>NC_079488.1:17610246-20110246 GCF_020520425.1 Spinacia oleracea
GGAAAGGTGAAATATTTAGTATCCTGAAGGAAAAAGCGACGACCATGATATTTGGAGGGGAAGTCTATACTCCAGCATGGTCAGATACCAGCCCTCCGATGGGAAGTAGAAGTTTTCGGAATGGTATTCCTTCTGAAACTTCTTATTTCTCAGACATCCTGGTTAACTTTAATACTGGAGACACTGACCCCAAAAATCCCGAAATCGTGGAAACAAGATGCTATTTGGTTGGTGATGTTGGAAGGGGTGATCGCTTAGAAGGCTATGGATTCTTTTTTGGTGGTAGAGGAGGAAAAGATAAAGCTACATGTTTTTATTAAAACAACTTTTAATCCTACTCCAAACAACAACTAAGTAATAAGTTTGTAATTTCTTCAATGTTGAGTCATTAATTTATTTTGTTATTGTCATTCGATCATTTGGCTACTCAAATGTCCAGTGTTGTGATACTCTTAAAACTTCACTTTTAAATGATTACAGAGTATTAGTTCTTCCCAACCTATTTCAAACAAAACTTTCTGTTTTGAGATAAGTTATCAAAAGTTGGGGAGAAAATTGTTGTCAATTTTGTTAACATAACCACCGGGGGATTACTTTTTATTATCACACTCTCCCTGGCCTCTTGATTCCCCATTTGTAGATGATCGAAAAAAATTGACGAGATTAAAAAAGTAGAGGGGATATTGTACTTGGATATTTAAGATAAACATTAAGACTCTTTATGTTCGACTTATTTTTACTTATGTCAGATAAAATAAGTTCAGATAATATATGTTCAGACGAAATAAGTCAAACAGAACGGAGCTTAAGAGACATATTAAGGAAAAGGACAAAGATTTTTCAAGACTTTGCAAATGCACATTGAGACACAAGAATACGTAAATTGTGCAATGAATCATTAAACCTACAAGAATCACCCTCCCCCACATGAAAAGGCAAAGCCATCCCCCCA
Organism: Spinacia oleracea; assembly: GCF_020520425.1. Taxonomy (NCBI): domain Eukaryota; kingdom Viridiplantae; phylum Streptophyta; class Magnoliopsida; order Caryophyllales; family Amaranthaceae; genus Spinacia; species Spinacia oleracea. Next base: position 17,611,199 of record NC_079488.1, read on the forward strand.
AACTTGAACGAAGCATTGTCCTCGATGCTTGAAAAAGGGAAAACATGGGGGGAAAGGTAACACAATCAACCTCGTGAACGTAATTCAATTCCAACAACCACAAAATTCACCACAAAGATTCAAAAGAAAGGTTCAATGTCCAAGTTCTCCATAACCAACCAAAAAGTGACAAAAAGAAGAAAAGCCTCAATGGCTTAAGAGGGGAAGAGAATAAAAGAATATATATTACTCGTTTTGAGGTAAAACTCTTTTTCTTTTCTCCACAAGCATTTCTTGAACTTTCTTAGAACATCATTAGATCCTTCATTTGTAGTGAAAAACACCAAATCTTCCAATTTGAGAATATGAAATGGAATTTCTATCAATGAGACTGGATGGTACCTATATGAGAATAAAATTCAAATTAATTATTAGTTCAATCAAATAACGCAACCAAAGTGAAATGCAACTCAAATATGTAAAAACATAGTCAAAGTAAATTAAAACAGAATTTTCATGCTCAAATAATTAAGCATCAGAAAATAAATAAAATTCAAAGAAAGAAATAAAATGGAAGCAATAACACATGGGTTACTTCCCGAAAAAGGGTTATTTAAGGTCTTAAGCATGACCTTACTAGTAAATAAACCGACAAAGATCTCAACAGTTTGTCAAATACATCGGCACCCATTTCAAGGAATAAATCATATGCAATGCATAAAAAGAAAAACATGCACAAAGATTAATTCCATTCTATGCCAACAGGGAGAGGGATGCCGAAAAGAAGTGGGATCAAAAGGAAAAACGAGAAAAGAAGAAGAAAAATCAAAATAATTAGAAAAATAAGAAACAATCGGCAAACTCTTTTTGGGGGCTAATCTCACTATTTTCCTCAAAAATGATCGAATAAGGCACTTGAAGATCAATGAAGGCAAGATGATCATTGGTTTGAGAAAAGAAAAAAGGTATGAGATGGGAAATGAGGGAACTAGGCCAAGCTTTCTTGAAAATGGGACATAAGGGGAAGGGGTAGAAACAAGGGCTTCACAAATACTTCTCCCGCATCACAAGACTTCAAAATATAATATTTTTCGACCAAAGGGTCCTCAATCAAGGATTTTCCCTCCAAATCACCATCATTCGCCTCAAAAACATCCTCAACCACCAAATAAGATGTCTTACTTTCACATTGACCAAAGAATTCACTCAAGGAAGAGGGTATACGAGAGAATGGGTGCTCTGAAGATAACAGAAAGGGAGTGAAGTTAAGGTCACTTGAGACAGGAATAAGAAACTCAAAAATTGGATAATCTATCAACAAAGACTCATTATTGATCAACAAGATTTAGACTACTCATTCTCGATGGATTTTAATTCTCAACATTCATTAAATCATCATCAATAATAGCAAAATGATCTATGGGTTTCCGAATTAGCATTAATTTTAGCCTTAAGAAAGGCCATGTGATTGAATATTTGGTTGGCTGTGGAATTAAGCTCTTTAATGCAATTCTTAAGGAGAAGCTCTATGTTAGGTTTCGATGATTCCGAATGCATAGAATTTTGAAAATAAACAAGGGAAGAAGAGTCACAATCAAGCATATGAGGGAGATCATGAGAATTCTTGCAAATAATTGAAGGACTTTGATAAGAAACATAAAAAACATGTACATTATATTAGAATGCAACTTATCAACATGAGAATAAAGGGAAACAGGATTAGAATCATGCATATTCGACTCACTATTGAAAGCATGCGACATTTCAAGACAATTCATGCAAAAACTAGAATCAACATTAGAAATATAAAAATCCCTAACATATGTCCCATGATTGGTCATTTCCCAATCATATGTATCTCTAGCTTACCAATTAAAAAAATTTCAAGCTTCATCCAATGATTTAGCCCGAAACTCACCACGAAACATATTATCAATCATTACCCTAGTAAGCTCATTAAGACCATCATAAATCATTTCACATAACTCCCACAAATCAAACCTATGATCAATCCCAAGAGATTCCTCAAGTCTTTCAAAATACCTCTAAAACGGTTCATGTTCAAATTGAGGAAACAAGAAACTTGCCATTTTTTGAAATTTTAAAAATAAAACAAATAAATAAGAAAAACAAAAAGAACTATGCACAATGACCTAGACTCATCTAACTAACAAAATAATGCAAATCGAAGTCCCCAGCAACGACGCCATTTTGATCGGGGACAAATTAGGTCGTTACTAGTCTCTCCTAAATCAAACAAGAACCTAAACTAATCACTAAACACAAGTAAATAGATAAGTAAGGGCCAAAATTCACAAGGACTAAGGTGCACTAGATTATGCAAATCAATCGATAAGCTAGGTCGGAATAGGGTAAGAAAAGTCAACTAACCAACTAAAACTAATCTAACTAAACTAACTACCAAAGGACAAACATGGTCAAGGAATGAGATCAACCAACAACAATAATGAAACAAGTATATGAGCAACAATTAAGAAAGATGATGCATAAGCAAAGCATGAATGAGGAATTGGTTAGAGATAGATCCCCCAAATGACTCCCGCCTTGGATCAATTCTTAGAATAGTCAAATGTGAACTCCCGTCCTACACACAACTACCCTTAGGTCAACATTAGGCACAAACCAAATAATAGTCAACTTAGGTCACGATCCCTCGATATTTCTAAAGTCAACTACCCCAAAATCAAAGTCATACACATGTAGCTAATTTGCATACAACAAAGCTTGAGTATGCTCAAATAAACAATAATTTAATCATGCAACATCACCAAAGTCAAACTCAATTACCCAATTCAATCATTGTTAGGTTTTCACCCAAACCCTAACCAATACACTATTCAATCAACATAAAAACAATAAATTTAAAGACTTTAACAACTAATAACATGATACTAAGCAAGAACAACAACTAATTTAAAGATTAAATTTATAAAACTAAACATGAAACTAATCTAATCAAAGAATAAAATAAAACAATAAATAAGACAATAAATGAAAAGATAAGAGTGAGAAATTATCATTGATTAATTGATGGAGATCTCCAAAGAATTAATTCCCATCTTTGATTCTTTAAAATCTGTCATCAACCCATTGTTTCTCTCATTTTCTCTCTCCAAAAACTAACTAAAACCCTAGAAAAATTAGAAACTAAACTAATTATGTGCCTTTCTTTTGTCATGACCCAAAATTGGGTATTTATACTACAAGCATAAAAAGAAAAAAAAAGGAAATTAAAAAAAGAAAGGAAAATAAAATCTGAAAAGAATTAAAGGAATTAAAAGAAAAAGAAAGAGAAAGGAAAAAGAAAGAGAAAGAAATAAAAGAAGGGAAAGGAAGGGAAAAGAACCCCAACAAACAATCAGCTCATGTGGCTCCAATCATCAGTAGGGATGTCAACGGTTGGGACTCAGGTCGAATGTAGTAAACTCCGAATCCGATCCATTTAAATTTCGGACTCTAAAATTGCATTCATATCCAAATCCATTTAAAATCCGGACTCCAAAATTGCATTCATATCCAAATCCATTTAAAATTCGGACTCCAAAATTGCATCCATATCCAAAACCGAATCCATTCCAAAACCGAATCCATATCCATATGCATATCCATATCTAAATCCGAATCATGCGTTAACTTTCTTACATAGAACTTGTATTTCTTAATTTTAAAATAAATTAGAAATCCTATTTCTCATTTACCAAAATCTAATGAGTTTCTAATAAATTAATAAATTACAAATATATGCGCTTTAATTAAATATATTACATTAAATTGGGAACTTCCTTTTTAAAGTTATATACGAAAAATAATACACTTTGAAATAATTTCTGGTCAGATAGACTCGGATTCGGACTCGGGTCGGATTCGGATTCGGGTCAGATTCGGGTCGGAGTCTTTGCGGACTCCATATCCGATCCATATCCATTCGAATTCGGATGTTTTTAATCGGATTCGGATTCGGACTTTTTTTCTCAGATTTGGATCGGATTTTTTTCTTTCGGATCGGGTCGTACGCGGTTCGGATTCGGATGTGATTGCCATCCCTAATCATCAGGCCCACGAAACTGCTCCCCAAAAATATCAAAACATTCAGCCCCCTCTGTTTGTCTTCTTCATGCTCCTCTTAAATGGGGTTTCAATCCCATCTCTTGCACTCGCCTCAATTCTCCCCCCCCTCTTCACATCATCATCAACGACCATCATCATCAATGATCGTCTTCATCTGCAATCCCCGTCATTCATCAATCTTTCGTCTTTGCTCATCGTTATCATCGAATTTAAATTGTACGGCGGCAATCGACGGGCTAGAAACAACCACCAAGGCAGCAACCACGTGACCATCACGGGCCTTCAATAATCCGTACACCCCGTGCGGACGCACGGTTTTCTAGTGCGGGCGCACAACTACGCAAACATCAAAATGGACATAAACCGAATGTTTTTTACAGGCCCTTTCCGTGAAGGTGCGAGCGCGCTCAATCATTGTGGGCGCACAAACCAATGACTCTGTTTTTCCTCTGTTTTGGCAGCGTTTTTTTTTATGTTGTTGTTGTTGTTGTTGTAATACCTCGTATTTTTAAGTAATTATAAATATATTTTATTATATTTATAAAACATTTTATTATTTTTATAAATTAAAGTTGCATTTAAATATTTATTTAAATGCATTTACTAATTAAAAATAATTTATTATTTTTAATTGGAGAGAAAATAATTTTATTTAAGTTGGGGAATTTTAATAGTGTTTCAAAAGCAAAACGATTTTAAATTAATCTAGCTCAATCCAATTCCAAGTTCAAGTCCAAACAAATTAAGCAAGCCCATATTATGTTTAATGAATCCCGAAAGGGAATCCTAAAGCCTAGCCTATCTTTGAGTTTTCTAAGCCTATAAATATAGGTGATCACCCTCAAAACCCCTCACTATTATTCATTAAACCTAAAAGTAAAAGCCTAACTCTAAATCTCTCTTTTTATCGTTGAACTTCAGTTTGGCCTTTTTTCTCCTACTTCTGTTTCTTTTCAGACAAAAGTTTCTTCTTAAAAGTTGTAGATCGCAACAAGTTCTTGAACTTTTCCTCAATAATCGATTGATTTCGAGTTATAAATTAGGAGTTAGGGGCGTTTTAAAATCAGCATTATTTCTTCTTTTCCTCTTCTCTCCCTTTGGCCGTGGGATGTGCGTGCACCCCTTCCGTTTCTTTGCTCTCTTTTGCGCCTGATAACATTAATTTGTGATCGCGCCGTGCTATAGGTCGGCTTGGTATAATTTCTCTTCTTCCTAATATTCTCTATTTTAAATTACGTTTTTAAAGTATGATTAGTATTGGATTTTGATTATTAATTGTATTTGGGATTGGTTATGAACACCAAAGTTGAGGATTTTGATGATTAGATTATTGAGGATGATTTTAATTATAGTGGTTGTAATTTTCAGATTTCAAATATATATTAAAGCTTCAATTTTATGAGTTTTAATTACAAACTAGGATTAGGGTTTTAATTTAAACCTTATTTATGGTTGATTAGCATAATTAGATGATGAATTTAATTATGATAATCAAATATGACTTTCAGATTACTCTAAAGTCTTAATGTGTTAATTTTTAATGGTTTTTGGTATGAAAATAAATGAATTTCATGCTAGGGTTTTAATTATCCAATTGAGGCTATTATTTTATTAACAAACGATTAATTTCTAATTAATTCAAGTGTTTTAAAAGTTAAAAAAGTTGTTGGAAATTTAATGAACATGTATAATAATTGAATTTTATTATTTAAATGATAGGAGGTGATTTCTAATCTAGAGCCTTGATTCACAAAGTGGCCCCCGTACTTAGATACTCAAGGTACGAATATGTCTAGGGTGACCACCGTTTACACGAGGACTTTGTTGATACTTTATTTGTGAATCATATGACTTGGATTACTATTATGGATTCATGTTTGATGTTGTGAACAAATATGTTATAGATTATTATTGAATTTATAATTTCTATGTGAACAAGCATGTTGTGATGATTTATATCGTTGAATTTAATATCAAGCATGTTGTTCAATTATTTTTATGCATGTATGGATGTTTCACATGCAAGAGATTATGATAATGCCATTGTACGTAATGTCTACCATATTTTGAGCAAAGTATTCGTGCCTCGTTGCACTATTTTTTCGACCCCGTATGTAGGGTATGTTTGGGAAGTCTATGTGAATTGAACTAAGGACTTTTCGCGCCTAGTGCACACCCCGCTTGTTAACTGGCATGTCGGGTTATCTCAATAGTATATTGAGAAGGAACAAAGAGAGTAATATCACTTGAGTCTTGTATGTTTGATCACAAGTCCTAAATGTTTGGTTGCTTCAATTTTATGTCTCATTGTTGTGTCTTGAGTTAACCTTGTACATAAAATATCAATTAACGTAAAGTGCAACCAGAACAAGCTTCAAAACTCTTGGAACGTATATACCTTGAGTATGAACATGGGGGGAGTCGTGCCGGAAAACTTGTACTCCTACGAATGATACAAGACTTTGTTTCATTCTTTTTATGCGCTTGAGTTCCGTCAGTATGGTCCGACAGTCGGTATGGTCCGACAATTGGTTACTTTTATTATATTTTTGGTGTGTGGTTGGCTCCCAACACCCTTCCTTTTATGGATATTTCTTTTGGGATCATTCGAAGCTTATTCTTAATTAATTTATGAGTCAAGAGTCGTGTCAAAAGTCGAGTCTTGTCTCCATGATTAATTGTTTATTTATATGGCTTTAATTGTTTATTTATACGGCTTTTACATGTAGATTAATTATTGTAAGTGAAGCATGTTAGACTAGATTTTATTCTAGCTTGTTTGTACTCAGCTTTTGCTGATAACGCGCTCTGCGTTTTGGTCATGCCTTTGCCGTAATGACCCTATGATGATCCACCATTTGCACTTGCATTGTTGGGGAGTAGAATAGTAATAAACAGGTTTCTAGAGGTGACTTGCTGGCCAAGTAATCTTTCAAGGGGTTGAATGAGAGAGTTTATTTACTTGTAATGTTTAAAAATCTATTTATTTTAATTATTCTAGACTATAACGATTTCAAGGTAGTTAATGGATTTTGATTTAAAGTATTTTGGTGGGTCGTTGTGTTTCCAACTTGTAGTAAGACCATTAACTATTATTTATTGTTTTGAAAGTTAGTTAATTTCGCTGCATAATTCTGGTAATAGCCTTAGTCGTTATCACGGTGGCAGTAATACTTTAGTAATTCCTTTATTTTAAGTTGGAAAATAATTTAATAAATGCAAGGAATTATTAGGGTGTTAGAGTTGTTGCGTGGTGGAGTTGTTAGGTGTGGCTGGGCAGCTTGGTGAACTGAGATTATGACGGTGTTGTTGGTGTCGTGTGGTGGTGGGAGAGCTGCAGTGGTGTTGTTGCGTTGATGCGAGGCACGAGTTGGGTTCGTGGTTGAGAGGGTGGTGCGAATTGGTGTACGGGAGAAGCTACGAGATGGGTAGCCTATGGTGTGATGTTGTAGTGGCAGAAAATGGGTGAATGAGTGGGGTGTAGGATAAGCTTGACCATGTAATGAATTGACTCGTCCCTTTAAACGCGTGACTTAATCCTCCAAATCGCTCACCTACACAATTAAAAATGGAAATTAGGAGGGAAACAAGAAATAGAAAAATAAAACATACACTACTACAAATCGCGCACTTCAGGGACGCTTTTTCAGTCTTTTTTCGACGCCTGGGGTCGTCGAGAAAATTTCCCACGACGCTTTCCAAAAGCGTCGACAAAACTATAGTCGAGATTTTTTGTCGACGCTTTTTTCCGTCTCCACTGTAGTCGCTTTTTGGTGTCCACTCTCTTAGTTCTGCGTCGAGATTGTCGACGTCTAAAAGCGTCAAGAGCTACTGTTGGCGCCTAGAGTATCTCCTTATCGCCTCGTTCACCATTTATATTTTCGACGCTTAAAAGCGTCAAGAAGTTTTTAGTGGCAAATATTTTAAATCCAAATGAGCTTGACAACACATCAAAAGACATCCAAATTTATTTGTATAAGCTTATTTTTTTCACACCTATATATAAAAATAAATAAAAATTTTAAGTAAGGCAACAAAATCAGTAACACCTGGATTTTAAATACTTGGTCTTCGATCAACGTAACATTAAAATTAAATTATAAAAATCTAAAAGTACATAGTTAAAATCCATCATACACGATAATGTTACTAATTAACCAAAATCCATTGCACTAACCAAATTCCATAGTACAAAAATGTTACTAACTAAATAGTCCAGACATCAAACCTCCTAAATTATATCTATGTTACTAAACCGAAGAAGTAATAAAGCCTAGAAAACTAGGATCTAACTGTGATAGTAGGTTATATGATGAAGCTCGAGTGTCCCGACCTTCATTCATGTTGCTCCTTATCACGTTGAACGATCTTCACAAAATGCTCTATCATCCTTGACTCACACTGTGCTTTTTATCCACCTAGAAACATAAAAGTGCAAGGAAAGCTATGAGCTAAACAAAAAAAAAAAAGCTTCATGCATAAATAAGCTTCATGCCTTAACCCTTAAAAGTTACAAAAAATATAAAGGACAACCGGATCAGTTTCCCTCTGGTTAAAAATAGAAATGAATATAGAAACACCTGTTATCCTATGTTACTAAATCAGTGTTATGCATCTTTACACCAAGTCATCAATGGATGTTCTTCTAGACGGGAAATATGTCTTGCTGGACCATGGCCACTAATAGCTACAAATAAGGTATAGAAATGGAAATCCTTTAACTTTATTTCTCTTGACTACATAATATGTTGCATGTCATTAAAGAGAATCAACGAGGTTCTACTTCAGATTCTTTTAATCCCATATCTGGCCAGCTAGATTTGCAAGCCCAATGAACTGAGAACCCTTGACATTAAGACCAACTATTCCTTATTTGTGCTAGATTACTAGTAACATCTCTATCTGATGCCGTATATGATAACATGGAAATTTTTTCTTTTCCTTGATCAGAAAAAGAGATGTTTCTGCAGTTCCTCTGAAAAAATTATGGCCACTACACTAATCTTTTTAATGGCGTAACTTATTTTGATTTCTATATTTACAGTTTCCTAATAAAAAAAACAGAAAAACTTCTTATAGAGTAGTTCCACACAAAAAAATTACAAAATCGTGAAGGCAGTTAGAATTCAACAAAACTCGGATATCAGACTATATGCGACAGTCAGACAGATCCCACTAGCGTAATAAAAAGTTAAGGTGCTTTTAGCAGCCTTGCATATATTATGAGAAAAAATAGCATAGTGATTAATAGATGCAGGCATAGCATTTAACCATATTATGTCCCAATATCAATGTCAAAGTTAAAAACTCTAGCCTCTGCTGAAAATGCCATTCCCAGCTTACAGATTACACTTGACAAACAGCATAGTGTTGGAAAACCATTAGGTATATACAAATGTTTTGAAAAGAAACAAACTACAAACTTTGGTTGTACATTGATCAATTATCAATGTCACTGCATCATTGATCTTAAAGGAGGTAAGAATTGTACAATGACATCCATCTTCTGCTTTATTAACGTAACGGATAAAGATGATTAAAAAAAATCAAATTAAAAACTAGACAAAAACTTGAGAGGGGGAGGGGGGATCTAGCAATAACCTGAAGCATTTTGAATGCATGCAGCCGTATTTCAGAAGACCACTCCTTCTTTACTAAAATGAAGGAAGCACTAGCCAACACACGCACATCCCCGGCTTTAAACTGCAAAATTGAAACAGTTCACTTGTATTACACAACAAAGGAAAAGAATTGAAAGTAGTAGCAAGCATATGTTGTATTAGAAATTCTAAAAAAAATATTAGAAAAGCCACAAATTCAAAGTTAAATAATCATGTTCCAAAATTACAAACGATAATTTCAAACTTCAGGGATAATAAATTGATAAAAAAGAAGGTAATTAACAAAAATCTGCCAAAAATTTCCTTTCCAGAAATGTGGAATGCAATTGACAGAAACATTGATTCTCTGAATAATCGACAGAAAACCCTAGAAACTAATAATAGGATCTGGAAAAAAAACATGAAAATAACATGTATGAGGAAACCCAGAAATCAAGAACAAGAGAAGAGAGAAAATTTATTACATTTTCAAGATTTTCATCGAGCTTTTCATCTAAGCAGTTCTCAATTGTGAGGCGTGAGAGAAAGATAACGGCGAGGCAAGAGAGAGAATGATTTTAAAGAAACTGTTTTAGGAGTTTGCGAATTGCGAGGGTGCGGGGAGCACTTGGGAGTTGGGACGATGGATACTGAGTACACGTGCAAGGCACGTGCCTTCTCGACGACAAAAGATGTCTACAACATCCTAGACGCCTGTAGGCGTCGAAAAAAAGCGGGAATTGATTTCCCACCCAGCGCTTACACCTGGGCGTCGAGCTCATAGCGTCTAGAACCTATGGATTTTGTAGTAGTGATGGTTAACTTATTTGAAGTACTTAACATGAAATCCAAACATAGTTAGGGTACGGAAGAGCAAAATGTAGAGCCATATTCAGTCTAATAATCTGGATAATTATATAGAAAACTCTGTTGTACCTAGATTCCCTTGAAGTGGTAGCTCACTACTTTGCATATGCCACTGTTAAATACAAGCCTAATTAAAGATATTAAAAGACTATACTTTATCTAACTTGATCAAAAAATATCTGCAAAGAAATAAACGTGTGATAGTAAGAAAGTCATTAACTTTGCTTTTAAATAAATAAAAAAGAGGTCAATGAACTATCACACTCACCCCATACACATTCCGCCACCATCAATTTTGGTCCAGGAACCCCATTTTGATTGTCCACATAACCATCGAGGCGACAACATTTGGATCTGTTGACAACTTTTAAAATGTTTTTCCACAAGAGCTTCAATATCCTTGTGTTTAACAGCTCCAGAGGCAGCAATGGCCTGCAATTTCCAGCACCCTCTCAAGCTATCTGCAACAATGGACCAAAAAATTATATCTCTATAAACATCTTTTAGCAAGATCATTCCATCCATGGAGCTTGTAGTGAATTGCTATATATTCTCGGAGATGAGTGTTAGTGATAGTTTTGACATTCTCAATAGGTCCAAGAATGGTTCTCCCAAAAGGAGTGCACTGTAAAGATGTAGCATAGAAATGATCAAAGATCACTTCAACTTATACCAGAAACAAAAACACAGACCAAATAAACTTTTAAGCAGGTGATTACATGCTAGCATTATCCTTTCCAGAATAGAGTGAATTAAATCCTCAATTAATCTAAAGAACTCGTACAAGCATAAATAGACTCCAATAAGTTGATTTAATAATTTAACCAAACTACAACAACAAAGAGATCATAATTTCAACCACAAATAAGCTACTACTGCATTTCCCACAGTTATTCATCCAGACAAGCCATTTTAAGTCCTACGTAAAACGCTTATTTCCATATTCAAGATAATATAAATATTTAAAAACATCTAAAGAGGAGAACAAAGTCCTGAAGTATAAGTTCGTATTTTAAATTTCTGATTTGATCACCATTAAAAGCTCAACTACAAACATACTCCTAGGATTTATCATCACAAACTCACAAGTACAAGTAAATTTGCAATACATTAAAATCACCGTCAACCCAATCAAACACATAGGGGATAATTTATCTAATAACAATCAACTTAAAATTGAATCTACACAATAAATTTGTATTATTCTTTCCCAAATTTCCTATGCTAAAACTAAAAAGAAAAAAAATGCAGAAACCCTAATTAGACAAATAGAGTCGGTTAAACACATATGGGATAAATTAAATATCAGTGAAAAATCTATCAACCAAAAGCATATGAAAATTTTAGAAAACCTAAAATATACCCCTGAATCAAAATGCAACATTAATTAAATATAAAGTCAGGAGAACTTAATTAGAGAAATCTAGAGAGGAAAACAAAAGAGGAATTTGAAATAATTTCATTTCCAAGGGACTCAATTCATAGACTAGAACAAGATCTGGAACATAAACTTCAACTTGAGGAAAAAACCTAAAATATCGAACAAATTGAGAACATGGGAGACAAATTATTACCTCAAAGTCTTTGAATTTCGTCAATAGTTTGCTCCACTTGAAATTGGGGCGGAATCTTAGAGCATGGGAGTAGATCTAGAACTTTCGAGGTTGAGAAGTGAGAGAGTGGTGCGGGCTGAGAGAAGAGTAGAAGACGAAGAAGAGAGAGAAAGAGGAGTGGGGTGGTTTTTTCCCCCAAACATTTGCACGCATCCTTAGCCACGTGCAAGGCATGTGGTATTTCTCTGTAATTCGCGACGCCAAATAAAGACGAGAACTAAATAGACACCAAACTACGTCGAGAAAAACGCGGATATGTAATCTTAGGCTAACGCCTTACTGCAGGCGTCGTGATCAAGGCGTCTAGAAAACGTGCATTTTGTAGTAGTGATAATAGTAATATTAATATTAATAATAATAATAATAAATAAATAAATAAATATTTAAATTGAAATAAAAATAGAAAATTAATAACGAAACTATATTATTAAACTATAAAATTATCGAAACAAAGAAAGCAAATAAATTCGAAATTAAGATCTAAAAACTAACAAAAATAGCTAAAAACGCTAAACTAAGCTATAAATAATTAAAATGATAAATTAAGAAAATAAAGAGTAAAATGCTAAAAATAGAATAAAATGACTCGAATAATGCCTAAAATTACTACCCTATGATTAGTCACTCATCACATAATCTAGTGCACTTTTATTCCTTGTGGATTTCGACCATTGCTTATCTCTAACTTGTGTGTAGTGATTAGTTTATGTTTTCATTTGATTAGGGAGACTTAGTAATGACCTAGTTTTTCCCTGATCAACGCTCTTATTGTCACGTATATTTATTAGATATAATATAGCGCTTTGCCTTCTTGGTGTATGTACTCTTATTGTGGAATTTTCGACATTGTGAACGACTTTTGTGAATAAAAAGATAGTGTCTTTTGTTTTACATGGGAAACGAACTATATATATGAACAATTTGGGTGGGTGGGGGTGGGGGGAATTATGTCTAAAACTTAAAAAAGTTTTTAACTAGATCCTGTAATTATAATTTTTCTTTCAAGTAACATAATACAAGATATCGTCAATGTGAGGAAACCAAGGTTAGGTTGGGTAGCTTGATTGTATCCTTGGGTTGTTGTTAGTATTTTTCATATACTAGTTGTTGGCCTGTGCGCTAGCGCGCACGGTCCCCCAAGATATAAAAATATATTATGTAAAAAATCGGTACAAAAAACTTTATGGAAAATGCATATATATCGTTATTACGAAATCATCATTCATGTCAATCAAGTTCAGTTGATCTATGAGACACGAAATAAAGATGCCATAAACGAATTGAACATGAATTGGATGAAATAAAAAAAATAAAGATGCCATAAAAATTCCTAATGTTGATTACCTTTCAATAAAAATCCAAGATGATCAAGAATCTAAACGAACCAATACTATTCACAGACGCTAAGATATCCACATGACAACAAAAAAGAGTTGCCTATAACACACAACTAAACCAACACAATCGTTGCCAATCATATGGTGACATAGTCCAAAAATATACAAAACACCATATGAAGATGTACTAACCCTGAATCACACTTATCAAAGTAAATTACATGCATCTCTCACGAGAGAGATTACTGGAGACCTAGGTCAAAAGAACTCACTCGACCCCTTAGATTGAGCACACGAGGAACTCAAACCTGCCAAAGGAAATAACAAATCAATAGATGATTAGACCAGAGTGAATTCATGTCTTGTATAAACAGATTATTAAAAGAAAGAATACATATTGTGCATGTGTAGTTGGATATCTTGACTGGATACAAGCACAACAGAAGCTTGTGATTCCTATGCTTGAGAAATGGGTAATCCTGTCTGAAGTGCAGTCTGACTTTGATCTACAACAGCAATGTGGATGTGCTGTCCTGGACAGTACCCAATTGTCGCACTTAAGATTGCACACCCTAATTTGGGGCAGTTTTGAGTGTAAGATTACAAAACAATGCAATAACATAAACTCGACAGACACCACGAGTGCAAAATATAATAGAGAAAGATGCATCTCAACTTACATGACAACTTTGTGCACCTTCCTACACCTGGAGATGCACAGTTTGAACTCCACATACGTTGCGTAGTATTGGAGACTCCCCAAATGAACATGTAGAACAATGAGATATGCAGTCGGTTCCAGTTCAGGTTGCTTTCGTGATTCAATTTGGGCTCCTATCGCATATCCATTGGCATCATAGCCCCCCTACGGATACCCATAGGCCATATCCACACGCTCCATTCCAATGACCCTGGCCAGGTTGAACCTGAAAAATTGGTGAAAGAAGATATGTTTGTTAAAAGCAAAATCAAACATGCAAAAACAAATCCATTCACATTGCTCAAAAGTAAAACAAGCAGACATGTTTAGTTGATGGACTACGAGACCATGAAAGTTTAACACTCTGCGATCCTATTTGAGCTCCACTCGTGCTGCTAATGTTTGTCCTTCAGTAGCTCTTAAGTTAAAGCAAAAAAAAAATCAAACTTTAGCAGTAAACCCAAAATAAACAATTAAAAATAACCATCAAAACATGTCAAATTAGCTGAAAATTGAGAGTAGTTATCAAATTTGGAAACTTTTTTCAATATTTCTCAATCTAAACAAAGGATTTTTTTCTTATAAAAAATTTATTGAATAAACACATTAGACTCTTATAAAAGAATGAGTGAATAACCTCAATAAATTCTTAGTTTAGAATTAATTTTAGAGACACGCATGAGATCCTCAACATTGGATTATTTGAGTCTCTAAGAACAAAAATATGTATTGAAACTCACCCATGGAATCTCAAAGGGTAGTTACAAAAGAATTATGAGACAAAAATTGAGTCTCATTAATGAAGATGATCTAAGAGTCACCATGCTAATTTATCATACCTAGCGCAATCTCATCCCCCCTGTTTAGATATGAGGAATTCAGACAAAATAAAGGCGACATTGCAATCTATCAACCCAGATATTTCATAATAAAAAACATTTGACCAATATAGGAGCACTAATTTAACAAAGATTTGGTACAGAATCAACTATAAGGGAGATTATAAGCATCAGGTCCTCATAGTTAAAATGTTCTCTACCAAAACTCTACGATCTAATAAGCTCAAGGCAACAAGAATTACAAATTCATTCCCGGCAAAAATTACTATAATAAGATGATTCAAACCCCATAGCAGTCGCCCCAGGGAGACACCTAATAAGAAGATTCAAACCCCATAACAGTCACCCCGGGAAGACACAAACATATAGGGACCGCAATCACTTTTGATTACTTTTGATTTAAAAAGATCTAATATGCCGATATAGTCATTGATCAACCACGAGACAGAACACAACAATTATTACGAAACCCTCAAAGATAGAACATCAACATATTCATACAATATAGAAATCATACTGCAACATAATTCAACTAAAAAAATCTCAAAAGTCTAATCAAATAATCAATACACAATACAATATTAACGAAGTTCTATATCAAGTATCCAAAATTTACATATTGTTATCCGTGACGACCCTTAAAATTTCCGTTGTAATCGCTTTGTTAAGACGCGGTCGTCTGGGATTAACTACTTCTCCTTCTTAATCTAACAAATACAAACCAGTAATTAAGTTCTATGAAATTCCTAATTCTCAAAATGCTTAATTTTTTTCCAGAAAACTAACCAAAATCAAATCACGAAAACAACCTGAACTGGAGCCACAAAGAATCAGACAACTTTTATGAATGCTTGTAAAATAAAGTTAAGCAAGTTGCATCCATAAAAGTTGTTTTACTCTTGTACCAAAATCAAACCCCACTAACCTGATCACTCCCTCCTTAAAAAATTAGCTCGACGTTGATTACTTGTACCAAAAATGTTCCTTGGTCACCAATCAGCTCCTAGCTTTTTAATTCTATCCTCAAACTAACTATCCCATGATTAGAATCCATACTCAATTAGAAGTTGACAGTGATTAGGAAATAGAAAAACAATATTATTTTTCACTCCTTTGTAGTAAAGTATAAACCAAAAATACTTAAATTTCCACCCTTCATTTTACCATTATTAATCTCTTACTTCCAAATTACATTAACCAATCTTTATTTCGAGAAAATCCCAGAATTATGCATATTAAGCATCAAGCAATACAAAGTTCGCAACATTCACAATTTTCCAATCATTACAAGCTAGCACCCTAATAATTTCAATAATAATAAAAGTTAGTGTTAACTTTAGCATATAACAGATAATAATAAAAGAAATTTATGCCAAAAAAGTTACCTGCTCCAAGAATTCTATCTGTTTTGAAATAAGTAGATTTTACTGCTTCCTCCTTAGCCATATTTCCAATATAATTATCAAGCATCTCAATCACAATCTTGTGTAAACTCTTTGCTATAAATTGTGCCGCTTTTCTTCCTCAATGCCCATCATAGACCCAAAAAAATACCCTTGCGAAATCAAACAAAGTACCCAGATTTGGCAGCAGAAAGAAAAAAAACAAGATCCTTTAAAAAAAAAATCAAAGATGCTAAACTGCTAATCATAAGAGATTTTTATATCTACTCAAGCCCTCTACCAAGGCTTTGTAATCATAAAGATGCATATCCACATCCGCTATTTTATATACAAGCTCCTTGTTCTCTTTGCTTTTACAAAATAAATTTTGTAGTACCTGCATAATACCTCTTCATATGTGACATAATATTATTGAACCAACACAAAATATGAGAATTTTGGGTTAGGAAGAGTCCTCACTTTCCAAGAATTGTCAAGAATTTTTGTGTTATCCATGTTTATTTTAACTGCAAAAGAGTTACGTAGCTTTGTTTGTTGCACCAAAGCAACTACCTTTGGGTCATCCTTTTGAAGAAATATCCAATCTAACCATCTAATTTCTTGTTATCTGTAATTAACTATATATTATAGTAGATCAGTTTACTCATTTTAAGAAATCCATTCAAAAGATAATGGCATTACATGAAGACGACCAAGCTCCTTAAGTCAAGATAATTTCAGGAAATTCAAAAGTTAAGAACAAAAAGTTGAAAAAGATTGGAATGCAGCTCTCAAAGTCATTACCATTAATCAAAGAGTCCTTAGTTATGGACGCTAGTGGTTTATCGATATTGCAGACATTTTGATCTATACTGCATCATTGCAAATGAAGGTCTCGGGTGCTGTCATGATGAACCACATTCCTTGAGAAACTTGTTTAGAGAATTTAAATTTAGTGCCAGACGTGGAATATTCTCCTTCATGTATTACGAATGTATAATGAATCAACTCAAACATTATCAAGAACCAAATTCTATATATTTCTATTCAAACAAGAGTATTCAATCCAATCCAATCCAACACGGCAACACTGAGATAAACTTAGCAAATCTTAATTGCAAATAAAACCTTAAAATCCAAACCCCTAAATGAGCTTCCATTTTAAAGGGAGAAACATTTTTTCTGTAACATACCCAATATTTCACAAATTCACCAACAACGATAATAATAATAAAAAAAATACAACTAATAAAACCCTGATATCATCCCACAGTTCAAGTACTTGCAAATCAGTTAACACTATAATGATGTTACTACATAAGGAATAAGGACCAACACTTTAATAATCCAAACTATAACAATTATTTCTACATTGCAATCAGTCAAACAAAGCAACTCTTTAAGTATCAGTAATTCAGTAGTAGCTGACAATCTCTAAAAGACCTGAAGCTATTGAGAGGAATACGTTTATCATAGTTCTTAATGTTTCTAACATAACCAGAAACCAACTCTTTTACTCGAACAGTGGGGTCTTACCTTAATGATCTTGAAAGCGACATAATCATCAAAGACTCCATCAAAATTTAGCTAAGCATTTCTACAAAGAAACAATATAAATCAAGCAGACTACTTACATGTTGCATTGCTGACAGAACCATAGTTCCTGACCTTCCAATTGTAACTCTTGGGTCTTGCAGTGCATCTCACAAACTTTATGACGTCGGTGGTAGTCACGACATTATTAAGGCCGACCTTGCATCCGTCAACCAAGCATGAAACCAATTGACCACTGCTACCACCCGGTGTTTGGGGACTATTTGATGATCCAGCTGTTGATGAAAATGGGTCCATAAGAGAAGTTCTGTGACCCTTCAAGTTGTTAGCAAATCCTTTTCCAGTGTCAGCCAACCTTCCAAGTTTCAAATCAACAAGGCTCTCCCCTTTTGACTTCCCTGCATCACAGCTTGAGGACCCGAAAATGGCTGAAATAGTAGCAATCCCTCTCTTTTCCAACTTAGCCTTGCCATTGTAATTTTTTTACGATTAAAGCCCATATAATAACCTTCTCATTCCCAAAATTTGTCCTCCCTACTCTTTTCTTCCTGTATTGAAATGTGACAAAATAAAATTATTATGACAATGGAAAAAGCTAAGCGTATACTCCCATTTCATGGTCTCTTAGAGGGAACCACCTCAAAGACCTCAGAGATGCTGATGAACTATTTTCTTGAAGAGGTCGCACGGATTAAAGGAATTTCTCAAGAAGTAGTGAACTAAATTAACCTAGGAAAATTAAGGCTAAAATTTCACCAATACTACTCATCTTAATATAAAAACCTCAATTTTAAGAAATACAAACTAATCTCCAAATCTCCAGTTAGG
The DNA here is from genome assembly GCF_020520425.1 of Spinacia oleracea. Taxonomy (NCBI): domain Eukaryota; kingdom Viridiplantae; phylum Streptophyta; class Magnoliopsida; order Caryophyllales; family Amaranthaceae; genus Spinacia; species Spinacia oleracea. Next base: position 17,629,987 of record NC_079488.1, read on the forward strand.
GATACTCTAATAGGGACTCCCTACTAGGATACGAATTAATTAAATTATAATCCTAGCAGGACTCTTATTTAATTAATTTATCTTTTAGGATTAGGAAATTTAATCATCAAACGAATCCTATACGCTTTAGGTTTCGTATGTGAACACAAACACACACGCACGCACAACAGCCCACGAGGGGCGCCATGCGCGCGCGCGCGAAGCCTGAGCGACGCAGCCCACTCGGCCAGGAAGCCCACGAGCTGCCTGCCCCTTTAGCGCGCTGGGCCTGGCGCAGCCTTGGACTGGGCGTGTTGTGGCGCGCTATTGCCTTGCTGGACGCGGGCCTGGCTTCGTGCTGGGCCTTCGTCTAGCAAGCTCGTCCGATGCTAATTCGTACGATGCGCTTCCGATGAATTTCCCGATTCCGGAATTCATTTCCGATACGAACAATATTTAAAATTTCCGATTCCAGAATTAATTTCAATCTCGAACAAATATTTAATATTTCCGTTTCCGAAATTATTTTCCGATTCCGATAATATTTCCGATTCTGACAATATTTCCGTTTCCGGCAATATTTCCGATTCCGGCAATATTTCCATTTCCGATAATATTTTCCGATACGTACAATGTTTCCGTTTCTGGCAACATTTACGACTTGGATAATATTTATATTTCCGATACGATCCATATTTCCGTTTCCGGCAATATCATTGTTTCCGGAGTATTCATTTCTTTGCCTTTGACGATCTCAGCTCCCACTGAAACCAAGATCTGTTGATTCTGAATATTGATTAGATAGAGTATTTAATGCCATTAAATACTTCATCCGTTTACGTACTATTTGTGTGGCCCTACGGGTTCAGTCAAGAGTAAGTTGTGGATTAATATCATTAATCCACTTAAACTGAAGCGGCCTCTAGCTAGGCATACAGTTCACTTGATCTCACTGAATTATTAACTTGTATAATTAATACTGAACCGCATTTATAAGGCTTACCATTAAATGCATACTTGGACCAAGGGAATTATTTCCTTCAGTCTCCCACTTGTCCTTAGGGACAAGTGTGCATTTCCTAATTCCTTTGTCTCTCGATGCTTGTTCTTGAACATAAGGTAAGAGTTGTCATCCTTATTATGTCCAAAGGTGTTTCTCGGTTTCAGAGTTTAACTGATCAAATAAACAGATAATCATAGCCTATGATTCATCTAAGCACTGCCATGCATTTTACAGTTCCTAGCTCTCCAAGTGGCCTTGTACAACTTTCAGCATCTCATCCCGATTTATGGGAGGACAATCCCAATCTTGCGATCTTGAGATTAGACTTCGTTTGATAGGTGATTACCTGAGCGTTGCCTTTATAGCCTCCATTTACGGTGCGACGGTTGACAACGTCAAAGTAAGCAGTTCTCAAACAAGTAATCTCAAATCATTTAGGTGTTGAGGATTTAGTGTCTAATAATTTTAATGAAATTTACTTATGACAGAATTTCATATCTTACAGTAAAGTCTCATAGGTCTGTCCGATACTAGTCTTCCCAAAGTAAGTATCTATGCAAATGATTACGACATTGCCATGTCCACATAGTTCAAGAAACAGAACTACTAGTCATCTTGCATTCTAGTCGTCTAACGTTTTCTATGCGTCCATCTTTATAGAAAACTCCGACCAGAGACCATTTTCAACTTTTGACATTCAAGTTCACTTGATAGACATTTCTTAGTCACAGGACTGGTCCTGACAGTCTATCTTGAATATATCGTCAAATTGAAGGGACTCATCCTTTAATAAACCACAAATTAAATGGAAAAATGAGTTCTATTCATTTAATGTGAATGATTAACCAATAATGTTTTACAAAGTATTAAACTCTAAAACTTTAAAACATTAAATAAGGACATCAAAGCCATTCTCCAACATGCTTGATTCCCATAGCTGCAGTGTGCGAGTTGTGCTTCGCCTGCGGCAGAGGTTTAGTTAATGGATCTGAGATGTTGTCATCAGTTCCAATCTTGCTTATCACGACTTCTTTTCTTTCAAAGAACTCTCGTAGAAGGTGAAATCTACGAAGTACATACTTGACTCTCTGTGGTGTCTAGGCTCCTTTGCCTGTGCAATAGCTCCGTTATTATCACAATACAGGGCTATTGGTCCTTTAATGGAGGCGACTACACCAAGTTCACCTATGAACTTCCTTAGCCATATAGCTTCCTTTGATGCTTCATGTGCAGCAATGTACTCCGCTTCAATTGTAGAATCCGCAATGGTGCTTTGCTTAGCACTTTTCCAGCTTACTGCACCTCTGTTGAGGCAGAAGACAAACCCAGACTGTGATCTGAAATCATCTTTGTCGGTTTGGAAACTTGCGTCCGTATAGCCTTGAACAATTAATTCATCATCTCCACCATAGACCAGGAAATCATCTTTGTGCCTTTTCAGGTACTTCAGAATGTTCTTGGCAGCAGTCCAATGTGCCTCTCCTGGGTCTGACTGGTATCTGCTCGTAGCACTGAGTGCATACGCAACATCCGGGAGTGTACATAGCATAGCATACATTATTGAACCAATCAATGATGAATATGGAATCCCATTCATTCGTCTACGCTCATCAAGTGTTTTTGGGCACTGAGTCTTGCTTAGAGTCATTCCATGAGACATGGGTAGGTAGCCTCGCTTGGAGTCTGCCATCTTGAACCTTTCAAGCACCTTATTGATATAAGTGCTCTGACTAAGTCCAATCATCCTTTTAGATCTATCTCTGTAGATCTTGATGCCCAGTATGTACTGTGCTTCTCCTAGATCCTTCATCGAAAAATATTTCCCAAGCCAAATCTTGACAGAGTTCAACATAGGAATGTCATTTCAGATAAGTAATATGTCATCGACATATAATACTAGAAAAGCAATTTTGCTCCCACTGACCTTCTTGTATACACAAGATTCGTCTGCGTTCTTGATGAAACCAAAGTCACTGACTGTTTCATCAAAACGTATATTCCAGCTCCTTGATGCTTGCTTCAATCCGTAGATTGATTTCTTAAGCTTGCATACCTATTTAGCATTCTTTGGATCCTCAAAACCCTCAGGCTGCGTCATAAACACAGTTTCTGTTAAAACGCCGTTTAAGAAAGCGGTTTTGACATCCATCTGCCATATTTCGTAATCGTAATATGGAGCGATTGCTAACATTATCCGAATAGATTTTAGCATTGCAACTGGTGAAAAGGTTTCATCGTAATCCACACCGTGGACTTGCCTGTAACCTTTTGCAACCAATCTAGCTTTGAAAACTTCAAGTTTCCCATCCTTGTCCTTTTTTAGTTTGAAAACCCATTTGCTTCCTATGGCTTGGTAGCCATCTGGCAAATCGACCAAATCCCAAACTTGGTTTTCAGACATGGAGTCTAATTCAGATTGCATGGCTTCTTACCATTGCTTGGAGCTAGGGCTCGTCATAGCTTGTTTGTAAGTCGCAGGTTCATCACTTTCAAGTAATAGAACGTCATAGCTCTCGTTCGTCAAAATACCTAAGTACCTTTCCGGTTGAGATCTATATCTCTGCGATCTACGCGGGGTTACATTTCTAGATGGTCCTTGATTCTCACCAGATACTTCTAAAGATCTCTGAGTTTCATCCTGAATGTCATCTTGAGCATTCTCTAGAGTTTGTTGTTCGGCTCGAATTTCTTCGAGGTCTACTTTTCTCCCACTTGTCATTTTGGAAATGTGATCTCTTTCGAAAAAGATACCATCTCGAGCAACAAACACCTTGTTCTCAGATGTATTGAAGAAGTAATACCCCTTTGTTTCCTTTGGGTAGCCCACAAAGGATACATTTGTCAGATTTTGGATGAAGTTTGTCTAAAATTAATCGTTTAACGTATACTTCACATCCCCAAATCTTCAGAAAAGACACTTTTGGTGGTTTTCCAAACCATAACTCATATGGAGTCTTTTCAACAGCTTTAGACGGAGCTCTATTTATAGTGAGTGCAGCTGTATTTAGTGCATGTCCCCGAAATTCTATTGGAAGTTCGGTCTGACCCATCATTGATCTAACCATGTCTAGCAAGGTTCTGTTCCTCCGTTCTGACACACCGTTCCATTGTGGTGTTCCAGGAGGAGTCAATTCTGATAGAATTCCACATTCTTTCAGATGGTCATCAAATTCATAGCTCAGATATTCAACGCCTCTGTCAGACCGCAGTGCCTTAATCTTCTTGCCTAATTGATTCTCTACTTCACTCTGAAATTCCTTGAATTTGTCAAAGGATTCAGACTTATGCTTCATTAGGTAGACATAACCATATCTACTGAAGTCATCAGTGAAAGTGATAAAGTAGCTGAAACCACCTCTAGCATTTGTACTCATTGGTCCACATACATCTGTATGGATTAAAACCAATAGTTCTGTTGCTCTTTCTCCAACTTTAGAGAAAGTTTGCTTTGTCATTTTGCCAAGTAAACATGATTCGTACTTACCATAATCCTCTAAGTCAAATGGTTCTAGAATTCCTTCTTTTTGAAGTCATTCTATGCGTTTTATGTTTATATGGCCTAATCGACAATGCCACAGATAGGTGAGATCTGAATCATTCTTTTTGGCCTTTTTGATATTTATGTTATAAACTTGTTTGTCGTGATCTAATAAATAAAGTCCATTGACTAATCTAACAGATCCATAAAACATCTCTTTAAAATAAAACGAGCAACTATTGTCTTTTATTAAAAAGGAAAATCCCTTAGCATCTAAGCAAGTAACAGAAATGATGTTTTTAGTAAGACTTGGAACATGGAAACAGTCTTCCAGTTCCAAAACTAGCCCACAGGGCAATGACAAATAATAAGTTCCTACAGCTAATGCAGCAATCCTTGCTCCATTTCCCACTCGTAGGTCGACTTCACCCTTGCTTAACCCTTTACTTCTTCTTAGTCCCTACGAATTGGAACATAAGTGTGAGCCACAACCTGTATCTAATACCCAAGAAGTTTAATTAGAAAGTATACAGTCTATAATGAAAATACCTGAAGACACCTACTTTTGTCCCCATTCCCGCAAGGGAAATGTTCGATGATGAAAGCATAAAAACTCCACTTGACAACGCATCTCCTATAAAATAAACGAATCTCGATTCCCCATTTCATTTTACCTGAAACCTGCTATTTATGGAAACCTGCTAAAAATAGTAACTGCCGTAAAAGGTAGCTTCTAAAAGTGGCAAATCATAAAAGATAGAAACCTGTCAGAATTAGGTGTTGCACTCCAACATAAATCCTAAATGAGATAGAAAACCGCGAGAATCCTATTCCTAATAGGATTCGGAAATAAGAGTTACGTATTAATTAAAATCCTAACGAACCTAGAGTTCGTAACGGGCCCAGACGCATTCCGTCACAAAATTGATACGCGCTAAAAGACTCGAATTAATCTCAAACTCTACGGATTTTAGGAATCCGAATCTGACTAAACAAAATTGCCCAGACCCTATTTTCAACGCCTGGCTCTGGGCGCCGAAATCTTCGGCGCCCAGGCCTGGGCGCTGAAAATACCTGGGTACGTCTCTTTTCCTAATTCTTTATGGATTAGAACTCTGCAATTCTATCTTTCCACGAACTCTTCCCTATAAATAGGCCCCTAGTTTCGACGTGAAACAACACACAACATCACATAATATATTATGAGTATTGACTCTAAACCCCTTAGCCCAAGCCCCTCGCTGCGAAACTGTTCACGCGTTCTGTCGCAATCGATCCATAAATCGAACAGAACGTATCCTGTCCCATAATCGAGATTCGTTAAATAAAAAGGAGAAATAGCAAAGTCAAAGTGGTTAGTTTTCTGAGAACCGTGACGCACCTCTCAAGGGTGCGTCGTAATGTGTCCCTTTTCGTTGATTTAACTGCTTTCCTCGCCCTTTTTATGAACTGTTAAACTAACCTAATATGATTGTTCTATCACGCCTAATAAATATAATATTTTTGGGAAATCGGATTATCATGCTAGGTCCCTTAATACTATTTAAATCAGATAATCACGATCGAATTAGTATTATATGCTGCATATTGCTAAAATTAATTCAGATTAGTTTAATAGTTAACGCATGTCCCTTCAATTATTTATGCTGAGCTAGTAAGGATATCCTGCCTCTGGAGTTAGCGACGAGCGAATTACTCCTCTCGGTAGTTACAGTCCCCCGAACCCTCAATCTCTACCTTGCGGGTGTATATTGAGAGATCCCCACACCAGGGATCACAAGGGAACCTACGGCCGTCGTAGTCAAACATAATTGCACTCCCTTTATGTCACGATAACCGGGTTTTGTCAGTTTTTCTCATTGTTGTTAAAAACTGAATGGCGACTCCTATATTACTAGTCAACTGAGTGTATACTCATAGGAAATCCAATTACACTTGATTGAATAAAAAGAATCGTCACACCCACGAGGGACAAGGTCACGCATTAGCCTCGCGCTTTTTCGACCCCCTCACAGTGGCGACTCCACTGGGGATAGTGAAGGAAATACTCGTGCTTGTAGGTAATCAAAATAGCCGAAGGGTGAAACGATCCTACCCCGCGTTTATTTCCCCATCAAGTTGGGACGACCTGAAAATCAGCATATTAATGTGAACGGGCAGAACATCATAACGAATCTCGGCTCCCTCGGGAGTTGGGACTAAGGATACCTTTTTTCGCCAATAGGGGGGTGCATACGCCGCGCATGTTTCCCACTCGGTACTTGTGCAGGTAGTACACCTATCCCGAACCCAATCGCTCGCTCATTAGGTCCCTCTCGCCTGCATGCCCCCTTGGCTTGCACTTGCGGGTTGGCCTCTTGAGCGAAATTCGTCTGTTGAAGACACTACCTCGACCGGGGCATGTGTTGGATCTACTATAGAAGCGGTACCAAGCCAGGCGCAAATAAACTACCCATAGAAACCTATCATAAACTACGTGGCATATTTAATTTTCAAATCCATGTTTGTAATGTAGTTATGTGTAGCGAAATATGTGATTGTGTGTGACAAACTATCCTAGAAAACCAATGACCTTAAAAATTGCCCAAACATTCATAGACTAATTTGCCAAAGAGTTATACCGAAACACGTGTTCCGCAAACCCGAATGATCGCCACAAAATAAGCGACGCTCGGGATGGCCTGTAACGAATCCCACAAACGCTGTCACACGTAAAGGAAGTTATTAGGCAAGCACGCAAATCGAAGTCGCATAAACAGAAAACAGAAAACGAGAACCAGCCAGGGACGCATTTTCAACGCCCCTGGCTGGGCGCCAAAGTTTCTCACGCCCACTGCTGGGCGCTGAAGTTGTTGCTTGACTTTCTGGTCAGGCGCAGCAGCCTCGGTGCCCAAGCAAAAAGAAAGTACGTAGCACAAAAAACGTTCATCAAAAGAATTTCTACGGGGGCGTAAGAAAAGCACTCGATTTCAAAAAGGCGACTCGCGAAAAATTAATTACTCTTTGTGTCGTCGTTAGGCCTCCTACGACGGCAATGCTCGGCACCAAAATCGAACATGCTAACAACTATGAATGTCACACAGGCAAGTGTTTCGAAAATCCAAAGAATGACCAAAATAAAAAAAAAACCCCAAAAAAAAAAGTGTACCGACAGAAGAAAGAGCGAAAAAGTGAAAAACCAATTTAGAGAGTCGAAGTCTAGACTAAGTAATGCCTGAAACTTTGGGAACTTAAACTTTAGCCTATCTTATGCCTAGGACTGGTCCTGCCACTTGGTGCCGATCAGGGAATCAACGGCTAGTGCGTCTCGAAGATACATCACCAACACCAGGTCTAGCAACTCCAAGCTCCGTCCGTCGTCCCTCATTTCAAGGATCTCCGCTTCCCCAACCTCGATTCGCACCTCCAAACATGTCCATCAAAGATTTGCGAGACCAGATGGTCCAAATGACCCAACTCATGGGCCAACTGAAAATGGAAAACGAAGCCTTAGCGGCTGCGCAAGCCAAAAATGACCTCGAAAACAAGAAGAGGATCGAAAAAATGGTCCTACAGCAAACCATGGGGAGAAAATACTTCTCCCTCGAGCCTGAACCTTTTTCTGGCAAATTACCAGAAAAGTTCAGTTCATCTGACTTACCAAAGTTCAAGGCCACGGACTGTTAGGTTATGATACATATGACAATTCATAAATCATGCGGAAAAACCATAAAGCCAGGAAAACATATTATTTACACATAATCATTTAGCATAGTTTAGATGCATACTCTTTGTTGCGTGCCTTCCCTAGCTGCGCCCGAACCGAACAAGAACAAGTCTTTAGGACTCCAAGTGTCGTCCCTCCGTAGATAGTCCACAGCATGTCCGGATCCGCCTTAAGATTGACCAACTAGAATCGCCCTTAAGGTACTATTATTTTCGGCACTTTTAGGCAAATGTGTGACTGAATTTTTCTCTCAAAAACTCACTTTGAATACTTGAAAACTCTGTATAAATATGTGACCCTAGGCACCTATTTATAGAGTTATGGAAAAGGATTTGGAATCCTATTAGGATACTAATTTATTTAATTATAACCCTACTAGGACTCTAATTAAATAATCATTATCTAATAGTTTTAGGATTTAATCATATTTCGAATCCCGATTGCTTTAGGATTTCCGCACAAGCATTGCACGAGCACCGTACACCCGCGCAAGCCTTGCGGCCCACGCTAGGCGCACAACGCTCGACCCACTGCTGCTGTGCTCTCGCGCGCGCGCCCCAGGCCTTGGCTGGGCCTGGCCTTGCGCTGGGCCTGGTCGAGGCTTGGCATGCGATGGTGCGTGTTGGCTCGCTGGGCGATGGCCTGGCTTCGTGCTGTGCCTTCGTCTAGCGGGCCTCGTCCGATGCTAATTCGTACGATACGCTTCTGATTAAATTCCCGATTCCGGAATTCATTTCCGATACGAACAATATTTAATATTTCCGATTCCGGAATCAATTTCCGTTTCGAACAAATATTTAATATTTCCGTTTTCGGAATTATTTTCCGATTCCGATAATATTTCCGATTCTGACAATATTTCCGTTTCCGGCAATATTTCCGATTCCGGCAATATTTCCATTTCCGATAATATTTTCCGATACGTACCATGTTTCCGTTTCCGGCAACATCTACGACTTGGATAATATTTATATTTCCGATATGATCCATATTTCTGTTTCCGGCAATATCATCGTTTCCGGAGTATTCATTTCTTGCCTGTGACGATCTCAGCTCCCACTGAAACCAAGATCCGTCGATTCCGAATCTCCATAGATGGAGTATTTAATGCTATTAAATACTTGATCCGTTTACGTACTATTTGTGTGACCCTACGGGTTCAGTCAAGAGTAAGCTGTGGATTAATATCATTAATTCCACTTGAACTGAAGCGGCCTCTAGCAAGGCATTCAGCTCACTTGATCTCACTGAATTATTAACTTGTTAATTAATACTGAACCGCATTTATTAGACTTAACATTGAATGCATACTTGGACCAAGGGCATTATTTCCTTCAGTCTCCCACTTGTCCTTAGGGACAAGTGTGCATTTCCTAATTCCTTTGTCGCTCGATGCTTGCTCTTGAACATAAGGTAAGAGTTGTCATCCTTATTATGTCCAGAGGTGTTCCTCGGTTTCAGAGTTCAACTGATCAAATAAACAGATAATCATAGCCTATGATTCATCCGAGCACGGCCATGCATTTCACAGTTTCTAGCTCTCCGAGTGGCCTTGTACAACTTTTAAGCATCTCATCCCGATTTATGGGAGGACAATCCCAATCTTGCGATCTTGAGATTAGACTTCGTTTGATAGGTGATTACCTGAGCGTTGCCTTTATAGCCTCCTTTTACGGTGCGACGGTTGGTCAACGTCAAAGCAACCAGTTCTCAAACAAGTAATCTCAAATCACTCAGGTATTGAGGATTTAGTGTCTAATAATTTTAATGAAATTTACGTATGACAGATTTTCATCTCTTACAGTAAAGTTTCATAGGTCTTGTCCGATACTAGTCTTCCCAAAGTAAGTATCTATGCAAATGATTATGACATTGCCATGTCCACATAGTTCAAGAAACAGAACTACTAGTCATCTTGCATTCTAGTCGTCTAACGTTTTCTATGCGTCCAATTTTATAGAAAACTCCGACTAGGGACCATTTTCAACCTTTGACATTCAAGTTCACTTGATAGACATTTCTTAGTCACAGGACTGGTCCTGACAGTCTATCTTGAATATATCGTCAAATTGAAGGGACTCATCATTTAATAAACCACAAATTAAATGGAAAAATGAATTCTTTTCATTTATTGTGAATGATTAACCAATAATGTTTTACAAAGATTTAAACTCTAAAACTTTAAAACATTAAACAGGGTCATCAAAGCCATTCTCCAATATGCTTGATTCCCATAGCTGCAGTGTGCGAGTTGTGCTTCGCCTGCGGCAGAGGTTTAGTCAATGGATCTGATATGTTGTCATCAGTTCCAATCTTGTTTATCTCGACTTCTTTTCTTTCAACGAACTCTCGTAGAAGGTGAAATCTACGAAGTACATGCTTGACTCTCTGGTGGTGTCTAGGCTCCTTTGCCTGTGCAATAGCTCCGTTATTATCACAATACAAGGCTATTGGTCCTTTAATGGAGGGGACTACACCAAGTTCACCTATGAACTTCCTTAGCCATATAGCTTCCTTTGCTGCTTCATGTGCAGTAATGTACTCCGCTTCAGTTGTAGAATCCGCAATGGTGCTTTGCTTAGCACTTTTCCAGCTTACTGCACCTCCGTTGAGGCAGAAGACAAACCCAGACTATGATCTGAAATCATCTTTGTCGGTTTGGAAACTTGCGTCCGTATAGCCTTTAACAATTAATTCATCATCTCCACCATAGACCAGGAAGTTATCTTTGTGCCTTTTCAGGTACTTCAGAATATTCTTGGCAGCAGTCCAATGCGCCTCTCCTGGGTCTGACTGGTATCTGCTCGTAGCACTGAGTGCATACGCAACATCCGGGCGTGTACATATCATAGCATACATTATTGAACCAATCAATGATGCATATGGAATCCCATTCATTCGTCTATGCTCATCAAGTGTTTTTGGGCACTGATTCTTGCTTAGACTCATTCCATGAGACATGGGTAGGTAGCCTCGCTTGGAGTCCGCCATCTTGAACCTATCAAGCACCTTATTGATATAAGTGCTTTGACTAAGTCCAATCATCCTTTTAGATCTATCTCTGTAAATCTTGATGCCCAATATGTATTGTGCTTCTCCTAGATCTTTCATCGAAAAACATTTCCCAAGCCAAATCTTGACAGAGTTCAACATAGGAATGTCATTTCCGATAAGTAATATGTCGTCGACATATAATACTAGGAAATCAATTTTGCTCCCACTGACCTTCTTGTATACACAAGATTCGTCTGCATTCTTGATGAAACCAAAGTCACTGACTGCTTCATCAAAACGTATATTCCAGCTCCTGGATGCCTGCTTCAATCCGTAGATTGACTTCTTTAGCTTGCATACCTTTTTAGCATTCTTTGGATCCTCAAAACCTTCAGGCTGTGTCATAAACACAGTTTCTGTTAAAACGCCGTTTAAGAAAGCAGTTTTGACATCCATCTGCCATATTTCGTAATCGTAATATGCAGCGATTGCTAACATTATCCGAATAGACTTTAGCATTGCAACTGGTGAAAAGGTTTCATCGTAATCCACACCGTGGACTTGCCTGTAACCTTTTGCAACCAATCTAGCTTTGAAAACTTCAAGTTTCCCATCCTTGTCCTTTTTCAGTTTGAAAACCCATTTGCTTCCAATGGCTTGGTAGCCATCTGGCAAATCGACCAAATCCCATACTTGGTTTTCAGACATGGAGTCTAATTCAGATTGCATGGCTTCTTGCCATTGCTTGGAGCTAGGGCTCGTCATAGCTTGTTTGTAAGTCGCAGGTTCATCACTTTCAAGAAATAGAACGTCATAGCTCTCGTTCGTCAAAATACCTAAGTACCTTTCCGGTTGAGATCTATATCTTTGCGATCTACGCGGGGTAACATTTCTAGTTTGACCATGATTCTCACCAGATTCTTCTAAAGATCTCTGAGTTTCATCCTGAATGTCATCTTGAGCATTCTCTAGAGTTTGTTGTTCGACTCGAATTTCTTCGAGGTCTACTTTTCTCCCACTTGTCATTTTGGAAATGTGATCTTTCTCTAAAAAGACACCATCTCGAGCAACAAACACCTTGTTCTCAGATATATTGTAGAAGTAATACCCCTTTGTTTCCTTTGGATAGCCCACAAGGATACATTTGTCAGATTTTGGATGAAGTTTGTCTGAAATTAATCGTTTGACGTATACTTCACATCCCCAAATCTTAAGAAAAGACACATTTGGAGGCTTTCCAAACCATAACTCGTATGGAGTCTTTTCGACAGCTTTAGACGGAGCTCTATTTATAGTGAGTGCAGTTGTATTTAGTGCATGTCCCCAAAATTCTAATGGAAGTTTGGCCTGACCCATCATTGACCTGACCATGTCTAGCAAGGTTCTGTTCCTCTGTTCCGACACACCGTTGTGGTGTTCCAGGAGGAGTCAATTCTGATAGAATCCCACATTCTTTCAGATGGTCATCAAATTCATAGCTCAGATATTCACCGCCTCTATCAGACCGCAGTGCCTTAATCTTCTTGCCTAATTGATTCTCTACTTCACTCTGAAATTACTTGAATTTGTCAAAGGATTCAGACTTATGCTTCATTAGGTAGACATAACCATATCTACTGAAGTCATCAGTGAAAGTGATAAAGTAGCTGAAACCACCTCTAGCATTTGTACTCATTGGTCCACATACATCTGTATGGATTAAACCCAATAATTCATTTGCTCTTTCTCCAACTTTAGAGAAAGGTTGCTTTGTCATTTTGCCAAGTAAACATGATTCGCATTTACCATAATCATCTAAGTCAAATGGTTCTAGAATTCCTTCCTTTTGAAGTCTTTCTAAGCGTTTCAAGTTTATATGGCCTAATCGAGAATGCCACAGATAGGTGAGATCTGAATCATCCTTTTTGGCCTTTTTTGTATTTATGTTATATACTTGTTTGTCGTGATCTAATAAATAAAGTCCATTGACTAATCTAGCAGATCCATAAAACATCTCTTTAAAATAAAACGAACAACTATTGTCTTTTATTAAAAAGGAAAATCCCTTAGCATCTAAGCAAGAAACTGAAATGATGTTTTTAGTAAGACTTGGAACATGGAAACATTCTTCCAGTTCCAAAACTAGCCCGGAGGGCAACGACAAATAGTAAGTTCCTACAGCTAATGCAGCAATCCGTGCTCCATTTTCCACTCGTAGGTCGACTTCACCCTTGCTTAACTTTCTACTTCTTCTTAATCCCTGTGGATTGGAACATAAGTGTGAGCCACAACCTGTATCTAATACCCAAGAAGTTGAATTAGCAAGTATACAGTCTATAACGAAAATACCTGAAGATGGAACGACTGTTCCGTTCTTCTGATCTTCCTTTAGCTTCAAGCAATCTCTCTTCCAATGCCCCTTCTTCTTGCAGTAGAAGCATTCGGATTCAGAAGTGGGTTGACTGACCTTCCTCTTTACAGATTTGGCGCCAGTTTTCTTAGTTGGGCTGGCCTTGTTGCCACCTTTCTTAGCATTCCTCTTCTTTCCAGATTTCTTGAACTTGCCCCCACGCACCATAAGCACATCCTGCTTATCACTTTTGAGCGTCTTTTCAGCGGTCTTCAGCATACCGTGAAGCTCAGTGAGCGTTTTGTCCAGACTATTCATACTGTAGTTCAGTTTGAACTGATCATACCCCCTATGAAGAGAATGGAGGATGGTGTCTATAGCCATTTCCTGAGAAAATTGCTGATCCAGCCGACTCATATTCTCAATGAGTCCAATCATTTTGAGAACATGTGGACTTACGGGCTCGCCTTTCTTAAGCTTGGTCTCAAGAATTTGCCTATGAGTCTCGAATCTTTCGACTCGAGCCAGATCTTGGAACATGTTCTTCAACTCACTGATGATTGTGAAAGCATCTGAGTTGATGAACGTTTTCTGTAGATCCGCACTCATGGTGGCGAGCATTAGACATTTCACATCCTTGTTGGCATCAATCCAACGATTGAGGTCTCCCTGAGTGACCCCGTCGCCTGCGGCTTCGGGCATCGCCTCTTCTAGGACATACTCCTTTTCTTCCTGCATAAGAACTATTTGCAAGTTCCTTTGCCAGTCAAGGAAGTTTTTCCCGTTCAACTTCTCCTTTTCGAGAATTGATCGAATGTTGAATGAATTGTTGTTTGCCATATTAAGAACTACAATTGAAAAGAATAAACAAATAAATAACCATTCACAGTTTCTCTTAATAAACTTAAATTCTAGCATACATGCATAATTCAATGTTTATTAAGCATTTTATTCAAGTTATGTGTTCCGGCAGGTGTGAATAAAATGATTCCAAGGTCCTAAAATCATTGAAGAACTAAGCACAGTTTGTCGACTTAATCCTAAAACATCTTAGGTAAGCAAAAGCCTTTTGCTAATAGTCTAGAAACTATTCTTGGTTGATAGGTACGTCTAAGAACTTATTAGGTAAACCTATCGATTTTGCCACGACATAAAAGGACTCCTTACTTATATCGTTGAGTTTCACCAAAACTAACATGTACTCACAATTATTTGTGTACCTTGCCCCTTTAGGACCAATAAGTAACACCTCGCTGAGCGAAAACTATTACTAGATTGATGTAAAGGATATCCAAGCAAGTGTATATTTTGGTATGGCACCTTTTAACTCAATTTTTAAGTTTGGAACTTAAGGCTCTTACTATGTTGGTTAGATTTTAAGTGAACTAAAATCCTTAATCATGCAACATAATCAAGCTTTTGATCTCATGCATTTTAAGACATATTTAAAAGCAATAAATAACTTAAAACATGCATAAGATAAATGTGATCTAGTATGGCCCGACTTCATCTTGAAGCTTTAACTTCAAAGTCTGTCTCGAAAATCTCCGTGGGAGGCACCATTTTCTTCAAATAGGATAAGCTATAATTAAAACTAATTACAACTATTTGATGGTACGCAGACCATATTTGAATTGAAAAACAACTTTGGTACTTTAGACCAATTACATTCAAATTAATGGTACGCAGACCATATTTTCTATCCTATTTGGGCCATACTAGTCACTTCATAACCTGCAAAACAGTACATATACAATATATACCATTCACCCATTCATTATCATGAATGGCCCACATAGCTGGTTAGTAAAACACATTATGCATCACGTAAACATTTGCAGCAATTAATCAAGGGCACCAATAATCTACCAATTATTCAGTCCTTATTAATTCTAATCAAGTTGTTTTAACCTTAAGGATTTGTAGACCTAATCAAGAGTTTATGACTAAAAGGGCTCCCACTTAAACCAATAAATTCATTTGCTTTACTAATTTTTAAACATAAAAATGTATTTCTAGTCTAACCGGAAACATACAAATTTAATTAAAATTTAAAGCTCATATAAATTTATAATTGAATCCAAAAAGTTTAATTTAATTTCAGTCGTATTTAAATTAATTCATGATTTTAATTTTAGTAAAATAATTAGAATAAATAAAATTTATTATAATTACAATATTCAAAATTAAAATCCAAGAAAATAATTTAAATTATTAATTTTAAAATTAATTAAAATTACGTAAACTGAAAATTTCAAATTAAAATTTCAAAACGATCTAATCGCAACGCAAACACCTTACGCAACGTACGCCCATGGGCCACACGCACACAGCCATCGCTGGCCATGTGCGCGCAGCCCATGCGCTGCGTCGCATCGCTGCTGCTGCTATCCTTCGCAAGGCACCACGCGAGCTGGTGCACGCTGCGCGCGCGCCAGCGCTCGATGCACGCGAGCCATCGCTCGCTGCGTTCGCTCGCCAGCGCTCGCTTTATGCGAGCCAGCGCTCGCTGCGCGCGCTCGCCAGCGCTCGCTTTATGCGGGCCAGCGCTCGCTTTGTGCGACCCAGCGCTCGCTGCGCGAGGCATCGACGCTGGACGTAGCACTCGTGGCACGCGAGCTTGCGCTCGCTGCGCGCGAGGCTCTGCGCGCTTGCGCGAGGCAGTGCGCGTTGTGGCGCAGCTCGCTTGCTGCCCACACGCGACTGCTGTGCCTTGCATTCGCCCTCGCCCATTCGTCCATTGCTCATAGCCCACGACACAAGGCAGGGCTGCTGCCTTGTGCTCGTGCACCATGGCCTTGCTCATTGCATTCGTGGCGCATGGGCGACGAGCTCCCTTGCTCGTCGTCACATGCCCGCACTATACAACACCCCTTAAGGGTAACACGTAGCGTCCATTGCTTTGTGCGTGCAAGTTATATGAACGAATCGCATAAAATTTTAAAAATTTATATTTAAAATTAATGACAAATTAATAAATAATATTAATTTCATAATTTTAGGGCGAAAAAATCGAAAATTTATTATTCAATTGATTTCCGATTAACATGGATTCAAGTCTAGGTCATAAAAATTTAAAATTTATCATAAATTTACAATTTTTATGGTGGTTTTTAATCATAGGTATCTAATTAAATTATAATTAATTATGAAAATCAAATTAATTCTAAATTATTCTAATTTTCAACAAATTAATCATAATTACAAATTAGATTGCATAATTAACAAGGCTAGGCATTCAAACTTGTTAAACATATACCGTAGGTCAATCAAAAATTCAAGATTTATCAACAAGAATCGCAAATATTTAATTTAACATCTTAAATTTACGAAATTTTGCATTCGAAAAACTAAAACCTTCGAAAAGTCATAGTTAGTCAAAATTTTAGAATGCCTTTTACATGCGGAATTGACACAAAAATCACTCGATTTGGATGAGTAACGAAGAAACTGCCGAAAAAACTGCGTACGTATAATTAAATAAACGCAATTTGCAATTAATTAACAATTACGAACATTAATCACCCCTTTTAATTCTTGCAAATTTGTAATATTTAACCATGTTCATGCAATTTAGATTATGAAAATAATAAGGGGCTCTGATACCACTGTTAGGTTATGATACATATGACAATTCATAAATCATGCGGAAAAACCATAAAGCTAGGAAAACATATTATTTACACATAATCATTTAGCATAGTTTAGATGCATACTCTTTGTTGCGTGCCTTCCCTAGCTGCGCCCGAACCGAACAAGAACAAGTCTTTAGGACTCCAAGTGTCGTCCCTCCGTAGATAGTCCACAGCACGTCCGGATCCGCCTTAAGATTGACCAACTAGAATCGCCCTTAAGGTACTATTATTTTCGGCACTTTTAGGCAAATGTGTGACTGAATTTTTCTCTCAAAAACTCACTTTAAATACTTGAAAACTCTGTATAAATATGTGACCCTAGGCACCTATTTATAGAGTTATGGAAAAGGATTTGGAATCCTATTAGGATACTAATTTATTTAATTATAACCCTACTAGGACTCTAATTAAATAATCATTATCTAATAGTTTTAGGATTTAATCATATTTCGAATCCCGATTGCTTTAGGATTTCCGCACAAGCATTGCACGAGCACCGTACACCCGCGCAAGCCTTGCGGCCCCCACGCTAGGCGCACAGCGCTCGGCCCACTGCTGCTGTGCTCTCGCGAGCGCGCCCCAGGCCTTGGCTGGGCCTCGCCTTGCGCTGGGCCTGGTCGAGGCTTGGCATGCGATGGTGCGTGTTGGCTCGCTGGGCCATGGCCTGGCTTCGTGCTGTGCCTTCGTCTAGCGGGCCTCGTCCGATGCTAATTCGTACGATACGCTTCCGATTAAATTCCCGATTCCGGAATTCATTTCCGATACGAACAATATTTAATATTTCCGATTCCGGAATCAATTTCCGTTTCGAACAAATATTTAATATTTCCGTTTCCGGAATTATTTTCCGATTCCGATAATATTTCCGATTCTGACAATATTTCCGTTTCCGGCAATATTTCCGATTCCTGCCCGCTCAGCCTCAAGGGCACAAACAGTGGTGGGAGAAGGATTACTATCATCAACTAGACTAGCCACTGTTTCTACAGGTGGCTGAGCCTTCCTAACCCATACATTGTTTCGGCGACGATCTCCGCGAGAGCTTGCATTTCTTTTAACAACAGCAGGCCCCTTCATGTTAGGCATCTTTTTAGGCCTGACACTGGAACGGGGAAGAACTTCCTTTCGCTTTCGATCAGGACGAGCTTTCACAGTCTTAAAACTATAGGTACGAGGTCTGGCAGAATCAGGACCCTCATACTTAACACGAATACGAGGTATCAAAAGCTCAGCCGGCTCCCCATTACGAGCCTCGGTCCTCACATCCTTGTCATCGGAACTCATCCACAACTTATAGTTTTCAGAAAGACCCACAACCCCATTTGTAGCTACAGCCCAACGCGGGAGACCATCATAATACCTAGCCCACGCTAAGACCCGTGTTTAAGCAAAGGTCGCTACCTTAGGTGGTACCGTATCAGAAAAGGGGATAGTCTGCCTTAAACCATATTGACGCATGACTCGGTAAGGGAAAATATAAATGGGACAAGATAGCCCCAACAAAGAAACATAAACCGATACATCAGACCCCCCTGTCATAGTAGTAAAACCCCACCATGGTACCACCCACTTAATAGAACAAATTCCATAAGTAAAAAAGGAGGTCCATTCGGCCTCGTCCTGGCCTTGGTGCAAGTATTTTCGGTTACCCAAAGCTATAGGGCGATAATGTTTAGGATCGGCAGGAGCGCGCTTCTAAAAGTCTAAGTCGTTCCGCAAGCCAAATCTGCAAAAACAGGTACGATCGAATCAAAAGAATGAAAAGAAAGAAAAAGGTTCCTGGGGCGCAGTTTCAACGCCCAGGACCAGGCGCCGAATATTCAAGCGCCCAGTCCTGGGCGCTGAAACTCAGCCCCATGCCAAAAGGAAATATATAAAAGTGGCGTATGTGTGCGCAAAGGAAAAAATAGATTACCTGTAGTAATAGGGGGCTTCCCTTAAAAATTTCGGATTTGGCATCCTTCTTCAGCTCATCCGCACTCAGCAAAGTCTCAGCAACAACCAACGGCATAATAGAATAACAACTTTCCATCTGGTTAATCAAGGGGATCAGCCTTATGTCACCCAACTCACCATTATTATTCGACAGCAAATAATGATTCAACAAGCAAAATACAAGGGCTCGAATGTTCAATTTTTGTTCGGTCATATTTTTACTAGGCCTAAAATGATGTTTTACGAGTTTTGCCAAGTTAACCTTATCGTCTACAACAAGTTCAGCAAACATGTTATCATCTAGCCCTAGGAAAGCCCTTATGGTTGTTTTACCCTCTTCAGTAGTGCCAGGGGTAACAGGAGTAGCATTAGTAGGATAACCAAGGATCGCAGCAAACTCATCAGGCAAAAGACATATTTCATTGCCCCGAAAGGAAAAAACATGATGATCGGAGTCCCAAAAGTTTAGGGCAGCATGCAGAAAATTATAATCAATATTAATTTGTTGTAAGCCTAAAAGTGCCTCTAAGTGGTATTCTTTTAACAAAGCTTTTTCTGTGGGAGTAAGGGCTCGTAGCCAACGCCAAACAGTCCGTTGGAGTGAGAAAGTAGGGATCGACATGGCAAAAGCGGTAAATAATTAGAGCACAGCAAAAAAAGAGAGAAAGAATTTGAGAGTGGTGGAAAATAAGGACGTACCTAGCCCCTATATATAGCTGAACGCACCCAATAAACATCCTGATCCCATTCGGAAACGTGTTTAGAAATCCGAAAATCAAATATTACCAGGAAAGAACTTTCAACGCCCACCTCTGGGCGCCGAAATTTTTAACGCCTGAGCTGGGGCGCTGAAAATGCAGCCCAAGGCCCAGATTTCACAAAAACACAGAATAGGAAAGGACTTAAGACCGTGTTGCTAAAACACGAGGCCCTATTACAAGTAAGATCAAGCCCAAAGCACCTTTAGCTCCCAAATAAGCAAAAAATAATAATAATATTGAAACTTGGTCGAAACTTAGACTCATCTAAGAAAACGCTCATGTACACTTTTCAAAAAAAGCAAGTTAAATATCATGGTCATTCTTCGAAACACCAAAAATATGTGTCGTCAAGTCATTGGTTTTCCAAATAGAAAATGTCTGTCTGTCAAGGGATAATCCGGGCCAAGCCAAAACCGGATGTCGCCTGAAAGCTAAAGTCGCACTCCACGGCTTCACTAAAATAGCACACTACTATAGGAGGTCGCTCGCACATACGAGCGTGACCCCAAACATGACTACAAGACGCGAAAAACAACTGATGAGCCCCAACACTTGGGGGCTCGCAAAAAGTGAACTCCAACAAATAGCGCGCAATCAAAATCACATTCCCAGACTGCGCCACGCACCATATCATGTTTGGATATCTCAAAAAAAATATATTGTTGAATATACACAGTGTGGACCCACTTATAGGACACATCTAATCAAGAAATATTACGACCCACCAACAGGTTGTAATCACCAAAAGCTCTTCTACATAGGCAAAATAAGAAATTCAAAATGGGCTCGCCCACCCTCAACGGGCGGGGTCTGCGTCACTAGCCGCGCAGGTCCTCAGTTTTTCAAAGAATAAAGTCTTCAAATTTAAAATAGGCTCGCCATCTTCAGTCGGCGGGGTCTACGGCGCAAACCACGTAGGTCCTTATTTTCAAAAAAAAATAACAAAAGTTTCAAACAGATTCGTCCACTTCTATCGGACGGGGGGTCCACCCTCAGCGGACAGGTTCGCCACCTTCAGCGGGCGGGGTCTACGTCACAAACCGCGTAGGTCCTTATTTTCAAAAAAAAATTTAAACAGATTCGTCCACTTCTATCGGACGGGGTGTCCACCCTCAGCGGACAAGGTTCGCCACCTTCAGCGGGCGGGGTCTACGTCACAAACCGCGTAGGTCCTTATTTTCAAAAACATCAAACAGATTCGTCCACTTCTATCGGACGTGGGGTCCACCCTCAGAGGACAGGCTCGCCCACCTTCAGCGGGCGGGGTCTTCGTCAATAACAGCGCAGGTCCTTAGTCGCTGCAGCGAAAACTTTTATTGGTTTTCCCTTTTTCCAAAAATTAAAGGATTGGTTTGTTGGATTTTCCTTCGTTTTACATCCTATAAAAACAAGGGGGTTTTCTCGTTTAGCTAGCCCTGAAAATGAGAATCTTTAAAAACGTTTTACCTCGTGATTGGGCTTGGCCAGGCCCAATTACACTTTACAGCTTTAATTTCGAAAACATCTGTAGTTACTCCCAATGACAAAGTGAGGGAGTTTCTACGCGTCTTTAGATCCTTCCAATGATAAAGTGAGGAAGTTTCTATACTATCAGTTGACAAATCCCAATGACACGTGACGGATATGTCGACACTTCAAGTGATGACCCTTAAGTCAAATGTTATCACTCGGGGGCTCGTGAGACCCTCGCGAAACAGGTCACATACATCATGGCTTGTGTGACGCACTCCGTCTAATACTTTGACCATCGTCTTACTCCAAGACTCAGTCAAAGTGGGGGCTAACTGTAGACACCTACTTTTGTCCCCATTCCCGCAAGGGAAAGGTTCGATGATGAAAGCATAAAAACTACACTTGACAACGCATCTCCTATAAAATAAACGAATCTCGATTCCCCATTTCATTTTACCCAAAACCTGCTATTTATGGAAACCTGCTAAAAATAGTAATTGCCGTAAAAGGTAGCTTCTAAAAGTGGCAAATCATAAAAGATAGAAACCTGTCAGAATTAGGTGTTGCACTCCAACATAAATCCTAAATGAGATAGAAAACCGCGAGAATCCTATTCCTAATAGGATTCGGAAATAAGAGTTAGGTATTAATTAAAATCCTAACGAACCTAGAGTTCGTAACGGGCCCAGACGCATTCCGTCACAAAATTGATACGCGCTAAAAGACTCGAATTAATCTCAAACTCTACGGATTTTAGGAATCCGAATCTGACTAAACAAAATTGCCCAGACCCTATTTTCAACGCCTGGCTTTGGGCGCCGAAATCTTCGGCGCCCAGGCCTGGGCGCTGAAAATACCTGGGTACGTCTCTTTTCCTAATTCTTTATGGATTAGAACTCTGCAATTCTATCTTTCCACGAACTCTTCCCTATAAATACGCCCCTAGTTTCGACGTGAAACAACACACAACAACACATAATATATTCTGAGTATTGACTCTAAACCCCTTAGCCCAAGCCCCTCGCTGCGAAACTGTTCACGCGTTCTGTCGCAATCGATCCATAAATCGAACAGAACGTATCCTGTCCCATAATCGAGATTCGTTAAATAAAAAGGAGAAATAGCAAAGTCAAAGTGATTAGTTTTCTGAGAACCGTGACGCACCTCTCAAGGGTGCGTCGTAATGTGTCCCTTTTCGATGATTTAACTGCTTT
Organism: Spinacia oleracea; assembly: GCF_020520425.1. Lineage (NCBI taxonomy): Eukaryota > Viridiplantae > Streptophyta > Magnoliopsida > Caryophyllales > Amaranthaceae > Spinacia > Spinacia oleracea. The sequence goes on from NC_079488.1 coordinate 17,652,473, forward strand.
CCTCGCCCTTTTTATGAACTGTTAAACTAACCTAATATGATTGTTGTATCACGCCTAATAAATATAATATTTTTGGGAAATCGGATTATCATGCTAGGTCCCTTAATACTATTTAAATCAGATAATCACGATCGAATTAGTATTATATGCTGCATATTGCTAAAATCAATTCAGATTAGTTTAATAGTTAACGCATGTCCCTTCAATTATTTATGCTGAGCTAGTAAGGATATCCTGCCTCTGGAGTTATCGACGAGCGAATTACTCCTCTCGGTAGTTACAGTCCCCCGAACCCTCAATCTCTACCTTGCGGGTGTATATTGAGAGATCCCCACACCAGGGATCACAAGGGAACCTACGGCCGTCGTGGTCAAACATAATTGCACTCCTTTTATGTCACGATAACCGGGTTTTGTCAGTTTTTCTCATTGTTGTTAAAAACTGAATGGCGACTCCTATATTACTAGTCAATTGAGTGTATACTCACAGGAAATCCAATTACACTTGATTGAATAAAAAGAATTGTCACACCCACGAGGGAGAGGGTCACGCATTAGCCTCGCGCTTTTTCGACCCCCTCACATTTGGACATTCTCTCTTGTAATGGCCTATTCCATCCCAATAAAGACAGCTTGACGTGGACTTGTCCTGCTTTGTCTTAGCACTGCCCTTGGACTTTCCACCTTTCTTGAAGGGTCTCCCTTTAGCCTTGAGTAAATCTTTGGCTTCACAGTCGAGTACTATCTCAGCCTTTCTGACAAGGTGAACAAACTCTGTAACTGTTTCTTCTCTTGGTTCACTTAGGTATAGTTTCTTAAAGCGACCAAACCCACTGCGCAGTGAATTGAGCAAGATAGAGACTGCCATCCTTTCGCTTATTGGTGTTCCTAGCAGACTTAGGCGATCAAAATATGAAAGCATAAGCTCCACATGGAACCTCAGTGGGACACCTGCCCTTTGTTTAGTGCGAAGGAGCTGAACATGTGTTTCTTGGACCTCCATCCTATAAACACCTGTTCTGAGAACTAACCTTCAGACCAGTCATTGATTCAATCAACTCATGGACATTAAGGTCCCTGTCCTCCGTGTTTCCACGACAGACATCCCTCATATTCTTGATGAGCGTAAAAGGTTCGTAAGCTACAAACCTTCTAGCCCATTCATCAGGGATGTTGTTCAGCATGAGACTCATAACCTTTTTGAGATTCGCATCCTAGGCGACAAATATTTCAGGGGTCATGTCTCTGGCATAGTAGCTTGGCATGGGATGTAAAAGTACACACTCAAGTCCATTGAGTCTGACTATTTCAACAAGCTTAGCTTCCCATTCAAGAAAATTCGTTAGGTTCAGCTTGACCATAAGCTCAGAACCCATGATGATGTTTTGATTGTTGTTTGCCTGCTAATTCGTACGATGCGCTTCCGATTAATTTCCCGATTCCGGAATTCATTTCCGATACGAACAATATTTAACATTTCCGATTCCGGAATTAATTTCCGTCTCGAACAAATATTTAATATTTCCGTTTCCGGAATTATTTTCCGATTCCGATAATATTTTCGATTCTGACAATATTTCAGTTTCCGGCAATATTTCCGATTCCGGCAATATTTCCATTTCCGATAATATTTTCCGATACGTACCATGTTTCCGTTTCTGGCAACATCTACGACTTGGATAATATTTATATTTCCGATACGATCCATATTTATGTTTTCGGCAATATCATCGTTTCCGGAGTATTCATTTCTTTGCCTTTGACGATCTCAGCTCCCACTGAAACCAAGATCCGTCGATTCCGAATATTGATTAGATAGAGTATTTAATACCATTAAATACTTGATCCGTTTACGTACTATTTGTGTGACCCTACGGGTTCAGTCAAGAGTAAACTGTGGATTAATATCAATAATCCACTTGTACTGAAGCGGCCTCTAGCTAGGCATACAGTTCACTTGATCTCACTAAATTATTAACTTTTATAATTAATACTGAACCGCATTTATTAGACTTACCATTAAATGCATACTTGGACCAAGGGCATTATTTCCTTCAACTGAAGGAAATAATGCCCTTGGTCCAAGTATGCATTCAATGTTAAGTCTAATAAATGCGGTTCAGTATTAATTAACAAGTTAATAATTCAGTGAGATCAAGTGAGCTGAATTCCTAGCTAGAGGCCGCTTCAGTTCAAGTGGAAATAATGATATTAATCCACAGCTTACTCTTGACTGAACCCGTAGGGTCACACAAATAGTACGTAAACGGATCAAGTATTTAATGGCATTAAATACTCCATCTATGGATATTCGGAATCGACGAATCTTGGTTTCAGTGGGAGCTGAGATCGTCACAGGCAAGAAATGAATACTCCGGAAACGATGATATTGCCGGAAACGGAAATATGGATCGTATCGGAAATATAAATATTATCCAAGTCGTAGATGTTGCCGGAAACGGAAACATGGTACGTATCGGAAAATATTATCGGAAATGGAAATATTGCCGGAATCGGAAATATTGCCGGAAACGGAAATATTGTCAGAATCGGAAATATTATCGGAATCGGAAAATAGTTCCGGAAACGGAAATATTAAATATTTGTTCGAAACGGAAATTAATTCCGGAATCGGAAATATTAAATATTGTTCGTATCGGAAATGAATTCCGGAATCGAGAATTTAATCGGAAGCGCATCGTACGAATTAGCATCGGACGAGGCCTGCCAGACGAAGGCCCAGCACGAAGCCGGGCCATCGCCCAGCAAGCCAAGCGCAACAACCACACGCCAAGCATGCGACCAGGCCCAGCGCAAAAGCCAGGCCCAGCCGAAGCTTGGGCGCGCGCGCGGGGCTGCGACGAGTGGGCTGGCGCTGTGCGTGGGCCGCAAGGCCTGCGTGCGGTGCTAGCGTATTACTCGAAGTGTGTTACTCGAATCCTAAGGCTACCGGGATTCGTCATATGATTAAATCTAATCCTAAAAGATTTAGTTTATTTAATTAGAGTCCTAGTAGGATTATAATTAAATAAATTAGTATCCTAATAGGATTCCAAATCCTTTTCCATAACTCTATAAATAGGTGCCTAGGGTCACATATTTATAACGAGTTTTTAAGTATTCAAAGTGAGTTTTTGAGAGAAAAATTCAGTCACACAATTGCCTAAAACTGCCGAAAATAATAGTACCTTAAGGGCGATTCTAGTTGGTCAATCTTAAGGCGGATCCGGACGTGCTGTGGACTATCTACGGAGGGACGACACTTGGAGTCCTAAAGACTTGTTCTTGTTCGGTTCGGGCGCAGCTAGGGAAGGCACGCAACAAAGAGTATGCATCTAAACTATGCTAAATGATTATGTGTAAATAATATGTTTTCCTGGCTATATGGTTTTTCCGCATGATTTATGAATTGTCATATGTATCATAACCTAACAGTGGTATCACGAGCCTCTTATTATTTTCATAATCTAAATTGCATGAACATGGTTAAATATTAAAAATTTGCAAGAATTAAAAGGGGTGATTAATTTTCGTAATTGTTAATTAATTGCAAATTGCGTTTATTTAATTATACGTACGCAGTTTTTCGGCAGTTTCTTCGTTACTCATCCAAATCAAGTGATTTTTGTGTCAATTCCGCATGTAAAAGGCATTCTAAAATTTTGACAAAATTAGTATTTTTTTGCCGAACACAGAATTCTCAAATTCGAAGCCTAACTATGACTTTTCGGAGGTTTTAGTTTTTCGAATGCAAAATTTCGTAAATTTAAGATGTTAAATTAAATATTTGCGATTCTTGTTGATAAATCTTGAATTTTTGATTAACCTACTGTATATGTTTAACAAGTTTGAATGCCTAGCCTTGTTAATTATGCAATCTAATTTGTAATTATGATTAATTTGTTGAAAATTAGAATAATTTAGAATTAATTTGATTTTCATAATTAATTATAATTTTATTAGATACCTATGATTAAAAACCACCATAAAAATTGTAAATTTATGATCAATTTTAAATTTTTATGACCTAGACTTGAATCCATGTTAATCGGAAATCAATTGAATAATAAATTTTCGATTTTTTCGCCCTAAAATTATGAAATTAATATTATTTATTAATTTGTCATTAATTTTAAATATAAATTTTTTAAATTTTATGCGATTCGCTCATATAACTTGCACGCACAAAGCAATGGACGCTACGTGTTACCCTTAAGGGGTGTTGTATAGTGCGGGCATGTGACGACGAGCAAGGGAGCTCGTCGCCCATGCGGCACGAATGCAATGAGCAAGGCCATGGTGCACGAGCACAAGGCAGCAGCCCTGCCTTGTGTCGTGGGCTATGAGCAATGGACGAATGGGCATGGGCGAAGGCAAGGCACGGCAGTCGCGTGTGGGCAGCAAGCGAGCTGCGCCACAGCGCGCACTGCCTCGCGCAAAGCGTGCGGAGCCTCGCGCGCAGCGAGCGAAAGCTCGCGTGCCACGAGTGCTCCGCCCAGCGTTGATGCCTCGCATAGAGAGCGATGGCTCGCAGCAGCGAGCGCTGGCGAGCGCGCACAGCGAGCGCTGGCGAGCGAGCGCAGCGAGCGATGGCTCGCGTGCATCGAGCGCTGGCGCGCGCGCAGCGAGCACCAGCTCGCATGAGGCCTTGCGAAGGAAAGCAGCAGCAGCGATGCGACGCAGCGCATGGGCTGCGCGCACATGGCCAGCGATGGCTGTGTGCGTGTGGCCCATGGGCGTACGTCGCGTAGGGTTGTTGCATTGCGATTAGATCGTTTTGAAATTTTAATTTGAAATTTTCCGTTTACGTAATTTTAATTAATAATAAAATTAATAATTTAAATTATTTTCTTGGATTTTAATTTTGAATATTGTAATTATAATAAATTTTATTTATTCTAATTGTTTTACTAAAATTAAAATCATGAATTAATTTAAATACGATTGAAATTAAATTAAACTTTTTGGATTCAATTATAAATTTATATGAGCTTTAAATTTTAATTAAATTTGTATGTTTCCGGTTAGACTAGAAATACATTTTTATATTTAACATTAGTAAAGCATATGAATTTATTGGTTTAAGTGGGAGCGCTTTTAGTCATAAACTCTTGATTAGGTCTACAAATACTTAAGGTTAAAACAACTTGATTAGAATTAATAAGGACTGAATAATTGGTAGATTATTGGTGCCCTTGATTAATTGCTGCAAATGTTTACGTGATGCATAATGTGTTTTACTAACCAGCTATGTGGGCCATTCATGATAATGAATGGGTGAATGGTATATATTGTATATGTACTGTTTTGCAGGTTATGAAGTGACTAGTATGGCCCAAATAGGATAGAAAATATGGTCTGCGTACCATTAATTTGAATGTAATTGGTCTAAAGTACCAAAGTTGTTTTTCAATTCAAATATGGTCTGCGTACCATCAAATAGTTGTAATTAGTTTTAATTATAGCTTATCCTATTTGAAGAAAATGGTGCCTCCCACGGAGATTTTCAAGACGGACTTTGAAGTTAAAGCTTCAAGATGAAGTCGGGCCATACTAGATCACATTTATCTTATGCATGTTTTAAGTTATTTATTGCTTTTAAATATGTTTTAAAATGCATGAGATCAAAAGCTTGATTATGTTGCATGATTAAGGATTTTAGTTCACTTAAAATCTAACCAACATAGTAAGAGCCTTAAGTTCCAAACTTAAAAATTGAGTTAAAAGGTGCCATGCCAAAATATACACTTGCTTGGATATCCTTTACATCACTCTAGTAATAGTTTTCGCTCAGCGAGGTGTTACTTATTGGTCCTAAAGGGGCAAGGTACACAAATAATTGTGAGTACATGTTAGTTTTGGTGAAACTCAACGATATAAGTAAGGAGTCCTTTTATGTCGTGGCAAAATCGATAGGTTTACCTAATAAGTTCTTAGACGTACCTATCAACCAAGAATAGTTTCTAGACTATTAGCAAAAGGTTTTTGCTTACCTAAGATGTTTTAGAATTGAGTCGACAAACTGTGCTTAATTCTTCGATGATTTTAGGATCTTGGAATCATTTTATTCACACCTGCCGGAACACATAAATCGAATAAAATGCTAATGACTTGTTTAAATTGCATGATTGCTTTCATTTTTAAGTTATTATTCATGATAAATGTTTAGACTTTGCATGCTTCAATGTATGTTTTAATTATTGTTTATAATTAAATATCTTGCACTGCAATAAATCCTTTTAGAAAGGTAACAGTAAATTTCCTCGATTGGTAGTGAATCCAAGAACGATTCACGGAAATGAGAGAAAGTGAGCAATTTAAAATGTACGTTTCTTATAGCGACTTTTATGGTTGTTTTCGAACATCAAAATCGAATGGCAAACCAATTGGTGCTTGTGAATTCAAAATACAATGTAGTTTTGAGATCATAAAGCATTGAGCTTAAAACCCTCAGCTTTACCAATGGTTAACAACCTAATATCTTTGTCCATTTAATTCTCGAATGAGTCCAGTCCCTAGACATTCGAATAGATCGATGCTTAGAGAACTTTAGAAGCTTTTGGTAAGATCATCTAGTTGAAACAGAATGTTCAACATAAATTAAATGGAAAGAACCTTGTTGGTGACATTGGACATGTCTAACAAAGTATAAAAGTCAAACACTAAAGAATTCAATTCTTAAGACTATAAGAAAGGGTACAAGAAATAGGAAAACAAAGGAACATATGAAAGGAATTTACGATTTCGTTTCTACCTATAAGTTTATGTTTAAAGAGAAGTAACCTAGCAATCAAACTTCCTTGGTATCATATACCGCTTGAGGTTCTTACTTCGGTAATAAGTCAAACAATGGAAGCTAGGATACACTAATGACCTACAAGTTGGAAATGAAGCATGGCAATGCTACATTAGTTGTAGGGTCATCTAGTTTGTTTTAAGTCCTTTCAAAGGCTGGAACTTAATGGCTATTTTGTTCCATAATCAGCATACCTAAATTTCTGCTTCAAACACAGAAAGACTCACATTCAGAAGAACGAAAACAATGCTTGTTTGTTTGTTTATTTGAATGAAATGGTCATTTACGGTTTGAGTCAATATGCTTGATTAAAACAAACAACTCTTTAAATAAAAACTTTACTAGGTTCAAATCAACCCCTTGATTTGAGTTCCACTAATCTTTGGCATTGTTTCTTAGACCATATCAACAAGTTAACATTCACAAGCTCTATTTTAATGGACTTTTGAAAGTTGGTTGATTTCTAGATCAACTTAAGACAAGCTAGTCTTACTTGTTGAAAGTAACAAAGAATATGAACTATTGTTAGAACGCCTAGACGATAGAGTTCAAAGCTAAAGAAAGGTTTTATGACTTTATTATTTCACATGGATTTGAGTGAATATAGGTTTATTTACTCAAATGTGATATAAGTTGAATCTGTTTGGCTAGTTCAAAGATTCGAAGTATAAAATCCACTTGGCAAGAAATCATAAAGATCTAGGTTAGATCATGTTGATGATTACTTGAGACCAAATATGATCATCAATGATTGTGTGGTGTAATTTCACAATCTAGGTCCATAAGATATGGCATATCTTAGTTGGAATAATCGAAGTCAATTAGTACTTGATTCGATTAATGATGAATCATAAAGATTTTTCCTATAATTTCTAAAACAAAATGCTCAACTACCACCAAACTAAACCAAATTCGTCAAAGCTATTGAAAAGTAATTTCAGAATAACTTTTCATAAAATATATCTAGAGAGTTGCAAAACTCAGTGGGAGCTTAGTGTTTGTCATTCGACAAACTAAGGCCCAAGTATAGATATATGTTTCATTGTGATTTATTCAAATGAGACACAAGGGTATTGTTTCTACCACGAATTTTTGAGAACATAATGTTTGTTTGCTCGAAATAATGTCCTTTTGGAGATTCGTTTCCAAAATGACAAGTGGGAGAAAATAGACCTCGAAAGTCTTCGAGGAGAACAACAAACATAAACGGACAATCTGGAGGCTTTTCGAAGTTCTTTAGAAAATCCGAACACGTATTCTTTAAGGACTTTAGAAGTGGCTTTTTAAGAATAGACATCTCTTAGAAGCCTTTACGAGTGCTTCAAGGAGAACAGAATATTCAAAGGACTTTCAAGTGGCTATTGATATTCTATTGTTTGATGTTCTCTACCCTAGTAGGCATAGAGTTCAAGTCACTGGAACTATGAGATTCTTCTATTAGATAGTGAAGAAACATGGAGTTCAGGTCATTGAAGCTATGCGATTCTTCCATTAGATAGTGAAGAAACCTACAACTTGCAGTCAAACTATTATCATGTAGATTAATGAGTTTGTGACTTGTAAGAAAGCTATGACGAAACCCAGATTCCCTAAAATGGTTAGAGGCCATATATAGATTCAAATGTTTTAAATGGTTAGAGGCCATAAAACATACTCAATGTTTTGATGACAAAATTGAAATTTTGTTGATTTGCAAGAATAGTTTCACACCTATTGGTTGCAAAGTTTGTTTTAAGGATAAAAACCATCAAACATGAAATTGTGTTCACACACAAAGCTAGATTAGTTGCTAAAGGTTACAAGCAAATTCACGATGTGGATTGTGTTGAAACCTCATGCAAAATCGTAATGCTTAAGTCTATAATTCAAGCAATGATTGCATATTGGTACATATGGCAATTGGATGACAAAACATCTTCCTCAGTCAAATGTTGGAAGAAAATATGTACATGGTATGTCATAGGATTTGTTGATCCAAATAAATGCTTGAAAAGAAAAGCTAGTTTATAAAATCTAAGTACAGATTTAAGCAAGAAATTGGGAATTAGAACTATATTTTAGTGAAGCTAATAAGTATTTTAGTTTCATAAAATATACATGATTCTTATAGATATATAAGAAGTTTAGTGGGAGTACATAAAAACTTAATTGGTCCTATGTGTATCACACACATATCTCTCTATTGTAAAATAACATTCAAATGCTAATGACTTAGATTTGAGATTATTCATCAATGATGGACCATGGCGAAACTTAGTACATACTGGGTATTAAGATCTATTTACAAAGATCTTATGATATTGTTTTGGATTAAGTAATGGCATTTACTAAATCAAACACGAAAGACTCCATTGGAGATATTCGACCCATGTGAATAAATCTAAGTAAAGAATGTTTGAACTATGTATAAGCATTTACTAAGGTAAACATCAAAGGATCTAAATGAGATTCCTAACCTGTATTATATATCAAAGATTTAGCTGGATTCAGTATCTACTGAAATTGAATGAGCTAAAGTTACATGAGTAGAATTCAATTGGGAATTATTCTGCAAAAGAATTTATCATGTATGATATAATATGAGGATCGCCAAAAACGTATCGTATGACTTTAGGCATGACGAACATATACCAATCTCTATTGATCTAAGTGAAGATCAACTAGATTGAGATCAATAATACTTATGGTACTTGAAATGGTACATAGGAATAGTTCTTGATTCAAGGAAATAAAGATATGCTAAATATTGATGCTACACGCATAAACACTGGCAAAGGATCAAGCAAGACCCTTTGGAGTTAACCATTGATAAGGACGAGCTATAGAGCATCGTGTTTTGAAATGGCAACATGGATTGGAGACCATGAGTTGTTGCGTGGGAAATTAAAATAATAATTTCTATGTTCTAAGATACAGCTGGAAAGTCTTCCACATATCTGTGAACTGCTTGGATAAGTAATTCCAAACAAAGCATCACTAGCAACCTATAAAGTTGAAGTAAAAGTACTTATTGCCTAAGAAGCAATAAAACAGGGTTGTTTATGTTAAAGAGTTATTCACTGGACTTGGGTAGATCACATGTCTGCTGGCTTGATGGTTCTTCATTGAAAAATGCGTAGAACCACTCTTGAAGTAAGAAAGACTAGATCACATAATAAACAAACTCAAAAGATCTTATCATCATATCTCGAAAAACCTTCGATGAAAAGGATATTAAGATTGGCAAAGCATGATAACTAAACCTATGCAACAAGTGAGAAGCAACACTCACATTGTAGCACTAGAAATCAAGCATAGCTTTGAATTCCATGAACTGTTTTAAAGATGGGTTTTGAGGCCCATGGTAGTAAAACATTGGGGTTGAACATTTATCATATATGAAATGTATTTTCATATTCCATTTAATCTTGGTTTAGTATTAAATGATGAGTCCCTTCAATTTGACGATATATTCAAGATAGACTGCCAGGACCAGTCCTGTGACTAAGAAATGTCTATCAAGTGAACTTGAATGTCAAAGGTTGAAAATGGTCCCTAGTCGGAGTTTTCTATAAAATTGGACGCATAGAAAACGTTAGACGATTAGAATGCAAGATGACTAGTAGTTCTGTTTCTTGAACTATGTGGACATGGCAATGTCATAATCATTTGCATAGATACTTACTTTGGGAAGACTAGTATTGGACAAGACCTATGAAACTTTACTGTAAGAGATGAAAATCTGTCATAAGTAAATTTCATTAAAATTATTAGACACTAAATCCTCAATACCTGAGTGATTTGAGATTACTTGTTTGAGAACTGGTTGCTTTGACGTTGACCAACCGTCGCACCGTAAAAGGATGCTATAAAGGCAACGCTCAGGTAATCACCTATCAAACGAAGTCTAATCTCAAGATCGCAAGATTGGGATTGTCCTCCCATAAATCGGGATGAGATGCTTAAAAGTTGTACAAGGCCACTCGGAGAGCTAGAAACTGTGAAATGCATGGCCGTGCTCGGATGAATGATAGGCTATGATTATCTGTTTATTTGATCAGTTGAACTCTGAAACCGAGGAACACCTCTGGACATAATAAGGATGACAACTCTTACCTTATGTTCAAGAGCAAGCATCGAGCGACAAAGGAATTAGGAAATGCACACTTGTCCCTAAGGACAAGTGGGAGACTGAAGGAAATAATGCCCTTGGTCCAAGTATGCATTCAATGTTAAGTCTAATAAATGCGGTTCAGTATTAATTAACAAGTTAATAATTCAGTGAGATCAAGTGAGGTGAATGCCTAGCTAGAGGCCGCTTCAGTTCAAGTGGAATTAATGATATTAATCCACAGCTTACTCTTGACTGAACCCGTAGGGTCACACAAATAGTACGTAAACGGATCAAGTATTTAATGGCATTAAATACTCCATCTATGGATATTCGGAATCGACGAATCTTGGTTTCAGTGGGAGCTGAGATCGTCACAGGCAAGAAATGAATACTCCGGAAACGATGATATTGCCGGAAACGGAAATATGGATCGTATCGGAAGTATAAATATTATCCAAGTCGTAGATGTTGCCGGAAACGGAAACATGGTACGTATCGGAAAATATTATCGGAAATGGAAATATTGCCGGAATCGGAAATATTGCCGGAAACGGAAATATTGTCAGAATCGGAAATATTATCGGAATCGGAAAATAGTTCCGGAAACGGAAATATTAAATATTTGTTCGAAACGGAAATTAATTCCGGAATCGGAAATATTAAATATTGTTCGTATCGGAAATGAATTCCGGAATCGAGAATTTAATCGGAAGCGCATCGTACGAATTAGCATCGGACGAGGCCTGCCAGACGAAGGCCCAGCACGAAGCCGGGCCATCGCCCAGCAAGCCAAGCGCAACAACCACACGCCAAGCATGCGACGAGGCCCAGCGCAAAAGCCAGGCCCAGCCGAAGCTTGGGCGCGCGCGCGGGGCAGCGACGAGTGGGTTGGCGCTGTGCGTGGGCCGCAAGGCCTGCGTGCGGTGCTAGCGTATTACTCGAAGTGTGTTACTCGAATCCTAAGGCTACCGGGATTCGTCATATGATTAAATCTAATCCTAAAAGATTTAGTTTATTTAATTAGAGTCCTAGTAGGATTATAATTAAATAAATTAGTATCCTAATAGGATTCCAAATCCTTTTCCATAACTCTATAAATAGGTGCCTAGGGTCACATATTTATAATGAGATTTTAAGTATTCAAAGTGAGTTTTTGAGAGAAAAATTCAGTCACACAATTGCCTAAAAGTGCCGAAAATAATAGTACCTTAAGGGCGATTCTAGTTGGTCAATCTTAAGGCGGATCCGGACGTGCTGTGGACTATCTACGGAGGGACGACACTTGGAGTCCTAAAGACTTGTTCTTGTTCGGTTCGGGCGCAGCTAGGGAAGGCACGCAACAAAGAGTATGCATCTAAACTATGCTAAATGATTATGTGTAAATAATATGTTTTCCTGGCTATATGGTTTTTCCGCATGATTTATGAATTGTCATATGTATCATAACCTAACATCAACACCATCAACATTAATATATTTACATGACCGGAATTGTAAACCCTGATATGAAGCTCCAAAATCCCCCAAAAATTCGAAATTTAAATACATAGACCTAGAAAAATCGAAAAAAAAGATCAGGAATTGAGGGGAAGTAAGAAGAAAAATACCTGAAATTCCTTTAAAGTAAAAATAATGAGATAGATTGGATAGGATAGAAATTGTACACCCTAATCTGAAACAACAAACACCCAAAAAATCGAAATATAAATACACAGACATAGAAAATTCTAAAAAATCATAAATTGATGGAAGACAAGAAGAAAATACCCGAAATTCCTTTGAAATCGAAAAAATGAGATGGTTTAGATAGATTAGATGTTGAAATTCCCCAAGAGGAGAGACGAGACATAGGGCTCGAAAATGGAAATGAAGAATGAGAAGGGAAGCAGAGGGCCGCGATATCATCAAGGGAGGAGAAGGGAAAAACCATCAATACACTGTCTGTAAACTACGAGACAAAAAAAATTGTGCATGAAATCGAGGGTATTATAGTAATTTCATTATTATAGGAATAGTAATATCATCTCCTTGCTTTTATAAGTGTTAGGATATGGTTTTGATGTACTTGTCTCCTATTTGTAGATTTACAGGAATATGAAGATTAGAGCGTTGCAATGATAAGTAACAATATGTTGGTTTTTTTTGTGTTACCACCCGGTTCACCCTTAGGACTAATCCGGATTCGGGCGAGTTCAGGGCGGATAGGTTCCAGTCCCCTCACAATTGTTGTTGCAGGGGATCGAACACGCAGTCCGCCCTACCAAGTTCAGCCCCAATCACCACTGAACCAACATGCAATTGGTGTAACAATATGTTGTAAAAGTACGTGTTACTACCTGATAGGGTGTTTTTCTGTCGTTAAAAAGAAAACCACCCAACCAAACAAAATTTATAAATCCTAACTTTCCGGCCATATTGCTATAGCGGCAAGCATAGGGATCGTCCCATAGAAACGGTGTGCATTGAGTCAAAGTGTTAAGCTAGTTTGGACAAGAGTTTGTTTGAATTAATATCTAGGAAACTAAGCTAATCAATCAAGGAATTAAACATTATAGGGAAATGCTAGGGAGTCGGGGATAGCCTAGGGAATTGGGGGAAACGATCTAAACAATCAAGCAATCATGATGATGCAACGACATAGTGCATAGGGGAATGGAATCTAATGACGTGCTTGCCACCTCTCGAATGGAGCACGCGAAGCATCTAATCTATAGAAGAGCTTTCGCCTAATCCTAAACTAGATAAACTTGCATATAATAGGAACCACCATTCACTTGCACAAAATAGGCTCACAATGTCTTGCCAAACCTAAATCATACATTCCAATCAAATCCAATCAATTAGCATTTGCAACTACTACTCAATTGGTCATGGATATCCTATCACTAAATCAATTTAATCACATCAATCAATCAACATTCAACCATCAATTTCCCCTAATTAAGCCCCTAGATTCTCCCCTTTCCCTAACCTAAATCTACTCACTACACATACTTGAAACTAGGAAATTCATGGATTCTAGGCAAGCAATTATGAAATTAAAGGAGTAGAAGGAAAGAATCAAGAAGTTGAGCATTCAATTGCAAAATCAACTAAAGAATTGAGAATCAATGAAACTAAAATCAAAGCAAAGAGGAATTCAAGAAGTTGAAGACAATCAAAGAACAATAACAAAATAGCATGAATAAAGAACTAAGAACTTGAATTAAATTGCAGGAATTGAGAAGAGTTGAAGAAATTACAACTTGAAGCTTCAAAGCAATGGAGTTTCTCTCTCTAGAAAACTAAGCTTGAAGAGCAAACTTTCTAAAACTTTCTAAATTCTCTTTCTGAAATTAATTGTTGAATAATAAAAATGAAAATTCTATTTATACAACCCCTAAAAAATAGAAATTTTAAACTCGAAAGGTCAGCCCGCGCAGCGATGCGATCGCGGAGACCCAGGTGCGATCGCATCGATGCGAGCGTGCTCCAGATCCATGTGATCGTCTTCAGCGACGATTCTCTTCTTCGAATTGTGCGAACGAGCTCATAATCCGTGCGATCGCACGGTCTTGACTTAGCCAAAATATTCAAAATTCTTCATGTGCTCGCACGAAAATTCTGTGCGAGCACACAAAAATTCAGTGCGAGCGGGCTCATTTCTGGTGCGAGCGCACGAAATCCTGAAGAGTTCCTGCATCATTTTGGCGATTTCGTGCGAACACACACTTTTGGAACTCGATGACACGGCCTGATTGACTTTAAGGCCAAGTCTGCTGACCCGTGCGAACACACAGAATTCCCGTGCGATCGCACGAGACTGATTCGATCATATTTCCACTCTTTTCCATTATTCTCCAACATTTTTCTAGAAAAGTGCAAAGATGGTATAAGGGCATAAAAATGCAACAAAAGTTATACAAAACTATCAAAAAGCATAATGAAATTCTATTAAATCCTAAGCTTAGAGCGACATAAATGCCGCTCATCAAACTCCCCCAAGCTAGGCGTTTGCTAGTCTCTAGCAAACTAAGCACGAAATAGGGAAGAATGAGCATATTATTGAGAATCTAAAAACTACCAAAACAAGAGCTACAAGAATACACAACCTAACTCACTTTCGTAGGAATCACGGTTGCATTTAAGCGCATGCAACAAGCTCTTTAAACCCCACAATCGCTCATGAGGGCGAGTGGGATCTCGCAAGGGTTTCCAAAGAGAGCCACCCATAACTCTTCCAAAAACACAATCAAGGCAATACCTAAAATGAAAAACAAACCAAGAAAAAGGAAGAAAAGAAAAAGAAAGAAAAGAAAAAGAAAGAAAGGAAAAGAAAATAGAAAAGAGAGAAAAATGAAACTACAAAATTCAAGATAAGGGCCTTTATTATGGAACGAGTATGAGAGAATGCTAATATTACTAACCAAATAAATGAATGCACGCTAACCAATGTCCTAAGTCGAGTGAAAAATTCAAATGCCAAGCAAAGAGAATTAAGGGCAAGCACTTATCAATTCCCCTTCTACCAAGCATACCGCGTCAAATCTCTAGATCCCATCCACCCTTAAGAATAGTTTCTCATGACGCCGCGAAGGCGCCGGAAAAAAAGAATTCCAAGGGAGAAGAGAAGGTTACTTGACATCTTAGCATGACAATCCATTCCATAAACTTGACCAAATCCTCCCTCCACCGACAATGACTCAACTCAAAAGGGTCAAGAGGACTTTTTAGGGTGTAGCGTTAGGCTAGGGGTAAAGGCGTGGAAAAAATTTGGGATTTGGTGCTCATACCTAAAGTGAAGCGCAAAATGAACTCAACCCAAGCAAATCGAACCAAAAACAAACTCGTACCACTTATTTGGGGTACCCCCAAGCTTATTCAACAACAAATCTAAACTAAAACTCTTTTCGAACTTTTCTTGATTTGATTTTCTCTTTTTTTTGTGTTTCAAATGAAACTTTTCTCATTGCCTTGTTTTTCTCTATTTTTGGCTTTTTCAAAACTTTCCTTTCTCTTTTTGCTTTTGCTTTGCTTTTGCTTTTTCATTCACTATATACAACATAATTCCTAAACTTTGCCATTCAACCAACAATAATCATTCCTTAACATTGCTTATTCTTTCAAAACCAACAAGCATCATAACTCAAAGCTTCACTATCACTTCTAGGGTGAAAACAAAACAAATGGTATTAGGGCTTGTAATGTGCTTATAAGAAATGAAGGGGAAAGGCTCAAATGGCTAGCAAAGGGGCAAATGCAAACAAAAATATATGAAAAATAGAAAATAAAGTCCTAAACTAAAAAGAAAAATAGTCACTGAAAGAAATGCCTCTATCGTCCCATAAAGTAGTTCAGTCGCGGTCTTGGGAAGGAAATAGTCAAACTCGGGAGATAAGAAAGTCAATGCCAAGGATCCATGCCACTCAATATGTGTAAACAATGTGTTTGGGCTAATGTGCACATGATCCTCACATGGGAGCAAATACTACTATCTCCGGTTTCAAGTCACTAGAAAGATCGACACCATCTTACCACAAGCCAAGGGTTCAAGACGCATGCTACCCAAAGTTCAACCAACATTCTTAACACCTAAATCCTAGATTCGACCCAAGACATTGTAAACCGTGCAAACATCTACCAATTAGGAATAAAAGGATTCTAACCTACAAGTTCCAATTTTATTTGCCCAAATCAAGAATATTGCCTAAGAAACCTAGAAAAAACTTGTCTTGACAAAAGGAAAGGAAAACAAAGAAAAAGGAAAGAAAAAGGAAGAAAAGAAGAAATCACACCAAAAGGAAAACAAAAAGAATCAAAAGAAACAAAAGAAAAGGAAACAAAAGCAAACAAAAATCAAACTAAAATCAAACTAAAAACAAAGAAACTAATATATACAAGTGCACGCAAGGTATGATTTCAAAGAAATGAGCATCACAAATAGGCAACCACACAACAAAACTCCCCCCAAGCTTGAATTAGGCCATGTCCCCAAGGCCTAAAACAAAACTATGGAGGGGCACAGCTACCCATCCAAGCAAATTCCCCATATGCAAGATATGCCCGTCCCAAAGAATGCATGTGAGATAGAAGGATATTACCGGATATGTGGTGGGAGCGAGTCCCGCAGAGAACCGGTAAAATTCGAACCAAACTCACCGAAAAATCGACGAACAAGGCAAATGGTGGAAAGCGTGAACCCACCTCAATGAAACCATACCAAAATCAACTCAAAAACAACTAAGAAAAATGTTAGTAGACAAGGGCCAAATGGCCGAAACGAACTAAAAACCAACATAAGCTCATCATATATACAACCACACAAAGTGGCAAGAAGATCAACAACACCAACAAGCATCAAAAGGTCCGCGTAGCAAACCCCCACTGTTCACTTCTCCCCCAACCTAATCACAAGCATACCATCACAAAAGAAGATGGGGGAGAAATGGAGTGAACCCTAAGAAGATGGGCCCGGGGCATGCCCTTTACCCTTCGCATCATAAATCCTCCAATGTTTATCCCGTTCAAAACGATAAGCTCTAGCCTCTTTGTCGGTGAAAGGGGTAAAATTGTGAGTGGGGTCCACATCAGGGCCCGAAGAATCGGTATAGGGCGGCTAAGCATACTCGGGCCGAAGGGGGTAGTTTCCATGGGGTGGCTCTCCTGGGAGACCATCCCAACCACCAACATATCCCGCGGGCCACCCGTTAAAATCTTCGGGCCACTCACTAGGCCTATCAACCGGTGCGGGTGTGGGATACATCGGATCACCGCGGTAATCACTCCCTCCCATCATAGTATAATCATAAGGCGGGAAGGAGGGGGGAGTGACACCGGGTTGAGAGGGTCCCGTCCAATACGGGTAAGTGGGTGTACGCTCCTCATTCCAACTAGGGATGGGCCCTTGTTGGGGAGGGTGATAAGGGTAATTAACATAGGGGGCAAAATCCACTTTGTCAACGTGGTAATTGTACACCCGCCTACCGTAGTAGGACGAGTCAAAATCGGAATAAGAATCCCCTGTGCGGCTCCCTTGAGGAGCAAGAGAAGCCAAGGTACGAGCTTGGTCCTCTTGCCCTTGCAAGATAGCCGCAAGGATGGATTGCAAGCCATGTAAATCCAAAGGAGAGGAAGAAGATGACATACCACCCCAATTGGGGGAAGGCTCCGTGATCGGAGGAGGACCTTGAGGAGGACTATGAGGAGGAGACTCCGGGGCAGGTTGAAGAGGAGGAAGCCTTGCCTCTTGGGCAATGAATTGAGGATCGCGGGGAAGCAAATACCGCACATTGGGAGTCCAAGAAGTGATGGAGGGATTGGGGAGGAAACACCAATCTCGTTGCTTGACCGACCAAATATACTTATCATTCTTGGTGGCCTTGATCCACTTGGCACTGGCGAGAGTCCGCAAGTCAAGGAACTCCCCTCCGGGAACCGGATCCAATTCTTCTAGGGCTAGCTTGTAAGGATCATTGGGGAGTGCCCTCAAGAGAAGAGTGAGCATTCCACCAATTAGAATGTCGCCACTAGTTGGTTGCCCATCTAGAATTTCAAGAATCCGGGTGATCAAAAGCTGCCCAAAATCCAAGATGCCACGATCCTTCTCAGTTGCTAGCCATAAGGCTCCAAGCTCCGGGCTCGACAAGGACCCGGTAGCCCCCTTCGCAAAGACCGCGTATAGAAGCATGTGGTTCAAGTAACGGATGGCGGGGTGATGAAATGAAGATGACTTTGCCGAAGAGGAAGTAAACCTCTTTGGCTCTCCCGTGAGGTCCCCCCACCATATATTCTCATCATAAGAGCCCGCATACTCCACAACCGGGTTAGTGACAAGACCCCGGTTTGGTTAGATAGTGAAGAAATCATTGATCTCTTCGTCGGTCAGCACGTGTTGATTATTGAAAGCTTGAATGTGTAGCTCGACCGTCTCCTTTCCGTTGTCATGAACCCTTCGCCTCCGAGCCGAAGCAAGAAACTCGAGGGTTACCCTCTTGTAATTCTTAGTGTGCATCCCCACGAACTCCTTAAGATCGAGTCTCGCAATCAAAGTATCAAGCTCTTTCTCAAACCCCAAATCATGAACTGTCTTCTTGTGATAGAATTTTGTCGGGCGGATGGTCCGCTTAGACAATTCTTCAAAATGAGACCAAGACCATTGGTCCGGAAATGTAATGTCGTAAGTTTCGAACTCCGGCGGGGTGGGCATCTTGCACTTGCTTGGTTGGGAGTTCGGTCCCTTCTTCGATCGTTTAGTCATCATGATGAACTTCTAGAGAACAAAAATCTACACACAAACAAAGAAAACAACCACAATCCAAATCAAAAGGAAAAACTAATTTAGTCAAGAAAGCTAACAATCTACCATCAAGACTACCACAAACAAATACCAATACTCCACCCAAGTTCAATGCGAACAAGAGTACTCCAAACAATACTCATCAACCAAAAACAACAAACCAATTAGAATTCCATTCAACATTTTGCCAAAATCTACCAAGAGACTAGACTTTACAAATATTAACAATGAATCATGCATAAGAAGTCTAGACTATCAAGGAGTAAACACAAAAACAAACATGCATCTCTAACCACTCAAAATAAAAAATTTAAAAATTCCAACAAATATTATGAACAATGAGATAAAATGCAAAGAAAATTGAGAAGGAAGGGAAAGAAATTGTCACCACTAGTAGAGGAGGAAGACAAGATCACCCAAAAGAACTCTCCAAAGCTCCAATTACGCCAATTAATCACAAAATCAAAGTTCAAGCCAAACCCTAGAATTTGGGGGTTTTTGAAGGAAAATCTGAAATTAATGGTTTTAGGGTGAGGGAAGGGGATGAATTTGTGAATGTGAGTGATTGAGAGTGAAATGTGTGAGTGAAATGGAGTAGGAAAGGTGTAGAAAGTAGAGGTTGAAGAGTTAGAGTAGAGAGAAGAGTAGAGTAATGGTGAAGAATGACAAATGAAGATGAGAAATGAAAAAGAAGGGGCGCGATTCTGAAATAGCTCGACCGCAGAAACGGGTCGGCCGACCTGTGCGAGCGCACGGAAATATCGTGCGATCGCAAAAGAACCGTGCGAGCGCACTGAAAATCTGTGCGATCGCACTGAACTAGCACGAGCGCACGAAATTTAAACTCGCTCGCACGAACTACAGGGTTTGAGCTACTGATCGATATTTCCAGTTTTGTGCGATCGCATGAATGAGCTGTGCGATCGCACAGAACTGGATGATTGCCTTTTTTTGCACGATTAATGCACCCCATCTCCCTTTTTTTATTAAAAGAAAAATAAAACTACGAAAACAAAAGTTAGTAAACAAAAACAAACTAGGACTAGAGTTAGGCAACCGGGTTGCCTCCCGGGAAGCGCTCGTTCAACGTAATTAGCTTGACGAATCCCCCCCCCCCCCAAAGCTCATGGGGGGACAAGAGAGGAAATCAATACACGGGTTGCCTCCTGGTAGCTCTCTTTTTACGTCATTAGCTTGACGGACCCCCCAAAAGTCAAGGGAGGTCGAACACGACCAACTTTTGATTAACACTAGTCAACATGCATTTCTTTGCCCCTTTGGGCACAAACATCTTACCGACATCACCATTCAAGAGGCAAAAACCAAATAATCCACCACTAAGCTCCTCCTTGGCATTCTTTGGACTCTTGGCTTTCTTGGGTCGCTTGACTTTCTTTGCCGATTCATGAATCACTTTGGAGGGTTTAACTCCACTATCACCATCAAAACGCATTTCAAATATCTCGGGGATGGTTACTGTACATAACACCCCGACCTCTAATTCAATTATTAAAGCGTACTTAGCAGCGGAATTAACCTAATTCGGTCGGGACATTACCAGCCATAACTCCCTCTTGGGAATTACAAGGCAACCATCAATCATAAGCTATTAAATCCTCCAAAATTAACATAATAATCCTTTATATTCCCAAAGTAAAAGTACATAACTTACTAAAAATCTTTAATTAAACTATTAAAACTTAGAACATTAACTAGGTGAATATTGCTAAAGTGAAATCCTCGCCACTACTCGTTTCCATCGTTCCCAGCAGTACCTAAAACAGAAAACAAAAACGGTGAGCCGAAGACTCAGTAACGAACTATTCTAGCAACGTAAATTCATTTCAATTCATTTTATTTAATAACACAGGGAGAATAGAATAATGTAAAACAATTTATAAAGTCCTTTATTTAATTCATTTATAACTTTAGGGTGCACATGCTCGCTGTGGCAAGTATGACATGGTGGAACGTCTTCCACGATGGACCGCTGTCCATAAACATGGGGCCTTGGCCCGAAAACATGAGAGCCTTGGCTCAATGGGCGGATGACCCATGGGTACATGCATGACCGAGAATCGTAACCTGTGAACATATAATGCCAAACGGACTAGGTATTTCACTTTCATTTATCATGTTTCGTTTAATTTTACATTTTAGCCTTTTTACTTCAGTTGGAGTAACATATTTCCTTTGGATCATACGATAAAACATCCTTTCTTTTCATGGTTTCTTATAAACAACGTTTTATAAGAAATTCAATCAATCATAATATCATTTTATAAGAAATTCAATCAATCATATTATAATAAATAATTCAATCAAATCACATTTCATTTCCCGCAATTCATAAAACATGTCAAAACATTCAGATCATAAATGCAATCATAATGTCATGATTTCATAAACACATTTAGAAGGGAATTGCGGGTACTAGCAATAGCCGTTACCTCAGTTCCGCGATTTTTGCTAAGGATTTTCCTTGGTTCGTTTGTCCTGAGCTCCGAGTTCAATTTCTTTCCAAAATATTAAATCATTGAATTAGTTATTAAATCGATAAATAAATAGAATCAATATTTTTTTAAAATCATAAAATTTATAAATAATGAATTTTTATAAATTACGAGTTTTAATATAATTTCATAATTTAATGAAAATATTATCAACGAAATTTTTAATCGAAATACATATATATTTTATAAATCGATTTTCATGAAAATATTTATAAATTCCGTTTTTGTTAAATAAAGCTAGTAATTTATTTTTGTAAAATCAACAATTAAACCTGAAAAATATTAAACAATTTTATTAGTAAATAACTAAATTATCACAATTTATTAAAGCATGCAAATTAATAATTAGAAATCTGAAAATATAATTAAGTTTGTAACTCACCCAAAAGCCCAAAAGAAATATGGCCCAATTTTTAATATGGGTTGGAAGGGAATCAAAGTTTTAAACAAAACTTTGATTTTGGGTTTGTCTGGAACAGGGAAGGGGATGCACGAAGAGGAGCAGGGGAAAGGGAGGAGGGAGGAAGGGAGGTGGCGGTTGGCTGGGCGGTGCGGCGGGGTTGCGCCGGTGGTTCAGCACGGCAGGGCCGCGACGAAGATGGTGGCTGAGGTGGCGCGAAAACTGGAAACAGGGAGGGGGGAACATTACGAACAGGGGAGAAGTAAACGGGGGAGTTTGGGTGGTCAGGTGGTGCTGGGAATCGCCGGTAAGAGTGGGAGAAAGGGTTGAGAAGGTGGGGAATGGTTGGGTGATGGCTGCGGTTTTGGTGGTGCGGCAGGGGAAAGGAAAGAGGGAGAAGGGGGTGCGTGGGAGGAGGAGAGCAGGGGAGGCGATGGGGGTGTGCGGTGGTGGCCGAAGGTGGTTGGGATGGTTCTGGGTCGTTGTTGCGGTGTTTAACGGTGGTTGAGGTGGCGGACACTGGTGGTTATGATGGCGGTGGTGGTTGGTCCGAATCAGAGAAAACAAAAGGGGAGGAGAATTGAAATTGAATTTGGTTGCTTGTGGGAACTTAATCTAAAGTTTCTGAATTTGTAGGGGAAGAAGGAAGAATTATTGGGGCATGTATGTGGACGGGCTTAAGGGAAGGGAAGAAGGAAGAAATGAGCTTCCTTCTTTGAACGTGAAGAGGAAGAAAAGAGAAAGCAAAATATAAATTTTGGTCTTTAGGGGTAGTTTAGTAATTTCACATAGTTAGGCCTAAAAATCAGAAATTTTGTTGCTATTTTTGGAAATTACTAAAAGTAGAAACGTTTAGTTAAAATAATTCTTAATAAAAATATCGTTAACAAAAATTAAATAACTTTTCGTTTATAAATTTATCATTTAACAATAAATCGTAAAAACGATTAAAATAACGAAACTCGATTATTCGTAATTTGTTTAAAACGAAATTAAGCTAATAAATATTTTTAATTTTAATAAATCAAGTTTAAAAATTTCGGGGTATTACAGTTACAACATCATCAAACTTATCCTCAAACACCTTTGGGATCCCATGGATATTCTTGTCATCGGGAGAGGACCTAGAAAGCTCATTATCACACTTAGAAACACGAAAATTGTTAGAAGGGTTAGCATGTGAGCAAAAGCTCCCAATATAAGCAATACTTTCTACCTTCATACAACTTTTCATATTTGCAAAACATCCTTCACCAAGGGGAAGCTTGAAGCTAGCTTTTGAATCTCCCGCTTTCAAGGTGATTAGTCCCTCTTGCACATCAATAAGAGCACCCGCGGTGGCCAAAAATGGCCTCCCCAAGATGATGGGGGTATGGGCACCCTCATCGATGTCCAAGACTACGAAGTCAACCAGAAAAGTAAGCTTGCCAACAACGAGGGGAACATCCTCAATCCTACCCAATGGCAACATAACCGATCGATCGGCTAGTTGCAATGACATAGCGGTAGGAGAGAGATCACCTCGATTGAGCTTCTCATAAATCTTATATGGCAAGATGCTCACACTTGCCCCAAAATCACAAAGAGCATTATCAAATTTGAGCTTTTGAATTCTACAAGGGATAGAAAAACTCCCGGGGTCATTGAGTTTTGGGGGAAAGGAGTGTTGAATTAGAGCGCTACAACTCTCCGTGAGTTCACTACTACAAAAATAGGCAAAGAGACCCAACCAAAATTGCTTAAGAGACCCCATTTAAGGGGGGTCTCTAGATAAAAGAGACCCCCTCATCTACAGGGGGTCTGTTTGTTAAAAACAAGAGACCCGTTATTTAAGAAAAGAGGTATGTTTTGTTAAACATACAAAAAATAATATAGAAGGGTAAGAGACCCCTTATTAAAGATATGGCGTATGTTTGTTGAAAAATTCAGACCCCATATTTAAAATAGGGGGTCTCTTCGATATTTTATATTATTTTATCCAACAAACTAAGACCCCATAGGTAAGATACGGGGTCTCTTTGAGTTTTTTAATATTTTTATAATTAACAAATTCAGACCCCATATGTTAGATAGGAGGTCTCTTTGAATATTTTACTATTTTTTATTATTATACTCGAGAGAGCCCTTTTTGTACCTAACGGGTTTCTTTTCATCAATTTTTATTACAAAAATTACCATAAATAGACCATTTTTGGCCTAAAACATCAGCATTTAACCGACTTGGTAATTCCAAAATAATTATTACAATTACCAAAAAATTATTTTCACTTTACATCAATTGTAATCTCCAAAAATATAAAAATAACAAAATTCAAAAGCCTATATAATTGTCTCAAAAATCTGACTCACTAGTCCAAGAATATGAAGCTTCTCTGCAAATTGAATCAACCACAAAACCTAAATACCTATTTTCCAGGTCATGGCCAAATTCTTTCCAATTCTCATAGACAACCCACTGATCTTTATCATCACACTTGTCATCACGCCATCTACATCAGAATTTTAATGATAATTGTGCTCCGATAATGTTGTAGGTACGTCTGGAGTACTTGTTATTTCATTTTCGCCAACTTGAATGGCAAAGGATCCCGTGGTTCCTCCCAATTCTAACACAGAAAGTTGATAGCCTGGACTAGATTTTCCAAATAAGCTTTGAGTTGTAAAATAGTTGTACTGACCACAAAAGGAATCTTTAAGTCGAATAGTCGATGGCCTAAAATTCACCAAAATATCCAGTAGCTTCAAATGTAGCAGATGGACGACAAAAAGGAACAGAATAGTATGTGTAAAGCTGGCATCAAGAGAGGTTAACTTATCAACTTTCACCATCAATGGAACTCCCTAAAACCAAAAAATAATACCGGAAAGGATATTTCAAAATCAGACGACATGCGACAAGATACACTCACCGATAAGAAAAGGATCATGCCTACACGAAGACTCTAAAATAGGGGGAAAATAAACTTGAGCTTATGATAAATATTCAGATAATAGCATGCTCCGAATTCCAAAGGATATAAATCCCACCCGGGATAACGAGAAGAGCTAACTGGTAGGGAAACACTTAAATGTATGCGTTATGGTCTCTAATTCACTATAGCATAGCTAGATATATGCATGCCTACGAATATAAACACACTGACAGATTGAGAAACCAATAGGTGCTCAAGAATAGATAGGCTCCGCGAACTCCTTGTTCCCAGTTCAGATTTTAAAAAAGGTTTATGATACCATTACAACAAAATATGCCAACTAGAAATTTTAAGCAAACTTGTTTCTGATTTAGTTATTTTTTTGTCCAGGTAAGGTGAGAGGCTATCAGGACTAAACAAACATACCTAAGAGTATATATTCTTAGATGATGTACCAACAAAACAATTCAGTAGACTTCAGGGATGGGCTATTTACCCTGATAGATTGATGTCACATCACATGTGACCATGTGTTCTCTTGATAAAACGAATTAGTTCTCGAGCATAGTTAGAAAGGGAATCACCATCAAAAAGAAATTACCAAAGAATGTAACATAATTTAGAAATTACCAAAGAAAGTAACCCTTTTCTGCATTAACTCCATCTGAGTAAAGAGCAACTCGTTTTGTCCAACTTAAAGTAATTAGAACTTTAGTCAAGTATAAGAGGAATTAATATCTAATTGTCCACAAACAAACCAAATTTTAACATGCATCCCTTTCTTAAATCCTTACCTTTTTGGACCGAATTCTATTAATACCTTTCTCGAGGTTCTTCAGCTCCTTCATACTTGAACTGCTCAGCCCTTCACTCATCATGTACCTGGAAAGCAACATGTTGTTCTATTTCAGATAATTTGTTCTATTCATTTATCATTTATTAAGTTATTTTACATTTATCCAATGAGAGTTACCTATTGTTTTTTGTTGCAGTGCGAAGTTGGTTTCTCAGCTTGGCGGGCTCTTGCTGATAGTACAACAATTTTCATTCCAATAAAAATTGTCAGAAGGTTTTGATACTTACCCTAGTAGAATACCGACCTATAACTTTCATAGCTTCACTATATATTTTCTTACAAAATAAACTGAAAATGATCATCTAAGGTTTTTCATTTGCATTACCTGAGCATTAGCTTCAGTAACAGATCCAACACCGGTCTGATAAGAGCACGCCTTCTTGTACCTGTCAATCGTCCCCTTGACACTGCAGCTAAAGAGTAATGATTAGTTCAATGTCCTAAATTTAGGGTGCATATTTAACTTATGTAATTACCTCTTATACATTCAAGTAAACAATGATAACTCTATCTGAACCACCTTCAAGAAGTAATTCTAAAATCACTGCTTAGGTATCAAATTGCCTCATCATAAAAGAGATGAGAACCATTATATTTTTGAGAAAAAATAATCATTTACTTCTAATCCGTAATAATTAGTAGGATTTAAGATTAAATTCTACCTCAAGACCCCAAATATTCTTTAATAGGATCATGGAGCTATGCACTTTCCATCTCACTCCCCAAATTTTTGTCTAAGAACAAGTTTAAAGTTGAATGTAACATACAATAGCATTAATCATCATTACATCTAAATTCATGCTCACTATGTAACACTCCACTACGAGGGTCGGTTTAAAGGATAAGAATTTTCAGCATCCTACCCAAGTAGCATCGATTGTAAGCCTACATCTTCGCACTGCTGATTTCAATTAGTACGGAGTAGCTAGAAGAAATACGGATTTACCTACCACTCATAACGGTCTTAGAAGGTAAAGGGCACTCATAATCAACTAAGGAAATGAATAACTACTTTGACTTCTTATGAGGTTACTTTGAGTTATTAAAGACTTATCTATCTTCTTGATGAGACTAGCATTGTGCATCAAATTCAAACCATTATACCAAAATCTAATATTCAAACTCCTGTTCGTGATGAGAGGTCTAGATTTTGATTCTTGTTATGTATTTGTACAAAGAAGAAAAACAAACACAATCTATTTCAAGTCCATTTCTTCTCTAAAATTAAAAGTGGAGAAAAGCTTCCGAAAGTCAAGTTTCTAAATTCCTATGGCGTCACCAATCTGACATCCTAATTCCGTTTATAACCTCTAGAAAATCGATCCCTCAAAATCCTAATCTCACAACACATAACCGAACAAGTAAAAAAAACCTAAATTCCGTAAAATCCAAAACGAATAAGAAAACAAAAATCAACAGAATTGCAGCAAAATCAACATGAAATTCAAATGAAATCAACAAAAACATCACAAAATTAGAGATTTTAGCTAAAAATTAAAGACTGGAAAATGGCGAAAGTGGTGAACTTTACGAGGTCGAAAATAAGCAGATGCCATAAGTTCTTCTGATCCAGATCTGCAGCGCATTGTAGCTCGTTAAAACTGGATACTCGCTACTTGTAAGTAATGTGGCGCCAACATCATGGAGATTTTCTCAATGTAGTTTCTCAGATCGAGAGGGGCAATGCGGAGGAAGATAAATGGAGGAAAAGCTCGTGGTTTATTTTTTTTTTCAAGAAACAAACTTGTTGGGAGATTAGAAGAAGGAAAATACAGAGACCCGGTAACCAAATAAGGGGTCTCTTCAATTTCTCCTAACTTTAACCATGTGGGTCCAGTGCATATAAGAGACCCGTTAAATTAAATAACATGTCTCTTGATTTTGTTACTCTATTTTTCGTGAATAAATTGTGGGTAATTTGACTCATTAGAGACCCATTATCTCTGATATTTGGTCTCGTATATTAAAGAGACCCGTTATCTCAATAAACGGGTCTTTTCTTAAGGATCTCTTTGCCCATTTTTGTAGTAGTGGTTGCACGGTTTCCTTCGGTTCACAACTTCTCTTGCCACTAAGAACATCTCTCATGAATATAGAATAGTGGGGCATTTGTTTAAGTGCCTCGGTGAAAGATAATGTCACATAAAGCTTGCTAATGGTTTCCCAAAACTTGTGAAATTAATCATCTAGCTTTTTTCCAGCAAATCTTTGAGGGTAGGGGGGAGAAGGAATTGGGAGAGCAGGAAGAGTAGCCCCCGTCGACTTAACACCATCACTCACGTCATCGACATGAGACTTCTCTTCCGCCACATCACAGTCCAGAGATTCATTTCCCTTAGAATTCTCACCCCTAGAGGAAGGAGCATCAACAAACTTAGCACCATCATCTAAAGTCTTCCCACTCCTTGTCATGATTGCATAAATTTCCTTAGGAGGTTGACCTTGCGGTGGGAGACTTGTGTGCACTTGTTGTTCTTTGATGGTGCTAGCTAGTTGTGCTAATTGAGTTTCAATCATTTTCAAGTGAGTGTTGGATTGCTTAAATCCATCCTCAAACTCAACATTCTTCTTGGCTTGCGCCCCCACGAACGACTCCATGAGAGCCTCAACGTTAGACTTGAGAGGCGGGAGAGGTGGAGGTGCATTGCCATAGCCACTAGGATTTTGTTGGAATTGGTTGCCATAGGTCCTCGGCCCATTGAACCCAGGAGGTGGAAATTGAGAAACACCATATGGACCTCCCGAGTTCAACGGATAACCCCCACTAGAGGCACCCCTATATTTCCCATAAGAGTAGTTGTAACCCCCTCCACCTTGATGATTGGGATTATAACTACCTTGATTGTATTGGGCTTGATTGCCAAGACCATGAGATTGACCATAGGGTGCTTGGCCTTGATAGCCTTGCTCCCTATAGCCACCTCGGCCTTGACTATCATACCCACCTCCTTGGCCGAAGCCTTGGTAGGATCCATGCATAGGGGGCCCTCTAGGTGCTTGCCTAGAAAAGTTTTGACTATTGGGGTTATCATATCTAGGCCTCTCATTCATAGCATGGGCATATTCCAACTCAAATTCGCCTTCATAAGAAGGACCATAATCCACATAAGACACATTATGCACCAAAGGACAAGAATTGGGGAAATTACCAAAATCTTGACAATTATCACAAAAAGATGTGCCCGGAGGCATAGTGTCATAGGAACTCACCTTGCTCTTCCCCTTACTGAGAAGAGAAGCCTAAGGCGGTGGAATTGTTGATGGTGATGGTGGTTGGCTTGGTGTGCTCTCTAGCTTTTCCAATCTCGAGCTAATCTTCTTAATGATCCTTGCTTGCTCCATAGAATATACCGACCCTTTACCATCATCACTCCTACCCTTACCGTCATAGTCCCTTGCACCAACGTGCCAAGCTTGGTAGTTTTGGACCACATCCTCAATTATCTCTTCAATTTGATCTTCGGTTTTGTTCATGATGGGACCACCAGCCCCCGCATCTAGACTTGTCTTGGAGTTTGGGATCCCATGGTGGGGGCATTCCCTTTGGTATTCCTTGAATCGGTCCCAAGCTTCAAAAAGCGACTAATCCCGCTTTTTCTCAAATGATTGAATTTTGTGGCGATATTCCGCCGTCTTGCCATGCGAGTAAAACTTGCTCAAGAACGCACTTGTCACTTCATTCCAAGTGCGAAGTGAGTTGGGCTTGACCTCCTTCTCAAGCCAATCACTAGCTCGCCCAAGAAGAGAGAAGCGTAATAGCGTTAACCGCACATAATCCGAGGTCACACCATTGTGTTTGATTGTATCACAATAGTGTTAGAACTGTTTTAAGTGCTCGTGCGGTGACGCGTTGCTCTTCCCATAAAAAGGATGGCTTTGAACCAAGTTGATCAAGGCGGGCTTGATCTCAAAGTTATTGGCATTAGTTGTGGGAGCTTGGATACCGCATGTTGCTTCAAATGCTCCCGGTATACCCAAATTCTTAACCGGGAGAGCTATAATTTCATAGGCTTGCTCGCTTTCTTCTTGTTCCACACCTACACTCAAGGGTGCAAATCGATTGTGCCTTGACGAGCGAGTTCGAACGCGCCTAAGTCTCCTTAGTGTCCTATCCAATTCAAGGTCAAGAGGGTGGAGAGTCCTTTGACGTGCACGTCCCTTATCAAGCATACAACCTCAAAGAACAAGTGAGTATTGCAAAGGAAAAGAAAGCTAAACAAGAATGCAATATTTTTCCCGGCAAACTAGTCTCAACAAAACTAAATAACAACGACCGTTCCCCGGCAACGGCGCCATTTTGATAAGGTGTTTTTCCGTCGTTGAAAAGAAAACCACCCGACCAAACAAAATTTATAAATCCTAACTTTCCGGCTATATTGCTATAGCGGCAAGCATAGGGATCGTCCCATAGAAACGGTGTGCATTGAGTCAAAGTGTTAAGCTAGTTTGGACAAGAGTTTGTTTGAATTAATATCTAGGAAACTAAGCTAATCAATCAAGGAATTAAACATTATAGGGAAATGCTAGGGAGTCGGGGATAGCCTAGGGAATTGGGGGAAACGATCTAAACAATCAAGCAATCATGATGATGCAACGTCTTAGTGCATAGGGGAATGGAATCGAATGACGTGCTTGCCACCTCTCGAATGGAGCACGCGAAGCATCTAATCTATGGAAAAGCTTTCGCCTAATCCTAAACTAGATAAACTTGCATATAATAGGAACCACCATTCACTTGCACAAAATAGGCTCACAATGTCTTGCCAAACCTAAATCATACATTCCAATCAAATCCAATCAATTAGCATTTGCAACTACTACTCAATTGGTCATGGATATCCTATCACTAAATCAATTTAATCACATCAATCAATCAACATTCAACCATCAATTTCCCCTAATTAAGCCCCTAGATTCTCCCCTTTTCCTAACCTAAATCTACTCACTACACATACTTGAAACTAGGAAATTCATGGATTCTAGGCAAGCAATTATGAAATTGAAGGAGTAGAAGGAAAGAATCAAGAAGTTGAGCATTCAATTGCAAAATCAACTAAAGAATTGAGAATCAATGAAACTAAAATCAAAGCAAAGAGGAATTCAAGAAGTTGAAGACAATCAAAGAACAATAACAAAATAGCATGAACAAAGAACTAAGAACTTGAATTAAATTGCAAGGAATTGAGAAGAGTTGAAGAAATTACAACTTGAAGCTTCAAAGCAATGGAGTTTCTCTCTCTAGAAAACTAAGCTTGAAGAGCAAACTTTCTAAAACTTTCTAAATTCTCTTTCTGAAATTAATTGTTGAATAATAAAAATGAAAATTCTATTTATACAACCCCTAAAAAATAGAAATTTTAAACTCGAAAGGTCAGCCCGCGCAGCGATGCGATCGCGGGGACCCAGGTGCGGTCGCATCGATGCGAGCGTGCTCCAGATCCATATTAGGTTATGATTCATATGACAAAACATAAATCATGCGGAAAAACCATAAAGCCAGGAAAGCATATTATTTACACATAATCATTTAGCATAGTTTAGATGCATACACTTTGTTGCGTGCCCTCCCTAGCTGCGCCCGAACCGAACAAGAACAAGTCTTTAGGACTCCAAGTGTCGTCCCTCCGTAGATAGTCCACAGCACGTCCGGATCCGCCTTAAGCTTGCCCAACTAGGATCGCCCTTAAGGTACTTAGAATTTTCGGCTATTGTAGGCAATTATATGACTGAATTTTTGCTCTCAAAAATTTCGTCCTGTGACTAAGAAATGTCTATCAAGTGAACTTGAATGTCAAAGGTTGAAAATGGTCCCTAGTCGGAGTTTTCTATAAAATTGGACGCATAGAAAACGTTAGACGATTAGAATGCAAGATGACTAGTAGTTCTATTTCTTGAACTATGTGGACATGGCAATGTCATAATCATTTGCATAGATACTTACTTTGGGAACACTAGTATCGGACAAGACCTATGAAACTTTACTGTAAGAGATGAAAATCTGTCATAAGTAAATTTCATTAAAATTATTAGACACTAAATCCTCAATACCTGAGTGATTTGAGATTACTTGTTTGAGAACTGGTTGCTTTGACGTTGACCAACCGTCGCACCGTAAAAGGAGGCTATAAAGGCAACGCTCAGGTAATCACCTATCAAACGAAGTCTAATCTCAAGATCGCAAGATTGGGATTGTCCTCCCATAAATCGGGATGAGATGCTTAAAAGTTGTACAAGGCCACTCGGAGAGCTAGAAACTGTGAAATGCATGGCCGTGCTCGGATGAATGATAGGCTATGATTATCTGTTTATTTGATCAGTTGAACTCTGAAACCGAGGAACACCTCTGGACATAATAAGGATGACAACTCTTACCTTATGTTCAAGAGCAAGCATCGAGCGACAAAGGAATTAGGAAATCCACACTTGTCCCTAAGGACAAGTGGGAGACTGAAGGAAATAATGCCCTTGGTCCAAGTATGCATTCAATGTTAAGTCTAATAAATGCGGTTCAGTATTAATTAACAAGTTAATAATTCAGTGAGATCAAGTGAGCTGAATGCCTAGCTAGAGGCCGCTTCAGTTCAAGTGGAATTAATGATATTAATCCACAGCTTACTCTTGACTGAACCCGTAGGGTCACACAAATAGTACGTAAACGGATCAAGTATTTAATGGCATTAAATACTCCATCTATGGATATTCGGAATCGACGGATCTTGGTTTCAGTGGGAGCTGAGATCGTCACAGGCAAGAAATGAATACTCCGGAAACGATGATATTGCCGGAAATGGAAATATGGATCGTATCGGAAATATAAATATTATCCAAGTCGTAGATGTTGCCGGAAACGGAAACATGGTACGTATCGGAAAATATTATCGGAAATGGAAATATTGCCGGAATCGGAAATATTGCCGGAAATGGAAATATTGTCAGAATCGGAAATATTATCGAAATCGGAAAATAGTTCCGGAAACGGAAATATTAAATATTTGTTCGAAACGGAAATTAATACCGGAATCGGAAATATTAAATATTGTTCGTATCGGAAATGAATTCCGGAATTGAGAATTTAATCGGAAGCGCATCGTACGAATTAGCATCGGACGAGGCCTGCCAGACGAAGGCCCAGCACGAAGCCGGGCCATCGCCCAGCAAGCCAAGCGCAACAACCACACGCCAAGCATGCGACCAGGCCCAGCACAAAAGCCAGGCCCAGCCGAAGCTTGGGCGCGCGCGCGGGGCTGCGACGAGTGGGCTGGCGCTGTGCGTGGGCCGCAAGGCCTGCGTGCGGTGCTAGCGTATTACTCGAAGTGTGTTACTCGAATCCTAAGGCTACCGGGATTCGTCATATGATTAAATCTAATCCAAAAATATTTAGTTTATTTAATTAGAGTCCTAGTAGGATTATAATTAAATAAATTAGTATCCTAATAGGATTCCAAATCCTTTTCCATAACTCTATAAATAGGTGCCTAGGGTCACATATTTATAACGAGTTTTTAAGTATTCAAAGTGAGTTTTTGAGAGAAAAATTCAGTCACACAATTGCCTAAAAGTGTCGAAAATAATAGTACCTTAAGGGCGATTCTAGTTGGTCAATCTTAAGGCGGATCCGGACGTGCTGTGGAATATCTACGGAGGGACGACACTTGGAGTGCTAAAGACGTGTTCTTGTTCGGTTCGGGCGCAGCTAGGGAAGGCACGCAACAAAGAGTATGCATCTAAACTATGCTAAATGATTATGTGTAAATAATATGTTTTCCTGGCTATATGGTTTTTCCGCATGATTTATGAATTGTCATATGTATCATAACCTAACATCAACACCATCAACATTAATATATTTACATGACCGGAATTGTAAACCCTGATATGAAGCTCCAAAATCCCCCAAAAATTCGAAATTTAAATACATAGACCTAGAAAAATCGAAAAAAAGATCAGGAATTGAGGGGAAGTAAGAAGAAAAATACCTGAAATTCCTTTAAAGTAAAAATAATGAGATAGATTGGATAGGATAGAAATTGTACACCCTAATCTGAAACAACAAACACCCAAAAAATCGAAATATAAATACACAGACATAGAAAATTCTAAAAAATCATAAATTGATGGAAGACAAGAAGAAAATACCCGAAATTCCTTTGAAATCGAACAAATGAGATGGTTTAGATAGATTAGATGTTGAAATTCCCCAAGAGGAGAGACGAGACCTAGGGCTCGAAAATGGAAATGAAGAATGAGAAGGGAAGCAGAGGGACGCGATATCATCAAGGGAGGAGAAGGGAAAAACCATAAATACACTGTCTGTAAACTACGAGACAAAAAAAATTGTGCATGAAATCGAGGGTATTATAGTAATTTCACTATTATAGGAATAGTAATATCATCTCCTTGCTTTTATAAGTGTTAGGATATGGTTTTGATGTACTTGTCTCCTATTTGTAGATTTACAGGAATATGAAGATTAGAGCGTTGCAATGATAAGTAACAATATGTTGGTTTTTTTTGTGTTACCACCCGGTTCACCCTTAGGACTAATCCGGATTCGGGCGAGTTCAGGGCGGATAGGTTCCAGTCCCCTCACAATTGTTGTTGCAGGGGATCGAACACGTAGTCCGCCCTACCAAGTTCAGCCCCAATCACCACTGAACCAACATGCAATTGGTGTAACAATATGTTGTAAAAGTACGTGTTACTACCTGATAGGGTGTTTTTCTGTCGTTAAAAAGAAAACCACCCAACCAAACAAAATTTATAAATCCTAACTTTCCTGCCATATTGCTATAGCGGCAAGCATAGGGATCGTCCCATAGAAACGGTGTGCATTGAGTCAAAGTGTTAAGCTAGTTTGGAAAAGAGTTTGTTTGAATTAATATATAGGAAACTAAGCTAATCAATCAAGGAGTTAAACATTATAGGGAAATGCTAGGGAGTCGGGGATAGCCTAGGGAATTGGGGGAAACAATCTAAACAATCAAGCAATCATGATGATGCAACGACTTAGTGCATAGGGGAATGGAATCGAATGACGTGCTTGCCACCTCTCGAATGGAGCACGCGAAGCATCTAATCTATAGAAGAGCTTTCGCCTAATCCTAAACTAGATAAACTTGCATATAATAGGAACCACCATTCACTTGCACAAAATAGGCTCACAATGTCTTGCCAAACCTAAATCATACATTCCAATCAAATCCAATCAATTAGCATTTGCAACTACTACTCAATTGGTCATGGATATCCTATCACTAAATCAATTTAATCACATCAATCAATCAACATTCAACCATCAATTTCCCCTAATTAAGCCCCTAGATTCTCCCCTTTCCCTAACCTAAATCTACTCACTACACATACTTGAAACTAGGAAATTCATGGATTCTAGGCAAGCAATTATGAAATTAAAGGAGTAGAAGGAAAGAATCAAGAAGTTGAGCATTCAATTGCAAAATCAACTAAAGAATTGAGAATCAATGAAACTAAAATCAAAGCAAAGAGGAATTCAATAAGTTGAAGACAATCAAAGAACAATAACAAAATAGCATGAATAAAGAACTAAGAACTTGAATTAAATTGCAAGGAATTGAGAAGAGTTGAAGAAATTACCACTTGAAGCTTCAAAGCAATGGAGTTTCTCTCTCTAGAAAACTAAGCTTGAAGAGCAAACTTTCTAAAACTTTCTAAATTCTCTTTCTGAAATTAATTGTTGAATAATAAAAATGAAAATTCTATTTATACAACCCCTAAAAAATAGAAATTTTAAACTCGAAAGGTCAGCCCGCGCAGCGATGCGATCGCGGAGACCCAGGTGCAATCGCATCGATGCGAGCGTGCTCCAGATCCATGTGATCGTCTTCAGCGACGATTCTCTTCTTCGAACTGTGCGAACGAGCTCATAATCCGTGCGATCGCACGGTCTTGACTTATCCAAAATATTCAAAATTCTTCATGTGCTCGCACGAAAATTCTGTGCGAGCACACAAAAATTCAGTGCGAGCGGGCTCATTTCTGGTGCGAGCGCACGAAATCCTGAAGAGTTCCTGCATCGTTTTTGCGATTTCGTGCGAACACACACTTTTGGAACTCGATGACACGGCCTGATTGACTTTAAGGCCAAGTCTGTTGACCCGTGCGAACACACAGAATTCCCGTGCGATCGCACGAGACTGATTCGATCATATTTCCACTCTTTTCCATCATTCTCCAACATTTTTCTAGAAAAGTGCAAAGATGGTATAAGGGCATAAAAATACAACAAAAGTTATACAAAACTATCAAAAAGCATAATGAAATTCTATTAAATCCTAAGCTTAGAGCGACATAAATGCCGCTCATCAAACTCCCCCAAGCTAGGTGTTTGCTAGTCTCTAGCAAACTAAGCACGAAATAGGGAAGAATGAGCATATTATTGAGAATCTAAAAACTATCAAAACAAGAGCTACAAGAATACACAACCTAACTCACTTTCGTAGGAATCACGGTTGCATTTAAGCGCATGCAACAAGCTCTTTAAACCCCACAATCGCTCATGAGGGCGAGTGGGATCTCGCAAGGGTTTCCAAAGAGAGCCACCCATAACTCTTCCAAAAACACAATCAGGGCAATACCTAAAATGAAAAACAAACCAAGAAAAAGGAAGAAAAGAAAAAGAAAGAAAAGAAAAAGAAAGAAAGGAAAAGAAAATAGAAAAGAGAGAAAAATGAAACTACAAAATTCAAGATAAGGGCCTTTATTATGGAACGAGTATGAGAGAATGCTAATATTACTAACCAAATAAACGAATGCACGCTAACCAATATCCTAAGTCGAGTGAAAAATTCAAATGCCAAGCAAAGAGAATTAAGGGCAAGCACTTATCAATTCCCCTTCAACCAAGCATACCGCGTCAAATCTCTAGATCCCATCCACCCTTAAGAATAGTTTCTCATGACGCCGCGAAGGCGCCGGAAAACAAGAATTCCAAGGGAGAAGAGAAGGTTACTTGACATCTTAGCATGACAATCCATTCCATAAACTTGACCAAATCCTCCCTCCACCGACAATGACTCAACTCAAAAGGGTCAAGAGGACTTTTTAGGGTGTAGCGTTAGGCTAGGGGTAAAGGCGTGGAAAAAATTTGGGATTTGGTGCTCATACCTAAAGTGAAGCGCAAAATGAACTCAACTCAAGCAAATCGAACCAAAAACAAACTCGTACCACTTATTTGGGGTACCCCCAAGCTTATTCAACAACAAATCTAAACTAAAACTCTTTTCGAACTTTTCTTGATTTGATTTTCTCTTTTTTTTGTGTTTCAAATGAAACTTTTCTCATGGCCTTGTTTTTCTCTATTTTTGGCTTTTTCAAAACTTTCCTTTCTCTTTTTGCTTTTGCTTTGCTTTTCCTTTTTCATTCACTATATACAACATAATTCCTAAACTTTGCCATTCAACCAACAATAATCATTCCTCAACATTGCTTATTTTTTCAAAACCAACAAGCATCATAACTCAAAGCTTCACTATCACTTCTAGGGTGAAAACAAAACAAATGGTATTAGGGCTTGTAATGTGCTTATAAGAAATGAAGGGGAAAGGCTCAAATGGCTAGCAAAGGGGCAAATGCAAACAAAAATATATGAAAAATAGAAAATAAAGTCCTAAACTAAAAAGAAAAATAGTCACCGAAAGAAATGCCTCTATCGTCCCATAAAGTAGTTCGGTCGCGGTCTTGGGAAGGAAATAGTCAAACTCGGGAGATAAGAAAGTCAATTCCAAGGATCCATGTCACTCAATATTTGTAAACAATGTGTTTGGGCTAATGTGCACATGATCCTCACATGGGAGCAAATACTACTCTCTCCGGTTTCAAGTCACTAGAAAGATCGACACCATCTTACCACAAGCCAAGAGTTCAAGACGCATGCTGCCCAAAGTTCAACCAACATTCTTAACACCTAAATCCTAGATTCGACCCAAGACATTGTAAACCGTGCAAACATCTACCAATTAGGAATAAAAGGATTCTAACCTAAAAGTTCCAATTTTATTTGCCCAAATCAAGAATATTGCCTAAGAAACCTAGAAAAAACTTGTCTTGACAAAAGGAAAGGAAAACAAAGAAAAGGGAAAGAAAAAGGAAGAAAAGAAGAAATCACACCAAAAGGAAAACAAAAAGAATCAAAAGAAACAAAAGAAAAGGAAACAAAAGCAAACAAAAATCAAACTAAAATCAAACTAAAAACAAAGAAACTAATATATACAAGTGCACGCAAGGTATGATTTCAAAGAAATGAGCATCACAAATAGGCAACCACACAACAAAACTCCCCCCAAGCTTGAATTAGGCCATGTCCCCAAGGCCTAAAACAAAACTATGGAGGGGCACAGCTACCCATCCAAGCAAATTCCCCATATGCAAGATATGCCCGTCCCAAAGAATGCATGTGAGATAGAAGGATATTACCGGATATGTCGTGGGAGCGAGTCCCGCAAAGAACCGGTAAAATTCGAACCAAACTCACCGAAAATTCGACGAACAAGGCAAATGGTGGAAAGCGTGAACCCACCTCAATGAAACCATACCAAAATCAACTCAAAAAAAACTAAGAAAAATGTTAGTAGACAAGGGCCAAATGGCCAAAACGAACTAAAAACCAACATAAGCTCATCATATATACAACCACACAAAGTGGCAAGAAGATCAACAACACCAACAAGCATCAAAAGGTCCGCGTAGCAAACCCCCACTGCTCACTTCTCCCCCAACCTAATCACAAGCATACCATCACAAAAGAAGATGGGGGAGAAATGGAGTGAACCCTAAGAAGATGGGCCCGGGGCATGCCCTTTACCCTTCGCATCATAAATCCTCCAATGTTTATCCCGTTCAAAACGATAAGCTCTAGCCTCTTTGTCGGTGAAAGGGGTAAAATTATGAGTGGGGTCCACATCGGGGCCCGAAGAATCGGTATAGGGCGGCCAAGCATACTCGGGCTAAAGGGGGTAGTTTCCATGGGGTGGCTCTCCTGGGAGACCATCCCAACCACCAACATATCCCGCGGGCCACCCGTTGAAATCTTCGGGCCACTCACTAGGCCTATCAACCGGTGCGGGTGTGGGATACATCGGATCACTGCGGTAATCACTCCCTCCCATCATAGTATAATCATAAGGCGGGAAGGAGGGGGGAGTGACACCGGGTTGAGAGGGTCCCGTCCAATACGGGTAAGTGGGTGTACGCTCCTCATTCCAACTAGGGATGGGCCCTTGTTGGGGAGGGTGATAAGGGTAATTAACATAGGGGGCAAAATCCCCTTTGTCAACGTGGTAATCGTACACCCGCCAACCGTAGTAGGACGAGTCAAAATCGGAATAAGAATCCCCTATGCGGCTCCCTTGAGGAGCAAGAGAAGCCAAGGTACGAGCTTGGTCCTCTTGCCCTTGCAAGATAGCCGCAAGGATGGATTGCAAGCCATGTAAATCCAAAGGAGAGGAAGAAGATGACATACCACCCCAATTGGGGGAAGGCTCCGTGATCGGAGGAGGACCTTGAGGAGGACTATGAGGAGGAGACTCCGGGGCAGGTTGAGGAGGAGGAAGCCTTGCCTCTTGGGCAATGAATTGAGGATCGCGGGGAAGCAAATACAGCACATTGGGAGTCCAAGAAGTGATGGAGGGATTGGGGAGGAAACACCAATCTCGTTGCTTGACCGACTAAATATACTTATCATTCTTGGTGGCCTTGATCCACTTGGCACTGGCGAGAGTCCGCAAGTCAAGGAACTCCCCTCCGGGAACCGGATCCAATTCTTCTAGGGCTAGCTTGTAAGGATCATTGGGGAGTGCCCTCAAGAGAAGAGTGAGCATTCCACCAATTAGAATGTCGCCACTAGTTGGTTGCCCATCCAGAATTTCAAGAATCCGGGTGATCAAAAGCTGCCCAAAATCCAAGATGCCACGATCCTTCTCAGTTGCTAGCCATAAGGCTCCAAGCTCCGGGCTCGACAAGGACCCGGTAGCCCCCTTCGCAAAGACCGCGTATAGAAGCATGCGGTTCAAGTAACGGATGGCGGGGTGATGAAATGAAGATGACTTTGCCGAAGAGGAAGTAAACCTCTTTGGCTCTCCCGTGAGGTCCCCCCACCATATATTCTCATCATAAGAGCCCGCATACTCCACAACCGGGTTAGTGATAAGACCCCGGTTAGATAGTGAAGAAATCATTGATCTCTTCGTCGGTCAGCACGTGTTGATTATTGAAAGCTTGAATGTGTAGCTCGACCGTCTCCTTTCCGTTGTCATGAACCCTTCGCCTCCGAGCCGAAGCAAGAAACTCGAGGGTTACCCTCTTGTAATTCTTAGCGTGCATCCCCACGAACTCCTCAAGATCGAGTCTCGCAATCAAAGTATCAAGCTCTTTCTCAAACCCCAAATCATGAACTGTCTTCTTGTGATAGAATTTTGTCGGGCGGATGGTCCGCTTAGACAACTCTTCAAAATGAGACCAAGACCGTTGGTCCGGAAATGTAATGTCGTAAGTTTCGAACTCCGGTGGGGTGGGCATCTTGCACTTGCTTGGTTGGGAGTTCGGTCCCTTCTTCGATCGTTAGTTATCATGATGAACTTCTAGAGAACAAAAATCTACACACAAACAAAGAAAACAACCACAATCCAAAACAAAAGGAAAAACTAAGTTAGTCAAGAAAGCTAACAATCTACCATCAAGACTACCACAAACAAATACCAATACTCCACCCAAGTTCAATGCGAACAAGAGTACTCCAAACAATACTCATCAACCAAAAACAACAAACCAATTAGAATTCCATTCAACATTTCGCCAAAATCTACCAAGAGACTAGACTTTACAAATATTAACAATGAATCATGCATAAGAAGTCTAGACTATCAAGGAGTAAACACAAAAACAAACATGCATCTCTAACCACTCAAAATCAAAAATTTAAAAATTCCAACAAATATTATGAACAATGAGATAAAATGCAAAGAAAATTGAGAAGGAAGGGAAAGAAATTGTCACCACTAGTAGAGGAGGAAGACAAGATCACCCAAAAGAACTCTCCAAAGCTCCAATTACACCAATTAATCACAAAATCAAAGTTCAAGCCAAACCCTAGAATTTGGGGGTTTTTGAAGGAAAATCTGAAATTAATGGTTTTAGGGTGAGGGAAGGGGATGAATTTGTGAATGTGAGTGATTGAGAGTGAAATGTGTGAGTGAAATGGAGTAGGAAAGGTGTAGAAAGTAGAGGGTGAAGAGTTAGAGTAGAGATAAGAGTAGAGTAATGGTGAAGAATGAGAAATGAAGATGAGAAATGAAAAAGAAGGGGCGCGATTCTGAAATAGCTCGACCGCAGAAACGGGTCGCCCGACCTGTGCGAGCGCACGGAAATATCGTGCGATCGCAAAAGAACCGTGCGAGCGCACTGAAAATCTGTGCGATCGCACTGAACTAGCACGAGCGCACGAAATTTAAACTCGCTCGCACGAACTGCGGGGTTTGAGCTACTGATCGATATTTCCAGTTTTGTGCGATCGCATGAATGAACTGTGCGATCGCACAGAACTGGATGATTGCCTTTTTTTGCACGATTAATGCACCCCATATCCCTTTTTTTATTAAAAGAAAAATAAAACTACGAAAATAAAAGTTAGTAAACAAAAACAAACTAGGACTAGAGTTAGGCAACCGGGTTGCCTCCCGGGAAGCGCTCGTTCAACGTAATTAGCTTGACGAATCCCCCCCCAAAGCTCATGGGGGGACAAGAGAGGAAATCAATGCACGGGTTGCCTGCTGGTAGCGCTCTTTTTACGTCATTAGCTTGACGGACCCTCCAAAAGTCAAGGGGGGTCGAACACGACCAACTTTGGATCAACACTAGTCAACATGCATTTCTTTGCCCCTTTGGGCACAAACATCTTACCGACATCACCATTCAAGAGGCAAAAACCAAATAATCCACCACCAAGCTCCTCCTTGGCATTCTTTGGACTCTTGGCTTTCTTGGGTCGCTTGACTTTCTTTGCCGATTCATGAATCACTTTGGAGGGTTTAACTCCACTATCACCATCAAAACGCATTTCAAATATCTCGGGGATGGTTACTGTAACACCCCGACCTCTAATTCAATTATTAAAGCGTACTTAGCAGCGGAATTGACCTAATTCGGTCGGGACATTACCAGCCGTAACTCCCTCTTGGAAATTACAAGGCAACCATCAATCATAAGCTATTAAATCCTCCAAAATTAACATAATAATCCTTTATATTCCCAAAGTAAAAGTACATAACTTACTAAAAATCTTTAATTAAACTATTAAAACTTAGAACATTGACTAGGTGAATATTGCTAAAGTGAAATCCTCGCCACTACTCGTTTCCATCGTTCCCAGCAGTCCCTAAAACAGAAAACAAAAACGGTGAGCCGAAGACTCAGTAACGAACTATTCTAGCAACGTAAATTCATTTCAATTCATTTTATTTAATAACACAGGGAGAATAGAATAATGTAAAACAATTTATAAAGTCCTTTTTTTAATTCATTTATAACTTTAGGGTGCACATGCTCGCTGTGGCAAGTATGACATGGTGGAACGTCTTCCACGATGGACCGCTGTCCATAAACATGGGGCCTTGGCCCGAAAACATGAGAGCCTTGGCTCAATGGGCGGATGACCCATAGTCACATGCATGACCGAGAATCGTAACCTGTGAACATATAATGCCAAACGGACTAGGTATTTCACTTTCATTTATCATGTTTCGTTTAATTTTACATTTTAGCCTTTTTACTTCAGTTGGAGTAACATATTTCCTTTGGATCATACGATCAAACATCCTTTCTTTTCATGGTTTCTTATAAACAACGTTTTATAAGAAATTCAATCAATCATAATATCATTTTATAAGAAATTCAATCAATCATATTATAATAAATAATTCAATCAAATCACATTTCATTTCCCGCAATTCATAAAACATGTCAAAACATTCAGATCATAAATGCAATCATAATGTCATGATTTCATAAACACATTTAGAAGGGAATTGCGGGTACTAGCAATAGCCGTTACCTCAGTTCCGCGATTTTTGCTAAGGATTTTCCTTGGTTCGTTTGTCCTGAGCTCCGAGTTCAATTTCTTTCTAAAATATTAAATCATTGAATTAGTTATTAAATCGATAAATAAATAGAATCAATATTTTTTTTAAATCATAAAATTTATAAATAATGAATTTTATAAATTACGAGTTTTAATATAATTTCATAATTTAATGAAAATATTATCAACGAAATTTTTAATCGAAATACATATATATTTTATAAATCGATTTTCATGAAAATATTTATAAATTCCGTTTTTGTTAAATAAAGCTAGTAATTTATTTTTGTAAAATCGACAATTAAACCTGAAAAATATTAAACAGTTTTATTAGTAAATAACTAAATTATCACAATTTATTAAAGCATGCAAATTAATAATTAGAAATCTGAAAATACAATTAAGTTTGTAACTCACCCAAAAGCCCAAAAGAAATATGGCCCAATTTTTAATATGGGTTGGAAGGGAATCAAAGTTTTAAACAAAACTTTGATTTTGGGTTTGTCTGGAACAGGGAAGGGGATGCACGGAGAGGAGCAGGGGAAAGGGAGGAGGGAGGAAGGGAGGTGGCGGTTGGCTGGGCGGTGCGGCGGGGTTGCGCCGGTGGTTCAGCACGGCAGGGCCGCGACGGAGATGGTGGCTGAGGTGGCGCGAAAACTGGAAACAGGGAGGGGGGAACATTACGAACAGGGGAGAAGTAAACGGGGGAGTTTGGGTGGTCGGGTGGTGCTGGGAATCGCCGGTAAGCGTGGGAGAAAGGGGTTGAGAAGGTGGGGAATGGTTGGGTGATGGCTGCGGTGTTGGTGGTGCGGCAGGGGAAAGGAAAGAGGGAGAAGGGGGTGCGTGGGAGGAGGAGAGCAGGGGAGGCGATGGGGTGTGCGGTGGTGGCCGAAGGTGGTTGGGATGGTTCTGGGTCGTTGTTGCGGTGTTTAACGGTGGTTTAGGTGGCGGACACTGGTGGTTATGATGGCGGTGGTGGTTGGTCCGAATCAGAGAAAACAAAAGGGGAGGAGAATTGAAATTGAATTTGGTTGCTTGTGGGAACTTAATCTAAAGTTTCTGAATTTGTAGGGGAAGAAGGAAGAATTATTGGGGCATGTATGTGGACGGGCTTAAGGGAAGGGAAGAAGGAAGAAATGAGCTTCCTTCTTTGAACGTGAAGAGGAAGAAAAGAGAAAGCAAAATATAAATTTTGGTCTTTAGGGGTAGTTTAGTAATTTCACATAGTTAGGCCTAAAAATCAGAAATTTTGTTGCTATTTTTGGAAATTACTAAAAGTAGAAACGTTTAGTTAAAATAATTCTTAATAAAAATATCGTTAACGAAAATTAAATAACTTTTCGTTTATAAATTTAACATTTAACAATAAATCGTAAAAACGATTAAAATAACGAAACTCGATTATTCGTAATTTGTTTAAAACGAAATTAAGCTAATAAATATTTTTAATTTTAATAAATCAAGTTTAAAAATTTCGGGGTATTACAGTTACAACATCATCAAACTTATCCTCAAACACCTTTGGGATCCCATGGATATTCTTGTCATCGGGAGAGGACCTAGAAAGCTCATTATCACACTTAGAAACACGAAAATTGTTAGAAGGGTTAGCATGTGAGCAAAAGCTCTCAATATAAGCAATACTTTCTACCTTCATACAACTTTTCATATTTGCAAAACATCCTTCACCAAGGGGAAGCTTGAAGCTAGCTTTTGAATCTCCCGCTTT
Source organism: Spinacia oleracea (assembly GCF_020520425.1). Classification (NCBI taxonomy): domain Eukaryota; kingdom Viridiplantae; phylum Streptophyta; class Magnoliopsida; order Caryophyllales; family Amaranthaceae; genus Spinacia; species Spinacia oleracea. The sequence goes on from NC_079488.1 coordinate 17,697,153, forward strand.
CAAGGTGATTAGTCCCTCTTGCACATCAATAAGAGCACCCGCGGTGGCCAAAAATGGCCTCCCCAAGATGATGGGGGTATGGGCACCCTCATCGATGTCCAAGACTACGAAGTCAACCAGAAAAGTAAGCTTGCCAACAACGAGGGGAACATCCTCAATCCTACCCAATGGCAACATAACCGATCGATCGGCTAGTTGCAATGACATAGCGGTAGGAGAGAGATCACCTCGATTGAGCTTCTCATAAATCTTATATGGCAAGATGCTCACGCTTGCCCCCAAATCACAAAGAGCATTATCAAATTTGAGCTTTTGAATTCTACAAGGGATAGAAAAACTCCCGGAGTCATTGAGTTTTGGGGGAAATGAGTGTTGAATTAGAGCGCTACAACTCTCCGTGAGTTCACTACTACAAAAATAGGCAAAGAGACCCAACCAAAATTGCTTAAGAGACCCCATTTAAGGGAGGTCTCTAGATAAAAGAGACCCCCTCATCTAGAGGGGGTCTGTTTGTTAAAAACAAGAGACCCGTTATTTAAGAAAAGAGGTATGTTTTGTTAAACATACAAAAAATAATATAGAAGGGTAAGAGACCCCTTATTAAAGATATGGCGTATGTTTGTAAAAAAATTCAGACCCCATATTTAAAATAGGGGTCTCTTCGATATTTTATATTATTTTATCCAACAAACTAAGACCCCATAGGTAAGATACGGGGTCTCTTTGAGTTTTTTAATATTTTTATAATTAACAAATTCAGACCCCATATGTTAGATAGGAGGTCTCTTTGAATATTTTACTATTTTTTATTATTATACTCGAGAGAGCCCTTTTTGTACCTAACGGGTCTCTTTTCATCAATTTTTATTACGAAAAATTACCATAAAGAGACCATTTTTGGCCTAAAACATCAGCATTTAACCGACTTGGTAATTCCAAAATAATTATTACAATTACCAAAAAATTATTTTCACTTTACATCAATTGTAATCTCCAAAAATATAAAAATAACAAAATTCAAAAGCCTATATAATTGTCTCAAAAATCTGACTCACTAGTCCAAGAATATGAAGCTTCTCTGCAAATTGAATCAACCACAAAACCTAAATACCTATTTTCCAGGTCATGGCCAAATTCTTTCCAATTCTCATAGACAACCCACTGATCTTTATCATCACACTTGTCATCACGCCATCTACATCAGAATTTTAATGATAATTGTGCTCCGATAATGTTGTAGGTACGTCTGGAGTACTTGTTATTTCATTTTCGCCAACTTGAATGGCAAAGGATCCCGTGGTTCCTCCCAATTCTAACACAGAAAGTTGATAGCCTGGACTAGATTTTCCAAATAAGCTTTGAGTTGTAAAATAGTTGTACTGACCACAAAAGGAATCTTTAAGTCGAATAGTCGATGGCCTAAAATTCACCAAAATATCCAGTAGCGTCAAATGTAGCAGATGGACGACAAAAAGGAACAGAATATTTCAAAATCAGACGACATGCGACAAGATACACTCACCGATAAGAAAAGGATCATGCCTACACGAAGACTCTAAAATAGGGGGAAAATAAACTTGAGCTTATGATAAATATTCAGATAATAGCATGCTCCGAATTCCAAAGGATATAAATCCCACCCGGGATAACGAGAAGAGCTAACTGGTAGGGAAACACTTAAATGTATGCGTTATGGTCTCTAATTCACTATAGCATAGCTAGATATATGCATGCCTACGAATATAAACACACTGACAGATTGAGAAACCAATAGGTGCTCAAGAATAGATAGGCTCCGCGAACTCCTTGTTCCCAGTTCAGATTTTAAAAAAGGTTTATGATACCATTACAACAAAATATGCCAACTAGAAATTTTAAGCAAACTTGTTTCTGATTTAGTTATTTTTTTGTCCAGGTAAGGTGAGAGGCTATCAGGACTAAACAAACATACCTAAGAGTATATATTCTTAGATGATGTACCAACAAAACAATTCAGTAGACTTCATGGATGGGCTATTTACCCTGATAGATTGATGTCACATCACATGTGACCATGTGTTCTCTTGATAAAACGAATTAGTTCACGAGCATAGTTAGAAAGGGAATCACCATCAAAAAGAAATTACCAAAGAATGTAACCTAATTTAGAAATTTCCAAAGAAAGTAACCCTTTTCTGCATTAACTCCATCTGAGTAAAGAGCAACTCGTTCTGTCCAACTTAAAGTAATTAGAACTTTAGTCAAGTATAAGAGGAATTAATATCTAATTGTCCACAAACAAACCAAAGTTTAACATGCATCCCTTTCTTAAATCCTTACCTTTTTGGACTGAATTCTATTAATACCTTTCTCGAGGTTCTTCAGCTCCTTCATACTTGAACTGCTCAGCCCTTCACTCATCATGTACCTGGAAAGCAACATGTTGTTCTATTTCAGATAATTTGTTCCATTCATTTATCATTTATTAAGTTATTTTACATTTATCCAATGAGAGTTACCTATTGTTTTTTGTTGCAGTGCGAAGTTGGTTTCTCAGCTTGGCGGGCTCTTGCTGATAGTACAACAATTTTCATTCCAATAAAAATTGTCAGAAGGTTTTGATACTTACCCTAGTAGAATACCGACCTATAACTTTCATACCTTCACTATATATTTTCTTACAAAATAAACTGAAAATGATCATCTGAGGTTTTTCATTTGCATTACCTGAGCATTAGCTTCAGTAACAGATCCAACACCGGTCTGATAAGAGCACGCCTTCTTGTACCTGTCAATCGTCCCCTTGACACTGCAGCTAAAGAGTAATGATTAGTTCAATGTCCTAAATTTAGGGTGCATATTTAACTTATGTAATTACCTCTTATACATTCAAGTAAACAATGATAACTCTATCTGAACCATCTTCAAGAAGTAATTCTAAAATCACTGCTTAGGTATCAAATTGCCTCATCATAAAAGAGATGAGAACCATTATATTTTTGAGAAAAAATAATCATTTACTTGTAATCCGTAATAATTAGTAGGATTTAAGATTAAATTCTACCTCAAGACCCCCATATTCTTTCATAGGATCATGGAGCTATGCACTTTCCATCTCACTCCCCAAATTTTTGTCTAAGAACAAGTTTAAAGTTGAATGTAACATACAATAGCATTAATCATCATTACATCTAAATGCATGCTCACTATGTAACACTCCACTACGAGGGTCGGTTTAAAGGATAAGAATTTTCAGCATCCTACCCAAGTAGCATCGATTGTAAGCCTACATCTTCGCACTGCTGATTTCAATTAGTACGGAGTAGCTAGAAGAAATACGGATTTTACCTACCACTCATAACGGTCTTAGAAGGTAAAGGGCACTCATAATCAACTAAGGAAATGAATAACTACTTTGACTTCTTATGAGGTTACTTTGAGTTATTAAAGACTTATCTATCTTCTTGATGAGACTAGCATTGTGCATCAAATTCAAACCATTATACCAAAATCTAATATTCAAACTCCTGTTCGTGATGAGAGGTCGAGATTTTGATTCTTGTTATGTATTTGTACAAAGAAGAAAAACAAACACAATCTATTTCAAGTCCATTTCTTCTCTAAAATTAAAAGTGGAGAAATGCTTCCGAAAGTCAAGTTTCTAAATTCCTATGGCGTCATCAATCTGACATCCTAATTCCGTTTATAACCTCTAGAAAATCGATCCCTCAAAATCCTAATCTCACAACACATAACCGAACAAGTAAAAAAAACCTAAATTCCGTAAAATCCAAAACGAATAAGAAAACAAAAATCAACAGAATTGCAGCAAAATCAACATGAAATTCAAATGAAATCAACAAAAACATCACAAAATTAGAGATTTTAGCTAAAAATTAAAGACTGGAAAATGGCGAAAGTGGTGAACTTTACGAGGTCGAAAATAAGCAGATGCCATAAGTTCTTCTGATCCAGATCTGCAGCGCATTGTAGCTCGTTAAAACTGGATACTCGCTACTTGTAAGTAATGTGGCGCCAACATCATGGAGATTTTCTCAATGTAGTTTCTCAGATCGAGAGGGGCAATGCGGAGGAAGATAAATGGAGGAAAAGCTCGTGGTTTATTTTTTTTTTCAAGAAACAAACTTGTTGGGAGATTAGAAGAAGGAAAATACAGAGACCCGGTAACCAAATAAGGGGTCTCTTCAATTTCTCCTAACTTTAACCATGTGGGTCCAGTGCATATAAGAGACCCGTTAAATTAAATAACATGTCTCTTGATTTTGTTACTCTATTTTTCGTGAATAAATTGTGGGTAATTTGACTCATTAGAGACCCATTATCTCTGATATTTGGTCTCGTATATTAAAGAGACCCGTTATCTCAATAAACGGGTCTTTTGTTAAGGATCTCTTTGCCCATTTTTGTAGTAGTGGTTGCACGGTTTCCTTCGGTTCACAACTTCTCTTGCCACTAAGAACATCTCTCATGAATATAGAATAGTGGGGCATTTGTTTGAGTGCCTCGGTGAAAGATAATGTCACATAAAGCTTGCTAATGGTTTCCCAAAACTTGTGAAATTAATCATCTAGCTTTTTTCCAGCAAATCTTTGAGGGTAGGGGGGGGGGGAGGAATTGGGAGAGGAGGAAGAGTAGCCCCCGTCGACTTAACACCATCACTCACGTCATCGACATGAGACTTCTCTTCCGCCACATCACAGTCCAGAGACTCATTTCCCTTAGAATTCTCACCCCTAGAGGAAGGAGCATCAACAAACTTAGCACCATCATCTAAAGTCTTCCCACTCCTTGTCATGATTGCATAAATTTCCTTAGGAGGTTGACCTTGCGGTGGGAGACTTGTGTGCACTTGTTGTTCTTTGATGGTGCTAGCTAGTTGTGCTAATTGAGTTTCAATCATTTTCAAGTGAGTGTTGGATTGCTTAAATCCATCCTCAAACTCAACATTCTTCTTGGCTTGCGCCCCCACGAACGACTCCATGAGAGCCTCAAGGTTAGACTTGAGAGGCGGGAGAGGTGGAGGTGCATTTCCATAGCCACTAGGATTTTGTTGGAATTGGTTGCCATAGGTCCTCGGCCCATTGAACCCAGGAGGTGGAAATTGAGAAACACCATATGGACCTCCCGAGTTCAACGGATAACCCCCACTAGAGGCACCCCTATATTTCCCATAAGAGTAGTTGTAACCCCCTCCACCTTGATGATTGGGATTATAACTACCTTGATTGTATTGGGCTTGATTGCCAAGACCATGAGATTGACCATAGGGTGCTTGGCCTTGATAGCCTTGCTCCCTATAGCCACCTCGGCCTTGACTATCATACCCACCTCCTTGGCCGAAGCCTTGGTAGGATCCATGCATAGGGGGCCCTCTAGGTGCTTGCCTAGAAAAGTTTTGACTATTGGGGTTATCATATCTAGGCCTCTCATTCATAGCATGGGCATATTCCAACTCAAATTCACCTTCATAAGAAGGACCATAATCCACATAAGACACATTATGCACCAAAGGACAAGAATTGGGGAAATGACCAAAATCTTGACAATTATCACAAAAAGATGTGCCCGGAGGCATAGTGTCATAGGAACTCACCTTGCTCTTCCCCTTACTGAGAAGAGAAGCCTAAGGCGGTGGAATTGTTGATGGTGATGGTGGTTGGCTTGGTGTGCTCTCTAGCTTTTCCAATCTCGAGCTAATCTTCTTAATGATCCTTGCTTGCTCCATAGAATATACCGACCCTTTACCATCATCACTCCTACCCTTGCCGTCATAGTCCCTTGCACCAACGTGCCAAGCTTGGTAGTTTTGGACCACATCCTCAATTATCTCTTCAATTTGATCTTCGGTTTTGTTCATGATGGGACCACCCGCCCCCGCATCTAGACTTGTCTTGGAGTTTGGGATCCCATGGTGGGGGCATTCCCTTTGGTATTCCTTGAATCGGTCCCAAGCTTCAAAAAGCGACTAATCCCGCTTTTTCTCAAATGATTGAATTTTGTGGCGATATTCCGCCGTCTTGCCATGCGAGTAAAACTTGCTCAAGAACGCACTTGTCACTTCATTCCAAGTGCGAAGTGAGTTGGGCTTGACCTCCTTCTCAAGCCAATCACTAGCTCGCCCAAGAAGAGAGAAGCGGAATAGCGTTAACCGCACATAATCCGAGGTCACACCATTGTGTTTGATTGTATCACAATAGTGTTAGAACTGTTTTAAGTGCTCGTGCGGTGACGCGTTGCTCTTCCCATAAAAAGGATGGCTTTGAACCAAGTTGATCAAGGCGGGCTTGATCTCAAAGTTATTGGCATTAGTTGTGGGAGCTTGGATACCGCATGTTGCTTCAAATGCTCCCGGTATACCCAAATTCTTAACCGGGAGAGCTATAATTTCATAGGCTTGCTCGCTTTCTTCTTGTTCCACACCTACACTCAAGGGTGCAAATCGATTGTGCCTTGACGAGCGAGTTCGAACGCGCCTAAGTCTCCTTAGTGTCCTATCCAATTCAAGGTCAAGAGGGTGGAGAGTCCTTTGACGTGCACGTCCCCTATCAAGCATACAACCTCAAAGAACAAGTGAGTATTGCAAAGGAAAAGAAAACTAAACAAGAATGCAATATTTTTGTATTTTTCTAATGGTAAACTAGTCTCAACAAAACTAAATAACAACGACCGTTCCCCGGCAACGGCGCCATTTTGATAAGGTGTTTTTCCGTCGTTGAAAAGAAAACCACCCGACCAAACAAAATTTATAAATCCTAACTTTCCGGCTATATTGCTATAGCGGCAAGCATAGGGATCGTCCCATAGAAACGGTGTGCATTGAGTCAAAGTGTTAAGCTAGTTTGGAAAAGAGTTTGTTTGAATTAATATATTGGAAACTAAGCTAATCAATCAAGGAATTAAACATTATAGGGAAATGCTAGGGAGTCGGGGATAGCCTAGGGAATTGGGGGAAACGATCTAAACAATCAAGCAATCATGATGATGCAACGTCTTAGTGCATAGGGGAATGGAATCGAATGACGTGCTTGCCACCTCTCGAATGGAGCACGCGAAGCATCTAATCTATGGAAAAGCTTTCGCCTAATCCTAAACTAGATAAACTTGCATATAATAGGAACCACCATTCACTTGCACAAAATAGGCTCACAATGTCTTGCCAAACCTAAATCATACATTCCAATCAAATCCAATCAATTAGCATTTGCAACTACTACTCAATTGGTCATGGATATCCTATCACTAAATCAATTTAATCACATCAATCAATCAACATTCAACCATCAATTTCCCCTAATTAAGCCCCTAGATTCTCCCCTTTCCCTAACCTAAATCTACTCACTACACATACTTGAAACTAGGAAATTCATGGATTCTAGGCAAGCAATTATGAAATTGAAGGAGTAGAAGGAAAGAATCAAGAAGTTGAGCATTCAATTGCAAAATCAACTAAAGAATTGAGAATCAATGAAACTAAAATCAAAGCAAAGAGGAATTCAAGAAGTTGAAGACAATCAAAGAAAAATAACAAAATAGCATGAACAAAGAACTAAGAACTTGAATTAAATTGCAAGGAATTGAGAAGAGTTGAAGAAATTACAACTTGAAGCTTCAAAGCAATGGAGTTTCTCTCTCTAGAAAACTAAGCTTGAAGAGAAAACTTTCTAAAACTTCCTAAATTCTCTTTCTGAAATTAATTGTTGAATAATAAAAATGAAAATTCTATTTATACAACCCCTAAAAAATAGAAATTTTAAACTCGAAAGGTCAGCCCGCGCAGCGATGCGATCGCGGGGACCCAGGTGCGGTCGCATTGATGCGAGCGTGCTCCAGATCCATATTAGGTTATGATTCATATGACAAAACATAAATCATGCGGAAAAACCATAAAGCCAGGAAAGCATATTATTTACACATAATCATTTAGCATAGTTTAGATGCATACACTTTGTTGCGTGCCCTCCCTAGCTGCGCCCGAACCGAACAAGAACAAGTCTTTAGGACTCCAAGTGTCGTCCCTCCGTAGATAGTCCACAGCACGTCCGGATCCGCCTTAAGCTTGACCAACTAGGATCGCCCTTAAGGTACTTAGAATTTTCGGCTATTGTAGGCAATTATATGACTGAATTTTTGCTCTCAAAAATCACTTTGAATACTTGAATACTTGATGTAAATTATGAGCCCTTAACTCATATTTATAGACCATGGAATAAGTAATCGAATCCTACTAGGATACGAATTAATTAAATTAGAATCCTAGTAGAATTCTTATTTAATTAATTTATCTTTTAGGATTAGGAATTTTAATCATTAAACAAATCCTATACTCTTTAGGTTTCGTATGTGAACACAAACTCTACACGAGCATGACCCGCAAGCGTGTAGGCCATGCCCGCGCACAGCCTACACGGCCGCTCGGCCCACGCGAGCTACAAGCCCACGCGAGCTGCAGCAATGCTCGCAGCCCATTGCTGCGCGCGCTGCGCGCGCTGCCATGGCCTGTTGGGCCTGGCCTTGCGCTGGGCCTGGCGTGGCCTTGGCTGTTCGTGTGGCGCGCTTGGCTTGCTGGGCGATGGCCTGGCTTCGTGCTGGGCCCTCGTCCGGCAGGCCTCGTCCGATGCTTATTCGTACGATACGCTTCTGATTAAATTCCCGGTTCCGGAATTCATTTCCGATACGAACAATATTTAATATTTCCGATTCCGGAATTAATTTCCGTTTCGAACAAATATTTAATATTTCCGTTTCCGGAATTATTTTCCGATTCCGATAATATTTCCGATTCTGACAATATTTCCGTTTCCGGCAATATTTCCGATTCCGGCAATATTTCCATTTCCGATAATATTTTTCGATACGTACCATGTTTCCGTTTCCGGCAACATCTACGACTTGGATAATATTTATATTTCCGATACGATCCATATTTCCGTTTCCGGCAATATCATCGTTTCCGGAGTATTCATTTCTTGCCTGTGACGATCTCAGCTCCCACTGAAACCAAGATCCGTCGATTCCGAATATCCATAGATGGAGTATTTAATGCCATTAAATACTTGATCCGTTTACGTACTATTTGTGTGACCCTACGGGTTCAGTCAAGAGTAAGCTGTGGATTAATATCATTAATTCCACTTGAACTGAAGCGGCCTCTAGCTAGGCATTCAGCTCACTTGATCTCACTGAATTATTAACTTGTTAATTAATACTGAACCGCACTTATTAGACTTAACATAGAATGCATACTTGGACCAAGGGCATTATTTCCTTCAGTCTCCCACTTGTCCTTAGGGACAAGTGTGCATTTCCTAATTCCTTTGTCGCTCGATGCTTGCTCTTGAACATAAGGTAAGAGTTGTCATCCTTATTATGTCCAGAGGTGTTCCTCGGTTTCAGAGTTCAACTGATCAAATAAACAGATAATCATAGCCTATGATTCATCCGAGCACGGCCATGCATTTCACAGTTTCTAGCTCTCCGAGTGGCCTTGTACAACTTTTAAGCATCTCATCCCGATTTATGGGAGGACAATCCCAATCTTGCGATCTTGAGATTAGACTTCGTTTGATAGGTGATTACCTGAGCGTTGCCTTTATAGCCTCCTTTTACGGTGCGACGGTTGGTCAACGTCAAAGCAACCAGTTCTCAAACAAGTAATCTCAAATCACTCAGGTATTGAGGATTTAGTGTCTAATAATTTTAATGAAATTTACTTATGACAGATTTTCATCTCTTACAGTAAAGTTTCATAGGTCTTGTCCGATACTAGTCTTCCCAAAGTAAGTATCTATGCAAATGATTATGACATTGCCATGTCCACATAGTTCAAGAAACAGAACTACTAGTCATCTTGCATTCTAGTCGTCTAACGTTTTCTATGCGTCCAATATTATAGAAAACTCCGACTAGGGACCATTTTCAACTTTTGACACTCAAGTTCACTTGATAGACATTTCTTAGTCACAGGACTGGTCCTGACAGTCTATCTTGAATATTTTGTCAAATTGAAGGGACTCATCATTTAATACTAAACCAAGATTAAATGGAATATGAAAAATACATTTCATATATGATAAATGTTCAACCCCAACGTTTTACAACCATGGGCCTCTAACCCATCTTTAAAACATTTCATGGAATTCAAAGCTATGCTTGATTTCCAGTGCTACAACGTGAGTGTTGCTTCTCACTTGTTGCATAGGTTTAGTTATCACGCTTTGCCAATCTTAACATCCTTTTCATCGAATGTTCTTCGAGATATGATGATAAGAACTTTTGAGTATGTTTATTTTGTGATCTAGTCTTTCTTGCTACATTAGTGGTTCTACGCATTTTGCAATGAAGAACCATTAAGTCAACAGACATGTGATCTTCCCAAGTTCAATGAAGAACTCATATAAACAACTCTATTTTATTGCTTCTTATGCAATAATTACTTTTACTTCAACTGTATAGGTTGCTAGTGATGCTTTGTTTGGATCTACTTATCCAAGCAGTTCACAGATATGTGGAAGACTCTCCAACTATATCTTAGAACATAGAAATTATTATTTTAATTTCCCACGCAACAACTCATGGTCTTCAATCCATGTTGCCATTTCAAAACACGATGCTCGTCCTTGTCAATGGTTAACTCCAAAGGGTCTTGCTTGATCCTTTGCCAGTGTTTATGCGTGTAGCATCAATATTTAGCATATCTTTATTTCCTTGAATCAAGAACTATTCCTATGTACCTTTTCAAGTACCATAAGTGTTCTTGATCTCAATCTAGTTGATCTTCACTTAGATCAATAGAGATTGGTATATATTCGTCATGCCTAAAGTCATACGATACGTTTTTGGCGATCCTCATATTATATTATATACATGATAAATTCTTTTGCAGAATAATTCCCAATTGAATTCTATTCATGTAACTTTAGCTTATCTAGGTTCAGTAGATACTAAATTCAGCTAAATTCTTTGACATATAATATAGGTTAAGAATCTCATTTAGACTCTTTGATGTTTAACTTAGTAAATGCTTATACATAGTTCAAACATCCTTTACTTAGATTTATTCACATGGGTCGAATATCTCCAATGGAGACTTTCGTGTTTGATTTAGTAAATGCCATTACTTAATCCAAAACAATATCATAAGATCTTTGTAAATAGATCTTAATACCCAGTATGTACTAAGTTTCGCCATGGTCCATCATTGATGAATAATTTCAAATCTATGTTATTAGCATTTGAATGTTATTTCACAATAGAGAGATATGTGTGTGATACACACAGGACCAATTAAGTTTTTATGTACTCCCACTAAACTTCTTATATATCTATATGAATCATGTACATTTTATGAAACTAAAATGCTTATTAGCTTCACTAAAATACAGTTCCAATTCCCAATTGCTTGCTTAAATCTGTACTTAGATTTCATAAGTTAGCATTCCTTTTCAAGGATTTATTTGGATCCACAAATCCTATGACATGCCATGTACATAGTTTTCTTCCAACATTTGATTGAGGAATACGTTTTGTCATCCAATTGTCATATGTACCAATATGCAATCATTGCTTGAGTTATAGACTTGAGCATTACGATTATGCATGAGGTTTCAACACAATCCATGCCATGAATTTGCTTGTAACATTTAGCAACTAATCTAGCTTTGTGTGTGAACACAATTCCATGTTTGATGGTTTTTATCCTTAAAACAAACTTGCAACCAATAGGTGTGAAACTATTCTTGCAAATCAACAAAATTTCAATTTTGTCATCAAAACATTGGTTATGTTTTATGGCCTTTAACCATCTAAAACATTTGAGTCTATATATGGCCTCTAACCATTTTAGGGAATCTGGGTTTCGTCATAGCTTTCTTACAGGTCACAAACTCATTAATCTACATGATAATAGTTTGACTGCAAGTTGTAGGTTTCTTTACTATCTAATAGAAGAATCGCATGGATTCAGTGACCTGAACTCTATGCCTACTTGGGTATAGAACATCAAACAATAGAATATCAATAGCCACTTGAAAGTCCTTTGAATATTCTGTTCTCCTTGAAGCACTTGTAAAGTCTTCTAAGAGATGTCTATTCTTTAAAGCCACTTCTAAAGTCCTTAAAGAATACGTGTTCGGATTTTCTAAAGAACTTCGAAAATCCTCCGGAATGTCCGTCTATGTTTGTTGTTCGCCTCGAAGACTTTCGAGGTCTATTTTCTCCCACTTGTCATTTTGGAAACGAATCTCCAAAAGGACATTATTTCGAGCAAACAAACATTATGTTCTCAAAAATTCGTGGTAGAAACAATACCCTTGTGTCTCATTTGAATAAATCACAATGAAACATATATCTATACTTGGGGCCTTAGTTTGTTGAATAACAAACACTAAGCTCCCACTGAGTTTAGGAACTCTTTAGATATATTATGAAAAGATATTTTGAAATTACTTTTCAATAGCTTTGACGAATTTGGTTTAGTTTGGTGGTAGTTGAGAATTTTGTTTTAGAAATTATAGGAAAAGTCTTTATGATCCATCATTGATCGAATCAAGTACTAATTGACTTCGATTATTCCAACTAAGATATGCCATATCTTATGGACCTAGATTGTGAAATTACAACACACAATCATTGATGATCATATTTGGTCTCAAGTAATCATCAACATGATCTAACCTAGATCTTTATGATTTCTTGCCAAGTGGATTTTATACTTCTGAATCTTTGAACTAGCCAAACAGATTCAACTTATATCACATTTGAGTAAATAAACCTATATTCACTCAAATTCATAAAACCTTTCTTTAGCTTTGAACTCTATCGTCTAGGCGTTCTAACAATAGTTCATATTCTTTGTTACTTTCAACAAGTAAGACTAGTTGTCTTAAATTGATCTAGAAATCAATCAACTTTCAAAAGTCTATCAAAATAGAGCTTTTGAATGTTAACTTGTTGATATGGTCTAAGCAACAGTGCCAAAGATTAGTGGAACTCAAATCAAGGGGTTGATTTGAACCTAGTAAAGTTTTTATTGTTAAAGAGTTGTTTGTTTTAATCAAGCATCTTGACTCATCCCGTAAATGACCATTTCATTCAAATAAACAAACAAACAAACATTGTTTTTGTTCTTCTGAATGTGAGTCTTTCTGTGTTTGAACCAGAAATTTAGGTATGCTGATTATGGAACAAAATAGCCATTTAGTTCCAGCCTTGAAAGGACATAAAACAAACTAGATGACCCTACAGCTAATGTAGAATTTCCATGCTTCATTTCCCACTTGTAGGCCATTAGTGTAGCCTAGCTTCCATTATTTGAGTTATTACCGAAGTAAGAACCTCAAGCGGTATATGATACCAAGGAAGTTTGATTCCTAGGTCACTTCTCTTTAAACATAAACTTATAGGTAGAAACGGAATTGTAAATTCCTGTCATCTGTTCCTTTGTTTTCCTATTTCTTGTACCCTTTCTTATAGTCTTAAGAATTGAATTCTTTAGTGTTGACTTTTATACTTTGTTAGACATGTCCAATGTCACCAACAAGGTTCTTTACCATTTTAATTTATGTTGAATATTTTGTTTCAACTAGATGATCTTACTAGAAGCTTCTAAAGTTCTCTAAGCATCGATCTACTCGAATGTCTAGGGACTAGACTCATTCGAGAATTAAATGGAAAAAATATTTTAGGTTGTTAACCATTGGTAAAGCTGAGCGTTTAAACTCAATGCTTTATGATCTCAAAACTACATTGTATTTTGAATTCACAAGCACCAATTGGTTTGCCATTCGATTTTGATATTCGAAAACAACCATAAAAGTCGCGAAAAGAAACGTACATTTTAAATTGCTCATTTTCTCTCATTTCCGTGAATGGTTCTTGGATTCACTACCAATCGAGGAAATTTACTGTTACCTTTCTAAAAGGATTTACTGCAGTGCAAGATATTTAATTTTAAACAATAATTAAAACATACATTGAAGCATGCAAAGTCTAAACATTTATCATGAGTAATAACTTGAAAATTAAAGCAATCATGCAATTTCAACAAGTTATTAGCATTTTATTCGAATTTATTGTTCCGGCAGGTGTGAATAAAATGATTCCAAGATCCTAAAATCATTGAAGAATTAAGCACAAACTTAATCCTAAAATATCTTAGGTAAGCAAAAGCCTTTTGCTAATAGTCTAGAAACTATTCTTGGTTGATAGGTACGTCTAAGAACTTATTAGGTAAACCCATCGATTTTGCCACGACATAAAAGGACTCCTTACTTATATCGTTGAGTTTCACCAAAACTAACATGTACTCACAATTATTTGTGTACCTTGCCCCTTTAGGACCAATAAGTAACACCTCGCTGAGCGAAAACTATTACTAGATTGATGTAAAGGATATCCAAGCAAGTGTATATTTTGGCATGGCACCTTTTAACTCAATTTTTAAGTTTGGAACTTAAGGCTCTTACTATGTTGGTTAGATTTTAAGTGAACTAAAATCCTTAATCATGCAACATAATCAAGCTTTGATCTCATGCATATTTAAGACATATTTAAAAGCAATAAATAACTTAAAACATGCATAAGATAAATGTGATCTAGTATGGCCCGACTTCATCTTGAAGCTTCAACTTCAAAGTCCGTCTTAAAAATCTCCGTGGGAGGCACCATTTTCTTCAAATATGATAAGCTATAATTAAAACTAATTACAACTATTTGATGGTACGCAGACCATATTTGAATTGAAAAACAACTTTGGTACTGTAGACCAATTACATTCAAATTAATGGTACGCAGACCATATTTTCTATCCTATTTGGGCCATACTAGTCACTTCATAACCTGCAAAACAGTACATATACAATATATACCATTCACCCATTCATTATCATGAATGGCCCACATAGCTGGTTAGTAAAACACATTATGCATCACATAAACATTTGCAGCAATTAATCAAGGGCACCAATAATCTACAAATTATTCAGTCCTTATTAATTCTAATCAAGTTGTTTTAACCTTAAGGATTTGTAGACCTAATCAAGAGTTTATGACTAAAAAAGGGCTCCCACTTAAACCAATAAATTCATATGCTTTACTAATTTTAAACATAAAAATGTATTTCTAGTCTAACCGGAAACATACAAATTTAATTAAAATTTAAAGCTCATATAAATTTATAATTGAATCCAAAAAGTTTAATTTAATTTCAGTCGTATTTAAATTAATTCATGATTTTAATTTTAGTAAAATAATTAGAATAAATAAAATTTATTATAATTACAATATTCAAAATTAAAATCCAAGAAAATAATTTAAATTATTAATTTTAAAATTAATTAAAATTACGTAAACTGAAAATTTCAAATTAAAATTTCAAAACGATGTAATCGCAACGCAACAATCCCACGCAACGCACGCCCATGGGCCACACGCACACAGCCATCGCTGGCCATGTGCGCGCAGCCCATGCGCTGCGTCGCATCGCTGCTGCTCACCATCGCAAGGCATCAATCGAACACGCGAGCTGGTGCTCGCTGCGCGCGCCAGCGCTCGATGCACGCGAGCCATCGCTCGCTGCGCTCGCTTGCCAGCGCTCGATCCATGCGAGCCATCGCTAGCTGCGCGCCTGCCTTTCCCGCACGCGAGCTTGCGCTCATCGCACGAGGCAGCAGTATGCGAGCTGGCGCTCGCTGCGCGCGAGCCATCGACGCTGTGCGTAGCGCTCGTGGCATGCGAGCTTGCGCTCGCTGCGCGCGAGGCTCTGCATGCTTGCGCGAGGCAGTGCGCGCTGTGGCGCAGCACGCTTGCTTCCCACATGCGACTGCTCGTGCCTTGCTCTCGCCCCTGCCCACACGCCCATTGCTCACAGCCCACGACACAAGGCAGGGCTACTGCCTTGTGCTCGTGCACCATGCCCTTGCTCGCTGCATTCGTACCGCATGGGCGACGAGCTCCCTTGCTCGTCGTCTCATGCCCGCACTATACAACACCCCTTAAGGGTTACACGTAGCGTCCATTGCTTTGTGCGTGCAAGTTATATGAGCGAGTCGCATAAAAATTAAAAATTTATATTCAAAATTAATGATAAATTAATAAATAATATTAATTTCATAATTTTAGGGCGAAAAATCGAAAATTTATTATTTAATTGATTTCCGATTAACATGGATTCAAGTCTAGGTCATAAAAATTTAAAATTTAACATAAATTTACAATTTTTATGGTGGTTTTTAATCATAGGTATCTAATTAAATTATAACTAATTATAAAAATCAAATTAATTCTAAATTATTCCAATTTTCAACAAATTAATCATAATTACAAATTAGATTGCATAATTAACAAGGCTAGGCATTCAAACTTGTTAAACATATACAGTATGTCAATCAAAAATTCAAGATTTATCAACAAGAATCGCAAATATTTAATTTAACATCTTAAATTTACGAAATTTTGCATTCAAAAAATTAAAACCTCCGAAAAGTCATAGTTAGGCTTCGAATTTGAGAATTCTGGGTTCGGCCGAAAATCACTATTTTTGTCAAAATTTTAGAATGCCTTTTACATGCGGAATTGACACAAAAATCACTCGATTTGGATGAGTAACGAAGAAACTTCCGAAAAACTGCGTACGTATAATTAAATAAACGCAAATTGCAATTAATTAACAATTACGAAAATTAATCACCCCTTTTAATTCTTGCAAATTTGTAATATTTAACCATGTTCATGCAATTTAGATTATGAAAATAATAAGAGGCTCTGATACCACTATTAGGTTATGATTCATATGACAAAACATAAATCATGCGGAAAAACCATAAAGCCAGGAAAGCATATTATTTACACATAATCATTTAGCATAGTTTAGATGCATACACTTTGTTGCGTGCCCTCCCTAGCTGCGCCCGAACCGAACAAGAACACGTCTTTAGGACTCCAAGTGTCGTCCCTCCGTAGATAGTCCACAGCACGTCCGGATCCGCCTTAAGCTTGACCAACTAGGATCGCCCTTAAGGTACTTAGAATTTTCGGCTATTGTAGGCAATTATATGACTGAATTTTTGCTCTCAAAAATCACTTTGAATACTTGAATACTTGATGTAAATTATGAGCCCTTAACTCATATTAATAGACCATGGAATAAGTAATCGAATCCTACTAGGATACGAATTAATTAAATTAGAATCCTAGTAGAATTTTTATTTAATTAATTTATCTTTTAGGATTAGGAATTTTAATCATTAAACAAATCCTATACTCTTTAGGTTTCGTATGTGAACACAAACTCTACACGAGCATGACCCGCAAGCGTGTAGGCCATGCCCGCGCACAGCCCACACGGCCGCTCGGCCCACGCGAGCTACAAGCCCACGCGAGCTGCAGCAATGCTCGCAGCCCATTGCTGCGCGCGCTGCGCGCGCTGCCATGGCCTGCTGGGCCTGGCCTTGCGCTGGGCCTGGCGTGGCCTTGGCTGTTCGTGTGGCGCGCTTGGCTTGCTGGGCGATGGCCTGGCTTCGTGCTGGGCGCTCGTCCGGCGGGCCTCGTCCGATGCTAATTCGTACGATACGCTTCCGATTAAATTCCCGGTTCCGGAATTCATTTCCGATACGAACAATATTTAATATTTCCGATTCCGGAATTAATTTCCGTTTCGAACAAATATTTAATATTTCCGTTTCCGGAATTATTTTCCGATTCCGATAATATTTCCGATTCTGACAATATTTCCGTTTCCGGCAATATTTCCGATTCCGGCAATATTTCCATTTCCGATAATATTTTCCGATACGTACCATGTTTCCGTTTCCGGCAACATCTACGACTTGGATAATATTTATATTTCCGATACGATCCATATTTCCGTTTCCGGCAATATCATCGTTTCCGAAGTATTCATTTCTTGCCTGTGACGATCTCAGCTCCCACTGAAACCAAGATCCGTCGATTCCGAATATCCATAGATGGAGTATTTAATGCCATTAAATACTTGATCCGTTTACGTACTATTTGTGTGACCCTACGGGTTCAGTCCAGAGTAAGCTGTGGATTAATATCATTAATTCCACTTGAACTGAAGCGGCCTCTAGCCAGGCATTCAGCTCACTTGATCTCACTGAATTATTAACTTGTTAATTAATACTGAACCGCATTTATTAGACTTAACATAGAATGCATACTTGGACCAAGGGAATTATTTCCTTCACGAACTGTGCGACCGGGCTCATAATCCGTGCGATCGCACGGTCTTGACTTAGCCAAAATATTCAAAATTCTTCATGTGCTCGCACCAAAATTTTGTGCGAGCACACAAAAATTCAGTGCGAGCGGGCTCATTTCTGGTGCGAGCGCACGAAATCCTGAAGAGTTCCTGCATCGTTTTGGCGATTTCGTGCGAACACACACTTTTGGAACTCGATCGCACGGCCTGATTGACTTTAAGGCCAAGTCTGCAGACTCGTGCGAACACACAGAATTCCCGTGCGATCGCACGGGCCTGATTCGAGCATATTTCCACTCTTTTCCATCATTCTCCAACATTTTTCTTGAAAAGTGCAAAGATGGTATAAGGGCATAAAAATGCAACAAAAGTTATACAAAACTATCAAAAAGCATAATGAAATTCTATAAAATCCTAACTTAGAGCGACATAAATGCCGCTCATCACTACCTCTGTTTCAAAAAGATCTTTACAGTTACTATTTGCATGAACTCAAATGCAATGTTTAACTAGTAATATATCAATTTCGTATATGAAAAAATTATAAAAAGTTGATATTCTGAAAATACATGCATACCGAGACCAATCTAACAAGATATTACATGTAATGTTTTGATGTATATTATAGTGAGAATTTACAATCAAAGTTTTTATCCTTTGGACACATTTTCCAAAGCGTCAAGAACTATCAGAAACGGAGGTAGTACAATTTATTGTCACAATATGTTATAGTAGGTGTTACAATTAATTGCTCATATTTGGGATGCAAATTCCATTTGTCTAGATATATTTCAACATGCATCTCTAGCTCCCATATATTTTGAGTGAAGGTTTCTGATAGATTGTGTAAACTCCCTGAATTGGAGTGTTGTCCTTGATCAAATATATATAGTGGGGTTACAATATTAGTCTTAATTGTATTATGAAACCAAATGAGACTAAAAGTCTATTGTATATTAAATATCCTAAGAGATTCTATCTCTAGCACACCCCCGCAATCATAGCGGGAGGAGGTCGTACGTTAAGACTGTTCCTAAAATCAAAAAATAATTGTTGCGGAAGGCCTTTCGTGAAGATGTCTGCAAACTGATATCGGGAAGGAACATGGAGCACCGGTACTTGACCCAATGCCACCTTTTCCCGAACAAAATGGATGTTCGTCTCAACGTGCTTGGTTAGTTGGTGTTGTACTGGGTTGCGAGTAATATAGATTGCACTGAAATTATCACAACAAACAATGGTGGCCTTTCGAAGAGGACAATGGAGGTCAGGTAAGAGATTACCCAACCAACATGCCTCAGCAACAACATTTGCGGCGCCTATATATTCGGGTTCCACGCTAGATCTGGACAATGTATGTTGACGCTTAGTGTAATACCTCGTATTTTTTGTAATTTATAAATACATTTTATTATATTTATAAGGTTTTTATGAATTTAATTGCATTTAATGGGAATTAAATGTATTTTAATTTTAATTAATTTAATTATTAATTATTTACAAAAACCGTATTTTTATTAAATAAATTCAACGAATTTATTTAATCGAGATTTGTTGGGTCGTATTTTGGAAAACGAATTTAATTTAATTTAAGCCCAGTTAAATTTCATGATCAAGCCCAACAAGGCTTGCAAGGAATTAATATTAAATAAGCCCGTAAGCAAGCCCAACCTTAAAACCTAAAACCTAGCCCATGAAGGGATGAGAACCTATAAATACCCCTCCCTTTCATTAAATCCCCAACCTTAATTTTCAAAAATTTTCTTCCTCTCTCTCTCCTTCTTTTCGTCCGCCCCTTTCCTTCTGCCCAAAGGCACGAGCGTGCTTGCTCGTGTGTCTGCCCGTGTGCCGAGTGCTGCCCGCCGCGCCTCACGCGCACACCCCTCGCTGCTCTCTCTCGCCTTCGCAGCCCGCAGCCCAGCACACGTTGCTACTTGCTGCTGCTGCTGTGCCGCACACCCTCACTGCCCCTCTTGCCTAGCGCCCACGCCCCTCTCGCCCACGCAGCGCGCAGCCCGCCTGCGCTGTTGCTGCTTGTGTTGTTGCGTATCCCGCGCTGCTGCCTAGCCGAGTGTTGCGTGTCGTGTTGTATGTTGCCCACGTCACTGCCCACACACGCAACACATCAATTGTTGCGTGTGTGTGTTTTTGATCGTTGATAATCAATTATATACTCTCAAACTTTTCAAATTTCAGTTTTTAAATTGTTTTAATTATTTAATTGCGATTATTTAATTATTTGGATTATTTAAATTGATTGGAACGGTTATGAACACCGTGTTTTAATATTTTCTATTCGAATTAATGAGATTGGTTTTGATTCAAAAGAATTATAATTTTCAGATTTAAGGGTTAATTAAAGTGTCAATTTTTAAGGTCAAAACATGATTTTATTAGTAACCTATTAGTAGGATTTCAATTTCGATTGTTCAAGCGATTGATTCACGTAATTTAATGACGATTTAAATTATGGGAATCAACATAAACTTTCAGATTTGTTATTAAGATTTAAAGTGTTGATTTTAATGATTTTAAAGCCAAAAAGTCAATGTTTTTATGTTAGGACTTGAGTTGACTATTTGAGACTATTAATTGATGAATAACGATTAATTTCTAATTAAACCAAGGGTTTTAGTTTCTTAAATAGTTGCTGGAAATTTAGTAAACATGGTTAATAATTAAGTTTCTCCTTTGTGTTTATATGAGTTGATTTCTAGTGAGTCGTGATTCGCATAGTGGCCCCGTACTTAGGTATTCCAGGTACGTACAAGACTAGGGTGACCACCCATCCCTTGAGGACTTTATGAAGTATATTGAATGCGAATCATGTGAACTTATGTGTTGGGAATTCATGTTTGATGTGTTGACAAGCATGTGAGAATTCTTATTGAATCTAAGTGAATGAGCATGTTATGAATTGATTTATGCTTTATAGATTCTGTTGAACTATCATGTTATGGACTTTGATAATCGTTGAATTATGTCAAGCATGTTGTTCAAATTTGGTATGCATGTATGAGTGTTGTGCATGCAAGTTATTATGATTATGCTAAGTACGAGATGTCTAGCTGTAGACACCTACTTTTGTCCCCATTCTCGAAAGGGAAGGTTCGATGATGAGAACATAAATCTCCACTTGGCAACGCATCTCCTATAAAATAACGAATCTCGATCACCTTTTTCATTTCACCCGAACCTGCTATTCATTGAAACCTGCTAAAAATAGTAACTGCCGTAACAGGTAGTTGCTAAAAGTGGCAAGGCATAAAAGATAGAAACCTGTCATAATTAGGTGTTGCACTCCAACATAAATCCTAAAAGAGATAGAATTTGCAAGAGGAATCCTATTCCTAGTATAGCTCGAAAATAAGAGTTACGTATTAATTAAAATCCTAACGAGCCTAGAGTTCGTAACGGGCCCAGACGCATTCCGTCCTAAAATTAATACGCACTAAAAGACTCGGATAAGTCTCAAAGACTTTGTATTCCACGAGTCCAAATCTTACAAGGAAATACGGCCCAGACCCTATTTTCAACGCCTGGCTCTCGGCGCCCAGCCTTGGGCGCTGAAATTGCCTGGGTACGTGTTCTCTCCTAATTCTTCTTGGATTAGTGCTCTAAAATTCTATCTTAACACGAACTCTTTTCTATAAATACAGCCACAAATTCGACGTGAAACGAACACACAATTCATATTCTGAGTATTGACTCCAACCCCTAAGCCTAAGCCTCACATTGCGAAATTGATCCGGCGTTCTGTCGCAATCGATCCAAAAATCGAACAGAACGTATCATGTCCCTTGTAGCTGAAGAATTAAGCCCGTAAACTTGAGATTCGTTAAATAAAAGGAGAAATAGCAAAGCCAAAGTGGTTAGTTTTCTGAGAACAATGACGCACCTCTCAAGGGTGCGTCGTAATATGTCCCTTCGCATGATTTAATCGCTTTCCTCGCCCTTTTATAAAACTGTTAAACTATTAAATCTGATTGTTCTATCACGCCTAATAAAGATAATATCTTGGACAATTGAACTATCATGCTAGGTCCCTTAAATCAATCTAAACAAGATAATCACGATCGATCTAGTATTATGTGTTGCATATTGTTTTCAGATTAGTTTAATAGTTAACGCATGTCCCTTCAATTATTTATGCTGAGCCAGTAAGGATATCCTGCCTCTGGAGTTATCGAAGAGCGAGTACTCCTCTCGGTAGTTACAGTCCCCCGAACCCTCAATCTCTGCCCTGCGGGTATACGTTGAGCGATCCCCACACCAGGGATCACAAGGGAACCTATGGCCGTCGTTGTCAAACATAATTGCACTCCCTTTATGTCACGATAACCGGGTTTTGTCAGTTTTTCTCATTGTCGTTAAAAACTGAATGGCGACTCCTGTATTACTAGTCAATTGGGTGTAAACTCACAGGAAATCCAATTACACTTGATTTGACAAAAAGAAACGTCACGCCCACGAGGGACGAGGTCACGCATTAGCCTCGTGCTTTTTCGACCCCCTCACAGTGGCGACTCCACTGGGGATAGTGAAGGAAATACTCGTGCTCGTAGGTAATCAAAATAGCCGGAGGGTGAAACGATCCTACCCCGCGTTTATTTCCCCATCAAGTTGGGACGACCTGAAAATCAGCATATTAATGTGAACGGACAGAACCGCATAACGAATCTTGGCTCCCTTGGATGTTTCATCTCGGGAGTTGGGACTAAGGATACCCATCGCCAACCGGGGGGTGCATACGCTTCAAATGTTGTCCACTCGGCACTTTTCGCTAGTAGTACACCCGTCCCAAACCCAATCGCTCACCCACTAGGTCCCTCTCATTGGTGCATGCCCCCTTGGCTTACATCGTGATTGGCCTCTTGGACGAAATTCGTCTGTTGAAGGCACTACCTCGACCGGGGCATGTGTTGGATCTACGATAGAAGCGGTACCAAGCCGACGCAAATACTACCCATAGAAGCCTATCATAAACTACATGACACATTATTATTTTGCCTCATGATGTAATGTTAGTTATGTGTAGCGAATTATGTGATTGTGTGTGACAAATAATGCTAGAAAACCAACGACCTTAAAAATTGTCCAAACATTCATAAACCAATTGGCCAAAGAGTTATACCAAAATACGTGTTCCTCAAACCCGAACGATTGCCACAAAAGTAAGCGACGCTCGGGATGGCCAGTAACGAATCCCACAAACGCTGCACAACGCGTAAAGGACGTTATTAGGCAAGCACGCAAAATCAAGTCGCATAAACGAAAAGATATACGCGAACAGAAAACGAGCACCAGTCAGGGACGCATTTTCAGCGCCCCTGGCTGGGCGCCAATAATTTTCACGCCCTCCGCTGGGCGCTGAAGTTGCTGCCTGGCCTTTTGGTCAGGCACAGCAGCCTCGGTGCCCGCGCATAAAAAAAATACGTAGCAATAAAAGAAAATTCGCAAAATTGCTACAAGGGCGTACGAAAAGGCACTCGATTCTAAAAGCGACTAAAATATATATATATATATATATATATATATATATATATATATATATATATATATATATATATATATATATATATATATATATATATATATATATATATATATATATATATATATATATATATATATATATATATATATATACTCTTTGTGTCGTCATTAGGCCTCCTATGACGACAATGTTCGGCACCAAAACCGAGCATGCTAATTAAATGACCTTGAATGTCACATGGGCAAAGTATTAAATAATGTTCAAATAGAGTTTTCAAAAATAATGTTCGAATAAAAAGTAAATAAATCCGAGTCTAGACTTGGCTATGCCAAAGTACAATCTAAATCCTAAGTCTTAGTTGTCTTATCCATAGAATCGGTCCTAATGCTTGGTGTCGTTCTGCAAGTTAAAAGGTTAAACCATATTGAGTCTCCCTTCCTAACATTTAAATCAATAAGCACCCATATGTAATTGTCATCCCTTGCTAAGAATCTACGGCCTCAATACTCTCTCTCACCAATAAAAAGAATATATTATAGTATTTGCAAAATGGAAACAGTCACATTCTGAAAATCATTCCCCCATAGTCGCACAACCCCCAAAGTGAACCTAAGGTGTCAATACCATCAACAAAAAATTAATGGCCTCAAGGCTTATGATCACATTGGGTTACGACTATCATAGTCCTCTCGAGCCACTCGCTCCTTGAAATACTCCTAAGTACTGACTAAAATATTTTCCATGAATGCAACATGACGAACCATGAAAATACCCAAATCGGCATGCCATAAGGCTACCATTGGGGTAAAGCAATACACACTAAGAGGGAAGCCGCACTAATGATTCTAGTCTTACAAAAATGAAAATTCGATCTCCCCGACCAACTACCTTGCCAACATTAAGCAAAATGGCGCGTGACAAATGAACACCCAAGGGTTAAAATCTAAAGTGTCAACCAACGAAAGTTATGGTCCAATTAGCCTAAGTCTGAAAGTTGCTTGGTCAAGTATTATAGGCTTACGCCACGTCATTATTTTGAGTCTAGGCCACCTCCTTGTATTCATACACGGGTTATAATCAGAAAGATTAATGAAAGTTCGAGTCTAAATCACAACTTCCAATTAAATCCCAGAAACTGGAGTCTGAAAAGAAACAAAAAATTATTTTCGATGTAATTCTTTCGTTAAATTTCAATAAAGTAACAAAAACATTTTGAATCTACGTTATTTGCACATTTTAAGAAACGACTAAATACGCTTGCAAAGTAAGACAATTTAAAGGTCCACCCTAGGCCTACTAAAGTTAAAGGTCCACTATAGGTCTACCAAACGAGGCTCACTCAGTCTCGCCTCGTGACTCAAAGACCACAACCATCTACCTCTTAGCCCAAATAAAAAATTTTGGGGAGAAATCCCAAGCAAAAAGAAAAAATAGAAAGAGAAAAGGGAGAGCGAAAAGAGCGAGCCATGAAATACTTAGCCCGTACCTCCCAAAGTGCGAAATTTACCCAAGTAAACGAAGGAAAAGAATTGAGTCAACCAATCCAAATCATGCCACAAAAACTACATAAAGTTCTACGATGTCTACCCTTTCCAATCCTTATGTTCTTAGACGCCTTCGCTCTGGGGCCCCTGTTCAGCTCATTTAACCCATCCGTGTTCTCATTGCCATAACCCAAGAAACCATTACCTCGACTCTTGTTCTTGAACTTGTTATCAACTGCAAACCACGTACGGCCATTGACACGTACGTCATACCCATTATTTCCAAAGCCCAAACCTTCTCTTACACCACCATTAGGATAATGACCATATAACTTGTTTGGATACATCCTGTTGATATACCCTTGAGCCGTCCCCATGCTACTCATTGGCCTTGGTTGATGTAAACTCATGACCCTAGCTTGAGGCTGCAAATTGTGAGTCCTAGCAGATGTAATCCTCATGCTTGACCAATACCTATACAAATTATCCTATCTCATTCAACCCATCTTTCAAGCCGCCTTGAGTCACAAATAAAAAAAAAAAGACAAATGAAAAGTACATTCTACGCTTAACAAAATAAAAAAAATAAAAAAATAAAAAAAAACTTTGCAAAGCGCACAAAAAAAAGGGAAAAGAAGCATTTAGCGCACAAAAAATATTCGCAAATATTTGGCACGAAACGAAAAGGAGCAGCGCAAAAAGGCAGTCCAAAACACGCTTTCAACGCCCAGACCTGGGCGCCGAAAATAATAGCTCCCAGGCCTGGGCGCCGTTCTTGCTTTCAACTCCCAATTCCTAAAAGTGTTCGTATATTTTCCTATATACATGCGGAAGAATAACGAACACTTGGGGGGTAGAAGATCGTATAAAATACGCGCGCTCTAAAAAATTTCGTACACTTATTTCACCCTATTTCAAACATTACGGTTCCACTCGAACGTACTTGTTTAAAATCGGCA
The DNA here is from genome assembly GCF_020520425.1 of Spinacia oleracea. Classification (NCBI taxonomy): domain Eukaryota; kingdom Viridiplantae; phylum Streptophyta; class Magnoliopsida; order Caryophyllales; family Amaranthaceae; genus Spinacia; species Spinacia oleracea. The sequence continues at coordinate 17,723,310 of NC_079488.1, forward strand.
TTCTAAGAAACCATTTTCTGGCTAAGAACTACGCAAGACCTAATTCCAAATTAAATCTATTTAAGGCGGATACGTAGGCAATCCATGATTCGATCCAATCAATTTGCACAAATATTAAAGCCTATAGAATAACAAGAATAAAAAATAAAGTCCCTTACTGAAATTTAATTACTTGCAATCCAAGTCGAAAGAAAAATTTAAGTCAAAGGAAGAATCCAAGTCATCAAGATGCCAAAATGAGCACACATCGAAAAATAATAAGGGCACGTACCCTTGCCAGAAGGAGCACTCACACTCCTAGGCACTTAGCCAATACTCAAAAGATCGCTTTGCCTCAATTAAATAGGGGCTAGCGCGAGCGTCCATGACCTCTAAAGTACTCGACTTGACCCTCCCTAAAGCAAAGTAACTCACTTAAAGACCTTCTTTCACCACTAGACACAGTCATAATCACCAATAAGTAGTAAAGGCAGTAAGCTTGCAATAAAGAAGATTGTTCTACGGCATCGCCCCATCGGTCCTTCGAACTCAGGGCAGCCGTTCATGGTAATTCAAATGCTTGCGAATCTCCTTTGAAAAAAAAATCAGCCATAGTCAATAGGACTTGGCACTTAACCAAGGCTCACCCTACTCAGACGTATGACACGGGCATCTAAAATTGAAATCTGAAAGCATCACTAATGGGAAGACATAATAGCAACTGGGGGCTAAAGATTGAAATGAAAGAGCTAGGGAAAGAACTAAGTATACCTTGACCTTTTGTGCAGACATACACCAAGTAAATCTAAGTCAATTTGAAAAAGGTTTATATTCCCACAATTCTGGAAAAGATGGCCATAAAAGCCTAAAGCATGTGCCACACGGGCACAAGTAATATCTTGACGCCTGCACCCTGGCTTCCAGCAAATCCTTAGACAGCATTCCAAAAATCGTAACAGTATTTTGATTCACTCATGTAATCCTGTACGAACCTTTCTATAAGTCAACTTACTTAGGACACCTCGGATTGTACACAGTAGGACTCGGATTTCAAATAATTTTCAAATAATTTCTTCGAACATAATAAAGTGTCGTTGGTTTAAGCTAAGTATGCGTTTATCTCGATGTTGCAAGTGAGTCAAAGAGATTTCTAAATATGATTATGGGTAAAGAAAAGGCACCTAGCTTTTGGTCAAGGCACACTTCAACATGTGACTATCTTGACCATGGCAATGTCGCACAATACGACATTTACAAGAGAAGTAGCAAATCACTACTCGAACATACCTCGCACTAAACGAGTCTGGTTCAAACTATTTATGATCCGTGTCACCATGAATGCATAAAAACGTATGCCAAGCATTATAGCACCAAGCCAATCCCGTAGCTACAATTGGGGGCTTGAGAAAAACACTCTAAAAATGGTCGAAATGACGATTATATCGTAAATTCTCGACGCTAATGCTATACACACGTCATTGTGAGGGGGTCGAAAAAGCACGAGGCTAATGTGTGACCTCGTCCCTCGTGGGTGTGACGATTCTTTTTATTCAATCAAGTGTAATTGGATTTCCTGTGAGTTTACACCCAATTGACTAGTAATATAGGAGTCGCCATTCAGTTTTTAACAACAATGAGAAAAACTGACAAAACCCGGTTATCGTGAAATAAAGGGGGTGCAATTATGTTTGACCACGACGGCCGTAGGTTCCCTTGTGATCCCTGGTGTGGGGATCTCTCAACATACACCCGCAAGGTAGAGATTGAGGGTTCGGGGGACTGTAACTACCGAGAGGAGTACTTCGCTCGTCGATAACTCCAGAGGCAGGATATCCTTACTAGCTCAGCATAAATAATTGAAGGGACATGCGTTAACTATTAAACTAATCTGAGTTTGTTTTAGCAATATGCAACATATAATACTAGATCGATCGTGATTATCTGATTTAAATAGTATTACCGGACCTAGCATGATAATCCAATTTCCCAAAAATATTATATTTGTTAGGCGTGATAGAACAATCAGATTTAGTTAGTTTAACAGTTCATAAAAAGGGCGAGGAAAGCATTAAATCATCGAAGAGGGACACATTACGACGCACCCTTGAGAGGTGCGTCACGGTTCTCAGAAAACTAACCACTTTGAATTTGCTATTTCTCCTTTTTATTTAACGAATCTCAATTATGGGACAGGATACGTCCTATTCGATTTATGGATCGATTGCGACAGAACGCGTGAACAATTTCGCAGCGTGAGGCTTAGGCTAAGGGTTGGAGTCAATACTTAGAATATAATTGTGTGTTGTTGTGTCCTTTTCACGTCGAATTTGGGCTGTATTTATAGGGGAGAGTTCGTGGGAAGATAGAATTGCAGAGTTCTAATCCGCAAAGAATTAGGAAAAAAACACGTACCCAGGTATTTTCAGCGCCCAGGCCTGGGCGCCGAAGATTTCGGCGCCCAGAGCCAGGCGTTGAAAATAGGGTCTGGGCTGTTTTTCTTAGTCAGATTCGGATTCCTGAAATCCGTAGAGTTTGAGACTTAATCGAGTCTTTTAGTGCGTATCAATTTCATGACGGAATGCGTCTGGGCCCGTTACGAACTCTAGGCTCGTTAGGATTTTAATTAATACGTAACTCTTATTTCCGAATCATATTAGGAATAGGATTCTCGCAGTTTTCTATCTCATTTAGGATTTATGTTGGGGTGCAACACCTAATTCTGACAGGTTTCTATCTTTTATGACTTGCCACTTTTAGAAACTACCCTTTACGGCAGTTACTATTTTTAGCAGGTTTCCATAAATAGCAGGTTTCGGGTTAAATGAAAAGGGGAATTGAGATTCGTTTATTTTATAGGAGATGCGTTGTCAAGTGGAGATTTATGTTTTCATCATCGAACCTTTCCCTTTCGAGAATGGGGACAAAAGTAGGTGTCTACAGTTAGCCCCCACTTTGACTGAGTCTTGGAGTAAGACGATGGTCAAAGTACTAGACGGAGTGCGTCACACAAGCCATGGTGTATGTGACCTGTTTTGCGAGGGTCTCACGAGCCCCCGAGTGATAACATTTGACTTAAGGGTCATCACTTGAAATGTCGACATATCCCTCATGTGTCATTGGGATTTGTCAACTGATAGTATAGAAACTTCCTCACTTTGTCAATGGAAGGATCTAAAGGTGCGTAGAAACTCCCTCACTTTGTCATTGGGAGTAGCTACAGATGTTTTCGAAGTCAAAGCTATAAAGTGTAATTGGGCCTGGCCAAGCCCAATCACGAGGTAAAAATGTTTTTAAAGATTCTCATTTTCAGGGCTAGCTAAACGAGAAAACCCCCTTGTTTTTATGGGACGTAAAACGAAGGAAAATCCAGCACATCGCTCTTTTTTGGAAAAAACGGAAAACCACTCCTTTTAATTTTGGAAAAGGGAAAACCAGAAAAGGTTATCGCTGCAGCGACTAAGGACCTGCGCGGTTAGTGGCGCAGACCCCGCCGGCTAAAGATGGCGAGCCTGTCCGCTAAGGGTGGACACCCCGTCCGATAGAAGTGGACGAATCTGTTTTTGAAATTTGAAACTAAGGACCTACGCGGTTTGTGACATAGACCCCGCCGGCTAAAGATGGCGAACCTGTCCGCTAAGGGTGGACACCCCGTACGATAGAAGTGGACGAATCTATTTTGAAATTTGTTTGTGCTTTTTTGAAAATAAGGACCTACGTAGTTTGCGTCGTAGACCCCGCCGGCTGAAGATGGCGAGCCTATTTTGAATTTGAAGACTTTATTTTTCGAAAACTGAGGACCTGCGGCTAGTGACGCAGACCCCGCCCGCTGAAGGTGGGGGAGCCCTGTCCGCTAAGGGTGGACGCCCCGGAATTCATTTTTTCGATTTGGGAACTCGCGCGGTTTGTGACGCGATCTTGCCAACTGAAGATGGGCAAGTTCCTATTTCTTGTTCTTTGTGATTTCTTTTGAGAATTTCTTTTTTATTCATTCTTGCAAGAGCAAATTCTTTCGAGGGATACTCGAATTTAGTTGTAACCTGAACGTGGGCTGACAACGTGTTCAGACGGACCTTTGTCTTGCGGCCGTCCGCTTTTGTGGTTTTGAGTTAGTCTTTACGGCTCAATTTTTGCCACTACTTGGTCTTTAATCAGAGGACCATGCACAAGTGTCAATGACGACCTTTCCCTGAGGTCGAACCTGTTGTTTTTTTTTTGAGATATCCAAACATGATATGGTGTATGGCGCAGTCCGGGAATGTGATTTTGATCGTGCGCTCCTTGTTGGAGTCTATTTTTTGCGAGCCCCCAAGCACTGGGACTCGTCGGTCGTTTTTCGCATCTTGTAATCATGTTTGGGGTCATGCTCGTATGTGCGAGCGACCTTTTATAGTAGTGTGCTACTTTAGCGAAGCCGTGGAGTGCGACTTTAGTTTTCAGGCGACATCCGGTTTTAGCTTGGCCTGGATTAATCCTTTGACAGACAAACATTTTTTATTTGGAAAACCAATGACTTAATGACACATATTTTTGGTGTTTCGAAGAATGACCATGACATTTATTTTGATTTGAAAAGTGTACATAAGCATTTTCTGAGACGAGTCTAAGTTTCGACCAAGTTTTAATGTTTATTATTTTTTTTTGCTTATTTGGGAGCTAAAGGTGCTTTGGGCTTGATCCTACTTGCAATAGGGCCTCGTGTTTTAGCAACACGGTCTTAAGTCCTTTCATGTTCCGCGTTTTGTGAAATATGGGCCTTGGGCTGCATTTTCAGCGCCCAAGGCCAGGCGTTAAACATTCTGGCGCCCAGCCGTGGGCGCTGAAAGTCTTTCCTGGTGATATTTGACTTTCGGATTTCCTAACACGTTTCCGAATGGGATCAGGATGTCACTGGGTGCGTCCAGCTATATATAGGGGCTAGATACGTCCCTATTTTCCACCACTCTCAAATTCTTTCTCTCTTTTTTGCTGTGTTTTAATTGCTCATTGCTTTTGCCATGTCGATCCCTACTTTCTCACTCCAACGGTCTGTTAGGCGTTGGCTACGGGCCCTTACTCCCACAGAAAAGGTTTTGTTAAAAGAATACCACTTAGAGGCACTTTTAGGCTTACAACAAATTAATATTGATTATAACTTTCTGCATGCTGCCCTAAGCTTTTGGGACTCCGATCATCATGTTTTTGCTTTTCGGGGCAACGAAATATGTCCTTTGCCAGATGAGTTTGCTGTGATCCTTGGTTATCCTACTAATGCTACTCCTGTTACCCCTTGCACTATTGAAGAGGGTAAAACAACCATAGGGACTTTCCTAGGACTAGATGATAACATGTTTGCTGAAATTGTTGTAGGTGACGAGGTTAACTTGGCAAAACTTGTAAAACATCACTTTAGGCCTAGTAAGATTATGACCAAACAGAAATTGAATATTCGAGCCCTTGTATTTTGCTTGTTGAATCACTATTTGATGTCGAATAACAATGGTGAGTTCGGTGACATAAGGTTGATCCCCTTGATTAGCCAGATGGAAAGTTGCTATTCTATTATGCCGTTGGTTGTTGCCGAGACTTTGCTGAGTGCGGATGAGCTGAAGAAGGATGCCAAATCTGAACATTTTAAGGGAAGCCCCCTATTACTGCAGGTAATCGATTTTCTTCTTTGCGCACGCATACGCCCCTTTTGCATATATTTCTTTTGCCTGGGGCTGAGTTTCAGCGCCCAGTGCTGGGCGCTGGAGTTTTCGGCGCCTGGTCCTGGGCGTTGAAACTGCGCCCCAGGGACCGTTTTTTTCTTTTCATTCTTTTGATTCGATCGTATCCTGTTTTCGTAGATTTGGCTTGCGGAACGGCTTAGACTTTTGGAAGCTCCTGCCGATCCTAAACATTATCGCCCTATAGCCTTGGGTAACCGAAAATACTTGCACCAAGGCCAGGACGAGGCCGAATGGACCTCCTTTTTTACTTATGGCATTTGTTCTATTAAGTGGGTAGTACCATGGTGGGGTTTGACTACTATGACGGGGGGGTCTGATGTATCGGTTTATGTTTCCTTGTTGGGGCTATCTCGTCCCATTTATATTTTCCCTTACCGAGTCATGTGTCAATACGGTTTAAGGCAGACTATCCCCTTTTCTGATACGGTACCACCTAAGGTAGCGGCCTTTTCACAAACACGGGTCCTAGCGTGGGCTAAGTATTATGATGGTCTCCCGCGTTGGGCCGTAGCTACAAATGGCTTTGTGGGTCTTTTTGAAAACTACAAGTTGTGGATGAGCTCCGATGATAAAGATGTGAGGGCCGAGGCTCGTAATGGGGAGCCGGATGAGCTTTTGATACCTCGCATTCGTGTTAAGTATGAGGGTCCTGATTCTGCCAGACCTCGTACCTATAGTATTAAGACTGTGAAAGCTCGTCCTGATCGAAAGCGAAAGGAAGTTCCTCCCCGTTCCAGTTTCAGGCCTAAAAAGATGCCTAACATGAAAGGGCCTGCTGTTGTTAAAAGAAATGCAAGCTCTCGCGGAGATCGTCGCCGGAACAATGTATGGGTTAGGAAGGCTCAGCCGCCTGTAGAAACAGTGGCTAGTCTAGTTGATGATAATAATCCTTCTCCCACCATTGTCTGTGCCCTTGAGGCTGAGCGGGCTATAACTGAGAATGTTTCTGAAGCCTTGGCATCCTTGGAAGTTAGTGTCCAGGAGCCGGTTTTTATGGAGATTGATATTGGGGCAGCGCAGAAGACTGTGGGGGTGGATCCTGCGAACATTGCCCTCTACAAGACTTTATTTGATGATCCGGAAGAACTAGAGTAGTGTAGTTCTTGCTAGGGTGTAGGTGCCCTTTATTTATTTCAGTTGTGTTTGTTTTTTTTTCTTAGCACTTTGTTTTCCTTCTTATTATTTTTTTCAATAAAGGCGTATTTTTATTTTTCATTTTCGTTCATTTTTGTTTCTCCTCTTTTTTAGGCGTTCTTTTTTTTTTTGTCTAACACTTTTGCACAAAGAATATGTGGTTTTTTTTTATTGGACCGAATCCTTGGTAAGGATTGCCTACGTATCTTGTCAGAATCAGGTCGCGCGTAGTTCTAGTTAGATAAGTTCTAGGATGCCAGATTTTAATCGATATGCTCTGAGGTGGTAGCATATTACTTAATCGGTCAAATGAGTGAAGTATAATCATTATTTTTTCGTCTGCCGTTTTTTTGCCGTAAGTCGCGTAAAAAATAAAAAATGAAATTTGACTATGTTTTGTATGGCTATGTTTTTAGTAAGCCTATTTGGATACGTACTGTACCCCCCTAAGTGTTCGTTATTTTTCCGTTGTGTGCGGATAAAATGACGAGCACTTTTGAAAAGAAAATTTTTGGCAGGCAGAGAGTTTCAACGCCCAGGCTGGGGCGTCAGAAATTTGGGCGCCCAGCCCTGGGCGCTGAAAATGACTTGGGCGGTCAATTTTGGACGCTTTGCTTCACATGTTCTTGCATTTATTTCTTTTTTTGTGCCTTGATATTTTGCTCGTATTTAAAGTCAATTTTGAGGCTATTTTGGAGGCTTTTTTGACCGTTAGCGTGAAATGCGTTTTTGTCCGGATTAATTTTTTCTATTCGTGACTTGAAACAGTTTTGAAAATGGGGTTAGGGTGCGGAAGTTATGAAGATATTTGTGTAGGCTTTTGAGGTGGGTTGAAGTGCGTGTTGTTAGTGAAGGGTATGATGGAATTATGTTTTATGAATCCGTTTTTTGGTAACATTTGCATTGCGATTTTGATTTCCTTTGATTTTGGGTTGTATGGATCGACTCTTATGATGACACTGGTTGGCTTTTTAGGTTTTGGGGATATGAGTGGGATAGTGTGGTTTATTTTGTGGGTTTCGGGAATTGGTTCCCATGGCACTATTTCAAAACCGAGTGGGCTTTGTTTGTTGGGCCTAGAGTGGGCCGCCTCTTTATTTTTGTATTTTGCAAGTACATTTGGTGTTTATTTAGTGTTAGACAAAATTTTTAGGAGAAATATTACGCCTTTATTGATTCGGAAAGTAAGGAAAACACACTTGAAATAAAACTGACCTATATTCTAAAGGGCCTTAGGACCATCTAAAGTCTATATTATTTTTTTTCTATCAATCTAAAGAACTAGTAGGTGTTTTTTACTAATGGTGCTCTATGTGGCTCAAGCCTGGGGTTTAATCTCATAAAACTTCGGTCCTTCACCGGTACTCCTCTTGAATTCCATTCCTTTTGCATTGACCCACTGATATGTCTTCACCCATCCGTTCTCGACCTCTTCTAGTGTTGATGCAGGAGAGATTAACCGGGTTGGATCTTGTAAAGCTAGGGTAGTCATCACAGTCTCGTTCTCCATAGGCCTCGATTCGTTAAACAATGTCCATAGAGCCTGGTTGTCCAATATTTCAGCTGTTTTAGTTTTGGTGAGGTGGGGTGCCTCATCCAAGGTGTGGCAGTCATAGAAAATTTCAAATCCGGGTTTTAGAAAGCCATCCTGAACGAAGGGTTCAGGGAAATCACAGCATGGGTGTTCTTCTCCTTCCCGAACGAACATCCCGTTAAGGGTCCTTTGATATGGGGGAAGGAGGGTGGTTTGTTTGGCTTGGTTAAGGCGTAGCCTAGACAGGCGGTCAGCAATATCTTCCTCCGTTGGTTCATAGCCTAAGCCAAAGGGAGTAGATTTGTTGGGAAAAGGATGGAATGTGTATTCCTTTTTCCTTATGCCCAATGGGGTTCCTGGGAAATAACCTTGAGCTAACAGCATTCTAGGGATGACTCGGGATTCATGCGGGTCTAGGAATGCTGGATCATAATCTTCGATGAACTGGATTGTTTCTTCCATTTGAAACCCGTAAAGGTCGTCTGCAGTTTCGGCCGTTCCAACCATAGTGCAACTGACGTCGAGAGGAGGGGCGCGGATTTCTAGTTTTACCCCGTTATGGTTAAGTTTAACCATTTGGTGCAAGGTAGAAGCCACACCTCCTAAGTCATGGAGCCAAGGTCGCCCCAAGAGGAGGTTGAAAGTGGGCTTGATGTCGATTATTTGAAACTCCGTGGTGCGTGCCACATGCCCGGTTTGTATGGTAAGGTTGATCTTTCCCAATACAGGCCTTCGGGAGTTATCATAAGCTCGTACCCCTTGCGTGGAGGTTTGGAAGTCATCGTTTCCTAGCCCCAAGCAATGGGCGGTTCGCAATGGGAAGACATTAACCGCCGAACCATTATCTACGAGCGCTAGGGGGATGTTTTGTCCTTTGCATCCAACCACTAGGTAAAGGGCTTTATTGTGAGCACCCCCCTCTTTGGGCAAGTCTTTGTCAGTGAAAACTATGGCTTTTTCTCCGGCATCTCTAGTGACATGGCTAACCAGTGAGTCAGGTGTGATATCTGTAGGTACTGAGATGAGGTCGAGTGAGCGAATAAGCTTTCCGCGATGATCCTTTGAAGTACACATGAGATCCCAGATGGTAATCTCGGCCTTGGTTCTTTTTAGTTGTTTCAGGAGAGGATTTTCAATGACTTCTGCGACGGTGGCGTGCCATCCATTCGCAGGAGTTTGCCTAACCGGGATGTCGTCCATAGGAGGTGGGTGAATATCCGGTTGGTATATTCTTCCAGATCGGGTGAGGTTGTCGACCTCGGGCTCCTGAGGGGTGGTGTCAATGAGAGCATACCCAGGCCAAGTTTCGGTGAAGAGGTCCTGGCCCGATACTTGAGATAGGTAAATATCTTCAGCATCATCATTCCACACACCGCACACTTCTCTCTCGATTCGATCCATAGGGACCACAGCGAGTGGTGCACCTTGAGGCGTGATGTACACCGTGGGGTCGAAATTCTCTGGTTGGTCGAGAGAGATGTGACAAGAGCCGAGTGGGCTCTTGTTGTTGTTGGGTTTGCCAACGTTAGGGAGAGGTATCACTTCATCCTCTATCATGTCCTGGATCGTATGTTTTAGATTCCAGCAGTTTTCAGTGTCATGCCCATTTCCTTGATGGAATTTGCAGTAAGTACCTTCGACCCAATTTTTGCTTTTGACAGGAGGGTCACGGGTGGGGCCTATAGGTCTCAACTTTCCTTGATTGGTTAGTCTTTCAAAAGCTTGTACCAAAGTTGACCCGAGTGGGGCAAACTTTCGGTCTCGGACCCATCTTCCAGGGCTTCTCCGGGCGGGAGTCTCTTCTACAGCATGGACTTCTTGGGTTTGGGATGTGTTACCCCGATTATAGGTGTTGTTTTTATATGTGGGTTTGCTTTGTATGGTTTTGGCGAGGTCGTCCTCGATCTTTATTCCCACATCATAAACTCTTTTGAAAGTGTCAAGTCCCAGGTACCTAAGGTGTTGTCTGTAAGCTGGGTCCAGGTTGTCAATGAATTTTTGGACCAATTCCGTTTCGGGAGGCCTATTGATTAGCTGGGCCGCCTGGTCCCTCCATCTAGCAAAGTAGGTCGTGAAACCCTCATTTTTCTTTTGGAAGAGAACTTCCAGCTCGCGCATGGTGACTTCGAAATCCATGTTCGACGAGTATTGCTTGATGAAGACATTGACAAAGTCTTCCCAAGTGGGGAAGAGCTTAGGGTCCTGGTGATAGTACCATTTGAGCGGCACAGGTTCCAAGGACAAAGGAAAGGCAGGTAAGTACATGGACTTATCCACGCCTTTCAAGTTCATGGCATTCACAAAGCTCAGTAGATGATCACGGGGGTTGTCCGTGGCCTTGAACTTTGGTAAGTCAGATGAACTGAAATTTTCTGGTAGTTTGCCAGGAAAAGGTTCAGGATCAAGGGAGAAGTATTTGCTCCCCATGGTTTGCTGTAGGACCATTTTTCAATCCTCTTCTCGTTATCGAGGTCATTTTTGGCTTGCGCAGCCGCTAAGGCTTCATTTTCCATTTTCAATTGGCCCATAAGTTGGGTCATTTGGACCATCTGGTCTCGCAAATCTTCGATGGACATGTTTGAAGGTGCGAATCGAGGTTAGGGAAGCGGAGATCCTTGAAATGAGGGACGACGGACAGAGCTTGGAGTCACTAAACCTGATGTTGGCGATGTATCTTCGAGACGCACTAACCGTTGATTCCCTGATCGGCACCAAGTGGCAGGACCAGTCCTAGGCATAAGATAAGCTAAAGTTTAGGTTCCCAAAGTTTCAAGCGTTACTTAGTCTAGACTTCGACTCTCTCTATTGGTTTTTCACTCTTTCTCTTGTTGGTACACTTCTTGGTTTTTTTTGGTCATTCTTTGGATTTTCGAAACACTTGCCCGTGTGACATTCATAGTTATTAGCATGTTCGGTTTTGGTGCCGAGCATTGTCGTCGTAGGAGGCCTAACAACGACACAAAGAGTTATTAATTTTTAACGAGTCGCTTTTGAAATCGAGTGCTTTTCTTACGCCCTCGTAGCAATTCTTTTTTACGAACATTTTTTTGTGCTACGTATTTTCCTTTCGCGCGGGCACCGAGGCTGCTGCGCCTGACCAGAAGGCCAAGCAGCGACTTCAGCGCCCAGCGAGGGGCGTGAGAAATTCTGGCGCCCAGCCATGGGCGTTGAAAATGCGTCCCTGGCTGGTTCTCGTTTTCTGTCTTTTGTTTATGCGACTTCGATTTGCGTGCTTGCCTAATAACGTCCTTTACGCGTATCAGCGTTTGTGGGATTCGTTACAGGCCATCCCGAGCGTCGCTTATTTTTGTGGCAATCATTCGGGTTTGCGGAACACGTATTTCGGTATAACTCTTTGGCAAATTAGTCTATGAATGTTTGGGCAATTTTTAAGGTCGTTGGTTTTCTAGGATAGTTTGTCACACACAATCACATATTTCGCTACACATCACTAACATTCATCATGAGGCGATAATAACATGTCATGTAGTTTATGATAGGCTTCTATGGGTAGTTATTTGCGCCTGGCTTGGTACCGCTTCTATCATAGATCCAACACATGCCCCGGTCGAGGTAGTGTCTTCAACAGACGAATTTCGCTCAAGAGGCCAACCCGCAAGTGCAAGCCAAGGGGGCATGCAGGCGAGAGAGACCTAATGAGCGAGCGATTAGGTTCGGGATAGGTGTACTACCTGCACAAGTGCCGAGTGGGCAACATGCGCGGCGTATGCACCCCCCTATTGGCGAAAAAAGGTATCCTTAGTCCCAACTCCCGAGGGAGCCGAGATTCGTTATGCGGTTCTGCCCGTTCACATTAATATGCTGATTTTCAGGTCGTCCCAACTTGATGGGGAAATAAACGCGGGGTAGGATCGTTTCACCCTTCGGCTATTTTGATTACCTACAAGCACGAGTATTTCCTTCACTATCCCCAGTGGAGTCGCCACTGTGAGGGGGTCGAAAAAGCACGAGGCTAATGCGTGACCTCGTCCCTCGTGGGTGTGACGATTCTTTTTATTCAATCAAGTGTAATTGGATTTCCTGTGAGTTTACACCCAATTGACTAGTAATATAGGAGTCGCCATTCAGTTTTTAACAACAATGAGAAAAACTGACAAAACCCGGTTATCGTGACATAAAGGGAGTGCAATTATGTTTGACCACGACGGCCGTAGGTTCCCTTGTGATCCCTGGTGTGGGGATCTCTCAACATACACCCGCAAGGTAGAGATTGAGGGTTCGGGGGACTGTAACTACCGAGAGGAGTACTTCGCTCGTCGATAACTCCAGAGGCAGGATATCCTTACTAGCTCAGCATAAATAATTGAAGGGACATGCGTTAACTATTAAACTAATCTGAGTTTGTTTTAGCAATATGCAACATATAATACTAGATCGATCGTGATTATCTGATTTAAATAGTATTAAGGGACCTAGCATGATAATCCAATTTCCCAAAAATATTATATTTGTTAGGCGTGATAGAACAATCAGATTTAGTTAGTTTAACAGTTCATAAAAAGGGCGAGGAAAGCGATTAAATCATCGAAGAGGGACACATTACGACGCACCCTTGAGAGGTGCGTCACGGTTCTCAGAAAACCAACCACTTTGACTTTGCTATTTCTCCTTTTTATTTAACGAATCTCAATTATGCGACAGGATACGTTCTGTTCGATTTATGGATCGTTTGCGACATAACGCGTGAACAATTTCGCAACGTGAGGCTTAGGCTAAGGGTTGGAGTTAATACTCAGAATATAATTGTGTGTTGTTGTGTCCTTTTCACATCGAATTTGGGCTGTATTTATAGGGGAGAGTTCGTGGGAAGATAGAATTGCAGAGTTCTAATCCGCAAAGAATTAGGAAAAAAACACGTACCTAGGTATTTTCAGCGCCCAGAGCCAGGCGTTGAAAATAGGGTCTGGGCTGCTTTTCTTAGTCAGATTCGGATTCCTGAAATCCGTAGAGTTTGAGAATTAATCGAGTCTTTTAATGCGTATCAATTTCATGACGGAATGCGTCCGGGCCCGTTACGAACTCTAGGCTCGTTAGGATTTTAATTAATACGTAACTCTTATTTCCGAATCATATTAGGAATAGGATTCTCGCAGTTTTCTATCTCATTTAGGATTTATGTTGGGGTGCAACACCTAATTCTGACAGGTTTCTATCTTTTATGACTTGCCACTTTTAGAAACTACCCTTTACGGCAGTTACTATTTTTAGCAGGTTTCCATAAATAGCAGGTTTCTATAAATAGCAGGTTTCGGGTGAAATGAAAAGGGGAATTGAGATTCGTTTATTTTATAGGAGATGCGTTGTCAAGTGGAGATTTATGTTTTCATCATCGAACCTTTCCCTTTCGGGAATGGGGACAAAAGTAGGTGTCTACAGTCATAGGGGCACAATCCTAAGGCCAATCGTGTAAAACGAACCTTAGAATGGCTACAACCCCTCCCAAATTCTAAAAGAACTACTTAGAATATATAAAGTCACCCCACTAACAAGGGTAACTGAAAATCGCGAGTCACCAAAACTCCGATCAAACTACTGCACATAACGCTCGCCCTATAAGCGCCCGTTACACAGCCTACGTCGTTCCAAAGCAAAAGCGAAAGAAAAATCAAGGATAAAAACTGTCAAGTTCTACCAAGAAATCATTTTCAACGCCCAGAGCTAGGCGCCGATATCTTTAACGCCCCAGCCTGGGCGCTGAATATCTCTGCTTGCCAAATATTGCCCAGATATAAAAACAAGAAAGAAACACCTATGAATCCTCGCATCGAACGAAGTAATAAGCCGTGCACACCCACGCAGAAGGTGCTACACTTGTTCGAGCACCTAAACGAGGCGTGAGGAAGTACTCCAATGCAAAAAATAATAATGATATCCCCACACCTGGAGGAATGTTCTAAGACACGTTGTTAGGCCACACAAGCCTACGTCGCACCGTAAGTTCAACCATTCCACAGTACAAGTCTAAAAAAAACAAGAGTAAGGCATATCGCACTAATGCGGGCACGACCAAGAGCATGTGTAAAAGAGGCAAAGACTACTTATCGCCCAAATTCAAAATGCGAGCCACACGACTTCTACATTAAGGATTAAAGGTAGCAAAACATTACCTACCACGGAAGGGATAGCTCGCACCTACACGAGCGGAACCCCAAGGCACCTTTCTCGAAAGAACCTACAAAAATCGTACGCCAAAAGGAAGCATCCCAACATGCATACTTGGGGGATCCAAGCTACGAAACGACCATAGCAAAATAAAAAATCTCAAAGCAAATGTTTGAACGATCGAAAGGGCACGATGCTTGAGCCCACTTCATGAATGGGCCTGACCCCTATCAAGCTTCTAAGCAAACTATTCAAAACCAGTCATAGCTCAGAAAAAAAAAATGATTCAAGCGAACTGATTAATGGACCGCACACAACGGCCATTCTATGAACGCTCGTTCGCACATACATATCATCATTCACGAACGCGTTCAAAAGGAAAAATATATACAAGAGCGATCAAAGTCTTACGCCTTAAGGTATGTTCCTCGGGCCATATAGACTCGCCCAACTATTGCAATAACTGTACACCTTAAAGAGCGACGGTTCCTTTAAATAATCGCCCCAAAGCAACAAACACCGTAGTCCACCAATCGGCTACGGCTTTTCGAGAAATCATCACGATCACTCAACTCATTGTGATCTCTAATAAAATTCTACGTTCCAAAAAATAAAGAAAAAACAATAAAAAAATAGAGAATACGTAGAATTTCCAAGTGAAATAAACGAACGAACGAACAAGAGGCCAACTGTGTCATCAAGAAACCTCGCCAGAAATCATTCTCAGCGCCCAGAGCTGGGCGCTGAAATCTTTAACGCCCAGGCATGGGCGCCGAAAATGATCCCAGACCCAGAAAAGGCCCCTAACTTCTATAGGGCCCTGCCGTATCCATTCGACTCGAAAATTGCCGATTTCTTTACTGAAGGTCGCACCTCACGGCTTTGTTAAGAGTAGCACACCACTACAAAGATCGCTCGTACTTACGAGCACGATCCCAAACACGATCAAGGACATTACAAAATGCGTATCCCCAAGGAACCTCTTTGACAAGAAATGACCGCCAAGCACGAGTGCTTGGGGGCTCGAAAGAAAATATATATTTCAAAAGAGTGTATGCAAAGTTAAAACAATATTCCCAGACTACGCTGTACGAAGTCCCGTGTTTGGATAATGTCAAAAGATAAAACCGGATTACGACCTCGAGACAAAGGTCGTCGTTGATACTTATACATAGTTCCCTAATCAAGGACCCAGGTAATGGAAAAATTGAGCCATAAAGACCAGCTCAAAACCATGAAAGAAGATGACCACAAGACAATGGTCTGTCTAAACACGTTGTCAACCCACATTCAGGTTGCAACTAAATCCGAGCATCCCTCGAAAGAATTCGCTCCTACAAGAATGAATAAAAAGAAATTCTCAAAAGAAATCACAATGAACAAAGGAAATAGGGACTTGCCCACCTCAATCGGGCAAGATCGCGCCACGAACCACGCGAGTTCCAAATCAGAAAAAAAAAAAAAAAAAAAAAAAAAAAAAAAAAAAAAACGAATTCAGGGGCGTCCACCCTCAGCGGATAGGGCTCGCCCACCTTCAGCGGGCGGGGTCTGCGTCACTAGCCGCGCAGGTCCTCAGTTTTCGAAAAAAAATCTTCAAAACAAAAACCAGGCTCGCCATCTTCAGCCGGCGGGGTCTACGTCACAAACCGCGTAGGTCCTTATTTTCAAAACAAAACAAACAAATTTCAAAATAGATTCGTCCACTTCTATCGGACGGGGTGTCCACCCTTAGCGGACAGGCTCGCCATCTTCAGCTGGCGGGGTCTACGTCACAAACCGCGTAGGTCCTTATTTTCAAAAAAAAAACACAAACAAATTTCAAAATATATTCGTCCACTTCTATCGGACGGTGTCCACCCTTAACGGACAGGCTCGCCATCTTTAGCCGGCGGGGTCTGCGCCACTAACCGCGCAGGTCCTTAGTCGATGCAGCGATAACTTTTTTCGGTTTTCCCTTTTTCCAAAAATTAAAGGATCGGTTTTCCCTTTTTCCAAAAAGGATTGGTTTTCCGTTTTTCCAAAAAAGAACGATGTGCCGGATTTTTCTTCGGTTTACGTCCCATAAAAACAAGGGGGTTTTCTCGTTTAGCTAACCCTGAAAATGAGAATCTTTAAAAACATTTTACCTCGTGATTGGGCTTGGCCAGGCCCAATTACACTTTATAGCTTTGATTTCGAAAACATCTGTAGCTACTTCCAATGACAAAGTGAGGGAGTTTCTACACATCTTTAGATACTTCCAATGACAAAGTGAGGGAGTTTCTATACTATCCGTTGACAAATCCCAATGACACGTGAGGGATATGTCGACACTTCAAGTGATGACCCTTAAGTCAAATGTTTTCACTCGGGGGCTCGTGAGACCCTCGCAAAACAGGTCACATACACCATGGCTTGTGTGACGCACTCCGTCCAGTACTTTGACCATCGTCTCATCCCGAGACTCAGTCAAAGTGGGGGCTAACTGTAGACACCTACTTTTGTCCCTATTCCCGAAAGGGAAGGTTCGATGATGAGAACATAAATCTCCACTTGCAACGCATCTCCTATAAAATAACGAATCTCGATCACCCTTTTCATTTCACCCGAACCTGCTATTTATAGAAACCTACTAAAAATAGTAACTGCCGTAACATGTAGTTGCTAAAAGTGGCAAGACATAAAAGATAGAAACCTATCAAAATTAGGTGTTGCACTCTAACATAAATCCTAAAAGAGATAGAATTTGCAAGAGGAATCCTATTCCTAGTATAGCTCGAAAATAAGAGTTACGTATTAATTAAAATCCTAACGAGCCTAGAGTTCGTAACGGGCCCAGACGCATTCCGTCCTAAAATTAATACGCACTAAAAGACTCGGATAAGTCTCAAAGACTCCGTATTCCACGAGTCCAAATCTGACAAGGAAATACGGCCCAGACCCTATTTTCAACGCCTGGCTCTGGGCGCCGAAATCTTCGGCGCCCAGCCCTGGGCGCTGAAATTACCTGGGTACGTGTTCTCTCCTAATTCTTCTTGGATTAGTGCTCTAAAATTCTATCTTTCCACGGACTCTTTTCTATAAATACAGCCTCAAATTCGACGTGAAACGAACACACAATTCATATTCTGAGTATTGACACCAACCCCTAAGCCTAAGCCTCACGCTGCGAAATTGATCCCGCGTTCTGTCGCAATCGATCCGAAAATCGAACAGAACGTATCCTGTCCCTTGTAGCTGAAGAATTAAGCCCGGAAACTTGAGATTCATTAAATAAAACGAGAAATAGCAAAGCCAAATTGGTTAGTTTTCTGAGAACCATGGCGCACCTCTCAAGGGTGCGTCGTAATATGTCCCTTCGCATTATTTAATCGCTTTCCTCGCCCTTTTATAAAACTGTTAAACTATTAAATCTGATTGTTCTATCACGCCTAATAAAGATAATATCTTGGACAATTGAAATATCATGCTAGGTCCCTTAAATCAATCTAAACAAGATAATCACGATCGATCTAGTATTATGTGTTGCATATTGTTAAAATCAATTCAGATTAGTTTAATAGTTAACGCATGTCCCTTCAATTATTTATGCTGAGCTAGTAAGGATATCCTGCCTCTGGAGTTATCGAAGAGCGAGTACTCCTCTCGGTAGTTACAGTCCCCCGAACCCTCAATCTCTGCCTTGCGGGTGTACGTTGAGCGATCCCCACACCAGGGATCACAAGGGAACCTATGGTCGTCGTGGTCAAACATAATTGCACTCCCTTTATGTCACGATAACTGGGTTTTGTCAGTTTTTCTCATTGTCGTTAATAACTGAATGGCGACTCCTATATTACTAGTGAATTGGGTGTAAACACACAGGGAATCCAATTACACTTGATTTGACAAAAAGAAACGTCACGCCCACGAGGGACGAGGTCACGCATTAGCCTCGTGCTTTTTCGACCCCCTCACACTAGCATACAATGAGCCTATTGATTATTGCCTCAGTGCATCGTTTATTATATTGCCTCAGTGCATCGTTTATTCTACCGCAAGTGTAGAATACATTTAAGAAATTTATGTGAATTGAACTAAGGACTATTCGTGCTAAGGGAACACCCCGCTTGTTAACAGGCAATGTCGGGTTATCTCAAACAGTGTTTTTGAGAAGGAACAATGGGAGTAAATTCACTTGAGTCTTATGTTTTATCACATGTCTTAAAGGATTAAAATGAAGTGTCATTGTTGAATTATGTGTTGGTGTAATTGTTGAATTATTTGTGAGTTGTGTCTTTGGGTTGAGTCTTGAAAATAACATACTAATTAACGTAAAGTGCAACCCGAATGAGCTTCAAAACTCTTGGAACGTATATACCTCGAGTATGAACAATGGGGGGGAGTCGTGTCTGAGAAACTCGTGCTCCTTGAATGATACAAGACGTTGTTTCATTCTTTTGGTTATTCTCTTATTAAACACGCAAGAATTTCGTCGGTATGGCCCAACTGTCGGTAGAAAGCCCGACTCTTTATTTGGTGTTTGGTGGGCTCCCAACACTCTCAATTTCCCTCAGTGGTGGTTCCCATAGTGGGTCTTTGTTATTTTACCCGTTCGAAGCTAAATTCTTATTAACCAACGAGTTAAGAGTCGAGTCAAGTCTTGAGTTGGTCTTCATAATTAATTGATTTACTCGAATGGCCTTTGCATGTGGATTGTCTTTATTGTTGAGTGAAGCATGTTAGACTAGGAATTATTCTAGCTTGTTTGTACTCAGCTTTTGCTGACTTCATGCTTCATGTCTTTTGTTCATGGCCTTCGCCTTAATGACCCTATGATGATCCATCATTGCACTTGCATTGTTGGGGAATAGTTTTCAATAAGCAGGTTGGTAGAGATAACTTGCGGGAGAAGTTATCATGGGAATAATGATGAGTGACTACTTCTTCTTTCGCATTTATAAACTCTATTTAATTTTATAGTCATGACTATCGTTACTACTAATACTATTTTTAAAACAATTTATTACTTTGGTTTGGGCCTTGATGGTTCCAGGTTGTTTTAATGATCATTAACTATTTAATACGTTTTGAAAGTTAGTTATTTCCGTAGCGTAATTTTGGCAAATAGCCTTAGCCGTTATCACGGTGGCGGTAATATCTTGGTAATTCCTTTGTTTTAAGTTGGAAATTTTTTATAAAAAAAGCAAGGAATTATTAGGGTTTTACACTTAGAGGATCAAGAAATTAAATTGTCACCTAGAAATCAACAATATGCATCTGTATAAGTTATTAATTGCAAGGAAGAAGTAGGATTTAAATGTAACCCGTGATCAATGGTGCCCTATACATATCGCAAAATGCGCTTTAATGCTTCTAAGTGGGGCTCTCGGGGATCATTGTAACACCCTAATAATTCTTTGCTTTTATAAAACCATTTTCCAACTTAAAATAAAGGAATTACTAAAGTATTATTGCCATCGTGATAACGGTTAAGGCTAGTACCAAAATTACGCAGCGGAATCAACTAACTTTCAAAATAATAAATTATAGTTAATGGCCTCCATACAAGTTGGAACCATAACGGCCCAAACCAAAATACTTTAAAACATAATCCACTAACTGATTGAAAATGTTATAGTCTAGACTAAATAAATAAGTAGAGTTTAAAACAATGCAAGAGAAAATAAACTCGCTCAACCAATCTCCTAGCTAGATATCTTCCCTTGCAAGTCATCTCTACAAACCTGTTATTAAGATTCTACTCCCCAACAATGCAAATGCAAATGATGGATCATCATAGGGTCATTAAGGCGAAGGCCATGACCCAAACACAAAGCACGTAATCAGCGAAAGTTGAGTACAAACAATCTAGAATGAAATCCTACATCTAACATGCTTCATTCCAACAATAAATTAAAACACATGCAAAAGCCAACTAAGTAAACAATTAATCATGAGGACAAGACTCGACTCTTGACACGACTCTTGACTCATAGATTAATTAGAATAAACTTTGAACGGGCCTAGAAAAGAAATGTCCATTGGACGGGTGTTGGAAGCCCACCAAACACCAAAATAATAACGTACAATAACCCATGTCGGGCCATACCAACGGAACTCCAGCGCATAAAAGAAATGAAAAAAATGTCTTGTATCATACATAGGAGTACAAACCCCTTGGTAAGGTACTCCCCCCATAGATCATACTCAAGGTATATAATTTCCAAGAGTTTTGAAACTTGTTCAGATTGCACTTTATGTTTATTAATATTTTATTCACAAAGCCGACTCAAGACACAATCAATTAAGGCATTTAATAAACGGACAATCACACAATGCTTCTTTTAGAATTATTAGGACTTGTGATTAAAAAATTCAAGACTCAAGTGAAATTACTCCATTTTTCCTTCTCAATATGATGTTGAGTCCACAACAGGCCTGTTAACATGCGGGTTGAGCACTAGGCACGGATAATTCCTAATTCAATTAGCCTTGACTTTTTCTACATATGCGGTGGCTTACGTGAGCAGACCCTTCATATGTGACTTAGTAAATATGACTCAAAAGTCTACCCTACACATGCGGTGGCTTACATGAGTAGACCCTTCATATGTGGTTACTGAAGTAGTGCAATAAGACACGGAATAACTTGGCTCATAACATGCTAGACTTTACTTACAATAGCATAAATAATTCCTTGCATGCGAATAAAACCATGCATGCATACATGGTGTAAAACCCTTTGTGATCCAAGGTACGGGGGCCACTTTGTGATCCAAGGTACGGGGGCCACTTTGTGATCCAATTCACTAAATTAGAAATCTCCTCCAATTATTAAAATAATGAAACTTAATTATTATCCATGATCATTAAATTTCCAGCAACTTTATTTAGTTTTAAAACGCTTGAATTAATTAGAAATTAATCGTTAAACATTAAAATAATAATTCTAATTAATCGTTTAAAACCCTAGCATGAAATTAATTTAAAACCATTAAAAATGGACACTTTATGACTTTTAATGAATCTGAGAATTATTATTGATTACCATAATTAAAATCGTAATCTAATTATGTTAATCAACTAATCATAAGGATTGAGCCAAAACCCTAATCCTAAATCAACATTAAAATCATTTAAACTCAGAGAAATTCAAGCTTTATTTAATAAACCAAATCTGAAAAATCATATACTTCAATCAAAAATAATCCTCAACAATCTAATCATCAAAATCCCCAACTTTGGTGTTCATAACCAATCCCAGCATAATAATTAATCAAAATCCATACTAATCATTTCCAAAACAGAAAAGAGTAGGAAGAAGAGGAATTATACCAAGCCGACCTATAGCACGACACGATTACTTTGGTTGGTGTAACCGGGCGCAAAAAGGGAAGGAATGGAGGGGTGTGCACTCAGCACGGCACAACAACAATGTTGTTGTTGTTGTTGCTTCGTGTGCGTGGGCGCGGGTAGAGGGACGCAACAGCAGCAAAAAGGCACGCACGAGACAGGGGCGACGCGAGGAGCAAGGCAAGAAAGTGTGCAGGGCGGGGCAACGAGACAACACACACGAGTGTTGTGTTGCTCGGCTGGGCGCACGACCAAGGAAAGAAAAGGGAGCGAGGGAGCCGTGAGGGAGAAGGAAAGAGAGGAGAGAGAATGTGAGGGTTTTGTGAGGTTTAATGAAAAGTGGGGATTTAATGAGGAGTGGGGTGTATTTATAGTTTTCATATATAGGTGGGCTAGGATTATGAATATTGAAGTTGGGTTTACACAACGATTGGGGTAGAATAAAATAAGGTTATTGAATTATTCGGTTGGGCTCCTTATAAGCTTAGATCGAGCTTTAGAATAATTCAAAATGTTTTAATTTCAAAATCCAATTAAATGCCTATCTTGAAATTGAATTCGTTTCGTAGCTAATTAAAAATAATAAATATTTTTAATTAATAAAATACATTTAAATAACTATTTAAATGCGATCTAAATACACAAATAATAAAAATTCTTTATAAATATAATTTTAAAATACGAGGTATTACAATCATGCATAAAAAGACACACTTGTTGTACCACATAAGCTATATCAGGGCGAGTGAAAGTGAGGTATTGAAGAGCCCTTGTTAACCTTCGGTACTTTGTAGGATCCTGGACCTTTGGACCCGAATCTGCACCCAGTTTTGACTGAGTGTCCACAAGAGTAAATGCAGGCTTACAATTTCCCATACCTACACGCTCCAAAATTTCATATGCATATTTTTGTTGAGAAAAAAGCATAAAAGAATAAGTATGAGTGACAACAATCCCAAAAAAATAATTAAGTGGTCCTAAATCGGACATAGGAAACTCGGTCCACAACTGAGAAATCATGCGATCTCGTAAAATATCTGAAGATGACCAAAAAAATATCATCAATATATAGCAAGAGATAGGCCATGTCTTCACCATGCTTGAAAGTAAACAAAGAAGTATCTCTCATGGAAAGTACGAAACTCATCTGCAATAGGAAGTTAGCAAACCTTTGGTACCAAGCACGAGGTGTTTGTTTGAGACCATATAATGCCTTACGAAGTAGGAAAACATGATTTGGAGCCCTACGATCAACAAATACTAAGGGTTGATGCATATAAATTGTCTCTTTTAGATCACCATGCATGAAGAAAATCATATTTAACATCAAGATGGTGAATAGACCAACCCCTATCCATGGCTAGACCAAAAAATTTGCAAATTAATAGTAGCCGGTTTGACCACCGGGATGAATGTCTCATCACAATCGACTCCCTTTTTCTGCGACCTGCCATCACAAACAAGTCTATCTTTGTACTGTAGAAGGTCATCTTTATCATTTTCTTAATGAGAAAAAATCCACATGTAATTCACAATATCCACCCCCATAGATTTAGGAACTAAATCTCATGTCCTAGTATTAATTAAAGCACCATAATCATCTTGCATTGCTGCATTCCAATCATGGTCATTCAAGGCTAGCTTGTGATTTTTTGGAATACGTGAGCGAGTGAGAGTGGGGCCCATGGGCTGGACAGTTAAGCCATATTTTGGATTTGGTTTAAAAATGCCACGTTAGCTCCTAGTTATGTGTGGTGAAGGAGGGGCAGGCCTGGTAGGTTGTGCAGGTCGGATACCACAAAATGGGGGGGGGGGGGGGAGTATAGAAATGTTGGGTTGATGAAGGGTGCATGGCCATATTGAAGGGGATTGAGGTAATTGGGTTGCGCTGCACAGAACTAGAAGGGGGACAATGGTCATGGGCCTGGGCTACGTGGGGAGCAGAAGGTAGGGAGGGGCGATTTATTTGAGGCGACATGCCTTGCTCTGGCATATTCTGTTGGGCTGTGGAAGATCGGGGATTTTGTTGTCCTAGGCTGGCTGCAAGTCCAAGGTCCATGAGCCGGTTGTGGCGGAATTCTAAGTCCTGTTAGGTTATGATACATATAAACGAATATAAATCATGCGGAAAAACCATAAACGCCAGGATTCCAAATTAATTTCCACATAACAATTAGCATAATTAGGATGCATATTCTTTGTAGCGTGCCCTCCCTTGCTGCGCCCGAACCGAACAAGAACAAGTCTTTAGGACTCCAAGTGTCGTCCCTCCGTAGAAAGTCCACAGCACGTCCGGATCCGCCTTAAGATTGACCAACTAGAATCGCCCTTAAGGTACTAAAATATTCGGCTATTATGGGCAAGTGTATGACTGAATATTTTGCTCAAATTCTTACCTTTGAATACTTCAAACTCGTTATAAATTATGAGCCTTGATCTCATATTTATAGGCCATGGAATAAGTAATCGAATCCTACTAGGATACAAATTAATTAAATTAGAATCCTAGTAGAACTCTTATTTAATTAATTTATCTTTTAGGATTAGGAATTTAATCATTAAACGAATCCTATACGCTTTAGGTTTTGTATGTGAACACAAACACACACGCACGCACAGCAGGCCACGAGGGGCGCCATGCGCGCGCGCGCAGCCCGAGCGATGCAGCCCACTCGCCACGAAGCCCACGAGATGCCTGCCCCTTTGGAGCGCGCTGGGCCTGCCTTGCGGTGGGCCTGGCGCAGCCTTGGGCTGGGCGTGTTGTGGCGCGCTATTGCCTTGCTGGACGCGGGCCTGGCTTCGTGCTGGGCTTTCGTCTAGCAAGCTCGTCTGATGCTAATTCGTACGACGCGCTTCCGATTAATTTCCCGATTCCGGAATTCATTTCCGATACGAACAATATTTAAAATTTCCGATTCCGGAATTAATTTCCGTCTCGAACAAATATTTAATATTTCCGTTTCCGGAATTATTTTCCGATTCCGACAATAATTCCGATTCTGACAATATTTCCGTTTCCGGCAATATTTCCGATTCCAACAATATTTCCATTTCCGATAATATTTTCCGATACATACCATGTTTCCGTTTCCGGCAACATCTACGTCTTGGATAATATTTATATTTTCGATACGATCCATATATCCGTTTCCGGCAATATCATCGTTTCCGGAGTATTCATTTTGTTTTCCTTTGACGATCTTAGCTCCCATTGAAACCAAGATCCGTCGATTCCGAATATTGATTAAATAGAGTATTTAATGCCATTAAATACTTGATCCGTTTACGTACTATTTGTGTGACCCTACGGGTTCAGTCAAGAGTAAGTTGTGGATCATAAATCCACTTGACACAAGTGGATTTGACACGATAAAACTTCGTTGGTGACGTAAACAAGGCATTTTCAACACTCAGGGGCAGTCAACAGAATAACTTATCTATTTTGTTTGTTTTATTATCTATGTAATGGTCTCAAAAGACCTTATTAGTGTTTAGTTTTGTAAACCTTTCCTTTTAATACAATGTATTTCATACTAGAGTCTTGGGAGTATCGTTAGTAGTAGTCAGTCACATTTTTTTATAATGAAGTAAGTGGTATTTACTTGTATCAAATTGAGATTAAAAAAAAAGTAGTAGGCTTCATACGGAGTAGTCATTTTCTTTTTTCCAATAAAAATGTTTAAGCGAATGTTCGAATTAACTAACCATTACTTGATTGAAAAAACCTGATATCCGAATGAGCAGATACCTATACTTATGAATAGATTTATGGTCGTCAAAAGTGCAAAATTAAAGGTTATCCTAAATGACATCCTAACGGATACAACCCGTATTTATACACCCTAGCCTTATCAAAAAAAATAAAAAAACAGTTACTCTGTACAAACACATTTTTTTTGAAGATGAAGTATCCTACTGGGTCAGAATCCCGTTCGAGTCAACTCGCACAGGTTAGCAGGCTAGGCACTTTATTGAACTCCCAACATTTTGATTGAATGGTGAAATCCTTCCTAACAGGCCAAGACATTGCTTGATTGTAAAAAAACATTAATACACGTGTTTTGAAGGACACTGATCACGTATTCACGTGTATTTTAGACCATAAGTCCAAATACGAAGTACTCCCTTTGTTCCTAAATAAGTGTCCACTTTCTAAAAATAGTGTTCCCTTATAAGTGTCCACTTTCCATTTTTGGACATACAATTCTTTCACTTTTCCACATACTTTTCCCACTTTTCCATAAATCATTATTACTTTTTCTTACACATTCTACACTTTTCCCACTTTTCAATCACCACATCCACTTTTATTTGTGCTTTATCAATAAACAAGTGAAGCGCTAAAAGCCGCCCCAATATACTCAAAATTGCCCCATTATTTTACACTAATACCCTTATTTAATTCCATTTTCCATTTCTCTCCTTAAAGTTTTACCTCTCCCATTTTAGAGAGAGACTCCACCACCCTTGCCCACTTTTAACGCCGACCACCATCTTCTTCTTCAATCCCGACCACCACCTCAGCCCACCTTCACCCACCGACCACCATCTTCTTCTTCAATCCCGACCACCACCTCAACCCACCTTCACCCACCGACCACCTTCTTCTTCTTATTTCCTGACCAACACCACAACCCACGCATTTTCTTCTTCCTTCCCCTTTCATGCCAACCGTCAGAAATCGACCACCACCACAACCCACCTTCACAGACCACCTACTTCTTAATGTTTCAACTCTTCCTTCCGCTTTCCTGCCAACCGCCAGCCACCTTCCACCGCATTTTAAATTTGGTTACTAACTTACTATAATATTGAATGTTGTGTAACACATTGGTGCGGTGATATTACAAATTTTAATTTGATTTATAAAGGAAACTGAAAAACACACTTATGGAGTACATTTTATGTAGATGCGATTTTCGTTTTAATTTTTATTTTCGACATCATGGTTAATTTGGAAATGCTGGAGCCATTTGTCTTTGACTCTTTGATTAACCTGAAGTCGAAGTAGAACATTCCCATAGATGTCAAAACTCACAGTATTTGGATTTGTTTGTGATTAAACCAAGTAATTTTAATTATCAATAAGTACATTAATCAATCAATGAAAAAACTAATTTAATTTTAATGCCACACTTATACAGTTTAAGCTCACGCCATGGTAGAGACTTATGTAGTTTAAGCTCCCACCGTGGCGGAGACTTATGCATTTTAAGCTCATTCCATGGTACGAGCTTAAAATTCATAAGTCTATATCATGGTCGGAGTTCAAAATTCATAAGTCTCTATTTATTTTTTCCGATAACATTAAATCAAATGCAACAACAAATCAAAAACTTAAATAATATAGACTTATGAATTTCTAGCTTGCACCATGGTACATGCTTATGAATCTCTAGCTTACACCATGGTACAAGCTTAAAATTCATAAGCCTATACCATGGTCGAAGCTAAAAACTTATAAGCCTATACCATGGTGCAAGCTAGAAATTCATAAGCCTGTACCATGGTGCAAGCTAGAAATTCATAAGTTCTAAAAAAATTTCCGAACAATTTTTTTTTACCTCTTGCGAAGAATCGGCCATTGATGGTGGCGGTGTTGGCAGGCAGTGGCCGGAGTAGGTTGCCGGCGGTGGTTGGTGGTTGCCGTTGAAGGAAATAATGCCCTTGGTCCAAGTATGCATTCTATGTTAAGTCTAATAAATGCGGTTCAGTATTAATTAACAAGTTAATAATTCAGTGAGATCAAGTGAGCTGAATGCCTAGCTAGAGGCCGCTTCAGTTCAAGTGGAATTAATGATATTAATCCACAGCTTACTCTTGACTGAACCCGTAGGGTCACACAAATAGTACGTAAACGGATCAAGTATCTAATGGCATTAGATACTCTATCTATGGATATTCGGAATCGACGGATCTTGGTTTCAGTGGGAGCTGAGATCGTCACAAGCAAGAAATGAATACTCCGGAAACGATGATATTGCCGGAAACGGAAATATGGATCGTATCGGAAATATAAATATTATCCAAGCCGTAGATGTTGCCGGAAACGGAAACATGGTACGTATCGGAAAATATTATCGGAAATGGAAATATTGCCAGAATCAGAAATATTGTCGGAAACGGAAATATTGTCAGAATCGGAAATATTATCGGAATCGGAAAATAATTCCGGAAACGGAAATATTAAATATTTTTTCGAAACGGAAATTAATTCCGGAATCGGAAATGTTAAATATTGTTCGTATCGGAAATGAATTCCGGAATCGGAAATTTAATCGGGAGCGTATCGTACGAATAAGCATCGGACGAGGCCTGCCGGACGAGGGCCCAGCTCGAAGCCAGGCCATCGCCCAGCAAGCCAAACGCGCGCCACAAGCCCAGCCAAGGCAGCGCCCAGGCCTACCGCAAGGCAGGCCCAGCGCGCGCCAAGGCCGCGGCTGCGTGGGCCTCGCTGCGTGGGCTGCTGCTCGCACGCACGCGCATGGGCGGCCCATCGTGGCTGCCGTGTGTGTGTGTGTGAGTTTGTGTTCATGCACGATTCCTAAAACGTGCAGAGTTCGGTTAATGATTAAATTCCTAATTCTATTTGATAAATTAATTAATTAGAATTCTTGTAGGATTCTAAGTTTAATTAATTCGTATCCTAATAGGATTCCAATTCTCTTTCCATACCCCTATAAATATGTGGCCTGGGTTCACAATTTATAACGAGTTTCAAAGTATTCAAAGTGAGTTTTTGAGAGAAAAATTCAGTCACACATCTTGCTCAAAAGTGCCGAAAATTCTAGTACCTTAAGGGCGATTCTAGTTGGTCAATCTTAAGGCGGATCCGGACGTGCTGTGGACTATCTACGGAGGGACGACACTTGGAGTCCTAAAGACTTGTTCTTGTTCGGTTCGGGCGCAGCTAGGGAGGGCACGCAACAAAGAGTATGCATCTAAATTATGCTATATGATTATGTGTAAATAATATGTATTCCTGGATTAATGGTTGTTTCCGCATGATTTATGTAATATCATATGTATCATAACCTAACAGTGG
The DNA here is from genome assembly GCF_020520425.1 of Spinacia oleracea. Taxonomy (NCBI): domain Eukaryota; kingdom Viridiplantae; phylum Streptophyta; class Magnoliopsida; order Caryophyllales; family Amaranthaceae; genus Spinacia; species Spinacia oleracea. The sequence goes on from NC_079488.1 coordinate 17,752,147, forward strand.
TATCACGAGCCCCTTATTATTTTCATAATCTAAATTGCATGAACATGGTTAAATATTACAAATTTGCAAGAATTAAAAGGGGTGATTAATTTTCGTAATTGTTAATTAATTGCAAATTGCGTTTATTTAATTATACGTACGCAGTTTTTCGGCAGTTTCTTCGTTACTCATCCAAATCGAGTGATTTTTGTGTCAATTTCGCATGTAAAAGGCATTCTAAAATTTTGACAAAAACAGTATTTTTCTGCCAAACCCAGAATTCTCAAATTCGAAGCCTAACTATGACTTTTCGAAGGTTTTAGTTTTTCGAATGCAAAATTTCGTAAAATTAAGATGTTAAATTAAATATTTGCGATTCTTGTTGATAAATCTTGAATTTTTGATTGACCTACTGTATATGTTTAACAAGTTTGAATGCCTAGCCTTGTTAATTATGCAATCTAATTTGTAATTATGATTAATTTGTTGAAAATTAGAATAATTTAGAATTAATTTGATTTTCATAATTAATTATAATTTAATTAGAAACCTATGATTAAAAACCACCATAAAAATTGTAAATTTATGACAAATTTTAAATTTTTATGACCTAGACTTGAATCCATAACAATCGGAAATCAATTGAATAATAAATTTTCGATTTTTTCGCCCTAAAATTATGAAATTAATATTATTTATTAATTTGTCATTAATTTTAAATATAAATTTTAAATTTTTATGCGATTCGTTCATATAACTTGCACGCACAAAGCAATGGACGCTTCGTGTTACCCTTAAGTGGTGTTGTATAATGCGGGCATGCGACGACGAGCAAGGGAGCTCGTCGCCCGTGCGGCAAGAATGCAATGAGCAAGGGCATGGTGCACGAGCACAAGGTAGCAGCCCTGCCTTGTGTCGTGGGCCACGAGCTATGAACAAATGGGCATGGGCGAAAGGCAAGCCAAGGCAGTCGCGTGAGGGCAGCAAGCGAGCTGCGCCACAACGCGCACTGCCTCGCGCAAGAGCGCGCAGCCTCGCGCGCAGCGAGCGCAAGCTCGCGTGCCACGAGCGCTGCGCCCAGCGTTGCTCGCGCGCACAGCGAGCAATGTCGCGCGCCCAGCGAGCGATGTCGCGCGCACAGCGAGCGATGGCTCGCGCGCACAGCGAGCGATGGCTCGCGCGCACAGCGAGCTATGGAGCGCGCGCAGCGAGCGCTGGCGAGCGCGCAAGGCGAGCAATTGCTCGCGCGCACAGCGAGCTATGGAGCGCGCGCAGCGAGCGCTGGCGAGCGCGCACTGCGAGCGATGGCTCGCGTGCGATGAGCGCTGGCGCGCGCAGCGAGCACCACAACGTGCGGAGGCTTGCGATGGGAGATGCAGCAGCTATGCGACGAGCGCATGGGCTGCGCGCACATGGCCAGCAATGGCTGTGTGCGTACGGCCCATGGGCGTGCAATGCGTAGGGTGTTTGCGTTACGATTAGATCGTTTTGAATGTTTAATTTGAAAATTTCAGTTCACGTAATTTTAATTAATTTTAAAATTAATAATTTAAATTATTTTCTTGGATTTTAATTTTGAATATTGTAATTATAATAAATTTTATTTATTCTAATTATTTTACTAAAATTAAAATCATGAATTAATTTAAATAACGACTGAAATTAAATTAAATTTTTGGATTCAATTATAAATTTATATGAGCTTTAAATTTTAATTAAATTTGTATGTTTCCGGTTAGACTAGAAATACATTTTTATGTTTAAAATTAGTAAAGCATATGAATTTATTGGTTTAAGTGGGAGCGCTTTTTAGTCATAAACTCTTGATTAGGTCTACAAATCCTTAAGGTTAAAACAACTTGATTAGAATTAATAAGGACTGAATAATTAGTAGATTATTGGTGCCCTTGATTAATTGCTGCAAATGTTTACGTGATGCATAATGTGTTTTACTAACCAGCTATGTGGGCCATTCATGATAATGAATGGGTGAATGGTATATATTGTATATGTACTGTTTTGCAGGTTATGAAGTGACTAGTATGGCCCAAATAGGATAGAAATTATGGTCTGCGTACCATTAATTTGAATGTAATTGGTCTAAAGTACCAAAGTTATTTTTCAATTCAAATATGGTCTGCGAACCATCAAATAGTTGTAATTAGTTATAGCTTATCCTATTTGAAGAAAATGGTGCCTCCCACGGAGATTTTCAAGACCGACTTTGAAGTCAAAGCTTCAAGATGAAGTCGGGCCATACTAGATCACATTTATCTTATGCATGTTTTAAGTTATTTATTGCTTTTAAATATGTCTTAAAATGCATGAGATCAAAAGCTTGATTATGTTGCATGATTAAGGATTTTAGTTCACTTAAAATCTAACCAACATAGTAAGAGCCTTAAGTTCCAAACTTAAAAATTGAGTTAAAAGGTGCCATGCCAAAATATACACTTGCTTGGATATCCTTTACATCAATCTAGTAATAGTTTTCGCTCAGCGAGGTGTTACTTATTGGTCCTAAAGGGGCAAGGTACACAAACAATTGTGAGTACATGTTAGTTTTGGTGAAACTCAACGATATAAGTAAGGAGTCCTTTTATGTCGTGGCAAAATCGATAGGTTTACCTAATAAGTTCTTAGACGTACCTATCAACCAAGAATAGTTTCTAGACTATTAGCAAAAGGCTTTTGCTTACCTAAGATGTTCTAGGATTAAGTCGACAAACTGTGCTTAGTTCTTCAATGATTTTAGGATCTTGGAATCATTTTATTCACACCTGCCGGAACACATAACTTGAATAAAATGCTTAATAAACATTGAATTATGCATGTATGCTAGAATTTAAGTTTATTAAGAGAAACTGTGAATGGTTATTTATTTGTTTATTCTTTTCAATTGTAGTTTTTAATATGGCAAACAACAATTCATTCAACATTCGATCAATTCTCGAAAAGGAGAAGTTGAACGGGAAAAACTTCCTTGACTGGCAAAGGAACTTGCAAATAGTTCTTATGCAGGAAGAAAAGGAGTATGTCCTAGATGAGGCGATGCCCGAAGCTGCAGGCGACGGGGTCACTCAGGCAGCCCTCAATCGTTGGATTGATGCCAACAAGGATGTGAAATGTCTAATGCTCGCCACCATGAGTGCGGATCTGCAGAAAACGTTCATCAACTCAGATGCTTTCACAATCATCAGTGAGTTGAAGAACATGTTCCAAGATCTGGCTCAAGTCGAAAGATTCGAGACTCATAGGCAAATTCTTGAGACCAAGCTTAAGAAAGGCGAGCCCGTAAGTCCACATGTTCTCAAAATGATTGGACTCATTGAGAATATGAGTCGGCTGGATCAGCAATTTTCTCAGGAAATGGCTATAGACACCATCCTCCATTCTCTTCATAGCGGGTATGATCAGTTCAAACTGAACTACAGTATGAATAGTCTGGACAAAACGCTCACTGAGCTTCACGGTATGCTGAAGACCGCTGAAAAGACGCTCAAAAGTGATAAGCAGGATGTGCTTATGGTGCGTGGGGGCAAGTTCAAGAAATCTGGAAAGAAGAGGAATGCTAAGAAAGGTGGCAACAAGGCCAGCCCAACTAAGCAAACTGGCGCCAAATCTGTAAAGAGGAAGGTCAGTCAACCCACTTCTGAATCCGAATGCTTCTACTGCAAGAAGAAGGGGCATTGGAAGAGAGATTGCTTGAAGCTAAAGGAAGATCAGAAGAACGGAACAGTCGTTCCATCTTCAGGTATTTTCGTTATAGACTGTATACTTGCTAATTCAACTTCTTGGGTATTAGATACAGGTTGTGGCTCACACTTATGTTCCAATCCACAGGGACTAAGAAGAAGTAGAAAGTTAAGGAAGGGTGAAGTCGACCTACGAGTGGGAAATGGAGCACGGATTGCTGCATTAGCTGTAGGAACTTACTATTTGTCGTTGCCCTCCGGGCTAGTTTTGGAACTGGAAGAATGTTTCCATGTTCCAAGTCTTACTAAAAACATCATTTCAGATTCTTGCTTAGATGCTAAGGGATTTTCCTTTTTAATAAAAGACAATAGTTGTTCGTTTTATTTTAAAGAGATGTTTTATGGATCTGCTAGATTAGTCAATGGACTTTATTTATTAGATCACGACAAACAAGTATATAACATAAATACCAAAAAGGCCAAAAAGGATGATTCAGATCTCACCTATCTGTGGCATTGTCGATTAGGCCATATAAACTTGAAACGCTTAGAAAGACTTCAAAAGGAAGGAATTCTAGAACCATTTGACTTAGAGGATTATGGTAAATGCGAATCATGTTTACTTGGCAAAATGACAAAGCAACCTTTCTCTAAAGTTGGAGAAAGAGCAAATGAGCTATTGGGTTTAATCCATACAGATGTATGTGGACCAATGAGTACAAATGCTAGAGGTGGTTTCAGCTACTTTATCACTTTCACTGATGACTTCAGTAGGTATGGTTATGTCTACCTAATGAAGCATAAGTCTGAATCCTTTGACAAATTCAAGGAATTTCAGAGTGAAGTAGAGAATCAATTAGGCAAGAAGATTAAGGCACTGCGGTCTGATAGAGGTGGTGAATATCTGAGCTATGAATTTGATGACCATCTGAAAGAATGTGGAATTCTATCAGAATTGACTCCTCCTGGAACACCACAATGGAACGGTGTGTCGGAACGGAGGAACAGAACCTTGCTAGACATGGTCAGGTCAATGATGGGTCAGGCCGAACTTCCATTAGAATTTTGGGGACATGCACTAAATACAGCTGCACTCACTATAAATAGAGCTCCGTCTAAAGCTGTCGAAAAGACTCCATACGAATTATGGTTTGGAAAGCCTCCAAATGTGTCTTTTCTTAAGATTTGGGGATGTGAAGTATACGTCAAACGATTAATTTCAGACAAACTTCATCCAAAATCTGACAAATGTATCCTTGTGGGCTATCCAAAGGAAACAAAGGGGTATTACTTCTACAATACATCTGAGAACAGGGTGTTTGTTGCTCGAGATGGTGTCTTTTTGGAGAAAGATCACATTTCCAAAATGACAAGTGGGAGAAAAGTAGACCTCGAAGAAATTCGAGTCGAACAACAAACTCTAGAGAATGCTCAAGATGACATTTAGGATGAAACTCAGAGATCTTTAGAAGAATCTGGTGAGAATCATGGTCAATCTAGAAATGTTACCCCGCGTAGATCGCAAAGATATAGATCTCAACCGGAAAGGTACTTAGGTATTTTGACGAACGAGAGCTATGACGTTCTATTACTTGAAAGTGATGAACCTGCGACTTACAAACAAGCTATGACGAGCCCTAGCTCCAAGCAATGGCAAGAAGCCATGCAATCTGAATTGGACTCCATGTCTAAAAACCAAGTATGGGATTTGGTCGATTTGCCAGATGGCTATCAAGCCATTGGAAGCAAATGGGTTTTCAAACTGAAAAAGGACAAGGATGGGAAACTTGAAGTTTTCAAAGCTAGATTGGTTGCAAAAGGTTACAGGCAAGTCCACGGTGTGGATTACGATGAAACCTTTTCACCAGTTGCAATGCTAAAGTCTATTCGGATAATGTTAGCAATCGCTGCATATTACGATTACGAAATATGGCAGATGGATGTCAAAACTGCTTTCTTAAACGGCGTTTTAACAGAAACTGTGTTTATGACACAGCCTGAAGGTTTTGAGGATCCAAAGAATGCTAAAAAGGTATGCAAGCTAAAGAAGTCAATCTACGGATTGAAGCAGGCATCCAGGAGCTGGAATATACGTTTTGATGAAGCAGTCAGTGACTTTGGTTTCATCAAGAACGCAGACGAATCTTGTGTATACAAGAAGGTCAGTGGGAGCAAAATTGCTTTCCTAGTATTATATGTCGACGACATATTACTTATCGGAAATGACATTCCTATGTTGAACTCTGTCAAGATTTGGCTTGGGAAATGTTTTTCGATGAAGGATCTAGGAGAAGCACAGTACATATTGGGCATCAAGATTTACAGAGATAGATCTAAAAAGATGATTGGACTTAGTCAAAGCACTTATATCAATAAGGTGCTTGATAGGTTCAAGATGGCGGACTCCAAGCGAGGCTACCTACCCATGTCTCATGGAATGACTCTAAGCAAGACTCAGTGCCCAAAAACACTTGATGAGCGTAGACGAATGAGTGGGATTCCATATGCATCATTGATTGGTTCAATAATGTATGCTATGATATGTACACGCCCGGATGTTGCGTACGCACTCAGTGCTACGAGCAGATACCAGTCAGACCCAGGAGAGGCGCATTGGACTGCTGCCAAGAACATTCTGAAGTACCTAAAAAGGCACAAAGATGACTTCCTGGTCTATGGTGGAGATGATGAATTAATTGTTAAAGGCTATACGGACGCAAGTTTCCAAACCGACAAAGATGATTTCAGATCACAGTCTGGGTTTGTCTTCTGCCTCAACGGAGGAGCAGTAAGCTGGAAAAGTGCTAAGCAAAGCACCATTGCGGATTCTACAACTGAAGCGGAGTACATTGCTGCACATAAAGCAGCAAAGGAAGCTATATGGCTAAGGAAGTTCATAGGTGAACTTGGTGTAGTCCCCTCCATTAAAGGACCAATAGCCCTGTATTGTGACAATAACGGAGCTATTGCACAGGCAAAAGAGCCTAGACACCACCAAAGAGTCAAGCATGTACTTCGTAGATTTCACCTTCTACGAGAGTTCGTTGAAAGAAAAGAAGTCGAGATAAGCAAGATTGGAACTGATGACAACATATCAGATCCATTAACTAAACCTCTGCCGCAAGCGAAGCACAACTCGCACACTGCAGCTATGGGAATCAAGCATATTGGAGAATGGCTTTGATGTCTCTATTTAATGTTTTAAAGTTTTAGAGTTTAAATCTTTGTAAAACATTATTGGTTAATCATTCACAATAAATGAAAAGAATTCATTTTTCCATTTAATTTGTGATTTATTAAATGATGAGTCCCTTCAATTTGACGATATATTCAAGATAGACTGTCAGGACCAGTCCTGTGACTAAGAAATGTCTATCAAGTGAACTTGAATGTCAAAGGTTGAAAATGGTCCCTAGTCGGAGTTTTCTATAAAATTGGACGCATAGAAAACGTTAGACGATTAGAATGCAAGATGACTAGTAGTTCTGTTTCTTGAACTATGTGGACATGGCAATGTCATAATCATTTGCATAGATACTTACTTTGGGAAGACTAGTATCGGACAAGACCTATGAAACTTTACTGTAAGAGATGAAAATCTGTCATAAGTAAATTTCATCAAATTATTAGACACTAAATCCTCAATACCTGAGTGATTTGAGATTACTTGTTTGAGAACTGGTTGCTTTGACGTTGACCAACCGTCGCACCGTAAAAGGAGGCTATAAAGGCAACAGGTAATCACCTATCAAACGAAGTCTAATCTCAAGATCGCAAGATTGGGATTGTCCTCCCATAAATCGGGATGAGATGCTTAAAAGTTGTACAAGGCCACTCGGAGAGCTAGAAACTGTGAAATGCATGGCCGTGCTCGGATGAATCATAGGCTATGATTATCTGTTTATTTGATCAGTTGAACTCTGAAACCGAGGAACACCTCTGGACATAATAAGGATGACAACTCTTACCTTATGTTCAAGAGCAAGCATCGAGCGACAAAGGAATTAGGAAATGCACACTTGTCCCTAAGGACAAGTGGGAGACTGAAGGAAATAATGCCCTTGGTCCAAGTATGCATTCTATGTTAAGTCTAATAAATGCGATTCAGTATTAATTAACAAGTTAATAATTCAGTGAGATCAAGTGAGCTGAATGCCTAGCTAGAGGCCGCTTCAGTTCAAGTGGAATTAATGATATTAATCCACAGCTTACTCTTGACTGAACCCGTAGGGTCACACAAATAGTACGTAAACGGATCAAGTATCTAATGGCATTAGATACTCTATCTATGGATATTCGGAATCGACGGATCTTGGTTTCAGTGGGAGCTGAGATCGTCACAAGCAAGAAATGAATACTCCGGAAACGATGATATTGCCGGAAACGGAAATATGGATCGTATCGGAAATATAAATATTATCCAAGCCGTAGATGTTGCCGGAAACGGAAACATGGTACGTATCGGAAAATATTATCGGAAATGGAAATATTGCCAGAATCGAAAATATTGCCGGAAACGGAAATATTGTCAGAATCGGAAATATTATCGGAATCGGAAAATAATTCCGGAAACGGAAATATTAAATATTTGTTCGAAACGGAAATTAATTCCGGAATCGGAAATGTTAAATATTGTTCGTATCGGAAATGAATTCCGGAATCGGAAATTTAATCGGGAGCGTATCGTACGAATAAGCATCGGACGAGGCCTGTCGGACGAGGGCCCAGCTCGAAGCCAGGCCATCGCCCAGCAAGCCAAACGCGCGCCACAAGCCCAGCCAAGGCAGCGCCCAGGCCTACCGCAAGGCAGGCCCAGCGCGCGCCAAGGCCGCGGCTGCGTGGGCCTCGCTGCGTGGGCTGCTGCTCGCACGCACGCGCATGGGCGGCCCATCGTGGCTGCCGTGTGTGTGTGTGTGAGTTTGTGTTCATGCACGATTCCTAAAACGTGCAGAGTTCGGTTAATGATTAAATTCCTAATTCTATTTGATAAATTAATTAATTAGAATTCTTGTAGGATTCTAAGTTTAATTAATTCGTATCCTAATAGGATTCCAATTCTCTTTCCATACCCCTATAAATATGTGGCCTGGGTTCACAATTTATAACGAGTTTCAAAGTATTCAAAGTGAGTTTTTGAGAGAAAAATTCAGTCACACATCTTGCTCAAAAGTGCCGAAAATTCTAGTACCTTAAGGGCGATTCTAGTTGGTCAATCTTAAGGCGGATCCGGACGTGCTGTGGACTATCTACGGAGGGACGACACTTGGAGTCCTAAAGACTTGTTCTTGTTCGGTTCGGGCGCAGCTAGGGAGGGCACGCAACAAAGAGTATGCATCTAAATTATGCTATATGATTATGTGTAAATAATATGTATTCCTGGGTTAATGGTTGTTTCCGCATGATTTATGTAATATCATATGTATCATAACCTAACATCCGTCGGTGGTTTCCGGCGAAGGTGGTCTCCGCTGGTGGTGGTCAAAATTGGGGTGGGAAAGTAAAAGGTAAATGAGGATGGTAATTGTTGAAAAGGGAGGGTAAATATAGGAGGGTATATAGGTAAATGAATTGGGCGACTTTGAGTAATATGGGGCGGTAAATAGTAAGCCCCATATGTTGTGAATAAACAAGAGAGAATAAGAGAGAGAATAGGGTTGACTGTTATTCCATATAGTACCGGGTATATATAGGATACAATAGTTAGGGTTTTACTGAACCCTAGAGTATTCTAGAAATAAGGACGGGGTATAATGGACATCCATTATTATATTTCATAACACTCCCCCTTGGATGTCCATTATACAAAAATAAAATTTCTCTCTTAAAACAAATATTTCCTAATGCGCGAACTATGCTGCCTCATTAAAAACCTTACTAGGAAAACCTAGTGGGAAAAACCATTGTTAAGGGAAAAAGAGTACAACGCGCATCTACTCCCCCTCATGATTACATAACTTGAGATCTTTGAGACGACGCAATCCAATCTGGTAAACTAATTTCTTGAAAGTAGCAGTTGGAAGCGCCTTGGTAAATAGGTCTGCCAAATTTTCACTTGAACGAATCTGCAGAACCTGTACATCACCATTCTTCTGCAGGTCATGGGTGAAGAAGAATTTTGGTAAAATGTGCTTTGTTCTATCACCTTTGATGTATCCATCCTTGAGTTGTGCAATGCATGCTGCATTATCTTCATACATAACTGTTGGAGATTCTTTCCCTGTGGATATGCCACAATCTTCTCGTATATGTTGAATTACAGACCTTAACCATACACATTTACGACTAGCTTCGTGGATAGCTAAAATTTCTGCATGGTTAGAAGAAGTAGCTGCAATAGTTTGCTTCATGGAACGCCAAGAAATGGCAGTACCACCACATGTAAAAACATATCCTGTTTGTGATCGAGCATTATGGGGATCAGACAAATAACCTGCATCTGCAAAGCCAATTAAGTCTTCTTTGGACTGGTTAGAAAAGAATAATCCCATATCTTTCGTTCCTTGGAGGTAACGAAGTACATGTTTTATCCCATTCCAATGCCTTCGAGTTGGACATGAGCTAAACCTTGCTAACAAATTTACTGTAAATGATATGTCAGGTCTCGTATGACTAGCAAGGTACATCAATGCCCCTATTACACTTAAGTATGGTACTTCAGGACCAAGGATTTCTTCGTCGTTTTCTCGAGGGCGAAATGGGTCTTTATCCACATCTAGTGATCTTACAACCATTGGGTTACTCAGCGGATGTGCTTGATCCAAAGAGAATCTTTTCAGTACTTTTTCTGTGTATGTTGTTTGATGCACAAGGATTCCATTCTTTAGGTTCTCAATTTATAGCCCTAAGCAAAATTTTGTCTTTCCAAGATCTTTCATCTTGAATTCTTTCTTCAAATATTCCACTGTATGTGATATCTCTTCAGGAGTCCCAACAATGTTTAAATCATCAACATACACTGCAATTATTACGAATCCTGCTCCAAATCTCTTTATAAAAATGCATGGACTGATGGGATCATTCTTATAGCCTTCCTTTAACAAGTACTCACTTAGGCGATTATACCACATACGCCCTGATTGTTTCAATCCATAAAGAGATCTATTTAATTTTATGCAGTAATGTTCTCAAGAACTAGAATTTGCTGCTCCTGGCAGTTTATATCCTTCTGGGAATTTCATATAAATGTCATTGTCCAGTGGCCCATATAAGTAGGTTGTGACTACATCCATTAAACGTAAATCAAGTCCTTCTCTAATTGCCAGACTGATAAGGAACCTGAAAGTAGTTGCGTCCACCACCGGAGAGTATGTTTCTTCATAATCGATTCCAGGTCTTTGTGAGAATCCTTGTGCAACCAAACGTGCTTTGTATCACACAATTTCTCCATCTTCATTCTTCTTTCGCACAAAGACCCATTTATGTCCCACTGGTTTTACACCTTTAGGTGTACGGACTACTGGTCCAAATACTTCTCTCTTTGCAAGAGATTTTAATTCTGCCTCAATTGCTTCCTTCCATTTTGGCCAATTATCACTTTGTGTACACTCTTCAATAGAATTTGGTTCTTGATCCTCATTTTCATCCATAACAGCAACTGCTACATTGCATGCAAAAATTTCATCGACGTCCATTTTATTTCGGTTCCATTTTATTCCAGACATGACATAATTAGTTGAGATCTCTTCATTATCAGGTACCTGAATTTCTTCATTCGTCATGTCTAAAGTCTCTTCTGGAGATCCTTCAAAATTCCTTGCTTCCTCAGTCTGGCCATTATCAATCGCCGCTCCTTTTCTTTTCCGAGGATTCTTATCTTTGGAACCAATAGGTCTACCACGCTTCATGCGTGCTGTAGACTCACTAGCAGTTTGATATTGTCCTGCTGGGACATCAATTTTAATTGGAGCATTTACAGCTGGTATATGTGACTTGGTCACTCTATTTGGGTTAGTAAATGCGTCTGGCAATTGATTTGCTAAGCTTTGTAAATGAATTATCTTTTGTACTTCTAATTCACATTGTTTAGTACGAGGATCAAGATGAGACAATGATAATTCATTCCAACTGATTTCCTTCTCCAGCTGTGTATTTTCTCCCCCTAATGTTGGGAAGACTGACTCATTAAAATGACAGTCTGCAAATCGAGCCTTAAACAGATCCCCTGTAGATGGCTCTAGATATTTAATTATTGATGGGGATTCAAATCCAACATATACTCCTAACCTCCTTTGAGGGCCCCTCTTAGAACGCTGTGGTGGAGCAATTGGAACATATACAGCACATCCAAAGATTTTCAGATGGGAAATATTTGGTTCCTGGCCAAAAACCAATTGTGATGGGGAGAACTTTTGATTACTCGTTGGCCTGATGTGGATTAATGCTGCTGCATGTAATATAGCATGTCCCCAAGCAGAGATTGGGAGTTTGGACTTCATAAGTAATGGTCTAGCAATCAACTGGAGACGCTTGATTAATGATTCAGCCAGACCATTTTGTGTATGAACATGTGCTACAGGATGTTCAACACTTAGCCCAATGGACATGCAATAATCATCAAAAGCTTGAGAAGTTAATTCACCAGCATTATCAAGACGAATTGCCTTCATAGGGAAATCTGGAAAATGTGCTCGTAATCTAATCAATTGAGCAAGTAGTCTCGCAAACTCCAGGTTGCGAGTTGATAACAAGGATACATGTGACCATCTACTAGATGCGTCAATTAAAACCATAAAATATCTAATTGTTCCACACGGTGGGTGAATTGGCCCACAAATACCTCCTTGTATACGTTCCAGAAAATTGATAGATTCAGAATTTATTTTGGCTGGTGAAGGCCGTACTATAAACTTGCCTTGTGAGCAAGCAGCACATGAGAAATCATTAGCAAGAATCTTCTGGTTCTTCAGTGAATGCCCACACGAACTTTCAATTATTTTTCGCATCATTATTGAACCGGGGTGGCCCAACCGGTCATGCCAAACAGTGAAATTATCTATAAACTTCTGGTTTACCGTAGCATATGTTTCAATTGTATTGATTTTAGTGTAGTACAAACCAGTGGAGAATGCAGGTAATTTCTCCAAAATATGCTTAGTGCCTTGGGTAATACTCGTGATGTGAAGGTATTCAATATTTCCTTCACTTGTTGTCTCAACGTGATATCCATTATGTCGAATATCTTTAAAGCTCAGTAAATTTCTTTGAGACTTGGGAGAATATAATGCATCAATAATTTCAAATTTCGTTCCCATAGGCAATAATATATTTGCTCTTCCGGAGCCTTCAATTATATTTGTACTACCTGATATAGTACTCACACTAGTTTCTTTCATTGTCAAATAAGAGAAATATCTCTTGCTTTTCAATATGGTATGAGTAGTTGCACTGTCTGCTAAGCATAAATCTTCACCATTCATTGCTAACTGAACTTGAGGGGTATTCATGTTCTTCAAATAAATGAAATATCAATAAGATTAACTTTATAACCGAAATTTAACAATGTCATATAAAACCATAGTTCAAAACAAACAAAATCCAAAATAAAATAACATGAATCCAAGAAAACAAAGTTTTATTCTTAAATGACCATAAACGACTCTAAGGATTAATTGTTCCCTTCAGGGGTGGTGAGAAAATCAGCAACTTCCAGGTGAGTTGTATCACCACAATCAAAGTCACCTTCGCCATCTTCGTACACAAGATTTGTTTCTACTTTCTTTCCCTTTTGCTTTAATGATTGTTGATAGAGCTCAACCAGGTGTTTTGGTGTACGACATGTACGAGACCAATGACCTTTTCCTCCACATCGATAACATACATTGGTCACATTCTCGCTTTTATCTTTCTCTTGTTTGTTACCATCTTTATTGTCCCACTTCTGGTGGGGATACGAGTTCTTGAAAGAACCGCCTCGGCCTCGACCTCGACCATATCCATATCCACGTCCACGTCCACGTCCACGTCCACGTCCACGTCCACGTCCTTGACCACGTCCTCGACCACTATTGTTGGCATGATATTTTTCTTTCCCATTATGGGATGTCACATTCGCTTCAGGGAATGGAGTAGAGCCAGTTGGACGTGATTCATGATTTTTCAGTAATAGCTCGTTATTTTGCTCAGCCACAAGGAGACATGATATAAGTTCAGAATATTTCTTAAATCCCTTTTCACGATATTGTGTCTGCAGGACAATGTTGTTTGCGTGAAAGGTAGAGTATGTTTTCTCTAACATTTCTGCATCAGTGATTTTCTCTCCACATAACTTCAATTGTGAAGTAATTCTGAACATAACTGAGTTATATTCACTTACAGACTTAAAGTCTTGTAGTCTTAAATGTAACCAGTCATAACGAGCTTTAGGTAATATCACAGTTTTCTGGTGGTCATATCTTTCCTTTAGATTACTCCAAATGACGTGTGGATCTTTTATAGTCAAGTACTCAATCTTAAGGCCCTCGTGGAGGTGATGGCGAAGAAATATCATAGCCTTAGCTTTGTTTTGACTTGTTGCTTTATTTCATTCTTTGATTGTATCACCAAGGTCTTTTGCATCTAGGTGAATTTCAGCATCTAACACCCAATATAATAGTTCTTTCCAGTAATATCAAGGGCCGCAAATTCAAGTTTTGTAAGATTCGACATAATTCACTATATAACATAATATAATGAATTAGGATTCCAGAGATACACAATTTACACATACCACACATAATGCTGCTACACACATAATAAACTGATACGACGCAATACTATGATTAAATACCACTATATGTTTTCTCAAAATAAATAAATTAATTTTGTCCATATCATCAAACCGAATGGTTAAATAAATATGAGAAAACACAAACTATGATTAAAGTAACTGATACGGTACAATAACATTAAACTTATAAAAGATTGGTACTTTATTTAAACACAAACCGAATGCAAATAGTAATATGGAGTATAACATTAAACTAATAACAGTATAAGGAATTTTGAAGGATCATGTTACTAAATACTGTGCGGCAATATTTAGTAATAATATGTGAATCATGTGCGGCAATAATATGCGAATTACTAAATACTAAATTGCTAATCAAACAGAATGTAATATACAAATCCTTGGTGATAAACTGACTAATTCAAACAAACTCGTCGCAACATGTTAATTAATTGATGTATAATGTTTTGGAACAAAGGCAAACAAAGTGACGTACATAATCTTTAAACTTTGGAACACAGACAAACAAAGTGACATAATCAAACAAAGAGACATAATTGATAAGATTTTCCATGAGATAAACAATAACATGCGGCAAATTGAATACACGTCAATTTGATTATATTAAAAGTTTGTTCCTTTATGTATAATTAATTAAATCCATCAAAAACAACACTCGTCAATTTGATAAGAAGAATATTGATGCTTACCTCAACGATAGGTGTTTGATTTTCTTGGTTTCTCGGAGAGAATAAGAGAGAATAGGGTTGACTGTTATTCCATATAGTACCGGGTATATATAGGATACAATAGTTAGGGTTTACTGAACCCTAGAGTATTCCAGAAATAAGGACGGGGTATAATGGGGATCCATTATTATATTTCATAACACCATAAACAGTTATCTAATTTTTCCTTTAAAAAAAAAAAACATTTCCAATCTTTAACTATTACACACAATTCAGTTTTATTAAATTCCGTGTAAATGTCCAAAGTGGACACTTATTTAGGGAGGGAGTATAAAATTACCTCCCTCCCAAATTTTTTTTTTTTAAAAAAAACGAAATTGAAACTTACATTTTTCAAATTGGCGTTAGATTTTCTGACAATTCTAGATCATGTTCAGAACCCTAAATTCTCTGGCTCTCGAGAGCGATGTCTCTGGCATCTGAGGTTAGTTGATTTTCAGCTTCAATCTGTTTTTTATTTCTTCTCTCAATTCACATCATGAAAATGTTCAATTGTTTCAATTGCACAACTAATTATCTCAAAAACTAAATAAATTGCACAATTCGAACATCCAGAAGGTTTGTTGTAAGATTATGATGGCATGTGTTTTGTACCTAGTTGATGTTGTTCTGTTTTTTCGACATCGATATCGTAATGTTTTTTCAATCTGTTTTTTATTCATCCTGTATAAAAAAAGATGATGGTTTGCTGCTGAATAAGCAAACACTTCCTCATATGGTTTGATCAGGTTATTGTTACCTATAGAAGGATGCAAACAAACAAGAAGAAGATGTATTTCAGATAATCTTCTAGAAGCCGAACTTTTT
The DNA here is from genome assembly GCF_020520425.1 of Spinacia oleracea. Taxonomy (NCBI): domain Eukaryota; kingdom Viridiplantae; phylum Streptophyta; class Magnoliopsida; order Caryophyllales; family Amaranthaceae; genus Spinacia; species Spinacia oleracea. Next base: position 17,768,082 of record NC_079488.1, read on the forward strand.
GCTTTTGAAGAAAGCTCTACCTAATTGTGATAATTTGAGGACACCAAATTGAGGTTTATTCAGGATATATTCCATGTAGGAAAGAACCTGAATCATCTACTTAGGGGCAAGCAATCTAGGTATTTCAATCAAGAAGCGAGGGGCGCTAACAATTGTATTTATAGGTGATGCTTGGAAGAATGACTTTAAAATAGGTAACCAAAAGGCAGGTTTAAGTTGCTAATCTTGAAAAATGGAATAAGGGAAAGAGTAGGTGCAAGGATAACTCTGGTTATATAATTCTAATACCAGCAGGCATGCAACAAACTAAAGAAGAGAATTCGAACCTAGAACTGGTTCATTTGAGGGGTATAGCCACCAGAAAACGAAACAAAGAAGTCTAAAATCTGGCTGAAGAAATTTGGTTGCTATGTGTTAGTTTTACTTACTTTTGTTGTATAAGGTTAGTAAAGATTCAGTTGAAAGTTCTTATAATCTTTGATATTGAATTACCTGTTACCGTTACTTTCCACAGGCAGTGAACTAAGATAGTGACCAAAATATGAATTTGAAACACAATTTCATTATCTAACCAGTTCATCAAGTAATGGGAATAACTTTAGTTACGTTTCAAAAATCCATCATAAACAACTCAAGAATGGGGAAGCGTTCAGTTCTATAGTTGGTTGTGTTGGAGGGCAGTTCGAAGGGATTGATGATTGTTCCTTTGTCGAAGTCTTAAAATGAGGATTGTTCGAAGGGAATGATGATTGTTGCTTTGTTGAGCAAGTAAAAGTTTTGTAAAAATTATGGTAATTACTTAGGGATCAATCCTGTCAGTGATCGGGTGGTTAATCTTTGTATGAAGAGGGTGATGACTTGCCATTGGAAACCTTACTTTCTCACGTTTCTGAAACAAAACTGGTTGCGCTTACAGGGTTAAATTTTCAGGTAATTTGGATTTTGGTGTTGATGTTTAGCCACGGAAGTATGGAACCCACTTATGGGTTGAGGATGGTGGTCATGCATCATATCCATATAGGGTCCAGCGACTCCTGCTCCTGTGTTAGTCTTGGTTGTAAGGAGGCTGTTATTTGAAATTACAATCGTCTTGAAAAATTGGATATGCATCTTGTGTGACCAGCAAGTGAACATTTGAGACCTTTGTTAGTTTTTAACGAGGAAATATGGGAATAGGGAGTTCGATTATCCCCAATCAGGTATAAGTAATGAAGGACAAGGTCTTAGAGTCATGGCTTCCTTGATTAGGCGTTGATATTCTCTTTCTTCATTGATTAGGAGATATGGAAATAGGGAGTTCGATTATCCTCAATCTTGATGATTTCTCCCATATTTTGTACTTCCAGTAAATATTATCTTATCTGAAAAATTCTGTGGCTGAAAGCACTTTATGTTTCTTTTATGCTACACATGTGGTGGGGTTATTTGGAAAATGATTTTAGCAACTTCATGGTTAGCTTTGGCTTTTCGTTTTTTATTTTTTTATTTTTATTTCCTAAAAGGTAAGAAGTTTATTAATAACCAAACTCAAAACGAGGGGCTATAAGGGCATACCCTTACCCATGGACAGGAAAGGTAGGCATACCTTCTAGGAACGGCTTCCTGACCCCAACCCACCTGGTATATATATGCAAACAACATACACACACACACAAAAAAAAAAAAGACATTCAAACCAGATTTATCACTAGTGGAAGTCTTCCCAGGAACAGTATGCCTAACTCTAGAAAATATCAGCTTTGATGGCCTTAATAGTAGCAGCAATAGTAGGCATCTTCTCATTCCAATATACATCATTCTTTGCCAACCATATTTTGTAAATGCAAGCAGCAAGAGTACATACACTTGCATCTTGAACTTTGAGACTTTCCTTCTACAAGTCCAACTGTAAATTCTATCATAATTCTCTTCTTGTAAGCTGTAAGTCTGTGTAACCAAGAAATATCCTGTTTTACAACACAACTAAAATGACAAGAAAAGATCTCCGGGCGTAGTGTACAGATAGTACAGCTATTCTCAGCACTACATGTATATTGACTGAGAACTCCTTAGTTATTAGCCTACCAAGCACGAGCAACCAACATATGGCGTTTTTTTTATGGGAATCTTTAATCAATCCCAAACCCTATTCTTCTGTCGTATAGAACGAAGAAAACCACTTAACCATTTATAGCTAGAGCTAATGGTGTACTATTGTACTTACCACTAGAAAAAGTGGCCCAAGTATTGTTTCTGCTTTTCACTTGTTAATATGGTCACCCAGGCTATAAATGGTCCTGGCTTTCATAAATTGAACAATTGTAATGATCAGAATCTAGCCATGTACCTAAGTTGTTTTATCAACTGCCTTTATACAACAGCTAATACAAAGAGCTTAGTGAACCAGATTGCCAAATAAGTCCGTTAATCACTTGTGAGGTTTATGTTTTTTTGGCTTTTCGTCATCTAGAAGTCATAAACTGAAGTGCTTGATGTTCGCAGAATTGTTCCAGGTTGTTGTAGACTTGTAGTTGCAATCTAATGATCTCATATCAATTGCCACACTGTGATAAAATGGATTTTCAGCATATAGGACTAGACAAAAAACTTGTGACATCTCGTCGCTCCACGTGTCTATGCCTGAACACTGTATACTTTTCTTAACACTTGTGATATATATTTTTATATTCTTTTCCAGTTTACCCTCTGATTCATCTTGCAGTTTAAAATTTAAATCATCTAGAAACTGCCTCCATGATCATGTTAAAGCCTAATTGCTTTTCTTATTGAATCCACGCTTTTCAGTTAGTTAATTTTCTGTTTGCATCAATCTGAACCACTTTTTGCAGTCTCTTCTATACTCGTTGAAATATTGGATGTTTTGTTTTATTTACACGTTATAGGTATCAACCAAAACCTTTACCACCTTTTTTGTTCATTTGGGACTGTCAAACCAAATCGCAACCCTTTTTGCTCAATTATATGGAGAATGTATATCTGATTGTCTCATGTTATTCGTAGGCATATGCCTTTATTTATATTACAAACTAAATATCCTGCACTTCGTAGGTTTCCTAAGTCTTATAAACTTCTATCTTATATCATATTACATAACTCTATCTCATATGATATTCTATCCTCCAGGATTACTACAATATACACTCTCATAATGACAAAAGTTCTATATTCCTCATTGCTCCCTCTAGATTGTACATTCATTTACTCCAATTACTACGGATTGTGGGTATCCAACACTAATTTGTGGATTGTGAGCCTCGTTAAGGAACTTAAGATCATTTTTTTGAACTTATTTTGGGGAGAGTATGATAATCTGTACAAGTTGACGCAGGAGTAATGTTTTTAAAAGGCCATTTTCTTTCGTGAATGGTTGGATGTCAATGTCCAGGATTCTTCTTGAAAGCCATAATTTTCTGCGCAAATTTCTGATACTGTATCGAAAACTACGGACCTATTTAGCTCTCTGTGCATAAGTTGTAACGCCCTTGGATCATGTAGTTTTCCTCACTTAGATTGTGTTTTGTATAGTAAAAGTTTCATAACAGCTTTTTAAACTATTTAAGTCCTGTAATGCTTGAAGTTCCCTTCTTTTAATGTTCGTCCTTCAGGGGAGTGTATGAAATGAAAGGGAATTTGTTGACTTATTCTCTTAAGTTGGTGTTTGATCTGTTTGCAGCATGACTTACATTGAACGTTATCTCAGGCTCATCAAATCACATATACGAAACAAATCCTAATAGGATTTATGATGTTGCCCTGCTTTGGTAAACTAGGGCTTCTGGTAATGACGTACTGCGGAAGATTGTGGAAATGCTGTGCATTATGTTAAAACCTGTCTTGTCCATGGTAAGTTTAGCTGTATCTAACAGTACTTGATCATTCTTCACCAATTTATTTATCCGTCTTTTTTGTAGTGAGTTCGTTGACGTGTTCTGGTTGCTGTCAGTTAAGGACTCTCATGTTGGGCCACAGTTGGGCACATATTTTATTGGATACTGAGGAGTGATGGGAAATGGAAGGGCCAGGAAAAGCTGTGATCCCGCATTGCTGTTCTACTTGAGGTTAGTTAAGGTTTTCAATTGTTTTCTAATAAATGCTTTATGTAGTACTAACTTTCATTCAAATAGCGTATTTCATGTTACCTCTTCTGACTTTTCCTTCCTTAGAACATGCCAATCCGTGTTTTTTTTTTGGGGAAAATATATGTTTTTTAATGTTCAGCTAGAATACTTTGCAAAATACACATGCTCAAGGGGGGGGGGGGGGGACATGTTCATATTAGAGCTTATCAAATATGTTCAACTACAATTGAAAGTTGTTGGCTTATGTGAGAAAGGAACTTTTTAATTTTGGTTTGGCAATTATATGCGAGGGAGGGAAATTAAAGTTAATCCTTGAAACTCCCAAATTGAGTAGCTATATTTGATCATGTTTATTATCCAAAATAGTCTGTACAAGATAAATAGCAAAACAACTAAGACACATGAGCAGGATAAAATAGAATCCAAACTAGACAACCCTTCTAGGAAGGTCTCTCGTCTCCCCTAGTAAGGATTCTTATAAGTTCCAAGCTCAAAGTCACTGAAGTATGCCACTGATCTGATTTACTTTCTACAAGGAGAAACATCTAAGAACAAATTGCACCTACCTAACAATGCTCAAAAGAGTCTGTACTTTACTTTGGAATGTCCTTTGCTTCCTTTCTCCCCGAAAAAATTATTTTTAGTCAACAAACACATTCTATAAACCTGATGTGTAATCTACACGTGTTGATTCCAAGATGGCTCAAGATAGTTCCAAACATACACTGAAAAAACAAATGACCTCTGTTATCATATCTACAGAACACAATTACAACATGGATTACAACATTCACAAGCAACACCAAACTTGGTGATCAAGTAACAAGTCTACGTAATGGCAACACCGTGAGCCAACCAATATACACTTGGGGGAGCAGGAGAATTGGAAATGAGTTTCCTCCAAGTAACTTTAACTGGATTACCCCTAAGAGCATGAAAAGCCTTCCTGATTGAGAAGTGAGAACTATCAATTAGTTGCCTGTCATACCTAAGTAATCAGTAGCTCCCACACTCTTCTTAATCACCAAAGATGCCCAGTGCAGTTTCTGTTCACATAATATAGGCGGACGGCGGACCCGTTTGATCCGCATCTTGACTTTCTTATGAACCAAACACCATAAAAGCTTGCAAATGGCAACCTCGTTCCAAGATAGCACATCAGTCATATTCAAACAACAATCACCTGAAGCTTTGAGAAGATTCCAAGCCACAAGTGCCTTTTCTGAAGCACATGTGTGACCGGAGAAAGGTTCTACACGCAACTTGAAAAAGCTTTAAAACCCTTTGATGAATAACATATGCCTGCACTAATAAGTTTGAATGCTAAAAAGTTAACCCTTTCCGCATAGAAAAGAAACCTACCTGTTTAACTCTCAATTTTTGCACTGACCTTCCTTATTAAAGGCTCAAACTACACCAAAATAAGAGAGAGGTCACCCTAAATTGTTGAAAGGAAGAACACGAAGAGAGAATTGGAATTCAATCAAAATAGTCTCCTACCAAGTGATAATTGGAATCCACAAATAGTAGATCATGATGACCTATATTACAATAAAATAATGTAATACAAAATTATATGTTCAAGTGTACGTGTCACTAGTCCTAACATACTTCTTCCATAGCCAATGTCTACTCCAGACTAAGCTAACTATTTCAGAACCTTTTACATTAGTCGTCTCTGGTACGAGAAAGACTATGAATAAAATGATAACGACATCCCAAGGAAGAAAAAAAAGAAAACTGATCTGTTTAACTTGCACACCAATAATACTGAGATGGCTGCTGTGATTGCATTTTGTAGCGGTCCCAATGTTATTGATATTGTACTTCCTATTTGCTTTGTCTCTGGTGGAAATGACACCTCCAACCAACCATTTGGTGGAGTTAGGAAGGCATCCATCGCCACGTATAAGCCCCCAACAACTAGCATAGGCTGTGGAAAGTCTAAGTATCTTAACATATGAGAATGCTTGTAAAATTCAATGCACATGACTACCTGCAAAAAGTTAAAAGTTATGTATTGATGATATTAGTTCTTAGCAAGTAAGAAAACATTTCATTCTAGAAAATTAAAACAAAGATTTTTGGTGCAATGAGTTATCTTGGGAAATTCTTAATAGAAGGGTTTATATAGTGAGATGATGCAAGTCATTGCCCATGTTGAAAGCTACCTCATAATGGTATACTGAAGAACTACCTAAAACTAAAGAAAAATAGTGCCTTCAGATTCCACCCTCCACAGCTTTTAGGTAAACAAAGTTGTTCCCAAGAAATGGGAGCCTTCCTAGATCCAGACATAATTGGGAGAAGCTCATCCGAAACTAGAGCTAGAAACGCCTTATTTCGTTTTTGTAAATGTCTGATATTTTTTGATCCGCTTTGTTGGGTTGGTTCACGCGCGCGCAAATGAGCACCAGGCCTCTATTGAAATCTCAGGAAATCCTTAAAAAGAGGGTAGCCAAGTGCGGAGCGGATAACTGCTGAAAGCATCACACAGAAGACTCCTTACCTTAGGAGCAGGATGAGTGATACATTCGGCGAGCGCCGGTGAAGAACGCTTCGGCCGGAGAGGTTTATTGCACAAAAAGGCCGGGACGCCACTCTCCCCTGATTCTGACCTGCAATATGGAATGGGAGCGGGCGATAAGTAATCACCATCCTCGGCCAAAGCCCTGTAGAATATCATTCAAAAGTATTGAAGAAGTTTGAATCGATCTATCTTCTGGTCTGCTTTAAGCTACTTCATACCTCTCAAAAAGTGGGCAGTATAAGGTCAGTAATTCTTTTATATTTAGTAAATATATAGTTAAGACTTAACTCCATTTATCTAAACAAACAATAAGAGAAAAGCAAAACAAAGTATGAGTTAGAATTTACCTCTAAAATCATTCTCAATGAGATGGCGAAAAGTAGTAGCTTTTTTCTACCAAAGAGTTCTACCACACCCAAGCTTAGGAGACGGAAAAATATTTGGATTAAGGATATGCCTATTGGAGCAAAATAAAGATTTTTTTGAAGGATATTGGCTGATTTGAACAATAAAGGGCCGTAAAACTGGATGGTGTCAACTGCCCCAAAGATAGGTAAGATGGAAATAAATAGGGTAATAATAAGTGGTGGATGACTTAGTGGTTTTATTAGTAGTTTAGGAGAAGATTTCTTGGCCTTCTCTACCCAAAATTTCAATATTGATAGGCTCTCCTTTATATCATCCTTTCCATTCACTTTTTGGAGAATTGTTTCTGCTTCGCCTATTTTGTTTTTCTCCAACATAAATGCTGGACTTTCGGTGACAAAAAGTGATAATAAAAGGATAATCATAACTACACCTCCTACGATGCCATAAGATACCCTCCAACCCCATGATGCTTGATTTGATACAATAAGGTTCATTACATTAGCTCCTAAAGGACCAAACATCAATGCAACATTGAACAACATGGGGCATGTATATGGAGTGATCTCTTCTGCAATAGTTGGAATTACCTGGGAAAAAACAGCAAAAACATGTAAGAAATTGTATATAAGCTGGTGTGAAGGTTACAACACACAAAACTTCCTATATGACATCTGACATTCTTATAATCCAAAAATGCTTGGGTAAATTAAGATACATATTACATTAATATGGGTGGAAATTTTTGTTTTACTCAATGAAGGTACAAATAAAGCCAAAATAATTTGTTATTGGAAATTAAAATTCTTAGACAAAACAGCCTTATTTGCTTAAGTTACACTGTTTTTTTTGTTTTTTTCTTTCGATGGATGATAATGGCCATGTACAGGGCTTTTAAAGTATAATAAATGATTAGTCAAAATGATTATAACAATGGAGCTGAAAATTTGACCCTTTTTTCCCGTTTTGGTGCGGAATCCTGATTTACTGGTTTAATGCAAAAAGAACCCTAAAACTACAAAGTGATTCCAAACATTAATTGGAGTGGTGATATGTGGAAATCAGTTGTCTACTCTTCGATTACACACAACAATATGCCATAATTTAGATAAATCGATCAATTTGAATTTGATACATATTTTGTGAGACATACCTTGGATGCAAGTCCAATTCCAATGCTTTGCATCACGAATCCACAGCATGCAATCGAGGTGGCAGGGAACCAAGTAATCAAAATTATGCCAATGAACATCGTGAGAGATGATACTATGACTGTAGACCTGTCAAACGGGTCGGTCGGGTCGGGTTGTAAAAAATTATTTTCGGGTTCGGGTTGAATCGGGTCGGTCACTTTCGGGTTCGGGTTTACAAATGCTTGTTCAAGACCCAGAACTTTCGGGTTCGGGTCGACCCAACGGGTTGAGAGATTTTAAAACGCGCATTATATTTTCTCTAATTTAGGTGATAAATATACAAAATATTGGCACAATTTAACAAATTTTCCTGCACAAGTATATATTTAGTCGAATTCAACCATAAAATGGTGTATAATTCAAATTAAAATCATATTACACACAACAATTAGACCTGTCAAAAATCGACCCGACCCGAAAACCGACCCGAACCCGACCCGAAAATACTGGGTCCTGAACAAGATTTTGTGACCCGTAACCCGATTTTATCCGAACCCGAGCAACCCGAAAAGTAATGGGTCAAAACCCGACCGAACCCGTTTTGGACCCGACCGATTGAAAATCGTTGTATTTATAGTAATAAATGCGATTATGAGAAAATTTAAGCATAATAAACACGCTGTTTTTACTGTTATTGTGTGTAATATGATTTTAATTTGAACTATACGCCATTTTATGGTTGAATTTGACTAAATATAAACTTATGTAGGAAAATTTGTTAATTTGTGCCCATATTTTGTATATTTATCACCTAAATTAATGAAAATATAATGCGCATTTTAAAATCTCTCAACCCGTTGGGTCGACCCGAACCCGAAAGTTCTGGGTCTTGAACAAGCATTTGTAAACCCGAACCCGAAAGTGACCGACCCGATCTAACCCGAACCCGAAAATAATTTTTTACAATCCGACCCAACCGACCCGTTTGACAGGTCTAACAACAATAGTAACAAAAAACGTGTTTATTATACTTAAATTTATTCATAATGTCATTTATTACTATAAATACAATGATTTTCAATCGGTCGGGTCCAAAACGGGTTCGGTCGGGTTTTGACCCATTACTTTTCGGGTTGCTCGGGTTCGGACAAAATCGGGTTACGGGTCACAAAATCTTGTTCAGGACCCAGTATTTTCGGGTCGGGTTCGGGTCGGTTTTCGGGTCGGGTCGATTTTTGACAGGTCTATATGACTGTCAGCTTCCTTCCCCACCGAGTACATAAATAGGGCGTCACGAAGATGGCCACTATTTGTAAAATGTGCAATCCAGCTATGCATGTTTGTATGCCCATGTTAAGAAAAGTACAATACTCATCAATATTTATGTGTCTTTTACGATAAAAAAGATCTTTTGATAGCCTTTTTAACAACCCATCCATGTCTATCACGTTTCCTGCGCGAGAAAAACAAATTCATCATGTCATTATGAAGATTGCAATATTGTAACTAACTGACTGCACTATTTAAATAAATACTTTCTACTTAATATGAGTAGAAAATCTCAGAGATGTGCTTAGATTACTTCTTATTCGCACATAGTCACAGTTTTCTCAAATTAGTATCTTTAAATTAATTTTTTTTTTGGTTATACTTCTGACCAAATTCCTTCTTTTATTGTTCTTTGCCATAATGTACAGTAAGTAGTGCTACTTATGTGGAAAAATGTGTTATAGGTTATGCATTTGTTTTGATATGCTAAGCTAAACCTTATTTGGATCGTGATGCAATAAATTGCCTCTGTTCGTTGATTTGCTGAGTTGCAATCTTATTTTTTGACATGGTTCCAATCTCAAAACGCTTTCACTAGCAACTTACCAGTTTCTATGTTTTTAAAAAATCGGCATTCTTGTTCTTTTTTGAGGAGTAGTTGACTGCTCATTAGCTGAAATCGGACATTTGCATAGACCATAATTTAGATTTTAATGTTGTCATCTGTGTTCAGTTTGACAGTTCAGTTTTCTTTGGGATGTTCGACTTTTTCTGCAATGCTCCTTTTTAAATACTTCTTCTGTATCTTTGCTTTTTGAAAATTATACATAGTACCCTAAGTTCAAGGAAAGTTATATGTGTCATATTTGCATTTCCCTCATAAATCATCTCCTAGGTTTCCACTTTGTTCAACCTCCAGGTAAGGTTAAAGTAGGTGGATGTGAGGCGGATCTTGTTCTCTAGGATATATGGGTAGGTTCCCTTTTGCAATTGCTAGTCTTGATACCCACGCCTTCCTTGTTTATATTCACTACATGAGGATTTAGTGTCTGGATTTTTTAGTGGCGATGCATGGAATTTTCCTTTCGCTACAGACCTCTCCTTGATCGGGAGAGCTAAAGGATGTGGAGGACTCCAGGGTTTTGATGGGGTGGTTCTTCAAGGGAGTTTTGTGTAAAACTATTTTTCACGCTTATAAAAACATCCTAAATATTCACACCTTTATGTTTACAAATTTCATTTGGAAGACAAAGGTACCTCTTTAGATGAGAACGTTCGTACGTACATTACCTTTGGGAAGGATCAACATGAATGATGTGCTCTACAAACGGACCGGCCATTTTCTATTAGTGTGGTACACCAATCTTCCTTCATTTTGAGTTGGCTAATTATCTATGAAGAAGGCTTTTTGCAGTGCATAAAGAGGGTTTTCTCTCACATAGAAGAATGAATTCAAATTCATGTCTTGGGATTTGGAAGGAGGAAAGAAAAGGGAGTTGTGGCGAAATGCTATTATGCCTATTCCCTGGACCATTTGGCCGCAATTGAATGGCTTTATATTTTGAGATAATAGGTATCGTATGGGACTATGGGTTCCTTACCATCTATTTGGCACATTATCACAAGATTTTGGTATTTTCCATCTACACAAATTCTATCATTAGCTCTTATTTCTAGGATAAGATTTTAGTTGATGTAGATACACATGATGTGAGTTCTTGTGGGGTAGAGCTGTTTGCCTGATTTCCTTTAAATGTTACTTAACCAGGCTCTTTCTTGGGCTATCGGCTATCCTTTCATGAAACTAGTAGGATTGAGCTAGTAACTGTAAATATTTTGTATTTTATGTATTTTGTCAACCATACACAATCCTACATCTCTCTCTCTTCAAAAATTCTTAAAATACAAGTAATAGGAGAACAACATAGGAAATTATGCAACTTTTTCAAATAAAATTGTTATCCTTCTAGTTGGGATAAGATTTGATAGACTATTGTGCAAAATAACCATCAGAAAAGACATAGCTATTGTAAGCAAGACTGACTTTTATATGCTGCTCATGAAAGATAAGAACTTATAGAATAGATCCCAAAGGGTGATAACATCTGTTTACCAATTGTAGCATTGAGATAACTTATTGAAAATCCTCCGAGAAGACAGATCGCCATGCATAATAATTTGTCATGAGACCTTTGTGCTGACCTGTATACCATAATACGTAGTATTAATGCTAGAAAAGTGATATCGATTCTCGGTGATTGTCAAATTTTTGTTAATATTTACATGTAATATATCTTTACCTTCTTTGTGTACTTGCTTGTGGTGGATTCTCCTGCATAGTTAACAATTTTAGTTAAAAAAGAAAAGGATATTGTGATTGTAGTAGTTTCAAAACATCTTGAGAATTTATGCTTTCCTATTCGGAAAAAAATGAAGTAATTTGAAGGAAATAACAACAAAATAGGCCATGTACTATTTTAATCTCGTTTTTCCAAGTTTAAACCTTACCATCATTTTAATTTTCTTTAAAGCTTATGATGATATTTTTTCTTTTTCTGTTGATTGTTAATTTAATCTTTTACAAGCTCTAATGATCTTGGAGATGGGTGTCTCAAATGCTTAAAACGACAAGGGATAATTTTTTCTTACCACATTTAAAGCCCCGTGTGATTCTTGAGGGTATGCTGGCCCTTCTTCATTTTGTGTAATAATGTACTGTCAAATGAAAAACCAGAGTCATGGCGGTTATCATCTGCTTAAGACCACTAATGAGATAATGGTGTGTCTATCGGTGTGTAATTTTCAGTCAAACTCATCGGGTTTCCATGTGAACAAACTAGCATGTTGTGATTAAATAAACATAAAATGGTGACACCAATACAAGGAAATTTAAAGCTTGCACCTTTTTGGAGCATTTAGACACCTGGACCTTTTTGGAACATTTAGGTGCTTAATATCTCGTATAAATATATGATACCAATAAATAACTTTAATTCTTTCAAGGATAATTTTTTCCCTTACCTCATTAATGATTTCTTGTGAAGCTGGCCTTTCTTCCTCGTGTCTTATAATGGTCTGCCAAATGAACAAACAACATTTAAATGTTCTATCACACAAAAAAATTCATTTTATTTTGATTCCCATAGGCAGATCCTGAGACAGGGTCACAGGAGAGGTGTGGGGGTATAGTCTCCTCTCCTAAAAAATGTGTGACAAAGTTTATGCAATTGAGAATAACTTTGATTCTCACAAGGATTAAAAAAAAAAATCTTACCGAATCATTGGTTTCTTCTGCAGCCGATCCTTCTGGTGTGATAATGTTCTGTCAAATACAGAAACTGATGTTACAGAAGTTAATCCCAAAAAAAAAATTCAAAGAAAAAAAAGTTATGAAGGTTATGATCTTCATATGATCTCTCAAGTGTATTGTCATATGTTGAAACCCATAATAGTGTAATGAAAGGCTATCCTTAGCGAGGGAATAAAGTTATACATTAGTAGATTTATACATATTTCTTATTATCTGTGTTTAGCAATTTAGCATGTTTCACATGTCCTAGAAATGGCCATAGTCACTTACATTTTGTAATAGAGAGAGTAGACAGTAATTAGAAACTTTTCTAAGCAATCTTAAAGTCTTAAACACACCTTACTATTCTCTAGTTTGTTGAAAGAAGTACTTAGGTTCAATTAGTCTGGATATTTTATTGTTTCCTTTGTATTTCAATCTTACATTTATCTTTTCATAAGTGAAGGACGCATAGTTATAAACTTTTGTTAATTTTCTTCATTCTTTTACTGATATGATTTTAAATTTTATATTATATTAACAGTTGGAGAAAAGGAGAGCAAACAATGAGAAGAAGAAGTCCTCTGTTTTAGAAAGCAAAATTTTTACAGATTTCTCCAACTTCTTTGTACCTCCCCCACCGAGTAACTAGTGAAAGCCCCACTTGCCTTAGCCCATAAAGATGCTAATGTGACTTTGTTCCACAATACCTCACCGGGAAGGAAGCTCATCTAGTTCCCTAACATGTGGAGGCCTTCGAAAATGTAAATTCCATGCATTTTCACCATAGAAACTCGATATATAGGCATTGTGTAGCGAGGACAATTGAAATAAACGAGGGAAATGAACACATAATGGTTGCTCTCCCTCCAAACATCTTCCCAAAATGAATACGACCATCCCTACCTTGAACTTCACTAAAGGAAGGAAAAGACGGAAAACCTAGGAGATGAACTTCCATGGACAACCATGTGTAAGAGCACTTTGAGCATCCCACCCATTTGGTTATGCTTTTTATGACTCGATGCCATAAAGATTCTAGGATCACGAGGAAAATGCCACAACCACTTTCCGACCAAAGATTTTATTTTAAATCTTAAATATTTTATTCGAAACTTTTCATGGATGAAATGGAGAGGAAGGAGTAAACGATGGAAACTTTTATCCTATTTGTTGATTTTGTTTTTAGAACTTTATATTGTACAACTGTGTAGGCTTGTTTTTTTTACAATGGATATTCCAAAAATGGAAATTCCTTTGTTCTTGGTTACTTGTGCCAAGTTGTGCGAATCAGAATGGTTAGTCGTTCAAAGTAAGAGGACCTCCCTTGATGAATTTTAATTCCTTGGTGCAATGGCTGGCTATGATGGATTGGTGGTTCGCAATCCCTCTTTAATTGGGTCCCTTGTAATATTGATAAATTAAATACGTATGCACCCGTGTAGAATTTGTAGGAGTACAAGCTCTATGAACAAGTCGATTGAACATAGTAACCTCATGTTTCTATTTCTTCCCCTCATATTTTGCATTTCCACCTAAGTTGAGGCCCATTGTTGGCCTTCCTTATGATACATAAGGGGTATTCTTTGGTAGAACTTATAAATCAATTGATATCTTTTTAAGGCTTGTGCTTTTTGTGATTCCTTATCGGTCGAGGGTGGATCCGAAGAAATGAAAAACTCTACGTGGATGATTTTGTCATTGCGCGTAAAATTATTATTCAATTCAATATATCCGAAAAGTTCAGATAATTTCGAATAAGGTGGTTTCAGAGCTAAAATATGATCTTGATTTGGTTTCGATTAGTTTTAATAAGTTAAAGTAAGTTCTAACAAGTTTATATAAGAATATCTCATTTGAAAGGTCAAAGTCGCATTGACATATCACAACACTAATTTAAACCTTTATAGTTTATGCTTTATTTATCAATTAGATATTTTGAATCATGATTAAACTAAAAATTATTAAAAATGAACGAAAGACAAAGGGGAAAGAATTTTGTTAATTGTGAATACAAATAGGTTAGTAGGGGAAAAAGTTCCGAAAGAAGTTTACTTGAAATATATGCCTAAACTTGCAAAAAATAGTGAACTTGCATTTATTTAATGTATGTTTATTGAATTTCTTTTCATTGTACACATATCCATTTTGGAACATATACAATGTTTGTAAAATGAATGTAAAATGAATTTTGGAACATTTACTTGTCTTTGATGGAATGTTACGTATGATTTTTTTTTTTTTTGTGTTTGCAGATTTGTGGGATTCAAAATGACTTGTCTTGCGACGGATTTCTCATCTTGTGATTCGTTTTTTCTTGGTTTAGGAGCATGAGAATAAGTGAAGGAACAATTCTTAAACACTCTAAAACCATACCTCGGTAACAAATTATTTTCTATATGATTGCTCTCATTCTTTTACGTGTTGTTTTGTGTGAGGTAATGGATAGTGGTACGGTAATGATTTATATGCAATTTCTTCAAGTCTTGTGAGCGACAAAGTTCATGCTAATGCTTGTCCAACTCTTAGTTGGGTCTTTTCTTTACAAGTGTTCATTATTACTCAACCCTACCTCCAGAGGTGAGATTAAACTCTAATGAAAATCTATAAAGAAAATCACATATTTAAAAAGAATGGAGTTGCATTATTTTCACCATTTATTGCCACGGCCTTGGTATAACTTCTGTATGGAGTTAGCTTTAGTGCCAACTGCCAAGTAGTCCAAGGGCACATGGCAAAGGGAGTTTTCTATTATAAAACTAATTTGTGTTTTATATCATTATGAGATAAAGGCCAGAAACAGATTTTGTTTTTTCTATGGATATTTGGATTTTGTAACCACCTACTTTGGAAGTGAGTCGTACACGTTTATGTTGTTTAACTTGTTTTTGCAAGTTTGTACGGTTTTTTGATGTTGAATAGAGTTGGTCCTTATTAAGTTATCAAGTAATCCAACTTTATACTCTATCCGCTTTTATTGCAACCAGCATGTCATCTGTCCAGGTCATTTTTCCACGTGACACGCTGCCATTAGTCCATTATTATTATTCCGTTTTTTTAAAAAGTTCCTCTTTAATTATTTCTTCTTTTAGAATTTAAGCATGAAGGGGTTCAATAATTTATTTTAGTTTCTTTTTTCTTTTTCTTGATGAAAGTGGGAAGGTGACTTTGTTAGTGAGTAATTGGTCATTTGGATGCAATAAAAGTCGATGCGGTGTAAAGGTTGGATTAAGTAAATGACCCAAAGGTTGTATTATCAAACCATTTTTTTTCCGTTTTTCTTATTGGTGTTTAATGTTCAAATGTTCAATACTCCATCTGTCATAGATTAGTTTTGACACTTATTAGGGCATTTAGGAGATTGTTATTTGTTTTTCAAATATATTTCTATTATAAAAATAGATGGAAAAGTAGATAGTGGGTATTATTTATTGAAAAGTAGATAATGGAGTAATTATTTTAATATAATGTGAGAGAGTGTCTGAGACCTAACGTTTTGGTAGTGGAAAGAGATATATATTAAAATAATTGTGTGGTTTTCCCAAAGTAAAAGTGTAAAAACTAATTTTGG
The DNA here is from genome assembly GCF_020520425.1 of Spinacia oleracea. NCBI lineage: Eukaryota > Viridiplantae > Streptophyta > Magnoliopsida > Caryophyllales > Amaranthaceae > Spinacia > Spinacia oleracea. The sequence continues at coordinate 17,784,319 of NC_079488.1, forward strand.
CAATATGAAAATGGAAAGTGTAAAAACTAATCTGAGACGGAGTGAGTATAACCTAATGGGAACATGATCAAATTAGGTCAAACTAAGATGATTAAATCAAATTAATCTAAAGGATGAAAGCGTATCCAAAACATTGCTTAAGGAACAATTAAAGGGTAACTCGATCAAACTTGGTTAAATTAGGTTAAACATGGTCAAATTAGGTTAGATAAAGCCAATTAGATCAAACTAAACCAAATAATGAAATCAAATCTAATAGATTGCTTAAGGAACAGGCAAAAGGTAATATCATCAAACTTAGTTAAATTAGGTCAAATTAAGCCGATCATTACAAACTAAACCAAATAATGAAGCTGAATCCAAAAGATTGATTAAGGAACATATATAGGGTAATTTGGTCAAACTTGGTCACTTTTGATCAAATTTGGCAACACTAAACCAATAAAATCAATTAAAGATGATGAAATCGAATTCAAAAGATTGCTTAAGGAACAAGTAAAGGGCTATTTGGTCAAGCTTTGTAAAATTCGGTCAAACTAAGACGATTTTGTCATACTAAAGAAAATAATGAAATCGAGTCCAAAAGATTGTTGAAGGAATAAGAAAAGAGTAAATTTGGTCAAACGTGGTCAAAATAATCCTTTTAGCGCCACCTAAACCAATTATGAAATTGAATCCAAAAGATTGCTTAAGAAATAAGTAAAGGGCAATTTGGTCAAATCTTGTTCGAAATACGTTAAACTAAGTCGGTTAGATCAAACTAAAGCAAATCAATGACATAGTTATATATTGTAGTAAAATGGATTCGAACCCTTGACCAAAGAGTCCATATGACTTGTTAATCCAGATATAACCATGGATGCAAGAAGTGTTTAGTGATGTATTTTTGTATTTATTACTATGTATCATTTTTTTCTTTTAATCTTTTTCTTGGGGGAATGAAATCGAATCCAAAAGATCGTTTATAGGCAAAAGGTAATTCGATCAAACTTGGTCAAAATAAGTCGATTAGATCAAACTAAACCAAACAATGAAATTGAATCCAATAGATTGTTTAAGAAACATGTAAAGGGTAAATAGGTCAAATTAGGTTAAAATAAGCCGATTAGATCAAACCAACCCAATTAATGAAATTGAATCCAAAAGATTACTTAAGGAGCAAGTAAGTTTGTTTAAACTTGGACAAAATTAGGTAAACTTGGTCAAAGTAGGCCAGACTAAGTCGGTTATATCGAACTAAAGCAAATAATGAAATCGAATCCAAATGATTGCCTAAGGAACATGTAAAAGGAAATTTAGTACAACTTGTTAAAACTTGGTCGAACCAAGCCAATTTGATCGAACTTGGTCGAATTAGGTCAAACTTAGCTGATTTGACAAACCTAATCAATTAGGTCAAACTTAGCTGATTTGACCAACCTAATCAAATGATTAAATAGAATCTAAATGATTGGTCAAGGAACAAGTAAAAGGTTATTTGGTCAAACTTTGTAAAACTAGGCCAAAATAAGTTAATTAGATCTAACCCAAATAATGAAATCGAATACAAAAGATTGCTAAAGGAATAAGTAAAGCGTAATACGGTCAAATTAGGTTAAGTTAACCAAGACCCGACTTGATCTAAAATCAACCGAACAACCAAGTTGACCCGAGAATTAAAGACTCGAACATGACTGACCACAACATTCCGCAAAGTAGTGACCGGACTAACCGACCCGAGAATGACCCAAAGCCGATTTAACCCGCTGAAACTCGAACTCAACCCAACTTACTAATCAATCTAAATTCAACTTGACTTGTTATCTAAGTTCAGATAAATACTTTGTTTATTTGGTGCTAGATTAAGATAATTTTTTTAAATACATGATGCTTATATAATAATATACTTCACCCGTTCCAATATAATTGCACCATATAGGTTTTGCACAAGAACTTATGTTGTGGGTAAAAGGAAGAGAGAGAAAGGCAAAAATTCAAAGTTGCCCATGTGATACAAGCATTAAATAAATCAACCAGTGTAAGATGTAAAGGTATATTGGGTATTTGTAGTGTGAAAATAACTTTTTTATTTCCTAATGGAAATGGTGCAATATTTGTGAAACTTCCTAAAAAGGTAAATGGTGTAATAATATTGGAGCGGAGGAAGTATATCAAACTTGCGATTAATTGATAATACCACTTTTGAAGTAGTATGACGTCATGACTCGTTGAATTATAATTCATTAATGCTCAGTTAGATATAAAAATATCGGTACCTACTAAGATATGGATATATTTATATACAACATAAACATTATTAATGTACTTGGACCGACTGGATAGTGACCTCCCGTACTTGAACCAACTCAGTAATTACCTGATCCGTATTTCGCTCCACCTGATGCTTATGATGATGTTTTCTTAGTGTTGATTGTTAAATTATTTCTTTACTAGCCCTAATAATCTTGGAGATGAGGTGTCTTAGAGGCTTATTCTTCTTCTTCTAGTAATCATGAAATCTTTGATAGTTAGATGTTGGAGAATACATGTAATGCGTAAAAGTATGAGGGAACTCTTTTCTTACCACATCAACAATCTCTTGTGATTCTGTGATATCTAGCCTTCCTTCTTCTGAAGTAGTAGTGTTGTTCTGCCAAATTCACAAACAAGAGTTATGGAAGCAATAATTTGCATAATACCTCTTAGAAGATAAATGGTTTTATTGTTACCATATCAACAATCACAAACAAGAGCTTTGGTGGTAATAATTTGCATTGGACCTTTTAGGAGATAAATGGTTTTATTGTTACCATCACCAATCTCTTGTGATTCTGAATAGCTGGCCTTTTTTCTGGTGAAGTAATGTAATGGTGTTCTGATAAATTCACAAACAAGAGTTACGGAGGTAGGTAATATTTTCTTGGGATCTTTTAGGAGGTAAATGTATTTTATAGGGGGTCCAAGTTGCTGTAAAACTAATCATCTTGCCATATGAAGAATTCTAATGTTTATAGTCCACTACTCCCACTACAAAGGTATTATATTTACACATTGTTAGGTTATTTTATTAAGTGATTCAAGTATATTTGTCCATGGTTGTGATTAAGTAATTTCTAATCTTCTTATTTGGGGACTTTGTCTTTCCAACCTCACTGGATAGTCAAAAGGGTGGGATATGGTTTATTCAGAATTTGTTATTAAGGGCCACAAGAAAAAAGGTTTACTAAAATAGCCCCCCGATCAAGCTTTCCTCTATTGATGGTCCGCTTTAACCATTATTTCATAGAAATTCTAAGCTTCTTAAGAGCTAAACGTTTGGAACTTTTGTTAAATTTTAACTTCTGACATATATTGTTTTAGTGTTGATTTTTACTGAACATGTTTTTTGCTTTAATATTCCTGGGGGTCTAATCAATTTGTCCCTCCTAACAAACCAACTCCAGAAAGAAGTCACGACTACCCGTCTGCCAAGTTATAAGAATCAATATTTGTCTTAATTAATTTCTGGGATAAAAAACATTTTAATTTTTTTTTGATTCCATGTCCATAGCAAGAAACTTGAGACGGGAGGTGGGGGTGATCATGGTCTCCTCCTAATTATGAACTATGTTTCTATGATGCTCGGACTCGGCTCACCACCCCTCCGTACCGGTGTCGACACGACACGACCCGGGTGCGGACACGGAATCCGGATCGGACCCGCCGGAGAGAAAGTGGACTCGACACTCTTTAACCCTAGATCTAAAAATTGAGAAGAGAAAACAACAAATCAAGAGCCGAAACCTTAGGGCTTTTGTTCGGCCAGAAATTCCGAGTTGATCGGACCACCGAGTTGTTGGTTTTCTTCTCCGGCGAAGGGTGGTTGTCGACATTAGCAGAATAGCAGGTTCGACTTTTTTGAAAAAAATATCTTCGACATTAGCAGAATAGCAGGTTCTGATTTTCGGTTTTAATTTTTTTTTACTTTTTAATGTGGGGTTGGGTAGGTGGAAGAAAGTGACTGATTCCCATCTACCTCTTTTTCTGCTTTTTAACTTCGGATTTTTCATGAAATGCCCCTGAGGTTTATCTTAATGCACCAAATACCCCTAAACTTTCCAGAATGCACCAAATACCCCTGAGGTTTAGTATAAATACACAAAATGCCCACAAGGCTAACGGACGTTAAGTACCCGTTAGCGTATGTTTACCTTTATGCCCTTAATAAACCGTTTTCTCTACTTATCCTAACATTAACCCCTTAATTATATTAATCAACTCTTAATTACATTAATTAATCCTTAATTAAATTAATTAACCCTTAATTACATTAACTAATCCTTAATTAAATTAATTAACCCTTAATTAAATTAATTAATTATTATCTAAAAAAACCAATTACCCCCAAATTTTTTGGGATTCTCCATTGCCACCCTGTTGTTTCCTTTGGTCTGTCTCCTCAATTCCCACCACCACCATGTCAACCCTCTCTCCATTATCAATACCAACCATAACTCCTGCTTCCAAGTTCCACCTCCATGCCTAATCTCTCTCCTTCCCTCACCCTCCACACTGATCTAATTTGAGGAGTTAAGCAACCACATGACCTTCATCCTCGCAGCACCAACGAATTAGAGGAGAGAGAACGCCACCACCACCAAACCCCACCGCCGCCATGCCGCCACCACCAAACCCCACTCCCCCTTCCTCACCGATGACGTTTCCCTCCCCCGCACTTCCCCCATCTTCCTCATTGCTCCCCACTGCCGCCGTCACCACCAAACCCGTGTTTCCCTTCCCTGCACTTCCCCCACCTTCCTCATTGCTCCCCACTACCGCCGCCACCAAACCCCACTCCCCCTTCCTCACCGGCGTCGTTGCCCACCCCCCACTTCCCCCTCCGTTACGATAATTGCGACTAGATTGCTGATTTGGGGATCAATTTTTTTGGGATCTGGATTTTGAGGAGAGAGGAAAATCGATGTGCTTATCTGCCGTGGAACAGGCTGGTGTCGGTGGCGGTGTGGGGTGGTGGTGAGGAAGAGAAGGGGTTAGCAGGGTGGTGTGTGTGGTGGTGGTGATGAAGAGAAGGGCTGCCATGGAAGACAGGGAAGAAGGAAGGGGAGAGAGAAAAAAACAAAAAATAAAAAATAAGAAATTAAAAGGGAAAGAGAAAAAATAAAAATTAAATTAAATTAAAGTTAAAGTTAACGGTTAATGTTAACGGAGTTAACGGAAAATAGTCATTTTGGGTATTTTGTGTATTTATACTAAACCTCGGGGGTATTTGGTGCATTCTGGAAAGTTTAAGGGTATTTGGCGCATTAAGATAAACGTCAAGGGCATTTCATGAAAAATCCGTTTTAACTTTATTAGTGGGTAGTCTTGAGTCTTGAGTCCTTTGCCTCTTTTTCTGTTTTTACTTTATTTGATAATATGAGCAATAAAGTATGGTATTTTTATTTAAGGAGTTTGACTTCTCACTTAATACTTAATTATATATATTGAGAAAACTACTATAATCAGTACTTTTTAAAAAAAAATCTGCAAATAAAAAATAAAAAATCTTTATTTTGTTTTTGCACTGCCGTGTCCCCGGGTCTAAATATAAGTTTCGGACCCTTTCAAAACGTGTCCCCGAGTCCTTGATTTTTGAGTTTCTCATGTCCGACACTCGGATCCCTTACCCGGGTCCGACACCCGTACCCGAGTCCGAGCATCCTAGCTATGTTTTATTAAATACGTATCTAATAATGGATAATTTGGCAAGGATGAGCAGACTTTTTTCTTACCAAATCACTGATTTCTTGTGAAGCTGATCCTTCTTCGTCTGGAGGGTTCTGTTAAATAAAGAAACAAGAGTGATAAGTTTATTTGTAGATGCAACTTTTTACTTTTAAGATACATACTCTAGTTTGGCTATAGTTAATACTAATTTATACAGTATTTAACATAAAATATTATCATAAAGCCCTGATTAGTTCAACTTATTCGGGAAAAGTAGGTTAAGGTAGTTCATAATAGTCTAATAGTCCCTCCGTTTTAGAATATGTGCAACACTTGAAATGCACTAAGTTTTAGGCAATTGAATTAAGTTCATTATTTTAATTGCAAGTGAGTGAAGTTGAGAATTAAATGTGTTTATGAAAGGTTAGTGGCGTACTCCATAGTATTTATTCATAAATAGAGAATAGAGAAGTTAAAACAAAAGGTAGTGGGGTAAGACTGGATAGAGGAGAGAGAAATAATAAAGGAATAGCAAGTGAGGTAGATGTAAAGAGAGGGAGAGAGAGAGAGAGGGAGAGTGAATATTGTTTAAAGTTGCCAAAAATTTAAGTGATACACTTGTTTTGAAAAAGGCAAGTGTTGCATTTATTCTGAATGGAAGGAGTATAAGTTTAGACAAGATAAGTTTTGTTTAGACAATTTCAAATAAAATAAGTATTTATTCATACAATTTAGAAAAAAATAAACTAAAATAAAAATGAGTTGAACCAAATAGACCCGAAGTTATACAATTATTTTTTGGAGATATCTCATATGGTATGAAACCCATCATCTTTCCATGTAAAATGTAAACCCCCTTATGTCAAGAAATTATAAGAAATGCCACCTAGGTTTTTAACTTTTTAGTTTTTACTAATTACTAATCTCGGAGATTAACCACCAAGGTTGGTCATTTTAAGTTATTGTTAATTACTGATCTCCGAAACATAAAAATAAAATATTACCAATCTTTGAAATTGACCTTCATAGGCCACCTTAACATATACAAGGATTATATATTGATTGCTAACGAAAATAAAGGGTACTCAGTAGCAACTAGCAAGTGGGCATAAATAGCTCTGTATATGCTACGGTCAAACCATTCGCATATAATCCAAGTGAATGGATCATGGAAAAAGGAGAATGAGAAAGCTGGGATTGGCTGTGCCATGTCTACGGACTTGGATGAAGAGGGCCTATCACACTTAGCACAATCTGCGCTTCATGCTGAATCCCTTGTTTACATGCGCTCTGATGGGCTATCAGTCTGTAATAATGGAAATCCAAAGAGTACTGATAATTTCTGACTCAGAGATCATGGTTCGAAATCTACAAAGAAGAACCAAGGATGACATTTCCATCTTATGGATTTTGGAAGATATTCGAGCTACTGCAGTGGGTTTCGAGGTTGATAAAATCGTAAGGTGGGAAGATTAAAGGATGATTCGGCACACAGAATAGTGAACTCATACAGCTCTCTCTAGCTTTGGGGCATTGAGAAGGAAGGACACTTTCAGAGGCGAAAGGTCAGTGTGGTGGTATTGAGTTGTTTCAGAAGCTTCCCATTTTGAAAAAATGGTTCATTATTTCCCGACTATTGTTGATGATCATTCTCTCCAATACCCCTGGTGCTGAAGACAGGAGGATTAATGGTTAGCCTTTTTCAAATCAACTTGAATCATGCATCTAGGGGAGCCACTTTTTCACTACTTTATTGATCGAACAAGCGTGGTCTTAGCTCTTGTGCACATCTTTTGAGGGTTTACTTGCTTACTTTCTTACTTTAACTGCAACTAAAACTATTACCAGAAAGACTCAATTCAGTTTTAACTTGATTTTGTTTGTGTTTAGCTATTGTCTAAAATGTTTTATGATCATACTTTGTACTTTATGTGGACGAACATTTGAGATCTTTAGGCACTTGTTATTCTTAATTTATATTTCAATATGATGTTGGTTTAAAATGGAGGGTTGTTTTTAGAGTTGTCTTGCTTTTAATGTGAAATGTTGATGGACAATCTGTTCCAGTTCTGATGTTGTGTGCTGTCCTGATCAGCTGGGTTTGTTATTTCTGATCTGCAGAGTTAGGCTGCTGCGCTGCTCCTGGTTGCTCTGTTCTGTTGGTGCTGCTGTGTGTTTTTCAGCCTCTTCTGCACAACGTTGAAGGTGGCCGCATAACTGATGAGGAATTATTTGTAGTTTGTGTGTTTATCGGTTCGTACAATGTAGTTTTAGACCAAAGTCCGACTCTGGTCAACTTTGGTAGTCTTGCTAGTTTTTTTGTTTGTTTGGTTATAGTGTGGTAGGCTATAAGTTTTTGGGCTTACAGGTTGTTGCAAGCCCTAGGTGGTTTTAGTTGAGCTTATACAATTTGGTTTGCTTTTGGAAAAAAATGTTGATTAAAAATTGTTTTTTTGTATGACATGTTGCTATTCCTTTTTAATTTTAGGGTCAGTTATGAGTAGATCAGTTGATGGGCTCACAAGTCACAACCTGGGGCAGGGCATAATGGGCCGTCGCCCTGGCCCCAGGGAAAAAAGCCCATGATCTCTTATGTCAACCTGAATAAGAACAAATAATATTTCGTGCAGAAATGACTTCATCAAGTGAATTAGCCTGGTAGTTTGATTTGCATTTGAAACGTGAGTTCGATTCCTAGCAGTATCTTTTTTTATTTTTTTACTTTTTCTTTTCTTTTTTTCCACGTTTATACCGTAGTTTTTTTCTCTCGTTATTATTATATAGGATTTTTCTTATCTAATCACACTTCTTGTTTAATTTAAAATTAGAAAAAAAGAATTGAATAAAGATTGGAGTTGTCATATATGTAGTTATAGACCTTGTCTTATATTAACTTGATAACTTTGTGAAATATTAAAATATATTTCATGCTTATTATAGCACGAGGTTAAAAGTTTTAATATTGTTTTGGTCGAGTTAAATTTTCTTTGCGAGTTTTATTAGATATAGAGTAATATTAGTCTTAAGAAGTGAAAAATGGGTGATTTAAATAACATTTTTTCAATAATAAAAAGTACACATCTTCGAGAAATTTTTTGTCCCTAAACCTATAAAGTATGGGGCCTAATTTATTTTTTCGCCCATGGGACAATGAAAAGTTAGGACCGGCTTTGATAACACTGCACTCATCTGTGAAGTTGATATAGAAAATCGCACTAATACTTTGAATATATGCATCTCACTTATTCTAATACTTCGAATTACGTTTAATGCATACTCTGTACACAGTTACATGAAAACAATTTTGAAAATACTTAAAACTATAACTACCTACTCCCTCCATTTCTAAATGTTGTATTCATTTGGAATCTTGGGGGGTTTTTAAGAAAAACAGAATCTTGGTTTGTATGGGTATAAGTGTAATGATTGGGTGTAAGAGAAATGATTGTGTGTAAGAATGTATAAGAGATTCTTTTTTAAAGATTAAAGTAAGGAGAGAGAAAATATTAAAGAATTATGGGAAATGGGATATTTTCATTTAATTAATCAAAAATCAGAAAAAATCTGATTGAAGTGGGGACCAAAGTACATGAGGTGGATTTATTTCATCCAATGAGATTACATCAACAGAAAAAAACGGAGGGAAGACTTCCCAAATTGGGAAAGTCCACTTCCCTTTTTACACTTCCCTCCAAAAACAGAAATTTAGCAAAAAGTTTTCCCTCCAAACTTTCTACATTTACCACCCTTTATAAATAGGGGTCATTTTCTACCCAAAAACCCTCATAAATTCCAACTGTTTTAATATCAGTTACAACAACAAAAAACCAAAGGCAATAAATGCACTACAATTAATCAGCAAGGGGACATTAATGGCTTCAGATCAAGAGGAGGACGAGTTCCTCGGTTTTTCCGATGATGAAGGAGACGACACGAACTCTGATTCAGATTATGATGATGATGAGGCAACCCAAAATGCTGAAAGTGAAGTAAATGCTCATCAAATAGGGGACTTTGAGCAAAATCAACAATTGCCAGATCTGAATGAAGTGGGACAAGAATATGCACAAGAATGTGAAGTGGGACCACAGCATACATCAGGTATATCAGATAACCACTCAGTTCCATTTTTGTTTGATTTGAACATGCCAACACAACAAGAGTTCCCACCATCTCCAATTCATCAAACAGAAACAGAGCAAAATCATCATAAGCCTAGAACCCCAAGGATTAACAACGAATTAAGGTTGGAAATCTTGGTGTTCCTTCTCTTAAGAAAAGAAAAGCATTCAGATGAACTCATTCATGGGACAAATAGGCAGGCTGTTATAAAGTTTGGTTACACAAGGAAGACAATTAGACTAATATGGCAGAGAGCATTGGCACATAAGGCAGCCATGGATTCGTATTTCTATGATAGCAAATATCACAACTGTGGGAGGAAGAGAATTCAAGTAACATATGAGTCTATAGCCTCCATAGCCATGGGGGATAGAACAACCATTATTGATCTAGCAAGGATGCTCAATTTGAGTCCCACGACAGTTTGGAGAATGGTGAAAAGAAAACAGATAAAACCACATTCAAGTCCATTGAATCCAGGCATTTCAGAAGAATGCAAGATGGCAAGGATGAAGTGGGTACTTGGTCTCTTAATGGACTACTCAATACCAAATGATCCCACATATTACAGCATGTATGATTTCATTCACATCGATGAGAAATGGTTCTATCTTACACAAAAGAGTCAAAGAGTTTATTTAGCAAACAATAAACCATTTCCACACAGGAAGGGAAAATCAAGAACTAAGATTCCAAAGTTCATGTTTATGGCAGCAGTAGCAAGGCCAAGGTGGGGACAAGATGGGCAGTGTGAGTGGGATGGGAAACTTGGTATATTTCCATTCACAGATGCAGTGGCAGCAAAGAGAACATCCAAAAACAGAGTCAAGGGGACAATTGAGACTAAACCAATCAAGTCAGTGAATTAGATTGCAACTAGGGCCATGCTAATCAACTACCTAATCCCAGCAATTAAAGAGAAATGGCCACCACATGAGGGGGAAAGGGTGATATACATCATTCAAGACAATGCAAAGGCACACATTTTGCAAAATGATCAAGAATGGCAGCAACATTACAAGCAAGATGGCTTCACATTGATATTGACTCAGCAGCCAGCAAACAGTCCAGATTGTAACATATTAGACTTGGGGTTCTTTAGGTCAATTCAATCACTAATGCACAAAAAGATGCCTAAAACAGTTGAAGATTTAAGTGGTGCTGTGACTGGCATATAATGAACTGCATGCAAAGACTCTATCTAATGTGTGGATGTCACTTCAATATGTTGGAAATGAAATTTTGAAACACAAGGGGGACAATGACTACCAACTCCCACACAACAAGAAAAAGATTTTAGAAGATGAGGGGAATCTGCCAGAACAAGTTAAGGCCCCAAGGTGGGCTGTGAATGAATGCAAACAACTTGTTGATGAATGGAGAGCAAATCAGTGAAGTATAGAGCAAGAACGAGAGATTACTTTTTGTGTTTTGGGAACATGTTTTAAAAGTTACAAGAACAAACAGAATGTCACTTTTGTAAGCTTGAATGAAAGCATCACATGTATTTAAAACATTTTGGAAGCAACATATCAACTGGAAGAATGAATGAATCAATTTATTGTTGTTAATCTTTATTTTTTGTTCATCATACTCACATATTTGTAGTTATTCATGTACATTGCATATTAACATATGATTTCAGGATTATTCAAAATCATAAGGGAACATGTACATTGCATATTAACATATGATTTCAGGATAAGTCAAAATCATAAGGCAACAATGCACAAGGCAACATGAACAAGACAGCATCAACAAGGCAACAATAACTAGGCAGCAATGCACAAGGCAACAATAACTAGGTTATCACAATCATAGTTTAGTTTTTGTTCATCATAATCACAATCATGTTTATTATTTCTAGTTGTAATTGAAACACAAAACATCAATTGAATGAGTCAGCCATTCCTTAAACCATTAAGGGGACAACTTTATGTTTTCAAGGCAACACATGAATTCATTTTCAAGCCAAGGCAAAGCATGGGGACATGTTGTTCTCAGTTTGTATGTGTTCATCATCATTGAATCCTAAACTTTAATATCCTCCTCCCAAATGGAGTGAATGACTAACACAAACAGAAATGGGAAAGGAAAGTCACTCCATTTGACAGAGGATACTAAAAGTGTAGGAAACTCAGGACATGCAAAATCACAACTCCAAACACATCGGCTTCAAAATGGAAAGAATGCATATCACATCATTTTCAGATGGAATTTATTCCCACTTTGAAATCGATGCGTCAAAGATGTAATATTCGAGTTACTAAATCATTTCATCATTGAACAACTCAAAAAAACAAGGCCATGAGCAAGGCAGCAAAGGCAAGGTATTTACTTACAACATACTTAGAAAGTCATATGCAAAATCACTTATCTAAACACATCGGCATCTAAGTGGAAAGAATGCATATCACATCATTTTCAGATGGAAAATCTTACCACCTAGATACCGATGCGTCAACAAAAGTAAAATTCGATATGCTTAAACCAATTCATCATTGAACAAAGCATGAAGAAGAAGGCATCAAGTACATAGAAGCAAGTACACACAACCATCTCAGAATGTCCCCAAGCATCCCTCACACAAACCCCATCCACCAACACTTAGCTCCTGAGAAGCATTATTCATGCTAATGGCGCATGAGTGTTAATGGAATATAGGGTTTGAGTGTCAGCAAATGAAGACTCATCATAGATGACTCAAAACAAATAACAAGGCAGCAATGGACAAGGCACAACAATCTCAGTTAGGTTGATTTACAGCATATATGTAGTATGTTTCTAAATTTTAACAACCTCATCACCCTTTCACAAAAGGGATTACATGATCACTTGTTTGTTTTTGAAATGAAATTTATCCCCTTTTGTAAAAGGGGACGAGGGAATATGTTAGAAACCAAAATCTAAGATAATCAACAATTACATCACAGATCACAATGATCAAACTCACACATGGGACATTAGCAAACATTAGGGTTCCAATCTCAGAGTTGTTGAATAGCATCATTGATCTATTGTATCAATATTTTCTCAACTTTAACATCCTTTTGCCGAATGGAATGATTGATATTCACTACTGATCATGTGAAATGACAATCACTCCATTAGACAAAAGGAGTTAAAGGACAAGTATTGAAACATAAATCTCAGGATATCAACCTTTAACATCATTGATTATCATTAACACCACAATCAAACATGTTGTTTAAGTGTCATGGTGGTCCTTCCAAAGGGAATTGACAAATTGTGAACTATCGCATTGGATATTTAAAAATAAGTCAATCCCCTTTAAAGGACCACCTAACTAACAAAAGTGAAACATGCATGACATCAAAATTCATCTCAGATGTCCCCAAGCATCATTGAAACAAATTCAACCTACACACACTTAGCGCCTGAGAAGCATCATCACTGATACTAATGGCAGCACGAGTGAGTGTAGGTAACTTGAATTGTTTCTCAGCATATGAAAGACTCATCATCGATGTAACATACAAAAGCACTTTTGGGGACGACTAACCTCTAAGTAAACAAGACATGAATTGCCTCCCCGGTCTAATGCCAGTTTATATGTGACGGATTCAATTTCATTGATTCCTAAGACATTAAAACTGGCAAAAGATCGGAAAGCCAAAACAAATCATGTTAAATTTGGTCTCAGATGTCCCCAAGCTTCGTTGAACCACACCATGTTCACAAACCATTAGCACACAAAAGCCTCATACAGCCTACGGCTGGATGCTAATGGCGCACTGTGGTTTATGAAACATGGATAGTTTCTCAGCACTGAAAGACTCATCATAGACCTCATTCAAACCCTAACATCACAGACCAAGCATTCAGGAAAGGCAAACAATAAGAGGGGACTTTAATGAAACTGTTTTTTTCCAATCACATGTTAAAATTTTATTCATAAACCCATCCCATATGCTTTCACCCCTCTCAAGGCAACACTAATCAACCAGCAAACATATCACAGTTTCAACAGGCAACATTATTAAATCAGCAAGCACACAAGGCAACATTCATCAATCAACAAGGCAACATTCATCAATCAACAAGGCAACATGTTTCAAGCAACAAGGCAATAATAGAGGACATGAATACACTCCAAACCCTATCACATCATCAACAAAACAACAACACCCCTTGCCAACAACAGATCACAATTGTTGGCTACTCTACCTTATGTCTCCACAGCTAACCAGCAATCCAAATATAATTAAAAGAGGGTTTATAGAAGACACACTTATCTCTAAGCATCATCAACACCCTTAGGTGGCTTTTTTTTATTTCATCTTCCTTCACGTTTGGGGACAAAACCGAACATTGCCCATCAGAAACCTCTGGACCAGCAGTTGTGTTCTCACACTCACCCACATAGTATAGGTCGAATGAATCAGAGTGATTGGGTTCCTTGCAATCAAGAGGGGATATAAAATATGTTTAATATATTTCACATCATCACAAACATTCATGGGATTTATTAATTAAACTGAACAAGATCATCATAAATAGATCAAGTCACAAGATCATCATACGAAGACCATCACACATGTCTGAACTGAACAACATCACCAAAGAACAACCACGGGATTCAACATGCAATTTAAAGAACATGCAACATGCAACTGAACTAGATCAACTTAACAAGATCAAAGAACAACATCATCAAATTAATCATGGAATTGAACATCCAAATCAACCAAAACAGACCAACATTCATGGTATTCAACATGCAATTTAAAAAAAGTCATAAAATTCGAGAAAAATCAAGGGATCTCTGACATGCAATTCATGAACTTCATCATTTAACCAAAAAAATCAAGGGATCTCTGACATGCAATTCGAAAATTTATCATTTAACAAAATAAATCAAGGGATCTCTGACATGCAATTAGAAAACTTCATCATTTAACAAAAAATATCAACGAATCTCTGACATGCAATTCGAAAACTTAATCATTTAACACAAAAATCAAACATTTTTGGGACATGCATGATGAAAAAAAATGAACCAATGTTAAATCTAAAAAAATTCACAAAAATCATCAACAAATGAAAAAAAATCATTAAAATTCACAAAAAATCACAAAAAATCAGAACATGCAGAGTAACCCTAATTTTATTAGAAAACCTACGTTTCAACCAAAAATCACAGATTTTCTCCAAGAAACACAAAAAATCCCAAAAACAGAGTAAACCCTAATTAACTCGAAAAATCAAGAAAAAAACCCAAAAATAAGGAAATATACCTCATCAGATTCGTCTCCTCCAAAGAATCTCAGATCTGCTGGTGTGGGGACTCGATCGTCGTATTTGGACTCCACCTCTTCACCAGGCTCCACTTCCGTTTTCTCAAACCAAGCTTTGAGATAATTTCGGGTACTCGTGTTCTCCTTCTGGGCCAACCTCAAATTATTCAGATACTCGCCAGAATACGAGTGCTCGTTGTTGGGACAAATGCATTTCGAGCCCCAATCACAGTTTGAGTCAGGAATTCGTTGCCGAGAAGTACCAACCGAATAACTCGGAAGATATTTGGAGGAAGAGGATCCCATTAAGAAATTAATAAAACCCTAATAAAACTCCGATTTTATCCCCAAAAAAATTTCACCAGAGAATCGATTACCAACCGGGATTTGGGACGACAAAGGGGACAAAACTAGAGGGGATCTCACCGGAATGTCGTTCCGGTTAAAGTTTGAGAACAATTTTGAGCGAAAAACCCAAAGATCTGAGATTCTCACCAAAAAAAACGAAGAACAGGGACGGAGAAGGTTAGGGTTTTTAGAGAAACAGAGAGATTTCTTGAGGAGAGAGAGGGAGACAGGAGGAGAGAGGGATCCGAAGAGAATGAGGAGAGAGAGGGTGAGAGGGTGAGAGGGTCGGGTTATAAGGAGAGAGAGGTGAGAGTGACGTTAGGATTTTATTAATTTAATAAGGGAGGTGGGTGGGTTAAATGAATAAAATATTATGGGTGGGGAAAATTAGGTGGAAATATGGGTAGATTCTTTAGGTTTTTTGGTTATTAGATTGAAATATAAGGGTATTTTAGGAAAAAAAGTATGTCCAAAAATGAAAAGATTCTAAGTGGATACAACATTATGAAACGACTAAAAAGGAAACGGATACAACAAAAAGAAACGGAGGGAGTACTAAACTCACAGTGATACCTAACATATCTTTAAGTTTTCATTTTAATGTTTGTGAATTGTGGATAATTAATACAACAATTGTATTTCTTTTGGGGGAAACAATACGATGATTTTTGCAAAGGGAGGTAAGCAGAAAGTTGTCAAATAATAAATATTCGATATAATTGTTTACGTAATTGAACCATGACTAATAGAACTTGTCTATTTGTGAATTTGAGGCTAGTGTTTTTACATAAATTCTCTAGCCAAGTAGCCAACCTTCTTGCTCAAGAGCTTTTAGTACTTACACTTCCTCTTGCAGACGGCGCCCCGGTCTATATAGCTAGTGTCTAATAGGCTATCATTACCTTTAATACTTTTTATTATTATTATTATTATTATTATTATTATTATTATTATTATTATTTGCATTACCTTTAATACTTAATTATTGGCTCTGCTACCAATTAACGAAGGCAAATTTGTCAAATATAACCTAATAAAGTTCTCGATTTGCCAATTACAATTTCTAATTTTGTCAATTACAACCTTAAATTTGTACATCTATTTTAAATTACAACCCGAAATTATTTTCCGGTAAAAATCGCCGAAAAATAATGTCATAACGTTATTAAAAAATTATGAAGTACATAATATTTGTAAAAAAAATATATTTTTCCGATTATTTTATTTTATTTTGTTTTAATTCTTATTTATCGGTTTATTTATTTTTATAGAAAATTTATAACTATTTTTTTTAATAACATTATGACATCATCTTCCGGTGATTTTTGCCGGAAAATAATTTTGAGTTGTAATTTAAAATAGATGCATAAGTTTAAGGTTGTAATTGGCAAAAATAGAAATTTGAGGTTGTAATTGGCAAATAGAGAACTTTATTAGCAAATTTTCCATTAACGAATTTCGTCCAAAAAATGATTTTTTTTATATATTTATCATCTTTTAAGTGTCAGGTTTTTTTTACTACCTTATCAAGTATAATTTCATATTCGGATATTTCATGAAATACCCCCGAGGTTTAAGTTAATTCACCAGGTACCCTCGTTGTTTCAGTAATCTACCAGGTACCCCTCAGGTTTCATTTTCTCGCATGATTTAACCCTGCCGTTAAGTGGCCGTTAGAAACTTTTTTTCACCAGGTACCCTCGTAATTTATTTCACCAGGTATCCCTGAGGTTTTTTAGATTTTCACCAGGTGCCCTTGTGCTTTATGGTAATTTCACCAGATACCCCTGCTCACCAACGGCTAGTTTCACCAGGTTTTGTTCTGTAACAGTTGCTGGGGGAGGGGAATATGAAGTGAAAGAGGGGGCTGTCAAATACCCTATTAAGTTTGATGCAAGGACTTGTGGTTGTGGAGTATGGCAAATATCTGGCATACCTTGCAGACATGGCCTTAGGGTTATTTACCACCAAAGACTTGAGGCTACTGATTTTGTGTCTCACTACTTCAAAGGGCAAGCATACAAGTTAACTTACTCAGAGCACATACACCCCATGCCTGACCCAACCCAATGGCCTTCTTTTGACCTTCCTATTATCCTCCCACCACCCATGAAGAGAGCATCAGGTAGACCCCCTAACCTGAGAAAAAGAGGTAAACATGATCCAAAAAGGGGAAAGAGAAATAGCACTGTGAGGTGTGGTAAGTGCAAGGAGGTGGGACACAATGCAAGGACATGCAGAGGTGGGGCCACTGCAAAGCAAAAGAAGGCTGCTGCTGCTGCTGCTGCTGGTGCTTTTGGTTCTGCTGGTGCAGCTGGTTCTGGTGCAGCTGGTTTACAGCAAGGGGGAGATCAAGGTGCTTCCAGTTCACAGCAACAACGTAATGCATCAAGTAAGGGAAAAAGGAAGCGTACTTGATTTTGTGATTTATGCATAACTTTTTGCTAAACTTATCATGTATATCTTTTGCCAATGGGAGCAAGTTTTTGTAGAGCTACACTTAAAGTTTTTGCGTGTCGGGGGCACACTTTTGTAAAGCTACTTAATTCGGAAATGAAATATCATATTATTGATGAAATGTCATCATTCACTTTCTCATTACAAATACTAGAATAAAAAACATTACAATGCCAATTTTGATAGTTCCATGCATTAATTTCTTTTGCTTCTTGAGTTTCTTCTTCATTTGGTGAATTTCTTCATCCAAGCTTCTGTTTTCTTCAATTTCTCCTTCCTTTGTGCTACCTCTGTTGTTTCTGATTGGCAGTGGTTGCTCAATGCTTCCCTTGCACCACTTGAAGTTGTCACATAAGTCACACTTGTAATATAGTCTTTGAGGATTTTTCATTGTTTCAGAACTTCTTATTGCAAATTTTTTCCCACATATGTTGCATGTTTTGTTTGGAACTACAACGTATGAGGATTCATACGTTGTAGAAGAAGATTGGGATTGAGAATATGAGCTCATTTGAAGGTGAGTTGGGAATTAGGGAAAATATGAGTTGGTTAAGGGGAAGAACAGAAATTTGTAGTGAAGAGTTGCAGCGGCTCCCCCTTTAAATAGAGAAGGCTTACCAACGGCTAGTTTTTTTTAAAAAAACTAGCCGTTGGTGAGCAGGGGTATCTGGTGAAATTACCATAAAGCACAAGGGCACCTGGTGAAAATCTAAAAAACCTCAGGGGTACCTGGTGAAATAAATTACGAGGGTACCTGGTGAAAAAAAGTTTCTAACGGCCACTTAACGACAGGGTTAAGTCATGCGAGAAAATGAAACCTGAGGGGTACCTGGTAGATTACTGAAACAACGAGGGTACCTGGTGAATTAACTTAAACCTCGGGGGTATTTCATGAAATATCCGTTTCATATTTACCACTTTAATTTTATGAAACCTATTCACCACTTTTTAACCAATATTTTTTATAAATTAAAGTGAGGTAAATAGGGCCCACATTGACGGAGGTTTGGATAAAATTCGTCAAGAGGTGATAAATATAAAACGTTTTTTTTAAATTAAGGTGGTAAATCCGTAAATACGAAGTATTTCATTACATTTTATGAGTTACTAGGTGGTAAATACAAAAGACTAAAAATTAAAATAAATATCAAAATATCCCAAAAAATGTCAAGCATGGCCCAAATATATTGTGCCCCATTTTCGTAGATGTCCTGCTACTTCAGTTTCTACATTATTACACAAATTACGAGACTTCTTCTAAAATAGGGGAAATTAGGATTGAAATGTATCGTGAGTAAAATTATAGATTAATATAATTAGAAATGCTGAATAATGAAAGTGTATATCTTAAATAAATACGGATTGAGTATAATAATGAAAGTGTATATCTTAAATAAATGCGAATTGAGTATAATTTTCCCATGGATTAATTATGTTACAAAATTATGTTGAAGCAAATCTCTGTTATTGGAGTCACGTGATGCATGGGGTCAATGGTTCAATAAAAGAAGATGCAGACTTAATTTATGAGCTAAGCTAAAGCTAGGCTTATACATTTATAGTAATTTTCTCTAACTTTGCTGCATATTGCTATTATAAGTTACGTAGCTCCTACAGTTCTATCTTCCACTCCTACACGTAATTAAAATTAAACTGAGTGACATATATTAAGGTTTTGGTAATTACTAATATTAAATTAATAAGTCATTTCAAATGTCTTATACTCCGCATCGGTTTGACCCGTGTGAGTATTAAGGGACGGAGGACTTTTTATAGGCCCGGGGCGGAACATAAAAACATGCAGGGCCCCTTACAAATGTTATATTTCCTTCTATTTACAATTTAAATACATTTTTCAGTTTTGAAAAAGAGTGTAAAACCCAAATATTTATGAGAATAGAAACAAAATTATCCAAATTTGTTTCCCCATAGCAAAAAATACACTAAATATCAAGAATAAATTATTTTAGGGATTTAAAGAGACAAAGAAAACCACCTGATCGATTAGAAAAAAAAAAAAACATTCTGCTTATCAAAAACATAAAAAAAAGTTTATAATTCAATTAAGAGATACATCATACTACTAATGAACCATTAAGAAGAAAGATTTAAAAAATGAACAAAACATTACTTGATATTACATTACATGGGCGGGAGTCGAACACGGGAATATTGGGCTTTGTTACTTCGCTTAAACCAACTTAGCAACAACATATAATGATGTTTAGTGCAAATTATCCCTCCTTTTCAAATTATTAAAAGATATCAAATATTCAAATAACGTTATAGATGGGTGAGTGAAACTGACATACCGTGGGTCGAAAGCTTCTGAAACATCACCTCCAAACCGCAACAGCAACTACCAACAAGAAGATGATAATATGAGGGAGCATTTTTTTGTCAATTTCGGTTTTACCTTGATTTTGTTTAAAAAGTTTTTCTGGGAATATGGGGTTTAAAGCTTTGTTTAAAGATTTTGTGGGGTTTGAAGCTTTGTTTGAAGATTTTGTGGGGTTTGAAGCTGTTTGATGATGCAGTTATTATTGTTGAAAGTGATGGCTTCTTGCCCTTGTCAGAGCTCTTCGTGGAGAGTGATTGGCATCTGATATTCTGATGCTTGATGATATATTGTTTTAATTATGCTCCAGTTTTTCTGACCATTTTTAACCTTGGGAGGTTGGCATACGATTATGGGAGGGCGACATTCCGAGTAGTATTATGAACGATTTATTAATCTTAATTTACTCTATTTAGGTTCCTTTAAATTAAAAAAAAGAAAGAAAGTTATATGATGATACTTTGTACTTTATGTGGATGAACATTTGAGATCTTTATTCTTTAGATACTTGTTGTTCTTAATTTAATTTCAATATGATATGTTGGTTGCAAATCGAGGGTTGTTTTTAGAGTTGGCTTGCTTTTAACGTGAAATTTTGATGGACAATCTGATCAAGTTCTGATGTTGGGTGCTGCCCTGATTAGGGATGGAAGCGGGTCAAAGTAAGACCCTATCTGGACCCTATCCTAAATTAGGGTATGCGTCTTAATTTTTTAGACCCTATAGGATAAGGGTAGGGTATGTCATTTATAATTATGCATTATTTGAGTCGTTTTATTGTGGTTTTAGTGTTTGAGTATTTTTTTCCTTAATTTCTTGTTTTGAGTATTTATAGTTTAGTTTAGTTTAGTGTAATTAGCAATTTTTGTTAGTTTTTAGGTCTTATTTTCTTAATTTATTTCTTTTTCTTTATTTTGTTAATTTTTTTTACGTTACTAATTTTCTAATTCTCTTATTATTATTATTATTATTATTATTATTATTATTATTATAAAAACGTTACAAGCTTAACAAGCTACAAAGATCAAATGAACTACAAGAAGTTGGAGGGGAGCCGAGATACAATATTATTATTATTATTATTATTATTATTATTTATTTTGTTTCTTCCCTCGTGCTTTTATTGTGTGTAGGTGATGTCGGGAGTGTCATGCTACGAGTTTCAAAGGCCGATTGATCGTACTACATGTCAAGAAGGCAAATCCCTATCCTACACCACACCCTCCTATATCCTACACCACATCATCTCATGGCATTGTAGAAGCCAACAACCTTGGCATATCACGAGCTACACAACAGGTCCGCAGCAACACAAAGCAGCTCACGAATACAGGCACAACTCAACATTGATTGGTTTGGGTGTTCGTGATTGGACATTAACTAGGGACTTTCAAGATTAAATTATATATTACATGGTTAAGCATTTTCAATACATGTTGCATTTAACTTGATCAATTAAGTGTTCCATGATTGCTTGGAGTAGTCTAGTTGGGTTGGAAAGGGATTAAAGACCCAAACTTGACTATTTGGTTGACTTAGGACTTTGATTACCCCGGGTATGATAGGGTAGAACGGGAGTTCATCCTTGGTGCTTAGAGATATTGTCCGAACACTGGGAGGTGGTTGGAGACTTGGAGCTAATTGTGAATTCAACGCTTATTCATGTAGTGCTTGTGAATCTTCCCCGTTTTCAATTCTTTTATGTCCATTCTATGATTTGTTGTTGTTTGACCCATTCTCTAATCTCGTTAATCTTTGACTTCTTAATTTAGTTTAATTTTTGGTCAATTAGTGATTTTCTGGGGTCTGAAGCTTTGTTTTGAGTTGGGTATGGACCGGGTTATTGTTGAAAATGATTGCTTGCCCTTGATCACAGCTCTGCGTGGAGGGAGCAAAGGCAATAGTGACTGGCATCTGATACTTGATGATATTGGTGCTTTATGCTCGAGTTTTTCTTATGTGGCATGGTCATTTGTTAAACGAAATGGTAATAGAGTCGCTCACAATTTAGCCCATTTTCAACCGTGGGAGGTTAGGGCTGCGATTATGGAAGGACGACAGTCCGAGTAGTATTATCAATGTACGGAGTAGCAAATAATGATCTATTAATCTAATTTCCCCTCTTTGTGTTTCAAAAAAAATGTTTTATGATGATATTTTGTACTTTATGTGGACGAACATTTGAGATCTTTAAGCACTTGTTATTCTTAATTTAACTTCATTATGATATGTTAGGTTGCAAATCGAGGGTTGTTTAACTTTAGGGTAGGGTATGGGTGTATGAGATAGCAGGTATAGGGTAAGAGCTCCATTTTCTCAAACCCATACCCTATTCATGGACCCTTAAAATCCATACCCTACCCAAATCCTAAACTAAATCCGCTCAAATTTTATGGAAAAAAATAAAAATGAAGAATAATAATAATAATAATAAAAAAACCCTAAATCAATTCACAAAATCACCTCTAGTCCTCTAAAAGTAAGTTGACACTACGTACAACTCTCTAAGTGAAAGAAACCTCAAACATTGACGTTGTATAGTTGGGAACTTGAGATTTATTACTTTGTCAGCTTAGTACATTAAATTGTGATGTTTTTAAGGAATGACACGGATGATTTTTGGAGACTAACTATTTATTGGTTTTAAATTGTCAAATTCATCGTTAGTCTTGTATTATTTTTTGCGCATAACATATAATTATATATAAAAAAGCTGATAAAAGTTATCGAAAAAATAAACATTGTAGACCCGCTCTAAACCCTAGACCCTGCCCATACCCTACCAGACCCATAGGGACAGGGTAAGAGTCTGATAATATTAGACCCTACAGAGTAAGAATAGGGTATGGGTATACGTCAAAAAATTAGGGCCCGGGTATTACTAGACCCTACCCATTACCATCCCTAGTCCTGATCTGTTCTGATGCACTGCTCCTGGTTGCTCTGTTAGGTTCGTGTTGCGGTGCGTTTTTCAGCCTGTTCATAGGTGGTTTTACTTGAGCTTATACACTTTGATTTGCTTTTGGAATAAATGTTGATGGACAATGATTTTTTTATGACATGTGACTATTCATTTTTATTTCCGGGTCAGTTATGAGTATATCATTTGATGAGCTCACAAGCCACAACGTTGCACTCACCTGCGAAATTGATATAGAACAAAAAAACTTTGAATTACGTTTGATACATAACTCGTATACAATTACATCTTTATGAGCGAACATGAATTCTTTTTAATGTTATACTATTTGTATACTCCACATAGAAGTATATTATGTTGTTACTACTATAATTTAATTAGATCGGTTAGTACGTGAAACATTAAACATATATACCGTGGGTCGCAAGCTTCCAATCCTTCTAAAACAACACCTCTAAACCGCAACCGTAAGGAAAACAAGAAGATAATTTGAGGGGGCATTTTGTATGTATGATCGATCTATTTTAAGCTGCAGAAGATCGACGATTTAATTTGATCGGATATTGAGGATAACACAGTTATCGAGTCTATATGAATTAAAAATTTACGGAGAGTAGAAGATCTAATTTGTATTATAAATAGAAGTATATGCCCACAAATAATAACACATATTGATAGTTCAGTAGGAACACTTGACAAGAGGGGGGGTGAATTGTTTCTTGGGAACTTGGGTAAGTTTCTTGCGGAATTTAAACAATAAAGAGACTGAGAATAATGAGCGAAGAAAGATATAAAATGGAGGAACCTTCTTGACCCTAATCAAGAAGAACCTCACTACTCTTTTGTATTAATGTAATAACTCTATTACAAATACACTCTCTAACTCGAGTTCCTCTCGAACACGAGTTCCCCACAGCAATCCCCTTTGATTACTGTGCTCCTCTTTCTCTCTCTGACTTAACTCTAAGTCGCTCCTTTTCTCTTTGACTTAACTCTAAGTCGCTCTGTTTCTCTTTGACTTAACTCTAAGTCAATTAAGGATCACTCAACCCTTAAACCCAAAATACAATTTGATATAAAACTCTAGTACGTAATAAAGCTTATAATAATAAGGAACTCAAGGAACACTCTTTTGAAAACTGATTCTCTTTTAAAACGTTTAAGCTCTTAAAATATATTTTGCAAAGATCAGTTGTGTGTTTTGAAAAGCTAAAACTCTTCTCCTTTTATAGGAGAGTTTTACTTAGGGTTTGGTACCCATGTTTCCCTCAACCACCCACTAGCAGTTACTGCTCAGTAACACACTACAAGAAATTGATTAATTTTCGACCGCCAAAAGTAGTTGGTAAAACACGAAATACGGTTGGTAAATGTTTTAGCGACCGCCAACAGTCGTAAAAGGGCGGTCAGTGTTCACCTGGACGGTAATTAAGAAAACTCCGACTGTAAAGCGGTCGCTAAACTTTACCGTCTGAAATAGCGACTGCTTAGGAGTTGGTATTTTATCGACTGCCGTTACAGTCGGTAATTTAATTTAGCGACTGCCATTGCAGTCGCTAATTTAACGACTGCGTTAGTAGTTAGCGGTCGGAAATTTACTAATTTACCGACCAACTAAGCAGTCGGTAAATTACCGACTGCTTAGTTGGTCGGTAAATTAGTAAATTTCCGACCGCTTTGGCAGACGGTAAAGTTAATTAAAAAAATAAAAAAAAAATCAAAACCATCCAACTGGAAAGAAAACCAGCGAATGGTTTTGATTTCTTTAAAGCAAAATCATTTGAGTTGGCGTGCTTCAATGGTCTTCAATATCCAAATCCAAGATTCACAATTGGGGATAAATTAATTCCCAAAACAATAACCCAACTCTTAATTAAGAACAATTACACAGAACAAAGAAAATGGTATGAATTAATTACCAACATACACATATAGAGATAAAATAACAATTTATAAAGAGAGTGCTTAAATAAATCCAATCCAAAAAATAGATTTATATATCTGAATAAAATTAATTACAAGGATGCAAAAAAATAACCACCCAAAAATTAAGACTAATATCAAGAATAATCTTAAAAAATCTAGATCTACAACTAAAACATGAAAATCATGTACAAAAACCACTATTCTTGGATTTTTCACCAAAAAACATCAATCTTGGATTCTTTATCAGAAATCCAAATCTTTTTCACCATAAAACATCAATCGGGATCCTCCATTCTTTGACTAAAACCTAAAAACCAACCTTTTTCAGTGATATTTTGTCGGAGATGGAAATGCAAGTCGGGATCCTCCATTCTTCCACATGTGATTTGGTAGATAGAACGATAATTTTTGGGGATTACAGGGCCGCCGCAACGCGGAGGCGGAGGTCGAAGGTAAAGGGCAGAGAGGTTTGATTAAGAGAGGAGGCGGAGATCGATGGTTGGGGTTGATACTAAAGGTAGGCAAATCGATATAAAACACCAAAGTTTGATGTTATTGTGTTGAATTTTTAGTAGGAAAAAGAGTGGGGGAGATGAAGGGGGAGGTTTCCTGGTGAGAGAAAGAGGAGCTTGTGAGAGAAATAGGGATAAAGAGGCGGAGAGGATGGGATTTCTTAGGGTTTTAACACGAGAGCAGTAAGTTACATATTCTCGGAAAAACAACTTTTTTTACCGACTGTTATTGTGGTCGGTAAATGATTTTTACCGACTGCCTTATGTGCGGTCGGTAAATAGGTTTTTAGCGACCGTTCAAGCAGTCGGTAAATAATTTTTTAACGACTACCTAGTCTACGGTCGGTAAATTACTTTTCACCGACTGCTTGGGCGGTTGCTAAAATGTTAAATTTATTTTGGAAATAGTCGGATTTTTACCGACTGCTATTTAGTCGGGACACATGGGGGAGAAGTCGTTAATTTAGCGACTGCTGTAGAGGCGGTCAGTAAATGTAAAAAATAACGACTGCTTCTAAACCGGTCGGTAAATTAACGACCGCTTCCAAAGTGGTCGGTAAATTTTGTTTTACCAACTACTTTTCTGGCGGTCGGTAAATTTAGTCGGTAATCAAGCGCTTTCTTGTAGTGGGGAGAGTTTCAAGGAACGTGGAAAAACTTTTACTTGAGAAACAAGGAGAATAAATCAGAATCCTATGTTTCATTTATTAATTAAATATATTTTATTTATTAAAAAGATTTTCCAAGTTAAAACTCTTTTATAATTACAGTTAACATATTTCATTTAAAACGTACCAAAATACTATGTCCCTTTCATACCAAATTACTTATAAACTTTATTAAATACTTACATAAATCCTAAAACATAAACTCATATGTTGTAGTCTTCATGTTGCACCTTTAGAAGCTTCACTCGAAGACTTCCCAATTTGTTCCTTCTCTGGAACGCCGAGGATCCACATAATATATGAGGATCTCGCCTTAGGAACTCGCCTAAGGATCTCGCCTTGCTTAATGATTATTTCTTCAATGTAGTGTCTGACATGGATCAATTACTTGCTTATATTCCACGTTGCTTAGTTTATCCAACTCAGGATCTCCTTAACTTAGCATTATCCCTCTAAGGATCTCGGAACCTATTATGCAACATAACTTAACCAATTGTCAGGAGTTTGCTTTGTCATCATCAAAACTTTAGGGTCAACAATATTCCCCCTTTTTGGTGATGACAACAAAAGCAAACTTTCACTAAATGCAGCAATAATCAATTAGCATAAATATAAAGCAATAAATTAAATAAATTATTTTTATAAAAATTAATCTAAACTTCCTAAATGAAATTAAGGAAAAATGAAATTAATTTTAATAAACGAAAATAAAATTAAAAACGAGAAATAAAATTTTATAAACTTACATCGAGAAGAGAGTAGTGAGACGGATTCAAGTGATCAATTTAAGTTAAGTTTGCATTCATTTCCCCCTGTTGGCATTAACAAAAAGTAGAAATACACAATACTAATATATACCGATTAGAGCGCCCTCCGATCAACAGTTGGCAAACTAAGTTAGCCTCAAAGTTAAGTTCCAACGTACTAAATTCGAATATAAAACATAATAATTAACAAGCCAAGTTTTTAGAGATACGATCTTTTAGGAGTTCCACAGAAATAAAGGAAGAGAAATTGTATGTTTCCCAACAGATGGTTACATACAAAAAAAATAAAATAAAATAAAATAAAAAGTTCCAAAAAAATCAAAAGCGTAATGTAACACAAATGGATAGGATCAGGAATGACGGCTTGGGTATGTAGCAAGTTTAAGTTGTTCCTGTTTCAACTGCATATAGATACATATCCTTTCTCAATTTCCATTGCGTCTTTTCATTTTTCCACTTTCTCATCATCATTCTCATTATCATAATATATATCAACAGACAACAGAGAACTGTTCACCTTAGGAACCACGTTGTTAACCCTTTTTTTTTTTTTTTTTTTTTTTTTTTTTGGTAACAACTGCATCCCTTTAATATAATTCACAACCCCAAAAAAAAACTTCTCATAAACCAAATTTGCATCATCAACCGAAGGAACACGGAATGAGGTAAGTTCCCCCTTAGAACAATCCGTCTTATTTCTTTTTCGTTTTCCTTTTTTTTTTTTTTTTTTTTTTTTTTTTTTTTGGAGCCCTTCCTTGCTGTTTTGCGTCGAACAGAAACCCAGGGGTGGGTGGGTGGGTAGGATCGCAGTCGGGTCTGGGCGACAGATATGGGTTGCGAACGGCAGGGTGGTTTGTTTGTGAGGTGGTTCGCGAACAGGCTGGGGACGAGTGGATCTGGGTTTGGGTTGTGGGTCGCGAACAGGTTTTGGGCGATATGGTTGGTGGAGTTGGACGGTGACGGTGAATGTGGGTGGCCGGCGTCGAGGGCAAGCTGGACGGTGGTTCTGGGCTGGGCGGAGATGGGTCGCGAACTGGTTGGTGAAAGGGTGTTCGCGAGCGGGTGTGGGTGGAGGGTTTTGGGGGCGTTTGTCGGAAGTGGTGGTGTGGGTTTCGGCGACGACGGTGCTGCGATGCTTAGGGTTGAGCCGCTGCCGCCGGTGGTCGAGGCTGCTTGAGTCCGGCCGCCGGTGGTGGTGGTTATTTTCAATTTGGGCATTTTTCATGGCTAGGGTTTGAAATTGGGGATTTTTAATTTTTAGGGTTTCTTGTGTTTTGAATTGGTGAGATTGGTGTGATCCATAGGTGTGAGAGATCCATAGGTGTGATCCATTTGCTTTTAATTTTGGAAAAGATAAAATTTAATGGAATAAATGAAAGGTTGAAGGATATATTTATAAGAGAAAAAAAATTAATTTGTGGAAAAATAAAATTTGTGGGAAAAATAAAATAAAATGAGTAAATAGAAATTTGTAACAAAAAAATAACCATGATCCTCCTAGATTAGTGGAACTTTGTGAATTACGTATCTCATATGTTGTTCCTAAGTTTTGGTTGATGACACACACATATTGCAAACTTCCTGATTATGGTTGCTAAATGACTTTGAACAGGCATATGCCCAAGTTTCTATTAGGATAGGAACTTGAATAAACTGGTGAAGTTCCTGAGGTACACTTGGAACAGTCAATGGAGTTTCAGAGCTGGAAGTTGTATCTGTTCCAGTTTGAAGTCACAAGAGGAGCAACACAGTTACATATCAAGAGTTCCGAATATCCACAAGAACTATTACAGACTCATAGCCAAGAGTTCCTGTGTTAGCTAGAAAGGAACTCATCAATGTTCCTTGGCTGGAACGTCTGAAGCTTCTGAGTTGCAAGTTCCAGACAAAGGGAAGACATGAAGTCTAGGTAGTCCACTGTACTTAGAACTTTATGTAAATATTAATTATGCTAATGGTATATAGAGTACTCAAGGAACTTATGATTTAATTAGGCCATTTATTTTTTTTTGGAAGCGATTTTTATGGAAAACATTTTCATAAATAAAAACAAGTTTTGCTTATTTAATATAAAATAGATTTACGTTTTATTTTATTTAAACAAAACTTATTTTCCTAAAAATTCTCCTAAGTTTTTGTAGATAAATAAAATCTGTTTTTAAAGAAATGTTTTAGGGTTTGATTGAGTCAAATCATCAACCGCTTCATGGCTGAACGTGGGAAGTGGTCTTCCCCTTGTTCCTCAAGTCAAGGGACGTGGAGACCAAAGTGCTGGCAGTTAGCAGTTGAGGTTTTGAAGGGAACTAACCCTAAGGATAAACACTATAAAAGGGAAATCGTTTTTGGTTTAAAGTACACAAACATTCTGAGAGTTTTTGCTTTCCTAAAAACGTTTTGTCTAAGATTTTCTAAAACAGTTTGTGTCCTAGTTAATTCAAAGTTCCTAAGTTTCTTATATCCTCACAAAAGCATTATTAATATCTAGAGTTATCCAAACACAAATTATATTTTGTATTAGTAAGGATAGAGTTATCCTGTTTAGACTTAGAGTTTAAGTCTGAGAGAGAGGAGTTAAGGAGTTGTAATCGAAGTAGATTACTGTGAGGAACACGAGTTTGAGAGGAACTTGTGTTGGAGAGATTATTGTAATCGAGGCATTACCATAATAAAAGAATTCTCTTCTTGATTAGTATCAAGAAGTTTTCACAATTGTTGTTATTGTCTTCTCTATTCTCAGTTTCTTGATTGTTTCTTAAGTTCCGCAAGAAACTTTATCAAAGTTCTAATTACAATTCACCCCCCCCCTCTTGTGCGTGTTCCTACTGGAATAACAGTTGGTATCAGAGCCAGTACTCACCAAAACACAGGAAACCCTGTTTGAGTCAAGTTCCTGAAAGTATGAACTCACAAGAGAAACTGGAAGAAGGTTACTCGACACAAAGGCCACCTATGTTCAATGGCAAGTTCTACTCATACTGGAAGAATAGAATGGAGATATTCATCAAAGCTGAAAATTACCAAGTTTGGCGTGTAATTGAAGTTGGAGACTTCGAGGTAACAAAGACCAATGCTGAAAACGAGGTAGTTCCTAAACCAATGTCTGAATTTTCTAAAGAAGACTTTGATAAATATGAGATGAATGCCATGGCTGTCAAAATCTTGCATTGCGGGCTTGGACCTCATGAACACAACAGAGTCATGGGGTGCAAGAACGCAAAACAGATTTGGGAACTACTTCAAGTAACCCACGAAGGAACTAATGAAGTTAAGCGTTCCAAAATTGACCTTTTGATGTCTAAATATGAAAGATTTGAGATGCTTCCAAAAGAAACTATTCAAGAAATGTTCACTAGATTTACTAACATAACCAATGAATTAGTTTCTCTTGGTAGAATCATTCCCACAGATGAACAGGTAAGAAAAATACTAAGAAGCATGCCACAAGATGATCGCTGGAGAACAAAGGTCACTGCACTGTTTGAGACCAAGGACTTCACCAAGTTCAACATTGAACAACTTGCTGGTTCCTTGATGACACACGAACTGCATCTTGGAGCTGCTGTTCCCGAGAGCTCAAGAAATCGAGGACTTGCGCTAAAGGCTGAGGAACTCGATGAATCTGAACCAGATGAAGAAGAGGCTGCCATGCTGGTCAGAAGAATGAGAAAGCTCTATAGGAACTTCAAACCAGGAAACCAGAAAGGAAGGAACTTTGCCAAGAAAATCACTAGTTCCAAAACTGAGCAAGGTTGCTTCAAATGTGGAGAAACTGATCACCAAATTCGTGAATGCCCTCTGTGGGAGAACGACAAGACCAGAGGAAAAGGGAAGGAACAGGTCAAAGATCGCTTTAACAAGTCTACCTTCAACAGACCAAACTTCAAAAAGGCCATGATAGCTGCATGGGGCGAAGCAACAGACTCAGAAGACGATGAGGAACAACCAAATGAAGAAACTGCAAATCTCTGCCTTATGGCTAGAACAGAAGGAACTGACCAAGTTCCATCAGAAGAAGTAAGTTCCTCCACTCTTCAGTGTCTCTCAAAGTCAAAACTAATTGAACTGTTGCTAGAAACTCTAGATGATTACAAAAAGCTAAGTATATTAAAAGCACAAAGTGATAGAGCCTTGGAACTCAGTAAAGACCACATAAATTATCTGAACAATATTAGATCTGATGTCCAAGGCAGGTTCTTTGAATTACTAGATAGAAATACCTCTATTAATGAGTCATTCGAAAAAATTAGAAATGAAAACATCCTTCTACAAGTTCAACTCAGTCAATATAAGATGTTTAATTTAAGTTTAGATCCTACAAAATCCTTGGAAATCAACATGGGAATTTTTAACATCGACTTAGAAAATTTAAACAAAGATCTGATCACCACAAAGGAACAAAAAGAGAAACTGGAAAGGGAACTATCCATGGC
The DNA here is from genome assembly GCF_020520425.1 of Spinacia oleracea. Taxonomy (NCBI): domain Eukaryota; kingdom Viridiplantae; phylum Streptophyta; class Magnoliopsida; order Caryophyllales; family Amaranthaceae; genus Spinacia; species Spinacia oleracea. Next base: position 17,815,750 of record NC_079488.1, read on the forward strand.
CAGGGCACAGAGACAACCACCTAAAGTTCCTCCCAAATGGATTGAGAATGCTCAATCTAAGAGAACAGAAGGATTGGGCTTTAACCATAAAAATAGTCATAAGAAGAAGTATGTGGATCTTCCTAGTGTAAAAGTCTGCTTCTCATGTGGAAGTGGAAGTCACATAAGTACTGAGTGTTCCAAGATGAAGGAACAGGATCAAAGAAACATTAATTATGTAAAACAAAAATGGGTTAAGAAGTCTGAAGTTATAGTTGAAAAGGAACTCGAGGAAACCCGAGTTCCTGTAACTAACCTTTGATCTCTTTACAGATTCTAGTGAAGGGGAACAGCTCGTGGTATCTCGACAGCGGGTGTTCCAAACACATGACAGGAGACAAATCTAAATTCCTCTCACTAGAAGCCTACAATGGAGGAACTGTGACCTTTGGAGACAACATGAAAGGAGAAATTATTGGAATTGGAAAAGTTGGAAGGTCAAGTTCCTACGCCATTGAAAATGTATTTTTAGTCGAGGGTTTGATGCACAGTCTACTAAGCATCTCTCAATTCTGTGACAAAGGAAACTCTGTAAGTTTCACTTCTGAAAACTGTCAAATTATAAACAATAACACTGGGAAGGTTATTTTGGAAGGAACTCGTAAAGGGAACACATATTCTGTGGATCTCAATACAGTTCCCAGGAACAATCTAACCTGCCTCAGTGCCCTTGAAGAAAATTCCCTACTATGGCACAGGAGGTTTGGACATGCTAGTTTCTCGTTGCTTGACAAACTAAGATCAAAGGAACTGGTTCGAGGACTCCCCTCAATCAAGTTCCTAACTGATAAAGTGTGTGATGCATGTGCAAAAGGCAAGCATGTCCGAAGTTCCTTTAAATCTAAGAAATTGGTAAGCACCACAAAACCATTGGAACTCATCCATATGGACTTATGTGGACCAATGAGAATTCAAAGCAGAAGTGGGAAAAAATATGTATTAGTTATTGTTGATGATTACTCTCGCTTTACTTGGGTCATATTTCTAACAAGCAAGGATGAAACGTTTGATGAGTTTGTTACATTTTCAAAGAAAATCCAGAAAACCACAGGTCATCAACTGATCCATATAAGATCAGATCATGGAACAGAATTTGAAAACTACAAATTCGATGAATACTGCAAGGAACAAGGTATGGACCACAATTTCTCAGCTCCCAGAACTCCACAACAAAATGGAGTTGTTGAGAGGAAAAATAGAACCCTAGAGGACATGGCAAGAACCATGCTAATAGCCAGTTCCTTGCCTAGGAACTTCTGGGCTGAAGCAGTCAATACTGCTTGTTACATTATAAATAGAGTTATGATTCGAGCAATCCTAAACAAAACCCCCTATGAGCTACTAAAAGGTATAAAACCCAACATCTCTTACTTTAGAGCCTTTGGGAGCAAATGTTTTGTCCACAACAATGGAAAAAGGAACTTGGGGAAGTTTGATGAAAGAAGCGACGAGGCAGTGTTCCTAGGATATGCCTTAAATAGCAAGGCTTATAGAGTTTATAACAAAAGATCTATGTGTGTTGAGGAAAGTGTACATATAATATTTGATGAATCTAACAAAACTGACATAGTACAGGAACAAGAATTTTTCGAGATTGGTTTATCTCGTGCTGCAGAAAATGATGAGGAGTTCCAAATAAGCAAACACACAGCAAGAGGAACTGCTCAACAAAATCAAGAAGTTCCAGTACTAGAGGAACAAGCAGAAAACCAAGAAGATCCAGAAACAACACCAGAGGAACCCCAACAGGGAACTCAGGTCATAGAAGGAACTGACGAAAATGCCACAACACCAGTAGCTCAATTTCAACCTAAACCTTGGAAGCATCTAAAGTCCCACCCAATGGAACTCATTGTAAGTGACATCAGAAAAGGAACTCAGACAAGGTCACAACTAAGGAACTTCTGCGCATTCCACGCGTTCCTCTCCATATTTGAGCCAAGAAATCACACTGAGGCTCTGGAAGATGCTGACTGGATCATTGCCATGCAAGAAGAATTAAATGAATTCAAAAGAAACAAGGTATGGCACTTGGAACCCAAACCAAAGCACCAGAAGGTGATAGGGCTAAAATGGGTGTTCCGGAACAAGAAAGATGAACATGCAACAATCATAAGGAACAAAGCAAGGTTAGTGGTCAAAGGTTATAATCAACAGGAAGGCATTGACTTTGAAGAAACATTTGCACCTGTTGCTAGATTAGAAGCCATTAGAATCTTAATTGCTTTTGCTGCTTTCATGGGTTTTAAACTTTATCAAATGGATGTTAAATGTGCTTTCTTAAACGGTTTCTTAGAGGAAGATGTTTATGTGGAACAGCCCCCTGGATTTGAAAATCCCGAATTTCCAAATCACATTTACAAATTAGATAAGGCTCTCTATGGACTAAAACAAGCCCCTAGATCTTGGTACGAGAGATTATCAAAGTTCCTCCTTCAAAATGATTTTAAAAGAGGTAGAATAGACAAAACCTTATTCTTAAAATCTAGAGGAACTGACTTGTTAGTAGTTCAAATTTATGTTGATGATATATTATTTGGAGCAACTAATGAAAATTTGTGCAAGGATTTTGCAAGCTTGATGAGCAGTGAATTTGAAATGAGTATGATGGGGGAACTCAACTTCTTCCTTGGTTTACAAATCAAGCAAACCGAGGAGGGAATCATGATACACCAACAAAAGTATGTGAAGGAACTCCTAAAGAAATATGAGCTAGAGTCAGCCAAAGTAAATCACACTCCCATGGGAACTGCTACCAGATTAGACACTGATCCAAATGGGAAAAGTGTGAATCAAACAAAATACAGAGGTATGATTGGATCTCTATTATATTTAACAGCCAGTAGACCTGACATTTCTTTTAGTGTAGGACTATGTGCAAGATTTCAATCAAATCCAAAGGAGTCCCATCTAACTGCAGTGAAAAGAATACTAAGATATCTCAAAGGAACTGATGACCTATGCCTTTACTATCCAAGAAGTGGATCCTTCGAGCTAAGAGGATATGCAGATGCTGATTATGCAGGTGACTTAGTGAATAGAAAAAGCACATCAGGTATGGTACAGTTCCTAGGTCCATGCATGGTTTCTTGGGGTTCCAAGAAACAGAATACTGTTGCTCTATCCACAGCTGAAGCTGAGTATGTAGCTGCTGCAGCTTGTTGCTCACAAATTCTATGGATAAAACAACAGTTAAGAGATTTTGGTATTATCTATGATTGTGTTCCTATCTATTGTGATAACACTAGTGCTATTTGTATTTCAAAAGATCCGGTTCATCATTCCCGAGTCAAACACATCCACATCAGACACCATTTCCTTAAAGATAATGTTGAGAAAGGTTTGATCAAATTAGACTTTTGCCAAACTGATCACCAAATTGCTGATATTTTAACTAAGCCTTTGAACAGAGAGAAACATGAGAAAATGAGAATGGAACTCGGAATGATCAAGCTAAGGTAATTGCCAAATTGGAGTTCCTCTAAGGCAAAAGCAAAAATCATGGTACATATAGACTATTACAAACACAAAATCTTGTGTGCAAACATAGTTGAAGCTTACCATCGTGGCAAATTCACTCACACTTCAAATGAGCAAGGTAAGCAGTTCCTTTCAAACTAGTTAAGTCAGAGATACGAAATTAAGCAAGTCAAAGTCAAACACAATTTTTTATTTTATTTTCCTTTTATTTTTATCAATTTTTTAATTAAAAACCGAATACCCATATTCAAAGAATGTTTGGAACGGTTCCATTGGCAATAAATAGGAGAAACTCTTCACTTTCCACAATCAATCCATGCAACCCCCTTTCTCTCTCTCACACGCCTTCTCCACTGACATCACCTCTCCTTCCACCTATAAAATAAAAAACCTCAACCATGGTTCTCACAAGCAACAACACTGATCTCACATCCCTCAAACGAAAGAGAAACCCTTCATCACCTGTTCCCATGGATACCTCGCCCATTCAATCGCCAATTCCTCTTCGATCCCACAATCCAATGCTCGCAATCACTCAGGGGGAACAAACCAACACTGACATCGAAATGAAATCCCCAATCTCAAACCCTAGATCCTCCACAAGAAAATCCAAAAAACGACGAGTGGAAATTTCTGGTGAAAACATCGAGGAAACAGAGGAGATTGCTCAAACTCAGGGGGAAGTAAAAGGGTCCAAGAAACTCACTGCAAAGGAAAACAATCTGGTCGAGGGGTTCGCAATCAACTCAACATGGTGTGAAGCCACGAAATTTAAAGAGTTGATGGAAATCCTTGAACAACAAAAGTGGGTAAGTCTGTTGAGTACCTATGCCAAATCCCCCTTAATTCCTGAAGCTATGAAAGAATTTTGCAAGAACTTTGCATGTGTTGATAATGTATGCTCAAGTAAAGTGAATGGAACTCGCATCGAATTTGATGCCTCTTATCTGGAACAGCTGTTTGGTACACCCAATAGGGGTTTTGATATGTGGCTCAAAGGTCAAATCACAGTGACCATAGATAATGTAGATGAGAAAGATATAGTTGGTTCCATTGGAGGAGATTCTAAAGTATCCACCTCCACCTCACACAACTGCTTTTCACCTCTTCAAAAATTACTGTTTAATATTGTGTGGAGAGGTGTAGTTCCTCGAACTCAGAAAAGGAACATAGCAAGTCTGTTTGATGCATGTCTCATGTATTGTCTTGAAAGGAAAATTCCCATAAACTTTCCTGCAATCATGATCAAACACTTATCCACCTGTATCCCCAAATTCAAAATTCCATACTCCTCCCTTCTCACAGAAATCTTCAAAAGCTTCTCAGTTGACCTTAGCCCATACTTTGTGATTCCCTTAAAATCCACCCAAATTCTTCAACTTGAAATGCTCCATCTGTTAAATCTTAAAGTGGTTCAGGGTAAAGTCATTAGGGCTGGAAAGGAAGAGAAACAAGATGAGGAAGATCAGGAAGAAACTGCAGTTAAAGAAGAAGTGGAGGAGGAGGAGGAACTCGAACAAATAGAGGTCCCTTTACCTCGAGGGAACAGGAAGAGTGTAGGAAAAAGAAAGAGCATGAGGGTAGCAATGAAGGAGAACAAGAAAAGAGGGCCTGTCTTCATGGAAATAAATGAGGAAGGAGATGTCAAGGAGATGCCCATAGAGGAGGATGCTGTTCCCCTGAATCAAGAGGAACTGCCTGAAACTGTTAGGCCAAGAAAAAGGACACCCAGATCCTCCAAAAAGACCAAAGCTCGTTGTGTTCCATCTGAACAGGAACATGTTCAAGATCATGGAGGTGCCTGGAACACAAAGGATGATCAGATATTGGAGCTAAAGGCAACAGTTGCTCGTCTGGTGGAACTACAGGAGGGAACAGATCACAGGATTAGCTCAATGCAGGCCCACATAGGTGCATTGGTTACAAGTGTCAAGACTCTCCAAAACGATCTTCACCACTACTCAGACCAAGCCAATGCAACTCGTGCCACAATCCTCACCAAGATCAACAATCTGGAATCTTTTGAGGAGACTGTGATAGAAGAAACTGCTGGTTCTGGTTCCCCATCCCAAGCCTAAATCACCCTATCCCATGTTTCTTTTATCTTTTGCCATGGAAAAATTTTTTTTTGCTTTCGGTTTGTATAATTTTTAAACTTGGGTATTTGTTCCATCTTATTTCGACTTGCTTGGTTACACATATCTATGCTTTCTAGTCTTGATCATTACTGCTTGCTTTCAATTTATTGTATGAGTTAGTTTAATACTTTGAGGCTAGCTTAACTTGCCAAACGTTGATCGTGGGGCACTGTGTTTAGAATGGCTATATTTCGTGCTATGCTTTTTGTTGATGTCAACAGGGGGAAGTCATGGGTGCAAACTTCCAAGGCACACTCAATCCAGTTCCTGAATCAATCTCTCTGAATCTCTCTGTAAGCCAAGGGTGCTCCTCTTTCTTCTCTCTAATCTTTCTCTTCTGTTTTTCAATTTTTATGTTCTGTTTCACAATAGTCTGTATAAGTTCTTGTTTGTTTGTACTTACTCTCTTTGTAAAAAGTTTGCAAGTGTTGTCATCACCAAAAAGGGGGAATATTGTTGTTCCTAAGTTTTGGTTGATGACACACACATATTGCAAACTTCCTGATTATGGTTGCTAAATGACTTTGAACAGGCATATGCCCAAGTTTCTATTAGGATAGGAACTTGAATAAACTGGTGAAGTTCCTGAGGTACACTTGGAACAGTCAATGGAGTTTCAGAGCTGGAAGTTGTATCTGTTCCAGTTTGAAGTCACAAGAGGAGCAACACAGTTACATATCAAGAGTTCCGAATATCCACAAGAACTATTACAGACTCATAGCCAAGAGTTCCTGTGTTAGCTAGAAAGGAACTCATCAATGTTCCTTGGCTGGAACGTCTGAAGCTTCTGAGTTGCAAGTTCCAGACAAAGGGAAGACATGAAGTCTAGGTAGTCCACTGTACTTAGAACTTTATGTAAATATTAATTATGCTAATGGTATATAGAGTACTCAAGGAACTTATGATTTAATTAGGCCATTTATTTTTTTTTGGAAGCGATTTTTATGGAAAACATTTTCATAAATAAAAACAAGTTTTGCTTATTTAATATAAAATAGATTTACGTTTTATTTTATTTAAACAAAACTTATTTTCCTAAAAATTCTCCTAAGTTTTTGTAGATAAATAAAATCTGTTTTTAAAGAAATGTTTTAGGGTTTGATTGAGTCAAATCATCAACCGCTTCATGGCTGAACGTGGGAAGTGGTCTTCCCCTTGTTCCTCAAGTCAAGGGACGTGGAGACCAAAGTGCTGGCAGTTAGCAGTTGAGGTTTTGAAGGGAACTAACCCTAAGGATAAACACTATAAAAGGGAAATCGTTTTTGGTTTAAAGTACACAAACATTCTGAGAGTTTTTGCTTTCCTAAAAACGTTTTGTCTAAGATTTTCTAAAACAGTTTGTGTCCTAGTTAATTCAAAGTTCCTAAGTTTCTTATATCCTCACAAAAGCATTATTAATATCTAGAGTTATCCAAACACAAATTATATTTTGTATTAGTAAGGATAGAGTTATCCTGTTTAGACTTAGAGTTTAAGTCTGAGAGAGAGGAGTTAAGGAGTTGTAATCGAAGTAGATTACTGTGAGGAACACGAGTTTGAGAGGAACTTGTGTTGGAGAGATTATTGTAATCGAGGCATTACCATAATAAAAGAATTCTCTTCTTGATTAGTATCAAGAAGTTTTCACAATTGTTGTTATTGTCTTCTCTATTCTCAGTTTCTTGATTGTTTCTTAAGTTCCGCAAGAAACTTTATCAAAGTTCTAATTACAATTCACCCCCCCCCTCTTGTGCGTGTTCCTACTGGAATAACATCATATTACTGACTAATTAAATACACATTTTTAATTCGAAATTTTTAGTTGTTCCTCAACGATGGTAAACTTCAGTTATGCTTTACGCACATGTATTTATAATGGTATACAGTAGTAATGCATAAATCTAAAAGAGTCATACCTCATGAGGATCTGTCAGCTTACTTATCTTATTTTGATCATCCCGAGTTCCATTCTCATTTTCTCATGCTTCTCTCTGCTTAAAGGTTTAGTCATAATATCTGCAATTTGATTCTCGGTTTGACAAAAGTCCAACTTGATTAAACCTTTTTCAACATTATCCTTAAGAAAGTGATGCCTAATATGAATATGCTTAACCCGGGAATGATGTACCGGATCCTTAGAAATGCAGATTGCACTAGTGTTATCACAATAAATAGGAACACAATCATATATGATCCCAAAATCCCTTAACTGTTGCTTTATCCACAGTATTTGAGAGCAACATGCAGCAGCTGCTACATATTCAGCTTCTGCTGTGGATAAGGCAACGGTATTCTGTTTCTTGGAACCCCAAGAAACCATGCAAGATCCTAGGAATTGAACCATACCTGATGTGCTCTTTCGGTTTACTAAATCACCTGCATAATCTGCATCTGCATATCCTTTTAAATCGAAAGTTCCACTTCTTGGATAAAACAGACATAGATCGTCTGTTCCTTTGAGGTATCTGAATATCCTCTTCACTGCAGTCATGTGGGACTCCTTTGGGTTTGATTGAAATCTTGCACATAACCCAACACTGAATGATATGTCTGGTCTGCTTGCAGTTAGGTATAGCAGAGATCCAATCATTCCCCTGTACGTCGTTTGATTCACACTTTTTCCTGTGGGATCCTCATCTAGTCTTGTGGCTGTTCCCATAGGAGTGTGATTTGTTTTCACTGAATCTAGCTCGTACTTTTTGAGGAGTTCCTTCACATATTTTTGTTGGTGGATCATAATTCCTTCCTTAGTTTGTTTGATTTGCAAACCAAGAAAGAAATTTAGTTCCCCCATCATACTCATTTCAAACTCACTGCACATTAAATTAGCAAAATCCTTGCACAAATTTTCGTTAGTAGCACCAAATAATATATCATCGACATAAATTTGTACAACTAATAAGTCAGATCCTTTTGATTTTAAAAATAGAGTTTTATCGATTCTTCCACGTTTAAAATCATTTTGTAAAAGAAACTTTGATAATCTCTCGTACCACGATCTAGGAGCTTGCTTTAACCCATAAAGAGCTTTATCAAGCTTATAGATGTGGTTCGGAAATTTGGGATTCTCAAAACCAGGGGGTTGTTCCACATAGACGTCTTCCTCAAGAAAACCATTTAAGAAAGCACATTTGACGTCCATCTGATACAACTTGAATCCCATAAAGGCTGCAAAAGCAATTAGAATACGAATAGCTTCTAATCTAGCAACTGGAGCAAAGGTTTCTTCGAAATCAATACCTTCCTGTTGATTGTAGCCCTTGACTACTAACCTTGCCTTGTTCCTGATGATAGTAGTATGTTCATCGAGCTTGTTCCTGAACACCCACTTTAGTCCTATGACTTTCTGATTCTTTGGTTTGGGTTCCAGATGCCATACCTTGTTCCTTTGGAACTCATTTAACTCATCTTGCATGGCAGTGATCCAATCAGCATCTTCCAAAGCTTCGGTGTGGTTCCTTGGCTCGATTGTGGAGAGGAACGCATGAAAAGCACAGAAGTTCCTTAGTTGAGACCTTGTTTGAGTTCCTTTCCTAATATCACTGATAATCAGATCCATTGGGTGAGAACTTTGATGTTTCCAGGGCTTAGGTTGAAATTGTGCCACTGGAACATCTAAGGTCTCCTCAGTTCCTTCTGTTTCCTGAGATCCTTGTTCCTCTGCATCAGAGGTCTCTTGATCTTCTTCTGATTCCTCAGAATCATCATCTTCTGGTTCCTCAGGGTTTGCATTTTCTGGTTCCTCATGATCAATATTTTCTGGTTCCTCAGGATCAGGGGTTCTTCTTCCAGGAGCACCTTGGTTAGTAGCAGTTTCTAGTGTTTGTGGATCTGCTATTTCATTTTGCTTTCTTCCAGGAGAGATTTCCTCATCATAATCTGTAAAACGAGTTAATCCAATTTCGAAATCTTCCTGTTCCTGAATCTCATCAACATTGTTAGCTTCATCAAATATTATATGTACACTCTCTTCAATACACATCGACCTTTTATTATAAACTCTATATGCTTTACTGTTTAAGGCGTATCCTAGGAACACAGCCTCATCACTTCTTTCATCGAATTTCCCTAAGTTTCTTTTGCCATTGTTGTGAACAAAGCATTTACACCCAAAGGCTCTAAAGTAAGAGATATTGGGTTTGTTTCCTTTTAATAACTCATAGGGAGTCTTGTTTAAAATGGCCCTGATCATTACTCTATTAACAATATAGCAAGCTGTGTTTACTGCTTCAGCCCAGAAGTTCCTTGGTAAGGAACTGGCAATTAACATGGTTCTAGCCATGTCTTCCAAGGTTCTATTTTTTCTTTCAACGACTCCATTTTGTTGTGGAGTCCTAGGTGCAGAAAAGTTGTGATCCATACCTTGTTCCTTGCAGTATTCATCAAACTTGTGATTCTCGAATTCAGTTCCATGATCTGACCTTATATGTATTAGCTGACGTCCTGTGGATCTTTGTGTTCTCTTAGCAAAAGCAACAAATTCATTAAACGTTTCATCTTTTCTTGCTAAGAAAATAACCCAGGTAAATCGAGAAAAATCGTCAACAATAACCAAGACATAGTGTTTTCCACTTCTACTTTGAATTCTCATAGGTCCACACAAATCCATATGGATGAGTTCCAATGGTTTAGTTGTGCTGACCATTTTCTTAGGCTTGAAAGAGCTCCTGACATGCTTTCCTTTGGCACATGCTTCACAAACTTTGTCTTTAAGGAACTTGATGGAAGGTAGACCTCTCACTAGTTCCTTTGATCTCAGTTTGTCAAGCAATGAAAAGCTAGCATGTCCGAATCTCTTGTGCCATAGAAGTGGATCCTCCTCAATAACACTAAGACAAGTTAAGTTGTTCCTTGGAACTTTGTTGAGATCCACAGTATATGTGTTCCCTTTGCGAGTTCCTTCCAAAATAACTTCCTTACTGTTATTGTTAATAATTCGACAACTTTCTGAAGTAAAGCTTACCGAGTTTCCTTTGTCACAGAATTGTGAAATACTAAGCAGACTGTGCATTAAACCTTCTACCAGGAACACATTATCAATTGAATGGGAACTTGACCTTCCTACTTTTCCAATGGCGATGATTTCACCTTTCTTGTTGTCTCCAAAGGTCACAGTTCCTCCGTTGTAGGCCTCTAGTGAGAGAAATTTGGTTTTATCTCCTGTCATGTGCTTGGAACACCCGCTATCAAGATACCACGAGTTGTTCCCCCTCACTAGGACCTGCAATATTATCAATTGTTAGATGCAGGAACTCGGGTTTCCTCGAGTTCCTTTTCTACTAAAGGTTCATCTTTCTTAATCCATATCTTCTTGACAATGTTCTGGTTTTTATTGAACAGATCCTTCTTTTTGGAACACTCAGTCACAACATGATCACCAGTACCACAAAAGGAACAAACTTTGACACTAGGCAGTTCCACATAATTTTTCTTTTTACCATTGTTCCTTTTATAGTAAAAACCTAGGCCTTCAGTTCTCTTAGATTGAGCCTTCTCAATCCACTTAGGCGTGATTCTAGGAGATTGTTTATGTGCATTTGCTAAGGCTAGTTCCTTGGTTAATTTCTCCTTTTGTTCCTTTACTGTGACCAACTCACTGTTTAAGTTTTCCAAATCAACGTTAAAGACCCCCATGCTAATCTCAGTGGACTTGCTAGGATCTAGGCTTAAATTAAACAGTTTATATTGACTGAGTTCCACTTTGAGAAGAATGTTTTCATTTTTGACTCTCTCAAAGGAGTTTTGAAGAGCAGTGTTTCTATCAAGCAAGTCAAAGAACCTACCCTGTACATCAGATCTAACATTATTAAGGTAGGTCATGTGTCCCTTGGTGAGTTCCAAGGCTTTGTCACTTTGAGCCTTTATTACATTGAGCTTTTTAAAGTTATCTAGAGTTTCTATCAATAATTCCACTAACTTATTTTTAGACAGAGATTGAAGAGTTGAGGAACTTACTTCTTTTGATGGATCTTGGGTTGTTCCATCAATCTTTGCCATAAGACAAAGGTTTGCTGTTTCTTCATTTGGTTGATCCTCATCTTCTTCCGAGTCAGTAGCATCTCCCCAAGCTGCGATCATAGCCTTCTTGAAGTTGGGTTTGGCAAAGGTTGATTTGTTGAATCTTTCCTTGGACAGATCCTTTCCCTTGCCTTTCCCTTTTTCATTTTCCCACTGAGGGCAGTCTTTGATTAGATGGTCTGATTCTCCGCACTTGAAACATCCTTGGTCAGGCTTGGAACCGCTTGGTTTTCTCATTGAGTTCCTTCCTCTTAGATTTCCAGGTTTAGAGTTCCTGTAAAATCTTTTCATTCTTCTGACCAACATGGCAGCTTCTTCTTCATCAGGATCCGAGTCCTCCTGTTCCTCAGCCTTAAGAGCAAGGCCTCGATTCTTGGGATTCTCAGGAACAGCTGCTCCTAGATGTAATTCATGCGTCATCAAGGATCCCGCCAATTGTTCAATGTTGAATTTGGTGAAATCCTTTGTTTCGAACAATGCCGTGACCTTGGTTCTCCATCTATCATCCTGTGGCATGCTCCTTAGGATCTTCCTAACCTGTTCATCAGAGGGAATATTTCTTCCAAGAGAAACTAGTTCATTAGTGATATTAGTGAAGCGAGTAAACATTTCCTGTATTGTTTCTCTTGGTTGCATTTCAAAACGTTCATACTTAGACATTAATAAATCAATTTTTGAACGTTTGACCTCATTAGTTCCTTCATGAGTTATTTGAAGGAGATCCCAGATTTGCTTTGCACTCTTGCACCCCATAACTCTGTTATGTTCATGAGGTCCAAGGCCGCAATGCAAGATTTTCACAGCCATTGCGTTGATTTCGAATTTCTCAAAATCTTCCCTAGTAAAATCAGACATAGGTTTAGGAACTACCTCATTTTGAGCATTGGTCATTGTTACCTCGAAATCGCCGACTTCTATGACTCGCCAGACTTGATAATTCTCTGCCTTGATGTAGATCTCCATCCTGTTCTTCCAGTAGGTGTAGAATTTTCCGTTGAACATTGGAGGTCTTTGAGTGGAATAACCTTCCTCGAGTTTCTCGTAAGCGTTCATACTTTCCAGGAACTTTTTCTCAACAAGGTTTCCTGTATTTTTGTGAGATCCTGCTCTGATACCAACTGATAGTTCAGTAGGAACACTTGACAAGAGGGGGGGTGAATTGTTTCTTGGGAACTTGGGTAAGTTTCTTGCGGAATTTAAACAATAAAGAGACTGAGAATAATGAGCGAAGAAAGATATAAAATGGAGGAACCTTCTTGACCCTAATCAAGAAGAACCTCACTACTCTTTTGTATTAATGTAATAACTCTATTACAAATACACTCTCTAACTCGAGTTCCTCTCGAACACGAGTTCCCCACAGCAATCCCCTTTGATTACTATGCTCCTCTTTCTCTCTCTGACTTAACTCTAAGTCGCTCCTTTTCTCTTTGACTTAACTCTAAGTCGCTCTGTTTCTCTTTGACTTAACTCTAAGTCAATTAAGGATCACTCAACCCTTAAACCCAAAATACAATTTGATATAAAACTCTAGTACGTAATAAAGCTTATAATAATAAGGAACTCAAGGAACACTCTTTTGAAAACTGATTCTCTTTTAAAACGTTTAAGCTCTTAAAATATATTTTGCAAAGATCAGTTGTGTGTTTTGAAAAGCTAAAACTCTTCTCCTTTTATAGGAGAGTTTTACTTAGGGTTTAGTACCCATGTTTCCCTCAACCACCCACTAGCAGTTACTGCTCAGTAACATGGGCATAGTTGGAGAGAAACAAGGGAGACCAAATCAAAACACTAAATGTACGTTGAACAGAAATACGTGGGGAGAGTTTTAAGGAACGTGGAAAAACTTTTACTTGAGAAACAAGGAGAATAAATCAGAATCCTATGTTTCATTTATTAATTAAATATATTTTATTTATTAAAAAGATTTTCCAAGTTAAAACTCTTTTATAATTACAGTTAACATATTTCATTTAAAACGTACCAAAATACTATGTCCCTTTCATACCAAATTACTTATAAACTTTATTAAATACTTACATAAATCCTAAAACATAAACTCATATGTTGTAGTCTTCATGTTGCACCTTTAGAAGCTTCACTCGAAGACTTCCCAATTTGTTCCTTCTCTGGAACGCCGAGGATCCACATAATATATGAGGATCTCGCCTTAGGAACTCGCCTAAGGATCTCGCCTTGCTTAATGATTATTTCTTCAATGTAGTGTCTGACATGGATCAATTACTTGCTTATATTCCACGTTGCTTAGTTTATCCAACTCAGGATCTCCTTAACTTAGCATTATCCCTCTAAGGATCTCGGAACCTATTATGCAACATAACTTAACCAATTGTCAGGAGTTTGCTTTGTCATCATCAAAACTTTAGGATCAACCCATATATTATTTCATAGGAAAGCATAAGCACAAATGAAAGTACGTACTTAATGGAAACTATGGCATAAAAAGCTTACTTGTTTGAAATTACGATAGAAATGATGGTATAAAATGCTTCCATAGTACCATTAGTTTGTTATAATTCCAAATATCCAATATAACGCACTAAACCTAATATTGCCCGTTGACATGTGGTGGTTACTATTACTACAGGTAAGTATATTGTTGTATCTCCTACTTTAAAATAATTACCCACCTCATTTCTTTTAGTTTTCCATTTTTGTTAGGTGCTAGTCAGAGGCACGTGCGCTGTACGTGTCCGTTAAGAAATTATAATTTTTATATTAACTATGTTTATCTTCATGTTATAAGGCTGAACTTATCTGAACTTGTAAAACTCTATTTAACTTATAGCTAATATGTTACTTAATGTTAATTATTTAACTTTTATCACCTTATAGGACCTTGTTTTCTATAATCCCATATCATATGATAGTGTTATTGTATTGTTGTTTACTTAAAAAATGAAAAGAGATTTGCAAATTGCAAGTCAAACGTAGTACATAGGAAGTATTTACATAACTTATTCCATAAAATTCCTCACTTTTGTTTTTATTATGCGCTATCTCTAATGAACTATTTTAATTATTAATACCCTTAAATATCTGTTAATAATTATAAAAATTTGGTAATCTTATTTAAATCCAATGATATCCAACAAGATAATATTTATCTAATATCTTAACTAATAATTAATTAATTTGATCATACTAAAAGCAAGGAATTAACTTTACGAAACCGATAAAGTACGTATAAGATAATAAGACATATTGCTCTTGCGAAATTATATTGGAGGGTCTAACATTTTTTTTTTTGTGGAGGTGGAGGGTCTAACACTTCATCTATTACAAGTCATGGCTCTTATATATCTTATATCTTGAATCAAATGTGTAAATATTACTGCACTTTCTCTAGCTTCCAAGCATTGTGCTTAAACAAAAAATCAAAAGAAAAAAAAACTATACCTTTTCCGGGCCAAATGAGATCGAATGTGAAATCTTTATAATCTGATTTACATATCAAGAACAAATTAACATAGAAGATTCATGACACGTTATCCTATCTTTAGAAGAAGGATAAAGGAAGTCCCTTATCTGATATTGAAAATAAGAAGCAATCTTCAATCCTAGCCACGTGTCTAACATGTTAAGTGTCTTGCCAACAAAATCTGAAAATCATAACAAAAATCAAATTTAATTGAATTGTAATAATTAAGAAAAAGAAGGGGTAAATTTGGGATGAAAAAATTACGCAAATAATTGAAGATGGTGGATTGAATTGTAATAATTAAGAAAAAGAAGGGGTAAATTTGGGATGGAAAAATTACGCAAAGAATTGAAGATGGTGGTGTTGGGGCTTTTTAATATAAGTAAGGATAAGGAAATATAGCATGTTGATATAAAAAGCCATAATATTAACAAATGATGTTTTAGAGACACTACTTTCATTTTTTTTTTTAAAGGTATGATTTTGCAAAACAAAAGGGAATGGTATAACTGTCGCAAAGAGATGTTAGTGATTTACTTCATTCCTTCTCCATTAATTGTTGCAGTTATTCCCATATTAATCCTTCTTTATTAACTTTTGCAGTGATCGTCTTCAATAAAAATAGTTAACTGTCAAATCCATCTCAGCAACTAACATGTATTGCGCAATTTGGATTGTACATCAGGGTGTACAGTGTTGATTGTGCACTCTGATAAACATTCATTGAAAATCTAATGAACATGGAGAATGATCACATACATATATTGTACATATGTTGTATGGGTTTTTCTTAATCTACAATCGATTCACGAAATTTGGTGGTACTAATTACGGAGTATGTAATTAGTCACAGCAACCTGAAAGCTAAGAGGCCAAGGAACACAAAGAATAAGACCTGGCAAAGTTTACTACTCAGTTTCCTCCCTGTATAAACACCATACATACATTACAAAGAAATCCATAACGAATTAAGTAGAAGCTTTCAAAGATCACAGGGAAGGTTACCTCCTGTTTACACCAGCTGAACTGTGAAAATAGGTTGTTCTGATGTGATGCTTCTGGTCGCTCAGTTCTGTGTTTTGCAGCCTATTCTGCACAGCGTTGCTGGTACTATAGAAGGTTAAAGGTGGCTGCAAAACTGACGAGGAATTATTTGTAGTTTGTGTGTTTATTAGTTTGTACAATGTAGTTTGGTTAATGTGGAGGAGGAGAAAGAAAACAAGATGCTGGTTGGAGATGGGGGCAAGAGCTTGGTAGTGTTTGGGTCCTTAGTGGTGGGTGTTGGGGTTGTTTGGGTCTCCAATGGATGTGGGCGGTGTTGGGTTTGACGGAAGAGAAAAGAGAGAATAAAGATTCGGAATTTCAGATGCAAACAATAATTAAGAAAAAAATGGATTCCTTTTAGGGTGAGAGAGGGTAAAATAGAAAGTGAGGTCGTTTAGAGCCATTAGAGGAGGAAGAGGTCTAAGTTGTTAGAACGGGGAAATGGTACTTGCTTGTTGCTCAAGGATCAATTGTTGCATCGAAGCTTGTTGTTGTTGTTGCCGCATTCATTGCTGGTGCGTCATTTTCTTTTTTTAGGTCCTAAAATAGGATTTTTAAGGTATATAGAGAGCACATAAATTGGAAAGAAAATTTGGCCAAAAATTAAAAATGAAGAAAAAGTGACAAGATTAGGGAAAAGGGCAGAAATTTAAAGGGGTCGAAAGCGAGGGAAATAAGAAAAAAAGGAAAATAGGAGAGATAAAATGATGGTAAGAGCAAAAAGAAAGGAACGATTTTTCTATAAATTGCTAAAACTAATACTAATTTCAAATTACTATCAAAAAAATAAATGTCCAATTTACATGGGTTTAAAAACTATGTTATGTGATATCGTCCACGTAGATTCGAGTACGAAACATAATTTATTTATTTTTTAGCATTAAAGCTAGTTGCGATAGAACCGCTAATGATGATAGCGGTTCTACATGTTAAACTTCTATCATTGGTAGTGGTTTTCCTTTAATAAAATAAATTAAAACACTATGCTCTCTTTCCCAGTTATTCTTGCACAGTTAGTCACACGAATATAAAACATAAAGACACGTGTTAAATCGCTACTGGTGTTAGAGGTTTTTCTTATTAAACCGCTACTGGTGTTGGCAGTTATATGCTAAATTAAAATTTTAAAAAAGAAACTTATGTCTGGTCGTACGTGGACGGTACCACGGAAAATAGTTTTCAATTTAATGCAAATTGGGAATTAGTTATTGTTTTAACTATTTCTAGTGAAATCGTTTTGGAAAAGGTGCCGATGAGGAAGAAGATCATAAAAGGTGATTGAGAGAAATGTTTGGTATTTATTGTCTACTGATGTGGGCTTGAACAAATCTCCCACAAAGCCCAAAGAGGCAGCCTACGACTCATACTGATCAGATGGGCCCATGCCTGGAAAGAAGGCCCAAAGTCCTGCTACTCCACCAGAATAAAGACAGAGCCCCATTGGGCAAAGCCCATTGTCTTTAAAAGCCGGTCCAAATATGGGAGGCCCATCATTGCAAGCCAAAGGCCATGTGTCCTAAATCCCCAAGGGGCACGTTTCCCATAGTTAGGGTTGAGGGTGCAGTCCCCAAGGAACCCTAGCACTATAAATAGCTCAGATCCCAAGGTAAAAGGGTATTCGATTCTTGCCCAACCACAAAAAACTTATCTTTGCTCTGCCTTCTCTCTACAAATTACTTATCTCTCTAGCTTATACTTACTTAAGCATCGGAGGGAATATTCCTACGGGAATATTCTTGTTTTGCAGGTTGTCAGAAGTTCGTGCCAAGTCATACTTGATACCTCCGAGGAGCGCGTGCCACATCAGCACCGTAAAAGTTCCCACAACATTTGGCGCCGTCTGTGGGGAGGTACAGTGTCATGGCTGAACTTCAAACTGACTGCGGAAAAACCAAGGGTAAATCAGAACTCCCAGCCAGAAAAGGAGTGTTTAAGGACGGGTCCAACACTCAATGTGACACGGCAGCTAGCCAGCCTGCTGCCGTCATTCCTATTCGACCCTTGCTGGATGGTCCTCACGGAGTCAATCCTAAGCATGATAATGGTAGGATGGTAGAGTTTCTGTCAGAATATTCTGACTCGCCTATGAGGAGACGCAATCTGGAGGAAGCTAGTCGGCATGTCAAGGAGGTTCGTCCAGGAAGAAGGACGAGACGAATCTTGCAGAAGAAAAATGCGGATCATTACTCTCTAGAGGCTCCTGTAAGACAGCATGAGAGCGTCGCTCGAAGGAAGAATGGCTGTGGCTCCGAAGAAAAAAGGGGGCGAAGGAGGACGTCCTCTAGAGGTCCCTTTAAGTTTAATACGGCTCTTGGCGAGATCCTCCTTGCGGAAGGACCAAGTCTGGGAATAGCACCGTCCCCCGACGATCGTCCACCTCCTGCCCACAAGTACCTTTCTGTTCTTTTCACAACGACGAAGGGCATGACACCCAAATTTGCCGGATGTTGAGGAAGATATTAACTGATCGCGTGGCAGAAGGACACCTTCGCCAGTACGTCCATCTAGAGGACGCACATGAAGAAGCGAGCCCCACCTCTAAGTACGCAAATGAAAGAATTATGGTAATATCAGGAGGAATAGCGGCAGGAGAACCATGTAAGGAGGGACGACAAAAAGGTCCACCTCATCTTCGCCCAGCACAGAAGAACCTACCCTCTGTAGAAATTTCCGAAGACGACTATAGAAGGGCGGCCGCGCCATATGATGATGATCCTCTGGTTATCGAGGTTAAGGTGGCTAATCTTAAGGTAAAGAGAGTACTGGTGGATACGGGAAGCTCCTATGACATAATCAGTCTGCAATGCCTGCGGAAATTAAGGCACAATCCAGGAGACATAGAAAAAGTTACGGGCCCTTGGTAGGATTCGGGGGGAGCATCGTTCGTCCAATTGGTTCCATTTTGCTGCCGGTTTCTTTTGGAATTCCCCCAGTAGTCAAAGAAGTTGTCATCAGGTTTATAATAGTGGCAAATCTCACCACACTCAACATCATACTTGGTCGTCCAACACTCAACGACCTAAAAGCTGTGATCGTCCCTCATTTACTATTGGTAAAATTTGTTGGAAGCAATGGACGCGTTGGATCTCTCTATGGAAATCAACAGTTGGCCAGGGATTGTTACTTGTCGACATTGGAGCCAACGGCCTGGGGAGCTTCTCCAAAGGGAAAGGAACAAACTAAACCTCCAGCGAGTCGCCGTAAAACCCGGGAAATACCGACAGAGCACAATGCAGAAAGACGACCTGAGCCAGTGGGAGCACTTTATGATATAATTCTGGACTTAGCGGATCCGTCTCGAACAGTCCCCATTGGGGTCCACCCTGACGACCCCATGTCAGCAGCATTAGTGCAACTACTCCAAGAATATAAGGAGATATTTGCCTTCACGGTAGAGGAGATGCCCGGTATAGACCCGGCGGTGGCCGTGCATAAGTTGAATGTGGACAGTACTGTGAAGCCAGTACGACAAAAGAAAAGGAATCATGGAGAAGCAAGAAATTTGGCCGCCGCTGCCGAGGTTAAGAAACTAATGGATGCAGGCTTCATACGCCCATGCCAGTACCCAGACTGGGTAGCCAACGTAGTCCTGGTACCCAAGCCCAATAAGACGTGGAGAATGTGTGTTGATTACACTGATCTCAATAAAGCATGCCCTAAAGACAGCTTCCCACTGCCGAAGATAGACCGACTCGTCGACTCCACCGCTGGACATGCCATGATGAGCTTCATGGACGCCTATTCCGGATTCCACCAAATTCCATTATGGCCCGAAGATCAGGAGAAGACGTCTTTCGTCACGGAACAAGGATTGTACTGCTACAAAGTAATGCCGTTCGGTTTAAAAAATGCCCCTGCTTCCTTTCAACGGTTGATAAACACAGTTTTCGTAAAGCAGCTGGGGAGGAATATAGAAGCCTATATTGACGACATGATTGTAAAAAGCAAGCAGAAGAAGGATCAACTTGACAACTTGAGAGAAACCTTTGAAACCATCAGGACATACCAGATGAGACTCAATCCCAAGAAGTGCATATTTGGGGTATCTTCTGGCAAGTTCCTTGGCTTCCTGATTGACGAAAGGGGCATTGAAGCAAATCCGGACAAAGTGCAAGCGGTCATTGATATGACGTCGCCAAAGACGGTTAAAGACGTGCAACGCCTCACTGGGTGTCTCGCCGCCTTGGGACGATTCTTATCTAGAGCTGGAGACAAGTGTCACTACTTTTTCAGTACCATCAAAAAGGGCACCGAGTTTGAGTGGACGACGCAAGCTGAGGCTGCCTTCCTCCGCCTAAAAGAACATCTGCACACCTTGCCACGGCTGGTCAGCCCTCTCTCGGGGGAAGTTTTGTATCTGTACCTTGCCATCTCAGAATACGCGCTAAGCGCCGTCTTTCTTACAGAGAGGGAGGGAACGCAACTACCAGTGTACTTTGTCAGTCACATGTTGCAGAATGCTGAACTCAAATATCCAACGGTCGAAAAATTTGGTTTTGCTCTGTTCTTGGCTAGTAAGAAGCTTCGTCCATATTTCCTGGCCCATCGATTGGTAGTATACACGGATCAACCGCTTAAGCGACCTTTCACCAACCTTGAAGCGTCAGGAAGAATGCTCAATTGGGCAATTGAGCTTCACGCGTTTGATATCTCGTATGAACCAAGGAAGGCAATAAAGGGACAGGCATTTGCTGACTTCATCGCGGAACTGACCAAGCCACCCTATTTGAAGAATGAAAAAACTCAGTGGATAGTGCATGTGGACGGCTCTGCTACTCAGAACGGGTCAGGAGCCGGCATTATATGTGAGTCACCAGAAGGAGATATCTATGAATATGCAATGCGATTCAACTTTCAGGCGTCAAACAACGAAGCCGAATACGAAGCCCTGATATGTGGAATTCAGATGAGCAGAGCCGCAGGGGCAGCAGACGTCCTAGTTTTGTCTGACTCGCAATTAATTGTCAGTCAGGTCAAAGGAGAGTATGAGGCTAAGGACGAGGCCATGATAAGATATTTGGAAAAAGTCCGCTAAGAAGCCCAACAGCTATCTAACTTTGAAGTAAAACACATCCCCCGGTCTGAAAACAACAAGGCAGACGCTTTATCTAAACTGGCAAGCTTAGCATCTTGCGACACGCCACGTCATGTATTCTGGGAGGTAAAACAGTCCAAAAGCATTGACGCCTCGAGAATAGACATCTTGGATCGAACAGCCACCTGGATGGATGACATTGTCAACTTCAAAATGAATGGAGTACTCCCTGATGATCCCAAGCAGGCAGAAAGATTACAAAAGAAATGTACATGGTTTGAGATATGGAATGGAACACTATACAAAAAAGCCTTCTCACGGACACTTCTCCGCTGCGTAACCCCCGAGAAGGGGCAAGAGGTACTGGAAGATCTTCATCAGGGATTATGCAGCTCCCACATAGGAGGAAGGGCCCTGGCCGAAAAAACTTTAAGAACTGGATACTATTGGCCCACTCTCAAAGAAGACGCCCTCAATATGGTCAAGCGTTGTGATAAATGCCAACGATTTGCTCACCTAATTCGACGACCAGCACAGAAACTGACGCCAATCACCAGCCCTATACCTTTTGCCAAATGGGGGATGGACTTATTAGGCCCCTATACGACGGCGCCAGGAGGACTGCGTTATGTAATAGTTTTGCATCAGTAGGACGCCCCCAAGCTAACGGACAAGTAGAGGCATTCAACAAGATTATCTCTTAAGGGATGAAGAAGAAGCTTGATGAGGCAAAGGGTTTATGGGACGATGAGTTACCCAATGTTTTATGGTCTATACGGACCACGACAAAAAATTCCACAGGAGAAACACCATTCTTGTTAGCCTATGGGGCTGAAGCCGTCCTACCCATTGAAATGTGCGAACCCACCCTTCGCGTCATGTTGTTTAATGAAGATGCCAATTGGGAAATGATGAAGGCGGCTTTGGATTTCTTACCAGAAACCAGAGGGAATGCGGCTCTACGACAGCAGCTATACAAACTCCGCATGACAAGGGAATACAACAAAAGGGTTTCTAGAAGAATACTTAAAGTTGGAGATTTTGTGCTTAGGAAAATGGAAGCCGTCGGACGCGCCAATGAACAAGGGAAACTCACCCCTACTTGGGAAGGCCCGTATGAGATTTACGAGGAGGTTCGAGACGGAACATACCGGATCCAAGACATGCAGGGACGTCCGATTTTGCGTACTTGGAATGCGGATAACCTCAAGAAGTACTTTTTCTAGATTGACACTTGTCTAGATTATATGCATTGTAAAGACGTCTAGAGCCTAGACGCACTGTGTAGCATGTTTTAAACATTAAATGAAAAATTCACTGCAAGCCGGTCTTGCTGGGAAATCCTTGTGAAAAGAATGTCATCAAAACTCTCGGAGAAATGCAAACTAATGCTTTCCCAAAAAGACTAGTCGTTTAAAGGCCTAAGAAGTGGCCCAGACTAGCACCCTCACTAGGCTGATCACCTAGAACACAGGGGTTACACATTCCTAACACAGCTATATAAAGTAGCGAAAGACCTTGGCAAAAAGACCAGGGCAGACATCTGACGACTCAAATTGGGGGCGTCGGACGTAATCATAAAAAAATATGATGAAAGCTAAAAAGCAGTAAGACGTTCAAAAGGGCATCATGTCATTCCCAAAAAGTTAGCCATAATTACAAGAATTATGCACAAAAGCCACCAAGCATGGCGTCAAAAGAACATGTGCAAAAAAAAAAAAAAAAAACACATTAATAAAAACAAAGACGCGTAGGAACTCATTCCTCATCCTCGCTGGGCACGAACTCAGGAGGGGTGCGTCCTTCCCTTTGGGCCTTCTCCACCTCAATCTGATAGGTGAGAAACTTCTCAAACCAGCTGAAGGGACGTTCGCTTGCAAATTCAGCATTCCATGCAAGCTCCATACCCCTTCGGATCGATTTCTCACCCAGCATGGCCGACTGGTCGAGGACGCTCTGTGACGAAGCGACTTCCTTGCTAGCCGCCTCCAGTTGAACCTCCAACTCTTTAAACTGAGTCAACAGACGAGAAAACTCAGCCTCTTTCTCCTTTATCTTTTTGGAAAGATCCTCCATTTCAGAAAAGTTCTGATCAATATGCAGGAGACGAGTTGTGTTCTCAGCATTTTGAGAGGCCAGGGCGGTAGTCACAACGTCAATCTGTTCCCGCCTGTCTAAGCGAAGCTTCTCGAGTGCAGCAAAATGCTGGTCACCACACTGACTGGCCAGAAGACGGTGACGAGTTTCTTCATGCACCAAAGCAGTGCGCCACTTTTTCAGCGAGTCCAGCAGAATGAACATCTGCGCAAAAATAGTAAGTCAAACAAAAAGAAACGAGTGTGTAAAAATAAAGGTATAACGAAACTTACGTCCAGCGCCGAGGACTGCATGGCGGCAAGCATATTCTCGGCCGCCTCAGGAAGAGTTTCAGCATATTGGGGAGGAATGGCACTGCGCATCAGCGTCATTATCTTCCTACGGTCATGAGAATTGAACCCGCCTGAAGAAGGGATCTGATCCAATTCAGCATCTATGTCTTTCTGAGGATCGGGAATTTCTATGGGAAAAACAACGGCCTTAGAATCCCTGGGGGAAACTATAGAACTGCTAGACGAGGAACGGCAGGTGGTTACGATGTTGGAGTAAAAATTACCCCCAGAATTCCTAGCTCTCTCCGCCGCCCTCAGAGGGATGTTGCGGCGGACGACTTCAGGAATCCCCGCAAGAGGATCAGCTGTCCCTCCAGTTTTCTCCAAGCTAGGAGAAGCGGATGCAGCCTTGGGGACGACAAACCCCTTAGAAGCCTTCGACGTCACTGACTTGAAGACGGGTTTCCCTGTGCCGCCAGCCCTGCGTTTGGAAGTAGGAGCCGCGTCCGTGCTCGCCTTCCTCGTCTTCTAAAAAAAAAATGATGAATAAAAACAAGTTGTAAACAACAAAGGAAATCACGTCTGAAGATTTAATCAATACCTTCTCCTCCTCAGCAGAAGGGGGAGCCATTTGCTCATGAATGACTTGCTCGGCTGCCTGCTGACGCTTCCAAGCTCTGAAGGTACTGGCGTCGAGTACCTTCGCCAATCAAGATGGCCTATCCACTTGGCCTTTGGAGGCATCATCCAGCTGACCCATGGCCTCGTCTGGCAAAACGAAATAAAGACATTAGTGCGGTTTTGATTAAACAGAAGAATTGGAAGTATAGATACATTACCTCTCGGCATATACGGACACATGCCTACAGCCGAGAGGAAAGTGGGATTGCTCAGTTGATTCAGATGAGGCAACCACCCCTCGGGTATGTAGGCCGTCTTGTCCTTGATGATGAGCGGCTTGACCAGGAACAGCGACGAGATCCGCTCCCAGAGCTCGGCGGAGATGGGAGGTAAAGAAGCACCTTTCCCAACGAAGTTGGGCTTGGCGTTCCAGCGTCTCATCCTCTCACACATCTCCAGATTGGTGGTTTTGATAACCACCCACTTCTTCCTCCAGTGATGCCACTTAGACGCCTTCCCCATCACCGTCCGATAGGCCCCTTTGTATGTAAGAATCAGCCAGCCCGCGGCGGCTTTCGAAACTTGGGACATAGAGGCGATTCTTAGGAACGCCGGAAGAGAAGGGGTGATGCCGGCAAGCTCGCAGCGAGCAATATAGCCAAACACACCCGCCCAGGAGTTCGGGGACATTTGGCACAGGCCAATATTGAAGCTGTCCAGCAACTCCACCACAAAGGGGTGAGGGGGAATCTCATACCCAGCTTCAAAAACGAGCCGTAAACGGCGAACTCTCCTTTCACCAGTCCAAAGCTGGTGCAGTTCATGCCAGCCGGCATGCGGAATTTATACTCCGACCCTAGATTCAGAGACGCCCCATAGGCTTTCCCCTCTAGAGTGAGGAAATTCAGCCACGTCTGAAGTGGGAAGATGTCGCTGGGATGAAGGTGACCTTCCTCCCCACCTGACGTACTAGCCGGCGCGGCATCGGTGCTTTCTGGGACGTCCTCTATAGGAGAAGAGAATTCTCCTTCAAACTACTCCTCGTCTTATTCGCGCCATTAAATCCTGCAACAAGCCAAGACTTGCCTCAAAACAGGGACAAACTTGAAAACAGAAGACGTCAAAGGGACAAGATGACGCTTTCAGTTTGACGAGACCCATGCAAGACTAAGAAGAAAATTTGGAAGAATCAAAATCAACAAACACATTTTTCCAAAGAAAACCTTTACCTGATAAATCAAAAGGGAGTTTGTGAAAGAACTTGGATGAAGAACTGCAAGAACACGACTTTGAAGATCGTGGCGGTGCTACGGTGGATGTCGGTGGATATAAGACGCCGGAAATCGCTTTCTCCTATTTGCTCTCAAGTGATCATTGGAAATGAGGGGGAAAATCACTCAAATTGGCCACTTATTTATAGAGGGGTAAGAAATGATTACCCCTGCCACGCGTCATCAACTTGTTGGACACTCCAAGAGCAGTGAAAACTAACGTCTGTTTTCACTCCTCATGAGGGGCAAATGATGTGGGCTTGAACAAATCTCCCACAAAGCCCAAAGAGGCAGCCTACGACTCATACTGATCAGATGGGCCCAGGCCTGGAAAGAAGGCCCAAAGTCCTGAGCTACTCCACCAGAATAAAGACAGAGCCCCATTGGGCAAAGCCCATTGTCTTTAAAAGCCGGTCCAAATATGGGAGACCCATCATTGCAGGCCAAAGGCCACGTGTCCTAAATCCCCAAGGGGCACGTGTCCCATAGTTAGGGTTGAGGGTGCAGTCCCCAAGGAACCCTAGCACTATAAATAGCTCAGATCCCAAGGTAAAGGGTATTCGATTCTTGCCCAACCACAAAAACTTATCTTTGATCTGCCTTCTCTCTACAAATTACTTATCTCTCTAGCTTATACTTACTTAAGCATCGGAGGGAATATTCCTACGGGAATATTCTTGTTTTGCAGGTTGCCAGAAGTTCGTGCCAAGTCATACTTGATACCTCCGAGGAGCGCGTGCCACATCAGCACCGTAAAAGTTCCCACAACATCTACTATGTGAGTATTTTGGGAGGATGTGAGATTGTCATGTTGGGGTTATAACCGTTGATTTGATGTTTTTCAACTTTTTTTTTAACCTAAAAAATAAGGTTATGTTCTGTTCAACTTATTTTGGATGTTTCAGAAAAAATAAGTTAATATAAGTTCAGAAGAATAAAAAAAATTATTTCACTGCCTGGTTGAGTATGGCAAGAGAAAAACCGACTATTTATGGTTCACCAACAGAGCAGTATGGCAGGGTATGGGACTATGTATGGGAGAGATTTCTTGAAAACATAACCCGGGAAGTGGTTGTGTTGTTGTTGTTGTTGATGACTGTCTTGGCCGTGAGAAGCCCCTATTCTTGAGGATGTATTGTTGCCTTGAACCCTTGATGACAGGTTCAAGAATGGTTGCAGGCCCATTGTTGGAGTGGATGAGTGTCATTTAAAGGGTGCATATCTAGGTCAGATCCTGCTAGCTTGTTGTTGGGAAAGATGGGAATAACAAGATCTTCTCTTTTGCATGGGCCACTGTGAAAATTTAAAACAGGGAGACTTGATGTTGGTTTATTGAGTTGCTAATGAGGGATTTTGATCGATCGTGGGAGCAATGGTGCAGGCTTGACATTCATATCAGATAGATATAAGGTAAATCAATCTTTTTCTCTGTTTTATTTAAATTTTGATTTGTTCACTTAGTCGTTCAATTATTTACACAAACTAACACATTCTGTTTTTAGGGTTTACTTGAAGTAATCATAACAGTGGATCCACAAGCCAACACCAGATATTGTGTGAGGCATATATGGGCAAACTTCAAGTTGAATTTCTCTGACACTTTGTTTAAGGATCTGTTTTAGGATGTTGTGAGAGAAACAACTTTTATAAGTTTCTATCCTATCCTAAAATTTGATAAAATAAGTCACAAAGTACACATAAGTACCAAAGTTGACTTAGGTTGACTTTGGTAGTTGTGGACTTGTGGTTGTATATTTTTTTTTTTGAGTTGGAATCGTTTCCGAATAGGTTTTTACTTTAAGTAAGTGTTGAGAGTCAGACTCGTTCCCGATTAAGTTTTGACTTATAGTCATTTTTGAGAGTCGGACTCGTTGTTTGAGAGTCGCGCTCGTTCCCAATTAAGTTGTGCATAATTTTAAGCTAAATGGATCTGTTTATAATGATTTTTTTTTTATGTGTTTGATAAAGCTTGACTTTGAAGTGGCAATGGAGTCTATCGGATTTCTTGATGAGGATGCTTGGTGTTATCTTGATGACATCTAACCTTTCTATTGGTCAAGGCATGCCTCCACTGCTGATGCAAGTCAAACATGTTGTTGAACAACTTATGTGAGACTTTTAATGTTGTCATCAAAGAGGCAAGGGCCAACCTATTCTGACTCAGATGAAATGGATGAGAAGGTACATCATGAAGAGGAACAATGGCAAGTGGGATGTTGTCAAGAAGATGGAAGGAAGGAAGTTAACGACCTACATAGGAAAGGTTTTTTTTTTTTGCTTAGAGAAGTTCAATAGGGATTTAATTGTGCAAAAGTAGGGAGGATCAGTATGAGGTGGAGTTAGACATTGATCAAGTCAATATTGATTTAGCAAATAGGACTTATTGTTGCTTCCACTAGGAACTAGCATGCATCCCTTGTGTGCATGCTACTCCTGCATCATGGATAAAACAACTAATCCAGATGATTATGTGCACTCGTATTACAGCAGGGAAACCTAGATGAAAGCTTTTGCAAGATCTTGATGCACCAACACCACCTAGGTACAAGGTACAACCTGATAGGCCTCAATCAAACAAGAGGAAGCTGGAAGCAGGGCAGAAACAACAAAAAGGGAAGAATGTGAAAGGGTACCAGTCTAGCCTAGTCGAGCATCCTAAGAGACCCAACAAATAGAACAATTGTGGAAAAATGTGGTGGACTAGGCCACAACAGGCTAACTTGCAAACTGGTGCATATGTTTATCGGTCTTCCAAAGGGAAGGGTGGTAGGCCTCCAATTAACATCCCTTGTGTTTCTGAGCGGAGAAGAAAGAAGGAAGAAAGGGCTCGGAAGAGTTGGGATGCTGCAGCTGCCACTGTAGGTTCTTCAAGTCAGCCACAATCCCAATCAAGCCAACAACATTCCCAAACAACTCAGCACCATTCCCAAACAAGTTAGCAACCACAAGAACAACCTTGGTCTAAATTGATGTGAAGAGGAAGACCACTTCTCTTAACAATATGTAGTTTGTAACCTTTGAAAAATTCTTATTTTGGTAATGAAAACTGCAATGTTCTAGATAACTATTATGATGCAATTTAGGGTAGTTGAAAAACAATGTTTGGTGGTGTAAGTTTTTGCCAATTCCATAACAAGTATGGTTGTGGTGGTGTAATTTTGTGATACTGTTATAGTGTTATGCTAAATAATCATATTTCTGCTATGTATGGTGGTGTTGTGTTGTTCTTGCTGCTGGTGTTTATCAGGTCAGAGGAGGCAAGACAACCAAAGTTGACTTGGCTTGACTTTGCTAAGTCAATTTCAGTAGACCGACTTTGGTTGTTTTGTTGGTTTTGTTACTATGAATCACATTATTTTTCTTTTTAAGAGTCGAACACGTTCCCGAGTAGGTATTGAAGAAATAATGATACACGGGCTCAGGTACGAGTCCGACTAATGTACAAACTTACAAAGAAAAGAAGAGAAAAGTGACAAAATTCTCCACAATTGTAGCAAATTATTTGCCTCTTCATTACTATGTGTTGTTTAACCAACCTTTGATCGTTTCCGAGTCAAATAAGATTGATGACTTCTATTCAACCCTCTTTTAAAATTTGAAATTCTGACGATTTTTACGAGTAACTTTACTAGACTCGGAAAGTTTTGTGTTGTCGAATTCAGAACTCACACTTACAAAGATAAGAAGAGAAAAACGATAAGTTTTTCTACAATTGCAGCGATTTATTTGCCTCTTCATTATTACGCATTGATTAATCAATCTTTGATCGTTTTCGAGTCAATAAAGTTGATCATTTCTTTTCAATCATCCTTTAAATTTTGAAAAAATGACTGGTTTCATGAGTATGTTTATCGGAATTGGGAAGTTAAAATTTGAAATGACAACATATAGGTAAGACAATCATATTCGTTCATTGATTCCATTCAAAGACAACTATATTTTTCCAACATCACACAAAAGGATTCGATCATAACATCCTAAATTCTTACCACTAATGCAATTATTATCCTAATACTACTTGAATAAAACCACTAATGCAACTAAGTAACACATCAAGCAACCCATGAGAAGTACCATATGTTCGGCTCCACCATGCCTATTATCCTTTCCCACCTCATTCATCAACCTCCTTCTTGGCTAGCTCAAACTCTTCAATCTTTTTCATCATAACATTCATCTCAATTTTCATCAATCTTTTTTCTAATAATCTTTTTTCTACTAACAGGTGGTTTATGACATCCCTCTGCCATGCAGTGCTATCCAAATCAAGCCACATAAAATAATTGCATCTCCTAGCGTCCATTTCTCGATCATAGTACTTGCAAGCAATGAATTTTCTACCCGGATTTTCATGAGTCCAAGCAGTTAGCCTTGACACAGGAGCTCCACAATAACAATAATCAAATGGTCCATCAACCTGCCACAAACAATTGAGTTTAAAACCCTAAATTAGAAAAACACCAAATTTACATACGAAAACCCTAATTTCAGATTTTCACAAATTACCTACTTCACTACGCGCACCATGCTGATAAATAGGGGAAATTGCCAAATTTTGTTAACTAATTAAAATTACTTGGAAAATTTAAAGATACAATGATTAAATTTGGGGAATTTGAAGAAAAAAAATTGAGCTATGTTAATGGAAGCTGTAAGTGATGATTTCATTAACGTTGGTAAACTAAAAAATAAAATAAAAATTTAGGTGGTAATTTCAAAAGTTGAAATTTTTAAGGTGGTAAAATCCAGCCACTCGAAAGTTTGGGATTGTGTGTAATATAGTGTGTTTGATTAAATAGAAACACTAGTACAATTAGTTAACTAATTTTCCCCAAATTCCTCTTGTTCCCCATACAATCAATCGGTTTATAACTAACTTTCCCCAAATAGCCCCGGTCTTGAGGGTAGGCGGGGAATACGGCCGCCTAAGGTCCAAATCAAAAGGGGGCCCAAAATAGAAATCTAAACAATAATTTAATACAATAAAAAATAAAACGCGCCATGTAGTTGTAATATTTATGTCGGTTCAGTGGTAAGTTGGTATGAATCTACACTTGGGACTTGAGTTCGATCCCGCATGCCCCCGCGAAAAATCTTCTTTTGACGTTAAAATTTCCCACCATTTTTTTTGAGAGAAAAACAAATCCCCACCTTTGTCTTCTTCATTTAACTTTCTGTTTAGTTTTCAGCCTTTTAATTTAATTCGCTTTTAATTTATGAGTAATTAATTTTCTATGCATAGTATTTATGTAATTTTTTAAGTTATTAAAATTCCCTCTTTCATGATAGCAGCACTACGTTTAAGATAAATAAGTCTACATCGAACTTACATATGTAATGCTTCACATTTAGTTTAGCTTTTAGTACTCAGTTGTAATTCATGTAGAAATTACTTGTACGATGGACTGTGAGTCTATGTTAGATAGTTTTTAAAATCAAATTTCAAATTTTAATGAACACAAAAAGTAAAGAACTACTAATATTGAAAAATATTGATATTTCTCTGCCAACAAAATACATATTTTTTTTGGATCAAACCTATTTATGCTTATTGACTATCTAATAGTCCGACTATTTTACTAATAGATTGCAAGTCTTTAGAGTAGGTTGGTGAAATTCTAGAAGGAGATAAAACAAATTTTTATTGATTTGAATTTGAATATGTAATCGGTTGGATGAAAATTTGGATGCGCGCGTAATTTTTTACCAATGGCGAAATGATATATTTCACTAACTATCAGACATATCATTTTGGAAGGGGCCCTAATCCCTTATTTCGCCTAGGGCCTCCGAAAAGTCAGGAACGAGCCTGTCCCCAAATTCCTTTTGTTCCCCATACAATCAGTTTGTTTATATAGCAATCAAAACAAATATCACAGACACGTTAATGTTACATAATAGTGAAACACCAAGAGTCCAAGACTAACTAGAGTCACATACATGTCTATGACATCAAAATTCATAATAGCCTGTATTAGACCAATTCAGAGTTGACTTGCCTGAGGGTTGGTCTCCGAAGTATGGTCATCTGTCTTCTTCTCTTGACCGTCTTCTGCACATCAAAGTCAAAATTTGATTGGTCAA
Organism: Spinacia oleracea; assembly: GCF_020520425.1. Lineage (NCBI taxonomy): Eukaryota > Viridiplantae > Streptophyta > Magnoliopsida > Caryophyllales > Amaranthaceae > Spinacia > Spinacia oleracea. The sequence goes on from NC_079488.1 coordinate 17,847,270, forward strand.
GTACAACTTTCAAAGAGTGCCCTAGTATAATGTTATTTACAGGCTACAGCTACACTACAATATACTCAGCTACCAGTGTGGTTCATGAGTATGTGTCCGAGTGTCAGACTTGGCCATATTATGACAAGCCTGAATGTTTTTGGTCCAAATCTAAATAGCAGTTGTCTGTATGCAATACCAATACTAAAGTATCATGTATCTGATACAATCTGAATAGATTGATTAGCAGAAAAGTCATTAATTCATTTTTGGAAACGAAAGCCTTCTTTTTGCTTCACAACATCTACAATGTAGAACCCAGGTTCAAGCTCGATTAGGTATAGGGTTTAGGGTTGAGCAAAAAAAAAAGAATTGAAGTATTAAGGTTTTGTGAAGATTAAAATCTCAGAAAAGTTATGCAAGAAAGATTTTGAAATTAAACGAAACAGTAGGAACGTATAAAGCATTAACGTTTACCACTTTCCAAAAAACAAAAGGTCTATTACTCACATCTAGTCCAGCAAATTTTTCTTGGAGCTAATAATTTATAAACTATGGACAAGTATTTAAAGTTTCCACATAGGTCGGTGCACCATTCCTGTTAAATTTTTGGCAAAGAACTTTTTTATGAGTCAATAGAATCTGGAAAATCACTTTGCTGGTCCTTAGGGCATCCTAGTTTTCAGTTTCAACAAAGGGTCTTTTGTAAAAATATTCATGACCTAAGAGACTGTTATGCCTCAAAGGCTAGAACAATTCCACTCGGGCACTCAGCAAATTAGAAAGTTTACAAACCTCATTCTTATTGACAGATGTAAATGATAAAGTTTCACAGTACATGATACTTCCACCAGTAACCAGTTTCTGTCTGCACTAACAAATCTTAATCGATACAACATGAGCGCCATAATTACCATTTCCTCCGAAATAATACCTCCAATTTACCATTTCCTCTCTCCAAAATAATACCCAAAACAAAAGGAAGATGAATCTCTCACATTATCTTCCCTCCATATTACTCTATCCAAACACCCCGTAAACAGAAATGATTTGGGTAAAGACTGATTAAAACAAACAGTTCAAAGCTCATATGTTAGTAGGGGAATAGGGAGGGGTGGGGTGGTGGGAAGAGGTTCTCAACAGCTCCCTACACAAACAAACAATTTGGAGAAAACTAAGTCTATGTCATCAACACTAACCAGATGATCCATTGGTGAGGTCCACAGCACTCTTAGCATACGGGCTTGGCTCGTCGTCATCACTGCCTATAGAACCTTTTGGGGCCCATTTACAGCGAATCTGTCTACTTCCAAGCAATTTTCCTGTAAAAATTTGAAAAGAGAAAAGAAACATAATATCATGAGATAATATACAACTATTTTTTTATATATGAAGAAACTTCAAGGGTTTCATCATTTATAAGATCCTACGAACGACCATCAATGCAAATAAAATTAAGAAAGAGGAAACATTGCCTAGGGAGAAGTGTATCAGTACAGGACATACCATCTAGGTCATTGATCGCAGTTTGTGCATCCTGTAAATTAGATCCAAGGTCAGATTTTGCATATAACTACATATATCATGATATATTATCAAACATAACATTAAAACACATAAAACAATAACTCCATTAAACCTGTTGGCTTCTAAATGAAACAAAACCAAAACCCCTGGAACGCCCAGTCTTCTTATCCCACATTACTCTAGCATCTCTGCAATGAACAATAGAAAATCTTCATAATGCTCACCAGCAGCTGGGATATGAAAAAACCTGCCTAAATGGTAAGCTCGAAGGATGAAAATCGTCTTACGAGCAGGTATGATGAGAGAAGCATGCGAACAATGTAGCGTCTGTAACCTCAGGGACCAAATCCCAAACAAATATGTTGTGATGATCTGAAAGCAAAGTAGATAGCATGATCCATTAGAAATCAAAATCCGGATAGGATAACTGAAATGGCCAAACAAAGAATACCACCAACAAAAACATCTACAACTCTACGTACTCATCTTGTCCTCTCTTAGGCTGCTCGCATGTGCCCAATTAACTTTGATAGGTAGTCCAAAACTGAAATTTACAACAAAACAGCTCAACTAAAAGCTATATGATGAGAAAGTTTACTGATAAAATAACCGCACGTCATACTTACAGATGAAGCCCATTAAGGGTGACAATAGCAAGAGCAGCTGATCTTCGATCATAGTAATCCACAAAGCCGTAGGAAGACTGACAACACAAGTGATGAGGGGCTTATTAATCAACAAAAACAAGACAGCTAATGTAGACACTTCAGGCTAGTCAAACAGATGTCACAGAGATCGAATCGCTGATAAACAACAGGTAACCTACCTTCTCCTGACGAATTAGCTGGCATCTTGCAATAATACCGGTTCTTGAGAAAACTTCTTGAAGAAGTGGATCAGTGACTTGGGGGTGAATGTTCCAAACCAACCTACAATTATGCCTCACAGGTAAGAATTCCAATAGATTACAACAAGGCTACTAATATACCCCAAGGTCCTTCGAAGCACACAAACTTCACACTGACTTGAAGTTACAACTTACAAGTTTACATTAAGCATCAAACTGATAACCTAACAAGAACTCAGACACTGTTAAAAATATACTTTGTATCTCCTACAAAGAAACCTAAAAAGGATGGACAACAAATTGACTCCCAAAAAGAGTGTTGATCCAACACAAGGTCAAAATAAGAAGCAAAAGAAAAATCCCTAAAACGTACTCATAGGAAAAGCTAAAAAGAAAAAGAAAAAGAAAATAAAAATAAAAATAAAAGAAAGAAAGAAAAATATCTTATAGGCACTCACACACTGCAGCATGCACTTGAATCAAAGGATGGTGGCAGATTTCCACTGAAGATAGGCTCTGTCTGCAAAATAAAAATGTAAAAACAAGCAGAAAAGAATAAGAAAGGGATCCTACAAGGCTACAAATTAGAAAAAAAAGGATTAAAAAATTCCTAATCCAATTGAATTTTCCTCATTTGCATCTTTAGATTCGAAAACTAGGCAAGTAAATAAAAATTAAAGCCCTACTTTCCCACATCATGCACATCCGACTATCAATTATATAAATGGACCCTCCATTTCTTTTAAGAAATAGAAACGTCCCCTTTACCAATGATATACTATCAAAGATAGCTAAACAATGTAATTGGACATTGCCCATTTGTCCAACCAGTACAAGTGTACAACACCCAAATTACTTAACTTCAGAGACTGAAAACTCAGAAGGAGGAATTCAAAGTACTTAGTTTTTAATGGAAAATGATCTTGCCATTAAATTAAATCCTTGTGCAATACAAATACTACCAGCTTCGCAGTCGGCACTGAAACACACAACTAAACATTCTAACAGAACAATATATCGAAACATTCAAATCAATTTCAAGAAAATTACAGCTTCCGATGGTTATTTCCTTCATCCTTATCAACAAATAGTTAACATATTTCAATTAACAATAATGCCAAACCACAAGTCATAACCCCTGTTCCGGTGTTGTAAAGATGGAAACAATGGGCTTCGAATGAAGGCCCTTTTGTATGTGTTGAAGATCTTGCTTGTTTGAATGAGTAGAGTCCGAATTCACCTGCACAAGAGCAAAGTCACTAGCCTCGGGGGTGTTTCCGAGGAAAGCCCCTCCGATGCCTAAGTAAGAACGATGCTCGGATTCTAGAGAGAAGTTCTCTAGAAGAGTAGTCTTAAGGCGGTAAATTGGACGTACCTTGAGGTGTGAGCCTTGGCGGCCTATTTATAGTGTTTGCATAATAAATGCCCATAGGTCATTTATTGCTATTGGGCCTTGGGCCTTAATGGATGGCTGAATAGCCATTGGTAGGTTTGATGCTGTTGTTTAGAGCCATTGGGCTTTGGACTTAGTGGCCCAATTGAGAGTCAATTGGGAGCCCAAACAACATGCCCCCCAGACCCGGTCCATTTAGAATTAAATGGGTGGGTTTCCAGCTGTCAGAAGTCCGAAAGTTCCCTCTCTTTTTTGAAAAGGGATGATTTGCATTGATGACAAGTGTTGGGAGTTGTATTGTGTTGTGGAGATCGTGGGTTGAGGAAGATGATGCGCCCCTTTTCTTTTCTATAAATACGGGGTGCTTTGCTCTTTTCGAACTTTTTACTCCTTCTTTCAAATCCATTCTCTCTCTAAATTCCGGCGATCGCAGTGCAATTTGTTTCTTCAGATCTACGAAATTCGGCCAACTTTAGACTTCGGGAACTTGTGTTGTTCGTTTTATCGGCGAATTCCGCTTCGGAAAAAGGTAATTTGTTTCTGAATTCTCCTTTTTTCTTCGTTTTTCCTTCTACCCCTCAATCTCAACCCTAGACCGAGAATTCGCGGCCATGGCAAAGAATAGGGGCAAGAGCAAGTTCGTCGTTGGCTCCTCTAGTGAGAGGGAGAACGTGCCTTCGGGAAGGTTACCGAAAACTTCGAGGGGTCGGCCTTCGGAGAGGCCGGTGGAGAGGCGTTCGACTGGTTGGGATGCTTCAAAAGATGATGTTGTTGGCGGGTCTAGCGTGTCTGAACGCGCAACTTCTGGTAAGAAAGCTGGTTCTTCGGGTGTGCGCCGCTCTTACCCTGAGTTTCCAGTTCATTGGACTGAAGCTGATCCGCAGGGCAAGTATGCCCCGATTCTGCATGAGACCACTAAGATCGATGGTCCCTTGGAAAAATCGGTCAGTGGTGACTGGTTGGTGGAGGCGAAGCTGGGGAACTACCATCGGAGAGCCGAAGAGTTATACGGAATCCAGCACGCCTTGGGGTACTGGTGCGAGCTTCCCGACCAGGAGCGTCCTCGGGTGACTCATCCGCCAAGGGGGTTCATCTCTGTGTATACTCATCATTTGGAGAACGGTCTCCGCTTTCCTTTGGATCCCTTCGTTTCCGAGCTCCTGGTGTCGTACAACATCAGTTTGGCCCAGCTTACCCCCAAATCTATGAGGCACATCATCGAATTTAGATGGGTGTGCGATTTTATTAACTTTCCATGCTCTGTTGCCGTGTTTCGGGATCTGCACGATCTGTCTTTCAACCACGCTTCCAAGGGGGATGGGTATGGTTGGTGGACCATCATCAACAAAAGATCCCGAAGGAAGGGGGAGCCGAACTACATTACGGCCTACCCTTACCTCAGCTCTGATCATAATTGGAAGACGGAGTGGTTGTTCGTTCGTGTGCCCACAGATCCGAAGCATCCACATTTTTACCGCCCGCCGAAGTGGTTTGTGACTCCTGATCCTGATATGCGAAGCGTGGCTGCTCCGGATCGGAACCATCACCACTACGTGGATCTCCTCCAGTGGTTTTTGGCTCGGGAGGACAACTACAAACTGCCGTCCAACTGGCTCCCGAACCTCAACTATATCTTGCGGGAGGACATTCTTGCTGTTGCCGGTCTCAGCAGGATTTTTGACAGGGGTAGGTGTCTTTCGGCTGGGACCGTGCTTTAGTAAGTTTGTCCTCCTCCTTTTTGTCTCGTTTTATTGACTTTGCTTTGTGCTTTGTTTCTGCAGAGTACGGCTTTAGCTGCGTTGATCCTGTGGTCTTGGGCATTTCTTTGGATCTGAAGACCATTCACGACTCGGCCCCTGATTACAAGTTCGGGAAGGAGAATCCTCGTAATCCTCGCTTGAAGGATTACGTGATATCTCCGTCGGGTGTCGCTCGGATATCTGAAGTTCGAGCTGATCCGTGGGATTCTGCCTCTTCTCCCGAAGCTGTTCCAGTGAAAGTCGTGCTCCCTGATTTGAGGACAACCTCGGATCCGGTGAGTGTTTCTATATCTCGAAGTCTTTTGTTTGTCTTTTCTTTCTGGTTGGCCGTCGGCTAACGTCTTGGTCCTGGACCATCTTTTTAGGGTCCTGGGACTGACGCTGTGCCGCGTGCCGTTCCTTCGGTTTCATCTCCGGCTCGGATAGATATCTCTTTATCTAGGAACCGGGTACTTCGCGATTTTTCTTTATTCCTTCCTTTGTCTTCTTTTACATTTATTGACCCTTGGTCTCCTCTGTTTAGGATCAGCGCAAAAGGAAGGGCAGCACTCTTTTGAGGCCTTCTGCGCATCCGAAGAAAGCGAAAGCTTCTCAGTCTTCGGAGAAGGTATTTGTTCTGACTTGGATCTTTTTGTGGTCCGTTCTCTCTTTTTCTGAAACTGACCTTTGACCGTTTGCCCTGTAGGAAGCGGTTTCGGAAGTCATGCCTCCTCCCAAAAATCTCCTTCACTTCATGCCCTTGCCAGGGCAGAAGTTGAAGAGTGTGGTGGTTGCGGAACCGCCGCCCGTGGACCAACCGTTGGCTGAGGAAGATACCATCCCCTCTCCGCTGAAGCCGTCTGCTGCTTTAGGGATCGAGATCCAGGATATAACCAAGGTGATGGAGGCAATTGAAGCCGACCTTGTTCCTGGCTCGGATGTCCCTATTGTGGCCGAGCAGAAGGAAGAATCTGCTGGCGTTTCTCTCGAAAGGGAGAAAAGTCCGGATAAAGAGATGGTGGATCTCACCGAAGCTGAGAAGGAGGTCCCTTCTGCTGAGGAGGAGCAACCCGAGCAGGGTCTGACGAGGAAGAGGCGCCACTCGACCTTGGGCTCTACTTCGACCTCGGCCCTGGATAGACTGATCCACGCTGACCCTTGCTCGGATGTTCCGCTGAAACGGATCCCCGAGGAGGTAAGGGAGGCGATGGCTCGTTATGCTAGAGCTCCGGTTTTGGGGGAGGACCCCATGGCTCACGTGGGATCTTTGGTGGGTCCTGAAGCTGCACGGGAGAATCTTCTTCGGGCCAACCCGCAGTGGAGGGTTCCTGGAGCTGAGGAGAGGAACCCAGCTATGATGGCCCAATATTATCTGAATGAGGTAAGTGTTGGAAATTTTGTTTTGAGTTCCGTTTTTGGTTTGTTGTTTTCTTCTTTCCTCATCTTTTCTCGTCTTTTCTTTTTTCCCAGGCTGTTTTCTGGTCCTCGTTCGCTTCCGAGTGTAGCTCGGTTGAGGAGAGGCAACTGAGGAGGTATCAGGAGGCTTATGCTCGTGATATCCCTGTCTTGGACCAGAAGGCTGGGCAGCTCATGGCCGAGATGGTGGGCCTCAAGCAACTGTACCTTCAGTACAGTCGTGAGGCTAGGGAATCGGCTGAGCAGATCGGGGCCGAAGTTGGGAAGCTTACTTTCCAAGTCGAGGAGGATGCTGAAAAGATAGCTTCCTTCGACAAGGAGAGGAAAGAAATGGCCGCCAAGTTTGCGAGCGAACTTGAAGAAAAGGACAGTCTTCTCAAGGAGATGACTTCTAAATTTGAGGCGGCCATTAAGCAGAGCCAGGAAGCGGAGGCGAGGCTTCAGCAGTTTGTCAAGCATCGGGAGATTGTTCAGAACCAAGCTGACAAGGTGCCCGTTCTCCAGCTGAAGATCCGAGAGAAGGATGCTGCCATTCGGAAATTGGAGCAAGAGAGAGTTGACCTCTACACTGCTGATCAGTGTAGGGAGCAATACTGGAATGGCATCCTGGGCGCTCGGCGGATGTTCGCGAAGCATATGCCTCATTTCCCTTGGAATGAGAAGGTTCCGCTCTGGATGAGGGCCCAGGATCACTTGGTGGAGTGCCAGGCCGATCGAGACGAAGCTGAAGCTGAACGCCAAGCTGCTCTTGCAGAGGCTCGGGCCCAGAAGGCGACTTCCGAAGGTGATACTACTGCTGGGGGTTCTTCGAAGGATGCTCCCCTGGGGGATGCTCCTGAGACTCCCAAGAGTTAGGGATTCGGGCAGTCGTCTTCTTCAGAGTCGGTCGGTTCCAGTTGAGGACTTCCGAACATGTGCTTGCCTTTCCCCCTTTTGCCTCGGCGCTGCGTTGTACTCATTTCTTTTTGTTTTCTTTAGTACTTCGGTAGGCCGGTATTGTCTGTTGATGGCTGCCGATTTTAACTGTTTCATTTTGTTTTCAATTTTTGAGGCTTTCAATGTATTTGTACTCCCCCCAAATATTGAATAAAAAATGAATGTTTGTTACTTGGCTGCTTCTTTTCAACTTGTACTTTCGCAATTTTCAGGTCTTTAAATCCGTAGATTTCTCGAGCTCCTCTTTCTGTAGACTTGCTAAAAACCTTTTGATCTTGCGAGCTCTTTAAATCCGTAGATCTGTTAAGAGACTTTTTAACTTTGCGAGTTCTTCAAATCCGTAGATCTGCTAAGAGACTCTTTGATTTTGTGAGTTCTTCAAATCCGTAGATCTGCTAAGAGACTCTTTAGTTTTGCGAGTTCTTCAAATCCGTAGATCTGCTAAGAGACTCTTTAGTTTTGCGAGTTCTTCAAATCCGTAGATCTGCTAAGAGACTCTTTAGTTTTGCGAGTTCTTCAAATCCGTAGATCTGCTAAGAGACTCTTTAGTTTCCAGACTCTTCAAATCCGTCGATCTGCTCAGAGGTTTGGATTGTTCTTCCGATCTCTTGTGGTTCGGAAACCTGGGCAAGAGATCGCTAGTCTGCCTCTTAGTTATGCCTTCGGCGATCCGTGGATCTGAGCCGGAGTTTTATAACTTGATTCGAGCGACTGTTTGTTGCGAACAAATTTTATTAGGGTACCGCGAATCCGAGGATTCTGGACGATTCCCTGAAGTGTATGATTTGGTCATTTCTTGCATTTTATCAAGGAATGGGCAAAGTCAATCCTGTTTTTAGTCTCGGATTGATCAGATCCGAGGCTGCATGTATATATAAAGGGACAATAAATATAGAGATAAGTTTAATGAAACTCATGGTGCCCATGGCTTTCCTCTTCTCATTAAACAACTTACTTGGTTTACAGACAGAGATCATACAAAATATTTCTTGAGAACATCGGTATTCCAATGGTTCTTCAAAATTGTTCCATCTAGCTGTTTCAGCATAAACGTGCCTGGCCTTTTTTCGGAATGGATGATGTATGGTCCTTCCCAAGTGGCTGAGAGTTTGCCATGGATCCGTCCTTTCTGAACCGAGGCGGCGTTTCTGAGTACTAGATCACCGACTTTTAGGGGTCTGGCGTTGACTCTTCGGTTGTAATGCTTGTTGACCCTCTGCAAATAGGCTGCGTTGAGTGTCCTTGCATCGTTCCGAGCTTCGTCCAGTAGATCGAGAGCTTCGGATAGAAGTTGGTTGTTGCTTTCTCCTTGGAGCCCATCATACCTGTTGTATGCCTGGATCCTCAGGCTTTCTGTTCCGATCTCCACAGGGATTACAGCTTCGGATCCGTATACAAGGTGGAACGGTGTTTGCCCGGTAGCTTCTTTCTCAGTGGTCCGAAGGGACCATAGCGTTCCGGGTAGCTCTTCTAACCATTTGTTTTTGTCGTCCTCGACTCTTTTCTTGAGTGCATTGAGGATGAGCTTGTTAGCAGCTTCGGCTTGCCCGTTGCTTTGTGGGTGACAGACTGCTGAGTACGCTAGGTGTATGCCGAACTGTTTGCACCACTTTTGCAACGGGGTGTTGTCGAACTGTTTCCCGTGGTCGAAGACCATCAGTCTTGGTATGCCGAACCTTGTGATGATGTTCTGCCATATGAACTTGCGGACCTGAGGTTCGGTGATGGAGGAGACAGCTTCGGCTTCGATCCATTTGCTAAAATAGTCGACTCCTACAATCAACCACTTCTTCTGGTTCGTCGCTGAGGGGAAGGGACCAATGATGTCTAACCCCCACTGTGCGAATGGTAAGGGATACAGTGTTGATTGTAGGGTTTGAGCTGGTTGATGGATGGCTGGTGCGAACTTTTGGCATTTCTCGCATTTCCTTGCCATCTGCTTTGCCTCGGAAACCATAGTGGGCCACCAGTACCCGGCCCGAAGGGCTTTATGTGCCAATGTCCTGCCTCCGATGTGGTTTCCGCATATCCCGAGGTGGATTTCCCTTAGGATGTAGTCAGCGTCTGTTGGACCCACACATTTTAGCAGCGGAGCAGAGAATGATTTCCTCATGAGCTCTCCTTCGGCGCTGATGATGAACCACTTGTTGAATCTTTTCAGTTTTCTTGCCTGCAGCTTATCCTCGGGAAGTTCTCCCCTTTCTTTGTATGCAACTACTGCGTCCATCCAGCTGGGTTCGGTACGTAAGCTGCATACTGTGGTGGGTGGCAAGTCAATGCTTCTCTCTTGGTGAACCTCCACGTGGACCGACCTGTTTAGGTCGATGAGTGTTGAGCTTGCGAGTTTTGACAGTGCGTCTGCTTGCGTGTTTTGTCCTCGGGGGATGAGAATGACTTCAAAGGATCTTAACTTTGACGTTAAGGATTTAATTTTTGCTAAGTAAGCTGTCATGCTGGGCCATTTGGCCTCATACTCCCCTCGGATCTGGTTGGCTACAAGCTGGGAATCAGTTTTGAGGCAAACATGCTCGGCCTCCAGGGATAAACAAAGCTCTATCCCTGCGATTGCGGCCTCATATTCGGCCTCGTTGTTAGTTGCTTTGAAGCCGAACTTCAATGCATACTCTATGCTTTTCCCCGTCGGGGGGATTAGTACAACTCCTGCTCCTGAGCCGTTTATTGTGGAAGATCCGTCAGTGAAGACCTCCCAAGTGCTTTTCGTATCATCCAGCATTTCCTGGTATGAGCACTCGGCCAAGAAGTCTGCCAATGCTTGTGCTTTGATTGCTGTCCTCGGCTGATATTTGATGCCGAACTCTGATAGTTCGAAGGCCCAGGCAACCAATCTTCCTGACCTCTCTATTTTGTCGAGTACTTTTTCGAGCGGTTGGTCAGTTAGCACTGTGATCTGGTGGGAGTCGAAGTATGGCCTCAGTTTTCGTGCAGCTACCACTACTGCATATGCGACTTTCTCGATGAGTGGGTACCGGGTTTCGGCCCCTGTGAGTGTTCGGCTGGTGAAGTAGATTGGCTGTTGCTTCTTTTCTTCTTCCCGAAGAAGCACTGCGCTGACGGTTCCAGGGCTAACTGCGACATATAGGTACAGGGTTTCCCCCTCCTTTGGTCTGGCCAGTGTCGGCAGTTGAGCTAGGTGGGCTCTGAGTTGCTGAAAAGCTTCTTTTTGCTCCTGTTCCCATATCAGTTCGGGATCCACTTTCCTCGGGACCCCCTTTTTCTTGACTGGTTCTGCTTCTCCTCCGGGGAGGTTCTTTGGTTTCAGTGCTTTGAAGAAGGGGGCTCCCTTGTCCGAGGCTTTTGATATGAACCTTGTTAGTGCGGCTAACCTGCCGGTTAGCCTCTGCACATCTCTCTTGGTCTTCGGCTCGGGTAAATCCAATGCCGCTTGGACTTTGTCCGGGTTCGCATCAATTCCTCTTTCGCTCACCATGAATCCGAGGAATTTCCCTGACTTCACCCCGAAGACGCATTTTTTTGGGTTCAGCTTCATGCTGTATTTCCTCAGATTTCCGAAGGTCTCTGCCAAGTCTTTGACGTGGTCTTCCTCCTTGATGCTTTTTACGATGGAGTCATCCACATAGACCTCCACATTCCTCCCTTTCTGGTCGGCGAAGACGTGATCAACTAGCCTCTGGTAGGTGGCTCCGGCATTTTTCAAGCCGAAAGGCATCATTTTGTAGTTGAACACTCCTGCGCTTGTGATGAACGCTGTCTTTGCTCTGTCATCGGGGTGCATGAATACTTGGTGGTAGCCTGAAAAGGCATCCATGAAGCTGAGCAGTGCATGGCCGCTGGTGGAGTCAACCAATTGATCTATCCTTGGCAGGGGATAGCAGTCTTTGGGGCAGGCTCGGTTCAGGTCTGTGAAATCCACGCACATTCGCCAGGAGCCGTTCGCTTTTTTGACCATCACCACGTTGGCCAGCCATTTCGGATACATGCATGGTTCAATGAATCCGGCCTCCTGCAACTTTTTCACCTCCTCGGCGATGGCTTTGTTTTTCTCCGAGGAGTAGTTCCTCTTTTTCTGCTTGACTGGCCGAGCTTCAGCGTTGACGTCCAGCTTGTGACAAATCAGCTTCGGATTTATCCCTGGCATATCTGCTGCTGACCATGCAAAGATGTCTTTATGATCCCTGAGTAGTCGGATCAAATCGATTCGGAGCCCCGAGCTTAGGCCCTTGCCTATTCGGACGCTCCTGTCTGAATCCTCTTCGAGGAAGATATCCTCCATTTCTTGATCTGGTTCGGGAGATAGGGTTTCGGGGCGGGCATCAACTTCTGCGGGAGACAAGCTGCTCGTGCTTGCTCTTCTCCTTTTTGCCTCGCTTTCCTCTCCCGTAGCTCCCTTTTCTTCTTCGGGGCCGTCCCCTAGTTTGGGCTTTCGGACAGCAGTGTGGCAGGTTCTTCTCGCCACTTCTTGATCACCTCTGATTCGTTCGGCGAATCCTGCATCCGAGACGTATATCATCAGCTGGTGGTATGTGGAGGGGACTGCTTGCATCTTGTGAATCATGGTTCTCCCCATGATTACGTTGTATACGGAGTCGCAGTCCATCACCAAAAATTCGTCCCGAAGGGTTTTTGCTGCCTGGCCTTCACCCACTGTGACTGGCAGGGTGATCTTTCCTCGAGGGATAGCTGCGGATCCGTTGAATCCGATCAGAGGATAACTGACTTTCGTCAGTGCTTCCTCTGGCTCTTCGAGGATCAGCTGCTCGAAGCAGTTTCTGAAGATGATATTGACGGCACTTCCTCCGTCGACTAACACTCGATGTACGTTGTGGTTATTGAGGTCCATGGAAATGACCAGAGGATCGTCATGTTTGTACTGGACTCCGAAGCAATCATCAGCAGTGAAGGTCATGTTCGGGGGGCGTGGCTGGTTATCTCCCACCGCGCTGAAGTTGACCCGATGGGAGAGGGCTCTTAGGTGTTTTTTGCTGGCCTGGCCAGACTTCTGTCCCCCGAACACCACTAGGATGTCGTTCTTCTTGTGCCCTGTTGCTTCGTAGACCCTTTTCTGGGGTTGCTCGTGTTGTTTGCCGCTTGCGGCCTTTTCTTTTTCCTCCCTTCGGTCTAACAAGTACTGTTTCAGGTAGCCTCGGCGAACGAGGTCCTCAATGTTGTCTTTCAGCGAGTTGCATTCTTCGGTGTGGTGACCGAAGTCATCATGAAACTCGCACCATTTGTTCTTGTTTCTCCGAGCTGGGTTGGACTTGAGCTTCCCAGGTAGTTTCCACTTTTCGTCATTTCTGTTGAGGCTGAATATCTCTTTTCGGGGCAGAGCTAGTGGAGTGTAGTTGGTGTACTTGGGTTGAAGTTCACCCCTTCTCCCGTCTTTCTTCGGGCTCATCTCTCTAGCTCCTACTTTCTCTTTCCCCTTCCTTGAGCTGCCCTCGGGCTTGCTCTGGGTATTCTTTGTGTCTCTCGGATCCGACGATCCTTTCAGTCTTGCAGCGGCCTTGTTGAACTCTTCGGTTCTGATGAACGCATCAGCCATTTGGAGCACGTCAGCTATTCTGGAGGGGTTCTTCATTGAGAGTTCGTCACGGAACTTCCCTTCCTGGAGCGCGTGCTTCAAGGCGAAGATGGCCACGTCTGGCTGCAAGTTTGGTATGTTTGTTGATTCCTTCATGAATCTGGCCATGAATTCTCTCAGACTTTCGTCTCTTTCTTGTTGGATTGAGGTCAGTTCTGCTGTGGTTCGCTCGGGGCGATTGTTGCTCACGAACTGTGTGCAGAATCTCTTTTTCAGCTTTTTCCAGCTCTTGATCGATCCCTTCGGCAGCGATCTAAACCACTCTCCCGCCACTCCGGTTAGCGTGGTTGGGAAATATTTACACCAACATGCTTCGGAGTAGGGACTCAAGAACATTTGCTGCTCGTAGGAGATGACATGATCCCTCGGATCTGTGATTCCGCTGTAGGTCAGGTGCGCTGGCAGTCTTACCTTCGGTATTTCTTCCATGATCAGCTCGTCCGAGAAAGGGGATGACGTGGGAGTCATGATTCTTTTCCCGAGTCTAGCCCTGATGCCTTCGTTTGCCGAGGTTCTGTGATTAGAACGTTCGGGCGTACGATGGGGGCTAGGGGTTCGATCATGCCTCCTGTCTCTTCTTCTCTCTCGGCTACTGACCTCGGGTCGTTCGCCAGATCTGCTTGGCTCGCCCACCCCGAGTCTCGTATGGATCGAGGGTCTTAACCTTGAGTGGACCGAGGGCCTCAACCTGCTGAGCACCGAGCTTCGGACCCGAGTGTTACGAGTAGTCGATTCGCTTTGGAGAGCTGTTGGAGTAGGCGATGGTCTCGCAAACCAATCTGGTTGCTGTTGTGCCCTTTTTTGGGTGTCCCACGTGCTTTCCATCCACCTCGACGTCAAGTGTGTACCTGTCAAGGGAAGGAGTTCTCGTTCGGGTCTGGACACTTCCGCACTGGGTGGCTCGTTCAGCCTTCGCCTGGTCCTCCTCTCTTCTCTGCGGTCATTTGCCAGTCCTTGCTGCTTCTCATTGAAGAGGAAGTTTTGCATGATGGTCATGGCCGCAGTGAGCTCTTCTCTAGTTGGAATCGGAGGTCCTGCATTTGTGGCGGTCGTAGCTCTGCTTGGCTGTGACCTCGCCATCGATTGAGGGTGCTCCTCTTGGTCAGATTCTGAATCTGACCGCACCATCATATCGTCGTCATTGTTGTTAACAACATCATTCACCATTTTCGCGGAAAGAGGTGATTGATGTCTTTCAAAGGCTTTGAAGTGTTCTTCCCCACAGACGGCGCCAAATTGTTCCGGTGTTGTAAAGATGGAAACAATGGGCTTCGAATGAAGGCCCTTTTGTATGTGTTGAAGATCTTGCTTGTTTGAATGAGTAGAGTCCGAATTCACCTGCATAAGAGCAAAGTCACTAGCCTCGGGGGTGTTTCCGAGGAAAGCCCCTCCGATGCCTAAGTAAGAACGATGCTCGGATTCTAGAGAGAAGTTCTCTAGAAGAGTAGTCTTAAGGCGGTAAATTGGACGTACCTTGAGGTGTGAGCCTTGGCGGCCTATTTATAGTGTTTGCATAATAAATGCCCATAGGTCATTTATTGCTATTGGGCCTTGGGCCTTAATGGATGGCTGAATAGCCATTGGTAGGTTTGATGCTGTTGTTTAGAGCCATTGGGCTTTGGACTTAGTGGCCCAATTGAGAGTCAATTGGGAGCCCAAACAACCCCTATCATACAGAATTCCCTAAAACTATTAGTTATCGACACATTTACTGAATGCTGAAAAAATCATCTCCGTAATCATTCTACTTTACAATTGCGCATCAAATTATATCAAATGTCACGTATTCAATAAATAAATAAATAATCAAATCTGGACACTCAATCATACAAAAATATCAAAAAGTAATCAAACAAAAGAAACAACTCATCTCAAGATAATAATTCGCAAAAACGATGAAATCAAAATATAAAAAAACATCAAATTACCTGGGGAGGGGCAGCGAGAACACCCGGTTGATAGAGAGAAGCTTGTTGCTGAAGGATCAATCGCTGCATCGAAGCTTGTTGCTGAAGCATCAATTGCATTCTTTGCTGGTCCTCCATTTTTAGGGTTTATTGAGAGCGCAGAAATTGGAGAGAAAAAAATTACAAAAATTAAAAATGAAGAAAAAGTGACAAAATTGGGAAAAAGGGCGGAAATTTAAACGGGTCGAAAGCGAGGGATAGAAGAAAAAAAACCGGGAAGTAGGAGAGAGAAAATGATGGGTAAGAGCAAAAAAAAATGAACGATTTTTCTAAAAATCTTCTATCTGTAAGGAAAAGATTATTACTCCGTATAAAAATCAACTATAGGAAAAATATTACGTAGATTATACATTTAAAATTTTAACATAATTAAGCCTTAATAATTTTAATAAAAAATACACGTCTTTCATAAGAGATAACAATATTTTTTACTAAATATTTCTGAGAACATCAAATATCACGTGGAAAGAACAAAAACAAATTAAGTAAGTTTAGAAAGAATAATAAATCAAAATTAAGGCTTACACAATACAAAATACATCATAATTAATAATAATCCACGAAATATTTCATCAAATGTACTACTACATAAATAATAAAATCAATTACAAATGTAAACGATAGTTATAATTAGCTGTAATTAGTTTAATTAACTTGGTCTGTTTATCCCCTCAAAAAAAAAAAAAAAAAACTTGGTCTGTTTATAATAACTAGTTTGAACCCTATACCTTCCCAAGTCCCAACAACTCCTCATTTTTTGAGGCAAAATTACACGTGAACTATGGTAAACATGTGCATTCATATGCATATTTAATTTTTAACCATATATATCGGCCATGCCCCTGGCCAACCAGCCCTAATTTTGCCCCCGTGGATTAATTACTTGGACAACTACATAGTATATAGTATATACTTCGTATAACAATTCTCACGGTGAAAGAGATGCATGCATGCACCAATTCAAGCTCATTTGCGAGCCAAGTCTGCGGTTGTGCATGTCATAGTTTCTACTCTGCACCCGCTGAAACCTGATTAGATTGTCTCTCTTTTTCTCTTTATTTTTCATTTAGTTCTTGCTTTTGTTTTTGTTCTTTTATCTTATGTAAAAAAAAATATGCATGCATGCATGCAAGCACTTATGCACATGGGCGGAAACATGCATGCATGCTCTCACCTCCCATGTAAAATCTAATCATTTGTTGTTAATTGAATAACGTACTAGCTAGCTTCTCTTATCAAAAGGATTAAATCAAGACTTGATCACCTAATTATTTTTTCGGACTTACTTACATACGAAGCAACAAGCCAACAACATTGCATTACAAAGGAACTAATAACAAAGATAAAAACATTGAAATGAAACTAATTAATTAGAGGAAGACTTTTCAATGGCTACCATAAAACTGTAGCCATTGTAGTTGCTTTTAATCTCAACCCTTTAATTTCTAAGACTAATATTAACCATTCGATTGTTTGACTATTACATTTTTAAAAAGTTAATTTTTTTTAAAAACACAATTAAATAAAATGTATTTTAGTTTTAATTTTTGAGGAAACCGTTCTTTCAAAAAAAAAAAAAATTAAAAAAAAATTCATTGTTCAGTAAACAACTGATACCTCAGGCAACATTTTTTGCAATCTCCATTGTTGTGCCTCCAAAATGAAAGCCATGATATTGCCAAATTATTCCATATACGTTTGTTCAATGTTTATTTTATCTTGAAGTGAAGACATTATAATTGTTGTCAACATATCATTATCTCCATTAATGTCCATCCAAACGGAACAACATAAAATTTAACATATCGGAAAAAATGCCGGATACATATATATCACCATTAATAATGATCAACTACTTTTCTTTTCTCTTTCATATTCTATACGATGTGTGAAATTGGTTTTTAACTGCTTCAATAAATTTCAATGTCGTATATGTTTTAACAGACACAATATGATTTAAAAATCTGAAATTTAGAAATCAATTATGGAAGCAGATAAATTGGATGGTAAGAAACTGAATTTTTGGTATGTTGATATTAATCTATATATTATACTAAAAGAGAGAAAATCAATGTGGTGATGAAAAATGTCACTCATTGATTGGCCTCTCTTTTAATTAAAATAATTATTTTTAATCATAAAACTATATTATTTTCTTTGGTTTATTTTTGTTAAAAAGGTCTAATAATGTATAAAATATATGGTACATAAATCATATACCTGTTTTTACTTTAGAATAACATCTTAATAAGGAAGATAATTAGCCGGAGAATAAATTATGGGAGATATATAGGGGAAAATGTATTATCGACACATTTTTGTCACTTATAACTAATTGTGTTTCATTGCAGTATTATGTAAATGCCATAAAATAATATAGTATGTATAGTCTTATAAACTAATATGATTATGAGGATACTTTCATATTCCGTACTATTTAAGGTGAGTGTTCGTAACATAATATTGTGGACAAGATATGTTACGGTTAAAAAAAATGAGAGTGGGGGATAGCTGAGTCGGTTAGAGCTTTCCTCCCTGTTTCAAGTGATCTTGGGATCGATTCTCATCCCCGTCATTATGGCTCATTTGCACAAAAAAATAATTATTCAATTAATTGGTACATATAAATGAAGGGCTGACTTTTATTCAATTAATATAGTTATTCCATTATTGCATGCCACCGACGAGTAATATAACTATCTATATACTATATTAAAAGAGAGAAAATTAATGGGATGGTGATAAATGTCACTTTATAATTCGCCTCTCCTTAATTAAAATTATTAATTTTAATTATAAAAATATATTTATTTTCATTGGTTTTATTTTTGTTATAGTAATCGGTGTTTGTTAATATATGTCTAATCTATCTATCTATATACTCAACTAAAATTCAGGACACTCATTATGAGTGCTGACAAGTGTCCCTGTGCATTAAATTTTATTAGTATTTTTATTCTAATACTTAACGTATTAAGTGATTTCCAATTAAGAAAAATTGTCCTATCATATTCCTATCAAATATCCTATATCTTTTATTTACACTCAAAATCCGGTTGACAACCTCTTTGAGATGACAACTATATGTGAATATGTATTAACATTCTTTTAATTATGGTAAAAATCTTGATTATCAATCCCAAAAAGAATATTATTATGATATTATATGACAAGTACATATTAACTAAATTATTTGGTATAACAAATCTTGAAGATAAGAACTTAACTAAATAGAGGAGTTAAAATAGACAATTACGCATTAATAGATAGTTGAATCTTAAGATTACAATATAATAGTCATTTTTGTTAGAATATTAATTAGCGTAAAAGTGAATATTATAAATAAGTAATACCTACTTATTTTAATATAATACAATATTTGCACAAAATTTTTGAGATATCTATATCTATCTACATATTATACAAAAATGAGGAAATCAATGTGGAGCTGACAAGTATCACCCTTTGATTTGCAACATTATAATATAATAAATAATTAAGGCAAAAACTTCAATTATGGTATGTCAAATATTCTCCTGATATGCATTAGTAAACATTAAATATTCTGCAAATATGCATTACTGAACATGATTTATTGTGATGTAATAATTTTTACAAGAGTATATGTATAACTTCCGGTTAAAAATTGTATATCCACAATAAGTTTACTAACCATCCATATAACCGAAGGTACAAAGTATTGATTAGCAAACTACATTACTTTTATTCTTTTATACTTCTTATAGGATAATAGGAATACGATTAAAATTATTCATTGTGTAGGAATGTTTATTATGTATATATTCTTTATTGAGATTGTTAATAACCCATACGTATAGGAATATATGAACTAAATATTTCAATAAGTCATATACCTTATTCAACATATATACGGATATACCTATTACTACTATATATATCATAAACTAAAGATACTTAATTATTCAACTTAATATACTTGGCATATACAGTGGAGAACTTATCACTCTCATACATAACTTAAGACACACACTAAGAACAATAATATGTCAAGGACACATTGATTAAGTATGTAATACCACGAGATGAGATAGAAAATCAAAATAAAATATTTCTACTATGTAGCATTTTCAATACCATTAGGCCAACATGTTTGAATTTTCCTTAATATTTTTATATTAGTTTATGATTTTTATGTTAAATTAATATTTTAGTTTATTACTCCGTATTTATCAGGGGAGGCAGGATGCAAGCTCACGTAAATAATATTTACTCTTAATATTTCAAACCTTTTAGACGAGGGAAAGTATACAATTTTTTTTGAAGGGTAAAAGTATACAATATTTCTATTTTTTAGTGTCTAGAAAAATGCTGAAAACTATTCAATTCATAATGTTTTGTTGCAGCCCAATCGCTTAATGTTACTGCAATTCTTATATTTACGTAAAAGTATAAATTATCAAGATTTCACTTTTTAAAAATTCATATATTTATGTATAAATAAATTAATATGTTATGTTTCACTCAAAATAAAAATTTGACTACATGGTGCTGATAAGTGTCACTCTTTTATTTGTTTATCTTATTATATATAAAAAAAATGTAAACATTACACATAAATTAATTAATAGATACATTATTTTCAGATTATGCTGACTGCATTTCATGGTAACGACTTAACAATATGGAAAATTCCATGAAATACATCAACGTGTTACGCAATCAATCTCATGCCTAATATTTTAATCATACGGAGAACTGCCTAACATAATCTTATCTTAGTATACTTTACCTAAATAACGCATGGACATTTTATTTGGAGTGCGATTTTGTGCAACATATTTATCCACAATAATATTATTGACAACGTTACTAACATACATACACACTCCTTTAATCCTTTATATAATCTCATGGTATATTCTCACGCATTTATACAATGGATTTATGAATAATATCTTTGCATATTTGAAAAATAAGACCCGAGCAATGCTCGCTTTACAAAATTTAACTTTAAGTGCGACGTTAAATTTTTATGGATAATATATAACCGATTTTTGACAACTACAACAATTAGGTATTAGTCATAATTTTTTATTGGTTATTTTTATTTTAATTATTAACGTTTTAAGAAGTATGTAGTTGTCCCGCTATTCATTAATTAAATGGAAACACATCAATAAACTATGAAACTATCACCAAATAAATAACTAATATCTAAAATCTTTGACTTTACGAGTACGGGGTATTCCCAACTCCATGATATTATTATCTTTAGTATCTCCATAAAATATATTAATTCATAATTAAAATAATAAAATCGGTGAAGCGGGTAAATGCTTCGAATTAAACAGGTTACGGATTTTAAACGATTCAGATTAAGCAAGTAATAGGTTAAAACCGTTCGGGTTGTAAACGGGTTTAATTTTCTCCGATTGAAACGGTTTGGATTGAACGGATTGGGTCATTAACGGGTTTCAGATCCATTCGATCCTGGTTGTAACATATCGGGTTGCTGCGAAACGATTTGTTATCGGGTTTTGGATCTTAGGGGTTAATATTTCATTCGATTCGGGTTGAATATAATCGGATCGGGTTTTGCGTTCCAGCTTGCGGATTATTGACGGTACGGGTTATAAACGATCGGACCAACCCAACGGGTTCAACGGTTCAGGTTGAGAATTGACATCTCTCATAGTATAGGTTAATAACTGATTTTTATACCTAACATGAAATTATGGGTATGATGCGTGAAAAGGAATAAAAATATCTACGTATTTTTCTATGTTTCTTTTCTAAATTAATATAAATTTGCACTTAAAGTTAAAATATATAAACCGTGCATCGCACGGGTCATATACTAGTTTTATTCTAATGAACTATTTTATTGTTAAGATATTTTAAATTACCAAGTCAACCTGATAAACGGTCTAGATTTAATTTAGAAAATCAACGGTACTGATCAAATAATTACAATGGCTACAGAATTATTGTAGCCATTGTAAAACTATCCTTAATTAGATAGGAAAATACTAAATATAATTAAGAACGAACATTAGCTAATTAAATCCCTACAGATCGAACAACAAATCTATACTATTGAAGTCTTTAATAATAGATAAATTTGCAAGAAATCTAGAGTGTCACGTGTCTCTCATTGAAAATATCTTTCTATTTTATTTTTTAAAATTTCATATCCCTTTATCTTTGATTTTATTTTTTCTACTAATTTCAAGTAATATATTACCAATTTATATTCTATCTTCACTATTTTCTTAGTTTTTTTATTTGGTGTTAGCACCCGGTTCACCCTTAGGGCTAATCCGGATTCGGAGCGAGTTATATGTGGATAGATTTCATTCCCTTCCCACTTGTTGTTGCGGGGGATCGAACACGGATTTTCCCTACCAAGTTCAGCCCAATCACGGCAGTTTTCTTAGTGAAATAGAAATGAAATACATTTACTCTTTTTTGATGAATTGAAAAACTAAAAACTAAAACTTATTACGTACTTTTAAAACATAACAAAAAGCCGTGCATAACACGTGATCAATACCAGTGTACCTTAAAAAACAATTTTTTTATTTTATTATTTATTATTATTATTATACAAAGATGACATTACTAAAAAGTAGGTACACTGGCCGTACGTTATTACTCGATCTCTCCATCCGACATAGTTGTACAATTCGATTGAGTGGAGGCCGACAGTAATATTATTATTATTATTATTATTATTATTATTATTATCATCATCATTAATTATTATACAAAGACAACATTATATTACTAATTAAAGAAACCCGTGATATGATACATATGATATAACACGTACGTACATACATCTTGTAGACTTGTAGTGTTTGATGATCATATAGCTGGACAGGTGAAACCGCCAGGAGGGTACCTACGGTGGCAGGCATTAAGTATCAATGTCAAGGCAGTTGCTGGGACTGGGATAGGGACAGTGCCGCCACCTGCGGCTTTAAGGACATTACAAAGGCAAAGAGCAGCGTCGAGATCGGCTAGACCTTGGAGAAGGGTGCAGCAATTTGATTGTCTTCCGCTTAGCAAATCCAGGCAAACATTCAGCCCGTTCGGGCACACTAGTGTTGTTGTTGTTGTTGTTGTTGTTGCTGCTGATGATGATGCTTTCTCTGTTGTGGCATGGACATCAATACAATGAAATGCTATCAGGTTAACTGCCAGGAAAAGGGCAATGCTCTTTGAAGCCATGGCTTATTGTTTGATATATTTTAAGCTAGTATATAGGGAACATGTATGTAGCTTATATATGTGAAAGATGGTGTGTTTGTGTTTGTGTTTGTGTTTGTGTTTGTGATGAAGAATACTAGATGCGATGTAGAGTGGACTTATTTATACAGGATGCAATGCATGAATGCATGCATACACTTGTTGTAGCTAGGTCGATTAGCTCCATATATACGTACGTACACCGCTACGGAAAATTGGCAATGAATTATGGCCGCTTGCCGGTGATCGTTCCATTTTTTTTTTTTTTTTTTTTTGGCTCATTTGTTGTTTTGTTTCGTCCCTAAATATTGCTCCTTATTGCTAAAAATTGGTAATGAATTATGGCAGCTTGCTGGCCACTTAGTTAATTATATACTTCCCCGTTCCTTTTTATTTGGCATTATTTGTTGTTTTGGTTCGTCCCTAAAATATTGCTTTCTATTATTAAATATGAACATGAGACCCAAACTTTATCTAATACTACATCCGTATATAAGGATCTTCACGGTTACTATGTGCACAAATATTAAGATAAAAATGAAAAATTAAGTTGGTTGAATATAATAAAATATGGATAAAGTAAGAGAAATGTGTAAAAATGTGGGTGTGTGTAAACAAAAAAAATGAATAAAGTAAGAGAACGTGACTCGTGAGTGAAAAATTGTAAATATTATGGGGGTAAGGTAGTAAATATTCATGTCCAAAAATAAAATAAAGCAAAATATAAATAAGAAAGTATAAAGATCATTTAGAAACGGGGTTAGTACGATATATGTGTCATTAAGTTCTTTACATGCATTTATTATTTGCACAGACTTCAAAGCATTATTTGACAACCGCTAATATATCTTAGTTTTGTATGACAAATTATAAAATATTGATATTTGAAAAATACATTTTGAGACAAATCTAACATAGTCTCGTATTATAGTATTTTGATACAAGTAATAGTAAAAATTTGTGGCCAAAATCTTTGACTTTTAAACACATTTTTCAAAGTGTAAATTAATTAATTAATTAATTCGAGGTAGTATAAATTACTTTTTAATCCACCACTTTTATCTTTCTCAATTTTACCCAATCCAATTCTTAATAAAAACACTTTTAGAACGTTGGGCAAATAACAAGGACATAGGGAGTATTCAACATTTTTGCAATAATAAAAATACATTTACAATATGGTGGCATTGTCCTCCATGCGGTTCATGCATGCATATACATCAGCATTCAGCGCGCAATATGATGCCTTGTCCTCAATCTGAGTTGTTGGTCATACGAACTGCCACGTCATTGTTCTTGTGGAGATGCCAGATGTTAGCCACGTCATTGCGGTTTATCCGATCCCATTTCTACTGCTGCCGAGGAAGACTAATTTTGTAAGAGCCATCGAATTTGAGCGTATGGAAACTCGTTGGTGGTGGGTAGTTGGGTACTATCAAACCACGACTAGATGTGAAGGAGGAGGTGGAGTGGGTGTGTGAAGTGATAGGGTCAGCCGGCCAGGGCCGGTTAAATGGAGGTCCAATTAGACCTACAGTATCGGGCCCTAAAAGTTTAGGCCTAAAAAGAAATTATGTTGCTTAAAATCTCCAAAACATATATTTCCTCTGTTCATAAATACTCGCAACATTTCACATTTTTACACTATTGAGAAATTAGGTTAATGTGTTTCCTTGTGTTGTATTTGTTGGAAATAATGTGTTGTAACCATGAAAATTAACAATAAAATAATAGGGAAGAACACAATACTCAATAATTGATCTCAAAAGCTGTGACGGGTTTTACGCCTGCCCTAGAAGCGTATTTCGCCACCACCGGTACAAGGTTCTCAGTGACAATTGCTCCCCAAGGGTAACACAACTACCTTCCAACTCTGTACCCCGATTGGAAGGCTGGAATTACTTCAAGAACTACTCAGATCTCTATGGGACAATAATGACAGATGATGTGGGCTTAATAGTTGCCACCTTAAAGCCCAAGGAGGTCAAGATAACTAGGCAAACGAATCCATGGCTCAAGCCCAAGAAGCAGGCCTGGACCTGGGTATTCAGGGAAACCAAAGGAACAACCTTTAGTTAAAGAAGCCCACAACCTCCGGCCCAAACTTGCTAAAAAGCCTTTTTGACAAAAGGACACGTGGCCCTTATCCAACGGAGCACGCCTCCCATAGATGGGGGTAAGGAATCATCTCCCCAAAAACCATAGCACTATAAGTAGGGCTCAGATCCCAAGGAAAGAGAACAATCAATTCATTCCCACCAACTTAGCATTAACTTTGCTCTGCCCTCTCTCTACAAATTATTTCTCTCTCTAGCATATACTTACTTAAGCATCGGAGGGAATATTCCTACGGGAATATTCTTGTTTTGCAGGTTGCCAGAAGTTCGTGCTAGGTCATACTTGATACCTCCGAGGAACGCGTGACACGTCATCACCGTAAAAGATCCCACAACATTTGGCGCCGTCTGTGGGGAGGTACAATGTCATGGCTGAACTTCAATCTGAGCGCGGAAAACGCCAGGACGAAATGGGACTCCTTGTCAGGGGAGGGACGTTTAAAAATAAGTCCAACTATCATTGTGACGCAGCAACTAGCCGGCCTGCCTCCGTGAGGCCCGTGCAGCACTTGTTGAATGATCCCCATCAAGATATTGCAGATGAATGGCAAGAAGGGTTTCAGCACGTCCTTCAAAAAGAAATCACTAGGTCCCTCCACGAAGCCAACCCTGAGCATGATAATGGCAGGATGATGGAACCTTTATCAGAAGATCTCGACTCACCCATGAAAGGACGCACCCTGGAGAAGGAGAGTCGGCATGTAAAATAAGAACGTCCAGGAAGACAGACGAGACAAGCTTCGCAGAAGAATGATAAAACTCAGGGTCATCACTTTCTCAAGATTCCTAGAAGGCAACATGAGAGCGTCACCTTGAGAAAGAATGGCCGCAACACTGAGGTGAAAAGAAGGCGAAGGAGGTCGTCAACTCACTACTAGAAATGACATCTATAACGACCAATAAATAACGACCAACCAATTAAATTTGTCGTTGGAAGAGTTAAAATGAAAATTTGGCCCAAAAGAGCGCGGGTCATTTTGATAATTTAAATGAAAAAGCTGAGCCGAATATTTTTCAATTTTTTTCGTCGTTAATATTCCAAGAAGTTCCAGACTTCCAGTTACATCTCTCTAAAACCTAGGTCAAATGTAAAACACTAAAACCCCTAAAATCTTTCGGTTTTCCTTCTTCTCTAATTCCACTAATACGATGGCTGTAGACAAATTTTAGAAACTATATACTCTGAATTTGCATATGCTTTCAGAGTAATCTTCTCCAAACTAAAAATCTATGCTCCCTCTTAATCAATCATTTATCATTGACTCGATGGGCGACTATCTACATCGATGTGGCACCAGCACCGGTACCGGCACCACTTATTGCCACTCTTGTTCAATTCTAGAAGATGGGAAAGAAAATCATATCCTAAAAAGAAAACCGATACCCTAAAATTGAAGAATTTCCGGAAGAAGCAGAGAAGGTGAAGCACTTCCATGTCGAAAAGTTGGAAAATAATTGGGTTTTTAATTAAGAAAACCCATATCCCCATTGATTGGTAAGGACTAATTTAGAAAATAATTGGGTTTTTAATTGCTTTTTTATGTGCGTCTTTGTTTTATAATGAATTGTTAGGTTTTGATAGTAATTGACATACTCCATAGAATTGTTAGGTTATGATACATATGATATTACATAAATCATGCGGAAACAACCATTAACCCAGGAATACATATTATTTACACATAATCATATAGCATAATTTAGATGCATACTCTTTGTTGCGTGCCCTCCCTAGCTGCGCCCGAACCGAACAAGAACAAGTCTTTAGGACTCCAAGTGTCGTCCCTCCGTGGATAGTCCACAGCACGTCCGGATCCGCCTTAAGATTGACCAACTAGAATCGCCCTTAAGGTACTAGAATTTTCGGCACTTTTGAGCAAGATGTGTGACTGAATTTTTCTCTCAAAAACTCACTTTGAATACTTTTAAAACTCGTTATAAATTGTGAACCCAGGCCACATATTTATAGGGGTATGGAAAGAGAATTGGAATCCTATTAGGATACGAATTAATTAAACTTAGAATCCTACAAGAACTCTAATTAATTAATTTATCAAATAGAATTAGGAATTTAATCATTAACCGAACTCTGCACGTTTTAGGAATCGTGCATGAACACAAACTCACACACACACACACGGCAGCCACGATGGGCCGCCTATGCGCGTGCGTGCGAGCAGCAGCCCACGCAGCGAGGCCCACGCAGTCGCGGCCTTGGCGCGCGCTGGGCCTGCCTTGCGGTAGGCCTAGGCGCTGCCTTGGCTGGGCTTGTGGCGCGCGTTTGGCTTGCTGGGCGATGGCCTGGCTTCGAGCTGGGCCCTCGTCCGGCAGGCCTCGTCCGATGCTTATTCGTACGATACGCTTCCGATTAAATTTCCGATTCCGGAATTCATTTCCGATACGAACAATATTTAACATTTCCGATTCCGGAATTAATTTCCGTTTTGAACAAATATTTAATATTTCCGTTTCCGGAATTATTTTCCGATTCCGATAATATTTCCGATTCTGACAATATTTCCGTTTCCAGCAATATTTCCGATTCTGGCAATATTTCCATTTCCGATAATATTTTCCGATACGTACCATGTTTCCGTTTCCGGCAACATCTACGACTTGGATAATATTTATATTTCCGATACGATCCATATTTCCGTTTCCGGCAATATCATCGTTTCCGGAGTATTCATTTCTTGCCTGTGACGATCTCAGCTCCCACTGAAACCAAGATCCGTCGATTCCGAATATTCATAGATGGAGTATTTAATGCCATTAAATACTTGATCCGTTTACGTACTATTTGTGTGACCCTACGGGTTCAGTCAAGAGTAAGCTGTGGATTAATATCATTAATTCCACTTGAACTGAAGCGGCCTCTAGCTAGGCATTCAGCTCACTTGATCTCACTAAATTATTAACTTGTTAATTAATACTGAACCGCATTTATTAGACTTATCATAGAATGCATACTTGGACCAAGGGCATTATTTCCTTCAGTCTCCCACTTGTCCTTAGGGACAAGTGTGCATTTCCTAATTCCTTTGTCGCTCGATGCTTGCTCTTGAACATAAGGTAAGAGTTGTCATCCTTATTATGTCCAGAGGTGTTCCTCGGTTTCAGAGTTCAACTGATCAAATAAACAGATAATCATAGCCTATGATTCATCCGAGCACGGCCATGCATTTCACTGTTTCTAGCTCTCCGAGTGGCCTTGTACAACTTTTAAGCATCTCATCCCGATTTATGGGAGGACAATCCCAATCTTGCGATCTTGAGATTAGACTTCGTTTGATAGGTGATTACCTGAGCGTTGCCTTTATAGCCTCCTTTTACGGTGCGACGGTTGGTCAACGTCAAAGCAACCAGTTCTCAAACAAGTAATCTCAAATCACTCAGGTATTGAGGATTTAGTGTCTAATAATTTAATGAAATTTACTTATGACAGATTTTCATCTCTTACAGTAAAGTTTCATAGGTCTTGTCCGATACTAGTCTTCCCAAAGTAAGTATCTATGCAAATGATTATGACATTGCCATGTCCACATAGTTCAAGAAACAGAACTACTAGTCATCTTGCATTCTAGTCGTCTAACGTTTTCTATGCGTCCAATTTTATAGAAAACTCCGACTAGGGACCATTTTCAACCTTTGACATTCAAGTTCACTTGATAGACATTTCTTAGTCACGGGACTGGTCCTGACAGTCTATCTTGAATATATCGTCAAATTGAAGGGACTCATCATTTAATAAACCCACAAATTAAATGGAAAAATGAATTCTTTTCATTTATTGTGAATGATTAACCAATAATGTTTTACAAAGATTTAAACTCTAAAGCTTTAAAACATTAAACATAGACATCAAAGCCATTCTCCAATATGCTTGATTCCCATACCTGCAGTGTGCGAGTTGTGCTTCGCTTGTGGCAGAGGTTTAGTTAATGGATCTGATATGTTGTCATCAGTTCCAATCTTGCTTATCTCGACTTCTTTTCTTTCAACGAACTCTCGCAGAAGGTGAAATCTACGAAGTACATGCTTGACTCTCTGGTGGTGTCTAGGCTCTTTTGCCTGTGCAATAGCTCCGTTATTGTCACAATACAGGGCTATTGGTCCTTTAATGGAGGGGACTACACCAAGTTCACCTATGAACTTCCTTAGCCATATAGCTTCCTTTGCTGCTTCATGTGCAGCAATGTACTCCGCTTCAGTTGTAGAATCCGCAATGGTGCTTTGCTTAGCACTTTTCCAGCTTACTGCTCCTCCGTTGAGGCAGAAGACAAACCCAGACTGTGATCTGAAATCATCTTTGTCGGTTTGGAAACTTGCGTCCGTATAGCCTTTAACAATTAATTCATCATCTCCACCATAGACCAGGAAGTCATCTTTGTGCCTTTTCAGGTACTTCAGAATGTTCTTGGCAGCAGTCCAATGCGCCTCTCCTGGGTCTGACTGGTATCTGCTCGTAGCATTGAGTGCGTACGCAACATCCGGGCGTGTACATATCATAGCATACATTATTGAACCAATCAATGATGCATATGGAATCCCATTCATTCTTCTACGCTCATCAAGTGTTTTTGGGCACTGAGTCTTGCTTAGAGTCATTCCATGAGACATGGGTAGGTAGCCTCGCTTGGAGTCCGCCATCTTGAACCTATCAAGCACCTTATTGATATAAGTGCTTTGACTAAGTCCAATCATCCTTTTAGATCTATCTCTGTAAATCTTGATGCCCAATATGTACTGTGCTTCTCCTAGATCCTTCATCGAAAAACATTTCCCAAGCCAAAACTTGACAGAGTTCAACATAGGAATGTCATTTCCGATAAGTAATATGTCGTCGACATATAATACTAGGAAAGCAATTTTGCTCCCACTGACCTTCTTGTATACACAAGATTCGTCTGCGTTCTTGATGAAACCAAAGTCACTGACTGCTTCATCAAAACGTATATTCCAGCTCCTGGATGCCTGCTTCAATCCGTAGATTGACTTCTTTAGCTTGCATACCTTTTTAGCATTCTTTGGATCCTCAAAACCTTCAGGCTGTGTCATAAACACAGTTTCTGTTAAAACGCCGTTTAAGAAAGCAGTTTTTACATCCATCTGCCATATTTCGTAATCGTAATATGCAGCGATTGCTAACATTATCCGAATAGACTTTAGCATTGCAACTGGTGAAAAAGTTTCATCGTAATCCACACCGTGGACTTGCATGTAACCTTTTGCAACCAATCTAGCTTTGAAAACTTCAAGTTTCCCATCCTTGTCCTTTTTCAGTTTGAAAACCCATTTGCTACCAATGGCTTGATAGCCATCTGGCAAATCGACCAAATCCCATACTTGGTTTTCAGACATGGAGTCCAATTCAGATTGCATGGCTTCTTGCCATTGCTTGGAGCTAGGGCTCGTCATAGCTTGTTTGTAAGTCGCAGGTTCATCACTTTCAAGTAATAGAACGTCATAGCTCTCGTTCGTCAAAATACCTAAGTACCTTTCCGGTTGAGATCTATATCTTTGCGATCTACGCGGGGTAACATTTCTAGATTGACCATGATTCTCACCAGATTCTTCTAAAGATCTCTGAGTTTCATCCTGAATGTCATCTTGAGCATTCTCTAGAGTTTGTTGTTCGACTCGAATTTCTTCGAGGTCTACTTTTCTCCCACTTGTCATTTTGGAAATGTGATCTTTCTCCAAAAAGACACCATCTCGAGCAACAAACACCTTGTTCTCAGATGTATTGTAGAAGTAATACCCCTTTGTTTCCTTTGGATAGCCCACAAGGATACATTTGTCAGATTTTGGATGAAGTTTGTCTGAAATTAATCGTTTGACGTATACTTCACATCCCCAAATCTTAAGAAAAGACACATTTGGAGGCTTTCCAAACCATAATTCGTATGGAGTCTTTTCGACAGCTTTAGACGGAGCTCTATTTATAGTGAGTGCAGCTGTATTTAGTGCATGTCCCCAAAATTCTAATGGAAGTTCGGCCTGACCCATCATTGACCTGACCATGTCTAGCAAGGTTCTGTTCCTCCGTTCCGACACACCGTTCCATTGTGGTGTTCCAGGAGGAGTCAATTCTGATAGAATTCCACATTCTTTCAGATGGTCATCAAATTCATAGCTCAGATATTCACCGCCTCTATCAGACCGCAGTGCCTTAATCTTCTTGCCTAATTGATTCTCTACTTCACTCTGAAATTCCTTGAATTTGTCAAAGGATTCAGACTTATGCTTCATTAGGTAGACATAACCATACCTACTGAAGTCATCAGTGAAAGTGATAAAGTAGCTGAAACCACCACTAGCATTTGTACTCATTGGTCCACATACATCTGTATGGATTAAACCCAATAGTTCATTTGCTCTTTCTCCAACTTTAGAGAAAGGTTGCTTTGTCATTTTGCCAAGTAAACATGATTCGCATTTACCATAATCCTCTAAGTCAAATGGTTCTAGAATTCCTTCCTTTTGAAGTCTTTCTAAGCGTTTCAAGTTTACATGGCCTAATCGACAATGCCACAGATAGGTGAGATCTGAATCATCCTTTTTGGCCTTTTTGGTATTTATGTTATATACTTGTTTGTCGTGATCTAATAAATAAAGTCCATTGACTAATCTAGCAGATCCATAAAACATCTCTTTAAAATAAAACGAACAACTATTGTCTTTTATTAAAAAGGAAAATCCGTTAGCATCTAAGCAAGAAACTGAAATGATGTTTTTAGTAAGACTTGGAACATGGAAACATTCTTCCAGTTCCAAAACTAGCCCGGAGGGCAACGACAAATAGTAAGTTCCTACAGCTAATGCAGCAATCCGTGCTCCATTTCCCACTCGTAGGTCGACTTCACCCTTGCTTAACTTTCTACTTCTTCTTAGTCCCTGTGGATTGGAACATAAGTGTGAGCCACAACCTGTATCTAATACCCAAGAAGTTGAATTAGCAAGTATACAGTCTATAACGAAAATACCTGAAGATGGAACGACTATTCCGTTCTTCTGATCTTCCTTTAGCTTCAAGCAATCTCTCTTCCAATGCCCCTTCTTCTTGCAGTAGAAGCATTCAGATTCAGAAGTGGGTTGACTGACCTTCCTCTTTACAGATTTGGCGCCAGTTTGCTTAGTTGGGCTG
Organism: Spinacia oleracea; assembly: GCF_020520425.1. NCBI lineage: Eukaryota > Viridiplantae > Streptophyta > Magnoliopsida > Caryophyllales > Amaranthaceae > Spinacia > Spinacia oleracea. Next base: position 17,879,131 of record NC_079488.1, read on the forward strand.
GCCTTGTTTCCACCTTTCTTAGCATTCCTCTTCTTTCCAGATTTCTTGAACTTGCCCCCACGCACCATAAGCACATCCTGCTTATCACTTTTGATCGTCTTTTCAGCGGTCTTCAGCATACCGTGAAGCTCAGTGAGCGTTTTGTCCAGACTATTCATACTGTAGTTCAGTTTGAACTGATCATACCCGCTATGAAGAGAATGGAGGATGGTGTCTATAGCCATTTCCTGAGAAAATTGCTGATCCAGCCGACTCATATTCTCAATGAGTCCAATCATTTTGAGAACATGTGGACTTACGGGCTCGCCTTTCTTAAGCTTGGTCTCAAGAATTTGCCTATGAGTCTCGAATCTTTTGACTCGAGCCAGATCTTGGAACATGTTCTTCAACTCACTGATGATTGTGAAAGCATCTGAGTTGATGAACGTTTTCTGCAGATCCGCACTCATGGTGGCGAGCATTAGACATTTCACATCCTTGTTGGCATCAATCCAACGATTGAGGGCTGCCTGAGTGACCCCGTCGCCTGCGGCTTCGGGCATCGCCTCATCTAGGACATACTCCTTTTCTTCCTGCATAAGAACTATTTGCAAGTTCCTTTGCCAGTCAAGGAAGTTTTTCCCGTTCAACTTCTCCTTTTCGAGAATTGATCGAATGTTGAATGAATTGTTGTTTGCCATATTAAAAACTACAATTGAAAAGAATAAACAAATAAATAACCATTCACAGTTTCTCTTAATAAACTTAAATTCTAGCATACATGCATAATTCAATGTTTATTAAGCATTTTATTCAAGTTATGTGTTCCGGCAGGTGTGAATAAAATGATTCCAAGATCCTAAAATCATTGAAGAACTAAGCACAGTTTGTCGACTTAATCCTAGAACATCTTAGGTAAGCAAAAGCCTTTTGCTAATAGTCTAGAAACTATTCTTGGTTGATAGGTACGTCTAAGAACTTATTAGGTAAACCTATCGATTTTGCCACGACATAAAAGGACTCCTTACTTATATCGTTGAGTTTCACCAAAACTAACATGTACTCACAATTATTTGTGTACCTTGCCCCTTTAGGACCAATAAGTAACACCTCGCTGAGCGAAAACTGTTAGGTTATGATACATATGATATTACATAAATCATGCGGAAACAACCATTAACCCAGGAATACATATTATTTACACATAATCATATAGCATAATTTAGATGCATACTCTTTGTTGCGTGCCTTCCCTAGCTGCGCCCGAACCGAACAAGAACAAGTCTTTAGGACTCCAAGTGTCGTCCCTCCGTAGATAGTCCACAGCACGTCCGGATCCGCCTTAAGATTGACCAACTAGAATCGCCCTTAAGGTACTAGAATTTTCGGCACTTTTGAGCAAGATGTGTGACTGAATTTTTCTCTCAAAAACTCACTTTGAATACTTTGAAACTGCGGCTTCGGGCATCGCCTCATCTAGGACATACTCCTTTTCTTCCTGCATAAGAACTATTTGCAAGTTCCTTTGCCAGTCAAGGAAGTTTTTCCCGTTCAACTTCTCCTTTTCGAGAATTGATCGAATGTTGAATGAATTGTTGTTTGCCATATTAAAAACTACAATTGAAAAGAATAAACAAATAAATAACCATTCACAGTTTCTCTTAATAAACTTAAATTCTAGCATACATGCATAATTCAATGTTTATTAAGCATTTTATTCAAGTTATGTGTTCCGGCAGGTGTGAATAAAATGATTCCAAGATCCTAAAATCATTGAAGAACTAAGCACAGTTTGTCGACTTAATCCTAGAACATCTTAGGTAAGCAAAAGCCTTTTGCTAATAGTCTAGAAACTATTCTTGGTTGATAGGTACGTCTAAGAACTTATTAGGTAAACCTATCGATTTTGCCACGACATAAAAGGACTCCTTACTTATATCGTTGAGTTTCACCAAAACTAACATGTACTCACAATTATTTGTGTACCTTGCCCCTTTAGGACCAATAAGTAACACCTCGCTGAGCGAAAACTGTTAGGTTATGATACATATGATATTACATAAATCATGCGGAAACAACCATTAACCCAGGAATACATATTATTTACACATAATCATATAGCATAATTTAGATGCATACTCTTTGTTGCGTGCCTTCCCTAGCTGCGCCCGAACCGAACAAGAACAAGTCTTTAGGACTCCAAGTGTCGTCCCTCCGTAGATAGTCCACAGCACGTCCGGATCCGCCTTAAGATTGACCAACTAGAATCGCCCTTAAGGTACTAGAATTTTCGGCACTTTTGAGCAAGATGTGTGACTGAATTTTTCTCTCAAAAACTCACTTTGAATACTTTGAAACTCGTTGTAAATTGTGAACCCAGGCCACATATTTATAGGGTTATGGAAAGGGAATTGGAATCCTATTTAGATACAAATTAATTAAACCTAGAATCCTACAAGAACTCTAATTTAATTAATTTATCAAATAGAATTAGGAATTTAATCATTAACCGAACTCTGCACGTTTTAGGAAACGTGCACGAACACAAACACTTACGCACACACACACGGCAGCCACGATGGGCCGCCCATGCGTGCGTGCGAGCAGCAGCCCACGCAGCGAGGCCTGCGCGAGCCACAAGCCCACGCTAGCACCCGCGCGCGCTGCGTGCGCTGTGCGCGCTGCCACGGCCTGCTGGGCCTGGCCTTGCGCTGGGCCTGGCGTGGCTGTTTGTGTGGCGCGCTTGGCTTTCTGGGCGATGGCCTGGCTTCGTGCTGGGCCCTCGTCCGGCAGGCCTCGTCCGATGCTTATTCGTACGATACGCTTCCGATTAAATTTCCGATTCCGGAATTCATTTCCGATAATATTTTCCGATACGTACCATGTTTCCGTTTCCGGCAACATCTACGACTTGGATAATATTTATATTTCCGATACGATCCATATTTCCGTTTCCGGTAATATCATCGTTTCCGGAGTATTCATTTCTTGCCAGTGACGATCTCAGCTCCCACTGAAACCAAGATCCGTCGATTCCGAATATCCATAGATAGAGTATTTAATGCCATTAAATACTTGATCCGTTTACGTACTATTTGTGTGACCCTACGGGTTCAGTCAAGAGTAAGATGTGGATTAATATCATTAATTCCACTTGAACTGAAGCGGCCTCTAGCTAGGCATTCAGCTCACTTGATCTCACTGAATTATTAACTTGTTAATTAATACTGAACCGCATTTATTAGACTTATCATAGAATGCATACTTGGACCAAGGGCATTATTTCCTTCAGTCTCCCACTTGTCCTTAGGGACAAGTGTGCATTTCCTAATTCCTTTGTCGCTCGATGCTTGCTCTTGAACATAAGGTAAGAGTTGTCATCCTTATTATGTCCAGAGGTGTTCCTCGGTTTCAGAGTTCAACTGATCAAATAAACAGATAATCATAGCCTATGATTCATCCGAGCACGGCCATGCATTTCACAGTTTCTAGCTCTCCGAGTGGCCTTGTACAACTTTTAAGCATCTCATCCCGATTTATGGGAGGACAATCCCAATCTTGCGATCTTGAGATTAGACTTCGTTTGATAGGTGATTACCTGAGCGTTGCCTTTATAGCCTCCTTTTACGGTGCGACGGTTGGTCAACGTCAAAGCAACCAGTTCTCAAACAAGTAATCTCAAATCACTCAGGTATTGAGGATTTAGTGTCTAATAATTTTAATGAAATTTACTTATGACAGATTTTCATCTCTTACAGTAAAGTTTCATAGGTCTTGTCCGATACTAGTCTTCCCAAAGTAAGTATCTATGCAAATGATTATGACATTGCCATGTCCACATAGTTCAAGAAACAGAACTACTAGTCATCTTGCATTCTAATCGTCTAACGTTTTCTATGCGTCCAATTTTATAGAAAACTCCGACTAGGGACCATTTTCAACCTTTGACATTCAAGTTCACTTGATAGACATTTCTTAGTCACAGGACTGGTCCTGACAGTCTATCTTGAATATATCGTCAAATTGAAGGGACTCATCATTTAATAAACCACAAATTAAATGGAAAAATGAATTCTTTTAATTTATTGTGAATGATTAACCAATAATGTTTTACAAAGATTTAAACTCTGAAACTTTAAAACATTAAACAGAGACATCAAAGCCATTCTCCAATATGCTTGATTCCCATAGCTGCAGTGTGCGAGTTGTGCTTCGCCTGCGGCAGAGGTTTAGTTAATGGATCTGATATGTTGTCATCAGTTCCAATTTTGCTTATCTCGACTTCTTTTCTTTCAACGAACTCTAGCAGAAGGTGAAATCTACGAAGTACATGCTTGACTCTCTGGTGGTGTCTAGGCTCTTTTGCCTGTGCAATAGCTCCGTTATTGTCACAATACAGGGCTATTGGTCCTTTAATGGAGGGGACTACACCAAGTTCACCTATGAACTTCCTTAGCCATATAGCTTCCTTTGCTGCTTCATGTGCAGCAATGTACTCCGCTTCAGTTGTAGAATCCGCAATGGTGCTTTGCTTAGCACTTTTCCAGCTTACTGCTCCTCCGTTGAGGCAGAAGACAAACCCAGACTGTGATCTGAAATCATCTTTGTCGGTTTGGAAACTTGCGTCCGTATAGCCTTTAACAATTAATTCATCATCTCCACCATAGACCAGGAAGTCATCTTTGTGCCTTTTCAGGTACTTCAGAATGTTCTTGGCAGCAGTCCAATGCGCCTCTCCTGGGTCTGACTGGTATCTGCTCGTAGCACTGAGTGCGTACGCAACATCCGGGCGTGTACATATCATAGCATACATTATTGAACCAATTAATGATGCATATGGAATCCCATTCATTCGTCTACGCTCATCAAGTGTTTTTGGGCACTGAGTCTTGCTTAGAGTCATTCCATGAGACATGGGTAGGTAGCCTCGCTTGGAGTCCGCCATCTTGAACCTATCAAGCACCTTATTGATATAAGTGCTTTGACTAAGTCCAATCATCTTTTTAGATCTATCACTGTAAATCTTGATGCCCAATATGTACTGTGCTTCTCCTAGATCCTTCATCGAAAAACATTTCCCAAGCCAAATCTTGACAGAGTTCAACATAGGAATGTCATTTCCGATAAGCAATATGTCGTCGACATATAATACTAGGAAAGCAATTTTGCTCCCACTGACCTTCTTGTATACACAAGATTCGTCTGCGTTCTTGATGAAACCAAAGTCACTGACTGCTTCATCAAAACGTATATTCCAGCTCCTGGATGCCTGCTTCAATCCGTAGATTGATTTCTTTAGCTTGCATACCTTTTTAGCATTCTTTGGATCCTCAAAACCTTCAGGCTGTGTCATAAACACAGTTTCTGTTAAAACGCCGTTTAAGAAAGCAGTTTTGACATCCATCTGCCATATTTCGTAATCGTAATATGCAGCGATTGCTAACATTATTCGAATAGACTTTAGCATTGCAACTGGTGAAAAGGTTTCATCGTAATCCACACCGTGGACTTGCCTGTAACCTTTTGCAACCAATCTAGCTTTGAAAACTTCAAGTTTCCCATCCTTGTCCTTTTTCAGTTTGAAAACCCATTTGCTTCCAATGGCTTGATAGCCATCTGGCAAATCGACCAAATCCCATACTTGGTTTTCAGACATGGAGTCTAATTCAGATTGCATGGCTTCTTGCCATTGCTTGGAGCTAGGGCTCGTCATAGCTTGTTTGTAAGTCGCAGGTTCATCACTTTCAAGTAATAGAACGTCATAGCTCTCGTTCGTTTGAGATCTATATCTTTGCGATCTACGCGGGGCAACATTTCTAGATTGACCATGATTCTCACCAGATTCTTCTAAAGATCTCTGAGTTTCATCCTGAATGTCATCTTGAGCATTCTCTAGAGTTTGTTGTTCGACTCGAATTTCTTCGAGGTCTATTTTTCTCCCACTTGTCATTTTGGAAATATGATCTTTCTCCAAAAAGACACCATCTCGAGCAACAAACACTTTGTTCTCAGATGTATTGTAGAAGTAATACCCCTTTGTTTCCTTTGGATAGCCCACAAGGATACATTTGTCAGATTTTGGATGAAGTTTGTCTGAAATTAATCGTTTGACGTATACTTCACATCCCCAAATCTTAAGAAAAGACACATTTGGAGGCTTTCCAAACCATAATTCGTATGGAGTCTTTTCGACAGCTTTAGACGGAGCTCTATTTATAGTGAGTGCAGCTGTATTTAGTGCATGTCCCCAAAATTCTAATGGAAGTTCGGCATGACCCATCATTGACCTGACCATGTCTAGCAAGGTTCTGTTCCTCCGTTCCGACACACCGTTCCATTGTGGTGTTCCAGGAGGAGTCAACTCTGATAGAATTCCACATTCTTTCAGATGGTCATCAAATTCATAGCTAAGATATTCACCGCCTCTATCAGACCGCAGTGCCTTAATCTTCTTGCCTAATTGATTCACTACTTCACTCTGAAATTCCTTGAATTTGTCAAAGGATTCAGACTTATGCTTCATTAGGTAGACATAACCATACCTACTGAAGTCATCAGTGAAAGTGAGCTGAAACCACCTCTAGCATTTGTACTCATTGGTCCACATACATCTGTATGGATTAAACCCAATAGTTCATTTGCTCTTTCTCCAACTTTAGAGAAAGGTTGCTTTGTCATTTTGCCAAGTAAACATGATTCGCATTTACCATAATCCTCTAAGTCAAATGGTTCTAGAATTCCTTCCTTTTGAAGTCTTTCTAAGCGTTTCAAGTTTATATGGCCTAATCGACAATGCCACAGATAGGTGAGATCTGAATCATTCTTTTTGGCCTTTTTGGTATTTATGTTATATACTTGTTTGTCGTGATCTAATAAATAAAGTCCATTGACTAATCTAGCAGATCCATAAAACATCTCTTTAAAATAAAACGAACAACTATTGTCTTTTATTAAAAAGGAAAATCCCTTAGCATCTAAGCAAGAAACTGAAATGATGTTTTTAGTAAGACTTGGAACATGGAAACACTCTTCCAGTTCCAAAACTAGCCCGGAGGGCAACGACAAATAGTAAGTTCCTACAGCTAATGCAGCAATCCGTGCTCCATTTCCCACTCGTAGGTCGACTTCACCCTTGCTTAACTTTCTACTTCTTCTTAGTCCCTGTGGATTGGAACATAAGTGTGAGCCACAACCTGTATCTAATACCCAAGAAGTTGAATTAGCAAGTATACAGTCTATAACGAAAATACCTGAAGATGGAACGACTGTTCCGTTCTTCTGATCTTCCTTTAGCTTCAAGCAATCTCTCTTCCAATGCCCCTTCTTCTTGCAGTAGAAGCATTCGGATTCAGAAGTGGGTTGACTGACCTTCCTCTTTGCAGATTTGGCGCCAGTTTGCTTAGTTGGGCTGGCCTTGTTGCCACCTTTCTTAGCATTCCTCTTCTTTCCAGATTTCTTGAACTTGCCCCCACGCACCATAAGCACATCCTGCTTATCACTTTTGAGCGTCTTTTCAGCGGTCTTCAGCATACCGTGAAGCTCAGTGAGCGTTTTGTCCAGACTATTCATACTGTAGTTCAGTTTGAACTGATCATACCCGCTATGAAGAGAATGGAGGATGGTGTCTATAGCCATTTCCTGAGAAAATTGCTGATCCAGCCGACTCATATTCTCAATGAGTCCAATCATTTTGAGAACATGTGGACTTACGGGCTCGCCTTTCTTAAGTTTGGTCTCAAGAATTTGCCTATGAGTCTCGAATCTTTCGACTCGAGCCAGATCTTGGAACATGTTCTTCAACTCACTGATGATTGTGAAAGCATCTGAGTTGATGAACGTTTTCTGCAGATCCGCACTCATGGTGGCGAGCATTAGACATTTCACATCCTTGTTGGCATCAATCCAACGATTGAGGGCTGCCTGAGTGACCCCGTCGCCTGCAGCTTCGGGCATCGCCTCATCTAGGACATACTCCTTTTCTTCCTGCATAAGAACTATTTGCAAGTTCCTTTGCCAGTCAAGGAAGTTTTTCCCGTTCAACTTCTCCTTTTCGAGAATTGATCGAATGTTGAATGAATTGTTGTTTGCCATATTAAAAACTACAATTGAAAAGAATAAACAAATAAATAACCATTCACAGTTTCTCTTAATAAACTTAAATTCTAGCATACATGCATAATTCAATGTTTATTAAGCATTTTATTCAAATTATGTGTTCCGGCAGGTGTGAATAAAATGATTCCAAGATCCTAAAATCATTGAAGAACTAAGCACAGTTTGTCGACTTAATCCTAGAACATCTTAGGTAAGCAAAAGCCTTTTGCTAATAGTCTAGAAACTATTCTTGGTTGATAGGTACGTCTAAGAACTTATTAGGTAAACCTATCGAATTTGCCACGATATAAAAGGACTCCTTACTTATATCGTTGAGTTTCACCAAAACTAACATGTACTCACAATTATTTGTGTACCTTGCCCCTTTAGGACCAATAAGTAACACCTCGCTGAGCGAAAACTGTTAGGTTATGATACATATGATATTACATAAATCATGCGGAAACAACCATTAACCCAGGATATCCAAGCAAGTGTATATTTTGGCATGGCACCTTTTAACTCAATTTTTAAGTTTGGAACTTAAGGCTCTTACTATGTTGGTTAGATTTTAAGTGAACTAAAATCCTTAATCATGCAACATAATCAAGCTTTTGATCTCATGCATTTTAAGACATATTTAAAAGCAATAAATAACTTAAAACATGCATAAGATATTTGTGATCTAGTATGGCCCGACTTCATCTTGAAGCTTTAACTTCAAAGTCCGTCTTGAAAATCTCCGTGGGAGGCACCATTTTCTTCAAATAGGATAAGCTATAACTAATTACAACTATTTGATGGTACGCAGACCATATTTGAATTGAAAAATAACTTTGGTACTTTAGACCAATTACATTCAAATTAATGGTACGCAGACCATATTTTCTATCCTATTTGGGCCATACTAGTCACTTCATAACCTGCAAAACAGTACATATACAATATATACCATTCACCCATTCATTATCATGAATGGCCCACTTAGCTGGTTAGTAAAACACATTATGCATCACGTAAATATTTGCAGCAATTAATCAAGGGCACCAATAATCTACCAATTATTCAGTCCTTATTAATTCTAATCAAGTTGTTTTAACCTTAAGGATTTGTAGACCTAATCAAGAGTTTATGACTAAAAAGCGCTCCCACTTAAACCAATAAATTCATATGCTTTACTAATTTTAAACATAAAAATGTATTTCTAGTCTAACCGGAAACATACAAATTTAATTAAAATTTAAAGCTCATATAAATTTATAATTGAATCCAAAAAGTTTAATTTAATTACAGTCGTTATTTAAATTAATTCATGATTTTAATTTTAGTAAAATAATTAGAATAAATAACATTTATTATAATTACAATATTCAAAATTAAAATCCAAGAAAATAATTTAAATTATTAATTTTAAAATTAATTAAAATTACGTGACCTGAAATTTTCAAATTAAACATTCAAAACGATCTAATCGTAACGCAAACACCCTACGCATTGCACGCCCATGGGCCGCACGCATACAGCCATTGCTGACCATATGCGCACAGCCCATGCGCTCGTCACATAGCTGCTGCATCTCCATCGCAAGCCATCGCACGCTGTGGTGCTTGCTGCGCGCGCGCCAGCGCTCGTCGCACGCGAGCCATCGCTCGCAGTGCGCGCGAGCCATCGCTCGCTGGGCGCGCGACATCGCTCGCTGGGCGCGCGACATCGCTCGCTGTGCGCGCGAGCCATCGCTCGCTGGGCGCGCGACATCGCTCGCTGTGCGCGCGAGCCATCGCTCGCTGGGCGCGCGACATCGCTCGCTGTGCGCGCGACATCGCTCGCTGTGCGCGCGAGCCATCGCACGCTGTGCGCGCGAGCAACGCTGGGCGCAGCGCTCGTGGCACGCGAGCTTGCGCTCGCTGCGCGCGAGGCTGCGCGCTCTTGCGCGAGGCAGTGCGCGTTGTGGCGCAGCTCGCTTGCTGCCCACACGCGACTGCCTTGGCTCGCCCTTCGCCCATGCCCATTCGTCCATTGCTCGTGGCCCACGACACAAGGCAGGGCTGCTGCCTTGTGCTCGTGCACTACGCCCTTGCTCATTGCATTCGTGCCGCACGGGCGACGAGCTCCCTTGCTCGTCGTCGCATGCCCGCATTATACAACACCCCTTAAGGGTAACACGAAGCGTCCATTGCTTTGTGCGTGCAAGTTATATGAACGAATCGCATAAAAAATTTAAAATTTATAAAATTAATGAAAAATTAATAAATAATATTAATTTCATAATTTTAGGGCGAAAAATCGAAAATTTATTATTCAATTGATTTCTGATTGTTATGGATACAAGTCTAGGTCATAAAAATTTAAAATTTATCTTAAATTTACAATTTTTATGGTGGTTTTTAATCATAGGTTTCTAATTAAATTATAATTAATTATGAAAATCAAATTAATTCTAAATTATTCTAATTTTCAACAAATTAATCATAATTACAAATTAGATTGCATAATTAACAAGACTAGGCATTCAAACTTGTTAAACATATACAGTAGGTCAATCAAAAATTCAAGATTTATCAACAAGAATCGCAAATATTTAATTTTAACATCTTAAATTTACGAAATTTTGCATTCGAAAAACTAAAACCTTCGAAAAGTCATAGTTAGGCTTCGAATTTGAGAATTCTGGGTTCGGCAGAAAAAAACTATTTTTGTCAAAATTTTAGAATGCCTTTTACATGCGGAATTGACACAAAAATCACTCGATTTGGATGAGTAACGAAGAAACTGCCGAAAAACTGCGTACGTATAATTAAATAAACGCAATTTGCAATTAATTAACAATTACGAAAATTAATCATCCCTTTTAATTCTTGCAAATTTGTAATATTTAACCATGTTCATGCAAATTAGATTATGAAAATAATAAGGGGCTCGTGATACCACTGTTAGGTTATGATACATATGATATTACATAAATCATGCGGAAACAACCATTAACCCAGGAATACATATTATTTACACATAATCATATAGCATAATTTAGATGCATACTCTTTGTTGTGTGCCCTCCCTAGCTGCGCCCGAACCGAACAAGTCTTTAGGACTCCAAGTGTCGTCCCTCCGTAGATAGTCCACAGCACGTCCGGATCCGCCTTAAGATTGACCAACTAGAATCGCCCTTAAGGTACTAGAATTTTCGGCACTTTTGAGCAAGATGTGTGACTGAATTTTTCTCTCAAAAACTCACTTTGAATACTTTTAAAACTCGTTATAAATTGTGAACCCAGGCCACATATTTATAGGGGTATGGAAAGAGAATTGGAATCCTATTAGGATACGAATTAATTAAAGGAAATTTGGTGAAACACTACCTTTAAGTTTGGTGGTTTTGTGAATTGCTACCTTTTAAAAAGGAAATTATATTTTACTACCTTATAAGTTTGGTTTGTTTGACTAACACTACCATTTACCGTTTTTTGTTAATGTTTTACGTCTTTGGACTCCATTACAACAGTTATTTAATATGGCAAATGCACAAAATGACAAATGAACAGAGATATTTAAAAGAATAGAAGAAATACACGACGGAAAACATTAACGAAAAACGTCAAATGGTAGTGTTAGTCAAACAAACCAAACTTATAAGGTAGTTAAATTAAAAAAAGTTTTTATAAGGTAGCAATTCACAAAACCACCAAACTTAAAGGTAGTGTTTCACAAAATTTCCTTAATTAAACTTAGAATCCTACAAGAACTCTAATTAATTAATTTATCAAATAGAATTAGGAATTTAATCATTAACCGAACTCTGCACGTTTTAGGAATCGTGCATGAACACAAACTCACACACACACACACGGCAGCCACGATGGGCCGCCCATGCGCGTGCGTGCGAGCAGCAGCCCACGCAGCGAGGCCCACGCAGTCGCGGCCTTGGCGCGCGCTGGGCCTGCCTTGCGGTAGGCCTGGGCGCTGCCTTGGCTGGGCTTGTGGCGCGCGTTTGGCTTGCTGGGCGATGGCCTGGCTTCGAGCTGGGCCCTCGTCCGGCAGGCCTCGTCCGATGCTTATTCGTACGATACGCTTCCGATTAAATTTCCGATTCCGGAATTCATTTCCGATACGAACAATATTTAACATTTCCGATTCCGGAATTAATTTCCGTTTCGAACAAATATTTAATATTTCCGTTTCCGGAATTATTTTCCGATTCCGATAATATTTCCGATTCTGACAATATTTCCGTTTCCGGCAATATTTCCGATTCTGGCAATATTTCCATTTCCGATAATATTTTCCGATACGTACCATGTTTCCGTTTCCGGCAACATCTACGACTTGGATAATATTTATATTTCCGATACGATCCATATTTCCGTTTCCGGCAATATCATCGTTTCCGGAGTATTCATTTCTTGCCTGTGACGATCTCAGCTCCCACTGAAACCAAGATCCGTCGATTCCGAATATTCATAGATGGAGTATTTAATGCCATTAAATACTTGATCCGTTTACGTACTATTTGTGTGACCCTACGGGTTCAGTCAAGAGTAAGCTGTGGATTAATATCATTAATTCCACTTGAACTGAAGCGGCCTCTAGCTAGGCATTCAGCTCACTTGATCTCACTGAATTATTAACTTGTTAATTAATACTGAACCGCATTTATTAGACTTATCATAGAATGCATACTTGGACCAAGGGCATTATTTCCTTCAAGAATCGAAATAGGTATGGTGGTTTTGGTGGTTGCATTGGAAAGTTTTTGTGACAATTTAGGTGGTGACATCGGAAAAGATGGTGGTAGACTCAGTTGGCTCGTTGTTGTCCAGGCGAGCGAGCATGTGATTCGGCATCTGCAATTAACACAGCGGTAAAATTCAATTGTATTGTCTCTCAAGTCTAATATGGTCTGTAAGTCAATCCCTATTTGAATCTCGCTTAATTCATTTACAATTTTAATTGTTCTATTTCTGTTGTTCCAAATTTTATGTATATAATTAACCAATTATTCTGTTGAAAAGTTCAATTAGTTGTACTACTCTAGTATGGTGGATAATCGTAACATGTATTGGAAGTTTTCAACTTCATACTATACCACTCTGCAATTGTTGTTTTATTCATTGAAATCTATTTGCAGTTTATTCTCTATACATACAAATATACAACTTCTCATACTTCGTATTTTTATTGTCTTTTTATTTTTTGAATGTACATTTTCTTAGTTTTAACTACTCTGTATTGGAAATCTATTAGCTTACTTATAAATTGGCAGATTCTTATATGTTCACAATTCTCCTTTCTCATCAAAAAAACGATCTACAATTCTCCTTCCCTCTATTGTAAATAGAAATTCTCTTTCCCTCAACACAGAAATATGATGTTGAATTTTCCCCTTGAAGATTAGGAGCTAATGTAGATAGGTTCTTTCAATGAAATTTCTGTCTGCATGGAGTTTGTTGTGATTTTTTTGTTTGTTTTGAAGCACCGTTTTTTAATTGCAATGTTAGTTGTTGAATTATTTGCCACTTTCTAAAAAGTCGTCGTCATTCTGCATTGATAGTCCTTTCCCGTGGGTGGGGAGGGGATAGGCATTGTTCTGGCTGAGTTGGGAAAACTCCAACGTTCTGGCTGAGTTGGGAAAACTCCAGCATATCTTATATATGTGTGCCCTTTGGTAATTGTAGTTATTTTGGAGGAGCTAGAGGAAGATGAAAACTCCAGCACCTATGCAATATTATTGTTATTGTGATGTGTAGTATTACTTTGAATGTTTGATCTCTTGTGATTGATGTTTAAACTGAGTAAGCTCCTTGAATAAGTAATCATCATTCACGATTCTTTGTCAATTATCAATATCCATTTTGATCTAAATGTGACTTGTTGGACTTTCAAATAATTTCATTAAAGATGCCAATCGAGATCGCTTTATGGATTTTTTTATCTTCAGGCGCAGCTTTGAAGTGCTTAAGACCAAAGTTGACTTGTTAACTTTGGCTAGGGAGCTTTTTTAGGCTCGTGATTGCTAGGCATGGTCAGGTGCAATCCTTTTCTCTGGTACGTAAAGGTTCTTTTTTTGCTTGTGGAATTGGGTGTTGTGGAACTTGGACTGTTGAAAGCCTGAGTTCAGGTTCATGTAATCTTAGTTTTTGCTTCTACATGCCTGCTGGACTGCTGCAGGTCAGAACTCATTGGTCTTTTACTATCTCTAAAGTTATTTAATTACCTCTTTGTTATTTTCTATGATGTTATCTTGTTTGACAATATTTAATACAAATAGGGATGAATGCGCCTTATGAAAGTATTTCTGCAAACTTTGATCAATTATGGTTTGACATTGTATATTTTACATTATACATGTTATGAGTCATATCAGGAACAAGTCATGTTTACATAGTCTGCTATCTATTCTTTGCATCTCAAATTTTCTGCTACACTTTTTAGACCTTTTGCCAGTGTTTTTGGTTTGTGGCAACTAGTATGCTACTAGTGAGGCCTTAAGGTTGTTTTTCTTTTTTGCCTATTTTAGTTTCAGATTTTTCATAAATTCATAGCAGGTTGCAGTTCATGTAGTTTTTGCAGACTGTGCATACATTTAATGTTATTGATATTCTTCCTGTTCAGACGGCTTTGATCTTTACTAGTGAGAGAATTCTGAAACTAGCTAAGCTTTGACATGAAATGCAAGTTTTTATTATTTATAGGGAAGGCTAATTCATTGACTCATACATAGAAGAAAGATCAATCAACCATTTGCAAATGTATTTTTGATGTTACTAATGTTTTTTTTTGTTCTGCTAGGTAGTACAACAAGTTTTAAATCAAAATCTCGAGATCGGGTTGAAGGTTTTGAAGGAGGAATAAAGCTTAACGATGTAAGGAGACCACAACCCAGTTGAATAGAACTTCAAACTAAATTAAATGTTGTCAATAAACAGAATGAAGTTCTTGCAAATTTCATGGGGGAAGTACAAGCTGAGAACAATGAAATAAAGGAACGTGTTACCTTGGTTGAGTCTAGAATGAAAATGTTTCAAGATGCACTGGTCTCGCAACTTAATGTTATTATTCCAACTTCATAAGCTGGATCATAAATGCAAAGGGTCGAAGTTGCTACACATTAGTTTTAGATATTTGGTGCAAATTTTTTTATTTTTGGTTTAAGAATAAGGAGTTATTGGGATTTAACTCTTAGTATAGACCAAGCTATTTGATCTTATTAGTTTGGTTGTTTTGACTCGCATTGATATTGTTGATTATAAATCTTTTGTGATTGATTATGTTTAATATAAATTTAGTGTATTATTCTATATACTTTTTATCATTTTGAATGAAATGCAGGTTATAAAAATATTTCATATTAACGAAAAATAGATTTATTTTTTATAGTTGCATTAACGTCGAAATATTTTGTCGTTGTTGGACGATAATTAAAATAATTTATCAATTTGATTTTCTTTTTACGTCAACTTTGTTGGTCGTTTTTTGTTGTTTGTTCGACGTCATTGAATACATAATAACGACAAACAATCATTTTGTCGTTAATAAATAACGACGAACAATCTTGTCGTTAATAAGTAACGACAAACAATGATTCTGTCGTGCAAAATTCACGACGAACATTGACGTTAATACTAATAACGTCGGAAGCTATTACGACAAAACTCACGACGAACAAAGTTCGTCGTTAAAACCATCCCCCCTGATATTACCATAACTCCTTTGTCTGAATACTTCTTGGTGGGGAGTCTTGTTTCTTTGTCTGCGTCTTTTAAATGAATGTACTGGCGGAGGCGTCCTTCAGCCGCATGATCATTTAATATCTTCCTCAACATCCGACAGTTTTGGGTGTCGTGTCCTTCATCTTTGTGAAAAGCACAGAACGGGGCCTGTTGGCTGGAGGTGGCCAGTCGTCGGGTGGACGGTTCTATTCCCAGACTCGGTCCCTCAGCCAAGAGAATGTTTTCAAGAGTCGTGTTGAACATAAAGGGGCCTCTAGTCACTACTAGAAAAAGGGTTTATAACGACAAACTTTTTCGTCGTTATAAGTCTAAAAAGTCGTCGTTAAAACTTGGTCATATTGTTTTATCTTTAGTGGTTGAAAATGGATCGGAGTTGGATGTATGGTAGTAAACGATTTTCTACAAGGTTCTTACAAGGGATTCAAGAGTTCATTAAGGTTGCCTTGAAACATCAATCAGAACATGAATCAAGTTTAATTCTGTGTCTTTGTTGTGATTGCAATAATTCAAGGGGGTATCGGGATATTGATGATATTGTTGATCACATAGTTCGTCGCGGTTTTAAGGGTAACTACACGACGTGGACATGGCATGGTGAGAGCATAGATCATGGGGCAAGTTCTAGTATGCCGAGCTCGAGTCAGCATAATAATTGTGATAATGGTGATGATAATGAAATTGAGGATGATATTGGTGTTGAAAGTGAGGAAGAAGAGGAGAAAGATAGGATAGATGATATGATGCATGATGTGGAAGACCATCATTTCGTTGAGCGTCCCCGTATGTATGATAGTATAATCAAAGCTTCCGCAACACCGTTATATCCTGGTTCTACACAAACTGTACTTGGTGCCGTCATCGAATATTTCAACTTAAAGGTGGAAAACGGTTGGACCAACAAGAGTTTTTCACAGTTTTTGGAGGCCACGTCCGGTAATCTTCCTGAAGGAAACAAACTTCCAAGGTCTAACTATGAGGCCCAGAAGCTTATGTGTCCTTTGGGTATGGATTACGAGAAGATACACGCGTGTCCAAATGATTGCGTGTTGTACCGAAAGCAGTATGCAAATCTGCATGAGTGTCCAAGATTCGGATTGTCCCGTTACAAGATCGTGGAGAATGATGCAACATCAACAAAGAAGAAACCTTCTCCGGCTAAGGTGCTTTGGTATCTTCCTATTATACCAAGATTTAAGCGCCTTTTCTCAGAAGAGAAAACTGCAAAACTTTTGAGGTGGCATGCCGAAGGGAGGAAGAAAGATGGGTTAATGAGGCATCCTGCTGATTCTCCGCAATGGAGGAACATTGATCGAAAGTACAAGGTCTTTAGGGAAGAAGTTCGGAATCTCAGGCTTGGTCTTTGCACGGATGGAATGAACCCATTTGGGACACTTAGTACCCAATATAGCACTTGGCCGGTTCTTCTCACCATATACAATTTGCCTCCTTGGTTATGCATGAAGCGTAGATACATCATGTTGTCGCTCTTAATCTCTAGGCCTAAACAACCCGGAAATGACATAGATGTGTATCTAGAGCCACTCATTGAAGATTTAAAATTGTTGTGGGATGAAGGGGTGTTGATGTTTGATGCATACACCAAAACCAATTTCACTTTACGTGCCATGATTTTTTGTACGATAAATGATTTCCCGGCTTATGGAAATTTGTCAGGGTATTCTGTAAAGGGAAAGAAGGCATGTCCAGTTTCTCATAATGATTTGGTCTCGAGGCGCCTAAAATTTTGTGGGAAAGATGTGTACATGGATTACCGGATGTATCTTCCTAAAGATCACCCATTTCGAAAAGAGAAGGAAGCTTTTAATGGAGAATTGGAGATGAGAGAAGCTCCTGCCCCCTTATGTGCGTGTGAGGTTTATGAACGGGTTAAAGACATTGAGACAGAGTTTGGTAAGCCTTATAAAGGTCAGCCAAGTGGTGGTTACAAGAAGAGGTCTATCTTTTGGGATCTCCCATATTGGAGAGATTTGGAAGTTAGGCATTGTTTGGATGTAATGCATATTGAGAAAAATGTTTGTGATGCCATTGTTGGGACATTGTTGAATATGCAAGGGAAAACGAAGGATGGGCCTAAAGTTAGACAAGATATGGCTGCTATGGGTCGCTTCGAGTTGGCACCTCAAGAAAGGGGAAAACGCTGGTACCTTCCCCCAGCTTGTTTCACCTTGTCCAAAAAGGAGAAATCTAGCTTTTGTGAGTCTTTGCATGGCTTAAAGGTCCCTGCTGGTTACTCTTCAAATTTTCGTAGACTTGTGTCCATGTCTGACTTGAAATTAGTTGGAATGAAATCTCATGATTGTCACGTGTTGATGCAACAATTGCTGCCGGTTGCAATTCGAGGGATATTGCCGCCACAAATGAGGTATACCATTACAAGATTGTGTTTCTTTTTCAACACAATTTGTAGCAAGGTGATCAATCCAACAATACTGGATGATTTGCAGGCCGATGTACTTGAGACCATGTGTCGGTTTGAAAAGTATTTTCCGCCATCATTCTTTGACATGATGCCTCATTTGATTATTCATCTTGTTCGTGAAATTAAGCTTTGTGGGCCAGTTTGTGTGAGGTACATGTATCCCTTTGGACGGGAAATGGGTACCTTGAAAGATAGAGTGATGAATCCGGCCAAACCCGAAGCTAGTATTGTCCAACGAACTGTCGCGGAGGAAGTTGCTGCATGGGTTTCTCAATATATGGCACGTTTGAAAGAAGTCGTAGTACCAAAGTCTAGACATGATGGGAGACTTGGGGGTCAAGGTACAGTTGGCAGGAAAAGGATATCAATCGGTTCTGAAATGATGTGTAAGGTTGAGCTGTTTGTGGTGCAAAGTCTTAGTGAAGTCCATCCATACATGGCTGAGCACATGAACTTTCTTAGAGAGCAATATCCTTCAAAAAATGGTCCTCAACTGATAAAAGAGCATAATCGTTCATTCCTCACATGGTTCAAGCGTCGAGTGATGGATCAATTTTCCGACACGCCTAATGAGGTATCTGACATGGTGAGATGGTTGGCATATGGTCCTAAATGTCAAGTCATATCTTATGAGGGGTACGACATCAATGTCTATTCTTTTTACACGAAGCGACAAGATGACAAAACGACGATGCAAAATAGTGGTGTTACGGCAATATGTTTGTCTTCAGAGTATGCTAGTGTAAAAGATAGAACACTTGTAGATAAGACGAACTCTTACTATGGAGTCATTGAAGAAATATTAGAGTTGGAATATAAGGATTTTAAGATTCCTCTATTCCGGTGCAAGTGGGTTGATATTAGTCGCGGTGTCAAAAAGGATGAACATGGGTACCTAACACTTGTAAACTTTAGTCGAGTTGGGCATCTTGCAGATCCTTTCATATTAGCATCACAGGCAAAACAAATCTTTTACATGGTTGACCCTGCCGATCGTAGTTGGTCAGTTGTTCTGGAAGGCAAAAGAAGAACACTTGGCGTTGAGGATGTAGATGATGAAGAAGAGTATGATGAGCAGTTTAATGAGATTCCACCTTCCTCCTGGCATATCCCTCAAATGATTGAAATGTTGACATGAGTTATACGCGTCGAGATCATGATGAAGGATTTTATGTTGAAAAAGAGAAATAGTGAGATAGGTACTATTTTGGCAACTATTTTTTTCACCAAGTTAATTTGTAGATTAGTTAAAAGTTGGGTTCGAAAATGTCATTTTTGCCTAAATATGTACTATAACGACTCAATTAGCCTTAAATGTGAAATAATAGATTAGTACGAGTCTTAGAAAGTTATAACTATGCATATGAGACATGTAATAAGTTTGAAAACATTCCTTAAGTTGTTTAGTTCAAAGTTGGGTTCGAAAACGTCATATTTGCCTAAAAATGTCCTAGAACGACCCAATTAGCCTTAAATGTGAAATAATAGATTAGTACGAGTCTTAGAAAGTTATAACTATGCATATGAGACATGTAATAAGTTTGAAAACATTCCTTAAGTTGTTTAGTTAAAAGTTGGGTTTGCTATTAAACATAAACTTCTGCTCCCTTTAATTTTGCAGATGCTTGGGTAGAAGAAAAAAAGAGAGAAAACAATCCAAGATAGTCAAATCCGTCATACTGAAGGTAATTTGAGCTAGTTTCGGTGTACCGTAAGGGAAATGGGGTGCGAAAATCTGCACGGAACTGATCAGAACTGTGCACTGATCTGCACAGAACTGATCTGAGCTGTGCAGATGAGTACACAGAACTGATCAGAACTGACCAGTTCTGTGCACTGATCTGCACAGCTCAGATCAGAACTGTGCAGATCAGTGCACAGAACTGATCAGAACTGACCAGTTCTGTGCACTGATCTGCACAGCTCAGATCAGTTCTGTGCAGATCAGTGCACAGAACTGATCAGAACTGACCAGTTTTGTGCATTGATCTGCACAGCTCAGATCAGTCCTGTGCAGATCAGTGCACTGAACTGGTCAGTTCTGATCAGTTCTGTGCATTGATCTGCACAGTTTTGATCTGAGCTGTGCAGATCAGTGCACAGAACTGGTCAGTTCTGACCAGTTCTGTGCACTCAGCTGCACAGATCAGTTCTGCGCAGATCAGTGCACAGAACTGGTCAGTTCTGTATTTTTTTTTTAAATCCTGCTCTTGAAGGTAATTAATTTTGATGATTTTCCAAACTGCAGTAGCGTCAAGCATGGATGAAGATCAACACGCAAATTCAGGGCCATCTAACGAATCACCAAATCAAGTGCCACAAAAGAAAAAAAGGAAGCCAAGAGGCCCTACAAAAGGGCTAAAACCCATGCCCGGGGTTCCAAGAATAATTGAATGGGATCACTTGGACCGACCCACAGGGAAATGGGCAACGGAATACAAGAATCACATTGGCGAGATAAGTCGCGCAAAGGTTTCAATATTGATCAGAACCTGGGAAGATGTTTCACAAGGAATAAAAGACACTTTGTGGGAAGATGTCAAGGTAACGGGTTTTATTTTGGAAATTCATTTGTACATGTCTACGTGTCTTTTTCATGTGCTAAAGGACTTTCTTGTTCCTTTTCTTTTTCTTTCATTTAGAGAGAATTTCATATCACAGATGAAACTAAGAAAGAAGTTGTCTTAAAGAGTTGTGATACGCGGTGGAGGGAATTCAAATCAAGATTGGCGACTGGTTGGATCCATGATACAAGAAAAAGGCGAAAAGATGAACGGATGCCATATGATTTGTATAGTTATATAACTAAGGATATATGGAAGGAATTTGTGAAGATACGTACCTCCGAAGAAGCTGAGGTATAAAAAAATATTCTTATTTAAAGTCTTGGTATAATCTAAGTTTTATTTTGTTGTAATAATTTCTTTTACCCCCCTAAAATTAGGAAATAAGTGAGAAAGCAAGACAGAGTCAATCTTTCAACATATATCCTCATCATATGGGACATAAATCATATGCTGAAAAGACAAGTGAATGGCAAAGAAAAGGGTACATTCCCTCAGTTTCTTCGTCATCTGATGGTTCCTCTGCGTCTACAATTGCTTCAAGTTTGCCGAGTAGGACATGTTTATGGCTTCTTGCAAGATCGGTACCAGATGAGAAAGGAAATCCTTACTTGCCGGATAAGGGCACACAAAAGGTCAAAGAAAATATTGTAAGTTCATTTAACAATTTTGCGTAATGTTGTGATTCCTCTAATTTCATATATGTTCTTAAATATGAAACCAAGTGTTGAACTTTTCTCAAAACCATTTGATTTCATGTAGGATGAATGGAAAAGGAAACAAGATGAAGGGGAATTTGTTCCCAAAAGTGCACGAGATGATGTCTTATCTCGTGCACTTGGTAAGACTAAAGAAGGGAGACCACTAACATTTGGTGGTGGAGTAGGCATCAAAGCTGTGTGGGGGACCGCAAAGCGGCGTAGCTTTCGACGGTATGGAGATGCGGAGATGGAGGAAATGGAAGCAAGAGTGACCAAAAGGGTCAAAGATGAGACAATACAAGAGATGAACTCCAAGATGGATGCCATGGTTATGGAGAAATTTATCACATTTGCTAAAGAACTTGGTGTCCAAATACCAAGCCAGATGAGGATAGACGCAAATGTTCATAGTAGTTGTCGTTCTGGGGGTTTAGATCCTTTTGCCGACATTACGGTATGATAATTTGTGTCTTTTAAGTAATTTGTTTCTAGTTAATTCTATTGAACTTTTCTAACATGTTACATTGTATTTGCGTTATTGTTCAAAATAAATAATAAGGAACCTGTCCCGTGCCATCTATACCTGAACATAGGCTCCGAGAAAGTCTTTGTTGCCTATGGTACCATATGTCCAGAGTTGATCCTTGATCACCACAACGACGTCACTTCCGATAACGTGAAAGTGAGCGTTGATGATTTTGAGCCCGCGTACAAAGAAGCTCCCGTCCCCGTGCCTTCTCAATATATTAAGAAACTTGCTCAAGCTCATGGTACCTTCACTCAGTGGCCAAAGCATTCGGTGTCGCTTACGAATGAGGAGGTAACTAACATATGCATGATAATTTGAAGTAGAACTATTATACCATGTATGCACACTAATATGTATATCGTTATTTGAAAATCATACCTCAGGTAAACAAGCCTACAAGTAAAGAGCCTAAAGGGAAAGGGAACAAAGGGAAAGAGATAGTGCTTGGGAGAAGTGGATGCGAAACAAAAGCGTCCAACACTAAATCAAAAACATATTTCCTTGAAAATTATAAAGTGCAAAATTTGAGTGGTAAGTGCAATGTAATGAAAACTATGATGTTGGGATTAAAAGAAGGGGAGCGCGTTAAGGTGCAAGGCACTAAAAGGACATTCAATATGGAAAAAGACATTGAAATTAGTGTCACCGTTGAAGACACCGATCAACTTCTCTCGGGAGCATGGCTAAATATATCGATAATACAAGTTTTTATTATGTGAGTTACCTAAATTAATATTTTGCCCCTAAATTTGATTTTTATGATTGTCTTAAGGTTCTTATTACACTATATATTATAGGGCTTTGAGTGAGTTGTGTTTTCACGATGATTGTCACTCCAATACTATTGGATTCATGTGGCCGGAGATGATCTCGGCCACCATGTTAAAGACCGATGCAGATCGAATTCTATCGTACATGACGAGGTCCATGAGTGCACTTACTTCTAAGACATTCATCTTATGTCCATACTACGAAAAGTATGAAAATTAATTTGAACTTCGTTTTTAATTGATTGTTATAAATTTAACTTTTTTTTTTCTAACTACATATGTTTATTGTTTGTATGTAGGAGTCACTGGATGCTTTTAGTTCTTTGCTTATCTAAACGTGAGGTCTACATATTTGATTCTCAACAGAAGAAGAGAAATTTGATGATTAAGGAGCCACTAAACAAGTAAGTAAAGTATGCATATGAAAATGCCATTTTTGCCTAAATTTTTGCCTAAAAATGTCCTAGAACGACCAAATTAGCCTTAAATGTGAAATAATAGATTGTAAAGAGCCTTAGAAAGTTGTAAATATGCATATTAAAGGTGTAATAAGTTTGAAAACATTCCTTAGGTTCTTTAGTTCAAAGTTGGGTTCGAAAACGTCATATTTGCCTAAAAATGTCCTAGAACGACCCAATTAGCCTTAAATGTGAAATAATAGATTGTAAAGAGCCTTAGAAATTTATAACTATGCATATTAAACGTGTAATAAGTTTGAAAACATTCCTTAGGTTCTTTAGTTCAAAGTTGGGTTCGAAAACGTCATTTTTGCCTAAAAATGTCCTAGAACGACCCAATTAGCCTTAAATGTGAAATAATAGATTGTAAAGAGCCTTAGAAAGTTGTAAATATGAATATTAAACGTGTAATAAGTTTGAAAACATTCCTTAGGTTCTTTAGTTCAAAGTTGGGTTCGAAAACGTCATTTTTGCCTAAAAATGTCCTAGAACGACCCAATTAGCCTTAAATGTGAAATAATAGATTGTAAAGAGCCTTAGAAAGTTGTAAATATGCATATTAAACATGTAATAAGTTTGAAAACATTCCTTAGGTTCTTTAGTTCAAAGTTGGGTTCGAAAACGTCATTTTTGCCTAAAAATGTCCTAGAACGACCCAATTACCCTTAAATGTGAAATAATAGATTGTAAAGAGCCTTAGAAAGTTGTAAATATGCATATTAAACGTGTAATAAGTTTGAAAACATTCCTTAGGTTCTTTAGTTCAAAGTTGGGTTCGAAAACGTCATATTTGCCTAAAAATGTCCTAGAACGACCCAATTAGCCTTAAATGTGAAATAATAGATTGTAAAGAGCCTTAGAAAGTTGTAAATATGCATATTAAACGTGTAATAAGTTTGAAAACATTCCTTAGGTTCTTTAGTTCAAATTTGGGTTCGAAAACGTCATTTTTGCCTAAAAATGTCCTAGAACGACCCAATTACCCTTAAATGTGAAATAATAGATTGTAAAGAGCCTTAGAAAGTTGTAAATATGCATATTAAACGTGTAATAAGTTTGAAAACATTCCTTAGGTTCTTTAGTTCAAAGTTGGGTTCGAAAACGTCATATTTGCCTAAAAATGTCCTAGAACGACCCAATTAGCCTTAAATGTGAAATAATAGATTGTAAAGAGCCTTAGAAAGTTGTAAATATGCATATTAAACGTGTAATAAGTTTGAAAACATTCCTTAGGTTCTTTAGTTCAAAGTTGGGTTCGAAAACGTCATTTTTGCCTAAAAATGTCCTAGAACGACCCAATTACCCTTAAATGTGAAATAATAGATTGTAAAGAGCCTTAGAAAGTTGTAAATATGCATATTAAACGTGTAATAAGTTTGAAAACATTCCTTAGGTTCTTTAGTTCAAAGTTGGGTTCGAAAACGTCATATTTGCCTAAAAATGTCCTAGAACGACCCAATTAGCCTTAAATGTGAAATAATAGATTGTAAATAGCCTTAGAAATTTATAACTATGCATATGAGACATGTAATAAGTTTGAAAACATTCCTTAGGTTCTTTAGTTCAAAGTTGGGTTCGAAAACGTCATATTTGCCTAAATATGACCCAAGGAAACAAGTAAAGTAGTGATTTATAATTGCACTTACATGTAAAATATTCTTTGCATTTACATGTGTACGTAAACAAAGTATATATAATTGCATATTTTATCGAATGTGTAGTGCTTTTCGGAGTTACAAGAGATTAAGTGGACAATCTAAGGGAACTAAATTAACATGGTTTCCAGCACAGATATAATTAGTTTATTATTTATCTAAGAATCAAGTTTTTCAAAATTATAACATACAATGTGATAGAAATTTTACTTGTGTTATTTATTTTAATGCATGTAGTGTGCTCAACAACCGGGATCACTAGAATGTGGCTACCACGTCATGCATTTTATGTACGACATAGTAATGAATCATGGTAATAGTCAAGATCTTACTAAGGTATGTTCTCATAAACTACGTACTTTATATAATAAATTGAAGTACACAAAACTATTATATTGATCATCGATCTTTGATAAATTGAATTATTTACACTTTTGTAGGATTTTTCAAGAACATTGCCTTATTCACCGGAGGAGATTAATGAGGTGAAAGATTTTTGGGCAGATTACTTCATGAACAATGTCGACTTTTAGCTTAATTTGTAATATGAACTCGATCTCTAGCTAGATACCTTTGTTGTAGTAATTTTATGTTTGTTTTGTAACATATATGTTGGTTGATCTATGACGAATTTAATTGCCTTTTATTGGGAACGTTAATTACGTTGTAAACTATTGTGACAGGTATTATTTATATATGTATTCCCGGTATTGGAAGCGTCTACTTTCAAAGACGATCATGTCGGAATTTCCAATAAAATATTAAAAAACCTATTTAAAAAAAACAAAAAATAAGTCATTTGCCACGCACGTTAGCTTAATGTGCGAGGCAAATGACTTAAATTTTTGGCGCCCAAATTGTCATTTGCGTCGCACATTAAGCTATTGTGCGTGGCAAATGACTTTTTTTTCTAGCGCCTGAAAGTCATTTGCCACGCACTTTAAGCTAATGTGCGTGGCAAATGACTTTTCAACATGGTGCCTGAAAAGTCATTTGCCACGCACATTTGCTTAATGTGCGACGCAAATAAGGGTCATCTTCTATTCGCACCATGATACCCTGCACAGGCTGAAGACTTGGCTCAAGACGAGGGGCATTACTTGAAAAGAGAAGACGTCAAAAGGCCAGGTTGACGCCCTCAGTTTGACGTAGCCCTCACATCATTAAGAAAAGAGAATTGGGAAGGATCAAAATCAACAAACAAATTTTTCCAAAGAAAGCATTACCTGATAGATCGAAGAGAGTTTTTGAAGAAACTTGATGAAGAACTACAAGAACAGAACTTTGAAGATTGTGGCGGTGCTACAGTGGCTCTTGGTGGATGTTAGACGTCGGAAATCGCCTTCTCCTATGGCTCTCAAATGATCACGAGAAATGAGGGGGAAAACCACTCAAAATGGTCACTTATTTATAGAGGGGTAAGAAATGATTACCCCTGCCACGCGTCGTCACCTCATTGAACAATCCAAGAGCAGTGAAAACTAACGTCCGTTTTCACCCCTCATGAGGGGCAAATGATGTGGGCTTAATAGTTGCCACCTTAAAGCCCAAGGAGGTCAAGATAACTAGGCAAACGAATCCATGGCTCAAGCCCAAGAAGCAGGCATGGACCTGGGTATTCAGGGAAACCAAAGGAACAACCTTTAGTTAAAAAAGCCCACAACCTCCGGCCCAAACTTGCTAAAAAGCCTTTTTGACAAAATGACACGTGGCCCTTATCCAACGGAGCACGCCTCCCATAGATGGGGGTGAGGGATCATCTCCCCAAAATCCCTAACACTATAAGTAGGGCTCAGATCCCAAGGAAAGAGAACAATCAATTCATTCCCACCAACTTAGCATTAACTTCACTCTGCCCTCTCTCTACAAATTATTTCTCTCTCTAGCATATACTTACTTAAGCATCGGAGGGAATATTCCTACCGGAATATTCTTGTTTTGCAGGTTGCCAGAAGTTCGTGCCAGGTCATACTTGATACCTCCGAGGAACGCGTGACACGTCATCAGCGTAAAAGATCCCACAACAACAGAGATAGTCTGTTTTAGGGTTTTTCCGTTTTTCTGTGTCTCTAGGTTATTTTATTGGAATAAATAAAGGAGTATTTATAAGGAATTTGGTATAAACCGCAACTCCCAAACAATACTACAAAACCAATACCCCACGAAAACACCGAAACGGGCCCACAAGCATTATCAATTTAAAAACGGATCCGTATTGCATTATAATTACCAACAATCCCCCACTAATGCATACGGACAAGAGATCTTGAAATCTGAGCAGTAAATGAAAGGTTTAGCGCATAAATGTTAGTGTCTAAAGTCTTGAACTAACACATTAGAGGAGCGAGGTATTCAACAACCAATAAAGTATTCGAAGATTGAACTCTACGAATATTGAAGAAACCCAACACCACACACTTCACCTTTAGAAGCTTGAAAAATTCCGCGACCGCATGAAACGTCATACGAGGCCAACATTCCCTTGGATTCTAGTGAGTATTATTAGAAAAACAACAAACATGATTTTCATAGAAGGATGCCATCCCCTCTTACTCACATAGGTGTCTCATCAAGTCTATTTTACCACATAAACCACCTAAAAGGGATATGAAGACATTAAGGACTAAATTCCAACCTTATCCATCGGTATATCCATCAAGTTCATTCAATTAGGACCACTCAAATGAGCTATGGATATATTAAGAACATATTGTTCATCCTCGCAAATTAAACAGTGTATCTATCAAGTCTTCTCATGAAATCACTTAGTAAGTGAAGTCAATGAGGCTAGATACTTTAATCTTAAATCCATCAAGTTCAACAATAAGAACCATCCACACAATAGGACTATGGACTCATAAGAAAAACAAGGATTAACCTTCCCAACTATAAATCGATGTATCTATGAAGGCTTCTTATAGTACCACGCATTCTAGGGGACCATAAGGCTAGATACATTAAGAGTAAATTACTCAACCTCACACAAAACGGTGAATCCATCAAGTTCTCTCATAGAACCACCCAAATTCGGGATATAGATTCATTAAGAGCATAAGCTCATCCTAACAAGTGTTTTCCGTAGAAATTGAACACACCATAGATTTTAAAAACCCTTCCCCTTAACTAGTTTGACACCAACTCGTGCCAAAACCTTACTTAAAGAATATTTTCTCTTTAATCTCACATACTTAAGGAAGGTACGTATCACATTCACAAATAACCGTATCTTCACGTGTCTAAATTTCACGAATGTGTCTCACTTTGCCAATTAACCCATTGTACATGTCAACTCACACATACAGTAACTAGTGAATGACAGTATAAATAGATGCGATAAAATGACTTACCCCCACAACGAGCCATCATCCAATAGCCTTTTCTAATTGTATGAATCTTGACTTGTAGGATCAAATGATATTGCCATAAATTTATATTGACTCAATGGGCATCTCAAACCTACTCGTTTTATTTGATCGTCTTCCCATTGTACCTTTTGGTGAATTAGTAGGATTACTTTCACGTGCTCCACCTATGCAATATAGGATTATCTACAAGGTATGTTTACAGCACAAGCATCATCAAGTCATGAATTAATCATACAAATATTAGAACTTCAAGCATTTTAGCATATTCAATCTGTGAGAAACTGTTTCTAGATAAATTTCCGCAATATGCTAGGATTATACAATAGTATAATTGCCACTCAATTAAGAATTGGTACTTACCAAAAAGCCTCTGCAAAATCAATTGTAGTTAGGACGACGTACGTTTACTGATTCATTTGTCTAAGTTTATCTTTTTATCTTAAATTGAGTAAATATAAACTTTAGTCTCATTTAAAACATTAGCGTATGTACAATGCAACAACATATGATTCACACAAGACATATGAACACTATCAAATCCAACCACATAAGGGAACACACACATATGCATCAGATATGCTCATAATAAAACCAATAGCATGAAATTAGTTTAATAAAACTACTCAAATTAATGCTTAAGTGTTTGTTTTCCCACATACTTACCATTTCTAGTAAAACTAGCCCATTGGCCTCAAACATTAACTCACACCCCCACATTGACCAACAAAGTATCAGATAACAATGTACCACACATCAAATGAGGGGACATTAAATAAGTTAGAGTCTGTCAAAATAAAATTTAGATAAAAACTTATCTGACATCAAGCAGATGCATATACTATCATTAATGCTCGTGCTCTCCACAATAGTAGACGAGTATCCTTATCTTTATTGCTAGCTTTGCAAATAGGTATTCATATTAATTATGCGTCCAAGTATAATGAACCTGCACAACCTTGTTAGTGACCAACGCACAAAAACACAACTAACGCATTTGTTAGTCTTCGAACTTTAACTTTAACCCTCACATTGCCTACTTTTGCATTAGAGGACACATAAAATAAATTATGCAAATAAGTTAAATTTTAACAAAATAAAATTTAGAAGAAATTTCCCTTTTACCGCACGTAGTAGTTGGAATGCTAAGGTCATATAGGAACTTAATCATTCTCAACCAATGGTTTTAATTCATGTTTGTAAAGTGGCTCTTGCTAGTATTCACGTACAAATGTGTCATGGGACAGCCTACTCCACGGCTTGGGTGCGGCTTATCTTCCTTGTCGCGGCTCAACCGTGGAATATACTAATTTTTTGCATTACAGTTTGCTCCACCAACGGATTACTATTAGCACGTGCTGGCCGAAAGTCCTCTGCAAATCTATCTACTAAACTCTTTCCCCTTTCCAGTCGTTCAGCCTCCAAAATTAAAGACCCCTGAATCTCCATCCAAAACAAATCTCCAGCAAACTCTATTGCTCCTTGGCCAACCCAAGTATAATCGTCTAGCATATACGAAGTAATTTGCACGGAATTAACCCAATTCCCAATAAAAACCAAAATAGTCCTTTTATTCCCTTTCAGTGATGCATACATCATACCCAATGCATATACTTTGCAATCGTCATTAAATATTAAGCATGTCGATCGATTCTTGGCATATACTCAAATCCCAAACCAATGACCAATTTGTTGACAAACAAAATACATTAAAGTATTAAACTTTATCTACCAAATGCAAGAAATCAGTTATGCGGAGGATTAATAGGCCGAATTCAACATCAAACTTCCATACAAGTTATTAATAGGCCGAATTCAATTGAAACCACACGCAACCATTTTTTCTTCTCTCAACACAATACGTATATCGGCACAATTAAAAATCAACCGTAATACACTTCTAGATTGTTGGAAATAATGTGTTGTAACCATGAAAATTAACAATAAAATAATAGGGAAGAACACAATACTCAATTATTGATCTCAAAAGCTGTGACGGGTTTTACGCCTGCCCTAGAAGCATATTTCGCCACCACCGGTACAAGGTTCTCAGTGACGATTGCTCCCCTAGGGTTACACGGCTACCTTCCAACTCTTTACCCCGATTTGAAGGCTGGAATTACTTCAAGAACTACTCAGATCTCTATGGGACAATAATGACAGAGATAATATATTTTAGGGTTTTTCCGTTTTTCTGTGTCTCTAGGTTATTTTATTGGAATAAATAAAGGAGTATTTATAAGGAATTTGGTATAAACCCCAACTCTCAAACAATACTCCAAAACCAATACCCACGACAACACCGAAATGGACCCACAAGCATTATCAATTTAAAAACGGATCCATATTGCATTATAATTACCAACAGTATTGATGTACATTTTTACACTCGCAACATATGTACATATGTTATGGCATTGACGATACACTGTTTCTAATTTGACATCTTTCTACATATGTTTCTTTGTTTTCCAAGACACAAGAGAACAACCAAGAAACATGAGCCAACCCGTGAGAGATCGCCGAGTTAAAGGACAACTAGCCCAATCAGAGTCGCACCAACCTGACAAGGTCAAATCACAATCAGTTCTTAGAAGAATGCCTTGGCCTGGACACCCTTTTAAATAATGAACAACGCGAATGGCTGCGTCCCAATGTTCCTGTCGCGGTTCTTGCATAAATTGAGCCAAGATGTATACAGTATAAGCCAAATCAGGTCGAGTAAACGACAAATAAATAAGACGACCCACAAGACGCCTATATCTCTCCAGATCATCCAAAATGGGGCCATTTGCAAGAGCAAGTGTATGATTTTGTTCGATTGGAAAACCTGCAGGCTTCGAATCCAAATACCCTGCCTCTGCAATAATATCAAGAGTATACTTACGTTGGCACAAAAAAATTCCCTAAGGACTTCGGGCCACCTCAATGCCAAGAAAATATTTCAAAATTCCCAAATCTTTCATATGAAAACATTCACCCAAATACTTCTTATAGGAGGCAATAGCGGAAGAATCATTACCAGAAATGATCAAGTCATCCACATACACAAGGAAATTCAACTGAACGATTCCCTGCTTAAGAGTAAAGAGTGAGTAGTCTGAATACGACTGAAGGAAACCATAATTCTTCAAAGATGCAACTAACTTAGCAAACCAACATCTCGGTGCTTGTTTCAGACCATAAATCGATTTCTTCAAACGACATACCATCCCGGGCTTATTAACAGTAAAACCCGGTGGTAATTTCATGTATACTTCTTCAATCAAATCCCCATGCAAAAATGCATTGTGAACATCCATTTGATGCAATTCCCAGTTTTTAGCCGCCGCAACTGCAAGAAAGGCCCGAAATGTAACCATCTTAGCCACCGGGGAAAATGTCTCATTGTAATCAATACCTTCGACCTGATGATTACCGAAAATTACTAAGCGAGCCTTCAACCGCTCAATTTTTCCATTGGCATGAAACTTGATTTTGTACACCCATTTATATCCGAGAGCTTTCTTCCCAGGTGGTAATTCTTCCATTACCCAAGTCTCATTGTCCTCCAAAGCTCCAATTCCTTTTTGCATTGCCTCTCTCCAACCCGCATCCTTCATTGCCTCATTGAAAGTACGAGGCTCAAGGCCTGCAATTACATCTGCAAGAAATATACGATGTCGCAAAGAAAAGTTATTGCAATTCACAAAATGTGCTATAGGATAGGGAGTACCTGAAGAGCTAGTGGAGGTTGGTGAACTCGTGGAAGGACTCGATGCTTGTACAGTGTGCGTGACAAAATCTTTAAGCAATACCGAAGGTCGTTTGGTACGTAAGCCTTTCCCTAAACCAAGAGGAACATCTGTTGACGTAGTAATAATAGGAGCAACGTCCAAATTATTATTATCATTTTGCAAATGGGACGTAGTGGTAGTAGTAGAATCTTGCACAGGGGGTGTAATCTCATCACTCAAATTAGAGGAGTGGGCCAATACTTCTTGTTCACTAGTATCACATAAATTTGAAGCATCAGGGCCCAAATTAGAGGAGTGGGTCTGCTGGACCAGAAATGGCTCTACAATGTGTTGGGCCTGCTGTGTTGGTTGACTCTGCAGTGTGTCTGGCAGTGGATCAGCTTGCTCCGCGACCATGGGGTTGTTGTCTTCCTCACCCCGCGGCCCACCTGTGGCCCTTGCTGTTTCCGCAATAGGAGTAGAATCCAAAATATTTTCCATATCTTCTAAGAAACTAGTATCAACTCCAATAACATTGTTATCACAAGGTATAAATTCATCACTTGACGAACTATTTTTCTCAAGTGTAAATGGGAACTCATTCTCGTGAAATTGAACGTCACGTGATACAAATATTTCACCTGTTTCCATATCATGTAATTTCCACCCCTTTTTTTCGTTAGGATAACCAACAAAAACACACTTTCTACTCCTAGGTGCAAATTTATTTCCTTTGGACTTTTGGTTATGAGCAAGATACAAAGACCCAAAATGCGTAGATGATCTAAATCGGGTTCTTTATCAAACAATACCTCAAACGGAGTTTTATTTTGCAACAATCCCGAAGGGGTACGATTTATCAAGTATACAACACCAAAAATACATTCACCCCAAAAAGAGATAGGCAAATTACCCTGAAACATTAATGCCCGTCCAACATTCAGTATATGTTGGTGTTTCCGTTCCACCCGACCATTTTGTTGGGGTGTACCAACACAAGATATTTGAAAAATGATCCCATTTTCATCAAAATAATCCAACATACATTTGAACTCCGTACCATTATCACTACGCACAAATTTGACATTTGTTTCAAATTGACGTTCAACCATAGCAAAAAATGAACGAAACGCTTTATAAACTTCGGTTTTTTAATGTAATAAATACACCCAAACTGCTCTAGAAAAATCATCAACCAATGTCAAAAAATAATGGGCACCACTAGAAGAGGGAGTGCTATTTCTTCCCCACAAATCACAATGTATGAGTTCAAAAATTCTACTAGCCTTGCTATCGCTAACAGGAAAACTATCACCATGTTGTTTGGCTTGCGGACAGACACCACATGCTTTATTTAATTTCTTTCGAACAATACTAAGGCTATTTTTAGTAGCAGGTACTAACTTGAGAACTCTATCCGACGGATGACCCAATCGTCGATGCCATAAATCAAATGTAGAAAGATCAGGAACGGTCACCGCACACACTGTAGGAATCCCGCGGAAGTAGTAGAGTCCATCCCTTCGTTCACCGGCTCCAATCAGGCTCCCCGAATGACGGTCCTGTATAGCACATAAAAATTAGTGAATTGAATGATACAGTGAGAGTCATCAATTAAATGCGACACCGATATTAAATTGCAAAGTAATGAAGGAACATATAAAACATGATTAAGAATTAATCCCCCCGAAAGGAAGACTTGACCCTCCATTGTTGCCATAACATGAGTCCTGTCTGGTAAACCAACGGGGCAGCCTAAAATAGGCCGAATATTTTTCAAACACGATTCGTCTCCAGTGACATGTTGAGATGCGCCGGTGTCAATAATCCAAGAGAGAGTCGAATACTCACCAGACGTTCGATCTAGGGACTGATTTTGGATCATGTTCAATAGCACTTTCACTTGTGTAGCATCTAAATTCAAGTCTGCACTATTTCCAGCACTAGGTCGTGCGTCCACTGTACCCGTAGAAGTAGAAACCGCATTGGCCCGAGCATGTGTATACCCGCGAGATGCCCTTGATGTTGCTGGTAACGTGTGAGATGAACGAGCAAACCTCCCTTTGACCGTCGACTGCGCAGCTCATCGTACCACTCCGGTACACCATGGAGCTTGAAACAGGTACTACTAGCATGGCCTCCTTGTTTGCAATGAGTGCAAGATAATTTAGATTTATCAGGTTTCTCAAACCTGGGCTTTGAGCGGTCAGCTTGGAGTGCAAAAATAGATTGAGTGTGGACTTCTGCTTTCTCTGCTTTCCCACGAACAATGCCTTGTGAATGTTCTTCTTGAATAAATACAGAATATGCCTCCTCTAAACAAGGCAGAGGCACACAAGATAATAGATTAGTACGCACAACAGCATACAACTCTTTATTCACACCAATAAGAAATTGGTGAAGTTTCTCTTCATCTCTATCACCAGCTAGCTTCGCAGTGAATCCACAAGCACACCCACCACATTCACAGGAGTGTAGTGGCTTGTATTGAGCCAAATCATCATATAAACCCATCAATTGAGTATGATAATCCTCCACAGACATCCCCTTTGTTTGTTTGCAATCGGTAATTTGGGTGCGAAGCTGCTGTAACCTCGGTCCATTAGCAATGTTATACTTTTTCACCAAAAAATCCCACAGTTTCTTGGCCTCACCGTGATAAGGAATAGCTGCAGCTGAAGGAAATAATGCGCTTGGTCCAAGTATGCATTTAATGTTAAGTCTAATAAATGCGGTTCAGTATTAATTAACAAGTTAATAATTCAGTGAGATCAAGTGAGCTGAATGCCTGGCTAGAGGCCGCTTCAGTTCAAGTGGAATTAATGATATTAGTCCACAGCTTACTCTTGACTGAACCCGTAGGGTCACATAAATAGTACGTAAACGGATCAAGTATTTAATGGCATTAAATACTCCATCTATGGATATTCGGAAAAGACGGATCTTGGTTTCAGTGGGAGCTGAGATCGTCAAAGGCAAGCAATGAATACTCCGAAAACGATGATATTTCCGGAAACGGAAATATAGATCGTATCGGAAATATAAATATTATACAAGTCGTAGATGTTGCCGGAAACGGAAACATGGTACGTATCGGAAAATATTATCGGAAATGGAAATATTGCCGGAATCCGAAATATTGCCGGAAACGGAAATATTGTCAGAATCGGAAATATTATCGGACTCGGAAAATAATTCCGGAAACGAAAATATTAAATATTTGTTCGAAACGGAAATTAATTCCGGAATCGGAAATGTTAAATATTGTTCGTATCGGAAATGAATTCCGGAATCGGGAATTTAATCGGAAGCGCATCGTACGAATTAGCATCGGACGAGACTTGCTAGACGAAGGCCCAGCACGAAGCCAGTCCCGCGTCCAGCAAGCCAAGAGCCCAACACAACGCAGCCAAGGCCGCGCCAGGCCCATCACAAGGCCAGGCCCAGCAAGGCCAAGGCGCGCGCGCGTACGAGTGGGCTGTGGGCTGCGCCTGCTCCCGTGGGCCGTAAGGCTTGCGCGGGCTGTGCGGTACGCTCATGGTCGTGCAACGTTTGTGTTCGATACGAATCCTAAAGCTAATGGAATTCGTTCTGTGATTAAATCCTAATCCTAATAGATAGAATTAGTTTAAAAGAGTTTTAATGGAATTCTAATTAAACTAATTAGTATCCTAATAGGATTCTAAATCCCTTTCCATGGCTCTATAAATATGTGCCTAGGTTCACAATTTATGGATGAGTTTTTTCAAGTATTCAGAGTGACATTTTGATAGCGAAATTCCAGTCACATTGTTGCCCTATTTAGCCGAAAA
The DNA here is from genome assembly GCF_020520425.1 of Spinacia oleracea. Taxonomy (NCBI): domain Eukaryota; kingdom Viridiplantae; phylum Streptophyta; class Magnoliopsida; order Caryophyllales; family Amaranthaceae; genus Spinacia; species Spinacia oleracea. The sequence goes on from NC_079488.1 coordinate 17,914,935, forward strand.
TTCTAAGTACCTTCAGGGCGATTCTAGTTGGTCAATCTTAAGGCGGATCCGGACGTGCTATGGACTTTCTACGGAGGGACGACACTTGGAGTCCTAAAAGACTTGTTCTTGTTCGGTTCGGGCGCAGCTAGGGAGGGCACGCTACAAAGTGTATGCATCCTAGACTAATTATATGATTATGTGCAATTAATATGATTCCTGGCATATAGGTTTTTCCGCATGATTTATGTTGTTCATATGTATCATAACCTAACTGTGGTATCACGAGCCTCTTATTAATTGCATGATCTATTATTTCTTAACATGGTTAAATTTTACAAATTTGCAAAGAATTAAAAGGGGTGATTAATTTTCGTAATTTTTAATTAATTACAAATTGCGTTTATTTAATTATATGTACGCAGTTTTTCGGCAGTTTCTTCGTTACTCAACCAAATCGAGTGATTTTTGTGTCAATTCCGCATGTAAAAGGCATTATAAAATTTTGACAAAACTACTATTTTTCGGCCGAACCCAGATTTCCCAAATTCGAAGCCTAACTATGACTTTTCAGAGGTTTTAGTTTTTCGAACGCAAAAGTTTGTAATTTTAAGATGTTAAAATTGAATATTTGCGATTCTTGTTGTTAAATCTTGAATTTTTGATTGACCTACTGTATATGTTTAACAAATTTGAATGCCTAAGCTTGTTAATTATACAACCTAATTTGTAATTGTAATTAATTTGTTGAAATTCGAATAATTTAGAATTTGATTTGATTTTCATAATTAATTGACGATTTAATTAGGTATCCATGATTAAAAACCACCATAAAAATTGTTAATTTGTAATAAATTTTAGATTTTTATGACCTAGATTTGAATCCATGTTAATCGGAAATTAATTGATTAATAAATTTTCGATTTTTCGCCCTAAAATTATGAAATTAATATGATTTATTAATTTGTCGTTAATTTTAAATTAAAAATTTTAAATTTTTATGAAAATCGCTCATAAATGTTTCACGCACAAAGCAATGGACGCTACGTGTTACCCTTAAGGGGTGTTGTATAGTGCGGGCACGCGACGACGAGCAAGGGAGCTCGTCGCCCGTGCGGTACGAATGCAGCGAGCAACATAGCATGGCGCGCGCGCGAGGCATTGGTGCTGGTCGTGTGTTCTATGTGATGGGCGAGGGCAACGAGGCAAGGCACAAGAGACGAGCAAGACGCGTGTGGGCAGCGATGGTGCTGCGCCACAGCGCGCCTGGCTCGCCCAAGCAAAGCAGCAGAAGACGCGACACAGCACAGGGCTGCGCGCAGCGTGGCCAGCAATTGATGCGTGTGCGTGTGGCGTGTGGCTGTGTGTGCCTTGTGCAGCGATCGATCGAGCAGGGCGCAGCAGCCTCGTGGCTTGATGGGGCTTGGGCGCAAGCCCAAGTGCCTCGTCTTGCGACGATTGATATGTTTTGATTTTATGTTGAGATTTTCAGTTCGGAAATAATTTTAATTAACTTTAAAATTAATAGTTTAAATTGTTTTCTCGGAATTTAATTTTGATTATTATAATTATTATAAATTTTGATTTATACTAATTATTTTACTAAAATTAAACCTTGAATTAATTTAAATTCGTTTAATTCAACTGAAAATAAATTAAATGGTTTCGATTATAATTTTATATGAGCTTTAAATTTTAATTAAACTTGTATGTTTCCGGTTAGACTAGAAATACATTTTTATGTTTAAAATCAGTAAAGCATATAAAGTTATTGGTTTAAGTGGGAGCATTTTTAGTCATAAATTCTAGATTAGGTCTACAACCCTTCAAGGTTAAAACAACTTGATTAGAATTAATAAGGACTGAATAATTGGTAGATTATTGGTGCCCTTGATTAATTGCTGCCAATATTTATGTGATGCATAACAATGTGTTTTACTAACCAGCTATGTGGGCCATTCATGATAATCAATGGGTGAATGGTATATATTGTATATGTACTGTTTTGCAGGTTATTGAAAGTGACTAGTATGGCCCAAATAGGATAGAAAATATGGTATGCGTACCATTAATTTGAATGTAATATTGGTCTAAAGTACCAAATTTTATTGCTTTTAAATATGGTCTGCGTACCATCAAATAGTTGTAATTAGTTTAATTATAGCTGATCCTATTTGAAGAAAATGGCGCCTCCCATGGTGAAATTCAAGACGGAGTTTCCAATCCATTTTAAAGACGGACTTTGAAGTTGAAGCTTCAAGATGAAGTCGGGCCATACTAGATCACATTTATATCTTATGCATGCTTTAAGTAATTTATTGCTTTTAAATATGTCTTAATTATGCATGAGATTATGGCTTGATTATGTTGCATGATTAAGGATTTTAGTTCACTTAAAATCTAACCAACATAGTAAGAGCCTTAAGTTCCAAACTTAAAAATTGAGTTAAAAGGTGCCATGCCTGTGAGGGGGTCGAAAAAGCACGAGGCTAATGCGTGACCTCGTCCCTCGTGGGTGTGACGATTCTTTTATTCAATCAAGTGTAATTGGATTTCCTGTGAGTTTACACCCAATTGACTAGTAATATAGGAGTCGCCATTCAGTTTTTAACGACAATGAGAAAAACTGACAAAACCCGGTTATCGTGACATAAAGGGAGTGCAATTATGTTTGACCACGACGGCCGTAGGTTCCCTTGTGATCCCTGGTGTGGGGATCTCTCAACATACACCCGCAAGGTAGAGATTGAGGGTTCGGGGGACTGTAACTACCGAGAGGAGTACTTCGCTCGTCGATAACTCCAGAGGCAGGATATCCTTACTAGCTCAGCATAAATAATTGAAGGGACATGTGTTAACTATTAAACTAATCTGAATTGATTTTAGCAATATGCAACATATAATACTAATTCGATCGTGATTATCTGATTTAAATAGCATTAAGGGACCTAGCATGATAATCCGATTTCCCAAAAATATTATATTTGTTAGGCGTGATAGAACAATCAGGTTAGGTTAGTTTAACAGTTCATAAAAAGGGCGAGGAAAGCAGTTAAATCATCGAAAGGGGACACATTACAACGCACCCTTGAGAGGTGCGTCACGGTTCTCAGAAAACTAACCACTTTGACTTTGCTATTTCTCCTTTTTATTTAACGAATCTCAATTATGGGACAGAATACGTTCTGTTCGATTTATGGATCGATTGCGACAGAACGCGTGAACAGTTTCGCAGCGTGAGGCTTAGGCTAAGGGTTGGAGTCAATACTCAGAATATAATTATGTGTTGTTGTGTGTCTTTCACGTCGAATTTAGGGGTCTATTTATAGAGAAGAGTTCATGGAAAGATAGAATTGCAGAGCTCTAATCCACAAAGAATTAGGAAAAAAACACGTACCCAGGTATTTTCAGCGCCCAGGCCTAGGCGCCGAAGATTTCGGCGCCCAGAGCCAGGCGTTGAAAATAGGGTCTGGGCTGTTTTCTTTAGTCAGATTCGGATTCCTGAAATCCGTAGAGTTTGAGATTTAATCGAGTCTTTTAGCGCGTATCAATTTTATGACGGAATGCGTCTGGGGCCGTTACGAACTCTAGGCTCGTTAGGATTTTAATTAATACGTAACTCTTATTTCCGAATCCTATTAGGAATAGGATTTTCGAGGTTTTCTATCTCATTTAGGATTTATGTTGGAATGCAACACCTAATTCTGACAGGTTTCTATCCTTTATGATTTGCCACTTTTAGAAGCTACCTTTTACGGCAGTTACTATTTTAGCAGGTTTCCATAAATAGCAGGTTTCGAGTGAAATGAAAAGGGGAATTGAGATTCGTTTATTTTATAAGAGATGCGTTGTCAAGTGGAGATTTATGCTTTCATCATCGAACCTTTCCCTTTCGGGAATGGGGACAAAAGTAGGTGTCTACAGTTAGCCCCCACTTTGACTGAGTCTTGGAGTAAGACGATGGTCAAAGTATTAGATGGAGTGCGTCACACAAGCCATGGTGTATGTGACCTGTTTTGCGAGGGTCTCACGAGCCCCCGAGTGATAACATTTGACTTAAGGGTCATCACTTGAAGTGTCGACATATCCCTCACGTGTCATTGGGATTTGTCAACTGATAGTATAGAAACTTCCTCACTTTGTCATTGGAAGGATCTAAAGGTGCGTAGAAACTCCCTCACTTTGTCATTGGGAGTAGCTACAGAGTTTTTCGAAATCAAAGCTGTAAAGTGTAATTGGGCCTGGCCAAGCCCAATCACGAGGTAAAAGTGTTTTTAAAGATTCTCATTTTCAAGGCTAGTTAAACAATAAAACCCCCTTGTTTTTATAGGACGTAAAACGAAGGAAAATCCAGCACCCTTGTTTTTATAGGACGTAAAACGAAGGAAAATCCAACACCCTTGTTTTTATAGGACGTAAAACGAAGGAAAATCCAGCAAAAGTTATCGCTGCAGCGACTAAGGACCTGCGCGGTTTAATGGCGCAGACCCCGCCGGCTAAAGATGGCGAGCCTGTCCGCTAAGGGTGGACAGCCCGTCCGATAGAAGTGGACGAATCTGTTTTTGAAATTTGAAAATAAGGACCTACGCGGTTTGTGACATAGACCCCGCCGGCTAAAGATGGCGAACCTTGTCCGCTAAGGGTGGACACCCCGTCCGATAGAAGTGGACGAATCTATTTTGAAATTTGTTTCGCTTTTTTGAAAATAAGGACCTACGTGGTTTGTGACGTAGACCCCGCCGGCTAAAGATGGCGAGCCTATTTTAAATTTGAAGATTTTATTTTTTCAAAAACTGAGGACCTGCGCGGTTAGTGACGCAGACCACGCCAGCTGAAGATGGCGAGCCTGTTTTATTTTAAAGATTTTATTTTCTTTTCATTTTCGAAAACTAAGGACCTGCGCGTCTAGTGACGCAGACCCCGCCCGCTGAAGGTGGGCGAGCCCTGTCCGCTGAGGGTGGACGTCCCTGAATTCGTTTTTTAATTTGGAACTCGCGTGGTTTGATCTTGCCTGATTGAGGTGGGCAAGTCCCTATTTCATTTTTTTCTTGTGATTTTTTTTGAGAATTTCTTTTTATTCATTCTTGTAGGAGCGAATACTTCCGAGGGATGCTCGGATTTAGTTGCAACCTGAATGTGGGTTGACAACGTGCTTAGACGGACCATTGTCTCGTGGTCATCATCTTTCATGGTTTTGAGCTAGTCTTTACGGCTCAATTTTGCCACTACCTGGGTCCTTGATTAGGGGACTATGTATAAGTATCAACGGCGACCTTTGTCTTGAGGTCGTAAACCGGTTTTATTTTTTGAGACATCCAAACACGGGACTTCGTACAGCGTAGTCTGGGAATATTGTTTTTAACTTTGCATAATATATTTTCTTTCGAGCCCCCAAGCATTCGTGCTTGATGGTCATTTCTTGTCAAAAAGGTTCCTTGGGGATAAGCATTTGTAATGTCCTTGATCGTGTTTGGGATCGTGCTCGTAAGTGCGGGTGATCTTTATAGTGGCGTGCTACTTTTAACAAAGCCGTGAGGTGCGAGTTTCGGCAATTTTAAATTCGAATGAATATGGCAAGGCCCTATAGAAGTCAGAGCTGTTTTTTTTTTGGGTCTGTGATCATTTTTGGCGCCCAAGCCTGGGCGTTAAAGATTTCGGCGCCCAGCGCTGGGCGCTGAAAATAATTTTTGGCGAGGTTTCTTGATGACATAGTTGGCCTCTTGTTCATTCGCTTATTTCACTTGGAAGTTCTATGTATTCTCTCTTCTTTTGTTTTTTTTCTTTGTTTTTAGAACGTGATGATTTTCTTGAGAAGCCGTAGCCGATTGGTGGACTACGGTGCTTGTTGCTTTGGGGCGATTATTTTAAGGAACTGTTGCTCTTAAGGCGTACAGTTATTGCGATAGTTGGGCGAGTCTATATGGCCCGAGGAACATACCTTGAGGTGTAAGACTTTGATCGCTCTTATATTTTTTTGAACGTGTTCGTGAAGGATGATATGTATGTGCGAACGAGCGTTCATAGAATGGCCATTGTGTGCGGTCCATTAATCAGATTGCTTGAATTGTTTCATCATTTTTTTTTTAGCAACGACTGATTTTGAATAGTTTGCTTAGAAGCTTGATAGGGTTTAGGCCCATTCATGAAGTGGGCTCAAGCATCGTGCCCCTTCGATCGTTCAAACATTTGCTTCGAGATTTTTTATTTTGCTATGGTTATTTCGTAGCTTGGAGCCCCCAAGTATGCATGTTGGGATGCTTCCTTTTGGCGTACGATTTTTGTAGGTTCTTTCGAGAAAGATGCCCTGGGGTTCCGCTCGTGTAGGTGCGAGCTATCCCTTTCGTGGTAGGTAATACTTTGCTACTTTCAATCCTTAATGTAGAAGTAGTGTGGCTTGCATTTTGAATTTGCGCGATAAGTAATTTTTGCCTCTTTTACACATGCTCTTTGGTCGTGCCTACATTAGTGCAATATGCCCTACTTTTTTTTTAGACTTGTACCGTGGGACGGTTGAACTTATGGTGCGACGTAGGATTGTGTGGCCTAACGGCGTGTCTTAGAACATTCCTCCAGGTGTTGGGATATTATTATTTTTTGTATTGGAGTACTTCATCATGCCTCGTTCAGGTGTTCGAACAAGTGTAGCATCTTCTGCGTGGGTTTGCATGGCTTATTACTTCGTTCGATGCGAGGATTCATAGGTGTTTCTTCCCTTTTTTTTTATATCTGGGCAAAACGTGACTAGCAGAAAGATTCAGCGCCCAGGCTGGGGCGTTAAAGATATCGGCGCCCAGCTCTGGGCGTTGAAATTGATTTCTGGGCAGAATTTTGACAGTTTTTTCTTTCTTGATTTTTTCCTTTCGCTTTTGCTTTGGAACGAGGTAGATTGTGTAAAGGACGCTCGTAGGGTGAGCGTTATGTGCAGTAGTTCGATCGGAGTTTTGGTGACTCGCGATTTTCAGTTACCCTTGTTAGTGGGGCGACTTTATATACCCTAAGTAGTGCTTAGAATTTGGGAGGGGTTGTAGCCATGCTAAGGTTCGTTTTACACGATTAAAGCTTAGGATTGAGCCCCTATGACATATGTGTAGCATTAGCGTCGAGAATTTGCGATGAAATCGTCATTTCGAGCATTTTTAGAGTGTTTTTCTTAAGCCCCCAATTGTAGCTACGGGATTAGCTTGGTGCTATAATGCTTTGCATACGTTTTTATGCATTCATGGTGACGTGGATCATGAATAGTTTGAACCAGACTCGTTTAGTGCGAGGTACGCTCGAGTAGTGATTTTGCTACTTCTCTTGTAAATGTCGTATTGTGCGACATTGCCATGGTCAAGGTAGTCACATGTTGAAGTGTGCCTTGACCAAAAGTTAGGTGTCTTTCTTTACCCATAACCATATTTAGAAATCTTTTGACTCACTTGCAACATCGGGATAAACGCATACTTAGATTAAACCAACGACTCTTTATTATGTTCGAAGAAGTCTTTGAAAATTATTTGGAAATTATTTAAAATCCGAGTCCTACTGTGTACAGTCCGAGGTGTCCTAAGTAAGTTGACTTATAGAAGGGTTCGTACAGAATTACATGAATGAATCAAAATACTGTTACGATTTTTGGAATGCTGTCTAAGGATTTGCTGGAAGCCAGGGTGCAGGCGTCAAGATATACTTGTGCCCGTTTGGCATATGTTTTAGGATTTTAGGGCCGTCCTTTCCAGTATTGCGGGAATATAAACCGTTTTCAAATTGACTTAGATTTACTTGGTGTATGTCTGTACAAAAGGTCAAGGTATACTTAGTTCTTTCCCTAGCTCTTTCATTTCAATTTTTAGCCCCAGTTGCTGTTATGTCTTCCCATTAATGATGCTTCCAAATTTCGATTTTAGATGCCCGTGTCATATGTCTGAGTGGGGTGAGCCTTGGTTAAGTGCCAAGTGCTGTTGACAATGTCTGTCGTTTTTTTTTTTTTTAAGGGGATTCGCAAGCATTTGAATTACCATGAACGGGTGCCCTGAGTTCGAAGGAACAATGGGGCAATGCCGTAGAACAATTCTCTTTTTTTTGCAAGCTTTTGCCTTTACTACTTGTTTGCGATCATGACTGTGTCTAGTGGTGAAAGAAGGTCTTTAAGCGAACGACTATGTCTAGTGGTGAAAGAAAGTCTTTAAGTGAGTTAGTTCGCTTTTAGGGAGGGTCAAGTTGAGTATTTTTAGAGGTCGTGGACGCTTGCGCTAGCCCCCATTCTATTGAGGCAAAGCGATCTTTTGAGTCTTGGCTAAGTGCCTAGGAGTGTGAGTGCTCCTTCCGGCGAGGGTACGTGCCCTTATTATTTTTCGATGTGTGCTCGTTAATTTTGGCATCTTGGTGACTTGGATTCTTCCTTTGACTTAAATTTTTTCTTTCGACTTGGGTTGCAAGTAATTAAATTTCAATAAGGGACTTCTATTTTTATATTCTTATTTTTCTATAGGCTTTAATATTTTTTGCAAATTGGTTGGACCGAATCATGGATTGCCTACATATCCGCTATAAATAGATTTAATTTGGAATCAGGTCTTGCGTAGTTCTTAGCTAGAAAATTGTTTTTTAGAATGCCGATTTTAAACAAGTACGTTCTGAGGTGGAAACATATTATTTGAAACGGTAGAATAAGTGAAGTTTATTATTATTTTAATCTACTGTCTTGCCGTAAGCCAAAAATTTATTTTATATTTTTTTTTTGAGTACATGTATTTTTTGGTGGTACGTATATCTGAATACGTGTTGTACCCCTCCAAGTGTTCGTTATTTTTCCGTGCATGTGCGGATAAAATGACGAGCACTTCTGGACAAAATTTGGCGAGCAGAGAGAATCAGCGCCCAGGCTGGGGCGCTAAAGATTTCGGCGCCCAGCTGTGGGCGCTGAAAATTATTTCTGGGCGGATCTTTTTTTGGTGCGCTAAATGCTTTTTTTTTCTTTTTAGACTAACTTTAGAGGCGCTTTGCAAAGTTCCTTTTTTATTATTCACATATTTTTTATTTTTCCATTGAGCGTAGAATGTACTTCTCATTTGTCTCTTTTTTTATTTGTGATTCAAACGGCTTGAAGGATGGGTTAAATGAGATTGGGTAATTTGTTTAGTCGAGCACGAGGATTACATCAACCAAGGCCAATGAATATCATGGGGACAGCTCAAGGGTATAGGATGTATCCACACAAGTTATGTGGTCATTATGCTAATGGTGGCGTAAGAACAGGTTTGGGCTTTGGAAATAATGGGCATGACGCACGTGTCAATGGTCGTGCGTGGTTTGCGGTTGATAACAAGTTCAAAAACAAGAGTTGAGGTAATGGTTTCTTGGGTTATGGCAATGAGAACATGGATGGGTTAAATGAGCTGCACAGGGACCTCAGAGCGAAGGCGTCTAAGAGCATAAGGATTGGGAAGGGTAGACATCGTAGAATTTTATGATTTGGATCGGTTGACTCAATTCTTTTCCTTCGTTTACTTGGGTAGATTTCGCACTTTGGGAGGTACGGGCTAAGTATTTCATGGCTCTTTTCGCTCTCCTTTTTCTCTTTCTCTTTTTTCTTTTTGCTTGGGATTCCTCCCCAACATAAATCCTTCAATCAATTTTTTGTTTGGGCTAAAAGGTAGATGGTTGTGGTCTTTGAGTCACGAGGCGAGACTGAGTGAGCCTCGTTTGGTAGGCCTATAGTGGACCTTTAACTTTAGTAGGCCTAGGGTGGACCTTTAGCTTTAGTGGGCCTAGGGTGGACCTTTAAATTGTCTTACTTTGCAAGCGTATTTAGTCGTTTCTTAAAAAGTGCAAATAGCGTAGATTCAAAATGTTATTTTTAACTTATTGAAATTTAACGAAAGAATTACATCGAAGATAATTTTTTTGCTTCTTTTCAGATTCCGGTTTCCGGGATTTAACTGAAAGTTGTGATTTAGACTCAAACTTTCATTAATCTTTCTGATTATAACCCGTGTATGAATACAAGGAGGTGGCCTAGACTCAAAATAATGACATGGCGTAAGCCTATAATACTTGACCAAGCGACTCTCAGACTTAGGCTAATTGGACCATAACTTTCGTTGGTTGACACTTTAGATTTTAACCCTTGGGTGTTCATTTGTCATGCGCCATTTTGCTTAATGTTGGCAAGGTAGTTAATTGGGGAGATCGAATTTTTCTTTTTTGCAAGACTAGAATCATTAGTGCGGCTTCTCTCTTAGTGTGTATTGCTTTTACCCCAATGGTAGCCTTATGGCATGCCGATTTGGGTATTTTCATGGTTGGTCATGTTGCATTCATGGAAAATCTTTTAGTCCGTACTTAGTAGTATTTCAAGGAGCGAGTGACTCGAGAGGACTATGATAGTCATGACCCAATGTGATTATAAGCCTTGAGGCCATTAATTTTTGCTAACGGTATTGACACCTTAGGTTCACTTTGGGGGTTGTGCGACTATGGGGGAATGATTTTCAGAATGTGACTGTTTCCATTTTGCAAATACTATAATATATTCTTTTTATTGGTGAGAGAGAGAGTATTGAGGCCGTGGATTCTTAACAAAGGATGACAATTACATATGGGTGCTTATTGATTTAAATGTTAGAAATGGAGACTCACTATGGTTTAACCTTTTAACTTGCAGAACGCCACCAAGCATTAGGACCGATTCTATGGATAAGACAACTAAGACTTAGGATTTAGATTGTACTTTGGCATAACCTAGTCTAGACTCGGATTTATGTATTTTTTATTTGAATATTTATTTTTTCTTGAAGACTTTATTTGAACATTATTTTTTGAATACTTTGCCCATGTGACATTCAAGATCATTTAATTAGCATGCTCGACTTTGGTGCCGAGCATTGTCGCCGTAGGAGGCCTAACAACGACACAAAGAGTTATTTATTTTTTTATTTTTTAGTCGCTTTTAGAGTCGAGTGCCTTTTCATACGCCCCTGCAGCAATTTTTACGAAAAGTTTTTTTTTTGCTACGTATATTTTTTCATGCGCGGGCACCGAGGCTGTTGTGCTTGACCAAAAGGCCAGGCAGCAACTTCAGCGCCCAGCAGTGGGCGTGAGAAACTTTGGCGCCCAGCCAGGGGCGTTGAAAATGCTTCCCTGGCTGGTTCTCGTTTTCTGTTTGCTTATACTTTTGTTTTTGCGACTTTAGTTTTGCGTGCTTGCCTTATAACGTCCTTTACGCGTTGTGCAGCGTTTGCGGGATTCGTTACGGGCCATCCCGAGCGTCGCTTATTTTTGTGGCGATCGTTCGAGCTTGCGGAACACGTATGTTGGTATAACTCTTTGGCCAATTGGTTCATGAATGTTTGGGCAATTTTTAAGGTCGTTGGTTTTCTAGCATTATTTGTCTAGCATTATTCGTACGCACAATCATAACATAGTCACATAGTTCGCTACACATAACTACATTACAAACATGGATTTGAAAATTAAATATGTCACGTAGTTTATGATAGGCTTCTATGGGTAGTATTTGCGCCTGGCTTGGTACCGCTTCTATCGTAGATCCAACACATGCCCCGGTCGAGGTAGTGTCTTCAACAGACGAATTTCGCTCAAGAGGCCAACCCGCAAGTGCAAGCCAAGGGGGCATGCAGGCGAGAGGGACCTAATGAGCGAGCGATTGGGTTCGGGATAGGTGTACTACCTGCACAAGTACCGAGTGGGCGACATGCGCGGCGTATGCACCCCCCTATTGGCGAAAAAGAGGTATCCTTAGTCCCAACTCCCGAGGGAGCCGAGATTCGTTATGAGGTTCTGCCCGTTCACATTAATATGCTGATTTTCAAGTCGTCCCAACTTGATGGGGAAATAAACGCGGGGTAGGATCGTTTCACCCTTCGGCTATTTTGATTACCTACAAGCACGAGTATTTCCTTCACTATCCCCAGTGGAGTCGCTACTGTGAGGGGGTCGAAAAAGCACGAGGCTAATGCGTGACCTCGTCCCTCGTGGATGTGACGATTCTTTTATTCAATCAAGTGTAATTGGATTTCCTGTGAGTTTACACCCAATTGACTAGTAATATAGGAGTCGCCATTCGGTTTTTAACGACAATGACAAAAACTGACAAAACCCGGTTATCGTGACATAAAGGGAGTGCAATTATGTTTGACCACGACGGCCGTAGGTTCCCTTGTGATCCCTGGTGTGGGGATCTCTCAACATACACCCGCAAGGTAGAGATTGAGGGTTCGGGGGACTGTAACTACCGAGAGGAGTACTTCGCTCGTCGATAACTCCAGAGGCAGGATATCCTTACTAGCTCAGCATAAATAATTGAAGGGACATGCGTTAACTATTAAACTAATCTGAATTGATTTTAGCAATATGCAACATATAATACTAATTCGATCATGATTATCTGATTTAAATAGCATTAAGGGACCTAGCATGATAATCCGATTTCCCAAAAATATTATATTTGTTAGGCGTGATAGAACAATCAGGTTAGGTTAGTTTAACAGTTCATAAAAAGGGCGAGGAAAGCAGTTAAATCATCGAAAGGGGACACATTACGACGCACCCTTGAGAGGTGCGTCACGGTTCTCAGAAAACTAACCACTTTGACTTTGCTATTTCTCCTTTTTATTTAACGAATCTCAATTATGGGACAGGATACGTTCTTTTCGATTTATGGATCGATTGCGACAGAACGCGTGAACAGTTTTGCAGCGTGAGGCTTAGGCTAAGGGTTGGAGTCAATACTCAGAATATAATTATGTGTTGTTGTGTGTCTTTCACGTCGAATTTAGGGGTCTATTTATAGGGAAGAGTTCGTGGAAAGATAGAATTGCAGAGCTCAAATCCACAAAGAATTAGGTTAAAAACACGTACCCAGGTATTTTCAGCGCCCAGGCCTGGGCGCCGAAGATTTCGGCGCCCAGAGCCAGGCGTTGAAAATAGGGTCTGGGCTGTTTTCTTTAGTCAGATTCGGATTCCTGAAATCCGTAATGTTTGAGATTTAATCGAGTATTTTAGCGCGTATCAATTTTATGACGGAATGCGTCTGGGCCCGTTACGAACTCTAGGCTCGTTAGGATTTTAATTAATACGTAACTCTTATTTCCGAATCCTATTAGGAATAGGATTTTCGCGGTTTTCTATCTCATTTAGGATTTATGTTGGAATGCAACACCTAATTCTGACAGGTTTCTATCCTTTATGATTTGCCACTTTTAGAAGCTACCTTTTACGGCAGTTACTATTTTTAGCAGGTTTCCATAAATAGCAGGTTTCGGGTGAAATGAAAAGGGGAATTGAGATTCGTTTATTTTATAGGAGATGCGTTGTCAAGTGGAGATTTATGCTTTCATCATCGAACCTTTCCCTTTCGGGAATGGGGACAAAAGTAGGTGTCTACAATGCCAAAATAACACTTGGATATCCTTTACATCGATCTTAGTAATAGGTTTCCGCCATAGCGAGGTGTTACTTATCGATACTAAAGGGGTAAGGTACACAAATAATTGTGAGTACATGTTAGTTTTGGTGAAACTCAACGATATAAGTAAGGAGTCCTTTTATGTCGTGGAAAAATCGATAGATTTTTACCTAATAAGCTCTTAGACGTACCTATCAACCAAGAGTAGTTTCTAGACAATTAGCAAAAGGCTTTTGCTTACCTAAAAGATTTTAGAATTGAGTCTAAATACATAATGTGCTTAATTCTTCAATGGGTTTTAGGATCTTGGAATCATTTTATTCACACCTGCCGGAACAATAAATTCGAATAAAATGCCAATGACTTGTTTAAATTGTATGATTGCTTTAATTTCAAATTATTACTCATGATAAATGTTTAGACTTTGCATGCTTCAATGTATGTTTTAATTATTGTTAATAATTATATATCTTGCACTGCAATAAATCCTTTTAGAAAGGTAACGGTAAATTTCCTCGATTGGTAGTGAATCCAAGAACGATTCACGGAAATGAGAGAAAATGAGCAATTTAAATGTACGTTTCTTATAGCGACTTTTATGGTTGTTTTCGAGTATCAAAGTCGAATGGCAAACCGGATTGGTGCTTGTGAATTCAAAATACAATGTAGTTTTGAGATCATAAAGCATTAAGTTTAAACGCTCAGCTTTACCAATGGTTAACAACCTAATATCTTTTTCCATTTAATTCTCGAATGAGTCTAGTGCCTAGACATTCGAATAGATCGATGCTTAGAGAACTTTAGAAGCTTCTGGTAAGATCATCTAGTTGAAAATGAATATTCAACATAAATAAAATGGTAAGAACTTTCGAATGACATTGGACATGTCTAACAAAGTATAAAAGTCAACACTAGAGAATTCAATTCTTAAGACTATAAGAAAGGGTACAAGAAATAGGAAAAACAAGGAACAAGTGAAAGGAACTTACAAATCCGTTTCTACCTATAAGTTTATTTTTAAAGAAAAAGTAACCTAGCAACCAAACTTCCGTGGTATCATATACCGCTTGAGGTTCTTACTTCGGTAATAACTCAAACAATGGAAGCTAGGACACACTAATGACCTACAACTGGGAAATGAAGCATGGCAATGCTACATTAGTTATAGGGTCATCTAGTTTGTTTTAAGTCCTTTCAAAGGCTGGAACTTAATGATTATTTTGTTCCATAATCAGCATACCTAAATTTCTGTTTTCAAACGCAGAAAGATTCACATTCAGAAAGACAAAAACAATGTTTGTTTGTTTATTTGAATGAAATGGTAATTTACGGGTTGAGTCAATATGCTTGATCAAAACAAACAATTCTTTAAACAATAAGAACTTTACTAGGTTCAAATCAACCCCTTGATTTGAGTTCCACTAATCTTTGGCATTGTTCCTTAGACCATATCAACAAGTTAACGTTCTAAAGCTCTATTTTGATGGACTTTTGAAAGTTGATTGATTTCTAGATCATTCAAGACAAGCTAGTCTTACTTGTTGAAAGAAACAAAAGATATGAACTATTGTTAGAACGCCTAGACAATATAGTTCAAAGCTAAAGAATAATTTTATGACTTTATTATTTCACCTAGATTTGAGTGAATATTGGCTTATTTACTCAAATGTGATATAAGTTTGAATCTATTTGGCTAGTTCAAAGATTCAGAAGTATAAAACCCACTTGGCAAGAAATCATAAAGATCTAGGTTAGACCATGTTGATGATTACTTGAGACCAAAAACGATCATCAATGCTTGTGTGTTGTAATTTCACGATCTTGCTCCATAAGATATGGCATATCTAAGTTGGAATGATCGAAGTCAATTAGTACTTGATTCGATCAATGATGAATCATAAAGAATTTTCCTATAATTTCCAAACAAAATGCTCAACTACCACCAAACTAAACCAAATTCGTCAAAGCTATTTGAAAAGTAATTTCAGAATATCTTTTCATAATATATATCTAAAGAGTTGCAAAACTCAGTGGGAGCTTAGTGTTTGTTATTTAACAAACTAAGGCCCAAGAATAGATATATGTTTCATTGTGATTTATTCAAATGAGACACAAGGGTATTGTTTCTACCATGAATTTTTTAGAAAATAATGTTTGTTTGCTCGAAATGATGTCCTTTTGGAGATTGGTTTCCAAAATGACAAGTGGGAGAAAATAGACCTCGAAAGTCTTCGAGGCGAACAACAAACATAAACGGACATTCCGAAGGCTTTTTCGAAGTTCTTCAGAAAATCCGAACACTTATTCTTTAAGGACTTTAGAAGTGGCTTTAAAGAATAGACATCTCTTAGAAGACTTTACAAGTGCTTCAAGGAGAACAGAATATTCAAAGGACTTTCAAGTGGCTGTTGATATTCTATTGTTTGATGTTCTATACCCAAGTAGGCATAGAGTTCAAGTCACTGAAACTATGAGATTCTTCTATTAGATAGTGATGAAACATGGAGTTTAGGTCACTGAAGCTATGCGATTCTTCTATTAGATAGCGAAGAAACCTACAACTTGCAGTCAAACTATTATCATGTAGATTAATGAGTTTGTGACTCGTAAGACAGCTATGACGAAACCTAGATTCCCGAAAATGGTTAGAGGCCATATATAGACTTAAATGTTTAAATTGGTTAAAGGCCATAAAAACATACTCAATGTTCTGATGACAAAATTGAAATTTTGTTGATTTGCAAGAATAGTTTTACATCTATTGGTTGCAAATTGGTTTTAAGGATAAAAACCATCAAACATGGAATTGTGTTCACACACAAAGCTAGATTAGTTGCTAAAGGTTACAAGCAAATTCATGGCATGGATTGTGTTGAAACCTCATGCATAATCGTAATGCTCAAGTCTATAATTCAAGCAATGATTGCATATTGGTACATATGGCAATTAGATGAAAAAACATCTTCCTCAGTCAAATGTTGGAAGAAACTATGTACATGGTATGTCATAGGATTTGTGGATCCAAATAAATGCTTGAAAAGGAAAGCTAACTTATGAAATTTAAGTACAGATTTAAGCAAGCAATTGGGAAAAAACAGTATTTTAGTGAAGCTAATAAGTATTTTAGTTTCATAAAATGTACATGATTCTTATAGATATATAAGCAGTTTAGTGGGAGTACGTAAAAATTAATTGGTCCTATGTGTATCACATATATATCTCTCTATTGTGAAATAACATTCAAATGCTAATGACTTAGATTTGAAATTATTCATCAATGACGGACCAAGGCGAAACTTAGTACATACTGGGTATTAAGATCTATTTACAAATATCTTATGACATTGTTTTAGATTAAGTAATGGCATTTACTAAATCAAACACGAAAGACTCCATTGGAGATATTCGACCCATATGAATAAAATCTAAGTAATGAATGTTTGAACTATGTATAAGCATTTACTAAGTTAAGCATCAAAGGATCTAAGTGAAGATTCTTGACCTATATTGTATGTCAAAGAATTTAGCTGAATTCAGTGTCTACTGAAATTGGATAGCTAAAGTTACATGAATAAAATTCAATTGAGAATAATTTTGCAAAATAATTTATCATGTATGATATAATATGAGGATCGCCAAAAACGTATCGTATGACTTTAGGCATGACAAACATATACCAATCTCTATTGATCTAAGTAAAGATCAACTAGATTAAGATCAAGAAAAACTTATGTTACTTGAAAAAGTACATAAGAATAGTTCTTGATTCAAGGAAATAAAGATATGCTAAATATTGATGCTACACGCATAAACACTGGCAAAGGATCAAGCAAGATTCCTTTGGAGTTAACCATTGACAAGGACGAGCTAAAGTGCATCGTGTTTTGAAATGGAAACATGGATTGGAGACCATGAGTTGTTGCGTAGGAAATTAAAATAATAATTTCTATGTTCTAAGATATAGTTGGAAATTCTTCCGCATATCTGTGAACTGCTTGGATAAGTAAATCCAAACAAAGCATCACTAGCAACCTAAACAGTTGAAGTAAAAGTACTTATTGCCTAAGAAAGCAATAAAACAGGGTTGTTTATGTTAAAGAGTTCTTCACTGAACTTGGGTAGATCACTTGTCTGCTGGCTTGATGGTTCTTCATTGCAAAATGCGTAGAACCACTCTTGAACAAGAAAGACGTCTGCTGACTTGATGGTTCTTCATTGAGAAATGCGTAGAACCACTATTGTAGCAAGAAAGATTGGATCACAAAATAAATATACTCAAAAGATCTTATCATCCTATCTCGAAGAACATTCGATGAAAAGGATATTAAGATTGGCAAAGCATGATAACTAAACCTATGCAACAAATGAGAAGCAACACTCACGTTGTAGCACTAGAAATCAAGCATAACTTTTAATTCCATGAACTCTTTTGAAGATGGGTTTGAGGCCCATGGTTGTAAAACATTAGGGTTGAACATTTATCATATATGAAATGTATTTTCATATTCCATTTAATCTTGGTTTAATATTAAATGATGAGTCCCTTCAATTTGACGATATATTCAAGATAGACTGTCAGGACCAGTCCTGTGACTAAGAAATGTCTATCAAGTGAACTTGAATGTCAAAAGTTGAAAAAGGTCCCTGGTCGGAGTTTTCTATAAAGATGGACGCATAGAAAACGTTAGACGACTAGAATGTAAGATGACTAGTAGTTCTGTTTCTTGAACTATATGGACATGGCAATGTCGTAATCATTTGCATAGATACTTACTTTGGGAAGACTAGTATCGGACAGACCTATGAAACTTTACTATAACAGATGAAAATCTGTCATAAGTAAATTTCATTAAAATTATTAGACACTAATCCTCAATACCTGAGTGATTTGAGATTACTTGTTTGAGAACTGCTTACTTTGACGTTGTCAACCGTCGCACCGTAAAAGGAGGCTATAAAGGCCACGCTCAGGTAATCACCTATCAAACGAAGTCTTATCTCAAGATCGCAAGATTGGGATTGTCCTCCCATAAATCGGGATGAGATGCTGAAAGTTGTACAAGGCCACTCGGAGAGCTAGAAACTGTAAATTGCATGGCCATGCTCAGATGAATCATAGGCTATGATTATCTATTTATTTGATCAGTTGAACTCTGAAACCGAAAAACACCTCTGGACATAATAAGGATGACAACTTTTACCTTATGTTCAACAGGAAGCATCGAGCGACAAAGGAATTAGGAAATGCACACTTGTCCCTAAGGACAAGTGGGAGACTAAAAGAAATAATGCCCTTGGTCCAAGTATGAATTTAATGTTAAGTCTAATAAATGTGGTTCATTATTAATTAACAAGTTAATAATTCAGTGAGATCAAGTGAGCTGAATGCCTGGCTAGAGGCCGCTTCAGTTCAAGTGGAATTAATGATATTAATCCACAACTTACTCTTGACTGAACCCTTAGGGTCACAAAAATAGTACGTAAACGGATCAAGTATTTAATGGCATTAAATACTCCATCTATGGATATTCGAAATCGACGGATCTTGGTTTCAGTGGGAGCTGAGATCGTCAAAGGCAAACAATGAATACTCCGGAAACGATGATATTGCCGGAAACGGAAATATGGATCGTATCGGAAATATAAATATTATCCAATTCGTAGATGTTGCCGGAAACGGAAACATGGTACGTATCGGAAAATATTATCGGAAATGGAAATATTGCCGGAATCGGAAATATTGTCAGAATCGGAAATATTATCGGAACCGGAAAATAATCCCGGAAACGGAAATATTAAATATTTTTTCGAAACAGAAATTAATTCCGGAATCGGAAATGTTAAATATTGTTCGTATCCGAAATGAATTCCGGAATCGGGAATTTAATCGGAAGCGCATCGTACGAATTAGCATCGGACGAGACTTGCTAGACGAAGGCCCAGCACGAAGCCAGTCCCTCGTCCAGCAAGCCAAGCGCCCAACACAACGCAGCCAAGGCCGCGCCAGGCACAGCGAAAGGCCAGGCCCAGCAAGGCCAAGGCGCGCGCGCGTACGAGTGGGCTGCGGGCTGCGCCTGCTCCCGTGGGCCGCAAGGCTTGCGCGGGCTGTGCGGTACGCTCGTGGTCGTGCAACGTTTGTGTTCGATACGAATCCTAAAGCTAATGGAATTCGTTCTATGATTAAATCCTAATCCTAATAGATAGAATTAGTTTAAAAGAGTTTTAATGAAATTCTAATTAAACTAATTAGTATCCTAATAGGATTCTAAATCCCTTTCCATGGCTCTATAAATATGTGCCTAGGTTCACAATTTATGGATGAGTTTTTTCAAGTATTCAGAGTGACATTTTGAGAGAGAAATTCCAGTCACATTGTTGCCCTATTTAGCCGAAAATTATAAGTACCTTCAGGGCGATTCTAGTTGGTCAATCTTAAGGCGGATCCGGACGTGTTGTGGACTTTCTACGGAGGGACGACACTTGGAGTCCTAAAATACTTGTTCTTGTTCGGTTCGGGCGCAGCTAGGGAGGGCACGCTACAAAGTGTATGCATCCTAGACTAATTATATGATTATGTGCAATTAATATGATTCCTGGCATATAGGTTTTTCCGCATGATTTATGTTGTTCATATGTATCATAACCTAACAGGAGCTACCTTAGGTTCCATGCTTTTCATTATCCAGGAGACAATCATATAGTTAACGGTGTCCCAATCAAGTAACTTCTTCTTTTCGGTTGGTTTGGAGATGGTACCATCAACAAACACGAACTTACGACAAGATTTTAAGGCAAGTGTCATCGCCCTCGACCACGCTAAATAGTTACTGTCACCCCGTAGTAATACATGAGTGATTAGGTTCCCCGGCCGATCTCCGGAGGAAAGGAAATTAGGAGAAGCAGGATCAATTTTACCTTGTTCATCCATAGGTAATCAAACACAAACAACTCTGGTGTAGGTTTGATTTCGAGGAAGAAGAACAATCGAGCCGGTATTGATGAGAAGAAAAATTATGAGATGATAGGGTTGCTAGGCTGCTAGCTCCGATACCATGACAAATTAGGTTAATGTGTTTCCTTGTGTTGTATTGTTGTACATTGTATGTTATATACAACCTAATAATCAAGACCTAAAGTGTAACGCCTCGACCTCTAATTCACTTATTAAGGAATACTTAACAGCGGAAACAACCTAATTCAGTCAGGACATTACCTGCCGTAACTCCCTTTTGGGAATTACAAGGCAACTATCATTCATAAGCTATTAATATTCCAAAAGTTAACATAATAATCCTTTT
This sequence comes from Spinacia oleracea, assembly GCF_020520425.1. Taxonomy (NCBI): domain Eukaryota; kingdom Viridiplantae; phylum Streptophyta; class Magnoliopsida; order Caryophyllales; family Amaranthaceae; genus Spinacia; species Spinacia oleracea. The sequence goes on from NC_079488.1 coordinate 17,935,623, forward strand.
TAATTCCTTAATCAAAGTACATAACTTAATCTAGAGTCATACTTAAACTTGTTACAACTTAACATTAACTTAGGTGAACTTTGCTATAGTGAAATCCTCGCCACTACTCATTTCCGTGGTCCCCAGCAGTACCTAAAACAGAAAACAAAACGGTGAGCCGAAGACTCAGTAACGAATTACCCTAGCATCGTAACATCATTTTAATTCATTTTATTTAATAAACAGGGAGGAAAGAATATATTAAACCATTTAATAAATCATCATTTCAAAAGCATCATTTCGAAACATCATTTCAGTAATACCATTTTAGGAATATCATTTCAGGAACATTATTTCAGGAACATCATTTCAGGAACATCATTTCATTAACCTTTTTCCTTTTAACAGTATTATTCTAGTCGTCAAGACTTTACAGGAAAACATGGTAGGACGTCTCCTACGAACAGGGGAAGCCAGTGCTTCATAACAGGGGGAGCCAGTGCTCCATAACAGGGGAAGCCAGTGCTTCTTATCAGGGGGAACCTTGGTTCCATATCAAGGGAAGCCAGTGCTTCTTATCAGGGGGAACCTTGGTTCCATATCAGGGGAAGCCAGTGCTTCTTATCAGGGGGAACCTTGGTTCCATATCAGGGGAAGCCAGTGCTTCTTATCAGGGGAAGCCTGGGCTCCATTTCAGGGGAACTTGACCAGTTCTTACACTTTCATTTATCATGTTTACATTTATTTTAATAGAACATTAATCAGGAAAATCTCAATCATTTAGGGTGGTTCAATAAACCATTAAATCTCGTTATTTCATAAAATCATTTCTTTCAGGAATAATAATTCATTAAATCAATTTTTTGCATAAAGCTGCATTATCATAAAATAATTCAATCAAATCATACTTGTAATCCCGCAAATCATAAAACATCATTATAAAACATCAATCATTCATAACATCATTCGTACATAAATACATTTCAAAGGGATTGCGGGTACTAGCAATAACCGTTACCTCAATTCCATGATTTGCTAGGCCTTTTTCCTTGGTTCGTTCGTCCTGAGCTCCGAGTTAGATTTCTTTCAAAGTATCAAATTATTGAATTAGTTATTAAAACGATAAATACTTTAAAACCAATATTTTATAAATAATGAATTCATAGATAGTGAATTTTGAAATAATAAATTTAATAAAAATATATTTTTATAAATTATTGAAAATATTATTAAAAGAATTTCAATCAAAATTTCATTAATCGATTTACATGCATATTATTTAATTTCATAAATTAACGAAAATATTATTTAAATCAAATTTCAATCAAAATATAAATCTGATATTATCATTTAAAATTTATATGATTAAAATAAATAACAATTGATTTTCATTAAATATTAACATGGGTGTTTAAATAAAAGAATAGAGCTTAATATGGGATATTGGGCCAAAACAAAGGGTTGGGCTCAATTTGAGGAATAAAAGAAACAAAGTTCCAATACTGGAACCTGTTTCTTTCGAAACTGAGGCACGAAGCAGGAGAGGCTCGAAGGAACAGGGGAAGCAGCCAAGAGGAAGGAGAGGGGAGAGGGGACGGAGGTGGCCGGGGTCTGGGATTGGGCGGCACAAAGATGCGAAACCGCGCCGAGAAATTCGGTGGTTGTGGTTTCTGGGCAGTGCAACAACGAGAGGGGAGGGGTTGTGTTCCGAGTATGGAACTGGGAATGCTCTGCCTGGAGATGTTGCCCTGTCAGACAGAACGAACGTAAGCTACCCTCGGGGGTTTTACCGAGGAAACCCCCTCCGATGCCTAAGTCAGCAAACGAAATAATATTCTAGAGAGAGAGAAGGTGGAGAGGGTTAAAAATTGTACTTGTATTGAACGTGTCCGCAAATGAATGGGGACGGCAGTATTTATAGGCGTACTATTCTGTACTTTGGCCTATTCAGATGTCGCCGCATGTACGTTAGTGATGTACTTGTTATTTGTCCTTTTGCTCAACGACGCATCTCTGTTGTCGTCTAGCAGGTCGTTGCCCCGCGGACCTAGGGGTCTGCGTGGTCCTTGAGGACTTATGTTATTTTCAGCGATTACTTCTTACGGTTTGCTTTGCTTGGAAGGTCTTGTCAGACGATCAATGGTCTGATGGGACACGGACGGTCTGCTAGGTTACTTCTATTCCCGTACAACTAGTCCCCAAGAGTAGGGCTGACTACTTGGAGTTAGGCCTGCTCTTTCTGTGCTTTAGCTACACCCGTACAACTAGTCCCCAAGAGTAGGGCTGACTATTTGGATTTAGGCCTGCTCTTTCTGGTCATTCTCTACGTAGTTGGTTGTACTTTCTCCCCCTTTTTTTTTTTAAAAATATAAACCGTCACGGTTTACTGTAATAAATTTTTGATTTTTGAAACAATAAACCGTCACAGTTTACTGCGCTCCACGTGTCCTTCATTAGGGTGGGTGACTCGAAGAGTTCTTCTAATCTGGGCCGTTCATTTTCTCCCTTAAATATGTCACTTCAGTCATTTTTCTTTTCACTTTTATTACTTCTTACCTTCTTCATCTTTTTGCTTTCTTTCAACTTCCTTTTCTTCGAACTCAATTTCGCCATATCTGAAGTGTTTTAACCCCAAGTTTTGCGCTTTCTTGTGTTTTCGCATTATTCCGGTGATTGTGCGTCGATTGGTGGTGATTTCGTTTCCTGGAAGTGCCAAAGTTTTCTGGGTTTGTGTTTTTCCTTGAGGGTTTTAGTCCGCCATTGTTGAGCTTCCGCTTCCGTCCTTTCCCTTTCCATGCATCTCTTTTGCTTCTCTTATGTTATTTTCTCTGGTTTTGCATGTAAATTCAACTGTTGGTGGTTAATTTGTGATTTTTTGTGGTATGTTTGTTGGGTATTGAGTTTAGAGTGTTTTTGTTTGAGGGTTCGCCATTTCTGAACTTCTGAAGCTTTTTCCTTCTTCTTCTCTCCCTTTTTTTATTATATATATATTTTTTTTATGTCGTTTTGCATTTTCCTTCCTGTCGTTTTACCCTTTCCTTCCTGTTTTTTTATTTTGACTTTCTTTCTTCTACTCTTTGTTTATTCTTTTTTCTTTTTTCTCTTTTCTTTCAGTCAACATGTCTGATACCTCTGATATTGCCAACCCTAGTAGCCCTGGGTATATTAGTGACTCTTCTGAGCCATATTCCCCTTCTTCCCCTTCATCTGTTTCTTTATCTTCTGATGAAGAAGCTAGGACAATAGCAGAGAATATAACTAAATCTATGAACGATGTCATGTCTCGCTCTAAGCATGCGGTGATATCCATTTCCAGTGGTTCTTCCTCTGGAGGTGGGTCTCCCGTTGCAGGCAGGGCTAGGCCTGCTGCGCTAGAGCCTACTCCTTCTTGTCGTCAACTCCTTAGAGAACTGTGTCATGAGCATTTGGCCAGGGCAGTTCGACTGAACCCTCCCCTTAATGCCTCTGTGGGGTTAGATGTTCAATCTTTGTCAGAAGTAGCTTGGTTGGACAGTTTTGATCAACTAGACGAGCCTTTTACTGGGGGTATTGATGGGTAATTGCATGTTTACCGCAGACGATCTACGATGGCAACTGGTCCTGGCAGTGTCTCTGGTGACGCAGAGCGTCGTGTGGAGAATCCCATTCTTGAGGAGGTGGAGAGTTTTCGTCAGTTTCCTCTGTATGTCGGAAGATCTGCCCGTTGGTTCGACTGAGGATTACTTAAGTCCTGAAGTTTCTTTTGGTCCTTTAAATGCTGCGCCAGATGCGGACTGGCTTAAGGCAGCTCGCCAACACGATTATCCTGGTGTAAAAAGGGAGCTTTATGCTTTTCCCCCTGGGTACGAGCTGGTTGTTCCCGCAGATGATGCTCGTATTACTGCTCCTCCTCCAGGTCATATTGGCTTGTATTCATATCACTTGGACTTTGGTTTGCGCTTCCCCCTTGATCCAACCTTAGTCAAATTTCTGAAGGCTATCAATGTCTGCCTGGCGTAGCTTCATCCGTTTGCTGTACGGACCTTGGTCTGTTATTTGTGGGTAGTGCGTTTCAAAGGTTTTCCTGAGACTCTTTCTTTATGAAAACGGTTGCACTGCATTAGAAGCAGTGATAACAAGGAAGGGAGCATCGGTTAGTTTACCACTTACACTGCTCGGGGCAAGATGATATGCCTGGGTAATCCTACCGGGCAGAGGAAATGGAAAGGGCGATTCTTCTGGCTCCGAGTTCCATCCGACTTTCCTTTGCCTCGTACTTTTGTCCATCCCAATGGCAAGATGGAGGGTGTGGAGGTCCTTGTTGGTCACAACCTGGAGGATGCTGCTTATGAGTGGTTTCACTCCATGGTCAAGCGTGATGCCAATGGAAAGGACATTGGTCGTGTGCTAAGGAATTGGCTGCCTCAGTCAATGTATATTCTGCGGAATGATGTTTTTTCCGCCATGCACTTGTGCAATACTCATCCCCACGGTATATTTTTCTTTCCTTTCGTCTGTTTTCTGTTTTGTACTTAGTTTTTTTTTACGACATTTTTCTGTGTTTCTTTGTCCATCTAGGTCGCCAACACCTTGACATGAGCTCTTTGGGGTTGGCTGCTGATGGAACCCCGCAGACCAACGAACCGGCAGAAGATCCTGTCAATGCTTATCGTACCATAGCCGACGTTGTTGGCGGACGCAGAGCGAGTTCTCGGTGGACTGTTCGAGGGGGGAGTTCTACTGCTAGCCGTACTGCTAGGGGTGGGGGCTCTGTGGTCGGCCATACTGGCAGAGGTGGAGGCTCTGTTGGAGTGGTCATAGGGGCGGGCACTTCAGCACCGCGTTCGACCCCTGCTCCTCGAGCAACTCCTTCCACTCCTGCCTCTGCGCGGCGTGGTCATACCACTCATGGGGGGGGTAATGTCGCGGGCCAGCGCCGCTCTCGCCCTGATATGGAAGGTACTTCTGTTGACGCTGCGGCAACTGCTGCAGACCAACTGTGATCTGCCCCAGTAGATCAAGTTGTGAATTCTTCTATCCTCCGAGCAAGTGGAGATTGTGGCTGAGGAATAGGACGTTCCTTTTGTACAGCGTCCGGGCAAACGTCACTGCACCGGAGAGACTTCTCGCTCGCAGGAGCAGGCCCAAGCTTCCGCCCCTGCGAACCAAAGTAATGCCTCTCTCCCTACTTCCTCTGCTGCTCTCGCTGCTTATTTGGAGGAGCAGTTGAAGTTGCCTGAGTCCTCCATCCCTTCCTATGTGAATATTAGGAACAAGGAGTTTTTAGAAAAGGAGATCATTGACGTTCGCCCTGAGGTGAACCCAGAGCTGGCTGCCTTCTTCCCCACAGCTCCAATTAGCGAGGATATCTTTGTTCCCAATTGGGATGTTAGAGCTAATGAGTCTGTATATGCCAGCTTTCCAGAGAAAGGCGGAACGTTGGCATATTGGATGTTGAGGGGAATAACGCTGCCAGCTGACCATCCACGTGAGCGTGTTTACACCCCAGGGGCTAATGCTTGTCAGAAGGTGTTGGAGGTAAGCGTTTGAATTCATATAGCTTTTTTGTACTTAGTCGTTTTCGTGCATTTTTATTTTAACATCCTCACTTTTTGCCTTTCTTTTCCTTTCAGGCTGGGGGTGTTGTGAAGGAGCTCTATGACTTCTTCATCTACTATCAAAGGAAGTATGACGAGCATCTTGCTCTTCTTGAAGAGAGAGACAGGCAGATTCAGGACTTGTCTCTGGAGAATGAAAGGGCCTCTTCTTCCTTAACAATTGCTAATGCCAACGTGCAGACCATCTCTCTTGAAAGAGATAACTTGGCTAGTGAAGTCGCCACTTTGCGCCCAGCTGGTGAGAATTTGGCCAAGGCTCAAACAGAGATAGAAGCAGAGAGGAAGCGCACTGAAGAGCTGGCAGAGCAGTTGAGTCTTGCTGAGCATAGGCATGCTGATGAGCTAGCAGACCTATGCCGATCTGTGCAAAAGGAGGTGGCTGCCGCTGTCCGAGAATTTTGCCGGTCTGATGCTCAGTATGCTCTTCTGACTCAGAGGTATGATGGCGGTTGGAAGGCAGCTTCCTTGATTATCAAGAGCAAGTACCCGCAGATTAATTGGGCATTGGTTGAGGAGGATTGGCTTGCTGGTCTGCATCTCACTATCCTTAAGGAATTGCGAGAGGCTGAGGTTGCCGAAGGTCGTGTAGCAGAGCCAAGCGAAGTGCCTGATTATTGCGTCGAGAATCTTCACCCAGGGGATTTGCCTTTCTCTGACGAGGACGACGCTGAAGGCAATGATGAATAATGGGTGTGGCGGCTATCACCTTGCTCTTCCCGTGTCAATGGATTGATTATGTAATAGTTTAGTTTAAACAATGTTACTTTGATATTTTAGCTTAATTTGATGGCGTCTGTGTCGCCTTTTGAAATAATATTTGGTAATTATTTATGCTTTTGCCTTTTGGAACATCGTTTATTTGGATTGATTTTTTGATCTCCCAGGGCCATTTTGTAGGGCTGTACTTTATCCTTTCCTTTGATTTTGAATGAAGGTATAGCCGCCGGCATTGATATGCATGTTTTTTTGCTGTATGTGTTTTTCTGCATTGTGTTTTTCTGCATTTTTCGATATTATTTTTGCCTCTGGATTGTTCTGGCTTTGGCCAGAGCAAAACTTGTAAAGCGTTCTGCGACATTTAGCGAACCCTTCGGGATGCTCCCAAATTTTCGAATTGTCCTGGCCAAACTCATAAAACGTTCTGCGATATTTAGCCGACGCTTTGGGCTGTTACTAATTTTTGAATTGTCTTGGCTTTGGCCAGAAAAAACTCAGAAATTGCTCTGCGGTTTTTAACCGACGTTTTAGGCTGTTACTAATTTTTGAATTGTCTTGGCTTTGGCCAGGACAAAACTCAGAAATTGCTCTGCGGTTTTTAACCGACGTTTTAGGCTGTTACTAATTTTTGAATTGTCTTGGCTTTGGCCAGGACAAAACTCAGAAATTGCTCTGCGGCCTCTTTGAGTTGCTATGTACTCTAAACCAGAAATTCATCATGATACTTTCCTTCAGCTAACTTGATTGATCAAGTCAAGTTATCTGTTGAAAATGTGCATCATGATGCATTTCTTGGCTACTTAGCATTTTATTTTCCATGATATCTTTTTTCTAGAACAGCCAAGCTCATTTCATTATATGTACTCTATGAGGAAGATAAAAAAAAAATTTAAAAAAAAAGGGATAATTTTGGCTTATCTTGCCTTATCATCATACAATCACTTATGTTAAACATAGTATTTTTTGAGCATATTGGCGTTCCAGCTGTTCTTTATCTCTTTTCCATCCATTGTCATAATGTGGTATGAGCCAGGGGCTACTTCCTTTGTAATCTGATATGGTCCTTCCCAGTTTGCAGTGAACTTTCCTTCTGCTTTGCCCTTTCCTGTGGCAGTTGTTCGTCTAAGTATTAAGTCCCCTACTTGCATAGGCCTATGTTTGACCTTTTTGTTGTAAGCCCTGCTCATTCTTTCTTTGTTTGCTGCGAGTCTTAGCTCTGCTTGCAGTCTTACTTCTGGCAGAAGGTCCAGCGATTCTCTCATGAGTTGCTCATTGGTGCTTTCATCGTAGTACTGCACTCTGAAACTGGGTAGGCCAACTTCTACTGGTAATACTGCTTCAGCTCCAAAGGCTAACTTGTAAGGACTTTCCCCTGTCGCCTCTTTCTCGATTGTCCTATTGGACCACAGAATTTCCGGTCATCATGGGGGTAGATTATGCATTTACAATCGTCCTCCGTGAAAGTGCACTGTGGGATCTTTGGAGGGGCAGGACATTTACCAGAGTTATGGTAGTTGACCTGGTGCTTGAACCCGTTTACACTGGCCTTGACGCCGCTAGTTGTGGTCCCGGCATAAACCGGCCCTCCTGTTATGACCAAAATGTCGCCCGACCTTTTTTGATCTGCTGGGTGGCTCTGTTTAGGATCTGCCTTCTTGTTATCGAATTTGTTATCATTATCCCTGTTCTCATAGGTTCTGCTATATGAGCTCTTTGCTATGAACTGTGTCAAGTATCCCCTCCGGATTAGGTCTTCAATATTATCTTTCAGGTGAGTAAATTCTTCCGTGAGATGACCATGATCCCTGTGAAAATCACAATATTTCTTCGGGTCCCTGTATTTGTTATACATTTTTGGTGGTCTCTGCCACTTCTCATCTTCTTTACTGATGGCAAAAATTTGAGTTCTGGATGCAACTAAAGGAGTATATTCATTGAACTTACCCCTCTTTTCGGCTCTGAATTCGCTACCTCTGCCTCGGCCCTGCCCATGCCAGTCTTTTCTGGGCTGCTGGTGTTCTCTTCTGTCTGGGTATTCTTTTTTGTATGGCTCTTTTTTGTTCTGACTGCTATAATTGTTCTCACTTGCCACATATCTGCGTGAGGTTGCTCTGCCGATTTCTTCACTTTTGATGAACTCATTTGCCTTCCCCAATACCTCTGCCAGAGTTGTGAATGACTTCCTACCCAGATAATTCTTGAATTCTCCATCACGCAAACCAGACATCATGGTCAGGACTGCCACCTCTTGCTGCAGCTTGGGTATATTTGACGCTTCCATGTTAAACCTGGATATGTAATCCCTCATAAATTCTTGCGACCCTTGGACGACTGACATCAATTCTCCTGTCATCCTTTCTCTAGCAATATTGGCTATATACTAAGTACGGAATAAGATGTACAGCTGCCGAAAGGAAGTGATCGTCCCTTTGGGTATCTTATCGAACCAACTCTATGCTATCCCTTCTAGTGTAGAAGGAAACACTTTGCACCACATAGAGTCCGCATTGGTGAAGCATCATATGCCCCCCAAAGGCTGAGAGGTGATTGATTGGATCTGTCTTTCCGGAGTACTTGCAAGTGGGCATTTTTATCTTTTCCATCCTCTCGGAAAGTATTTCATCACAAAAAGGGGAATTATCAGGTCTAACTATAGCTCGGATGGGATTCGGCATACCTGATGCGGAGTGACGTCTTGGGCTAAGCATTTGCTCTGTTCTTGCCTTGGGTTGAGCTCTGCTAGGTGTGATGCTCTCTGCTTCATGCTCTTGATCGTCTGCCCCTTCCATTTCCGGCTGCAAGTTCCTCCTCCAAACATTGGGGCTATTTTGTGGCCTGGGGCGCTTTCTCCTCTGATCAACCTCGATCTCCGGAGGTGGCCTCATGACCTGGGGGGTTGTTTGAGTGAGGAAAGTCAAGACTTTCAGGGCTGTGCGCATCTGGTCTGGTGAGAAGTTAGCTCCCAGACGTGCCAGTGAGGCACTTGTCGGGATTTGGATGCCCTGGCTAGGGGTTGCCATGGCTCTGGGCTGAGGTGTTTCTCTTGGCGGTCCCGTGTTTTGGGGCATACCGAATTGGGGTATGGTCGCAGGTCTTTGGCTATTTCTGGTAGTGGGTGGTTCTCTCTGTTGGATCACTGGTTCACTAGATTCAGTCATTTGTACGAAAAGGGGGTTAGGTGTTCTTCAAGAAGCGAGGCCTGAGAGGTCCCCTCCTTCTAGCTCCACTTGTTCCGAGTATGGAACTGGGAATGCTGTGCCTGGAGATGTTGCCCTGTTAGACAGAATGAACGTAAGCTACCCTCAGGTGTTTTACCGAGGAAACCCCCTCTGATGCCTAAGTCAGCAAACGAAATAATATTCTAGAGAGAGAAAGTGGAGAGGGTTAAGAATTGTACTTGTATTGAACGTGTCCGCAAATGAATGGGGACGGCAGTATTTATAGTCGTACTATTCTGTACTTTGGCCTATTCAGATGTCGCCGCGTGTACGTTAGTGATGTACTTGTTATTTGTCCTTTTGCTCAACGACGCATCTCTGTTGTCGTCTAGCAGGTCGCTGCCCAGCGGACCTAGGGGTCTGCGTGGTCCTTGAGGACTTAAGTTATTTTCAGCGATTACTTCTTGCGGTTTGCTTTGCTTGGAAGGTCTTGCCAGACGATCAATGGTCTGATGGGACACGGACGGACTGCTAGGTTACTTTTATTCCCGTACAGGTTGTGTGCACCGAAAGGAAAAGCAGGGGATGTGTGAGTGGGGTGGCTGGGGGAGGTGCGGCGATGGTCCGACGATGAGGGTGGAGGCGGAATTTTATTTGGGAGGTGGTGAGGTGGCTGGAAGTGGTGGTGGCTGCGGTACGGTGGTGCGGCAGAGGAAAAAGACGAGGGGGCAGGGGAGGTTTGAGGGGTGTTTTCCGGTGAATCTGGGCGGAGACAGAGGTGGTGACAGGTTTGAGAGTTGGTGTAGGTGCGGGTGGTTGGGAATGATGGTGGCCTTAGGTGGTGGTAACGGTAAACGGTGGTGGTGGTGGTTTGACAGAGAAGAGAATGAAAATTGGAATTTGTTTTTGATTTTCTGATGTTGAATTTCCTGAAATGGAAATGCAATTTGTATATCAGTATTGAAAAGTTTGCTTGGGGTCCAAGGGGTGAACTTGGACAGAATTGAGGGAAGGAGGGAAGGAAATTCCTTCCTGGTTTATACGTGGAGAGCAAGGGAAGAGGGAAAAGTGAATTTTGGTTCCTTGAGGGTATTTTCGTAATTTTACAATATTAGGCAAAAATTCAGTAATTGTTGTAATTTTCAGAAATTTATAAAAATAGAAATGTTTAATTAAAATCAAGTTTTATAATAATTCTTTATAAAAATATCGTTTAACGAAAAATAAATTTAGTTTCCGAATAAAATAAGAACTTTTCCAAATTATTAGAAATCCGAAAATAATTAAAATTTAAAAAGGGCGTTAAGCTCGTAAATATGAAATTAAATTATAAACTGGAAAATAAATCGTGTAGCAATATTAAAAATTCAAGCGAAATAAAACTTCGTTAATTAAAATAAAGTTCGAATTTAGGATTAAAACGATTTTAGGCTAGATAAAAATAATTAAGCATAATTAATCGAGTTTTAAAAATTCGGGGTATTACATAAAGCCCACGACATTATTAGGGTTAGGATTACTAATTACAATATTGTCAAACATTTAAGCCCAAAATACATATATAAAAATAAGCCTCATTAACTATTCACATATTCCACTTTTACGATGGTTGGTGATTTATATGTCAAATAAAATTGTTAGGAATTAAAATTACACTATAACCCTAATACCACATATAAGGTTTTAAGAGTTAGTTATGTGTGATCTTGTTAGATTCGTCTCAATACGTATTTTCAAAATATCAACTTTTTATAATTATTTGTTTGAAGAGAATTTAAGATATTGACGATCTAATTTGTGCATTGGTATGCGTGAAAGTGACAAACGTTGCGAGTATTTATGAACGGAGGAAATATTATATATTTAACAGCTGCTTTAATATGCATTATGTAATCTTTGTCCCATTTGAAAATGAGTCATAAGTGTGGTAACTTAAGACCAGAGTTCAATTCTTTGCTTGTCCCCATTTTTATTTGCTTTTTTCATGTCCATCAAACCTTTTCATCAATTTTCTCAAACCATCACACATAAAACGTTAAACCATATTATTAATTTGACTCTATATTTTGTATAAATAAAGCAATATTAATATGGAGTAATAATTATGTGTTTACATTAAATAATTGCCCGTAAAATTTGTAGAGGGCCAATATTTATATATAGCACATGGCCTCCATATTGGCGAAGATGACCCTGGATAGGGCAGCCCTTAAGCTGATAAGAGTCAATATGTAGGCGACATTGCCATTCGTAAAAAGTTGAATTAGCTTTGAAAAAAAAAACTCTATGAGTATTGAAAGAAGCACTATTAAAATAATACGGAGTATTATTTCTTTAACTAGTTTTCGGACCCGGGCGATGCCCCGGGTTACTACATTAATAACTTCACATTTAGTTTGATTTTTTTGCAATAATAACGTGAAACATGTCATGTCCTAGTGGTATAAGCTTTATTGTTTAAATTCAAAGTTGGGGGTTCAAACCTTATACAAACCATGTTTAACATTTTTTTATGTATATGAAAATTACATTGAGTGAATGACTCGTAAACAGAGCGCCACGTGTCACGCATGCTTTCTTGCAAACACTTTTTAATATATAGTATAGATTCCATAGTGCCCACACAGTGAAGAGATAATCTTAACACAAAATCTTGTTTACAATGTGTGTACAGTAATTTACTGTACACCAAGCCCAAATAACCGGGTTTTCTTAGTGTGGGCTGGACTCACACGTGTGAGTAAAAAGAGCGTTCTTTTTTTCTCTCTTCTCTGATTCTCTCGACATTCTCTGTCCTCTTTCTCTCCTTCTCTCTGGAGATTTTTGTGCGATTTTCTTCGATCTATTAATGCGTTTTTAGCTGCTATTTTCTCTGCGATTCTTCTCCATAATCAAGGTCAGCTTCCTTTTTTTTTTGTTCTTCGATTAGTTATCATGTTAGAATTACAGGATAATACCTCCTCTTTCAAAATTCTTATTATATGCATCAGATTGGAAACAGAGAGATGGAATCACGATGATAATGAATCATGAGTATAAAAGCAAAGGAACAAGAGATCCAAAATAATGAAGAAAGTATTAAGACCTTGCTGCCAGCAGTCCAACACAGTGGAGCCATCAGGTCGTCAAAATAGGTATAAGTCAATTTTTTTTTTTTTATTTGTGTATTTTGGTATTTTTCTATTTAGGTTTACAAATTTTAGTTTTAATTTAGGTTTTCTAGATTGTGTTTTCACTTATTGTTTGCGATTAGGCTATGATGATGTTATGCATATCATTGCTTTAGATGTTGCGATTTTTTGGGTTTTGATTAGTTTAAAGGTACACCTTGAATTAGATCTCTCGTCTATTCTATTGCTTTTTCCAATGCTACTACAAAAGGCTATTAGCTCAAATGGCAGAGCAATGTGCAATTATGTACATATTGTGGGTTCAAATTCCGCATAATCTACATATATGTTTGCAAGTTGCGAACTAAGTTATGAGGTTTCACTTATTTGGAAAGTGAGGTATACAAACATAAAAGTTAAGAATATCAATATAAAAGTTAGTCCTGGTGTAGTAAAAGTTAAGAAAAATATTATATCAGTTTACCTAACTTTTACTACACGAAATCTAACTTTTAATGCAAAAAGGCTAACTTTTACTTTTTGTACTAAAAATGCTAAATTTAACTTCCGAGGTTTCATTTAAGTGAAAAGTTAGGAATATCAATATAAAGTTAGCCCTGGAGTAGTAAAGTTTAAGAAACTTTTTATATCAATTCAATTGCTTTTGTAGTGTGTACCATTTAAATCTAAACACTCACTTTTTATTTCACACCTTGTAATTTTATGTGTTAAAGTTGTGGTTATGTAGGTTAAAGTTATGGAAATTGTTCTAAAAGTTAAGGCAGTTTTCGTCGTCTCAAACCTAACTTTTACTTTTATTAATTTAACTTTAACTACTAAAAGTCTGACTTTTATATTTCTACCTTTCTTCGACTAATGTGAGTCATGCAATCTGTTTTATTCCACACCTTGTAATTTTATGTGTTAAAGTTGTGGTTATGTTGGTTATAGTTATGGAAATTGTTCTAAAAGTTAAGACAGTCTTCCGTCGACTCAAGCCTAACTTTTACTTTTAATAACTTAACTTTAACTGCTAAAAGTCTGACTTTTATATTTTTACCTTTTTCAGCTAATGTGAGTCGTGCATTCTTTTTATTTCACACATTATACTTTTCTGTGTTAAAGTTGTAGTTTCATAGGTTAAAGTTATGGATATTGTTCTAAAAGTTAAGGCAGTCTTCTGTCATCTCAAATCTAACTTTTACTTTTAATACCTTTACTTTAACTGCTAAAAGGCTGACTTTTATATTTTTACCTTTCTTCAGCTAATGTGAGTCATGCATTATTTTTATTTTCACACATTGTACTTTTCTGTGTTAAAGTTGTAATTTTATAGGTTAAAATTATGGAAATTGTTTTAAAAGTTAAGAAAAGTTTTGTACCAGTCTACCCAATATGCAAATATTTGAAAACTAAGGCTATTAGCTCAAATGGTAGAGCAATGTGCATTTATGTACATGGTATGGGTTCAAGTCCCATATAGCCGACATACTATTGGGTTGTGTTTTGGTTTGATATAATGAGAAATGACTAACAATATAAAGTCACCCCAAAATTGGTAAAGTTACCCAAAATGCTGATTTACTTATCATAATAAAACTATTAGCCTATTGAGGATTTGAACCTACATCTCCGTGCAAGTTGCACGATGCTTGCCCAGTTGAGCTAATAGGCTTACAAAAATAAGCACGTCTTATTTGATAATTGATAGTATACACTATGATGGAGTACAAACCATAATCATAATATAAAAGTTAATATGAATCAGTAAAAAGCAAACTTTGGTCTCACTGAAACATCAACAACAGCCAACAGGTAAGGTTAAGATGAAATACTACAATCTCAGATTGCAGGTGAGTAAGGAGTATAATTTTATAAAAGGGATTTGAGTCATTCGACATCCATAACATCAAAAGAGACAGCTAACCAAACAAACACACATCCAGTAAGTCAGTCAAAATTTTCAATTAGAGAGAAACTATAATATCTCACCATTTTTGGGTCAAAGGATCGATTGAGAGTATCAACACTGCAGCATCTACAACAGTACCTACCACAATATATCTCCAAATTGACAGTATGTGATCTCCATATACTAAATTTGTTTGTCCTAGCAAAAGTTGTATGACTGGAACCTGTGATTAACAACATAAAGATCATATTTAGCTGCTCTATGCATAAAGTACAAGCAAAGAAAGATCTTTTATTGCATCCCCAAAGCACCATGATTACGATAATCATCATCACCCAATATACTAGTCAGAAACACTGACCACGAGGCTTGGCAAAATCAGCATGTATGCAGACCTCACCGGTAGAGAACATCCAGATCCCATCTTTCCATATACCTAAACCAAATGGAAACTAAGATATAAGAACTTCCAAGGTAACACAAATTCATACGACCTTCAAAAGCTTAAGCCAAAAATGGCACCTGATATCTTACAGGGTTTCTTCAATTGAGAGATATATCTTGCGCTCCATTACATTAATCCCCATCGTTTTCAACATATTTCCCTTGTGATTCATAGCCTCAGCCATACCTATTTCATCTTTGTCAATGTTGACACAACCTATTACAGAAATTCACACAAACAATTCATCGAACACCTAGCGGGCAATCCTAAATTTGCATTCGAAATTCAATCAAAAATCAGAAGAGAACAAACTTACACTGAGATGTTCATGTTGTTTGTTTGACCGTAGTAGTTCCATTGGAATGGATATGACCTAAATTTTGCAGCTTCTCTCTCATTTGATTTCGCGGCTTCTTCCCTCTCCTATAGTCCTCTGTTCTACGTTATTTCTCTCCCCTCTTCAACGTCGTTTCTTTCTACTGTTTTGTTTGGTAATTTGGCACGTGTGAACTCTTTGGTGTACGTTAATATTAACGTACACCTGTTGCGCGCAAGACCGATTGTAATCTTAAAGCGTGTATGGGTATTTCCTTAGAAAATAAATAGTTTCAAAGAACATAAAATAGGAACAGTCAATACAAAGTATATACTTCCTCCGTTTTGAAAATATCGCACAATTTGTTTTTTACACTATTCACACTACAACTTTGGCTATTTTTTGTGATTCGTACGTAAGAAAATTTTAATCATGTAGGGTCATGTTAGATTTGTATTGATATATATGTACTAAATATTAAATTTTTATAATTTTTATTTACACACGATTTGAGATATTAAGAGTCAAAGTAATGATCAGAGGATGAAAAAGTCAACCATGATACAGAGGAAGTACATTTTTTTCTCAAATTTCACACTCTATATACCAGCTTTTATTAGAGCATGTTTATCAAACACCTTAGTTTTGGGAGGTTGTCTACATCGCTGGTAACCAGCGAAATAAGGACTCCATACCCACTTTAAAAAATAAAAAAAATTGAAAATATGGCCCACCTTTAAATAAATGTGTAAAAGTGTTGTTAACTTGTTATATACTGTCATTTCTAATATAAGTATTGTCATTGTTGTATATATACTGTCATTGTTGTATTAAAATACTGTCACAATCACCCAAAAAAGGAAATTATGTATACAACTGTAATAAAATATAAAAAGTAAAGAGACCACTTAAATAAATGGATAAAAGTGTTGCATATTAAATGAATGGGTAAAAGTATGTATACAAGTGTTATATAAGTATTGTCATCGTTTGCATAAATACTGTAATTGTTGTATTAAAATACTGTCATTGTTGTACTAATTACTGTCATTGTTGCCCATATATAGTACTTTGTTTGACTTTTCAACTCATGAGATGAAATTACCATTTTACCCCGGATATGGGGTAATTGTGCCGCTGGTTACCAGCGATGTAGCCTCCCTCTAGTTTTGGTCTTCAACTTAATAAAATATAATATTTTTCCATTTCTCTCTACTCAACACCAACAACATTTAACAACATTTATCAAACACCAAAATATCATATCTCTCCTACATCATCTATATCCCACCTACATTTATATCTCATGATATTCAAATTATTAGTAGCATAATTAATCGTTATTAATTAAGTTAGTGGCATATTAATTGTTTCTTAATTAAATTTTATAATCGGCTAATAAATATTTAATAAAAAAGTACTTAAAAATTGAACTAAGTAAAACTTCACTTGTTAAGTATATAATTTACATTCAATAATAAATTAATTTTTTACCTAAAAACTCGATCGTTACAACCTTTAAATAAGTGATATTGCATACTACTAACATATAACTAAACAATCACTAGTTTGTCTATATTTTTTCCATACATTTTCAATAAGATCTTCCTTGAGAGATTTGTGATCTAAAGTTAAACAAGAAGGAGAAAATTGAGATTTTTTTGTGATCTAAAGTGGATCAATATTGGTGTCTTTTTATAGAGCATTAAAAAAATGAAGATATTTATATATTGTTTTTTTTTAGTTGTAATATTTATTTTATGGGCATTGTTAATTTGCAATAGGTATGTATTTTTAACACAACAAATCTATGCCATAAATCACATTGCAATTAAAAGAAAAAAGAATAACCAATAATTTTGGTCCCCATATGACACATGTCAATCTCTCCAAACAAGATTTTGGTTTTCCATTTGGTGTTCATGAACACCAATTTTTTTTGGTTTTATTCTCTCTCTATCTTTCTCACTCATCACTCTACCTCTTTTTATTATTTTTTATTCACTTCTCTCTCTTAAACATCAAACCAATATGTTTGATAACTATGATCTTAGAGCGAGTATAAGTATGACTTAGATGGGTACTACATTAATGGGCCAACCCTAATTACTAATTGAATTATGTAAACAAATGTGCTAATATGGGCTATGGTGTACACTAATGGGCTACCTATTTAAAAAGGTAGGGTCCTCTGTTGTTCCTTTACAACTTGGGTATCATTACAATTTACAAAAGCCACAAATATTAGCTAACCAATTTCCAAAAGGTGCATCCTCCGCCGTCTCCGACAAGTAAAGAGAGTCATCCACCAAGTAAAGCAACCTACACAACATATGAGAACATTCTCCTTGTGTAGAGAATTTTATATAAGAATAAAAATATTATCAAAATGACTAAATTATTTCCTTCGTAAGTGAAAATGTAAAACCAATTCAGATGCCCGATTCATATATTTCTCCAGTTGGGGAGATTTTATATTCTTTTATTTAGGAAAATTTGGTAATATTAATCAAATTTTTGAGCGATTTTCTTTTATTAATCCCACATACTGCTTATTTTTAATAATCCTACTTTTACTACCCAACGATTTTTATTGAGCTTAAGTGACCGATAACCGGTGAAAAAGTCAACGACATGGGAATGAATTGATGATGATGATTGAATATATCGAGAGAGAATACTGCCACGTAGGGACATAATACCGCCTACAGCAAGTTTATGACCTATTAGGCCCAATAAAAATTGCCGGGTGGTAAATGTGGTATTATTATAAAAAAATGTCGTAGATAGACTTAATAAAAGAAAATCGGCCAAAATTTAGATTAATATTACCAAATTTTCCTATTTTTTATTAAAACAATATAAATTATAAGGGTAGGCCAGGTACTAGGGTCCTCTATTGTTCCTTTACAAGTGAGGTATGAGTATTACAAAAGCCACAAATATAATTAGTTAATTAATTTCCCAAAGGTGCATCCTCTATGCCATATCCCACGAGGAAAGAGAGTCATCCAGCAACAAAAGCAACCAAAACAAGATAAACATATGAGAAAATCCTGCTTGTTTAGAAAACCTATCAATCAGATGCATGCCTTGTATTTCTCTAGTGATAGCGATTTTAGTGTTTTTTTTATATATATATATAAAAGGCAATATAGATGATTTTTTAGTGTCCCCTTATGAATAGTCTGTAATGATCTCTTGGTGTCTCTTTATAAATAGTCTATAACACTCCAGTTAATTAATTGTAAAATACAGTGACAATTTAATTGCAAACACACCGAAAAAGAAATTACCGAAGGTGAAAAAGGGTAAAACTAAAGAACTACAAACAAGGAAGGTGTGATTATACAAAGAAAACTATAAATCATATTAAAGGAAAACTAGTATGGACCCGTGTTAATGCACGACATTTCTATAAAATTAGGAAGTAAATAAAATATTGCTTTAGATTTAAAACATTTACTCTGTACATTATAATGGACTAATGGTAATAACACAAATATAGAGTAGTTATGAAATTAATAAATCAAGGATATATTTATGTCTATATGAGATTTTTTTTTTAAATGATGTTAGACAATTGAAATGTTGGTAGATGCCTAAGATAAAATGTCATTCTAATAACGTAGCATAAGTTATAAATTGTATGGTTTAACCATTTGACTAAAACCTACTCTTTTTTTTAACAAAAAAAATGATTAAATATACATCAAATGCAGAATTAAAAAAAATGAAGTTTTCTATATTTGTTAGATTGATTTGAAGAAACACAACTTGGTTTTTTTCATTATTTATTTGTATTTATATTTCAATCATTTAATAAAACATATATTTTCTATTTCTTTTTTTTGAATGCAGGTTATATTTTCTTTTATTGCTAGTTTGAATTCTTTTTTTTTTTGTTTTTGCTTGATTGAAGTTGTGAATTGATAACTTGCCTTTTGAGTGTATATGATATTGGAAATTAACGTGGCATAGGTGAGAATGGAGTATTGGAGATTTGCTACCTCTCACTAACCATTACTTTGCTTTAATTATATAGATATCTTAAATCAAAAGATACATAATTATGCAAAATCAATAAAAATAACAACATTTCCTTTGATACAATTAATCACCATTAATTTGCAATATAATTGATCTTCATCCAAAATTATACTCATATGACAAAATTCAAATATGGCAAAATATGTTTAAGAATAATTAAATTTTTTTAAAAAAAATACTTTCATCATACCAAAAAGTTCTCCAATCACCATAATTTTTCAATCAAAATTATTGATAAATATTAACGGATTACAATCACAACAAATTACGCAAATTTCATATTTTTTTTTTCCTAAGAGGAACTTTATGAACAATTTTTTTCTTATGTGTTTATTGAATTTATTTGATTGAATAATATAATGTATTTTTGTTTACTTTCGCACGCATCATGTGCTAATAAGATTGGTTAAGATATACCATAACCCTCGTGATATTTCAAATAAAAAAAAGGAAAATTTGTAATTATTAATCCAACCTTTGCCCGATTTTCTTTAATTAAGCCTATCTATGCGATATTTCTAAATAATCCAACATTTATGACCCAGCTACTATTATTCAGCCTAACAAGTTACTAACCTGCTATAGGCGGTATTCACCCTTACGTGGCATATAACAATTATAATTTATTTATTTCCCTTATTTTCTTTAATTGCTATTTTAATTTTCGTTCCTCTCTCCTCTGCGATTTTCTGCTTCATCTCTGAACTCCTCCCCGTTATTTCTCTTCTACCCCTTCTCCACCATTGTCGATCCCTCATACCTCTCAATTCGAAGTTCATCAAAAATAATCAGCAATTGTTATGGCTGGGGTAAAGCAATTTCCTATTGGATCTGGATCTTCTTCAAATTCAAGGTCTTTTTTTCTTTCTAAATTTTCAACAAGACCATAATAACCAACATCCCACAACATAAAAAAAAACTATATTATTGCAACAGCTCGGGTTTTTACGAACTGACCATCAAGGAAGCCCAAAATTCAAAATTTACCAAAACATAACAAAAATGCTAAGGTTCGTAAGTTCACCTTCAATTGTACGATTTTGGAGACGAAATTTGAATGCGCGTGGATGAAGTCACCTATTTCCACAAGAAAATCGCTGATGATGTCATGAACCAGTACAATTGTGGTTGAAGCAGCAGTAATGAAGGAGAGATGAATTGAAACACGGTACAGAGAAGAGAAGGGTTAAGGGTTTTTTGAAAAAAAAAATGAAATCCTTGTTTAGGTGGCAAGTGATGATGACGTGCCCAATATTTTAGCAGGGAAACCAACTTTAGGTTGTCAACGTTTTTAACGTTGACTTTGTAGCAGGTAACCGGTCATCCATGCTTAATAATAGTAGTTGGGTCATAAAGGTTGGATTATTTAGAAATATCGCATAGGTAGGCTTAATTAAAGAAAATCGAGCAAAGGTTGGATTAATAATTACAAATTTTCCTTGACTTTGTAGCAGGTAACCGGTCATCCAAACTTAATAATAGTAGTTGGGTCATAAAGGTTGGATTATTTAGAAATATCGCATAGGTAGGCTTAATTAAAGAAAACCGGACAAAGGTTGGATTATTAATTACAAAAGGATCGAGTATACTAACAATGTCATAAACTATTGACTGGAGGATTTCAAACCTATCTTTTCATCATCATTATGCTTAAAGTAAAGCTAGAAAAATTTACTTGCAATAATACACCATTTTCCTTTTCTCAACGACTCTACTCAATCTTTTTCCAACGTACAAAAAGTTAGTTTCATCCTTTTCCCTTCCACTACTAATAAGATCATCTATATCACTTCCTCAACTCTAACGTTCAATAAGTCCCTACCTCAAATAACAACCATGATTATTATTCTTTCCTCCATTCCCACTCTCCTCCCTCTTTCCCTCCTCCTCCTCCTCCTCCTTGCCGCCACCACAACCGTCACCACCGCCGTCGAATCCACTAATCTAATCAACCAAACATGCATGACTTCATCAATAAGTGACCCAAACATCAACTACAACTTCTGCATCAACGCCTTTCAAACCGCGCCCTCCAGTCTCAACGCTAACCTGACCCGTTTAGGCTTAATCTCCATTAACCTTGTTAAACACAATGTTAATAGTACAACTTTTTTGGTACAAACCTTGTTAGAGAACAACAAGGTGGATAATTGCACGAAATCTGGATTGGAAGATTGCTTACAACTTTACTCGAATTCGATGTTTACAATAAGAGAAGTAGCAAGAGATTATAGGGCTAGAAGACTTAATGGTGCTAATGTGAAATTAAGCTCAGTTATGGAAGCTTCAACTACTTGTGAAGATGGTTTTAAAGATGTTGGTGTTGGTTCTCCTTTGACTAAGCATAATAATGATACCTTTCAATTATCTGCTATTGCACTTAGCATTATATGTATGCTTTACTAAATTTTTCCCTTTCTGTTTGTAATTATTATTGGCTTGGTGGGAAAGAGTGATGTGGCATATGGTCTGACAATTAGTAAATTGTCAGTAGGTGGTTAAGAAGAATTTGTATTTGCGTTTGTAATAGAGTAGAATTGGTATTGTATAACTCTAGTAGCATTCATGTAATTATAATTCGACAAATTGAACAATGAATAATTTTCAGTTTTTCATAAGGGCCAGCTTATATATTGTTGGGATTCATATAGGAATTGACTTTTGAGTTACTCTGTTTGTTTACTCCATATATTACGCCCCCGTTTGATATACTTTTTGTTTTCAGTTTTTTGTTGTCAGCTTTTAAAAGCAACATATTTATTATAAGTATGACTGTTTTTTTATTATTATTATAATTCAATCTAATCATATGACTTCTAAAATAAAAATAAATTAATTAAAAACTGATAATTGGCCGTAATATCGAACCGGCCTTTAGTAACTTGCTAGACTTAGTGAAACTGGCCTGATTAAAACTATTCGAATTGAAATGGACTCGCCTAATATTAGTCTACTCCCTCCTTATTTTTAAAAAGAGATACACTTTGATTGACACTTAGTTTTAGAAGAGTGAGTTGAATTTATTAAAATAAGATGAATGTGTGGTAGTGAGAGAATTATCTCTATTATATAAGCCAAGAGGGAGGGTTATTTTCGTAATTACGCTTTTGGTGTCCCCTAAGAATTTTACTAAACCACCCTCTATGTTATTTAAGCCTAACTATTAATGAAAATGCCCCATAAATATACTCGTTAATGTAAATATGTGAGGATTTGTAATCCTTCTGTATCTCATGTAATTAGATAGGTGATTAGCCGTTACCTAAGTTATAGCCTATAATTACGTAGATTAGTTTGTATTATTGTATATATGTTGACTTATGTCATTCTCATCAATAAAGGAATATCGTCCAATAATATATATGGCTAAATATGATATAGAGAATAATACACAAAATATAAATATAATCTATCAGTCAAATTTAAATTGAAAAGGGTCGGAAGACAAATATTCGAAAAATTAAAGCTTCATGCATGATTTTACACAATTTTATTTTACAATCCCCATTTGATATTGTGAGAGCTTCTAATATTGTACTTCGTATTCGGTTGTCAAACAAAAAGAACGTAAAAAATCTATATGGTTCATTTTTTTATATATTGGTTGATCACATTTAATCTCGCTGTTAACTTTTCTTTCTTTTCGATGGTAGCCGTCCCTCGAGTCGTTCATAATCAAAATATACAAATCAGAGAGAGAAAGTTTATTTTCTAATAAGGGCGCATTAGAGGTGGTACGAAGTAAGAGCGATACGTAGTACTACTGTACTATAGAATAGAGATAATATGTAATCTCGCACGCATCGCGTGCATATAAGACTAGTTTATTATAGTAAAAGGAGGATGTGAGTAAGTGTGGGGACCACAAGAAATAGAGAAATATTAATATAATTGGAAATGAGGATCAAGATTTGTCAGAAAAAAAAAAGTGCATCTCTGGTATAAATACGACCTTTTAAAGAAAATATATCTCTTTTTAAAATACGGAGGTGTATTTCTTATTTGCATATGAATGCGCATGTATAAATTTCATGCACATTCATCAACTTCAAAGCACATTTAACACTTTCATTTAAGTTTATGTTGTAATCCATCTTCTACGCTAAAGGTTGAGAAATCAGAATCCTCGAGTGACCATATTTTGTAATTGGGCTTGTAAATTTGTAATCTGGGCCTTGAAAGAGGATACGGCCCATCCGACTCTTCATCTTTACAAAACCAAATTGCAACATCAAGAATTCAAGATGTCTTATGGACTCATATCATATACTTCGTATTTCATAACTAAAATTTAACAAATGGTTAAGTAATAAAGAAAAAAAACTAAATCATACAATTAAATTCATGCAAAAATGTTACCCTATTCATGGTTGGCAAATTTGCCAAAAAGGACCTTTTATAACTCAAATTTTGCGAGAAAGGACCTTATATAATATTTTCTGTGAAAACACACCTTTAAGTATTTTTTTTTTGCGAGAAAGGACCTAAGGGAAGTTTCCGGCATTGACTGAGTTTTTCCGGCCATTAACTTGCACGTGAGCAGCACGTGTGGCTTACGTTGGCTAAAGACAACGATTTTCCCGACTCTTGAATTTTCAAACTTGATTTTATTTCGTTTTTTTTAACTTTAGGTTTTAAAGCTTAAAATTTTGGAGGAAATTGGGTGTAATTAGCAAAATAATGTCACACGTGCTTCTCACGTGCAAGTCAATGGCCGGTAAAGCTAAGTCAATGCCGGAAATTTACTTTTGGTTGTCTTTCGCAAAAAAAAATACATTAATGTGTGATTTAACAATTTTTTATATATAAGGTCCTTTCTAGCAAAAAAAATTTACATTAAGGTGTTATTTCACAAAAAAAAAATATAAGGTCCTTTCTCGCAAAATTTGGATTATAAAAGGTACTTTTTAACAAATTTGCCTTCATTGTTATTCCTTCCGTTTTTTAATACTCCGTTTGCCCCACTTGTCTTTTTCACTTGTCTATTACTATATACTAAAAGAGACACCAAGAATGACACGTGTTAATTCCTGGTGCGATTTTTCCCGCCAAAAACATTTTCCCAAAAAAATATATCTGTTTGATTTTATATTTATTTTCTACCTTTTTTAAAAAATATTTATGTATGGAAACAAAATTTAGTTTATAAATTATGGCAATAATAGATACGGCGTAATAATAATTATTCTAAATTGGTAATATTTTAGTCAAATCGCTATATTAATATAATGGAAAATATATCACTCAATATTTTGGTCAAATTACCATATTAGCATTTTAAATATGCATATTAGATTAATAAATTTAAACGAGTATGTTAAAAATGTTATAACTATGCAGTAGTTTGGGAGATATTCTGTTAAATATTTTGTGAAAAAATTTATCAAAATCCGTGCGTGCACGGGATCTAATCTAGTTTTTAAATACTTACAACATTTCCTCTTTTAATATAAGACCACTATTTTTTTTAATTCTTTCCCTTTTTTTTTTTTTTTTTTTGTACCCCTCGGTTCACATTTGGGACTAATCCGGATTCGGGGCGAGTTTTGAATGGGTAGGTTCCAGTCTCCTCTCAATTGTTGTTGTGGGTTATAAAACACGAATTCTTCCTACCAAGTTCAGCCTCAATCACCACTAAACCAACAAGCAATTGGTTTTCCCGTTCTTACTTACCTCATTGAGTTTGCGATTTCTCATGAGTTTAATTTGAGGTGTAATAGAACACAGTAGTATGAATTTTCTTTGTTACTATTTACTTATAACGCGTAGGTTTATACTTGAGCAACCTCGGACGTAATACACATCATAAAATAGGAATTTTATTTTAGTGCAATTGTACGGAGATCGAAGAGAGAACCAATGAAAAGTCTTGAATAATCAACTTAATTTAGAATAAACAAAAACCTAACATAATTAGAAGAATTAACAAAAAAACCTAACATAATTAGAAGAATAAACAAAAACCTAACACAATTAGGAGACTAACTTATTTTAAAGACATTATAAATTGCAACTCATATCACAGAAATTCGAAGTGAAAACCTAAAATCGGAGGTAATTAGTCCAAATTGCAGAGTTCGTTGATCTCAATCACCGTCGTTCAAATTAACTCGAATTTTGAATCCTACAACAACACTATGAAAAAAGCTCAACCTTACAAAGACGACGTCGTATGGATATTGGATAGTGGTGCTTCTCGTCATATAACGGGAACTTTAACGCTGTTATCGAACGTCCACGATATCTACAATACACAAGTTATTCTCCCTAACGGTGTTAAGAAACCGGCCACAAAAGAAGGGACTGTTCGTTTATCTCCCGACCTTATACTCCGCAGTGTTCTCTTTGTTCCTGATTTTTCCAAAAATTTGATATCAATTAGCAGTCTTATTAACGACACGAATTGTACGGTCTCTTTTTCGTCGAATCAGTGCGTTCTGTATGACGGCTTGTCAGGGAACGTTATCGGAATCGGCGAACGCCGTGGTGGACTCTACCACTATAAAGCGGTACAAACGACTGTAACAGCGGAATCCATAATGGCGGAATCGACGAGATCGGCAAGGGTTGTGTCTGTTACTGCTAAACAAACCCGCTCTCCGTTACCGTTACCGGTTAGTAACGACTTTTTTGACGTGATACATTGTGAAATTTGGGGTGCTTATCGTACATCTACTTTAACGGGTGCACGTTACTTTCTTGCTATTGTGGATGATTTTAGCTGCTTTGTTTGGGTTCAACTCATGGTTGATAAAAATGAGTTACCTTCTCTTCTTAGAAGTTTTGTTAGGTATGCTAAGACCAAATTCGATAAACGGGTTAAGATCCTTAGAAGTGATAGTGAACCCGAGTTTACCTCCTTGAAACAATTTTATACTGAACATGAGATCATTCATCAAACTACACGACAACGACGTGCAGAGAAAAATGGTAGGGTGGAACGGAAACACCAGCATGTCATGGATGTTGCAAAGGCTATTCGTTTTGAAGCGAATCTTCCTATGGAGTTTTGGGGGGAATGTGTTATTACTGCCTCGTATTTGATAAATCGTACTCCCTCAACCGTTCTTGATGGTTTGACTCCGTACGAGAAATTGTTTGGGGTTGCTCCGGATCCTTCGTATTCTCGATTGAAGGTGTTCGGGTGTTTGTGTTATGCCCATAATAAGGCCAACGGCCTGTCTCGTGGACAATACGGTATATTTTTAGGGTATCCACATGATAAGAAAGGATGGCGAGTTTATAATTTGGAGACTAAAGAGGTTTTTGTCTCTTGTGATGTTACATTCTATGAGAGTGTTTTCCCTTTCAAGCTTGCTCTGGAGTATATGGATGACATGACACGTGGATTGTTAGACAATTAGTAAACTATCAGACAGGTCGTTTATAAGAATTTGTGATTCAATAATATTTTATTATATATTTTAGTTATACATACATTCAATTGTACTACGTACAATTTAAATACTACCGTTGGTTCAATTTTGTTGTGAAAGTTGTGTTTATTTAGAATATTGAAAATTTAAATATTTTGCTTCAGTATTTTACTACGTTTAGAATTAAATAGACTTAGCCATCAGGAGTGAGTATTGTGTGAAATCATCTTATACGAAGTATTACTTATGTTATGTTATGTTATGAGGCACTAATAGTATGCCCAAAAACTACAAAGTTAGGATGCATAAAATCGATTGAGTCGATTGGGTAGTACAATCAGTTTCTATAAGTCCGTCTTGTATAAGACTTTGCTGCCTTTTGATTAGAACTTTTATGGATCTTCTCTATGGCCTAAGGGAGTAAGGAGGCTAAACCCTCCGAGTTCAATTGTATATTTTTCTAATGATTTCTAATAGGGATGGCAATGGATTGGATTCGGATCGGATGTAGTAAACTCCAAATCCGATCCATTTAAAATTCGGACTCTAAAATTGCATCCATATCCAAATCCATTTAAAATTCGGACTCCAAAATTGCATCCATATTCATATCCATATCCATATCCAAATCCATTTAAAATTCGGACTCAAAAAACTGCATCCATATCCAAATCCATATCCAAATCCGAATCATGCGTTAACTTTACTTACATAGAACTTATATTTCTTAATTTTAAAATAAATTAGAAATCATATTTCTCATTTACTAAAATCTAATGAGTTTCAAATAAATTAATAATTTACAAATATATGCGCTTTAATTAAATATATTAGAATAAATTAGGAACGTCCTCTTTAAGAAAGGTTATGTACGAAAAATAATACAGTTTGAAATAATTACGTGTTTGATTTGGACTTGGATTTGGACTCGGGTCGGATTCGGATCGGAGTCTCTGCAGACTCCATATCGGATCCATATCCATTCGGGTTCGGATGTTTTTTATCGGATTCGGATTCGGTTTCGGACTATTTTTTCTCGGATTCGGATCGGATTTTTTCCTTCAGATCGGCTCGGACTCGGTTCAGATTCGGATGTGATTGCCATCCCGAATTCCTAGTCTCTACTTAAATCGTTCAAGATTCACCCAGACGAATTCTATAAAAAAAAAATTAAGAAAGAGGTTAAAAAAGTTTTTTTTTTTTTTTAAATACTTGTATCATTAAAAGTCACATGAGTAGCATGTGACATATGTTTATAAAATATATTATGTACTTAAAAATTAGGATTACCCTTAAATTGTCCAGAGAAGGATGTCAATAACTAAGATAATGAAATTTATTTTCAACATTGTACATATATGAGTTCCATATATCCATTTCATTGGCAAATAAGGTTGCTTAGACATGCATTTAATGGATAGCCACCAAGACTTTTCGTAAATTTTCTTATTTTCTCCTTTCTGATAAGTTAGGTCATAGTCTTGACAGACCTAATCTTTTCGTGTATTTTTTTTTTTCTTCTTTTTACTTTTTGTTTACATTGTTTCAGATGTTTTGAGTATCATGTTTAGGCCGACTCTCCCTTACCATTTCATTTTTTTTATTTACAACTATTTCAGCAATTGTAGTACGATTATTGTTTTTGTCCCTCCCATTTTCACCGAAGTGATCATTTCATGGTTTTGAGGATTTTGTTTATACGAATTACAAGTATTATTTTTCAAATAGGATCATTCATCATTCCGTTTTGTACATTAAGTTACTATTATTGTGCTTCCTTTTTTTAATTTTTGACGGCACAAAATAGGGACTACTCTTGTCTTCGATGTGTATTATTAGCAATTTAGCATATGTAGTGAAGGTACAACCGATAACTTAAAAATCAAGTCACCATTGTGAAAAAGTGTAACCACAAATTATTTTTATTTTATTCTATGGTGTTGATTCAAAGCACCTAAAAACGGATTAATTACATCATTTATTGAGTGTAGAAAGTCATAAAAGACATTAAACAATTATATTTTTCACAGTCTAGGCATCATTAACAGAATTTGAATATGCACAAAGGTAAACATTTTTTTTCGCCGCAAAAAGGTATACTTACTTGGATTAAGAAGTAAACATTTTTTGTATTCGTGGCCGGCCTCATTCCTAAATTACTGGATCCGCCAGAGATTTCCAATAATTAGCAACAACTTTCTCCACAATCCCTTATAAATGTCTATCACCCCCTCAATCCTTTCATTAACCCAAAAACAATCCAAAAAAATTATAAAAACCATATTATTCCCATAATAATTTGATCATAACAAAACATCCATAATTTTGCAATGAGTTCTCCTTCCACCATCTTCTCCCTTCTCCTCCTCCTCCTCCTCTCTACGAAAGCTTTTTCGTACGAAGATCTCGTCACAAAAACATGTAAAGAAGCATCAAAAAATAACAAAAAAATAGACTATAACTTCTGCGTCAATGCCCTAAAAAGTTACCCTACAACAAAATCTTGTACCAATGGTCTTACATGCCTAGGAAAAGTCTCCCTTACCTTAGTGAAAAACAATGTAAGTAAAACAACTTCTATGATACAAACTCTCCTTAAGAACAATGATAAGGCCATTGATCCGAACACGAAAGCCGTGTTAGCCGATTGCTCGGATTTGTACGTCGAGTCGAGCTCGACGATTGATGAAGCAACAAAAGATTTTATGGCTAATCGACTCAACGATGCAAATAGTAAAGTTAGCTCGGTTATGACTTCTGTTGGTACTTGTGAAGAAGGGTTTCAAGATCTTGGAGTTGGATCTTCTAATCCTTTGACAAAACAGAATGATAATGCTTCTAATTTGTGTTCTTTAGCCCTTTACATCATGAAATCGGTTAACAAGACCTCGTAATTATAATTTAATCGGATACTTTCTCTGTTCCTAAAATATTGCACGGAGAGACACGGGAATTAACAAAGTAGGTAAAAGGCGGTCGGGATGACTCGAATGTGATATATTGAATATTTGTAGTGTGAAATGATATTAATTGGATTTTCTTAAATTGAACTTGTTATATTCATTTTGATACGTGTTTTCGAAATATCAATTTAGTACGTTCTTATGTCATGAATAGACCTGTCAAAAACTAACCTGATCCAACCAACGTCCGACAAAAATCTAAGTGACCCGGGAAAAAAGGAATCACACATCCAATCGCATGAGCACAATGACCCCACACGAAACATTATCTGATTATAGCCGAACCGATTATATCCGACCCGCCCCTGCCGATAACGCAATTAGAGAGCCCTAAAGGTACTTATGAAATAATGGACGTTATTGGTCCTCTTAATGGGCTCGTGTCTTTTGGACTCTTGCCTTACAATTGTATAAAGTACAAACCAATAATTTGGGCTTCCTAACTTCTATACAGGAGCATTATTCACGCTACCAAAAGCAACCAAAAACGCCAATAGTTCTTAAATTATAGCACCCTTTATAACACCCTCATGAAAACCACTTCTAAACATGACAATCACACTTAACACAAAAACATTCTCATGAAAACCATGAATTCTCCCAACACCCTCTTCTTCTCTCTCTTCCTCCTCTTCGTCGTCGTCGCTACCGGAGCGACTAATCTCATCAACCAAACATGCAAAAACTCGTCGAAGAACGACCCAAACATCAACTACAAATTTTGTGTCTATGCCCTCCAATCAGCCCCGGCTAGCCGTTGTGCTAACATAACCCGTTTGGGCCTAATGTCAATAACGTTAATCAAACATAACGTTACGGACACCAGGTGTACAATAAGACAACTCTTGCAGGAGAAGAAGAAGGTAGGTAGAGAGTACTATATACACTTTAGCTAGGTCATAACCAAATTAAAGTCTGTAATCTGTACTCCTCATCGAGATCAATAAAACTTTTCTCTCTTCTTCTATGTTGTAGTGAACTATTTTTAATCTTTGGTTCTTTATTTACGTTATTGACAATAATCTTTCTTGTTTCTGGTATAACATAAGTCCATGACCGCGTTGAAGGATTGCTTGGAGCTTTACTCGGATTCACTCCCTACGCTTAGGGAGGCGACAACGGATTATCGAGCTAAGCGATTTGTCGATGCTAATGAGAAAGTTAGCTCTGTGATGGAGGCTGCAACAACTTGTGAACAAGGGTTTGAAGATCTTGGTGTCTCTCCTTTGACACAAAGGAATGATCGCATTTTTCAGTTGTCAGCTGTTGCACTTTCTATTATGAACGTTTTGAATTTTCATTCTTCTGAATAAATTATATGGATTTTATAGACAAGATTGTTGTGAGATATTAGATCATTGTTCAACTACATTCAGAGAGTTGAAATATATTTTTACAAGAAAACTAGAGTCGCAGTCTCTGGTACGCGCGACATGAAAACACAACTGAAATCGACACGACACGAAGAACACAAAATTACTGAAGGGAAAACCAGGGGCGGAGTTTCCTATGGCTGGGGTGGGCCTGGCCCCCGACCGAAATATTTTGTAATGTAATTTTAATTTCGACCGCCCTAAATTTTGAATACAATTGTATGTATTCTATATTAGATTGCTTAAAAAAAATTACGGGCCACCCTATATAAACCGTTCCAGATCCGCCTCTATGGAAAACATGAAGTCGAAACAACATGGAACGAATATGACCTGTTTCAAAAAAGTCGTAACACTTTGACTATCACGTTTGCCAAAATACAACTTTAACTACAATTATGAAAATTTAAAATAAAATCAATTAAACGACATTTTACTTGATAACATTTATTTTATAGAAATAAGTAAAAATATAGACATAGTTGGTGTATGAATAGTGATATTTGTATTGCAATTTGAGGAAGTACTATGCAATTTGTTATCATAGTTTTTACATAGTTGGATAATTTTGATAACACAAAATCGATATGGGATCAAACAGGCAAACACGAACACGACCCGACAAGATTATCAGCTCTAAAAACAAGTAGCTAATATGTCCCACATAAGACGTCATTAATCCCCATTAACGATCCATCAAGTTAACGGAGAGAATCCCGATCCTTGCTTTTATCAAACATTTTAATAGTAGAGAGAAATATAATCATTCAAATTATTTCTTTGTTGAGTCAAACAGCAATAACTTTAGGGTGCTTATCATCAAGTAATTGTAGTAAAGAGTGAAGTATAATAAACGTTATTGTCTAATCTTTGAGAATGATTTTCATGTCTCTTTTTTTTTTTTAACTTTCCTTTGAGTTTAGTACTCTTCGAATCATTATTACTTGATGTATCAAGTAATCAAGTAAACATCAATTTGTTTTAGAGATTATATTTGGAACTCGGATGAAGCAAAGTATGAAACTTGTACTTCCATTGCTCCGTTTTATTTTTGTGGTGCAACCAATAACCGAGTAAACTTTTACACTATTTATATATCCTGTTTTACTATTTTTGGTGTTAATACTTAATAGTAATTGAGCGAGTTTATTTTTCACGCTTTTCTAATTTTTTCGAATTAATATTTATAAGTACGTAATACTCTCTTAGTTCTTGATTACTTGTAACAATTTAACTGACACACTTGTCATGACACTAGTTTGACCGTAACTACATGCAATTACATACTTCCTCCGTCTTTTAATACTCGCAACGTTTGGACTTTTGCCACTATTCATATAATCTACTTTGACTATTCTTAGTGCTTTTTATATAAGATAAAACATAGTCATGTGGGATCTTGTTAGATTCGTCTCAATGTATATTTTCAAAATATCAACTTTTTATAATTTTTGCATAAAGAGAATTTAAGATATAAATGATCAAAGTTGTGCATTGGCATGCGTGAAACTAACAAACGTTGCGAGTATTAAAAGACGGAGGAAGTAATATTTAGTAAAAACTTAAAAAATTTGATATTTGAAAAATGTATATCTTACTAATCAAACAATATATTACATAATAACGATTCATGTCATGATATGTGACTTAGTTTTATTGTTGAACGCCACCAACCTACCGCAACCCTCCTCCTTTATCTGGGCTTGGGACCGGCAGTGAATGCCGCATACGCGATACTCACAAGTGAATGCCCTCACAGGCGGAGTTAACCTATTACATAATAACATTTAATTTTATATATTAGTAAAAAAGAATTGGGCAAAGACAATGTATTAATAGTGCAAAAATCAAACTGTTGCAGGTATTTAAGGACGGGATAAAATATATGATTTGCTCAAGATATGTAAAGCTCATGATCTCAAGTTCCCCATGCATTGATGATGAGAGGTCAGGCCCAACAACAGTGAAGAGAAACTCGTTCAATGGTCCATGGACCATATAACACAACTTGAAGTGAGACCATTCAATATAGATCCTAAAACATTGTATAACTTGATTATAGGCTATAAAAAACGATGAGCCCGGTCTAGTGAACCGGCCCATTTGGCCGGAAAAGCCTGTTAAGTTCAACCCGGTCGTTACACCCAAACGGCCATAAATTTGGGCTGGTTTAAGGCCGGGTTTGCCCTATGATCCACATAACAAATTTGCGAAAGTTGTCAAGTGACTCAAGTAATGAACCACAATGTTATTACATGCTTCGTATTACAAATGTGAGAGGAAAGGTTTGGTGATTTGGATATGTGACATATCTTATACTTTCTCCGTTTTAAATACTCGTAACTTTGGACTTTTTATATTTTTCACATAATCTATTTTGACTATTAGTGGTGGTTTATAATGTAAGATAAAACATATTCATGTGGGATTTTTAGCTTCGTCTCAATACGTATTTTTAAAATATCAACTTTTTATAATTTTTGCATAAAGAGTATTTAAGATAGTCAGTGTAAATTATCAAAGTTGTGCATAGGAATGCGTGAAAGCAACAAATATTGCGAGTAAAAACAAACTGATGAAGTATGTTGTTAAAATATGTCTTGAATCGGTTACATTTTCCTTCGAACAACCAGCACAAGGGATCACGATATCTGTTATTTTGGGCAGGATTATTTGTTTGATCCTAATTTCTGAGTATTTTATACATCTGTTTACAAAGTACAAAGTACAATATAAATTCTTTAGGTCATAACTTTAGTGGTTTACTGTAATTTGTACTCCTCTATCAATAAAGCTTTTCGGGTTCCGGTGATCTTTGGATCGATTCTCATCCCCGCCCTTGTGGCTCATTTGCACCCAAAAAAAAATAAAAAAAATAAATAAAGCTTTTCGGGTTCTTTTTATGGATGTAGCTAATATATTGTTAGTAAACTACGTTAAATTTCTAGACTTTTTATTTACGTTCTTATTTAATTTTCTTGCCTCTATTATAACGTCAATTTGTACGATGCCCCTTAATCGTATTAGGATTCTCTCCACGTGTCATTTTATACTCCGTACTTGTCTTTATAAATTGTACTCGTAGTACAATTTTTGTAAAAAAAACATTATCTGCTAATTTACATGGGACTTTTCCTTAAAGGTGAAATTTTTAGTAATAAGTTATATCCCCACCAATGTGATACAATAAATTTGTTGGTGATTATTCACTTTAGCCAGAAAAGATCAAATTCCACTACGAAAACAACTCAACATGTTTGGAACTATGGGCTAATTAATGGCCTAATGAATATTGTAAAATAAGTATTCAAGAGTGCATATTTGCTAGGAATATTTTTTTTTTGATAAAGTATTATTGTTTAATAAATAAAATATCAAGTTTAGTTCATTGGTCTAGTACTCTAGTGGATGTGGGCATCACTTAGACTTTCTTCTCAACATATTTAAACACATTCAGAAAAATTAAATGTTTTCGGCAAAAATAAATTTAGTTAAATATTAACGTTATATTCTCTTCGTTTTAAAGTATTCTCTTCGTCTTAAAAACAATTCTAGTAAACATTAGTTCTAAATTTTAATGAATAAAAATCGGTAAGTACATGCAACGTATCGATATAATAATGAATTATTGAATATAAAATTTAACATTAAAAATCAATCTGGATTAACGAAAATAAGGGGAGGATAACATGACCTTTTTAATTTTGAAGTCTCAACTTTGAATTCCCTTGTTGACAAGCTAGGTAACACGTGGTCCATTTGCCCGTCTCTCCTCAATCCTCATATGATTGTTGCAGACAGGGGCGGAACTAGCATACACCAAGGGTGTGCACCTGCATACCCTGATTGCATCAAATTAAACATATTTTGAAGCAGTTATGCATCATAGAATTGATTCGGTTTGATGGTTAAACGTGATATTCAATACTTATGAGCCAAGTGATCCGTGTTTGAACCAAACTATAAGCATAAATTGATTTTAATTTTCTTTTTGCTCTTTATTCCTCTCTGTAGTACTTTTTAAGAACTTTTAAACAACCATTAATTTTTGGACTTCATAATTGCATACCCTAAGTAAAAATCCTGGATACGCCACTGGTTTCGGATAGATTTATCATCTAAATAATATACTTTTCATGTGTTTTTAATACTTTCAACGATCTTACTTATGTATTGTTTACACATTAAGTTGATCGACTTCAAATATTAACAAATGCCGAGTAGTCATATATACTTCTTTTGTTTTTTTTAATTGACTCGTAATAGTCCTTTTGGCACGTAATTTGAGCAAGATATTAGAGAATGTAAACAGCACTTAATAAAAATTAAAATACCATAAAGTTCCAATTCACTCATCTTAGTGTATAAAAAAAATTATTAAATGGTTCATTTACCTTCTCTATTCCATTCTTCAAACCTGCGTGTCATAATCAAGTAAAAAGAACAGAGAATATATAAACGATTGTTATTATACAAATTATTGTTGGATTAATGATTGTTATTATACAAATTATCGTTGGATTAGTCTCAATATGTAACTTTTAAGTTAACTAACTTTTTAATTGTACTAATATAGTAATACATATGTGGTATATAGTTAGATATCTTGATTTTAAATTTAGGCATTGATAAGCGTAAAATTCAAATCTTTGTATTATTGTCCGGATTAAAATCTTATGCCACACATTTTAGGTTCCATTTGTGTATTACTTTCTTCTACATATTGATATTAATGTAATTTTTATTGTAAGATATAAAAGGCAATTGAGTAGGATAAAAGATTCAAACGAGTATTAAAGATTGTAGAAAATATTACTCTATGTTTTTCCTTTTCATATTTATTCATAGTTAAATATAAAATTCACACTAGTTTGGACCACTAAAAATAATTAAAGGGAGGAAAAGTAGTCACGACCAAAGCAGAGGAGTAGGTCATTGCGTGTGAAAAAGTTACTATTCTTATTATTAGCATTAATTGGTCAACAATGGAGAAATAATCCTTTTTTAAGTTTTTAATTGTCACGTTCTCAATTAGACATTTCAATCCAATATTAAATTGATATTTTTTCCAAAAAACGAAAACGTCAAAAATTATGAGGGGTTGGTTACCACTTGCTCTTATTAAATCCATTTGCATGTACATGTATGGAGCTCACATGCCTTGTCGGGTTGGCGGGGCCCGAATTCAATATCACCAAAATCTAATATCGTAATCACATAAGGCCCTGTTCTGTTCACCTTATTTTCACTTATTTCAGGAAAAATAAGTTCAGATAAGTTCAGATAAGATAAGTTCAGGAAAAATAAGGGTTGGCCAAGTATAATTTATAACTAAAATAAGTTTTGATAAGTTCAGATAAGTTCAGTTAAGTACAGATAATATAAGTTTAGGAAAAATAAGTGGAAACCAGGTGAATAGAACGCAGCCTAAAAGTTGTGTGCTTGTGTATTCCTATACTAGTATTCTTTGTGTTAGTACTCCGTAGATCAAAATTGAATGATAGTGAAGCAAAAAGTTTTTAACCCGCATGATGCACGATGTTTATTTAGTATAGTTTTGGTGTGAATTATTAATGTTACTTTAAGTTTATGTGTTGTCGTGGTTAACTAGGTAATGGAGAAGTTATGTTGGAAAAGTGTTGTATATTTGTATCCAAAATAGTCAAATGTAACTGTGTATAAGCTCGCGAGTTCTGTTCATCTTACAAAATATAAATTTCAGCTCTGGTACGGTTCTATATATGTTGTAATTATGTTTAATAAGTTTATTTTCTCAACTTTACTGCGGAGTAATTTCCATTGACTAATATCTTTAATTATTAATGAGTAAAATTATAAAAATTTAATATTATAAAACTATACGATGAGACGATTATAACAAAACCACACAAGGCTATATTTTTTCTTATGTATAAATCACAATTGATAGTCAAATTGTATTATATAAGAATACAATTGTGTAATCTAAAAAAAAATAAAAGGAGGAAGTATTTGCGAAAAGAACGCATCCTAAGAGATAAATCATTTCACTAAGGTTCACACCAAAATCTATACTTCAAGATAAATCATTTCACTAAGGTTCACACCAAAATCTATACTTCAAAAAAGTAGAATCATGTTAAATTAATACGAAGTACTTGTTAATTTGTTTAGTATACACATTTTCCCCTTGTTTAAATTTGTTTTCTATGATTTTCCACGGTTTTTCCATCACTATCAAGGGAAAAAAGTGTAAAAAATAAAACAGGCAAAACACAACTATTCCGTAGTTGATTTCCACAATATTTCATTTCCCTTGTTCTATTTAAATTACCAAACATGTTAAAATTAAATAATTCTCATATCTCCACAATTTTACACATTTTAAAATAAAATCGCTACTCGAAACATTTCTTAAGCAACATAAAGTCGGTTAACACTTGAGTAAACTCTATGTCATTGAACAATCGTACGAGTACTCGTACTTGCGTAAATCGTTCACGTAGATATCGGCATGGCTATTGCTAGGTACCGCTTAGGCTCTGAGTTCGACGGGAGACCAAATATTAAGTACACATCATGGATTAACATGGTAATGCTGCAATGCTACGCATCGAAGGCAAATAATTGAATGCCTATATAACATGTTTCATATAATCATATCTATGTAAATGACGGAGTATTATTATCTCATTTATTCCTCCTCTATTTAACCAAACATACAACTAACTACTTAGAATTCAGGGGAGGTTTAAGACATTCCTTAGAAGAAACAATGCATATCTCCAAATCAGCATCAGCCTACGCGGTAGCGCCATGTGTAAACCAACTAATGGACGCTATATTTTTTAGCTCCTCTATATTCACATGTTAAATTCACATGCTATAATTCATTTACTTATATTCCTTCTGTTCCAAAATTATTGTCCTGATTTTTATTTGGGCATCCTAAATTTCCTGATTTTTATCCTGATTATTGTCTTGTTTTCTTAATTGGATATTATTTTTCTCAGTTTCTCATACACTATATTCCACTTTTCTACTTTCATGTACACTTTCTCACTTTTTCATACACTATATTCCGCGTTTTACACTTTCTCTTTCATTATATTCCACTTTTCCACTTTCTCATATACTATATTTTACTTTTCTTAAAACCCGTGCTTTTGGGTAAGCAGATCCAGGCCCTGGTCTTATGATCCCCATCTACTGCATTCGCACCTGGAATAAGCTCCGGGAAAGCGCCCTTCCAACAAGCTAAGGAATCGGAGCGTGTAATCAAACATGACTATAATTTTGGGACGGAGGGAGTATCATTTTGTCATTCCCAATATCAATTGCTAAGCTAGGCATTGGAGAGGGATCTCCGAGCTCACTCCCCGAATTTGATTCAACTGAACTCTAATTCTAGCTAATTAAAGAAAATATTATTCTCAATCTAACTTACACCTATAACAACATACTTTGAGATATTATTATGAAGAGCGGAATGATTTAATTTTTAAAAGAAAAAAAATACGGAGAAAAACATTACTTCGTATCATTAATAATCAATTATGCGGTATCTACAATAAAAAAAGTAGATCTGTATATTCGAGATTTAGAGAAAATACATCATTGTTATGATCACACGATTTTGCATTCTAAAACACATCTCGTACTCCAAGTTTTCTAGCTTGACGTGAGCATCGCTTTTTGATGTTTTCGCTCTTTCCAAATAGAGCCATTCGCAATCGGCACACAAATTATTCCGATCGACGAGTTAACCCGTATAAATCCAGATCATTTTACCAATTATTATAACCCTAAAAAATAAATTCTCATTCATGAATAATAGACGAGAATCAATAAACTAAAAAGAATCTAGGAAAACCTCGGGAACTTCTTGCTCCCTTTATCATTGGTATGTTAGATCAATACTAAGTATATCTTTGTGACTAGTACTCCAAATTTTAGTACGGCGTCATGCTCCAAATCTTCGTTTCTTTTCCGCGCTTGTTCAAAGTCAGATAATTAAGGAATGGAGGGAATAAGATAATACATCGTGTCTCATGTGTGACCAGCCACACCATCAACTTGATGGTGTGACACGCACAACTAATATGAAGAAAGTTATTGATGGGTGTTACTTGATTTTCTATGCTGGTGTTACTTATATATTGAATTCGTTGTTACTTTTTCTGTTTTACTGCAGTTTCATGTTAGAGGTTCCTTGTATAGACCGGTGTTAGTTGACTTTCTATGATTATGTTACTTATTCGTTGTTTTCTTGTTTTACTGTAGTTTCTTGAATTTCATGTTCGATGTTCCTTATATAAACTGATGTTACTTGACTTTTTATGCTGATGTTACTTTTAGTTATTGCAGTTTCTTCAATTTAATGTTAGAGGTTCTTTGTATAGACTGGTGTTATTTGACTTTCAATGTTGGTGTTACTTATATATTGTATTTGTTGTTGTTTTTCTTGTTTTATTAAGTTTTCTTCAATTTCATGTTAGAGTTTCTTTGTGTATACTGATTTTACTTTATTTTCTATGCTGATGTTACTTTATTTTCTGTACTTTAAACGAGCTGGACTTATTTATAAGTGTGAACATGCCACACCATCAAGTTGATGGTGTGGATGTGGCTGGTCACATATAAGACTTAAGGAAGATAATAATACTAGTACAATAATACCCGTTTCTTTTTCTACACTTATTAAAAAAAAAGGATTGATTGAGAAATGGAGAGAATAAACCTACCAAGAAAGGCAAAGGAGTAGCAGCTTTATTACCCGACTCTTCATTCTACCTCAAATACACGTTCGGGTATGAATATGTACATTTCGACATTCATTTAATAATTAAATCATGTAATGTCGTGTCGGACACTAAGACGAGTACCGTGTCCGATATGAGTATCTGATCCGAGTAATATACAATACAGTGGGAATATATTTTTTTCCAAAAGGTAAGAAGAATGCACCCAACTGCATCAAATCCTCACACCGGTCAACCTCTTCCCAAACTGCCCCTATCACGAATCAATCCCCTTGGTAGGGATTGGAATATGTGATGTAGATCTTGGTTATACAAACCAAGTCACCTTATCGAACCTCAATTTATGACTGATGTTTGATGTATCTAAAAAACAGATAATGGATGGTCCTCAAAATCACCCATTGACAGCTCAAGTTCGATTCCACTAGCTCTACCTCTACAACATCGAATAAAAAACTCGAAAACGACATTATAGAATATAATACCAGAACAAATATATATCATATACTATATTCATTTCAACTGAGAAATGAACTTGGACTAGCTTAAAATAATTACATAAGCTAGAAAGGTTCACAAAAATGTCAGCTCTAACTTAAACTTAAAAAACTGGGGCTTCGAATAACCAAAACAACCCCAAATTACATAAATAAATAATTAAACACTACAATTAATAACAATAATAAGCTCATTGGTTATATCATCTTCATCATATTATATATATAATGCCCTATAGTATACATAAATAACATGATACTATAACTACTAGGATTGCTGCTGCGGCTTCTGCATCTGAAACACTGGCACAGAATTCAGTCCGAGCCACGCTGCCTTACCCTCTAGGGGCTTTGCCGGGCTTCCATTTGGAATTTCCGCGGGGAGTTTGCCCACAAGCCTGTTCAATGTC
Source organism: Spinacia oleracea (assembly GCF_020520425.1). Lineage (NCBI taxonomy): Eukaryota > Viridiplantae > Streptophyta > Magnoliopsida > Caryophyllales > Amaranthaceae > Spinacia > Spinacia oleracea. The sequence goes on from NC_079488.1 coordinate 17,976,267, forward strand.
AAACATAAACAAAATCAGATACTTGTTAAGAATCCACTATATACAAGCGAAATTGTAATGGTTGCTTAAGCTTTATTCTCATCACCTTATTCTTACTGCTTGAGCAAATCAGACCAGACCCGACCCGACCAGAAAAGAAAAGGCAAAAAACACTCATGTAAAACATTTAGGCCAGACCAGAAACTAGAACAATCAGACCAGATCAGGTGAACCGAACAAGGCCGAAGTATTGGTACTATGTCATGTGTTTCGAGTTCTTTGGGTTTCTACAAAACTGTAATCAGTTTCTTAGCAAACAATTCTCAAAGTGAACAACAATTTTACAACATGTATCCTTATTACCTAACTCAAAGGAAAAGAAACATGAAACCTCCAATAAAGTGAACCCCTTACCTATCTTTTCTCTTCTCGAGGAAACGGTGGAGTGAGGCCTTCCTAGCAATAGGCAGATCTGCAGGTTTGAAACAAGCGTGGTTTACATAAACAAAAGATTGATAATAATAGTTCAGAAAACCCAACAAAAGACAGATAACAATACCCCCTTAATACAAGTCATTACAGTTCAACATGCACAGAATAATTACCAGAAACATTAGGCACGGTAGCTGGTATGACGTTCTTCACAAATTTTGGAGCAACAGTCAAGTTCTGGTTTGATTTCTGGGTTGGAATCAGGGTCTGATTCAGGGTTGGTTTGGGGTTTTGGGCAGGAACAGGGGCTGCAACCGGGCTAGGGGGACTCGAACTGGTAGGTTCGACTTTCCTCTTCTTGAGGCTAGCTTCAAAGCTACAAGCTAGGTCCATGACTTCTTTTGCCTTGTCAGTCGGCAAGTCATTAAAGACCAAGACTTGCCCTCCATAGAAGATGGTCATTTGGGGAGTCGGAGGCTCGGGGTTAGCACGCTTGTTCACGCTGAAATTCGACGAGTAAAACATATTAGAAACAGATTTTCCCGTGTAGGAAAGATTGAACAAAAGTGGGAAACCATTGACCAAACAAAACAAAAATTAACACAAGCTTCAACAAATCGAACTTATGGTTGGAAGAATCATTCATGGTGTGGGCTTTTTGGCTCCTAAATATACCAACTTTTAGGTTATCTCTAGTTAACAAGAATCAAATAACGCGTAACCACTTTTCCACTTTTCTTCCTTACCTCCCTCTTTCTTTTCCCATCAATCTTCTCTCCTTTTCCTTTTTCTACTAATTTTTTTTGAAAGGAACCCACACGAGAGAAAACTAGTTTGAAATTGTGTTTTTCAAAGAAAAACAATGAAAACGTTTTACGCCAAACCAAACAGTGCTTTGGTATAAACACGATTACGAGGTTCCATCTGAAAACCAATTCCATGTGGTGACGGATTCACGGGTTAAGCGCAACCTCGAGGCCATGTTAAACATGTGAAAAACTCTCCCATCAAAGACCTCTCAAACTAAACAAAAGACAAAAATTACCCTCAAACTAATCAAAGGGGGGTAAAAAAAAACAACTTCAATAAATGAGGAGGCTCTATAATGCAACCAAAGTACATAACCCATTTTCCTCATGCAACCATATTACCTTACCCCTATCCTAAAATTTTGGGGACCCCATCAATCAATTTCTCACCACGAACAAATTTTCATGAAAAATTCGACAAATCAATTGATTAGTAATTTAATATCTTCTTACCACCAACAAAATTGCATGAAAAATTCAACAAATCAATTGACTAGTAATTAAATTAATTTATTTTAGGCTATGAACAACAAAATAAAATAGTTTAACAATCCCTTAAACTTAAAATCTACCGTATCTTTATCCTAATTCCATATTAGTCAAAAACTTACTTAATTACAACTCCAAAGTTTATAGCTCCATGATTTCAATCACGTGAAGCAACAATAACATTATCACACACACGTTATATGTACAAAATAATAGTAATTGCGTAACAAAAACAAAATAGGACGTTTACTACTTAAGGGAAATTGAAAAATACCAAGAAGAGGAAACACTTGGCGTTACCTTGAATTAAACCCAGAAAGCTGAGGAAAGAGATTGATTGTTTTCCCAGCACAAACATTTGAATCTTCAGCTGCATGTTTCCCACTCACAGGGAACAAATTCATCGTTGAAGTTGGTCCTATAAAAACCCAGAAAATAAATCAAAATCAATCCCTCAAAAAAAAAGCACATGATATAAACACAGTTGGGGTTTTAATTTATTTTAGATAATAATAGATCTATACCTCGGGACTCGATGTTTCCAGTAACACCTTGAGCGCGTTTCTCCTTAACATACTGGCTGAGAAGGTTACAAGTCTGCGAGAAACTCATCTTTTGGCCGGGAAATCTACCGGAATCACCAATCACCGACGAGCTAGACATACTTTCCGATTACGAATTCAATCAAATCGTTAAACCCCAATAACAAAATATTTAACAAAGAATCGAAAAATATTGGAGATTTTAAAGAGTTGAAGAAGAATATTTGATGGGTTGCTTAGATTTAGCCACGAGGAATAAAAATGGAGGAGAGAGAAAATGAAAAGGAGGTGGGAGAAGAAGAAAGAAGGGAGGCGGGTGACCTTTTTATAAATGAGTGGTAAATTTAATTTAAATTATTTTTGATTTTATAAAAAAAAAGGAGGTGTACAGTTGTTTGGTTGGTTGGGGGAAAATAAACACGTGTTGTTTTTAATTTATGGGAATCTTAAAAAAATGGTGAAAATTTGGAACAGTTGATTGAATTAATAATTAATTAATTAAGGTAAGGTTTTTTATTTGTTCGAGAAAGGTCCTTGGTTATGTTGCGTTATTTCTAACGTTGCCATAAACTCCGGTTAAGTGGTGGTTAACTGTTAAGTGCTCCGTAACGGAGAATCTAATTTTCCGTTTACTAAAAGGAGTGTTTAACCAATTTTTTCGAGTAATATATTCTTTGTTGATGGGAAATATACTTTTGTCAAAAGAAGCAAGGATATTTTATTTTATTTTATTTTAGTTATTTTATAAATTTGTGATGGTTTGGAAAATTGGACCATTTTTTCCGGCATTTTCTATTTACAACATTTCGTGGGTGGAGTAGAGCTGTTAAAAACTGACCCGATCTGAACCGACCCGTAACCGATCATGACCCGAAATTACGGTAAAATAGGTAACTCGAAACCCGATCTGTACCCGACCCGAAAAAACCGATAATCGATTTTAACCCGATTTTGTAACACCCGAACCCGAACCCGACACCCGACCCGAAAATGACCGATAACCAAACTGACCCGACCGAACAATGACCCGAACCCGATTCGATACCCGACCCGATGTCAACCCAAAACCGATTGTAACTCGATGAAACCTGCTATTGACCCGACTTGTGACAACCCGCTACCCGATTTACCCGAGTTATCAATGACACGACCAAATATTAACTACATTGATAAATCTATTTTAATTATTTATTGCTAGATATTGAAAAATTTAACTCTAAAATAAGTTAAACAAAATTTTTTAGAATATAAAATAATTAAAATGTATAGGTTAATTATCACACCCGAGTTTGACCCGTCCTTGAGAGTGACCCGATCTGAATTCTATTTGATCTGATTATTATCCGATCCAAACTAAGACACGAACCCGAAAATAACTGTGTTGCAAACCGACATAAACCCGACTCGATAAGACCCGAACCCGAAATTATCTGCTACAAACCGACTTAAACCCGACCAGATAAGACCTGAACCTGAAATCAAACCTGACCGAAATGTAACCCGACCCGAACCCGACCTGAACCCGGGATAGGAAAAAACCAGATATGACCCGACCTGAAATCGACCCGACCGAACCCGAACTCAACCCGAATGAAATATTGACCCGACACGACCCGATCTGATCATGACCCGAGACCCGAGATGACCCGACCCAAACCCGACCCGATGACCTGTTTTGACAGCTCTAGGGTGGAGGATCGGGTGGAAACATACTTGAATACTATTGTCTCTATTTTAAATTATGTTTATATTTTATTATTTACAAAAATATTAAGATAATGAAGGAAGAGTATGTGGCGAAAAAATATATGAATACAATAAATAATGGATAAAGTAAGAAAAATATGAAAAATACAGGTGAGTGTAAAAAAAAAAAAAAAAATAAGAATAATGGAGTGGAAATTGTAAAATGTTGTGCGGTAAAAGTATAAAGAATGATGTAAAAAACATTATAAAAATGTACTAACGTGGGATGTTAAAATCAATATGTATTAATATTTTTAATTATGTAATTTAGAGTATTTGAAAAGATTGTAATTTATAAAATACGAAGTAATATTTTAAAAATGCTTATTGAGACGAATTCAACAAAGTTATAAACATGGTCATATTTTTCCTTACGTACTTGAATAGAGTAGGAGTTAGCTTCATCTGAAACGGCCATTAGCAAAACGACTAATTATGTCGGATGAGGATTATTTAAATCAATTTATTAAAAGAAATTGCAAACTTTTCAATGTGAGTTTTTCAAATTTAAAAATATTGATTGCCAAAGTAGTGTATTGGAGGCTGCACATAATGAAAAAGTAAGAATCGTTATAAAAAACGAATTGAATATAATTTATAATTAAAATAAGTTTTGATAATTTCTGATAATAAGGTATTAGACACACAAAATCATGCTTCGGCGACAACAAAGGTACTTGCAAGTAGTAAATAATTTGCCATTTAATTATCTGAAAAGCACGTGCTCTTCGCAGATATGGGATACGTTATACGGAGTAGCCATCAGATTTCCCCAAATATACTGGGATGAGTTAGGCTCCGTTCTATTCGACTTATTTTGTCTGCGCTTATATTATCTGAACTTATTTTATCTGGAAAGATAACTTCTTTTGTCTGAAATAAACTTATTTGTGCGTAAAAATGTCTGAAAAAAACTTATGTTTTATGAACTTATATTATCTGAACTTGTCTGGATTTAGTCTCCGTTCTATTAGACTTATTTTGACTGAACTCATATTTTCTGAACTTATCTGAACTTATCTAAACTTAACTGAATTTACTTAACTGAACTTATTCTGGAAAAAAAATTATTTTGTCTGAATAAACTTATTTGTGTGTGAAAATATTTGAAAAAAATTATTTTTGCTGAACTTATTTTGTCTTGAATAAATCAACCATAACATGACTTTATCTGAAATTAGCTGAACTTATATAAACTTAACTTATTTTGTCTGAAATAAGTCAATTTAACGCCTTACCGAAATATTGTCGACGGAGAAGATATAATTTGTCTAGCATTATTGCACTTCACAAATAAAGTAAAAATACAAACAAGTCGGCAGACCGGTTGAAGAATGAGCCAAAATAACACCAAAAAATTCAATGCTTTTAAATTCACATGGTAACTAGACTATTGCTCATGTTCCGTACAATAAAGGATACCAAGCAAGAAACAATCCATAAATCGGAATATCTTTCTAAATATATTTTCTTCTTATCTATATAAAAATAAAAAATAAAAAAATCCGATAAATTACCAATTACATACTTCCTCTGTTCTTATTTATATGACACAATGAGATTTTAGACACTATTCACACAAACACCTTTGACTTCCTTTTGTAGTTTATACATAAGAAAAAATATAGTCGTGTGGGGCCTTATTAGATTCGTATCAGTAAATATTATTTAAATATCAACTTTTTATAATTTTTTCCGATCCACAATTAGATATATTAATGTTTAAAATCGTGCATTGGCAAACGTGCCTAAATAATTGTGTCATTTAAAAAAACGGAGGAAGTATATGATTAATATGCAGTAAAAGTGAACATTTAATCAAGAAAAAATTGACATCAACAGTCCTACTTATGGGCTATGGCCCCATGGGTTGTTTGCTTTAAAAATATCATACTTTTTTATTAATTCCGGGAAGTCCTACTTTAAAAGATATCAATTTTTTTTATTAATTCCACGGCGGTCCTAACTATTAGTGGTTTCATCTCAAAACGGTTCTAATCCATAATGAAATTGCTCAATTGACTAAAATAACCACTAAAATCAGCTCCGATACCCTATTTCTTTCTCTGTTCACCTCCTCACCCACTTTCATATAGGTATTTCAATCGGTTGACACATTTTAATTATGAACTAGCTTTTGGGCCCGTTCTTCGTACGGGCTTTTACTCACTTGAAACTATTTTTTTGAGGGAGAAACTACAAATTTCCAAACAAATTAATGATAAGTTACATGAACCACAATTGCACAAGCTGCTATTATAATGCTTAAACTAAAAAATAACGGCAATCTACCTACGAATGCATATATTTACAAAGAAAATGCCAATTTATACCCGCAAAAGAATGGTTTCATCTAAGATGGATCAATAATTTTGCTGTCTAAAATTGTAGAAAATAGTCTCTCATAACTGAAACCATTTTCCAAAAATTTAAAACAGTCTTTCATCACCCCCTTGTCACCTTATAATCCAATCCTTTGATATAATATCTTATTGCTGAATTCTGCACATTTGATGTCAATAATAATTATGAACCAACAGTAAAAATATCAACTGCTCATATATACATATAAATGGAATTCAACTTAAAATAGAGTGAAAGAGATAGAAAGTCAGCAGAGATCTTGAGGCAGCCGACAACGTTCAATTGTGCCTTGATAGTTTGGGATGAGAAATGCAATCCAAGTGAGTATCTGCAAATGAGGTACTTATAAGGGATTTTGAATTTGTAAGGGATCGGATGTTATGAGTTAAATGACAAACACAATTCAGTTACATTGGAAGGGGAGGTGGAGGGAGAAGAGGAGAAGATTAGGAATTGAAGAAATTAATTCATTACTTCATTGAATTAAATTGAATTAAATTGAATTAAATTTGGAGGTTATAGAAGCTGAAAGGGAGAATTGAAGGCAACGTGTCTTCAAAATGTTGTTGCTTACGTGTCCGCCACATGTCTTCAAAATGATGTTGCTTATGTGTCCTTGAAATGGAGATGGTTATGTTTTTTAAATACTAGGTATTGATAAATTTGGAGGTTATAGAAGCTGAAAGGGAGGATTGAAGGCCACGTGTCTTCAAAATGTTGTTGCTTACGTGTCCGCCACATGTCTTCAAAATGATGTTGCTTATGTGTTCTTGAAATGGAGATGGTTATGTTTTTTAAATACTAAGAGATCACTTTGAGTTAATCAAAAGAAGACTAATTACACTTAATTGAGACTAATAATGTCAACTTTTTCTTTAAGCAATCAATACCTTCAGTTTCCTGTGGACTTGTGGAGTGTTAGGCCCTGTTTAGTTCACCTTATTTCAGGACCTTATTACTTATTTCAGATCTAATCAGATCAGATCAGATCAGATCAGATCAGATCAGATCAGAAAAAATAAGTTCAGATCAGAAAAAATAAGTTCAGATCAGATCAGATCAGAAAAAATAAGTTCAGATTAGATCAGATCAGATCAGATCAGACCAGATTATTATTATTATTATTATTATTATTATTATTATTATTATTATTATTATTATTATTATTATTATTATTATTATTGGTATATGTTTATATCATTGTTATTATATTTAATATTTTATTACTATTATTGCTTTAATAAAAAATAATGTTGTTGTCGTTGCAATTAAAATCTATCATTTAAGGCATAAAAAAACATTAATAAAACATTCAAATTGATCATGTCCAAATTAAAACCATTAAGTCCAGGTTAGAAACGATATGATCAGGTCATGTCCATATCAGAACTAATTTTTATAGATCAGAACCATTATATATCCAGACTAGAACTGATAGGATCAGATAATATCTAGATCATAACTGATCTGTACAGATCATGTCCAGATCATGTTCAAATCTGCAAAGATCTTATCTACATCAGAACCGATCCTTACAGAACCAATATGTTCAGATCAAAACCGATTTGTACAGATCATGTCCAGATCAAAATCGATATGACCAAATTATAACTTGTCTAGATATCGACTCTATACAGATTATGTTCAGGTCAGAATTGATCTGCAAAGATCATGTCCAGATCAGAACTAGTCTGTACAGATCATGACCCGATCAGAACTGATCTGTAGAGATCATGACCTGATCAGAACTAATCTGTACAGATCGTGACCAGATCAGAACTTATCTGTACAGATCATGACCAGATCAGAGCTGATCTGTACAGATCATGTCCTGGTCAGAACTGATCTATACAGATCATGTCCAATCATGTATAGATCAGAACTGTACTGTACATATCATGTCCAGATCAGAACTGATCTGTACAAATCATGTCCCGATCAGAACTGATCTGTACAGATCATGTCTAGAGCAGAACTGAACTGTACATATCATGTCCAGATCAGAACTGATTTGTACAGATCATGTCCAGGTCATAACTAAACTGTACATATCATGTACAGATCAGAACTAATCTGTACATTTCGTGTCCAGATCAGAACTGATCATGTCTAGTTCATAACTTATATGTACAAATCATGTATAGATCAGAACCGATCTGTACATATCATATCCAGATCATAACTTATATGTACAAATCATGTATAGATCAGAACCGATCTGTACATATCATATCCAGATCAGAACTTATATGTCTAGATCATAACCGATCTATCTAGATCATGTATAGGTCTATCTAATATAAGGAACAGTTAAATCATGAGCAAAGTCAAGTAAATAATAACAATATTATAAATTTGTGTAATATTTATTTTACACGTAAGTCGTTTAATATTAATAAATGTAGATTTTTGTTTAAACTTAATTCAGAAGAATCAGATCAGATAAGATCAGATCAGATCAGACCAGATCAGATCAGATCAAATCAGACCAGATCAGATTAGATCAGATCAGATCAGATCAGAAAAAATAAGTTCAGATCAGATCATAAAAAATAAGTTCAGATCAGACCAGACCAGATCGGACCAGATCAGGAGAAATAAGGTGAACTAAACAGGGCCTTAATCCGAAATTTCATGTCCAAAGAACACCTAATTAAGTTCCGTTGACATGCTATGATGCTAAGCGAAGCAATTAGCAACAACGTTATTAACAACACGTGGGCCCTCAATATCCCACAATTTGATGTAAAAATATACCTAATTACATTGACAATATAATACTACGAACACAATAATGACATGCAAGACTGTGGCCTATTCTCTATATAAAGTGATCGACATACATTGTTATTATTGGCTAGCTAAGAGAATTAGCGCGTTGTATCTTGTATGCTTCATACGGAGTACTTCGTAGTAAGTTATACGGAGTAATAAATATGTACTCCGTATGACAATTTGTAGTATATTGGGCCTCTAGGTTGGGGCTCCGCAAATTTTTGGTTATACCTGGGTACAGTCAAAGCTGGATGTACACCCATCCAAAACGATGTCGTTTTATGTTGTTTAAAATGAACATTAATATACTGGTACAAAAATGAACATTTACTATTTCGGAAATGAACAATTTATTTATTTATTTGGAATGAACATTTACTATTTTGGAAATGAACATTTATTGATTTATTTGGAAATAAACTACAAAAATGAACATTTACTATTTCGAAAATGAACATTTATTTATTTATTTGGAATGAACATTTACTATTTTGGAAATGAACATTTATTTATTTATTTGGAAATAAACTACAAAAATGAACATTTACTATTTCGGAAATGAACATTTATTGATTTATTTGGAATGAGCATTTACTATTTTGGAAATGAACATTTATTTATTTATTTGGAAATAAACAATATAGGCGCTTGTAAAAACATAAAAGACCAAAGAAGTGAACAATTTCATTATGAACATTAACCATATATTTATCGTGAACAAACAAATAAACAAGAAAGAACAAATAATTCAACAAAAAAGAACAAACAATATAAAAAAGAACATAAAATTCCAGAAAAAAGAACAACCAGTACAACAATTATGAACAATTTTATGATGAATTTTAAAACCAACATGAAAGAATAAACAATACAACAAGAAAGAACAAATACTGGTACAAAAATGAACATTTACTATTTCGGAAATGAACATTTATTTATTTATTTGGAATGAACATTTATTTCTTTATTTAGAAATAAACTACAAAAATGGACATTTACTATTTCGAAAATGAACATTTATTTATTTATTTGGAATGAACATTTACTATTTTGGAAATGAACATTTATTTATTTATTTGGAAATAAACAATATAGGCGCTTGTAAAAACATAAAAGACCAGTGAAGTGAACAATTTCATTATGAACACTAACCATATATTTATTGTGAACAAACAAATAAACAAGAAAGAACAAATAATTCAACAAAAAAGAACAAACAATATAAAATAGAACATAAAATTCCAGAAAAAAGAACAAACAATACAACAAGAAAGAACAAACAATAAAGCAGATAATTATTATGAATAAACAAATAAACACGAAGGAACAAATAATTCAACAAAAAAGAACAAACAATATAAAAAAGGACATAAAATTCCAGAAAAAATAACAAACAATACAACAATTATGAACAATTTTATGATGAATTTTAAAGCCAACATGAAAGAACAAACAATACAACAATAAGTTTGATGAATGAATTTAAAAAACAACAAGAAAGAACAAACAGTACAACAAGAAAGAACAAACAATACAAAAAGAAAGAATAAAAAATTAATGAAGAGTTTAATTATGAACATTAGCCATATGATTATTATAAACAAACAAATAAACAAGAAAGAACAAACAATATAAAAAAGAACATAAAATTCCAGAAGAAAGAACAAAAAATACAACAATTATGAAAATTTGATGATGAATTTAAAAAACAACATGAAAGAACAAAGACTTATTATGTAAAGTCTTGACCTATTGGAAAAAATATTAGTAGTGTTTGGGCTCCCAATTGGAAACCAATTGGGCCAACAGTCCAAAGCTCAATGGCTCTATACAACAGCATCAACCCCATTCTAACCTACTTGGCTTGTTAGCCACCAACAAAGGCCCAAGGCCCAATTGCAATAAATGACCTATGAGCATTTATTACACAAACACTATAAATAGGCCGTCCAGGCTCACACCGTAAGGTACGTCCAATTTATTGCCTTAAGACTACTCTCTAGAGAATTCTCTCTAGAATCCGAGCATCGTTCTTACTTAGGCATCGGAGGGGCTTTCCTCGGAAACACCCCCGAGGCTAGTAACTTTGTCATTGTGCAGGTAAATCCGGACACAACTCATTCAAGCAAGCAAGATCTTCAACAGTAACGAAAAGGGCCTTCATACGAAGCCCATTGTTTCAACACCGGAACAATTTGGCGCCGTCTGTGGGGAAGAACACTTCAAAGCCTTGAAAAAATCAACCATCTTTGCTCTGAAAATGGATAACAACAATATTAACAACGGTGATAATGATGTCATCGTGCGCACGGATTCAGAATCCGATGCGGAGGTACAACCATGGTCAGTGGCGAGGTCACAGCCGAGCAGGGCTACGACCGCAATGACCGCAAGACCCCCAATTCCATCCCAGGAAGAGCTCAACGCAGCCATGACCATCATGCAAAACTTCCTCTTCAACGAGAAGGAGCAGGGATTGGCATACGACCGCCGGGAAGAGAGGAGAATCGGGCGACGACAGAACATGCCACCCAGAGAAGAGGTTGCTAGACCTGTGCGAGCACTCCCTCCCATGTCAGGAACTCACCTCGAATCTCAATGGGTAGAAAGCACGTGGGATACCTAGAAAAGGGCTCAACAGCAGCCAAACTGGTTCGCAAGGCCATTGCCTACTCCATCAGCTCTCCAAAGTAAATCGACCACCCGGAACACTCGGATCCGAAGCTCGGTACTCAGCAGGTTGAGACCGTCGGTTCACGATAGGCTAGGTAAGTCAAGCAGATCCAACGAACGACCCGAGGTCAGTAGCCGGTCGGCGAGAAGGAGAGACATGAGACACGATCGAACCCCTAGCCCCCGACGCACACCCGAGCGTTCCAACAATAGAACCTCGGCGAGTGGAGGCATCAGAGCGAGGCTAGGGAAAAGAATCATGACCTCAACGTCCTCCCCATTCACAGAAGAGCTGATCATGGAGGAGATCCCAAAGGTTAGGCTGCCAACACACCTAACATATAACGAAACCACGGATCCGAGGGACCATATCATCTCCTACGAGCAGCATATGTTCCTGAGCCCCTACTCTGAAGCTTGTTGGTGAAAATGTTAGGTTATGATACATATGAACAACATAAATCATGCGGAAAAACCTTAATTCCGGGAATCATATTAATTGCACATAATCATATAATTAGTCTAGGATGCAAACACTTTGTAGCGTGCCCTCCCTAGCTGCGCCCGAACCGAACAAGAACAAGTCTTTAGGACTCCAAGTGTCGTCCCTCCGTAGAAAGTCCACAGCACGTCCGGATCCGCCTTAAGATTGACCAACTAGAATCGCCCTTAAGGTACGACTTATTTTCGGCTAAATAGGGCAAGTGTTTTGGCTGATTTTTCTGCTTAAAAATCCTAGCTTTGAATACTTGAAAAACTTGTGTATAAATTTGTGAACCTAGACACATATTTATATAGTCATGGAAAAGGATTTAGAATCCTATTAGAATACCAATTAGTTTAATTAGAATCCCTTTAGAACTCTATTAAATAAATTCTATCTACTAGGATTAGGATTTATTCATAGAACGAATTCCAATAGCTTCAGGATTCGTATCGCACACAACCGCACACGAGCAAGAGCACCGTACAGCCCGCGCAAGCCTCGCGGCCCACGCGATTTGCACAGCTCGCAGCCCACGAGCATTGCTCGCAACCCATGTTGCGCGCGCGCCATGCTGGGCCTGGCCTTGTGCTGGGCTTGGCATGGCCTTGTTGCGTTGTGTTGATGCACATGGCTTGCTGGACGCAGGCCTGGCTTCGTGCTGGGCCTTCGTCTAGCAAGTCTCGTCCGATGCTAATTCGTACGATGCGCGTTCGATTAAATTCCCGATTCCGGAATTCATTTCCGATACGAACAATATTTAACATTTCCGATTCCGGAATTAATTTCCGTTTTGAACAAATATTTAATATTTCCGTTTCCGGAATTATTTTCCGATTCCGATAATATTTCCGATTCTGACAATATTTCCGTTTCCGGCAATATTTCCGATTCCGGCAATATTTCCATTTCCGATAATATATTCCAATACGTACCATGCTTCCGTTTCCGGCAATATCTACGACTTGGATAATATTTATATTTCCGATACGATCCATATTTCCGTTTCCGGCAATATCATCGTTTCCGGAGTATTCATTTACTTGCCTTTGACGATCTCAGCTCCCACTGAAACTAAGATCCGTCGATTCCGAATATCCATAGATGGAGTATTTAATGCCATTAAATACTTGATCCGTTTACGTACTATTTGTGTGACCCTACGGGTTCAGTCAAGAGTAAGCCGTGGATTAATATCATTAATTCCACTTGAACTGAAGCGACCTCTAGCTAGGCATTCAGCTCACTTGATCTCACTGAATTTATTAACTTGTTAATTAATACTGAACCGCATTTATTAGATTTAACATTAAATGCATACTTGGACCAAGGGCATTATTTCCTTCAGTCTCCCACTTGTTCTTAGGGACAAGTGTGCATTTCCTAATTCCTTTGTCGCTCGATGCCTGCTCTTGAACATAAGGTAAGAGTTGTCATCCTTATTATGTCCAGAGGTGTTTCTCGGTTTCAGAGTTTAACTGATCAAATAAACAGATAATCATAGCCTATGATTCATCTGAGCACGGCCATGCATTTTACAGTTTGTAGCTCTCCGAGTGGCCTTGTACAACTTTCAGCATCTCATCCCGATTTATTGGAGGACAATCCCAATCTTGCGATCTTGAGATTAGACTTTGTTTGATAGGTGATTATCTGAGCGTTGCCTTTATAGCCTCCTTTTACGATGCGACGGTTGACAACGTCAAAGTAAGCAGTTCTCAAACAAGTAATCTCAAATCACTCAGGTATTGAGGATTAGTGTCTAATAATTTTAATGAAATTTACTTATGACAGATTTTCATCTCTTACAGTAAAGTTTCATAGGTCTGTCCGATACTAGTCTTCCCAAAGTAAGTATCTATGCAAATGATTACGACATTGCCATGTCCACATAGTTCAAGAAGAAGAACTACTAGTCATCTTGCATTCTAGTCGTCTAACGTTTTCTATGCGTCCATCTTTATAGAAAACTCCGACTAGGGACCATTTTCAACTTTTGACATTCAAGTTCACTTGATAGACATTTCTTAGTCACAGGACTGGTCCTGACAGTCTATCTTGAATATATCGTCAAATTGAAGGGACTCATCATTTAATAAACCACAAATTTAATGGAAAATGAATTCTATTCATTTATGCGAATGATTAACCAATAATGTTTTACAAAGTATTAAACTCTAAAACTTTAAAACATTAAACAAGGACATCAAAGCCATTCTCCAATATGCTTGATTCCCATAGCTGTAGTGTGCGAGTTGTGCTGCGCCTGCGGCAGAGGTTTAGTTAATGGATCTGAGATGTTGTCATCAGTTCCAATCTTGCTTATCTCGACTTCTTTTCTTTCAACGAACTCTCGTAGAAGGTGAAATCTACGAAGTACATGCTTGGCTCTTTGGTGGTGTCTAGGCTCCTTTGCCTGTGCAATAGCTCCATTATTATCACAATATAGGGTTATTGGTCCTTTAATGGAGGGGACTACACCAAGTTCACCTATGAACTTCCTTAGCCATATAGCTTCCTTTGATGTTTCATGTGCAGCAATGTACTCCGCTTCAGTTGTAGAATCCGCAATGGTGCTTTGCTTAGCACTTTTCCAGCTTACTGCACCTCTGTTGAGGCAGAAGACAAACCCTGACTGTGATCTGAAATCATCTTTGCCGGTTTGGAAACTTGCGTCCGTATAGCCTTTAAAAATTAATTCATCATCTCCACCATAGACCAGGAAATCATCTTTGTGCCTTTTCAGGTACTTCAGAATATTCTTGGCAGCAATCCAATGTGCCTCTCCTGGGTCTGACTAGTATCTGCTAGTATCACTGAGTGCATACGCAACATCCGGGCGTGTACATATCATAGCATACATTATTGAACCAATCAATGATGCGTATGGAATCCCACTCATTCGTCTACGCTCATCAAGTGTTTTTGGGCACTAAGTCTTGCTTAGAGTCATTCCATGAGACATGGGTAGGTAGCCTCGCTTGGAGTCTGCCATCTTGAACCTTTCAAGCACCGTATTGATATAAGTGCTTTGACTAAGTCCAATCATCTTCTTAGATCTATCTCTGTAGATCTTGATGCCCAGTATGTACTGTGCTTCTCCTAGATCCTTCATCGAAAAACATTTCCTAAGCTAAATCTTGACAGAGTTTAACATAGGAATGTCATTTCCGATAAGTAATATGTCGTTGACATATAATACTAGAAAAGCAATTTTGCTCCCACTGACCTTCTTGTATACACAAGATTCGTCTGCGTTCTTGATGAAACCAAAGTCACTGACTACTTAATCAAAACGTATATTCCAGCTCCTTGATGCCTGCTTCAATCCGTAGATTGATTTCTTAAGCTTGCATACCTTTTTAGCATTCTTTGGATCCTCAAAACCCTCAGACTGTGTTATAAACACAGTTTCTGTTAAAACGCCGTTTAAGAAAGTGATTTTGACATCCATCTGCCATATTTCGTAATCGTAATATGCAGCGATTGCTAACATTATCCGACTAGACTTTAGCATTGAAACTGGTGAAAAGGTTTCATCGTAATCCACACCGTGGACTTGCCTGTAACCTTTTGCAACCAATCTAGCTTTGAAAACTTCAAGTTTCCCATCCTTGTCCTTTTTCAGTTTGAAAACCCATTTGCTTCCTATGGCTTGGTAGCCATCTGGCAAATCGACCAAATCCCAAACTTGGTTTTCTGACATGGAGTCTAGTTCAGATTGCATGGCTTCTTGCCATTGCTTGGAGCTAGGGCTCGTCATAGCTTGTTTGTAAGTCACAGGTTCATCACTTTCAAGTAATAGAACGTCATAGCTCTCGTTCATCAAAATACCTAAGTACCTTTCCGGTTGAGATCTATATCTTTGCGGTCTACGCGGGGTTACATCTCTAGATGGTCCATGATTCTCACCAGATACTTCTAAAGATCTGTGAGTTTCATCCTGAATGTCATCATGAGCATTCTCTAGATTTTGTTGTTCGACTCGAATTTCTCCGAGGTCTACTTTTCTCCCACTTGTCATTTTGGAAATGTGATCCTTTTCCAAAAAGATACCATCTCGAGCAACAAACACCTTGTTCTCAGATGTATTGTAGAAGTAATACCCCTTTATTTCCTTTGGGTAGCCCACAAGGATACATTTGTCAGATTTTGGATGAAGTTTGTCTGAAATTAATCATTTGACGTATACTTCACATCCCCAAATCTTAAGAAAAGACACTTTTGGAGGCTTTCCAAACCACAACTCATATGGAGTCTTTTCGACAGCTTTAGACGGAGCTCTACTTATCGTCAGTGCTGCTGTATTTAGTGCATGTCCCCGAAATTCTATTGGAAGTTCGGCCTGACCCATCATTGATCTAACCATGTCTAGCAAGGTTTTGTTCCTCCGTTCCGACACACCGTTCCTTTGTGGTGTTCCAGGAGGAGTCTATTCTGACAGAATTCCACATTCTTTCAGATGGTCATCAAATTCATAGCTCAAATATTCACCCCCTCTATCCGACCGCAGTGCTTTAATCTTCTTGCCTAATTGATTCTCTACTTCACTCTGAAATTCCTTGAATTTGTCAAAGGATTCAGACTTATGCTTCATTAGGTAGACATAACCATATCTACTGAAGTCATCAGTGAAAGTGATAAAGTAGCTGAAACCACCTCTAGCATTTGTACTCATTGGTCCACATACATCTGTATGGATTAAACCCAATAGTTCAGTTGCTCTTTCTCCAAATTTAGAGAAAGGTTGCTTTGTCATTTTTCCAAGTAAACATGATTCGCACTTACCATAATCTTGTAAGTCAAATGGTTCTAGAATTCCTTCCTTTTGAAGCCTTTCTATGCGTTTCAAGTTAATATGGCCTAATCGACAATGCCACAGATAGGTGAGATCTGAATCATCATTTTTCGCCTTTTTGGTATTTATGTTATAAACTTGTTTGTCGTGATCTAGTAAATAAAGTCCATTGACTAATCTAGCATATCCATAAAACATCTCTTTAAAATAAAACGAACAACTATTGTCTTTTATTATAAAGGAAAATCCCTTAGCATCTAAGCAAGAAACATAAATGATATTTTTAGTAAGACTTGGAACATGGAAACAGTCTTCTAGTTCCAAAACTAGCCCAGAGGGCAACGACAAATAATAAGTTCCTACAGCTAATGCAGCAATCCGTGCTCCATTTCCCACTCGTAGGTCGACTTCACCCTTGCTTAACCTTCTACTTCTTCTTAGTCCATGTGAATTGGAACATAAGTGTGAGCCAAAACCTGTATCTAATACCCAAGAAGTTGAATTAGCAAGTATATATACAGTCTATAACAAAAATACCTGAAGATGGAACGACTGTTCCGTTCTTCTGATCTTCCTAAGCTTTGGACATTCTCTTTTGTAATGGCCTATTCCATCACAATAAAGACAGCTTGATGTGGACTTGTCCTGCTTTGTTTTAGTATTGCCCTTGGACTTTCCACCTTTCTTGAAGGGTCTCCCTTTAGCCTTGAGTAAATCTTTGGCTTCACAGTCGAGTATTATCTCAGCCTTTCTGACAAGGTGAACAAATTCTGCAACTGTTTCTTCTCTTGGTTCATTTAGGTATAGTTGCTTGAAACGACCAAACCCACTGTGCAGTGAATTGAGCAAGATAGAGACTGCCATCCTTTCGCTTATTAGTGTTCCTAGCAGACTTAGGCGATCAAAATATGAAAGCATAAGCTCCACATGGAACCTCAGTGGGACGCCTACCCTTTGTTTAGTGCGAAGGAGTTGAACATGTGTTTCTTGGACCTCCATCCTATAACACCTGTTGGGAGAACTAACCTTTAGACCAGACATTGATTCAATCAACTCATGGACGTTTAGGTCCCTGTCCTCCGTGCTTCCACGACAGATATCCCTCAGATTCTTGATGAGCGTAAAAGGTTCGTAAGCTACAAACCTTCTAGCCCATTCATCAGGGATATTGTTCAGCATGAGACTCATAACCTTTTTGAGATCCGCATCCCATGCGGCAAATCTTTCAGGGGTCATGTCTCTGGCATAGTAGCTTGGCATGGGATGCAACAGTACATACTCAAGTCCATTGAGTCTGACTATTTCAACAAGCTTAGCTTCCCATTCAAGAAAATTCGTTAGGTTTAGCTTGACCATAAGCTCAGAACCCATGATGATGTTTTGATTGTTGTTTGCCATAGTAAAACTACAATAGAAAAAGAATAAACAAATAAATAATCATTCACAGTTTCTCTTAATAAACTCAAATTCTAGCATACATGCATAATTTAATGTGCATTAAGCATTTTATTCAAGTTATGTGTTCCGGCTGGTGTGAATAAAATGATTCCAAGACCCTAAAAACCATTGAAGAATTAAGCACATTATGTATTTAGACTCAATTCTAAAATCTTTTAGGTAAGCAAAAGCCTTTTGCTAATAGTCTAGAAACTACTCTTGGTTGATAGGTACGTCTAAGAACTTATTAGGTAAACCTATCGATTTTGCCACGACATAAAAGGACTCCTTACTTATATCGCTGAGTTTCACCAAAACTAACGTGTACTCACAATTATTTGTGTACCTTACCCCTTTAGAATCAATAAGTAACACCTCGCTATGGCGGAAAACTATTATTAAGATTGATGTAAAGGTTATCCAAGTAAGTGTTATTTTGGCATGGCACCTTTTAACTCAATTTTAAGTTTGGAACTTAAGGCTCTTACTATGTTGGTTAGATTTTAAGTGAACTAAAATCCTTAATCATGCAACATAATCAAGCCATAATCTCATGCATAATTAAGACATATTTAAAAGCAATAAATAACTTAAACATGCATAAGATATAAATGTGATCTAGTATGGCCCGACTTCATCTTGAAGCTTCAACTTCAAAGTCCGTCTTGAAAATGGATTAGAAACTCCGTCTTGAATTTCACCATGGGAGACGCCATTTTCTTCAAATAGGATCAACTATAATTAAACTAATTACAACTATTTGATGGTACGCAAACCATATTTAAAAGCAATAAAATTTGGTACTTTAGACCAATATTACATTCAAATTAATGGTACGCAGACCATATTTTCTATCCTATTTGGGCCATACTAGTCACTTTCAATAACCTGCAAAACAGTACATATACAATATACCATTCACCCATTCATTATCATGAATGGCCCACATAGCTGGTTAGTAAAACACATTGTTATGCATCACATAAATATTTGCAGCAATTAATCAAGGGCACCAATAATCTACCAATTATTCAGTCCTTATTAATTCTAATCAAGTTGTTTTAACCTTAAAGAATTGTAGACCTAATCAAGAGTTTATGACTAAAAATGCCCCCACTTAAACCAATAACTTTATATGCTTTACTAATTTTAAACATAAAAATGTATTTCTAGTCTAGCCGGAAACATACAAGTTTAATTAAAATTTAAAGCTCATATAAAATTATAATCGAATCCATTTATTTAATTTATTTTCAGTTGAATTAAATGAATTTAAATTAATTCAAGGTTTTAATTTTAGTAAAATAATTAGTATAAATTAAAATTTATAATAATTATAATATTCAAAATTAAAATCCGAGAAAACAATTTAAATTATTACTTTTAAAGTTAAATTAAAATTATTTCCGAACCGAAAATTTCAAATTAAAATCAAAACGACTCAATCGTAACATGACGAGGCACTTGGGCTTGCGCCCAAGCCCCGTCGAGTGCACGAGGCATCAATGCCCCTCGACTGATCGCATAGCCATGGCACAAGCAGCAGCAGCCACGCGCAAACGCAGCAAGCCAAGCCACGCTTGCGCGCAGCATGCTCGCTCGCTTCGCAGCAGCTACCGAAGGGATGCATCGCTCGCTGGGCGCGAGAAATCGATCGATGGCGAGGCGACGCTTGTTGGTGCGCGGAGCAGCGCTCGCAGGGCTACCCAGCTCTCGCTCTCCTGCGCGCGCGCCTCGTCTCGTTGTGCCACGCCCCATCGCCCATCGCTCATGCGCGCAGTACACACGCCCAGGCACCATTGCCTCGCGCGCGCACCACGCTTGGTTGCTCGCTGCATTCGTACCGCACGGGCGACGAGCTCCCTTGCTCGTCGTCGCGTGCCCGCACTATACAACACCCCTTAAGGGTAACACGTAGCGTCCTTTTCTTTGTGCGCGCAACTTTTATGAGCAAATTTTATAAAAATTAAAACTTTTTAATTTTAAATTAATGAAAAATTAATAAATCATATTAATTTCATACTTTTAGGGCGAAAAATCGAAAATTTATTAATCAATTAATTCCCGGTAACATGGATTCAAATCTAGGTCATAAAAATTTAAAATTTATCAAAAATTAACAATTTTTATGGTGGTTTTTAATCATGGATACCTAATTAAATTGTCAATTAATTATGAAAATCAAATCAAATTCTAAATTATTGAATTTCAACAAATTAATTACAATTACAAATTAGGTTGTATAATTAACAAGCTTAGGCATTCAAAATTGTTAAACATATACAGTAGGTCAATCAAAAATTCAAGATTTAACAACAAGAATCGCAAATATTCAATTTAACATCTTAAAATTACAAACTTTTGCGTTCGAAAAACTAAAACCTCCGAAAAGTCATAGTTAGGCTTCGAATTTGGGAATTATGGGTTCGGCCGAAAAAGAGTATTTTTGTCAAAATTTTTGGAATGCCTTTTACATGCGGAATTGACACAAAAATCACTCGATTTGGTTGAGTAACGAAGAAACTGCCGAAAAACTACGTACATATAATTAAGTAAACGCAATTTGCAATTAATTAACAATTACGAAAATTAATCACCCCTTTTAATTCTTTGCAAATTTGTAAAATTTAACCATGTTAAGCAATTTATAGAATATGCAAATAATAATAGGCTCGTGATACCACTGTTAGGTTATGATACATATGAACAACATAAATCATGCGGAAAAACCTTAATGCCAGGAATTATATTTATTGCACATAATCATATAATTAGTCTAGGATGCATACACTTTGTAGCGTGCCTTCCCTAACTGCGCCCGTACCGAACAAGAACAAGTCTTTAGGACTCCAAGTGTCGTCCCTCCGTAGAAAGTCCACAGCACGTCCGGATCCGCCTTAAGATTGACCAATGTTGCGCGCGCCATGCTGGGCCTGGCCTTGTGCTGGGCCTGGCGTGGCCTTGCTGCGTTGTGTTGATGCGCATGGCTTGCTGGACGCAGGCCTGGCTTCGTGCTGGGCCTTCGCCTAGCACGTCTCGTCCGATGCTAATTCGTACGACGCGCTTCCGATTAAATTCCCGATTCCAGAATTCATTTCCGATACGAACAATATTTAACATTTACGATTCCGGAATTAATTTCCGTTTCGAACAAATATTTAATATTTCCGTTTCCGGAATTATTTTTCAATTCCGATAATATTTCCGATTCTGACAGTAGTTCCATTTCCGGCAATATTTCCGATTCCGGCAATATTTCCATTTCCGATAATATTTTTCGATACGTACCATGTTTCCGTTTCCGGCAACATCTACGACTTGGATAATATTTATATTTCCGATACGATCCATATTTTCGTTTCCGGCAATATCATCGTTTCCGGAGTATTCATTTACTTGCCTTTGACGATCTCAGCTCCCACTGAAACCAAGATCCGTCGATTCCGAATATCCATAGATGGAGTATTTAATGCCATTAAATACTTGATCCGTTTACGTACTATTTGTGTGACCCTACGGGTTCAGTCAAGAGTAAGCCGTGGATTAATATCATTAATTCCACTTGAACTGAAGCGACCTCTAGCTAGGAATTCAGCTCACTTGATCTCACTGAATTTATTAACTTGTTAATTAATACTGAACCGCATTTATTAGACTTAACATTAAATGCATACTTGGACCAAGGGCATTATTTCCTTCAGCAAATACTTCCCGACCTCGCTGACCGGAGTAGCGGGAGAGTGGTTCAGGTCGCTGTCGAAGGGATCGATTGACGGTTGGAAGGAATTAAAGGATATATTCTGCGTACAGTTCGTGAGCAATAATCGCCCCGAACAAACTACCGCGGAACTAACCTCCATCCAGCAAGAGAGAGACGAGAGTCTACGAGACTTCATGGCCAGATTCATGAAGGAATCAACCAACATCCCAAATCTGCAGCCCGACGTGGCAATCTTCGCCTTGAAACACGCACTTCAGGAGGGGAAGTTCCGTGATAAACTGTCAATGAAGAACCCCTCCAAGATAGCCGATGTGCTCCAAATGGAAGATGCGTTCTTCAAAACAGAAGAGTTCAACAAGGCCGCTGCAAGATTGAAAGGATCTTCAGATCCGAGGGATGCAAAAACAAATCAAAG
Organism: Spinacia oleracea; assembly: GCF_020520425.1. Taxonomy (NCBI): domain Eukaryota; kingdom Viridiplantae; phylum Streptophyta; class Magnoliopsida; order Caryophyllales; family Amaranthaceae; genus Spinacia; species Spinacia oleracea. Next base: position 17,998,931 of record NC_079488.1, read on the forward strand.
CAAGCCCGAGGGCAGCTCAAGAAAAGGGAAAGAGAAACAGGGTGCGAGAGACGTGAGCCCGAAGAAAGACGGGAGAAAGGGTGAACTTCAACTTAAATACACCAACTACACTCCACTCACTCGGCCCCGAAAAGAAATTCTCAGCCTCCACAGGAACGACGAAAGTGGAAGCTTCCAGGGAAGCTCAGGTCCAACCCGAATCGCAGAAACAAGAACAAGTAGTGCGAGTTCCATGATGACTTCGACCATCACACCGAAGAATGCAACTCGCTGAAGGATAATATTGAGGACCTCGTCCGCCGAGGCTACCTAAAGCAATACTTGTTGGACCGAAGAGAGGAAAAGGAAAAAGCCGCAAGTGGCAAACCGCAAGAGCAATCCCAAAAAAGGGTCTACGAGGCCGCTGGGAAAAAGAAGAACGACATCCTAGTGGTGTTCGGAGGGCAGAAGTCTGGCCATGCCAGCAAGAAACACCTGAGAGCCCTCTCCCACCGAGTCAACTTCAACACCATAAGAGAGAGTCAACCCCACCCTCTGAACATGACTTTCACCGCCGATGATTGCCTCGGAGTCCAGTACAAGCATGAAGATCCCTTGGTAATCTCCATGGATCTCAACAACCACAACGCCCACAAAGTACTAGTTGATGGAGGAAGTGCCGTTAACTTCATCTTCAGAAACTGCTTCGAGCAGCTGATCCTCGGGGAATCAGAAGAGTCGCTGACAAAAGTCAGCTATCCCCTGATCTGATTCAACGGATCCGCAACGATTCCCCGAGGGAAGATCACCATACCTGTCACGGTTGGCGAAGGCCAAGCAGCAAGAACCCTCCGAGACGAATTCTTAGTGATGGATTGTGATTCAGTGTACAATGTCATCATCGGACGAACTATGATCCACAAAATGCAAGCAATCCCATCCATATACCATCAAATGATGATATATGTCTCGGACACAGGCTTTGCCGAGCGAGTAAGAGGTGACCAAGAGGTCGCAAGAAGAACTTGCCACACCGCCAACCAAAAGCCAAGGCTAGGAGACGGTTCTGAGGAGGAAGAAGGAAAAAAGGATCCCTTAAGAGAGGAAAGTGAGGCGAAGAGAAGAAAGGCAGGGACAAGCGCCCGAAACCCTTTCTCCCGAACCAGATCAAGAAATAGAGGATATCTTCCTCGAAGATGATTCAGACAGGAGTGTCCGAATAGACAAAGGCCTAAGCTCAGGACTCCGAATCGATCTGATCCAACTGCTCAGGGATCATAAGGACATTTTTGCATGGTCGGCAGCTGACATGCCAGGGATAGATCCGAAGATGATCTATCACAAACTGGATGTCAACGTCGAGGCACGACCAATCAAGAAGAAGAGGAACTACTCCTCAGAGAAAAACAAAGCCATCGCCGAAGAGGTGAAAAAGCTGCAAGAGGCTGGTTTCATCGAGCCATGCATGTATCCCAAATGGTTGGCCAATGTGGTGATGGTCAAAAAAGCAAACGGCTCATGGCGCATGTGCGTGGACTTCACAGATTTGAACCGAGCCTGCCCCAAGGACTGCTATCCCCTGCCGAGGATAGATCAATTGGTAGACTCTCGAGTGGCCACGCACTGCTAAGATTCATGGATGCCTTTTTAGGGTACCATCAAGTGTTCATGCACCCCGGAAGATGATAGGGCGAAGACAACATTCATCACTAGTGCAGGAGTGTTCAACTACAAAATGATGCCCTTCGGCTAAAAAACGCCGGAGCAACCTACCAAAGGCTAGTTGATCACGTCTTCGCTGATAAGAAGGGAAGGAACGTCGAGGTCTATGTGGATGATTCCATAGTGAAAAGTGTCAGGGAGGAGGACCACATCAAAGACCTAGCCGAGACTTTCGGCAATCTGAGGAAATACAACATGAAACTGAACCCGAAGAAGTGCTTCTTCGGGGTAAAAGCAGGAAAGTTCCTCGGATTCATGGTGAGCGAAAGGGGGATCGATGCAAACTCGGACAAAGTCTAGGTGGCATTGGACCTGCCTGAGCCGAAGACAAAAAGATACGTGCAGAGACTAACCGGCAGGCTAGCCGCACTATCAAGATTCATATCCAAAGCTTCGGACCAAGGGCCCCCCTTCTTCAAAGCTCTTAAACCAAGAACCCTCCTAGGATGAGAAGCAGAACCCATCAAAAAGAAAGGCGTCCCGAGGAAAGTGGACCCCGAGCTGACATGGGAACAAGAGCAAAGAGATGCGTTCCAATAGCTTCGGGCTCACCTGGCCCAACTGCCGACACTGGTTAGACCGAAAGAGGGGGAAACCTTATACCTATACGTTGCATTTAGCCCCGGGACCGTAAGCGCAGTACTACTCTGGGAGGAAGAAAAGAAGCAACAACCAATCTACTTCACCAGCCGAACGCTAACAGGCGCCGAGACTCGGTACCCACTCATTGAGAAAGTAGCTTATGCAGTGGTGGTAGCCGCACGAAAGTTAAGACCCTACTTTGATTCTCATCAAGTAGTGGTGTTGACCGACCAACCGCTCGAAAAAGTACTAGACAAAATACAGAGGTCAGGAAGATTGGCTGCATGGGCTTTCGAACTATCAGAGTTCGGCATCAAGTATCACCCGAGGACAGCCATCAAGGCGCAGGCACTCGCTGACTTCTTAGCCGAATGCTCATACCAATAAATGTTGGATGTGAAGGAAATAATGCCCTTGCTCATACCAATTAGTTATAATTTAATTAGAAACCTATGATTAAAAACCACCATAAAAATTGTAAATTTATGTTAAATTTTAAATTTTTTATGACCTAGACTTGAATCCATGTTAATCGGAAATCAATTAAATAATAAATTTTCGATTTTTCGCCCTAAAATTATGAAATTAATATTATTTATTAATTTGTCATTAATTTTGAATATAAATTTTTAATTTTTATGCGACTCGCTCATATAACTTGCACGCACAAAGCAATAGACGCTACGTGTTACCCTTAAGGGGTGTTGTATAGTGCGGGCATGCGACGACGAGCATGGGAGCTCGTCGCCCATGCGGTACGAATGCAGCGAGCAAGGGCATGGTGCACGAGCACAAGGCAACAACCCTGCCTTGTGTCGTGGGCTGTGAGCAATGGGCGTGTGGGCAGGGGCGAGAGCAAGGCACGAGCAGTCGCGTGTGGGCAGCAAGCGTGCTGCGCCACAGCGCGCACTGCCTCGCGCAAGCATGCGGAGCCTCGCGCGCAGCGAGCGCAAGCTCGCGTGCCACGAGCGCTACGCACAGCGTCGATGGCTCGCGCGCAGCGAGCGCCAGCTGGCATACTGCTGCCTCGTGCGATGAGCGCAAGCTCGCGTGCGGAAAAGGCAGGCGCGCAGCGAGCGATGGCTCGCTTGGATCGAGCGCTGGCAAGCGAGCGCAGCGAGCGATGGCTCGCGTGCATCGAGCGCTGGCGCGCGCAGCGAGCACCAGCTCGCGTGTTCGATTGATGCCTTGCGATGGGGAGCAGCAGCGATGCGACGCAGCGCATGGGCTGCGCGCACATGGCCAGCGATGGCTGTGTGCGTGTGGCCCATGGGCGTGCGTTGCGTGGGGTTGTTGCGTTGCGATTAGATCGTTTTGAAATTTTAATTTGAGATTTTCAGTTTACGTAATTTTAATTAATTTAAAATTAATAATTTAAATTATTTTCTTGGATTTTAATTTTGCATATTGTAATTATAATAAATTTTATTTATTCTAATTATTTTACTAAAATTAAAATCATGAATTAATTTAAATACGACTGAAATTAAATAAAATTTATGGATTCAATTATAAATTTATATGAGCTTTAAATTTTAATTAAATTTGTATGTTTCCGGTTAGACTAGAAATACATTTTTATGTTTAAAATTAGTAAAGCATATGAATTTATTGGTTTAAGTTGGAGCCCTTTTTAGTCATAAACTCTTGATTAGGTCTACAAATCCTTAAGGTTAAAACAACTTGATTAGAATTAATAAGGACTGAATAATTTGTAGATTATTGGTGCCCTTGATTAATTGCTGCAAATGTTTATGTGATCTATAATGTGTTTTACTAACCAGCTATGTGGGCCATTCATGATAATGAATGGGTGAATGGTATATATATTGTATATGTACTGTTTTGCAGGTTATGAAGTGACTAGTATGGCCCATATAGGATAGAAAATATGGTCTGCGTACCATTAATTTGAATGTAATTGGTCTAAAGTACCAAAGTTGTTTTTCAATTCAAATATGGTCTGCGTACCATCAAATAGTTGTAATTAGTTTTAATTATAGCTTATCCTATTTGAAGAAAATGGTGCCTCCCACGGAGATTTTCAAGACGGACTTTGAAGTTAAAGCTTCAAGATGAAGTCGGGCCATACTAGATCACATTTATCTTATGCATGCTTTAAGTTATTTATGGCTTTAAATATGTCTTAATTATGCATGAGATCGCGGCTTGATTATGTTGCATGATTAAGGATTTTAGTTCACTTAAAATCTAACCAACATAGTAAGAGCCTTAAGTTCCAAACTTAAAAATTGAGTTAAAAGGTGCCATGCCAAAATATACACTTGCTTGGATATCCTTTACATCAATCTAGTAATAGTTTTCGCTCAGCGAGGTGTTACTTATTGGTCCTAAAGGGGCAAGGTACACAAATAATTGTGAGTACATGTTAGTTTTGGTGAAACTCAACGATATAAGTAAGAAGTCCTTTTATCTCGTGGCAAAATCGATAGGTTTTACCTAATAAGTTCTTAGACGTGCCTATCAACCAAGAATAGTTTCTAGACTATTAGCAAAAGGTTTTTGCTTACCTAAGATGTTTTAGAATTAAGTCGACAAACTGTGCTTAATTCTTCAATGATTTTAGGATCTTGGAATCATTTTATTCACACCTGCCGGAACAATAAATTCGAATAAAATGCTAATAACTTGTTTAAATTGCATGATTGCTTTTCAAGTTATTACTCATGATAAATGTTTAGACTTTGCATGCTTCAATGTATGTTTTAATTATTGTTTATAATTAAATATCTTGCACTGCAGTAAATCCTTTTAGAAAGGTAACAGAAAATTTCCTCGATTGGTAGTGAATCCAAGAACGATTCACAGAAATGAGAGAAAATGAGCAATTTAAAATGTACGTTTCTTTTCGCGACTTTTATGGTTGTTTTCGAATATCAAAATCGAATGGCAAACCAATTGGTGCTTGTGAATTCAAAATACAATGTAGTTTTGAGATCATAAAGCATTGAGTTTAAACGCTCAGCTTTACCAATGGTTAACAACCTAAAATCTTTTTTCCATTTAATTCTCGAATGAGTCTAGTCCCTAGACATTCGAATCGATCGATGCTTAGAGAACTTTAGAAGTTTCTGGTAAGATCATCTAGTTGAAACAAAATATTCAACATAAATTAAAATGGTAAAGAACCTTGTTGGTGACATTGGACATGTCTAACAAAGTATAAAAGTCAACACTAAAGAATTCAATTCTTAAGACTATAAGAAAGGGTACAAGAAATAGGAAAACAAGGAACAAATGAAAGGAGTTTACGATTCCGTTTCTACCTATAAGTTTATGTTTAAAGAGAAGTGACCTAGCAATCAAACTATCATAAATCACCTATCAAACGAAGTCTAATCTCAAGATCGCAAGATTGGGATTGTCCTCCCATAAATCGGGATGAGATGCTTAAAAGTTGTACAAGGCCACTCGGAGAGCTAGAAACTGTGAAATGCATGGCCGTGCTCGGATGAATCATAGGCTATGATTATCTGTTTATTTGATCAGTTGAACTCTGAAACCGAGGAACACCTCTGGACATAATAAGGATGACAACTCTTACCTTATGTTCAAGAGCAAGCATCGAGCGACAAAGGAATTAGGAAATGCACACTTGTCCCTAAGGACAAGTGGGAGACTGAAGGAAATAATGCCCTTGGTCCAAGTATGCATTCTATGTTAAGTCTAATAAATGCGGTTCAGTATTAATTAACAAGTTAATAATTCAGTGAGATCAAGTGAGCTGAATGCCTAGCTAGAGGCCGCTTCAGTTCAAGTGGAATTAATGATATTAATCCACAGCTTACTCTTGACTGAACCCGTAGGGTCACACAAATAGTACGTAAACGGATCAAGTATTTAATGGCATTAAATACTCCATCTATGGATATTCGGAATCGACGGATCTTGGTTTCAGTGGGAGCTGAGATCGTCACAGGCAAGAAATGAATGCTCCGGAAACGATGATATTGCCGGAAACGGAAATATGGATCGTATCGGAAATATAAATATTATCCAAGTCGTAGATGTTGCCGGAAACGGAAACATGGTACGTATCGGAAAATATTATCGGAAATGGAAATATTGCCGGAATCGGAAATATTGCCGGAAACGGAAATATTGTCAGAATCGGAAATATTATCGGAATCGGAAAATAATTCCGGAAACAGAAATATTAAATATTTGTTCGAAACGGAAATTAATTCCGGAATCGAAAATATTAAATATTGTTCGTATCGGAAATAAATTCCGGAATCGGGAATTTAATCGGAAGCGTATCGTACGAATAAGCATCGGACGAGGCCTGCCGGACGAGGGCCCAGCACGAAGCCAGGCCATCGCCCAGCAAGCCAAGCGCGCCACACGAACAGCCAAGGCCACGCCAGGCCCAGCGCAAGGCCAGGCCCAGCTGGCCGTGGCAGCGAGCGCAGCTGCGAGCAGTGGGCTGCGAGCATTGCTGCAGCTCGCGTGGGCTTGTAGCTCGCGTGGGCCGAACGGCCGTGTGGGCTGTGCGCGGGCATGGCCTGCACGCTTGCGGGTCATGCTTGTGTAGAGTTTGTGTTCACATACGAAACCTAAAGAGTATAGGATTTGTTTAATGATTAAAATTCCTAATCCTAAATGATAAATTAATTAAATAAGAATTCTACTAGGATTCCAATTTAATTAATTCGTATCCTAGTAGGATTCGATTACTTATTCCATGGTCTATAAATATGAGTTAAGGGCTCATAATTTATATCGAGTATTCAAGTATTCAAAGTGATTTTTGAGAGCAAAAATTCAGTCATATAATTGCCTACAATAGCCGAAAATTCTAAGTACCTTAAGGGCGATCCTAGTTGGTCAAGCTTAAGGCGGATCCGGACGTGCTGTGGACTATCTACGGAGGGACGACACTTGGAGTCCTAAAGACTTGTTCTTGTTCGGTTCGGGCGCAGCTAGGGAGGGCACGCAACAAAGTGTATGCATCAATACTATGCTAAATGATTATGTGAATATAATATGCTTTCCTGGTTTTATGGTTTTTCCGCATGATTTATGAATTGTCATATGTATCATAACCTATCAGGATGACGCAAAGAGCACTTGGGAAGTTTACACTGATGGATCTTCCACAGTAAATGGCTCGGGAGCCGGAGTTGTGTTAATCCCTCCAACAGGGAAAAGCATTGAGTATGTCCTGAATTTTGGCTTCAAAGAAACTAACAACGAGGCCGAATATAAGGCTGCAATCGCAGGGATAGAGCTCTGCCTATCTTTGGAAGCCGAACATGTTTGTCTCCAGACTGATTCACAGCTTGTAGCCAACCAGGTCCGAGGGGAGTATGAGGCCAAATGGCCCAGCATGACAGCTTACCTAGCAAAAATCAATTCCTTAACGTCAAAGTTAAGATCTTTCGAAGTCATCCTCATTCCCCCGAGGTCAGAATACACAAGCTGACGCACTGTCAAAACTTGCAAGCTCAACGCTCATCGACCTAAACAGGTCGGTCCATGTGGAAGTACACCAAGAAAGGAGCATTGATTTGCCACCCCCCTACAGTATGCAATTTACATCTCGAGCCGAGCTGGATGGTGTAGACACCTACCTTTGTCCCCATTCCCGAAACCTGCTATTTATAGAAATCTGCTATTTATGGAAACCTGCTAAAAATTGTAACTGCCGTAATGAGTAGTTGTTAAAAGTGGCAAGTCATAAAAGATAGAAACCTGTCAGAATTAGGTGTTGCACTCCAACATAAATCCTAAATGAGATAGAAATTGTGAGAGGAATCCTATTCCTAATATGATTCGAAAATAAGAGTTACGTATTAATTAAAATCCTAACGAGCCTAGAGTTCGTAACGGGCCCAGACGCATCCCCTCATAAAGTTAATACGCACTAAAAGACTCGAACAAGTCTCGAACACTCCGGATTCTAAGAGTCCGAATCTGACAAAGAAAACGGCCCAGACCCTATTTTCAACGCCTGGCTCTTGGCGCCGAAATCTTCGGCGCCCAGCCCTGGGCGCTGAAATTACCTGGGACGTGTTCTTTCCTAATTCCTCGTGGATTAGAGCTCTAAAATTCTATCTTTCCCACGAACTCTTTTCTATAAATATAGCCCCAAGATCGACGTGAAAACCAATTATTATTCTGAGTATTGACTCCAACCCCTAAGCTTAAGCATCACGCTGCGAAATTGATCACGCGTTCTGTCGCAATCGATCCAAAAATCGAATAGAACGTATCCTGTCCCGTATCTTTAGATTCGTTAAATAAAAGGTGAAATAGCAAAGTCAAAGTGGTTAGTTTTCTGAGAACCGTGACGCACCTCTCAAGGGTGCGTCGTAATGTGTCCCTTTTCCATGATTTAATTGCTTTCCTCGCCCTTTTATGAACTGTTAAACTAATTGAATATGATTGTTCTATCACGCCGAATAAAGATAATATTTTTGGGAAATTGGATTATCATGCTAGGTCCCTTAATACAATCTAAATCAGATAATCGCGCTCGATCTAGTATTATATATTGCATATTGTTAAAATCAACTCAGATTAGTTTAATAGTTAACGCATGTCCCTTCAATTATTTATGCTGAGCTAGTAAGGATATCCTGCCTCTGGAGTTATCGACGAGCGAGTACTCCTCTCGGTAGTTACAGTCCCCCGAACCCTCAATCTCTACCCTGCAGGTGTACGTTGAGAGACCCCCACACCAGGGATCACAAGGGAACCTATGGCCGTCGTGGTCAAACATAATTGCACTCCCTTTATGTCACGATAACCGGGTTTTGACAGTTTTTCTCATTGTCGTTAAAAACTGAATGGCGACTCCTATATTACTAGTCAATTGGGTGTAAACTCACAAGAAATCCAATTACACTTGATTTGACAAAAAGAAGCGTCACACCCACGAGGGACGAGGTCACGCATTAGCCTCGTGCTTTTTCGACCCCCTCACAGTGGCGACTCCGCTGGGGATAGTGAAGGAAATACTCGTGCTTGTAGGTAATCAAAATAGCCGAAGGGTGAAACGATCCTACCCCGCGTTTATTTCCCCATCAAGTTGGGACGACCTGAAAATCAGCATATTAATGTGAACGGGCAGAACCGCATAACGAATCTTGGCTCCCTCAGGGAGTTTGGACTAAGGATACCCATCGCCAACCGGGGGGTGCATACGCTTCGAATGTTGTCCACTCGGCACTTTCGCTAGTAGTACACCCGTCCCAAACCCAATCGCTCGCCCATTAGGTCCCTCTCATTGGTGCATGCCCCCTTGGCTTACATCGTGATTGGCCTCTTGGGTGAAATTCGTCTGTTGAAGGCACTACCTCGACCGGGGCATGTGTTGGATCTGCGATAGAAGCGGTACCAAGCCAGGCGCAAATACTACCCATAGAAGCCTATCATAAAACTACATGACATGTTATTATTGCCTCATGATGTAATGTTAATTATGTGTAGCGAAATATATGATTGTGTGTGACAAACCATCCTAGAAAACCAACGACCTTAAAAAATTGCCCAAACATTCATAAACCAATTGGCCAAAGAGTTATACCAAGATACGTGTTCCGCAAACCCGAACGATCGCCACAAAAATAAGTGATGCTCGGGATGGCCCGTAACGAATCCCACAAACGCTGCACAACGCGTAAAGGACGTTATTAGGCAAGCACGCAAAATCAAAGTCGCATAAACAAAAAGTAGACGTAAACAGAAAACGAGAACCAGCCAGGGACGCATTTTCAACGCCCCTGGCCGGGCGCCAAAATTTCTCATGCCCTACGCTGGGCGCTGAAGTTGCTGCCTGGTCAGGCGCAGCAGCCTCGGTGCACGCGCAAAAAAAACACGTAGCAAAAAATTCCATTCGTAAAAATTGCTGCAAGGGCGTATGAAAAGCACTCGATTCTAAAAGCGACTAAAACAACAATAAATAACTCTTTGTGTCGTTGTTAGGCCTCCTACGACGACAATGCTCGTCACCAAAACCGAACATTCTAATAACTATGAATGTCACAACGGGCAAGTGTTTCGAAAATCCAAAGAATGACCAAAAGAAAAACCAAAAAGTGTACCAACAAAAGAAAGAGAGAAAAAACCAATAGAGAGAGTCAAAGTATAGACTAAGTAATGCTTGAAACTTTGGGGCCTAAACTTTAGCTTATCTTATGCATAGGACTGGTCCTGCCACTTGGTGCCGATCGGGAAATTAAAGGTTAGTGCGTCTCGAAAATACATCGCCAACACCAGGTTTAGTGACTCCAAGCTCCGTCCGTCATCCCTCATTTCAAGGATCTCCGCTTCCCCAACCTCGATTCGCACCCTCAAACATGTCCATCGAAGAATTGCGAGACCAGATGGTCCAAATGACCCAACTTATGGGCCAACTGAAAATGGAAAACGAAGCCTTAGCAGCTGCACAAGCCAAAAATGACCTCGATAACGAGAAGAGGATTGAAAAAATGGTCCTACAACAAACCATGGGGAGCAAGTACTTCTCCCTCGATCCTGAACCTTTTCCTGGCAAACTACCAGAAAAGTTTAGTTCATCTGACTTACCAAAGTTTAAAGCCACGGACAATCCCCGTGATCATCTATTGAGCTTTGTGAATGCCATGAAATTGAAAGGCGTGGACAAGTCCATGTATTTACCTGCCTTTCCTTTGTCCTTGGAACCTGTGCCTCTCAAATTGTACTACCACCAGGACCCTAAGCTCTTCCCCACTTGGGAAGACTTTGTCAATGTCTTCATCAAGCAATACTCGTCGAACATGGATTTTCAAGTCACCATGCGCGAGCTGGAAGTTCTCTTCCAAAAGAAAAATGAGGGTTTCACAACCTACTTTTCTAGATGGAGGGACCAGGCGGCCCAACTAATCAATAGGCCTCCCGAAACAGAATTGGTCCAAAAATTCATTGACAACCTGGACCCGGCTTACAGACAACACTTTAGGTACCTGGGACTTGACACTTTCAAAAGAGTTTATGATGTGGGAATAAAGATCGAGGATGACCTCGCAAAAACAATACAAAGTAAGCCCGCATACAAAAGCAACACCTACAACAGGGGCAACACATCCAAAGCCCAAGAAGTCCATGCCGTAGAGGAGACTCCTGCCCGAAGAAGCCCTGGAAGATGGGTCCGAGACCGAAAGTTTGCCCCACTCGGATCGACTTTGGTACAAGCCTTTGAAAGACTAACCAATCAAGGAAAGTTGAGGCCTATAGGCCCCACCCGTGACCCTCCTGTCAAGAGAAAATATTGGGTCGAAGGTACTTACTGCAAATTTCATCAAGGAAATGGGCATGACACTGAAAACTGCTGGAATCTAAAAAATACGATCCAGGACATGATAGAGGATGAAGTGATACCTCTCCCTAACGTTGGAAAACCCAACAACAACAAGAGCCCACTCGGCTCTTGTCACATCTCTCTCGACCAACCAGAAAATGAGAACTTCGACCCTACGGTGTACATTACACCTCAAGGTGCACCACTCGTTGTGGTCCCTATGGATCGAATCGAGAGAGAAGTGTGCGGTGTGTGGGATGATGATGCTGAAGATATCTACCTATCTCAAGTATCGGGCCAGGACCTCTTTACTAAAACTTGGCCCGGGTATGCTCTCATTGACACAACCCCTCAAGAACCCGAAGTCGACAACCTCACCCGATCCGGAAGGATATACCAACCGGATATTCGCCCACCTACTATGGACGATGTCCCAGTCAGACAAACTCCTGAGAATGGACGGCACACCACCGTCGCAGAAGTCATTGAAAATCCTCTCTTGAAGCAACTAAAAAGAACCAAGGCCGAGATTACCATATGGGATCTCATGTGTACTTCAAAGGAACATCGCGAAAAGCTTATTCGCTCACTTGACCTCATCTCAGTGCCTACGGATATCACACCTGACTCATTGGTTAACCACGTCACAAGAGATGCTGGAGAAAAGGCCATAGTTTTCACTGACAAAGACTTGCCCAAAGAGGGGGGTGCTCACAATAGAGCCCTCTATCTAGTGGTTGGATGCAAAGGACAAAACATCCCCCTAGCGCTCGTAGATAACGGTTCGGCAGTTAACGTTTGCCCATTGCGAACCGCCCATTGCTTGGGGCTAGGAAACGATGACTTCCAAACCTCCACGCAAGGGGTACGAGCTTATGATAACTCTCGAAGGCCTGTGTTGGGAAAAATCAACCTTACCATACAAACCGGGCCTGTGGCACGCACCACGGAGTTTCAAATAATCGACATCAAGCCCACTTTCAACCTCCTCTTGGGGCGACCTTGGCTCCATGACTTAGGAGGTGTGGCTTCTACCTTGCACCAAATGGTTAAACTTAACCATAACGGGGTAATACTGGAAATCCGCGCCCCCTCCTCTCGACATCAATTGTACTATGGTTGGAACGGCCGATACTGCAGACGACCTTTATGGGTTTCAAATGGATGAAGCAATCCAGTTCATCGAAGACTATGATCCAGCATTCCTAGACCCGCACGCATCCCGAGTCATCCCTAGAATGCTCTTAGCTCAAGGTTATTTCCCAGGAACCCCATTGGGCATAAGGAAGAAGGAATGCACATTCCATCCTTTACCCAACAAATCTACTCCCTTTGGCTTAGGCTATGAACCAACGGAGGAAGATATTGTTGACCGCCTGTCTGGGCTACGCCTTAACAAGTCCAAACAAACCACCCTCCTTCCCCCGTATCAAAGAACCCTTAACGGGATGTTCGTTCGGGAAGGAGAAGAACATCCATGCTGTGATTTCCCTGAACCCTTCGTTCAGGATGGCTTGCAAAAACCCGGATTTGAAATTTTCCATGACTGCCACACCTTGGATGAGGCACCCCACCTCACCAAGACCAAAACAGCTGAAATATTGGACAACCAGGCTCTATGGACATTGTTTAACGAATCGAGGCCTATGGAGGACGAGACTGTGATGACTACCCTAGCTTTACAAGATGAAGGTTTCGATCCAACCCGGTTAATCGCTCCTGCATCAACACTAGAAGAGATCGAGAACGGATGGGTGAAGACATATCAGTGGGTCAACGCAAAGGGAATAGAATTCAAGATGAGTACCGGTGAAGGACCAAAGTTTTACGAGACTAAACCCAAGGCTTGAGCCATATAGGGCACCTTAGTAAAAAGCGCCTAGTAGTTCTTTAGATTGGTAGAAAAAATAAAGGCTTTAGATGGTCCTAAGACCCCTTAGAATATAGATGAATTTTGTTTCAGTGTGTTTTCCTTACTTTCCAAATTAATAAAGGCGTAAGATTTCTCCTAAAAACTTTTATTCTAACATTAAATAAGCACCAAACGTACTTGCAAAGAGGCTTCCCACTCTAGGCCCAATAGCAAGGCCCACTCGGTCTTGAAATCGTGGCATGGAAACCAATTCCCGAAATCCACAAAATAAACCATACCGCCCCATTCATATTTCCAAGACATAAGGGTCAAGCCCGTGCGACCCAAAGAAACCACAAAGAGATCAAATCCAAAACAATGCAAATGTTGCTAAAAAAAAACATAACCCCCATTTATCCACGTCATTAGCAACACGCACCTCAGCCCACTCAAAAGCCCACACAAAGATCTTCATATCTTCCACATACTAACCCCATTCTCAAAACCGTTTCGAGTCACGAATAGAAAAAATTAATCCAGACAAAAATGCGTCTCACGCTAACAGTCAAATAAGCCTCCGAAATAGCCTCAAAATTGATTTTAATACGAGTAAAAAGCAAAGCACAAAACGAAGAGAAAAGAAATAAATGCAAGAACATGTGAAGCAAAACGTCAAAAACGACCGCCCAAAAATCATTTTCAGCGCCCAGGGCTGGGCGCCGATATCTTTGACGCCCCAGCATGGGCGCTGAAACTCTATGCCTGCCTAACTTTTTCCAGAAGTGCTCGTCATTTTATCCGCACATAACGGAAAAATAACGAACACTTGGGGGGTACAGCACGTATCCAGATATGCGTACAAAAAAAATAGCCGTACAAAAAACACATGGAACTTCATTTTTATACGCAGCTTACGGCAAAAACAGCAGACTAACATAATGATAATACTTCACTCATTTTACCGATTAAATAATATGCTTTTCACCTCAGAGCATATCTATTAAAATCCGGCATCCTAGAATATATTCCAGCTAGAACTACGCGCGATCTGATTCTGACAAGATACGTAGGCAATCCTTACCAAGGATTCGGACCAATCAAGTAAAAAAAAAACATATATACATTGTGCAAAAAGTGTTAGACATATATAAAATATAAAAAGAAAAGAGGAGAAGCAAAAAATGAAAATAAAAATAAAATACGCCTTTATTAAAAAATGATAAGAAGGAAAACAAAAGTGCTAAGGAATAAAAAACAAACACAACTGAAATAAATAAAGGGCACCTACACCCTAGCAGGAACTACACTACTCTAGTTCTTCCGGATCATCAAATAAAGTCTTGTAGAGGGCAATGTTCGCAGGATCCACCCCCATAGTCTTCTGCGCTGCCCCTATATCAATGTCCATAAGAACCGGCTCCTGGACACTAACTTCCAAAGATGCCAAGGCTTCAGAAACATTCTCGGTTATAGCCCGCTCAGCCTCAAGGGCACAGACAATGGTGGGGGAAGGATTATCAACATCAACTGGATTAGTCACTGTTTCTAATGGCGGTTGAGCCTTCCTAACCCATACATTGTTCCGGCGACGATCTCCGCGAGAGCTTGCATTTCTTTTAACAACGGCAGGCCCCTTCATGTTAGGCATCTTCTTAGGCCTAGAACTGGAACGGGGAGGAACTTCCTTTCGCTTTCGATCAGGACGAGCTTTCACAGTCTTAATACCATGGGTGCGAGGATTGGCAGAATCACGGCCCTCATATCTAACCCGAATACGAGGTATCAAAAGCTCAGCCGGCTTCCCATTTCGAGCCTCGGTCCTCACAGCTTTATCATCGGAGCTCATCCACAACTTGTAGTTTTCAGAAAGACCCACAAAGCCATTTGTAGCTACGGCCCAACGCGGGAGACCATCATAATACTTAGCCCACGCTTGAACCCGTGCTTGTGAAAAGGCCGCTACTTTAGGTGGTACCGTATCAGAAAAGGGGATAGTCTGCCTTAAGCCGTATTGACGCATGACTCGGTAAGGAAATATATAAATGGGCCGGGATAGCCCCAACAAAGAAACATAAACCGATACATCAAGTCAAACCCCACCACGGTACCACCCACTTAATAAAACAGATACCATGAGTAAAAAAGGAGGCCCACTCGGCCTCGTCCTGGCCTCGGTGCAAATACTTCCGGTTACCCAAGGCTATAGGGCGATAATGTTTAGGATCGGCAGGAGTTTCTAAGAGCCTAAGTCGTTCCATGAGCCAAATCTGCAAAAAACGGGTACGATCAGATCAAAAAATAATAAATAAACAAAGGAAAACTGGGGCGTAGTTTCCACGTCCAGGACCAGGCGCCGAAAATTCTAACGCCCAGCCCTGGGCGCTGAAACTCAGCTCCAGGCAGGACGAGTAAAAAGTATGCAAAAAAAAAAACATGCGCAAGGAAAAGATCGATTACCTGCAGCAATAGGGGGCTCCCCTTAAAATATTCAGATTTGGCATCCTTCTTCAGCTCATCCGCACTCAGCAAAGTCTCGGCAACAACCAACGGTATAATAGAATAGCAACTTTCCATCTTGCTAATCAAGGGGATCAACCTTATGTCACCGAACTCACCATTGTTATTCGACAGCAAATAATGATTCAACAAGCAAAATACAAGGGCTCGAATGTTCAATTTCTGTTCGGTCATATTTTTACTAGGCCTAAAGTGATGTTTTACAAGCTTTGCCAAATTAACCTCATCACCTACAACAATCTCAGTAAGCATGTTAGCATCTAGTCCCAGGAAAGCCCCTATGGTTGTTTTACCCTCTTCAATGGTGCCAGGGGTGGCAGGAGTAGCATTAGTAGGATAACCAAGGATCGCAGCAAATTCATTTGGCAAAGGACATATTTCGTTGCCTCGAAAGACAAAAGCATGATGATCGGAATCCCAAAACCTTAGGGCTGCATGCAGAAAGTTATAATCAATCACTAGTGGAAAAAGGGTCATTTGCATCGCACTTTTAAGCACATTTGCGTCGCACATCGTGCGTGGCAAAAGCTCTCGACGCAAATGACTAAAAGTCATTTGCGTCGCACATTTGTGCGACGCAAATGAACCTTATTTGCGTCGCACATTTAGCAAATGTGCGTTGCAAATGACTTTTCAGCACCATGCCTGAAAAGTCATTTGCAACGCACATTAGCTAAATGTGCGACGCAAATGACTTTTCAGCACCATGCCTAAAAAGTCATTTGCAACGCACATTAGCTAAATGTGCGACGCAAATGACTTTTAGGCGAAAAAAAAAAGTCATTTGCCACGCACATTAGCTAAATGTGCGTTGCAAATGACTTTTTTTTTAAAAAAAAAATTCGTTTTTTAATATTTTAGTTACAACCCAATAAAAGGCAAATTCACCATAGATCACCCAACATGTTGATAACCTAACTACACTTTTAACATAAAAGTTTAAGTGAACCATAAACGAATGAGGCCCAAGATATCATTCAAGCAGATGAAAAAAACTCCATTGTCAGACCAAAATCAAACAAATTACAGCGTTCGTGCGACACTAAGACAAACAGGGAGGACTTCTCCTGGACGCTTCAAAATTTCAATTACCAAATCATTAATTACAATAAAAATTTAGAAATTCATTAATTATCTGAACAGCTTGTTTTCAGTCTCAAGAAATGATTCAAACCTACCCAGATCAACAAAAAAACTAACATTAGGTTCATATTTCTCACTAACTGCGCCACCTTTTTGTTTCTGGAATTGGATGTACCGCAATGTGCTTGCAAAGAAAGCTTCAGCAGCAGAATCTGTTGCCGCATTATCACTTTGCATCTCTGTAGTAATTAATTCCATTAGATCCTGGATTGTATTGACGGTGATTTGGTTGTTTCCCTTCTCAAAAACAGTTAACATCTGCAAAGAGCACATATTCACAGCATAAAAAGCCTTCCATTAGTATTGTATATTCTTCTTCCATTCTTTATTACAGCAACATAATCTCCAAGAGACGTAAGTTCAAAATTACAACTTACGCTTTAGTCCAACTCTGAATCTACATAGATTCAGATTTTAGGATTGGTTATCCAAGTCACATAAAAAGACAAGTCCCATACCAATTTAGTATGTAGTCTCCCGACTCTAAGAAATAGATCGATTCAGTGGCAGCTAACATCTAAGAAAAAGTACCACAAACTCTTACAAGCAACATACCAAAGTGAATGCCATAAATTTTGAATCAAATCCCATACTTGCATCAGATTTCCAAGAACATCAATATATGAAAGAGCTACTGCAAACTACAACAAAGCCTCATAGGAACGCTGAACAAACAAACTCAGACCCTAACTTTCCAAAGAAAAACCCATCCAAATTCTACTAGTAAACCAATTAAAAAGAATAGTTGAAAGCTAACCATCAAAAGAACTTATATTACTAAGAATTGGACATGGAAAACAATTGAAAAAGTCTTACTTATTTCAAAAAGTAACAAAGAATGTTACAGAGTTCACTACTGGACACTGGGACAGTCCGCAATTATGCATATTTGTACTAGTGTTTGTTAGCCTTGAAATTTTGGATTATATGACGAGGATAGAAGACAAATTCAGTACATATTAGCAAAGGTGTACCTGAATATCATAGGCAGGTTCAGGGCGGAAGGTTCAGGGCAATGAACCGGCAAAAACCAATAAGACTTGAGTATGTGTTAGGGTCCCTGATGAGTTTTCTCCAAACCATGATCAGTATCAGCCTTGTCATGACGCTAGCAGGAGGCATGTTTCAGCTTCTTATCATGTGCACGAGGTCCCATAAACTGTCACGAAACAGAGAAGCATTATGTTACCATTAGTTTTTGAGTAACAAACATACAAAGACATGTTCAGGATTCAGAAAAATAGCAACATTAGTGGATATTATATAGAGCAACAGACGATGAACTAACTTGCTGCACTAAACACAAAACTTCAGCACAATTTTGAGAATATATAGAGCAGCGTCAGGTGACCTGAATCCATGGCAGCAGTACTATTGGTACTCAGAAACAGCAGCTAAGAACAACAGACAACCAAATACAATAAAGGATCACCCCAACTCTGAACAAGTATCTTAAAATACTACCCGTTTCCTCTCCACAAAAGAGTTACAAAGAACGAGCTAACTCGGCTTCTTTGATTATCAACACATGTATACACTTGAATTATAGGCCAATGTTACAGTAGAACACATAGAAGTACACTCAAGTAAACGATTAGGCAAATTAAGTCCAATGACTCCGTAGATATAATTGGCGGGGGGGGGGGGGGGGTGGCTTACTTGCTCTCTGTGAACCTAGGGCTAGGGCGTAAGCACTTCAGGTAGCCATCCCAAGGAACCTTTTTCAGGCCTGCTCTATGAGAGATCATGTCTCTGACCCTGCAAAAAGAAATAGATACAATAGGCAACAAATTGATCCGGTATCCAACATAACATGTCTATAAAAATGTACCAGAGAGAGAAATATTCATTCACCTCTCGGCAAATTCGATGGGAGTCTCTCCAGGTTTTATTGTTTGGGGCTCTAGATACCAAACATCACAAACAACGGCCCAAGATGTCATTAGCTGAAGCAGGTGTGTATTAAATGACTCCCTGCATATACATAGTTCAGAATTTCCCCAAGATAACCAGACATTCAAAAGAGCAAAGCTATCAAAGATTACCAAACAAATTTTCAGCATGAATTTTTATGTTATCCAATCCACACAACGAGAAACTATTTTATTATATGCTCTGGATAATCAAATAAACAAATTAAACAGAAGACTAGTGAATACATGTATTCCATGATAAATCTGTAGAGTAGAAAATTAGAATATGTAATTAATCTCTTTTAATTAAATGTAAAATTAACAAATCTAGCAATTCAACAGCAATATAAAAAAAAAGGTCACAGTACATCAAATTCAATTCAACACTTAATTTATCATCAAATTCAAATCAATCACTTAATTTATCATCAAATGCACAGGCGCACAACGAAACTCATATAAAAAATTGAAAAAAAATACTTGAATTCACAAACTAACCAACATAACTAAACCACAAATTCATATTAAAAAAATTCAGAGCAAATTAATTAAACATGGAAATCAAGATAGGACATAGAATATACCTGAGCATCAAGGTAGCCAAGGACGGGCGACGAGTTAAACTAGAGCTCCAACACCAACAATTCGTGATCCAGTAGTGTGGTGTGTTTCACAACCTTAAAAAACTAAGCCTTTCTGCTTCAGGATGTAACCTTTCTCCCCGCGCCGAAACCTAGGGTTTCGCCCCTCTTCCCATTTTCGCAGAGCTCGAATTTTCAGAATAAATAGAAAGGGGCGGCTTGGTGAGAGAAGACTTCGAATGGATAAGGTTGATTCTGAATTTTTGAAGGTGAGATGGGAGGTGTTGGAGTTCTGGCAATGGAGATTTGGAAAGGAGGAGGAGAGAGAAGGAGAGGAGGCGAAAAATTTGTTCGACCTGGATCTATGCGAGAAAATAAATGAAAAAATATAAAAGGGTCACTTGCGTTGTTCAATTATACGCGTGTGTCATTTGCATCGCAGATTTGTAAATCTGCGTGGCAAATGACTCTAGGATGCTCCTAGAGTCATTTGCCACGCAGATTTGTAAATCTGCGACGCACTTGATTGAGTCATTTGCGTCGCAGCTTTGTTAATCTGCGATGCAAATGACTCTGGGGGGCATCCTAGAGTCATTTGCCTCGCAGTTTAACAAAGCTGCGACGCAAATGAGTAAATTTTATGCTAAAATTTGTTATTTGCATCACATGTTCAGAATGGCGTGGCAAATGCGGGGATGCAAATAAGCCTTTTTCCACTAGTGAATATTAATTTGTTGTAAGCCTAAAAGTGCCTCTAAGTGGTATTCTTTCAACAAAGCCTTTTCTGTAGGAGTAAGGGCTCGTAGCCAACGCCTAACAGCTCGTTGGAGTGAGAAGGGAGGAATCGACATGACAAAAGCAAGGAGGAATTAAGGCTAAGCAACTACAAGAGAAGAAAATTGAGAGTAATGGAAAATAGGGACGTATCTAGCCCCTATATATAGCTGAAGACATCAAGTGACATCCTGATCCCATTCGGAAACGCGTTAAGAAATCCGAAAACCAAAAATCGCTAGGAAAAGACCTTCAGCGCCCACGGCTGGGCGCCGAAATAATTAACGCCTAGCCTTGGGCGCTGAAAATGCAGCCCAAGGCCCAGATTTCACAAAACGCGGAACAGGAAAGGACTTAAAACCGTGTTGCTAGACACGAGGCCCTATTGCAATCAAGATCAAGCCCAAAAGCACCTTTAGCACCCAAAAGCAAGAATGAATGTTAAAACTTGGTCGAAACTTAGACTCGTCTCAAGGAATATATGTGTACACTTTTCAAAACAAATATGAGCAATATAAATATCAAGGTCATTCTTCGAAACACCAAAAAAATATTGTTAAGTCGTTGGTTTCTCAAAATGAAAAATGTTTGTTTGTCAAAAGATTAATCCGGGCCAAGCTAAACCAGATGTTATTTGAAAATAAACTTTGTCGCCCGAAAACTAAAGTCGCACTCCACGACTTCGCCAAAATAGCACACCACTATAAAGGTCGCTCGCACATACGAGCACGACCCCAAACATGATTAAAAGACGTTATAAAATACGTACCTCTCTTGGCGAAAAATGACCGACAAGCCCAAGTGCTTGGGGGCTCGCGGGAAAAATTATATACTCCAACAAAGAGTGTGCGGAGTCAAAATCATATTCCCGGACTACGCTATACGCAGTCCCATGTTTGGATAATCTCAAAAGAACGGGTTTTGACCTCAGAGAAAGGTCGCCGTTGACACTTGTACATGGTCCTCTGATCAAAGACCAAGTGGTGGCAAAAATCGAGCCGTAAAGACTAGCTCAAAACCACAAAAGAAGACGGTCACAAGACAAAGGTCCGTCTAAACCCGTTGTCAACCCACATTCAGGTTACAACTAAGTCCGAGCATCCCTCGAAAGAATTCTCCCTTGCAAGAATGAATAAAAGAAATTCTCAAAAGAAACCACGATGAACAAAATAGGAACTTGCCCATCTCAGTTGGCAAGATCGCGTCACGAACCACGCGAGTTCCAAATCGAAGAAAACGAATTCAGGGACGTTCACCCTTAGCGGACAGGTTCACCATCTTCAGCCGGCGGGGTCTACGTCACAAACCGCGTAGGTCCCTATTTTCAAATTTCAAAAATAGATTCGTCCACTTCTATCGGACGGGGTGTCCACCCTTAGCGGACAGGCTCACCATCTTTAGCCGGCGGGGTCTGCGTCACTAACCGCGCAGGTCCTTAATCACTGCAGCGATAACTTATTTTGGTTTTCCGTTTTTCCAAAAAAAAAGAACGATGTGAGTAGTTTTCCTTTTTTCCAAAAATTAAAAGGATTGGTTTTCCGTTTTTTCCAAAAAAGAACGATGTGCTAGATTTTCCTTCGTTTTACGTCCCATAAAAACAAGGGGGTTTTCTCGTTTAGCTAACCCTGAAAATCAGAATCTTTAAAAACATTTCTACCTCGTGATTGGGCTTGGCCATGCCCAATTACACTTTATAGCTTTGATTTCGAAAACGTATGTAGCTACTCCCAATGACAAAGTGAGGGAGTTTCTACGCCTCTTTAGATACTTCCAATGACAAAGTGAGGGAGTTTCTATACTATCCGTTGACAAATCCCAATGACACGTGAGGGATATGTCGACACTTCAAGTGATGACCCTTAAGTCAAATATTATCACTCGGGGGCTCGTGAGACCCTCGCAAAAACAGGTCACCATGACTTGTGTGACGCACTCCGTCTAATACTTTGACCATCGTCTTACTCCAAGACTCAGTCAAAGTGGGGGCTAACTGTAGACACCTACTTTTGTCCCCATTCCCGAAAGGGAAGGTTCGATGATGAGAACATAAATCTCCACTTGGCAACGCATCTCCTATAAAATAACGAATCTCAATCACCCTTTGTAGACACCTACTTTTGTCCCCATTCCCGAAAGGGAAGGTTCGATGATGAAAACGTAAATCTCCACTTGACAACGCATCTCCTATAAAATAACGAATCTCAATTCCCCTTTTCATTTCACCCGAAACCTGCTATTTATAGAAACCTGCTATTTATGGAAACATGCTAAAAATAGTAACTGCCGTAATGGGTAGTTGTTAAAAGTGGCAAGTCATAAAAGATAGAAACCTGTCAGAATTAGGTGTTGCACTCCAACATAAATCCTAAATGAGATAGAAATTGCGAGAGAATCCTATTCCTAATATGATTCGAAAGTAAGAGTCACGTATTAATTAAAATCCTAACGAGCCTAGAATTCGTAACGGGCCCAGACGCATCCCGTCACAAGGTTAATACGCACTTAAAGACTCAATTAAATCTCAAATACTCCGGATTCTAGGAATCCGAATCTGACTAAGAAAAACAGCCCAGATCCTATTTTCAACGCCTGGCTCTGGGCGCCGAAATCTTCGGCGCCCAAGCCTGGGCGCTGAAAATACCTGGTACGTATTTTTTCCTAATTCCTCGTGGATTAGAGTTCTGCAATTCTATCTTTCCACGAACTCTTTTTCTATAAATAGGGCCTTAAGTTCGACGTGAAAAGGACAACAACACACAATTATTATTCTGAGTATTGACTCTAAACCCCTAACCCTAAGCCTCACGCTGCAAAACCGATCACGCGTTCTGCCGCAATCGATCCATAAATCGAACAGAAAGTATCCCGTCCCATAATTTGAGATTCGTTAAATAAAAGGAGAAATAGCAAAGTCAAAGTGGTTAGTTTTCTGAGAACCGTGACGCACTTCTCAAGGGTGCGTCGTAATGTGTCCCTTTTCCATGGTTTAATTGCTTTCCTCGCCCTTTTATGAACTGTTAAACTAACTAAATCTGATTGTTCGACCACGCTTAATAAATATGATATTTTTGGGAAATTGGATTATCATGCTAGGTCCCTTAAAACAATCTAAATCAGATAATCGCGCTCGATCTAGTACTATATGTTGCATATTATTAAAATCAACTCAGATTAGTTTAATAGTTAACGCATGTCCCTTCAATTATTTATGCTGAGCTAGTAAGGATATCCTGCCTCTGGAGTTATCGAAGAGCGAGTACTCCTCTCGGTAGTTACAGTCCCCCGAACCCTCAATCTCTACCCTGCGGGTGTACGTTGAGCGATCCCCACCACCAGGGATCACAAGGGAACCTACGGCCGTCGTGGTCAAACATAATTGCACTCCCTTTATGTCACGATAACCGGGTTTTGTCAGTTTTTCTCATTGTCGTTAAAAACTGAATGGCGACTTCTATATTACTAGTCAATTGGGTGTAAACTCACAGGAAATCCAATTACACTTGATTTGACAAGAAAGAAGCGTCACACCCACGAGGGACGAGGTCACGCATTAGCCTCGCGCTTTTTCGACCCCCTCACAGTGGCGACTCCACTGGGGATAGTGAAGGAAATACTCGTGCTTGTAGGTAATCAAAATAGCCGAAGGGTGAAACGATCCTACCCCGCGTTTATTTCCCCATCAAGTTGGGATGACCTGAAAATCAGCATATTAATGTGAACAGGCAGAACCGCATAACGAATCTTGGCTCCCTTGGTGTTTCATCTCGGGAGTTGGGACTAAGGATACCCATCACCAACCGGGGGGTGCATACGCTTCGAATGTTGTCCACTCGCCACTTTCGCTAGTAGTACACCCGTCCCAAACCCAATCGCTCGCCCACTAGGTCCCTCTCGCCTGCATGCCCCCTTGGCTTGCACTTGCGGGTTGGCCTTCTGGGACGAAATTCGTCTGTTGAAAGCACTACCCCGACCGGGGCATGTGGTGGATCCGCGATAGAAGCGGTACCAAGCCAGGCGCAAATAACTACCCATAGAAACCCATCATAAACTACATGACATATTATTATTGCCTCATGA
Organism: Spinacia oleracea; assembly: GCF_020520425.1. Classification (NCBI taxonomy): domain Eukaryota; kingdom Viridiplantae; phylum Streptophyta; class Magnoliopsida; order Caryophyllales; family Amaranthaceae; genus Spinacia; species Spinacia oleracea. The sequence goes on from NC_079488.1 coordinate 18,023,357, forward strand.
TGGAATGTTAGTTATGTGTAGCGAAATATATGATTGCGTGTGACGAACTATCCTAGAAAACCAACGACCTTAAAAATTGCCCAAACGTTTATAAACACCAATTAGCCAAAGAGTTATACCGAAATACGTATTCCGCAAACCCGAACGATCGCCACAAAAATAAGCGACGCTCGGGATGGCCTGTAACGAAGCCCACAAACGCTGCACGACGCGTAAAGGACGTTATTAGGCAAGCACGCAATATCGAAGTCGCATAAACAAAAGTAGACGCAAACAGAAAACGAGAACCAGCCAGGGATGCATTTTCAACGCCCTTGGCTGGGCGCCGAAATTTCTCACGCCCTACGCTGGGCGCTGAAGTTGCTGCTTGGCCTTCTGGTCAGGTGCAGCAGCCTCGGTGCCCGCGCAAAAGGAAAATACGTAGCACAAAAAACCGTTTCTAAAAAAAAAATTGCTACGAGGGCGTAAGAAAAGGACCCGATTCTAAAAGCGACTCATTAAAAATAAATAACTCTTTGAGTCGTTGTTAGGCCTCCTACGACGACAATGCTCGGTACCAAAACCGAACCTGCCAATAATTATAAATGTCACACGGGCAAAGATTTTCGAAAATATAAAGAGTTCAAGTTACACACATAGTAGTCCAAATATACTAGTCCGACTTAAGGGTAGTCATAAAATGTCTAAAAACCGACTCACGAAACAAACTAATGTGTCTCATACTCCACAACAATAATGCAGGGCCCCTGAATACCTACCCGTGATAGCCATCAAGGAGCGCGATGGAAGAAGCATATCCCGAACATCTATACCTAGAGGTCGCACAAACCCAAGAGATGCATGCTTTGGGACACGACCCTCTACGTTCTCAAAGGCCACTCGCCTCAAAGAACCATACTATGCCAAAGACGCTCCCCAACTCACATGCTTTCGGGCTATTGTTTGGGTTAGAAAAGAAAAGAGCGAGGAATGAAACAGAAATTATGGCATTAGCCCTTCAAGATGAATTGTTCGATCCTACTAAGTTGATCGCTCCATCACCCTCAAAAGATGACCAAATCCAACGAGGGTGGCGCAAGACTTTCAAATGGACTAAAGCTCGTGGGATGAAGTTCAAGATATCTGCGGGAGAGGGTCCGATGTACGAAGAATTAGAGTCTGACTCCAAGTCCGAACCTAGAAAAATTGTAATCCCTCCCAAAAATGGTTTAGACCCGAAAATATCTACTCCGGGAGATCTTTTTGATGTAATGATTCATGACTTTAATAAGATAAACAAAAATTTTGAGTATATGCCGCTTAAAAATCCGAGTAATAATGCAGAATGTCTCGCCACTAATGAGCACGAAAAAGAGCCAGAAGAGGAATATACTGAACTAATAAAAGCTGTAAGTGAACAAGAACTCAAAACTCCTATAATTGAGGACACAGAATCGGTAAATATTGGAACAGAAGAAAATCCTAAAATCATTAAAATTAGCCTCACCTTAACTCCCACTGAAAAGGCCGATCTAATCTCCACTTTGCGGGAATTCGAGGGTGTCTTTGCTTGGTCCTACAAAGACATGCCAGGAATAGATCGAGAAATCGCTGAGCATAAAATTCCGCTAGATCCCAAAATGACGCCAGTAAAACAAAAGCTACGGCGGCTCAAACCAGAGATAGCCTTGAAAATAAAAGAAGAAGTCACTAAACAATTAGACGCCGGCTTCATAAAAGTCTCCAACTACCCAGAATGGGTGGCCAATATTGTCCCCGTAGCTAAAAAAGATGGACGAGTGCGAATGTGCGTAGACTTTCGAGACCTCAACAAAGCCAGTCCCAAAGATGACTTCCCTCTACCTCACATTGACATACTAGTAGACAACACCGCAGAACACGCGCTTCTCTCCTTTATGGACGGGTACGCCGGATATAACCACATACTTACTCCTTGGGGTACATATTGTTACACTGTAATCCCTTTGGTTTGAAAAACGCGGGGGCCACCTATCAAAGAACAGCCACCACGTTACTCCATGACATGATACACAAAGAAATCGAGGTCTATGTAGACGACATGATCGTCAAATCTAAAGACCGGCACGGTCACCTCCCGGCACTTAGAAAGTTCTTCACCCGAATCTTGAAATATAACATGAGACTAAATCCACAAAAATGTGTGTTCGGGGTAACCTCTGGAAAATTGCTAGGATATGTTGTTAGTACGCGAGGAATCGAGATTGACCCATCCAAGATCAAAGCCATTACCGAAATGCCCCCACCGAAAACTGAAAAAACAGATAAGGGGCTTCCTAGGAAAGCTGCAATACATTAGTAGGTTCATTTCCAAGCTTACTATGACTTGCGAGCCAATATTCAAAAAATTAAGAAAAGAAGAAAAAGCCGAATGGGATGAACAATGCCAAATTGCCTTCGATAAAATCAAAGAATATCTAAGCAAACCACCCGTCCTTTCCCCGCCTTTGCCCGGAATCCCTTTACGCCTATACCTAACCGTCACGGATACTGCAGCAGGAGCTATGCTCTCACAGTGTGTACATGGATCCGAGCGAGCCATTTACTACTTGAGCAAGAAGTTCATACAGTACGAGACGAGATACACAGAACTTGAGAAAACCTGCTTCGCCCTCGTCTGGGCATCCAAAAAACTCAGACATTACTTATTGGCCCACACCGTTCATATAGTGTCACAACTAGACCCCTTAAAATATATGATCGAAAAGCCCGCCCTAAATGGTCGCCTGTCCAGGTGGGTAGTCATGCTCTCAGAATTCGACCTAAAATTCATGCCAGAAAAAACAATCAAAGGAAGAGCGGTAGCCGAGTTCCTGGCCGAGCATGCCACGAATGAGGAAACCACGGAAGCTTACCTCCTCCTTGACGAGGAACTTCTGATGATACGAGACGACTATTGGACACTATACTTCGATGGCGCGTCCAATCAGAAGGGATGCGGCGTCGGAGTTCTCCTAGTCAGTCCCGAAGGGGCCCATATACCAATTTCCGTCAAACTTGACTTCGAGGCCACAAACAACGCCGCCGAATATGAAGCCTGCATAGTTGGGCTAGAGGCCGCAGTTAGCCTCGGAGTCAAGCATCTACAAGTCTTCGGGGATTCTTCCCTAATAATCAACCATATATCTAAAAGATGGAAGGTCTGAAGCACTAGTCTCTCAAAATATCAAGCTCACTTAGACCAAATAGTCGAGCAATTCGAAAAAATTGAGTATACGTACTTACCAAGAGACGACAACCAATTCACGGATGCACTAGCAAAGCTAGCTTCAATGCTCAACATCCCGAATGAATGGGACGGAATGACCCTTCGGGTCGAACGAAGGAAAGAGCCGGCTTATTGCTGTGCAATAGACTCCGAACCTGAAAACACCGAAGAAGAACCATGGTATACGGACATCCTTCGTTACAAAACAAATGGGGAATTCCCCCCAAACACCTCCCCGCGAGCACAAAAGGCCCTACGCCTCCTCGCTTCACAATATAGCATAATTCTGGGGGAACTGTATAAATACACGCCGAATAAAATCAAGTTACTTTGTGTCCACCAAAACCAAGCCCAAAGACTAATGGAAGAATACCATAACGGCGTGTGCGGACCCCATATGAACGGAAAAATGCTATCCCGAAAAATATCCCGCTCAGGGTACTATTGGACCACTATGGAAACCGATTGCCATCACTTTGTAAAAACTTGCCCAAAATGCCAAATCTTCAGTAACCTTAACCACTTGCCTCCCTCAGAACTATACACCTTCACTTCTCCATGGCCCTTTTCCACCTGGGGTATAGATATAATCGGCAAGGTAACACCAACAGGCGTAGGGGGACACGAGTACGTTTTAGTCGCAATTGATTACTTCACTAAATGGGTAGAGGCAGCCTCCTATGCAAAATTAACGGCCAAACATGTCGCTCGATTCCTAGAAAAGAACATATTCTGTCGATACGGGGTTCCACATGAAATCATAAGTGACCAAGGTTCCCACTTTAGGGCCGAAGTCCAAGACCTGCTCGAAAAATATCATGTCAAACATCATAAATCCTCTCCCTATAGGCCGCAAATGAACGACGCGGTAGAGGCGGCCAACAAAAATATTAAAGTCATAATCGAAAAAATGGCCGAAAATTATAAGGATTGGCCTAACAAATTACACTTCGCATTATGGGGCTATCGAACCTCAATCCGCACCTCCATTGGAGTAACACCCTACTCTTTAGTATACGGAATGGAAGCAGTTCAACCGATCGAGTTGGAAATTCCCTCCCTCCGGATCGTCCTAGAAAGCAAGCTGCCTGAGGCCGATTGGGTTCAAGCTAGGTACGACGAGCTCGTCCTTTTAGACGAACGGAGGTTGAGAGCTTTACATCATGTGCAAGTGTATCAAAAGCGCATCGCAAGGCAATTCAACAAAAGAGTCAAACCTCGAAATATCAAAGAAGGCGATTTTGTGTTAAAAGAAGTCAGCGCACCTACTACGGACCCTCGAGGAAAATTCCGGCCTAATTGGACCGGACCATATTTTGTAAAGACCATCCTACCTGGCGGAGCAGTCCAACTAGCCGACATAGATGGAGCGGAATTCGCTAACCTCACGAATTTAGACCAATTGAAAAAGTACTATATTTAATAAATTTCAGTCCGGAGTGAAGGCATCTAATAAAACACATTAAGACTCATAAGCAAGCATTCTACGCATTACTCTAGACAAACGGCTTAAAACTCGCTAAACTAGAAAGGACGAAGGACAAAGTTTCAGCGCCCAGGACTGTGCGCCTTTATTTTTAACGCCCAGGCCTGGGCGCCGATATATCCTACGCCCGTGAATGGGCGTCATTCTCTCTTGCCACCTATCCTCCCGCTTCTGCAAGTGTTCGTACTCCTTTTTCGAATCATCAAAAGAACCACGAACACTTGGGGGGGGGGGGGGGGAAGCAGATGTGTAATGAACACCCCTTTCAAAAATCAAAGCTAGAACTACGCGCGACCTGATTCTGACAAGATACGTAGGCAATCCTTATCAAGGATTCGGTCCAATAAATATTAAAAAATAATAAAGTCATGCAACACATCAAGAAGAAAGGATATTACAAAGGGCACTATACCCTAACCCATGCACGGGCAAGACCAAATAGAATGAAAAACAAAGCCACAAGAGTTTTCAGGAACAAGCCCAACAAAGGAGTATGGCACGAGTCGGCAAAAAACGAAAAAAATAGTGAACATGCATATGTAATACCCCAAATAATCGGCTAGTCTAAAAATATGTGTGCACTCTTGTATGAACTCATTTTTTTATATACGGAATTCTTTCTCTTTTCGAAATTCGTCGTTGGTTTAAAAAGCTAGTACTGCTATAAAATGTTGAGGCAAAGCCCATGGAAGGCTCAAAACATTCTTGCACCAAAAAATTGGCAAAAAATAAAAGATATATACATGCGGAATACAAGAATGAATATATACAAAACAAGAGGCAAGCCTAAGACTCATCAACGGCTTCATGTCTCCAAGCCTCGCCGGTCCATCCATTCCACTCCCCGTGGTATGAGGACCCCCAGCCAGAATCACCCCAAAAATGAGGCTGTGGCTGCAACTCGGGACTAGGCTCTCGAGCCACCGACACGGAACGTCGCCTACGCTCCGCCTCAGACCTCTCCCCGGAAGAACTCACCCCCACATCGGAACGGCGATGCCGTAGGGGCGAGTGCCGTGCCCTCTCTCTCTCCTCACGACCGCGTCCCCCGCCCGAGGGACCCGCGTCATCGGCCCCGGCTCGTCCAGCCCCCGTCTACAAAAACAAAAGAGGGTGAGTAACGGAAAACGAAACAAAAGGTACAGATCAAAAGAAAAAAGAGGGCACATTACCCGAGTGGAGTGGGGGTTCCTGCAAGAAAGTGCAGATCGGGCCCGAACCAACGCGGACTTCAACCGGTTGATCACCCCCACCATCGCGTTGGCCGTACGAGCCGGAACCTGAAACAGGAACGTTAGTAACAAAAGAAAAAAGAAAGATATAAGAAGAGTGCACAAATAAAAGGTGCATACCGCCTGTACTCCCTCAGGGAGCGGAGCATGGAAAACCCGGTCTTACGGGAAAGTCTCCACAATCTCGGATCCACTCTCTCCGGTATACGAGATCCGAGCATCGGGAAGCACCCATCCCCCTAACAAAGGGTCATGATACTCCTGCATAAAACACATAAACATAAATACATAAGCACGAGCATGAAAAGCCTAACAAAAGAAATCAGTACCAAAAGAGAGAGCAACTCACAACGCCAGGCTCCGGGAGACGAAGGGAATCCTGGATAAACTGATAATAGCTAGCTCCCGCTATCACCAACTCCGTCGCCGACACACCAGTCCTCGAGTAGACCCTCCACGACTCGTCTATCGAACGAGTAGACAGCATGGTCGCAGGTGGAGGCTTAGGCACCGAAAAAACCCCGACCGTCTGCATACGTACCCGCTCTCCCAGGTACCAGACAGGGTCGCGGCGGCCAACGAACAAGACCCGCATCTGGCTCAGGGCATAACTATCCCTGACCGAAGCATAAGTACCCCTAAAGGAGAGCCATGGGGTCCAAACCACCTGTTTCGTACGGACACGGTCAGATCTCGCACATAGAAAATAAAAGAAAAATGACGAAATACGAGATAGAGGATAAGATTCTGTACATGCTCAGGGTTCCCGTCCCGAATGAGGACCCACACGGTATCGGGCGGTGGACACGCAGTCAGCTTCTTCTTCCAACCCCAACGACGACCGGTAGGGTACTGCAAAGGCCTCTGCCCCTTTCGGGGAGCCAGCCAAGGCAAGTGCTCAAAAGCCCACAGCTATAAAAGGAAAAGACAATAATACGTCATAAAAAGAGGGGCCCGGTAAAGGCAAGAAAACAAAAGAAAGGCTAGGCACATACCTCGATCAAACGCGGCACTCCCGCCAATGTAATGACAAAGTGACGTCTGCACGGGTCCGAGTCGCGCACCGTCAAACTCATCTGGCCGACGAGCGTCGCGTAGCCCAAATCGCCCCAACAATAGTCACCCAGCATAGACACGTCCTCCACCATGCCTATCCACCTCGGGTCAAAGGTGTCAGTCGGACCCGATAGAAAAGTGCAAGTAATAAAATGGAGGTAGAACAGCCGGGCCTGTCTCGAAGACGACTCCTCCACCCCATGCTCCAGGGCCCACATCAGTTCAACAAAAGGTATCCCACGGGGCTGGTACGAAGGCAATCTCATGCCCATCCACGAGCCCAGAAGCCTGGTACCCTCAGCAACGGTCGGCGGTGGGCCGTCCAACCCCAGGCGAACAGGGTTCCCTGTAAAGGTCAAGCCCGTCAAAGCTGTGTAGTCCTCAGGAGTGATCGTCATCTCACCCCAAGGAAAATGGAATGTGTTGGTGGTATCCCACCAGCACCTCATGAGCGACCGCAGAAAGGACAGGGAGATGTTAAGCCGCAGTATCTCCCAGAAGGTCTCGACCACCGGAAAAAGTGAGCTCGCCCTCACCAAAGCCTGGGCGTCCGAGCTCAGAAAACCAAAAGTAGTCTCGCTCGTCGCTGCACCGTAGCCGCGAACCGTAGTGTCCCTCCTCGCTCGTCACGTGGTGCTCTAGGTCGTAGTGCAGGTCTTGACCGTCGTAGAACTTAGGACCCACCCATAGGGGTCCCGCGCCAGTAGACTGACGCGTCATGCCACGCTCCTCGTGGCCACCAGAAGGAGGTGACAACTCGTCAGACATGCTGATCAACGATACAACAAGGCATTATACCTGTAACAAAATTGGCACTCACACCAATCACTAAAAAGTGCATTCCGCTCATAAAATGGAGTCATACAATTTTTGTTCCCTAAAAACATGATACTAAGTTCATATTGAGCAAAAATTCCCTAAGTGAAAAAAATTATATTAACGCCAACAAAATCAAAATTCTTCCATAATTTGTCATTCATGAATTATGAGGAACGCAAGCAATATACCAAAAGCACCTACATTGTAAGAAAACACTAGAGTCGTAGGAATACTTGGGGGCTAGTATAAACATGCCCAAATTCAACAAGAATCAGCATACTTGCGAAAATTAACATGCACAAACTAATTAACATGTTATGTAGAACATTTCCAACTATCTGATTGAAGGAAAGGGGCACAAAATCAAAAACCCTCAAATCAATTTCATGCACAAAAAAACTTGACCAAAAATACTGAAATTGACAAAAAAGCTCAAAATTACTGAAAATTACTTACATTAGGAAGATTAGGGAGTGACTTGGAGTAGAATTCGCAAAGAAAAGTGAAGAAACGAGCAAAAAATCAGTTGAAAGAGGTGAGGAGTTTGAGCGAAAATGGCGGAAATGGGAAAGGAAGGAGACGGTCCGCGTATTTAAAGACCAGTCTCCCCTTCGCATTTTCAACGCCCAGCTCTGGGCGTTAGAAATTCTCGCGCCCAGAGCTGGGCGCTGAAAGTGTTTCCCAGACAGCGAATATTCGCTGTCGGGCACGCGCAATCCCTATTTGTGTAAAACATCCGTTATCTGGACATTTCTTTCCCAAAAACGGTATTTTGCAATATCGTTAACAAAAAACATATACACAGTGTGGACCCACTTATAGGACACACCTAATCGGGAAATATTGCGACCCACCAACAGGTTGTGATCGCGAAAAGCCCTTCTACATGGGCAAAACGAAAAAGCAAGAAATTCAAAATGGGCTCGTCCACCCTCAGCGGGCGAGGTTTGCATCACTAGCCACGCAGGTCCTCAGTTTTCGAAAAATATAATCTTCAAAAAACAAAAATGAAACAGGCTCGCCATCTTTAGCCGACGGGGTCTACGTCACAAACCACGTAGGTCCTTATTTTCAAAAAGCACAAACAAAATTCAAAATAGATTCGTCCACTTCTATCGGACGGGGTGTCCACCCTTTGCGGACAGGTTTGCCATCTTCAGCCGGCGGGGTCTACGTCATAAACCGCGTAGGACCTTATTTTCAAAATTCAAAAAATAGATTCGTCCACTTCTATCGGACGGGGTGTCCACCCTTAGCGGACAGGCTCGCCATCTTTAGCCGGCGGGGTCTGCGTCACTAACCGCGCAGGTCCTTAGTCGCTGCAGCGATAACTTTGTCTGGTTTTCCGTTTTTCCAAAAAAAAAGAACGATGTGAGTAGCTTTCCCTTTTTCCAAAGATTGGTTTTCCGTTTTTCCAAAAAAAAAGAACGATGTGAGTAGCTTTCCCTTTTTCCAAAGATTGGTTTTCCGTTTTTCCAAAAAAGAACGATGTGAGTAGCTTTCCCTTTTTCCAAAGATTGGTTTTCCGTTTTTTCCAAAAAAGAACGATGTGCTGGATTTTCCTTTGTTTTACGTCCCATAAAAACAAGGGGGTTTTCTCGTTTAGCTAACCCTGAAAATCAGAATCTTTAAAAACATTTCTACCTCGTGATTGGGCTTGGCCATGCCCAATTACACTTTATAGCTTTGATTTCGAAAACGTATGTAGCTACTCCCAATGACAAAGTGAGGGAGTTTCTGCGCACCTTTAGATCCTTCAAATGACAAAGTGAGGAAGTTTCTATACTATCCGTTGACAAATCCCAATGACACGTGAGGGATATGTCGACACTTCAAGTGATGACCCTTAAGTCAAATGTTATCACTCGGGGGCTCGTGAGACCCTCGCGAACAGGTCACCATGGCTTGTGCGACGCACTCCGTCTAATACTTTGACCATCGTCTTACTCCAAGACTCAGTCAAAGTGGGGGCTAACTGTAGACACCTACTTTTGTCCCCATTCCCGAAAGGGAAGGTTCGATGATGAAAACGTAAATCTCCACTTGACAACGCATCTCCTATAAAATAACGAATCTCAATTCCCCTTTTCATTTCACCCGAAACCTGCTATTTATAGAAACCTGTTATTTATGGAAACCTGCTAAAAATAGTAACTGCCGTAATCGGTAGTTGTTAAAAGTGGCAAGTCATAAAAGATAGAAACCTGTCAGAATTAGGTGTTGCACTCCAACATAAATCCTAAATGAGATAGAAATTGCGAGAGAATCCTATTCCTAATATGATTCGAAAGTAAGAGTCACGTATTAATTAAAATCCTAACGAGCCTAGAGTTCGTAACGGGCCCAGACGCATCCCGTCACAAGGTTAATACGCACTAAAAGACTCAATTAAATCTCAAATACTCCGGATTCTAGGAATCCGAATCTGACTAAGAAAAACAGCCCAGATCCTATTTTCAACGCCTGGCTCTGGGCGCTGAAAATACCTGGTACGTGTTTTTTCCTAATTCCTCGTGGATTAGAGTTCTGCAATTCTATCTTTCCACGAACTCTTTTTCTATAAATAGGGCCTTAAGTTCGACGTGAAAAGGACAACAACACACAATTATTATTCTGAGTATTGACTCTAAACCCCTAACCCTAAGCCTCACGCTGCAAAACCGATCACGCGTTCTGCCGCAATCGATCCATAAATCGAACAGAAAGTATCCCATCCCATAATTTGAGATTCGTTAAATAAAAGGAGAAATAGCAAAGTCAAAGTGGTTAGTTTTCTGAGAACCGTGACGCACTTCTCAAGGGTGCGTCGTAATGTGTCCCTTTTCCATGGTTTAATTGCTTTCCTCGCCCTTTTATGAACTGTTAAACTAACTAAATCTGATTGTTCGACCACGCTTAATAAATATGATATTTTTGGGAAATTGGATTATCATGCTAGGTCCCTTAAAACAATCTAAATCAGATAATCGCGCTCGATCTAGTACTATATGTTGCATATTATTAAAATCAACTCAGATTAGTTTAATAGTTAACGCATGTCCCTTCAATTATTTATGCTGAGCTAGTAAGGATATCCTGCCTCTGGAGTTATCGAAGAGCGAGTACTCCTCTCGGTAGTTACAGTCCCCCGAACCCTCAATCTCTACCCTGCGGGTGTACGTTGAGCGATCCCCACCACCAGGGATCACAAGGGAACCTACGGCCGTCGTGGTCAAACATAATTGCACTCCCTTTATGTCACGATAACCGGGTTTTGTCAGTTTTTCTCATTGTCGTTAAAAACTGAATGGCGACTCCTATATTACTAGTCAATTGGGTGTAAACTCACAGGTAATCCAATTACACTTGATTTGACAAGAAAGAAGCGTCACACCCACGAGGGACGAGGTCACGCATTAGCCTCGCGCTTTTTCGACCCCCTCACACCCTTTTCATTTCACCCGAAACCTGCTATTTATAGAAACCTGCTATTTATGGAAACCTGCTAAAAATAGTAACTACCGTAATGAGTAGTTGTTAAAAGTGGCAACTCATAAAAGATAGAAATCTGTCAGAATTAGGTGTTGCACTCCAACATAATCCTAAATGAGATAGAAATTGTGAGAGGAATCCTATTCCTAATATGATTCGAAAATAAGAGTTACGTATTAATTAAAATCCTAACGAGCCTAGAGTTCGTAACGGGCCCAGACGCATCCCGTCATAAAGTTAATACGCACTAAAAGACTCGAACAAGTCTCGAACACTCCGGATTCTAAGAGTCCGAATCTGACAAAGAAAACGGCCCAGACCCTATTTTCAACGCCTGGCTCTGGGCGCCGAAATCTTCGGCGCCCAGCCCTGGGCGCTGAAATTACCTGGGACGTGTTCTTTCCTAATTCCTCGTGGATTAGAGCTCTAAAATTCTATCTTTCCACGAACTCTTTTCTATAAATATAGCCCCAAGATCGACGTGAAAACACAATTATTATTCTGAGTATTGACTCCAACCCCTAAGCATAAGCCTCACGCTGCGAAATTGATCACGCGTTCTGTCGCAATAGATCCAAAACTCGAACAGAATGTATCCTGTCCCGTATCTTGAGATTTGTTAAATAAAAGGAGAAATAGCAAAGTCAAAGTGGTTAGTTTTCTGAGAACCGTGACGCACCTCTCAAGGGTGCGTCGTAATGTGTCAATTTTCCTTGATTTAATTGCTTTCCTCGCCCTTTTATGAACTGTTAAACTAATTGAATCTGATTGTTCTATCACGCCTAATAAAGATAATATTTTTGGGAAATTGGATTATCATGCTAGGTCCCTTAATACAATCTAAATCAGATAATCGCGCTCGATCTAGTATTATATGTTGCATATTGTTAAAATCAACTCAGATTAGTTTAATAGTTAACGCATGTCCCTTCAATTATTTATGCTGAGCTAGTAAGGATATCCTGCCTCTGGACTTATCGACGAGCGAGTACTCCTCTCGGTAGTTACAGTCCCCCGAACCCTCAATTTCTATCCTGCGGGTGTACGTTGAGAGATCCCCACACCAGGGATCACAAGAGAACCTATGGCCGTCGTGGTCAAACATAATTGCACTCCCTTTATGTCACGATAACCGGGTTTTGTCAGTTTTTCTCATTGTCGTTAAAAACTGAATGGCGACTCCTATATTAATAGTCAATTGGGTGTAAACTCACAGGAAATCCAATTACACTTGATTTGACAAAAAGAAGCGTCACACCCACGAGGGACGAGGTCACGCATTAGCCTCGTGCTTTTTCGACCCCCTCACAGATGGACGCAGTAATAGCATACAAGGAGAGGGGAGAACTTCCCGAAGATAAGCTACAAGCAAGAAAGTTGAAAAGATTCAACAGATGGTTCATCATGGATGCCAACGGAGAGCTCATGAGGAAGTCATTCTCAGCTCCACTGCTGAAATGTGTAGGGCCAACCGATGCTGACTACATCCCGAGAGAGATCCACCTCGGCACATGTGGAAATCACATCAAAGGTAGAACCTTGGCACATAAGGCGCTTCGGGCCGGATCTTGGTGGCCCACCATGGTTTCCGAAGCAAAATCGATGACGAGGAAGTGTGAGAAATGCCAGAAATTCGCACCGGCTATCCACCAACCAGCTCAAACCCTACAATCAACGCTCTATCCCTTACCATTCGCACAATGGGGGTTGGACATCATTGGTCCCTTCGCCTCAGCTGTGAACCAGAAGAAGTGGTTGATAGTAGGAGTCGACTATTTCAGCAAGTGGATTGAAGTCGAGGCAGTTTCTTCCATCAATGAGCCACAAGTTTGTCGGTTCATCTGGCAAAACATCATCACAAGGTTCGGCATACCGAGGTTGATGGTCTTCGACCATGGAAACTAGTTTGATAACACCCGCTGCAAAAGTGGTGCAAGCAGTTCGGTATCCACCTAGCTTACTCAGTAGTGTGCCATCCTCAAAGCAACGAGCAAGCCGAAGCCACAAACAAACTCATCCTCAACGCACTCAAGAAGATAGTTGAGGACGAGAAGAGCAAATGTCTAGAGGAGCTTCCTAGAACGCTTTGGTCCCTTCGGACCACCGACAAAGAGGCCACTGGACAAACACCTTTCCACCTGGTATACGGTTCCGAGGCTGTCATCCCTATAGAGATCGGAACAGAAAGCTTGAGGATCCAAGCATACAACAAGTATGATGGAGTCCACGGAGAGAGAAACGACCAACTTCTGTCTGAAGCTCTCGATCTACTAGATGAAGCTCGGAACGACGCCAGAACTCTCAACGCAACCTACTTACAAAGAGTCAGCAAGCATTACAACCGAAGAGTCAACGCCAGACCCCTGAAGGTTGGCGTCCTAGTGCTCAGAAACGCCGCCGCATTTCAGAAAGGAAGGATCCATGGGAAACTCACTACTACAAAATTGAGAAAAGGTAACGAATTAAATGAAGCGCCTTAACAACATAATCGTACTCTATAGAAAAGAGAACGGTTAAGTGAGATGAACGTTTTCACAATAATAATCTAAAAAACGTATAGGACTGCCCACCGTTTTCTATACCGTATCCCCAATTAAATATTTTTAAAACTAAATTTCAATTCGAATAGAGAACCAATATCTAGCCAACCGTTCTGTATACTTTCGCAAGGTTAATGACTTTGGCAAGCTTAATCGCATATCCCTGTTAAAATTCCGAAAATCTCGCTAATATTATATACATTATACAAGCACTACATAGTTGCCACGCCGAAACCCTAACCCCAACTCCCTTTACGGCTTTACCCTGCCTCCTTCATCCTCTACACAACTCTTTTCACATCTTCTCTAATACATTTCTTTGTCTACTCCAATTCTCCTTATTGTCATGTTTCTAATTCTTCTTATAGTTAATTTCTTTATCCTGATTTAAATTAGAGGACTTCATCATTATTGTTGCTATTGTTAATGTCGTTTCAAGATTAGGAAGCAAGGGCGGTTGATAGATTCCGCTGAATAATCCAATTGGGTTGAGGAGGTTCTACATCAACTGTTAGCTCACCTTCAAGAGGTAGCCACAAGCCAACGCCGTGAATCTATGATGCGAGCTCAACGTCATTCTCTCGCCCCCTTCGCCATTATTATCACCATCTGATATATTTTAGGTGCGTTTTCGATCTTGGCAATCAGCAGCCTTAACGGTGAGATCTTCCATCAGACTTGGCAAACCTTTCCAGGTAGAGTAGGACGCCGGCGGGAGGTAAACTGAGAAAGTGTAGCAGGTGCGGAGGACGTTGGCGACTCGGAGGGGAATTCATTGATGAGACGGTTGAGAGTATAACGATAACAAAAACAGGGTAAAGATATTAGAATCTTTCAAGAAGAAGCCCAGTCAATTACCACTTTCATTTTTCTTGAATCTTGATAGTGGAGCAGTTTCAAAATAATAATAAAATCTTGATAGTGGAGTTTGTTGTATTTTGTTTTGATATGTAATTTTCTGTATAGTTTGGGTATTCGTGTTCTAGTTATCAATTTTTTTATGTTTATTAAGTTTGCAATTTGATTTGTAAAGTTGACCTTTTGATTAATTTTCTCAATGGGTTCCAATTGTTTTTGTTAATACGGAGTACGAGTACTAGTTACTTTGGAATTTTGATATTGTGTGTTTGAGAATCGTACAAATGAGAGGAGGAGCCATTCAAATTTCTGGTTGCAATAATAATTATTTTTTTTAATAAAAAAAGGAAGAACATATAACAGTTACCTATCATACCCGTTCTCTTTTCATGGAGCTTATAAAACGGTCAAGCATGGAACGCGTATCATTTCCCCTTGCATTTCGAGTAGGGAATACGTAATGGTTGTCTTTGACCACCGTACTCTATACAAGGGTATATAAAACGCCTCTTCTACCCGTTTTATAAACTTTATAGCGCGTTGAGTTGAAGAACGCCTGTAAGACGTTCTATAAAGCCTATTTCAACAGTACTCTTTGCCCTTTTTTGTAGTAGTGACTCTCAGCAACCTGGGAGGGACCATACATCATCCATTCTGAAAAGAGGGCTGACACTTTTATGCTTAAGCAATTAGATGGAACAATCTTGAAGAACCATTGGAATGCCGATGTTCTCAAGAAATATTTTGTATGATCTTACCCTCTTTGTAATCCAAGTAAGTCGTTTAATGAGAAGAGGAAAGCCTTTGGCACCATGTGTTTCATTAAACATATCTCTCTATTTATTTCATTGTCCTTTCATTTATATGCATGCAACTTCGGATCTGATCAATCCGAAGCTAAAATCAATCTGAGCTAACCATTCCTTAGACAAAAATCCAAGAAATAGTTAACTCAAATAACCAACGCCCCAGGGTATCGTCCAAAATCCCCGGATTTGCGATACGTCGGAAAACTCTGTTCGCAACAACAGTCACTCGAATCAAGTTATAAAGACTTCGGCTCAGATCCACGGATCGCCGGAGCCATAACTAAGAGTCAGACTAGCGGTTTCTTGCCCAGGTTTCCGAACCACAAGAAACCGGAAGAACAAAACGAGCCTCTTAGCAGATCGACGGATCTGAAGAACTCAAAATCAAAATGAGTCTCTTAGCAGATCTACGGATTTGAAGAACTCAAAAACAAAAATGAGTCTCTTAGCAGATCTACAGATTTGAAAAACTCAAAAACCAAAATGAGTCGCTTAGCAGATCTACGGATTTGAAGAACTCAAAAACGAAATGAGTCTCTTAGCAGATCTACAGATTTGAAGAACTCAAAAACTTGGCTAAAGCAGACATGCAAAGCTAAAGGAAAGTCAGACATAGGCAAAGCAATCAAATAGCAAATCGAAGTCATTTTTCATTCAATATTTCGAGGAAAAGAGTGGTTACATCAACTAAAGCTCGGAATGACCAGAGAAATCCTCAAAAATTGAAAACAAAATGACTCTACAGCTAAAATCGGCAGCCATCAACAGATCATTTCGGCCTACCGAAGTACAAAGAAAGCAAAAATGAATTATTAAAGTACAACGCAGCGCCTATTAGGTTATGATACATATGAATAAACAAAAATCATGCGGAAAAACCATAAAGCCAGGAAACATATTATTTACACATAATCATTTAGCATAATTCAGATGCATACACTTTGTAGCGTGCCCTCCCTAGCTGCGCCCGAACCGAACAAGAACAAGTCTTTAGGACTCCAAATGTCGTCCCTCTGTAGATAGTCCACAACACGTCCGGATCCGCCTTAAGATTGACCAACTAGAATCGCCCTTAAGGTACTATAAATTTCGGCTAATAGGGCAAGTGTTTGTGGCTGATTTTTGCTTGAAAATCTTACCTTTGAATACTTCAATTCTCGATGTAAATATGTGAACCTAGGCACCTATTTATAGAGTTATGGAAAAGGACTTGGAATCCTATTAGGATACTAATTTATTTAATTATAATCCTACTAGGACTCTAATTAAATAAACTAAATCTTTTAGGATTAGATTTAATCATATGACGAATCCCGGTAGCCTTAGGATTCGAGTAACACACTTCGAGAGATACGCTAGCACAGCACGCAGGCCTTACAGCCTAAGCACAGCGCCAGCCCACTCGTCGCAGCTCCGCGCGCGCGCCAAGGCCATTTGCTGGGCCTGGCCTTACGCTGGGCCTGGCGTGGCTTGGCAGCGTGTGTTTGGGCGCTTGGGCTTGCTGGGCGTAGGCCTGGCTTCGTGCTGGGCCTTCGTCTAGCAAGTCTCGTCCGATGCTAATTCGTACGACGCGCTTCCGATTAAATTCCCGATTCCGGAATTAATTTCCGATACGAACAATATTTAATATTTTCGATTCCGGAATTAATTTCCGTTTCGAACAAATATTTAATATTTCCGTTTCCGGAATTGTTTTCCGATTTCGATAATATTTCCGATTCTGACAATATTTCCGTTTCCGGTAATATTTCCGATTCCGGCAATATTTCCATTTCCGATAATATTTTCCGATACGTACCATGTTTCTGTTTCCGGCAACATCTACGACTTGGATAATATTTATATTTCCGATACGATCCATATTTCCGTTTCCGGCAATATCATCGTTTCCGGAGTATTCATTTCTTGCCTTTGACGATCTCAGCTCCCACTGAAACCAAGATCCGTCGATTCCGAATATCCATAGATGGAGTATTTAATTCCATTAAATACTTGATCCGTTTACGTACTATTTGTGTGACCCTACGGGTTCAGTCAAGAGTAAGCTGTGGATTAATATCATTAATTCCACTTGAACTGAAGCGGCCTCTAGCTAGGCATTCAGCTCACTTGATCTCACTGAATTATTAACTTGTTAATTAATACTGAACCGCATTTATTAGACATAACATTAAATGCATACTTGGACCAAGGGCATTATTTCCTTCAGTCTCCCACTTGTCCTTAGGGACAAGTGTGCATTTCCTAATTCCTTTGTCGCACGATGCTTGCTCTTGAACATAAGGTAAGAGTTGTCATCCTTATTACGTCCAGAGGTGTTTCTCGGTTTCAGAGTTCAACTGATCAAATAAACAGATAATCATAACCTATGATTCATCCGAGCACGGCCATGCATTTTACAGTTTCTAGCTCTCCGAGTGGCCTTGTACAACTTTTAAGCATCTCATCCCGATTTATGGGAGGACAATCTGTTAGGTTATGATACATATGACTGTTAGGTTATGATACATATGACAATTCATAAATCATGCGGAAAAACCATAAAGCCAGGAAAGCATATTATTTACACATAATCATTTATGATAGTTTAGATGCATACACTTTGTTGCGTGCCTTCCCTAGCTGCGCCCGAACCGAACAAGAACAAGTCTTTAGGACTCCAAGTGTCGTCCCTCCGTAGATAGTCCACAGCACGTCCGGATCCGCCTTAAGCTTGACCAACTAGGATCGCCCTTAAGGTACTTAGAATTTTCGGTTAGTATAGGCAATTGTATGACTAAATTTTTGCTCTCAAAAATCACTTTGAATACTTGAATACTCTATCCAAAATAATGACCCTAGGCCTTTATTTATAGAGGTATGGAAAGGGAATCGTAATCCTATTAGGATACGAATTAATTAAACTAGAATCCTAATAGAATTCTTATTTAATTAATTCATCCTTTTAGGTTTAGGAATTTAATCATATGTCGAAACCTGATTGCTTTAGGATTCGTATAGCACACAAACACACACGCACGCACAGCAGCCCACGAGGGGGGCCATGCGCGCGCGCGCAGCCCTCGAGCTCGCAGCCCACTGCCACAAGCCCACACGCTGCCGCAGCCTTGGCGCGCGCTGGGCCTGCCTTTGCGGTGGGCCTGGCGCAGCCTTGGCTGGTGCGTTTGTGGCGCGCTGGCTTGCTGGGCGATGGCCCGGCTTCGTGCTGGGCCTTCGTCTGGCAGGCCTCGTCCGATGCTAATTCGTACGATACGCTTCCGATTAATTTCCCGATCCCGGAATTCATTTCCGATACGAACAATATTCAATATTTCCGATTCCGGAATTAATTTCCGTTTCGAACAAATATTTAATATTTCCGTTTCCGGAATTATTTTCCGATTCCGATAATATTTCCGATTCTGACAATATTTCCGTTTCCGGCAATATTTCCGATTCCGGCAATATTTCCATTTCCGATAATATTTTCCGGTACGTACCATGTTTCCGTTTCCGGCAACATCTACGACTTGGATATTATTTATATTTCCGATACGATCCATATTTCCGTTTCCGGCAATATCATCGTTTCCGGAGCATTCATTTCTTACCTGTGACGATCTCAGCTCCCACTGAAACCAAGATCCGTCGATTCCGAATATCCATAGATGGAGTATTTAATGCCATTAAATACTTGATCCGTTTACGTACTATTTGTGTGACCCTACGGGTTCAGTCAAGAGTAAGCTGTGGATTAATATCATTAATTCCACTTGAACTGAAGCGGCCTCTAGCTAGGCATTCAGCTCACTTGATCTCACTGAATTATTAACTTGTTAATTAATACTGAACCGCATTTATTAGACTTAACATAGAATGCATACTTGGACCAAGGGCATTATTTCCTTCAGTCTCCCACTTGTCCTTAGGGACAAGTGTGCATTTCCTAATTCCTTTGTCGCTCGATGCTTGCTCTTGAACATAAGGTAAGAGTTGTCATCCTTATTATCTCCAGAGGTGTTCCTCAGTTTCAGAGTTCAACTGATCAAATAAACAGATAATCATAGCCTATGATTCATCCGAGCACGGCCATGCATTTCACAGTTTCTAGCTCTCCGAGTGGCCTTGTACAACTTTTAAGCATCTCATCCCGATTTATGGGAGGACAATCCCAATCTTGCGATCTTGAGATTAGACTTCGTTTGATAGGTGATTACCTGAGCGTTGCCTTTATAGCCTCCTTTTACGGTGCGACGGTTGGTCAACGTCAAAGCAACCAGTTGTCAAACAAGTAGTCTCAAATCACTCAGGTATTGAGGATTTAGTGTCTAATAATTTTAATGAAATTTACTTATGACAGATTTTCATCTCTTACAGTAAAGTTTCATAGGTCTTGTCCGATACTAGTCTTCCCAAAGTAAGTATCTATGCAAATGATTATGACATTGCCATGTCCACATATTTCAAGAAACAGAACTACTAGTCATCTTGCATTCTAACCGTCTAATGTTTTCTATGCGTCCAATTTTATAGAAAACTCCGACTAGGGACCATTTTCAACCTTTGACATTCAAGTTCACTTGATAGGCATTTCTTAGTCACAGGGCTGGTCCTGACAGTCTATCTTGAATATATCGTCAAATTGAAGGGACTCATCATTTATTACTAAACCAAGATTAAATGGAATATGAAAATTCATTTCATATATGATAAATGTTCAACCCCAATGTTTTACAACCATGGGCCTCAAACCCATCTTTAAAACAGTTCATGGAATTCAAAGCTATGCTTGATTTCCAGTGCCACAATGTGAGTGTTGTTTCTCACTTGTTGCATAGGTTTAGTTATCATGCTTTGCCAATCTTAATATCCTTTTCATCGAATGTTCTTCGAGATAGATGATAAGATCTTTTGAGTATGTTTATTTTGTGATCTAATCTTTCTTGCTACAATAGTGGTTCTACGCATTTTGCAACGAAGAACCATTAAGTCAACAGACATGTGATCTTCCTAAGTTCAATGAAGAACTCATATAAACAACTATATTTTATTGCTTCTTAGGCAATAATTACTTTTACTTCAACTGTATAGGTTGGTAGTGATGCTTTGTTTGGATCTACTTATCCAAGCAGTTCACAGATATGTGGAAGACTCTCCAACTATATCTTAGAACATAGAAATTATTATTTTAATTTCCCACGCAACAACTCATGGTCTCCAATCCATGTTGCCATTTCAAAACACGATGCTCTATAGCCCGTCCTTATCAATGGTTAACTCCAAAGGGTCTTGCTTGATCCATTGCCAGTGTTTATGCGTGTAGCATCAATATTTAGCATATCTTTATTTCCTTGAATCAAGAACTATTCCTATGTACCTTTTCAAGTACCATAAGTATTCTTGATCTCAATCTAGTTGATCTTTACTTAGATCAATAGAGATTGGTATATGTTCGTCATGGCTAAAGTCATACGATACGTTTTTGGCGATCCTCATATTATATCATACAGAATAATTCCCAATTGAATTCTATTCATGTAACTTTAGCTCATCTAGTTTCAGTAGATACTAAATCCAGCTAAATTCTTTGACATATAATATAGGTTTAAGAATCTTACTTAGATTCTTTGATGTTTAACTTAGTAAATGCTTATACATAGTTCAAACATCCTTTACTTAGATTTATTTATATGGGTCGAATATCTCCAATGGAGTCTTTCGTGTTTGATTTAGTAAATGCCATTACATAATCTAAAACATTAATATAAGATCTTTGTAAATAGATCTTAATACCCAGTATGTACTAAGTTTCGCCATGGTCCATCATTGATGAATAATTTCAAATCTAAGTCATTTAGCATTTGAATGTTATTTCACAATAGAGAGATATGTGTGATACACATAGGACCAATTAAGTTTTACGTACTCCCACTAAACTTCTTATATAAGAATCATGTACATTTTATGAAACTAAAATGGTTATTAGCTTCACTAAAATACAGTTCCAATTCCCAATTGCTTGCTTAAATCTGTACTTAGATTTCATAAGTTAGCATTCCTTTTCAAGCATTTATTTGGATCCACAAATCCTATGACATGCCATGTACATAGTTTTCTTCCAACATTTGATTGAGGAATACGTTTTGTCATCCAATTGCCATATGTACCAATATGCAATCATTACTTGAATTATAGACTTAAGCATTACGATTATGCATGAGGTTTCAACACAATCCATGTCATGTATTTGCTTGTGACCTTTAGCAACTAATCTAGCTTTGTGTATGAACACAATTCCATGTTTGATGGTTTTAATCCTTAAAACAAACTTGCAACCAATAGGTGTGAAACTATTCTTGCAAATCAACAAAATTTCAATTTTGTCATCAAAACATTGAGTATGTTTTATGGCCTCTAACCATTTAAAACATTTGAGTCTATATATGGCCTCTAACCATTTTAGGGAATCTAGGTTTCGTCATAAACTCATTAATCTACATGATAATAGTTTGACTGCAAGTTGTAGGTTTCTTCACTATCTAATAGAAGAGTTGCATAGTTTTAGTGATTTGAACTCTATGCCTACTTGGGTATAAAACATCAAACAATAGAATATCAATAGCCACTTGAAAGTTCTTTAAATATTCTGTTCTCCTTGAAGCACTTGTAAAGTCTTCTAAGAGATGTCTTATTCTTTAAAGCCACTTCTAAAGTCCTTAAAGAATACATGTTCGGATTTTCTAAAGAACTTCGAAAAGCCTCCGGAATGTCCGTCTATGTTTGTTGTTCGCCTCGAAGACTTTCGAGGTCTATTTTCTCCCACTTGTCATTTTGGAAACGAATCTCCAAAAGGACATTATTTTGAGCAAACAAACATTATGTTCTCAAAAATTCGTGGTAGAAACAATACCCTTGTGTCTCATTTGAATAAATCACAATGAAACATATATCTATACTTGGGCCTTAGTTTGTCGAATGACAAACACTAAGCTCCCACTGAGTTTTGCAACTCTCTAGATATATTTTATGAAAAGTTATTCTGAAATTACTTTTCAATAGCTTTGACGAATTTGGTTTAGTTTGGTGGTAGTTGAGCATTTTGTTTTAGAAATTATAGGAAAAGTTTTTATGATTCATCATTAATTGAAACAAGTACTAATTGACTTCGATTATTCCAACTAAGATATGCCATATCTTATGGAGTTAGATCGTGAAATTACAACACACAATTGATGATCATTATTGGTCTCAAGCAATCAATAACATGATCTATCCTAGATCTTTATGATTTCTTACCAAGTGGGATTTATACTTCTGAATCTTTGAACTAGCCAAACAGATTCAACGTATATCACATTTGAGTAAATAAACCTATATTTACTCAAATCCATGTGAAATAATAAAGTCATAAAATCTTTCTTTAGCTTTGAACTCTATTGTCTAGGCGTTCTAACAATAGCTCATATCTTTTGTTACTTTCAACAAGTAAGACTAGTCGTCTTAAATTGATCTAGAAATCAATGAACTTTCAAAAAGTCCATCAAAATAGACCTTTTGAATGTTAACTTGTTGATATGGTCTAAGCAACAATGCCAAAGATTAGTGGAACTCAAATCAAGGGGTTGATTTGAACCTAGTAAAGTTTTTATTTAAAGAGTTGTTTGTTTTAATCAAGCATATTGACTCAACCCGTAATTGACCATTTCATTCAAATAAACAAACAAACATTGTTTTTGTTTTCTTGAATGTGAGTCTTTCTGTGTTTGAAACAGAAATTTAGGTATGTTGATTATGGAACAAAATAGCCATTAAGTTCCAGCCTTGAAGGACTTAAAACAAACTAGATGACCCTACAACTAATGTAGCAATGCCATGCTTCATTTTTCACTTGTAGGCCATTAGTGTAGCCTAGCTTCCATTATTTGAGTTATTACCGAAGTAAGAACCTCAAGCGGTATATGATACCAAGGAAGTTTGATTGCTAGGTCACTTCTCTTTAAACATAAACTTATAGGTAGAACCGGAATCGTAAATTCCTTTCATTTGTTCCTTTGTTTTCCTATTTCTTGTACCCTTTCTTATAGTCTTAAGAATTGAATTCTCTAGTGTTGACTTTTATACTTTGTTAGACATGTCCAATGTCATTTTATCAGATTTCTTACCATTTATGTTGAATATTCTGTTTCAACTAGATGATATTACCAGAAGCTTCTAAAGTTCTCTAAGCATCGATCTATTCGAATGTCTAAGGACTGGACTCATTCGAGAATTAAATGGACAAAGATATTAGGTTGTTAACCATTGGTAAAGCTGAGCGTTTAAACTCAATGCTTTATGATCTCAAAACTACATTGTATTTTGAATTCACAAGCACCAATTGGTTTGCCATTCGATTTTGATATTCGAAAACAACCATAAAAGTCGATATAAGAAACGTACATTTTAAATTGCTCATTTTCTCTTATTTCCGTGAATCGTTCTTGGATTCACTACCAATCGAGGAAATTTACTGTTACCTTTCTAAAAGGATTTACTGCAGTGCAAGATATTTAATTATAAACAATAATTAAAACATACATTGAAGCATGCAAAGTCTAAACATTTATCATGAGTAATAACTTGAAAATTAAAGCAATCATGCAATTTCAACAAGTTATTAGCATTTTATTTGAATTTATTGTTCCGGCAGGTGTGAATAAAATGATTCCAAGATCCTAAAATCATTGAATAATTAAGCACAGTTTGTCGACTTAATCCTAAAACATCTTAGGTAAGCAAAAGCCTTTTGCTAATAGTCTAGAAACTATTCTTGGTTGATAGGTACGTCTAAGAACTTATTAGGTAAACCTATCGATTTTGCCACGACATAAAACGACTCCTTACTTATATCGTTGAGTTTCACCAAAACTAACATGTACTCACAATTATTTGTGTACCTTGCCCCTTTAGGACCAATAAATAACACCTCGCTGAGCGAAAACTATTACTAGATTGATGTAAAGGATATCCAAGCAAGTGTATATTTTGGCATGGCACCTTTTAACTCAATTTTTAAGTTTGGAACTTAAGGCTCTTACTATGTTGGTTAGATTTTAAGTGAACTAAAATCCTTAATCATGCAACATAATCAAGCCACAATCTCATGCATAATTAAGACATATTTAAAGGCAATAAATAACTTAAAACATGCATAAGATAAATGTGATCTAGTATGGCCCGACTTCATCTTGAAGCTTTAACTTCAAAGTCCGTCTTGAAAATCTCCGTGGGAGGCACCATTTTCTTCAAATAGGATAAGCTATAATTAAAACTAATTACAACTATTTGATGGTACGCATACCATTTTTGAATTGAAAAACAACTTTGGTACTTTAGACCAATTACATTCAAATTAATGGTACGCAACCATATTTTCTATCCTATTTGGGCCATACTAGTCACTTCATAACCTGCAAAACAGTACATATACAATATATACCATTCACCCATTCATTAACATGAATGGCCCACATATCTGGTTAGTAAAACACATTATGCATCACGTAAACATTTGCAGCAATTAATCAAGGGCACCAATAATCTATCAATTATTCAGTCCTTATTAATTCTAATCAAGTTGTTTTAACCTTAAGGAATTGTAGACCTAATCAAGAGTTTATGACTAAAAAGGGCTCCCACTTAAACCAATAAATTCATATGCTTTACTAATTTTAAACATAAAAATGTATTTCTAGTCTAACCGGAAACATACAAATTTAATTAAAATTTAAAGCTCATATAAATTTATAATTGAATCCAAAAGTTTAATTTAATTTCAGTCGTATTTAAATTAATTCATGATTTTAATTTTAGTAAAATAATTAGAATAAATAAAATTTATTATAATTACAATATTCAAAATTAAAATCCAAGAAAATAATTTAAATTATTAATTTTAAAATTAATTAAAATTACGTAAACTGAAAATTTCAAATTAAAATTTCAAAACGATCTAATCGCAACGCAACAACCCCACGCAACGCACGCCCATGTTCCACAAGCACACAGCCATCGCTGGCCATGTGCACGCAGCCCATGCGCTGCGTCGCATTGCTGCTACTCACCATCGCAAGGCATCACGCGAGCTGGTGCTTGCTGCGCGCGCCATCGCTCGACGCAAAAAGCATGCTGCCGCAGCCCATCGCTGGGCGCAGCGCTCGTCGCACGTCGCAATAAGCAAGCTGCTTGCCATCGCTGGGCGCAGCGCTCGTCGCACGTCGCAACAAGCACGCTGCACGCCATCGCTGGGCGCAGCGCTTGTCGCACGCACAATAGCGCTCGGTGCGCGCGAGCGATCGATGCTGGGCGTAGCACTCGTGGCACGCGAGCTTGCGCTCGCTGCGCGCGAGGCTCCGCACGCTTGCGCGAGGCAGTGCGCGCTGTGGCGCAGCTCGCTTGCTGCCCACACGCGACTGCTCGTGCCTTGCTCTCGCCCTCGCCCATTCGCCCATTGCACACAGCCCACGACACAAGGCAGGGCTGCTGCCTTGTGCTCGTGCACCATGGCCTTGCTCATTGCATTCGTACCGCATGGGCGACGAGCTCCCTTACTCGTCGTCACATGCCCGCACTATACAACACCCCTTAAGGGTAACACGTAGCGTCCATTGCTTTGTGCGTACAAGTTATATGAGCGAATCGCATAAAAATTTAAAATTTTTATTCAAAATTAATGACAAATTAATAAATAATACGGATTTTTCATGAAATACCCCCGAGTTTTGGCGGAATTCACCAAATGCCCCTCGACTTTCAGAAATACATAAATTACCCCTGTTTCAAAACATAATACACCAAATACCCTTATTTCAAAACTTAATACAACAAATATCTTTAATGACGTCATCAAACCTATAATCGACCAATTAACGTCTAATTAACCAATCTAATCCCTAATTAACACCCTAATCAACCCACCCATTAACAAACCTAACTAACCCACCCATTAACCCACTAACCCACCCATTTTTTTTCTTTTCTCTCTCTCCTTCCTCCTTCCTCCTTCCTCCTTCCTCCTTCCATCAGCTCACCGAGCAAACACCACTTCCATTGAAGCCAAACCAAGCAAAAAAAAAAAAAAATCAAAGCAGTTGAACAAATTCGAAGAAATTTGAAGAGAATCAACGAAAATTGAAGAACGAAGAACTTCAAAGAAAGTGAGCCAAAACTCAGCCACTCATCCTCCCTCTTCCCCTGCTTTCGTCGCTCTTCTCCTCTACTCCTCAAGCAGCGTTGCTCCCCACCTTGCAGTTCCCTCCTCTCTCCCGTCCGTCTTCTTGTGCCTCCTCGTTGCACCACCACCAGCCAACACCACTTCCTCCTCCACCAACTTCGATTTCTCTCTCCTCAAATCACCACCACCTTCTTCCCCACCTCTCCTGCCTCCGCCTATGCATAGGGTTACGACTTCTTCGGCTGATTCTTCTTCTATCGGGGCGAAAAATCGAAAATTTAGGGCGAAAAATCGAAAATTTATTATTTAATTGATTTTCGATTAAATGGATTCAAGTCTAGGTCATAAAAATTTAAAATTTAACATTAATTTACAATTTTTATGGTGGTTTTTAAATCATAGGTATCTAATTAAATTATAACTAATTATGAAAATCAAATTAATTCTAAATTATTCCAATTTTCAACAAATTAATCATAATTACAAATTAGATTGCATAATTAACAAGGCTAGGCATTCAAACTTGTTAAACATATACAGTAGGTCAATCAAAAATTCAAGATTTATCAACAAGAATCGCAAATATTTAATTTAACATCTTAAATTTACGAAATTTTGCATTCGAAAAACTAAAACCTCCGAAAAGTCATAGTTAGGCTTCGAATTTGAGAATTCTAGGTTCGGCCGAAAAATACTAATTTTGTCAAAATTTTAGAATGCCTTTTACATGCGGAATTGACACAAAAATCACTCGATTTGGATGAGTAACTAAGAAACTGCCGAAAAACTGCGTACGTATAATTAAATAAACGCAATTTGCAATTAATTAACAATTACGAAAATTAATCACCCCTTTTAATTCTTGCAAATTTGTAATATTTAACCATGTTCATGCAATTTAGATTATGAAAATAATAAGAGGCTCGTGATACCACTGTTAGGTTATGATACATATGACAATTCATAAATCATGCGGAAAAACTATAAAGCCAGGAAAGCATATTATTTACACATAATCATTTATGATAGTTTAGATGCATACACTTTGTTGCGTGCCTTCCCTAGCTGCGCCCGAACCGAACAAGAAAAAGTCTTTAGGACTCCAAGTGTCGTCCCTCCGTAGATAGTCCACAGCACGTCCGGATCCGCCTTAAGCTTGACCAACTAGGATCGCCCTTAAGGTACTTAGAATTTTCGGCTAGTATAGGCAATTGTATGACTGAATTTTTGCTCTCAAAAATCACTTTGAATACTTGAATACTCTATCCAAAATAATGACCCTAGGCCTTTATTTATAGAGGTATGGAAAGGGAATCGTAATCCTATTAGGATACGAATTAATTATACTAGAATCCTAATAGAATTCTTATTTAATTAATTCATCCTTTTAGGTTTAGGAATTTAATCATATGTCGAAACCTGATTGCTTTAGGATTCGTATAGCACACAAACACACACGCACGCACAGCAGCCCACGAGGGGCGCCATGCGCGCGCGCGCAGCCCGCGAGCTCGCAGCCCACTGCCACAAGCCCACACGCTGCCGCAGCCTTGGCGCGCGCTGGGCCTGCCTTTACGGTGGGCCTGGCGCAGCCTTGGCTAGTGCGTTTGTGGCGCGCTGGCTTGCTGGGCGATGGCCCGGCTTCGTGCTGGGCCTTCGTCTGGCAGGCCTCGTCCGATGCTAATTCGTACGATACGCTTCCGATTAATTTCCCGATTCCGGAATTCATTTCCGATACGAACAATATTCAATATTTCCGATTCCGGAATTAATTTCCGTTTCGAACAAATATTTAATATTTCCGTTTCCGAAATTATTTTCCGATTCCAATAATATTTCCGATTCTGACAATATTTCCGTTTCCGGCAATATTTCCGATTCCGGCAATATTTCCATTTCCGATACGTACCATGTTTCCGTTTCCGGCAACATCTACGACTTGGATAATATTTATATTTCCGATACGATCCATATTTCCGTTTCCGGCAATATCATCGTTTCTGGAGCTTTCATTTCTTGCCTGTGACGATCTCAGCTCCCACTGAAACCAAGATCCGTCGATTCCGAATATCCATAGATGGAGTATTTAATGCCATTAAATACTTGATCCGTTTACGTACTATTTGTGTGACCCTACGGGTTCAGTCAAGAGTAAGCGGTGGATTAATATCATTAATTCCACTTGAACTGAAGCGGCCTCTAGCTAGGCATTCAGCTCACTTGATCTCACTGAATTATTAACTTGTTAATTAATACTGAACCACATTTATTAGACTTAACATAGAATGTATACTTGGACCAAGGGCATTATTTTCTTCAGTGACAATACATAAATCATGCGGAAAAACCATAAAGCCAGGAAAGCATATTATTTACACATAATCATTTAGCATAATTTAGGAGCATACACTTTGTAGGGTGCCCTCCCTAGCTGCGCCCGAACCGAACAAGAACAAGTCTTTAGGACTCCAAATGTCGTCCCTCCGTAGATAGTCCACATTACGTCCGGATCCGCCTCAAGATTGACCAACTAGAATCGCCCTTAAGGTGCTAGGAATTTTCGGCTATTGTAGTGCAAGTGTATGGCTGAATTTTCTTTCAAAAACTTACCCTTTGAATACTTGAATCGTGTCTGTAAATAATGACCCTAGGCACTTATTTATAGAGGTATGGAAAAGGAACTGGAATCCTATTAGGATACTAATTAATTTAATTAGAATCCTGCAAGGACTCTATTTAAATAAACTTTATCTAATAGGTTTAGGATTTAATCTTTTATCGAATCCCGATAGCTTTAGGATTCGCACACGAGCATCGCACGAGCACCGTACACCCGCGCAGGCCTTGCGGCCCACGCTGAGCGCACAGCGCTCGGCCCATGCTGCTTTCCGCGTGCGCCCATGGCTTCGGCTGGGCCTAGCTTGCGCTGGGCCTGGTCGACGCTTTGGCGTGTGTTGGTGATGCGCTTGGCTTGCTGGGCGATGGCCTGGATTCGTGTTGGGCCTTCGTCTTGCGAGCCTCGTCCGATGCTAATTCGTACGATACGCTTCCGATTAAATTCCCAATTTCGGAATTCATTTCCGATACGAACAATATTTAATATTTCCGATTCCGGAATTAATTTCCTTTTCGAACAAATATTTAATATTTCCGTTTCCGTTTCCGGAATTATTTTCCGATTCCGATAATATTTCCGATTCTGACAATATTTCCGTTTCCGGCAATATTTCCGATTCCGGCAATATTTCCGATTCCGGCAATATTTCCGATTCCGGCAATATTTCCATTTCCGATAATATTTTCCGATACGTACCATGTTTCCGTTTCCGGCAACATCTACGACTTGGATAATATTTATATTTCCGATACGATCCATATTTCCGTTTCCGGCAATATCATCGTTTCCGGAGTATTCATTTCTTGCTTGTGACGATCTCAGCTCCCACTGAAACCAAGATCCGTCGATTCCGAATATCCATAGATAGAGTATTTAATGCCATTAAATACTTGATCCGTTTACGTACTATTTGTGTGACCCTACGGGTTCCGTCAAGAGTAAGCTGTGGATTAATTATCATTAATTCCACTTGAACTGAAGCGGCCTCTAGCTAGGCATTCAGCTCACTTGATCTCACTGAATTATTAACTTGTTAATTAATACTGAACTGCATTTATTAGACTTAACATTGAATGCATACTTGGACCAAGGGCATTATTTCCTTCAGTCTCCCACTTGTCCTTAGGGACAAGTGTGCATTTCCTAATTCCTTTGTCACTTGATGCTTGCTCTTGAACATAAGGTAAGAGTTGTCATCCTTATTATGTCCAAAGGTGTTTCTCGGTTTCAGAGTTCAACTGATCAAATAAACAGATAATCATATCCTATGATTCATCTGAGCACGGCCATGCATTTCACAGTTTCTAGCTCTTCGAGTGGCCTTGTACAACTTTTAAGCATCTCATCCCGATTTATGGGAGGACAATCCCAATCTTGCGATCTTGAGATTAGACTTCGTTTGATAGGTGATTACCTGAGCGTTGCCTTTATAGCCTCCTTTTACGGTGCGACGTTTGGTCAACGTCAAAGCAACCAGTTCTCAAACAAGTAATCTCAAATCACTCAGGTATTGAGGATTTAGTGTCTAATAATTTTAATGAAATTTACTTATGACAGATTTTCATCTGTTACAGTAAAGTTCCATAGGTATGTCCGATACTAGTCTTCCCAAAGTAAGTATCTATGCAAATGATTATGACATTGCCATGTCCACATCGTTCAAGAAATAGAACTACTAGTCATCTTGCATTCTAGTCGTCTAACGTTTTCTATGCGTCCATTTTATAGAAAACTCCGACCAGGGACCATTTTCAACTTTTGACATTCAAGTTCACTTGATAGACATTTCTTAGTCACAGGACTGGTCCTGACAGTCTATCTTGAATATATCGTCAAATTGAAGGGACTCATCATTTAATAAACCACAAATTAAATGGAAAAATGAATTCTATTCATTTTTTGTGAATGATTAACCAATAATGTTTTACAAAGATTTAAACTCTAAAACTTTAAAACATTAAATAAGGACATCAAAGCCATTCTCCAATATGCTTGATTCCCATGGCTGCAGTGTGCGAGTTGTGCTTCGCCTGCGGCAGAGGTTTAGTCAATGGATCTGATATGTTGTCATCAGTTCCAATCTTGCTTATCTCGACTTCTTTTCTTTCAACGAACTCTCGTAGAAGGTGAAATCTACGAAGTACATGCTTTACTCTTTGGTGGTGTCTAGGCTCCTTTGCCTGTGGAATAGCTTCGTTGTTATCACAATACAGGGCTATTGGTCCTTTAATGGAGGGGACTACACCTAGTTCACATATGAACTTCCTAAGCCATATAGCTTCCTTTGATGCTTCATGTGCAGCAATGTACTCCGCTTCAGTTGTAGAATCCGCAATGGTGCTTTGCTTAGCACTTTTCCAGCTTACTGCACCTCCGTTGAGGCTAAAGACAAACCCAGACTGTGATCTGAAATCATCTTTGTCGGTTTTGAAACTTTCGTCCGTATAGCCTTTAACAATTAATTCATCATCTCCACCATAGACCAGGAAGTCATCTTTGTGCCTTTTCAGGTACTTCAGAATATTCTTGGCAGCAGTCCAATGTGCCTCTCCTGGGTCTGACTGGTATCTGCTCGTAGCACTGAGTGCGTACGCAACATCCGGGCGTGTACATATCATAGCATACATTATTGAACCAATCAATGATGCATATGGAATCCCATTCATTCGTCTACGCTCATCAAGTGTTTTTGGGCACTGAGTCTTGCTTAGAGTTATTTCATGAGACATGGGTAGGTAGCCTCGCTTGGAGTCCGCCATCTTGAACCTATCAAGCACCTTATTGATATAAGTGCTTTGACTAAGTCCAATCATCTTTTTAGATCTCTCTCTGTAAATCTTGATGCCTAATATGTACTGTGCTTCTCCTAGATCCTTCATCAAAAAACATTTCCCAAGCCAAATCTTGACAGAGTTCAACATAGGAATGTCATTTCCGATAAGTAATATGTCGTCGACATATAATACTAGGAAAGCAATTTTGCTCCCACTGACCTTCTTGTATACACAAGATTCGTCTGCGTTCGTGATGAAACCAAAGTCACTGACTGCTTCATCAAAACGTATATTCCAGCTCCCGGATGCCTGCTTCAATCCGTAGATTGATTTCTTTAGCTTACATACCTTTTTAGCATTCTTTGGATCCTCAAAACCTTCAGGCTGTGTCATAAACACAGTTTCTGTTAAAACGCCGTTTAAGAAAGCGGTTTTGACATCCATCTGCCATATTTCGTAATCGTAATATGCAGCAATTGCTAACATTATCCGAATAGACTTTAGCATTGCAACTGGTGAAAAGGTTTCATCATAATCCACACCGTGGACTTGCCTGTAACCTTTTGCAACCAATCTAGCTTTGAAAACTTCAAGTTTCCCATCCTTGTCCTTTTTCAGTTTGAAAACCCATTTGCTTCCAATGGCTTGGTAGCCATCTGGCAAATCGACCAAATCCCATACTTGGTTTTCAGACATGGAGTCTAATTCAGATTGCATGGCTTCTTGCCATTCCTTGGAGCTAGGGCTCATCATAGCTTGTTTGTAAGTCGCAGGTTCATCACTTTCAAGTAATAGAACGTCATAGCTCTCCTTCGTCAAAATACCTAAGTACCTTTCCGGTTGAGATCTATATCTTTGCGATCTACGCGGGGTAACATTTCTAGATTGACCATGATTCTCACCAAATTCTTCTAAAGATCTTTGAGTATCATCCTGAATTTCGTCTTGAGCATTCTCTAGAGTTTGTTGTTCGACTCGAATTTCTTCGAGGTCTACTTTTCTCCCACTTGTCATTTTGGAAATGTGATCTTTCTCCAAAAAGACACCATCTCGAGCAACAAATACCTTGTTCTCAGATGTATTGTAGAAGTAATACCCCTTTGTTTCCTTTGGATAGCCCACAAGGATACATTTGTCAGATTTTGGATGAAGTTTGTCTGAAATTAATCGTTTGACGTATACTTCACATCCCCAAATCTTAAGAAAAGACACATTTGAAGGCTTTCCAAACCATAACTCATATGGAGTCTTTTTAGACAGCTTTAGACGGAGCTCTATTTATAGTGAGTGCAGCTGTATTTAGTGCATGTCCCCAAAATTCTATTGGAAGTTAGGCCTGACCCATCATTGACCTGACCATGTCTAGCAAGGTTCTGTTCCTCCGTTCCGACACACCATTCCATTGTGGTGTTCCAGGAGGAGTCAATTCTGACAGAATTCCACATTCTTTCAGATGGTCATCAAATTCATAGCTCAGATATTCACCGCCTCTATCAGACCGCAGTGCCTTAATCTTCTTGCCTAATTGATTCTCTACTTCACTCTGAAATTCCTTGAATTTGTCAAAGGATTCAGACTTATGCTTCATTAGGTAGACATAACCATATCTACTGAAGTCATCAGTGAAAGTGATAAAGTAGCTGAAACCACCTCTAGCATTTGTAATCATTGGTCCACATACATCTGTATGGATTAAACCCAATAGTTCAGTTGCTCTTTCTCCAACTTTAGAGAAAGGTTTCTTTGTCATTTTGCCATGTAAACATGATTCGCATTTACCATAATCCTCTAAGTCAAATGGTTCTAGAATTCCTTCCTTTTGAAGTCTTTCTAAGCGTTTCAAGTTAATATGGCCTAATCGACAATGCCACCGATAGGTGAGATCTGAATCATCCTTTTTGGCCTTTTTGGTATTTATGTTATAAACTTGTTTGTCGTGATCTAATAAATAAAGTCCATTGACTAATCTAGCAGATCCATAAAACATCTCTTTAAAATAAAACGAACAACTATTGTCTTTTATTAAAAAAGGAAAATCCCTTAGCATCTAAGCAAGAAACTGAAATGATGTTTTTAGTAAGGCTTGGAACATGGAAACACTCTTCCAGTTCCAAAACTAGCCCAGAGGGCAACGACAAATAATAAGTTCCTACAGCTAATGCAGCAATCCGTACTCCATTTCCCACTCGTAGGTCGACTTCACCCTTGCTTAACTTTCTACTTCTTCTTAGTCCCTGTGGCTTGGAACATAAGTGTGAGCCACAACCTGTATCTAATACCCAAGAAGTTGAATTAGCAAGTATACCGTCTATAACAAAAATACCTGAAGATGGAACGACTGTTTCGTTCTTCTGATCTTTCTTTAGCTTTGAACATTCTCTTTTGTAATGGCCTATTCCATTACAATAAAGACAGCTTGATGTGGACTTGTCCTGCTTTGATTTAGCATTGCCCTTGGACTTTCCACTTTTCTTGAACGGTCTCCCTCCAGCCTTGAGTAAATCTTTGGCTTCACAGTCCAGTATTATCTCAGCCTTTCTGACAAGGTGAACAAATTCTGCAACTGTTTCTTCTCTTGGTTCACTTAGGTATAGTTCCTTGAAGCGACCAAACCCACTGTGTAGTGAATTGAGCAAGATAGAGACTGCCATCCTTTCGCTTATTGGTGTTCCTAGTAGACTTAGGCTATCAAAGTATGAACGCATAAGATCCTCATGGAACCTTAGTGGGACGCCTATCCTCTGTTTAGTGCGAAGGAGCTGAACATGTGTTTCTTGGACTTCCATCCTATAACACCTGTTGGGAGAACTAACCTTTAGACCAGACATTGATTCAATCAACTCATGAACATTCAGGTCTCTGTCCTCCGTGCTTCCACGACAGATATCCCTCAGATTCTTGATGAGCGTGAAAGGTGCATAAGCTACAAACCTTCTAGCCCATTCATCAGGGATATTGTTCAGCATAAGACTCATAACCTTTTTGAGATCCGCATCCCAGGCGAAAAATCTTTCAGGGGTCATGTCTCTGGCATAGTAGCTTGGAATGGGATGTAACAGTATATACTCAAGTCCATTGAGTCTGACTATTTCAACTAGCTTAGCTTCCCATTCAAGAAAATTCGATAGGTTCAGCTTGACCATAAGCTCAGAACCCATGATGATGTTTTGATTGTTGTTTGCCATAGTTAAAACTACAATTGAAAAGAATAAACAAATAAATAACCATTCACAGTTTCTCTTAATAAACTAAAATTCTAGCATATATGCATAATTCAATGTTCATTAAGCATTTTATTCAAGTTATGTGTTCCGGCAGGTGTGAATAAAATGATTCCAAGATCCTAAAACCCATTGAAGAATTAAGCACATTATGTATTTAGACTGAATTCTAAAATCTTTTAGGTAAGCAAAAGCCTTTTGCTAATAGTCTAGAAACTACTCTTGGTTGATAGGTACGTCTAAGAGCTTATTAGGTAAACCTATCAATTTTGCCACGACATAAAAGGACTCCTTACTTATATCGTTGAGTTTCACCAAAACTAACATGTACTCACAATTATTTGTGTACCTTACCCCTTTAGGATCAATAAGTAACACCTCGCTGAGCGTAATCTATTACTAGATTGATGTAAAGGTTATCCAAGTAAGTGTTATTTGGGCATAGCACCTTTCAACTCAATTTTTAAGTTTGGAACTTAAGGCTCTTACTATGTTGGTTAGATTTTAAGTGAACTAAAATCCTTAATCATGCAACATAATCAAGCTTCGATCTCATGCATATTTAAGACATATTTAAAAGCAATAAATAACTTAAAGCATGCATAAGATAAATGTGATCTAGTATGGCCCGACTTCATCTTGAAGCTTCAACTTCAAAGTTCGTCTTGAAAATGGATGGAAACTTCGTCTTGAATTTCACCGTGGGAGACTCCATTTTCTTCAAACAGGATCATCTATAATTATACTAATTACAACTATTTGATGGTACGCATACCATATTTGAATTGAAAAACAAATTTGGTGCATTAGACCAATTACATTCAAATTAATAGTACGCAGACCATATTTTCTATCCTATTTGGGCCATACTAGTCACTTCATAACCTGCAAAACAGTACATATATAATATATACCATTCACCCATTCATTATCATGAATGGCCCACATAGTTGGTTAGTAAAAACACATTGTATGCATCACATAAATATTTGCAGCAATTAATCAAGGGCACCAATAATCTACCAATTATTTAGTCCTTATTAATTCTAATCAAGTTGTTTAACCTTAAAGGATTTGTAGACCTAATCAAGAGTTTATGACTAAAATTGCTCCCACTTAAACCAATAACTTTATATGCTTTACAAATTTTAAACATAAAAATGTATTTCTAGTCTAACCGGAAACATACAAATTTAATTAAAATTTAAAGCTCATATAAATTTATAATTGAATCCATTTTATTTAATTTATTTTTCAGTTGAATTAAATGAATTTAAATTAATTCAAGGTTTAATTTTAGTAAAATCACTAGTGGAAAAAATACCTGTTGAGGGGGGCATTTTTGGCTTATTAAGGCGAACAAGGCCCGCTTCGACAGACGTGGCTTCAACAGCTCACATAGCTGTTGAGGCGGACTTTGTTCGCCTCAACAGGGGGTCTGTTGTGGGGGGCTTTCAAAAGCCCGCCTCAACAGCCCAAAACCAAAGCGAAAAAA
This sequence comes from Spinacia oleracea, assembly GCF_020520425.1. Classification (NCBI taxonomy): domain Eukaryota; kingdom Viridiplantae; phylum Streptophyta; class Magnoliopsida; order Caryophyllales; family Amaranthaceae; genus Spinacia; species Spinacia oleracea. The sequence continues at coordinate 18,060,152 of NC_079488.1, forward strand.
TAAGGACCTGTTGTGGGGGACTTTACAAAGCCCGCCTCAACAGACACCTCTGTTGAGGCTCACTTCTTAAATGCCCCCCTCAACAGACCTGTATTTTTGCGCCAATACTTGTACATTGGCGCCATAAATTCATATGTTGTCGAGGCGTACATAAAAAGCCCCCTTCAACAACATTATTTTTTTTCCCAAATTCTTTTAAAATATAAAATAGATGGAAATAACAAAATCTATATATATACACCATTAAGTATTGAAACCTGTACACGCACCAATCAACACCAGAATAGCAAAGGTATGAATCTGCTTATTTTTTATTAATAAATCATTAAATTAACTTCATTTATATTAACCCAATAGAGAAAAGCGTATAGTACGTATGTTTACAATTTTTAAACACCTAGCTAGCTAGTCTAACAAATTAAAACTAATATTAACAAATAAAGACAAAAGGCTAGAGAGCTAGTCCAACAAATTTCTCTAATCCGGCCACTTAGCTCCCTTTAGATCATGCATTACAAACCTTAAGTAAGGCCGTGTTGACTTTCTAATTCCAATCGACTCGATCCCTGCAAGATGGAAGGAAAATATATGAGCTATAGAGTACCAAAGTTCACACTCACGATATTATCTTTACATTCCATTGAAGCATAAAAAGATATAGTTGCAGACTATAGAAATAATTAAGTTGTTAAAAATATAACCTATAACGACGCAATGAGCCTTAAATGTGCATAAATAGATTCGAATGAGTTTTAGAAAGTTACAAATATGTATATTAGTCATGTAATAAGAATCAAATGAGTCCTTAGGTTCTTTAGTTCAAAGTTGGGAGCGAAAATGTTATTTTAGCTCTAAATATGACCTATAACGACCCAATGAGCCTTAAATGTGCATACGTAGATTCGAATGAGTTTTAGAAAGTTAAAACTATGCATATTTATCATGTAATAAGAATCAAATGAGTCCTTAGGTTCTTTAGTTCAAAATTGGGAGCGGAAATGTCATTTTCGCTCTAAACATGACCTATAACGACCCAATGAGCCTTAAATGTGCATAAATAGATTCGAATGAGTTTTAGAAAGTTAAACCTATGTATATTAGTCATGTAATAAGAATCAAATGAGTCCTTAGGTTCTTTAGTTCAAAGTTGGGAGCGAAAATGTCATTTTAGCTCTAAATATGACCTATAACGACCCAATGAGCCTTAAATGTGCATACGTAGATTGGAATGAGTGTTAGAAAGTTAAAACTATGCATATTAATCATGTAATAAGAATAAAATGAGTCCTTAGGTTCTTTAGTTCAAAGTTGGGAGCGGAAATGTCATTTTAGCTCTAAACATGACCTATAACGACCTAATGAGCCTTAAATGTGCATAAATAGATTCGATTGAGTTTTAGAAAGTTAAAACAATGTATATTAGTCATGTAATAAGAATCAAATGAGTCCTTAGGTTCTTTAGTTCAAAGTTGGGAGCGGAAATGTCATTTTAGCTCTAAATATGACCTATAACGACCCAATGAGCCTTAAATGTGCATACGTAGATTGGAATGAGTTTTAGAAAGTTAAAAATATGCATATTAATCATGTAATAAGAATCAAATGAGTCCTTAGGTTCTTTAGTTCAAAGTTGGGAGCGGAAATGTCATTTTAGCTCTAAACATGACCTATAACGACCTAATGAGCCTTAAATGTGCATAAATAGATACGAATGAGTTTTAGAAAGTTAAAAATATGTATATTAGTCATGTAATAAGAATCAAATGAGTCCTTAGGTTCTTTAGTTCAAAGTTGGGAGCGGAAATGTCATTTTAGCTCTAAACATGACCTATAACGACCTAATGAGCCTTAAATGTGCATAAATAGATTCGAATGAGTTTTAGAAAGTTAAAACTATGTATATTAGTCATGTAATAAGAATCAAATGAGTCCTTAGGTTCTTTAGTTCAAAGTTGGGAGCGGAAATGTCATTTTAGCTCTAAATATGACCTATAACGACCCAATGAGCCTTAAATGTGCATACGTAGATTGGAATGAGTTTTAGAAAGTTAAAAATATGCATATTAATCATGTAATAAGAATCAAATGAGTCCTTAAGGTCTTTAGTTCAAAGTTGGGAACGGAAATGTCATTTTAGCTCTAAACATGACCTATAACGACCTAATGAGCCTTAAATGTGCATAAATAGATACGAATGAGTTTTAGAAAGTTAAAACTATGTATATTAGTCATGCAATAAGAATAAAATGAGTCCTTAGGTTCTTTAGTTCAAAGTTGGGAGCGGAAATGTCATTTTATCTCTAAACATGACCTATAACGACCTAATGAGCCTTAAATGTGCATAAATCGATTCGAATGAGTTTTAGAAAGTTAAAACTATGTATATTAGTCATGTAATAAGAATCAAATGAGTCCTTAGGTTCTTTAGTTCAAAGTTGGGAGCGAAATTGTCATTTTAGATCTAAATATGACCTATAACGACCCAATGAGCCTTAAATGTGCATATGTAGATTGGAATGAGTTTTAGAAAGTGAAAAATATGCATATTAATCATGTAATAAGAATCAAATGAGTCCTTAGGTTCTTTAGTTCAAAGTTGGGAGCGGAAATATCATTTTAGCTCTAAACATGACCTATAACGACCTAATGAGCCTTAAATGTGCATAAATAGATTCGAATAAGTTTTAGAAAGTTAAAACTATGTATATTAGTCATGTAATAAGAATCAAATGAGTCCTTAAGTTCTTTAGTTCAAAGTTGGGAGCGGAAATGTCATTTTAGCTCTAAATATGACCTATAACGACCCAATGAGCCTTAAATGTGCATACGTAGATTGGAATGAGTTTTAGAAAGTTAAAAATATGCATATTAATCATGTAATAAGAATCAAATGAGTCCTTAGGTTCTTTAGTTCAAAGTTGGGAGCGGAAATGTCATTTTAGCTCTAAACATGACCTATAACGACCTAATGAGCCTTAAATGTGCATAAATAGATACGAATGAGTTTTAGAAAGTTAAAACTATGTATATTATTCATGCAATAAGAATCAAATGAGTCCTTAGGTTCTTTAGTTCAAAGTTGGGAGCGGAAATGTCATTTTAGCTCTAAACATGACCTATAACGACCTAATGAGCCTTAAATGTGCATAAATAGATACGAATGAGTTTTAGAAAGTTAAAACTATGTATATTAGTCATGCAATAAGAATCAAATGAGTCCTTAGGTTCTTTAGTTCAAAGTTGGGAGCGGAAATGTCATTTTAGCTCTAAACATGACCTATAACGACCTAATGATCCTTAAATGTGCATAAATAGATTCGAATGAGTTTTAGAAAGTTAAAACTATGTATATTAGTCATGTAATAAGAATCAAATGAGTCCTTAGGTTCTTTAGTTCAAAGTTGGGAGCGGAAATGTCATTTTAGCTCTAAATATGACCTATAACGACCCAATGAGCCTTAAATGTGCATACGTAGATTGGAATGAGTTTTAGAAAGTTAAAAATATTCATATTAATCATGTAATAAGAATCAAATGAGTCCTTAGGTTCTTTAGTTCAAAGTTGGGAGCGGAAATGTCATTTTAGCTCTAAACATGACCTATAAGGACCTAATGAGCCTTAAATGTGCATAAATAGATACGAATGAGTTTTAGAAAGTTAAAACTATGTATATTAGTCATGCAATAAGAATCAAATGAGTCCTTAGGTTCTTTAGTTCAAAGTTGGGAGCGGAAATGTCATTTTAGCTCTAAACATGACCTATAACGACCTAATGAGCCTTAAATGTGCATAAATAGATTCGAATGAGTTTTAGAAAGTTAAAACTATGTATATTAGTAATGTAATAAGAATCAAATGAGTCCTTAGGTTCTTTAGTTCAAAGTTTGGAGCGGAAATGTCATTTTAGCTCTAAACATGACCTATAACGACCTAATGATCCTTAAATGTGCATAAATAGATTCTAATGAGTTTTAGAAAGTTAAAAATATGTATATTAGTCATGTAATAAGAATCAAATGAGTCCTTAGGTTCTTTAGTTCAAAGTTGGGAGCGGAAATGTCAGTTTAGCTCTAAATATGACCTATAACGACCCAATGAGCCTTAAATGTGCATACGTAGATTGGAATGAGTTTTAGAAAGTTAAAACTATGCATATTAATCATGTAATAAGAATCAAATGAGTCCTTAGGTTCTTTAGTTCAAAGTTGGGAGCGGAAATGTTATTTTAGCTCTAAATATGACCTATAACGACTCAATGAGCCTTAAAATGTGCATACGTAGATTGGAATGAGTTTTAGAAAGTTAAAAATATGCATATTAATCATGTAATAAGAGTCAAATGAGTTGCTAATATGATAAGTAAAAGGCAGAATTTTCTAGAACCTTCAAGGCCACTGCACATGTCCCTTTGTATTCAATCACTCCATGAGATCGGTTCGAGCTTAAATGTGAGCAAAGAAAACAAGAAAAATCACTAGATTCATCATGTGAAGAGGAAAATTGGCTGATTGGACTCCAATCCTAACTTATCTTTCATCATTTTTCTGGACTTGATGAGTTCAAATCTATAAATGTCAGTGAAGACCTTAACCTATGAGAATATGATTACATGGAGCTATGATTTGCTTCCAAAGTAGTGGCATACCACCGACATTTTCCCAATTTAAAACAAATCAGCTGAGATATACATCAGATTTCAGGCTGAACAATAGCTGTGGGCTTGGTATAAAATAGGTCTGACAGAAATTTAGGGTATAAAAGGTGTTGACTGGACATCATTAACCTTAAATCCATGGTAACAAACATCAAGGACATGATCCAGCCTACCGGTCAACAACTCAATAAGGCCTTCAGTTTACTACACTGTCGTCATTCCATTTGTTTACAGACATAACATTATAAAAGAACATTAATTCAGAAAGCCATGAGATGACAGCCAGGAATACAAGACAGGTGATGGAAATTGGAAAGCAGTATATGTATATACAAGCAAAAAAATGCATCAACCTATTTTCTAAAATTAAACAATTAGTAGAATACCTATGTAATTCCACATTGAGCATGGCTGTGATCCTGAAATAAACCATACTGATCATGACTTCATATAACTCAGCTTTAGATGCTGTAGGACTTGGATATATAGCTGCAAAATAAAACCATTTGTCTTAAAGATCCTACACTTTGGTTGCTCTGTGCTTTTGATTCAAATAGCTCCCAAGCCAAATGCAAAACTCATATATAAAAAGGTGGGAACTAGAAATCAGGACTTGTGTCTGAAAATGTTAAAAAAAATTCAACAAGCAAGCATCTTAGGAAAAATAGAACGAGGGCAGCTGTTTTTGAAACTAACCTTAACGGAGTTCACACAACAAACTGTGATATAATTACTCTATATCAATCATAACAATGCAAAACTAGAGCTGAGTACAGAAAATATGAGACAAAGACATCTGGGCAACTGCAAGGTACATAGCAAGACAAAAGGAAAAAAAACAAGCTGGACACAAGACCATCAGGTAGAAAAAAGATTGAACAACCGATGAGTTGTGACTAACAGCAATAGAAAAATGATGAATAAGGAAGTTAAAAGTAGTTGGTTGGGAATGTCGAGTCAATTGAAGTTTGAGCACCTGAGTTTGCAACTGTAGGGTCAAGTCCAAGGGCAGCAGGGACTTCCATGGCTGCTCTGAAGTTCTGAACACTGAGTGCAGTGTTAAATATGGCAATCTGACAACTACCGGAAAATGGTTAAGAAATGAAAAACTGAGGAATAAGAGACAGTGTTAAACATGGCAATCTGACAATTACCGGAAAAATGGTTACGAAATGGGAAACTGAGGACTACGAGAAACTCAGGAAGTAATAAAAATAAGACAGCAGACCAAAGAAAATATGCCAATACCGGCCTCCGTTCTGTTTCATATGTGCTGAGAAGTGTGGTTGGAGCAATACCGTTGACAACTGCAGCCAGCTTCCAAGCAAGATTTTGAGCATCCTGAATCCCAGTATTCATGCCTACATATAGCATGAAAAAGTAGTACATTACTACAAGGCACGATTGCGATACATAAATGTGCCTCACATCTCAACTCAAGAAACAAGTAAATTAGTAGATTTGCTCATACCAAATCCACCGGCTGGAGGAAAACGATGAGCGGCATCATCAGCTAGAAAAACTTGGTTTTCAAAGGACAAAAACTTCTCAGCAACTTCAGCATGCATTACCTAAGGCTTAATATCGAGTACAGCTATATCTTCAAGCTCATGACCAACCAATTTAAAAATCAAATCCTCACACATCTGGTGGGGGAAAACATGAAGGAAATAATGCCCTTGGTCCAAGTATGCATTCAATGTTAAGTCTAATAAATGCGGTTCAGTATTAATTAACAAGTTAATAATTCAGTGAGATCAAGTGAGCTGAATGCCTAGCTAGAGGCCGCTTCAGTTCAAGTGGAATTAATGATATTAATCCACAGCTTACTCTTGACTGAACCCGTAGGGTCACACAAATAGTACGTAAACGGATCAAGTATTTAATGGCATTAAATACTCCATCTATGGATATTCGGAATCGACGGATCTTGGTTTCAGTGGGAGCTGAGATCGTCACAGGCAAGAAATGAATACTCCGGAAACGATGATATTGCCGGAAACGGAAATATGGATCGTATCGGAAATATAAATATTATCCAAGTCGTAGATGTTGCCGGAAACGGAAACATGGTACGTATCGGAAAATATTATCGAAAATGGAAATATTGCTGGAATCGGAAATATTGCCGGAAACGGAAATATTGTCAGAATCGGAAATATTATCGGAATCGGAAAATAATTCCGGAAACGGAAATATTAAATATTTGTTCGAAACGGAAATTGATTCCGGGATGGGAAATATTGAATATTGTTCGTATCGGAAATGAATTCCGGAATCGGGAAATTAATCGGAAGCGTATCGTACGAATTAGCATCGGACGAGGCCTGCCAGACGAAGGCCCATCACGAAGCCGGGCCATCGCCCAGCAAGCCAGCGCGCCACAAATGCACCAGCCAAGGCTGCGCCAGGCCCACCGCAAGGCAGGCCCAGCGCGCGCCAAGGCTACGGCAGCGTGTGGGCTTGCGGCAGTGGGCTGCGAGCTCGCTGGCTGCGCGCGCGCGCATGGCGCCCCTCGTGGGCTGCTGTGCGTGCGTGTGTGTTTGTGTGCTACTCGAATCCTAAAGCTACCGGGATTTGTCATATGATTAAATCTAATCCTAAAAGATTTAGTTTATTTAATTAGAGTCCTAGTAGGATTATAATTAAATAAATTAGTATCCTAATAGGATTCCAAATCCTTTTCCATAACTCTATAAATAGGTGCCTAGGGTCACATATTTAAATCGAGCATTCAAGTATTCAAAGTGAGTTTTTGAGAGCAAAATTCAGTCATACAATTGCCTATAAAGTGCCGAAAATTCTAAGTACCTTAAGGGCGATTCTAGTTGGTCAATCTTAAGGCGGATCCGGACGTGATGTGGACTATCTACGGAGGGACGACACTTGGAGTCCTAAAGACTTGTTCTTGTTCGGTTCGGACGCAACTAGGGAGGGCACGCAACAAAGAGTATGCATCTAAACTATGCTAAATGATTATGTGTAAATAATATGTTTTCCTGGCTTTATGGTTTTTCCGCATGATTTATGAATTGTCATATGTATCATAACCTAACAGTGGTATCAAGAGCCTCTTATTATTTTCATAATCTAAAATTGCATGAACATGGTTAAAAATTACAAATTTGCAAGAATTAAAAGGGGTGATTAATTTTCGTAATTGTTAATTAATTGCAAATTGCGTTTATTTAATTATACGTACGCAATTTTTCGGCAGTTTCTACGTAACTCATCCAAATCGAGTGATTTTTGTGTCAATTCCGCATGTAAAAGGCATTCTAAAATTTTGATAAAAAAAATATGACTTTTCGGAGCCTAACTATTACTTTTCGGAGGTTTTAGTTTTTCGAATGCAAAATTTCGTAAATTTAAGATGTTAAATTAAATATTTGCGATTCTTGTTGATAAATCTTGAATTTTTTATTGACCTACTGTATATGTTTAACAAGTTTGAATGCCTAGCCTTGTTAATTATGCAATCTAATTTGTAATTATGATTAATTTGTTGAAAATTGGAATAATTTAGAATTAATTTGATTTTCATAATTAGTTATAATTTAATTAGATACCTATGATTAAAAACCACCATAAAAATTGTAAATTTATGTTAAATTTTAAATTTTTATGACCTAGACTTGAATCCATGTTAATCGGAAATCAATTGAATAATAAATTTTCGATTTTTCGCCCTAAAATTATGAAATTAATATTATTTATTAATTTGTCATTAATTTTAAATATAAATTTTTTAAATTTTATGTTATTCGCTCATATAACTTGCACGCACAAAGCAATGGACGCTACGTGTTACCCTTAAGGGGTGTTGTATAGTGCGGGCATGTGACGACGAGCAAGGGAGCTCGTCGCCCATGCGGCACGAATGCAATTAGCAAGGCCATGGTGCACGAGCACAAGGCAGCAGCCCTCCCTTGTGTCGTGGGCTGTGAGCAATGGACGAATGGGCGAGGGCGAAAGCAAGGCACAGCAGTCGCGTGTGGGCAGCAAGCGAGCTGCGCCACAGCGCGCACTGCCTCGCGCAAGCGTGCGGAGCCTCGCGCGCAGCGAGCGCAAGCTCGCATGCCACGAGTGCTACGCCCAGCGTCGATGCCTCGCGCAGCGAGCGATGGCTCGCAGGATCGAGCGCTGGCAAGCGCGCGCAGCGAGCAATGGCCCGCATAAAGCGAGCGCTGGCGAGCGAGCGCAGCGAGCGATGGCTCGCGTGCATCGAGTGCTGGCCCGCGCAGCGAGCACCAGCTCGCGTGATGCCTTGCGAAGGAGAGCAGCAGCAGCGATGCGACGCAGCGCATGGGCTGCGCGCACATGGCCAGCGATGGTTGTGTGCGTGTGGCCCATGGGCGTGCGTTGCGTGGGGTTGTTGCGTTGCGATTGGATCGTTTTGAAATTTTAATTTGAAATTTTCAGTTTACGTAATTTTAATTAATTTTAAAATTAATAATTTAAATTATTTTCTTGGATTTTAATTTTGAATATTGTAATTATAATAAATTTTATTTATTCTAATTATTTTACTAAAATTAAAATCATGAATTAATTTAAATACGACTGAAATTAAATTAAACTTTTTGGATTCAATTATAAATTTATATGAGCTTTAAATTTTAATTAAATTTGTATGTTTCCGGTTAGACTAGAAATACATTTTTATGTTTAAAATTAGTAAAGCATATGAATTTATTGGTTTAAGTGGGAGCCCTTTTAGTCATAAACTCTTGATTAGGTCTACAAATCCTTAAGGTTAAAACAACTTGATTAGAATTAATAAGGACTGAATAATTGGTAGATTATTGGTGCCCTTGATTAATTGCTGCAAATGTTTACGTGATGCATAATGTGTTTTACTAACCAGCTATGTGGGCCATTCATGATAATGAACGGGTGAATGGTATATATTGTATATGTACTGTTTTGCAGGTTATGAAGTGACTAGTATGGCCCAAATAGGATAGAAAATATGGTCTGCGTACCATTAATTTGAATGTAATTGGTCTAAAGTACCAAAGTTGTTTTTCAATTCAAATATGGTTTGCGTACCATCAAATAGTTGTAATTAGTTTTAATTATAGCTTATCCTATTTGAAGAAAATGGTGCCTCCCACGGAGATTTTCAAGACGGACTTTGAAGTTAAAGCTTCAAGATGAAGTCGGGCCATACTAGATCACATTTATCTTATGCATGTTTTAAGTTATTTATTGCTTTTAAATATGTCTTAAAATGCATGAGATCAAAAGCTTGATTATGTTGCATGATTAAGGATTTTAGTTCACTTAAAATCTAACCAGCATAGTAAGAGCCTTAAGTTCCAAACTTAAAAATTGAGTTAAAAGGTGCCATGCCAAAATATACACTTGCTTGGATATCCTTTACATCAATCTAGTAATAGTTTTCGCTCAGCGAGGTGTTACTTATTGGTCCTAAAGGGGCAAGGTACACAAATAATTGTGAGTACATGTTAGTTTTGGTGAAACTCAACGATATAAGTAAGGAGTCCTTTTATGTCATGGCAAAATCGATAGGTTTACCTAATAAGTTCTTAGACGTACCTATCAACCAAGAATAGTTTCTAGACTATTAGCAAAAGGCTTTTGCTTACCTAAGATGTTTTAGGATTAAGTCGACAAACTGTGCTTAGTTCTTCAATGATTTTAGGATCTTGGAATCATTTTATTCACACCTGCCGGAACACATAATCGAATAAAATGCTAATGACTTGTTTAAATTGCATGATTGCTTTCATTTTCAAGTTATTATTCATAATAAATGTTTAGACTTTGCATGCTTTAATGTATGTTTTAATTACTGTTTATAATTAAATATCTTGCACTGCAATAAATCCTTTTAGAAAGGTAACAGTAAATTTCCTTGATTGGTAATGAATCCAAGAACGATTCACGGAAATGAGAGAAAATGAGCAATTTAAATGTACGTTTCTTTTAATGACTTTTATGGTTGTTTTCGAGTATCAACATCGAATGGCAAACCAATTGGTACTTGTGAATTCAAAATACAGTGTAGTTTTGAGATCATAAAGCATTGAGTTTAAACGCTCAGCTTTACCAATGGTTAACAACCTAATATCTTTGTCCATTTATTTCTCGAATGAGTCTAGTCCCTAGACATTCGAATAGATTGATGCTTAGAGAACTTTAGAAGCTTCTGGTAAGATCATCTAGTTGAAACTTAATATTCAACATAAATTAGATGGTAAGAACCTTGTTGGGTGACATTGGACATGTCTAACAAAGTATAAAAGTCAACACTAAAGAGTTCAATTCTTAAGACTATAAGAAAGGGTACAAGAAATAGGAAAACAAAAGAACAAATGAAAGGAATTTACGATTCCGGTTCTACCTATAAGTTTATGTTTAAAGAGAAGTGACCTAGCAATCAAACTTCCTTGGTATCATATACCGCTTGAGGTTCTTACTTCGGTAATAACTCAAACAATGGAAGCTAGGCTACACTAATGGCCTACAAGTGGGAAATGAAGCATGGCAATGCTACATTAGTTGTAGGTTCATCTAGTTTGTTTTAAAAGGCTGGAACTTAATGGCTATTTTGTTCCATAATCAGCATACCTAAATTTCTGTTTTTCAAACACAGAAAGACTCACATTCAAGAAAAACAAAAACAATGTTTGTTTGTTTGTTTATTTGAGTGAAATGGTCAATTACGGGTTGAGTCAATATGCTTGATTAAAACAAACAACTCTTTAACAATAAAAACTTTACTAGGTTCAAATCAACCCCTTGATTTGAGTTCCACTAATCTTTGGCATTGTTGCTTAGACCATATCAACAAGTTAACATTCAAAAGCTCTATTTTGATGGACTTTTGAAAGTTCATTGATTTCTAGATCAATTTAAGACGACTAGTCTTACTTGTTGAAAGTAACAAAAGATATGAACTATTGTTAGAACGCCTAGACAATAGAGTTCAAAGCTAAAGAAAGATTTGACTTTATTATTTCACATGGATTTGAGTGAATATAGGTTTATTTACTCAAAGTGATATAAGTTTGAATCTGTTTGACTAGTTCAAAGATTCAGAAGTATAAAATCCACTTGGCAAGAAATCATAAAGATCTAGGTTAGATCATGTTGATGATTACTTGAGACCAAATATGATCATCATAATTGTGTGTTGTAATTTCACAATCTAGGTCCATAAGATATGGCATATCTTAGTGGGAATAATCGACGTCAATTGGTACTTGATTCGATCAATGATGGATCATAAAGACTTTTCCTATAATTTCTAAAACAAAATGCTCAACTACCACCAAACTAAACCAAATTCGTCAAAGCTATTGAAAAGTAATTTCAAAATATCTTTTCATAATATATCTAAAGAGTTCCTAAACTCAGTGGGAGCTTAGTGTTTGTTATTCAACAAACTAAGGCCCCAAGTATAGATATATGTTTCATTGTGATTTATTCAAATGAGACACAAGGGTATTGTTTCTACCACGAATTTTTGAGAACATAATGTTTGTTTGCTCGAAATAATGTCCTTTTGGAGATTCGTTTCCAAAATGACAAGTGGGAGAAAATAAACCTCGAAAGTCTTCGAGGCGAACAACAAACATAGACGGACATTCCGGAGGCTTTTCGAAGTTCTTTAGAAAATCCGAACACGTATTCTTTAAAGACTTTAGAAGTGGCTTTTAAAGAATAGACATCTCTTAGAAGACTTTACAAGTGCTACAAGGAGAACAGAATATTCAAAGGACTTTCAAGTGGCTATTGATATTCTATTGTTTGATGTTCTATACCCAAGTAGGCATAGAGTTCAAGTCACTGAAACTATGAGATTCTTCTATTAGATAGTGAAGAAACATGGAGTTCAGGTCACTGAAGCTATGCAATTCTTCTATTAGATAGTAAAGAAACCTACAACTTGCAGTCAAACTATTAATGAGTTTGTGACCTGTAAGAAAGCTATGACGAAACCCAGATTCCCTAAAATGGTTAGAGGCCATATATAGACCCAAATGTTTTAAATGGTTAGAGGCCATAAAACATACTCAATGTTTTGATGACAAAATTGAAATTTTGTTGATTTGCAAGAATAGTTTCACACCTATTGGTTGCAAGTTAGTTTTAAGGATAAAAACCATCAAACATGAAATTGTGTTCACAAAGCTAGATTAGTTGCTAAAGGTTACAAGCAAATTCACGGCGTGGATTGTGTTGAAACCTCATGCATAATCGTAATGCTCAAGTCTATGATTCAAGCAATGATTGCATATTGGTACATATGACAATTGGATGACAAAACATCTTCCTCAGTCAAATGTTGGAAGAAACTATGTACATGGTATGTCATAGGATTTGTGGATCCAAATAAATGCTTGAAAATAATAGCTAGCTTATGAAATCTAAGTACAGATTTAAGCAAGCAATTGGGAATTAGAAATGTATTTTAGTGAAGCTAATAAGTATTTTAGTTTCATAAAATGTACATGATTCTTATAGATATATAAGAAATTTAGTGGGAGTACATAAAACTTAATTGGTCCTATGTGTATCACACACATATCTCTCTATTGTGAAGTAACATTCAAATGCTAAATACTTAGATTTGAGATTATTCATCAATGATGGACCAAGGCGAAACTTAGTACATACTGGGTACTAAGATCTATTTACAAAGATCTTATAATATTGTTTTGGATTAAGTAATGGCATTTACTAAATCAAACACGAAATACTCCATTGGAAATATTCGACCCATGTGAATAAATCTAAGTAAAGAATGTTTGAACTATGTATAAGCATTTACTAAGTTAAACATCAAAGAATCTAATGAGATTCTTCACCTATATTATATGTCAAAGAATTTAGTTGGATTCAGTATCTACTATAACTGAATGAGCCAAAGTTACATGAATAGAATTCAATTGGGAATTATTCTGCAAGAGAATTTATCATGTATATAATATAATATGAGGATCGCCAAAAACGTATCGTATGACTTTAGGCATGACGAACATATACCAATCTCTATTGATCTAAGTGAAGATCAACTAGATTGAGATCAAGAACACTTATGGTACTTGAAAAGGTACATAGGAATAGTTCTTGATTCAAGGAAATAAAGATATGCTAAATATTGATGCTACACGCATAAACACTGGCAAAGGATCAAGCAAGACCCTTTGGAGTTAACCATTGATAAGTACGAGCTATAGAGCATCGTGTTTTGAAATGGCAACATGGATTGAAGACCATGAGTTGTTGCGTGGGAAATTAAAATAATAATTTCTATGTTCTAAGATACAGTTGGAGAGTCTTCCACATATCTGTGAACTGCTTGGATAAGTAGATCCAAACAAAGCATCACTAGCAACCTATACAGTTGAAGTAAAAGTAATTATTGCCTAAGAAGCAATAAAATAGAGTTGTTTATATGAGTTCTTCATTGAACTTGGGAAGATCACATGTCTGTTGACTTAATGGTTCTTCATTGCAAAATGCGTAGAACCACTAATGTAGCAAGAAAGACTAGATCACAAAATAAACATACTCAAAAGTTCTTATCATCATATCTCGAAGAACATTCGATGAAAAGGATGTTAAGATTGGCAAAGCGTGATAACTAAACCTATGCAACAAGTGAGAAGCAACACTCACGTTATAGCACTGGAAATCAAGCATAGCTTTGAATTCCATGAACTGTTTTAAAGATGGGTTTGAGGCCCATGGTTGTAAAACAATGGGGTTGAACATTTATCATATATGAAATGTATTTTCATATTCCATTTAATCTTGGTTTAGTATTAAATGATGAGTCCCTTCAATTTGACGGTATATTCAAGATAGACTGTCAGGACCAGTCCTGTGACTAAGAAATGTCTATCAACTGAACTTGAATGTCAAAGGTTGAAAATGGTCCCTAGTCGGAGTTTTCTATAAAATTGGACGCATAGAAAACGTTAGACGATTAGAATGCAAGATGACTAGTAGTTCTGTTTCTTGAACTATGTGGACATGGCAATGTCATAATCATTTGCATAGATACTTACTTTGGGAAGACTAGTATCGGACAAGACCTATGAAACTTTACTGTAAGAGATGAAAATCTGTCATAAGTAAATTTCATTAAAATTATTAGACACTAAATCCTCAATACCTGAGTGATTTGAGATTACTTGTTTGAGAACTGGTTGCTTTGACGTTGACCAACCGTCGCACCGTAAAAGGAGGCTATAAAGGCAACGCTCAGGTAATCACCTATCAAACGAAGTCTAATCTCAAGATCGCAAGATTGGGATTGTCCTCCCATAAATCGGGATGAGATGCTTAAAAGTTGTACAAGGCCACTCGGAGAGCTAGAAACTGTAAAATGCATGGCCGTGCTCGGATGAATCATAGGCTATGATTATCTGTTTATTTGATCAGTTGAACTCTGAAACCGAGGAACACCTCTGGACATAATAAGGATGACAACTCTTACCTTATGTTCAAGAGCAAGCATCGAGTGACAAAGGAATTAGGAAATGCACACTTGTCCCTAAGGACAAGTGGGAGACTGAAGGAAATAATGCCCTTGGTCCAAGTATGCATTCAATGTTAAGTCTAATAAATGCGGTTCAGTATTAATTAACAAGTTAATAATTCAGTGAGATCAAGTGAGCTGAATGCCTAGCTAGAGGCCGCTTCAGTTCAAGTGACATTAATGATATTAATCCACAGCTTACTCTTGACTGAACCCGTAGGGTCACACAAATAGTACGTAAACGGATCAAGTATTTAATGGCATTAAATACTCCATCTATGGATATTCGGAATCGACGGATCTTGGTTTTAGTGGGAGCTGAGATCGTCACAGGCAAGAAATGAATACTCCGGAAACGATGATATTGCCGGAAACGGAAATATGGATCGTATCAGAAATATAAATATTATCCAAGTCGTAGATGTTGCCGGAAACGGAAACATGGTACGTATCGGAAAATATTATCGGAAATGGAAATATTGCCGGAATCGGAAATATTGCCGGAAACGGAAATATTGTCAGAATCGGAAATATTATCGGAATCGGAAAATAATTCCGGAAACGGAAATATTAAATATTTGTTCGAAACGGAAATTGATTCCGGAATCGGAAATATTGAATATTGTTCGTATCGGAAATGAATTCCGGAATCGGGAAATTAATCGGAAGCGTATCGTACGAATTAGCATCGGACGAGGCCTGCCAGACGAAGGCCCAGCACGAAGCCGGGCCATCGCCCAGCAAGCCAGCGCGCCACAAACGCACCAGCCAAGGCTGCGCCAGGCCCACCGCAAGGCAGGCCCAGCGCGCGCCAAGGCTACGGCAGCGTGTGGGCTTGCGGCAGTGGGCTGCGAGCTCGCGGGCTGCGCGCGCGCATGGCGCCCCTCGTGGGCTGCTGTGCGTGCGTGTGTGTTTGTGTGCTACTCGAATCCTAAAGCTACCGGGATTTGTCATATGATTAAATCTAATCCTAAAAGATTTAGTTTATTTAATTAGAGTCCTAGTAGGATTATAATTAAATAAATTAGTATCCTAATAGGATTCCAAATCCTTTTCCATAACTCTATAAATAGGTGCCTAGGGTCACATATTTAAATCGAGCATTCAAGTATTCAAAGTGAGTTTTTGAGAGCAAAATTCAGTCATACAATTGCCTATAAAGTGCCGAAAATTCTAAGTACCTTAAGGGCGATTCTAGTTGGTCAATCTTAAGGCGGATCCGGACGTGCTGTGGACTATCTACGGAGGGACGACACTTGGAGTCCTAAAGACTTGTTCTTGTTCGGTTCGGGCGCAGCTAGGGAGGGCACGCAACAAAGAGTATGCATCTAAACTATGCTAAATGATTATGTGTAAATAATATGTTTTCCTGGCTTTATGGTTTTTCCGCATGATTTATGAATTGTCATATGTATCATAACCTAACAAAACATCCAAAACATCACCATAAATATCAAACCCTAATTAGTAAATTCATCCAATATTAGAACATTAGCCTAAATTCTCTGCATAATCAACTCATTATGCTCAACTAATTGAAGAGAAACTGAATTTTAAGACCAAGCAAAACAAGAATCAATTATAAACTAACCTTGATATATTGCGTCACTGTGTGAAACAGAGTCAAACGAGATAGGCAAGACGACGGTCGGCGGCGACAGTTATGGAAGAGGAGGCGAGGAAGGTGGTGGTGGTGGTGGAGCCGCGCGGTGAAGGGGAGGTGAGGAGCGCGCGGTGAGGAGCGGTGGAAGGTTCTTGCTTCGAATACAGATTTGGGGATTGTGTGTTATCTGTTTGGTGGTGTGTTTCAGTTGATTTAAAATTTTGTGAATATCTATTGAAGCGAACAACGGGAAGCCCGCCCCTTTAGAATACTACCTATTGAGGCGGGCAACTTAAAGCCCCCTTCAACAGGTTCTGTAGAAGCGAACATAACAAAAGCCCGCCCCAACCACATGCTTAAACTTTTGACCCGCGTTGACTAAGGGGTTATTGAGGCTCACTTATATATGCCCCGGCCCCCTCAACAAGGGGGCTACAACAGGGGTTTTTTCCACTAGTGAATAATTAGTATAAATAAAAATTTATAATAATTATAATATTCAAAATTATAATCCGAGAAAACAATTTAAATTATTAATTTTAAAATTAATTAAAATTATTTCCGAACTGATAATCTCAAATTAAATTCAAAACGCGTCAATCGTAACACGACGAGGCACTTGGGCTTGCGCCCAAGCCCCATCATGCGCACGACCAATCGCTGGCCCATGGCACATCGCAGCAGCAGCCACGCGCAAACGCAGCAAGCCAAGCCACGCTTGTGCGCAGCCTGCTTGCCCGCATGCATCACAGCAGCTACGGAAGGAGCGCTCGCTCGCTCGCGCGCAAGCAAGCCCTCGAGGCATCGCATGTTGGTGCGCTGAGCAGCGATCGCTGGGCGACCCAGCTCTCGCCCTCGCGCGCGCGCCTCTCCATGTGCCACGCCATCGCCCATCGCCCATAGAGTCGCACACGCCCAGTTCCCCTGCTTCGCGCGCGCGCCTCTTGCTTGTTGCTCGTTGCATTCGTACCGCATGGGCGACGAGCTCCCTTGCTCGTCGTCGCATGCCCGCACTATACAACACCCCTTAAGGGTAACACCTAGCTTCCTTTGCTTTGTGCGTGCAACATTTATGAGCGTTTTCATAAAAATTTATTGTTTTTTTTTATCTTAAAATTAACGACAAATTAATAAATCATATTAATTTCATAATTTTAGGGCGAAAAATCGAAAATTTATTAATTAATTAATTTCCGATTAACATGGATTCAAATCTAGGTCATAAAAATTTAAAATTTAACATAAATTAACAATTTTTATGGTGGATTTTAATCATGGATACCTAATTAAATTATTAATTAATTATGAAAAACAAATCAATTCTAAATTATTCGAATTTCAACAAATTAATCATAATTACAAATTAGGTTGTATAATTAACAAGTCTAGGCATTCATAATTGTTAAACATATACTGTAGGTCAATCAAAAACTCAAGATTTATCAACAAGAATCGCAAATATTCAATTTAACATCTTAAATTTACAAACTTTTGTGTTCGAAAAACTTCCGAAAAGTCATAGTTAGGTTTTTGGGAATTTGGGAATTCGAACATGCGAAATTGACACAAAAATCACTCGATATGGTTGAGTAACGAATATTCTGCCGAAAAACTGCGTACATATAATTAAATAAACGCAATTTGCAATTAATTACGAAAACTAATCACCCCTTTAATTCCTTGCAAATTTGTAAAATTTAACCATGTTCATGCAATTTAGATTATGAAAATAATAAGAGGCTCGTGATACCACTGTTAGGTTATGAAACATATGAATAAACATAAATCATGCGGAAAAACTATAAAGCCAGGAAACATATTATTTACACATAATCATTTAGCATAATTCAGATGCATACACTTTGTAGCGTGCCCTCGCTAGCTGCGCCCGAACCGAACAAGAACAAGTCTTTAGGACTCCAAGTGTCGTCCCTCCGTAGATAGTCCGCAGCACGTCCGGATCCGCCTTAAGATTGACCAACTAGAATCGCCCTTAAGGTACTATAAATTTCGGCTAATAGGGCAACTGTTCGTGGCTGATTTTTTCTTGAAAATCTTACCTTTGAATACTTCAATTCTCGATATAAATATGTGACCCTAGGCACCTATTTATAGAGTTATGGAAAAGGACTTGGAATCCTATTAGGATACTAATTTATTTAATTATAATCCTACTAGGACTCTAATTAAATAAACTAAATCTTTTAGGATTAGATTTAATCATATGAGGAATCCGGTAGCCTTAGGATTCGAGTAACACACTTCGAGTGATACGCTAGCACCGCACGCAGGCCTTACGGCCCACGCACAGCGCCAGCCCACTCGTCGCAGCTCCGCGCGCGCGCCAAGGCCATTTGTTGGGCCTGGCCTTACGCTGGGCCTGGCGTGGCTTAACAGCGTGTGTTTGGGCGCTTGGGCTTGCTGGGCGTAGGCCTGGCTTCGTGCTGGGCCTTCGTCTAGCAAGTCTCGTCCGATGCTAATTCGTACGACGCGCTTCCGATTAAATTCCCGATTCCGGAATTCATTTCCGATACGAACAATATTTAATATTTTCGATTCCGGAATTAATTTCCGTTACGAACAAATATTTAATATTTTCGTTTCCGGAATTATTTTCCGATTCCGATAATATTTCCGATTCTGACAATATTTCCGTTTCCGGTAATATTTCCGATTCCGGCAATATTTCCATTTCCGATAATATTTTCCGATACGTACCATGTTTCTGTTTCCGGCAACATCTACGACTTGGATAATATTTATATTTCCGATACGATCCATATTTCCGTTTCCGGCAATATCATCGTTTCCGGAGTATTCATTTCTTGCCTTTGACGATCTCAGCTCCCACTGAAACCAAGATCCGTCGATTCCGAATATCCATAGATGGAGTATTTAATTCCATTAAATACTTGATCCGTTTACGTACTATTTGTAAGACCCTACGGGTTCAGTCAAGAGTAAGCTGTGGATTAATATCATTAATTCTACTTGAACTGAAGCGGCCTCTAGCTAGGCATTCAGCTCACTTGATCTCACTGAATTATTAACTTGTTAATTAATACTGAACCGCATTTATTAGACTTAACATTAAATGCATACTTGGACCAAGGGCATTATTTCCTTCAGCGCCGAAGCAAAAAAGGAGAGAATTCAAGCACAAATTCTGAAGTCCTCAACTGGAACCGACCTACTCTGAAGAAGACGATTGCCCGAATTCCTAAGGGATATCACCAGCAAGCCCCTATGAGCGGAAGGGTCTTCACCCATAACCGAAGGGCGAGCGTACCGAGCCATGATTTCCCGGACTTCAGCAGGTATCCTACTCAACGTCTCGCGACGCCTCTTCACCCCCAGCTTCACTTCAGATTCACCACCTTCGGGAACCGCAAGCTCAGCATCTTTCAATGCCTCACCCTCCGCAGTTTTCGAGGAAGTGAGATCCACCACCACCTTCGGAGGAGTTTGTGGATCCTCCCTCAAACCATCCGCAACAGCATCACCCTCTATAATAGGGGCCTCGGAGGAGTCCAAGGGGGGATCAGCCTCAAGATTCTCCACCTCGTGAGTAATATCCTCGACAATCACTCCTGCTGGAGTCAGCGGCTTCAGAGGCAAGGGCACAGCAGGCTCCTCAACCAAAGGTTGGTCCACAGGCTCATTCCTCACCAAAACCGCCACGCTCTTCAGCTTCTGGCCAGGAAAAGGTATGAAACGGCAAAGGTTCTTCGGAGGAGCCATCTCCCGTTTTGTTAGGTTATGATACATATGACAATTCATAAATCATGAGGAAAAACCATAAAGCCAGGAAAGCATATTATTTACACATAATCATTTAGCATAGTTTAGATGCATACACTTTGTTGCGTGCCTTCCCTAGCTGCGCCCGAACCGAACAAGAACAAGTCTTTAGGACTACAAATGTCGTCCCTCCGTAGATAGTCCACAGCACGTCCGGATCCGCCTTAAGCTTGACCAACTAGAATCGCCCTTAAGGTACTTAGAATTTTCGGCTAATGTAGGCAATTATATGACTGAATTTTTGCTCTCAAAAATCACTTTGAATACTTGAATCGTCTATACAAATAATGACCCTAGGCCCTTATTTATAGAGGTATGGAAAAGGAATTGTAATCTTACTAGGATGTGGATTTGTTAATTAGAACTTTATTAGGACTCTAAATAACAAAGCAAATCTAATAGGATTAGGATTTTAATCTTCGCACGAATCCTAATAGGATTAGGATTTCCCGCACACGCATCGTACAAGCCGTGCACCCGCGCAGGCCTTGCGGCCCACGACAAGCGCACAACCCATGTGCGGTGCTGCGCGCGCGCGCGCCCTTGGCTGGGCCTGGCCTTGCGCTGGGCCTGGTCGAGGCGTGCGTTGCTGCGTGCGGCTCGCTGGGCGATGGCCTGGCTTCGTGCTGGGCCTTCGTCTAGAGGGCCTCGTCCGATGCTAATTCGTACGATACGCTTCCGATTAAATTCCCAATTCCGGAATTCATTTCCGATACGAACAACATTTAATATTTCCGATTCCGGAATTAATTTCCGTTTCGAACAAATATTTAATATTTCCGTTTCCGGAATTATTTTCCGATTCCGATAATATTTCCGATTCTGACAATATTTCCGTTTCCGGCAATATTTCCGATTCCGGCAATATTTCCATTTTCGATAATATTTTCCGATACGTACCATGTTTCCGTTTCCGGCAACAGCTACGACTTGGATAATATTTATATTTCCGATACGATCCATATTTCCGTTTCCGGCAATATCATCGTTTACGGAGTATTCATTTCTTGCCTATGACGATCTCAGCTCCCACTGAAACCAAGATCCGTCGAGTCCGAATATCCATAGATGGAGTATTTAATGCCATTAAATACTTGATCCGTTTACGTACTATTTGTGTGACCCTACGGGTTCAGTCAAGAGTAAGCTGTGGATTAATATAATTAATTCCACTTGAACTGAAGCGGCCTCTAGTCAGGCATTCAGCTCACTTGATCTCACTGAATTATTAACTTGTTAATTAATACTGAACCGCATTTATTAGACTTAATATTATATGCATACTTGGACCAAGGGCACTATTTCCTTCAGTCTCCCACTTGTCCTTAGGGACAAGTGTGCATTTCCTAATTCCTTTGTCGCTCGATGCTTGCTCTTGAACATAAGGTAAGAGTTGTCATCCTTATTATGTCCAGAGGTGTTCCTCGGTTTCAGAGTTCAACTGATCAAATAAACAGATAATCATAGCCTATGATTCATCCGAGCACGGCCATGCATTTCACAGTTTCTAGCTCTCCGAGTGGCCTTGTACAACTTTTAAGCATCTCATCCCGATTTATGGGAGGACAATCCCAATCTTGCGATCTTGAGATTAGACTTCGTTTGATAGGTGATTACCTGAGCGTTGCCTTTATAGCCTCCTTTTACGGTGCGACGGTTGGTCAACGTCAAAGCAACCAGTTCTCAAACAAGTAATCTAAAATCACTCAGGTATTGAGGATTTAGTGTCTAATAATTTTAATGAAATTTACTTATGACAGATTTTCATCTCTTACAGTAAAGTTTCATAGGTCTTGTCCGATACTAGTCTTCCCAAAGTAAGTATCTATGCAAATGATTATGACATTGCCATGTCCACATAGTTCAAGAAACAGAACTACTAGTCATCTTGCATTCTAATCGTCTAACGTTTTCTATGCGTCCAATTTTATAAAAAACTCCGACTAGGGACCATTTTCAACCTTTGACATTCAAGTTCACTTGATAGACTTTTCTTAGTCACATGACTGGTCCTGACAGTCTATCTTGAATATACCGTCAAATTGAAGGGACTCATCATTTAATACTAAACCAAGATTAAATGGAATATGAAAATACATTTCATATATGATAAATGTTCAACCCCATTGTTTTACAACCATGGGCCTCAAACCCATCTTTAAAACAGTTCATGGAATTTAAAGCTATGCTTGATTTCCAGTGCTACAACGTGAGTGTTGCTTCTCACTTGTTGCATAGGTTTAGTTATCACGCTTTGCCAATCTTAACATCCTTTTCATCGAATGTTCTTCGAGATATGATGATAAGAACTTTTGAGTATGTTTATTTTGTGATCTAGTCTTTCTTGCTACATTAGTGGTTCTACGCATTTTGCAATGAAGAACCATTAAGTCAACAGACATGTGATCTTCCCAAGTTCAATGAAGAACTCATATAAACAACTCTATTTTATTGCTTCTTAGGCAATAATTACTTTTACTTCAACTGTATAGGTTGCTAGTGATGCTTTGTTTGGATCTACTTATCCAAGCAGTTCACAGATATGTGGAAGACTCTCCAACTATATCTTAGAACATAGAAATTATTATTTTAATTTCCCACGCAACAACTCATGGTCTTCAATCCATGTTGCCATTTCAAAACACGATGCTCTATAGCTCGTACTTATCAATGGTTAACTCCAAAGGGTCTTTCTTGACCCTTTGCCAGTGTTTATGCGTGTAGCATCAATATTTAGCATATCTTTATTTCCTTGAATCAAGAACTATTCCTATGTACCTTTTCAAGTACCATAAGTGTTCTTGATCTCAATCTAGTTGATCTTCACTTAGATCAATAGAGATTGGTATATGTTCGTCATGCCTAAAGTCATACGATACGTTTTTGGAGATCCTCATATTATATTATATACATGATAAATTCTCTTGCAGAATAATTCCCAATTGAATTCTATTCATGTAACTTTAGCTCATTCAGTTATAGTAGATACTGAATCCAACTAAATTCTTTGACATATAATATAGGTGAAGAATCTCATTAGATTCTTTGATGTTTAACTTAGTAAATGCTTATACATAGTTCAAACATTCTTTACTTAGATTTATTCACATGGGTCGAATATCTCCAATGGAGTATTTCGTGTTTGATTTAGTAAATGCCATTACTTAATCCAAAACAATAATATAAGATCTTTGTAAATAGATCTTAATACCCAGTATGTACTAAGTTCCGCCATGGTCCATCATTGATGAATAATCTCAAATCTAAGTCATTAGCATTTGAATGTTATTTCTCAATAGAGAGATATGTGTGTGATACACATAGGACCAATTAAGTGTTACGTACTCCCACTAAACTTCTTATAAATCTATAAGAATTATGTACATTTTATGAAACTAAAATACTTATTAGCTTCACTAAAATACAATTCCAATTCCTAATTGCTTGCTTAAATCTGTACTTAGATTTTATAAGCTGCTTTCCTTTTCAAGCATTTATTTGGATCCACAAATCCTATGACATACCATGTACATAGTTTATTCCAACATTTGATTGAGGAATACGTTTTGTCATCCAATTGCTATATGTACCAATATGCAATCATTGCTTGAATTATAGACTTGAGTATTACGATTATGCATGAGGTTTCAACACAATCCACACCGTGAATTTGCTTGTAACCTTTTAGCAACTAATCTAGCTTTGTGTTGTGAACACAATTTCATGTTTGATGGTTTTTATCCTTAAAACAAACTTGCAACCAATAGGTGTGAAACTATTCTTGCAAATCAACAAAATTTTAATTTTGTCATCAAAACATTGAGTATGTTTTATGGCCTCTAACCATTTAAAACATTTGAGTCTATATATGGCCTCTAACCATTTTAGGGAATCTGGGTTTCGTCATAGCTTTCTTACAGGTCACAAACTCATTAATCTACATGATAATAGTTTGACTGCAAGTTGTAGGTTTCTTCACTATTTAATAGAAGAATTGCATAGTTTCAGTGACCTGAACTCCATGTTTCTTCACTATCTAATAGAAGAATCTCATAGTTTCAGTGATTTGAACTCTATGCCTACTTGGGTATAGAACATCAAACAGTAGAATATCAATAGCCACTTGAAAGTCCTTTGAATATTCTGTTCTCGTTGAAGCACTTGTAAAGTCTTCTAAGAGATGTCTATTCTTTAAAGCCACTTCTAAAGTCCTTAAAGAATAAGTTCGGATTTTCTGAAGCACTTCGAAAAGCCTCCGGAATGTCCGTTTATGTTTGTTGTTCGCCTCGAAAACTTTCAAGGTCTATTTTCTCCCACTTGTCATTTTGGAAACGAATCTCCAAAAAGGACATTATTTCGAGCAAACAAACATTATGTTCTCAAAATTCGTGGTAGAAACAATACCCTTGTGTCTCATTTGAATAAATCACAATGAAACATATATCTATACTTGGGCCTTAGTTTGTTGAATAACAAACACTAAGCTCCCACTGAGTTTAGCAACTCTTTAGATATATATAATTGAAAAGATATCCTGAAATTATTTTTCAATAGCTTCGACGAATTTGGTTTAGTTTGGTGGTAGTTGAGCATTTTGTTTTAGAAATTATAGGAAAAGTCTTTATGATTCATCATTGATCGAATCAAGTACTAATTGACTTCGATCATTCCACTTAGATATGCCATATCTCATGGAGCTAGATTGTGAAATTACAACACACAATTGATGATCATTATTGGTCTCAAGCAATCATTAACATGATCTATCCTAGATCTTTATGATTTCTTACCAAGTGGGATTTATACTTCTGAATCTTTGAACTAGCCAAACAGATTCAACGTATATCACATTTGAGTAAATAAACCTATATTTACTCAAATCCATGTGAAATAATAAAGTCATAAAATCTTTCTTTAGCTTTGAACTCTATTGTCTAGGCGTTCTAACAATAGTTCATATCTTTTGTTACTTTCAACAAGTAAGACTAGTCGTCTTAAATTGATCTAGAAATCAATGAACTTTCAAAAGTCCATCAAAATAGAGCTTTTGAATGTTAACTTGTTGATATGGTCTAAGCAACAATGCCAAAGATTAGTGAAACTCAAATCAAGGGGTTGATTTGAACCTAGTAAAGTTCTTTAAAGAGTTGTTTGTTTTAATCAAGCATATTGACTC
This sequence comes from Spinacia oleracea, assembly GCF_020520425.1. NCBI lineage: Eukaryota > Viridiplantae > Streptophyta > Magnoliopsida > Caryophyllales > Amaranthaceae > Spinacia > Spinacia oleracea. The sequence goes on from NC_079488.1 coordinate 18,085,906, forward strand.
ATCCCGTAAATGATCATTTCATTCAAATAAACAAACAAACAAGCATTGTTTTTGTTCTTCTGAATGTGAGTCTTTCTGTGTTTGAAGCAGAAATTTAGGTATGCTGATTATGGAACAAAATAGCCATTTAGTTCCAGCCTTGAAAGGACTTAAAACAAACTAGATGACCCTACAGCTAATGTAGCATTGCCATGCTTCATTTCCCACTTGTAGGCCATTAGTGTAGCCTAGCTTCCATTATTTGAGTTATTACCGAAGTAAGAACCTCAAGCGGTATATGATACCAAGGAAGTTTGATTCCTAGGTCACTTCTCTTTAAACATAAACTTATATGTAGAAACGGAATTATAAATTCCTTTCATTTGTTCCTTTGTTTTCCTATTTCTTGTACCCTTTCTTATAGTCTTAAGAATTGAATTCTTTAGTGTTGACTTTTATACTTTGTTAGACATGTCCAATGTCACCAACAAGGTTCTTTACCATTTATGTTGAATATTTTGTTTCAACTAGATGATCTTACCAAAAGCTTCTAAAGTTCTCTAAGTATCGATCTATTCGAATGTCTAGGGACTAGACTCATTCGAGAATTAAATGGAAAAAAGATTTTAGGTTGTTAACCATTGGTAAAGCTGAGCGTTTAAACTCAATGCTTTATGATCTCAAAACTACATTGTATTTTGAATTCACAAGCACCAATCGGTTCGCCATTCGACCTTGATACTCGAAAACAACCATAAAAGTCGCTAAAAGAAACGTACATTTTAAATTGCTCATTTTCTCTCATTTCCGTGAATCGTTCTTGGATTCACTACCAATCGAGGAAATTTACTGTTACCTTTCTAAAAGGATTTACTGCAGTGCAAGATATTTAATTATAAACAATAATTAAAACATACATTGAAGCATGCAAAGTCTAAACATTTATCATGAATAATAACTTGAAAATGAAAGCAATCATGCAATTTAAACAAGTCATTAGCATTTTATTCGAATTATGTGTTCCGGCAGGTGTGAATAAAATGATTCCAATACCCTAAAACCATTGAAGAATTAAGCACAGTTTGTCGACTCAATTCTAAAACATTTTAGGTAAGCAAAAGCCTTTTGCTAATAGTCTAGAAACTACTCTTGGTTGATAGGTACGTCTAAGAACTTATTAGGTAAACCTATCGATTTTGCCACGACATAAAAGGACTCCTTACTTATATCGTTGAGTTTCACCAAAACTAACGTGTACTCACAATTATTTGTGTACCTTGCCCCTTTAGAACCAATAAGTAACACCTCGCTGAGCGAAAACTATTACTAGATTGATGTAAAGGATATCCAAGCAAGTGTATATTTTGGCATGGCACCTTTTAACTCAATTTTTAAGTTTGGAACTTAAGGCTCTTACTATGTTGGTTAGATTTTAAGTGAACTAAAATCCTTAATCATGCAACATAATCAAGCTTTGATCTCATGCATTTTAAGACATATTTAAAAGCAATAAATAACTTAAAACATGCATAAGATAAATGTGATCTAGTATGGCCCGACTTCATCTTGAAGCTTCAACTTCAAAGTCCGTCTTGAAAATCTCCGTGGGAGGCACCATTTTCCTCAAATAGGATAAGCTATAATTAAAACTAATTACAACTATTTGATGGTACGCAGACCATATTTGAATTGAAAAACAACTTTGGTACTTTAGACCAATTACATTCAAATTAATGGTACGCAGACCATATTTTCTATCCTATTTGGGCCATACTAGTCACTTCATAACCTGCAAAACAGTACATATACAATATATACTATTCACCCATTCACTATCATGAATGGCCCACATAGCTGGTTAGTAAAACACATTATGCATCACATAAACATTTGTAGCAATTAATCAAGGGCACCAATAATCTACAAATTATTCAGTCCTTATTAATTCTAATCAAGTTGTTTTAACCTTAAGGATTTGTAGACCTAATCAAGAGTTTATGACTAAAAAAAGGGCTCCCACTTAAACCAATAAATTCATATGCTTTACTAATTTTAAACATAAAAATGTATTTCTAGTCTAACCGGAAACATACAAATTTAATTAAAATTTAAAGCTCAAAAAAATTTATAATTGAATCCAAAAAGTTTAATTTAATTTCAGTCGTATTTAAATTAATTCATGATTTTAATTTTAGTAAAATAATTAGAATAAATAAAATTTATTATAATTACAATATTCAAAAATAAAATCCAAGAAAATAATTTAAATTATTAATTTTAAAATTAATTAAAATTACGTAAACTGAAAATTTCAAATTAAAATTTCAAAACGATCTAATCGCAACGCAACAATCCCACGCAACGCACGCCCAAGGGCCACACGCACACAGCCATCGCTGGCCATGTGCGCGCAGCCCATGCGCTGCGTCGCATCGCTGCTGCTCACCATCGCAAGGCATCACGCGAGCTGGTGCTCGATGCGCGCGCCAGCGCTCGATGCACGCGAGCCATCGCTCGCTGCGCGCCCCAGCGCTCGATTCATGCGAGCCATCGCTCGCTGCGCTCGCTTGCCAGCGCTCGATCCATGCGAGCCATCGCTCGCTGCGCGCCTGCCTTTCTCGCACGCGAGCTTGCGCTCATCGCACGAGGCAGCAGTATGCGAGCTGGCGCTCGCTGCGCGCGAGGCATCGACGCTGTGCGTAGCGCTCGTGGCACGCGAGCTTGCGCTCGCTGCGCGCGAGGCAGTGCGCGCTGTGGCGCAGCACGCTTGCTGCCCACACGCGACTGCTCGTGCTTTGCTCTCGCCCCTGCCCACACGCCCATTGCTCACAGCCCACGACACAAGGCAAGGCTGCTGCCTTGTGCTCGTGCACCATGCCCTTGCTCGCTGCATTCGTACCGCATGGGCGACGAGCTCCCTTGCTCGTCGTCGCATGCCCGCACTATACAACACCCCTTAAGGGTAACACGTAGCGTCCATTGCTTTGTGCGTGCAAGTTATATGAGCGAGTCGCATAAAATTAAAAATTTATATTCAAAATTAATGACAAATTAATAAATAATATTAATTTCATAATTTTAGGGCGAAAAATCGAAAATTTATTATTTAATTGATTTCCGATTAACATGGATTCAAGTCTAGGTCATAAAAATTTAAAATTTAACATAAATTTACAATTTTTATGGTGGTTTTTAATCATAGGTATCTAATTAAATTATAACTAATTATGAAAATCAAATTAATTCTAAATTATTCCAATTTTCAACAAATTAATCATAATTACAAATTAGATTGCATAATTAACAAGGCTAGGCATTCAAACTTGTTAAACATATACAGTAGGTCAATCAAAAATTCAAGATTTATCAACAAGAATCGCAAATATTTAATTTAACATCTTAAATTTACGAAATTTTGCATTCGAAAAACTAAAACCTCCGAAAAGTCATAGTTAGGCTTCGAATTTGAGAATTCTGTTTCCGGCATCATCTAAGACTTGGATAATATTTATATTTCCGATACGATCCATATTTCCGTTTCCGGCAATATCATCGTTTCCGGAGTATTCATTTCTTGCCTTTAACGATCTCAGCTCCCACTGAAACCAAGATCCGTCGATTCCGAATATCCATAGATGGAGTATTTAATTCCATTAAATACTTGATCCGTTTACGTACTATTTGTAAGACCCTACGGGTTCAGTCAAGAGTAAGTTGTGGATTAATATCATTAATTCTACTTGAACTGAAGCGGCCTCTAGCTAGGCATTCAACTCACTTGATCTCACTGAATTATTAACTTGTTAATTAATACTGAACCGCATTTATTAGACTTAACATTAAATGCATACTTGGACCAAGGGCATTATTTCCTTCAGCGCCGAAGCAAAAAAGGAGAGAATTCAAGCACAAATTCTGAAGTCCTCAACTGGAACCGACCTACTTTGAAGAAGACGATTGCCCGAATTCCTAAGGGATATCACCAGCAAGCCCCTATGAGCGGAAGGGTCTTCACCCATAACCGAAGGGCGAGCGTACCGAGCCATGATTTCCCGGACTTCAGCAGGTATCCTACTCAACGTCTCGCGACGCCTCTTCACCCCCAGCTTCACTTCAGATTCACCACCTTCGGGAACCGCAAGCTCAGCATCTTTCGATGCCTCACCCTCCGCAGTTTTCGAGGAAGTGAAATCCACCACCACCTTCGGAGGAGTTTGTGGATCCTCCCCCAAACCATCCGCAACAGCATCACCCTCTATAATAGGGACCTCGGAGGAGTCCAAGGGGGGATCAGCCTCAAGATTCTCCACCTCGTGAGTAATATCCTCGACAATCACTCCTGCTGGAGTCAGCGGCTTCAGAGGCAAGGGCACAGCAGGCTCCTCAACCAAAGGTTGGTCCACAGGCTCATTCCTCACCAAAACCGCCACGCTCTTCAGCTTCTGGCCAGGAAAAGGTATGAAACGGCAAAGGTTCTTCGGAGGAGCCATCTCCCGTTTTGTTAGGTTATGATACATATGACAATTCATAAATCATGCGGAAAAACCATAAAGCCAGGAAAGCATATTATTTACACATAATCATTTAGCATAGTTTAGATGCATACACTTTGTTGCGTGCCTTCCCTAGCTGCGCCCGAACCGAACAAGAACAAGTCTTTAGGACTCCAAATGTCGTCCCTCCGTAGATAGTCCACAGCACGTCCGGATCCGCCTTAAGCTTGACCAACTAGAATCGCCCTTAAGGTACTTAGAATTTTCGGCTAATGTAGGCAATTATATGACTGAATTTTTGCTCTCAAAAATCACTTTAAATACTTGAATCGCCTATACAAATAATGACCCTAGGCCCTTATTTATAGAGGTATGGAAAAGGAATTGTAATCCTACTAGGATGTGGATTTGTTAATTAGAACTTTATTAGGACTCTAAATAACAAAGCAAATCTAATAGGATTAGGATTTTAATCTTCGCACGAATCCTAATAGGATTAGGATTTCCCGCACACGCATCGTACAAGCCGTGCACCCGCGCAGGCCTTGCGGCCCACGACAAGCGCACAGCCCATGTGCGGTGCTGCGCGCGCGCGCCCTTGGCTGGGCCTGGCCTTGCGCTGGGCCTGGTCGAGGCGTGCGTTGCTGCGTGCGGCTCGCTGGGCGATGGCCTGGCTTCGTGCTGGGCCTTCGTCTAGCGGGCCTCGTCCGATGCTAATTCGTACGATACGCTTCCGATTAAATTCCCGATTCCGGAATTCATTTCCGATACGAACAACATTTAATATTTCCGATTCCGGAATTAATTTCCGTTTCGAACAAATATTTAATATTTCCGTTTTCGGAATTATTTTCCGATTCCGATAATATTTCCGATTCTGACAATATTTCCGTTTCCGGCAATATTTCCATTTCCGATAATATTTTCCGATACGTACCATGTTTCCGTTTCCGGCAACATCTACGACTTGGATAATATTTATATTTCCGATACGATCCATATTTCCGTTTCCGGCAATATCATCGTTTCCGGAGTATTCATTTCTTGCCTGTGACGATCTCAGCTCCCACTGAAACCAAGATCCGTCGATTCCGAATATCCATAGATGGAGTATTTAATGCCATTAAATACTTGATCCGTTTACGTACTATTTGTGTGACCCTACGGGTTCAGTCAAGAGTAAGCTGTGGATTAATATAATTAATTCCACTTGAACTGAAGCGGCCTCTAGTCAGGCATTCAGCTCACTTGATCTCACTGAATTATTAACTTGTTAATTAATACTGAACCGCATTTATTAGACTTAATATTATATGCATACTTGGACCAAGGGCACTATTTCCTTCACGTTTCCGCTGTTCATCAAGATGCGCACTCGCTTCGGCGAGACTAGGATCCTCGGCAACAACCTGTCGAATGCGCTCCTCAATAAGGTGAGGACGGCGACTCAAAAATTCAAGGACTTCGGGATGAGGATTTACCTTCCCCGAAGATGAAGAAGTCTTTCTCTTTGATTTTGAAGGAGATTTCTCCTTACAAACTCTCTTCCTTTTTGGAGAAGACCTCTCCTCCGAAGGCTTTCTCTTCCGAGAATTCTTCCTCTCTTAAAGCCACAAGAAAAAGCAGAGCATAAGAATGGGTCAACGAAAAAAACGAAGTAAAATCCTAAATGAAGCACTGCTTACTTTGGGCACAGCGAGGGAAGGAGGAGAAGAAGCAGACGAGAAAACAGGAGCAGCAATTGTTACCTCGGGCCCCTGAAATTCAGAAATGACAAAACAAGAGGTCAGACCTTAACACACGAAACAAGAGACGCGGATCCGAATGCAAAGATCTAAATTAAAAATATGTTACTGGATCAGAATTAGTTACCAATTCAGGAATAACGGTACGCCTCGGAACCGCCTCTCCAGGGTCCTTAGAATCCCAAGGATCAACCCGAACGTCGTGAAGATGAGCAAGAGCGTGATCCGAAAACTGGTGATCCTCTAGCTTCAGCTGCCGAGGATTTTTCTTCCTGAAATCGTACGGCGGGCAACCTACAAGAACCTCACCACTCTCAGACTTATAGCCAAGCACCTCGGGAACTATAGCTCGTTCACCTTGCTCTGCATGAAGAAGAAAAAGAAAAGATGAGATAAAAAAAAAAGCATTGAAAAAAGGGAGGCAAACACCTCAACTGAAGCACGATCTCAACATAAAAATCTCACCCCTGTCATAGATCCTACTGAGACCGGCAGCAGCGAGGATGACCTCCTAGGTAATGTAATGCAAGTTCGGGAGCCAAAACTCAGGCTCCCGAGATGTCTTCGCCTTGAACAACTCCAACAGTACAGTGTGGTCCGTATTATTCGGATTGACAGGCCCCACCCTCGACATCGACGGATCCACTCTCACGAACCACTTTGGAGGAGAATAGTAGTTAGGGTGCTTCGAATCCGTCGAAACTCGCACCAAGAGCCATTGTTTCTTCCACTCATGGACCGAAGTGATATACGGATACGCAGTCATATAGAGGGTCTTGCCTTTCCGTTTATTCTTATTGTTGATAGCCCACCAACCAGCTTCAGCATTCGAGTTCCTCACGAGCTCATGCATCTCTTTAAAAACTTCAATGGATGGCTAGTAACCGAGGAAATCACACATCCAACGATACCCTACAATGTGGCGCATAGACTTCGGCGTCAACTGAGCCAAGAAAATGTTGTACTCCTCCAGCACGCGAGCTATAAACGGATCCATGGGGAACCGAAGCCCCTAGTCAAAATGGTGAAGGTACACAGCGATATGGTCAGGAAGAGGACGAGTCACCCTCGCATGCTTCTGGGTCAGGAGCTCACACCAGTAGCCTAAGGCGTACTGGATACCATACAGATCTTCGGCGAGACGATGGTAGCACCCCTTCCTCGCACTCACCAACAAAGTTCCATCGACTGTCGTACCATCAGGACCAACGATCTCGGTTTTATCGTTAAAAAGAGGAGCAAGCCTCCCCAAAGGATCAGCTTCCTCCCATCGCCTCGGAAAGAAGGGGCGAACTGCAAAACAGTCAGTAATACCAGTACCACGGCTCGATCCAGCACGAGTTTCCTCCCCCAAGCGCTCTTCAGCATCAACCTCAGAAGAAGCTTCCCTCGGACGCTCCAGGGAAATCCTGTTTTCTTCTTCACTGGAAGAAGACACCACGCCAGACTTCTTTTTCCATCTTCCCCCAGCCATGGCAAAACTCCAAAGTCTAGAGCGCCGAAGAGTACGAAAATGGGCAGTAAGAAAAAGGAAGAAAGAACTGGAAATAAATTACCTTTCCTGAAGCAGAAATCGCCGGTAAAACGAACGGTGTAAAGTCCCGAAGCAAATCCTCAATGAATTCGTAGAGATCTGAAGAAAACTCGCAAGGAATCGCCGGAATTCTTTGGAAGCTCTGAGAAATTTGAGTGAATGAAGTTTGGGATGGGTGAATGGATCCAGTATTTATAGGCCACGACCCCAAAAACTGCCCAACTTCCACTTTATTCCAATCCATTCGATCAAAAACACTTCTGAGGATCTTTTCGACACCTGTCCCACAAAGACACGGATTCAAATGTCCCTTTTCTGAAAAAAGAGAGGGGACTTTTGGACTTCTGACACTTGGAAACCCACCCATTTATCTCTAAATGGACCGGGTCTGGGGGGCATGTTGTTTGGGCTCCCAATTGGAAACCAATTGGGCCAATAGTCCAAAGCCCAATGGCTCTATACAACAGCATCAACCCCATTCTAACCTACTTGGCTTGTCAGCCACCAACAAAGGCCCAAGGCCCAATTGCAATAAATGACCTATGGGCATTTGTTACACAAACACTATAAATAGGCCGCCAAGGCTCACACCTCAAGGTACGTCAAATTTATTGCCTCAAGACTACTCTCTAGAGAACTATCTCTAGAATCCGAGCATCGTTCTTACTTAGGCATCGGAGGGGCTTTACTCGGAAACACCCCCGAGGCTAGTAACTTTGTCATTGTGCAGGTAAATCCGGACACAACTCATTCAAGCAAGCAAAATCTTCAACACTAACGAAAAGGGCCTTCATACAAAGCCCATTGTTTCAACACCGGAACAAGTAGATTACACTTTCTAATCAAAATGTTAGGGTTCAATCACCACCACCAAAGTAATTTTGAGGGAAAAGTTCCTTTACCATTCCCTCACTCTCAAAGTGTCTAACCCATCCGTACAGAATTCTAACCTGATATAGCACTTCACCTTACCTTATAAAATAATAATAAAAAATAAAAAATATATATTTTTTATATGAACATCAAACATGTCATGAATCCGCTTAATTTTACTATACACCAGTACATGTACAATATGCATTTATTTATTTTTAAAATAAATCATAAGTACTCCGTACAATCTAATATATAAATACAGGAGGCATATTTGATGAAATATTAGAGCGCCACGTAGGAAATCTAATGGTTTCGGCCAATGAAAAATAAGATTTTTAATTTATTTTTGAATTAAAAAAATCGAGAGCCACATACATAATTAAATAGGTGCCACATACATATTTTAATTAATTTATTGCTAATACATACAAATCCATCTAAAGTCAAACACTCTAATAATTAAAAAAATAAATCTAAAATAAAATTCTTCCAAAATCAAACACTAATCTAAAATAAAATTCAATCCAAAATCAAACATTAATCCAACATTAGAGCACCACTTAGGAAGTATAATGGTTTCGGCCAATGAAAAATAAGATTTCAAAATTAATTTTGAATTAAAAAAGTCGAGTGCCACGTAGATTAAATAATTAAATACCACGTAGATATTTTTATTAATTAATTATTAATATTACACATATACAATTTCATCCAAAATCAAACATTCTCATAATTAAAAAAAATAAATCTAAAATGATATATAATCCAAAATCAAAAATTAATCTAATCTAATATATAAAATTGGTACATATAAAATTTTTATTAAACTTAACATTTATCGCACGGGCTAAAATCTAATCTAATATACATATATAAAGGAGGCATTTTTGCTGAAATATTAGAGCGCCACCTAGGATTACTAATGGTTTCGGCCAATGAAAAATAAGATTTTTAATTTGTTTTTGAATTAAAAAAATCGAGTGCCATGTAGATAATTAATTAGGTGCTACGTAAATATTTTAATTAATTAATTACTAATATATACAACTACATCCAAAATCAAACACTCAAATACACAAAAAATAAATCTAAAATAAAATTCATCCAAAATCAAAAAATAATCCAATATACAACTTCATCCAAAATCTAATAATTAAAAATCTAACCAAAATGAAATTCAATCCAAAATCAAAACTAATCTAATCTATAATCTATTATATAAATATAACAGTTGGTATGTATAGGAGTGTTATTTTAACTCAACAATTTAATAGAATCCGTGCACCGCACGGGCTAAAATTCTAGTATAAATTATAAAAGGGTGAAAAATTAAAACCTTGGACATACCATACACATACATTTAATATCTATACTAATATATTAAAAGGCGTTTTTAAGAACGTATACGTGTCACGTATGCCTTTCCTTATTACGCCACACCTCTTTGTTAAAAGTTAAACATCCAACCATCTTAACCAACTACAATTTATGATATATATTTATATATAAACATTTATGTTCTTTTTATACAATAAATAACAAATTGAATAAAAGTGAATGCAAAAAAAAAGGGAATGATTACGTAATTTATAAATGTACAGTTATTACTTTTCTAGATTAAGTCACAAAAAATAAAAAAAATTCAGGGTAATAGAATGTAATAAAAAACTCAGGGTAATAGAATGTAATAACGAGTAAGTGGTTGAATAATTATAGAAGATATCACATGCACTCGGGGTAATAGAACGTGGAGTTTCAGCTTGTGAAGATTGTTAATCGGCCGCTAATCTTTTGTGTAACCCTATAATTTTATAACGACACCAACTACATAGACACATATTTACAACAAATAAATCCGAATAAAAGTCAAAACCTTATCAGTTGTTGAACATGTATTAATTTGTACTTTGAAGTAATGATAATATGATACAGTAGGTGCCCCAGGTGTAGCAAATGCACGGGTGGCAGTGTACACGTTATGCACATGGGGGCGCCCTTTGAAAAATGCAGGGGTTATAATAAAATTGTCTGGTTTCTTAGTTTCTTACGAAATAACTTCGTTGATTTCACATTGGGCTCGTGATACATTTGACTTATGATGCATAATTCATTCACCTTAATTATTTTCACATTGGTTAGCATGAGATATATTCACCCGATTTTTAGTTATTTTTTCTAAATTTATTTTATGTGAATTTTTTTTAGCTTAATTGAACTTATCTGAACTTATTACGGAGTAAAAAATACCAAATTTTAATTTATTTATAAATTGTACTTGGTCAACTCTTATTTTTTTTAATTTATCTTATCTGGATTTGACTGAACTTATAAGTGTATCTATTTGACTTTATTTTATTTGTATTTGGATTTTTATTTTTAATTTCTCTGAAATAATTGGACTTACTTTTTATAAAATGGGTGAAAATAAGGTGAACAAAACATAGTTTCAGTTCCAAACTACGTTATTTATAAAGCATATATATTATATTCATACTGTAATATACATATATCAATACTAGCGCTAATTTTATCTTAATACTCAATGAGACTTTTGTCGAGACTAGCGCTAATTTTATCTTAATACTCAATGAGACTTTTGTCGAGACTAGCGCTAATTTTATTCTAAATACATCGATAGCCTTATACTCTCCAATCCCCTGATACGGAGTAGTTGATTTGATTCACTTTTGTGATGTTAAAAGAATATATACGGAGTACACAGATTTTTCCAGAATTTTGTGATTTTTTTCTCAAATAAACGATGCTCGTTTTAAAAAAGTTGGCATCAAATCATCAATATTTTTTTTTTTTACAATTCAAATCACCAATTCTCAATGAATAATAGCTTTAATAATCAATTAGTCATACTTCAAACATAGTACCTACTTAAATTTAAATATCTATTAAAAATATTAAAGTTGATATCTTAAAAATATTTATTGACCCTAAAAAAACAAAATATTGAAATGAAACTAGAAAGATTTGATATGGATAAATTACAGAAGTATAGGTTAATGACCCAAAAAAATTTATTGTAATCATACACATTGCGGTTTAAAATAGTTTTCCCTTTATTATTTTCGCTGTAATTTAGAGGGGTTAGGTAAATGTCGTATGGCTTTTTTATTAATGGATTGACTTTATTATCAAAATAATAAAATAAAACTAAAGACTTCATCTCCATTTGTACGGTAATTATTTAACTTCTCTCTAAAATACTTTTTTCCTAAAGTTATGTTGAAAATACTCTAACTTCTCAGTTTCTTATGAACTACTCCCTCTGTCCCTTGTTATTCTTTACGTATTCTATTTCGGGTCTTATTTTGTTCTTTACACTTCCTTTTATATTATCATATAAATGCTTTAATTTTCTATCAAAATTTGTGTCCAAGGATTATTTTAACCAATTAAATTCATTTGGGCATTTAATCTCTCACACTTTTCCATTATCCCAATTCGGTTTCTTAATAAAAGTGAGCATTATAAATAAACGTAATTTGCCTTGTTTAAATAAAAAAATAGAAGAATCTTAATACTCATTAATTAGTCGTTAAATCACGTGTATAATATCAAACGTAAAGAACAAAAGGGGATGAAGGGAGTATTTACAATCCCACAAATTCAACACTCCGTAATGATTATATGTAGTGTTGTGCATTTATCCGAATTAAAAGAAATAATTACTCTCTCTCATTTTTTAATATTTACGTTTGGTATCATACACATAATTATTTAACAAGTAATTAATGTAGATAACTTTTTTTTCTTACTTATACAATGCAAAATTTGTTTATTAATAATACTTTCACCTTCACTCTGTATCTAACATCTAACATTGTGAAAGTGAGAGAGATTTTATCGGATTTTTCACGAAATACTCCCGAAGTTTAACTTAATTCACCACATACCCTCATGTTTTCAATAATTCACATATACCCCTTAGGTTTACATTTTTTTCCATGACTTGACCATGTTGTTAAGTTGCCGTTATAATTTAAGAGTTTCTCATCTTCCCTTCTTGTTTCTCACCACCATGACTGCCCCTCGTTTTCTCTCCTCCCCTCCATAACAGTCATTCTCTCTAAAGGAAATAATGTCCTTGGTCCAATTATGCATTCAATGCTAAGTCTAATAAATGCGGTTCGGTATTAATTAATTACTCCCTCCGTCCCGGAATACACGCACCGGTTTGACTTTTTGCACTATTCACATAATTCACTTTGACCCTATTTTATTTCTAGTATATGAAAACAAAAGTTAGCATATAATATATTGTTGGCTTCATCATAACATATATTTTCAAAATATTAATATTTCATAAGTTTTTATAATATGTAGTTAAAGATATTGGTGGTCAAAGTTGTGCATTGGCAAGCGTGTCGACTCGAACCGGTGCGTGTATTCCGGGACGGAGGGAGTATGCAAGTTAATAATTCAGTGAGATCAAGTGAGCTGAATGCCTAGCTAGAGGCCGCTTCAGTTCAAGTGAAATTAATAATATTAATCAACAGCTTACTCTTGACTGAACCCGTAGGGTCACACAAATAGTACGTGAACGGATCAAGTATTTAAGTGAATTAAATACTCCATTTATGGATATTCGGAATCGACGGATCTCGGTTCCAGTGGGAGCTGAAATCGTCAAAAGGCAAATTATGGATACTCCGGAAACGATGATATTGCCGAAAACGGAAATATGGATCGTAACGGAAATATAAATATTATCCAAGTCGTAGATGTTGCCAGAAACGGAAACATGGTACGTATCGGAAAATATTATTGGAAATGGAAATATTGCCGGAATCGGAAATATTGCCGGAAACGGAAATATTGCCGGAATCGGAAATAATATTGGAATCGAAAATAAATTCCGGAATCGGAAATATTAAATATTTTTTCGAAATGGAAATGAATTCCGAAATCCGAAATATTAAATATTGTTCGAATCGGAAATGAATTCCGGAATCGGAAGCGCGACGTACGAAACGATCATTGGATGAGCTTGCTAGACGCAAGGCCCAGCATGAAGCCATGCCCGCGCCTAGGGAAGCCCGCGCGCACAGCAGCTGCGAGCAAGCCCAGCCGCGCCAAGCAAGGTAGGCCCAGCCGAGCCCGAAGCAAGGCCAGGCCCAGCCAAGCAAGGCGAGCAAGGCAGGCTGGCAGCAGCGCCCAAGCAGTGGGCCGCGTGACTGCCAGCGCTGCTAGGCCGAGCCGCGCACAGAGCGCCCATTCATGGGCTGCGTGTGTGTGTGCGCGTGTTCGTGCAACGTTTCGAATCCTTAAACGCTTAGGATTGTCCGATTAATTGTTTTCCTAAATCCACGAGAGTTAGTTGTTTGATTAAACACTAAAAACCAAAGGATTAATTTTAGTAGAATTCTAATCGAATTAGAAAATTAAATCCTAGTGGAAATCTAAGTCTGATATTTCCTCCCTATAAATAGGTGATACACAATCACAATTTATAATAAATCAATCACAAGTATTCATATAGTTCAAGATTAAACTAACTTAATAATTTGTCAATATAATTAAGTTTCGAATAACATAAAACCTTAGACTATAGATATGTTTTATATTTGTTATAACCTAACCCTCTCAAGCACTGGTGGTGCAAATTAACATCCAACGATTTAATAGGCACCCCTTGTGACTGACCAATCAGTCACCGCATCGCCTCACCAGCATAAGAGTCGTCGCCTTGAACGGGATTTTGCCGTCGACCGTCGTGGTTGTTGTTTCTTCACTACTTGTTCTTCACCTCTGCCTTTTATCTCCTCCTCTACTCGGCCTCGTCGGAGCCTAGGCCGCCGCCGTTGCCTTTGCCTTTCAAGCGTTGCTGCAGATTGAGCAAAATACACCAACAATCCAACAACTATGTAGTATAGAACGAATTATCCCAGCTTCAACGCCACCCCTTAAGAACTAAGCTACATTTCTCTCTTCTATTTAATCTGCATTTTAAATTTTACCAGTAGAATTTATGGAGTTTTATTAATTTTTTTGTTCAATATTTTCTGATGACAATTTCAAGAGATTACTGCTCGGGATTTCCAGAAACTCTACGGCATTCAAAAGCTTCAAATCCCTCGTATTTTTCTCAATTTTTGCCCCTTTTCAGTATAATTAGGATTGGTTGTCTAGGATTTTGAATTTATCCCAAGTTTTCCATTTTAATTGAATTTTTGCAGTAGGTGAGGAGGAGAGAGATGGTAGAAGGAAAGGCAACATATTTTTGGTAGGTGCTTGGTGGTTTGGGGGTGGGGGTGAATGGGATGGCATATAGGTGGTGATGTCTTGGAGGTAGGGAGAAACAAGAAAGAAGGGAAGGAGAAAGAGTAAACTAACAGAGATTTAACCGGCGTTAGGAATTAAGGGTAAGTCTTGGAGAAAATGTAAACCTCATGGGTATATGGTGAATTAAGTTAAACCTAGGGGGTATTTTATGAAAAATTCAGAGACTTAATGTTCCACTAAGAAAGTGTGAAATCTTTAATGACTCAATGAATTTGATTGATTAGAATTTTTACAGAATATTAGGGTCATTCATGTTAAGAAAGACTCACGCACAAATTCCAAATTCCAAAATCTAACCAAATAATTGCAACTTATATTTACTATAAATAAAAATTAGTTACATTCTTTTTAGAAATCTAATATAAACGAGCTTGAACGAGCTTATAAACGACCTTATAAACGAACACGAACGAGCTAGGAAACGAACATGAACGAGTTCTTCGCGAGCCTAAACGAGCCGAACACTAGGTTGTTCGAGCTAGTACTCCCTCTGTTCCTATTTAAGTGTCCACTTTGGACATTTAGGCGGGTTTTTAATAAAACTGAATTGTGTGTAAGGCCCTGTTCTTTTTGGCTTCTTTTTGGCTTAATTTCAGCTTCAGGACTTATTTGGCAGTTCAGTTAAGTTCAGTTCAGTTCAGTTCAGTTCAGTTCAGTTCAGGAGCATTCAGTTCAGTTCAGTTCAGGAGCATTCAGTTCAGTTCAGTTCAGTTCAGTTCATTTCAGGAGCATTCAGTTCAGTTCAGTTCAGTTCAGGAGCATTCAGTTCAGGAGCATTAAATTCAGTTCAGTTTAATTCAATTCAATTCATTTTAATTTAATTTAATTTATTTTATTTTAATAATTATTATTATTATGATATATTATTATTATTATTATTAATTATATTATTATTATTATTATTAATATTAATTATATTATTATTTACATTATTGTATTACTTATTATTTATATTTATATTAATATATTATTATATTACTTATTATTTATACTTATATTATTATATTACTTATTATTATTATTATTATTATTATTATTTATAACTAAATATTTATTAATATTTAATATAATTTATTATTATTATTTATTATTTATTATTTATTATTTATTATTTATTATTTATTATTATTATTATTTATTATTTATTATTTATTATTTATTATTTATTATTTATTATTTATTATTTATTATTTATTATTTATTATTTATTATTATTATTTATTATTTATTATTTATTATTTATTATTTATTATTTATTATTTATTATTTATTATTATTATTATTTATTATTTATTATTTATTATTTATTATTTATTATTTATTATTTATTATTTATTATTTATTATTTATTATTTATTTCGGTAATATATTCTGTTAAGTAAAGTTCAGTTAAGTAAAGTTCAGTTCAGTTCAGTTCAGTTCAGTTCTGGAGCATTCAGTTCAGTTCAGTTCAGTTCAGTTCAAGAGCATTCAGTTCAGTTCAGTTCAGTTCAGTTCAGTTCAGTTCAATTCAGTTCAGTTCAGTTCAGCTCTAAAGAACAGGGCCTAAGAGGTAATGATTGAGAGTGTTTTTTTTTGGGGGGAAAGAAAAAAGTACAAATAAAAAGGATGTGGAAATTGAAAAGTGGGAAAAGTGTAAAATGTGTAAAAAAAAGTAATAATAGTTTATGGAAAAGTGGGAAAAGTGCATAGAAAAATGGAAAAAATGTATGTTCAAAAATGAAAATTTGACACTTATAAGGGGACGCTATTTATGGGAACTGGACACTTAAAAAGAAACGGAGGGAGTATCATTTATTAAACGAGCTTAAAATTTTTGTTGAAGCTCGTTCATTTATTAATGAACAAACTTTGACCGAGCTTGTTCACGAGCTGTTCACGAGCGTATCGACTCATTGACATCCCTAGTTCTACATTACTCTCCGATTATTATTTAGAGTAACCCTAAGGGTTGGTAACCCTTTAAATATCGAATTATGATTGGTTACAAATGCATTGAAACTCACCTTACAACACTTTCTCTCTCCAATTAATTACATTTATATATTATTTTATGTTATATGTATCTTAAGGGTTGCTAACTCTTAGAATCAACCGAACATTTTCCGAAGTAAATATAGCTAATAAGATACTCCGTAGATAGGAAATTTGTGATTTGTGGACATGGGATTTGTATTCTTTAATTAAAAGTCATGGTGACAAATTGGTAAGAGAAGTTGAACATTGGATTTGTATTATTTAATTATTATTTTAAAAAGCAATAAATGTGACTGTTTGTGGTCCGCCAAATCTCAACTTAAAAGCCTCACATTTCCTGATTTTTTTTAAAATTAAAAAAAAGCCAAACATGACTTCAAATATTCGAATCTTTCCTTTAAAAAACAAATTCACGTTTAAACCCCCCCACCGTAACGACCGTCACCGTCAACGGAAACCAATCACAATTAAACGGCGTCTTGAACAAACTTAACGGCGTTTGTTTGACGTACTGCAGTTGGAGAATGAGTGGGGTCCATATAAACTCGAAACGGTGACAGCACGTTCTTTGTATCCAATAAAAAGCTGACATGTAAAAGGATTAAAGTGGGGCCCAATTTGTTTCCGCGTGGGGAATAAGGAGGGGCGTTTTCGGAAATGCGCAAGCGGCGCCGCAGTTGGTGGGCGCACATGCAACAAAACGTTTATCTACCTACACGTGGAAGGATCTTATAGGTTTGTTTTGGCGGGGAATAGGTTCGTGGTTCTAGGCTCGTGATGATGACCATGTGCGTGTGGTACTCGTGCTTCTTTTTAATTTTAGTTTTAATTTTTATAATTTGGACTTTTTAGGTGGTCAAATTCATGAAATATTTATTTCTTTTTAAATATTGTTGTTAGGATTGAGAAATTATTTGTGTAAAAAAAGTATATTATTTGTGTTTCGAATTTTCGAGACCATGAACTAGTGATAATAATGTGTTTATTTAATGGGAAGGAAAATCATTGAATGATGGGTTGTGCCTAATCTTCGAACATTTTGAGTTTTGAGCACAAGTAATCTAGAGCTACGGAATGAGAGATGACCTTCGTGTTACTCACTCCACAATCCACAATGTAAAGTTATTTTTTTCTTTTATTTTCAAGATTTTAGTTTCTTTGGCCGATTGGGTCTGAAATAATCTCAAAAATTTGATTATTTCCGCCAAAATTTATTTTTCATTGTTTTCTCTTCATATTCTGTCTTTTTCTTCCATTAGGTTGCTTTATCTTTAATTTTTCTTGAATTTTTCTTAGATTTTCCTATAATCTTGATTCTTGTCTATGGATGAGAATTTTATTTTATGGTTTCAATAATCGTGAAAGTGATATGGATTCATACGGGTTTAAGTTTTTTATCATTAATTCGTCGATCGGAATTATTCGTGCGCAAATAGCGAAGGACTTTACTTGGAAAGATGCAACAACATCGAAAATTACTGCTCGTGTCAAGTTAGAAGCGGTGAAGTGCAAGCTATGCTTTAGGATGCATAACAGTAATTGTTGTAATTGTAAGTTATTACGTATTTTCTCTAAATCTGTGGTACTATCATTTCTATACGTCACACACCTAATTATTAATGATATTGTTCTTCTCCCGTAAAAAACACAAGTTATTTTATTAAATGGTGTATTTTGACTGGTACATAGTTTAAAAGGGGTGCATTGATTACATTAAAATAATATACAAGTTGGGGTAAGTGAAGAAATCGTAATAAAGAGATATACAAATTTCCTTTAAATAATCCAATATTTTGACGATTTTCCGTTTATTAATCCAACATTCAGATTATTTTCTAATAATCCAACATTTGCATCCCATTAACTTCTATTGCACCTAGGGGTAAGCAAAAAGTCAGGGTACCCTGAATCAGAACCGTAACCTGCGGTTCCGGGTAACAAATTTGGGAAACTGTTGCGATATGTTCCGGTTCTCAATTTTTGGGAACAGGAACCCTATACACACTAATTCTAACATGGAGTACCCAAAATAAAGAACTGGACCATATAAAAATATTTCATATGCTCAAAATTACATAAAACAATCCAAGTTAATTTTTGGAAAACATAAATATATAATTACAACTTAAGCCCAAATTAAATCAGTAAATTTACTAAACTTCTTTTTCAATACCTAATAAAAATTATACCAAGTATACTAAGGAGTAGCTCTAAAGGTATAATTGTCTGGAGTTGAAGAAGTCTTCTATTGAGTAGTAACTTTCGGCGGGAATGGAGGAGAGAACAAAAAAGGCAATACAGGTAAAAAAAAAAAGGAGGAAAGGGGAAGAAGGCTATGAAGGCAGAAGGAAGGAGGAAAAAAGGGGGGTAAAATAAATAAATAGAAAGTTAACCTTATTAGGCGGTTTCCGGTCATTTGAGTTTAATAAAAGTTAATGGCGTGCAAAGGTTGGATTATTAAATAATAATCGAAATATTGGATTATTAATGAAAATTCGTCGAAATATTGGATTATTTAATGAAATTTTTCCTAAAAAATAATGTGTATTAATTTCTTCAAAAAATGCAAATAGGTGAGAGTGAAGACAAAAGAGAAGAGAGATATATTATTAAAATATAAAAGCATATCATATTAAAAATAGAATGAACCATTTAATAAAATACGATCGTTTTAAAAAAAAAGTGCATCATTTAATAAAATATGGAGGGGGTACATATCAAGGAATTTAACACATAAAAAGCCCGAGACTCTGAAAAAGAGAATGTTTTTTTCCTACTACGAGAAGTTCCCGCCACCTTCGGTGAGTGGAGACTCTGAAAGAGAGAATGTGCGTGCGTGGGGTTGGAACTTGGAAGAGTGAAAATGTGTAAATATAACAAGTGGTGTAAAAGGGGACAAATATTTACCAAATAAGGAATAAAGAAAAAAGGAGAAATTTATTAAGGAACAAACATTAACTTAATTAATGTGAGGAAAAATTTATGTAACGGAGGGAGTCTGATGCGCTTAAATAAGTTAGATTTAAGAAAAATAAGGGGGAATTTTCTTCAATTTATATGATCTGAAATTATTTGAACTTATTTAAATTGAATATCTGAGGTATCTAAGTTTTATTCACAATTAAACAAAATTTGTCAAGTTACAAAAATTCGAGTTTAACATAAAGAGGTTGAGATATTTTAAGTTTGTGATAAATATCACCTGAAGTATAATCCTTTTTCTTGAACTTACTTTAATTTAAGTTGTTTTATTGAGCCTTTTCTCTTTTTCCTTCTCTCTTTAGGGTTTTATAAGATTAGGGTTATAAAGCTTTGTTATTTCCCATTCTTTCTTTTCAAGTTACTTTTGTTTTGATTGTTATAAAACTATACACTTCGGGTGTACGTATTGAGTGTCACTCTAGTCTCTAGTGGATTGTGAAAGAGTTCCATCAATACAATACAACATTTTTTTTTTTTTGATAGAAATACAATACAACATTTAACTAGTAATGTACACAATTTCATGTGAGGAAAAAATTACAAAAGTTGATATTTAAAAGTACATATATAAAAAAATCTAAAAAGACCATATATGATATTGCTTTTATGTACGTATATAATATTGAGAATTCACAATTATAGTTTTCATATTTTGGACGCATATTTTAAAGTGTAAAAAACTTTAAGGAATGAGTAGTAAAACATAGTAAGATAACATATATAATTACTGATAATATAAATTACGTTAAACTTTTTATATTAAATTGATTCGACTTAGATCAAACTCCGTCGACATTGGTGCATAGAAATTAACTCATCCAATTTTGAATATTTTACCGCTCATTGATTTTTGGGGTTGGTCTTATTTCTTCTCATTTTTAAAAAAAAATTTCCCGTTTCATAATGTTATTTAAATTTACTATTAGTGTGGTCTAAGGCTCAACTCTTTTAAGCTGAAAAATCTTGAAATTACGTTAAATTAAATTAAACTAAATCAACTGAACTGAAATGAAATTAGTTGAACTGAAATTAAATTAAACGAACTAAAATTAAATTAATTTAACTTAACTGAATTTATTAAATTATCTGAATTGAATTAAACTTATAAAATACACAAAGTATACAAATAATAATAAAAAATAACTTCTTTATATAATAATAATTATTATTTTATATTAATAATAATAATTATTATTATTATTTTATTAATAATAATAATAATTATTATTATTATTTTATTAATAATAATAATAATAATAATAATAATAATAATAAATTTTTAATAAAAATAATAATCTTTGGAATAATAATAATAATAATTGTTGTTATTATTATTAATAAAATAATTACTAGAATTATTAATTAGAATAATAAAATAGTAATAATAATAATAATGATTATTAATGATTATTATTCTAATAATTTTATTTTATTATTATTATTCCAATAATAATTATTTTATTTAATAATAATAATAATTTAAATTTAAATTGATTTGAAATTTAAATAACTTGACTGAAATTAAATTAACTGAATTGAAATTAAAAATCCTGATTGCTCCTGAACTTAAATTAAATTAAATTAAATTAACTAAACTGAAATTAAAAATCATGAAAATAAGGCATTACTCCCTCTGTATTTTTTTAAGAGATACACTTGCCTTTTCCGGCCGTATTTATTTAAGAGATACACTTCTTATTTTTGGTAACTTATCAACCCCACCATCTAATTAAATAATCTATTTACACCCCACCCCCACCACCATCCCCTAAAATGACATGGTCCCCACTTATTTTACTTATTAAAATATCTACCCAACCCCACTTATTTTATTACTTTATTTCATTCAATTCTTTTCCTTAATACCCGTGCCTAACCAAGTATATCTCTTAAAAAAATACGGAGGGAGTATAAGGTTAAAAAAACTGGGCCTACGTTCTAAAGTTTTGACTATAATGAATAGTTTATAGTAGAGAATTGAACGTTATACAGAGTATTGTCAATTCTCATTGAAATTTGTTAATGTAATTTTTTTTTAAAATATAAGAATGTACTTTGGCCTTGTTTGGTAGAGAGAGTTTTGAGTAGAAATTAGAGGTTTTGACCACTATTAGAGGTTTGACTAGTCAAAACCTCTAATTGTGGTGTTTGGTAAACAGAGGTTTTGAAGAGAGGATTTGGCTCAAACCTCCAATTTCAAAAACGTTGCTATGAGCAGCGTTTCAAATGGAGGATTGAAATTATGTAAATTGAAAGACAACTTTGCCCCCATCTTCACCCTCTACTCCTCTGGCCTCCATTAACACACCTGAAAAACTTTTCTGTAAGAAATTACTAAGTACTACTCCCTCAAAACTTTTCTGTAAGAAATTACTAAGTACTACTCCCTCAACTTTTTCATAGAACCACAGAAAACATACAATTGATAGGAAATGGTGATAAATGAATAATTACCCCCTCAAGTCTCAACTACACAATTGTTTATCCTACCAAAATTCATCAAAATTGCTGCTTGATAATTAAATCACAAGAAGACCATGAAAAATTTGTTTATCTACCCTAATTCATCAAAATTGCTGCTTGATAAGTAAATCATAAAAGACCAAGGAAATAAGGAGGAGATTAAATAGGCTGGGCTTTTTTTTTTTATATTTGGGCGATCGAATTAAATAAGGTGGAGATTGAATGGATGGAGTATTTTTGTTTCTGTTTGTAGGCGATGGAAACAAGAAGTTATAAGGAGAAATAGTGAAATACGGAGTACTTCTCATTACTCTGCAAAAATAATTTTTTTGGGGTTTGTTTACCTTTTTTTTTTAATAGTATTTACTTATAATTTATTAATTTTGTAATAAATTTTCATTAAGTTTGTCATTAATTATTAAAGGAGTTTAATTATCTATACTTGTCTAAATCTGTACACTTGTGCTTAAAGCAACTCACCATTTACATTTTAATAAAAAAAGAAAATGAATGTTACATAAGACCAATGTCCATAAATGTCATTTTACACAATAAATTAGTTAATTTTTTTTAACAAACCTCTAAATATTACCAAACACATTTATATAAACAGTTAGTCAAATCCGCAGTCAAATCTGCTAAACAAAAAAAAATCAGCTAACTGCTATTGTGAACAGTAAACAGCTAAACGCTAACCTCTAGTTGCCAAACAGGGCCTCGTAAGTAAGTAAAAAGTGCATTGGATTCTTGTGTGTGTCTCGTCATATACTTTCAACCTAGACACTACTCAAATATTTATGGCTGAAGTACCGACCCTTCACAAATATGGTATTCAAGAAGCTCTTAATCTTCATATAAAACATCTACACTTCGAAGCGGACATTCTACTTGTCATTGATCTATAAAAAGGAATCTGATCCGTCCCGCGAAAATTACAACGCACCATCTTTGACTTGATGCCAAGATTCTGCTATAATCTTTGGATTCTTGAAAAATCAAACTTGCATGTCTAACATGACGCTAACAAGACAACAAATTGGATAGCAAATATAAATCACTTAGTTGTAGTACGTATATTAATACAATAGTATGAGATTATCTTCGATTGTTTCTTAAGTTTATTTTTCTTAGCTTATATATATATATAAAAAAAAAGGGTATATAGGTATTATCACTACAAGTTGGACTCTTAGAAATATTTTCCTTATTATAAAAGTAATTATTAAATTAAGTAATAGGGCCCATAGTTGTTGGATTATGGGAATTGTCAGGGGTGGAATTAATAAAAAAATAAAAAAATAAAAAAATGGAAATTATGGAAGTGACTTGGAAAGAGGGGTTCACGGGGTGAAGGTGACAAGTCCCACTATCTCCACTAACGTAACGTATTAACCAAGTGTTTTTAAACTCCCACGTGATTTTTATGTCCGTTTATCAATGATTACTACCAAACCCAATTCTTCACTCTTCTTTAACTTTTAATTTGCTTATTTTTTTCCTTCATCATTTCCAGTTTTCTACGTACTCTTAACCATCATAATAATAACCTATATATCATTATACGAAGTGGAGTACTTCGTAGTTTCACTACAAAAAATTGTACCATTAACGACGGGAAATTCCGTCGATAAAGGCCAATAATCGTTGATTAATGACAGGATTTCCTGTCGCGAAATCGTTAAGGGGTCGTCGTTAATGGAAAATCACGTCGTTAACCCGTCATAAAAGACATTTACGACGGTTGTTCCCGTCTTTGTTTGTTTGTTAGCCCCGTCGTAAAAGGCTTTTGCGACAAGATTTTTGACCCCTCGTAATTAGGTTGTCGTTAAAGATACAAATTTTTGTAATGTTTCTACCGTATGCCGACTTTTAAAAGATCGAGTTGGTACATAACTCACATTGTAACTTAGATGTTATATGATCGAACCTCATCAGCTGAAAAATGTCTAAAAGTAGATCAAGCGAATTCTTAAGTAACTGAGCTGACTAATCTGTAATAAGTGTGTTCAGTAAGGTCTCATCGATCTTCTTACCTTTAAAAAATAAAAAAAAGTCCAACTACAAATCCTAGGTTGTACTGAGATCGGGTACATGCTCAAAAGTGAACAAGGAAATTAAATTCGTCATTTTAAAGTAGAAAAATCATCCTTCAATTACTCGTGCTTTGAGTTAAAGTACATTGATTAAGACTGGCCTTTAGTTAAGGGTGTATTCTTTTTCTTCTAATTACTTAGGGGGCGTTTAGTTGGGGGTTTTCAGAAAAGGGAAAGGGAATGATGGGGTTTCATTCCGTTTGTTGTTGTTTGTTTGGTGGTTTTTGTCATTCCCTTTACCCTATTTTCTTTTTCACTTACCCCCAAATCCCTCTACAATGATACCCTACCACCCCCTAAGGTTTGTCATTCCCTTTCCCTTGACCACTCTCTATAAATAATAATTAATAATAATAATTAATAATTAATAATTAATAATTAATAATTAATAATTAAATTAATAATTAATAATCAAATTAATAATTAATAATTAATAATTAATAATTCATAATTAATAATTAATTATTAAATTAATAATTAATAATCAAATTAATAATTAATAATTAAATTAATAATTAATAATTAAATTAATAATGATTAATTAATAATTAAATTAATAATTAATGATTAATAATTAATAATTAATACTTAATACATAATAATTAATAATTAATACTATTTATTATTTAGTATTTAGTATTTAGTATTTATTATTTGTTATTTATTATCTTACTTAGGAGAGAGAGAAGGGAGAAGAATGGACAAACCAAACAACATTCTTAAACAAAGGGTTTTCATTCCATTCTCCTTGATTCTCATTCTCATTCTCTTTCCCTTTCCCCTTCTCCAACCAAACGGTCCCTTAATCTCTTGTTCTTAATTATCCGATAACCCAACTTATAATAGCTTAGGTAGTTAGGTTTATGCAAAGATGTTGTTTGGGCTCCCAATTGAATATCAATTGGGCCATTAAGTCAAAAGCCCAATGACTCAACACAACAACATCAAACCCACTGTTCGCTTAACATGGCTATTCAGCCACCAACAAGGCCCACGGCCCAACAGTAATAAATGACCTATGGGCACATTTATTACACAAACACTATAAATAGGCCGCCAAGGCTCACACCTCAAGGTACGTCCAATTTATCGCCTTAAGACTCCTCTCTAGAGAACTTCTCTCTAGAATCCGAGCATCGTTCTTACTTAGGCAACGTAGGGGCTTTCCTCGGAAACACCCCTGTGAGGGGGTCGAAAAAGCACGAGGCTAATGCGTGACCTCGTCCCTCGTGGGCGTGACGTTTCTTTTTGTCAAATCAAGTGCAATTGGATTTTCTGTGAGTTTACACCCAATTGACTAGTAATATAGGAGTCGCCATTCAGTTTTTAACGATAATGAGAAAAACTGACAAAACTCGGTTATCGTGACATAAAGGGAGTGCAATTATGTTTGACCACGACGGACATAGGTTCCCTTGTGATCCCTGGTGTGGGGATCGCTCAACGTACACCCGCAGGGCAGAGATTGAGGGTTCGAGGGACTGTAACTACCGAGAGGAGTACTCGCTCTTCGATAACTCCATAGGCAGGATATCCTTACTAGCTCAGCATAAATAATTGAAGGGACATGCGTTAACTATTAAACTAATCTGAATTGATTTTAACAATATGCAACATATAATACTAGATCGATCGTGATTATCTTGTTTGGGTTGATTTAAGGGACCTAGCATGATAGTTCAATTGTCCAGGATATTATCTTTATTAGGCGTGATAGAACAATCAGATTTAATAGTTTAACAGTTTTATAAAAGGGCGAGGAAAGCGATTAAATCATGCGAAGGGACACATTACGACGTACCCTTGAGAGGTGCGTCATGGTTCTCAGAAAACTAACCACTTTGGCTTTGCTATTTCTCCTTTTATTTAACGAATCTCAAGTTTCCGGGCTTAATTCTTCAGCTACAAGGGACAGGATACGTTCTGTTCGATTTTTGGATCGATTGCGACAGAACGCGGGATCAATTTCGCAGCGTGAGGCTTAGGCTTAGGGGTTGGAGTCAATACTCAGAATATGAATTGTGTGCGTTGTCCTTTTCACGTCGAATTTGGGGCTGTATTTACAGGGAAGAGTTCGTGGAAAGATAGAATTTTAGAGCACTAATCCAAGGAGAATTAGGAGAGAACACATACCCGGGTAATTTCAGCGCCCAGGGCTGGGCGCCGAAGATTTCGGCGCCCTGAGCCAGGCGTTGAAAATAGGGTCTGGGCCGTATTTCCTTGTCAGATTTGAACTCGTGGAATACGGAGTCTTTGAGACTTATCCGAGTCTTTTAGTGCGTATTAACTTTATGACGTAATGCGTATGGGCCTGTTACGAACTCTAGGTTCATTAGGATTTTAATTAATACGTAACTCTTATTTACGAGCTATACTAGGAATATGATTCCTCTTGCAAATTCTATCTCTTTTAGGATTTATGTTGGAGTGCAACACCTAATTCTGACAGGTTTCTATCTTTTATGTCTTGCCACTTTTAGCGACTATCCGCTACGGCAGTTACTATTTTTAGCAGGTTTCTATAAATAGCAGGTTCAGGTGAAATGAAAAGGGTGATCGAGATTCGTTATTTTATAGGAGATGCGTTGCCAAGTGGAGATTTATGTTCTCATTATCGAACCTTCCCTTTCGGGAATGGGGACAAAAGTAGGTGTCTACAACCCCCGAGGCTAGTAACTTTATCGAACCTTCCTTTTCGTTTTGTGCCAAACATTTGCGAATCTTTTTTTGTGCGCCAAATGCTTCTTTTCCTCTTTTGTGCGTTTTGCAAAGTTTTTTTTTTTATCATAATTTAATTTTTTTTACGTTAAGCGTAGAACGTACTTTTCATTTGTTTTTTTTTATTCGTGACTCAAGACGTCTTGAAAGACGGGTCGAATGAGATAGGATAATTTGTATAGGTATTAGTCAAGCATGAGGATTACATCTGTTAGGGCTTACAATTTGTAGCCTCGTGCTAGTGTCATGAGTTTACATCAACCGAGGCCAATGAGTAGCATGGGGACGACTCAAGGGTGTATCCAAACAAGTTATATGGTCATTATACTAATGGTAGTTTAAGAGCAGGTTTGGGATTTGGAAATAATGGGTATGACGCACGTGTCAAAGGCCGTACGTGGTTTGCAGTTGACAATAAGTTCAAGAACAAGAGTCGAGGTAATGGTTTCTTGGGTTATGGAAATGAGAACATGGATGGGTTAAATGAGCTGAACAGGGGCCCCAGAGCGAAGGCGTCTAAGAACATAAGGATTGGAAAGGGTAGACATCGTAGAATTTTATGTAGTTTTTGTGGCATGATTTGGATTGGTTGACTCAATTCTTTTCCTTCGTTTACTTGGGTAAATGTTGCACTTTGGGAGGTACGGGCTAAGTATTTCATGGATCGCTCTTTTCGCTCTCCCTTTTCTCTTTCTCTTTTTTCTTTTGGGTAAATTTCGTACTTCGGGAGGTACGGGCTAAGTATTTCGTGGTTCGCTTGAAGGAAATAATGCCCTTGGTCCAAGTATGCATTCAATGATAAGTCTAATAAATGCGGTTCAGTATTAATTAACAAGTTAATAATTCAGTGAGATTAAGTGAGCTGAATGCCTAGCTAGAGGCCGCTTCAGTTCAAGTGGAATTAATGATATTAATCCACAGCTTACTCTTGACTGAACCCGTAGGGTCACACAAATAGTACGTAAACGGATCAAGTATTTAATGGCATTAAATACTCTATCTATGGATATTCGGAATTGACGGATCTTGGTTTCAGTGGGAGCTGAGATCGTCACAAGCAAGTGAATACTCCGGAAACGATGATATTGCCGGAAACGGAAATATGGATCGTATCGGAAATATAAATATTATCCAAATCGTAGATGTTGCCGGAAACGGAAACATGGTACGTATCGGAAAATATTATTGGAAATGGAAATATTGCCGGAATCGGAAATATTGCCAGAAACGGAAATATTGTCAGAATCGGAAATATTATCGGAATCGAAAAATAGTTCCGGAAACGGAAATATTAAATATTTGTTCGAAACGGAAATTAATTCCGGAATCGGAAATATTAAATATTGTTCGTATCGGAAATAAATTCCGGAACCGGGAATTTAATCGGAAGCGTATCGTACGAATAAACATCGGACGAGGCCTGCCGGACGACGGCCCAGTACGAAGCCAGGCCATCGCCCAGCAAGCAAAGATGCGCGCCAACGCCCAGCCCAAGGCAGCGCCAAGCCCACCGCAAGGCAGGCCCAGCGCGCCAAGGCGAGGCTGCGCAGCGTGGGCTGCGTGGGCCGAGCGCACGCGTGCTGGCGCCCTCGTGGCTCCGTGCGTGTGTGTGTTTGTGTCCATGCACAATTCCTAAATCTATTAGGATTTGGTGTATGATTAAATTCCTATTCCTAAAAGGATTATTTAATTAATTAGAGTCCTTGTGGGATTCTAAGTTTAATTAAATCGTATCCTACTAGGATTCCAATTCCCTTTCCAAACCTCTATAAATAAGGGCCTAGGGTCATAATTTATGTACATGGGATTGAAGTATTCTAAGGGTAAGTTTTGAAAGAAAAATAAGCCAAGCACTTGCAAACACTTAACCGAATTTTCTAGTAACCTTAAGGGCGATTCTAGTTGGTCTAACTTGAGGCGGATCCGGACGTACTGTGGACTTTCTACGGAGGGACGACATTTGGAGTCCTAAAGACTTGTTCTTGTTCGGTTCGGGCGCAGCTAGGGAGGGCACGCTAAAAAGTTTATGCTCCTAAATTATGCTAAATGATTATGTGTAAATAATATGTTTCCTGGCATTAAGGTTTTTCCGCATGATTTATGTTTTGTCATATGTATCATAACCTATCATCGCTCTTTTCGCTCTCCCTTTTCTCTTTCTCTTTTTTCTTTTTTTCTTGGGATTTCTCCCCCTTTTTATTTGGGCTAAAAGGTAGATGGTTGTGGTCTTTGAGTCACGAGGCGAGACTGAGTGAGCCTCGTTTGGTAGGCCTATAGTGGACCTTTAATTTTAGCAGGCCTAGGGTGGGCCTTTAAATTGTCTTTCTTTGCAAGCGTATTTAGTCGTTTCTTAAAATGTGCAAATAGCGTAGATTCAAAATGTTTTTTTTATTGAAATTTAACGAAAGAATTACATCGAAAATAATTTTTTGTTTCTTTTCAGATTCCAGTTTCAGGGATTTAATTGGAAGTCGTGATTTAGACTCGAACTTTCATTAATTTTCTGATTATAACCCGTGTATGAATACAAGGAGGTGGCCTAGACTCAAAATAATGACGTGGCGTAAGCCTATAATACTTGACCAAGCAACTTTCAGGTTTAGACTTATTGGACCATTACTTTCGTTTGGTTGACACTTTAGATTTTAACCCTTGGGTGTTCATTTGTCAAGCGCCATTTTGCTTAATTTGGCAAGGTAGTTAGTTGGGGAGATCGGATTTTTTTTGCAAGACTAGAATCATTAGTGCGGCTTCCCTCTTAGTGTGTATTGCTTTACCTCAATGGTAGCCTGATGGCATGCCGATTTGGGTATCTTCATGGTTCGTCATGTTGCATTCATGGAAAATCTTTTAGTCCGTACTTAGGAGTACTTCAAGGAGCGAGTGGCTCGAGAGGACTATGATAGCCGTGACCCAATGTGATCATAAGCCTTGAGGCCATTAAATTTTTTGCTAAAGGTATTGACACCTTAGGCTCACTTTGGGGGTTGTGCGACTATGGAGGAATAATTTTCAGAATGTGACTGTTTCCATTTTGCAAACACTTGAATTACATAATATATTCTTCTTATTGGTGAGAGAGAGTATTGAGGCCGTAGATTCTTAGCAAGGGATGACAATTACATATGGGTGCTTATTGATTTATATGTTAGGAAGGGAGACTCAATATGGTTTAACCTTTTAACTTGCAGAACGACACCAAGCATTAGGACCGATTCTATGTATAAGACAACTAAGACTTAGGATTTAGATTGTACTTTGGCATGGCCTAGTCTAGACTCGGATTTATTTATTTTTTATTCGATCATTATTTTTCCTTGAAAACTTTATTTGAACATCATTTTTTGAATACTTTGCCCATGTGACATTCAAGGTTATTTAAATTAGCATGCTCGGTTTTGGGGCCGAACATTGTCGTTTATAGGAAGCCTAACAACGACACAAAGAGTTATTTATATATATATATATATATTTTAAGTCGCTTTTAGAATCGAGTGCATTTTCGTACGCCCTTGTAGCAATTTTGCGAATTTTCTTTTATTGCTACGTATTTTTTTTTATGCGCGGGCACCGAGGCTGCTGTGCCTAACCAAAAGGCCAGGCAGCAACTTCAGCGCCCAGCGAAGGGCGTGAGAAATATTGGCGCCCAGCCAGGGGCGCTGAAAATGCGTCCCTGACTGGTACTCGTTTTCTGCTCGCGTATATTTTTTTGTTTAGGCGACTTAATTTTGCGTGCTTGCCTAATAACGTCCTTTACGCGTTGTGCAGCGTTTGTGGCGATCGTTCGGGGTTGCGGAACACGTATTTCGGTATAACTCTTTGGCTAATTGGTGTTTATAAATGTTTGGAAAATTTTTAAGGTCGTTGGTTTTCTAGCATTATTTGTCATGCAATCACATAATTCGCTACACATAACTAACGTACATTGCAACATGAAGCAAAATAATAATATGTCATGTAGTTTATGATAGGCTTCTATGGGTAGTATTTGCGCCGGCTTGGTACCGCTTCTATCGCAGATCCAACACATGCCCCGGTCGAGGTAGTGCCTTCAACAGACGAATTTCGCCCAAGAGGCCAATCACGATGTAAGCCAAGGGGGCATGCACCAATGAGAGGGACCTAATGGGTGAGCGATTGGGTTTGGGACGGGTGTACTACTAGCGAAAAGTCCCGAGTGGACAACATTCGAAGCGTATGCACCCCCCGGTTGGCGATGGGTATCCTTAGTCCCAACTCCCGAGATGAAACATCCAAGGGAGCCGAGATTCGTTATGCGGTTCTGTCCTTTCACATTAATATGCTGATTTTCAGGTTGTCCCAACTTGATGGGGAAATAAACGCGGGGTAGGATCGTTTCACCCTTCGGCTATTTTGATTACCTACGAGCACGAGTATTTCCTTCACTATCCCCAGTGGAGTCGCCACTGTGAGAGGGTCGAAAAAGCACGAGGCTAATGCGTGACCTCGTCCCTCGTGGGCGTGACGTTTCTTTTTGTCAAATCAAATGTAATTGGATTTCCTGTGAGTTTACACCCAATTGACTAGTAATATAGGAGTCGCCATTCAGTTTTTAACGACAATGAGAAAAACTGACAAAACCCGGTTATCGTGACATAAAGGGAGTGCAATTATGTTTGACCACGACGGCCATAGGTTCCCTTGTGATCCCTGGTGTGGGGATCGCTCAACGTACACCCGCAGGGAAGAGATTGAGGGTTCGGGGGACTGTAACTACTGAGAGGAGTACTCGCTCTTCGATAACTCCAGAGGCAGGATATCCTTACTAGCTCAGCATAAATAATTGAAGGGACATGCGTTAACTATTAAACTAATCTGAATTGATTTTAACAATATGCAACACATAATACTAGATCGATCGTAATTATCTTGTTTAGATTGATTTAAGGGACCTAGCATGATAGTTCAATTGCCCAGGATATTATCTTTATTAGGCGTGATAGAACAATCAGATTTAATAGCTTAACAGTTTTATAAAAGGGCGAGGAAAGCGATTAAATCATGCGAATTGAAGGGACACATTACGACGCACCCTTGAGAGGTGCGTCATGGTTCTCAGAAAACTAACCACTTTGGCTTTGCTATTTCTCCTTTTATTTAACGAATCTCAAGTTTCCGGGCTTAATTCTTCAGCTACAAGGGACAGGATATGTTCTGTTCGATTTTTGGATCGATTGCGACAGAACGCGGGATCAATTTCGCAGCGTGAGGCTTAGGCTTAGGGGTTGGAGTCAATACTCAGAATATGAATTGTGTGTGTTGTCCTTTTCACGTCGAATTTGGGGCTGTATTTATAGGGAAGAGTTCGTGGAAAGATAGAATTTTAGAGCACTAATCCAAGGAGAATTAGGAGAGAACACGTACCCGGGTAATTTCAGCGCCCAGGGCTGGGCGCCGAAGATTTCGGCGCCCAGAGCCAGGCGTTGAAAATAGGGTCTGGGCCGTATTTCCTTGTCAGATTTGGACTCGTGGAATACGGAGTCTTTGAGACTTATCCGAGTCTTTTAGTGAGTATTAACTTTATGACGGAATACGTCTGGGCCTGTTACGAACTCTAGGTTCGTTAGGATTTTAATTAATACGTAACTCTTATTTTCGAGCTATACTAGGAATATGATTCCTCTTGCAAATTCTATCTCTTTTAGGATTTATGTTGGAGTGCAACACCTAATTCTGACAGGTTTCTATCTTTTATGTCTTGCCACTTTTAGCGACTACCCGTTACGACAGTTACTATTTTTAGCAGGCTTCTATAAATAGCAGGTTCGGGTGAAATGAAAAGGGTGATCGAGATTCGTTATTTTATAGGAGATGCGTTGCCAAGTGGAGATTTATGTTCTCATCATCGAACCTTCCCTTTTGGGAATGGGGACAAAAGTAGGTGTCTACAACCCCCGAGGCTAGTAACTTTGTCTTTGTGCAGGTGAATTCGGACACAACTCATTCAAGCTAGCAAGATCTTCAACACACACGAAAGATCCTTCACTCGAAGCCCATTGTTTCCATCGTTACAACACCGGAACAATTTGAGGGACACGGACTAACAACCATTGCTTCTTCCACTCATGGATCGAAGAGACGTACGGATAGAAAGTCATGTAAAGATCCTCGCCTTTCATTTGTTCTTATTATTGATGGCCCACCAACCGGCCTCAGCATTTGAGTTCCTTACAAGCTCGTGCATCTCCTTGAAAACCTCGATCGACGGCTCGTAGCCGAGGTAGTCGCACATCCAACGATACCCCACAATATGGCGCATAGAGTTCGGAGTCAATTGGCCCAGAGAGACGTTGTACTCCTCCAACACACGAGCAATAAACGGATCCAAGGGGAACCGAATCCCGTAGTCAAAATGATGAAGATACACAACAATGTACCCCGGAGGAGAACGAGTCACCCTCGCATGCTTCTGGGTCGGGAGCTCATACCAGTAACCCAAGGCATGCTGAATGCCATACAAATCCTCGGCAAGACGATGATACCTCCCCTGCTTTGCTTTCACCAGCCATTTTCCATCAACTGGCGTACCATCGGGCCCAACAATCTCGGATGGTCATTGAAGAGGGGCGCGAGCCTCCCTGCGGGTCAGCTTCTTCCCATCTCCTCGGAAAGAAAGACCGAATTGGAAAGTGTCCAGTAATACTAGTTCCTCGACTGGACTCAGCGCAAGCTCCACTCTCCGAGCGCCCTTCGGCATCAACCTCGGAAGAGACCTGCTTCGCCTTCTCCTCAGGAACTCGATTCTCTTCCTCATCACTAGAGGAGGAAACCATACCAGACTTCTTCTTGTTAGGTTATGATACATATGACAATTCATAAATCATGCGGAAACAACCAATAAGCCAGGAATACATATTATTTACACATAATCATATAGCATAATTTAGATGCATACTCTTTGTTGCGTGCCTTCCCCAGCTGCGCCCGAACCGAACAAGAACAAGTCTTTAGGACTCCAAGTGTCGTCCCTCCGTAGATAGTCCACAGCACGTCCGGATCCGCCTTAAGATTGACCAACTAGAATCGCCCCTAAGGTACTATAAATTTTCGGCACTTTTGAGCAAGATGTGTGACTGAATTTTTCTCTCAAAAACTCACTTTGAATACATGAATAACTCGTTATAAATTGTGAACCCAGGCCATATATTTATAGGGGTATGGAAAGAGAATTGGAATCCTATTACGATACGAATTAATTAAATTAGAATTATAATAAAACTCTTATTTAATTAATTTATCAAATAGAATTAGGAATTTAATCATTAAACGAATTCTGCACGTTTTAGGTTTCGTATGCGAACACAAACACTTACGCTAGCATGACCCGCAAGCGTGCAGGCCATGCCCGCGCACAACCCACACGGCCGCACGGCCCACGCGAGCTACAAGCCCACGCGAGCTGCAGCAATGCTCGCAGCCCACTGCTCGCAGCTGCGCGCGCTGTGCGCGCTGCCACGGCCTGCTGGGCCTGGCCTTGCGCTGGGCCTGGCGTGGCCTTGGCTGTTCGTGTGGCGCGCTTGGCTTGCTGGGCGATGGCCTGGCTTCGTGCTGAGCCCTCGTCCGGCAGGCCTCGTCCGATGCTTATTCGTACGATACGCTTCCGATTAAATTCCCGATTCCGGAATTTATTTCCGATACGAACAATATTTAATATTTTCGATTCCGGAATTAATTTCCGTTTCGAACAAATATTTAATATTTCCGTTTCCGGAATTATTTTCCGATTCCGATAATATTTCCGATTCAGACAATATTTCCGTTTTCGGCAATATTTCCGATTCCGGCAATATTTCTATTTCCGATAATATTTTCCGATACGTACCATGTTTCCGTTTCCGGCAACATCTACGACTTGGATAATATTTATATTTCCGATACGATCAATATTTCCGCTTCCGGCAATATCATCGTTTCCGGAGTATTCATTTCTTGCCTGTGACGATCTCAGCTCCCACTGAAACCAAGATCCGTCGATTCCGAATATCCATAGATGGAGTATTTAATGCCATTAAATACTTGATCCGTTTACGTACTATTTGTGTGACCCTACGGGTTCAGTCAAGAGTAAGTTGTGGATTAATATCATTAATTCCACTTGAACTGAAGCGGCCTCTAGCTAGGCATTCAGCTCACTTGATCTCACTGAATTATTAACTTGTTAATTAATACTGAACCGCATTTATTAGACTTAACATAGAATGCATACTTGGACCAAGGGCATTATTTCCTTCAGTCTCCCACTTGTCCTTAGGGACAAGTGTGCATTTCCTAATTCCTTTGTCGCTCGATGCTTGCTCTTGAACATAAGGTAAGAGTTGTCATCCTTATTATGTCCAGAGGTGTTCCTCGGTTTCAGAGTTCAACTGATCAAATAAACAGATAATCATAGCCTATGATTCATCCGAGCACGGCCATGCATTTCACAGTTTCTAGCTCTCCGAGTGGCCTTGTACAACTTTTAAGCATCTCATCCCGATTTATGGGAGGACAATCCCAATCTTGTGATCTTGAGATTAGACTTCGTTTGATAGGTGATTACCTGAGCGTTGCCTTTATAGCCTCCTTTTACGGTGCGACGGTTGGTCAACGTCAAAGCAACCAGTTCTCAAACAAGTAATCTCAAATCACTCAGGTATTGAGGATTTAGTGTCTAATAATTTTAATGAAATTTACTTATGACAGATTTTCATCTCTTACAGTAAAGTTTCATAGGTCTTGTCCGATACTAGTCTTCCCAAAGTAAGTATCTATGCAAATGATTATGACATTGCCATGTCCACATAGTTCAAGAAACAGAACTACTAGTCATCTTGCATTCTAGTCGTCTAACGTTTTCTATGCGTCCGATTTTATAGAAAACTCCGACTAGGGACCATTTTCAACCTTTGACATTCAAGTTCACTTGATAGACATTTCTTAGTCACAGGACTGGTCCTGACAGTCTATCTTGAATATATCGTCAAATTGAAGGGACTCATCATTTAATACTAAACCAAGATTAAATGGAATATGAAAATTCATTTCATATATGATAAATGTTCAACCCCAATGTTTTACAACCATGGGCCTCGAACCCATCTTTAAAACATTTCATGGAATTCAAAGCTATGCTTGATTTCCAGTGCTACAATGTGAGTGTTGCTTTCTCACTTGTTGCATAGGTTTAGTTATCATGCTTTGCCAATCTTAATATCTTTTTCATCGAATGATATTCGAGATAGGATGATAAGATCTTTTGAGTTTGTTTATTATGTGATCTAGTCTTTCTTACTTCGATAGTGGTTCTACGCATTTTGCAATGAAGAGCCATCAAGTTAGTAGACATGTGATCCACCAAAGTTCAATGAAGAACTCATTAATATAAACAACTCTGTTTTATTGCTTCTTAGGCAATAAGTACTTTTACTTCGACTGTTTAGGTTGCTAGTGATGCTTTGTTTGGATTTACTTATCCAAGCAGTTCACAGACATGTGGAAGACTTTCCAGCTGTATCTTAGAACATAGAAATTAATATTTTAATTTCCCACGCAACAACTCATGGTCTCCAATCCATGTTGCCATTTCAAAACACGGTGCTCTATAGCTCGTCCTTATCAATGGTTAACTCCAAAGGGTCTTGCTTGATCCTTTGCCAGTGTTTATGCGTGTAGCATCAATATTTAGCATATCTTTATTTCCTTGAATCAAGAACTATTCCTATGTACCATTTCAAGTACCATAAGTATTCTTGATCTCAATCTAGTTGATCTTCACTTAGATCAATAGAGATTGGTATATGTTCGTCATGCCTAAATTCATACGATACGTTTTTGGCGATCCTCATATTATATCATACATGATAAATTCTTTTGCAGAATATTTCCCAATTGAATTCTATTCATGTAACTTTAGCTTATCTAGTTTCAGTAGATACTAAATTCAGCTAAATTCTTTGACATATAATATAGGTTAAGAATCTCATTTAGACTCTTTGATGTTTAACTTAGTAAATGCTTATACATAGTTCAAACATCCTTTACTTAGATTTATTCACATGGGTCGAATATCTCCAATGGAGACTTTCGTGTTTGATTTAGTAAATGCCATTACTTAATCTAAAACAATATTATAAGATCTTTGTAAATAGATCTTAATACCCAATATGTACTAAGTTTCGCCATGGTCCATTATTGATGAATAATTTCAAATCTAAGTCATTAGCATTTGAATGTTATTTCACAATAGAGAGATATGTGTGTGATACACATAGGACCAAATAAGTTTTTATGTACTCCCACTAAACTTCTTATACATCTATAAGAATCATGTATATTTTATGAAACTAAAATGCTTATTAGCTTCACTTAAAATACAGTTCCAATTCCCAATTGTTTGCTTAAATCTGTACTTAGATTTTATAAGCTAGCTTTCCTTTTCAAGCATTTATTTGGATCCACAAATTCTATGACATACCATGTACATATTATATTCCAACATTTGATTGAGGAATACGTTTTGTCATCCAATTGCCATATGTACCAATATGCAATCATTGCTTGAATTATAGACTTAAGCATTATGATTTTGCATGAGGTTTCAACACAATCCATGCCATGAATTTGCTTGTAACCTTTAGCAACTAATCTAGCTTTGTGTGTGAACACAATTCCATGTTTGATGGTTTTTATCCTTAAAACAAACTTGCAACCAATAGGTGTGAAACTATTCTTGCAAATCAACAAAATTTCAATTTTGTCATCAAAACATTGAGTATGTTTAATGGCCTTTAACCAATTAAACATATAGTCTATATATGGCCTCTAACCATTTTAGGGAATCTGGGTTTCGTCATAGCTTTCTTACAAGTCACTTCTTTTAGTTTGACTGCAAGTTGTAGGTTTCTTTACTATCTAATAGAAGAATTGCATAGTTTCAGTGACCTGAACTCCATGTTTCTTCACTATCTAATAGAAGAATCTCATAGTTCCAGTGACTTGAACTCTATGCCTACTAGGGTATAGAACATCAAACAATAGAATATCAATAGCCACTTGAAAGTCCTTTGAATATTCTGTTCTCCTTGAAGCACTTGTAAAGTCTTCTAAGAGATGTCTATTCTTTAAAGCCACTTCTAAAGTCCTTAAAGAATAAGTTCGGATTTTCTGAAGCACTTCGAAAAGCCTCCGGAATGTCCGTTTATGTTTGTTGTTCGCCTCGAAGACTTTCGAGGTCTATTTTCTCCCACTTGTCATTTTGGAAACGAATCTCCAAAAGGACATCATTTCGAGCAAACAAACATTATGTTCTCAAAAATTCGTGGTAGAAACAATACCCTTGTGTCTCATTTGAATAAATCACAATGAAACATATATCTATACTTGGGCCTTAGTTTGTTGAATAACAAACACTAAGCTCCCACTGAGTTTAGCAACTCTCTAGATATATATTATCGAAAAGATATTCTGAAATTTCTTTTCTATAGCTTTGACGAATTTAGTTTAGTTTGGTGGTAGTTGAGCATTTTGTTTTAGAAATTATAGGAAAAGTCTTTATGATTCATCATTGATCGAATCAAGTACTAATTGACTTCGATTATTCCAACTAAGATATGCCATATCTTATGGACCTAGATTGTGAAATTACAACACACAATCATTGATGATCATATTTGGTCTCAAGTAATCATCAACATGATCTAACCTAGATCTTTATGATTTCTTGCCAAGTGGATTTTATACTTCTGAATCTTTGAACTAGCCAAATAGATTCAACTTATATCACATTTGAGTAAATAAACCTATATTCACTCAAATCCATGTGAAATAATAAAGTCATAAAATCTTTCTTTAGCTTTGAACTCTATTGTCTAGGCGTTCTAACAATAGTTCATATCTTTTGTTACTTTCAACAAGTAAGACTAGTCGTCTTAAATTGATCTAGAAATCAATGAACTTTCAAAAAGTCCATCAAAATAGAGCTTATGAATGTTAACTTGTTGATATGGCCTAAGCAACAATGCCAAAGATTAATGGAACTCAAATCAAGGGTTTGATTTGAACCTAGTAAAGTTCTTTAAAGAGTTGTTTGTTTTAATCAAGCATATTGACTCAACCTGTAATTGACCATTTCATTCAAATAAACAAACAAACAAGCATTGTTTTTGTTCTTCTGAATGTGAGTCTTTCTGTGTTTGAAGCAGAAATTTAGGTATGTTGATTATGGAACAAAATAGCCATTAAGTTCCAGCCTTTGAAAGGACTTAAAACAAACTAGATGACCCTACAACTAATGTAGCATTGCCATGCTTCATTTCCCACTTGTAGGTCATTAGTGTTGAAGGAAATAATGCCCTTGGTCCAAGTATGCATTCTATGTTAAGTCTAATAAATGCGGTTCAGTATTAATTAACAAGTTAATAATTCAGTGAGATCAAGTGAGCTGAATGCCTAGCTAGAGGCCGCTTCAGTTCAAGTGGAATTAATGATATTAATCCACAGCTTACTCTTGACTGAACCCGTAGGGTCACACAAATAGTACGTAAACGGATCAAGTATTTAATGGCATTAAATACTCCATCTATGAATATTCGGAATCGACGGATCTTGTTTTCAGTGGGAGCTGAGATCGTCACAGGCAAGAAATGAATACTCCGGAAACGATGATATTGCCGGAAACGGAAATATGGATCGTATCGGAAATATAAATATTATCCAAGTCGTAGATGTTGCCGGAACGGAAACATGGTACGTATCGGAAAATATTATCGGAAATGGAAATATGGCCAGAATCGGAAATATTGCCGGAAACGGAAATATTGTCAGAATCGGAAATATTATCGGAATCGGAAAATAATTCCGGAAACGGAAATATTAAATATTTGTTCGAAACGGAAATTAATTCCGGAATCGGAAATGTTAAATATTGTTCGTATCGGAAATGAATTCCGGAATCGGAAATTTAATCGGAAGCGTATCGTACGAATAAGCATCGGACGAGGCCTGCCGGACGAGGGCCCAGCTCGAAGCCAGGCCATCGCCCAGCAAGCCAAACGCGCGCCACAAGCCCAGCCAAGGCAGCGCCCAGGCCTACCGCAAGGCAGGCCCAGCGCGCGCCAAGACCGCGGCTGCGTGGGCCTCGCTGCGTGGGCTGCTGCTCGCACGCACGCGCATGGGCGGCCCATCGTGGCTGCCGTGTGTGTGTGTGTGAGTTTGTGTTCATGCACGATTCCTAAAACGTGCAGAGTTCGGTTAATGATTAAATTCCTAATTCTATTTGATAAATTAATTAATTAGAGTTCTTGTAGGATTCTAAGTTTAATTAATTCGTATCCTAATAGGATTCCAATTCTCTTTCCATACCCCTATAAATATGTGGCCTGGGTTCACAATTTATAACGAGTTTTCAAGTATTCAAAGTGAGTTTTTGAGAGAAAAATTCAGTCACACATCTTGCTCAAAAGTGCCGAAAATTCTAGTACCTTAAGGGCGATTCTAGTTGGTCAATCTTAAGGCGGATCCGGACGTGCTGTGGACTATCTACGGAGGGACGACACTTGGAGTCCTAAAGACTTGTTCTTGCTCGGTTCGGGCGCAGCTAGGGAGGGCACGCAACAAAGAGTATGCATCTAAATTATGCTATATGATTATGTGTAAATAATATGTATTCCTGGGTTAATGGTTGTTTCCGCATGATTTATGTAATGTCATATGTATCATAACCTAACAGTGGTATCACGAGCCCCTTATTATTTTCATAATCTAATTTGCATGAACATGGTTAAATATTACAAATTTGCAAGAATTAAAAGGGGTGATTAATTTTCGTAATTGTTAATTAATTGCAAATTGCGTTTATTTAATTATACGTACGCAGTTTTTCGGCAGTTTCTTCGTTACTCATCCAAATCGAGTGATTTTTGTGTCAATTCCGCATGTAAAAGGCATTCTAAAATTTTGACAAATCTTAAATTCTCAAAATTTCAAAATTTCAATTCCGCCGAACCCAGAATTCTCAAATTCGAAGCCTAACTATGACTTTTCGAAGGTTTTAGTTTTTCGAATGCAAAATTTCGTAAATTTAAGATGTTAAATTAAATATTTGCGATTCTTGTTGATAAATCTTGAGTTTTTGATTGACCTACTGTATATGTTTAACAAGTTTGAATGCCTAGCCTTGTTAATTATGCAATCTAATTTGTAATTATGATTAATTTGTTGAAAATTAGAATAATTTAGAATTAATTTGATTTTCATAATTAATTATAATTTAATTAGAAACCTATGATTAAAAACCACCATAAAAATTGTAAATTTATGATAAATTTTAAATTTTTATGACCTAGACTTGAATCCATAACAATCGGAAATCAATTGAATAATAAATTTCCGATTTTTTCGCCCTAAAATTATGAAATTAATATTATTTATTAATTTGTCATTAATTTTAAATATAAATTTTAAATTTTTTATGCGATTCGTTCATATAACTTGCACGCACAAAGCAATGGACGCTTCGTGTTACCCTTAAGGGGTGTTGTATAGTGCGGGCATGCGACGACGAGCAAGGGAGCTCGTCGCCCGTGCGGCACCAATGCAATGAGCAAGGCATGGTGCACGAGCACAAGGCAGCAGCCCTGCCTTGTGTCGTGGGCCACGAGCTATGAACAAATGGGCATGGGCGAAAGGCAAGCCAAGGCAGTCGCGTGTGGGCAGCAAGCGAGCTGCGCCACAACGCGCACTGCCTCGCGCAAGAGCGCGCAGCCTCGCGCGCAGCGAGCGCAAGCTCGCGTGCCACGAGCGCTGCGCCCAGCGTTGCTCGCGCGCACAGCGAGCGATGTCGCGCGCCCAGCGAGCGATGTCGCGCGCACAGCGAGCGATGGCTCGCGCGCACAACGAGCGATGGCTCGCGCGCACAGCGAGCGATGGCTCGCGCGCACAGCGAGCGCTGGCGAGGGCGCACAGCGAGCGATGGCTCGCGTGCATCGAGCGCTGGCGCGCGCGCAGCGAGCACCACTTGTGCGATGGCTTGCGATGGAAGATGCAGCAGCTATGCAACGAGCGCATGGGCTGCGCGCACATGGCCAGCGATGGCTGTGTGCGTGTGGCCCATGGGCGTGCGATGCGTAGGGTGTTTGCGTTGCGATTAGATCGTTTTGAATGTTTAATTTGAAATTTTTCAGTTTACGTAATTTTAATTAATTTTAAAATTAATAATTTAAATTATTTTCTTGGATTTTAATTTTGAATATTGTAATTAT
This sequence comes from Spinacia oleracea, assembly GCF_020520425.1. NCBI lineage: Eukaryota > Viridiplantae > Streptophyta > Magnoliopsida > Caryophyllales > Amaranthaceae > Spinacia > Spinacia oleracea. Next base: position 18,128,320 of record NC_079488.1, read on the forward strand.
AATAAATTTTATTTATTCTAATTATTTTACTAAAATTAAAATCATGAATTAATTTAAATACGACTGAAATTAAATTAAACTTTTTGGATTCAATTATAAATTCATATGAGCTTTAAATTTTAATTAAATTTGTATGTTTCCGGTTAGACTAGAAATACATTTTTATGTTTAAAATTAGTAAAGCATATAAATTTATTGGTTTAAGTGGGAGCGCTTTTTAGTCATAAACTCTTGATTAGGTCTACGAATCCTTAAGGTTAAAACAACTTGATTAGAATTAATAAGGACTGAATAATTGGTAGATTATTGGTGCCCTTGATTAATTGCTGCAAATGTTTACGTGATGCATAATGTGTTTTACTAACCAGCTATGTGGGCCATTCATGATAATGAATGGGTGAATGGTATATATATTGTATATGTACTGTTTTGCAGGTTATGAAGTGACTAGTATGGCCCAAATAGGATAGAAAATATGGTCTGCGTACCATTAATTTGAATGTAATTGGTCTAAAGTACCAAAGTTATTTTTCAATTCAAATATGGTCTGCGTACCATCAAATAGTTGTAATTAGTTATAGCTTATCCTATTTGAAGAAAATGGTGCCTCCCACGGAGATTTTCAAGACGGACTTTGAAGTCAAAGCTTCAAGATGAAGTCGGGCCATACTAGATCACATTTATCTTATGCATGTTTTAAGTTATTTATTGCTTTTAAATATGTCTTAAAATGCATGAGATCAAAAGCTTGATTATGTTGCATGATTAAGGATTTTAGTTCACTTAAAATCTAACCAACATAGTAAGAGCCTTAAGTTCCAAACTTAAAAATTGAGTTAAAAGGTGCCATGCCAAAATATACACTTGCTTGGATATCCTTTACATCAATCTAGTAATAGTTTTCGCTCAGCGAGGTGTTACTTATTGGTCCTAAAGGGGCAAGGTACACAAATAATTGTGAGTACATGTTAGTTTTGGTGAAACTCAACGATATAAGTAAGGAGTCCTTTTGTGTCGTGGCAAAATCGATAGGTTTACCTAATAAGTTCTTAGACGTACCTATCAACCAAGAATAGTTTCTAGACTATTAGCAAAAGGCTTTTGCTTACCTAAGATGTTTTAGGATTAAGTCGACAAACTGTGCTTAGTTCTTCAATGATTTTAGGATCTTGGAATCATTTTATTCACACCTGCCGGAACAATAAAATCGAATAAAATGCTAATAACTTGTTTGAATTGCATGGTTGCTTTAATTTCAAGTTATTATTCATGATAAATGTTTAGACTTTGCATGCTTCAATGTATGTTTTAATTATTGTTTATAATTAAATATCTTGCACTGCAATAAATCCTTTTAGAAAGGTAACAGTAAATTTCCTCGATTGGTAGTTAATCCAAGAACGATTCACGGAAAAGAGAGAAAGTGAGCAATTTAAAATGTACGTTTCTTATATCGACTTTTATGGTTGTTTTCGAATATCAAAATCGAATGGCAAACCAATTGGTGCTTGTGAATTCAAAATACAATGTAGTTTTGAGATCATAAAGCATTGAGTTTAAACGCTCAGCCTTACCAATGGTTAACAACCTAATATCTTTGTCCATTTAATTCTCGAATGAGTCTAATCCCTAGACATCCGAATAGATCGATACTTAGAGAACTTTAGAAGCTTCTGGTAAGATCATCTAGTTGAAACAAAATATTCAACATAAATTAAAATGGTAAAGAACCTTGTTGGTGACATTGGACATGTCTAACAAAGTATAAAAGTCAACACTAAAGAATTCAATTCTTAAGACTATAAGAAAGGGTACAAGAAATAGGAAAACGAGGAACAAATGAAAGGAATTTACGATTCCGTTTCTACCTATAAATTTATGTTTAAAGAGAAGTGACCTAGCAATCAAACTTCCTTGGTATCATATACCGCTTGAGGTTCTTACTTCGGTAATAACTCAAACAATGGAAGCTAGGATACACTAATGACCTACAAGTGGGAAATGAAGCATGGCAATGCTACATTAGTTGTAGGGTCATCTAATTTGTTTTAAGTCCTTTCAAAGGCTGGAACTAAATGGCTATTTTGTTCCATAATCAGCATACCTAAATTTCTGCTTCAAACACAGAAAGACTCACATTCAGAAGAACAAAAACAATGCTTGTTTGTTTGTTTATTTGAATGAAATGGTCATTTACGGAATGAGTCAATATGCTTGATTAAAACAAACAACTCTTTAAAGAACTTTACTAGGTTCAAATCAACCCCTTGATTTGAGTTCCACTAATCTTTGGCATTGTTGCTTAGACCATATCAACAAGTTAACATTCAAAAGCTCTATTTTAATGGACTTTTGAAAGTTGGTTGATTTCTAGATCAACTTAAGACAAGCTAGTCTTACTTGTTGAAAGTAACAAAAGATATGAACTATTGTTAGAACGCCTAGACGATAGAGTTCAAAGCTAAAGAAAGATTTTATGACTTTATTATTTCACATGGATTTGAGTGAATATAGGTTTATTGACTCAAATGTGATATAAGTTGAATCTGTTTGGGTAGTTCCAAGATTCAGAAGTATAAATCCACTTGGCAAGAAATCATAAAGATCTAGGTTAGATCATGTTGATGATTACTTGAGACCAAATATGATCATCAATGATTGTGTGGTGTAATTTCACAATCTAGGTCCATAAGATATGGCATATCTTAGTTGGAATAATCGAAGTCAATTAGTACTTGATTCGATTAATGATGAATCATAAAGACTTTTCCTATAATTTCTAAAACAAAATGCTCAACTACCACCAAACTAAACCAAATTCGTCAAAGCTATTGAAAAGTAATTTCAGAATAACTTTTCATAAAATATATCTAGAGAGTTGCAAAACTCAGTGGGAGCTTAGTGTTTGTCATTCGACAAACTAAGGCCCAAGTATAGATATATGTTTCATTGTGATTTATTCAAATGAGACACAAGGGTATTGTTTCTACCACGAATTTTTGAGAACATAATGTTTGTTTGCTCGAAATAATGTCCTTTTGGAGATTCGTTTCCAAAATGACAAGTGGGAGAAAATAGACCTCGAAAGTTTTCGAGGCGAACAACAAACATAAACGGACATTCCGGAGGCTTTTCGAAGTGCTTCAGAAAATCCGAACTTATTCTTTAAGGACTTTAGAAGTGGCTTTAAAAAAATAGACATCTCTTAGAAGACTTTACAAGTGCTTCAAGGAGAACAGAATATTCAAAGGACTTGCAAGTGGCTATTGATATTCTATTGTTTGATGTTCTATACCCAAGTAGGCATAGAATTCAAGTCACTGAAACTATGAGATTCTTCTATTAGATAGTGAAGAAACATAGAGATCAGGTCAATGAAACTATGCGATTCTTCCATTAGATAGTGAAGAAACCTACAACTTGCAGTCAAACTATTATCATGTAGATTAATGAGTTTGTGACTTGTAAGAAAGCTATGACGAAACCCAGATTCCCTAAAATGGTTAGAGGCCATATATAGACTATATGTTTAATTGGTTAAAGGCCATAAAACATACTCAATGTTTTGATGACAAAATTGAAATTTTGTTGATTTGCAAGAATAGTTTCACACCTATTGGTTGCAAGTTTGTTTTAAGGATAAAAACCATCAAACATGGAATTGTGTTCACACACAAAGCTAGATTAGTTGCTAAAGGTTACAAGCAAATTCATGGCATGGATTGTGTTGAAACCTCATGCAAAATCGTAATGCTTAAGTCTATAATTCAAGCAATGATTGCATATTGGTACATATGGCAATTGGATGACAAAACCTATTCCTCAATAGGATTTGTGGATCCAAATAAATGCTTGAAAAGGAAAGCTAGCTTATGAAATCTAAGTCCAGATTTAAGCAAGCAATTGGGAATTAGAACTGTATTTTAGTGAAGCTAATAAGTATTTTAGTTTCATAAAATGTACATGATTCTTATAGATATATAAGAAGTTTAGTGGGAGTACATAAAACTTAATTGGTCCTATGTGTATCACACACATATCTCTCTATTGTGAAATAACATTCAAATGCTAAATACTTAGATTTGAGATTATTCATCAATGACGGACCAAGGCGAAACTTAGTACATACTGGGTATTAAGATCTATTTACAAAGATCTTATGATATTGTTTTGGATTAAGTAAATGGCATTTACTAAATCAAACACGAATGACTCCATTGGAGATATTCGACCCATGTGAATAAATCTAAGTAAAGAATGTTTGAACTATGTATAAGCATTTACTAAGTTAAACATCCAAGGATCTAAGTAAGATTCTTAACCTATATTATGTGTCAAAGAATTTAGCTGGATTTAGTATCTACTGAAACTAGATGATCTAAAGTTACATGAATAGAATTCAATTGGGAATTATTCTGCAAAAGAATTTATCATGTATGATATAATATGAGGATCGCCAAAAACGTATCGTATGACTTTAGCCATGACGAACATATACCAATCTCTATTGATCTAAGTAAAGATCAACTAGATTGAGATCAAGAATACTTATGGTACTTGAAAAGGTACATAGGAATAGTTCTTGATTCAAGGAAATAAAGATATGCTAAATATTGATGCTACACGCATAAACACTGGCAAAGGATCAAGCAAGACCCTTTGGAGTTAACCATTGACAAGGACGAGCTAAAGAGCATCGTGTTTCGAAATGGCAACATGGATTGGAGACCATGAGTTGTTGCGTGGGAAATTAAAATAATAATTTCTATGTTCTAAGATATAGTTGGAGAGTCTTCCACTGCTTGGATAGGTAAATCCAAACAAAGCATCACTAGCAACCTATACAGTTGAAGTAAAAGTAATTATTGCCTAAGAAGCAATAAAACAGGGTTGTTTAAAGTTCTTCACTGAACTTGGGTAGATCACCTATCTGCTGGCTTGATGGTTCTTCATTGAAAAATGCGTAGAACCACTCTTGAAGCAAGAAAAACGTCTGCTAACTTGATGGTCCTTCATTGCAAAATGAGTAAAACCACCATCGAAGTAAGAAAGACTAGATCACATAATAAACAAACTCGAAAAGATCTTATCATCATATCTCGAAGAACATTCGATGAAAAGGATATTAAGATTGGCAAAGCATGATAACTAAACCTATGCAACAAGTGAGAAGCAACACTCACGTTGTAGCACTGGAAATCAAGCATAGCTTTGAATTCTATGAATTGTTTTAGAAGATGGGTTTGAGGCCCATGGTTATAAAACATTGGGGTTGAACATTTATCATATATGAAATGTATTTTCATATTCCATTTAATCTTGGTTTAGTATTAAATGATGAGTCCCTTCAAATTTGACGATATATTCAAGATAGACTGTCAGGACCAGTCCTGTGACTAAGAAATGTCTATCAAGTGAACTTGAATGTCAAAGGTTGAAAATGGTCCCTAGTCGGAGTTTTCTATAAAATTGGACGCATAGAAAACGTTAGACGATTAGAATGCAAGATGACTAGTAGTTCTGTTTCTTGAACTATGTGGACATGGCAATGTCATAATCATTTGCATAGATACTTACTTTGGGAAGACTAGTATCGGACAAGACCTATGAAACTTTACTGTAAGAGATGAAAGTCTGTCATAAGTAAATTTCATTAAATTATTAGACACTAAATCCTCAATACCTGAGTGATTTGAGATTACTTGTTTGGGAACTGGTTGCTTTGACGTTGACCAACCGTCGCACCGTAAAAGGAGGCTATAAAGGCAACGCTCAGGTAATCACCTATCAAACGAAGTCTAATCTCAAGATCGCAAGATTGGGATTGTCCTCCCATAAATCGGGATGAGATGCTTAAAAGTTGTACAAGGCCACTCGGAGAGCTAGAAACTGTGAAATGCATGGCCGTGCTCGGATGAATCATAGGCTATGATTATCTGTTTATTTGATCAGTTGAACTCTGAAACCGAGAAACACCTCTGGACATAATAAGGATGACAACTCTTACCTTATGTTCAAGAGCAAGCATCGAGTGACAAAGGAATTAGGAAATGCACACTTGTCCCTAAGGACAAGTGGGAGACTGAAGGAAATAATGCCCTTGGTCCAAGTATGCATTCTATGTTAAGTCTAATAAATGCGGTTCAGTATTAATTAACAAGTTAATAATTCAGTGAGATCAAGTGAGCTGAATGCCTAGCTAGAGGCCGCTTCAGTTCAAGTGGAATTAATGATATTAATCCACAGCTTACTCTTGACTGAACCCGTAGGGTCACACAAATAGTACGTAAACGGATCAAGTATTTAATGGCATTAAATACTCCATCTATGAATATTCGGAATCGACGGATCTTGTTTTCAGTGGGAGCTGAGATCGTCACAGGCAAGAAATGAATACTCCGGAAACGATGATATTGCCGGAAACGGAAATATGGATCGTATCGGAAATATAAATATTATCCAAGTCGTAGATGTTGCCGGAAACGGAAACATGGTACGTATCGGAAAATATTATCGGAAATGGAAATATTGCCAGAATCGGAAATATTGCCGGAAACGGAAATATTGTCAGAATCAGAAATATTATCGGAATCGGAAAATAATTCCGGAAACGGAAATATTAAATATTTGTTCGAAACGGAAATTAATTCCGGAATCAGAAATGTTAAATATTGTTCGTATCGGAAATGAATTCCGGAATCGGAAATTTAATCGGAAGCGTATCGTACGAATAAGCATCGGACGAGGCCTGCCGGACGAGGGCCCAGCTCGAAGCCAGGCCATCGCCCAGAAAGCCAAACGCGCGCCACAAGCCCAGCCAAGGCAGCGCCCAGGCCTACCGCAAGGCAGGCCCAACGCGCGCCAAGACCGCGGCTGCGTGGGCCTCGCTGCGTGGGCTGCTGCTCGCACGCACGCGCATGGGCGGCCCATCGTGGCTGCCGTGTGTGTGTGTGAGTTTGTGTTCATGCACGATTCCTAAAACGTGCAGAGTTCGGTTAATGATTAAATTCCTAATTCTATTTGATAAATTAATTAATTAGAGTTCTTGTAGGATTCTAAGTTTAATTAATTCGTATCCTAATAGGATTCCAATTCTCTTTCCATACCCCTATAAATATGTGGCCTGGGTTCACAATTTATAACGAGTTTTCAAGTATTCAAAGTGAGTTTTTGAGAGAAAAATTCAGTCACACATCTTGCTCAAAAGTGCCGAAAATTCTAGTACCTTAAGGGCGATTCTAGTTGGTCAATCTTAAGGCGGATCCGGACGTGCTGTGGACTATCTACGGAGGGACGACACTTGGAGTCCTAAAGACTTGTTCTTGCTCGGTTCGGGCGCAGCTAGGGAGGGCACGCAACAAAGAGTATGCATCTAAATTATGCTATATGATTATGTGTAAATAATATGTATTCCTGGGTTAATGGTTGTTTCCGCATGATTTATGTAATGTCATATGTATCATAACCTAACAAGTGTATCCTAGCTTCCATTGTTTGAGTTATTACCGAAGTAAGAACCTCAAGCGGTATATGATACCAAGGAAGTTTGATTGCTAGGTCACTTCTCTTTAAACATAAATTTATAGGTAGAAACGGAATCGTAAATTCCTTTCATTTGTTCCTCGTTTTCCTATTTCTTGTACCCTTTCTTATAGTCTTAAGAATTGAATTCTTTAGTGTTGACTTTTATACTTTGTTAGACATGTCCAATGTCACCAACAAGGTTCTTTACCATTTTAACTTATGTTGAATATTTTGTTTCAACTAGATGATCTTACCAGAAGCTTCTAAAGTTCTCTAAGCATCGATCTATTCGAATGTCTAGGGACTAGACTCATTCGAGAAATAAAAGGACAAAGATATTAGGTTGTTAACCATTGGTAAAGCTGAGCGTATTAAACTCAATGCTTTATGATCTCAAAACTACATTGTATTTTGAATTCACAAGCACCAATTGGTTTGCCATTCGATTTTGATATTCGAAAACAACCATAAAAGTCGCTAAAAGAAACGTACATTTTAAATTGCTCACTTTCTCTCATTTCCGTGAATCGTTCTTGGATTCACTACCAATCGAGGAAATTTACTGTTACCTTTCTAAAAGGATTTACTGCAGTGCAAGATATTTAATTATAAAAAATAATTAAAACATTCATTGAAGCATGCAAAGTCTAAACATTTATCATGAATAATAACTTGAAAATGAAAGCAATCATGCAATTTAAACAAGTCATTAGCATTTTATTCGAATTATGTGTTCCGGCAGGTGTGAATAAAATGATTCCAAGACCCTAAAACCATTGAAGAATTAAGCACAGTTTGTCGACTCAATTCTAAAACATTTTAGGTAAGCAAAAGCCTTTTGCTAATAGTCTAGAAACTACTCTTGGTTGATAGGTACGTCTAAGAACTTATTAGGTAAACCTATCGATTTTGCCACGACATAAAAGGACTCCTTACTTATATTGTTGAGTTTCACCAAAACTAACATGTACTCACAATTATTTGTGTACCTTGCCCCTTTAGGACCAATAAGTAACACCTCGCTGAGCGAAAACTATTACTAGATTGATGTAAAGGATATCCAAGCAAGTGTATATTTTGGCATGGCACCTTTTAACTCAATTTTTAAGTTTGGAACTTAAGGCTCTTACTATGTTGGTTAGATTTTAAGTGAACTAAAATCCTTAATCATGCAACATAATCAAGCCGTAATCTCATGCATTTTAAGACATATTTAAAGCAATAAATAACTTAAAGCATGCATAAGATAAATGTGATCTAGTATGGCCCGACTTCATCTTGAAGCTTTAACTTCAAAGTCCGTCTCGAAAATCTCCGTGGGAGGCACCATTTTCTTCAAATAGGATAAGCTATAATTAAAACTAATTACAACTATTTGATGGTACGCAGACCATATTTGAATTGAAAAACGACTTTGGTACTTTAGACCAATTACATTCAAATTAATGGTACGCAGACCATATTTTCTATCCTATTTGGGCCATACTAGTCACTTCATAACCTGCAAAACAGTACATATACAATATATACCATTCACCCATTCGTTATCATGAATGGCCCACATAGCTGGTTAGTAAAACACATTATGCATCACGTAAACATTTGCAGCAATTAATCAAGGGCACCAATAATCTACCAATTATTCAGTCCTTATTAATTCTAATCAAGTTGTTTTAACCTTAAGGATTTGTAGACCTAATCAAGAGTTTATGACTAAAAAGGGCTCCCACTCAAACCAATAAATTCATATGCTTTACTAATTTTAAAAATGTATTTCAAGTCTAACCGGAAACATACAAATTTAATTAAAATTTAAAGCCCATATAAATTTATAATCGAATCCAAAAATTTTAATTTGATTTCAGTCGTATTTAAATTAATTCATGATTTTAATTTTAGTAAAATAATTAGAATAAATAAAATTTATTATAATTACAATATTCAAAATTAAAATCCAAGAAAATAATTTAAATTATTAATTTTAAAATTAATTAAAATTACGTAAACTGAAAATTTCAAATTAAACATTCAAAACGATCTAATCGCAACGCAAACACCCTACGCATCGCACGCCCATGGGCCACACGCACACAGCCATCGCTGGCCATGTGCGCGCAGCCCATGCGCTCGTCGCATAGATGCTGCATCTACCCATCGCAAGCCATAGCACAAGTTGGTGCTCGCTGCGCGCGCGCCAGCGCTCGATGCACGCGAGCCATCGCTCGATGCACGCGAGCCATCGCTCGCTGTGCGCGCTCGCCAGCGCTTGCTGCGCGCGCTCCAGCGCTCGATGCATGCGAGCCATCGCTCGCTGTGCGCGAGCAATTGCTCGCTGCGCGCGATCGACGCTGGGCGCAGCGCTCGTGGCACGCGAGCTTGCGCTCGCTGCGCGAGAGGCTGCGCGCGCTTGCGCGAGGCAGTGCGCGTTGTGGCGCAGCTCGCTTGCTGCCCACACGCGACTGTCGTGCCTTGCCTTCGCCCATGCCTCATTCGTCCATAGCTCGTGGCCCACGACACAAGGCAGGGCTACTGCCTTGTGCTCGTGCACCATGCCCTTGCTCATTGCATTCGTGCCGCACGGGCGATGAGCTCCCTTGCTCGTCGTCGCATGCCCGCACTATACAACACTCCTTAAGGGTAACACGAAGCGTCCATTGCTTTGTGCGTGCAAGTTATATGAACGAATTGCATAAAAATTTAAAATTTATATTTAAAATTAATGACAAATTAATAAATTAATATTAATTTCATAATTTTAGGGCGAAAAATCGAAAATTTATTATTCAATTGATTTCCGATTATCATGGATTCAAGCCTAGGTCATAAAAATTTAAAATTTATCATAAATTTACAATTTTTATGGTGGTTTTTAATCATAGGTTTCTAATTAAATTATAATTAATTATGAAAATCAAATTAATTCTAAATTATTCTAATTTTCAACTAATTAATCATAATTACAAATTAGATTGCATAATTAACAAGGCTAGGCATTCAAACTTGTTAAACATATACTGTAGGTCAATCAAAAATTCAAGATTTATCAACAAGAATCGCAAATATTTAATTTAACATCTTAAATTTACGAAATTTTGCATTCGAAAAACTAAAACCTTCGAAAAGTCATAGTTAGGCTTCGAATTTTAGAATTCCTTTTACATGCGGAATTGACACAAAAATCACTCGATTTGGATGAGTAACGAAGAAACTGCCGAAAAACTGCGTACGTATAATTAAATAAACGCAATTTGCAATTAATTAACAATTACGAAAATTAATCACCCCTTTTAATTCTTGCAAATTTGTAATATTTAACCATGTTCATGCAATTTAGATTATGAAAATATTAAGAGCGCAAGCTCCACTCTCCGAGCGCCCTTCGGCATCAACCTCGGAAGAGACCTGCTTCGCCTTCTCCTCAGGAACTCGATTCTCTTCCTCATCACTAGAGGAGGAAACCATACCAGACTTCTTCTTGTTAGGTTATGATACATATGACAATTCATAAATCATGCGGAAACAACCATTAAGCCAGGAATACATATTATTTACACATAATCATATAGCATAATTTAGATGCATACTCTTTGTTGCGTGCCTTCCCTAGCTGCGCCCGAACCGAACAAGAACAAGTCTTTAGGACTCCAAGTGTCGTCCCTCCGTAGATAGTCCACAGCACGTCCGGATCCGCCTTAAGATTGACCAACTAGAATCGCCCCTAAGGTACTATAAATTTTCGGCACTTTTGAGCAAGATGTGTGACTGAATTTTTCTCTCAAAAACTCACTTTGAATACTTGAATAACTCGTTATAAATTGTGAACCCAGGCCACATATTTATAGGGGTATGGAAAGAGAATTGGAATCCTATTAGGATACGAATTAATTAAATTAGAATTATAATAAAACTCTTATTTAATTAATTTATCAAATAGAATTAGGAATTTAATCATTAAACGAATTCTGCACGTTTTAGGTTTCGTATGCGAACACAAACACTTACGCTAGCATGACCCGCAAGCGTGCAGGCCATGCCCGCGCACAGCCCACACGGCCGCACGGCCCACGCGAGCTACAAGCCCACGCGAGCTGCAGCAATGCTCGCAGCCCACTGCTCGCAGCTGCGCGCGCTGTGCGCGCTGCCACGGCCTGCTGGGCCTGGCCTTGCGCTGGGCCTGGCGTGGCCTTGGCTGTTCGTGTGGCGCGCTTGGCTTGCTGGGCGATGGCCTGGCTTCGTGCTGGGCCCTCGTCCGGCAGGCCTCGTCCGATGCTTATTCGTACGATACGCTTCCGATTAAATTCCCGATTCCGGAATTTATTTCCGATACGAACAATATTTAATATTTTCGATTCCGGAATTAATTTCCGTTTCGAACAAATATTTAATATTTCCATTTCCGGAATTATTTTCCGATTCCGATAATATTTCCGATTCAGACAATATTTCCGTTTCCGGCAATATTTCCGATTCCGGCAATATTTCTATTTCCGATAATATTTTCCGATACGTACCATGTTTCCGTTTCCGGCAACATCTACGACTTGGATAATATTTATATTTCCGATACGATCCATATTTCCGCTTCCGGCAATATCATCGTTTCCGGAGTATTCATTTCTTGCCTGTGACGATCTCAGCTCCCACTGAAACCAAGATCCGTCGATTCCGAATATCCATAGATGGAGTATTTAATGCCATTAAATACTTGATCCGTTTACGTACTATTTGTGTGACCCTACGGGTTCAGTCAAGAGTAAGCTGTGGATTAATATCATTAATTCCACTTGAACTGAAGCGGCCTCTAGCTAGGCATTCAGCTCACTTGATCTCACTGAATTATTAACTTGTTAATTAATACTGAACCGCATTTATTAGACTTAACATAGAATGCATACTTGGACCAAGGGCATTATTTCCTTCACTTCTTCCATCTTCCCCCAACCATGGCGAAGTGTAAAGCGCCGAAGAGCACAGAAAAGGGTAGAAAGAAAGAAAAACAAAATTAACTTTCCAGAAGCAGAAAACGCCGATGAAATGAACGAAGTGAGATCCCAAAGCAGATTCTCAGTGAATTTGCGAAGATCTGAAGAAAACACTCGAAGAAACCGCTGGAATTCTTAGGAAGTTTTGAGAGATTTGAGCGAATAAAGTTTTGGAATGAAGAAAATGGGCGATATTTATAGGCCACGATCTAAAAACCGCCCAACTTCCACTTTATTCCCAACCAATTAATCAAAGACACTTCCGAGGACTCTTCTCGACACTTGTTCCACAAGTACACGAATCCAAGTGCTTCTTTTGAAAAAAGGAGGGAACTTTTGGACTTCTGACAGTTGGAAACCCACCCATTTAATTCTAAATGGGTTGGGTCTGGGGGGCATGTTGTTTGGGCTCCCAATTGAATATCAATTGGGCCACTAAGTCCAAAGCCCAATGGCTCAACACAACAACATCAAACCCATTGTTCGCTTAACATGGCTATTCAGCCACCAACAAGGCCCACGGCCCAACAGTAATAAATGACCTATGGGCACATTTATTACACAAACACTATAAATAGGCCGCCAAAGCTCACACCTCAAGGTACGTCCAATTTATCGCCTTAAGACTACTCTCTAGAGAACTTCTCTCTAGAATCCGAGCATCGTTCTTACTTAGGCATCGGAGGGGCTTTCCTCGGAAACACCCCCGAGGCTAGTAACTTTGTCTTTGTGCAGGTGAATTCGGACACAACTCATTCAAGGTAGCAAGATCTTCAACACACACGAAAGGGCCTTCACTCGAAGCCCATTGTTTCCACCGTTACAACACCGGAACAGATGTTATGACTTTACATGTTTACTAAAATTTAAATCTTTTACGGGGAGATTAATTAAGGGTGATATTTCTTAAAAAGGTTTATTTTGATTATAACTTAGCGTTAAGTCTCAACTTGCTTCAACTTTTGTAATTAATGCTAGAAGGCTTGGAGCTATGCATATCAACATATAATTCGATATAGGGAGCTAGAGCATTATATAAACAGTGGGGCATGACTCGTAGGGCTCACAACCAGATCAAATCGACATCCGATAAAAATCGAAATGACCCGGGAAAAAAAATTCCACGCATTCAATCCTTATGAGCACAATGACCCCACACAACATTATTCAATTACACTCAATCCGTAACCGACTGCTAACTCAATTTTACATCCCCGCATGGCCGCATGAGACGATTCATGATCATCTTAGCGAGGCCAAGTTGTTAGCTAGCTATGTAATTTCTTAGGAAATTTCCACTTAACCTTTTGGTTAGACCAACTTGACCTACCTACCTCAATATTATATATAAAAGCGTCATGCTAAATTACTCTATTTAATACGAAGTATTTTACTTGCATTTATTTTGATAGGTAAGAAGAACAATTCCTATCAGACAGAAATCTATACATAATACAAGTCAACTCGACCCAAGTCCACAAGTTAAACCCTTCCAAAGTGGGAGAGAAGATCTATTACTATATACTAAAAGAGACATCAGGAATGATACGTGTCATTTCCTGATTCGATTTTTTCCCGTCAAATTTTTTTTTTTAACTTTTTTAAAAGATTTTACTTTGCATTTTTTTTTGAAAACTAAGATAAAAATTGAAGTAAAAATATAATTGAATTACCATTGATAGAATATGCAGTTATTTTGTAAATATTATGTATTAATTATATTCCTAATTAATAGCCTCATATCATGCTATTGTACAACAAATAGTTTGTATATATACTGACAATACATAATTAATGAAAGTCAGGGGAATTATTTCTCACAACCATAAATGTAACTACGTAATACATGATATATTATTGGAGGAAAGATGAATCAATATTATTTTCTCCTTTACAATTTGATTTTATTTATGTATTGTTATAACTTTTTAATTAATTTATATAATATTGAAGAATTGGTTTCTAAATTCTAATGTTAGTCTAATAATAATACACGGTGAGTACGTACGGATGTTAATTAAAATAATAATAAGTGGTAAGTATACAACTATATAATCCTTAACTTTGTACTCCGTATTGTACTAATATGCATATTTAGCTTATTTGGATATATATTTTATACACTATGAACTCATACTTTTGTATATATTCTTTTTACTTTCATGTTTTCCTAATATCACAAGTATTTTATTTAGATACTATTGAAATAATAAAATATTTTAGTAATCCGCACGGGACCTAACCTAGTAACTGCATAAGGAATACCAAACCAAAGAACCCATAGTGATAATTAATCTCTGACCTTAATTAAAATGCAATACCTCAAAATATCTTAGAAAATGTTTTCCTTTTTTTAAAGGACTGAGGTGACGTGGATATTCGGGCATGTGTGCAGACTAGGTCAAGTATTAATAGTTCATGTACTGCATGTCAAGTTTGGCCAAGAATTAATAATGCTGATCGATTAAGGTAGTCAACTACTTTAATTATGTTTTTTTTTGACATAATACTTTAATTATGTAAAAAGCATCTTCAAGTTGAAACCATTATTAAAAAAGAAAAATACTAGTACATGACTACATGCTTCCTGCTACTCCTTATAAAGCATTGTCAACCTTCTTATTTTTTAAAACACAACCATATATTAATGCCTATACTAATATGCTATAAACATTTCACCCATGTCTTGAAAATTAACTAACTAAAATCTACTCCATTATCAATGAGATTAACTCGGAAGCCTTTGCCGAAATATAATCCAAGGAAACACAGTGTGTGTTCTATTCACCGGATGAGATTTGAAATTATCTGCACTTTTTGAACTAATTAAGATTGATTGGAGCCTATTAGACTCGATTGTAAAAGAATAAACATTAGAGAGTACCTGATTGTATGAATGCAACAAATCTAAAGCGAAAATGATAAAGGTCGCAACATGCGACCTTTAAGTCGTGTCACAATGATGACATGGCATGCTTATGTGTCATTATTTTAATTGGAAAATAAAATATTTAATTTATATATCCTACACTACTACAAAACGCGTCATTTTTCGACGCTTTTTTGGCTATTTTTCGACGCCTAAAGGCGCCGAGAACATTTTTCTCGACGCCCAAAGCAAGCGCCGAGAATTTGGCCGTAGAGAAATTCTCGACGTTTTGCTGCGTCGATATTCTCGACGGTGTTTGTCGTCTACAGAATATTTTTGGCGCCAATCTGCGTCGAGAATCTCGACGGTGTTTGGTGTAGCTAATTATTTCTCGACGGTCATCTGCGTAGTAATTTTTTTTACGGGCTTACCAACAATTTTTTACGCGAATCATGTTTTGACACTATATAGCGTCGAGAATATAGTTGTTTTTTTTTTTTTATCGTTCATTGTTGCCCGAAGCAAAATCAACCTGAAACTAATTCAAACCAAACAGATGTAATTAACTATATATAGCATGAACACCTTTAAAATGTAATAATACGTACTTAGCTCGCTCCAAATCATATCATCAAATTAAGTTTACACATTATCCAAACTATTAAATTAGCTAGCTAGTATCTCCAAAACACAAATTTAATACCCAAAACACCATATCTACTATTATAATTCCAACTTATTATTCTAAAATGTCATCTTCAAATTAAAACAAAGGCCACTCAATACAAGTTCAAGAATATCAGCTTCATAGTTGAAGGAGCTATGCATCACCACTTGATTCTTTTCTTCCACCACCATTATCTCCAAATGCATCCTGGACCTTAAGAAAAAAAAATATACAAACGGTAAGTAACAGTTTCTACCACGGTGTAAAATAAATTAAGAGAAGTCCACGGTAAACAATAGCACGCAAAAATTCCCAATCAAAATTATTGAATTGGTTCACGAAAATAAATACTTTTCTAATTAATTGTAAGTATATGTTCTGATTTCGGCATATTTACTCCGTAGTAGTTTAGTACACTATTTAGGCTCCTGGATAGAATTCCTAGAAGTCTGAACATCAGTAATACAATTTTGGCAGCTATAAATTCAGTAACAAGTATATAAAATATCACATCAAGAAAATTATAGTTGATCCAAGTCGGACCAGCAACTTATAGTGGAAGCGAAAATGTAGTCCTTCAGATGTTTCACAACGGGCCATGCATTACCATCTGATACTCTATTACCCAGTTAAGAAGTAAGTTGGAAGCTCCCTATGCCTTTACTACTTATTGACATAAGAAATGCAACCATTGGTAACATTAACAGGTCAACGCTTTAACTACCAGACTCCAAAATACAACAGAGCCACCCACTGCAGATTAGCAGATATTCAGATTAGGGTGTTTCTGTCCCTAATCTGAATATCTGCTAATTATGTACAAATTATAGGGGCTTGTCTAATCAGCAGTGTGTTCATGGTATTGAATTGATTGGCTCGACTGATTTTACGGGCTTAGATGAATGTGAGAGGAAAAGGCAGTTGAAGCTTACATTCTGATAGTATATTGGATGTAGAATCTCATTTAGTAGAACCAGTATGGTCTAACTTTCTCAGGAGGAAGAATATTATACAACAAATTGATCCATTCTAAAAGAGGTAAACTGAGGAGATATTAGGGAATTAACAATTAAGGTGGACCGAAGTTTAATGTCAAATTGTGCACATTAGTAGTTAACTAGCCATCTTTAATTTGTTCTTTAGCATGTAGAACGTTTCATCAAAAACTCCCAGGCTAGCTGCTAATACATCACCAGAAGAACACCAACCCCAATCTTCCAGCACCACAAATAACCAAATCAAAAGGGTGAGACAATTTCCAAAAGCTACTATAATAAAAGAATACCTTGAATAGAAAAGCATGGAGTCTCCTTTGATTTGCACTATCCAGTATTCCAGTTCCAGAGCTAGTCATGTTCAACCAAGTTTCACATCAAAAGATTAAAGAGGTAAGCCTGCAGCTTCCGCTACTCATACTTCTGATGGTCTAGCAACTGTCATGTCTCTTTTTCCACTGCATATTCAGCCAGTGCACCACCGGTCAGTCAGTCAATGAAACACCAGTCACGTTGGTTTTTACCCCACTGTAAGCTTCTAAAAAAAACTATTCTGATTGAAGAATTATGGAATTGAGAAACAAGCAGCTTACATCATGGCTTAACAGGGTCAGAACCTTGTCACCAGCTTTGAACTTTGTTGCCGAAGATCCAACCTCGACTACCTCCCCTACAACATCAATTCCTGTAAAAAAAACAAGAGTTGGCCTTCAGCTTGAAGAGTAATGCAAGAAATACATCTTGGCAAGAACAAGAATCATTTATTTCTTGAAAAACACAAGTAGTGTTACGCCTTGTCAAACTTTTACGCTATACATAAGACATATTCAGCCAGTGCAACATTTACGCTATACGCCTAATCATGCAAATGACAATAAAATAGTAATTCAATACTCAACTGCCCTGAATCTAGTATTCCGTATGTAATAGTCTGAAATCTAAACTGGACACTCGTGTAAATGAGATTCTATGAGATTTTTTTAGATTAAATCCAGCCTCAGCAAATTTGTACAGCGTCGAGAAACTACGGAAATTGTAGTAGTGTTGATCAAGAAATATGAAATTAATCTAAATCCAGCAGATGCTCAAACAGTCATCATCAACTTAGATAGTGTAATGAAAATAATTCTAGTACCAAACTCGTAAAATTGGGAACATGGAAATTAACAGGAAACAGGAAATGTAACTGGTAGGAATAGAGACATAGACTTAGAATAGACAAGCATGTTTTCTATCCTTCCAGGCACTAATAGATAAAATTTATTCAGTATACTCTGTTATTCATGATGTAACTGATGCTTGATATTTAGAACTGAAAATATTACTGAAGCTTTCATTGTGCCTAAAATGGCCAGCAAACCACATGTGACAACAACTTAGAATAGCAGTTTACAATTACTCAATATAATCATCAATCAAGCATGATACAACGGAAGATATTAAATGCATCATGGCTGCATCCACAGTCAGATACAAGAGGGGGGAAAAATACTTGTAACAATTGAATTTTTATTCTAAAATTATCAATTAAGAAATCCCTTAGCATCTAATAACAAAAAGTGAAACGAAACTATAAAATTGTTCAAGCGGCAAATACTGCGAAAATAAAGAAGGGGTTGGACTGTCATAAACAATCAATTAAAAAACTCAAACTTGGATTTTAATGTTGATTACAAACTCAATTTCCAGATCATTCACATGGATCAATAAACCAACATTGCATTTCCCGAATCATCAAACCCGATAATCAAATTAAACAAATTCCGGATCAATTTTTCTAACCAGAAATTAGACCTAGATTACTTCACCAACAAAAGGGAGAAAATAAATAAATCAATGAGATTGTAATTGTGAACTGACCTGACTACCTTCAAAGTATCCGGAATCGTGTTGAACGAAATCATAGAACCGAGATCTGAGAGCGATGAATCCTGAAAAAAAAAAGGGGAAAAAAATTTAAAAAATTTAAAAAATTCAGTGGATTTTTAGGAGATGAAAAGTGAATTTCAAAGAAATGAAGAGAAAGAGGAGAACTTATTGAAAGAGATTATTAGAAATGTAGATCTGAAACCAGTGATTTGAGAGAGCGTAGAAGTTACGGAGTACTATCAGTTTAGGGTTAAGATTGAGAAGTGAGAACGGCGGGTGGTAGCGGGGCAAGTTCTCACCCAAAATGAATACGCGGAAAACCAAATAAGACCACGTGAGGGTCATGTGGCTGCTGACCAATATCTCGACGTTAATATTAGACGAGAAAATTGAATGGCATTTATAACCGTCGAGAAAACACGGATACCATAATTTGATACCAGCGGTTATCCTCACCGTCGAGGCTATAGTGTCGAGAAATGACGCATTTTGTAGTAGTGCTACTTTAAATGTTTTAAAAAAAACTAGGAAAATCTTAATATTCTAATTTATTTCCTTATTTATATCGACTACCTTATTTACATATTTTTATAGTAAAAATATTACATTGATAGTAAAAATATTATTATGACTCATAGCCTACGTGTCGCCTATATGTACCAATTAAACTGCGACACGTAAGATTGCGACAACTAAATGTTGTCGCAACTTGCGACCTTTATCATCACCCAATCTAAAGTTACTAAAGTTGACTTTTCTCAATGGTACACAAAATCTAATAGACTCCTCTTTGATACCCGTATACTAATGACTTATCAACTACGGAGTACATTAAATGCACCTAATAATAATTAAATGCTATTACATGTTACTCCGTATACCAATTGAGGTTGGCATGAATGGTTAAGGGCCTCTTGCTCCTTAACCAAGGTCTTGGGTTCGAGTCCTGGGAATGGAAAAAATCTCAACTGGGAGGGATGCTGCCCATCGAGGTACCCATGCAAACTCCCGCGGGAGATTAGTCCACTCGCCGAAAGCGGTGGGAACTCCTCGTAGTAGAACCAAAAAAAACATGTTACTCCGTATATTGGAGTGTGTTTAACGTTAGTTTGTATGTTAATAATATGATAACCACCACGTTAATAAACCACCATATGATACATTGATAATTACTAACTACTAAAAAGTTAGTAGTTCAATATAATGAAGTAACATATACAAATTGACCATAAGTACTCACTAATGTAACAATCTAATAACTTAATGTTATTTTGCAAGCGAAAGTTGAGGTTATTTTAGTAAATTCACTTTTAGTGTCTCTTTTTATTACTAAAATATCCTCCACACTTATAAAATATAGAATATAATGATAACCTACTCAATAGGAAAAATCAAAGAAATATTTTAATCAATCTAGCCCCTTAAATAAATTCTTACCATTTTCGCATCGCATTCATTTTATATTTTTTTACATGTTATCCCAGGTTTAAATGTAATAACACAAATTTGTTTCTTATATTCGCACGCATCTCGTGTATACAAGACTAGTAAGTCAATAGTATAAGAGTATAGGAGAGAACCCAATTAGATTTTGTGTACTATTGAAAAAACCAGAAACAAAAGGATACCAATGAGAATTTTTCCTTATTTATTTAAGGTGAATGTAACTTCCCGTGTTCAATTCAATGCAATCCGTTTATAAAGTTATCCACACATATATAATCTGCATTATGTACTATCTATCTAAACTATCTAAGACTGAGTAGTGAGTACCTTACATTTAGGAATGGTCCATGATTTGCTTAATATAGCTTCCACAAAAGCATTACACATAGGAAGGTCAAATATCTCTAGCTTGAGACTTGGAGTGTCCTACGAATGTCCTAATCAAACATGTTTACAAATTGGAGGTTTTGGATTTTATTGTAACAAATTAAATTAAAGGAAGTGGGTTGGAATGGAGGATATTAGGCATTATAGTGTAGATATAATTCTGGTACTTATATTTAGGAGTTTAATTATGTGGTGTTAGGGTTGTGACATTATAGTACAAACATCTTATAAAAATTACGAAAGGGTTAAGCCATTTTCTCCTAATCATTATTGAGTTTAACAGAGGATAACGAGTAACATACAATAGAGTATAAAATATAAAAAGTTTAAGTGTGCGTTGTTCATTTTCTTTATGTTTTTCTCAAATGCCCCGTTTGGTTTAGCGTAAAATATTTTCAATGAAAATGATTTTCCTTTGTTTGGTTCTTTATAAGAAAATCAATAGAAAAAGAAAAAAAAGGGAGAATGTGAGAAAAGATTGATGGGAAGAAGGAAGAGGGAGGTAAGGAATAAGAGTGGAAAAATGGTTTCCTTTCCTTTCAAATGGAAAAAGTTTTTCATCCCTTACAAAACCAAACAACGTAAGGAAAAATCGTTTTTCATGAAAACATTCTACAACAAACCAAACAGAGCATAAAAGTAAAACGAGAAAAGAAAAATATTCTGTATTTAAATTATTTATCACAAAATTATGCACACAGTATAGTTAATACTTCCTCTGTTCTTTTTTAAATGACACAATTATTTAGTCACGTTTGCCAATGCACATTTCAAACATTAATATCTTCAATTATGGATAACAAAAAATTATAAAAAGTTGATATTTAAAAAATATTTATTGAGATGATTCTAATAAGACCCCACACGGCTATGTTTTTTCTTAAGTATAAATCACAAAAGGAAGTCAAATGAGCTTGTGTGAATAGTATCGAAATCCAATTGTGTCATGTTAATAAGAACGGAGGAAGTAGTTTATGGTACGATAGCAATTGTCATGTTTCAAAGAGCTTCCAGTGAAGTCAACTTAACTCAAACAAGCCCAATATCGAGCTCGACCACTCTTGGATTAAAACATATGGATCCAAATTTGCCCGATTTCAATGGGTCTTAAAATTTGACCCAACACTTAAAAGAAAGGGCCAGGATTAACCGTCCGAGTCTAAAGTAGTAGAGGATCCACACAACCAAGCCCATCTATAGTTGGGCGACTTGTGACTAGACCTGGTTATCGGGCGGGTCGAATCAGGGTCAGTGCGGGTCAAAAGTGGGCCCGGTATGAAATGGTCCTTTTTAGTGGGTCGATAATGGGTGGGTCAAAAGTAGGTTGCGGGTCAATAACGGGTTGCTAGTGGGCGAGTCAATAAACGAGCAATGAAAAATGAAAAAGAACTATGTGCAAGTACAAGTGAAAACGAAGCTATGCACATAATTTTTGTATCATTACTATTTTAGTTTTCAAAATTATTTCTGTATAAGTTTAACCCTCTAATGACCCTGTCCAGAGCCATGCCTATTAAAAGCCCCGCAAAATAAAAGCCCTATTAACTTGACCCTAACCCTGTATTCATTAAACTACCCTATCCAATAACCAGGTTTTGTTGTGACTCAATATGACTCTGATTACTCGACCAGAGCTTGAAGTAGCACACTAATACACTATACATTAGATTCATTACCATCTGGTTTATCCGTACTCAAATTCATATGCATAACCAACTTCGCGATGAAGAGTTGTTAGAATGCGACTTGAATCGGGTTAAGTCCCTTTACTAACGCCACAACACTGAGATCTCGCTGCCCGTCAGCAAGTCGGTATCCGGGGAAGCAACGTAGTCCCTAATGGGGGGTCCGGGAGCAACGCCCCCGAATTTTACGAAATCTGTCATTCTGGACTTGTTTTATCTGTCTTGGACCTATTTTCTAGGCTTTTATGTAATCTGTATTCCCGAGAATCAATAAAACTTTCCTCTGCATGTAGACATGGCTAACATATTGCTAGTTAACCACGTTAAATCTCGGTATTCTTTATTTACTTACGTTTTTTATTGTCTTTTTTTACTTCTGTTATAGGAGTAACAAGGGTGCATCATGTAATATGAAATTTCGTCTACTTCTGAAGCAAAACTGGAAGTTCAAATGAGGGCGCAATAGTAAAAGTCTGATAAGTCTCATGTTCACATCTTTCAGAAACAAGAGGCATGATAATACAGAGTACTTTCTAGTCTCTATACACGAATAATCTCATCTCCAAAACAAAAATTTCAACAGATGATCAACAACACAAGCAAAATGCAATACACTACACATCTTCCTCTTTACTTAATCTGTATTCAAAACTCAAGATATATTGCTTCCATTCCCCTTCAATTTTGTATACATTATCTGTGTATCTCTGCTCTATTTACACATCCGGCATAAAAAAAAACCTAGCAACAACGAAGTAATACACAACATATATAAAAGGAAACCTAAATAACGCGAAAGGAGAATATCTTACCAATAAAACTAAAGCTATAATAATCCCCTGCACTTCAGCAAAAACTTCTGTATAAAGGCACAAATGCAGCAGCTAATCTGAAGAGAACCTTCAAATGGTATAATCAATGTCTGTTATATTTTGTGAAGAAGACGGTCTCACGAGTTTTCCTATTTCGTCATACAAATCAAGATTCTCACAAGGTGCAGGGAATATGGTCCCAATCACACGGCCATGGACATACGCACACTGGAAAATCCGTTTCTTCTTGTATGAAATTCCAACAGACATGTCACGGAAAGTGATGTTTTTAATGGGGATTTCTTCACTCCCGTGGATTCTAACGGGTACACGAACTCCCTGTCCATGGATAGAAGTAAAGCTAATGTCTTCAATGATTGGGAGAGCTTTAGGGTCGTATCCCTCATCCGGGTGTTCGTTGTAATCGGTCTTTATAACTATCCCGACCCTCACTTGGTCAAATGTTAGATTTCTGTAGGTAATTTGTCGTACGTATCCACCCCTACCTGGGGCTGTTTTGATACGGACAGCTCGCCTAGAATTCCATACAAGGACGTTCTCAATGGTAACGTTTGAGACGCCACCGGACATCTCACTCCCTATCGATATACCAGCACTGCACCAATTGTTAGAGAGTACATGAGTTATTATAAGTCTTATAACAACTTAATTTGTCAGTAAAACATAGCTGAGGGGTAAAATAAACAACTTCTAGGCTCCGTTTGATAGGGTGTAAAACGATTTTCCCCTTTTCAAATTTTACGTTGTTTGGTTTGGCAAGTGATGAAAAACAATTTTCCATAACTCCCTCAAAGGTGGAAAAACCTTTTCCATTACCTTCCTCTCCCTTCTTCCCCTCAATCTTCCCCATCTTCTCCCATTTTCTTTTAAGGAACCAAACAAAACTAGTTTGGAATTGTGTTTTCCTTGTAAAAATGTTTTCCATGGAAAATCATTTTGTACTGAAAACGTTTTACACAATATCAAACGGAGCCCTAATGTTCTTGAATTTCAACTAGAAATGATTTGCAAAATTCTCAAGCATATTCAGCTACTACCATCACATTTCATCTATTAGAAGGATCTCTAGATTTCACAACTAATCTTATCAGTCGATCCTCAGAGACTCCCAGTGTGCTACGAGATAGGATCCTGAACTACTACTGTATAACTAAACTTGGCCAGCCCTAGGAATCATAATTGAGGTTGTGGAACTGCCTATTGGATCTAAACTTATTATTAGATAATGCTCAGGCAAGGGAGACAACTTGTCTTCACATATAGAATATCTATGCTAAATGCTCAAGGAGCAAGATTATAGCTCAACTTCTTAAGCTTGTAGCTGATAATAATGTTCTAAAGAGAGGGACAGTAATGTCCGTCATAAACCTAAATGAAAAATCCAGATTTCAGCAGTGCAAGAGTCAAACGAATAGAAACAGATTAAAAATGTAAAAGTGAATTCTGAATAACTGCACACAAAAAGTTACTCCCTCCGTCTCAGATTAGTTGTTACACTTATCTTTGCACAAATTTTTAGGTGATAAGTGGTTGTGTGGTTATCAATTGTTATTTTATTGAAAAAGTAGATGTGATATGAATTAATGGGGTATTTTTTAATTGAATGGAAGAGGGTGTGGGGACAAAAAATATTTAGTGGGAAGAGATAGACAATATAATAATTGTGGGGTCATTCCTAATTTAGAAGTGTAACAACTAATCTAGGACAGACGAAAAAGGAAAGTGTAACAACTAATCTGGGACGGAGGGAGTAGTTAGTTATAATTAGCTTGTCGAGGAAGGCAACTTGGAGTTATATACTTCGTGTACAGGAGGTAAATGAGAGGGAAGGTTACGAAAAGAAAATTGTGTAAAATTTTAGGATAAATTGTTTTTTACCACCTAAAAAAATCGAAAAATTATTTTTTACCACCTAAAAAACTAAAACTTGTATTTTACCACCTAAAAGGTTTTAAAAAATTGTTTTTTACCACCTGAAAAATGGGACATTAGATGAAAATGTTATGTGGAGGGGCACAATAACGCTAATATTTCATATATGTTCTTTTCTTCCACTATTTCATGTAATTAACTCTCTTCTCTTCCCACGCTTTCTTATTTTTCATGAATTCACATAATTTTTCACCATTATTAATTCACAAAATTAACAAAATTTAATGAAAATAAAGAGAGAAGGGTGAAAGAGTTAAAGAAATTCATAAAGAGAGTGTAAAAAATTGGAGAGAAATTGAATTAGGTAGCCACACATAAAGGTTGCATCTACTTTTTTGTTTTTAGGTGGTTAAAAACAAGTTTTTATTCTTTTTCAGGTGGTAAAATACAAGTTTTAGTTTTTTAGGTGGTAAAAAACAATTTTTCGATTTTTATAGGTGGTAAAAAACAATTTGTCCAAAATTTTATGTTGTGTAAAATTTTATGTTACTTTTGTTTATCTTTAAAATGTGTTTGGTAACTTGACTTTAGATTCCTCAATTTTACCACGTATTGGGAGAGAAAACTATGAAAAAGAAAATGTGTGGAAGTATGTGAGTCGTTTTTGTTGTAATTGGGTCATTTAGTTTTCCTTTCAAAATCTATGGAAAACTAGGGAAATCTAAAATTCTCTTTTTATTTTCAACAGTTTTCCTCATTAAACTAACAAAACAATGGATAACTAGGTAAAATATTTTCAATAGTTTTACTCATTACACAATCAAACAAGTGAAAACTAGTAATTTCTTTAAATTTGTTTTTCCACATATTTCCGCAGTTTTGATTTTCCACATTTCACCAATAATTATATACCCAAACACAGTGCTAGTGTATCCCCAATTTAATGATTTAATCGCATTGAATTACAATCAACTACCGTTCCCCCCCCCCCCCCCCAACAAAATTCTCTTCCTTTTCTTCCTCATTTCCATTCTCTGATTTTCAGTCTAATACATAATCATCCCCGATTTGAGAAGCATCAAAAGGAAGAGACAAACAAAATAGTTGATAGTCTATTATATTATGTTTCTCTTTCTCTTTGTAGATTTGATTGTGATCAGCTGGATCTTAGAACCATCAAACTCAAAAAACTGAATCAGCAAACTAAGAAAAAAAGCTGATACCCCAATGTTGTAATTGTTTTCTACTGCGGAATGTGTGCGTGATTAGTGTGGTAAAAATAATCAGGGAGAAAGTATTTTTAAGAGCTTAACACATTCGGTCAAAACTGAAATTGAGATGACCCCTATTTAATTCCTTGAGGCTGACCCCTATTTAACACATAGGTTTAAAGTTGGTCCTCCAATGAGGTTGACATCACAACAGTCATTGCATGGTCCAACTCTGGAGTTCACATCACATGTTTACACAACTTTACTCATCACTATCAGTATTACTATAAAGGGAAAGGACAAGCAATAAATTCATGGAATTGTGCAGTTGTTAAACTGAATTCACTCACCTGACCATAGAGCGAACAACAAGATTTCGAATGAGAATGTTTTTAGAGGGTCGGGCATAAGCTGTACCATACTGATCCCAGCCACTCTTTATTGCTATTCCATCATCCCCCACGCTGATGTAGCAGTCCTCAATCACCATATCTTCACATGAATCTGTTACGTAGGAGCAAGGTTAGTTATTCAAACAGGGTTGCTGGCAAGATCAGTTTGATTATTGCATTCCACTCTTTGGGATGCGTAGTATGACACGGAGTATCTAATAACTCATTCAAAAGCCAACAAAATTCTACTATTGCCAAAAAAACAACAGACTTCAGGAATCACAATCACAGACATAAGTCCATTTATAAATCACTGTTACTTAATTCTCTACTACAAGATTGGGTATGGCCGTACGGGAACTCAATTCGTTTCCCAGTTTTGTAAATTAGGACAAAATCTACCATGTATTAAACTATTAATATACCTTTTTTGGTTCGCAGGGGATTAGTGAATTAAGTAACACTAATTTAAATCATATAATGGTTTAGCCGAAAGAAAGATTGATCTTCAACTTTCAACCCCCTGACAATATAGATTATCTACCCAACTCTATATCCGAAAAGACATGGAAAAAGAGAAACAAACAATGGTTAGAAACAGCAGAGCAGTTTGACTAAGTTGGAGTCAAGAGAGGTATTTTATCCTACAAAATAGATGCTGACCATATATACCATTGCACCAAGTGTATCTAGAGGCTCATGCGGTCATGCCTCAAGGGGACTCCTCCTGTAGAGTTGTGTGGGAGGA
Source organism: Spinacia oleracea (assembly GCF_020520425.1). NCBI lineage: Eukaryota > Viridiplantae > Streptophyta > Magnoliopsida > Caryophyllales > Amaranthaceae > Spinacia > Spinacia oleracea. Next base: position 18,155,800 of record NC_079488.1, read on the forward strand.
GGAGGGGGGGGGGGGGGGGGGAGTGGGGAGAGTTCAATGTTGCAGTCAAATCAAAGCAAGTGCAGCGATGTCATTGCCATTTCAAGCAATTGGACAATTCTGCAGCCAATGATCAACAAATCCCCGGAAATATAGAAACCTGTCAAACAGTTTCCTTAATTTTATAGTAGTGTTGGCTAGGAGGTGATTTGTCATGCAGACTCGTTAGTTCCAAATAATTTGCAAGCATCAAAATGTCACAATAATAGTCAGATGGAGTAGTATTTGGAGCCAAATCTTTCTTGACTTAGGAACTTTTACACCACATGGACCTTTTTTTAACCAATCATTGACATATATTTACTTTTTCTGGTAACAGTATCTCAAATTGACCAGAGGCGAACAAAAGAGCAGCCGTTTAAGGAGTTTGTACAGAGATAAACAGTAAGATGTCTAATACTGGGAAAGTTGACAAATTGGTAACTTAATGGAAAACTGAGAGAATTCTCTTTTTTTTGAGATGGGTCACTGGGCATTTTGACAAGAATGCAAATAATTTCTGGCTTTTTGCTCCTATATTTCTCAAACAGAGATGACACACTCTTTTTGCTCAGAACAATCTGTAAAATGAACTTACCGGGGTCTATTCCATCAGTGTTTGGTGCTTCAAATATAGGAGCCAAAATCGTGACATTCCGTATTGTCACATTCTTGCAGTCATAAGGGTGTAACGTCCAGAAAGGAGAATTACGTAGAGTAATGTCACTAATAACAATGTCACTTGACCACATGATCTGTACAAGAGGACCTCTAGTATTATTAAGGACCTTCCGCTTGTACTTCTTCCACCATGTTTGTCCTTGGCCATCAATTGTACCATTGTTCCCTGTCAGCAGGGGAATATTTCAATTATGATGGACGTGGTTGCAATATTATCATCAGCTATAGCACATCCATGAAAAATAAATCTATCTAGACAAATGTAACGACATCAAAAACAGCATCTATGTCCAATATCAACAAAATTGGAACTACCCATGCAGTAGATGCTTTATCCTAGGAAAGTACATAATCCCATATAATCTCAATATATTGGATCACAGCAAGCAGAAAATCTACCACAAATTCAAATCACGGGATACATATTTTTCAATCACAGCAAGAACAATATCTACCATGGATTATGTTTCCTCTGTTTGTTTTCAGTCGCTACATTTCTCTTTTATGGAAGTTCCTATTACTTGTTACACACCTATATTTGGTATATCATTGTTATACTTGAACTTATCAAGTATGACAATAATTGAACTTATCCTGCAACTCAACAATACTCTGAAATCTACACCTAAAGGTAACTTCTAAATCAATGTTCCATCCGGTACAGTAATTCATCTCATCAACACTTCGGTCTCCATTGGCAATTATACTTTAACAAATTGTTTCTGTGCTCAGTTTGCTTGTAACAAAGTCTTTGCTGAAACTCCAATCATAGTTTAACATTGGACAGAGCTCAGAGCCCAAGAGATGGGATTGCATCGAGTGTCACTTGGCTAAATAAAGATAAGAAGCCTCCATGCCCAAGGGGGATCAGTAATTTAAGCAAAAAGCAGAATGAATAAGAAATAAAGAATAAAAGGACGAGGATACTTTTAAAGGCAGAAGTTACTGAACAGTCTAGAAAGCATGAGAACTGTGAAGGCAACGGAGATTTTTTTAAGGACAGTGAAAAAATATTTTTTTTCACAAGTGAAATCAATGAAATAGTGGAAGTTTAAGATTACTAGAGTAGTACCTTAAGCAGGTCAACCTTGGAGAACTTGGTAGGTATAAAGGCCATATCTTAGTAAGATTACAATTAAAGAGCCTTTTAATTTTGTTATAACTCTATTCATTTATAACCAGTCTTTTTATGCAGACATTGTGCAAATTTTTCAGTTAGAAATTTTGAACAATCAACAAGCTCGCTGCCATGTGCAGTTTGAAATTTAGGCATACAAAGCTACAAGCTCATACATGCACATCTGCTATTAGGCTGAGCCGCTTAGACATTACAACACTACCACAGATGACTCCCGGTCCATTGTAGGCAAACGTGGCAACATTTTCTCTCATTAGTGAAGGTAAGAAAATTCTTCCTTTCAAATTCAATTACCAAGAAAAAAAATAAAATTGTTAAAATACTAAGCATACTTACCAGTTATGACAACATCTCTGAGATTTTGACCATGAATCAAGCTACCATACCGGGGCCCGGGATGCTCTCTCCCATATCCATATGACGGCAATGGTGGCATCAATGTCCACTTCTTCTCATCCTACCCAGTCAAATGGGAGCTCCACGGTGAGAAATAGCTTTATAGGGAATAAACCATAAAAATGACAGATTCCAGCAACATTCAACTCAGTGAGTGCAATGAAAGAAAGAATATTTAGAAAAATATGGTTGTTCACCCAGACGCTCTCAAGAAAATATCTGACATGCTATTCTTCTTTCACCAAAGCTCACACTTTCCAATACTAGATTGACTTGTTGATGATCTGTCCTTGCAAGGAGAGTAAATGTAAATTGTCACATGAAGAATTATAAATCAAACATTACTTGCTCAAGCTCTTTCCCCAACTCAATCAACCAATTCTCTCCGGTCATGGGGGTTCATATGTCAATTGATAGTAATACGATTTGCATCATTACGCTCAGAATAAGAACTAGAATGAATGTGTCTAATTTAGAGATAAACAGGAAAAATTAACAACGATACTCCCACCTGTTGATGACCTTCACAAAAAAGTCACAACTATTGATTAACTCACAGTAACGTACTACCCAAAAAGCCATAACAGTCTCGGTTCATTGTTAACTGTTCAAGAGTTCAACCGGTTAGAGTCATGATGTGTCACAATATAATTAGGCATGTTATGATTAATTTTCTCTCTTTTCCTCCCTCCTCTGCACCAGCCACAAGTCCACAAGCCAACCCAGCATCACCCTACCTAATCCTTGTCTTCTCCGTTTCTCCGGCCATCAACAGCCACCTCCCCTTATATTCCCTTGCTTCCTTCTCCAGCAATTCCTCCTGTTCCCTACAGCCTTCTCAAATCTAATGCCATTTTCATGGTTATTGAATAACTGTCAAACTTGAAATCAATTGTTTTACTAACAAAAACAATTGTCAAGCAAACCATGAAACCAATCGAATTGGAGAACACTTATCATGGCACCCAGTTGATGAATCATGCCATAAAAATAAGAAAAAAGAAAAAGAAGTATCCCCTTTGACAACAATTATAACACCATTTACCATGATATTCACCTCCACCATTAGTCCATTAGCACTCGTTTTCTCTTTCCTTTAATTTTTCGTCTTTCCCTTCTTACTCTCCCTAACTTCTTCTATTAGAGTTGTTTCCCTTATCTCGATATTTTGTCTAGAGAGGGAGGGGCTGCGGGTTCAGGGGATTGTGGAGTCTGGGACCGGCTAAAATGGCAATGGCTAATTGGCTATTATGGTTTTGATGGCGTCAAAGTGGGAGAGGGGAGAGATTACAATTTTAAAACAGAAAAGAGCAGAGATGATTAACTGGTACTAAAGATCATAGGTAAGGTTCGACTTTTTTGGGAAGGGTAGGCTAACAGTTGTGATTATTCTTGGAATTGTTATGCAGTGCGCTTCTCTGCAAAGAACCTCGTCACCACTAACACACACCACACACCGAATGGAAAACAACAATGCTGATTCTACAACATGAACATTAATTCTCCTCACCATATGGTCCCTTTTGACAAAAATACTCAAGAAATCATCTTATTTGGCTTCCTTTCCATATCCAAGTAAATATTCGCAATGTAATAATATGACACAAGACCACAAGAGGTAATTTTTATAAGCATTATTAATCAATGCAATTATTATGGTCCAATAGCCTCAGTTCCCTCTTTGCTAACACCACAATGTGTAATTGTAGCACATATAGTATGACTTGCAAATATTGCAGTAAGATATAGTATCAATTAACTTATAAACTACGCTAGAAAGAAGAGATTCAAACTTCTAAATTAGCAAATTTAATTCTTCAGAGTAAATGTTATATGGAGCTCCCAAATCAGCTTTACAGCTTTAAATGTGCACTGCAACGCTCAGTCTCTCACATTCTTGCACAGGCTCATATTAGATTATCAATTCAATCCCAAATTTCCAATGCTTTGGTCATTTACCCAAAAATGTCACTCCTTTGGTCTACTCAACTAACTCCATAGCCCATAGGGGACTCCACTTAACTAAAATTCCAAGGCACATAACCACCCCCCCTCCCACATTCCACGTTATAAGTACCTAACAACACAATCTAATTGAGGCATACTGCAAACAAGAAAGCGAATCACTCTAAACAAAGCAAATAAATTTTCAAATCCCTTTCACGCCAGCTTCCGCCAACGATATCCCTTTCCTCTTTCAATCAAACTGGAGCTAACTTACATTCTGGCATCATATTACCTCAAACAACTCCCAACATTTCGCCATTCAAACAGTTGACAAAGCACAATCCACAGGCGGGGTCATAAGATTAAACCTTATTCTTCTTTCCCTAAGAACTAATCAAACCAAATCCTCCTACACGAATTCGAACTTCAAATACCAAAACCATGAAAAGAAGATGAATGCAACCTTTTCTCCTCTAATAACAAACCTCAAATTAACACATCAAACGCTCAAAGCAACAAACTTAACTAACTGCAAACTAAACTAACTTAACTAGAAATTCAAAATCATAACCAAACTCAAATTAAATCATCAAAACCTATAAACATAACAAAACAAGTGCAAAGATTAGATTGAACTCACATCAACTCCAAGAATAACAGCTTCTTCAGCAAGATACAAAGTCATATGACTGGTCAAATTAAAAGGGCAAGTAAGCCAAACCCCAGGAGGCACATTAAGCTGAGCTCCACCTTTCTTCCCTAGCTTAGCTATAGTAGCAATAGCCTTCTCAAACGCCGCCGTGTTATCGGTAACGCCATCGCCTACCGCCCCAAAATCCGAAATGTTAAAAGCTACAGGGCGGAACCTCGGCATTGGCCGCCCCGGAGCTCGCCGGAAATTCAAAACACCGTCAACATTGTTGCGCTGCCATATGAAGATAGATGCAAACCCCACGATCCACAAAACGGTGAAAAGGGTTTTGTGATTTGACAAAATTGAGACTACCCATCTCCTTAATTCCACTCTTTGTTGATGAAACATGGCTTTATTATAGACAAACCCAGAAAAAGAATGGAAGTTTATTTTGGGGATTTTTAAGGTTATTGAGTGTGAAGCAGTGTGAGTTTGAGGAGAGAGAATGACATTGATGAGGTTAGATTTAGCGTTGATTAATGTTGAATTTTGGGAAGGAGAAATGTCAGAGATCAAAATCAGGTGGAAAAGTTGGAGTAATTGGAAAGGTATAGTGATGGAATTGGAATCTGGGAAATGTTTAGTGAAAATACTCCGTAGTTTGAAAGTTAGGAGGTTCGTTTCTTTGTCGACAAATCTAATCCAGGGTTCGGTATGAGAAATTACTCAATTAGCAATTGATTGCCTGTGATTGCCGAATTTGGTCAATCAACCGGTTTACTTCTTCTGTATTGTATTATAATACTTCCCCCGTCTTTTAATACTCGCAACGTTCCTTAATTTCACGCACGCAATGCACAACTTTGATCATTTATATCTTAAATTCTCTTTATGCAAAAATTATAAAAAGTTGATATTTTGAAAATACATATTGAGACGAATTTAACAAGATCCCACATGACTATGTTTTATCTTATATAAAAAATACTACGAATAGTCAAAGTATATTATATGAATAGTGGCAAAAGTCCAAACGTTGCGAGTATTAAAAGACGGAGGAAGTATGAGTTACAGTTTGATCGGTACGAGATTGAGTCTCACCATTGGATATTCGAGTTTCAAATACGGTTCGGTATGAGAATTTGGCAATTGATTGCCGTGATTGCCGAATTTTGTCAATCAAAAGACTTACTTCTTCCGTATTCCAATGCTTCGTATGAGTTACAGTTTGATCGGCACGAGATTGAGTCTCACCATTAGATAATTGAGTTTCAAAACGTATTTAGAGACAAGAACTCGCAAAAAAAAAAAAACACGATTGTGAAAGGTTTTTGAACCCCGAGTGAAGGTTCAAGGGTGATGCTCCTAAGGAGACACCAAACTGCATTCATATTAGTGAAGCTCGAGTTCGAATCTATTGTTAGATTGATTGTTCGGGATCGAGTTCGAACTGAAACAATTATCAAAGCGATGGATGAATATAATTATAGAATTTTTTTTTATCGCAGTGATGCAAAAGTCTTAGATTCCAACATTAAATTCTTTGGGACATAGTAAGGTTTCTCAAGCTTACGAGTCGAACTCTATAAAGTTTGAGTTTGGCTCATTAATTATTCGAACTATATTTTCCAAGCTCGACCTCGGCTTTGGCTCGTTTATAAACGACTCCAGCTCGAACCAAACTTTATTTGAACTGCCTATAAATTATCAGTTCATATCCACACCTATTTCACCTACTTATGGGCTTTCTCAAGACTCAATCTCGAAACATAGAAACAACAATTATTATTGTCAAATATTGTGTAATCTCGTATCATTCTCATTAATCACACACGTATATATAGTACAACTCAGTTACCTAAACCCTAGGTACACATTAGGTAACATACCATAGTTAGGACTCTACAGAATATTCACAGAATAATATCTAATATCTTAACATATCTTAACATCCCCCCTCAAGATGGAGCATGTAGATCTCGAATGCCCATCTTGTTCAAAAAAAACTCAAATTGCGCCTTCCCCAACGCTTTGGTGAAGATATCTGCTAACTGAACCTTCGTCGACACGTACGACGGACTGATGATCCCTTCCTTGATTGCATCTCGAATGAAATGACAATCTGACTCGATGTGTTTTATCCTTTCATGGAACACCGGATTCTGTGCAATATGCAACGCAGACTGACTGTCGCAATACATCCTCATGCCTTGGTCGTGTGTCACCCCCAAGTCGCGTAGTAGTTGTTTCAACCACTTCAACTCACACGTCAGAGCTGCCATCGATCGATATTCTGCCTCAGCAGACGACCGAGAAACAGTATGTTGTTTCTTGGTCTTCCAAGAAACTGGCGACATACCAAGTGACACAAACCATCCAGTCACCGACCGACGCGTCATTGGACACCCTGCCCAATCCGAGTCGCACCACCCCTCCAACTGCAACGCACTGTCCGACCGAAGTAGTATACCTTGACCCGGACACTTCTTCAAGTATCTCACTACTCGCAAAGCTGCTTCCCAATGTGCCTCCTTTGGTGCTTGCATAAATTGAGATAGGACATGTACAGAGTAGGCAACGTCTGGTCGCGTGACAGCCAAATAAACCAGACGTCCGATCAGACGCCTATACTGCTCACCGTCCGACAGGTCTGGCCCGTCTGCCAATGCCAACCTATGATTCTGTTCCATGGGAAAGTCCACAGGCTTTGCTCCCAACAATCCGGCCTCTGAGATGATGTCGAGGGCATATTTTCTCTGACATACATAGAACCCTTGACTACTTCGTGCCACCTCTAACCCAAGGAAGTACTTCAGAGCCCCGAGGTCTTTCATTTTAAAACACTCCTTCAAGTATGCCTTAAAACTCTCAAGCGCAAACTTGTTATTGCCTGCGATAATCATGTCGTCCACATAAATGAGCACACTCAGCTGCAACGTACCTTTAGACAGAGTAAAGAGCGAATAATCGGATAGCGACTGTCGAAATCCATAGTGCGTCAATGCCGTCGACAACTTCTGGAACCAACATCTAGGTGCTTGTTTCAACCCATACAACGACTTTCTCATTCGACACACTTTGTCAAAGTGATTCTTCTTGAATCCAGGAGGAATCTTCATATAGATCTCTTCCTCCAAGTCACCGTGCAAGAACGCATTGTGGACGTCCATCTGATGCACGTCCCACTGTTTGACAGCTGCGACAGCTAGGAAAGTTCGAACTGTCGCCATCTTCGCGACGGGAGCAAATGTCTCATTATAATCCAACCCTTCCTCCTGATGATTCCCTAAACATACCAATCGAGCCTTCAGTCTCAACAAATTCCCATCCTCATCACGCTTCTCAGTATACACCCATTTACTCCCCAATGCTTTCTTCCCTTCCGGCAAATTTTCCAACGTCCATGTCCCCTGTTCCTCCAACGCGTCGATTTCAGCAGCCATTGCCTGACGCCACCCCTCATGTTGCATCGCTTGTTTAAAACTCTTAGGAACTTGCCCTTCTTGCAATGCTGCTATATAATGCCTGTGCTTTGACGAAAAACGCTCATAATTAACAAAATATGTGATAGGATAAGGAGTACCTGAGGGTGGTGACGCCGTAGGTGTTTGGAAGTACTATATTTTTCCCGTATTGTATGTATCACACAGTCTTTCAGCTTTGTCGACGGAAACTTCACACGCTTCCCCCTTCCAAACTCCGTATCCTCCACACACTGCCTTGTCTCACTCTCATCACTACCCGTCGTCTCATCTACACCTGAGACGACGTCTGATTCACCTCGACTAGGTGTATCATGTTTTTCTTCCCTCACAGTCGACAAGACCTCCTCCGTGTCACCCGCAGGCGACGACACCTCCTCTGTGGCACCTGCAGGTGACGACACTTCCTCATTGTCACCTGCAGGCGACACCTCCTGAGTACATCCAGTCCCACTCTCATCCAAACCCCACTGGTCAAGCACCCCACCACCATCATGCATTGCAGGCAACATAGTCGACGTGTCTGCGAATGGAAACGTCCGTTCATGAAATTTTACATCCCTTGAGACAAAGAACTCGTGTGTCTCCAGGTTGTACAGTTGCCATCCCTTCCTGCCAAACGGGTAACCCAGAAACACACATTTGCGACCACGAGACGCAAACTTATCCCGTTTACTCCGGAGATTATACGCATAACACAGACACCCAAATACCCGGATAGACACATACGATGGTGGTTTTCCAAATAACATCTCATAAGGGGTTTTATTGTCAAGGACCGGTGTAGGTGTACGATTGATCAAGTGACAAGCAGCCAGAATACATTCCCCCCAAAATTTTATAGGAAGATTCCCTTGAAACCGTAACGCTCTCCCAACATTCAAAATATGTTGGTGCTTCCTCTCGACTCTCCCATTCTGTTGAGGTGTCCCAACACATGACGACTCAAACAGAATCCCATTTTTAAAGAAATAACCTTGCAAACAATTAAACTCAGTACCATTGTCACTGCGAACAACTCTCAGGGATCGATTAAACTAACATTTAATCATGGCAACAAAATTAAGAAACGACGATTCAACTTCCATTTTATTGCACAATAAATAAATCCACACACCCCTAGAATAATCATCCACAATGGTAAGAAAATACTTCGCCCCACTCGACGAGGGTGTTTTGTAAGGCCCCCATAAATCAAGATGAACAAGGTCGAATGGGCGACTTGCACGACTATCACTATTTGGAAAACTCTCCCTACATTGTTTCCCCCGTGGGCATACATCACAAATGTTTTTATTATTCCTAATCTTATGACTCACAGGAGGAAGTAACTGCAACACTTTTTCCGACGGATGCCCCATACGTTGGTGCCACAAGTCGACCACACACTCCACTGCTAGCACACGAACCCTTGGAGCCCCACGGAAAAAATATAGTCCTTCCTGTCGATCACCCACGCCAATCACCATCCTCGTCGAGCGGTCCTGAAGAACACACATTTTGTTAGTAAATTGAGCAGCACAATGTAATTCGTCACTTAATTGAGTTACAGAAATTAAATTGCAGTTCAATTTAGGCACAAATAGAACGTTATCGAGCACAAAACCATCCTCCAAGACCATCGAACCATATTGATTTGAATTTGCAGGTTGACCATCTGGTAACACAACCTGTTGATTACTCGATGTTTTGATATTTCTCAGAATTGAAATATCACCCGTCACATGACGTGAGGCCCCAGTGTCAACAATCCATCGTAAATCAAGATTACCTTGCAACTTGTTTGGTGGTCGTGATAAGATGTCAACAATTTGCTGGACTTGCTCCTTCGTCACACCAACAAGCTCATGATTGGTTGTCGTCACTGCTCCCTGCGATCCGCCTCCACTCGTCACAGTGGTTGTCGCCCCTGCTGTGGTATTACTCACGGCATTGGCGCGAGAGACACCACTGGTCGACGACGCTGCCCCACGAGCTCCTCTGCCTCCTCTAATCGACGTCCTGCCTCCTCGACCAGGCCCTCTACCACCTCGTTTCTTCTCATCCCACCATTCGGGAAAACCAATCAGCTGATAACAAGTTTCTTCCTCATGACCCTCACGATTGCAATGACCACAAAATCTGTCACTCGCATCTCCCGACCTCGACCGACCCTTAGTCTCGACCTTGAACGCCATGACACTCTCCTTACCTCTCGTTGCCTTGGCGCGCATGGTCTCGGTATTCATAACCGTCTGGTATGCCTCGTCGAGGCCTGGCAACGGCGATCTTGCTAACAGTTGTGCACGAATGGCTTCATAGTGATCGTCTAGGCCAATTAAGAAATAGTGCAGACGATCTTCATCATGAATGTCCCCCACCTGCTTCGCTATGTTGCACGTGCAACCCGCACATATACACCTTGGAACTCGTGCATACTGTACGTACTCCTTCCATACCTTCGACAAGCGGCCATAGTACTCCATGACGCCCTCAGACGTGCCCTGCGTGCAGCCACTCAGAGCCATCTTAATATGGCAGACCCTAGTTCCCGACACGACGCAGTACCGCGTCCTCAAATGACACCACAACTCGTGAGCAATATCAAAATCTTCCAGATTCGAACGCAAACTCTCGTCTATGGTGTTTGTGATCCAAGACACCACCATCGAATTGACCGCAATCCAATGTTTCATCTTCGTTGCGTCCGTAATGGGTTCCTTCACAGAACCATCAAGAAATCCAAATTTGAATTTTGAAATCATCGAGCGACGAACGGCTTTGGCCCATTCATCGTAGTTCGATGCTCCTCTTAGTTTCACAGGGGTGATAACAATACCGGGACCGTCGCCTGACCCGAGATAGTAGTCTAGGTCGACGGCGGCGGCGATGACCTTTGATGGTGCCTCCTCATCGGAACTCATGGTGATACTTAAGAAATGGTTAACTCCTAATCTCGATACTCAACAAGCGAAGAAATTCGCTCTTCTCAATACTCGGCTACACTCTCTCAGATTATTGCGGAAAAAAAAAAAAAAAAAACTAGGATTTTTAACCTAGGCTCTTGATACCATGTCAAATATTGTGTAATCTCGTATCATTCTCATTAATCACACACGTATATATAGTACAACTCAGTTACCTAAACCCTAGGTACACATTAGGTAACATACCATAGTTAGAACTCTACAGAATATTCACAGAATAATATCTAATATCTTAACATATCTTAACAATTATACATACATTTTTTATAGTATTTGATGTAAAAATAATCCATCAACTATGGGCTAATGGGCTTAACTAAGCTATAGGCCTGTAGGCTGTAGCTCAGCCACTGAAATCACTCCACATGTCAAAAATCCAAATAACTTATTTATCATCTCAAAAGCCAAGTGTGCAGATAAGCTATTTGTAATAAGCTTCCCTCCATAAACTAACTATTGGGAAGAAATGGCTCTAGCTGTATCTTCAACTGCACTGTCCAACCTACCAATAAGGTGATTAAGTAATAATCAAATGTTACATATTAATATACTTTTTATGTTATTCTAATTCATGTTTTAATCTTGTATTTTCTTTTCTTTTTTATCATCAAATTTCTAATTATATAGTTTATGCTTATTGTTTTTTTTATGGAAGAACAGAGAAATTCCAGGGAAATTATATCCAAGCCAATTGAAGAAATGTATGGTTGGAAGTAATAGTAAGGTGAGTGCAGGAAAAGGAGGAATTTCGAGTGTTTGTGAACCACTGCCACCGGATAGGCCTTTGTGGTTCCCTGGTAGCACACCACCTCAATGGTTAGATGGCAGGTACTCCGTCAGTTACATAATGATGTTCTAATTTAGAATTTTGACATTTATTTTTCAAATTTTTCAAATTTTCTAAATTATTTTCAATACATAAAAGAAAAATATATTCATACAGGGTCTTGTTTGATTTGTCTCAAAAAATATATTAAATGTATAATTAGAGATATAAATAATACAAAATGTGTGTTACCAACGTGAAAAATAAAAATTGAATCATCGTCATAGAGCGAAGGGAGTAGGTTATATCAGATTATCAGACATATCGTTGTACATTATGAACAATACTCCCTCCGGGTCCTAATATAAGTCGTTTTAGCTAATTAGTTTTGATCTAAATATAATCGACTTTACAATATCAATGCAATATTATAGATCATTTCATAACATTAATACAATATTATAGGTTAGTATTTAGTTTGTAATATCAATCGAGATTACGGCTCTATTATGTTCACCCTATTTCCACTTCTTTCAGGAAAAATAAGTTCAGATAAGTTAAGTTAAGTTAAGTTAAGTTCATATAAGTTCGGGAAAAATAAGGGTCGGTGAAGTCCAATTTATAATAAAAAAAAGGTTCTAATAAGCTTAGACAAGTTCAGTTAAGTTAAGTTCAGATAAGATATATTCAGAAAAATTAAGTGAAAATCAGGTGAATAGAACACACCCTACATGTATAACATGTCATATGTGATATGTCACATACATCCATGTGAATATGTGATGAAAGAGTTAGATGAATGTTTGTTGCAACTTTTTTAAGTATTCATCATCAACAATGCTGACTATGAACCTATCTTTTACCTCCATTGTTTGTAGTCTTCCAGGTGATTTTGGCTTCGACCCACTTGGATTAGGTAAATATTATTATTGTATACATCAAACTTAAGTTATAATTATAGGTTAACATATCAACTAAAAAAAATCAAAAAAACTAAATGCAGGGTCAGACCCAGAAACACTAAGATGGTTTGCACAAGCAGAGCTAATGCACAGCAGATGGGCAATGCTAGCAGTAGCAGGAATCCTCATCCCCGAATGGCTCGAGTCCATCGGTCTAATGGAAAACTTCAACTGGTACGATGCTGGGTCCCGTGAGTACTTTGCAGACCCAACCACCTTATTTGTGGTGCAACTAGCCTTAATGGGTTGGGTCGAGGGTAGGAGATGGGCTGACTACGTGAACCCTGGATGTGTCGACATTGAACCCAAGTTACCCAACAGGAAGAACCCGAAACCTGATGTGGGTTACCCGGGTGGGCTATGGTTTGATTTCATGATGTGGGGAAGAGGGTCGCCTGAGCCCGTCATGGTTCTAAGGACAAAGGAGATCAAGAATGGGAGGCTAGCTATGTTAGCCTTTGTTGGGTTGTGTTTTCAAGCTGTTTATACCGGGGAAGGCCCTCTTGAGAACCTTAGTAGGCACGTTGCTGATCCCGGTCACTGTAATATCTTCTCGGTAAATACATTCTAAACATGACTCTCATTTCAATTCCTACGTATTAGCAAGTCCCGTCTCTTATTTATGATTGTTTGCAAAGTACTACCTAAGTGTTTAGTTATTGTTGTCAATTATATCTTTAGCCCATATTCCAGCCAATTAGTCATTAAACATATCATAATCAAATGTTAATCATACTTTAATTTATCACTGATCCCGATCACTGTAATATCTTCTCGGTAAATACATTCTAAACACGAACTCTCATTTCCTAACGTATTATCAAGTCTCGTCTCTTTTTTCTTATGTTTGTTTGGTTATTTGATTAAAGGCCTTCTCACCACACTGATGCATGTTACCGCGGCTTCAAGCAAAGGCAGAGACTAGGGTTAGCACTATGCGCGTGGAAGCAAATATGTACAAACTAACAAGAAACCGGTAGAAAATTCCTACCGATACTAATTGATAGTAACATTCATGTATTTATTTATGTTATATACCAAGTATAAACAATAGCTACTTGCAAATGATTGAAGTTATTAACAAACCATGTTCAAATGTAAGGAAATGGATGAAACAATACATTTGTGAAATGCCTTAACGATTGTTTCATGTTGAATATCAACCCTAGATTCATTGTCGTTGTTGTTCCCTTTCCACAGCCGAAAATTCCCTGAATGGTAATGAAAAGAAAGCTAGTCGGGGTATATTTGGCGACAAGCTTAGTTCTCTTCACCTTATTCTTATTGCTTATTTGATACGGAGTACATAAGAAAAATCAGACCAGAAAAAGCAAAAAACATTCACATAAAACATTCATATCAGATCAGGTGAAGAGAACATCTTAATTACATTACCATGAGATTTTTCTTACAAAAACGCATACAAAACACGAAGCATAATTTTCACACTTTATTACTGCCTACCAATTACCAAATGGACGTAAATAGATAACACGTTTGTCTTGCAACAAAAAAAAACAGTTTGGTAGGTATACTGGATCACAATCTCTTACCCTATATTTCCTCCTAAAATTTATCAGCAATGAGTTTGGTAGAACAAAAATGGATGGTCCATTGAAAGTGTGTATCTGTATTGAAGCCTATCCCCTTAATTGGCGCTCAATCTCTCTGTCTTTTGTGAACCTATTCTTAGCAAATCCCCCTCTGATGGCAGCAATCTCTTAACATTTTTCACACATGAATCATGAAAGATAGAGAAAACTATGACACATTGCAACACTCAAAATTACCTAATTATCAATAACAATAATCAAGATCAACCAATTATCAAAATCCCTCAACCACCCACCCAAAAAAAAAAACAAAAAAAAAAAACAGAGGAATTTCCTTTCTTCCATAGCAGAGGAATTTCCTTCTCCCATTTTTTGCATTTTTCTCCTGAATTTCTTGTTTTTTTTGAACAGAGGTTAAAGAAACAAGAACAACAAAAAGAAAGAAAAAAACAAAAAAAACAGCAAAGTCTTTAAATGTCCGCTGTTCGATTCCTCCTCCTCCTCCTCTGCCTCTCATTATCACCTCCGTGTTCGGTGTCGATCACGGAGGCAGAAGCCCTCTTGGCGTTCAAGACTTCGCTGTCGAACACGGCATTATTAGACAGTTGGAAACCCAACTCAGACCCCTGCAAGGACAAATGGGAAGGTGTGTTCTGTAAAGAAGGGAATCCTGCTATGATCATTCGTTTACATTTAACAAGAATGAGCCTTTCGGGTTCCATTGATGTGGATTCTTTAGCTACATTTACAAAATTGAAGACTCTTAGCCTTTCGAATAACTCGTTTTCAGGTCCATTACCTCCTTTTAATCTGTTGAAGGGTTTGAGATCACTTTATATTAGCTCCAACAAATTTTCAGGGGAAATTCCTGGTGATTTTTTTGCTGATACAACATTAAGGAGAATATGGTTGTCAGATAATGAGTTTTCTGGTAAAATACCTGAATCATTAGGGAAATTGTCAGGGTTGATGGCACTTCATTTGGAAAGGAACAAATTTAATGGCCCTATACCTGATATTTCACAGGAAACTTTAACTGAGTTAGATATGTCAGGGAATATGTTACAAGGGCAGGTTCCGACGAGTATGGTGAGGTACGGGGTGGGTGCGTTTAAGGATAACTCGGGCCTTTGTGGGCCGCCAATGGGCAAAGAATGCAGAGGTTTGAGAAACAAAGGCGGTAATGGAAAGGTTACTATAGGGATAATGGTGGGAATTGTGGTGGTTATGACTGTAGTTCTCATCATAACAACCATGAAGAAGTCTAAACATCACAGGGATGAATCTTTCAATGCGTATAACAAGGCCCCGGTGGAAGATGTGGTGGAGGTTCGTGTACAAGGTAACTCCCGAACTGCTGGTGGTGGTGGGAGTGCTAGAAGTCAAGGAAGTGGTGGTGTTATTTCTGCTGGTGGTAGTGTTATTTCAGGTAGTGGTTCAAAAAAATCAAATGCTAGTGATTCATCAAATAAGAAGGGGAGTGAACATGGGAGTAGTAGAAAAGGGTCACAAGGAAAAAATGCAGGGATTGGGGATTTAACTGTGATTAATAACGATAAGGGCACGTTTGGTTTGGCTGATTTGATGAAGGCGTCTGCTGAGGTGTTGGGGAACGGAGCTCTAGGGTCGGCCTATAAGGCTATCATGTCTAATGGGGTGTCTGTTGTGGTTAAGAGGATAAGGGATATGAATAAGTTAGGGAAAGATGAATTTGATGCTGCAATTAGAAGGATTGGGAAACTTAGGCATAAGAATATCTTGACACCCTTAGCTTACCATTATCGAAAAGAAGAGAAGCTTGTGGTTTCAGAGTATGTTCCTAAAGGCAGCTTGTTGTATGTCCTGCATGGTACGTTTTCTTATTCTTACAATATAAATATAATGCTTAATTATCATATTCCTGTATGTTGCAATCCTCCTGTGACTGTAATTAGTAAATTACATCAATTAGAGAATCTGCTGTCAGTTAGCACTTAGCACCCTTCAATACTGTCCAAACATAGAAATTTTAGCACAAAGAACTTCCTGCAGTTCAGATTTTCAAAGATGAAAAGGATTTGTATGCTTATGTTAAGACCTGTCAAACAACGACCCGCCCCGAAAATACTGGGTCTTGAACAAGATTTTGTGACCTGAAACCGATTCTATCCGAACCCGAACAACCTAAAAGTAATAAGTCAAAACCCGATTGAACCCGTTTTGACCCTATTGATTAAAAATTGTTGTATTTATAGTAAGAAATGAGGTTTAAGAAATTTTAAGCACAATAAACACGTTGTTGTTAGTAATGTTGGGTGCAATTTGATTTTGATTTGAATTATACTCCATTTTATGGTTGAATTTGACCAAGTATAAATTTGTTTATTTGTGTGCATATTTTTTATATTTATTACACAAATTAATGAAAATATAATACTATGCATTTTAGAATCTCCCAACCCGTTGATTCGACCCGAACCTGAAAGTTTGGTCTAGAACAAGCATTTTGTAAACCCGAATCCAAGTGACCGACCTGAATTAAATCGGACCCGAAAGTAATTTTTTTTTATAACCCGGCCCGTTTGACAGGTCTACTTGTGTTATCTTTGTTTCTCCTTAATTCTTTTTCTGAAACTAAAGTATTTGATTGAACCCAAAGAGGTCTTATCTCCTCCAATTGAACATAACTGCATACGCTGAAGTACAGAAATCGATCCTGCAGGAAGTCTGACTTTGTTTTTTTCTTTTTTTTGTGTGTGGCCAAACACTCCTGTTTCTCAAAAGTGTTTCTCTAGAAACAGTTTCTGGAAAACTACTTCTGCGAAACAAAAGTCGTTTTGTAGAAGCTAGTGCCTACATAAACTGAAGGACAGAAATCCATCCTGCAGGAAGTCTGATTTTTTTTTTCCTGTGTATGGTGTTTCAGGGGATCGAGGACTAACTCATGCAGACCTCAACTTGGCTACACGACTAAGGATCATAAAAGGCATAGCCAGCGGGGTGCAATACCTATACGCAGAGCTCTCTGACTATGAGCTTCCACACGGGAACCTAAAGTCCAGCAACATTTTTCTGGGCAGCAACTATGAACCACTTCTAGCTGACTATGGTTTTTTCAGACTGGTAACACCTACACAAGCAGCACAAGGTCTGTTTGCTTATAAATCACCTGAATCAGTTGAGACCCAGCAAGTCTCTTCTAAAGGAGATGTATATTGTCTTGGGATTGTCATCCTCGAATTGGTTACAGGGAAATTCCCTTCTCAATATCTAAATACAGGCAAAGGGGGCACTAATGTAATTCAATGGGTTAAAACAGCCATTGAGGAGAAGAACGAATCTGGGTTTTTAGACCCGGAAATAGCATCCTCTACAGATTCTTCGCTCGAGGCTATGATACAACTCCTACATTTAGGGGCGACTTGTACAGAGACTGATCCTAATAAACGGCCTACAATGGAGAATGTAATCAAGAGGATAGAGGAGATACAGGGTGCTTAAAGAAGAAGGAATCCGACCATGATGCATGATGTGTGTGCTTGTATGTGCAAGAGAGTGGCGAATTTCTCAGCAATCTCATAATTAATGCCAAAATCAAAAGGCTAATCTCGGTAAATTCGAAAATTCAGAAGATCAATTTCAAGGCGTGTTAACAGGATGAAAATTACAGTAATTATTTTGGTTTTTTGAGTGCTTAAATGTGATATAACATGAGAGCTGACAGCTACTGTATTTCATGATCAAATTCTCATTTTGTTTTGTCTAGGTTTTTTGTTTTGTTTTGTTTTTCCTGTTCTTTAAGTTAGGATGTTTGGGAATGTTTGGGAAAGAAAACTAAGGTACAATAGAAAGATTTATGTTGTTTGTATTTTGTAGGAAAAAATAAAAAATTTGTCAGATTATTCATGCTTTATGTAAAACCATTTCTGTTGATGACCTTAATCATGCATGAAGCCATGAAGTATGTATCTGTGAATGGAGTCACTTCATGTACAACGGTTCTATGTTCTTTGGACTTCCGCCGTTCCTTTTTAGTTGACACGTTTCTTTTATCACGTTTTGTCAATACTTGTATTGCATGCCTTTTCGGTAGTGTTAGGGGAAGCAAGAATGATTGCATAGTTGCATCAAAAGGTTTTGCACGCACAAGATGTACAATAACTTTACTATACATCGGGATAATTTTTAAACAATTTTTTTTGTAACTTTTAACATGTTTTGATTAAATTTTATATTATGCAAAAAAAATGATGGATAAACATTTTAAAGGTTAAATGGTTACCTTTATAAGTATTAGTGATTTTGACAAAATACTTTTTATTTTTATTACAATGAAAAAATTTATCACCTAAAGAATAAACAACTTTTATATTATATCACGATAATTTTAAGTATTTTGAGTTATCTTTTACTCCGATGTACAATGTTTATTATACACCACCTTCACATAAGAATTTATTGGATACCTTTTTTCATTTTGACATACTTGGTACAGTACTTATTTATATTTCTATAGTCTATATAACCCTCAGTATATAACCCTCAGATAGGCCACCAGGCTTAATCTTCTACGCCATCCGGCTGCAGTTTCTATAATCAAAATTGCCTCATTCCCAGAAGTTTTCAATGATTCAGTTAACTTTTGATATATTCTATCAACCAATTAAAGCGAAAAATATCCAAGAATGCGTAAATGAGTTGCTTTCCATAAGTAAGAAAGGTATGTAAACATCATAAAAGTCGTAACAAACTAGCAGAATGACGAATGAAGTAATATCAACATCAAACAGAGTGACATTATTAGCACATCTGCACATCCAACAGTTTCATAAAAATTATTACTGTTTTATATAAAATGGAAGAGAAAATGAAGCCTTCTCTCTTTGCATCCCCTAATAGGTCACCAACAAGCAGGAGAAGCAAAAACACCAGCAACATTGCAATTCTGAATGAATTCTAACCTTCCAAACGGCACAAGGCTAGGTCATAAATCCTAGGCAGGAGTCGGACGAGCTGCTTCATGTGTTTTTGTATAGAGAGCATTCAAATTTCAGCATATCCATATAATTGTAACTGCATGTTAAATTGTTTACACGTTTTTCAGGAAGGAGGAATCATCTTTTGAAAACTCCTTTCACTAGTCCCTGAAACGAGCCACCAAAGCCTGCACCTACAGCTTCCGCTAAATACTGAGCCTGCGTTTTCAAGAGAAATACAAAGATGAAGGAAATACAAAAGATGAAGGAAATACAAAAATAGCAAACCTCTTGCAAGGTCTTCTTTAAATCAGAACACAAAGATTTCCTACTCTATTCAGAAAACAAAGATGAAGGAAATACAAAAGATAGCAAACCTCTTGCAAGGTCTTCTTTAAATCAAAGGCATCACTAACTCGTGCATCCAAGAATGCCCATGTGTCCCGAAAATCTGAAGAAAAAAATTGCATGCCCAGACTTGAGATTAAGTTATAACATATGCAGCCTACAGGGTAGACCGGTAGAAAATATATTTTAGAAAAATACGTGATAAACAGAAATTTCTTTCCAGCTTTAAACTGCTGCGTCTTGTAAAAGACCCCAAGTGAAACATCACTTCTTGGAAGTTGGATCTCAACCAGATAGCAGAGCATGTAATGAAGCGAAGAAATGAACATCATTTGACATTCATCTTTGCAGAATTACCATATGGAAAGGCAAGAAATGTGCATATTCTTCTTGCCAGTTCAAATTTAGATACTCCTGTAATAGACTTTTTTTTGGGGGGGAAATTACAATGGACTCTACAAAAAAACCATGGACAATAAAATAAAAAATAAAACATAAAAAATAGTTCTTGCCACTAAATTTCTCTCCTTCGTCACTACTGAAGTTTTTAAGGATCTTTACGAAAGTAGCTATATTAACAAAAGAGAAAAAACTAATTACAAAAATGACTACTTTGTAACTGTAATACCCAGTTTGACTAATTTAAAGTTCCATAAAAAACAATCCTTTTTTGGTTAGGTTTTGTACGTAGCTATCTCTCATTTCCTCTTTCACTGCGGTACCACTTCTCCTTTATCAACACCATATTCGTGTAATATCTTTATAGCGCTATAATCTAACCACCAACCTCAATCATCTTGTTTCCCTTCCCACTCTACCCTTGACCGCCCCACCTTCTTCTCCATCGTGAAGCCACTGTAAATACCATCACCGCGTTTTCTGCTCAACATAAAACAGAGACAACAACAATAAAGCCAGTCTTATTCCCAGATGGTGGGGTTGGTCTATCTTCTGATATGGTCATCCACAAAGACCCTCGTCCTCCATTCGATTCTATCTAGTCCTCTCAAACTCAGTTTCTCCATTTTAACTCCCTCCACCAAAGTTATTTGTGGCCTTTCTCGACTGCTCTGAGATCCCCATTACTCCCAACCCTCTACCTTCCTTACCGGTGCATCCTTTGGTGGACGTCTATGCCCAAACCATCATAAACCAATTCTCACTTATCTTATCCTCAATATCCGCAGTTCCAACTTTCCTCCAAATATATGACATTCCTAGTTCTATCACTGAAGGTGTCCCATATATACATCTCAAGAATTTTCTGTGTTCACAACATCATGTTGTTCTGTGTTTCTCCCTTCCCACTATTCCCTCTGTCACAACCAACAAGATCCCTAGAGGTTTCATTCGGTCATTAATGTGAAGTCAATCATCTGGTAAGTGACATAATGGGCCTGTTTGCAAACACCGTTTTGCCTCAAAATTAGAAGTTTCGGCCTACTTTGGCAGGAGTGGTCAAACCAGTTACTCCTAGTGTTGGGTAATGATCAGATTAGAAAAGAGGATAGGTGCTAAACCAGTGATTTTCAAAAAGCTCAAAGTAGCAGTGTTTTGCTATAGCTGTTTGGAATTGCAATTAAAAAACACACATTTTCCCAGCAGCTTCATATTAGACTGGTTTGGCCCCTCCATCCTTCGTCCTAGCTTTCTACTCAATATAAATTCAATACTCCCTCGATCACAATTTAATCGTAAAGAACTTACACAATACCTCACCTAGTCAAACCCACTAATACAAAACTATCCGCTAATTTCCAAATAGGGCCAATATATGGATAGGAAATTAGGAATGCATCCTGAGATGAGGGGAGGGGAAGGGAGGAGACTGAGAAAACAAAAATAGATAATCTTCTTTTTATATAACTGCATGAAGCATAATAATAAGTATCAATATGTGAAGCAGAGATAAGGTGACATTCAATCAGCTTGAAGGTAACTAGTTATTGACTTATTGTCCTCACTAAGTCATTACTCAATAGTAGCTACTAGCTACTCTAGTCTTGTAAGATAACTCTTGTGATGCCAAACCTAACACTAGAGAAACTGTTCATTATAAAATCTATCCCTATTTCATTTTCAGCCAACAGACAAGGCCATGTTATAAATTCCGAGGTACCTCTAGGGTAACTTGGCAGTAAATTGAAAGTTAAGACGACTATACAAAGAAAATGTGAAAGTGGTCAAACCTTTCTAAGGCCCTGTTTTGTTTGACTTATTTCATACAAATAAGAGTAAATTCAGATAAGTAAAATTAAGTTCAGACATAATAAGTTGAGATAAGTTCAAACAAAACAAGTTGATGATGATTTTCAGGCAAAATATGATGATAAGTTTAAGTTGATGATAAGTTCAAAAAGAAATAAGTTGATGATAAGTTAAAACAAAATAACTTTAGCTCAAATAAATTTCAGACAATTCCGGACAAAAAAAAAAAAGTATTAGACAAATATCACACACAAATTCATTTCAAACAAAATAAGTCACTTCCACACAAGATAATAAGTTCATTTCAATTTGCCCAAAATAAAATAAAATAATAACAAGTTCATTCAAACTGAACGAGTTTTTTTTCAACCAAATTAATTGCATATAAGTTGCGAAATTTCACAAAAGATAAGTTGAATAGTTCGGAGCCTAAGAGTAACAAAAGCAAATCATGGCATTGAGATAGTCTTGCACAATAAATAAAAAAACGTGTACGCATGTTATGAGAACCAACATAACAAACCATGCACACAGGAGGATTAAACAAACCTGGAGACTTGTCAGTTAACATGTAAACCTCAGTTGTGGAGTATATTCCACCAAGCACAGTACGTTTCACATACCAATCAAAATCAGAGGCATCATCACCGGCAGCATGCCATATCTCATCAACTAAAGCAGCACGTTGCTTGAAACTTGTAGGGATATTTGTAGGCTGTGCCTATCAATCAAGACACAGTGTCTATAATCAACAGTCAAACAAAAAGTTGTGAGTTCTATAGACCATCTCGTAAGCTATTGCATACTACAGATTACTACTTCCACTCTTTTTTAGTTGTACCATATTGACTTGGCACGTTCATCAATGCACAATTTGATTATTAATATCTTTAATCATCTACTACGTTTAAGTGAAAATATCCATTTTGAATATATCTAATTGAGATAGGTATAACAAGATCACACATTTTTTTTGTTTTTTCTTGTGTAAATAATCAACAATGGTCAAAGATGAGTATATGAAAAGCAAAAAAGTCAATATGGTACAACAACAAAGCCTTAGTCCAAAATGATTTCGGGTCGGCTAACATGAATCGTCATAGGAGATCGTCAATGTGACCAAATAAACAAGAAAGGAACGGGAAGTTAAAAGAATAAACAAAGAAGAGGGGGAAAGTGAAAGACAAAAGTCGACATGAATCCACAAAACTATAGATTATCATGACATGAATCGACAAAAGTCAATATGGTATAACTTAAAAAAAATAGAGGAAGTAATCTTCCCTCAAAGGCTTCAAAACTATACATTCGTATCCTTAATCAATACATACTAACGGATCAGGGTGAGAATGGACAACACGTCACAGAATTAATACTTCATTCAAGTACATATGCCATCAATCCCCAGCGATGTAAACAGTTTACATGATAATTACATCACCCATGTTTTCACGTGTAAGATAATATGTACGATTTTAGAATGTTATCTGTGTCCGAGACTCCAATAAATGTTTACATGCTTTTCCAATAGACAAATTTCATATTTACAATACCGGATTTTCCCCCTATTTGATTCAGATCACAATTAAAGTACTTGATAAAGCCCATTTTCTTTCCATTTTCATGATTTTGATAAAGCTTTGCCTTTTCTTTCCCAGTTTTCATGATTCAGAATTTCAGATCGTGTGAGCGTATCCTATTTCATTGACTTGGAAGTTGGAACAGAATTTGAAGAAAAATAAATGGCACGTCAAAGTCTGCAAATGACAGGGGAGAGAAACCTGAATACTAAGAGCCTGGGCCCATTTCGATATATATGGAGCCTGCATTTCCAGTCGGGTCCTCACAAGTTTTGATATGCGCTGACTGGGAATCAATTCCTTCAGCTCTGTGTCAGACTCAATTATATCAATAAGTCTTTCCAAACACTCATCCATGAAACACTGCAAAGGAAAAAGGAGAAGTGGAAAATATATTTAAAAAAGGGAGCGTCGGCATGTACGAAGTTTGATAAGAATTTAAGGTTTCATGGTAATAAAGGAATAAAGTTAATTGACAACAAAAACACCACAGACTACATGAAATGTTGATACATCAAGTACCAAAATGAGATATAATTACAAGTAAGGTTTCACTAGTAACCAGCCACTGATGCTACACAATCTTTGGCATTTACTGCCGTTACACAGTGATCCAATAAAGGGGTAAGAGCTTTGCACTCTCTTCCTTAACCCTAACAAGTGAGAAAATTCTCAGTTGAAAAATGTTAACATCGAAGTTCGCAACACCTCACTATTCCTACGCAATCTTTGAGTCATCTGGTGTCATCATGCAATAAGATGGAAACCCAGCCAGGCAACAATAAAGGAAAAGCATTCCAAGATAGTTTTAGGCATCATTCTTTGCAATGTAGAAAACTTATACTTTGTAAATGCCAAATCTTTATTTCTTCTAAACACGAGTCAAACAACAAAATGTATGAAACTAAATAGTCACATCATTCTTCAATTCCAACAAAATCACATGTTCTACACAAGATGGAACTTTTCACAGCTGCATCATTATGAAGTTTCTTATCAGGTATGGATGGTTAAATAAATCAGAATATCTCATAAAGATTAGCATCAAAATCGCTTTGTGATGTTGCAACTTCCATCAATATGCCAGCAATCAGCATGTTTTTAATTATTTAATCAATACAGAAGCAGTATACCTCAACAAGGGCAGCTTCTTTCCTAGCAAATGACCCAAAAATCGAAGGAGAAATACCAACTTCCTTCGCGCCCGCCATCATTGCTGCCTCACTCCAACCCAACCTCTCCTAGAGAACACAATCACAAAATTTAACGGATTAACCCCTCAACATTCCACTCTAAAACTAAGCCACGATTCAAGATTTCAACAACAGTACATATAATACCAACTTGATTTCATTTCCAAATCATTGTATTACAGGAACACTAAGACCAACATTTTTATCCCCACAAAACAAGAAGCTATACGAAAAAATCACTCGTTGATCAGTGTTAATAATGTTAAACAAAAACTGAATTATCAACAAATTTCCTCAAACTTAAGTTCACCCTGTAATGCGATTATGCTCACCATTTCATGACAGTAAACTCCCAGGAAAAAAAATGGTCCAAGGGTGGAGAAAGAGAC
The DNA here is from genome assembly GCF_020520425.1 of Spinacia oleracea. NCBI lineage: Eukaryota > Viridiplantae > Streptophyta > Magnoliopsida > Caryophyllales > Amaranthaceae > Spinacia > Spinacia oleracea. The sequence continues at coordinate 18,181,016 of NC_079488.1, forward strand.
AAGTGCTTACCACGTGACGTAGGGAAGCTTGAAGAACACGAGCCTGCTCCTCCTTGTATTCCACAATAGGGCGACTAGAGCGAGGTATTTCCGATGAAGACGACGTCGATTGAGAAGACGAAGAGGAATGATCGGAAAAATTAGGGGTTTCAGATTGAGTGGAGTCAAAACTGGGAGGATTGGGGTTAGGGTTAGAAGCGGAAAATGAGTGATTAGAAGTGGAAGTAGAAAATCGAGAGGAAGTGAGAATTGAAGAGCGATGATAGTTAAGAAGAGTAGTAGTGATGCTTCTACTATTGCTAACGGTTTTGATTGATCGGAGAGAGTCGGCGAGGAGGCGCATCGCCGCCGTGCGATACATGGTGGTTGACGGTGGTTGATGGTGTAGGACGGGAGGGTGGAGATTTGCAGAGTAGTGTCAACGACAAGGTGAAGAGAGATAGAGAGAGGGAGTTGGGGGATGCGAAAGAGGAGCAGGAGGTTTTCGGGGATTCAACCACGTACACTGTCTTTCCATCTATCACGTGTTGCCTTGAGAAACAAGACCATACTCCGTATTGGTTTGTTCATGTCAACTAGCTTTGGAGCCCGTTCTCAATAATATAGTGTTTGTTAAACCGTTTTCTTAAAGTGTTAATTTTATTGAGGCTCGTGATTATACTTAGAGTATACTAGATTAGATTCCGTGCACGCACAGATATTGACAATATTTTTCACAAAATATTTAACTGAATATTTCCCAAACGACTGCATAGTTATAACATTTTTAACATACTCTGCATATTTAAAATGCTAATATGTTAATTTGATCAAAATATTGAGTGATATATTTTCTATTATTAATATAGCGATTTGACTAAAATATTACTAATTTAGAATAATTATTATTACATCGTAGTTATTGTTGCCATAATTTATAAACTTAATTTTGTTTCCATACATAAATAGTTAACAAAAAAAAAGTAGAAAATAAAAATAAAATAAAATAGATACACTTTTTTAGGCAAATGGTTTTTGACGGGAAAAAATCGCACCAGGAATTGACACGTGTCATTCCTGGTGTCTCTTTTAGTATAAAGTAATAGATGATTTATATAGAGGTGATCAAATTTCTAAGTTGAAAAAAATATATAAATTATATGTTGAATTATTATTAAGTGTTAAAGAGGGAGATGAAGTAGAAGATGTTGAATATAAATTCAATGGTGAATTGATTTTGGATGAGGAAGATAAAATGGAAAACGCATCGAAGTTGTTAAATGATTCGTATAACAAACAACATGAAAAATTGAAATAATAATAATAATAATAATAATAATAATAATAATAATAATAATAATAAATCCATTGATGAAAGAAATAGGTGACATGTGTCATCTAATGAAAAAAAATATCTATGTATGAAAGAAGGAGGTGACATGTGTCATTTAATTATGTATGGTTATCCTTTTTAAATACTAGGTATAGACTAGGTATAGATTTGTCCTAATGCATAAGATTAGTATAGAGTGGAGTATAATACTTTCTCCGATCTAAAATATTAAGGAGTACTCCCTCCGGTTTTTTTTTTATCTTTACGTTTGATCTTTTGCATGTTTATTAACGACTAATTAATATGCATTGAGATTCTTATATTTATTTTATTTAAACAAGAAAAATTACGTTTATTTATAATGTTTTCAATTTTATCAAAATTCTGATATTGGGAGAATGAGAAAAATGTGAGAAATTAAATGACCCAAATAATTTAATTGGTTAAAATAATTAATGGACACAAATTTTAATAGAATAATAAAACATTTATGTGATAATATAAAAGAAAATGTAAAGAATATTTTGAGACACCCAAAAAGAAAAACGTAAAAAACAAAAAGAAACGGAGGGAGTATTTTTTTGTGTGTGAAAGTAGGTCTGAATTAAATTACTTCAAAGAGTACGAATACAAAACCCGAAAAGAATACAAATACAAGTTCAGGGAACATTCTCATCATAGTCCTGTAAACTAACATTCACAATATTCTGGAGTTCTGTTAAGAAGAATTGAGCACAAGATTGGTATGGCCGGTGCAGCAACATTGGGTTCTCTCCTTCCATTTGCTCTCCTCTAGCACTATGAGCCATCAAGTCCGCCAGTCCACTAGTACCTCTACCCTCGAACCGGAGGTGCGAATTTGAGAACTGGCTCATCAGTGCCTGACAGGCTAAAGTCGTATCACGTTATCAAAAATAAACCTAAGTCCACTAACAAAATAGTAAGGGAAGTAGGGATCGTATCCACAGGGAAACAGACGTTCTTTCCACTATTAATTAACTAGTCTAGACTATTGGTAACAAAAGGTTTGGATTGGTTTGTAGATTAAACTACGGCAATAATTAAAATGGAAAATATCAATGTTAAGGGAAATCTAGGGCAGCGGTTCACCACAAATGCAGACCGGGATTGGACAACGGACAACAACAATCAATTAATAATCATAACTAGGAAAACATGCATCTCTTGAATCTTATGAATTCCTTAGGATAATAAACCTAGCAGGCTCTCGCTGTGTATTAGAAATAATTCCTATCTAATAGCCACAGACCAAAAACATCAGATTTATACCTCTCAGCGCATAATCTAAGGTTAATCAAACTCAATCAAAATAGTCCGGCCGAACAGAATTGACGAGCAATAATAATAAGTTATAGAAATTACAATTAATTAATCAACTAATCAAGTTCACAATTAATCTCAATCATGCATTCATGGATCCCCTAAACCCTAGAAATTAAATTACTCACTCATAATAACGAATAATAAAACAATCAATATAATAGAAAACATGATCAAAAGCAATTAATAAAGCAAAATAGAAATCAATACCTAAATGAAGAACGAAAGGATGAACTATAAATTGAAGCCTTGATTGAAAATAAAAATAAGTGTTTGGAACAATTTAGAGAGAAAACTCAAATAAAACTAAGTACCAATACTAGAATGAAAAAGATCCCACTAAAAATAAAAGGGCTAGTATTTACAATTTGCCCAAAATACAAGCCCAAAAACCGAAAATAAAACACGCGCATAGTGCAGGAGGTTAGCGTCGCCCGATCGGGCAGCGCTTCGCCCGATCGGGCGAACTGCTCGATAGTCGGCCCGATCGGGCCAAATTTCGCCCGATCGGGTGGTTGTGAAAAGTTCACAGCAATGCCCAGAATGCCCACCCGATCCGGACCGGACGAAGCCCGCCCGATCGGGCTCGTGTTGAAAGACTTTAATTCCTTATATTTTCGCCCGGTCTTCTCATTTCGCCCTCAGCTCAAAGGGCGATTTGCAAAAGTCATGATCCTTCGCCCATATCACCGAGTCTAACTCCCGGGGCTCAACCGTAAGCATCTAAGGCTCCCGAAAGTCGACGATTTGGTCCCAAACTTCCTCGGGCTCGTGTAGTGGCCTAAATCACCATGAAACGGGTCTAAAAAAACCAATTTCTCACTAAGTAATCCTGAAACTCAAGGCACACTCAATAACACAGATTAGTACTAAAAACGGCTCCTAAGAGATCATTTGATGCATAAAAGTACTAAGGGACGGGGGTAAAAACTCTATATAAAACACACATATCAAACTCCCCCAAGATAGATCCTTGCTTGTCCCTAAGCAAGGAAATCATCGATGAATACAAGATCAACTTCACCCCTAACATATTTCAAAACAAAAGACACAATTCAAGGCAAAATTCAACGAGCATGCATCAATGTCAACCAATCAAATCCACCCAACCACAAATCCTCCCTAACAATCGTCACGCAAAGCAAACCACAAGTGCACAATGGAATTCAAGACTAGTGCTCACACACTCGTTACTCATTTATGTGGCGGGTAAAAGATGTACCTGTTCGCTCTCCTCCCAACATATAAGTGAACAATGCCCTCCCAGACTCACAACACTCATGTGTCTAGAAAAACATACACTCAACCTAGTAGTCGACTCGAAATGTGTCATGTCATAACTTGCATTGATAAACAACTACTTTCATATTAATACGACTCTATGCACAAAGGTCGGAAGGTCTTCAAAGCTTGTAATGATAGGCTTAGGTGAGGGTGCGGTAAATTTGGGTGAAATGTGAGCTTAAAGCCTTGGCTTTGGGGAGCATAAATCCTAAATAAAACCATGATCAACCAAAAATAATGACCACAACTCTCCCATTCAATACATGATAAAACAACAAATGAACCACACCATACTTTCTTGCCTTTTTTCACAATTTTAACCAATGAACTTACAAAACTTGAGTGAAACAATACTTTGAAATTTTTCTAAGAGTAACAGATTTTTCTCTTTTTTTTTTTTTTTTTTTTTTCAATATCTCTTTTTTTTTCTTTCTTTTAGAAACCTTTACATTTTCTATTCTTCTCATCTTTTTCATTTTTCAACTCATTTTTTTTCTTTTTCAACAACAAACATGATAAGAAGAACTCCCTTTTTTCAATACTCAATATGCTCAAAATGTACCACACTACAACTCCCTCACCTCACTACTATTAGCTCCCCCAAGCTAGGCTTGAGACTAGTAATCAATGGGGCTTTCACGAGCTTGTAACATGGTTAGTCACCGAATAAAGGGCACAAGCACAACATGAGTAGAAAAAGAGGGAACAAATGTATCTAATTTCATCTGAAGGCTACCTAAATAGAAAAAATGTCTTCGTCCTCCTCAATGTGCATGTATATGAGTCATAAAACATTACTAATAGTTGCAAACCTATACTCAAAATCAACGACACACCAGGAAACTATCACACATTCCTAACCAAGTCAACTAGCCAAGCACCAAGTCCACAAATAGTTAGTCAGAGTTGACTCATGTCATGGTATCAAAGTAATCGAATATCAAATCATGGCTAACACATCCACATTGCTCATCATCAAATACCAAGAATCAAAACAATTTTCAATCAAAGGGGCACAGGGAAGCATGATTTTGCATTCATCGGAACGTATTTTTGTTTTTTTTCAAAGCGATAAACTAATCTAGAACGCAATAACACACCAAAATAAACACACCAAAATAAGAAAATACAAAATGAAAAGAAAACATACCATAATAGTACAGGTACGAGAAACACCCCCCCAAGCTAAATCAGACAATGTCCTCATTGGCTCAAGGGGTACCGAACCATCTCCATCAACCTCAACATCATTGATGGCCTTGACCATCATCACCATCATCACCACCACGACCACCATGACCGCCAGGGCCCTCTCCATACCCACCGTAGTAGTGGGTGGGTATGAAAGTGCCCATGGCACCGGGAACTCCATATCCCTTCGCGGGATAGGTAAACCAGGAAGGGTGCTGGGCATCTTGAGGAATATAGCGCTGCCTGGCGTACTGATCATAAATGGGGAACATGGCTCGCTGGTGATCACTCTCAAAGTGATCAAATTTGATCTCGAGCCTGTCCAACCGCTCCTGAATAGAGCGCTGCTCCTCATCTAGAGTCGGGCCACCCTGTGGCCTCCCCTCATCTTCACGACTCCCCCTCCTAAAGTAGGTGCGAGGCTCGGGCTGAAACTGGTGGGGCTCTGGCTGTGGGTCGGGTTGGGGTTCTTGCTGCTGCTCTATGTGCTCCCCAACAAACAAGTAGTGAGCCTGACCGGGTCTAAAACAGGTGCGGCCCTGAGGGTCAGGCAAGGTGAAAAGCCTGTTCCCCTCAAACATCCAATACATGGCACCCGGGCGAAATAACCCATGCTTGCCCTGCAAGCGGCGAAGCCCAACAAAATAGGCCAAATCCAGCAAGTTGTTACCCAATATCGGTATCCGGTTGGCCTCTACAAACCCCAATGTGGCCATAGCAATGTGGGTGATCAACCCACCAATGGTGATGCGGGTGGTGTGTGAGCTAGTGGCCACCGAGTGGAGGTGGGAAGCCATATGATGGGCCAAATTCATTGTATACTTATCCTCCCCCTCCAACACATAACCACCCAAAATCTCCAACTCCGTGCTCCTAATATTTTGGTTCTCCTCCCTTCCAAAGATGGTGAACCCCAAGAATCTGTAGAACACAATGGGGACAGGGTGTTGAATCCGGGAAGCATGCAAGTGTTGTATACTACCGGGATCACTATTTCCGGTCAGCTTTCCCCACATTTCATTATTATTATGAGCACTCCCAGCTTTCCTACTGGGGGCAGTTGACAAACCAAAAATCTTACCAAAGTCACTAATGCTCAAATGCACATCACGGTTCATCAAACGAAAATGAACCGAAGAAACATCCCTATAACCATTCTTATGCAAATACAAAGAACTCAAGAACTCCAGTGTTAATCGCCTAAAAGTAAGACGCAACATACTATACATGCTTTTCATACCAACACCATAGAAGACTCGTTTTACATCATGTTCAATACCCATTTCATTCAATGACTTTTGACAAATATATCGGGTAGGAATTACCTCCCTCTTTTTGAGGTGGACGAGTCGTTCCTGCTGCCAATCCGTAGTAATGATAATATCCGGAAAATCCCGGTCAGATTCGAACTGGGGCGGCGGCAGTGGTGGTGTCGGCTCACGAGCCCGGCTTGTAGAAGCTTCTCGTTGATTCCTTGTTGTGATGGTGCAATTTCTTTTAGGTCAGTTGGCCATGGTTGAAGATCTGAGTTTTTTTGTAGTTTTTGGGGTTTTGGGTGAAATTGGGGATTTTGTGGAGAGTGGAAGAATCTGAAATTAATTGGGTGGAGGTTGTAGAGGATGATGAGAGGAAGATTTTGATGTAAGGTATGTTGAATTTGGTGAAGAAATGAGTGAGATATGAGGGTTTGAAGTTTTGTGAAGTTGGGGTTTAATGGAGGAAGAAAGAGAAAAGAAGTTGAAGGTGAAGAAAAGAATGAGAGGAAGAAGAAGGGTCGTGGCTTAAGTCCGCTGAAATCGTTGTTCGACTGCCCGATCGGGCGAAATAATATGCTCCAGATTTTATCAACATGCGCCCGATCGGGCGCTCCTCGCCCGATCCGAATTGGGCGCCTACAAATTTATGCCAGAATCTCCCCTTCAGCCCAAATTTCAACCGCTGACCACAAAGTGACGTCATCACCAACCGCCCGATCGGGCGAAATTAATCAGCATCCTTTCTTCTTTTAGCAAATGCCCGATCAGGCGGACCTCAGCAACCGCCCGATCGGGCGAAATTTTATTATTTTGCAAACGTCGATACGCGCCCGATCGGGCTCACCTCGCCCGGTCTCCACCTGGCAATTTGCAGGGTACTCCGTTTCAGCTATAATTTCACTTTTACGAACTTGGAGCCTTAGGCCTGCACACTATTAAACACCCAAATAGTAAAATACCCTCTTCTCACCTCTCCAAAACCAAAAACTTCACTAAAACATACACTTAAGAAAAGAAAACACTAAAAAACACACAAAAGAAAGAAAAAATTGAAACATTATACTACTAAAGCGATAAGATACAGGTTGCCTCTCGCAAAGCGCTGGTTTATTTCTAGGTCCCGCTCGACCTCATTACCTCAAATATGCAGTTCATGGGGAGGAAGGATTGAGGTGTTGAACCTCAACCACTCCTACAGTAGCCCCTTCATGGTACAACTTCAGACGTTGCCCATTTACTTTGAAGCGCTCACCATTGTTGTTTTCTACCTCAACTGATCCAAACTTGCTTACCATAGTCACGGTTAACGGCCCAGACCATCTAGACTTGAGTTTTCCAGGAAACAACTTAAGTCTAGAATTGAATAATAGAACCTTGTCGCCCACCGCGAACTCTCTATGCAGAATACGACTATCGTGCCACCGCTTAGTCTTTTCTTTGTAGATTCGAGCACTATCATAAGCTTGTAACCGGAACTCATCTAACTCACTCAACTGAAGTAACCGCTTCACTCCGGCTAACTTAGCATCCATGTTGAGCTGTTTGATTGCCCAATAGGCTTTATACTCCATTTCTACCGGTAAATGGCATGCCTTGCCATACACCAACTGATACGGGGAGGTACCAATAGGTGTCTTGAAGGCAGTTCTATATCATCAAGCTTATCGCTCCAGTTCTTCCTAGACTTTGCCACCACTTTCTCAAGTATATATTTGATCTCCCGGTTGGAGACCTCAACTTGCCCACTCGTCTAAGGGTGGTAGGCTAGTCCTGTGCGATGATAAACCCCATACTTGCGCAGGAGCGCATCTAGATGCCTCTAATGGAAGTGTGATCCTCCATCATTGATCAAAGCCCGCGGAACTCCAATTCTAGGGAAGATGACTTTCTTGAATAGAGAAATGACTGTTTTAGCATCGTTAGTAGGCGAGGCAACGACTTCCACCCACTTGGACACATAATCTATATCAACAAGGATATGCAGATTACCCTTGGACGATGGGAATGGTCCCATGTAGTCAATCCCCCACACATTGAAAACCTCGACCTCCAAAATCCCGTTCTATGGCATCTCATACCTCCCCGAGATAGTGCCGGCCCTCTGGCACGCATCACAAGCCATAATAAAAGCCTGTGCATCCTTGAACATAGTAGGCTAGTAGAAACCACACTGCGACAACTTAGCATTAGTCTTTGACAGTCCATGGTGACCACCATAAGGTGAAGAGTGACACCTACTGATAATACCATGGACTTCCCATTCTGGAACACATCGCTTGTACAGTCCGTCAGCAGTTTCCCGGAACAAATAAGGGTCATCCCAAAAGTAGAACCGAACATCATGCAGGAACTTCTTCTTCTGTTGATATGTAAGATCAGACGGAAGAATGCCTCCTAGAATGTAATTCGCAGAATCTGCGAACCATGGTGACTGATTGGCAAGTGCAAGTAAGTGATCATCCGGAAATGAATCATCAACCGGTGTAGACACTTTACCATCATCATATCTCAATCTAGACAAGTGGTCTGCAACCACATTCTCAGCCCCTTTCTTGTCGCGAATCTCTAAATCAAACTCCTGTAGCAGTAGTATCCATTGAATAAGCCTAGGCTTGGCTTCCTTATTAGAGAGAAGATACTTAAGGGCCGCATGGTCAGTATAGACTATCACCTTGGACCCGATCAGATAAGTGCGAAATTTGTCCAAGGCATAGACTATGGCTAGAAGCTCCTTCTCAGTAGTAGCATAATTAACTTGAGCCTCATCTAAGGTTTTACTTTCATAGTAGATGGCGTGCAAGACCTTTTTCCTTTCTCTGACCCAAAACTGCCCCAACTGCGTAGTCACTTGCAACACACATTATCTCGAACGGAAGATCCCATTCGGGAGAACGGATGATAGGAGCCAAAATTAGTGCCTGTTTAATCCTGTCAAAAGCCTCAAGACAAGCATCAGTAAAAAAAATGGGGCATCCTTGAGGAGGAGCTGAGTCAGTGGTTTAACAATCTTAGAAAAATCCTTGATAAAGCGGCGATAAAACCCCGCATGACCAAGAAAACTTCTAACACCCTTCACATTAACTGGAGGGGGCAATTGTTCAATCACTTGGACCTTAGCTCAATCCACCTGGATGCCCTTATAAGATATTAAATGCCCCAAGACCACCCCTTCAGTAACCATGAAATGACACTTTTCCCAATTCAAGACTAGATTACATTCTTCACACCTTTTCAACACTTTAGTCAAATTTATCAAACAAGAATCAAAAGAAGTACCATAGACACTAAAGTCATCCATAAACACTTCCATGATAGACTCAATAAACTCAGAAAAGATGCTCATCATGCAACGTTGGAAAGTAGCAGGTGCATTACACAAACCAAAGGGCATCCTACGATATGCAAAGGTACCATAGGGACAGGTGAAGGTAGTCTTTTCCTGGTCGTCTAGATGTATGGGAATTTGGAAAAAGCCAGAATAACCATCCAGATAACAAAAAAACTTGTGACAGGCTAGCCTTTCTAACATTTGATCAATAAAGGAAAGGGGAAAGTGGTCCTTTTTAGTAGCAACATTTAGACGCCTATAATCAATGCACATGCGCCAACCTGTAACTACCCTAGTTGGGATCAACTCATTTTTCTCATTTCTAACCACAATCGTCCCCCCTTTCTTAGGCACTACCTGAACATGACTCACCCACTTAGAATCAGACACAACATAAACAATACCCGCATCAAGCAATTTCATAACTTCAGCTTTCACAACATCTTGCATGATGGGATTCAACCGACGCTGGGGTTGAATGCATGGTTTTTGATTTTCATCTAGATGTATCCTATGCATACAAAAATCGGGGCTAATACCCTTTAAATCATCAATACTGTACCCAATGGCCTTTTTGTGCTTTTTCAACACAGTGAGAAGTTGGGACAACTGGTCTGCATCAAATGCAGTTCTGACGATTACAGGGCAAAGTTGTTCATAATCCAGAAATGCATATTTGAGATTAGCAGGAAGAGGCTTAAGTTCGGATTTCTTTACCTCTTTTACAGGACAAACCGGCCGAACTAACCTCCTCAAATTGGTGCTCTCCTCGGGTTCAGACCCTCCACCATCAAGAGCCAACTCTAGAGCATCCACTTCAGCACTCCAAGAACTGCTATCACCTGCAGAAGATTCACAACAAAGCACTGCCTCCAAAGGATCCCTTTCGAGAACTTGGGAGACGTTATCACGCATAATAAAATCAACTACATCAATTCGATAGCATTGTTCTTCCTCTATCATGGGACTATTTAAGGCACTATTCAGATTAAAAGTGACCTTATCATCCCCAACAGACAAAGTCAATTTCCCACTTTTAACATCAATGACCGCCCCCGCCGTGTGAAGGAAGGGTCTACCTAAGATAATGGGAATTTGGGAGCCCTCTTGCATGTCCAATACTACAAAGTCTACAGGTATATAAAATTTACCTACTCTAACAGGGACGTCCTCTAAAACACCTAAGGGGTGTTTAACAGAACGGTCGGCCATTTGCAGAGTGATATTGGTAACCTTAAGCTCACCCATATTCAGTTTAGTACAGACAGACAAAGGCATAACAGACACACTAGCACCTAAATCACATAAAGCCTTATCAATAAATACAGTGCCAATTTTACATGGGATGGAAAAACTCCCGTGGTCTTTAAGTTTAGGTGGAGACTTGTTCTGTAAATAAGCACTACATTCCCCAGTAAAAGCTACAGTCTCTATCTCACAAAAAGCACGTTTCCTGGTCAAAATATCTTTCATAAATTTAGCATATGCAGGAACCTGTAAAATTAATTCAGTAAAAGGAACCGTTACCTGCAAGTTTTTGACCACTTCAAAGAATTTTCCAAACTGTTTGTCTAGCTTATTCTTGAGTTGTCGGTTTGAGAAGGGGAGTACAATAGGTGGCACTTGAATATCTGTCCCCTTATTAACCTCAGTTGTAGCCTTATTTTTACAGACTACCTTTTCAGCTTCCTTACCATCCATGCCTATCTTTGGGATTTCCTCACTAACCAGACCACTAGCAGACACCCCAGAATCAACCTCAACGAGCATATAGGACCATCATAACCTCTACCACTCCTCAATGTAATAGCATTTGCAGTTTCCCTATTCTTAGGCTGTGAAGGGAGTTGGCCTGGGGGTCTCCCTGCAAGAGTAGTAGCCATCTGTGCCAACTGTGTATCAATGATCTTATTGTGAGAAGTAAGAGCATCGATTTTAGCATCCTTTTCACTTAGAGATTTCTGCATCTGTAGCATCATATCCTCATCTCTACTAGCATAGGGTCAGACTGTGTGGGTTGAGGTTGTGGTGGTGAAGGCGATGTGTGTTGTCTAGGGAACCCAGGTGGTCCACTAGACTGTTGGTTGTAGTTACTCCGTGGTTGGTATGATTGTTGTGTTGGGGGTTGATATGGTTGTTGTGGTGGTGGATGTTGGACCTGATGAGGGTTCTGAATATTATTACTCCTGTAAGATAGTAGGGGATTGTTTTTATATCCCTCATTGTAAGAGTTGGAGTATGGGTTATTCTGTTTATAGGCCTGGAATGCATTACATTGTTTAATAGAGCTCCTACATTCCTGTGCATAATGACCAGACATTCCACAACTATCAATGATCTTATTGTGAGCAGTAAGAGCATCGATTTTAGCATCCTTTTCACTTAGAGATTTCTGCATCTGTAGCATCATATCCTCATCTCTACTAGCATAGGGTCAGACTGTGTGGGTTGAGGCTGTGGTGGTGAAGGCGATGTGTGTTGTCTAGGGAACCCAGGTGGTCCACTAGACTGTTGGTTGTAGTTACTCCGTGGTTGGTATGATTGTTGTGTTGGGGGTTGATATGGTTGTTGTGGTGGTGGATGTTGGACCTGATGAGGGTTCTGAATATTATTACTCCTGTAAGATAGTAGGGGATTGTTTTTATATCCCTCATTGTAAGAGTTGGAGTATGGGTTATTCTGTTTATAGGCCTGGAATGCATTACATTGTTTAATAGAGCTCCTACATTCCTGTGCATAATGACCAGACATTCCACAACTATCACAGACATTGACAGTTTGAGCATCCATTGCAGCTACACTAACAGGTTGGGCAGATTGAGTATTTGCTGCTTGCATATTATCAAACTTATAATGTAAAGCAGTCAATTGGCATGGAAGTTAATTGTTCTATGGAATTCAGATCATGCTTACCACCCTTATTAGATAGGCCTCTAGGATCCATACTGGGCATTATGAATAACCATCTCCTCAATCACCTCCATAGCTCTGGTCACAGCAAGTTGCATGAATCTCCCACTAGCAGCTGAATCCAGAATAAGTCTAGACTCATTCCCCAGACCATTATAAAATTGCTGAATCAAGAACCAGTCATCAAACCATGGTCCGGGCACTCTCTCTGCAAATCCTTGAATCTCTCCCAGACCTCGAACAAACTTTCATCTTCTTGTGGAGTAATGGAAATTATCTGACCACTCAGACGAGCTGTCTTCTCAGGTGGGAAGTATTTCACATAGAATGCAAGGGCCAAGGACTCCCAATTCGTGATTTTCATGGCTGCCCGATTCAACCCATTGATCCACAACTTTGCTTTCCCACTTAGAGAGAACGGGAAAAGCATCTCCATAGTCTGCTTCGGTGTCAATCCCTTTTGCTTAATGGTGGAGCAATATTGGATGAAGGACTAAATGTGAAGATTTGGATCTTCACCTACCTCCCCACCGAACTGGCGTCTCTCAATCATGTTAATCAATGCAGGTTCGATCTTGAAGGTCTCAGCTGCAATAGAAGGCATGATGGCCTTGGGTAGCACAGACAGACTTGGCTTAGAATAGTCTGTAAGCCTTGGCTCAGGTGTTGGTGGTGTTTCGTCACCCATCTCTATCTCTGAAACTGAATCTGTATCTGAAGGAAAAAGATCGCCAATATTATGATCAGAATCCGAGTAATTCCCACATTGTGCAATGAAAGTTCTTCGTCTACGAAAGGTTCTTTCGGGCTCAGGATCAAATGGAGTAAGATTACTAGTACCTACTGTCCTGGGCATAGACAAAGAAACTACAAAAAGGTGTGAGATCCGGTCTCAAGGAACGGGAGTTCCTTGAGAAGTAACAAACAATAATCTAGAATAAACAATCAATAACAGAAAATAAAACCGTGTCCCCGGCAACGGCGCCAAAATTTGACAGGCTAAAGTCGTATCACCTTATCAAAAATAAACCTAAGTCCACTAACAAAATAGTAAGGGAAGTAGGGATCGTATCCACAGGGAAACAAGCGTTCTTTCTACTATTAATTAACTAGTCTAGACTATTGGTAACAAAAGGTTTGGATTGGTTTGTAGATTAAACTACGGCAATAATTAAAATGGAAAATATCAATGTTAAGGGAAATCTAGGGCAGCGGTTCACCACAAGTGCAGATCGGGAATGGAGAACGGACAACAACAATCAATTAATAATCATAACTAGGAAAACATGCATCTCTCGAATCTCATGAATTCCTTAGGATAATAAACCTAGCAGGCTCTCGCTATGTACTAGAAATAATTCCTATCTAATAGCCACAGGCCAAAAACATCAGATTTATACCTCTCGACGCATAATCTAAGGTTAATCAAACTCAATCAAAATAGTCCGGTGTGAGGGGGTCGAAAAAGCACGAGGCTAATGCGTGACCTTGTCCCTCGTGGGTGTGACGATTCTTTTTGTCAAATCAAGTGTAATTGGATTTCCTGTGAGTTTACACCCAATTGACTAGTAATATAGGAGTCGCCATTCAGTTTTTAACAACAATGAGAAAAACTGACAAAACCCGGTTATCGTGACATAAAGGGAGTGCAATTATGTTTGACCACGACGGCCGTAGGTTCCCTTGTGATCCCTGGTGTGGGGATCTCTCAACATACACCCGCAAGGTAGAGATTGAGGGTTTGGAGGACTGTAACTACCGAGAGGAGTACTTTGCTCGTCGATAACTCCAGAGGCAGGATATCCTTACTAGCTCAGCATAAATAATTGAAGGGACATGCGTTAACTATTAAACTAATCTGAGTTGATTTTAGCAATATGCAACATATAATACTAGATCGATCGCGATTATCTGATTTAGATAGCATTAAGGGACCTAGCATGATAATCCAATTTCCCAAAAAATATTATATTTGTTAGGCGTGGTAGAACAATCAGATTTAGTTAGTTTAACAGTTCATAAAAAGGGCGAGGAAAGCAATTAAATCATCGAGAAGGGGCACATTACGACGCACCCTTGAGAGGTGCGTCACGGTTCTCAGAAAACTAATCACTTTGACTTTGCTTTCTCCTTTTTATTTAACGAATCTCAATTATGGGACAGGATACGTTCTGTTCGATTTATGGATCGATTGCGACAGAACGCGTGAACAATTTCGCAGCGTGAGGCTTAGGCTAAGGGTTGGAGTCAATACTCAGAATATGAATTGTGTGTGTTGTGTTTCACGTCAATTTTGGGGCTGTATTTATAGGGAAGAGTTCGTGGAAAGATAGAATTGCAGAGTTCTAATCCACAAAGAATTAGGAAAAAACACGTCCCAGGTATTTTCAGCGCCCAAGGCTGGGCGTCAAAGATTTCGGCGCCCAGCTCTGGGTGTTGAAAATAGGATCCAGGCAATTTCAGCGCCCAGGGATGGGCGTTGAAATTGCTGTTTGGGCCGTTTCTTTGTCAGATTTGGATTCCTAGAATCCGGAGTGTTTGAGACTTAATCGAGTCTTTTATTGCGTATCAATTTCATGACGGAATGCGTCTGGGCCCGTTACGAACTCTAGGCTCGTTAGGATTTTAATTAATACGTAACTCTTATTTCCGAATCATATTAGGAATAGGATTCTTGCAGTTTTCTATCTCATTTAGGATTTATGTTGGAGTGCAACACCTAATTCTGACAGGTTTCTATCTTTTATGACTTGCCACTTTTAGAAGCTACCCTTTACGGTAGTTACTATTTTTAGCAGGTTTCCATAAATAGCAGGTTTCTATAAATAGCAGGTTTCGGGTGAAACGAGAAGGGTGATTGAGATTCGTTATTTTATAGGAGATGCGTTGTCAAGTGGAGATTTATGTTTTCATCATCGAACCTTCCCTTTCGGGAATGGGGACAAAAGTAGGTGTCTACAGTTAGCCCCCACTTTGACTGAGTCTTGGAGTAAGACGATGGTCAAAGTATTAGACGGAGTGCGTCACACAAGTCATGGTGACCTGCTTTTGCGAGGGTCTCACGAGCCCCCGAGTGATAACATTTGACTTAAGGGTCATCACTTTGAAGTGTCGACATATCCCTCACGTGTCATTGGGATTTGTCAACGAATAGTATAGAAACTTCCTCACTTTGTCATTGGAAGGATCTAAAGGTGCGCAGAAACTCCCTCACTTTGTCATTGGGAGTAGCTACAGATGTTTTCGAAATCAAAGCTATAAAGTGTAATTGGGCCTGGCCAAGCCCAATCACGAGGTAAAAATGTTTTTAAAGATTCTCATTTTTAGGTCTAGCTAAACGAGAAAACTCCCTTGTTTTTATGGGACGTAAAACGAAGGAAAATCCAGCACATCGCTCTTTTTTGGAAAAAACGGAAAACCAATCCTTTTAATTTTTGGAAAAGGGAAAACCAGAAAAAGTTATCGCTGCAGCGACTAAGGACCTGCGCGGTTAGTGGCGCAGACCCCACCGGCTAAAGATGGCGAGCCTGTCCGCTAAGGGTGGACACCCCGTCCGATAGAAGTGGACGAATCTGTTTTTGAAATTTGAAAATAAGGACCTACGCGGTTTGTGACGTAGACCCCGCCGGCTGAAGATGGCGAACCTGTCCGCTAAGGGTGGACGCCCCGTCCGAAAAAGTGGACGAATCTTGTTTTTTTGAAATTTGAAAATAAGGACCTACGCGTCTTGTGACGTAGACCCCGCCGGCTAAAGATGGCGAACCTGTCCGCTAAGGGTGGACACCCCGTCCGATAGAAGTGGACGAATCTATTTTGAAATTTGTTTTGCGTTTGTTTTTTGAAAATAAGGACCTACGTGGTTTGCGCCGTAGACCCCGCCGGCTGAAGATGGCGAGCCTGTTTCATTTTGTTTTTGAAGATTCTATTTTTCGAAAACTGAGGACCTGCGCGGCTAGTGACGCAGACCCCGCCTGCTGTAGGTGGGCGAGCCCTGTCCGCTAAGGGTGGACGCCCCGCTCGCTGGAGGTGAGCGAACCTGAATTCGTCTTTTGATTTGGGATTCGCGTGCCGCGGTATTGCCTGATTGAGGTGGACAAGTCCCTATTTTATTTTTTTCTTGTGATTTCTTTTGAGAATTTCTTTCATTCATTCTTGTAAGAGCGAATTCTTTCGAGGGATGCTCGGATTTAGTTGTAACTTGAATGTGGGTTGACAACTAGAGCTGGCAATGGGTTGGGTTGGGTCGAAATCAGGTCGACCCATTTATAAACGGGTTGAGATTTTTCCAACCCAACCCGACCTGTTTAATTAAACGGGTTGAAATTTTCAACCCAACCCAACCCAATTATAAACGGGTTGACCTGAAGTTGACCCGTTTAATTTTTTTTTTCACTTTTAAGTGTAAATTGACTTAACTATAGAGTCGCGAGGTGATATTTTTGTGGCATATCTCATAGAAAAAAGTAATACTTAAATATGTATTTGACATGTATCAAAATGTCAAATAATTATTCATTTTTGAAGGAAAAATGAGAAATAAAATATTTTAAATAAAATTCTACAGATGTATATTACATACTTGCTTGAACTTAAACGAGTTAGGCGGGTTGTTTTCGGGTTGAACATTTCAAACTGACCCAACCCATTTAATTAAACGGGTTGGGATGGGTTGACCTATTTAATTAAACGGGTTAAAAATCTTAACCCAACCCTTTATTATTGGGTTGGGTTCGGGTTGGGTTGGTGGGTTGGGTCAATTTTTGCCAGCTCTATTGACAACGTGCCTAGACGGACCATTGTCTTGCGGCCATCATCTTTTCATGGTTTTGAGCTAGTCTGTTCGGCTCAACTTTGCCACTACTCGGGTCCTTGATTAGGGGACTATGTATAAGTATCAACGGCGACCTTTGTCTTGAGGTCGTAATCCGGTTTTATTTTTTTTGAGATTATCCAAACACGGGACTTTGTACAGCGTAGTCTGGGAATATTGTTTTAACTTTGCATACCTTTTTTTGAGATATATATTTTTTTCTTTCGAGCCACCAAGTACTTGTGCTTGGCGGTCAGTTCTTGTCAAAGAGGTTCTTTGGGGATGCGCATTTTATAATGTCCTTGATTGTGTTTGGGATCGTGCTCGTAAGTGCGAGCGATCTTCGTAGTGGTGTGCTACTCTTGACAAAGTCGCGAGGTGCGACTTTCAGTAAGGAAATCGGTAATTTTCGAGTCGAATGGATGCGGCAGGGCCCAATAGAAGTTAGGGCCTTTTTGAGCCTGGGTTCATTTTCGGCGCCCAGGCCTGGGCGTTGAAATAATTCACGCCCAGGTGGGGTGTTGAAAGTGTTGTTTGGGCTGGTCTTTTGATGACACAGTTGGCCTCTTGTTCATTCGTTTATTTTACTTGGAAGTTCTATGTATTCTCTTTTCTTTTGTTTTTTTTCTTTGTTTTTAGATCGTGATGATTTTCTTGAGAAGCCGTAGCCGATTGGTGGACTAAGGCGTATATTTGGGCGAGTCTATATGGCCCGAGGAGCATACCTTGAGGCGTAAGACCTTGACCGCTCTTGTTGTTGTATATTTTTCCTTTTGAACGCGTTCGTGAATGTTCGATACTTAGAATGATGATATGTATGTGCGAACTAGCGTTCATAGAATGGCCGTTGTGTGCGGTCCATTAATCAGTTTGATTGAATCATTCTTTTTTTTTTTTGAGCAATGACTGATTTTGAATAGTTTGCTTAGAAGCTTGATAGGGTTCAGGCCCATTCATGAAGTGGGCTCAAACATCGTACCCTTTCAATTGTTCAAACATTTGCTTCGAGATTTTATTTTATTTTTCTATGGTCGTTTCGTAGCTTGGAGCCCCCAAGTATGCATGTTGGGATGCTTCCTTTTGGCGTACGATTTTTGTACGTTCTTTCGAGAAAGATGCCTTGGGGTTCCGCTCATGTAGGTGCGAGCTATCCCTTCCGTGGTAGGTAATGTTTTGCTACCTTTAATCCTTAATGTAGAAGTCGTGTGGCTTGCATTTTGAATTTGGGCGATAAGTAGTCTTTGCCTCTTTTACACATGCTCTTGGTCGTGCCTGCACTAGTGTAATATGCCTTACTCTCTTTTTTAGACTTGTACCGTGGGATGGTTGAACTTATGGTGCGACGTAGGCTTGTGTGGCCTAACCGCATGTATTAGAACATTTTTCCAGGTGTTGGGATATAACATTATTATTTTTTGCATTGGAGTACTTCATCATGCCTCGTTCAGGTGTTCGAACAAGTGTAGCACCTTCTGCGTGGGCGTGCACGGCTTATTACTTCGTTCGATGCGAGTATTCATAGATGTTTCTTTCTTGTTTTTATATCAGGGCAAGATTTAGCAAGCAGAGATATTCAGCGCCCAGGCTGGGGCGTTAAAGATATTGGCGCCCAGCTCTGGGCGTTGAAAATTATCTCTGGGTATATTTTGACAGTATTTTTTTCTTTCGCTTTTGCTTTGGAACGATGTAGACTGTGTAACGGGCGCTTTATAGGGCAAGCGTTATGTGCAGTGGTTTGATCGGAGTTTTGGTGACTCGCGATTTTCAGTTACCCTTGTTAGTGGGGTGACTTTATATATTCTAAGTAGTGCTTAGAATTTGGGAGGGGTTGTAGCCATTCTAAGGTTCATTTTTCACGATTAAAGCTTAGGATTGAGCCCCTATGACATATGTATAGCATTAGCGTCGAGAATTTGCGATAAAATCGTCATTTCGAGCATTTTTAGAGTGTTTTTCTCAAGCCCCCAATTGTAGCTACGGGATTGGTTTGGTGCTATAATGCTTTGCATACGTCTTTATGCATTCATGGTGACATGGATCATGAATATTTTGAACCAGACTCGTTTAGTACGAGGTACGTTCGAGTAGTGATCTGCTACTTCTCTTGTAAATGTCATATTATGCGGCATTGCCATGGTCAAGGTAGTCACATGTTGAAGTATGCCTTGACCAAAAAGCTAGGTGTCTTTCTTTACCCATAATCATATTTAGAAATCTTTTTGACTCACTTGCAATATCGAGATAAACACATACTTAGCTTTAAACCAACGACACTTTATTATGTTCGGAGAAGTCTTTTGAAAATTATTTGAAATCCGAGTCCTACTGTGTACAGTCCGAGGTGTCCTAAGTAAGTTGACTTATAGAAGGGTTTGTACAGGATTACATGAATGAATCAAAATACTGTTACGATTTTTGGAATGATGTCTAAGGATTTGCTGGAAGCCAGGGTGCAGGCGTCAAGATATACTTGTGCCCGTTTGGCATACGCTTTAGGCTTTTAAGGCCATCTTTTCCAGAATTGCGGGAATATAAACCGTTTTCAAATTGACTTAGATTTACTTGGTGTATGTCTGCACAAAAGGTCAAGGTATACTTAGTTCTTTCCCTAGCTCTTTCATTTCAATTTTTTTAGCCCCCAGTTGCTATTATGTCTTCTCATTAATGATGCTTTCAGATTTCGATTTTAGATGCCCGTGTCATATGTCTGAGTAGGGTGAGCCTTGGTTAAATGCCAAGTCCTATTGACAATGTCTGTTTTTTTTCAAAGGGGATTCACAAGCATTTGAATTACCATGAACGGGTGCCCTGAGTTCGAAGGAACGATGGGGTGATGCCGTAGAACAATCCTCTTTATTGCAAGCTTACTGCCTTTACTATTTGTCGGCGACTATGACTGTGTCTAGTGGTGAAAGAAGGTCTTTAAGCGAACGACTATGTCTAGTGGTGAAAGAAAGTCTTTAAGTGAGTTAGTTCGCTTTTAGGGAGGGTCAAGTTGAGTACTTTAGAGGTCATGGACGCTTGCGCTAGCCCCCATTCAATTGAGGCGAAGTGATCTTTTGAGTCTTGGCTAAGTGCCTAAGAGTGTGAGTGCTCCTTCTGGCAAGGGTATGTGCCCTTATTTTTCGATGTGTGCTCATTAATTTTGGCATCTTGATGAATTGGATTCTTCCTTTGACTTAAATTTTTTCTTTCGACCTGGATTGAAGGTAATTAAATTTCAATAAGGGACTTCTATTTTTATTCTTGTTTTTCTATAGGCTTTAATATTGGTTGGACCGAATCATGGATTGCCTACGTATTCGCCTTAAATAGATTTAATTTGGAATCAGGTATTGCGTAGTTCTTAGCCTAGAAGATGGTTTCTTAGAATGCCGATTTTAAACAAGTACGTTCTGAGGTGGAAACATATTATTTGAAACGGTAGAATAAGTGAAGTTTATTATTATTTTAATCCGCTGCCTTGCCGTAAGCCAAAAAATTTGTTTTATATTTTTTCAAGTACATGTATTTTGGTGGTACGTATATCTGAATACGTGCTGTACCCCTCCAAGTGTTCGTTATTTTTCCGTGTATGTGCGGATAAAATGACGAGCACTTCTGGACAAAATTTGGCAAGCAAAGAGATTCAGCGCCCAGGCTGGGGCGTTAAAGATTTCGGCGCCCAGCTGTGGGCGCTGAAAATGAATTCTGGGCGGATCTTCTTCGGTGCGCTAAATGCTTCTTATTCTTTTTAGACTAACTTTTAAAGGCGCTTTGCAAAGTTTTCTTTTTTTACATTTTTTTTATTTTTTTATTTTTACGTTGAGCGTAGAATGTACTTTTCATTTGTCTCTTTTTTATTTGTGACTCAAGACGGTTTGAAAGATGGGTTGAATGAGATAGGATAAGTTGAGTTGTATAGGTATTGGTCAAGCATAAGGATTACATCTTTTAGGACTCACAATTTGCAGCCTCAAGCTAGTGTCATGAGTTTACATCAACCAAGGCCAATGAGTAGCATGGGGACGGCTCAAGGGTATATCAACAGGATGTATCCAAACAAGTTACATGGTCATTATGCTAATGGTGGTGTAAGAGCAGGTTTTGGAAATAATGAGTATGACGCACGTGTCAATAGCCGTACGTGGTTTGCAGTTGATAACAAGTTCAAGAACAAGAGTCGAGGTAATGGTTTCTTGGGTTATGGCAATGAGAACATGTATGGGTTAAATGAGCTGAACAGGGGCCCCAGGGCGAAGGCGTCTAAGAACATAAGGATTGGAAAGGGTAGACATCGTAGAATTTTATGATTTGGATTGGTTGACTCAATTCTTTTCCTTCGTTTACTTGGGTAAATTTCGCACTTTGGGAGGTACGGGCTAAGTATTTCATGACTTGCTCTTTTCGCTCTCCCTTTTCTCTGTCTATTTTTTCTTTTTTGCTCGGGATTTCCCCTCTCAACATAAAATCCTTCAATCAATTTTTATTCGGGCTAAAAGGTAGATGGTTGTGGTCTTTGAGTCACGAGGCGAGACTGAGTGAGCCTCGCTTGGTAGGCCTATAGTGGACCTTTAATTTTAGTGGGCCTAGGGTGGACCTTTAATTTTAGTAGGCGTAGGGTGGACCTTTTAAATTGTCTTACTTTGCAAGCGTATTTAGTCGTTTCTTAAAATGTGCAAATAGCGTAGATTCAAAATGTTATTTTTACCTTATTGAAATTTAACGAAAGAATGACATCGAAAATAATTTTTTGTTTCTTTTCAGATTCCAGTTTCGGGATTTAATTGGAAGTTGTGATTTAGACTCGAACTTTCATTAACTTTCTGATTATAACCCGTGTAGGAATACAAGGAGGTGGCCTAGACTCAAAATAATGACGTGGCGTAAGCCTATAATACTTGACCAAGCAACTCTCAGACTTAGGCTAATTGGACCATAACTTTCGTTGGTTGACACTTTTAGATTTTAACCCTTGGGTGTCCATTTGTCATGCGCCATTTTGCTTAATGTTGGCGAGGTATGGGGAGATCGAATTTTTATTTTTGCAAGACTAGAATCATTAGTGCGGCTTCTCTCTTAGTGTGTATTGCTTTACCCCAATGGTAGCCTTATGGTATGCCGATTTGGGTATTTTCATGGTTGGTCATGTTGCATTCATGGAAAATCTTTTAGTCCGTACTTAGTAGTATTTCAAGGAGCGAGTGACTCGAGAGGACTATGATAGTCGTGACCTAATGTGATTATAAGCCTTGAGGCCATTAAATTTTTCTTTGCCAATGGTGTTGATACCTTAGGTTCACTTCGGGGGTTGTGCGACTATGTGGGAATGATTTTCAGAATGTGACTGTTTCCATTTTGCAAATACTATAATATATTCTTTTATTGGTGAGAGAGAGTATTGAGGCCGTAGACTCTTAGCAAGGGATGACAATTACATATGGGTGCTTATTGATTTAAATGTTAGGAGGGGAGACTCAATATGGTTTAACCTTTTAACTTGCAGGACGACACCAAGCATTAGGACCGATTCTATGGATAAGACAACTAAGACTTAGGATTTGGATTGTATTTTGGCATAGCCTAGTCTAGACTCGGATTTATTTGAACATTTATTTTTTCTTGAAGACTTTATTCGAACATTATTTTTGAATATTTTGCCCATGTGACATTCAAGGTCGTTTAATTAGCATGCTCGGTTTTGGTGCTGAGCGTTGTCGTCGTAGGAGGCCTAACAACGACACAAAGAGTTATTTTTTTTTTAATTTTTTAGTCGCTTTTAGAGTCGAGTGCCTTGTCATACGCCCCTGCAGCAATTTTTACGAAAAGTTTTTTTTTTGCTACGTATATTTTTTCATGCGCGGGCACCGAGGCTGCTGTGCCTGACCAAAAGGCCAGGCAGCAACTTCAGCGCCCAGCAGTGGGCGTGAGAAATTTTGGCGCCCAGCCAGGGGCGTTGAAAATGCGTCCCTGGATGGTTCTCGTTTTCTATTTGCGTATACTTTTGTTTTTGTGACTTTAGTTTTGCGTGCTTGCCTTATAACGTCCTTTACGCGTTGTGCAGCGTTTGTGGGATTCGTTACAGGCCATCCCGAGCGTCGCTTATTTTTGTGGCGATCGTTCGGGCTTGCGGAACACGTATGTTGGTATAACTCTTTGGCCAATTAGTTCATGAATGTTTGGGCAATTTTTAAGGTCGTTGGTTTTCTGGCATTATTTGTACGCACAATCATAACATAGTCACATAGTTCGCTACACATAACTACATTACAAACATGGATTTGAAAATTAAATATGTCACGTAGTTTATAATAGGCTTCTATGGGTAGTCATTTGCGCCTGGCTTGGTACCGCTTCTATCGTAGATCCAACACATGCCCCGGTCGAGGTAGTGTCTTCAACAGACGAATTTCGCTCAAGAGGCCAACCCGCAAGTGCAAGCCAAGGGGGCATGCAGGCGAGAGGGACCTAATGAGCGAGCGATTGGGTTCGGGATAGGTGTACTACCTGCACAAGTACCGAGTGGGAAACATGTGCGGCGTATGCACCCCCCTGTTGGCGAAAAAAAGGTATCCTTAGTCCCAACTCCCGAGGGAGCCGAGATTCGTTATGCGGTTCTGCCCGTTCACATTAATATGCTGATTTTCAGGTCCTCCCAACTTGATGGGGAAATAAACGCGGGGTAGGATCGTTTCACCCTTCGGCTATTTTGATTACCTACAAGCACGAGTATTTCCTTCACTATCCCCAGTGGAGTCGCCACTGTGAGGGGGTCGAAAAAGCACGAGGCTAATGCGTGACCTTGTCCCTCGTGGGTGTGACGATTCTTTTTGTCAAATCAAGTGTAATTGGATTTCCTGTGAGTTTACACCCAATTGACTAGTAATATAGGAGTCGCCATTCAGATTTTAACAACAATGAGAAAAACTGACAAAACCCGGTTATCGTGACATAAAGGGAGTGCAATTATGTTTGACCACGACGGCCGTAGGTTCCCTTGTGATCCCTGGTGTGGGGATCTCTCAACATACACCCGCAAGGTAGAGATTGAGGGTTCGGGGGACTGTAACTACCGAGAGGAGTACTTCGCTCGTCGATAACTCCAGAGGCAGGATATCCTTACTAGCTCAGCATAAATAATTGAAGGGACATGCGTTAACTATTAAACTAATCTGAGTTGATTTTAGCAATATGCAACATATAATACTAGATCGATCGCGATTATCTGATTTAGATAGCATTAAGGGACCTAGCATGATAATCCAATTTCCCAAAAAATATTATATTTGTTAGGCGTGGTAGAACAATCAGATTTAGTTAGTTTAACAGTTCATAAAAAGGGCGAGGAAAGCAATTAAATCATCGAGAAGGGGCACATTACGACGCACCCTTGAGAGGTGCGTCACGGTTCTCAGAAAACTAACCACTTTGACTTTGCTATTTCTCCTTTTTATTTAACGAATCTCAATTATGGGACAGGATACGTTCTGTTCGATTTATGGATCGATTGCGACAGAACGCGTGAACAATTTCGCAGCGTGAGGCTTAGGCTAAGGGTTGGAGTCAATACTCAGAATATGAATTGTGTGTGTTGTGTTTCACGTCGATTTTGGGGCTGTATTTATAGGGAAGAGTTCGTGGAAACATAGAAATGCAGAGTTCTAATCCAAAAAGAATTAGGAAAAAACACATCCCAGGTATTTTCAGCGCCCAAGGCTGGGCGTCAAAGATTTCGGCGCCCAGCTCTGGGCGTTGAAAATAGGATCCAGGCAATTTCAGCGCCCAGGGCTGGGCGTTGAAATTGCTGTTTGGGCCGTTTCTTTGTCAGATTCGGATTCCTAGAATCCGGAGTGTTTGAGACTTAATCGAGTCTTGTAGTGCGTATCAATTTCATGACGGAATGCGTCTGGGCCCGTTACGAACTCTAGGCTCGTTAGGATTTTAATTAATACGTAACTCTTATTTCCGAATCATATTAGGAATAGGATTCTTGCAGTTTTCTATCTCATTTAGGATTTATGTTGGAGTGCAACACCTAATTCTGACAGGTTTCTATCTTTTATGAATTGCCACTTTTAGAAGCTACCCTTTACGGTAGTTACTATTTTTAGCAGGTTTCCATAAATAGCAGGTTTCTATAAATAGCAGGTTTCGGGTGAAACGAGAAGGGTGATTGAGATTCGTTATTTTATAGGAGATGCGTTGTCAAGTGGAGATTTATGTTTTCATCATCGAACCTTCCCTTTCGGGAATGGGGACAAAAGTAGGTGTCTACATCCGGCCGAACAGAATTGACGAGCAATAATAATAAGTTATAGAAATTACAATTAATTAATCAACTAATCAAGTTCACAATTAATCTCAATCATGCATTCATGGATCCCCTAAACCCTAGAAATTAAACTACTCACTCATAATAACGAATAACAAAGCAATCAATATAATAGAAAACATGATCAAAAGCAATTAATAAAGCAAAATAGAAATCAATACCTAAATGAAGAACAAAAGGATGAAATAAAAATTGAAGCCTTGATTGAAATTAAAAATAAGTGTTTGGAACAATTTAGAGAGAAAACTCAAATAAAACTAAGTACCAATACTAGAATGAAAAAGATCCCACTAAAAATAAAAGGGCTAGTATTTATAATTTGCCCAAAATACAAGCCCAAAAACCGGAAATAAAACACGCGCATAGTGCAGGAGGTTGGCGTCGCCCGATCGGGCAGCGCTTCGCCCGATTGGGCGAACTGCTCGATAGTCGGCCCGATCGGGCCAAATTCCGCCCGATCGGGCGGTTGCGAAAAGTTCACAGCAATGCCCAGAATGCCCGCCCGATCCGGACCGGGCGAAGCCCGCCCGATCGGGCGCGTGTTGAAGACTTTAATTCCTTATATTTTCGCCCGGTCATCTCATTTCGCCCTCAGCTCAAAGGGAGATTTGCAAAAGTCATGATCCTTCGCCCATATCACCGAGTCTAACTCCCAGGGCTCAACCGTAAGCATCTAAGGCTCCCGAAAGTCGACGATAGTGGTCCCGAACTTCCTCTGGCTCGTTAGTGTCCTAAATCACCATGAAACGGTCTAAAAAAACCAATTTCTCACTAAATAATCCTGAAACTCAAGGCACACTCAATAACACAGATTAGTACTAAAAACAGCTCCTAAGAGCTCATTTGATGCATAAAAGTACTAAGGGACGGGGGTAAAAACTTTATATAAACACACATATCAGTGCCCTGCAGTCCAAGGTAAGATTACTATAGGTCCTAGAAATCGGATAGTTGGAGTTTACAAGAGATACAACCACTTTGCAATCAGATATCAACAACGCCCTTTCTCATCTTTGTTGGGCTACCATCTGTAGGCCTTGTATTATGGCTAAGAGTTAAACCATGAGACTCGAGTCTTGTAATATCTCGTATTTTTCGGAATTTATAAATATATTTTAATGTATTTATAAAGTATTTTGCGAATTTTAGAAATTTAAATTGCATTTAATATTGATTTAAATGTATTTTTATTTAAATAAAATAATTATTATTTTTATTAAACCCGAAATGTTTTAAATGAATTTATTATTTGTTACCGGGAATTTATTGGACCATATTTTAATAGTTTTAAATTAAATGTAAGCCCGATTCGTTCAGTTGGTGAACCCAACAGAGTTTTTAATCATTTAATCCTAAAGCAAACCCAATTGTGCAAAGCCCAATGTCAAACCCTTAAACCTAATCCCAACAGGGATTAAGAACCCATAAATACAACCCTCACATTAATTATCCCCACATAATATTCAGAATTTTCTCTCTCCTCCCCTTTCTCTCTTTCTCTCATGTCTCTCTTTGGCCTGTCGCCCCTCACCCGCACAGCACGAGCACGCTGCTCGTTGTGCCTTGTGCCTTTGTGCACCAACGCTCGTTGCCCCTATCACACAACACTCGTGCACTCTGTCGAGTGTTGTTGCGCAGCTGCTTGTGTTGTCGCGTGCCCTGCCACACACACCCGCACACTCTCTTCCTCTCACTCGTGCACGCGAGCCTTGCTGCCCGCGCTGCTCGTGCCTTGCTGCTGCCCCTGCTCGACGCCGCACCCCACACGCAACACACGCACATCAAGTGTGTGTTGTGTGTATTGTTTTTATTTCGGTTAGTTCTTTTTGCGCCCAATCACATTCAATTCGTGATTGTACCGTGCTAGAGGCCGGTTTGGTATAATTCTCTTCTTCCTTGCCTATTCTATTTTCTGATTTAATAAAGTAATAAAGTGTTGACTTTTTAAAGTAATAAACATGGTTTGGTATATTTTCTGATTTAATAAAGTGTTGACTTTTTAATGTTTTAAAATGACTTTTAATGATTATTTAGGGTTAGGGTTTTAAACCCAATTTAACGGTCAATTGATTTACATAAAATAAAGTTAGTTTCAATTATGGAAATTAAATCTAATTTTCAGATTTAATTCAAAGTTTTAAAAGTGTTGTTTTAATGATTTTTAAAGACAGAAAATTAATATTTTCATACTAGGACTTTAATTTTAAAGTGAGAGTATTATTTTAACTATGGGCAACCTATTTCTAATTAAATCAAAGGTTTTAAAATGTATAAAAGTTGCTGGAAATTTAGTGGACACGGATAATAACAAAGTTTTATTATTTTAATCATAGGAGTTGATTTCTAGCTTTGAGTCGCAAAGTGTCCCCGTACTTAGATATTCGAGGTACGTACATGCCTAGGGTGACCACCGATTACATTAGGATTATGTGATGATTATTAATTGTGAATCATGTGACTTGAAGTACTATTGAATTCATGTTTGACGTTGTGAATAAGCATGGTATGGATTATTGTTGAATTATGAAGCCTATGTGAACAGTCATGTTGTGATCATTTATAATCGCTGAATTATGTTAAACATGTTTTTCAAGTTTATATGCATGTATGAATGTTTCTGTAATATCCCGATTTTAAACAACTCTTAATTAAATAATAAATTATATTTTGTTAGCTTATTTATCTGTTTAATTTCTTCTAATAATTAAAATGAGTATTTTTAAATATAGATTGATTTTTTATGATTAAAATGCTATGTTTAAATAAAAAAAAGTATTTTTGGTTTTTCAAAAGAGTAAATAAATGATGAAAGCTGCTAATCCTCTTCATTTGGAAAACACGTGTCCTTCCCTTCAACCTCTTCTATTTCGTTTCATCTAGATCAAAAACCAGAACATTGAAATGTTCATCTAAAATCAATTGGAAATTTGGAACTAGAAACCCCAATGCCTCTTATTCCCTTCTCGCTCCTCTAAAACCCATCTCACTCATAAATTCTATCTTCTCTATCGTTGACGCTTCTATTTGCTAAAATATCTCCAGCATGAAATATCTTTTAGCTATTATTTCCTTCACAAAAGTTGTAGCCTTTGAAAAGTTAACCAATTTAGCATCAAAAATAACTCGATTTGGAACTCTGAGCTAGGAGATATGGTCTTCCAAAACTCACAGTTGATGTTGCCAACGTGTTGTTGCTATTGCTCTGTCTTCCTTGTTACTTCTCACTTCCCGAAGTTCTTTGTTGTGTTATTCGCTTCTAAAGGGCAAAGGTATTATTATTGGCCTAAGCTTTATTTTTTTAGTTGGGTTTAAAAAGCCTTGAATTTCAGTTTTAGTTAAGAATTAAAAACTATGAGTTTCTTATTCGGTTTTCGGGAGTCAAGTTATTGATTTTGTGTTATTGGTTGTGAGGTAAATTGTTGGTGATTAATTTATTGAGTTCAAGATAAAATTGGTGGTCAAGATTATGGGTTTTCATGGGAGATTAAAGTGTATCGTTCTTGGAGATTATTAAGGAAAATGCTTATTGTACTGAGGTAACTTTTATGTTCAGCAAAATATATTTATGCCCTTGTGTGTTTGAAATTATTTTTTATATATGATCATATATCCATTGCCATGAATTTCATGAATTGCATTTATATTGGATTGTTAATTAATTTGATTGATATTGTGAAATTGTTTATGGTATTGTTCAGAAATAATTTGTCTATTAAAATAGATTTCGAAATGATATCGTAAATAAAAATGTGATTCGTATTTGTTTGGCTGGAATTGGATTATGAACGGATATGGAAAAGTAGGCATGGTATAGGCGGAGGAAAGATTCTAAAAATTAAGCTAAGACCGGAATGGTCGAATATAAGTGATGCGTTGTGTTTGAAATTAAAGCAAGACCGGAATGGTCGAATATACATGATAAGTTTTGTTTTGTGATAATTAAGATACCGTGTATCCAAAGCCTGTCCTTACCACTGATTTGTGAAGGGAACGATCAATGCCAGCTATACGTTTTTTAAAGTTACCAAAGTCTATTTCCGAACAATGGCTAAGTTATATTTTGAAAACTCTTTGAACAGATGGTTTGAAATAAAAACGGTTTTAACGGGCTGAAGTAAAGGTTACGAGTTTTCCACTCATTTTGGAATTTTTGTTTTTCTATGTCTTTCTCTTTGTAAGAAGGTTATGTGGAAGCTCGGGTGGGATTCAAATGGAGCTTGATTGTATTTAAGGATTCAAATTATGTGTTATATATTAAGGTTGTATTTATTTGTGAGATTAGTTTATGAATTGTTGTAAGTGTGGTTGTGAGTTAATGGTTTGTTATTTATTCAAGGATTATTCATTTGATTTATTTAAGGTTATTTTGTGGGCCCATAACCCACAGGTCCAAGATCGCGCTTAATTAAGATTAAGGTTAATTTTTCCGCTGCATATTAAGAGTTAATCGTGATCATTAAGGGTTAAGTGTTCTTTATTAACAGCTCGAAAGAGCGGGCTGTTACACATGGTATCAGAGCGGACCTGCAATGGTATGCCGAGTCATTAGATGACTTAGGTACATAGTAGGGAAAAATATCTATGGGATTAGTTGTGGTTAATTAAGGATATTAGATATGGAAGTTTGAGGATTGAAATATGTGAGTATGAGTTGCTCAGGGAGAGTTGAGATTTGAATTTGGGGTAATGATTTGACGGAACTAGGAAAGGTATACAAGTTAAGGATTTTGTTGTTGATGTTTGGAGATTTGAACGAAATATCGATCTGAGAGTTAGTTAATGGTTGAGTTAGTATGAGTTTTGCTTAGCTTTGTTTGCTTTATATGATTCTTTATTTGCTTTTTATGATTCTTTGTTTTTAAACGATCTAAAAGTTTCTATTTTCATATTTTCAGGAAGAAATTTATTTTAAGGGTGGTAGTATGTAATAGCCCGATTTTAAGCAACTCTTAATTAAATAATAAATTATATTTTATTAGCTTAATTATCTGTTTAATTTCTTCTAATAAAATGAGTATTGTTAAATATAGATTGATTTTTTATGATTAAAATATTATGTTTAAATAAAAAATGAAAATTTGTAATTATTAATCCAACCTTTGCCCGGTTTTCTTTAATTAAGCCTACCTATGCGATATTTCTAAATAATCCAACCTTTATGACCCAACTACTATTATTAAGCCCGGATGACCGATTACCTGCTACAAAGTCAAGGAAAATTTGTAATTATTAATCCAACCTTTGCCCGACTTTCTTTAATTAAGCCTACCTATGCGATATTTCTAAATAATCCAACCTTTATGACCCAACTACTATTATTAAGCTTGGATGACCGGTTACCTGCTACAAAGTCAACGTTTTTAAAAATGTTGACAACCTAAAGTTGGTTTCCCTTCTAAATATTGGACACGTCATCATCACTTACCCCCTAAACAAGGATTTCATTTTTTTATCCAAAAAACCCTTAACCCTTCTCTTCTCTGTACCGTGTTTCAATTCCTCTCTCCTCCATTACTGCTGCTTCAACCACAATTGTACTGGTTCATGACATCATCAGCGATTTTCTTGTGGAAATAGGTGATTTCATCCACGCGCATTCAAATTTCGTCTCCAAAATCGTACAATTGAAGGTGAACTTACGAACCTTAGCGTTTTTGTTCCTTTTTTGGTAAACTTTGAATTTTGGGCTTCCTTGATGGTCAGTTCGTAAAAACCCGAGATGTTGCAATAATATAGTTTTTTTTTATGTTGTGGGATGTTGGTTATTGTGGTCTTGTTGAAAATTTAGAAAGAAAAAAAACCTTGAATTTGAAGAAGATCCCGATCCAACAGGCAATTGCTTTACCCCAGCCATAACAATTGCTGATTATTTTTGATGAACTTCGAATGGAGAGGTATGAGGGATCGACAATGGTGGAGAAGATGTAGAAGAGAAATAATGGAGAGGAGTGCAGAGATGAAGCAGAAAATCGCAGAGGAGAGAGGAACGAAATATAAAATAGCAATTAAAGAAAATAAGGGGAAAAAAAATTGTTATATGTCACGTAAGGGTGAATACCGCCTATAGCAGGTTAGTGACTTGTTAGGCTTAATAATAATAGTTGGGTCATAAAGTTTGGATTATTTAGAAATATCGCATAGGTAGGCTTAATTAAAGAAATTCGGGCAAATGTTGGATTAATAATTACAAATTTTCCAATAAATAAAAGTATTTTTGGTTTTTCAAAAGAGTAAATAAATGATGAAAGCTACTAATCCTCTTCATTTGGAAAACACGTGTCCTTCCCTTCAACCTCTTCTATTTCGTTTCATCTAGTTCAAAATCCAGAACATTGAAATGTTCATCTAAAATCAATTGGAAATTTGAAACTAGAAACCCTAATGCCTCTTATTCCCTTCTCGCTCCTCTAAAACCCATCTCACTCATAAATTCTATCTCCTCTATTGTTGACGCTTCTATTTGCTAAAATATCTCCAGCATGAAATATCTTTTAGCTATTATTTCCTTCACAAAAGTTGTAGCCTTTGAAAAGATAACCAATTTAGCCTCAAAAATCACTCGATTTGGAACTCTGAGCTAGGAGATATGGTCTTCCGAAACGCACAGTTGATGTTGCCAACGTGTTGTTGCTATTGCTCTTTCTTCCTTGTTACTTCTCACTTCACGAAGTTCTTTGTTGTGTTATTCTCTTCTAAAGGGAAAAGGTATTATTATTGGCCTAAGCTTTATTTTTTTAGTTGGGTTTAAAAAGCCTTGAATTTCAGTTTTAGTTAAGAATTAAAAACTATGAGTTTTTTATTCGGTTTTCGTGAGTCAAGTTATTGATATTGTGTTATTGGTTGTGAGGTAAATTGTTGGTGATTAATTTATTGAGTTCAAGATAAAATTGGTGGTCAAGATTATGGGTTATCATTGGAGATTAAAGTGTATCGTTCTTGGAGATTATTAAGGAAAATGCTTATTGTACTGAGGTAACTTTTATGTTCAGCAAAATATATTTATGCCCTTGTGTGTTTGAAATTAATTTTTATATATGATCATATTTCCATGGCCATGATTCATGAATATCATGTATTGCATTTATATTGGATTGTTAATTAATTTGATTGATATTGTGAAATTGTTTATGGTATTGTTCGGAAATAATTTGTCTATGAAAATAGATTTCGAAATGATATCGTAAATAAAAATGTGATTCGTATTTGTTTTGCTGGCATTGGATTATGAACGGATATGGAAAAGTTGGCATGGTATAGGCGGAAGAAAGATTCTAAAAATTAAGCTAAGACCGGAATGGTCGAATATAATAAGTGATGCGTTGTGTTTGAAATTAAAGCAAGACCGGAATGGTCGAATATACATGATAAGTTTTGTTTTGTGATAATTAAGATACCTTGTATCCAAAGCCTATCCTTCCCACTGATTTGTGAAGGGAATGATCAATGCCAGCTATACGTTTTTAAAGTTACCAAAGTCTATTTCCGAACAATGGCTAAGTTATGTTTTGAAAAGTCTTTGAACAAATGGTTTGAAATAAAAACAGTTTTAACGGGCTGAAGTAAAGGTTACGAGTTTCTACTCATTTTGGAATTTTTTTTCTATGTCTTTCTCTTTGTAAGAAGGTTATGTGGAAGCTCAGGTGGGATTCAAATGGAGCTTGATTGTATTTAAGGATTCAAATTATGTGTTATATATTAAGGTTGTATTTATTTGTGGGATTAGTTTATGAATTGTTGTAAGTGTGGTTGTGAGTTAAAGGTTTGTTATTTATTCAAGGATTATTCATTTGATTTATTTAAGGTTATTTTGTTGGCCCATAACCCACAGGTCCAAGATCGTGCTTAATTAAGATTAAGGTTAATTATTCTGCTGCATATTAAGAGTTAATTGTGATCATGAAGGGTTAAGTGTTCTTTATTAACTGCTCGAAAGAGCGGGCTGTTACAGTTTCACATGCAAGTATTATGTTTATGTGTAACACCCTAATAATTCATTGCTTTTTATAAAACATTTTCCAACTTAAAACACAGGAATTACCAAGATATTACTGCCACCGTGATAACGGCTAAGGCTATTTACCAGAATTGCGCAGCGGAATTAACTAACTTTCAAAACATAAATAAATAGTTAATGGTCATTAAAACAAACTGGAACCATCAAGGCCCAAAACCAAAGTAAAAGTATTTTAAAATCCATTAACTATAAGTAGTAGTCATGACTAGAAATAGAGTTTATAAAATACGGAAGAATAAAACTCTCAACTCGAATCCCATGATAACTTCTCCCGCAAGTTATCTCTACAAACCTGCTTTATTGAAAATCTACTCCCCAACAACGCAAATGCAATTGATGGATCATCATAGGTTCATTTAGGCAAAGGCCATGACCAGAAGACATGAAGCACGAAGTCAGCAAAAGCTGAGTACGAACAAGCTAGAATAACATTCTATCCTAACATGCTTCACTCGACAAATTAAATAATCCACATGCAAAAGCCATGTAATAAACAGAAAAACATGGAGACAAGACTCGACACCTGACACGACTCTTGACTCACAGATTAATAAAAAGTAGCTTCGAACGGGTAAAGTAAAGTATCCTCAAAAGGAAAGAAAAGGGTGATGGGAGCCAACCATACACCAAAATAAGTCGGGCTACTACCGACAGTCGGTCCATATCGACAGGAATTCCAATGCACAACGGCATAAAAGAAGAATGAAACAACGTCTTGTATCATTCTAGGAGTATAAGTTTTCCGGCAAGACTCCCCCCATTCTTCATACTCAAGGTATATACGTTCCAAGAGTTTTGAATCTCTTTGGGTTGCACTTTACATTAATTAGTATATTATGTTCAAGGCGACTCAAAACACAACGTACAAACATTTGAACAATTAAACAATTCAACAATCACACTTCATTATTTTTATTCTTTAGGACTTGCGATCAAACATAGACTCAAGTGAAATTACTCCCATTGTTCCTTCTCAAAAACACTGTTTGGGATAACCCGACATTGCCTATTAACAAGCGGGGTGTGCCCTTAGCACGAATTGTCCTTAATTCAATTCACATACGCTCTAACATATTCTACCCCTTGGTAGAATATATATTGCTCACTGGCAATATTTGTCTGGCTCAATAATTATGCTAGACATCCTGTACTATAGCATAACAATAATAACAACTTGCATGCGCAATACTCATACATGCAAACCAACTTGAACAACATGCTTGACATAATTCAACGATTATACAAGTCCATAACATGATAGTTCAATAGAATCTATAAAGCATAACTCAATTCATTAAATGCTCGTTCACATAGATTCAACAATAATAATAACATGCTCGTTCTCAATATCAAACATGAATTCATAATAACATACTCATTCCCAATCATCAAACATGAATTCATTATAACATATAAGTTCACATGATTCGCATTCAATACACTTCACAAAGTCCTCAAGGGATGGGTGGTCACCCTACTCTTGTACGTACCTGGAATACCTAAGTACGGGGGCCACTGTGCGAATCACGACTCACTAGAAATCAACTCCTATAAACAAAATAAGAGAACTAAATTATTATCCATGTTTAATAAATTTCCAGCAACTATTTAAGATTCTAAAACTCTTAGTTTAATTAGAAATTAATCATTAATCGTTGATTTAATAGTCTCAAATAGTCAACTCAAGCCTTAACATAAAAACATTGACTTTTTAGCTTTAAAACCATTAAAAACCAACTTTTTAAAGCTTATAAACAATCTGAAAATTTTAGTTGATTCCCATAATTTAAATTGTCATTAAATTATGTGAATCAATCGCTTAATTAATTTGAAACCAAAACCCTAACAATAGTTTACTCCAAGAACATGTTTTGACTTCAAAAATCAACACTTTATAAATTTTTTAAATCTGAAAATTATAAATTCAATCATCAAAACCAATCTCTTTAATTTAAATATGACAATAAACCAATACGGTGTTCATAACCGTTCTAATCAATTTATATAACCCAAATTATTAAATAATCATAATAATTAAAACAATTTAAAAACTGAAATTAAAGTTTAAAAAGTATACAATTGATTATCACCAATCAACAACACACACACCTACAACAATTGATGTGTTGTGTGTGTGGGGCGTCGAGCAACAACACAACAGCACGCACCGCAGCACGCAAGCAGCGCGACAGCGCGCAACAAGGGCGAGAGAGGAGAGGGCGCTGGCGCGGGGCACTCGACACAAGAGCAGTAGCGAGCACGAGGCTCTGCGCTGCGGGGCTGCGGGGAGGGACGAGGCACACGCGACACACAGTAGCAGCGAGGGCGCTGCGCTGCGGGACGAGGCAAGGAGAGAGGGGCAGCGAGGGCTTGCGGGCACGAGGCTGGGCACGAGTGCCTTGGGCTGCAAGCAAGGCTGGTCGGACGAGAGGAGAGGGTGCCGCAAGGAGAGAGAAAAAGAGGAGAGAGAGGGAGTGCTGAAATTTTTGTGAGGGTTTAATGAGAGGGTCTATTTATAGTTTTTCTCTCCTATGCATGTGGGCTAGGTTATGGTAGTTTGAGTTGGGCTTATTTCCGGGATCAATTCATTAAACTCCTTGCAAGATTTGTTGGGTTTGATCATGGAAAATCAACTGGGCTTTAATTAAATTAAATTCGTTTTCGAAATACGACCCAACAAATCCCGATTAAATAAATACATTGAATTTATTTAATAAAAATACGATTTTCGAAATAATTAATATTTAAATTAATTAAAAAAATAAAAATCATTTAATCCTCATTAAATGGAATTCATTTATAAAAATACTTTATAAATATAATAAAATATATTTATAATTATAGAAAAGTACGAGGTATTACATTATGCTATTGTATGGAATGTCTAGCATACTTTGAGCCAAGTGTTCGTACCTCGTTGCACTCTTTATACTGCCCCGTCTGTAGGGTATGTTTGGGAAGTCTATGTGAATTGAACTAAGGACTATTCGTGCCTTGTGCACACTCGGCTTGTTAACTGGCAATGTCGGGTTATCTCAATAGTATATAGAGAAGGAACAATGGGAGTAATATCATTTGAGTCATGTGTTTGATCACAAGTCCTAAAGGATTAAAATGAAGTGTCATTGTTTTGTTGCTTGTATTTTATGACTTGTTGTTGTGTCTTGAGTTCACCTTGTGAATAAAATATTAATTAACGTAAAGTGCAACCAGAACGAGCTTCAAAACTCTTGGAACGTATATACCTTGAGTATGAATAATGGGGGGAGTCTTGTCAGAAAACATGTACTCCTTGAATGATATAAGACGTTGTTTCATTTTTTCTTTTAAGTGCGGGAATTCCGTTGGTATGGCCCGACAGTTGGTATGGCCCGACATTTATTTATTATTTTGGTGTGTGGTTGGCTTCCAACATCCTTCCTTTCATGGATACTTTCTTTTACCCGTTCGAAGCTAATTCTTAATTAATCTGCGAGTCAAGAGTCGTGTCAAGTGTTGAGTCTTGTCTCCATGATTAGTTGTTATTAAATGACTTTTGCATGTGGATTATTATATTGTTGAGTGAAGCATGTTAGACTAGGATTTCATTCTAGCTTGTTCGCACTCAGCTTTCGCTGACTTCGTGCTTCATGTTTCCATTGGTCATGGCCTTCGCCTTAATGACCCTATATATGATGATCCATCATTGCATTTGTGTTGGGGAGTAAATTTTAAATAACAGGTTTGTAGAGATAACTTGTGGGAGAAGTTATCGAGCATGGGATTGAGTTTGAGAGATTGTTTTCTCTTCTGCATTTATAAACTCTCTTATTTTTATAGCCATGACTACATAAACTATTTAATTATTAGTTAATGGATTCTAAATGTTTTTTTTTCGGCCGTAACGGTTCCAATTTGTATGGAGGCCATTAACTATTATTATGTTTGAAAGTTAGTTAAATTCCGCTGCGTAATTCTGGTAAATAGCCTTAGCCGTTATACGGTGGCGGTAATATCTTGCTAATTCCTTATTTTAAGTTGGAAAAAGGTTTTATAAATATAAGGAATTATTAGGGTGTTACAAGTCTGCCATGGCTTTGCTCTTAAAGCCCATAATTCAGTGTCATTGGGAGTTCTGTGTTATACCTACAATACCAGTAGAGAGTCTTGTTTCCATGCAACATCTATGTTCAGTTTGATAACATCGGGACTTCTCTAGCACGAAAATTATTTTTGGCGAAGGAAAAATAGGCGTGGGATTTCTTGCGCGAAGCTCTGCGCGTAAGAGAGATCTCACGCGCAGAGCTGGGCGCAAGAATACGGTTGCGCCAGCTCGCAAGCGCGTGCTTTACTTTGTGCGCAGTTGCAAGCCTTATTGTGCTTCTTTGTTGCCAGAACAGTGCAAAAGAATTCTCACGCAGGGGCTTGCACGTGAGTATTCTTTAGCGCAGGGCGGACATGCGTGAAACTTATTATTGCGCCTAGTTCCATCACCGTGTCCCTAATTTCGTTTCTTTTTAATCGATTCGTAGCTAAATTGTTTATTTTCCAATGTTTTAAGCACTTTTATTAGTTAATTTAACATCGTTGACTTTAAAGTTTGCGTTTAGTCGATTTGTTTCCCACATAGCACATAATCTCTACATGAAACTAACAACGAGCATTATTGTGCGGAATTTGAAAATATGCACATTTAATTTTATGTAAGTCTCTATGGTCAATAATAGGATGGGTGTCAAAAAAGGTACCAAATCTATTGCTAGTTCCCCGAAAATCTTCTGTTAAAGTTGTCGGGTTCATGACAAATTTTATCAAGGCTTATCTGGTAATATGAGATAAGCGATTCGATTTGGGTGGATGTGCTATGATGCGAATGTGCCAAGTGGACAACATCCGACACGCGTGCTCCCCCCGGGGCTAGTAGGTATCCTTAGTCCCGACTTCTGAGATGAAACATGCCAAGGAAGCAATAATTCAGTGTGGGTCTGGCCGGTTCTGTCTTGTTTAATTGTGTACATTGAAATTTTAGATCTTCCCAACTTAATATGGAAATAAACACGGTGTAGCGGTAGATTTTTCTCTTGGGCTAGGTCCCCTTACTACTTGCGCAAGTATTTCAATAAACTCCCTAGTGGAGTCGCCACTGTGAGGAGGGTCGGAAAAGACGGATTTAGGGTCTTTCCTTACTTCTTCCCTCGCGGATGTGTGACAAGCAATATTAAGTAAAATCGGACTAACTGTGGGCAATTTGCCTCTTTTTACTAGTTTGTGGAGTCGCCATCCAGATTTACAAAACTGGCAAAACCTGGTTATTATGATACGTGCGTACAAGCTTGTGAGGCCCAAGCACACGTAATTGAGCACAACGGCCTTAGGTTCCCTTGTGATCCTTGGTGTGGAGATCGAGATCTGTAGACACCTACTTTTGTCCCCATTCCCGAAAGGGAAGGTTCGATGATGAGAACATAAATCTCCACTTAACAACGCATCTCCTATAAAATAACGAATCTCAATTCCCCTTTTCATTTCACCCGAAACCTGCTATTTATAGAAACATGCTATTTATGGAAACCTGCTAAAAATAGTAACTACCGTAATGGGTAGTTGTTGAAAGTGGCAAGTCATAAAAGATAGAAACCTGTCAGAATTAGGTGTTGCACTCCAACATAAATCCTAAATGAGATAGAAATTGCGAGAGAATCCTATTCCTAATACGATTCGAAAATAAGAGTTACGTATTAATTAAAATCCTAACGAGCCTAGAGTTCGTAACGGGCCCAGATGCATTCCATCATAAAATTAATACGCACTAAAAGACTCGATTAAAGTCTCATACACTCCGGATTCTAAGAATCCGAATCTGACAAAGAAACGGCCCAGACCCTATTTTCAACGCCTGGCTCTGGGCGCTGAAATTACCTGGGACGTGTTCTTTCCTAATTTCTCGTGGATTAGAGTTCTACAATTCTATCTTTCCACGAACTCTTTTCTATAAATAGGGCCCTAAGTTCGACGTGAAAAAAAACACAACACACAATTATTATTCTGAGTATTGACTCTAAACCCCTAAGCCTAAGCCTAAGCCTCACGCTGCAAAACTGATCACGCGTTCGGTCGCAATCGATCCAAAAATCGAACAGAACGTATCCTGTCCTGTAATTTGAGATTCGTTAAATAAAAGGAGAAATAGCAAAGTCAAAGTGGTTAGTTTTCTGAGAACCGTGACGCACCTCTCAAGGGTGCGTCGTAATGTGTCCCTTTTCCATGGTTTAATTGCTTTCCTCGCCCTTTTTATGAACTGTTAAACTAATTCAATCTGATTGTTCTATCACGCCTAATAAAGATAATATGTAGGGAAATTGGATTATCATGATAGGTCCCTTAATACAATCTAAATCAGATAATCGCGCTCGATCTAGTACTATATGTTGCATATTGTTAAAATCAACTCAGATTAGTTTGATAGTTAACGCATGTCCCTTCAATTATTTATGCTGAGCTAGTAAGGATATCCTGCCTCTGGATTTATCAAAGAGCGAGTACTCCTCTCGGTAGTTACAGTCCCCCGGACCCTCAATCTCTACCTTGCAGGTGTATGTTGAGAGATCCCCACACCAGGGATCACAAGGGAACCTACGGCCGTCGTGGTCAAACATAATTGCACTCCCTTTATGTCACGATAACCGGGTTTTGTCAGTTTTTCTCATTGTCGTTAAAAACTTAATGGCGACTCCTATATTACTAGTCAATTGGGTGTAAACTCACAGGAAATCCAATTACACTTGATTTGACAAAAAGAAACGTCACACCCACGAGGGACAAGGTCACGCATTAGCCTCGTGCTTTTTCGACCCCCTCACAGTGGTGACTCCGCTTGGGACAGTGAAGGAAATACTCGTGCTTGTAGGCAATCAAAATAAACGAAGGGTGAAACGATCCTACCCCGCGTTTATTTCCCCATCAAGTGGGGACGACCTGAAAATCAGCATATTAATGTGAACGGGCAGAACCGCATAACGAATCTTGGCTCCCTCAGGGAGCTTGGACTAAGGATACCCATCGCCAACCGGGGGGTGCATTCGCTTCGAATGTTGTCCACTCGGCACTTTCGCTAGTAGTACACCCGTCCCAAACCCAACCGCTCGCCCATTAGGTCCCTCTCATTGGTGCATGCCCCCTTGGCTTACATCTTGATTGGCCTCTTGGGCGAAATTCGTCTGTTGAAGGCACTACCTCGACCGGGGCATGTGTTGGATCTGCGATAGAAGCGGTACCAAGCCAAGCGCAAATGCTACCCATAGAAGCCTATCATAAACTACATGACATATCATTATTGCCTCATGATGTAATGTTAGTTATGTGTAGCGAAATATGTGATTGTGTGTGACAAACAATGTTAGAAAACCAACGACCTTAAAAATTTCCCAAACGTTCATAAACTAATTGGCCAAAGAGTTATACCGAAATACGTGTTCCGCAAACCCGAACGATCTCCACAAAAAAAAGCGACATTCGGGATGACCCGTAACGAATCCCACAAACGCTGCACAACGCGTAAAGGACGTTATAAGGCAAGCACGCAAAATTAAAGTCGCAAAACAAAAGTAGACGAAAGCAGAAAACGAGAACCAGCCAGGGACGCATTTTCAACGCCCCTGGCTGGGCGCCATAATTTCTCACGCCCTAATGGTCATTTGCTGAAGTTGCTGCCTGGACTTTTGGTCAGGCGCAGCAGCCTCGGTGCCCGCGCAAAAAAATATGTAGCAAAAAAAAACCATTCGTAAAAAATTGCTGCAAGGGCGTATGAAAAGCACTCGATTCTTAAAGCGACTAAAAA
Organism: Spinacia oleracea; assembly: GCF_020520425.1. Taxonomy (NCBI): domain Eukaryota; kingdom Viridiplantae; phylum Streptophyta; class Magnoliopsida; order Caryophyllales; family Amaranthaceae; genus Spinacia; species Spinacia oleracea. The sequence continues at coordinate 18,222,589 of NC_079488.1, forward strand.
AATATATATAAATAACTCTTCGAGTCGTTGTTAGGCCTCCTACGACGACAATGCTCGGCACCAAAACCGAACATGCCAATAACTATGAATGTCACAATGGGCAAGTGTTTCGAAAATCCAAAGAATGACCAAAAGAAAGAACCAAAAGTGTACCAACAAAAGAAAGAGCGAAAAAACCAATAGAGAAAGTCAAAGCCTAGACTAAGTAATGCTTGAAACTTTGGGGCCTAAACTTTAGCTTATCTTATGCATAGGACTGGTCCTGCCACTTGGTGCCGATCGGGAAATCAAAGGTTAGTGCGTCTCGAAGATACATCGCCAACACCAGGTTTAGTGACTCCAAGCTCCGTCCGTCATCCCTCATTTCAAGGATCTCCGCTTCCCCAACCTCGATTCGCACCCTCAAACATGTCCATCGAAGAATTGCGAGACCAGATGGCCCAAATGACCCAACTCATGGACCAACTGAAAATGGAAAATGAAGCCTTAGCGGCTGCACAAGCCAAAAATGACCTCGATAACGAGAAGAGGATTGAAAAAATGGTCCTACAGCAAACCATGGGGAGCAAGTACTTCTCCCTTGACCCTGAACCTTTTCCTGGCAAACTACCAGAAAAGTTTAGTTCATCTGACTTACCAAAGTTTAAAGCCACGGACAATCCCCGTGATCATCTATTGAGCTTTGTGAATGCTATGAACTTGAAAGGCGTGGACAAGTCCATGTATTTACCTGCCTTTCCTTTGTCCTTGGAACCTGTGCCGCTCAAATGGTACTACCACCAGGACCCTAAGCTCTTCCCCACTTGGGAAGACTTTGTCAATGTCTTCATCAAGCAATACTCGTCGAACATGGATTTTCAAGTCACCATGCGCGAGTTGGAAGTTCTCTTCCAAAAGAAAAATGAAGGTTTCACAACCTACTTTGCTAGATGGAGGGACCAGGCGGCCCAGCTAATCAATAGGCCTCCCGAAATAGAATTGGTCCAAAAATTCATTGACAACCTGGACCCGGCTTACAGACAACACCTTAGGTACCTGGGACTTGACACTTTCAAAAGAGTTTATGATGTGGGAATAAAGATCGAGGATGACCTCGCAAAAAAAATACAAAGTAAACCCGCACACAAAAGCAACGCCTACAATAGGGGCAACACATCCCAAGCCCAAGAAGTCCATGCCGTAGAGGAGACTCCCGCCCGAAGAAACCCTGGAAGATGGGTCCGAGACCGAAAGTTCGCCCCACTCGGGTCGACTTTGGTACAAGCCTTTGAAAGACTAACCAATCAAGGAAAGTTAAGGCCTATAGGCCCCACCCGTGACCCTCCTGTCAAGAACAAATATTGGGTCGAAGGTACTTACTGCAAATTCCATCAAGGAAATAGGCATGACACTGAAAACTGCTGGAACCTAAAACATACGATCCAGGATATGATAGAGGATGAAGTGATACCGCTCCCTAACGTTGGCAAACCCAACAACAACAAAAGCCCACTCGGCTCTTGTCACGTCTCTCTCGACCAACCAGAAAATGAGAACTTCGACCCTACGGTGTATATTACACCTCAAGGTGCACCACTCGCTGTGGTCCCTATGGATCGAATCGAGAGAGGTGTGCGGTGTGTGGGATGATGATGCTGAAGATATCTACCTGTCTCAAGTCTCGGGCCAGGACCTCTTTACTGAAACTTGGCCCGGGTATGCTCTCATTGACACCACCCCTCAGGAACCCGAAGTCGACAATCTCACCCGATCCGGAAGGATATATCAATAGGATATTCGCCCACCTCCTATGGACGATATTCCAGTCAGACAAACTCCTGAGAATGGACGGCACACCACCGTCGCGGAAGTCATTAAAAATCCTCTCTTGAAGCAGCTAAAAAGAACCAAGGCCGAGATTACCATCTGGGACCTCATGTGTACTTCAAAGGAACATCGCGAAAAGCTTATCCGCTCACTTGACCTCATCTCGGTACCTACAGATATCACACCTGACTCATTGGTTAGCCATGTCACGAGAGATGCTGGAGAAAAGGCCATAGTTTTCACTGACAAAGACTTGCCCAAGGAGGGGGGTGCTCATAATAAAGCCCTTTATCTAGTGGTCGGATGCAAAGGACAAAACATCCCCCTAGCGCTCGTAGATAACGGTTCAGCGGTTAACGTTTGCCCATTGCGAACCGCCCATTGCTTAGGGCTAGGAAACGATGACTTCCAAACCTCCACGCAAGGGGTACGAGCCTATGATAACTCTCGAAGGCCTGTGTTGGGAAAAATCAACCTTACCATATAAACCGGGCCTGTGGCACGCACCACAGAGTTTCAAATAATCGACATCAAGCCCACTTTCAACCTCCTCTTGGGGCGACCTTGGCTCCATGACTTAGGAGGTGTGGCTTCTACCTTGCACCAAATGGTTAAACTTAACCATAACGGGGTAATACTGGAAATCCCCGCCCCTCCCCTCGACGTCAATTGTACTATGGTTGGAACGGCCGAAACTGCAGATTACCTTTATGGGTTTCAAATGGATGAAGCAATACAGTTCGTCGAAGATTATGATCCAGCATTCCTAGACCCGCGCGCATCCCGAGTTGTCCCTAGAATGCTGTTAGCTCAAGGTTATTTCCCAGGAACCCCATTGGGCATAAGGAAGAAGGAATGCACATTCCATCCTTTACCCAACAAATCTACTCCCTTTGGCTTAGGCTATGAACCAACGGAGGAAGATATTGCTGACCGCCTGTCTAGGCTACGCCTCAACAAGGCCAAACAAACCACCCTCCTTCCCCCATATCAAAGGACCCTTAACGGGATGTTCGTTCGGGAAGGAGAAGAACACCCATGCTGTGATTTCTCTGAACCCTTCGTTCAGGATGGCTTGCTAAAACCCGGATTTGAAATTTTCCATGACTGCCACACCTTGGATGAGGCACCCCACCTCACCAAGACCAAAATAGTTGAAATATTGGACAACCAGGCTCTATAGACATTGTTTAACGAATCGAGGCCTATGGAGGACGAGACTGTGATGACTACCCTAGCTTTACAAGATGAAGGTTTCGATCCAACCCGGTTAATCTCTCCTGCATCAACACTAGAAGAGATCGAGAACGGATGGGTGAAAACATATCAGTGGGTCAACGCAAAAGGAATAGAATTCAAGATGAGTACCGGTGAAGGACCAAAGTTTTACGAGACTAAACCCAAGGCTTGAGCCATATAGAGCACCATAGTAAAAAGCGCCTAGTAGTTCTTTAGATTGGTAGAAAAAATGAAGGCTTTAGATGGTCCTAAGACCCCTTAGAATATAGGTTAATTTTATTTCAGTGTGTTTTCCTTACTTTCCAAATTAATAAAGGCGTGATATTCCTCCTAAAAACCTTATTTCTAACACTAAAAGAGCACCAAACGTACTTACAAAGAGGCGGCCCACTCTAGGCCCAATAAACAAGGTCCACTCGGTCTTGAATCGTGACATCGAAATTCATCAAACCCCAAAAAGAGAACCACATTATCATATTACCAAAACATAAGGGTCTAACCCATACAACCCAAAGAAAGCAAAAGAAACCATACAAATGTTGCTCAAATAAAAAACTCATAAAAATAAACGCCGCCCCCGTCATCAACACGCACCTCAGCCCACTCAAAAGCCTATACAAAGATCTTCATATCCTCCACACACTAAAGCCATTCTCAAAACTGTTTCAAGTCACGAATAGAAAAAAATTAATCCGGAGAAAAATGCGTCTCACGCTAACAGTCAAAAAAGCCTCCGAAATAGCCTCAAAATTGATTTTAATACGAGTAAAAAAGCAAAAGCACAAAACAAAGAGAAAAGAAATAAGTACAAGAACATGTGAAGCAAAGCGACAAAAAACGACCGCCCAGAAATCACTTTCAGCGCCCAGGGCTGGGCGCCGAAATCTTTGACGCCCCAGCCTGGGCGTTGAAACTCTCTCCCTGCCTAACTTTTTTTTCCCCAGAAAGTGTTCGTCATTCTATCCGCACATAACGGAAAAATAACGAACACTTGGGGGGTACATCACGTATCTAGATATGCGTACCAAAAAAATAGCCGTACAAAAAATAGCCGTACAAAAAACACAGGGAATTTCATTTTTATACACGGCTTACGGCAAAAAACAGCAGACGAAAATAATGATACTTCACTCATTTGACCGATTAAATAACATGTTTCCACCTCAGGGCATATCTATTAAGATCCGGCATCCTAGAACTTATTCTAGCTAGAACTACGCGCGACCTGATTCTAACAAAGATACGTAGGCAATCCTATTTATGGATTCGGTCCAATTAAATAGCAAAATATATATACATTGTGCAAAAGTGTTAGACATATATAAAATATAAAAAAAGGGGGAGAAGCAAAAACGAAAGTAAAAAAAAAAAAATACGCCTTTATTAAAAAATAATAAGAAGGAAAACAAAAGTGCTAAGAAGGAAAAACAAACACAACTGAAATAAACAAAGGGCACCTACACCCTAGCAGGAACTACACTATTCTAGTTCTTCCAGATCATCAAATAAAGTCTTGTAGAGGGCAAGGTTCGCAGGATCCACCCCCACAGTCTTCTGCGCTGCCCCTATATCAATCTCCATAAGAACCGGCTTCTGGACACTAACTTCCAAAGATGCCAAGACTTCAAAAACATTCTCAGTTACAGCCTGCTCAGCCTCAAGGGCACAGACAATGGCGGGAGAAGGATTATCAGCATCAACTAGATTAGTCACTGTTTCTACAGGCGGCTGAGCCTTCCTAACCCATACATTGTTCCGGCGACGATCTCCGCGAGAGCTTGCATTTCTTTTAGCAATGGCAGACCCCTTCATGTTAGGCATCTTCTTAGGCCTAGAACTGGAACGGGGAGGAACTTCCTTTCGCTTTCGATCAGGACGAGCTTTCACAGTCTTAATGCCATGGGTGCGAGGATTGGCAGAATCACGGCCCTCATATCTAACCCGAATACGAGGTATCAAAAGCTCAGCCGACTCCCCATTTCGAGCCTCGGTCCTCACAGCTTTATCATCGGAGCTCATCCACAACTTATAGTTTTCAGAAAGACCCACAAAGCCATTTGTAGTTACGGCCCAACGCGGGAGACCATCATAATACTTAGCCCATGCTTGAACCCGTGCTTGTGAAAAGGCCGCTACTTTAGGTGGTACCATATCAGAAAAGGGGATGGTCTGCCTTAAGCCGTATTGACGCATGACTCGGTAAGGAAAGATATAAATGGGCCGGGATAGCCCCAACAAAGAAACATAAACCGATACATCAGAACCCCCCGTCATAGTAGTCAAACCCCAGCACGGTACCACCCACTTAATAGAACAGATACCATGAGTAAAAAAGGAGGCCCACTCGGCCTCGTCCTGGCCTCGGTGCAAACACTTCCGGTTACCCAAGGCTATAGGGCGATAGTGTTTAGGATCGGCAGGAATTTCTAAGAGCCTAAGTCGTTCCATGAGCCAAATCTGCAAAAACCGGGTACGATCAGATCAAAAAATAATAAATAAACAAACGAAGCCTGGGGCGCAGTTTCAACGCCCAGGACCAGGCGCCGAAAATTCTAACGCCCAGCCCTGGGCGCTGAAACTCAGCTTCAGGCAGGACGAGTAAAAAAGAATGCAAAAAAAAAACATGCGCAAGGAAAAGATCGATTACCTGCAGTAATAGGGGGCTCCCCTTAAAATATTCAGATTTGGCATCCTTCTTCAGCTCATCCGCACTCAGCAAGGTCTCGGCAACAACCAACGGTATGATAGAATAGCAACTTTCCATCTGGCTAATCAAGGGGATCAACCTTATGTCACCGAACTTACCATTGTTATTCGACAACAAATAATGATTCAACAAGCAAAATACAAGGGCTCGAATGTTCAATTTTTGTTCGCTCATATTTTTACTAGGTCTAAAATGATGTTTTACAAGCTTTGCCAAATTAACCTCATCACCAACAACAATCTCAGCAAGTGTGTTAGCATCTAGTCCTAGGAAAGCCCCTATGGTTGTTTTACCCTCTTCAATGGTGCCAGGGGTGGCAGGAGTAGCATTAGTAGGATAACCAAGGATCGCGGCAAATTCATCTGGCAAAGGACATATTTCGTTGCCCCGAAAGAGAAAAACATGATGATCGGAATCCCAAAAGCTTAGGGATGCATGCAGAAAGTTATAATCAATATTAATTTGTTGTAAGCCTAAGAGTGCCTCTAAGTGGTATTCTTTCAACAAAGCCTTTTCTGTAGGAGTAAGGGCTCGTAGCCAACGCCTAACAGCTCGTTGGAGTGAGAAGGGAGGAATCGACATGACAAAAGCAAGGAGGAATTAAAGCTAAGCAACTACAAGAGAGAAGAAAATTGATATTTATAGAAAATAGGGACGTATCTAGCCCCTATATATAGCTGAAGACATCAAGTGACATCCTGATCCCATTCGGAAACGCGTAAAGAAATCCGAAAACAAAAAATCGCCAGGAGAGGACTTTCAGCGCCCACGGCTGGGCGCCGAAATAATTAACGCCCTGCCTTGGGCGCTGAAAATGCAGCCCAAGGCCCAGATTTCACAAAACGCGGAACAGGAAAGGACTTAAAACCGTGTCGCTACACGCGAGGCCCTATTGCAATTAAGATCAAGCCCAAAAGCACCTTTAGCACCCAAATATCAAAAAATGAATGTTAAAACTTGGTCAAAACTTAGACTCGTCTCAAGGAATATATGTGTACACTTTTCAAAACAAATATGAGCAAAATAAATATCAAGGTCATTCTTCGAAACACCAAAAAAAAATATTGTTAAGTCGTTGGTTTCTCAAAATGAAAAATGTTTGTTTGTCAAAATATTAATCCGGGCCAAGCTAAACCGAATATTATTGGAAAATAAACTTTGTCGCCCGAAAACTGAAGTCGCACTCCACGACTTCGTCAAAATAGCATACCACTATAAAGGTCACTCGCACATACGAGCATGACCCCAGACATGATTAAAAGACGTTATAAGATACGTACCTCTCTTGGCAAACAAAAATGACCTACGAGCCCAATTGCTTGGGGGCTCGCGAGAAAAATATATACTCCAACAAAGAGTGTGCAAAGTTAAAATCATGTTCCCGGACTACGCTATACACAGTCTCGTGTTTGGATAATCTCAAAAAAAAAAAAAAAACGATATTTTTAAAAAAATATCGTTAACAGAAATGTACACAGTGTGGGCCCACTTATAGGAAACACCTAATCAGGAAATATTGCGACCCACCAACAGGTTGTAATCACAAAAGCCCTTCTACATAGGCAAAATGAAAAGAAAGTAAGAAATTCAAAATGGGCTCGCCCACCTTCAACGGGCGGCGTCTGCGTCACTAGCCGCGCAGGTCCTTAGTTTTCGAAAAATAAAGTCTTCAAATTCAAAACAGGTTCGCTATCTTTAGCCGGCGGGGTCTACGTCACAAACCGCGTAGGTCCTTATTTTCAAACTTCAAAAACAGATTCGTCCACTTCTATCGGACGGGGTGTCCACCCTTAGCGGACAGGCTCGCCATCTTTAGCCGGCGGGGTCTGCGCCACTAACCGCGCAGGTCCTTAGTCGCTGCAGCGATAACTTTTTCTGGTTTTCCCTTTTTCCAAAAATTAAAGGATTGGTTTTCCGTTTTTCCAAAAAAGAACGATGTGATCGGTTTTCCCTTTTTTCCAAAAATTAAAGGATCGGTTTTCCCTTTTTCCAAAAATTAAAGGATTGGTTTTCCGTTTTTCCAAAAAAGAACAATGTGCTGGATTTTCCTACGTTTTACGTCCCATAAAAACAAGGGAGTTTTCTCGTTTAGCTAGCCCTGAAAATGAGAATCTTTAAAAACATTTTTACATCGTGGTTGGGCTTGGCCAGGCCCAATTACACTTTATAGCTTTAATTTCGAAAACATCTGTAGCTACTCCCAATGACAAAGTGAGGGAGTTTCTACGCCTCTTTTGATACTTCCAATGACAAAGTGAGAAAGATTATATACTATCCGTTGACAAATCCCAATGACACGTGAGGGATATGTCGACACTTCAAGTGATGACCCTTAAGTCAAATGTTATCACTCGGGGGCTCGTGAGACCCTCGCAAAAGCAGGTCACCATGGCTTGTGTGGCGCACTCCGTCTAATACTTTGACCATCGTCTTACTCCAAGACTCAGTCAAAGTGGGGGGCTAACTGTAGACACCTACTTTTGTCCCCATTCCCGAAAGGGAAGGTTCGATGATGAGAACATAAATCTCCACTTGACAACGCATCTCCAATAAAATAACGAATCTCAATTCCCCTTTTCATTTCATCCGAAACCTGCTATTTATAGAAACCTGCTATTTATGGAAACCTGCTAAAAATAGTAACTGCCGTAATGGGTAGTTGTTGAAAGTGGCAAGTCATTAAAGATAGAAACCTGTCAGAATTAGGTGTTGCACTCCAACATAAATCCTAAATGAGATAGAAATTGCGAGAGAATCCTATTCCTAATACGATTCAAAATAAGAGTTACGTATTAATTAAAATCCTAACGAGCCTAGAGTTCGTAACGGGCCCAGATGCATTCCATCATAAAATTAATACACACTAAAAGACTCGATTAATGTCTCATACACTCCGGATTCTAAGAATCCGAATCTGACAAAGAAACGGCCCAGACCCTATTTTCAACGCCTGGCTCTGGGCGCCGAAATCTTCGGCGCCCAGCCCTGGTCGCTGAAATTACCTGGGACGTGTTCTTTCCTAATTCCTCGTGGATTAGAGTTCTACAATTCTATATTTCCACGAACTCTTTTCTATAAATAGGGCCCTAAGTTCGACGTGAAAAAAAACACAACACACAATTATTATTCTGAGTATTGACTCTAAACCCCTAAGCCTAAGCCTCACGTTGCAAAACTGATCACGGGTTCTGTCGCAATCGATCCGAAAATCAAACAGAACGTATCCTGTCCTGTAATTTGAGATTCGTTAAATAAAAGGAGAAATAGCAAAGTCAAAGTGGTTAGTTTTCTGACAACCGTGACGCACCTCTCAAGGGTGCGTCGTAATGTGTCTCTTTTCCATGGTTTAATTGCTTTCCTCGCCCTTTTTATGAACTGTTAAACTAATTCAATCTGATTGTTCTATCACGCCTAATAAAGATAATATGTTGGGAAATTAGATTATCATGCTAGGTCCCTTAATACAATCTAAATCAGATGATCGCGCTCGATCTAGTACTATATGTTGCATATTGTTAAAATCAACTCAGATTAGTTTGATAGGTAACGCATGTCCCTTCAATTATTTATGCTGAGCTAGTAAGGATATCCTGCCTCTGGAGTTATCGAAGAGCGAGTACTCCTCTTAGTAGTTACAGTCCCCCGAACCCTCAATCTCTACCTTGCGGGTGTATGTTGAGAGATCCCCACACCAGGGATCACAAGGGAACCTACGGCCGTCGTGGTCAAACATAATTGCACTCCCATTATGTCACGATAACCGGGTTTTGTCAGTTTTTCTCATTGTCGTTAAAAACTGAATGGCGACTCCTATATTACTAGTCAATTGGGTGTAAACTCACAGGAAATCCAATTACACTTGATTTGACAAAAAGAAACGTCACACCCACGAGGGACAAGGTCACGCATTAGCCTCGTGCTTTTTCGACCCCCTCACAAGATCGCTCAACATGCATCCAGCGGAGAGAGATTGAGGGTTCGGGGGACATTTACTAATACGGGGAGTGCCCAATATTAGCCCATGAAGCGTTCCTTACTAGCTCAATGTAACGAAGACGGGACATATGCGTTTAGACTACATTACTAATGTGAGTTGCTTTTAATGCACAAGTATTAACTAACAATCGTCAAAAGGGTGATTTATATTGATTTAAGGTACCTAACAATAATACGTATTGTTCAGAGATTATCTTATTAGGCGTGATAAATAATCAAATTAGGTTTGACAGATTTATAAAGGTGATTAAAGCGATAAACAGATCTGGCACGTTACAATATAGTTTTGGCTATATTGCGGTTATCAGGAACTAACCACTTGGCTTTACTGCATTCCTTTTATTTAACGAACGTTCCTCGACTTGACTAGACTCTTGGGCAGGATCCCTGTAATACCTCGTATTTTTCTATAATTATAAATATATTTTATTATATTTATAAAGCATTTCGCTGTATTTTTATAAATTAAATTTCATTTAATGAGAATTAAATGCTTTTTATTTTTAATTAATTTAAATATTAATTATTTCAAAAACCGTATTTTTAATAAATAAATTCAATGAATTTATTTAATCGGGATTTGTTGGGTCGTATTTCAAAAACGAATTTAATAAACTTAAAGCCCGATTTTTTTGTCTTGATCAAACCAAACAAAGCTTGCAAGGAGTAAACTTAAACGAGCCCGGTAATAAGCCCAACTCAAAACTACCCAAACCTAGCCTGCAAGGGAGAGAAAACCTATAAATAAACCCTCTCATTAAACCCTCACAAGAAAATTCAGCACTCCCTCTCTCTCATCTCTTTCTCTCTCCTTGCGGCGCCCCACACTCCCCTTCGCTCGTCTTTGCTTGCAGCCCAAGGCACGCCCAGCCGTGCGTGTGTGTGCTCGCCCAGCCTCACCCGTGCGCACCCAGCATCGCAGCCGCAACGTAGCACACAAGTGCCTGTGTGCCTGCGCCCCTTGCTGCCCCTCTCCTTGCCTCATCCCGCATCACAGCGCAGCCCACGCTGTGTGATGCGTGCGCGTCTCGCCCTGTGCCAACGTTAGCCTTGTCGCCCCTCTCGTCCCTTTGCGCGCGCGCGCGCCCACTGCTGCTTGCGGTGCGTTGCGTGTGTTGTTGTTGTTGTCGTGTGTGTTGGTCGGCACACACACACGATTAATTAATCGTTGTGTGTGTGTGTGTGTTGATAAATTGTTTAATCAAACATTTATTTTCTAAAATATTAATTTTCAGTTTTAAATTGATTTAATTATTGTGATTAGTTTAAATATTTGGGTCGTTTAGATTAATTAAAACGGTTATGAACACCGTATTGGGTTAGTATTGTGTTTTAATTAAAGAGATTGGTTTTGATGATTGAATTTATAATTTTCAGATTTAATAAGTTTATAAAGTGTAGATTTTTGAAGTCAAAACATGTTTTCGGATTAAACTATTGTTAGGGTTTTGGTTTCAATTAAATTGATTGAGCGATTGATTCACATAATTTAATGACAATTTAAATTATGGGAATCAACTTAAATTTTCAGAATGTTTATAAGCTTTAAGAAGTTGGTTTTTAAGGGTTTTAAAGCTAAAAAGTCAATGTTTTTATGTTAGGACTTGAGTTTACTATTTGAGACTAATAAATTACCAATTAATGAATGATTTCTAATTAAACTAAGAGTTTTAGAATCTTAATTAGTTGCTGGAAATTTATTAAACATGGATAATAATTTAGTTCTCTTGTTTTGTTTATAGGAGTTGATTTCTAGTGAGTCGTGATTCGCACAGTGGCCCCCGTACTTAGGTATTCCAGGTACGTACAAGACTAGGGTGACCACCCATCCCTTGAGGACTTTGTGAAGTAAATTGAATGCGAATCATGTGAACTTATATGTGTTATTATGAATTCATGTTTGACGATTGGGAATGAGTATGCTATTATGAATTCATGTTTAATGTTGAGAACGAGCATGTTGTTATTATTGTTGAATCTATGTGAACGAGCATGTTATGAATTGAATTATGCTTTATAGATTCTATTGAACTATCATGTTATGGACTTTTTATAATCGTTGAATTATGTCAAGCATGTTGTTCAAGTTAGTTTGCATGTATGAGTAGTGCGCATGCAAGTTATTGTATTATGCTATAGTACGAAATGTCTAGCATATATATTGAGCCTGTCGAATGTTGCCAGTGAGCAATATATATTCTACCAAGGGGTAGAATATGTTGGAGAGTCTATGTGAATTGGATTAAGGACAATTCGTGCTAAGGGCACACCCCGCTTGTTAATAGGCAATGTCGGGTTATCTCAAACAGTGTTTTTGAGAAGGAACAATGGGAGTAATTTCACTTGAGTCTGTGATTGATCAGAAGTCCTAAAGAAGTAAAATAATGAAGAGTCATTGTTGAATTGTTTGATCGTTTAATTGTTTGTATGTTGTGTCTTGAGTAGAGTCTTGAGTCGCCTTGAACATAATATACTAATTAACGTAAAGTGTAACCCAAAGAGCTTCAAAACTCTTGGAACGTATATCTTGAGTATGAACAATGGGGGGAGTCTTGCCGGAAAACTTGTACTCCTGGAATGATACAAGACGTTGTTTCATTCTTTCTTTTTAGGTCGTTGTGCATTGGAATTCTGTAGGTATGGCCCGAATGTCGGTAGGAGTCCGACTTATTATTATTTGGTGTATGGTGGGCTCCCATCACCCTTTCTTTCCTTTTGAGGATACTTTACTTTACCCGTTCAAAGCTGCTTTTCATTAATCTGTGAGTCAAGAGTCGTGTCATGTGTCGAGTCTTGTCTCAATCATTATCGGTTTATTACATGGCTTTTGCATGTTGATTATTTAATTTGTCGAGTGAAGCATGTTAGGATAGAATGTTATTCTAGCTTGTTCGTACTCAGCTTTTGCTGATTTCGTGCTTCATGTCTTCTGGTCATGGCCTTCGCCTTAATGACCCTATGATGATCCATCAATTGCATTTGCGTTGTTGGGGAGTAGATTTTTAATAAAGCAGGTTCGTAGAGATAACTTGCGGGAGAAGTTATCATGGGATTCGAGTTGAGAGTTTATTCTTCCGTATTTTACAAACTCTATTTTTATTAAAGTCATGACTACTATTTTCAGTTAATGGATTTCAAATGGTTTATTACTTTGGATTTGGGCCTCAACGGTTCCAACTTTTTTAATGACCATTAACTATTTATTTATTACGTTTTGAAAGTTAGTTAATTCCGCTGCGTAATTCTGGTAAATAGCCTTAGCCGTTATCACGGTGGCGGTAATATCTTGGTAATTCCTGTGTTTTAAGTTGGAAAATGTTTTATAAAAAGCAAGGAATTATTAGGGTGTTACAAAGTGGTATTTGCAGAGCTCTAGTTTGAGAGCTGCTTTGCATTAATTAATAGTGCAGAAGTGGTAAATCCTTAAACTACGATTGCGGAACTTTAGGATTTTCGAAAACTATTTTCCTAAAGTCAAAATGTTGTTTTTGAGTACTCAAAACTTTAAAAAGCCAAATACCAATTATTTCAAGAATTTGAAAATCGTTTTAATTACTCGATTTTTTTTTCTTTTCGAATTAATTATTTTAATTCCGAAATAATTTCGGGTTTTTCAAAAAAAAAAAAATTCTAATTAATTATTGTATTTTCGGATTTTCAGAATTTTACTTTTTTTTCGTAATTCCGAATTAATTATTTATTTAATTATTTATTTCTTTTAATTATTTTTGAAAATGATCGAATTAATTAATTAAATGATTCGATTAATTATTTTAAATTTTCGATTTTAATTTTTAATAATTTCGTGAATATTTGAAGTTATTTATTTAAATTAAATTCGAAATTTTTAATTTTTTTTAATTTTTATAAGTGAGGAAAGGGTAGAATAAGAAGGGTACAATTAGACTAAGTATGCATTTGATTTAAGTATGCCTTTCTAATCAAGTGTTTATGTGATTATGCCTTGATTTTGTGATCTTTTAATTAAAAGTCTGATAATGTTTTGTTTTGCTTTATGTGATTAATGCATCACGATTCATGATTAAGCATGTACTTGTGCATTGAAATTGTATGGCTCAAAGAACTTACTTTGTTTTTGGAACACTTTAGTAAGACTTTGTAGTTGTTAACTTTCAGGGTTAAGATGTTGATTTCCAAGTACGCAAATCTAGGAAACCTAGAGAAGCTAGACTGTGAGACCCCACACATTTTTGTGAAGAAGACCGAATTTGCTTGCAACTATTTTGCTACAGTAAAGAACCTACCTGAACTAAGAAAGAAAGATGTTATGGCAGAGATGGTTATTCATTGCTTACCTTCCAAGAACCCATACATAGAGCTTAAGAACCGATTTCGTGATATGCATATGGAGAATGGCATTCCTAATTACTACAAGTATGATACTCCAGATGGTAGATGGAGATATGATTTGGAGATTTTGACTACGATCATAGAGCTTGCGGAGGAGTGTTTTGTGGATGGTAAGATAGTGTCAAGTGTTCACAATGTAGGATTAGATCATGATACAGAAACTCAGAAGGATGAGGATAGTGATGATGATGTTGTTGAGATTGAAAACCCTAATCCTATCATTCCTGAACCCACTATTGAGATCTCCAGTGACACAGAAATTGAGCATGAAACCAACAATGATGAAGTGAACAGTGTGCTACAGCAGAACAATGAGGATATGGAGTATGAGTCTGATCCAGAGGAAGACTTTGATGACTTTGAAGACCATGAGCAATCTTCACCAGTTTGTAGAGGTGGTTGGATAGTAGAGTAGCATTCTAAAAGACTTTTCTAATGTAATAGCTAGTGCTAAAATTTAGTGAAGCAATAAAGTAGTACACTACTATTTATGGTTCTAGTAGTTCAGTTTTGTGGTTTTCCGAATAAAGTACGATCCAAAGGATGTATTATTTTCCATTGAAGTAATAAAGTTTAGAATTCCTTCTTTTACCTTTAATTCTAAGTTTATGCTTTCCTTGAGCGATTATCGCAAAGGAATTTCATGTATTTCTTCAATGAAATTATACTTGCAAGGTGGTCCAATTTCCACCACTTGAACTTTGTGATGCGGACTAAGGGGAAAAGCGGCCCATAACAGGCGCTTATCTTGCTTAGGGTCCGGAAATTTTCATGTATGTGTATCAATTGAATGACTAGTTAGTGCAATGTTTTAGTAAGGCAGTGTCTAACCTCAGTTGTTAAAGTTAGTCTTTTGTTCTATTCAGGAGAAGGGAAATGAATGCCCAAGGAATTGCCGACGTGGTTTGTTAGGTTATGATACATATGAATAAACATAAATCATGCGGAAAAACCATAAAGCCAGGAAACATATTATTTACACATAATCATTTAGCATAATTCAGATGCATACACTTTGTAGCGTGCCCTCCCTAGCTGCGCCCGAACCGAACAAGAACAAGTCTTTAGGACTCCAAGTGTCTTCCCTCCGTAGATAGTCCACAGCACGTCCGGATCCGCCTTAAGCTTGACCAACTAGAATCGCCCTTAAGGTACTAGGATTTTCGGCTAATAGGCAAGTGTTTGTGGCTGATTTTTGCTTGAAAATCTTACCTTTGAATACTTCGATTCTCGATATAAATATGTGACCGTAGACACCTATTTATAGAGTTATGGAAAAGGACTTGGAATCCTATTAGGATACTAATTTATTTAATTAGAATCTTATTAAAACTCTATTAAACAAATTCTATCTTTATTAGAATTAGGATTTAATCATATGACGAATTCCGATAGCATTAGGATTTGTCACGTACACGAGCACACACACACGCATGCACGCCCGCACGCAGGCCTTGCGGCCCACGCCGAGCGCACAGCGCATGGGGCCTCACTTCGCAGCCCATCTTGCTTTGTCGTGCGCGCGCGCCAAGGCATGGCTGGGCCGGGCCTTGCGCTGGGCCTGGTCGAGCACTTGGCGTGGATGCGTGTGGCTTGCTGGGCGTCGGCCTGGCCTCGTGCTGGGCCTTCGTCTAGCAAGCCTCGTCCGATGCTAATTCGCACGATACGCTTTCCGATTAAATTCCCGATTCCGGAATTCATTTCCGATACGAACAATATTTAATATTTCCGATTCCGAAATTAATTTCCGTTTCAAACAAATATTTAATATTTCCGTTATCGGAATTATTTTCCGATTCCGATAATATTTCCGATTTTGACAATACTTCCGTTTCCGGCAATATTTCCGATTCCGACAATATTTCCATTTCCAATAATATTTTCCGATACGTACCATGTTTCCGTTTCCTGCAACATCTACGACTTGGATAATATTTATATTTCCGATACGATCCATATTTCCGTTTCCGGAAATATCATCGTTTCCGGAGTATTCATTTCTTGCCTTTGACGATCTCAGCTCCCACTGAAACCAAGATCCGTCGATTCCGAATATCCATAGATGGAGTATTTAATGCCATTAAATACTTGATCCGTTTACATACTATTTGTGTGACCCTACGGGTTCAGTCAAGAGTAAGCTGTGGATTAATATCATTAATTGCACTTGAACTGAAGCGGCCTCTAGCTAGGCATTCAGCTCAATTGATCTCACTGAATTATTAACTTGTTAATTAATATTGAACCGCATTTATTAGACTTAACATTAAATGCATACTTGGACCAAGGGCATTATTTCCTTCAGTCTCCCACTTGTCCTTAGGAACAAGTGTGCATTTCCTAATTCCTTTGTCGCTTGATGCTTGCTCTTGAACATAAGGTAAGAGTTGTCATCCTTATTATGTCCAGAGGTGTTTCTCGATTTCAGAGTTCAACTGATCAAATAAACAGATAATCATAGCCTATGATTCATCCGAGCACGGCCATGCATTTTACAGTTTCTAGCTCTCCGAGTGGCCTTGTACAACTTTTAAGCATCTCATCCCGATTTATGGGAGGACAATCCCAATCTTGCGATCTTGAGATTAGACTTCGTTTGATAGGTGATTACCTGAGCGTTGCCTTTATAGCCTCCTTTTACGGTGCGACGGTTGGTCAACGTCAAAGTAACCAGTTCTCGAACAAGTAATCTCAAATCACTTAGGTATTGAGGATTTAGTGTCTAATAATTTTAATGAAATTTACTTATGATAGATTTTCATCTATTACAGTAAAGTTTCATAGGTCTTTCCGATACTAGTCTTCCCAAAGTAAGTATCTATGCAAATGATTACGACATTCCATGTCCACATAGTTCAAGAAACAGAACTACTAGTCATCTTGCTTTCTAGTCGTCTAACGTTTTCTATGCGTCCATCTTTATAGAAAACTCCGACCAGGGACAATTTTCAACTTTTGACATTCAAGTTCACTTGATAGACATTTCTTAGTCACAGTACTGGTCCTGACAGTCTTTCTTGAATATTTCGTCAAATTGAAGGGACTCATCATTTAATAAACCACAAATTAAATGGAAAAATGAATTCTATTCATTTATTGTGAATGATTAACCAATAATTTTTTACAAAGTATTAAACTCTAAAACTTTAAAACATTAAACAAGGACATCAAAGCCATTCTCCAATATGCTTGATTCCCATAGCTGCAGTGTGCGAGTTGTGCTTCGCCTGCAGCAGAGGTTTAGTCAATGGATCTGATATGTTGTCATCAGTTCCAATCTTGCTTATCTTGACTTCTTTTCTTTCAACGAACTCTCGTAGAAGGTGAAATCTACGAAGTACATGCTTGACTCTTTGGTGGTGTCTAGGCTCCTTTGCCCGTGCAATAGCTCCGTTATTATCACAATACAGGGCTATTGGTCCTTTAATGGAGGGGACTACACCAAGTTCACCTATGAACTTCCTTAGCCATATAGCTTCCTTTGCTGCTTCATGTGCAGCAATGTACTCCGCTTCAGTTGTAGAATCCGCAATGGTGCTTTGCTTAGCACTTTTCCAGCTTACTGCACCTCCGTTGAGGCAGAAGACAAACCCAGACCGTGATCTGAAATCATCTTGGTCGGTTTGGAAACTTGCGTCCGTATAGCCTTTAACAATTAATTCATCAACTCCACCATAGACCAGGAAGTCATCTTTGTGCCTTTTCAGGTACTTCAGAATATTCTTGGCAGCAGTCCAATGTGCCTCTCCTGGGTCTGACTGGTATCTGCTCGTAGCACTGAGTGCGTACGCAACATCCGGGCGTGTACATATCATAGCATACATTATTGAACCAATCAATAATGCATACGGAATCCCATTCTTTCGTCTACGCTCATTAAGTGTTTTTGGGCACTGAGTCTTGCTTAGAGTTATTCTATGAGACATGGGTAGGTAGCCTCGCTTGGAGTCTGCCATCTTGAACCTATCAAGCACCTTATTGATATAAGTGCTTTGACTAAGTCCAATCATACTTTTAGATCTATCTCTGTAAATCTTGATGCCCAATATGTACTGTGCTTCTCCTAGATCCTTCATCGAAAAACATTTCCCAAGCCAAATCTTGACAGATTCAACATAGGAATGTCATTTCCGATAAGCAATATGTCGTCGACATATAATACTAGAAAAGCAATTTTGCTCCCACTGACTTTCTTGTATACACAAGATTCGTCTGCGTTCTTGATGAAACCAAAGTCACTGACTGCTTCATCAAAACGTATATTCCAGCTCCTGGATGCCTGCTTCAATCCGTAGATTGATTTCTTTAGCTTGCATACCTTTTTAGCATTCTTTGGATCCTCAAAACCCTCAGGCTGTGTCATAAACACAGTTTCAGCGGTTTTGACATCCATCTGCCATATTTCGTAATCGTAATATGCAGCAATTGCTAACATTATCCGAATAGACTTTAGCATTGCAACTGGTGAAAAGGTTTCATCGTAATCCACACCGTGGACTTGCCTGTAACCTTTTGCAACCAATCTAGCTTTGAAAACTTCAAGTTTCCCATCCTTGTCCTTTTTCAGTTTGAAAACCCATTTGCTTCCAATGGCTTGGTAGCCATTTGGCAAATCGACCAAATCCCAAACTCGGTTTTCAGACATGGAGTCTAATTCAGATTGCATGGCTTCTTGCCATTGCTTGGAGTTAGGGCTCATCATAGCTTGTTTGCAAGTCGCAGGTTCATCACTTTCAAGTAATAGAACATCATAGCTCTCGTTCGTCAAAATACCTAAGTACCTTTCCGGTTGAGATCTATATCTCTGCGATCTACGCGGGGTTACATCTCTAGATTGTCCATGATTCTCACCAGATACTTCTAAAGATCTCTGAGTTTCATCCTGAATGTCATCTTGAGCATTCTCTAGAGTTTGTTGTTCGACTCGAATCTCTTCGAGGTCTACTTTTCTCCCACTTGTCATTTTGGAAATGTGATTCTTTTCCAAAAAGATACCATCTCGAGCAACAAACACCTTGTTCTCAGATGTATTGTAGAAGTAATACCCCTTTGTTTCCTTTGGATAGCCCACAAGGATACATTTGTCAGATTTTGGATGAAGTTTGTCTAAAGTTAATCGTTTGACGTATACTTCACATCCCCAAATCTTAAGAAAAGACACTTTTGGAGGCTTTCCAAACCATAACTCATATGGAGTCTTTTCAACAGCTTTAGACGGAGCTCTATTTATAGTGAGTGCGGCTGTATTTAGTGCATGTCCCCAAAATTCTATTGGAAGTTCGGCCTGACCCATCATTGATCTAACCATGTCTAGCAAGGTTCTGATCCTCCGTTCCGACACACCGTTCCATTGTGGTGTTCCAAGAGGAGTCAATTCAGATAGAATTCCACATTCTTTCAGATGGTCATCAAATTCATAGCTCAGATATTCACCGCCTCTATCAGACCGCAGTGCCTTAATCTTCTTGCCTAATTGATTCTCTACTTCACTCTGAAATTCCTTGAATTTGTCAAAGGATTCAGACTTATGCTTCATTAGGTAGACATAACCATATCTACTGAAGTCATCAGTGAAAGTGATAAAGTAGCTGAAACCACCCTTAGCATTTGTACTCATTGGTCCACATACATCTGTATGGATTAAACCCAATAGTTCAGTTGCTCTTTCTCCAACTTTAGAGAAAGGTTGCTTTGTCATTTTGCCAAGTAAACATGATTCGCACTTACCATAATCCTCTAAGTCAAATGGTTCTAGAATTCCTTCCTTTTGAAGTCTTTCCATGCGTTTCAAGTTAATATGGCCTAATCGACAATGCCACAGATAGGTGAGATCTGAATCATCCTTTTTGGCCTTTTTGGTATTTATGTTATAAACTTGTTTGTCGTGATCTAATAAATAAAGTCCATTGACTAATCTAGCAGATCCATAAAACATCTCTTTAAAATAAAACGAACAACTATTGTCTTTTATTAAAAAGGAAAATCCCTTAGCATCTAAGCAAGAAACAGAAATGATGTTTTTAGTAATACTTGGAACATGGAAACACTCTTCCAGTTCCAAAACTAGCCCAGAGGGAAACGACAAATAATAAGTTCCTACAGCTAATGCAGCAATCCGTGCTCCATTTCCCACTCGTAGGTCGACTTCACCCTTGCTTAACTTTCTACTTCTTCTTAGTCCCTGTGAATTGGAACATAAGTGTGAGCCACAACCTGTATCTAATACCCAAGAAGTTGAATTAGCAAGTATACAGTCTATAACGAAAATACCTGAAGATGGAACGACTGTTCCGTTCTTCTGATCTTCCTTTAGCTTCAAGCAATCTCTCTTCCAATGCCCCTTCTTCTTGCAATAGAAGCATTCGGATTCACAAGTGGGTGGTGATCATACCCGTTATGAAGAGAATGGAGGATGGTGTCTACAGCCATTTCCTGAGAGAACTGTTGATCCAGCCGACTCATATTCTCAATGAGTCCAATCATTTTGAGAACATGTGGACTTACGGGCTCGCCTTTCTTAAGCTTGGTCTCAAGAATTTGCCTATGAGTCTCGAATCTTTCGACCCGAGCCAGATCTTGGAACATGTTCTTTAACTCACTGATGATCGTGAAAGAATCTGAGTTGATGAACGTTTTCTATAGATCTGCACTCATGGTTGCAAGCATTAGACATTTCACATCCTTGTTGGCATCAATCCAACGGTTGAGGGCTGCCTGAGTGACCCCTTCGCCTGCGGCTTCGGGCATCGCCTCTTCCAGGACATACTCCTTTTCTTCCTGCATAAGAACTATTAGCAAGTTCCTTTGCCAGTCAAGGAAGTTTTTCCCGTTCAACTACTCCTTTTCGAGAATTGATCGAATGTTGAATGAATTGTTGTTTGCCATAATTAAAACTACAATTGAAAAAGAATAAATAAATAAATAATCATTCACAGTTGCTATTAATAAACTTAAATTCTAGCATACATGCATAATTTAATGTTCATTAAGCATTTTATTTAAGTTATGTGTTCTGGCAGGTGTGAATAAAATGATTCCAAGATCCTAAAACCCATTGAAGAATTAAGCACATTATGTATTTAGACTCAATTCTAAAATCTTTTAGGTAAGCAAAAGCCTTTTGCTAATAGTCTAGAAATTACTCTTGGTTGATAGGTACGTCTAAGAACTTATTAGGTAAACCTATCGATTTTGCCACGACATAAAAGGACTCCTTACTTATATCGTTGAGTTTCACCAAAACTAACATGTACTCACAATTATTTGTGTACCTTACCCCTTTAGTATCGATAAGTAACACCTCGCTATGGCGGAAACCTATTACTAAGATCGATGTAAAGGATATCCAAGTAAGTGTTATTTTGGCATGGCACCTTTTAACTCAATTTTTAAGTTTGGAACTTAAGGCTCTTACTATGTTGGTTAGATTTTAAGTGAACTAAAATCCTTAATCATGCAACATAATCAAGCTTCGATCTCATGCATATTTAAGACATATTTAAAAGCAATAAATAACTTAAAGCATGCATAAGATAAATGTGATCTAGTATGGCCCGACTTCATCTTGAAGCTTTAACTTTAAAGTCCGTCTTGAAAATGGTTGGAAACTTCGTTTTGAATTTCACCGTGGGAGGCGCCATTTTCTTCAAATAGGATAAGCTATAATTAAACTAATTACAACTATTTGATGGTACGCAGACCATATTTGAATTGAAAAACAAATTTGGTGCTTTAGACCAATTACATTCAAATTAATGGTACGCAGACCATATTTTCTATCCTATTTGGGCCATACTAGTCACTTCATAACCTGCAAAACAGTACATATACAATATATACCATTCACCCATTCATTATCATGAATGGCCCACATAATTGGTTAGTAAAAACACATTGTATGCATCACATAAATATTTGCAGCAATTAATCAAGGGCACCAATAATCTACCAATTATTCAGTCCTTATTAATTTAATCAAGTTGTTTAACCTTAAAGGATTTGTAGACCTAATCAAGAGTTTATGACTAAAATTGCTCCCACTTAAACCAATAAATTCATATGCTTTACTAATTTTAAACATAAAAATGTATTTCTAGTCTAACCGGAAACATACAAATTTAATTAAAATTTAATTAAAATTTAAAGCTCATATAAATTTATAATTGAATCCATTTTATTTAATTTATTTTTCAGTTGAATTAAATGAATTTAAATTAATTCAAGGTTTTTAATTTTAGTAAAATAATTAGTATAAATTAAAATTTATATTAATTAAAATATTAAAAATTAAAATCCGAGAAAACAATTTAAATTATTAATTTTAAAATTAATTAAAATTATTTCCGAATTGAAAATTTCAAATTAAAATTCAAAACGACTCAATCGTAACACGACGAGCACTTGGGCTTGCGCCCAAGCCCCGTCGAGTGCACGAGGCTTAACGCCCCTCGACCGATCGTACAACACCACGCAAGCAGGCCACACGCAACGCAGCAAGCACAGGCCACGCTGCGCGCAGCCCGCTCGCTCGTCGCGCCTGCTTGCTTCGCTGGGCGCGGCAGCGCGCGCTGTGGCGCAGCACGCTTGCTGCCCACACGCATCTGCTCGCTGGCTTGCGCCTTGGCCCATCGCCCTTGCCCACTCGCCCACTGTGTGCACAACACTCGACACAAGGGCAGCGGGATATCGTCGTCGCATGCCCGCACTATACAACACCCCTTAAGGGTAACATGTAGCGTCCATTGCTTTGTGCGTGCAAAATTTATGGGCGTGTTTAATAAAACTTTAAAATTTTTAATTCAAAATTAATGACAAATTAATAAATCATATTAATTTCATAATTTTAGGGCGAAAAATCGAAAATTTATTAATCAATTAATTTCCGATTAACATGGATTCAAATCTAGATCATAAAAATTAAAATTTTAACATAAATTAAAATTTTTTATGGTGGATTTTAATCATGGATACCTAATTAAATTATTAATTAATTATGAAAAACAAATCAATTCTAAATTATTCGAATTTCAACAAATTAATCATAATTACAAATTAGGTTGTATAATTAACAAGTCTAGGCATTCAAAGTTGTTAAACATATACTGTAGGTCAATCAAAAAACTCAAGATTTATCAACAAGAATCGCAAATACTTAATTTAACATCTTAAATTTACAAACTTTTGCGTTCGAAAAACTAAAACCTCCGAAAAGTCATAGTTAGGCTTCGAATTTGGGAATTCTGGGTTCGGCCCTTTAATTCTTGGTTGAATTTGGGAAGTCATAGTACATATAATTAAATAAACGCAATTTGCAATTAATTACGAAAATTAATCACCCCTTTTGATTCTTTGCAAATTTGTAAAATTTAACCATGTTCATGCAATTTAGATTATGAAAATAATAAGAGGCTCGTGATACCACTGTTAGGTTATGATACGTATGAATAAACATAAATCATGCGGAAAAACCATAAAGCCAGGAAACATATTATTTACACATAATCATTTAGCATAATTCAGATGCATACACTTTGTAGCGTGCCCTCCCTAGCTACGCCCGAACCGAACAAGAACAAGTCTTTAGGACTCCAAGTGTCGTCCCTCCGTAGATAGTCCACAGCACGTCCGGATCCGCCTTAAGCTTGACCAACTAGAATCGCCCTTAAGGTACTAGGATTTTCGGCTAATAGGCAAGTGTTTGTGGCTGATTTTTGCTTGAAAATCTTAACTTTGAATACTTCGATTCTCGATATAAATATGTGACCCTAGAAACCTATTTATAGAGTTATGGAAAAGGACTTGGAATCCTATTAGGATACTAATTTATTTATTTAGAATCTTATTAAAACTCTATTAAACAAATTCTATCTTTGTTAGGATTAGGATTTAATCATATGACGAATTCCGATAGCATTAGGATTTGTCACGTACACGAGCACACACACACGCATGCACGCCCGCACGCAGGCCTTGCGGCCCACGCCGAGCGCACAGCGCATGGGACCTCGCTTCACAGCCCATCTTGCTTTGTCGTGCGCGCGCACCAAGGCATGGTTGGGCCTGGCCTTGCGTTGGGCCTGGTCGAGCACTTGGCGTGGATGCGTGTGGCTTGCTGGGCGTCGGCCTGGCCTCGTGTGGGCCTTCGTCTAGCAAGTCTCGTCCGATGCTAATTCGTACGATACGCTTTCCGATTAAATTCCCGATTCCGGAATTCATTTCCGAAACGAACAATATTTAATATTTCCGATTCCGAAATTAATTTCCGTTTCGAACAAATATTTAATATTTCCGTTTCCGGAATTATTTTCCGATTTCGATAAATATTTCCGATTCTGACAATATTTCCGTTTCCGGCAATATTTCCGATTCCGGCAATATTTCCATTTCCAATAATATTTTCCGATACGTACCATGTTTCCGTTTCCGGCAACATCTACGACTTGGATAATATTTATATTTCCGATACGATCCATATTTCCGTTTCCGGAAATATCATCGTTTCCGGAGTATTCATTTCTTGCCTTTGACGATCTCAACTCCCACTGAAACCAAGATCCGTCGATTCCGAATATCCATAGATGGAGTATTTAATTCCATTAAATACTTGATCTGTTTACGTACTATTTGTGTGACCTTACGGGTTCAGTCAAGAGTAAGCTGTGGATTAATATCATTAATTCCACTTGAACTGAAGCGGCCTCTAGCTAGGCATTTAGCTCACTTGATCTCACTGAATTATTAACTTGTTAATTAATACTGAACCGCATTTATTAGACTTAACATTAAATGCATACTTGGACCAAGGGCATTATTTCCTTCATGGTTAGGCAACTAGCTGAAGTAGTGCAGAACTAAGTACAGAATAGGAATAACCATGGAGTTGATCCAGCTGGTGAGATGTTTAAGAAGGTGGCCCAGAGTAAGCCTCCTTTGTATCAAGGGGAGATAGACCCAACTGTACTCGAGAACTGGCTAAGGGAGTTCGATAAGCTTATCGTAGCTGTCAATTGCCCAGAGGACCTTAGGGTTAATAGTGCTGTTTATTACCTTAGGGGAGAAGCTGATTTATGGTGGCAGAGATGTGAGAATGCTTTGAGAGCTACTCCTGGATTTGAATGGGAATCATTCAAGGCAGCCTTAAGAAACAAGTTTTACCCACCATACCTGAAGAAGTAGAAAGCTCAAGAGTTCATCGAGTTGAAAATGGATGGTATGTCTGTGACAGAGTACTATTCTAAGTTTATAGAGTTGTCTAGGTTTGCACCAGAAGTGGTGGCAACGGAGGAGCTTAGAGCCCAAAGATTTGAGAGTGGATTGACTATGGACTTGCAACTAATGTTTGCTGGAGAGACCTTTACATCTCTTGACACCCTATATGGAAAAGCTTCCCATATGTATGGTCTGCAGCAAAGGAAAAATGGAATTGGTGAAAAGAGGAAGGATGTTGGTAACCATAACCAAGGTGGTGGCCAGCAGAATCAGGGGAACTTTAAGAAAAATAAAGCAAACAACCATTTCCAGTTCAGGGGAACCCAGGGAGGAAACAGGAACAATTTCCACAATAACAATGGAGATAAGAATCAGTCTGCAGGGAATGGAACGAGAGTCTATGAGTGTAGACGTTGACATACTAATCACCCAGGTCGAGACTGTAAGGGAAACCAAGTTGTCTGTAGTTTTTGTGAGAAGCTAGGCCATAGAGAATTTGAGTGTTGGGCCATGAATGCGAAACCCAACCAAGTCAACCAAGGCAACTGCCAAAACAACAACCGGAATAACCAAAACCGGAATGGAGGGAACAATGGTGGAAACCAAAGAGGTAACCAAAATGGTAATAATGGCAATAATGGCCAGGGTAATGGAAATCCCGGAGGGAACTATCAGCAGAATGGGAACCGAAATGCCAATGGAGGTGGTTATAACAAGGGAGTTGCCCAAGGAAAGCTGAATGTGATCACTAGGTAGGAAGCCGAAAACTCGTCTGACGTCATAGCTGGTAATTTTTCTATTAACTCCATTTTAGTTAAAGTACTATTTATATCAAAGGGTATCTTAGAGAAGTTAGGATTGAAAGAACCTGAAGAGATAGAAGTACCCATAGTGATACCAACTGGTGAGATCGTGAAATGCACTAAGATCCATAGGGATGTACCTGTAACCATAGCCAGGACCATATTCTTGTCTAGCCTAATTGAGTTTGAGTTAGGAGATTTAGATGTGATTTTGGGAATGGACTGGTTGGCCATGTTCAAAGCTAAGATTGATTGTGAGAAGCAAAAGATCCACTTGAAGTCTAGTCTAGGAAAGGTTGTATCGTATCGCCGTTTTGGGAAGCCTAGGAGTGTAGGGATCGTCACGGCAATGGAACTCGTGAAGTTAATACGCAAAGGGAACCCTGTCTTCTTATGCAATGTAAGAGACCTAGACCATGTAATGAAAGAGCAATCAGGGGATATTGTAGTGGTGAGCGAATTCCTGGACGTGTTTTCGGAGGAGATTTCGGGAATGCCGCCCAATCGACCAATCGATTTTGCCATAGATTTAGCACTCGGAACTACACCTATCTCGAAAGCCCCATACCGGATGGATCCAGCAGAAATGAGTGAGTTAAAGGGTCAACTTGAGGAATTTCTAGGGAAAGGTTATATTAGACCAAGTGCATCGCCTTGGGGAGCGCCAGTCTTGTTTGTGAAGAAGAAGGACGGTAGTATGAGACTCTATATAGACTACAGGGAGCTCAATAAGGTCACAATCAAGAATAAGTATCCTTTTCCTAGGATAGATGATCTTTTTGACCAGTTGAAAGGAGCGGGAATGTTTTCAAAGATTGACTTGAGGTCAGGTTATCATCAGTTGAGAATCGCAGAGCACGATATACCAAAGACTGCATTTAGGACTAGATACGGTCATTATGAGTTCACAGTTATGCCTTTTGGGTTAACCAATGCACCTGCAATCTTTATGGACTTAATGAACCAAGTATTTCATGCATTCTTGGACAAGTTTGTAGTGGTTTTCATAGATGATATTCTGGTCTACTCTAATAATGAGGAGGATCATGCGGAACACTTAAGGTCAGTGTTGAGTACCCTAAGAGACAATCAATTGTATGCCAAATTCTCGAAGTGTGAATTCTGGCTGGAAAGAGTTGCGTTCATAGGACATTTTGTATCCAAGGAAGGAGTTGCAGTGGATCCTGCAAAGATAAAAGCTGTTAGTGAGTGGCCTACACCTAAGAGTGTCACCGATATTCGGAGTTTTCTTGGTTTAGCGGGTTATTATAGGCGCTTTGTGCAAGACTTTTCTAGGATCGCCAAACCAATGACAACCTTGATGAAGAAAGAAGCGAAGTTTGAGTGGAATGACCAGTGTGAGGAAGCGTTCCAAGCCTTAAAGACGCGATTGACAACCGCGGCGGTGTTAACTTTGCTAGATGAGAGCGGTACTTATGATGTATATAGTGATGCCTCTAAGAATGGTTTAGGGTGTGTATCGATGCAGAACGGGAAAGTGATTGCGTATGCATCGAGGCAGTTGAAGCCATATGAATCCAATTACCCTACCCATGATTTAGAGTTAGCCGCCATAGTGTTTGCATTGAAGATATGGAGACACTATCTGTATGGTGTGAAATGTAGGATATTCACGGATCATAAGAGCTTGAAGTACATTTTCACACAGAAGGACTTAAATATGCGCCAGCGAAGGTGGTTGGAGTTAATCAAGGACTATGATCTAGATATTCAATACCATGAGGGAAAAGCCAATGTGGTCGCAGATGCCTTGAGTAGGAAATCAAGTCATGGTGTGAATGCGTTAGTAGTTGCCAACGAGCTGTGTAAGGACATGCAGCGATTGAATCTAAAAATAGTGAGTAGAGAATGCCTTGAGGGTATGATGAATGCCTTAACCATCCAGTCGTCAGTATTTGATGAAATTAGGGAGAATCAGGCTAGTGATGTTAAGTTAGAGCGGATCAAGGAAAAGATTTCGCAAGGAAAGGAGATTGATTTTAAGATCCATGAAGATGGAAGTTTGAGGTATAAAGGACGATGGTGCGTACCTCAAAAGTATGATGAACTAAAGGAGAAGTTGATGAGAGAAAGTCACAATACACCATATTCTGTTCACCCGGGAGGTGACAAGCTGTATAAGGATCTGAAGAAAGTCTATTGGTGGCCAAGGATGAAAAACGAAGTGGCTGAATTCGTGGCAAGGTGTTTGACTTGCCAGAAGGTTAAGATTGAGCATAGGAGACCTCAGGGAAAGGTCCAACCTTTAGAGATTCCGAGTTGGAAGTGGGACTGTATCTCAATGGACTTTGTCACTTGTTTACCCAAGTCGAAAAGTGGAAATGACACCATTAGGGTAGTGGTCGATAGGTTAACTAAGTCAGCAGTGTTCATACCAATGAAAGAAACCTGGAAAATGGAACAACTTGCCAAAGCCTACATCAAGCATGTAGTGAGATTACATGGAGTTCCTAAGGATATCGTATCAGATAGAGATTCTAGGTTCCTTTCGAATTTTTGGAAGAGTGTGCAGAGGAACTTTGGTACAACATTGAAAATGAGTACAGCGTTCCACCCAGCCACAGATGGACAAACCGAAAGAACTATTCAAACCTTAGAAGATATGCTAAGAGCTTGTGTGATTGATTTTCAAGGTGGATGGGAAGATAGCCTAGATCTAATTGAGTTTTCATACAACAATAGCTATCATGCCAGTATTGGAATGGCACTATTCGAAGCCCTGTATGGACGAAAATGCAGAAGTCCACTATGTTGGAGTGACATTAGTGAAACCGTTGTATTAGGTCCCCAATTGATAGAGGACACTATGAATCAGGTTAGGACTATTCAATCCAAAATCCAAGCCGCGCAAGATCGCCAAAAGAGCTACGTAGATTTAAAGCGTAGGGATGAAGAGTTCCAAATAGGTGACAAAGTGTTGCTGAAGGTTTCACCAATGGAAGGTATGATGAGATTTGGGAAGAAGGGAAAGCTTAGCCCAAAGTATATAGGCCCATATGAGATCCTAGAACGGATAGGGAAGGTAGCGTATAGACTAGCCTTGCCCATGGACTTGCATAGAGTGCATAATGTGTTTCATATATCCCAGTTGAGGAAGTATGTCCCGGATAAGTCTCATGTACTACAACCGGAGACCATAGAGTTAGACCAAAGTTTGACATTTGAGGAAAGACATGTCAAGATACTTGATAGCAAAGTGTGTAGTACACGAACGAAGGATGTTAAGATCGTTAAAGTATTGTGGTCTAACCAAGAGTCTGAGGAAGCTACCTGGGAAGCGGAGGAGGAAATGAGAAAGAAATATCCCGAGCTTTTTCCCGAGGTTAGTTGATTTACGGGGCCGTAACTCGTTTTCTTTAAGGGGGGTAGAGTGCGGTAGAATTTCGCGCTTTTTACCTTATTCACCCAATTTATCCTTTAGGATATGCTTGAATCGTTGTTTCCAGTGAAGTTTCACTGTTTATTGTCATGTTTAATTACTTAAAGAGTACAACAACTAAAACTTTTTGCAAAGAAAACGCACTAAAGTCTCACAATAGCCTCAAGTCTAATTTTAACGTTGTGATTTCCGTGCCCAAGTTTCGGGACGAAACTTCTTTTAAGAAGGG
Organism: Spinacia oleracea; assembly: GCF_020520425.1. Classification (NCBI taxonomy): domain Eukaryota; kingdom Viridiplantae; phylum Streptophyta; class Magnoliopsida; order Caryophyllales; family Amaranthaceae; genus Spinacia; species Spinacia oleracea. The sequence continues at coordinate 18,252,348 of NC_079488.1, forward strand.
TAGACTGTAATACCTCGTATTTTTCTATAATTATAATTATAAATATATTTTATTATATTTATAAAGCATTTCGCTGTATTTTTATAAATTAAATTTCATTTAATGAGAATTAAATGCTTTTTATTTTTAATTAATTTAAATATTAATTATTTCGAAAACCGTATTTTTATTAAATAAATTCAATGAATTTATTTAATCGGGATTTGTTGGGTCGTATTTCAAAAATGAATTTAATAAACTTAAAGCCCGGTTGTTTTGTCTTGATCAAACCCAACAAAGCTTGCAAGGAGTAAACTTAAACGAGCCCGGTAATAAGCCCAACTCAAAACTACCCAAACATAGCCCACAAGGGAGAGAAAACCTATAAATAGACCCTCTCATTAAACCCTCACAAGAAAATTCAGCACTCCCTCTCTCTCATCTCTTTCTCTCTCCTTGCGGCGCCCCACACTCCCCTTCGCCCGTCTTTGCTTGCAGCCCAAGGCACGCCTAGCCGTGCGTGTGTGTTCTCGCCCAGCCTCACCCGTGCGCGCCCAGCATCACAGCCGCAGCGTAGCACACAAGTGCCTGCGTGCCTGCGCCCCTTGCTGCCCCTCTCCTTGCCTCGCCCCACATCACAGCGCAGCCCACGCTGTGTGTTGCGTGCGCGTCTTGCCCTGTGCCAGCGCTAGCCTTGTCGCCCCTCTCGTCCCTTTGCGCGCGCGCGCCAACTGCTGCTTGCGGTGCGTTGTTGTTGTTGTTGTTGTTGTTGTTGTTGTTGTCGTGTGTGTTGGTCGGCACACACACGATTAATTAATCGTTGTGTGTGTGTGTGTTGATCAATTGTTTAATCAAACTTTTATTTTCAAAAATATTAATTTTCAGTTTTAAATTGATTTAATTATTGTGATTAGTTTAAATATTTGGGTTGTTTAGATTAATTAAAACGGTTATGAACACCGTATTGGGTTAGTATTGTGTTTTAATTAAAGAGATTGGTTTTGATGATTGAATTTATAATTTTCAGATTTAATAAGTTTATAAAGTGTTGATTTTTGAAGTCAAAACATGTTTTCGGATTAAACTATTGTTTGGGTTTTGGTTTCAAATTGATTGAGCGATTGATTCACATAATTTAATGACAATTTACATTATGGGAATCAACTTAAATTTTCAGAATGTTTATAAGCTTTAAGAAGTTGGTTTTTAAGGGTTTTAAAGCTAAAAAGTCAATGTTTTTATGTTAGGACTTGAGTTTACTATTTGAGACTAATAAATTACCAATTAATGAATGATTTCTAATTAAACTAAGAGTTTCATAATCTTAAATAGTTGTTGGAAATTTATTAAACATGGATAATAATTTAGTTCTCTTGTTTTGTTTATAGGAGTTGATTTCTAGTGAGTCGTGATTCGCACAATGGACCCCGTACTTAGGTATTCCAGGTACGTACAAGACTAGGGTGACCACCCATCCCTTGAGGACTTTGTGAAGTGAATTGAATGCGAATCATGTGAACTTATATGTGTTATTATGAATTCATGTTTGACGATTGGGAATGAGTATGCTATTATGAATTCATGTTTAATGTTGAGAACGAGCATGTTGTTATTATTGTTGAATCTATGTAAACGATCATGTTATGAATTGAATTATGCTTTATAGATTCTATTGAACTATCATGTTATGGACTTTTATAATCGTTGAATTATGTCAAGCATGTTGTTCAAGTTAGTTTGCATGTATGAGTAGTGTGCATGCAAGTTATTGTATTATGCTATAGTACGGAATGTCTAGCATATATATTGAGCCTGTCAAATGTTGCCAGTGAGCAATATATATTCTACTAAGGGGTAGAATATGTTGGAGAGTCTATGTGAATTGGATTAAGGACAATTCGTGCTAAGGGCACACGCCGCTTGTTAATAGGCAATGTCGGGTTATCTCAAACAGTGTTTTTGAGAAGGAACAATGGGAGTAATTTCATTTGAGTCTGTGTTTGATCACAAGTCCTAAAGAAGTAAAATAATGAAGAGTCATTGTTGAATTGTTTGATCGTTTAATTGTTTGTATGTTGTTTCTTGAGTAGAGTCTTGAGTCGCCTTGAACATAATATACTAATTAACGTAAAGTGTAACCCAAAGAGCTTCAAAACTCTTGGAACGTATATACCTTGAGTATGAACAATGGGGGGGAGTCTTGCCGGAAAACTTGTACTCCTTGAATGATACAAGATGTTGTTTCATTCTTTCTTTTTAGGCCGTTGTGCATTGGAATTCCGTCGGTATGGCCCGACTGTAGGTAGGAGTCCGACTTATTATTATTTGGTGTATGGTGGGCTCCCATCCTTTCTTTCCTTTTGAGGATACTTTACTTTACCTGTTCGAAGCTGCTTTTCATTAATCTGTGAGTCAAGAGTCGTGTCATGTGTCGAGTCTTGTCTCCATGATTATCTGTTTATTTCATGGCTTTTGCATGTTGATTATGTAATTTTTCGAGTGAAGCATGTTAGGATAAAATGTTATTCTAGCTTGGTCGTACTCAACTTTTGCTGATTTCGTGCTTCATGTCTTCTGGTCATGGCCTTCACCTTAATGACCCTATGATGATCCATCAATTGCATTTGCGTTGTTGGGGAGTAAATTTTTAATAAAGCAGGTTCGTAGAGATAACTTGCGGGAGAACTTATCATGGGATTCGAGTTGAGAGTTTATTCTTCCGTATTTTACAAACTCTATTTTTATTAAAGTCATGACTACTGTGAGGGGGTCGAAAAAGCACGAGGCTAATGCGTGACCTCGTCCCTCGTGGGCGTGACGATTCTTTTTATTCAGTCAAGTGTAATTGGATTTCCTGTGAGTTTACACCCAATTGACTAGTAATATAGGAGTCGCCATTCAGTTTTTAACGACAATGAGAAAAACTGACAAAACCCGGTTATCGTGACATAAAGGGAGTGCAATTATGTTTGACCACGACGGCCATAGGTTCCCTTGTGATCCCTGGTGGTGGGGGTCGCTCAACGTACACCCGCAGGGTAGAGATTGAGGGTTCGGGGGACTGTAACTACCGAGAGGAGTACTCCCTCTTCGATAACTCCAGAGGCAGGATATCCTTACTAGCTCAGCATAAATAATTGAAGGGACATGCGTTAACTATTAAACTAATCTGAGTTGATTTTAGCAATATGCAACATATAATACTAGATCGATCGCGATTATCCAATTTCCCAAAAATATTATATTTGTAAGGCGTGGTAGAACAATCAGATTTAGTTAGTTTAACAGTTCATAAAAAGGGCGAGGGAAGCAATTAAATCATAGAAAAGGGGCATATTACGACGCACCCTTGAGAGGTGCATCACGATTCTCAGAAAACTAACCACTTTGACTTTGCTATTTCTCCTTTTTATTTAACGAATCTCAAATTATGGGACAGGATACGTTCTGTTCGATTTATGGATCGATTGCGACAGAACGCGTGAACAATTTCGCAGCATGAGGCTTAGGCTAGGGGTTGGAGTCAATACTCAGAATATGAATTGTGTGTTGTGATTTCACGTCGAACTTGGGCTATATTTATAGAAAAGAGTTTGTGGAAAGATAGAATTGCAGAGCTCTAATCCACAAAGAATTAGGAAAAAACACGTACCCAGGTAATTCCAGCGCCCAGGCCTGGGCGCCGAAGATTTCGGCGCCCAGAGCCAGGCGTTGAAAATAGGGTCTGGGCTGTTTTCTTAGTCAGATTCGAATTCCTGAAATCCGTAGTGTTTGAGACTTAATCGAGTCTTTTAGTGCGTATCAATTTCATGACGGAATGCGTCTGGGCCTGTTACGAACTCTAGGCTCGTTAGAATTTTAATTAATACGTAACTCTTATTTCCGAATCATATTAGGAATAGGATTCTCGCAGTTTTCTATCTCATTTAGTATTTATGTTGGAGTGCAACACCTAATTCTGACAGGTTTCTATCTTTTATGACTTGCCACTTTTAGAAGCTACCCTTTACGGCAGTTACTATTTTTAGTAGGTTTCCATAAATAGCAGGTTTCTATAAATAGCAGGTTTCGGGTGAAACGAGAAGGGTGATTGAGATTCGTTAATTTATAGGAGATGCGTTGTCAAGTGGAGATTTATGTTTTCATCATTGAACCTTCCCTTTCGGGAATGGGGACAAAAGTAGGTGCCTACAGTTAGCCCCGACTTTGACAGAGTCTTGGAGTAAGACGATGGTCAAAGTATTAGACGGAGTGCGTCACACAAGCCATGGTGACCTGTTTTTTGCGAGGGTCTCACGAGCCCCCGAGTGATAACATTTGACTTAAGGGTCATCACTTTGAAGTGTCGACATATCCCTCACGTGTCATTGGGGTTTGTCAACTGATAGTATAGAAACTTCCTCACTTTGTCATTGGAAGGATCTAAAGGTGCGTAGAAACTCCCTCACTTTGTCATTGGGAGTAGCTACAGATGTGTTCGAAATCAAAGCTGTAAAGTGTAATTGGGCCCGGCCAAGCCCAATCACGAGGTAAAAATGTTTTTAAAGATTCTCATTTTTAGGGTTAGCTAAACGAGAAAACCCCCTTGTTTTTATGGGACGTAAAACGATGAATAAACGGAAAACCAATTTTTGAATTTTTTTTTGGAAAAAGGAAAGCTACTCACATCGTTCTTTTTTGGAAAAACGGAAAACCAAAAGCTACTCACATCGTTTTTGGGAAAAACGGAAAACCAAAAGCTACTCACATCGTTTTTGGGAAAAAAGGAAAACCAGAAAGAGTTATCGCTGCAGCGACTAAGGACCTGCGCGGTTAGTGACGCAGACCCCGCCGGCTAAAGATGGCGAGCCTGTCCGCTAAGGGTGGACACCCCGTCCGATAGAAGTGGACGAATCTGTTTTGAAATTTGTTTGTGTTTATTTTTTGAAAATAAGGACCTACGTGGTTTGCGCCGTAGACCCCGCCGGCTGAAGATGGCGAGCCTATTTCATTTTGTTTTTGAAGATTCTATTTTTCGAAAACTGAGGACCTGCGCGGCTAGTGACGCAGACCCCGCCCGTTGCGGGTGGGCGAGCCCTGTCCGCTGAGGGTGGACGCCCATGAATTCGTTTTTCAATTTGGGACTCGCGTGGTTCGTGACGCGATCCTACCCACTAAGATGGGCAAGTTTCCTACTTTTTTCATCGTGATTTCTTTTTGAGAATTTCTTTTATTCATTCTTGCAAGAGCGAATTCTTTCGAGGGATGCTCGGATTTAGTTGTAACCTGAACGTGGGTTGACAACGGGTTTAGACGGACCTTTGTCTTGCGACCGTCTTCTTTCGTGGTTTTGAGCTAGTCTTTACGGCTCGATTTTTGCCACTACTTGGTCTTTGATCCGAGGACCATGCACAAGTGTCAATGACGACCTTTCTCTGAGGTCGAACCTGTTTTTTTTTTTTTGAGATATCCAAACATGAGATGGTGTATGGCGTAGTCCGGGAATGTGATTTTGATTGTGCGCTCCTTGTTGGAGTATATTTTTTCGCGAGCCCCCAAGCACTGGGGCTCGTCGGTCGTTTTTCGCATCTTGTAATCATGTTTGGGGTCATGCTCGTATGCGCGAACGACCTTTTATAGTAGTGTGCTACTTTAGCGAAGCCGTGGAGTGCGACTTCAGTTTTCAGGCGACATCCGGTTTTAGCTTGGCCCGGATTAATCCTTTGACAGACAAACATTTTTTTTATTTGCGAAACCAACGACTTAACGACACACATTTTTGGTGTTTCGAAGAATGACCATGATATTTATTTTGATTTGAAAAGTGTACATAAGCATTTTCTGAGACAAGTCTAAGTTTCGACCAAGTTTTAATGTTTGTTTTTGCTTATTTGGGAGCTAAAGGTGCTTTTGGGCTTGATCCTACTTGCAATAGGGCCTTGTGTTTAGCAACACGGTTTTAAGTCCTTTCCTGTTCCGCGTTTTGTGAAATCTGGGCCTTGGGCTGCATTTTCGGCGCCCAAGGCTAGGCGTTAAACATTTCGGGGCCCAGCCATGGGCGCTGGAAGTCCTTTCCTGGTGATATTTGACTTTCGGATTTCCTAACACGTTTCCGAATGGGATCAGGATGTCACTGGGTGCGTTCAGCTATATATAGGGGATAGATACGTCCCTATTTTCCACCACTCTCAATTTCTTTCTCTCTTTTTGCTGTGTTTTAATTACTCATTGCTTTTGCCATGTCGATCCCTACTTTCTCACTCCAACGGACTGTTAGGCGTTGGCTACGGGCCCTTACTCCCACAGAAAAGGCTTTGTTAAAAGAATACCACTTAGAGGCACTTTTAGGTTTACAACAAATTAATATTGATTATAACTTTCTGCATGCTGCCCTAAGCTTTTGGGACTCCGATCATCATGTTTTTGCCTTTCGGGGCAATGAAATATGTCCTTTGCCAGATGAATTTGCTGCGATCCTTGGTTATCCTACTAATGCTACTCCTGCTACCCCTGGCACTATTGAAGAGGGTAAAACAACCATAGGGGCTTTCCTAGGACTAGATGATAACATGTTTGCTGAAATTGTTGTAGGTAACGAGGTTAACTTGGCAAAACTTGTAAAACATCACTTTAGGCCTAGTAAGAATATGACCGAACAGAAATTGAATATTCGAGCCCTTGTATTTTGCTTGTTGAATCACTATTTGCTGTCGAATAACAATGGCGCGTTCGGTGACATAAGGTTGATCCCCTTGATTAGCCAGATGGAAAGTTGCTATTCTATTATGCCGTTGGTTGTTGCCGAGACTTTGCTGAGTGCGGATGAGCTGAAGAAGGATGCCAAATCTGAACATTTTAAGGGAAGCCCCCTATTACTGCAGGTAATCGATTTTTCCTTGCGCGCGTATACACGTTTTTTTTTGGGTACACAATGAGTTTCAGCGCCCAGGGATGGGCGCTGGAATTTTCGGCGCCTGGTCCTGGGCGTTGAAACTGCGCCCCAGGAACCGTTTTCTTTTATTTTATTTTTTTTTATCGTGCCCTTTTTTGCAGATTTGGCTCGTGGAACGGCTTAGACTTTTGGAAGCTCCTGCCGATCCTAAACATTATCGCCCTATAGCCTTGGGTAACCGAAAATACTTGCACCAAGGCCAGGACGAGGCCGAATGGACCTCCTTTTTTACTTATGGCATTTGTTCTATTAAGTGGGTGGTACCATGGTGGGGTTTGACTACTATGACAGGGGGTTCTGATGTATCGGTTTATGTTTCTTTGTTGGGGCTATCTCGTCCCATTTATATTTTCCCTTACCGAGTCATGCGTCAATATGGTTTAAGGCAGACTATCCCCTTTTCTGATACGGTACCACCTAAGGTAGCGGCCTTTTCACAAGCACGGGTTCTAGCGTGGGCTAAGTATTATGATGGTCTCCCGCGTTGGGCCGTAGCTACAAATGGCTTTGTGGGTCTTTCTGAAAACTACAAGTTGTGGATGAGCTCCGATGATAAAGATGTGAGGACCGAGGCTCGAAATGGTGAGCCGGCTGAGCTTTTGATACCTCGTATTCGTGTTAAGTATGAGGGTCCTTATTATGCCAAACCTCGTACCTATAGTATTAAGACTGTGAAAGCTCGTCCTGATCGAAAGCGAAAGGAAGTTCCTCCCCGTTCCAGTTTCAGGCCTAAAAAGATGCCTAACATGAAGGGGCCTGCTGTTGTTAAAAGAAATGCAAGCTCTCGCGGAGATCGTCGCCGGAACAATGTATGGGTTAGGAAGGCTCAGCCGCCTGTAGAAACAGTGGCTACTCTAGTTGATGATAATAATCCTTCTCCCACCATTGTTTGTGACCTTGAGGCTGAGCGGGCTATAACTGAGAATGTTTCTGAAGCCTTGGCATCTTTGGAAGTTAGTGTCCAAGAGCCGGTTCTTATGGAGATTGATATTGGGGCAGCGCAGAAGACTGTGGGGGTGGATCCTGCGAACATTACCCTCGACAAGACTTTATTTGATGATCCGGAAGAACTAGAGTAGTGTTGTTCTTGCTAGGGTGTAGGTGCCCTTTATTTATTTCAGTTGTGTTGTTTTTATTCTTAGCACTTTGTTTTCCTTCTTATTATTTTTTCAATAAAGGCGTATTTTTATTTTTCATTTTCATTTATTTTTGTTTCTCCTCTTTTTTATGTTTTTATATGTCTAACACTTTTGCACAAAGAATATGTGTTTTTTTTATTGGACCGAATCCTTGGTAAGGATTGCCTACGTATCTTGTCAGAATCAGGTCGCGCGTAGTTCTAGCTTAGAATAAGTTCTAGTATGCCGGATTTCGGTAGATATGCCCTGAGGTGGAAGCATATTACTTAATCGGTCAAATGAGTGAAGTATTATCATTATTTCCGTCTGCCGTTTTTTGCCATAAGTCGCGTAAAAATGAAATTCGACTAATTTGTATGGCTATATTTTTGGTAAGCCTATTTGGATACGTATTGTACCCCCCAAGTGTTCGTTATTTTTCCGTTGTGTGCGGATAAAATGACGAGCACTTCTGAAAAGAAAATTTTTGACAGGCAGAGAGTTTCAACGCCCAGGCTGGGGCGTCAGAAATTTCGGCGCCCAGCCCTGGGCGCTGAAAATGATTTCTGGCGGTCGTTTTTGACGCTTTGCTTCACATGTTCTTGCATTTATTTCTTTTTTGTGCCTTGATTTTTGCTCGTATTTAAAGTCAATTTTGAGGCTATCTTGGAGGCTTTTTTAACTGTTAGCGTGAAATGCATTTTTGTCCGGATTAATTTTTTCTATTCGTGACTCGAAACAGTTTTGAAAATGGAGTTAGGGTGCGGAAGTTATGAAGATCTTTGTGTAGGCTTTTGAGGTGGGTTGAGGTGCGTGTCGTTTTTGAAAGATTGGTGGGGGTTATATTTTATTAATTCCCCTTTTAAGCAACATTTGCTTTCGTTTTGGATTTTGATTTCCTTTGACTTCTTTGGGTTGTATGGGTTGATTTTTATGGTTACACTGGTTGACTTTTATGTTTTGGGGATATGAATGGGATGGTGCGGTTTATTTTGTGGGTTTCGGGAATTGGCTCCCATGGCACTATTTCAAAACCGAGTGGGCTTTGTTTGTTGGGCCTAGAGTGGGCCGCCTCTGTATTTTTGTATTTTGCAAGTACATTTGGTGCTTTTTTTAGTGTTAGAATAAAAATTTTTGGAGAAATATTACGCCTTTATTGATTCGTAAAGTAAGGAAAACACACTGAAATAAAACTGACCTATATTCTAAGGGGCCTTAGGACCATCTAAAGTCTCTATTATTTTTTCTACCAATCTAAAGAACTACTAGGCGTTTTTTTACTAATGGTGATCTATGTGGCTCAAGCCTGGGGTTTAGTCTCATAAAACTTCGGTCCTTCACCGGTACTCATCTTGAATTCTATTCCTTTTGCATTGACCCACTGATATGTCTTCACCCATCCGTTCTCGATCTCTTCTAGTGTTGATGCAGGTGAGATTAACTGGGTTGGATTGAAACCTTCATCTTGTAAAGCTAGGGTAGTCATCACAGTCTCGTCCTCCATAGGCCTCGATTCGTTAAACAATGTCCATAGAGCCTGGTTGTCCAATATTTCAGCTGTTTTAGTCTTGGTGAGGTGGGGTGCCTCATCCAAGGTGTGGCAGTCATGGAAAATTTCAAATCCGGGTTTTAGCAAGCCATCCTGAACGAAGGGTTCAGGGAAATCGCAGCATGGGTGTTCCTCTCCTTCCCGAACGAACATCCCGTTAAGGGTTCTTTGGTACGGGGGAAGGAGGGTGGTTTGTTTGGCTTTGTTAAGGCGTAGCCCAGACAGGCGGTCAGCAATATCTTCCTCCGTTGGTTCATAGCCTAAGCCAAAGGGAGTAGATTTGTTGGGTAAAGGATGGAATGTGCATTCCTTCTTCCTTATGCCCAATGGGGTTCCTGGGAAATAACCTTGAGCTAGCAGCATTCTAGGGATGACCCGGGATGCATGCGGGTCTAGGAATGCTGGATCATAGTCTTCAATGAACTGGATTGCTTCTTCCATTTGAAACCCATAAAGGTCTTCTGCAGTTTCGGCCGTTCCAACCATAGTACAACTGACGTCGAGAGGAGGGGCGCGGATTTCTAGTATTACCCCGTTATGGTTAAGTTTAACCATTTGGTGCAGGGTAGAAGCCACACCTCCTAAGTCATGGAGCCAAGGTCGCCCCAATAGGAGGTTGAAAGTGGGCTTGATGTCGATTATTTGAAACTCCGTGGTGCGTGCCACAAGCCCGGTTTGTATGGTAAGGTTGATTTTTCCCAACACAGGCCTTCGAGAGTTATCATAGGCTCGTACCCCTTGTGTGGAGGTTTGGAAGTCATCGCTTCCTAGTCCCAAGCAATGGGCGGTTCGCAACGGGCAAACGTTAAACGCCGAACCGTTATCTACGAGCGCTAGGGGGATGTTTTTCCCTTTGCATCCAACTACTAGATAGAGGGCTTTGTTATGGGCACCCCCCTCCCTGGGTAAATCTTTGTCAGTGAAAACTATGGCCTTTTCCCCAGCATCTCTCGTGACGTGGTTAACCAATGAGTCAGGTGTGATATCTGTAGGCACTGAGATGAGGTCAAGTGAGCGAATAAGCTTTTCGCGATGTTCTTTTGAGGTACACATGAGATCCCAGATGGTAATTTCGGCCTTGGTTCTTTTCAATTGTTTCAAAAGAGGATTTTCAATGACTTCTGCGACGGTGGTGTGCCGTCCATTCTCAGGAGCTTGTCTGACTGGGATATCGTCCATAGGAGGTGGGCGAATGTCAGGCTGGTATATTCTTCCTGATCTGGTGAGGTTGTCGACTTCGGGTTCTTGAGTGGTGGTGTCGATGAGAGCATACCCGGGCCAAGTTTCAGTAAAGAGGTCCTGGCCCGACACTTGAGATAGGTAGATATCTTCAGCATCATCATCCCACACACCGCACACTTCTCTCTCGATTCGATCCATAGGGACCACAGCGAGTAGTGCACGTACCTTGAGGTGTAATGTACACCGTAGGGTCGAAGTTCTCATTTTCTGGTTGGTCGAGAGAGATGTGACAAGAGCCGAGTGGGATCTTGTTGTTGTTGGGTTTGCCAACGTTAGGGAGAGGTATCACTTCATCCTCTATCATGTCTTGGATGGTATTCTTTAGGTTCCAGCAGTTTTCAGTGTCATGCCCATTTTATTGATTGAATTTGCAGTAAGTACCTTCGACCCAATATTTGCTTTTGACAGGAGGGTCACGGGTGGGGCCTATAGGTCTCAACTTTCCTTGATTGGTTAATCTTTCAAAGGCTTGTACCAAAGTCGACCTGAGTGGGGCAAACTTTCGGTCTCGGACCCATCTTCCAGGGCTTCTTCGGGCGGGAGTCTCTTCTACAGCATGGACTTCTTGGGCTTGGGGTGTGTTACCCCGATTATAGGTGTTGTTTTTATATGTGGGTTTGCTTTGTATGGTTTTGGCGAGGTCGTCCTCGATCTTTATTCCCACATCATAAACTCTTTTGAAAGTGTCGAGTCCCAGGTACCTAAGGTGTTGTCTGTAAGCCGGGTCCAGGTTGTCAATGAATTTTTGGACCAATTCTGTTTCAGGAGGCCTATTGATTAGCTGGGCCGCCTGGTCCCTCCATCTAGCAAAGTAGGTTGTGAAACCCTCATTTTTCTTTTGGAAGAGAACTTCCAGCTCGCGCATGGTGACTTGGAAATCCATGTTCGACGAGTATTGCTTGATGAAGACATTGACAAAGTCTTCCCAAGTGGGGAAGAGCTTAGGGTCCTGGTGATAGTACCATTTGAGCGGCACAGGTTACAAGGACAAAGGAAAGGCAGGTAAATACATGGACTTGTCCACGCCTTTCAAGTTCATGGCATTCACAAAGCTCAGTAGATGATCACGGGGATTGTCCGTGGCCTTGAACTTTGGTAAGTCAGATGAACTGAACTTTTCTGGTAGTTTGCCAGGAAAAGGTTCAGGATCGAGGGAGAAGTATTTGCTCCCCATGGTTTGCTGTAGGACCATTTTTTCAATCCTCTTCTCGTTATTGAGGTCATTTTTGGCTTGTGCAGCCGCTAAAGCTTCATTTTCCATTTTCAATTGGCCCATAAGTTGGGTTATTTGGACCATCTAGTCTCGCAAATCTTCGATGGACATGTTTGAAGGTGCGAATCGAGGTTGGGGAAGCGGAGATCCTTGAAATGAGGGATGACGGACGGAGCTTGAAGTCAATAAACCTGATGTTGGCGATGTATCTTTGAGACGCACTAACCGTTGATTCCCTGATCGGCACCAAGTGGCAGGACCAGTCCTAGGCATAAGATAAGCTAAAGTTTAGGTTCCCAAAGTTTCAAGCATTACTTAGTCTAGACTTGGACTCTCTCTATTAGTTTTTTGCTCTTTCTTTTATTGGTATACTTTTTGGTTTTTTTTTTTTGTCATTCTTTGAATTTTCGAAACACTTGCCCGTGTGACATTCGTAGTTATTAGCGTGTTCGGTTTCGGTGCCGAACATTGTCGTCGTAGGAGGCCTATCAACGACACAAAGAGTTATTTATTATTTGTTTTTTTTAAGTCGCCTCTTGAATCGAGTGCTTTTTCTTACGCCTTCGTAGCAATTCCTTTTTTACGAACGTTTTTTGGTGCTACGTGTTTTTTTCTTTTGCGCGGGCACCGAGGCTGCTGCGCCTGACCAGAAGGCCAAGCAGCAACTTCGGCGCCTAGCGTCGGGCGTGAGAAATTCTGGCGCCCAGCCAGGGGCGTTGAAAATGCGTCCCTGGCTGATTCTCGTTTTCTGTTTGCGTCTACTTTTGTTTATGCGACTTCAATTTGCGTGCTTGCCTAATAACGTCCTTTACGCGTTGTGCAGCGTTTGTGGGATTCGTTACAGGCCATCCCGAGTGTCGCTTATTTTTGGGGCGATCATTCGGGTTTGCGGAACACGTATTTCGGTATAACTCTTTGGCAAATTAGTCTATGAATGTTTGGGCAATTTTTAAGGTCGTTGGTTTTCTAGGATAGTTTGTCACACACAATCATATATTTCGCTACACATAACTAACATTCATCATGAGACAATAATAACATGTCATGTAGTTTATGATAAGCTTCTATGGGTAGTTATTTGCGCCTGGTTTGGTACCGCTTCTATCGTAGATCCAACACATGCCCCGGTCGAGGTAGTGTCTTCAACAGACGAATTTCGCCCAAGAGGCCAACCCGCAAGTGCAAGCCAAGGGGGCATGCAGGCGAGAGGGACCTAATGAGCGAGCGATTGGGTTTGGGACGGGTGTACTACTAGCGAAAGTGCCGAGTGGACAACATTCGAAGCGTATGCACCCCCCGATTGGCGATGGGTATCCTTAGTCCAAACTCTCTGAGGGAGCCAAGATTCATTATGCGGTTCTGCCCGTTCACATTAATATGCCGATTTTCAGGTCGTCCCAACTTGATGGGGAAATAAATGCGGGGTAGGATCGTTTCACCCTTCGGCTATTTTGATTACCTACAAGCACGAGTATTCCTTCACTATCCCTAGTGGAGTCGCCACTGTGAGGGGGTCGAAAAAGCACGAGGCTAATGCGTGACCTCGTCCCTCGTGGGTGTGACGATTCTTTTTATTCAATCAAGTGTAATTGGATTTCCTGTGAGTTTACACCCAATTGACTAGTAATATAGGAGTCGTCATTCAGTTTTTAACGACAATGAGAAAAACTGACAAAACCCGGTTATCGTGACATAAAGGGAGTGCAATTATGTTTGACCACGACGGCCGTAGGTTCCCTTGTGATCCCTGGTGGTGGGGATCGCTCAACATACACCCGCAGGGTAGAGATTGAGGGTTCGGGGGACTGTAACTACCGAGAGGAGTACTCGCTCTTCGATAACTCCAGAGGAAGGATATCCTTACTAGCTCAGCATAAATAATTGAAGGGACATGCGTTAACTATTAAACTAATCTGAGTTGATTTTAGCAATATGCAACATATAATACTAGATCGATCGCGATTATCTGATTTAAATAGCATTAAGGGACCTAGCATGATAATCCAATTTCACAAAAATATTATATTTGTTAGGCGTGGTAGAACAATCAGATTTAGTTAGTTTAACAGTTCATAAAAAGGGCGAGGGAAGCAATTAAATCATAGAAAAGGGGCACATTACGACGCACCCTTGAGAGGTGCGTCACGGTTCTCAGAAAACTAACCACTTTGACTTTGCTATTTCTCCTTTTTATTTAACGAATCTCAAATTATGGGACAGGATACGTTCTGTTCGATTTATGGATCGATTGCGACAGAACGCGTGAACAATTTCGCAGCGTGAGGCTTAGGCTAGGGGTTGGAGTCAATACTCAGAATATGAATTGTGTGTTGTAATTTCACGTCGAACTTGGGCTATATTTATAGAACAGAGTTTGTGGAAAGATAGAATTGCAGAGCTCTAATCCACAAAGAATTAGGAAAAAACACGTACCCAGGTAATTCCAGCGCCCAGGCCTGGGCGCCGAAGATTTCGGCGCCCAGAGCCAGGCGTTGAAAATAGGGTCTGGGCTGTTTTCTTAGTCAGATTCAGATTCCTGAAATCCGTAGTGTTTGAGACTTAATCGAGTCTTTTAGTGCGTATCAATTTCATGACGGAATGCGTCTGGGCCCGTTGCGAACTCTAGGCTCGTTAGGATTTTAATTAATACGTAACTGTTATTTCCGAATCATATTAGGAATAGGATTCTCGCAGTTTTCTATCTCATTTAGGATTTATGTTGGAGTGCAACACCTAATTCTGACAGGTTTCTATCTTTTATGACTTGCCACTTTTAGAAGCTACCCTTTACGGCAGTTACTATTTTTAGCAGGTTTCTATAAATACCAGGTTTCTATAAATAGCAGGTTTCTATAAATAGCAGGTTTCTATAAATAGCAGGTTTCGGGTGAAACGAGAAGGTTAATTGAGATTCGTTATTTTATAGGAGATGCGTTGTCAAGTGGAGATTTATGTTTTCATCATTGAACCTTCCCTTTCGGGAATGGGGACAAAAGTAGGTGCCTACAACTACTATTTTCAGTTAATGGATTTCAAATGGTTTATTACTTTGAATTTGGGCCTCAACGGTTCCAACTTGGTTAATGACCATTAACTATTTATTTATTACGTTTTGAAAGTTAGTTAATTCCGCTGCGTAATTCTGGTAAATACCCTTAGCCGTTATCACGGTGGCGGTAATATCTTGGTAATTCCTGTGTTTTAAGTTGGAAATTTTTTTATAAAAAGCAAGGAATTATTAGGGTGTTACAATCCAAGCTTAATTCGGGTGCTTATACGGAGGGTGTATATATTGGGATCTTCTTGACTTAGGCTTAAAGCTTGTGGAGAGTATGAGATTATGAATTGGTTCCTTATACTCGGTTGTTTTGAGGCCCTATTTATAGGAAATAGGCGTCATGGAAGTTGGGAATTGTCAGAATTTGAGATGCGCTGAAACACATTTAGGCGTAAAAGATCTTTCGCGCGTGGCACTTCTGCGCAAGAAATGTCTCACGCTGCAGTGTCAACGCCATATTTGTTCAGCAATTGAGTATGGATAAGATTAGGATTGTACCGTGAGAATATTGTGACACATGAGGTCAAGAAGGAGTGATAAGCTACGCTGGGCCCTGTGCGCGCAAGAAATATCTTGCGCACAAATCGACTTTCATGCGTTTTTCTCAGTTTCCTGATTTTAATTCGGTTTTTATGCCGTATTAAACCCTTTTAAACCTTATTTTCTAATTTTATTCAACCAAAACTGTTTTTAATCTTTTTTTTTGTATTTTTAGGATTCTATGAATTTATTCGGATAGAATTCTTTTATGCTTTTCAATCTTTTATTAGGATTTTAATTAGAATGCAAGGAAAATTCCTAAAATTCTTAGAATCTTAACTAGAATGCAATTAAAACTCCATTGACATAAATCTATCTCGAACGGCTTAGTATTTTTAGCAGGCACTTAGACGGCAACTACTATAAATAGCAATTACTATAAATAGAAACTTAGGGTTATGGTAAATGAGTCAGTCAGTCTTAGAATATTCGTCATTTAGGAATGTGTTTGTCAAGTGGTCTGCGAACTTATTGCTTATAGCCGGGGACCAAATGTAGGCGTCTACACCTACTATCCGGTAGTGTCCTTCCTCTCCCTCTTTTTATAACTCCATGGGTTGATTCGACATATGAATTGATGGGGTATGGGGTCGGATGGTTGAAATTATTGATTTGGTTGCCTCTATTTCTCTCTCTCTAACGTATTAAGATTTGCGGAACTATGTGCTAGGTTATGACAAATATAAAACATATATATTTCATGCGGAAAAACCATAAAGCCAGGAATCCAAATTAATTGCCACATACTAATTAGCATAATTTAGGATGCATACATTTGTAGTGTGCCTTCCCTAGCTGCTCCCGAACCGAACAGGAACAAGTTTAGGACTCCAAGTGTAGTCCCTCCGTAGATAGTCCACAGCACGTTCGGATCCGCCTTAGATTCAATTAACTAGAATTTAGCCTAAGGTTTTATGTTATTCGATTATAATTTGTGGCAAATTATTAACTTTAGTTTTTAACTTAAAACTATATGAATACTTGAATTGATGTATTATAAATTGTGATTGCCATCACCTATTTATAGGGTAGGATCATCGGAACTAGAAACCTACTAGGATTCAATTAACCTAATCTTATTAGAATTAGATATTAATTAAATCTATTAAGTTAGTATTTATTTCAACAACTAACTCTAGTAGTTTTAGGAAAATAATCTTTAATCCAACTAATCCTAAACGCTTGAGGATTCGATGCATGCACGAACTCAACGCACACACACGGACAGCCCACGAAGGGCGCTAGGCGCGCGCGCGGAGCTCGGCCAAGCAGCGCTGCAACCCATTGCTTGGGCAAGCCAGCCTTGCCTTGCTCGCTGGGCCTGGCCTTGCGTGCTGCTTGGCTGGGCCTGCGTGCCTTGGCGGGCTGCTGGCTCGTCTTGCTGTGCGCGGGATTCGCTAGGCGCAGGCGTGGCTTCGTGCTGGGCCTTGCGTCTAGCAAGCTCGTCCGATGTTTATTTCGTACGACGCGCTTCAGATTGATTTCCGATTCCGGAATTCATTTCCGATTCGAACAATATTTAATATTTCCGATTCCGAAATTAATTTCCGTTTCGAACAAATATTTAATGTTTCCGATTCTGACAATATTTCCGTTTTCGGCAATATTTCCGATTCCGGCAATATTTCCATTTCCGATAATATTTTCTGACACGTACCATGTTTCCGTTTCCGGCAACATCTACGACTTGGATAATATTTATATTTCCGATACGATCCATATTTCCGTTTCCGGCAATATCATCGTTTCCGGAGTATTCATAATTTGCCTTTTGACGATTTCAGCTTCCACTGGAACCGAGATTCGTCGATTCCGAATATCCATAAATGGAGTATTTAATTCACTTAAATACTTGATCCGTTCACGTACTATTTGTGTGACCCTACGGGTTCAGTCAAGAGTAAGTTGTGGATTAATATTATTAATTCCACTTGAGCTGAAGCGGCCTCTGGCTAGGCATACAGTTCACTTGATCTCACTAAATTATTAACTTGTATAATTAATTAATACTGAACCGCATTTATTAGACTTAACATTGAATGCATACTTGGACCAAGGGCATTATTTCCTTCAGTCTCCTTATTCCTTAGGGACAACTGTGCATTTCCTTATTCCTTTGTCGCGTATTATGTCCAGAGGTATTTCTCGGTTTCAGAGTTCAACTGATCAAATAAATAGATAATCATAGCCTATGATTCATCTAAGCACGACCATGCATTTTACAGTTTCTAGCTCTCCGAGTGGCCTTGTACAACTTTTAGCATCTCATCCCGATTTATGGGAGGAAAATCCCAATCTTGCGATCTTGGGATTAGACTTCGCTTGATAGGTGATTACCCGAGCGTTGCCGTTATAGCCTCCTTTTACGGTGCGACGGTTGACAACGTCAAAGTAACCAGTTCTCAAACAAGTTATCTCAAATCACTCAGGTATTGAGGATTAGTTTCTAATAATTTTAATGAAATTTACTTATGACAGATTTTCATCTCTTACAGTAAAGTTTCATAGGTCTGTCCGATACTAGTCTTCCCAAAGTAAGTATCTATACAAATGATTGCGAGATTGCCATGTCCACATAGTTCAAGAAACAAAACTACTAGTCATCTTGCATTCTAGTCGTCTAGCGTTTTCTATGCGTCCATCTTTATAGAAAACTCCGACCAGGGACCATTTTCAACATTTGACATTCAAGTTCACTTGATAGACATTTCTTAGTCACAGGACTGGTCCTGACAGTCTATCTTGAATATATTGTCAAATTGAAGGGACTCATCATTTAATACTAAACCAAGATTAAATGGAATATGAAAATACATTTCTTATATGATAAATGTTCAACCCCAATGTTTTACAACCATGGGCCTCTAACCCATCTTTAAAACAGTTCATGGATTTCAAAGCTATGCTTGATTTCCAGTGCTACAATGTGAATGTTACTTCTCACTTGTTGCATAGGTTTAGTTATCATGCTTTGCCAATCTTAATATCCCTTTCATCGAATGTCTTTTGAGATAGGATGATAAGATCTTTTGAGTTTGTTTATTATGTGATCTAGTCTTTCTTACTTAAATAGTGGTTCTACGCATTTTGCAATAAAGAACCATTAAGTCAACAGACATGTGATCTACCCAAGTTCAGTGAAAAACTCTTTACGTAAACAACTCTGTTTTATTGCTTCTTAGGCAATTATTATTTTTACTTCAACTGTATAGGTTGCTAGTGATGCTTTGTTTGGATTCGCTTATCCAAGCAGTTCATAGATATGTGGAAGACTTTCCATCTGTATCTCCGAACATAGAAATTAATGTTTAATTTCCCACGCAACAACTCATGGTCTCTAATCCATGTTGCCATTTCAAAACACGATGATATTTAGCTCGTCCTTGCCAATGGTTAACTCCAAAGGGATCTTTCTTGATCCTTTGCCAGTGTTTATGCGTGTAGCATCAATATTTAGCATATCTTTATTTCCTTGAATCAAGAACTTTTCGTATGTACCTTTTCAAGTACCATAAGTTTTTCTTGATCTCAATCTAGTTGATCTTCATTTAGATTAATAGAGATTGGTATATGTTCGTCATGCCTAAAGTCATGATACGTTTTTGGCGATCCTCATATTATATCATACATGATAAATTCTTTTGTAGAATAATTCCCAATTGAATTCTATTCATGTAACTTTAGCTCATCTAGTTTCAGCAGATACTAAATCCAGCTAAATTCTATGACATATAATATAGGTTAAGAATCTCATTTAGACTCTTTGATGTTTAACTTAGTAAATGCTTATACATAGTTCAAACATTCTTTACTTAGATTTATTCATATGGGTCGAATATCTCCAATGGAGTCTTTCGTGTTTGATTTAGTATATTCCATTACTTAATCTAAAACAATATTATAAGATCTTTGTAAATAAATCTTAATACCCAGTATGTACTAAGTTTCGCCTTGGTCCATCATTGATGATTAATTTCAAATCTAAGTCATTAGCATTTGAATGTTATTTCACAATAGAGAGATGTGTTTGTGATACACATAGGACCAATTAAGTTTTACGTACTCCCACTAAACTTCTTATATATCTATAAGAATCATATAAATTTTATGAAACTAAAATACTTATTAGTTTCACTAAAATACAATTCTAATTCCCAATTGCTTGCTTAAATTTGTACTTAGATTTCATAAGCTAGCTTTCCTTTTCAAGTATTTGTTTGGATCCACAAATCCTATGACATACCATGTATATTGTTCATTCCAACATTTGATTGAGGAATACGTTTTGTCATCCAATTGCTATATGTACCAATATGCAATCATAGCTTTGATTTATAGACTTAAGCATTACGATTATGCATGAATTTGCTTGTAACCTTTAGCAACTAATCTAGATTTGTGTTGTGAACACAATTCCATGTTTGATGGTTTTTATCCTTAAAACCAATTTGCAACCAATAGATGTAAATCATTCTTGCAAATCAACAAATTTCAATTTTGTCATCAAAACATTGATTATGTTTTATGGCCTTTAACCGTCTAAAACATTTGAGTCTATATATGGCCTCTGACCATTTTAGGGAATCTGGGTTTTGCCATAGCTTTCTTACAAGTCACAAACTCATTAATCTACATGATAATAGTTTGACTGCAAGTTGTAGGTTTCTTCACTATCTAATAGAAGAATCTCATAGCTTTAGTGATCTGAATTCCATGTTTCTTCACTATCTAATAGAAGAATCTCATAGTTTCAGTGACTTGAACTCTATGCCTTACTTGGGTATAGAACATCAAACAATAGAATATCAATAGACACTTGAAAGTCCTTTGAATATTCTGTTCTCCTTGAAGCACTTGTAAAGTCTTTTAAGAGATGTCTATTCTTCAAAGACACTTCTAAAGTCCTTAAAGAATACGTGTTCGGATTTTCTAAAGAACTTCGAAAAAGCCTCCGGAATGTCCGTTTATGTTAGTTGTTCGCCTCGAAGACTTTCGAGGTCTATTTTCTCCCACTTGTTATTTTGGAAACGAATCTCCAAAAGGACATTATTTCGAGCAAACAAACATTATGTTCTCAAAAATTCGTGGTAGAAACAATACCCTTGTGTCTCATTTGAATAAATCACAATGAAACATATATCTATACTTGGGCCTTAGTTTGTCGAATAACAAACACTAAGCTCCCACTGAGTTTAGGAACTCTTTAGATATATATTATGAAAAGATATTCTGAAATTACTTTTCAATAGCTTTGACGAATTTGGTTTAGTTTGGTGGTAGTTGAGCATTTTGTTTTAGAAATTATAGGAAAAGTCTTTATGATTCATCATTGATAGAATCAAGTACTAATTGACTTCGATCATTCCAACTTAGATATGACATATCGTATGGAGCTAGATCGTGAAATTACAACACACAATCATTGATGATCATTTTTGGTCTTTAAGTAATCATCGTCATGATCTTACCTAGATCTTTATGATTCATTGCCAAGTGGATTTTATACTTCTGAATCTTTGAACTAGCCAAACATATTCAAACTTATATCTCATTGAGTAAATAAACTAATATTCACTCAAATCCAGGTGATATAATAAAGTCATAAAATCTTCTTTTAGCTTTGAACTCTATTGTCTAGGGGTTCTAACAATAGTTCATATCTTTTGTTACTTTCAACAAGTAAGACTAACTTGTCTTGAATGATCTAGAAATCAATCAACTTTCAAAAGTCCATCAAAATAGAACTTTAGAACGTTAACTTGTTAATATGGTCTAAGCAACAGTGCCAAAGATTATTGGAACTCAAATCAAGGGATTGATTTGAACCTAGTAAAGTTCTTCTTGTTAAAGAGTTGTTTGTTTTAATCAAGCATATTGACTCAACCCGTAAATGACCATTTCATTCAAATAGACAAACAAACAATGTTTTTGTTTTTCTTGAATGTGAGTCTTTCTGTGTTTGAAAACAAAAATTTAGGTATGCTGCTTATGGAACAAAATAGCCATTAAGTTCCAGCCTAGAAAGGACTTAAAACAAACTAGATGACCCTACAACTAATGTAGCAATGCCATGCTTCATTTTCCACTTGTAGGTCATTAGTGTAGCCTAGCTTCCATTGTTTGAGTTATTACTGAAGTAAGAACCTCAAGCGGTATATGATACCAAGGAAGTTTGATTGCTAGGTCACTTCTCTTTAAACATAAACTTATAGGTAGAAATGGAATCGTAAATTCCTTTCATTTGTTCATTGTTTTCCTATTTCTTGTACCCTTTCTTATAGTCTTAAGAATTGACTTCTCTAGTATTGACTTTTATATTTTGCTAGACATGTCCAATGTCATTCTAACAAAGTCCTTACCATTTTATTCCTGTTGAATATTCTGTTTCAACTAGATGATCTTACCAGAAGCTTCTAAAGTTCTCTAAGCGTCGATCTATTCGAATGTCTAGGGACTAGACTCATTCGAGAATTAAATGGACAAAGATATCAGGTTGTTAACCATTGGTAAAGCTGAGCGTTTAAACTCAACGCTTTATGATCTCAAAACTACATTGTATTTTGAATTCACAAGCACCAATCGGTTTGCCATTCGACTTTGATACTCGAAAACAACCAAAAAAATCGCTATAAGAAACGTACATTTAAATTGCTCATTTTCTCTCATTTCCGTGAATCGTTCTTGGATTCACTACCGATCGAGGAAATTTACTGTTACCTTTCTAAAAGGATTTACTGCAGTGCAAGATATATAATTATAAACAATAATTAAAACATACATTGAAGCATGCAAAGTCTAAACATTTATCATGAGTAATAACTTGAAAATTAAAGCAATCATGCAATTTAAACAAGTCATTGGCTTTTATTCGAATTTATTGTTCCGGCAGGTGTGAATAAAATGATTCCAAGATCCTTAAATCATTGAAGAATTAAGCACATTATTTATTTAGACTCAATTCTAAAATATTTTAGGTAAGCAAATCCTTTGCTAATAGTCTAGAAACTACTCTTGGTTGATAGATACGTCTAAGAACTTATTAGGTAAACCTATCTCATTTGCCACGACATAAAAGGACTCCTTACTTATATCGTTGAGTTTCACCAAAACTAATTAACATGTACTCACAATTATTTGTGTACCTTACCCCTTTAGGATCAATAAGTAACACCTCGCTATGGCGGAAAACTATTACTAAGATTGATGTAAAGGTTATCCAAGTAAGTGTTATTTTGGCATGGCACCTTTTAACTCAATTTTTAAAGTTTGGAACTTAAGGCTCTTACTATGTTGGTTATATTTTAAGTGAACTAAAATCCTTAATCATGCAACATAATCAAGCCACAATCTCATGCATAATTAAGACATATTTAAAGCAATAAATAACTTAAAGCATGCATAAGATATAAATGTGATCTAGTATGGCCCGACTTCATCTTGAAGCTTCAACTTCAAACTCCGTCTTGAAAATGGATTGGAAACTCCGTCTTGAATTTCACCATGGGAGACGCCATTTTCTTCAAATAGGATACGCTATAATTGAAACTAATTACAACTATTTGATGGTACGCAGATCATATTAAAAACTTTGGTGCATTAGACCAATTTTACATTCAAATTAATGGTACGCAAACCATATTTTCTATCTTATTTGGGCCATACTAGTCACTTTCCATAACCTGCAAAACTGTACATTTACAATATACCATTCACCCATTCATTTATCAATGAATAGCCCACATAGCTGGTTAGTAGAACATATTATTCAATCCTTATTAATTCTAATCGAGTTGTTTTAACCTTAAAGGAATGTAGACCTAATCAAGAGTTTATGACTAAAACGCTCCCACTAAAACCAAGAAATTTACATGCTTTACTAATTTTAAACATAAAATTGTATTTCCTAGTCCAACCGGAAACACGCAAATTTAATTAAAATTTAAAGCTCACATAAATTATTATTTAAATCCTTTAATTTATTTTCAGTTTATTAAATTAATTAATTTAAATTTAATCAAGGTTTTAATTTTAGTATAATAATTAGTATAAATAAAATTTATAATAATTAAATTTATAATAATTAAATTATTCAAAATTAAATTCCGAGAAAAAATTTAATTACGAATTTTAAATTTAATTAAAATCGTTTTTCCAACTGAAAATCAAAATTAAATTAAAACGAACCAATGGGGTCAAGACGAGGCCATGGGCTCACGCCCATGCCTCGTCGAGTTCAACAAGTAGCAGCCCATGCCACTCGACTGATCGTACCGCAAGGCCGAGCGACCACGCTCAAACGTAGCAGGCCCAGCGAGCTACGCTTGCGCGCAGCCCATGCCCACTGCATAGCACGCTGCTGGGCAACGCAGCTAGACGAGCCAGCCATCGCTGCCCGCGTGCACGATGCGTTGTGCTCGTCGCCTTGCCCACTCGCCCATCCCGCCCACGAGCTTGCAGCACTTGATGCTAGGCAGGGCTGCTGCCTTGCACTCTCGTACAGCATGGCCGACGAGCTCCCTTGCTCGTCGTCGCATGCCCGCACTATACAACACCCCTTAAGGGTAACACTTAGCGTCCATTGCTTTATGCGTGCAAGATTCGTGAACGGATTTTATAAAAATCGAAACTTTATTATTTGAATTTATAGACAAATTAATAAATCATATTAATTTCAAAAATTAAGGCGAAAAATCGATTATTCAAATTAATTTCCGATTACATTAATTTCATGGTTTCAAATCTAGGTCATAAAATTTTAAAACTTTTCAATTTTAACAAATTTTATGGTGGTTTTTAATCATGGATTCCTAATTAAATTGCTAATTAATTATGAAAATCAAATCAAATTCTAAATTATTCGAATTTCAACAAATTAATTACAATTACAAATTAGGTTGTATAATTAACAAGCTTAGGCATTAAAATTGTAAAACATATACAGTAGCTCAATCATAGATTCAAGATTTACAAACAAGAATCGCAAATATTTAATTTAACATCCAAAAAATTATAAATTTTGCGTTCGAAAAACTAAAACCTCTAAAAAGTCATAGTTAGGCTTCGAATTTGGGAATTCTGGGTTAGGCATCAAATCTTTGATTTTAGTCAAAATTTTAAAACGCTGTTTGCATGCAAAATTCACTATAAAGTTATACGATTCCGACCATTATTGACTAAACTGCCGAAAATCCTGCGAACATATAATTAAATAATCGCACGAATTTGCAATTAATTACAATCAACGAAATTAATCACCCCTTTAATTCATTGCAAATTTATAAAATTTAACCATGTTAACTTTAATTGATTATGGAACTAATTAGAGGCTCGTGATACCACTGTTAGGTTATGACAAATATAAAACATATATATTTCATGCGGAAAAACCATAAAGCCAGGAATCCAAATTAATTGCCACATAACAATTAGCATAATTTAGGATGCATACATTTGTAGCGTGCCCTCCCTAGCTGCTCCCGAACCGAACAAGAACAAGTTTAGGACTCCAAGTGTAGTCCCTCTGTAGATAGTCCACAACACGTTCGTATCCGCCTTAGATTCAATTAACTAGAATTTAGCCTAAGGTTTTATGTTATTCGATTATAATTTATGGCAAATTATTAACTTTAGTTTTTAACTTAAAACTATATGAATACTTGAATTGATGTATTATAAATTGTGATTGCCATCCCCTATTTATAGGGTAGGATCATCTGAACTAGAAACATACTAGGATTTAATTTACCTAATCTTATTAGAATTAGATATTAATTAAATCTATTAAGTTAGTGTTTATTTCAACAACTAACTCTAGTAGTTTTAGGAAAATAATCTTTAATCGAACTAATCCTAAACCCTTAAGGATTCGATGCATGCACGAACTCAACGCACACACACGCACAACCCACGAAGGGCGTTATGCGCGGCGCGCGGAGCTCGGCCCAGCAGCGCTGCAGCCCATTTCTTGGGTGTGCCAGCCTTGCCTTGCTAGCTGGGCCTGGCCTTGCATGCTGCTTGGCTGGGCCTGCGTGCCTTGGCGGGTTGCTGGCTCGTCTTGCTGTGGGCGGGCTTCGCTAGGCGCAGGTCTGACTTCGTGCTGGGCCTTGCGTCTAGCAAGCTCGTCCGATGTTTATTTCGTACGACGCGCTTCCGATTAATTTTCCGATTCCGGAATTCATTTCCGATTGGAACAATAGTTAATATTTCCAATTCCGGAATTAATTTCTGTTTCGAACAAATATTTAATATTTTCGATTCCGGAATTATTTTCCGATTCCGATAATATTTCCGATTCTGACAATATTTCTGTTTTCGGCAATATTTCCGATAATATTTTCCGATACGTACCATGTTTCCGTTTCCGGCAACATCTACGACTTGGATAATATTTATATTTCCTATACGATCCATATTTCCGTTTCCGGCAATATCATGGTTTCCAGAGTATTCATAATTTGCCTTTTGACGATTTCAGCTCCCACTGGAACCGAGATCTGTCGATTCCGGATATCCATAAATGGAGTATTTAATTCACTTAAATACTTGATCCGTTCATGTACTATTTGTGTGACCCTACGGGTTCAGTCAAGAGTAAGCTGTGGATTAATATTATTAATTCCACTTGAGCTGAAGCGGCCTCTAGCTAGGCATACAGTTCACTTGATCTCACTGAATTATTAACTTGTATAATTAATTAATACTAAACCGCATTTATTAGACTTATCATTGAATGCATACTTTGACCAAGGGCATTATTTCCTTCACTATGCATATTGGTTGAATGTGTTTTCTTCCCCCTCTCCCTTCCCTTGAGTCTTTGCTTCAAACATTGAGGACAATACTTAATTCTAGCTTGAGGGAATAGCTTTTGCTAGCTTGGGGGAGTTACTTTTCGTTTCTTCATTTTCACTTTTTCAATAAAATTCAAAATTCAGGAATATTTTCTTATTTATTTCTTTTTATTTTTCTTTTCTTTCAAATTTTGGTTAAATAATCACACAAAATAAAATACAACAAAAAATCCAAAAAAGTTTAGAAAATCCAAAAAAGTCTCGAGTGATTGAATAGAAGCACTAAAAATGATTTGCTCGTCCAAAGGAAGAATCTTGATGACTTTTTAATGTGGATTCTTTTTCTTGTCATTTGGATAATTGAGTAGAGGTATTTCCGTTGGATTTTTGCATGTGTGAGTTAGGGCGATTAGGGATAGCTTAATCTTTGTTGCTTGAGTCTCTACTTGAAAAAGTTTTCGATAATTCTAAATGGTGGGCTTTGATTTGAAAAGAGTTTATTTTGTTCTCTTTTGGAAGTTCTTTGCTACCTTAATTCCCTTTAGTGCACACTCCATCCCCTTAGATAAGACAATGAAACATATATCTATACTTGGGCCTTAGTTTGTCGAATAACAAACACTAAGCTCCCACTGAGTTTAGGAACTCTTTAGATATATATTATGAGAAGATATTCTGAAATTACTTTTCAATAGCTTTACTAATTGACTTTGATCATTCCAATGTAGATATGCCATGTCTTATGGAGCTAGGTCGTGAAATTACAACACACAATCATTGATGATCATTTTTGGTCTCAAGTAATCATCAACATGATCTAACCTAGATATTTATGATTTCTTGCCATGTGGATTTTATACTTCTGAATTTTTGAACTTGCCAAACAGATTCAAACTTATATCACTTTGAGTAAATAAACCAATATTCACTCAAATCTAGGTGAAATAATAAAGTCATAAAATCTTTCTTTAGCTTTGAACTCTATCGTTTAGGCGTTCAAACAATAGTTCATATCTTTTGTTACTTTCAACAAGTAAGACTAGCTTGTCTTGAATGATGTAGAAATCAATCAACTTCAAAAAGTCCATCAAAATAGAGCTTTAGAACGTTAACTTGTTGACATGGTCTAAGCAACAATGCCAAAGATTAGTGGAACTCAAATCAAGAGATTGATTTGAACCTGGTAAAGTTCTTTATTGTTAAAGAATTGTTAGTTTTAATCAAGCATATTGACTCAACCCGTAAATGACCATTTCATTCAAACAAACAAACAAACAATGTTTTTGTCTATCTTGAATGTGAGTCTTTCTGTGTTTGAAGCAGAAATTTAGGTATGCTGATTATGGAACAAAATAGCCATTAAGTTCCAGCCTTGAAAGGACTTAAAACAAACTAGATGACCCTACAACTAATGTAGCATTGCCATGCTTCATTTCCCACTTGTAGGTCATTAGTGTATCCTAGCTTCCATTGTTTGAGTTATTACTGAAGTAAGAACCTCAAGCGGTATATGATACCAAGGAAGTTTGATTGCTAGGTCACTTCTTTTTAAACATAAACTTATAGGTAGAAACGGAATCGTAAATTCCTTTCATTCGTTCCTTGTTTTCCTATTTCTTGTACCCTTTCTTATAGGCTTAAGAATTGACTTCTCTAGTGTTGACTTTTATACTTTGTTAGACATGTCCAATGTCACTCCAACAAGGTTCTTACCATTTTATTTATGTTGAATATTTCGTTTCAACTAGATGATCTTACCAGAAGCTTCTAAAGTTCTCTAAGCATCGATCTATTCGAATGTCTAGGGACTAGACTCATTCGAGAATTAAATGGATAAAAGATATTAGGTTGTTAACCATTGGTAAAGTTGAGCATTTAAACTCAATACTTTATGATCTCAAAACTACATTGTATTTTGAATTCACAAGCACCAAATGGTTTGCCATTCGACTTTGATATTCGAAAACAACCATAAAAGTCGCTATAAGAAACGTACATTTTAAATTGCTCACTTTCTCTCATTTCCGTGAAATCATTCTTGGATTCACTACCAATCGAGGAAATTTACTATTACCTTTCTTAAAGGATTTACTGCAGTGCACAATAATTAAAACATACATTGAAGCATGCAAAGTCTAAACATTTATCATGAGTATTAACTTGAAAGTTAAAGCAAACATGCAATTTAAACAAGTCATTGGCATTTTATTCGAATTTATTGTTCCGGCAGTTGTGAATAAAATGAATCCAAGATCCTTAAATCATTGAAGAATTAAGCATATTATGTATTTAGACTCAATTCTAAAATATTTTAGGTAAGCAAATCCTTTGCTAATAGTCTAGAAACTACTCTTGGTTGATAGGTACGTCTAAGATCTTATTAGGTAAACCTATCTGTTTTGCCACGACATAAAAGGACTCCATACTTATATCGTTGAGTTTCACCAAAACTAACATGTACTCACAATTATTTGTGTACCTTACCTCTTTAGGATCAATAAGTAACACCTCGCTATTGCGGAAAACTATTACTAAGATTGATGTAAAGGTTATCCAAGTAATTGTTATTTTGGCATGGCACCTTTTAACTCAATTTTTAAAGTTTGGAACTTAAGACTCTTACTATGTTGGTTAGATTTTAAGTGAACTAAAATCCTTAATCATGCAACATAATCAAGCCATAATCTCATGCATAATTAAGACATATTTAAAGCAATAAATAACTTAAAGCATGCATAAGATATATATGTTATCTAGTATGGCCCGACTTCATCTTGAAGCTTCAACTTCAAACTCCGTCTTGAAGATGGATTAGAAACTCCGTCTTGAATTTCACCATGGGAAGCGCCATTTTCTTCAAATAGGATAAGCTATAATTGCAACTAATTACAACTATTTGATGGTACGCAGACTATATTTAAAGCAATAAAACTTTGTTACTTTAAACCAATTTTGCATTCAAATTAATGGTACGCAGACCATATTTTCTATCCTATTTCGGCCATACTAGTCACTTTCCATAACCTGCAAAACAGTACATTTACAATATACCATTCACCCATTCATTTATCAATGAATGGCCCACAAAGCTGGTTAGTAGAACATATTATGCATCACATAAATATTTGCATCAATTAATCAAGGCTTCCAATAATCTACAAATTATTCAATCCGTATTGATTCTAATCGAGTTGTTTTAACCTTAAAGGAATGTAGACCTAATCAAGAGTTTATGACTAAAATGCTCCCACTAAAACCAAGAAATTTACATGCTTTATGAATTTTAAACATAAAATTGTATTTCCTAGTCTAACAGGAAACTTACAAATTTAATTAAAATTTAAAGCTCATATAAATTTTTATTTAAATCCATTAATTTATTTTCAGTTGAATTAAATTAATTAATTTAAATTTAATCAAGGTTTTAATTTTAGTAAAATAATTAGTATGAAAAAAATTTATAATAATTAAATTATTCAAAATTAAATTCCGAGAAAAAATTAAATTACGAATTTAAATTTAATTAAAATCGTTTTTCAACCGAAAATCAAAATTAAAATTAAAACGAACCAATCGGGCCAAGACAAAGCCATGGGCTCGCGCCCATGCCTCGTCGAGCTCAACTAGCAGCAGCGCCCAATGGGCTGCCACTCGACAGATCGTACCGCAAAGCCCGAGCAACCACCCGCAAACGCAGCAAGCCGAGCAAGCCACGCTTGTGCGCAGCCCGCTCGCTCGCTGTGGCGAGGCATCCCTCGCTTGGCTGGGCAGCGCTCGCTGGTCGAGCCAGCTCTCGCTGCCCGCGCGCGCGGCTGTGTTTCTCGTTGCCTTGCTTCTCGCCCCACTCGCCCACTGCTCGCAACACATAGCGCTAGGAAGGGTTGCTGCCTTGCGCACATGTGCCACGCCCTTGCTCGCCGTATTCGTACCGCATGGGCGACGAGATCCCTTGCTCGACGTCGCATGCCCGCACTATACAACACCCCTTAAGGGTAACACTTAGCGTCCATTGCTTCGTGCGCGCAAAATTCGTGACGGATTTTATAAAATCAAAACTTTTAAATTTATAGACGAATTAATAAATCATATTAATTTCATAAATTATGGGCGAAAAAACGAAAATTTATTATTCAAATTAATTTCCGATTATATTTATTTTCATGGATTCAAATCTAGGTCATAAAATTTTAAAAAATTTCAATCTTAACAAATTTTATGGTGGTTTTTAATCATGGATTCCTAATTAAATTGCTAATTAATTATGAAAACCAAATCAAATTCTAAATTATTCGAATTTAAACAAATTAATTACAATTACAAATTAGGTTGTATAATTAACAAGCTTAGGCATTAAAATTGTAAAACATATACAGTAGGTCAATCATAGATTCAAGATTTACAAACAAGAATCGCAAATATTTAATTTAACATTTTGCGTTTGCAAATACAGTATAAATTTTGCGTTCGAAAAACTAAAACCTCCGAAAAGTCATAGTTAGGCTTCGAATTTGGGAATTCTGGGTTCGGCATCAAATCTATGATTTTAGTCAAAATTTTAATACGCCGTTTACATGCGAAATTCACTATAAAATTATACGATTCCGACCATTATTGACTAAACTGCCGAAAATCCTGCGAACATATAATTAAATAATCGCACGAATTTGCAATTAATTACAAAAATCGAAATTAATCACCCCTTTAATTCATTGCAAATTTATAAAATTTAACCATGCTAACTATAATTGATTATGGAATTAATTAGAGGCTCGTGATACCACTGTTAGGTTATGACAAATATAAAGCATATATATTTCATGCGGAAAAACCATAAAGCCAGGAATCCAAATTAATTGCCACATAACAATTAGCATAATTTAGGATACATACTTATGTAGTGTGCCCTCCCTAGCTGCCCCCGAACCGAACAACAACAAGTTTAGGACTCCAAGTGTCGTCCCTCCGTAGATAGTCCACAGCATGTTCGGATCCGCCTTAGATTTAATTAACTAGAATTAGACCTAAGGTTTTAAGTTATTCGAATATAATTTGTGGCAAATTATTAACTTTAGTTTTAACCTTAAAACTATATGAATACTTGAATTGATGTATCATAAATTGTGATTGCCATCACCTATTTATAGGGTAGGATTATCGGAACTAGAAACCTACTAGGATTCAACTTATCTAATTCTATTAGAATTAGATTCAAATTAAATCTATTAATTTTAGTGTTTAACTCGACAACTAATTCTAGTAGTTTCAGGAAAATAGTATAATCGGATAAATCCTAAAAGCTTAAGGATTCGTAACATGCACGAACACACCAACACGCACGAACAGCCCGCAAGGGGCCTGCCCGCGCACGCAGTGGACTGGCTCGGCCCAGCAGCTGGCACGCATTCCACGAAGGGCGCGCCAGCTTGCTGGCCTTGCCGAATGCTGGGCCTGGCCTTGCTTCGTTGCTTGGCTGGGCCTTGCTTGCCTTGGCGGGCTGCTGGCTCGCCTGCTGTGCGCGGGCTTCGCTAGGCGCAGGCCTAGCTTCGTGCTGGGCCTTGCGTCTAGCAAGCTCGTCTGAAGTTTATTTCGTACGTCGCGCTTCCGATTAATTTTCCGATTCCGGAATTCATTTCCGATTCGAACAATATTTAATATTTCCGATTACGGAATTAATTTCCGTTTCGAACAAATATTTAATATTTCCGATTCTAGAATTTATTTCCGATTCCGATAATATTTCCGATTCCGGCAATATTTCCGTTTCCGGCAATATTTCCGTTTCCAGCAATATTTCCATTTCCGATAATATTTTCCGATATGTACCATGTTTCCGTTTCCGGCAACATCTACGACTTGGATAATATTTATATTTCCGATACGATCCATATTTCCGTTTCCGGCAATATCATTGTTTCCGGAGTATTCATAATTAGCCTTTTGACGATTTCAGCTCCCACTGGAACCGAGATCCGTCGATTCCGAATATCCATAAATGGAGTATTTAATTTACTTAAATACTTGATCCGTTCACGTACTATTTGTGTGACCCTACGGGTTCAGTCAAGAGTAAGCTGTGGATTTAATATTATTAATTCCACTTGAACTGAAGCGGCCTCTAGCTAGGCATACAGTTCACTTGATCTCACTGAATTATTAACTTGCATAATTAATTAATACTGAACCGCATTTATTAGACTTAACATTGAATGCATATTTGGACCAAGGGCATTATTTCCTTCAAGATCCATCTCTCCTTTATCAAGCCTTCTACAGTTCTACTTCTCCTTAGTCCCTGCGAATTTGAACATAAGTGTGAGCCAAAACCAGTATCTAATACCCAAGGAGTAGAATTAGCAAGATTAATGTATAACATACATACCTGAAGGAGAAGCAACGTCCGTCCTTCTTCTCTTCCTTTAGTTTAGGGCAATCTCGCTTGTAATGGCAAATTTCATTATAATCGAAGCATTGCGATGTAGAAGGAGAAGCATTTTACCTCATCTTGCTCTTGGAAGGCGTCAGTTGCCCTCCGGGAGTGGATGAAGATGCAGCCTTGCTTTTCTTCCCCTTGCACACTTTCTTGAATTTGGTGCACTTCACATTCAAAGGGTCTTGCTTGAACTTAAGGATTCTCTCGAATTTCTCGAGCAATTCCACAAGTTCACAGAATGTGCTCTCTTTCTGATTAAAGAGATAGTGCATCTTAAACCCCTCATAATCTCTATGAAGAGAATTCAGCACTAGTGCAATAGCTATTGACTCTTTGACGGAGCCACCAAGTCTCTCAATTGTGAAAAATAATCCAGACATCACATTCACATGAGACCTAATTGGTGTGTTTCTGTCCATCTTGGTTGAGTAAATGCGCTTTTGTGCCTCTAGAAGCTCGTTCTCTAGACACGACCTGTGTGGGGTAATGAGTTTGAGATTGCTCATTGAATTAGCCAATTCATCAACCCTGTTGCCACCAGTTTGGCCCTTGGGTTGATACTCCACACCACATTTATCCCTAAGACGACTTAGGAGAGCTTGAGGCTCAAAGGTAATGAACCTCCCTCTCCAATTTTTGGGAATAGACTTTAGGATAAACTCTGTGACAAGGTACTTGTGAAGTGCCCAACTTGTGTACCTTTCAGGAGTCATACCCTGCGCATTATAGCTAGGAAAAGGTTGTTCAATGACATAGTGCATGTCATTAACTTTTAAAACTTCGATAAGTTTCCTTTCCCATTCAAGAAAGTTAGTCAAGTTTAACTCGACATCCAGAATTTCCGATGATTTGGTTGTTGTTATGTTTGCGGCCATTTGATTACTACATTTGAAAAGAATTTGCAATAAATAACCATTCATAACTTAATAACTTTAAAATAAATGCTAGCATGCAATCATTAAAGCTATTAAGCATTTCATTCATGCAAAAGAAAAACATGGTCCAAAATGAATGAAACAATTCCAAGACCCTAAAAGTCCTAAATCCTTAAGCAGCTTTGGCATGTCTTAAGTATTTTAAGATTATAGGTAAGCAAAACCTATTGCTAGTAATCTCCAAATTACTCTTGGTTATTAAATTAATACCATAATTTATCCCATTGCCACAACATAATGCCATTGTTGTTTGAGTTGAAACCACAATCAACGTGCTCCTTTGGGACGCCTTACCATCTAAGTCAACTAATATAGCACCTCGCTTTGGCGTAAACCTACTACGTTAGATCCTTAGATTTTTGTAAGTGCTTGATTTGGAAGGCAACTTTTGAACTCAATATTATTTTGGACCTACTTGTTTCTATGTTGGTTCGATTATTTAGTGAACTAAATCTAATCGAGTCATACAAACAACGCATTCATGCATAATATACATTCATTCAAGCATAATATATATAGTGAGCATAAATTAATTGGTGAACTAGTATGGCCCAAAACTCTTGTCTTGAAGCATCCAATCTTCTTCACCATCTTGTTAGCTTGGCATCGCCTTGAATCTTCATTCAACGCTAACTTAAAGTTCTAAACTAGAAATACTTGAAACAATAAAATTACATCAAAATTTCAATGGTTCGCATACCATATTTAAAACTTTACATTCAAATATAAAACGGTTCGCATACCGTATTTAACTATCCTAGATTGGCCATACTACTCACTTGGAGTACCTGCATTACATAAAATATACATTCTATGCATTCACCCATTCGTATGCTAAAACGAATGGCCCATTTAATTATGCAAGTATTTACGTGAATTAATTAAAATTCACGTTCACATAACCGCGTCCTAAAAGATTAATCAATTTCCAAATTATTAATCCTTAGAATTTAATTTAATTAAAATAATGCGACCTACGAAAAATAACTAAAATAATTATTTTAATTTAATTTCATTAAGCGGCTCCCACTCAAACCAATAATTATTCCGGATAATTAATTATTTAAATATTAAATTAAACTCACGGCCTGTCCCAAGTTAAATAAAATATTTATTAATTATCCCGTTAGCCAATTTTTAATGCAAACATAAAGTTTCAACCCCAACGAAAACAAACAAAAATGTCCAAGTGCAATGCGGGCTAGGCTTGCGCCCAGCCCAGCAATGCTCGTGCTGTGTGGCCTATGAGGCACACGAGCATGCGCCCATGCCCCAGCAGCCAGCGCGCACACGTACCGCAGCTCATCGATGCCCGTGCTGCTGTTGTGCTCGACGCTGCGCGCAAGGCAAAGCAGCCTTGCCCATGCCTGCTTGCAGCCCGCAAGCCAAGGCTCGCTGCCTTGCTTGCTCTCCTCGCCCAGCGCGCACGGCACGCAGCACGCTTGCTGCTGCCCGCATTGTTGTGGCTCGGTAGTGGTGAGGTAGCCCGCATGACTACGACGAGCCACACGTCCACACACACCCTCGTGTTCGTGCCTTTGGTTCGTACCTACGGACCAACTAATTAAAAAAAATATTAATTTCACGAACATTTGCATTAAGTTATTTTTCACAAAATGTACGATTTTTATTTTTGAAAAATAACGACTTTACGATTTAATTAATTCAACAATCCAGTTTTGTTAAATTTATTAAATCTAGGCTAACTTAATTCAAATTTTAAGAACGAACAATTTCAACCAAAAATTTGAACTTTTAAATAATAAAATCTAAAACTTTAAATCGTTCTAAACATTTAAATTTCAGATTTTTACGAATTTGGTTTAAGCGTTGATTAAAATTAACGAATATAATCAAAATTTTAATCCAATAATTTTTAAAAAGTGCCACTTTCCATGAAATTATATTCCCTTTCCCAATTAACCAAATTTCCAGATCTAAATTATTTAAAATATCATTTAGATATCTAAAATTTACGAATTTGGGGAAAGCAGAATTAGGGTTTATACTTAACAAAAATGGCCGACATTTTTACCATAATTTTAAAATATACCCAACAGCAATTTGTCAAAATTTCAATCAATTCCGAGTAGTTTATGTCGACCAATTAATTGAAAAACTTTCCGAATTTGTTAATTTTAATACAAAATTAACAAAAACGCCCAAAAACACATACTTCGAGGCCTGTTTTTGCAATTCCGTTCCCAATAATTGATCTTAGAAAATCGTTTTCAATCAGATTAGGGTCAGAAAAGTCGAAAACACGAAACTTTTTGAATTCAGAACCTATTACGCGATTCATCCAATAATCCATAATAATTCAAAAAAATTCCAAAAAATTCGACAAACAGCAAAAACAATAAATCATGCTAAAAAATGCTTTGAATACATAAGGCTCTTATACCACTGTAGGGGAATACAGTTAAACATACATAACATGTGCGGAACATCCCCAAAGCCAGGAAACATATATAAAGCACAGTTTAATCATACTTACATTTGAAGCGTGTTTTCCCGAGTATAGTATCAACGAACACGAACAAAGAACTCCACTTGTTGTTCCTCTATTTGGTTCACCGACACGTTCAGATTCGTCTTGATTATTGTAGCTTAGACAACGCACAAGATTTTTGCTTTTCAGGATGAACAGTTTTTTAGCAGAGAGAAAAACTGAACTACGTAATTTTGGAATTAGGTTTTTTGTCACTTGAAAAGCTGATTGTGTTGTGTATGGGAAAAAATATAAACTAATTGTTATATTAAGTGTAACCGGCCAAGACCAAGGGGCCTTGACCGGCCACACTCCACACACTCGTGCACAGCCCGTGCACAACACACACTGCAGGCCGAAACCCTCAGCGCGCAGCCGAGCAGCATGGGTCGTGGGCCTTGCTTTGCTCGCTACTGTGTTGCTGCGCGTTTGTGTGCGCTGCCACGCCCATGCGGGCTAGCTTTCTTGCCGCGTTGCGAGCTCGCTGGCTCGTTGGGCCTTGCGCGCATGCGGGCTTGGCTCGACAGGCCGGCAGCTCCGATGCGGCTCGTATTCGCGACAAACGCCTTACGGCTATTATTTATCGTATCGTACACGACGAATCACCGTCGTACGATACGATTATTCGTTTCGCCTAGCTTACGAATATTCGCGATACGATATACGATTCCGATACAAGGTCGTATCATATAATACA
Organism: Spinacia oleracea; assembly: GCF_020520425.1. Classification (NCBI taxonomy): domain Eukaryota; kingdom Viridiplantae; phylum Streptophyta; class Magnoliopsida; order Caryophyllales; family Amaranthaceae; genus Spinacia; species Spinacia oleracea. Next base: position 18,289,321 of record NC_079488.1, read on the forward strand.
TTTTTTCAAACTAATTCCCGAAAAGCTATTAAATGAATTTCCAGTTCATTTAATCCGGTGATATGATCTGTTACATGTCATTGGTGTGACCTTATAGGTTCAGTCAAGAGTAAGTTGTGAGCCTAATATAGATTAGAACTCACTGATCGGAAGCATTGCTCCAGCTAGCTGTTCCGATCACTTGATCTTACTGAATTAATTGTTCGCAATTAATCTGAACTTTCGTATTAGACTTAATGCACCTTGGGTGAAGGACATATTTCCTTCATACTCATCTTAACTCGGAATCCATTATTAATAATCCTCCAACTAAGTCTTCATTGTTGACAACTTTTCTTCCTTAACTCACGCTCTAACCAAAGCCCACAAGTATAAAACTCATAACATAACATCATTAGCAACTTAATAAAACACATATACCCAAAATACTGCATACCCTTAAGAAGTAGTCAACCCTTTTTATAAATGTGGGACTGATTTGGAAACTTCTAGAAAAGGAAATCCTTTAAACTTAATAAGAAAAATAACCTTCATTTCAAAGAAAATAAATTTTAAAAATAAGAATCTAGCTTAGGCCTACCTTTCATGTTTCTTCAATATAACTCATGGGCTTGAAATTATAAGTTGGGTCATTTAGAATAGAAAGGAAAAGGAAGATACTGAAACAGGAACGTGAGTACGACATCATCAGCAATGGAAACGGCGCAGTACCGTACCATAACCAGCAACAATGGCTTAAGATAGCGCCGAAAAGGGGTGGTGGCTGGCCGGTTTTCCGACAGAATGTGGTGGTTCCGGTGGCCCACATCGGCGGCATTGCGGTGGCCGAAATTGAAAATGAAATGGTGGAAAAAAAACTCCAAGTTTAACAATGGGGTTTTTGGAATTGGGTTTTGAGCTTGCAATTTACTGAACAAAGAGAGGCTATTTATAGAGTCTAAAGAGACTTTATTGACGTAAGAAGTGAGTTTAATTGCAAGCCTACGATGACAAGTGTAAAGAATTAGGGAAGAGATGGGGTGACTCATGAATTATAATCCGGTGATTTTCTTAATATTGTGGATGAATTAGTGAATAGGCTATTAAAATGGAGTATAGTTGAAACATCTGTAAAAGGGTTGGTCGACTTTCATGGCCACAATGCCACGAAGAAAGGGGGAAGGAAGGAGGAGTTTTTGGAGGTTTTGTCTTCTTAGGGGAATTTTTGTAATTTATGTTCATTTGATACATTTTCAGAAACTTGGGTCAAATTTTTGGGCCTAAATGATAATATAAGAATTAAAATTCTCTGGCCAAAAGTTTAGAAATTAAACTTCTTTGTAAAACAATTTATTATATAATCATAATTTTTTTTTTAAATAACTTATCACTAGAATAAATATCCAAATATTTTTGATAAATCGGTTTTAGAAATGTAAAGTTTAAAATCCTCTTAAAACAAAACCATCAAGGTAAAATTTAAGACGTAATTACGCTAATAATCGTAATTACTGAAATAATAAAATAGGCTTTAAAATACGGGGTGTTACAATTTCAACCCGGTTTGGAATGTAGTGTTTGTATTATTTTTGGGTACTTTCAACCCGATATTATTTCTGGGCATTTTCAACTTGTACGAAATATTTTGGAAATTGTTTTATTTCTGGGGATTTTCAACCCGTTATAGATTTGAAATTGTATTATTTTGGGGATTTTCAACCTGTTGGAAGTATTTTGAGATGGTATTTGAGGATGATGACTCGATGGGGTAGGTAAAGGATTTTTGGACTCGTAGTTGGATGGATGACAACCATTTGGGATTTGAGTTTGGGAATCGTATGGTAAATGAGGGCTTGATTTTGAAATTTGGACTTGAGGGCTTTTTGATTTTGAATTTTTTTGGACTAGAAAATCCGGCATTATGACCCCATTAATTAAGTTTTTGGATTCGGATTTTGACTAGAAAATCCGGCATTATGACCCCATGGATTTGAACTCTAGAATTTGGAATTTTGATATGGAAATTTGACTCGAAAATCCGACATTATGATGCCATGAATTTGGACTCTTGAATTTGGATATTGGATATGGATATTTGACTAGAAAATCCGGCATTATAACGCCCTGGATTTGGAATCTTGAATTTGGTGTTTTTTTGTAACACCCCGACAATTCTCGTTTTTCTAAAATAACCCTTTCTATAAATATAACTATGGAGAATTATCAAAGTATTATCGCCCGTGTGAAAACGTAACGGCTTATTCAGAATTTTGCAGCGGAAAACATAAAACTAACTTTAGGTTTATAAATACTCGATTACAGATTTAATCCCAAAAACCAATCAACGAAAATAAGGAAATGTAAATAGTACGGCAAGTTTAAAGTCCAAATTAACAAAACCCAAATCACATAGCAAGACAAAATAAATACAAGCTCTCTAATCCCGATCCCAATGATGCATCATCTTCAAACCTGTAGATGGGCAACGCTTATTGATCCTTAGAGACGGCTAACCAAAAATGGGTCCATCACAGGATCAATAAGGCATAGCCATGATCAACACACACAAACAAAGCACGTAATCAGCAAAGCTGAGTACTACATACTAATACAATAATAATCCTAACATGATTCTATTAAACGAACAACCCTAACATGATACTAATAAAACATAAGCAAGGATAACCAAAACATGTTGACTTGAAGACTATATTTGACCGAACTTGACCTTTGTATCATTAACATTATTTTAATTGAAATAGTCAATGGACTGAGTTGTCTACTAGAAGTCTTCACTAAAGAAGACGAGGTACGGGCGCGACTCCGTAACCCCAATGACCTGCGATATCGAGGAACTTTTGACTAAAATAGAACCGGTGATCAATCCGGCCCAGAAACATAGGCGACCCATTACCCCAACTCCTTATTGTCCGTCACTTCAGACGTGCACAGTCTAAAGCTATTGCTACTCAGTTTCACTTTACATGATTTACATATTATTACTTTGTTGTGACTCAACAATCACATAAGTCATACGGTCAACAATCAATCACAACAGTTTTTATCTTGGAATTAAGTAAGTGATCACAAAGGTATCAATCAAGACTCATTCCAATTAATTCAACCTTTCCTTTTATAATGATCAACCCCTCTATATTGGTATAAGGTTTCAACTTACTAAACAAGGTCCTCGGCCCTCATAAAGTAGTGAAAAGCTAAAAGGGAACAACGATCAATCGATCTGAATCAATATATATTAAAATAATCTAGTGTTCCCAACCAACATGTTTGCATCAATCATCCATACTAACATGTTATAATTCTCATAACGAAATATATGCTCAACATGTCCATCCAACAATATTAAACATGTAAATTTCAACATAACCAAGTTCATCAACAATTTCAACATGGTTTCAACAAATAACACACATCTCCAAGCACACATGTATTTACGTACCTTGTGTAAACAAATTGATAGGCCACTTTAACACTTTCAAAAGTCGCCTAAAGAGAATTTTCCGCCTAAAACTAACCAACAAATAATTCCAATCAATTTCTAATCATTCGCAACCATAATAAAGCATTCTAAATGCATCCTAAACATATTTAGAACCTTCCCCAATATCAAAACTTGAATATTTGATTTCCTAGCATCATAATTATTGAATTAGTGATTGAAATTCGTTGAAAACTCTTTGCAAACATCGTACTTTAAATTTTTAGCAATATAACTTATTTAAAAACTTTACCAAGGCCAATTTACGTTCCTAGTACATCGAGACAATAAATTTCAAAATCCCTAATCATCCCACCATGATTTTCAACCATTAAAGACTTAAAATTCTCGCTTTAACTAATTCAAATTCTCGTTTCAATCAATTTATGAAATCTGAAAAATTAATACATCGATTACGCAATATTAAAATCTGAATTTCATGAATAAGTTATAAAAATCATAAATTTAATTAAATCAAATATAACTCATATTAATAATATATAATAAAAACATTTAATTTACTTAAATTAGGGTTCAAGAAATAACCACATAGAGGAGGGGAGAGGAAAACTCCGGCGAATGCAAGGTGGCTGGCGGCGGTAGCGAGGGAGGTTGGTGTGCGAAGGGTGAGGAGGCTCGCGCAAAGCTGAAGAAAAGAAACAAGAAGTAATTGAGGAGGAGAGCAAGCAACGACAAGAAAAAGAACGAAAAAGAGAAGGGAGGAGGAACGAAAAACTACCGTGCAGCGGCGATTACGGTGGAGCTTTCGCGGCGGCTGGGCCGGCGGCGAGAAAAGACTCGCGGAGCTGCTGTGAGAGATCTAACAAAGGGAGGAGTATTAATGGTTAGGGAAAGACGAAAAGAGAAGAGGGACGAAAGAGAAAGAGAACGACAGAGAAGGGGACGAAGCTTACCGGCGGCGAGGAGGTGGTTGTCCGGCGGTTGGGCAGCAGCAAGGACAACAATGAGGAGAGAAGGAAGTTTTGAGGGTTTTGGATTTTCACGTGATTTGTTGAAGGAGGGGATTTGCTTGTTTCACGTGTGAAGTAGAAAAGGGGATTATGGGGGTTTTGGGGTTTATAATATTGGGCTTTACCCAATTGGGCTAGAATTAGGAATTTAGTTTTAGGATTTGAATCCAAAACCGAATAGGATTGTTTTCTAAATTCAATCAGTTTTCGTAATTCGATTTCTTTTTAAAGTAAGATTCTAAAATTATTTTGATTTCGTAAATCGTTAATAATATTCAAAATATAATAAAATAAATATAGGTTAATTATATATTTATTTCTAAAATCCGTAAAATCTAATTTAAATATAATAATCTATACGTTAAAATATATAAATAATGTTTCTAAATTGACGGGGGATTACAATCTACCACTCTTAAAAGAAGTTTCGTCCCGAAACTTGACACGAAAATTCACATATTTTTCCAAACTTTTCAACTTATTCTTACTGGAGAAGTATTTGTGCCACTCATGTGCACTCTTTTTCCAACTTAGACTTACTTGCAATATTCACGAACATATTTTCTTTTGCGGAGAATCTATTTACTTGCATCAACATGTGTAAGTTGCTAAAATAAGCATAAAATGCATAAAAACACCATAAAATTAGGTAAAACGCGTGAATTTCTATCGCATTCTACCCCCCTTAAAGAAAACGAGTTACGCCCTCGTAACTCACCTCAGAAAATAACTCTGGATACTTGATCTTCATTTCAGCTTCGGCTTCCCACGTTGCCTCTTCGTACTCGTGGTTCGACCAAAGCACTTTCACGATGCTGACGTCCTTATTGCATGTACTACGCACCTTCCTATCAACGATTTTCACAGGCCTTTCCTCGTAGGTGAGGCTACTATCAATTTGGATTCTCTCAGGCTCTAAGATATGACGCTCATCAGGGATATAACGCTTTAGTTGGGAAATGTGAAACACGTCGTGCATCTTTTCGAACTCCATTGGCAAGGCTAACTTGTATGCTACTTTCCCTATTCGTTGCAGAATCTCATATGGGCCTACATATTTAGCACTTAGCTTGCCCTTTTTCCCAAATCTCATCACACCCTTGGTTGGTGATACTTTCAAGAACACTTTATCACCTACTACAAACTCATCATCTCTTCTTTTCAAATCAGCATAACTCTTTTGCCTATCCTGGGCAGCCTGAATTCTAGCCTGAATCATCTTTACATTCCTGACAGTCTCCTCAATGAATTCCGTTCCCAAAACTATATTTTCACTGAAATCATTCCAGCAGGTGGGACTTCTACACTTTCTCCCATATAGTGCCTCAAAAGGTGCCATCTTAATGCTTACATGGTAACTATTGTTGTATGAAAATTCGATCAAGTCTAGATGGTCTTCCCAACTACCCTTAAAGTCAATAGCACAAGCCCTCAACATATCTTCCATAGTCTGGTTAGTTCTCTCAGTCTGACCATCGGTTGTAGGGTGGAAAGCAGTGCTCATTTTCAATGTTGTCCCAAGGTTCAACTGGACCTTTTGCCAAAATTTCGAGAGGAATCTTGAATCACGGTCTGAAATAATATCAGTTGGGACCCCATGCAACCTCACTACATGCTTAATGTAAGTCTTTGCAAGCTGTTTCTTTTTCCATGTCTCTTTAATCGGAATAAACACGGCTGATTTTGTTAGACGGTCCACAATCACCCAAATAGTATCATTTACGTTCTTTGATCTAGGCAAGGCAGTAACAAAATCCATAGAAATGGAATCCCACTTCCATCCAGGCACTTCTAAAGGTTGAACTTTCCCCATGGGTCTTTTGTGGTCTATTTTGACTTTCTGACAGGTTAGGCATCTAGACACATAAACTCAGCAACTTCCCGCTTCATATTGGGCCACCAATAGATTTGCTTAAGGTCTTTGTACAACTTGCCACCCCCATGGTGCACAGAATATGGAGTATTATGCCCCTCATCCATAAGATGTCTCTTAAGTTCTTCACACTTATGCGGTACACACCATATCCCTTTGAACCTCAAACTACCATCATCATGAATCTTGAAATCTACTTCCTTCCCTTGCCCCATCTTTTCTTTGATCTTCTCTAAGTATTCATCCCCAGCTTGACTTTCTTTAATATCCTCGAATATGGACAACCCCGATGATAATGCACTTAGTCTTGCTTTGGTCTCCCCAGGATTCACTATTTCCCGGCTAAGTCTCTGCATATCTCGACACAATTCCTCGGGAACTACCGAGACATTCATACAATGGCTCGATTTCCTAATCAGTGCATCGGCAACCACATTTTCTTTCCCCTCATGGTACTGGATGTTCAAATCATAATCCTTTATTAACTCTAACCATCTTCTTTGTCTCATGTTGAGGTCTTTCTGGGTGAAAATGTATTTTAGGCTTTTGTGGTCTGTAAAGATCTTACATGTTGCCCCATAGAGGTAATGTCTCCAAATTTTCAAAGCGAAAACAATCGCAGCTAGCTCTAGATCGTGGGTAGGGTAATTAGCCTCATATGGGTTCAATTGACGCGACGCATATGCAATCACCTTCCCATTTTGCTGCAACACACACCCCAAACCATTCTTCGACGCATCACTATACACCTCAAACCCTTCATTCCCATCAGGCAATGTCAAAATCGGTGCGGAGGTTAAATGCTCTTTTAGAATTTGGAAAGCTTCCTCACATTTTTCACTCCACTCAAATTTTGATTCCTTCTTCATCAAATTGGTCATGGGTCTTGCTATCTTTGAGAAATATCTCACAAATCTCCTATAATAACCAGCTAGGCCTAGGAAACTCCGGATATCAGACACATTCTTTGGAGTAGGCCACTCACAGCTTGAATCTTGGCAGGATCCACATGAAGGAAATAATGCCCTTGGTCCAAGTATGCATATAATATTAAGTCTAATAAATGCGGTTCAGTATTAATTAACAAGTTAATAATTCAGTGAGATCAAGTGAGCTGAATGCCTAGCTAGAGGCCGCTTCAGTTCAAGTGGAATTAATGACATTAATCCACAGCTTACTCTTGACTGAACCCGTAGGGTCACACAAATAGTATGTAAACGGATCAAGTATTTAATGGCATTAAATACTCCATCTATGGATATTCGGAATCGACGGATCTTGGTTTCAGTGGGAGCTGAGATCGTCACAAGCAAGAAATGAATACTCCGGAAACGATGATATTGCCGGAAACGGAAATATGGATCGTATCGGAAATATAAATATTATCCAAGTCGTAGATGTTGCCGGAAACGGAAACATGGTACGTATCGGAAATGGAAATATTGTCGGAATCGGAAATATTGCCGGAAACGGAAATATTGTCAGAATCGGAAATATTATCGGAATCGGAAAATAATTCCGGAAACGGAAATATTAAATATTTGTTCGAAACGGAAATTAATTCCGGAATCGGAAATATTAAATATTGTTCGTATCGGAAATAAATTCTGGAATCGGGAATTTAATCGGAAGCGTGTCGTACGAATTAGCATCGGACGAGGCTCGCTAGACGAAGGCCCAGCACGAAGCCAGGCCGTCGCCCAGCAAGCCACACGCACACGCCAAGCCTCGACCAGGCCCAGCGCAAGCCAGGCCCAGCCAAGGCCTTGGGCGCGCGCGCGGACAAAGGTAGCGGGCATGGGCAGAGGCGCTGTGCGCTCAGCGTGGGCCGCAAGGCCTGCGCGGGTGTACGGTGCTTCGTGCGATGCTCGTGTACGAATCCTAAAGCTATCGGGATTCGATAAAAGATTAAATCCTAAACCTATTAGATAAAGTTTATTTAATAAGAGTCCTAGCAGGATTCTAATTAAATTAATTCATATCCTAATACGATTCCAGTTCCTTTTCCATACCTCTATAAATAGGTGCCTAGGGTCATAATTTATAGATACAATTGAAGTATTCTAAAGGTAAGATTTTGAAGAAAAATCAGCCACTCCCTTGCCCCTAACCAGCCGAAAATCTATACTACCTTAAGGGCGATTCTAGTTGGTCAAGCTTAAGGCGGATCCGGACGTGCTATGGACTATCTACGGAGGGACGACACTTGGAGTCCTAAAGACTTGTTCTTGTTCGGTTCGGGCGCAGCTAGGGAGGGCACGCAACAAAGTGTATGCATCTAAACTATGCTAAATGATTATGTGTAAATAAAATGCTTTCCTGGCTTTATGGTTTTTCCGCATGATTTATGTTTTGTCATATGTATCATAACCTAACAGTGGTATCACGAGCCTCTTATTATTTTCATAATCTAAATTGCATGAACATGGTTAAATATTACAAATTTGCAAGGAATTAAAAGGGGTGATTAATTTTCGTAATTGTTAATTAATTGCAAATTGCGTTTATTTAATTATATGTACGCAGTTTTTCGGCAGTTTCTTCGTTACTCATCCAAATCGAGTGATTTTTGTGTCAATTCCGCATGTAAAAGGCATTCTAAAATTTTGACAAAAATAACAATTTTCGGCCGAACCCTGAATTCCCAAATTCGAACCCTAACTATGACTTTTCGGAGGTTTTAGTTTTTCGAACGCAAAAGTTTGTAAATTTAAGATGTTAAATTAAATATTTGCGATTGTTGTTGATAAATCTTGAATTTTTTATTGACCTACAGTATATGTTTAACAAGTTTGAATGCCTAGCCTTGTTAATTATACAATCTAATTTGTAATTATGATTAATTTGTTGAAATTCGAATAATTTAAAATTGATTTGTTTTTCATAATTAATTAATAATTTAATTAGATGCCTATGATTAAAAACCACCATAAAAATTGTTAATTTATGTTAAATTTTAAATTTTTATGAACTAGATTTGAATCCATGATTAATCGGAAATTAATTGATTAATAAATTTTCGATTTTTCGCACTAAAATTATGAAATTAATATGTTTTATTAATTGTCATTAATTTTGAATTAAAAATTTTAAATTTTTATGCAATCGCTCATAAAACTTGCACGCACAAAGCAATGGACGCTACGTGTTACCCTTAAGGGGTGTTGTATAGTGCGGGCATGCGACGACGAGCAATGGAGCTCGTCGCCCATGCGGTACGAATGCAGCGAGCAAGGCGAGTGGCGCACGAGCACAAGGCAGCAGCCCTGCCTTGTGTCGAGTGATGCGCGCATGTGGGCGATGGGGAGTAGCGATGGTATGGCACAAGCAGAGGCGCGCGCGTGCGAGGGCGAGAGCTGGTCGCCCAGCGATCGCAGCTCAGCGCTCCAACACGCGTGGCCTCGAGCGCTTGCTTGCGCGAGCGAGCGAGCACCATCGTAGTTGCTGCATTTGCGCGCGGCTGCTGCGATGATGTGCCATGGGCCAGCGATGGTCGTGCAATCGATGGGGCTTGGGCGCAAGCCCAAGTGCTCGTCATGTTACGATTGTCGAGTTTTAAATTTTAATTTGAAAGTTTTTCAGTTCATGTAATTTTAATTAATTTTAAAATTAAATAATTTAAATTTTTTTCTTGGATTTTAATTTTGAATATTATAATTATTATAAATTTTATTTATTCTAATTATTTTACTAAAGTTAAAAACCTTGAATTAATTTAAAATTCGACTGAAAAATAAATTAAATAAAAGGATTCAATTATAAATTTATATGAGCTTTAAATTTTAATTAAATTTGTATGTTTCCGGTTAGACTAGAAATACATTTTTATGTTTAAAATTAGTAAAGCATATGAATTTATTGGTTTAAGTGGGAGCCCCTTTTAGTTATAAACTCTTGATTAGGTCTACAAATCCTTTAAGGTTAAACAACTTGATTAGAATTAATAAGGACTGAATAATTGGTAGATTATTGGTGCCCTTGATTAATTGCTGCAAATGTTTATATGATGCATACAATGTGTTTTAACTAACCAATTATGTGGGCCATTCATGATAATGAATGGATGAATGGTATATATTCTATATGTACTGTTTTGCAGGTTATGAAGTGACTAGTATGGCCCAAATAGGATAGAAAATATGGTCTGCGTACCATTAATTTGAATGTAATTGGTCTAAAGTACCAAATTTGTTTTTCAATTTAAATATGGTATGCGTACCATCAAATAGTTGTAATTAGTTTTAATTATAGCTTATCCTATTTGGAGAAAATGGCGCCTCCCACGGTGAAATTCAAGACGAAGTTTCCATTTTCGAGACGGACTTTGAAGTTGAAGCTTCAAGATGAAGTCGGGCCATACTAGATCACATTTATCTTATGCATGCTTTAAGTTATTTATTGCTTTAAATATGTCTTAATTATGCATGAGATTGTGGCTTGATTATGTTGCATGATTAAGGATTTTAGTTCACTTAAAATCTAACCAACATAGTAAGAGCCTTAAGTTCCAAACTTAAAAATTGAGTTAAAAGGTGCCATGCCAAAATAACACTTACTTGGATATCCTTTACATCGATCTTAGTAATAGTTTTCTGCCATAGCGAGGTGTTACTTGTCGATACTAAAGGGGTAAGGTACACAAATAATTGTGAGTACATGTTAGTTTTGGTGAAACTCAACGATATAAGTAAGGAGTCCTTTTATGTCATGGCAAAATCGATAGGTTTACCTAATAAGTTCTTAGTGAAGGAAATAATGCCCTTGGTCCAAGTATGCATTCTATGTTAAGGCTAATAAATGCGGTTCAGTATTAATTAACAAGTTAATAATTCAGTGAGATCAAGTGAGCTGAATGCCTAGCTAGAGGCCGCTTCAGTTCAAGTGGAATTAATGATATTAATCCACAGCTTACTCTTGACTGAACCCGTAGGGTCACACAAATAGTACGTAAACGGATCAAGTATTTAATGGCATTAAATACTCCATCTATGAATATTCGGAACCGACGGATCTTGGTTTCAGTGGGAGCTAAGATCGTCACAGGCAAGAAATGAATACTCCGGAAACGATGATATTGCCGGAAACGGAAATATGGATCGTATCGGAAATATAAATATTATCCAAGTCGTAGATGTTGCCGGAAACGGAAACATGGTACGTATCGGAAAATATTATCGGAAATGGAAATATTGCCAGAATCGGAAATATTGCCGGAAACGGAAATATTGTCAGAATCGGAAATATTACCGGAATCAGAAAATAATTCCGGAAACGGAAATATTAAATATTTGTTCGAAACGGAAATTAATTCCGGAATCGGAAATATTAAATATTGTTCGTATCGGAAATGAATTCCGGAATCGGAAAATTTAATCGGAAGCGCATCGTACGAATAAGCATCGGACGAGGCCTGCCGGACGAGGCCCAGCACGAAGCCAGGCCATCGCCCAGCAAGCCAAGCGCGCCGCACAAACAGCCACGCCAGGCCCAGCGCAAGGCCAGGCCCAGCAGGCTGCGTGGGCTGCTGCTCGCGCGCACGCATGGGGGCCCATCGTGGCTGCCGTGCGTGTGTGTGCAAGTGTTTGTGTTCGTGCACGTTTCCTAAAACATGCAGAGTTCGGTTAATGATTAAATTCCTAATTCTATTTGATAAATTAATTAAATTAGAGTTCTTGTAGGATTCTAGGTTTAATTAATTTGTATCTGAATAGGATTTCGATTCCCTTTCCATACCCCTATAAATATGAGGCTAGGGCTCACAATTTATAACAAGTTTAAAAGTATTCAAAAAGTGAGTTTTTGAGAGAAAATTAAAACACACATCTTGCTCATAAAAGTGCCGAAATTTTCTAGTACCTTAAGGGCGATTCTAGTTGGTCAATCTTAAGGCGGATCCGGACGTGCTGTGGACTATCTACGGAGGGACGACACTTGGAGTCCTAAAGACTTGTTCTTGTTCGGTTCGGGCGCAGCTAGGGAGGGCACGCAACAAAGAGTATGCATCTAAATTATGCTATATGATTATGTGTAAATAATATGTTGTCCTGGGTTAATGGTTGTTTCCGCATGATCTATGTAATGTCATATGTATCATAACCTCACAGTGGTATCACGAGCCCCTTATTATTTTCATATTCTAAATTGCATGAACATGGTTAAATATTACAAATTTGCAAGAATTAAAAGGGGTGATTAATTTTCGTAATTGTTAATTAATTGCAAATTGCGTTTATTTAATTATACGTACGCAGTTTTTCGGCAGTTTCTTCGTTACTCATCCGAATTGAGTGATTTTTGTGTCAATTCCGCATGTAAAAGGCATTCTAAAATTTTGACAAAAAGAGTATTTTTCTGCCGAACCCAGAATTCTCAAATTCGAAGCCTAACTATGACTTTTCGAAGGTTTTAGTTTTTCGAATGCAAAATTTCGTAAATTTAAGATGTTAAATTAAATATTTGCGATTCTTGTTGATAAATCTTGAATTTTTGATTGACCTACTGCATATGTTTAACAAGTTTGAATGCCTAGTCTTGTTAATTATGCAATCTAATTTGTAATTATGATTAATTTGTTGAAAAATTAGAATAATTTAGAATTAATTTGATTTTCATAATTAATTGTAATTTAATTAGAAACCTATGATTAAAAACCACCATAAAAATTGTAAATTTATGATAAATTTTAAATTTTTATGACCTAGACTTGAATCCATAACAATCGGAAATCAATTGGATAATAAATTTTCGATTTTTTCGCCCTAAAATTATGAAATTAATATTATTTATTAATTTGTCATTAATTTTAAATATAAATTTTAAATTTTTATGCGATTCGTTCATAAAACTTGCACGCACGAAGCAATGGACGCTTCGTGTTACCCTTAAGGGGTGTTGTATAATGCGGGCATGCGACGACGAGCAAGGGAGCTCGTCGCCCGTGCGGCACGAATGCAATGAGCAAGGGCGTAGTGCACGAGCACAAGGCAGCAGCCCTGCCTTGTGTCGTGTGCCACGAGCAATGGACGAATGGGCATGGGCGAAGGGCGAGCCAAGGCAGTCGCGTGTGGGCAGCAAGCGAGCTGCGCCACAACGCGCGCTGCCTCGCACAAGAGCGCGCAGCCTCGCGCGCAGCGAGCGCAAGCTCGCGTGCCACGAGCGCTGCGCCCAGCATTGCTCGCGCGCACAACGAGCGAGGACTCGCGCGCACAGCCAGCATTGCTCGCGCGCACAGCGAGCGATGTCGCCCGCCCAGCGAGCGATATCGCGCGCCCAGCGAGCGATGGCTCGCGCGCCCAGCCAGCGATGTCGCGCGCCCAGCGAGCGATGTCGCGCGCGCACTGCGAGCGATAGCTCGCGTGCGATGAGCGCTGGCGCGCGCAGCGAGCACCAATGCGTGCGGAGGCTTGCGATGGGGATGCAGCAGCTATGCGACGAGCGCATGGGCTGCGCGCACATGGCCAGCAATGGCTGTGTGCGTGCGGCCCATGGGCGTGCAACGCGTAGGGTGTTTGCGTTACGATTAAAGATCGTTTTGAATGTTTAATTTGAAAATTTCAGTTCACGTAATTTTAATTAATTTTCAAATTAATAATTTAAATTATTTTCTTGGATTTTAATTTTGAATATTGTAATTATAATAAATGTTATTTATTCTAATTATTTTACTAAAATTAAAATCATGAATTAATTTAAATACGACTGAAATTAAATTAAACTTTTTGGATTCAATTATAAATTGATATGAGCTTTAAATTTTAATTAAATTTGTATGTTTCCGGTTGGACTAGAAATACATTTTTATGTTTAAAATTAGTAAAGCATATAAATTTATTGGTTTAAGTGGGAGCGCTTTTAGTCAAAAACTCTTGATTAGGTCTACAAATCCTTAAGGTTAAAACAACTTGATTAGAATTAATAAGGACTGAATAATTGGTAGATTATTGGTGCCCTTGATTAATTGCTGCAAATGTTTACGTGATGCATAATGTGTTTTACTAACCAGCTATGTGGGCCATTCATGATAATGAATGGGTGAATGGTATATATTGTATATGTACTGTTTTGCAGGTTATGAAGTGACTAGTATGGCCCAAATAGGATAGAAAATATGGTCTGCGTACCATTAATTTGAATGTAATTGGTCTAAAGTACCAAAGTTATTTTTCAATTCAAATATGGTCTGCGTACCATCAAATAGTTGTAATTAGTTATAACTTATCCTATTTGAAGAAAATGGAACCTCCCACGGAGATTTTCAAGACGGACTTTGAAGTCAAAGCTTCAAGATGAAGTCGGGCCATACTAGATCACATTTATCTTATGCATGTTTTAAGTTATTTATTGTTTTAAATATGTCTTAAAATGCATGAGATCAAAAGCTTGATTATGTTGCATGATTAAGGATTTTAGTTCACTTAAAATCTAACCAACATAGTAAGAGCCTTAAGTTCCAAACTTAAAAATTGAGTTAAAAGGTGCCATGCCAAAATATACACTTGCTTGGATATCCTTTACATCAATCTAGTAATAGTTTTCGCTCAGCGAGGTGTTACTTATTGGTCCTAAAGGGGCAAGGTACACAAATAATTGTGAGTACATGTTAGTTTTGGTGAAACTCAACGATATAAGTAAGGAGTCCTTTTATGTCGTGGCAAATTCGATAGGTTTACCTAATAAGTTCTTAGACGTACCTATCAACCAAGAATAGTTTCTAGACTATTAGCAAAAGGCTTTTGCTTACCTAAGATGTTCTAGGATTAAGTCGACAAACTGTGCTTAGTTCTTCAATGATTTTAGGATCTTGGAATCATTTTATTCACACCTGCCGGAACACATAATTTGAATAAAATGCTTAATAAACATTGAATTATGCATGTATGCTAGAATTTAAGTTTATTAAGAGAAACTGTGAATGGTTATTTATTTGTTTATTCTTTTCAATTGTAGTTTTTAATATGGCAAACAACAATTCATTCAACATTCGATCAATTCTCGAAAAGGAGAAGTTGAACGGGAAAAACTTCCTTGACTGGCAAAGGAACTTGCAAATAGTTCTTATGCAGGAAGAAAAGGAGTATGTCCTGGATGAGGCGATGCCCGAAGCTGCAGGCGACGGGGTCACTCAGGCAGCCCTCAATCGTTGGATTGATGCCAACAAGGATGTGAAATGTCTAATGCTCGCCACCATGAGTGCGGATCTACAGAAAACATTCATCAACTCAGATGCTTTCACAATCATCAGTGAGTTGAAGAACATGTTCCAAGATCTGGCTCGAGTCGAAAGATTCGAGACTCATAGGCAAATTCTTGAGACCAAGCTTAAGAAAGGCGAGCCCGTAAGTCCACATGTTCTCAAAATGATTGGACTCATTGAGAATATGAGTCGGCTGGATCAGCAATTTTCTCAGGAAATGGCTATAGACACCATCCTCCATTCTCTTCATAGCGGGTATGATCAGTTCAAACTGAACTACAGTATGAATAGTCTGGACAAAATGCTCACTGAGCTTCACGGTATGCTGAAGACCGCTGAAAAGACGCTCAAAAGTGATAAGCAGGATGTGCTTATGGTGCGTGGGGGCAAGTTCAAGAAATCTGGAAAGAAGAGGAATGCTAAGAAAGGTGGCAACAAGGCCAGCCCAACTAAGCAAACTGGCGCCAAATCTGCAAAGAGGAAGGTCAGTCAACCCACTTCTGAATCCGAATGCTTCTACTGCAAGAAGAAGGGGCATTGGAAAAAAGATTGCTTGAAGCTAAAGGAAGATCAGAAGAACGGAACAGTCGTTCCATCTTCAGGTATTTTCGTTATAGACTGTATACTTGCTAATTCAACTTCTTGGGTATTAGATACAGGTTGTGGCTCACACTTATGTTCCAATCCACAGGGACTAAGAAGAAGTAGAAAGTTAAGCAAGGGTGAAGTCGACCTACGAGTGGGAAATGGAGCACGGATTGCTGCATTAGCTGTAGGAACTTACTATTTGTCGTTGCCCTCCGGGCTAGTTTTGGAACTGGAAGAATGTTTCCATGTTCCAAGTCTTACTAAAAACATCATTTCAGTTTCTTGCTTAGATGCTAAGGGATTTTCCTTTTTAATAAAAGACAATAGTTGTTCGTTTTATTTTAAAGAGATGTTTTATGGATCTGCTAGATTAGTCAATGGACTTTATTTATTAGATCACGACAAACAAGTATATAACATAAATACCAAAAAGGCCAAAAAGGATGATTCAGATCTCACCTATCTGTGGCATTGTCGATTAGGCCATATAAACTTGAAACGCTTAGAAAGACTTCAAAAGGAAGGAATTCTAGAACCATTTGACTTAGAGGATTATGGTAAATGCGAATCATGTTTACTTGGCAAAATGACAAAGCAACCTTTCTCTAAAGTTGGAGAAAGAGCAAATGAACTATTGGGTTTAATCCATACAGATGTATGTGGACCAATGAGTACAAATGCTAGAGGTGGTTTCAGCTACTTTATCACTTTCACTGATGACTTCAGTAGGTATGGTTATGTCTACCTAATGAAGCATAAGTCTGAATCCTTTGACAAATTCAAGGAATTTCAGAGTGAAGTAGAGAATCAATTAGGCAAGAAGATTAAGGCACTGCGGTCTGATAGAGGCGGTGAATATCTGAGCTATGAATTTGATGACCATCTGAAAGAATGTGGAATTCTATCAGAATTGACTCCTCCTGGAACAGCACAATGGAACGGTGTGTCAGAACGGAGGAACAGAACCTTGCTAGACATGGTCAGGTCAATGATAGGTCAGGCCGAACTTCCATTAGAATTTTGGGGACATGCACTAAATACAGCTGCACTCACTATAAATAGAGCTCCGTCTAAAGCTGTCGAAAAGACTCCATACGAATTATGGTTTGGAAAGCCTCCAAATGTGTCTTTTCTTAAGATTTGGGGATGTGAAGTATACGTCAAACGATTAATTTCAGACAAACTTCATCCAAAATCTGACAAATGTATCCTTGTGGGCTATCCAAAGGAAACAAAGGGGTATTACTTCTACAATACATCTGAGAACAAAGTGTTTGTTGCTCGAGATGGTGTCTTTTTGGAGAAGGATCACATTTCCAAAATGACAAGTGGGAGAAAAGTAGACCTCGAAGAAATTCGAGTCGAACAACAAACTCTAGAGAATGCTCAAGATGACATTCAGGATGAAACTCAGAGATCTTTAGAAGAATCTGGTGAGAATCATGGTCAATCTAGAAATGTTACCCCGCGTAGATCGCAAAGATATAGATCTCAACCGGAAAGGTACTTAGGTATTTTGACGAACGAGAGCTATGACGTTCTATTACTTGAAAGTGATGAACCTGCGACTTACAAGCAAGCTATGACGAGCCCTAGCTCCAAGCATGGGCAAGAAGCCATGCAATCTGAATTAGACTCCATGTCTGAAAACCAAGTATGGGATTTGGTCGATTTGCCAAATGGCTACCAAGCCATTGGAAGCAAATGGGTTTTCAAACTGAAAAAGGACAAGGATGGGAAACTTGAAGTTTTCAAAGCTAGATTGGTCGCAAAAGGTTACAGGCAAGTCCACGGTGTGGATTACGATGAAACCTTTTCACCAGTTGCAATGCTAAAGTCTATTCGAATAATGTTAGCAATCGCTGCATATTACGATTACGAAATATGGCAGATGGATGTCAAAACTGCTTTCTTAAACGGCGTTTTAACAGAAACTGTGTTTATGACACAGCCTGAAGGTTTTGAGGATCCAAAGAATGCTAAAAAGGTATGCAAGCTAAAGAAGTCAATCTACGGATTGAAGCAGGCATCCAAGAGCTGGAATATACGTTTTGATGAAGCAGTCAGTGACTTTGGTTTCATCAAGAACGCGGACGAATCTTGTGTATACAAGAAGGTCAGTGGGAGCAAAATTGCTTTCCTAGTATTATATGTCGACGACATATTGCTTATCGGAAATGACATTCCTATGTTGAACTCTGTCAAGATTTGGCTTGGGAAATGTTTTTCGATGAAGGATCTAGGAGAAGCACAGTACATAATGGGCATCAAGATTTACAGAGATAGATCTAAAAAGATGATTGGACTTAGTCAAAGCACTTATATCAATAAGGTGCTTGATAGGTTCAAGATGGCGGACTCCAAGTGAGGCTACCTACCCATGTCTCATGGAATGACTCTAAGCAAGACTCAGTGCCCAAAAACACTTGATGAGCGTAGACGAATGAATGGGATTCCATATGCATCATTGATTGGTTCAATAATGTATGCTATGATATGTACACGCCCGGATGTTGCGTACGCACTCAGTGCTACGAGCAGATACCAGTCAGACCCAGGAGAGGCGCATTGGACTGCTGCCAAGAATATTCTGAAGTACCTGAAAAGGCACAAAGATGACTTCCTGGTCTATGGTGGTGATGATGAATTAATTGTTAAAGGCTATACGGACGCAAGTTTCCAAACCGACAAAGATGATTTTAGATCACAGTCTGGGTTTGTCTTCTGCCTCAACGGAGGAGCAGTAAGCTGGAAAAGTGCTAAGCAAAGCACCATTGCGGATTCTACAACTGAAGCGGAGTACATTGCTGCACATGAAGCAGCAAAGGAAGCTATATGGCTAAGGAAGTTCATAGGAGAGCTTGGTGTAGTCCCCTCCATTAAAGGACCAATAGCCCTGTATTGTGATAATAACGGAGCTATTGCACAGGCAAAAGAGCCTAGACACCACCAGAGAGTCAAGCATGTACTTCATAGATTTCACCTTCTACGAGAGTTCGTTGAAAGAAAAGAAGTCGAGATAAGCAAAATTGGAACTGATGACAACATATCAGATCCATTAACTAAACCTCTGCCGCAGGCGAAGCACAACTCGCACACTGCAGCTATGGGAATCAAGCATATTGGAGAATGGCTTTGATGTCTCTGTTTAATGTTTTAAAGTTTTAGAGTTTAAATCTTTGTAAAACATTATTGGTTAATCATTCACAATAAATGAAATGAATTCATTTTACCATTTAATTTGTGGTTTATTAAATGATGAGTCCCTTCAATTTGACGATATATTCAAGATAGACTGTCAGTACCAGTCCTGTGACTAAGAAATGTCTATCAAGTGAACTTGAATGTCAAAGGTTGAAAATGGTCCCTAATCGGAGTTTTCTATAAAATTGGACGCATAGAAAACGTTAGACGATTAGAATGCAAGATAACTAGTAGTTCTGTTTCTTGAACTATGTGGACATGGCAATGTCATAATCATTTGCATAGATACTTACTTTGGGAAGACTAGTATCGGACAAGACCTATGAAACTTTACTGTAAGAGATGAAAATCTGTCATGAGTAAATTTCATTAAATTATTAGACACTAAATCCTCAATACCTGAGTGATTTGAGATTACTTGTTTGAGAACTGGTTGCTTTGACGTTGACCAACCGTCGCACCGTAAAAGGAGGCTATAAAGGCAACGCTCAGGTAATCACCTATCAAACGAAGTCTAATCTCAAGATCGCAAGATTGGGATTGTCCTCCCATAAATCGGGATGAGATGCTTAAAAGTTGTACAAGGCCACTCGGAGAGCTAGAAACTGTGAAATGCATGGCCGTGCTCGGATGAATCATAGGCTATGATTATCTGTTTATTTGATCAGTTGAACTCTGAAACCGAGGAACACCTCTGGACGTAATAAGGATGACAACTCTTACCTTAAGTTCAAGAGCAAGCATCGAGCGACAAAGGAATTAGGAAATGCACACTTGTCCCTAAGGACAAGTGGGAGACTGAAGGAAATAATGCCCTTGGTCCAAGTATGCATTCTATGTTAAGTCTAATAAATGCGGTTCAGTATTAATTAACAAGTTAATAATTCAGTGAGATCAAGTGAGCTGAATGCCTAGCTAGAGGCCGCTTCAGTTCAAGTGGAATTAATGATATTAATCCACAGCTTACTCTTGACTGAACCCGTAGGGTCACACAAATAGTACGTAAACGGATCAAGTATTTAATGGCATTAAATACTCCATCTATGAATATTCGGAACCGACGGATCTTGGTTTCAGTGGGAGCTAAGATCGTCACAGGCAAGAAATGAATACTCCGGAAACGATGATATTGCCGGAAACGGAAATATGGATCGTATCGGAAATATAAATATTATCCAAGTCGTAGATGTTGCCGGAAACGGAAACATGGTACGTATCGGAAAATATTATCGGAAATGGAAATATTGCCAGAATCGGAAATATTGCCGGAAACGGAAATATTGTCAGAATCGGAAATATTACCGGAATCGGAAAATAATTCCGGAAACGGAAATATTAAATATTTGTTCGAAACGGAAATTAATTCCGGAATCGGAAATATTAAATATTGTTCGTAGCGGAAATTAATTCCGGAATCGGAAAATTTAATCGGAAGCGCATCGTACGAATAAGCATCGGACGAGGCCTGCCGGACGAGGCCCAGCACGAAGCCAGGCCATCGCCCAGCAAGCCAAGCGCGCCGCACAAACAGCCACGCCAGGCCCAGCGCAAGGCCAGGCCCAGCAGGCTGCGCAGCGCGCACAGCGCGCACAGCACGCGTTGCGCGCAGCGCGCGCGGGCGCTGCGTGGGCTGCTGCTCGCGCGCACGCATGGGGGCCCATCGTGGCTGCCGTGCGTGTGTGTGCAAGTGTTTGTGTTCGTGCACGTTTCCTAAAACATGCAGAGTTCGGTTAATGATTAAATTCCTAATTCTATTTGATAAATTAATTAAATTAGAGTTCTTGTAGGATTCTAGGTTTAATTAATTTGTATCTGAATAGGATTTCGATTCCCTTTCCATACCCCTATAAATATGAGGCTAGGGCTCACAATTTATAACAAGTTTAAAAGTATTCAAAAAGTGAGTTTTTGAGAGAAAATTAAAACACACATCTTGCTCATAAAATTGCCGAAATTTTCTAGTACCTTAAGGGCGATTCTAGTTGGTCAATCTTAAGGCGGATCCGGACGTGCTGTGGACTATCTACGGAGGGACGACACTTGGAGTCCTAAAGACTTGTTCTTGTTCGGTTCGGGCGCAGCTAGGGAGGGCACGTAACAAAGAGTATGCATCTAAATTATGCTATATGATTATGTGTAAATAATATGTTGTCCTGGGTTAATGGTTGTTTCCGCATGATCTATGTAATGTCATATGTATCATAACCTCACACTTAGACGTACCTATCAACCAAGAATAGTTTCTAGACTATTAGCAAAAGGCTTTTGCTTACCTAAAAGATTTTAGAATTGAGTCTAAATACATAATGTGCTTAATTCTTCAATGGATTTTATGATCTTGGAATCATTTTATTCACACCTGCCGGAACACATAACTTGAATAAAATGCTTAATGAACATTGAATTATGCATGTATGCTAGAATTTAAGTTTATTAAGAGAAACTGTGAATGGTTATTTATTTGTTTATTCTTTTCAATTGTAGTTTTAACTATGGCAAACAACAATCAAAACATCATCATGGGTTCTGAGCTTATGGTCAAGCTGAACCTGACAAATTTTCTTGAATGGGAAGCTAAGCTAGTTGAAATAGTCAGGCTCAATGGACTTGAGTATGTACTGTTACATCCCATGCCAAGCTACTATGCCAGAGACATGACCCCTGAGAGATTTTCCGCCTGGGATGCGGATCTCAAAAAGATTATGAGTCTCATGCTGAACAATATCCCTGATGAATGGGCTAGAAGGTTTGTAGCTTATGAACCTTTTACGCTCATCAAGAATCTGAGGGATATTTATCGTGGAAGCACGGAGGACAGGGACCTGAACGTCCATGAGTTGATTGAATCAATGTCTGGTCTAAAGGTTAGTTCTCCCAACAGGTGTTATAGGATGGAAGTCCAAGAAACACATGTTCAGCTCCTTCGCACTAAACAAAGGGTAGGCGTCCCACTGAGGTTCCATGTGGATCTTATGCTTTCATATTTCGATCGCCTAAGTCTGCTAGGAACACCAATAAGCGAAAGGATGGCAGTCTCTATCTTGCTCAATTCACTGCACAGTGGGTTTGGTCGCTTCAAGCAACTATACCTAAGTGAACCAAGAGAAGAAACAGTTGCAGAATTTGTTCACCTTGTCAGAAAGGCGGAGATAATACTGGACTGTGAAGCCAAAGATTTACTCAAGGCTAAAGGGAGACCGTTCAAGAAAAGTGGAAAGTCCAAAGGCAATGCTAAATCAAACCAGGACAAGTCCACATCAAGCTGTCTTTATTGTGATGGAATAGGCCATTACAAAAGAGAATGTCCAAAGCTAAAGGAAGATCAGAAGAACGGAACAGTCGTTCCATCTTCAGGTATTTTCGTTATAGACTGTATACTTGCTAATTCAACTTCTTGGGTATTAGATACAGGTTGTGGCTCACACTTATGTTCTAATTCACAGGGACTAAGAAGAAGTAGAAAGTTAATCAAGGGTGAAGTCGACCTACCAGTGGGAAATGGAGCACGGATTGCTGCATTAGCTGTAGGAACTTATTATTTGTCGTTGCCCTCTGGGCTAGTTTTGGAACTGGAAGAGTGTTTCCATGTTCCAAGTCTTACTAAAAACATCATTTCAGTTTCTTGCTTAGATGCTAAGGGATTTTCCTTTTTAATAAAAGACAATAGTTGTTCGTTTTATTTTAAAGAGATGTTTTATGGATCTGCTAGATTAGTCAATGGACTTTATTTATTAGATCACGACAAACAAGTTTATAACATAAATACCAAAAAGGCCAAAAAGGATGATTCAGATCTCACCTATCTGTGGCATTGTCGATTAGGCCATATTAACCTGAAACGCATCGAAAGACTTCAAAAGGAAGGAATTCTAGAACCATTTGACTTAGAGGATTATGGTAAGTGCGAATCATATTTACTTGGCAAAATGACAAAGCAACCTTTCTCTAAATCTGGAGAAAGAGCAAATGAACTATTGGGTTTAATCCATACAGATGTATGTGGACCAATGAGTACAAATGCTAGAGGTGGTTTCAGCTACTTTATCACTTTCACTGATGACTTCAGTAAATATGGTTATGTCTACCTAATGAAGCATAAGTCTGAATCCTTTGACAAATTCAAGGAATTTCAGAGTGAAGTAGAGAATCAATTAGGCAAGAAGATTAAGGCACTGCGGTCTGATAGAGGCGGTGAATATCTGAGCTATGAATTTGATGACCATCTGAAAGAATGTGGAATTCTATCAGAATTGACTCCTCCTGGAACACCACAATGGAACGGTGTGTCGGAACGGAGGAAAACAGAACCTTGCTAGACATGGTTAGGTCAATGATGGGTCAGGCCGAATTTCCATTAGAATTTTGGGGACATGCACTAAATACAGCTGCACTCACTATAAATAGAGCTCTGTCTAAAGCTGTCGAAAAGACTCCATATGAGTTATGGTTTGGAAAGCCTCCAAAAGTGTCTTTTCTTAAGATTTGGGGATGTGAAGTATACGTCAAACGATTAATTTCAGACAAACTTCATCCAAAATCTGATAAATGTATCCTTGTGGGCTATCCAAAGGAAACAAAGCGGTATTACTTCTACAATACATCTGAGAACAAGGTATTTGTTGCTCGAGATGGTGTCTTTTTGGAGAAGAATCACATTTCCAAAATGACAAGTGGGAGAAAAATAGACCTCGAAGAAATTCGAGTCAAACAACAAACTCTAGAGAATGCTCAAGATGACATTCAGGATGAAACTCAGAGATCTTTAGAAGTATCTGGTGAGAATCATGGTCAATCTAGAGATGTAACCCCGCGTAGATCGCAGAGATATAGATCTCAACCGGAAAGGTACTTAGGTATTTTGACGAACGAGAACTATGACGTTCTATTACTTGAAAGTGATGAACCTGCGACTTACAAACAAGCTATGACGAGCCCTAGCTCCAAGCAATGGCAAGAAGCCATGCAATCTAAATTAGACTCCATGTCAGAAAACCAAGTATGGGATTTGGTCGATTTGCCAGATGGCTACCAAGCCATTGGAAGCAAATGGGTTTTCAAACTGAAAAAGGACAAGGATGGAAAACTTGAAGTTTTCAAAGCTAGATTGGTTGCAAAAGGTTACAGGCAAGTCCACGGTGTGGATTACGATGAAACCTTTTCACCAGTTGCAATGATAAAATCTATTCGGATAATGTTAGCAATCGCTGCATATTACGATTACGAAATATGGCAGATGGATGTCAAAACCGCTTTCTTAAACGGCGTTTTAACAGAAACTGTGTTTATGACACAGCCTGAAGGTTTTGAGGATCCAAAGAATGCTAAAAAGGTATGCAAGCTAAAGAAATCAATCTACGGATTGAAGCAGGCATCCAGGAGCTCGAATATACGTTTTGATGAAGCAGTTAGTTACTTTGGTTTCATCAAGAACGCAGACGAATCTTGTTTATACAAGAAGGTCAGTGGGAGCAAAATTGCTTTCCTAGTATTATATGTCGACGACATATTACTTATCGGAAATGACATTCCTATGTTGAAATCTGTCAAGATTTGGCTTGGGAAATGTTTTTCGATGAAGGATCTAGGAGAAGCACAGTACATATTGGGCATCAAGATTTACAGAGATAGATCTAAAAAGATGATTGGACTTAGTCAAAGCACTTATATCAATAAGGTGCTTGATAGGTTCAAGATGGCAGACTCCAAGCAAGGCTACCTACCCATGTCTCATGGAATTACTCTAAGCAAGACTTAGTGCCCAAAAACACTTGATGAGCGTAGACGAATGAATGGGATTCCATATGCAACATTGATTGGTTCAATAATGTATGCTATGATATGCACACGCCCGGATGTTGCGTACGCACTCAGTGCTACGAGCAGATACCAGTCAGACCCAGGAGAGGCACATTGGACTGCTGCCAAGAACATTCACCTGAAAAGGCACAAAGATGACTTACTGGTCTATGGTGGAGATGATGAATTAATTGTTAAAGGCTATACGGACGCAAGTTTCCAAACCGACAAAGATGATTTCAGATCACAGTCTGGGTTTGTCTTCTGCCTCAACGGAGGAGCAGTAAGCTGGAAAAGTGCTAAGCAAAGCACCATTGCGGATTCTACAACTGAAGCGGAGTACATTGCTGCACATGAAGCAGCAAAGGAAGCTATATGGCTAAGGAAGTTCATAGGTGAACTTGGTGTAGTCCCCTCCATTAAAGGACCAATAGCCCTGTATTGTGATAATAACGGAGCTATTGCACAGGCAAAGGACCCTAGACACCACCAAAGAGTCAAGCATGTACTTCGTAGATTTCACCTTCTACGAGAGTTCATTGAAAGAAAAGAAGTCGAGATAAGCAAGATTGGAACTGATGACAACATATCAGATCCATTGACTAAACCTCTGCCGCAGGCGAAGCACAACTCGCACACTGCAGCTATGGGAATCAAGCATATTGGAGAATGGATATGATGTCCTTGTTTAATGTTTTAAAGTTTTAGAGTTTAATTCTTTGTAAAACATTATTGGTTAATTATTCACAATAAATGAATAGAATTCATTTTTCCATTTAATTTGTGGTTTATTAAATGATGTGTCCCTTCAATTTGACGAAATATTCAAGATAGACTGTCAGGACCAGTCCTGTGACTAAGAAATGTCTATCAAGTGAACTTGAATGTCAAAGGTTGAAAATGGTCCCTGGTCGGAGTTTTCTATAAAATTGGACGCATAGAAAACGTTAGACGACTAGAATGCAAGATGACTAGTAGTTCTGTTTCTTGAACTATGTGGACATGGCAATGTCATAATCATTTGCATAGATACTTACTTTGGGTAGACTAGTATCGGACAGACCTATGAAACTTTACTGTAAAAGATGAAATATGTCATAAGTAAATTTCATTAAAATTATTAGACACTAAATCCTCAATACCTGAGTGATTTGAGATTACTTGTTTGAGAACTGGTCGATTTGACGTTGACCAACCGTTGCACCGTAAAAGGAGGGTATAAAGGCAACGCTCAGGTAATCACCTATCACACGAAGTCTAATCTCAAGATCGCAAGATTGGGATTGTCCTCCCATAAATCGGGATGAGATGCTTAAAAGTTGTACAAGGCTACTCGGAGAGCTAGAAACTGTAAAATGCATGGCCGTGCTCGGATGAATCATAGGCTATGATTATCTGTTTATTTGATCAGTTGAACTCTGAAACCGAGAAACACCTCTGGACATAATAAGGATGACAACTCTTACCTTATGTTCAAGAGCAAGCATCGAGCGACAAAGGAATTAGGTAATGCACACTTGTCCCTAAGGACAAGTGGGAGACTGAAGGAAATAATGCCCTTGGTCCAAGTATGCATATAATATTAAGTCTAATAAATGCGGTTCAGTATTAATTAACAAGTTAATAATTCAGTGAGATCAAGTGAGCTGAATGCCTAGCTAGAGGCCGCTTCAGTTCAAGTGGAATTAATGACATTAATCCACAGCTTACTCTTGACTGAACCCGTAGGGTCACACAAATAGTACGTAAACGGATCAAGTATTTAATGGCATTAAATACTCCATCTATGGATATTCGGAATCGACGGATCTTGGTTTCAGTGGGAGCTGAGATCGTCACAAGCAAGAAATGAATACTCCGGAAACGATGATATTGCCGGAAACGGAAATATGGATCGTATCGGAAATATAAATATTATCCAAGTCGTAGATGTTGCCGGAAACGGAAACATGGTACGTATCGGAAAATATTATCGGAAATGGAAATATTGTCGGAATCGGAAATATTGCCGGAAACGGAAATATTGTCAGAATCGGAAACATTATCGGAAACGGAAATATTAAATATTTGTTCGAAACGGAAATTAATTTCGGAATCGGAAATATTAAATATTGTTCGTATCGGACATAAATTCCGGAATCGGAAATTTAATCGGAAGCGTGTCGTACGAATTAGCATCGGACGAGGCTCGCTAGACGAAGGCCCGGCATGAAGCCAGGTCGTCGCCCAGCAAGCCACACGCACACGCCAAGCCTCGACCAGGCCCAGCGCAGCCAGGCCCAACCAAGGCCTTGGGCGCGCGCGCGGACAAAGGCAGCGGGCATGGGCCTAGGTGCTGTGCGCTCAGCGTGGGGTGCAAGGCCTGCGCGGGTGTACGGTGCTTCGAGCGATGCTCGTGTACGAATCCTAAAGCTATCGGGATTCGATAAAAGATTAAATCCTAAACCTATTAGATAAAGTTTATTTAATAAGAGTCCTAGCAGGATTCTAATTAAATTAATTCATATCCTAATAGGATTCCAGTTCATTTTCCATACCTCTATAAATAGGTGCCTAGGGTCATAATTTATAGATACAATTGAAGTATTCTAAAGGTAAGATTTTGAAGAAAAATCAGCCATACACTTGCACCTAAATAGCCGAAATTCCTAAGCAACCTTAAGGGTGATTCTAGTTGGTCAAGCTTAAGGCGGATCCGGACGTGCTGTGGACTATCTACGGAGGGACGACACTTGGAGTCCTAAAGACTTGTTCTTGTTCGGTTCGGGCGCAGCTAGGGAGGGCACGTAACAAAGTGTATGCATCTAAACTATGCTAAATGATTATGTGTAAATAATATGCTTTCCTGGCTTTATGGTTTTTCCGCATGATTTATGTTTTGTCATATGTATCATAACCTAACACCACAGAGACTCCTTCCTTTGACACATAATGACCCAAAAATTCTACCTTTTCCAGACGAAACTCCCACTTAGAGAACTTTGCATACAACTGGTTCTTCCTAAGCGTCTCCAAAATAACCCTCAAATGCTCATCATGTTCCTTTTCACTCCTCGAATAGATCAGAACATCATCAATGAATACCACAACAAACTTATCTAGGAATTCGTGGAAAATCCTATTCATCAAATCCGTAAATATGGCAGGTGCATTGGTTAACCCCAAAAGGCATTACTGTAAACTCATAATGACCATAACGAGTCCTAAGTGCAGTCTTAGGTATGTCTTTATCAGCTACTCTCAACTGGTGATACCCCGAACGTAAATCGATCTTTGAGAATACACTCGCCCCATTCAACTGGTCAAACAGGTCATCTATCCTAGGCAAAGGGTATTTGTTTTTTATGGTTACATTGTTCAACTCCCTATAATCGATACATAACCGCATACTCCCATCTTTCTTTTTGACAAACAATACTGGAGTTCCCCATGGTGATGCACTAGGCCTAATATACCCCTTGTCGGACAACTCTTGCAATTGGGTCTTCAACTCACTCATTTCTGGAGGTGCCATTCTATAAGGTGCCTTGGATATAGGTGTCGTTCCAGGATTTAATTATATAGTAAAATCAAGGGCTCTAGCAGGTGGCATACCCGAAATCTTACTGAGAAATACATCCATGAATTCATTCACAATTGGAACATCCTCTATCTTCACCCCAACTTCTTTACTTACATACTGGACACTACAGAAAAATAATTCACACCCCTTCTTGACCAACTTCCTTACTTGCATCGCAGAGATCACCCCCAAAGTTCTTGGACTTCTCAAAACGCCTATACGATATCGATTTCCCAGTAAGGTTCCTTAGGCTCACTTTTTGAATCTCACAGTCTATCCTGGCCTTGTATAAACTTAGCCAATCCATGCCCAGAATCACATCTAGGTCCCCCAAACTAAATTCTATCAAATTAGATAAAAAAGTGCAATCTTTTATCTTCAAAGGCAAGTTCTTAAATAATTTTGTACACCTTATGGTTACACCAGTAGGCATACTAACAGGTAAATCAATTGCCTCAAAATCTACTAACTTTTAACTTTTAACAATAGAGGATGAAATAAAAGAATAAGTTGCCCCTACATCAAACAATGTTTTAACAGGTGAGGAGTTAATAGAGAAAGTACCTGAAACTACATCTGCAGAACGTTCAGCTTCATATCTGCTCATTACGAACAGTTTTCCCAGAGCCTTGTTGTTATTGTTGTTCCCATTGGCAGGTTTATTTTGGTTTCCCTGGTTATTTGGTTCCCCAGCAGGCTTCGAACCTTGGTTCCCTGAATGGTTAAACCCTAGTTTCCCTTGGTTATTACTCCCACTACCATTCTGCTCTCTCTTCTGCTTAGTATAGCACTCATACTCCATATGCCCCCTTTTCTGGCAGTAATTGCAGGTCACCAATTCTCCCCTGCAGTTTCTACCAAGATTGTTGCTATTGCACATCTTACAGTGATGCACTCTCTCAGATTGGTTTTTGTTGTTGTAGTTATTTCCCTGGTTATTTCTTCCCTGGAAATTACCATTCCCATTACCATTTCCATTCCCATTTCCATTTCTATTCCTTTTGAAGTTCCCTTGACTTCCCCCAGCATTAAACTCTTTCCTTTTATCCCCAACAACAATATTCTTCTTGTCTCTCCTGGTCTGCAGGCCATAAATATGAGCAGCTCTCCCATACACCATGTCTAAGGATGTAAAGGTTTCCCCACCTAATCCCAGTTGGATCTCATCGGTCAACCCTTGCTCAAACCTCTGAGCCTTTAGCTCCTCTGTAGCTACAACCTCAGGTGCAAAACTCGACAAAGCTATAAACTTGCTATAGTAATCAGCAATGGTCATATTCACCATCCTAAGGTTGATGAATTCCTGCGCTTTCTGCTTTCTCATAAAAGGAGGATAAAACTTCCCCCTCAAGGCAACAATAAATTAGTCCCAATTGAACCCCTCAGCAGCACTTAGTCTAGTTCCATTTTCCCTCCACCATAGGTCGGCCTCACCTTTCAGGTAAAGGACAGATTGGCCTACTTTCATATTTTCAGGACAGTTTACAGCCCCAAATAGTTTCTCAAACTCCCTAACCCAGTTTTCCAAGAAGGTCGGGTCTTCTTGCCCCTTAAAGTATGGTGGCTTAACTTTCGCAAGCCTTTCAACCATGTCCCCTGTAGAATCGGGGCGTTCAGTTCTTTCCTGGGTTAATCTTTCCGCCAAGAGGCGAATGGCAGCAGCTAGGTCATTATCGTTGGTCATCCTAGAGCGCGGCCTGAAATTAATATACTCTAATTCAGGTTCAAACTTTACTTATATTATCCTCTAGCAATGTAATATCACACCAACATCCAGAATTCACATAAAATAAACAATCATTTACAAATGATATTCGCATATAGACATTCAACTGAGAAACAAGGAATAAATTCAATCATCGCGAATAATAAGGTAGGATAAAAGAAGAAAACATTCCCATTGCGTGCCCATGATAAACTCTTGATCCTTTGGATAATCAATAATCTAACTTTTATTCCTCAAGAAAATGTCAATAACAATCCTAAATATTAACACACACATGTCCTCAAAATAAAATAAAAGGTTCTATGATATAAACATAAACTATGGTTGGGAGAATTGTCCAACATTATCCTCAAACACAACTAAATATGTAAACAAAGCTAGAGGGAGACATTATCAGACTTGTCCTTTGATTCTCTATGACCTTTTAGGGTAAATAAATCGTATTTAAGTTCATCATCATCATCCATATCAAAATAATAAACTTTCTTTCTTGGCCTTGAGGATCTTTGTGGACCTTGAGGTTCATGATTATCTTCCTCTGGTTCAGGCTCAAGCTCAGGCTCAGGCTCGGGCTCAGGCTCGGGCTCGAGCTCGGGCTCGGGCTCGGGCTCAGGCTCGAGCTCAGGCTCAGGCTCAGGTTCAGGCTCAAACTCAAGCTCAGGCTCAGGCTCAGTATCACTATCAGGTCTCAAAACAGCATGATAAATATCGACCCTAGTTTGCCCCCTAGCATGATCAAACTCACGAAGGGCTTCATCATCACTATCGGGTTCTCCTGCTCTTAAAACTTGACGCAGAATAAGTTCGTAGCTGGTGTAACTATTACTGTCAGACTTGTAATCCATTTCACTTTCATAATCGCTCAGAACGATAGGGTTAGAGTTGCTCCCTACTCTATTTTCTTCTATGTCATACATGATTAGTGATCTATAACAATTAAACATAGTTTCTATGTCAGTAATTAGTACTCTCACTTACCGTACGATCCCACAATACACAATAAATAAGAATAAATAGCAATCGCAAAGCATAGTAAAGACTGAAGGAAATAATGCCCTTGGTCCAACTATGCATTCTATGTTAAGTCTAATAAATGCGGTTCAGTATTAATTAACAAGTTAATAATTCAGTGAGATCAAGTGAGCTGAATGCCTAGCTAGAGGCCGCTTCAGTTCAAGTAGAATTAATGATATTAATCCACAGCTTACTCTTGCCTGAACCCGTAGGGTCACACAAATAGTACGTAAACGGATCAAGTATTTAATGGCATTAAATACTCTATCTATGGATATTCGGAATCGACGGATCTTGGTTTCAGTGGGAGCTAAGATCGTCACAAGCAAGAAATGAATACTCCGGAAACGATGATATTGCCGGAAACGGAAATATGGATCGTATCGGAAATATAAATATTATCCAAGTCGTAGATGTTGTCGGAAACGGAAACATGGTACGTATCGGAAAATATTATCGGAAATGGAAATATTGCCGGAATCGGAAATATTGCCGGAAACGGAAATATTGTCAGAATCGGAAATATTATCGGAATCGGAAAATAGTTCCGGAAACGGAAATATTAAATATTTGTTCGAAACGGAAATTAATTTCGGAATCGGAAATATTAAATATTGTTCGTATCGGAAATAAATTCCGGAACCGGGAATTTAATCGGAAGCGTATCGTACGAATAAGCATCGGACGAGGCCTGCCGGACGAAGGCCCAGCACGAAGCCAGGCCATCGCCCAGCAAGCAAAGACGCGGGCCAACGCCCTGCCCAAGGCAGCGCCAGGCCCACCGCAAGGCAGGTCCAGCGCGCCAAGGCAAGGCTGCCCAGCGTGGGCTGCGTGGGTCGAGCGCACACCTGCGGGCGCCCTCGTGGCTCCGTGCGTGTGTGTTTGTGTCCATGCAAAATTCCTAAATCTATTAGGATTTGGTGTGTGATTAAATTCCTATTCCTATTAGGATTATTTAATTAATTAGAGTCCTTGTAGGATTCTAAGTTTAATTAAATCGTATCCTACTAGGATTCCAATTCCCTTTCCAAACCTCTATAAATAAGGGCCTAGGGTCATAATTTATAAGCACGATTGAAGTATTCAAAAGGGTAAGTTTTGAAAGAAAATTCAACCACACTCTTGCACAATAATAGCCGAAAATTCCTAAGCACCTTAAGGGCGATTCTAGTTGGTCAATCTTGAGGCGGATCCGGACGTACTGTGGACTATCTACGGAGGGACGACACTTGGAGTCCTAAAGACTTGTTCTTGTTCGGTTCGGGCGCAGCTAGGGAAGGCACGCTACAAAGTGTATGCATCTATACTATGCTAAATGATTATGTGTAAATAATATGTTTTCCTGGCTTTATGGTTTTTCCGCATGATTTATGTATTGTCATATGTATCATAACCTAACAGTGGTATCACGAGCCTCTTATTATTTTCATAATCTAAATTATATAAACATGGTTAAATATTACAAATTTGCAAGAATTAAAAGGGGTGAATAATTTTCGTAATTGTTAATTAATTGCAAATTGCGTTTATTTAATTATATGTACGCAGTTTTTCGGCAGTTTCTTCGTTACTTATCCAAATCGAGTGATTTTTGTGTCAATTCCGCATGTAAAAGGCATTCTAAAATTTTGACAAAATTATTATTTTTCGGCCGAACCCAGAATTCTCACATTCGAAGCCTAACTATGACTTTTTGGAGGTTTTAGTTTTTCGAACGCAAAATTTTGTAAATTTAAGATGTTAGATTAAATATTTGCGATTCTTGTTGTTAAATCTTGAATTTTTGATTGACCTACTATATATGTTTAACAAGTTTGAATGCCTAGCCTTGTTAATTATGCAATCTAATTTGTAATTATGATTAATTTGTTGAAAATTGGAATAATTTAGAATTAATTTGATTTTCATAATTAGTTAGTAATTTAATTAGATACCTATGATTAAAAACCGCCATAAAATTGTAAATTTGTGTTAAATTTTAAATTTTTATGACCTAGACTTGAATCCATGTTAATCGGAAATCAATTAATTAATAAATTTTCGATTTTTCGCCCTAAAATTATGAAATTAATATGATTTATTAATTTGTCATTAATTTTGAAAAAAAATTAAATTTTTATGCGATTCGCTCATATAACTTGCACGCACAAAGCAATGGACGCTACGTGTTACCCTTAAGGGGTGTTGTATAGTGCGGGCATGCAACGACGAGCAAAGGAGCTCGTCGCCCATGCGGTACGAATGCAATGAGCAAGGCTATGGTGCACGAGCACAAGGCAGCAGCCCTGCCTTGTGTCGTGTGTTGTGTGCGACGAGCGAGTGGGCAAGGGCGAGAGCAAGGCAGCGACAGTCGCGTGTGGGCAGCAGGCGAGCTGCGCCACGACGCAACGTGCGAAGCCTCGCGCGCAGCGAGCATAAGCTCGCGTGCAACGAGCGCTACGCCCAGCGATGGTGAGCAGCGAGCGTGTTGCGACGAGCGCTGGCGCGCGCCTTGCGATGGTGAGCAGCAACAGATGCGACGCAGCACACAGGCTGCGCGCACATGGCCAGCGATGGCTGCGTGCGTGTGGCCTATGGCTGTGCGTTGCGTGGTGATGGTGCGTGCCTTGAGTTACGATTAGATCGTTTTAAAATTTTAATTTGAAATTTTCAGTTTACATAATTTTAATTAATTTTAAACTTAATAATTTAAATTGTTTTCTTGGATTTTAATTTTGAATATTATAATTATAATAAATTTTATTTATTCTTATTATTTTACTAAAATTAAAATCATGAATTAATTTAAATACGACTGAAAATAAATTAAATTTGTGGATTCAATTATAATTTTATATGAGCTTTAAATTTTAATTAAATTTGTATGTTTCCGGTTAGACTAGAAATACATTTTTATGTTTAAAATTAGCAAAGCATATGAATTTATTGGTTTAAGTGGGAGCCCTTTTAGTCATAAACTCTTGATTAGGTCTACAAATCCTTAAGGTTAAAACAACTTGATTAGAATTAATAAGGACTGAATAATTGAAAGATTATTGGTGCCCTTGATTAATTGCTGCAAATGTTTATGTGATGCATAATGTGTTTTACTAACCAGCTATGTGGGCCATTCATGATAATGAATGGGTGAATGGTATATATTGTATATGTACTGTTTTGCAGGTTATGAAGTGACTAGTATGGCCCAAATAGGATAGAAAATATGGTCTGCGTACCATTAATTTGAATGTAATTGGTCTAAAGTACCAAAATTGTTTTTCAATTCAAATATGGTCTGCGTACCATCAAATAGTTGTAATTAGTTTTAATTATAGCTTATCCTATTTGAAGAAAATGGTGCCTCCCACGGAGATTTTCGAGACGGACTTTGAAGTTGAAGCTTCAAGATGAAGTCGGGCCATACTAGATCACATTTATCTTATGCATGCTTTAAGTTATTTATTGCTTTAAATATGTCTTAATTATGCATGAGATTGTGGCTTGATTATGTTGCATGATTAAGGATTTTAGTTCACTTAAAATCTAACCAACGTAGTAAGAGCCTTAAGTTCCAAACTTAAAAATTGAGTTAAAAGGTGCCATGCCAAAATATACACTTGCTTGGATATCCTTTACATCAATCTAGTAATAGTTTTCGCTCAGCGAGGTGTTACTTATTGGTCCTAAAGGGGCAAGGTACACAAATAATTGTGAGTACATGTTAGTTTTGGTGAAACTCAATGATATAAGTAAGGAGTCCTTTTATGTCGTGGCAAAATCGATAGGTTTACCTAATAAGTTCTTAGACGTGCCTATCAACCAAGAATAGTTTCTAAACTATTAGCAAAAGGTTTTTGCTTACCTAAGATGTTTTAGGATTGAGTCGACAAACTGTGCTTAATTCTTTAATGGTTTTAGGATCTTGGAATCATTTTATTCACACCTGCCGGAACACATAACTCGAATAAAATGCTAATAACTTGTTTGAATTGCATGATTGCTTTAATTTCAAGTTATTACTCATGATAAATGTTTAGACTTTGCATGCTTCAATGTATGTTTTAATTATTGTTTATAATTAAATATCTTGCACTGCAATAAATCCTTTTAGAAAGGTAACAGTAAATTTCCTTGATTGGTAATGAATCCAAGAACGATTCACGGAAATGAGAGAAAATGAGCAATTTAAATGTACGTTTCTTTTAATGACTTTTATGGTTGTTTTCGAGTATCAAAATCGAATGGCAAACCGATTGGTGCTTGTGAATTCAAAATACAATGTAGTTTTGAGATCATAAAGCATTGAGTTTAAACACTCAGCTTTACCAATGGTTAACAACCTAATATCTTTGTCCATTTAATTCTCGAATGAGTCTAGTCCCTAGACATTCGAATAGATCGATGCTTAGAGAACTTTAGAAGCTTCTGGTCAGATCATCCAGTTGAAACAGAATATTCAACATAAATTAAATGGTAAGAACCTTGTTGGAGTGACATTGGACATGTCTAACAAAGTATAAAAGTCAACACTAAAGAAATCAATTCTTAAGACTATAAGAAATGGTACAAGAAATAGGAAAACAAGGAACAAATGAAAGGAATTTATGATTTCGTTTCTACCTATAAGTTTATGTTTAAAGAGAAGTGACCTAGCAATCAAAACTTCCTTGGTATCATATACCGCTTGAGGTTCTTACTTCGGTAATAACTCAAACAATGGAAGCTAGGCTACACTAATGACCTACAAGTGGGAAATGAAGCATGACAATGATACATTAGTTGTAGGGTCATCTAGTTTGTTTTAAGTCCTTTCAAGGCTGGAACTTAATGGCTATTTTGTTCCATAATCAGCATACCT
The DNA here is from genome assembly GCF_020520425.1 of Spinacia oleracea. NCBI lineage: Eukaryota > Viridiplantae > Streptophyta > Magnoliopsida > Caryophyllales > Amaranthaceae > Spinacia > Spinacia oleracea. The sequence goes on from NC_079488.1 coordinate 18,325,563, forward strand.
AAATTTCTGCTTCAAACACAGAAAGACTCACATTCAGAAGAACAAAAACAATGCTTGTTTGTTTGTTTATTTGAATAAAATGGTCATTTACGGGTTGAGTCAATATGCTTGATTAAAACAAACAACTCTTTAAAAAACTTTACTAGGTTCAAATCAACCCCTTGATTTGAGTTCCACTAATCTTTGGCATTGTTGCTTAGACCATATTAACAAGTTAACATTCAAAAGCTCTATTTTGATGGACTTTTGAAAGTTCATTGATTTCTAAATCAATTTAAGACAACTAGTCTTACTTGTTGAAAGTAACAAAAGATATGAACTATTGTTAGAACGCCTAGACAATAGAGTTCAAAGCTAAAGAAAGATTTTATAACTTTATTATTTCACATGGATTTGAGTGAATATAGGTTTATTTACTCAAATGTGATATAAGTTGAATCTGTTTGGCTAGTTCAAAGATTCAGAAGTATAAAATCCACTTGGCAAGAAATCATAAAGATCTAGGTTAGATCATGTTGATGATTACTTGAGACCAAATATGATCATCAATGATTGTGTGTTGTAATTTCACAATCTAGGTCCATAAGATATGGCATATCTTAGTTGGAATAATCAAAGTCAATTAGTACTTGATTCGATTAATGAAGAATCATAAAGACTTTTCCTATAATTTCTAAAACAAAATGCTCAACTACCACCAAACTAAACCAAATTCGTCAAAGCTATTGAAAAGTAATTTCAGAATAACTTTTCATAAAATATATCTAGAGAGTTGCAAAACTCAGTGGGAGCTTAGTGTTTGTCATTCGACAAACTAAGGCCCAAGTATAGATATATGTTTCATTGTGATTTATTCAAATGAGACACAAGGGTATTGTTTCTACCACGAATTTTTGAGAACATAATGTTTGTTTGCTCGAAATGATGTCCTTTTGGAGATTCGTTTCCAAAATGACAAGTGGGAGAAAATAGACCTCGAAAGTCTTCGAGGCGAACAACAAACATAAAACGGACAATCTGGAGGTTTTTCGAAGTTCTTTAGAAAATCCGAACACGTATTCTTTAAGGACTTTAGAAGTGGCTTTTAAAGAATAGGCATCTCTTAGAAGACTTTACAAGTGCTTCAAGGAGAACAGAATATTCAAAAGACTTTCAAGTGGCTATTGGTATTCTATTGTTTGATGTTCTATACCCAAGTAGGCATAGAGTTCAAGTCACTGAAACTATGAGATTCTTCTATTAGATAGTGAAGAAACATGGAGTTCAGGTCACTGAAGCTATGCAATTCTTCTATTAGATAGTAAAGAAACCTACAACTTGCAGTCAAACTATTAATGAGTTTGTGACCTGTAAGAAAGCTATGACGAAACCCAGATTCCCTAAAATGGTTAGAGGCCATATATAGACTCAAATGTTTTAAATGGTTAGAGGCCATAAAACATACTCAATGTTTTGATGACAAAATTGAAATTTTGTTGATTTGCAAGAATAGTTTCACACCTATTGGTTGCAAGTTTGTTTCAAGGATAAAAACCATCAAACATGAAATTGTGTTCACACACAAAGCTAGATTAGTTGCTAAAGGTTACAAGCAAATTCACGATGTGGATTGTGTTGAAACCTCATGCAAAATCGTAATGCTTAAGTCTATAATTCAAGCAATGATTGCATATTGGTACATATGGCAATTGGATGCCAAAACATCTTCCTCAGTCAAATGTTGGAAGAAACTATGTACATGGTATGTCATAGGATTTGTGGATCCAAATAAATGCTTGAAAAGAAAAGCTAGTTTATAAAATCTAAGTACAGATTTAAGCAAGCAATAGGGAATTAGAACTATATTTTAGTGAAGCTAATAAGTATTTTAGTTTCATAAAATGTACATGATTCTTATAGATATATAAGAAGTTTAGTGGGAGTACATAAAACTTAATTGGTCCTATGTGTATCACACACATATCTCTCTATTGTGAAATAACATTCAAATGCTAATGACTTAGATTTGAAATTATTCATCAATGATGGACCAAGGCGAAACTTAGTACATACTGGGTATTAAGATCTATTTACAAAGATCTTATATTAATGTTTTAGATTAAGTAATGGCATTTACTAAATCAAACACGAAAGACTCCATTGGAGATATTCGACCCATGTGAATAAATCTAAGTAAAGAATGTTTGAACTATGTAGAAGCATTTACTAAGTTAAACATCAAAGGACTAAGTAAGATTCTTAACCTATGTTATATGTCAAAGAGTTTAGCTGGATTTAGTATCTACTGAAACTAGATGAGCTAAACTTACATGAATAGAATTCAATTGGGAATTATTCTGCAAAAGAATTTATCATGTATGATATAATATGAGGATCGCCAAAAACGTATCGTATGACTTTAGGCATGACGAACATATACCAATCTCTATTGATCTAAGTGAAGATCAACTAGATTGTGAAGGAAATAATGCCCTTGGTCCAAGTATGCATTCTATGTTAAGTCTAATAAATGCGGTTCAGTATTAATTAACAAGTTAATAATTCAGTGAGATCAAGTGAGCTGAATGCCTAGCTAGAGGCCGCTTCAGTTCAAGTGGAATTAATGATATTAATCCACAACTTACTCTTGACTGAACCCGTAGGGTCACACAAATAGTACGTAAACGGATCAAGTATTTAATGGCATTAAATACTCCATCTATGGATATTCGGAATCGACGGATCTTGGTTTCAGTGGGAGCTGAGATCGTCACAGGCAAGAAATGAACTCCGGAAACGATGATATTGCCGGAAACGGAAATATGGATCGTATCGGAAATATAAATATTATCCAAGTCGTAGATGTTGCCGGAAACGGAAACATGGTACGTATCGGAAAATATTATCGGAAATGGAAATATTGCCGGAATCGGAAATATTGCCGGAAACGGAAATATTGTCAGAATCGGAAATATTGTCGGAATCGGAAAATAATTCCGGAAACGGAAATATTAAATATTTGTTCGAAACGGAAATTAATTCCGGAATCGGAAATATTAAATATTGTTCGTATCGGAAATGAATTCCGGAATCGGGAAATTAATCGGAAGCGTATCGTACGAATTAGCATCGGACGAGGCCTGCCAGACGAAGGCCCAGCACGAAGCCGGGCCATCGCCCAGCAAGCCAGCGCGCCACAACGCACCAGCCAAGGCTGCGCCAGGCCCACCGCAAGGCAGGCCCAGCGCGCGCCAACGCTGCGGCAGCGTGTGGGCCTCGCAGCAATGGGCTGCGAGCTCGCGGGCTGCGCGCGCGCGCATGGCGCCCCTCGTGGGCTGCTGTGCGTGCGTGTGTGTTGGTGTGCTATACGAATCCTAAAGCTATCAGGTTTTGACTAATGATTAAATTCCTAAAACTAAAAGGATGAATTAATTAAATAAGAATTCTATTAGGATTCTAGTTTAATTAATTCGTATCCTAATAGGATTACGATTCCCTTTCCATACCTCTATAAATAAAGGCCTAGGGTCATTATTTTGTTGAGAGTATTCAAGTATTCAAAGTGATTTTTGAGAGCAAAAATTCAGTCATACAATTGCCTATACCAGCCGAAAATTCTAAGTACCTTAAGGGCGATCCTAGTTGGTCAAGCTTAAGGCGGATCCGGACGTGTTGTGGACTATCTACGGAGGGACGACACTTGGAGTCCTAAAGACTTGTTCTTGTTCGGTTCGGGCGCAGCTAGGGAAGGCACGCAACAAAGTGTATGCATCTAAACTATGCTAAATGATTATGTGTAAATAATATGCTTTCCTGGCTTTATGGTTTTTCCGCATGATTTATGAATTGTCATATGTATCATAACCTAACATGAGATCAAGAATACTTATGGTACTTGAAAAGGTACATAGGAGTAGTTCTTGATTCAAAGAAATAAAGATATGCTAAATATTGATGCTACACGCATAAACACTGGCAAAGGATCAAGCAAGACCCTTTGGAGTTAACCATTGATAAGGACGAGCTATAGAGCATCGTGTTTTGAAATGGCAACATGGATTGGAGACCATGAGTTGTTGCGTGGGATATTAAAATATTAATTTCTATGTTTAAAGATACAGCTGGAAAGTATTCCACATATCTTTGAACTGCTTGGATAAGTAATTCCAAACAAAGCATCACTAGCAACCTATAAAGTTGAAGTAAAAGTACTTATTGCCTAAGAAGCAATAAAACAGGTTGTTTATGTTAAAGAGTTCTTCATTGAACTTGGGTAGATCACATGTCTGTTGACTTAATAGTTCTTCATTGCAAAATGCGTAGAACCACTATTGTAGTAAGAAAGACTAGATCAAAAAATAAACATACTCAAAAGATCTTATCATCTATCTCGAAGAACATTCGATGAAAAGGATATTAAGATTGGCAAAGTATGATAACTAAACCTATGCAACAAGTGAGAAACAACACTCACATTGTGGCACTGGAAATCAAGCATAGCTTTGAATTCCATGAACTGTTTTAAAGATGGGTTTGAGGCCCATGGTTGTAAAACATTGGGGTTGAACATTTATCATATATGAAATGAATTTTTATATTCCATTTAATCTTGGTTTAGTATTAAATGATGAGTCCCTTCAATTTGACGATATATTCAAGATAGACTGTCAGGACCAGTCCTGTGACTAAGAAATGTCTATCAAGTGAACTTGAATGTCAAAGGTTGAAAATGGTCTCTAGTCGGAGTTTTCTATAAAATTGGACGCATAGAAAACGTTAGACGACTAGAATGCAAGATGACTAGTAGTTCTGTTTCTTGAACTATGTGGACATGGCAATGTCATAATCATTTGCATAGATACTTACTTTGGGAAGACTAGTATCGGACAGACCTATGAAACTTTACTGTAAGAGATGAAAATCTGTCATAAGTAAATTTCATTAAAATTATTAGACACTAAATCCTCAATACCTGAGTGATTTGAGATTACTTGTTTGAGAACTGGTTGCTTTGACGTTGACCAACCGTCGCACCGTAAAAGGAGGCTATAAAGGCAACGCTCAGGTAATCACCTATCAAACGAAGCCTAATCTCAAGATCGCAAGATTGGGATTGTCCTCCCATAAATCGGGATGAGATGCTTAAAAGTTGTACAAGGCCACTCGGAGAGCTAGAAACTGTGAAATGCATGGCCGTGCTCGGATGAATCATAGGCTATGATTATCTGTTTATTTGATCAGTTGAACTCTGAAACCGAGAAACACCTCTGGACATAATAAGGATGACAACTCTTACCTTATGTTCAAGAGCAAGCATCAAGCGACAAAGGAATTAGGAAATGCACACTTGTCCCTAAGGACAAGTGGGAGACTGAAGGAAATAATGCCCTTGGTCCAAGTATGCATTCTATGTTAAGTCTAATAAATGCGGTTCAGTATTAATTAACAAGTTAATAATTCAGTGAGATCAAGTGAGCTGAATGCCTAGCTAGAGGCCGCTTTAGTTCAAGTGGAATTAATGATATTAATCCACAACTTACTCTTGACTGAACCCGTAGGGTCACACAAATAGTACGTAAACGGATCAAGTATTTAATGGCATTAAATACTCTATCTATGGATATTCGGAATCGACGGATCTTGGTTTCAGTGGGAGCTAAGATCGTCACAAGCAAGAAATGAATACTCCGGAAACGATGATATTGCCGGAAACGGAAATATGGATCGTATCGGAAATATAAGTATTATCCAAGTCGCAGATGTTGCCGGAAACGGAAACATGGTACGTATCGGAAAATATTATCGGAAATGGAAATATTGCCGGAATCGGAAATATTGCCGGAAACGGAAATATTGTCAGAATCGGAAATATTATCGGAATCGGAAAATAGTTCCGGAAACGGAAATATTAAATATTTGTTCGAAACGGAAATTAATTCCGGAATCGGAAATATTAAATATTGTTCGTATCGGAAATGAATTCCGGAACCGGAAATTTAATCGGAAGCGTATCGTACGAATAAGCATCGGACGAGGCCTGCCGGACGAAGGCCCAGCACGAAGCCAGACCATCGCCCAGCAAGCAAAGACGCGCACCAACGCCCAGCCCAAGGCAGCGCCAGGCCCACCGCAAGGCAGGTCCAGCGCGCCAAGGCAAGGCTGCCCAGCGTGGGCTGCGTGGGCCGAGCGCACGCGTGCGGGCGCCCTCGTGGCTCCGTGCGTGTGTGTTTGTGTCCATGCACAATTCCTAAATTTATTAGGATTTGGTGTGTGATTAAATTCCTATTCCTATTAGGATTATTTAATTAATTAGAGTCCTTGTAGGGTTCTAAGTTTAATTAAATCGTATCCTACTAGGATTCCAATTCCCTTTCCAAACCTCTATAAATAAGGGCCTAGGGTCATAATTTATAAGCACGATTGAAGTATTCAAAAGGGTAAGTTTTGAAAGAAAATTCAACCACACTCTTGCACAATAATAGCCGAAAATTCCTAAGCACCTTAAGGGCGATTCTAGTTGGTCAATCTTGAGGCGGATCCGGACGTACTGTGGACTATCTACGGAGGGACGACACTTGGAGTCCTAAAGACTTGTTCTTGTTCGGTTCGGGCGCAGCTAGGGAAGGCACGCTACAAAGTGTATGCATCTATACTATGCTAAATGATTATGTGTAAATAATATGCTTTCCTGGCTTTATGGTTTTTCCGCATGATTTATGTATTGTCATATGTATCATAACCTAACAAAGACACAAGCAGTTAGCAGGCAGAGAAAGTACAATCATGTTGACGTAATGCAGACATAATGCTTCTATTCTATATGCCCTTTCCTATACTACCCGTCTCTCAAAATAATCATAATAGGTCAAACATTGAAACATTTAAAGAATAAAACAAAAATGATTTGTAAGAAATAATTTCATCAAACGAATAATTATTAAACGAATAAACAATTAACAAGTAAAAAAAAAAAAATTAAGGTTACTGTAACAGCAGCAGTAAAAAAAAAATTAATTCCGAAAATATTAATTTAGTTTCAAAAAAAGAAAACACACTTAATTCACATAAAGAAAAGATTTTTGAATCGAACTTAGAATAATTTCGGACCTTGTCTAAATAGTAAAGAAAATATTTCAATTTATTTACTAGTTGTAGCTTAATCCAACGAAATTCGTTTTACGTGATTAATTAGTTAGTTAGGCGCCTAAAAATTTAAAATGTAGACACAAAAGCCAGTAAAACCTTTAGCTCTGATACCACTTTGTAACACCCCGACAATTCTCCTTGTTCTAAAATAACCCTTTCTATAAATATAATTATGGAGAATTATCAAAGTATTATCGCCCGTGTGAAAACGTAACGGCTTATTCAGAATTTTGCAGCGGAAAACATAAAACTAACTTTAGGTTTATAAATACTCGATAACATATTTAATCCCAAAACCAATCAACGAAAATAAGGAAATGTAAATAGTACGACAAGTTTAAAGTCCAAATTAACAAAAGCCAAATCACATAGCAAGACAAAATAAATACAAGCTCTCTAATCCCGATCCCAATGATGCATCATCTTCAAACCTGTAGATGGGCAACGCTTATTGATCCTTAAAGACTACTCACCAAAAATGGGTCATCACATGATCAATAAGGCATAGCCATGATCAACCAAACAAACAAAGCACGTAATCAGCAAAGCAATTTATTATATACTCATAATTATTTTTTTAAATAGCTTATCACTAGAATAAATATCCAAATATTTTTGATAAATCGGTTTTAGAAATGTAAAGTTTAAAATCCTCTTAAAACCAAACCATCAAGGTAAAATTTAAGACGTAATTACGCTAATAATCGTAATTACTGAAATAATAAAATAGGCTTTAAAATACGGGGTGTTACAATTTCAACCCGGTTTGGAATGTAGTGTTTGTATTATTTTTGGGTACTTTCAACCCGATATTATTTCTGGGCATTTCCAACTTGTACGAAATATTTTGAAAATTATTTTATTTGTGGGGATTTTCAACCCGTTATAGATTTGAAATTGTATTATTTTTGGGGATTTTCAACCTGTTGGAAGTATTTTGAGATGGTATTTGAGGATGATGACTCGATGGGGACTTGAAGACTATATTTGACTGAACTTGACCTTTGTATCATTAATATTATTTTAATTGAAATAGTCAATGGACTGAATTGTCTACTAGAGGTCTTCACTAAAGAAGACAAGGTACGGGCGCGACTCCGTAACCCCAATGACCTGCGATATCGAGGAACTTTTGACTAAAATAGAACCGGTGATCAATCCGGCCCAGAAACATAGGCGACCCATGACCCCAACTCCTGATTTTCCGTCACTTCAGACGTGCACAGTCTAAAGCTATTGCTACTCAGTTTCACTTTACATGATTTACATATTAATACTTTGTTGTGACTCAACAATCACATAAGTCATACGGTCAACAATCAATCACAATAGTTTTTATCTTGGAATTAAGTAAGTGATCACAAAGGTATCAATCAAGACTCATTCCAATTAATACCTTTCCTTTTATAATGATTAACCCCTCTATATGGGTATAAGGTTTCAACTTACTAAACAAGGTCCTCAGCCCTCATAAAGTAGTGAAAAGCTAAAAGGGAACAACGATCAATCGATCTGATCAATATATATATTAAAATAATCTAGTGTTCCCAACCAACATGTTTGCATCAATCATCCATACTAACATGTTATAATTCTCATAACGAAATATATGTTCAACATGTCCATTCAACAATATTAAACATGTAAATTTCAACATAACCAAGTTCATCAATAATTTCAACATGGTTTCAACAAATAACACACATCTCCAAGCACACAAGTATGTACGTACCTTGTGTAAACAAACTGATAGGCCACTTTAACACTTTCAAAAGTCACCTAAAGAGAATTTTCCTCCTAAAACTAACCAACAAATAATCCCAATCAATTTCTAATCATTCGCAACCATAATAAAGCATTCTAAATGCATCCTAAACATATTTAGAACCTTCCCCAATATCAAAACTTGAATATTTGATTTCCTAGCATCATAATTATTGAATTAGTGATTGAAATTCGTTGAAAACTCTTTGCAAACATCGTACTTTAAATTTTTAGCAATATAACTGATTTAAAAACTTTACCAAGGCCAATTTACGTTCCTAGTACATCGATACAATAAATTTCAAAATCCCTAATCATCCCACCATGATTTTCAACCATTAAAGACTTAAAATTCTCGCGTTAACTAATTCAAATTCTCGTTTCAATCAATTTATGAAATCTGAAAAATTAATAAATCGATTACACAATATTAAAATCTGAATTTCATGAATAAGTTCTAAAAAATCATAAATTTAATTAAATCAAATATAACTCATATTAATAATATGTAATAAAAAAAATTTAATTTACTTAAATTAGGGTTCAAGAAATAACCACGTAGAGGAGGGGAGAGGAAAACTCCGGCGAATGCAAGGTGGCTGGCGGCGGCAGCGAGGGAGGTTGGTGTGCGAAGGGTGAGGAGGCTCGCGCAAAGCTGACGAAAAGAAACAAGAAGTAATCGAGGAGGACAGCAAGCAACGACCAGAAAAATAACGAAAAAGAGAAGGGAGGAGGAACGAAAAACTACCGTGCAGCGACGACGACAGTGGAGCTTTCGCGGCGGCTGGGCTGGCGGCAAGGAAAGACTCGCGGAGCTACTGTGAGAGATCTAACAAAGTGAGGGGGATTAATGCTTAGGGAAAGACGAAAAGAGAAGAGGGACGAAAGAGAAAGAGAACGACAGAGAAGGGGACGAAGCTTACCGGCGGCGAGGAGGTGGTTGTCCGGCGGCTGGGCAGCAGCAAGGACAGTAGTGAGGAGAGAATGAAGTTTTGAGGGTTTTGGATTTTCACGTGAATTGTTGAAGGAGGGGATTTGCTTGTTTCACGTGTGAAGTAGAAAAGGGGATTATGGGGGTTTTGGGGTTTATAATATTGGGCTTTACCCAATTGGGCTAGAATTAGGAATTTAGTTTTAGGATATGAATCCAAAACCGAATAGGATCATTTTCTTAATTCAATCAGTTTTCGTAATTCGATTTCTTTTCAACGTAAGATTCTAAAATTATTTTGATTTCGTAAATCGTTAAAATTATTCAAAATATAGTAAAATAAATATACGTTAATTATACATTTATTTCTAACGTGTTTGGGGTTTTTGAATCAACGGAGTGGCACTCCTAAATGATGACCCTAAATCGGCGAATTTAATGCATGAGGTTTGATAATGCTCCTAGGAGGTTTGGTTTTCCTAGTTTGGAGACTAAGGTTTTGGCAAAGCTGGAACTCAGCGGTTAGTCATTCACGCGTGAAAAGACGCCCACACAAAATGCACATAAGCATGTTGCCACACTAGCATGGATATGAATGCGACATGCAAAGTTCTCAACCTAAGGTCGGTCTTAAGTTTTTGATGATGCAATGGTCGGTTAGGATGTCAAAGGGTACTTGACTAAGAGGCGGATCCGGTAACAAGGCGCCTCCACCCAAGGGAGACGTATGTTAACGAACGGTCTCCATGCTAAATGCCAAGAGCATTGTGACAAAGGCCAACTTTTGGTATGTTCGGAAATGATCAAACACTTTGACCGGGAGCCGTGTGGAGAGTGATCAAGTCTTTTCCCCATGGTTAACCCGAATGTATAACACATTCTTGATGGGAAAGGATAGAAAATATTGTATTTGTATTTTCGAAAAATGCATGCAATGCCTAAACACAATTGTATTGAACCAAAATTTGCAAAATTTACCGTTTTAGTGCTCGTTCTTAAAGTTTGGGAGCGGCTCTTTCAAAGTTCAAAACTCGAGTTGAACTCCCATTTTGAACGTTAAAACATGATTTGGGAAAACTGCCACTGCCAGCTACTGCGCCAGATGCAAGGCAGCAGCACCAGACGCTGGGTCAGCGTCGGTGCTTCAGCAAGTCAGTGGCAGAATGCTCGAAATATGTTTTCTGCTCAAAACGCAAGTTTAGCACTCCCCAGTTGACTCTCCATATTGTAGTGGGGGTTTTGTGGTAGTGGTATTTTTCGTATTTTGTATAACTTGTAATTTGAATTTTGTATGTACGTTATGGGTGCTTGATGAATCTTGTTTAAGACCCACCAAAGGCTCTAACTTGTTTAATTTGTCAAGAGTTTGATCAACTAGATTTGACTTGATCTTCTCAATCCCACCCCTAAAAGGGGAGCCAAATTCTAGGGTCACACAAGTGATGTAATTGAATTTGAACATAGAAAATCAAAGTTCAAAATATAGGAAAGTGCGTAAAATACCCCTACGGCTTTCGGATTTTTGAACATTGTTGGATTCACCACCAAACAAGTTTCCGGGTCCGGTTTGGGAAGACTGGCCAAGTATGACTCGGGATAAGGCATTGGAATTGAAAACGATTGAAACTCGGGTAAAGGAACGAGACACTTATTTGAATAAATTTTGCGATTGGTTCATACAATACAAGCATCATTTTCAGAGTAAAATCCTAGCATGACACTACTTTTAGGTGGGTGAGCATGCATAATTAAAACACTGAAATTTATAAGTTGGTATGGTGATCACTTTGCTTTAAACAAATTTAAGGAACCTAAACCGGTTTGTCCAAAAATTATCTTTATTAGGAGTGATTAGAACTTGTATTTTGTTGGTTTAGCATGTTGGGTGATGAAAGAGATAAACAAGTAAAGCATCATCATAATAGAAAATAAAGTGCGTAATTAGTAAATGTTATACATCACCACCTAGAAAAAGGACTAGGTGTAAACCACGTTGCCTAGAAGGACTAGGCAAGTAAAGTTGCATAAATAGTAAGTACTATATAAGGAGTTGTATATCTCTTAATATTACCCTTGCTTGCTAATTAATAAGGTAATCTACTAATATATATTAACTAGTTTTTAGGCCCGGGCGATGCCTTGGGTTACTGCATTAGTAACATCTATATTATTATTAGTTAGCATTTTGAAAATATTAGTAATCAATTTTTTTTATTACATTTATTAGTATATTTTTTTACAATGATAGCATGTAATGTGTTATACCTCAATGGTAAACACTTTATTCTTTAAGCGTGAGGTTGTAGGTTCTAGTCTTATACATGCTCCATTTCTAAACTTTTTAATATATGAAGTTTACATGAAATGAAATACTAACAAGCAGAGCGCCACGTGTCACATAAACTTCTTTAGAAACGCCTTTTAATATATAGTATAAATAGGTATATTTTGAAAGAAGTCAATATCAGGAGAAGTTATTCTTATTATATATTTCAAACCATAACATCTTGAATTTTATAGTAGATTGCTACCTATATTTAAATATCATCTGAATATTCTATATTAGATTGCTAAATATATTCCAATCTATCTAATTATGTAAATAATATTAACAATTCAGTTTTTTAAAAAATAATTAATTTTTTTACACAGAGACACTTGTCGGTTGAGCGCCCTGTGTTTTAGTAGAGTATATAGATAGATATAGATATAGATTGGTCAATTGGCCCGCCATTCATTAGAAGTTAAACAAAAAAGTTTTGGAACTCTTTTTTCCTTTTAAAAAACTTGTAACTATTTAAAGAAAATCGACTAAAAATATAATCAAGTTTATACTTTTCTCTTATATAAATAAAAGACCCAAAAATGTTAATGAATCACTTGATTGTATAAATCAATTTGGAACTTTTCATACCCTAGAATTTTATACTGTAATCATCACGAATAAAAAAAAAAACATCTTTTGTAAAGAGGATACATTGAGATAGTCTACTTTTGCATCAAACGCCTTCATAATTTCAACATAATGGATGGACCAATCAAACGGAAGATGCAATGAGCTTCCTTGGATTAGGTTTAGGACATGTCCAATAGCATCTACACCCCTTTGCTGAGCGGTTACAAGCCCCTATAGCTGCGGGGTTGTATGTTGCATGACAACTCGAAATACAATCACTACATTCTACATTCAGCGTTTCCATGCATAAAAATCCTTCTGTTTTTCTTGTCATATGCCCTGCTTCAAATCAAATTTTAATAAAGTAAGACACTTAAAATACAAACAATTTGTTTAGGGAGTAAAGATGTTAGCAAAACAATTACGAGTAAGCAACATGAGCAGTGTGTCACGTAACTCCTGGGTATTTAATGTAAAAAAAATTATACTCTTAAACAATTAGCCGAACTTACTAAGTGGAATACTTTTTGAAATATAAAGTTTTCTTACTGTATTCTTTTAGTGAACGAATGAAGTAAGATGTTTGTACGTGGATTTCAATTACATCATGTATGTAATATTGTTGAAATATCAACTTTTATATTCTAATAATAATATTAAAGAATAATGATATTATTATCTACTTGTATTTTACATACCATTAAACGTTTATATCACTCGATAACAAATTATGTTTTTCGTTGTGAATGAGTTCAAGGCTAAAACAAATCAAAATTCAGGGATCGGGAAAAGTGGGGATTGGAACCTGGAACTCACCGTATACATACTCTCGGTTTATGTAAAAAGGCATGCACCTCACTGTTATAAGCAATATGGAGTGTCTTTTTGATGATCGTACAAATTAAACAATAAATGAGAAATTATATGGACTAATAACATGAGTATGTTTCTCGAATTCAAAACAAAACTTGACTTAACATTATAGTGTCGATTAAAAGTTTGAAATTGTACGTTCACTTTTCTGCCTAATCAAAATCTACAAAAAATAAGAAGAAAAAGTAAAGACAAACCAAATTATGGTAAGATATACCTAATGTAAGAAGAAGGAGGCACACAACCAATTGATTAACAGCCATTCTCAATGTTTTTATGGGGTAATTATTACTTTTTCACCTCCCAAACAAAAAGTAATAATATTATTACTTCTAAGGAGTAGTTATTACTTCGTAAATGATTTGGATAAACAATAGTTGTTTGGGCTCTAATGTTAATGCTTTTGTTATTTATAGTGAGGTTTCACGGTTTCACCGTTCATGATGTCGCCAACTTATTTGTGGTGTAGTTGTACCTTATACTATTTTATTTGTTTATAATCCGCAATCCTAGTTTAGGGTTATATAAATCACTACCCATTTTTTCACTATTATATATATTTAGATAAATTAAGTGTCGATCACCTGTTTTTTTAGGGGAAATAAGAATCACATATATCATTTTTACATAATACTAAGTGTAAAAAGTTATTAATAGACCGCTCCTCTATAAATGGTCAACTATTTATTAATAGTTTTTTTTTTTACATTGAATAAAAGTACAAATGGAACTAAAAGAACCTAAAACTAAAAGAAATCATCTAACTTAATCAGGCTTGCTCTAAAGAATATGTGGCGAAGTTGAATCCGTCTTTCACTGCTTTTTGAGCTAGGTTGTGAGCTTGTTGTATCTGATCACGTTTTATCTTGCAAATGACACGTAGATAAAAACCTTTCTATTTTGCAGAATAAAAATACGCGTCCACGCCATTTGCACATCAGATTGTCCGTTTCCCTACAAACGTGTCACTAAGTTGGTAGAGTTTGTGAACATGGAAATTAAATATGCCAATGCCTTAACTTGTTTGACAGAGTGAGCCAAGTCACAAGAGCATCTGATCCATTCAATTCCAAAGACCATCCCATCCTTGCTATATTTTGCCCTTTCTTTTAATTTTTTTGGTGCGAATGAACCACAAGGGAAAATATAAATTACAAATAGGGGCGGGTGATTTGAACCTTAAACATATAGTACACAGGCTCTTAGTCTTAGTCACTAGGCCTCGGTCTGATAAGTCATGGTTCTTTCCTTCCATTTCCAATATTAATAAAATAGAAATCCCGATGAACAAATATGACCTCCCCCTAAAGGGTGCAAAAGTTCTAACTCTTTTTTTCAAGTCTCGATAAAAACCTTGAAATGATTTAGAGTCTCTTGGCCGAAGGCTATACCAACATCTCCTATTTTCCCTTTGAAATTTGATTTTTCTTCAATCCAAAGTTGTCACATGGTGCCTAAGAAATAAGGCAATCTATTTCCCATTCTATTATTTTGATTAAAAAAAGTCGGATATAAATTGAGAATCCAATTTGTAGTAGAAAGACCCTCGTTGAAATTTGAGTTGATACATATTATGACACTCCTTCAAACATGTTGTGCCATAGGACACATTCTAGACAAGTGTTTTAAATCCTCATCTAACAAGTCTCTTGTGTGACAAAACACTCCAACAACTTGATGGTGTGACGAGTGTGCAAGGAAACCCAAAATATTGAGTGTAAAACCACATATCCAAGACACTTTTATAATAAAGCGATTTCCGGCAAAAATGCTAAAAGATGCTAAAATTTTAAAAACAAAAACGCCCTATTTTATTTTAATTTCCCATTTAGTTTTCCACGCAAGCAAGACTTAGTAAAAACCCTAGATAAGGTCTCGTTCAAGCACGAATATTCGAATATTATTATTTGACCATCTTTTTTATAAATTATTTAACTGAAATATTTATCCCTTAAAGCTAATGCGTAATTAATAAATCTTGAACGTACTCATTTAATTAATCATCTAATATGCAATTTTTGTCCTACTACGTATTATATATTTTGTATGTTTAATATAATAATTTGACCAAAATAATATGATATGCTTAATATGTTAATGTGGCTAATATATTGAGTTCATATATTTTTTATTTATTGATATGACGATTTTACTAAAATATTACCAAAATCGTCTAATATAGTTTTTTAGCTGGAAAATTTTGCACCACAAACTGACATGTGTCATTCTTGGTGTCTATTTTAGTATGATGTAATAGATGCCAACTATTCGAGTACATGGAATGATGTATAGCTTGGGAAACTAGAAAACCTACGTTTATAGTCCAGTCTACTCAGGGGCGGATGAAGTGTGTACCATGGGTAGACACTTGCACACCTTGTTGGCTGAGGTTAAAACAATTAATAAGCAGCCAAATATCACAAAAGTAGTATGGTCTGTTGGATAAAGAAGCCTAATGGTATTCGCTAGACCCAGGTTTGACGCTAGGCTACCAACAACTAGTAGTTTTTTTTTCTCAACAACTTCATACTTGTTATTGTTAGTTTTACTAATATGTTAAATTTTTTGCATACCCTATTTTACAATTCTGGATACGCCACTGAGTCTACTCCTTAATTTGAAGGAAATACTTGCATATGAGTAATCGAATATGAATACGAGTTTTGTTTTAATAACAATATGAATACGAGTTTTACGTAGAGCTTGTAAACATCTATCTATATATTATACTAAAAGAGAGGAAATCAATGTGGTGATGACAAATGTCACTCATTGATTGGTCTCTCTTATAGATATTAAATAAATTACAAAATAAAATAAAATAATTAATTCTATAATTATTTTGTTAACTTGTACCTAAAAAAAATATTTGATTCTCTTTTCCTCAAATAAAAAAGGATTTCATTCTATAAGGAATATTTTTAAAATTATACATCTTTTCTATATTTGGTAACAAATATAACCAATATAAGATTATATTTTTATAAAACATTAATCCATTATATGAGTACGTAGTAAGATTTTTATAAAAAATTAAGAGTAGTCTACTTATTTTTATTTCGTACTTACATAATTCGAATACAAATAAATTAGAAAATCAATCAAGTACGAAAAGAGTGTATAAAAAGTTACAATATTACTCTATAATATTTTAACAACTAAATGCGATAATTATAACCGTCATTGATTGTACTATTTTATACGGAGTATATTTAGCAACTAAATTCGATAATTATCACCGTTATTGATAGTTTTACTACTTTAAAATATATTATGTAACTTATTTAAACATGATAAAAACTTGTGTAATCTAATCTATCTACTACTTTACTACATAATTCCTAAATCTTTCAGATGCAACTATTTGATTTTAACACTAGCTATTATATTCACACATACCTCTACTTTTTCTGTTTTTTGGTGATTATTAATACTGTATGATGAACATAGTCATGTACTCCGTAGTCATCTAAGTATTTAGTACTAATCGATAATTTAAGATATTAATAGTTGAATCTATTTACTATTAACCGTGAAAATAAAACTGATATATCCAAAAAAAATTGAAGAAGTTTGTAAACAAGAAAAACGATGCGCAACTACGTAGTCCTCTGTACTTAAAAAAGCTCCTCAAATATTTAGGCTAATCAATTGACTTACTCTGTATATTTTATCCTATTTTTAACAAAAACATATATACGGAGTACTATACAATAAAAACAAGCAAATTGATGTGGAGCTGACAAATGCAACTCCGATTTGCCTCTTTTATAATATTGGTAAATAACCTATGATAAAATAATTAATATACTTTGTATATATTTTACCTAAAATCTTCTAATTACTTATGGTAATAATTGATTACACTACGAATTATTTATTTACTCATGTTAATAAAAAAAATAATTTAAATCTATATACTCCGTACTATACTAAAAGAGAGGCAAATCGATGAAGAGATGACAAATGTCTCTCTCTGATTTGCCTATCTTATAATATAAATAATGACTAATTTTAAGTACTATCAAGTTTCATTTAGAAATTATGTCATATACTGAATATGGATATGTTCGAACGTTCCTTTGATCGGTTATTATTTATAATCCAATGAAAAATCTTTGCATACGATTTCCGATAACCGATATAAAATATCTTATAATAGTTTAACTAAGACTATCAATTTTATTATTATAATACTATCAATTTTTTAAGAATTTGTGTCATATAATGAATACGAATTGCACAACAAAAGTTAACTATTGATTTAATGTATTTAATAAGATCGTCCCAAGGTTTTTATAGGCCCTTGGTTAACTAACAAAATGAGCCCCCTAGCCATATATTTTCTTTCGTACGAAACATATACTTAATCTTAAATATCAAAATAACTTTGGCACATTCTCATTATCATAATATTTTTATATGGAGCACGTGTAATAATTTATTCGCTCATATTATTGAAGTCTTAAGAGCACGTTGATTGAAATTTTGACTAATATATATATCGCAATTAACTATATCAAAAGTCAAAGATCTAGAAGATTAAGTTTCCTTATTGTTAATATGTTTGCAATAACAAAATACTTTTTATATATTAATGTAAATGATTGCAATATCACTTTCAAATTTCATGCAAAATAGAATTTTTATATGTAAATGGTGAATCACACTTGATGATGGGGGTGAGTTTGGATTTTAGATTTGTCTGAGGACAAAGTTAAACGTAGATGATTGACTAATATTTTACTAACAAAAAGAGATTTTTGGTGGATGAGTGTAAGGATAACATGTATCCAACTTGGTGATGAGGCGAGTTTGAATGGATCGGATTTGAGAACACTCACGCAATCCTAATTATGTATGTCACTTTTAAATATTTTTTTCAATATTATAGTTAATATAATCAATTTTGATACTTCGTAATAAACTTATGCCATTATATTTAAAATTCAGTTGAAAGGAAAATTGGATTTTTTTTTTAATATAGTGATGTCAGACTGTCAGTGGGGAGAGTTTCTTTGGGAGATCCACTGTACATCCGCCCCAAGTGGGCGGCGATGGAGAAAATTTTATTGGGTGATGGGGTTAAAAAATGTAATCGTCGCGGGTGAAGGGGGTATTATGGATTTTAGGTTGGACCCGTCCCAGTCGCTAATTCTTCATTTGATTGATTATAAAAAAAATGCTATTAACTTACATATTATAATGTTTTGTTTATATACTCAAGAACTCTAATCAAACAAACGAATTTGCAGATGCTATATAAAAGAGTTTTAAAATTCAAAACTGTTATTTGAGTCTAGGGGTGAGTGTGGATACACGGGAAGGGAGGTGATGAAGAGGGGATGAATTTTATTTTGTACCTCTCGAGATAGGGGTTGGGAGGAGTGAGTATCGTTCCTATCGTGGATTGAGGGGATGGAGATGAGAATTATAGGCGGGTGCAGGTGTGCAGGCCCTGCTCCATCTCAAGGTCATCTCTAACTCAATAAAGGAAATGGTCTAGATAAGTGTTAAGTGATCGGGTAATGAGGTTGACGGGACGACTGTGTGAGTATTAAGTGGGTAATTAATACGACCGAAGTGAAGGGTGGGTGAGATAAATTTATGTTTGACACAAGTGGTGAATTAGAATGAATTTTTTTTTTATCTATGTACCCTTATTTGTTTTAATTATTTTAATAAGTAAGCACCGAATGAGCAATAACAAATTTATCCATCATTAATTATTTTATATTTGGAGAATATCGGTAAACTCTATTTTGATGATAATTATATACCATATTTCATATAAATTTATATTTAGATTGTAAATTGTGCATCGCACGGGTATTATACTAGTGTCGTGCTATATACAAAGTATACTTGTATGGAACTATGTACATATATACATTTAAGTAAGTTTGGGCCAAAAGAATGGGCCGTATCAGAAAAAGATGTAACAGATTTGGAGTTGACCACAAAAAAAAGAAAAAAAAGGCCGCTAAAACACGTGGCGACTGACGAGTGGTGGATTTTTCCCGCCAAAAATGCCCGCCAAAAACAGAAAACAAACCCTCTTCTATTTCTATTTCTATTTCATCTTCTACCTTCACCCGCAACTCCATTCCGCCACCATTTCAATTTACAGGCAACCACTCCACGTCCAGTAGAGAGAGAAACAAGAGAGAGAAAGCAGCATAATGTCGGGATGGGACGAAGGAGCAGTTTACTACAGCGATCAAGCACAGTTCCCCACTGGTCGCGCCAATGGCTTAGAAGTCGGTGGTAGTCGACACTCCGTACTCCTCAAATTCAAGGAGTTCATCCGAAGTTTTGAGACTAACTCAAATGTCTTCCCTTATCGTGAGAGTTTGGTTCACAACGCAACTTCACTGGTCGTTAATCTGGAACACCTTGATGCCTTTGATCCCGATCTACCCTCTCTCCTCCGCTCTGCTCCCGCCGACTACCTTCCTCTTGTTAGTTCCTTCTTCTCTCTTTCATCTCTTTCTGTAGCAGTTCTCTTTTTTCATTGTACTAATTCTTTCAAATTTGGGTTTTCAGTTTGAGACGGCGGCTTCGGAGGTGTTGGCGAGTTTGAAGTCGAAGGTTGCAGGGGAGACCGGAGAAATGGAGGAGCCTTTCACTGAGGATGTTCAGATTCTTCTGACCTCCAATGAGGATTCCATCTCAATCCGCGCTCTTGGTGTATGCCCTTTTTACTCGAATTCATTGTTTGATTTAGGGTTTTAAGTTTGATTTAGGGTTTTTAATTGAATTTAGGGTTTAAGTTACATTTAGGGTTTTAAAGTAAATTTAGGGTTTTAATTGATTTTAGGGGTTTTAATTGAATTTAGGTTTTAAGTTACAGTTAGAGGTTTTAATTGAATTGGTTTCTGTAACATATGAACAGGCTCAATACATATCGAAAATGGTGAAGATATCAGGGATAACAATAGCAGCTTCAAGAACAAAAGCAAAAGCTACCTATGTAACTTTACTTTGTAAGAATTGTAAAAATGTCAAGGTTGTTCCTTGCCGTCCTGGTCTTGGTGGCGCTATTATTCCCAGATCATGTGACCATATTTCTCAGCCTGGTGAAGACCCTTGCCCTCTTGATCCATGGCTTATAGTTCCTGACAGAAGCAAATATGTTGATCAGCAGACCCTCAAACTTCAAGAGAATCCTGAGGTTCATTTATTTTTAGTCTATTATGTCATTTTTAGCTGAATTATGTTAGTTTCTTTTGTTGAACTTTTGTATACTTACCATCTTCATAATAAATGGTGAATAGGATGTTCCAACTGGAGAGCTTCCAAGAAACATGCTTCTTTCCGTCGATAGACATCTTGTTCAAACTATTGTTCCTGGCACCAGACTCACTGTCATGGGAATTTACAGCATTTTTCAGGCTTCCAATTCATCTACTGCGTAATAATCCTTACCTTGTCAACTTAATTAACTGTGTATTGCATTGCATTCATCAGATACTTATTCTTCTTTTTGCTCTTGGGCAATTCGTTGTTGGTCATCATACAGCCATAAGGGAGCAGTTGCAATAAGACAACCTTATATAAGAGTTGTAGGAATCGAGGAAGCTAATGAGGCCAACTCTCGAGGTCAAGCTGCTTTCACAGCTGAGGAGGTGAGTTCTTCTGTTTAACATGCATGCTAATTCTATTATGAGTATTGTCTTTATCTGTTGGCCCCCTTTTGCTATTATTTACCAAATGCTGGTTTTTATTTTATTTTATTGGAAACTATTATTCACATACTGCTCCTAGGAATGAGAAATTGTTTGTTGTAGATGTTTGCAGTTTTATGGTTTTGTATGTTGAAACCTTCAGTGCTCATGTTTCATTTTTTGCCAAATAAAATTTGTAATACTCACCAAGTATAAGAATACAAACACCAAAGCGATTAAACACCTAGGCCTAAAGTGGTAAAAACTCCCCCCACCTTCTAGGAAGGGTTGAGGTGACCACACAAGCCACAACAAAAACAGTTTCTCATCTCCTCATTACACCTAATTGCAATATGAAAAAGAATCCTATAGATCACTTGAGTACAACTGTACAAGAGTCCAGTTTATTGTTAAACACCTTGGAGTTTCTCTGTAGTCAAATACTATCAACTGTCTCCATAAAAGCAATGCTGCAGACCTTGTCTTGAACCTTGAACATTTTTTCGCTGCCCATCTAACCCCCTCTGAAAAGCTCATACCTTGACTGTGAATTCTCAGTTTAGCCAACACCGTACACCAGATTTCATGAGAATAAACACACTGGAAGTACATATGTTGAACAGATTCCATTTCCTGCTGGCAGAAACTGCATATGCCATCAATGTTCAAATTCCAACTTAGGAGCCTAGTAGCTAACCTGTTTTGCACTGCTAGCCACCGAACAAAGTTACTCTTAGGGCTTGACTTACTGTTACAGATTAATGCTCATGTTTGATTATGCCTCCCTCACAGATTGAAGGATTCAAAAGATTTGCTGCCCAGCCTGATGCATATCAAACCATATGCTCTAAGATTGCTCCCTCTATCTTTGGCCATGATGAGGTCAAGAGGGCTGTGGCTAGCCTTTTGTTTGGCGGGTCAAGGAAGGTACGGCGTATTTTCGTGTGTTTCCCTTTTGTTAATAGGAATATTTCAATTAGTATCTCTAAATTATGTGTGGCATACACCACTTTCTGTTGTTGCAGACTTTGCCGGATGGTGTAAGGCTAAGAGGTGACATCAATGTCCTGCTATTGGGGGACCCTTCTACCGCCAAATCACAGGTACCTTTCTCTGCAATGTGCACTCTCTTATACTATGTTTAATGGCTGTTTCATGTTTCATTCAACGGTCACTGGCTAGTAAAGCCAATTGTAGCTCATTTTACCAGAAAATAAATAAATAAATAAAACTAATACTCTAATCTCATTTTCTCAATGAAGTTTCTCAAGTTTGTCGAGAAGACAGCACCTGTAGCTGTTTATACTTCGGGTAAAGGATCGTCGGCTGCTGGACTCACAGCTTCTGTGATTCGAGATAGTGGATCAGTAAGTTCTCAACTTATAAATTCATGATTCATGAATGCTATCATATTTCTGTCAAACCTAACTGACATGCAGCCTGAGTACTTTTAGCTCATTGTCTTTCAAGTTTCATTTCTTGATTACAACCTGTCTTGTTCATTTCCAGCGTGAGTTTTATCTGGAAGGTGGTGCCATGGTATTGGCTGATGGAGGTGTTGTCTGCATTGACGAGTTTGACAAAATGAGACCAGAGGATAGGTTAGCTGGGCTTTAGTTACTTTCAGACTATTTTGAAACACGTGTGCTTATATGTTCACGATAACTATCATTGGTACATATAATGTATTATTGCTGAGTTGCAATCTTGGTTGTACAGGGTTGCTATTCATGAAGCCATGGAGCAACAGACCATCTCTATTGCTAAAGCAGGTATAACAACTGTTCTTAATTCAAGAACCTCTGTTCTGGCAGCTGCCAATCCTCCATCAGGCCGTTATGATGATCTAAAGGTTCGTAGCTTCTGTTCTTTTTGTATCATATATATGTAGTTGTTCTTGGTTTCTCCCCACTACTTCAATTTAGCAGTAATGCTGATAGCAAGACTTCCTTTCCCCAGACCGCGCAGGATAACATTGATCTCCAGACGACTATCCTTTCAAGGTTCGACCTAATTTTCATCGTCAAAGATGTCAGGATGTACAGTCAAGATAAGGTAAATATACAGCATAATCTTAAGAACACTTCTGCATCTTTTTGCTATGTTATGATTGCAGTCAGTGCTCAAATTTCAATCTTTATGTTTGATTTTGAACTTGTTTACACCTGCACCAAGATGCATATGATGTTTTCTTTCCCACATAGTTTATCAAGAAATAAGCGCCCTAGTGATTTTTCATTTCCGTATTTTTTTGTTTCAGATAATTGCAAGTCATATCATAAAAGTCCATGCGTCTGCTGATTCGACTAGGGGGGAAACTAAAACTTCAAAAGAAGAGAACTGGTTAAAGAGGTATTTTTTGTGAATTGTCTAGATCATATACATGTAATTGGTGCTACCATTTATGACCTCTTTAATAATATTAAAAAAAAGAGAAAGTGTGGGGGACTGCTAAATTGGTACTAATTGCATGTACTTACCTGAATACAGATATATACACTACTGTAGAACTAATTGCTTCCCTCGTCTATCGGAATCAGCTGCAAAGAAATTACAGACTGAATATGTTAGCATACGACAGGTATTGAAGCTTCCAAAAGAAATTACCTATTTATTTTGTTAACATCTTTTGTTCTTTGGAACTGCTTCAAAAGGAGCCAGGAAGTTATAAGATTACAATGATCATTTTCCTTGGATTGTTGCATCTGTTTAAAGTACTACAAAAGAAAAAGTATCAGAATAACTCTTATATATGATATCTTTTGGTTGTACGTATGTGTAATGGGTTCATATTCTGGCTCTTGTAGAATATGAGGCAACAAGCAAATGAAAGTGGTGAGGCAGCTGCAATACCGATCACCGTGAGGCAACTCGAGGCTATAGTTAGATTAAGTGAGGCCCTTGCAAAGATGAGATTGTAAGTTCTTGGTTTTTAGCTTGATTATTTGACTTTGTTATGGTTTTCTTGTGAGAATGGCTCTTTGATTAAAGTTGGCTGATCTTATGGCTTTGTCTTCTAAAGCTTTGTTCTGTTAGACTTATTTTGACTTATTTCAGACAAAATAAGTTTAGTTCAGTTTAGAAAATTAAGTTTATTTCAGTCAATCTTTTTCCACACAATAAGTTTAGAGAAGTTCAGATAATATGAGTTAAGACAAAATAAGTCGAATAGAACGGAGCCTAAGTAAAGACATTTATGTCCAGTGCGGCAACACTATTTTTTCTATCATCACAGGTTTGTGGTAGTTCATCTTTATGTTGTGTTTCTAAATCTTTGTATATCATGGTTACAGATCTGTGGTTGCCACGGACGAGCATGTAAAGGAGGCAATAAGGCTGTTCAATGTTGCCACTATGGATGCAGCACGCTCTGGAATTAATCAGCAAATAAATCTTACTCCCGAAATGGCAAATGAGATAAAGGTCTTGCAGAATTGAATTCTTGTATTTGCATCAGGTTATCTTGTAGGTTTGTCATCTTAACGTTTTCTTTTGTTTTTCGTGTAAACAGCAAGCAGAAGTGCAGATAAAGAGAAGAATTGGCATTGGTAGCCACATATCGGAAAGACGTTTAATTGATGACCTTAGCAGAGTTGGGATGAATGAATCCATTGTAAGTTGCAAATTTATTTTCTAGTTAGCTTTCTGCACTTAATAAATTTTATAAATTTTGGCTGGTTGATCATGAGCAAAGAACCTTGCTCCTATTAACTACAGTATGTTCTTGTTCTAAAGTCTAAACACAGTATTATAGATTGCAATAGATGGTGAGAACAGAGATTAGGGACAAGTAATCCTATTCTGAAGAAAAGTTAATAAATTAAATAAGTAATCCTACCAATTTGTTTATCTAGTAAGACAGTATGATTAACTTGTGATTAATCTGTTTCTAAACTTTCCAGTTGTAGTTAAATTTGTATATCTTTTTGACCTTGCAGGTGAGGAGAGCACTATTGATAATGCATCAAAGAGATGAAGTCGAGTACAAGAGAGAAAGGCGTGTAATTGTTCGTAAAGCTTGAGCTCGAACCACACCTTATTCGAAAGCTTGTTACTTTAGTGTTATCTCCATTCTCCAAACTCACTTGTATCCTGCAAGTTGTATATTTCCATCAGATCAAAGATATGTTCTTTTGACCTTACACTTGGGTGGTCTTAGTTATGAGTGACCAGCAACCCATATTTGCATTATGTATTTAATTATGTAACCTAGAATTTAGGCTTTTGTTTCTGTATGATTATGGTTCATGGTTGGCAGTTAATTGGAACAGGCTTGCTTATGCTTAGCAGTTAGCATACAACACTAATTTATGTTCTTCAGTTTCAACTGCAGCCAGTCTACTTCCAATTTGCCTCGAGAAGCTAAATTAAAAGCCATGTATCAGATTATGCTGCTTGTTTTGTAAGAAAAAAATACTGTGCGGGTATAATATTAGTCTAGTTAGCATTGTTTAACTACTTGTTGGCATGTTGCTCAGTAGCGGATCCAGAAATTCGAGGTAGCGAGGTCACTATTTAAAAATTGATGAAATTTTCACTAAAATTATGTATTTTAATTTTTTTTTTGAAATTTTAACTATAAAAAATTCAAGTGGAGTCAAGGACCCCCCTCAAACACAAATTACAAGGTACACCCGGTTGTATGTAGTTCTACATGCAAAAACTACATACAACCGGGTTAAAAGCACATATTTTTACAGCTTAAAATCACATTTACATACTTAAAAAGCACATTAACGATTTAAAGCACATACTTATATATTTTTTATTTCCTTTACTTGCAAAACTTTGCTTTTCATCAACAATGTGCTTTAAAACTGTAAAAAATTCTCTTAATTTGTAAATATGTGCTTTTAAA
The DNA here is from genome assembly GCF_020520425.1 of Spinacia oleracea. Classification (NCBI taxonomy): domain Eukaryota; kingdom Viridiplantae; phylum Streptophyta; class Magnoliopsida; order Caryophyllales; family Amaranthaceae; genus Spinacia; species Spinacia oleracea. The sequence continues at coordinate 18,351,677 of NC_079488.1, forward strand.
CTATAGAAATATGCTTTTGAGGGGTTAAAAGTATACAATGAACTGGTTTCACGTAGAACTACGTGCAACCGGGTGTACCTTCTACCAATTGGTGTGCCTGGATTAGGGATGAAAATATCCAGTGATGATCCATTAGCCCGATCACCCGCTATAATTAAACGGGTGAAAATCCGAATTAATGGATGAATAGCGGGTGATAGATGCGGGTCGGATGTGGGTGATGTTTTTTATCCATCATCCGTTTATCACCCGATCCATCACCCATTTATTTTAAATATATTAATATTTAAACATAAAATGTGTTGATATATCAATTATTTATTAAAGTTAATGCTTATTTAAATTTTTAGTTATTAGTTATGTATGATAAGAAATAATTACTCCGTATATGATTCGGAAATAAATGCAAGTATATAACCTTTTCATTTTTTTTATTAGATGGTGAATTTTTAAAATTTAAAAATTTTCACCCGAATATCACCCGATCCACCCATTTCACCCGCAGGTGATGGATGGACGGAATGCAGGTGATGAGTAAAACAGGTGACGGGTGGAGCGGATGGAAGAAGGTGATGGATGCGGGTGATGCTCCACCCGATCCAAAACCCACTCATTTTCATCCCTAGGCTGGATGCATTAGAGCATATGCAGTGGTGAGTTGCTACTAACTCACACCACTCTCTCTCCTCTTTATGAGTAAACCCAATTACTCAAGGTATGGGGATGTAGCGACTGGCGAGTCACTGCACATTCTGACGCGCGTCAGTACTTCTGCTGGGTCCAATGGTAATCTGACATGTGTCACCAACTTTTGTTTCATTGATTCACATATTCCAGAATTGTTGTTAACTTGTTGTTTGCTACGCTCCAACTGCTATCTTTATTTCACTTTCTTCGTTTTTCTAACGGTAAATTAATAATGTATTTAAACGTTTTTCAAAAATATAATTACACCAAAGGTATTCTTATACTTTTATCTATAAATAGAGTCTAATATAGATATGTTTTTCACTCTTAAATTTTATTTTATTTTCATTTCAAACTCAACAATTAGCAACCAAAAAAAATATAAAATTGCTTACATATTTAAGTGATTATTAATATCAAATAAAATACTCTAATTATAAAAATCAATTAACAATGTCATTAATTATTCATTAAGTAGTAAGCTCAATAACTAGAAATAATTAATAATACATAAGAGAGAAAATAAATGGTGGGGTATTGATAAAATTAGAAGAGAGATTGGTGAGCAACTTCACCATTGTAGAAAAATAAAGGAGGTGACCCATAACGGTGACTCAAGATAGTGGAAAGTGATGTGGACGATGATGTGGAAGAGAGATAAGACCATGTATGGTTGTGAGTGTGTATTGTAGTTACACACCACTACTCATGCTCTTAGGCTTCACCTATTATGGCCTTTATATTTTGGACAATAGTGACTTTGTTGGACTCGATGCTTTCCATGTGCCCATTAGGCCTAATAGACGAATCGGATGGTTAGAACCATCTAGTTCACCTCTTAAATTACATAATATTTTAATCGATTTACTTGCAAAACTCAATTTATTGAATCAAGTTATTTCGAGCTTTTTATGTGACACTACCTACCTAACGCTTGCTACGTAAGTAAACTTGTTATTTTGTATGTTGCATGGTGTGGCTGGATGCATTAATTTCATTTTGGATTTGGAAACTTGATATTCTTCCAAAGCTTGCAATATTTTAGTGGCAAATTTGTCACAAAAGCATACCGGTTAGAGATATTCTACACAAGAGAAATATTCTTCCTTTTGACGTTTGCCCACTTTGTGATACTTACATAGAAACGGTTAACCATATTTTCCTTCAACGCCCAACTTCTAAGAAAATTTGGGATCTCAATCTCACTAAGAGTTGGTTGGATTTCACCATTACTCAACACGATTTCTTTGATACTATTCAGTATCTAAGAAAATTTCATTAACACTTTGTAAATTTATTTTTACTATTTGGTCTCTTTGGAAGGAAATAAATGATTTCATTTTTAATAATGCAACTTTCAACCCTTACCGAGTGTATTTTAAGGCTAACTCGATTTTCCATGAATGGCGATTTAGATTGCCAATTGATCAGCACCAACTCAAGGGTACCCCTCTAACTTCACACACTCACACAACTACACTTCCTCCTCCCCCTCCTCCTCCGGTGATGGTTTGTTGGTATCCCCCTCCATTGGATACCTTTAAACTTAACTTTGATGGTTCTTGTAAATCTTTTTCAGCATCAGCAAGAATCATTATCAGAGACAACATTGGTCCAACCTATTACGACTTATACTTACAATCTTGGTCATTCCCAAGCCTTTATGGCCGAAGCTAGTGCTCTTCACAAAGATATCCAAGAAGCCAAGCGACTCAATTTCAGAAGACTCTACATTGAAGGTGACAACCTTCTCATCATCAACTCGGTTAAAGGAATATGGTCCATTCCATGAAAACTTCACAACATTGTCAATGACATAAAAAGCCTCCTCCTCACGTTCGACAGATGGGAAATCAAGCATATTTTCAGAAAAGCTAATAGAGCAGCCGACTGGATTGCAAATGTTGGACATCTTATTAGTGACAAAATGTATATAGACCCTTGTAATAGCTTGCAATTACTTTCTATTCTTAGTAGTGATTACTTAGGAATGACCCTCGAGCGGAGGGGCTCTTAATGTGTTATTCTGTTAGGTTATGATACATATGAATAAACATAAATCATGCGGAAAACCCATAAAGCCAGGAAACATATTATTAACACATAATCATTTAGCATAATTCAGATGCATACACTTTGTAGCGTGCCCTCCCTAGCTGCACCCGAACCGAACAAGAACAAGTCTTTAGGACTCCAAGTGTCGTCCCTCCGTAGATAGTCCACAGCACGTCCGGATCCGCCTTAAGCTTGACCAACTAGAATCGCCCTTAAGGTACTTAGAATTTTCGGCTATTGTAGGCAATGATGTGACTGAATTTTTGCTCTCAAAAATCACTTTGAATACTTGAATTGTCCCCCTAAAATTGTGAACCTAGGCTCATATTTATAGATTTATGGAAAGGGATTTAGAATCCTATTAGGATACCAATTAGTTTAATTAGAATCCTATTAAAATTCTATTTAAACAAATTCTATCTTTATTAGGATTAGGATTTAATCATAGAACGAATTCCATTAGCTTTAGGATTCGTAACGAACACAAGCGTTGCACGAACACGAGCCTGAGCCCGAGCCGCACAGCCTGCGCAAGCCTTCGGCCCACGCGAGATGCACAACCCGCGAGCTGCGTGCTCCGCGGCCTTGCTGGGCCTGGCCTTCGCGCTGGGCTTGGCGAGGCTTCGGATGCCTGTGTCGAGTGCGTGGCTTGCTGGACGCGGGCCTTGCCTTGCGCTGGGCCTTCGTCTAGCAAGTCTCGTCCGATGCTAATTCGTACGATGCACTTCTGATTAAATTCCCGATTCCGGAATTCATTTCCGATACGAACAATATTTAACATTTCCGATTCCGGAATTAATTTCCGTTTCGAACAAATATTTAATATTTCCGTTTCCGGAATTATTTTCCGATTCCGATAATATTTCCGATTCTGACAATATTTCCGTTTCCGGCAATATTTCCGATTCCGGCAATATTTCCATTTCCGATAATATTTTCCAATACGTACCATGTTTCCGTTTCCGGCAACATCTATGACTTGGATAATATTTATATTTCCGATACGATCCATATTTCCGTTTCCGGCAATATCATCGTTTCCGGAGTATTCATTGTTTGCCTTTGACGATCTTAGCTCCCACTGAAACCAAGATCCGTCGATTCCGAATATCCATAGATGGAGTATTTAATTCCATTAAATACTTGATCCGTTTACGTACTATTTGTGTGACCCTACGGGTTCAGTCAAGAGTAAGCTGTGGATTAATATCATTAATTCCACTTGAACTGAAGCGGCCTCTAGCTAGGCATTCAGCTCACTTGATCTCACTGAATTTATTAACTTGTTAATTAATACTGAACCGCATTTATTAGACTTAACATTAAATGCATACTTGGACCAAGGGCATTATTTCCTTCAGTCTCCCACTTGTCCTTAGGGACAAGTGTGCATTTCCTAATTCCTTTGTCGCTCGATGCTTGCTCTTGAACATAAGGTAAGATTTGTCATCCTTATTATGTCCAGAGGTGTTTCTCGGTTTCAGAGTTCAACTGATCAAATAAACAGATAATCATAGCCCATGATTCATCTGAGCACGGCCATGCATTTTACAGTTTTTAGCTCTCCGAGTGGCCTTGTACAACTTCTAGCATCTCATCCCGATTTATGGGAGGACAATCCCAATCTTGCGATCTTGAGATTAGACATCGTTTGATAGGTGATTACCTGAGCGTTGCCTTTATAGCCTCCTTTTACGGTGCGACGGTTGGTCAACGTCAAAGTAAGCAGTTCTCAAACAAGTAATCTCAAATCACTCAGGTATTGAGGATTTAGTGTCTAATAATTTTAATGAAATTTACTTATGACAGATTTTCATCTCTTACAGTAAAGTTTCATAGGTCTGTCCGATACTAGTCTTCCCAAAGTACGTATCTATGCAAATGATTATGACATTGCCATGTCCACATAGTTCAAGAAACAGAACTACTAGTCATCTTGCATTCTAGTCGTCTAACGTTTTCCATGCTTCCATCTTTATAGAAAACTCCGACCAGGGACCATTTTCAACTTTTGACATTCAAGTTCACTTGATAGACATTTCTTAGTCACAGGACTGGTCTTGACAGTCTATCTTTGAATATTTCGTCAAATTGAAGGGACTCATCATTTAATAAACCACAAATTAAATGGAAAATGAATTCTATTCATTTATTGTGAATGATTAACCAATAATGTTTTACAAAGAATTAAACTCTAAAACTTTAAAGCATCAAACAAGGACATCAAAGCCATTCTCCAATATGCTTGATTCCCATAGCTGCAGTGTGCGAGTTGTGCTTCGCCTGCGGCAGAGGTTTAGTCAATGGATCTGATATGTTATCATCAGTTCCAATCTTGCTTATCTCGACTTCTTTTCTTTCAACGAACTCTCGTAGAAGGTGGAATCTACGAAGTACATGCTTGACTCTTTGGTGGTGTCTAGGCTCCTTTGCCTGTGCAATAGCTCCGTTATTATCACAATATAGGGCTATTAGTCCTTTAATGGAGGGGACTACACCAAATTCTCCTATGAACTTCCTTAGCCATATAGCTTCCTTTGCTGCTTCATGTGCAGCAATGTACTCCGCTTCAGTTGTAGAATCCGCAATGGTGCTTTGCTTAGCACTTTTCCAGCTTACTGCACCTCCGTTGAGGCAGAAGACAAACCCAGACTGTGATCTGAAATCATCCTTGTCGGTTTGGAAACTTGCGTCCGTATAGCCTTTAACAATTAATTCATCATCTCCACCATAGACCAGGAAGTCATCTTTGTGCCTTTTCAGGTACTTCAGAATGTTCTTGGCAGCAGTCCAATGTGCCTCTCCTGGGTTTGACTGGTATCTGCTCGTAGCACTGAGTGCGTACGCAACATCGGGGCGTGTACATATCATAGCATACATTATTAAACCAATCAATGATGCATATGGAATCTCATTCATTCGTCTATGCTCATCAAGTGTTTTTGGGCACTGAGTCTTGCTTAGAGTCATTCCATGAGACATGGGTAGGTAGCCTCGTTTGGAGTCTGCCATCTTGAACCTTTCAAGCACCTTATTGATATAAGTGCTTTGACTAAGTCCAATCATCTTTTTAGATCTATCTCTGTAAATCTTGATGCCCAATATGTACTGTGCTTCTCCTAGATCCTTCATCGAAAAACATTTCCCAAGCCAAATCTTGACAGAGTTCAACATAGGAATGTCATTTCCGATAAGTAATATGTCGTCGACATATAGTACTAGAAAAGCAATTTTGCTCCCACTGACCTTCTTGTATACACAAGATTCGTCTGCGTTCTTGATGAAACCAAAGTCACTAACTGCTTCATCAAAACGTATATTCCAGCTCCTTGATGCCTGCTTCAATCCGTAGATTGATTTCTTAAGCTTGCATACCTTTTTAGCATTCTTTGGATCCTCAAAACCCTCAGGCTGTGTTATAAACACAGTTTCTGTTAAAACGCCGTTTAAGAAAGCGGTATTGACATCCATCTGCCATATTTCGTAATCGTAATATGCAGCGATTGCTAACATTATCGGAATAGACTTTAGCATTGCAACTGGTGAAAAGGTTTCATCGTAATTCACACCGTGGACTTGTCTGTAACCTTTTGCAACCAATCTAGCTTTAAAAACTTCAAGTTTTCCATCCTTGTCCTTTTTCAGTTTGAAAACCCATTTGCTTCCAATGGCTTGGTAGCCATCTGGCAAATCGACCAAATCCCAAACTTGGTTTTCAGACATGGAGTCTAATTCAGATTGCATGGCTTCTTGCCATTGCTTGGAGCTAGGGCTCGTCATAGCTTGCTTGCAAGTCGCAGGTTCATCACTTTCAAGTAATAGAACGTCATAGCTCTCGTTCGTCAAAATACCTAAGTACCTTTCCGGTTGAGATCTATATCTCTGCGATCTACGCGGGGTTACATCTCTAGATTGTCCCTGATTCTCACCAGAAACTTCTAAAGATCTCTGAGTTTCATCCTGAATGTCATCTTGAGCATTCTCTAGAGTTTGTTGTTCGATTCGAATTTCTTCGAGGTCTACTTTTCTCCCACTTGTCATTTTGGAAATGTGATCCTTTTCCAAAAAGATACCATCTCGAGCAACAAACACCTTGTTCTCAGATGTATTGTAGAAGTAATACCCCTTTGTTTCCTTTGGATAGCCCACAAGGATACATTTGTCAGATTTCGGATGAAGTTTGTTTGAAATTAATCGTTTGACGTATACTTCACATCCCCAAATCTTAAGAAAATACACTTTTGGAGGCTTTCCAAACCATAACTCATATGGAGTCTTTTCAACAGCTTTAGACGAAGCTCTATTTATAGTGAGTGCAACTGTATTTAGTGCATGTCCCCAAAATTCTATTGGAAGTTCGGCCTGACCCATCATTGATCTAACCATGTCTAGCAAGGTTCTGTTCCTCCGTTCCGACACACCGTTCCATTGTGGTGTTCCAGGAGGAGTCAATTCTGATAGAATTTCACATTCTTTCAGATGGTCGTCAAATTCATAGCTCAGATATTCACCGCCTCTATCAGACCGCAGTGCCTTAATCTTCTTGCCTAATTAATTCTCTACTTCACTCTGAAATTCCTTGAATTTGTCAAAGGATTCAGACTTATGCTTCATTAGGTAGACATAACCATATCTACTGAAGTCATCAGTGAAAGTGATAAAGTAGCTGAAACCACCCCTAGCATTTGTACTCATTGGTCCACATACATCTGTATGGATTAAAACCAATAGTTCAGTTGCTCTTTCTCCAACTTTAGAGAAAGGTTGCTTTGTCATTTTTCCAAGTAAACATGATTCGCATTTACCATAATCCTCTAAGTCAAATGGTTCTAGAATTCCTTCCTTTTGAAGTCTTTCTATGCGTTTCAAGGTTATATGGCCTAATCGACAATGCCACAGATAGGTGAGATCTGAATCATCCTTTTTGGCCTTTTTGGTATTTATGTTACAAACTTGTTTGTCGTGATCAAATAAATAAAGTCCATTGACTAATCTAGCAGATCCATAAAACATCTCTTTAAAATAAAACGAACAACTATTGTCTTTTATTAAAAAGGAAAATCCCTTAGCATCTAAGCAAGAAACATAAATGATGTTTTAGTAAGACTTGGAACATGGAAACACTCTTCCAGTTCCAAAACTAGCCCAGAGGGAAATGACAAATAATAAGTTCCTACAGCTAATGCAGCAATCCGTGCTCCATTTCCCACTCATAGGTCGACTTCACCCTTGCTTAACTTTCTACTTTTTCTTAGTCCCTGTGAACTGGAACATAAGTGTGAGCCACAACCAGTATCTAATACCCAAGAATTTGAATTAGCAAGTATACAGTCTATAACGAAAATACCTGAAGATGGAACGACTGTTCCGTTCTTCTGATATTCCTTTAGCTTTGGACATTCTCTTTTGTAATGGCCTATTCCATCACAATAAAGACAGCTTGATGTGGACTTGTCCTTCTTTGATGTAGCATTGCCCTTGGACTTTCCACCTTTCTTGAAGGGTCTCCCTTTAGCCTTGAGTAAATCTTTGGCTTCATAGTCCAGTATTATCTCAGCCTTTCTGACAAGGTGAACAAATTCTGCAACTATTTCTTCTCTTGGTTCACTTAGGTATAGTTGCTTGAAGCGACCAAACCCACTGTGCAGTGAATTGAGCAAGATAGAGACTGCCATCCTTTCGCTTATTGGGGTTCCTAGTAGACTTAGGCGATCAAAATATGAAAGCATAAGATCCACATGGAACCTCAGTGGGACGCCTACCATGTGTTTAGTGCGAAGGAGCTGAGCATGTGTTTCTTGGACTTCCATCCTATAACACCTGTTGGCAGAACTAACCTTTAGACCAGACATTGATTCAATCAACTCATGGACGTTCAGGTCCCTGTCCTCCGTGCTTCCACGATAAACCTTCTAGCCCATTCATCAGGGATATTGCTCAGCATGAGACTCATAACCTTTTTAAGATCCGCATCCCAGGCGGCAAATCTTTCAGGGGTCATGTCTCTGGCATAGTAGCTTGGCATGGGATGTAACAGTACATACTCAAGTCCATTGAGTGTGACTATTTCAACTAGCTTAGCTTCCCATTCAAGAAAATTCGTTAGGTTCAGCTTGACCATAAGCTCAGAACCCATGATGATGTTTTGATTGTTGTTTGACATAGTTAAAACTACAATTGAAAAGAATAAACAAATAAATAACCATTCACAGTTTCTCTTAATAAACTTAAATTCTAGCGTACATGCATAATTCAATGTTCATTAAGCATTTTATTCAAGTTATGTGTTCCTGCAGGTGTGAATAAAATGATTCCAAGACCCTAAAACCATTGAAGAATTAAGCACAATATGTATTTTGACTCAATTCTAAAACATTTTAGGTAAGCAAAATCCTTTTGCTAATAGTCTAGAAACTACTCTTGGTTGATAGGTACGTCTAAGAACTTATTAGGTAAACCTATCGATTTTGCCACGACATAAAATGACTCCTTACTTATATCGTTGAGTTTCACCAAAACTAACATGTACTCACAATTATTTGTGTACCTTATCCCTTTAGTATCGATAAGTAACACCTCGCTATGGCGGAAACCTATTACTAAGATCGATGTAAAGGATATCCAAGTAAGTGTTATTTTGGCATGGCACCTTTTAACTCAATTTTTAAGTTTGGAACTTAAGGCTCTTACTGAAGGAAATAATGCCCTTGGTCCAAGTATGCATATAATGTTAAGTCTAATAAATGCGGTTCAGTATTAATTAACAAGTTAATAATTCAGTGAGATCAAGTGAGCTGAATGCCTAGCTAGAGGCCGCTTCAGTTCAAGTGGAATTAATGATATTAATCCACAGCTTACTCTTGACTGAACCCGAAGGGTCACACAAATAGTACGTAAACGGATCAAGTATTTAATGGCATTAAATACTCCATCTATGGATATTCGGAATCGACGGGTCTTGGTTTCAGTGGGAGCTAAGATCGTCAAAAGCAAGAAATGAATACTCCGGAAACGATGATATTGCCGGAAACGGAAATATGGATCGTATCGGAAATATAAATATTATCCAAGTCGTAGATGTTGCCGGAAACGGAAACATGGTACGTATCGGAAAATATTAATGGAAATGGAAATATTCCCGGAATCGGAAATATGCAGGAAACGGAAATATTGTCAGAATCGGAAAATAATTCCGGAAACGGAAATATTAAATATTTGTTCGAAACGGAAATTAATTTCGGAATCGGAAATATTAAATATTGTTCGTATCGGAAATGAATTCCGAAATTGGAAATTTAATCGGAAAGCGTATCGTACGAATTAGCATCGGACGAGGCTTGCTAGACGAAGGCCCAGCACGAGGCTAGGCCAACGCCCAGCAAGCCACACGCCAAGTGCTCGACCAGGCCCATCGCAAGGCCAGGCCCAGCCAAGCACTGGCAAGCGCGCACGAAGCTCATGGGTTGCGAGGCCGCATGCGCTGTGCGCTCGGCGTGGGCCGCAAGGCCTGCGTACGGGCGTGCATGCGTGTGCGTGTGCTCGTGGTCGTAACGAATCCTAATCCTATCGGAATTCGTGCATTGATTAAATCCTAATCCTAAAAGATTAAATTTATTATTTAGAGTTCTATTAGGATTCTAATTAATAAATCCATATCCTAGTAGGATTATAATTCCTTTTCATAAACTCTATAAATAAGGGCCTAGGGTCACATATTTGAGTGATGATTTTGAAGTATTCAAAGGTAAGATTTTTAAGCAAAAATCAGCCAAACACTTGCAACCCAAAATAGCCGAAAATCCCAAGTAACCTTAAGGGCGATTCTAGTTGGTCAAGTTTAAGGCGGATCCGGACGTGCTGTGGACTATCTACGGAGGGACGACACTTGGAGTCCTAAAGACTTGTTCTTGTTCGGTTCGGGCGCAGCTAGGGAGGGCACGCTACAAAGTGTGTGCATCTGAATTATGCTAAATGATTATGTGTAAATAATATGTTTCCCGGCTTTATGGTTTTTCCGCATGATTTATGTTTATTCATATGTATCATAACCTAACAGTGGTATCACGAGCCTCTTATTATTTTCATAATCTAAATTGCATGAACATGGTTAAATTTTACAAATTTGCAAAGAATTAAAAGGGGTGATTAATTTTCGTAATTGTTAATTAATTGCAAATTGCGTTTATTTAATTATATTTACGCAGTTTTTCGGCAGTTTCTTCGTTACTCATCCAAATCGAGTGATTTTTGTGTCAATTCCGCATGTAAAAGGCATTCTAAAATTTTGACAAAAAGATTCTTTTTCAGCCGAACCCAGAATTCCCAAATTCGAAGTCTAACTATGACTTTTCGGAGGTTTTAGTTTTTCGAACGCAAAAGTTTGTAAATTTAAGATGTTAAATTAAGTATTTGCGATTCTTGTTGATAAATCTTGAATTTTTGATTGACCTACAGTATATGTTTAACAATTATGAATGCCTAGACTTGTTAATTATACAACCTAATTTGTAATTATGATTAATTTGTTGAAATTCGAATAATTTAGAATTGATTTGATTTTCATAATTAATTAATAATTTAATTAGGTATCCATGATTAAAATCCACCATAAAAATTGTTAATTTATATTAATTTTTTAATTTTAATGACCTAGATTTGAATCCATGTTAAACCAGAAATTAATTGATTAATAAATTTTCGATTTTTCGCCCTAAAATTATGAAATTAATATGTTTTATTAATTCGTCATTAATTTTAAATTTTTATGAAAAATCTCATGAATGTTGCACGCACAAAGCAATGGAAGCTACGTGTTACCCTTAAGGGGTGTTGTATAGTGCGGGCACGCGACGACGAGCAAGGGAGCTCGTCGCCCGTGCGGTACGAATGCAGCGAGTAACATAGCGTGGCGCGCGCGCGATGCAAAGGAGCTGGCCGTGTGTGCTATGCGATGGGCGAGGGCGAGGGGCAAGGCAAGCGAGCAGTCGCGTGTGGGTAGCAAGCGAGCTGCGCCACAGCGCGCACTGGCTCGCGTTCAGCGAGCGCTGGCTCGCGTTCAGCGAGCGCTGGCTCGCGTGCAGCGAGCGGTGCCTTGCGAGGGTGAGCAGCAGCAGACGCGACACAGCACAGAGGCTGCGCGCATCGTGGCCTGCGATGGCTGCGTGTGCGTGTGGCCTATGGCTGTGCGTTGCGTGGTGATGTGCGTACCTTGTGTTACGATTAAATCGTTTTAAATTTTAATTTGAGTTTTTCAGTTCGAGTAATTTTAATTATTTTTTAAATTAATAATTTAAATTGTTTTCTTGGATTTTAATTTTGAATATTATAATTATTATAAATTTTAATTTATTCTAATTATTTTACTAAAATTAAAAACCTTGAATTAATTTAAATTCGACTGAAAATAAATTAAATAAGTGGATTCAATTATAAATTTATATGTGCTTTAAATTTTAATTAAATTTGTATGTTTCCGGTTAGACTAGAAATACATTTTTATGTTTAAAATTAGTAAAGCATATGAATTTATTGGTTTAAGTGGGAGCAATTTTAGTCATAAACTCTTGATTAGGTCTACAAATCCTTTAAGGTTAAACAACTTGATAAGGACTGAATAATTGGTAGATTATTGGTGCCCTTAATTAATTGCTGCAAATATTTAAGTGATGCATACAATGTGTTTTAACTAACCAACTATGTGGGCCATTCATGATAATGAATGGGTGAATGGTATATATTGTATATGTACTGTTTTGCAGGTTATGAAGTGACTAGTATGGCCCAAATAGGATAGAAAATATGGTCTGCGTACCATTAATTTGAATGTAATTGGTCTAAAGCACCAAATTTGTTTTTCAATTCAAATATGGTCTGCATACCATCAAATAGTTTTAATTAGTTTAATTATAGCTTATCCTATTTGAAGAAAATGGCGCCTCCCACGGAGATTTTCAAGACGGACTTTGAAGTTGAAGCTTCAAGATGAAGTCGGGCCATACTAGATAACATTTACCTTATGCATGTTTTAAGTTATTTATTGCTTTTAAATATGTCTTAAATATGCATGAGATCGAACCTTGATTATGTTGCATGATTAAGGATTTTAGTTCACTTAAAATCTAACCAACATAGTAAGAGCCTTAAGTTCCAAACTTTAAAAAAAATTGAGTTAAAAGGTGCCATGCCAAAATAACACTTACTTGGATATCCTTTTTTCATCGATCTTAGTAATAGTTTTCCGCCATAGCGAGGTGTTACTTATCGATACTAAAGGGGTAAGGTACATAAATAATTATGAGTACATGTTAGTTTTGGTGAAACTCAACGATATAAGTAAGGAGTCCTTTTATGTCGTGGCAAAATCGATAGGTTTACCTAATAAGTTCTTAGACGTACCTATCAACCAAGAGTAGTTTCTAGACTATTAGGAAAAGGCTTTTGCTTACCTAAAATGTTTTAGAATTGAGTCAAAATACATATTGTGCTTAATTCTTCAATGGTTTTAGGGTCTTGGAATCATTTTATTCATACCTGCCGGAACAATAAATTCGAATAAAATGCTTAATGAACATTGAATTATGCATGTACGCTAGAATTTAAGTTTATTAAGAGAAACTGTGAATGGTTATTTATTTGTTTATTCTTTTCAATTGTAGTTTTAACTATGTCAAACAACAATCAAAACATCATCATGGGTTCTGAGCTTATGGTCAAGCTGAACCTAACGAATTTTCTTGAATACATATGACAATACATAAATCATGCGAAAAAGCCATAAAGCCAGGAAAGCATATTATTTACACATAATCATTTAGCATAGTATAAATGCATACACTTTGTAGCGTGCCTTCCCTAGCTGCGCCCGAACCGAACAAGAACAAGTCTTTAGGACTCCAAGTGTCGTCCCTCCGTAGATAGTCCACAGTACGTCCGGATCCGCCTCAAGATTGACCAACTAGAATCGCCCTTAAGGTGCTAGGAATTTTCGGCTATTGTTGTGCAAGTGTATGGCTGAATTTTCTTTCAAAAACTTACCCTTTGAATACTTCAATCGTGTCTGTAAATAATGACCCTAGGCACTTATTTATAGAGGTATGGAAAAGGAACTGGAATCCTATTAGGATACTAATTAATTTAATTAGAATCCTGCTAGGACTCTATTAAATAAAATTTATCTAATAGGTTTAAGATTTAATCTTTTATCGAATCCCGATAGCTTTAGGATTCGTACACGAGCATCACACGAGCACCGTACACCCGCGCAGGCCTTGCGGCCCACGCTGAGCGCACAACGCTCGGCCCATGCTGCTATCCGCGCGCGCCCATGGCTTCGGTTGGGCCTGGCTTGCGCCGGGCCTGGTCGAGGCTTGGCGTGTGTTGGTGATGCGTGTGGCTTGCTGGGCAATGGCCTGGATTCGTGCTGGGCCTTCGTCTAGCGAGCCTCGTCCGATGCTAATTCGTACGATACGCTTCCGATAAAATTCCCGAATCCGGAATTCATTTCCGACACGAAAAATATTTAATATTTCCGATTCCGGAATTAATTTTCCGTTTCGAACAAATATTTAATATTTCCGTTTCCGGAATTATTTTCCGATTCCGATAATATTTCCGATTCTGACAATATTTCCGTTTCCGGTAATAATTCCGATTCCGGCAATATTTCCATTTCCGATAATATTTTCCGATACGTACCATGTTTCCGTTTCCGGCAACATCTACGACTTGGATAATATTTATATTTTCGGTACGATCCATATTTCCGTTTCCGGCAATATCATCGTTTCCGGAGTATTCATTTCTTGCTTGTGACGATCTTAGCTCCCACTGAAACCAAGATCCGTCAATTCCGAATATCCATAGATAGAGTATTTAATGCCATTAAATACTTGATCAGTTTACGTACTATTTATGTGACCCTACGGGTTCAGTCAAGAGTAAGTTGTGGACTAATATCATTAATTCCACTTGAACTGAAGCGGCCTCTAGCTAGGCATTCAGCTCACTTGATCTCACTGAATTATTAACTTGTTAATTAATACTGAACCTCATTTATTAGACTTAACATTGAATGCATACTTGGACCAAGGGCATTATTTCCTTCAGTCTCCCACTTGTCCTTAGGGACAAGTGTGCATTTCCTAATTCCTTTGTCACTCGATGCTTGCTCTTGAACATAAGGTAAGAGTTGTCATCCTTATTATGTCCAGAGGTGTTTCTCGGTTTCAGAATTCAACTGATCAAATAAGCAGATAATCATAGCCTATGATTCATTTGAGCACGGCCATGCATTTCACAGTTTCTAGCTCTCCGAGTGGCCTTGTATAACTTTTAAGCATCTCATCCCGATTTATGGGAGGACAATCCCAATCTTGCGATCTTGAGATTAGACTTCGTTTGATAGGTGATTACCTGAGCGTTGCCTTTATAGCCTCCTTTTACGGTGCGACGGTTGGTCAACGTCAAAGCAACCAGTTCTCAAACAAGTAATCTTAAATCACTCAGGTATTGAGGATTTAGTGTATAATAATTTTAATGAAATTTACTTATGACAGATTTTCATCTCTTACAGTAAAGTTTCATAGGTCTGTCCGATACTAGTCTTCCCAAAGTAAGTATCTATGCAAATGATTATGACATTGCCATGTCCACATAGTTCAAGAAACAGAACTACTAGTCATCTTGCATTCTAGTCGTCTAACGTTTTCTATGCGTCCAATTTTATAGAAAACTCCGACCAGGGACCATTTTCAACTTTTGACATTCAAGTTCACTTGATAGACATTTCTTAGTCACAGGACTGGTCCTGACAGTCTATCTTGAATATATCGTCAAATTGAAGGGACTCATCATTTAATAAACCACAAATTAAATGGAAAAGTGAATTCTATTCATTTATTGTGAATGATTAACCAATAATGTTTAACAAATATTTAAACTCTAAAACTTTAAAACATTAAATAAGGACATCAAAGCCATTCTCCAATATGCTTGATTCCCATGGCTGCAGTGTGCGAGTTGTGCTTTGCCTGCGGCAGAGGTTTAGTCAATGGATCTGATATGTTGTCATCAGTTCCAATCTTGCTTATCTCGACTTCTTTTCTTTCAACGAACTCTCGTAGAAGGTGAAATCTACGAAGTACATGCTTGACTCTTTGGTGGTGTCTAGGCTCCTTTGCCTGTGCAATAGCTCCGTTATTATCACAATACAGGGCTATTGGTCCTTTAATGGAGGGGACTACACCTAGTTCACCTATGAACTTCCTTAGCCATATATCTTCCTTTGCTGCTTCATGTGCAGCAATGTACTCCGCTTCAGTTGTAGAATCCGCAATGGTGCTTTGCTTAGCACTTTTCCAGCTTACTGCACCTCCGTTGAGGCAGAAGACAAACCCAGACTGTGATCTGAAATCATCTTTGTCGGTTTGAAAACTTGCGTCCGTATAGCCTTTAACAATTAATTCATCATCTCCACCATAGACCAGGAAGTCATCTTTGTGCCTTTTCAGGTACTTCAGAATATTCTTGGCATCAGTTCAATGTGCCTCTCCTGGGTCTGACTGGTATCTGCTCGTAGCACTGAGTGCGTACGCAATATCCGGGCGTGTACATATCATAGCATACATTATTGAACCAATCAATGATGCATATGGAATCCCATTCATTCGTCCACGCTCATCAAGTGTTTTTGGGCACTGAGTCTTGCTTAGAGTTATTCCATGAGACATGGGTAGGTAGCCTCGCTTGGAGTCTGCCATCTTGAACCTATCAAGCACCTTATTGATATAAGTGCTTTGACTAAGTCCAATCATCTTTTTAGATCTATCTCTGTAAATCTTGATGCCCAATATGTACTGTGCTTCTCCTAGATCCTTCATCGAAAAACATTTCCCAAGCCAAATCTTGACGGAGTTCAACATAGGAATGTCATTTCCGATAAGTAATATGTCGTCGACATATAATACTAGGAAAGAAATTTTGCTCCCACTGACCTTCTTGTATACACAAGACTCGTCTGCGTTCTTGATGAAACCAAAGTCACTGACTGCTTCATCAAAACGTATATTCCAGCTCCTGGATGCCTGCTTCAATCCGTAGATTGATTTCTTTAGCTTGCATAATTTTTTAGCATTCTTTGGATCCTCAAAACCTTCAGGCTGTGTCATGAACATAGTTTATGTTAAAACGCCGTTTAAGAAAGCGGTTTTGACATCCATCTGCCATATTTCGTAATCGTAATATGCAACGATTGCTAACATTATCCGAATAGACTTTAGCATTGCAACTGGTGAAAAGGTTTCATCGTAATCCACACCGTGGACTTGCCTATAACTTTTTGCAACCAATCTAGCTTTGAAAACTTCAAGTTTCCCATCCTTGTCCTTTTTCAGTTTGAAAACCCATTTGCTTCCAATGGCTTGGTAGCCATCTGACAAATCGACCAAATCCCATACTTGGTTTTCAGACATGGAGTCTAACTCAGATTGCATGGCTTCTTTCCATTGCTTAGAGCTAGGGCTCGTCATAGCTTGTTTGTAAGTCGCAGGTTCATCACTTTCAAGTAATAGAACGTCATAGCTCTCGTTCGTCAAAATACCTAAGTACCTTTCCGGTTGAGATCTATATCTTTGCGATCTACGCGGGGTAACATTTCTAGATTGACCATGATTCTCACCAGATTCTTCTAAAGATCTCTGAGTTTCATCCTGAATGTCATCTTGAGCATTCTCTAGAGTTTGTTGTTCGACTTGAATTTCTTCGAGGTCTACTTTTCTCCCACTTGTCATTTTGGAAATGTGATTTTTCTCCAAAAAGACACCATCTCGAGCAACAAACACCTTGTTCTCAGATGTATTGTAGAAGTAATACCCCTTTGTTTCCTTTGGATAGCCCACAAGGATACATTTGTCAGATTTCGGATGAAGTTTGTCTGAAATTAATCGTTTGACGTATACTTCACATCCCCAAATTTTAAGAAAAGACACATTTGGAGGCTTTCCAAACCATAACTCATATGGAGTCTTTTCGACAGCTTTAGACGGAGCTCTATTTATAGTGAGTGCAGCTGTATTTAGTGCATGTCCCCAAAATTCTATTGGAAGTTCGACCTGAACCATCATCGACCTGCCATGTCTAGCAAGGTTCTGTTCCTCCGTTCCGACACACCATTCCATTGTGGTGTTCCAGGAGGAGTCAATTCTGACAGAATTCCACATTCTTTCAGATGGTCATCAAATTCATAGCTCAGATATTCACCGCCTCTATCAGACCGCAGTGCCTTAATCTTCTTCCCTAATTGAATCTCTACTTCACTCTGAAATTCCTTGAATTTTTCAAAGGATTCAGACTTATGCTTCATTAGGTAGACATAACCATATCTACTGAAGTCATCAGTGAAAGTGATAAAGTAGCTGAAACCACCTCTAGCATTTGTACTCATTGGTCCACATACATCTGTATGGATTAAACCCAATAGTTCAGTTGCTCTTTCTCCAACTTTAGAGAAAGGTTGCTTTGTCATTTTGCCAAGTAAACATGATTCGCATTTACCATAATCTTAAGTCAAATGGTTCTAGAATTCCTTCCTTTTGAAGTCTTTCTAAGCGTTTCAAGTTAATATGGCCTAATCGACAATGCCACAGATAGGTGAGATCTGAATCATCCTTTTTGGCCTTTTTGGTATTTATGTTATAAACTTGTTTGTCGTGATCTAATAAATAAAGTCCATTGACTAATCTAGCATATCCATAAAACATCTCTTTAAAATAAAACGAACAATTATTGTCTTTTATTAAAAAGGAAAATCCCTTAGCATCTAAGGAAGAAACTGAAATGATGTTTTTAGTAAGACTTGGAACATGGAAACACTCTTCCAGTTCCAAAACTAGCCCAGAGGGAAACGACAAATAATAAGTTCCTACAGCTAATGCAGCAATCCTTGCTCCATTTCCCACTCGTAGGTCGACTTCACCCTTGCTTTACTTTCTACTTCTTCTTAGTCCATGTGGATTGGAATATAAGTGTGAGCCACAACCTGTATCTAATATACTTGCTAATTCAACTTCTTGGGTATTAGATACAGGTTGTGGCTCACACTTATGTTCCAATTCACAGGGACTAAGAAGAAGTAGAAAGTTAAGCAAGGGTGAAGTCGACCTACGAGTGCAAAATGGAGCATGGATTTTTCTGCATTAGCTGTAGGAACTTATTATTTGTCGTTGCCCTCTGGGCTAGTTTTGGAACTGGAAGAGTGTTTCCATGTTCCAAGTCTTACTAAAAACATCATTTCTGTTTCTTGCTTAGATGCTAAGGGATTTTCCTTTTTAATAAAAGACAATAGTTGTTTGTTTTATTTTAAAGAGATCTTTTATGGATCTGCTAGATTAGTCAATGGACTTTATTTATTAGATCACGACAAACAAGTTTATAACATAAATACCAAAAAGGCCAAAAAGGATGATTCAGATCTCACCTATCCGTGGCATTGTCGATTAGGCCATATTAACTTGAAACGCATGGAAAGACTTCAAAAAGAAGGAAATCTAGAACCATTTGACTTAGAGGATTATTGTAAGTGCGAATCATGTTTACTTGGCAAAATGACAAAGCAACCTTTATCTAAAGTTGGAGAAAGAGCAACTGAACTATTGGGTTTAATCCATACAGATGTATGTGGACCAATGAGTACAAATGCTAGGGGTGGTTTCAGCTACTTTATCACTTTCACTGATGATTTCAGTAGATATGGTTATGTCTACCTAATGAAGCATAAGTCTGAATCCTTTGACAAATTCAAGGAATTTCAGAGTGAAGTAGAGAATCAATTAGGCAAGAAGATTATAGCACTGCGGTCTGATAGAGGCGGTGAATATCTGAGCTATGAATTTGATGACCATCTGAAAGAATGTGGAATTCTATCAGAATTGACTCCTCCTGGAACACCACAATGGAACGGTGTGTCAGAACGGAGGAACAGAACCTTGCTAGACATGGTTAGGTCAATGATGGGTCAGGCCGAACTTCCATTAGAATTTTGGGGACATGCACTTAATACAGCTGCACTCACTATAAATAGAGCTCTGTCTAAAGCTGTTGAAAAGACTCCATATGAGTTATGGTTTGGAAAGCCTCCAAAGGTGTCTTTTCTTAAGATTTGGGGATGTGAAGTATACGTCAAACGATTAATTTCAGACAAACTTCATCCGAAATCTGACAAATGTATCCTTGTGGGCTATCCAAAGGAAACAAAGGGGTATTACTTCTACAATACATCTAAAAACAAGGTGTTTGTTGCTCGAGATGGTGTCTTTTTGGAGAAGAATCACATTTCCAAAATGACAAGTGGGAGAAAAGTAGACCTCGAAGAAATTCGAGTCGAACAACGAACTCTAGAGAATGCTCAAGATGACATTCAGGATGAAACTCAGAGATCTTTAGAAGTATCTGGTGAGAATCATGGTCAATCTAGAGATGTAACCCCGCGTAGATCGCAGAGATATAGATCTCAACAGGAAAGGTACTTAGGTATTTTGACGAACGAGAGCTATGACGTTCTATTACTTGAAAGTGATGAACCTGCGACTTACAAACAAGCTATGACGAGCCCTAGCTCCAAGCAATGGCAAGAAGCCATGCAATCTGAATTAGACTCCATGTCAGAAAACCAAGTATGGGATTTGGTCGATTTGCCAGATGGCTACCAAGCCATTGGAAGAAAATGGGTTTTCAAACTGAAAAAGGACAAGGATGGGAAACTTGAAGTTTTCAAAGCTAGATTGGTTGCAAAAGGTTACAGGCAAGTCCACGGTGTGGATTACGATGAAACCTTTTCACCAGTTGCAATGCTAAAGTCTATTCGGATAATGTTAGCAATCGCTGCATATTACGATTACGAAATATGGCAGATGGATGTCAAAACCTCTTTCTTAAATGGCGTTTTAACAGAAACTGTGTTTATGACACAACCTGAAGGTTTTGAGGATCCCAAGAATGCTAAAAAGGTATGCAAGCTAAAGAAATCAATCTACGGATTGAAGCAGGCATCCAGGAGCTAGAATATACGTTTTGATGAAGCAGTCAGTGACTTTGGTTTCATCAAGAACGCAGACGAGTCTTGTGTATACAAGAAGGTCAGTGGGAGTAAAATTGCTTTCCTAGTATTATATGTCGATGACATATTACTTATCGGAAATGACATTCCTATGTTAAACTTTGTCAAGATTTGGCTTGGGAAATGTTTTTCGATGAAGGATCTAGGAGAAGCACAGTACATATTGGGCATCAAGATTTACAGAGATAGATCTAAAAAGATGATTGGACTTAGTCAAAGCACTTATATCAATAAAGTACTTGATAGGTTCAAGATGGTAGATTCCAAGCGAGGCTACCTACCCATGTCTCATGGAATGACTCTAAGCAAGACTCAGTGCCCAAAAACACTTGATGAGCGTAGACGAATGAATGGGATTCCATATGCATCATTGATTGGTTCAATTATGTATGCTATGATATGTACACGCCCGGATGTTGCGTACGCGCTCAGCGCTACGAGCAGATACCAGTCAGACCCAGGAGAGCCACATTGGACTGCTGCCAAGAATATTCTGAAGTACCTGAAAAGGCACAAAGATGACTTCCTGGTCTATGGTGGAGATGATGAATTAATTGTTAAAGGCTATACGGACGCAAGTTTCCAAACCGACAAAGATGATTTCCGATCACAGTCTGGGTTTGTCTTCTGCCTCAACGGAGGTGCAGTAAGCTGGAAAAGTGCTAAGCAAAGCACCATTGCGGATTCTACAACTGAAGCGGAGTACATTGCTGCACATGAAGCAGCAAAGGAAGCTATATGGCTAAGGAAGTTCATAGGTGAACTTGGTGTAGTCCCCCCCATTAAAGGACCAATAGCCCTGTATTGTGATAATAACGGAGCTATTGCACAGGCAAAGGAGCCTAGACACCACCAAAGAGTCAAGCATGTACTTCGTAGATTTCACCTTCTACGAGAGTTCGTTGAAAGAAAAGAAGTCGAGATAAGCAAGATTGGAACTGATGACAACATATCAGATCCATTAACTAAACCTCTGCCGCAGGCGAAGCACAACTCGCACACTGCAGCTATGGGAATCAAGCATATTAGAGAATGGCTTTGATGTCCTTATTTAATGTTTTAAAGTTTTAGAGTTTAATTCTTTGTAAAACATTATTGGTTAATCATTCACAATAAATGAATAAAATTCATTTTTCCATTTAATTTGTGGTTTATTAAATGATGAGTCCCTTCAATTTGACGATATATTCAAGATAGACTGTCAGGACCAGTCCTGTGACTAAGAAATGTCTATCAAGTGAACTTGAATGTCAAAGGTTGAAAATGGTCCCTGGTCGGAGTTTTCTGTAAAATTGGACGCATAGAAAACATTAGACGACTAGAATGCAAGATGACTAGTAGTTCTGTTTCTTGAACTATGTGGACATGGCAATGTCATAATCATTTGCATAGATACTTACTTTGGGAAGACTAGTATCGGACAGACCTATGAAACTTTACTGTAAGAGATGAAAATCTGTCATAAGTAAATTTCATTAAAATTATTAGACACTAAATCCTCAATACCTGAGTGATTTGAGATTACTTGTTTGAGAACTGGTTACTTTGACGTTGACCAACCGTCGCACCGTAAAAGGAGGCTATATAGGCAACGCTCAGGTAATCACCTATCAAACGAAGTCTAATCTCAAGATCGCAAAATTGGGATTGTCCTCCCATAAATCGGGATGAGATGCTTAAAAGTTGTACAAGGCCACTCGGAGAGCTAGAAACTGTGAAATGCATGACCGTGCTCAGATGAATCATAGGCTATGATTATCTGTTTTATTTGATCAGTTGAACTCTGAAACCGAGAAACACCTCTGGACATAATAAGGATGACAACTCTTACCTTATGTTCAAGAGCAAGCATCGAGCGACAAAGGAATTAGGAAATGCACACTTGTCCCTAAGGACAAGTGGGAGACTGAAGGAAATAATGCCCTTGGTCCAAGCATGCATATAATATTAAGTCTAATAAATGCAGTTCAGTATTAATTAACAAGTTAATAATTCAGTGAGATCAAGTGAGCTGAATGCCTAGCTAGAGGCCGCTTCAGTTCAAGTGGAATTAATGACATTAATCCACGACTTACTCTTGACTGAACCCGTAGGGTCACACAAATAGTACGTAAACGGATCAAGTATTTAATGGCATTAAATACTCCATCTATGGATATTCGGATTCGACGGATCTCGATTTCAGTGGGAGCTGAGATCGTCACAAGCAAGAAATGAATACTCCGGAAACGATGATATTGCCGGAAACGGAAATATGGATCGTATCGGAAATATAAATATTATCCAAGTCGTAAATGTTGCCGAAAACGGAAAACATGGTACGTATCGGAAAATATTGATGGAAATGGAAATATTGCTGGAATCGGAAATATTGCCGGAAACGGAAATATTGTCTGAATCGGAAATATTATCGGAATAGGAAAATAATTCCGGAAACGGAAATATTAAATATTTGTTCGAAACGGAAATTAATTCCGGAATCGGAAATATTAAATATTGTTCGTATTGGAAATGAATTCCGGAATCTGGAAATTAATCGGAAGCGTATCGTACGAATTAGCATAGGACGCGGCCTGCCAGACGAAGGCCCAGCACGAAGCCGGGCCATCGCCCAGCAAGCCAGCGCGCCACAACGCACCAGCCAAGGCTGCGCCAGGCCCACTGCAAGGCAGGCCCAGCGCGCGCCAAGGCTGCGGCAGCGTGTGGGCCTCGTGGCATGGGCTGCGAGCTCGCGGGCTGCGCGTGCGCGCATGGCGCCCCTCGTGGGCTGCTGTGCGTGCGTGTGTGTGTTTGCGTGCTATACGAATCCTAAAGCTATCAGGTTTCGATGTATAATTAAATTCCTAATCCTAAAAGGATAAATTAATTAAATAAGAGTTCTATTAGGATTCTAGTTTAATTAATTCGTATCCTAATAGGATTCCAGTTTCTTTTCCATACCTCTATAAATAGGTGCCTAGGGTCATAATTTATAGATACAATTGAAGTATTCTAAAGGTAAGATTTTGAAGAAAAATCAGCCATACAGTTGCACCATATTAGCCGAAATTCCTAAGCAACCTTAAGGGCGATTCTAGTTGGTCAAGCTTAAGGCGGATCCGGACGTGCTGTGGACTATCTACGGAGGGACGACACTTGGAGTCCTAAAGACTTGTTCTTGTTCGGTTCGGGCACAGCTAGGGAGGGCACGCAACAAAGTGTATGCATCTAAACTATGCTAAATGATTATGTGTAAATAATATGTTTTCCTGGCTTTATGGTTTTTCCGCATGATTTATGTTTTTTCATATGAATCATAACCTATCAGATTTGTCCCTTTTTAACACCTACTTTGCTGGGCTTGATGTTCCCAAAGTTTTCCGCTTGAGAGCCTTGAGTTTTTGTATATTTGCTCGCTTTCTCTTTTCGAAGCAGGGGTTTGGCAATGGTGATGCCTCCCTAATTGAGATTGTAGAGCAGTTTGCTAATGGTCGAGACCCAATGCCGCTCGTGATTGGCGAAACATTGATGGGCCTTGATATGCTGAAGTCGGACCCCTCTTCATTGCCGTCGGGAAGTCCGGTATTACTCCAAGTAAGGATCTGGAGCCTTCTTTGTATTGTTGAACTGTACTTGTATTTTAATTTTGAATGTTGAATTTTGAAATGTGCTTCTTGTATACTCCCCAAGGTTTGGCTTATGGAGAGGCTCATGTTGGTGGCACCACCGGAGAACATGGCGAGCTACAATAGAAAAGGATTCACTGTGCGGCCCATGGTGTATGGCCGACTTTCATTGGATGAGTGGAGATGCGCACTCTCTGGGATTGAATCTTGTATAAGGTGGGTAGTTCCTTGGTGGGGGATTGCCGCTATGAAACATGCCCCTGGTTCTATTTCTTTGAGGGTGCCAAGCCTCACAATGCTGGTCTTCTACTCGCTTGCTCGAGTGATGAGACAATACGGCTTGAAACAAGAGATCCCGGACTGCAAGGAAGGGAACCCGAGACCTGTTGCGCTGAATGCAAATCGACTTGGAGTTTGGAGGCGGTATTGGATCGCCAAACCGTTCTTGAGTATTCAGTTCCCACCTGAGTCAGTTACTCTGTCTGCGGGGTATATTGTATGGATGAGAGGCCTAAGCCAGAGGGACATTTCTCTCTCCGGACCAGCTAGAGTCCGAGGTTCTAGAGCTAGACGTCCTGCATCAACTGACTATGAGGAAGGTGACGGGAGTGTGGCCCGTCCGGTGCTTGACCGTTCGGAATCCAAAGGAGGTTCGTCGTCCTCCCGTCTTGGAAAGCTTGCAAGTTCCTTCTCCTGCCGCTTGGGCAAGGGGAAGATTGATGATTGATTGCGGGAGGAGCCAGGGGATAGTACTCAAGGTGCCAAGACTCAAGAGCATAGTCGCAAATTGAATACATCTGAGGACCTTGAGAACAAAGTGTTGAGAGAAGCATCTACGTTCCACTTTAGTACGGTTCGAGGAGGAGGTGACCAAGAAGCTGGGTTTGACATCAGTTTTACAGGAGCTTTTGAAGGGAGGCAGGGGCTCCATTTGATACATGTTGGGTTGCGAAGAACGTCTTCTGTGCTATATGGAAAGGAGTCATCCCACCCCTTTATCCACCAACATAGGCTCAACAGTACTAGTTCTTGCAGTTTACCAAGGGTGCTCCTTTTATTCTCGAAACATCTAGCATTTCTTTCTTTCCAGATTGTCCATATGATCACAAAGAAGCTTGCCGTCCATGCCTTTTTGAAGAAGGCATTACTAGTGGGTGGTAGCCATTGATCAAAGGCCTCGCGTGTGGTTGAAGGTGATGCCCAGTGTAAACTCCAAGTATTGAGCCACCATGACCATAGATTTCATGCTATGGGACAATGAAGAAAGATATGATTGCAACTTTCAGATTGTAAGTTGCAAAGGACGCACATTGTTTCCGTGTGTTGTATGATTCCTATACGGGCCAGCTTGTCCTTTGTGTTTAGCTTACATAGGAGTGCAAGCCATGTGAACATTTCGATGCGGTGCGGAACAAGGCCACGCCATATCCCTTTAATTGGTTCCATTAGGCAGTTTGTCTCCATTTTTGCGAGCTC
Organism: Spinacia oleracea; assembly: GCF_020520425.1. Classification (NCBI taxonomy): domain Eukaryota; kingdom Viridiplantae; phylum Streptophyta; class Magnoliopsida; order Caryophyllales; family Amaranthaceae; genus Spinacia; species Spinacia oleracea. The sequence goes on from NC_079488.1 coordinate 18,377,609, forward strand.
ATTGACAAAGGACTTAACCGAGAACGACCCATTTTTGTGAGGGGTCCAGATTGTATAATCGGGATCCATTGGTGAGAGTGCAGTTTGTTCAAGTATTTGTAGGATTTTCTCACGTTCCATGCTGTCTTGTGGTCGGAGCGGTCGTTTCCAGGCAAGGCTCCACTTCCATACTCTTCCGTCCCAAAACCCGTGAGAAGCTATGTTTGCACTTTGAGCTATACTTAGTTTGTATAGTCTAGGGCAAATGGACTTTAGGGGAGTATCACCCACCCATGTATCGTGCCAGAAAAGGGTCTCTGTACATCCCCAACTCTTGTCCGATTTTTTCTCTTGATCAAGGTAGAAGATTGAGGATGTCCAAGGAGTCTAGAGCAGATAGCTTTCCAAGGCCCACCCCTAATTGGAATATGGAAGTCGCTGCTAGTGAATGTTGCAGTGTACCTGTACTTGGTGTAAATGATACAACGCCAAAGCGAGCAAGGTTCTGTTATGAGCCTACACAACCATTTGAAAAGCAGACCAAGTTTTTATGGAGGAGATTCCCAATGTTCATGCCTCCTAGGTCTTTGGGGAGTTGAATGATATCACAAGAGATGGGTGTGAGATGATTCTTATCAAGTGAGCCACACCACAAGAATTGTCTCTGAATTTTGAAGATTTTTTCGATGACTCCCTTAGGTATAGGGAATAACGACATATAATACAGTGGTAGGCTTGAGAGAGAGGCTTTCAAGAGGACTGCTCGACCACCGAGGGAGAGAAGATTTCCCTTCCAAGTTGCTAATTTTTTTGTCATGCGGTCAATGATTGGCTCCCAAGTAGAGAGTCTAGAGCAGTTTGCTCCAACTGGGAGCCCTAAATAAGTGAATGGAAGTTTTCCGACCTTGCAGAGAAGAGAGATGGCTAATGATTAGAGCCAAGAGTCACTTATATTGAGCCCGATAATTGAGCTCTTGTGGAAATTGACCTGAAGGCCTGATGAGAGTTCAAATAATATCAGGGCTTAATTGATATTCATGAGTTGGCCCATGTCAGGTTTGCAAAATATTATGGTGTCATCGGCGTACTGGAGATGTGAGAGCTTGAAACCATTGCGGCAAATAGGAACCCCTTCCCAAAGGTTTAAGGAGACTACTTTCCGGATGATTAGGTTTAGTGACTCAACCACTAGGTTAAAAAGAAAAGGCGAGAGTGGGTCGCCTTGGCGTAAACCCCTTTTAACTTGAAAGGTGGGGTAGGCAAGCCGTTTAGGAGTATTGATGCCGAGGAGTTCATGGTACACGAGCTGATCCAATCACGCCATTTTTTAGGGCAGTTTATCTGTTCCAAAACCCAGTCCAAGAATTTCCAGGATATACTGTCGATGCCTTATGAAAGTCCAGTTTCAGAATTGCAGCAGGGGTGTGATTGCTTTTACATGAGTCTATTATTTCACCAGCAATGAGGCAACCATCTAAGATTTATCTCCCCTTTATGAAGGTTGTTTGATGTGGACCGATTAGAGAGCTCATAACTCGCTGGAGTCTACGTGCCAGTAGTTTAGATATTATTTTGTAAATGCATCCAACCATGCTTATCGGTCTGAAATCCTTGAATGAATTTGCTGAGTTGATTTTTGGGATGAGGGCTATGAAAGCCGTATTGCAGCCTCTAGGTAATCGGTTAGATGTTTCAAACTTTTTGACAATGTCATAGACGTCTCCCTTAATCACATCCCATGCTCTTTTGATAAACATAAAGTTGAAACCATCTGGTCCGGGCGACTTCGAGGAATCACACGAGGCTACCGCTTTGTCAATCTCTTCGTGTGAAAAGTCAGATGTGAGAGAAGCAGCCAAAGAATTGGATTATTGGATCAATGGTAATTAACCTTTTTATTTTGTTTCAATAAATTGGAGTAAGTTGTTTTTAATTGAAGAATACTAATTGTTTATTAGATTTAGTTGAAAACTAACAAAAGCTAATTAATTACTTAAAATTTGAATGGTGATATGTTAGTATTGCTCTGTAGACACCTACTTTTGTCCCCATTCCCGAAAGGGAAGGTTCGATGATGAGAACATAAAATCTCCACTTGGCAACGCATCTCCTATAAAATAACGAATCTCAATCACCCTTTTCATTTCACCCGAAACCTGCTATTTATGGAAACCTTCTAAAAATAGTAACTGTCGTAAAGGGTAGTTGCTAAAAGTAGTAAGAATCAGAATTAGGTGTTGCACTCCAACATAAATCCTAAAAGAGATAGAAATTGTAAAAGGAATTCTAGTCCTATCGCAGTTCGATAAAAGAGTTAACGTATTAATTAAACTCATAACGAACCTAGAGTTCGTAAAGGGCCCAGACGCATTCCGTCGTAAATTGATACGCACCAAACAACTCGGATTAAGTCTCTTAAAGAACTCCGTACTCTAGAGTCCAATCTGACAAAGAATTCTGCCAGACCCTATTTTCAACGCCCAGCCCTGGGCGCCGAAATCTTTGACGCCCAGAGCTGGGCGCCGAAAATACCTGGGACGGATTCTTTTCCTAATCCGTTTTGTATTCAAATTCCTGAAAAACTATCTTTATACGCCACTCTTTCCTATAAATAGACCCTTAAGTTCGACGTGAAACACACAACACACAATTCATGTTCTGAGTATTGACTCCAATCCTTAGCCTAAGCCTCACGCTGCGAAATTGTTCACGCGTTCTGTCGCAATCGATCCATAAATCGAACAGAACGTACCCTGTCCCATAATTTGAGATTCGTTAAATAAAAGGAGAAATAGCAAAGTCAAAGTGGTTAGTTTTCTGAGAACCGTGACGCACCTCTCAAGGGTGCGTCGTAATGTGTCCCTTTTCGATGATTTAAATGCTTTCCTCGCCCTTTTTATGAACTGTTAAACTAACTAAATCTGATTGTTCTATCACGCCTAACAAATATAATATTTTTGGGAAATTGGATTATCATGCTAGGTCCCTTAATGCTATTTAAATCATATAATCGCGATCGATCTAGTATTATATATTGCATATTGCTAAAATCAACTCAGATTAGTTTAATAGTTAACGCATGTCCCTTCAATTATTTATGTTGAGCTAGTAAGGATATCCTGCCTCTGGAGTTATCGACGAGCGAGTACTCCTCTTGGTAGTTACAGTCCCCCGAACCCTCAATCTCTACCTTGCGGGTATATGTTGAGAGATCCCCACACCAGGGATCACAAGGGAACCTACGGTCGTCGTGGTCAAACATAATTGCACTCCCTTTATGTCACGATAACCGGGTTTTGTCAGTTTTTCTCATTGTCGTTAAAAACTGAATGGCGACTCCTATATTACTAGTCAATTGGGTGTAAACTCACAGGAAATCCAATTACACTTGATTGAATAAAAAGAATCGTCACACCCACGAGGGACGAGGTCACGCATTAGCCTCGTGCTTTTTTGACCCCCTCACAGTGGCGACTCCACTGGGGATAGTGAAGGAAATACTCGTGCTTGTAGGTAATCAAAATAGCCGAAGGGTGAAACGATCCTACCCCGCGTTTATTTCCGCATCAAGTTGGGACGACCTGAAAATCAGCATATTAATGTGAACGGGCAGAACAGCATAACGAATCTCGGCTCCCTCGGGAGTTGGGACTAAGGATACCTTTTTTCGCCAATAGGGGGGTGCATACGCCACGCATGTTGCCCACTCGGTACTTGTGCAGGTAGTACACCTATCCCGAACCCAATCGCTCGCTCATTAGGTCCTTCTCGCCTGCATGCCCCCTTGGCTTGCACTTGCGGGTTGGCCTCTTGAGCGAAATTCGTCTGTTGAAGACACTACCTCGACCGGGGCATGTGTTGGATCTACGATAGAAGCGGTACCAAGCCAGACGCAAATACTACCCATAGAAGCCTATCATAAACTACGTGACATATTTAATTTTCAAATCCATGTTTGTAATGTAGTTATGTGTAGCGAACTATGTGACTATGTTATGATTGTGCGTACGAATAATGCTAGAAAAATAATGCTAGAAAACCAACGACCTTAAAAATTGCCCAAACATTCATGAACCAATTGGCCAAAGAGTTATACCAAAATACGTGTTCCGCAAGCCCGAACGATCGCCACAAAAATAAGCGACGCTCGGGATGGCCTGTAATGAATCCCACAAACGCTGCACAACGCGTAGAGGACTTTATTAGGCAAGCACGCAAAACCGAAGTCGCATAAACAAAAGTAGACGCAAACAGAAAACGAGAACCAGCCATGGACGCATTTTCAACGCCCCTAGCTGGGCGCCAGAATTTCTCACGCCCGACGCTGGGCGCTGAAGTTGCTGTTTGGCCTTCTGGTCAGGCACAAAAAAAAAAAAACACGTAGCAAAAAAAAACTTTTCGTAAAAATTGCTGCAAGGGCGTATGAAAAGGCACTCGACTCTAAAAGCGACTAAAAAAATAAAAATAAATAACTCTTTGTGTCGTTGTTAGGCCTCCTACGACGACAATGCTCGGCGCCAAAACCGAGCATGCTAATTAAACGACCTTGAATGTCACATGGGCAAAGTATTCAAAAAATAATGTTCGAATAAAGTCTTCAAGAAAAAATGAATGTTCGAATAAAAAATAAGTAAATCCTAGTCTAGACTAGGCTATGCCAAAGTACAATCTAAATCCTAAGTCTCAGTTGTCTTATCCATAGAATCGGTCCTAATGCTTGGTGTCGTTCTGCAAGTTAAAAGGTTAAACCATATTGAGTCTCCCTTCCTAACATTTAATTCAATAAGCACCCATATGTAATTGTCATCCCTTGTTGAGAATCCACGGCCCCAATACTCTCTCTCACCCATAAAAAGAATATGTTATGTATTTGCAAAATGGAAACGGTCACATTCTGAAAATCATTCCCCCATAGTCGCATAACCCCCAAAGTGAACCTAAGGTGTCAATACCATTGGCAAAGAAAAAAAATTAATGGCCTCAAGGCTTATAATCACATTGGGTCACGACTATCATAGTCCTCTCGAGCCACTCGCTCCTTGAAGTGCTCCTAAGTACGGACTAAAAGATTTTCCATGAATACAACATGACGAACCATGAAAATACCCAAATCGGCATGCCATAAGGCTACCATAGGGGTAAACCAATACACACTAAGAGAGAAGCCGCACTAATGATTCTAGTCTTGCAAAAATAAAATTCGATCTCCCCAACTAACTACCTTGCCGACATTAAGCAAAATGGCGCATGACAAATGAACACCCAAGGGTTAAAATCTAAAGTGTCAACCAATGAAAGTTATGGTCCAATTAACCTAAGTCTGAGAGTCGCTTGGTCAAGTATTATAGGCTTACGCCACGTCATTATTTTCAGTCTAGGCCACCTCCTTGTATTCATACACGGGTTATAATAAAAAAAAATTAATGAAAGTTCGAGTCTAAATCACGACTTCCAATTAAGTCCCAGAAACTGGAATCTGAAAAGAAACAAAAAAAAATTTTGATGTAATTCTTTCGTTAAATTTCAATAAGGTGAAAACAAGATTTCGAATCTACGCTATTTGCACATTTTAAGAAACGACTAAATACGCTTGCAAAGTAAGACAATTTAAAGGTCCACCCTAGGCCTACTAAAGCTAAAGGTCCACCCTAGGCCCGCTAAAATTAAAGGTCCACTATAGGCCTACCAAACGAGGCTCACTCAGTCTTGCCTCGTGACTCAAAAACCACAACCATCTACCTTTTAGCCCAAATAAAATTTTGAAGGATTTATGTTGGGGAGAAATCCCATGCAAAAAGGAAAAAATAGAAAGAAAAAAGGGAGAGCGAAAAGAGCGAGCCATGAAATACTTAGCCCGTACCTCCCAAAGTGCGAAATTTACCCAAGTGAACGAAGGAAAAGAATTGAGTCAACCAATCCAAATCATAAAGTTCTACGATGTCTACCCTTTCCAATCCTTATGTTCTTAGACACCTTCGCTCTGGGGCCCCTGTTCAGCTCATTTAACCCATCCATGTTCTCATTGCCATAACCCAAGAAACCATTACCTCGACCCTTGTTCTTGAACTTGTTGACTGCAAAACACGCGCGGCCATTGACACGTGCGTCATGCCCATCACTTCCAAAGTCCAAACCTGCTCTTACACCACCATTAGCATAATGACCATATAACTTGTTTGGATACATCCTGTTGATATACCCTTGAGCCGTTCCCATGCTACTCATTGGCCTTGGTTGATGTAAACTCATGACACTAGCTTGAGGCTGCAAATTATGAGTCCTAGAAGATGTAATCCTTATGCTTGACCAATACCTATACAAATTATCCTATCTCATTCAACCCATCTTTCAAACCGTCTTGAGTCACGAATAAAAAAAAGAAGACAAATGAAAAGTACAAAAAAATAATAAATAATAAAAAAGCGAACTTTGCAAAGCGCCTTTAAAAATTCGTTTAAAAAGAAAAAGAACATTTAGCGCACAAAAAAGATTCACAAGTATTTGGCACAAAACCAAAAAATCTGCCCAGATATCATTTTCAGCGCCCAGAGCTGGGCGCCGGAATCTTTAGCGCCCCAGTCTGGGCGCTGATTCTCTCTGCTTGCTAAAATTTGTCCAGAAGTCCTCGTCATTTTATCCGCACATACACGGAACAATAACGAACACTTGGGGGGGGGTACAACACGTATCCAGACATACGTACCACCAAAAAAAAAAATACATGTACTCAAAAAAAATATATATAAAACAATTTTTTGGCTTACGGCAAGGAAGCAGATTAAAATAATAATAAACTTCACTTATTCTACCGTTTCAAATAATATGTTTCCACCTCAGAACATACTTATCGAATTCGGCATTCTAAGAAACCATTTTCTGGCTAAGAACTACGCAAGACCTGATTCCAAATTAAATCTATTTAAGGCGGATACGTAGGCAATCCATGATTCGGTCCAACCAATTTGCAAAAATATTAAAGCCTATAGAAAAACAAGAATAAAAATAGAAGTCCCTTATTGAAATTTAATTACTTGCAATCCAAGTTGAAAGAAAAATTTAAGTCAAAGGAAGAATCCAAGTCATCAAGATGCCAAAATTAATGAGCACACATCGAAATAATAAGGGCACGTACCCTTGCCAGAAGGAGCACTCACACTCCTAGGCACTTAGCCAAGACTCAAAAAAATCGCTTTGCCTCAATTGAATGGGGGCTAGCGCAAGCATCCATGACCTCTAAAATACTCGACTTGACCCTCCCTAAAGCGAACTAACTCACTTAAAGACCTTCTTTCACCACTAGACATAGTCGTTCGCTTAAAGACCTTCTTTCACCCCTAGACACAGTCATAGTCGCCGACAAGTAGTAAAGGCAGTGAGCTTGCAATAAAGAGGATTGTTCTACGACATCACCCCATCGTTCCTTCGAACTCAGGGCACCCGTTCATGGTAATTCAAATGCTTGCTAATCCCCTTTGGAAAAAAAATCAGACATTGTCAATAGGACTTGGCACCTAACCAAGGCTCACCCTACTCAGACATATGACACGGGCATCTAAAATCGAAATCTGAAAGCATCATTAATGGGTTGACATAACAACAACTGGGGGCTAAAAATTGAAATGAAAGAGCTAGGGAAAGAACTAAGTATACCTTGACCTTTTGCGCAGACATACACCAAGTAAATCTAAGTCTATTTGAAAACGGTTTATATTCCCGCAATTTTGGAAAAGATGGCCCTAAAAGCCTAAAGCATATGCCAAACGGGCACAAGTGTATCTTGACGCCTGCACCCTGGCCTCCAGCAAATCCTTATACAGCATTCTAAAATCGTAACAGTATTTTGATTCACTCATGTAATCTTGTACGAACCCTTCTATAAGTCAACTTGCTTAGGACACCTCGGATTGTACACAGTAGGACTCGGATTTTAAATGATTTTCAAATAACTTTCAAAGACTTCTTCGAACATAATAAAGTGTCGTTGGTTTAAGCTAAGTATGCGTTTATCGCGATGTTGCAAGTGAGTCAAAAAGATTTCTAAATATGATTATGGCTAAAGAAAGGCACCTAGCTTTTGGTCGAGGCACACTTCAACACGTGACTACCTTGACCATGGCAATGTCGCACAATACGACATTTACAAGAGAAGTAGCAAATCACTACTCGAACGTACCTCGCACTAAACGAGTCTGGTTCAAACTATTCATGATCCATATCACCATGAATGCATAAAAAATATGCCAAACATTATAGCACCAAGCCAATCCCGTAGCTACAATTGGGGGCTTGAGAAAAACACTCTAAAAATGCTCGAAATGACGATTTTATCGCAAATTCTCGACGCTAATGCTATACACACGTCATAGGGGCACAATCCTAAGGTTTGATCGTGTAAAACGAACTTTAGAATGGCTACAACCCCTCCCAAATTCTAAAGCACTACTTAGAATATATAAAGTCACCCCACTAACAAGGGTAACTGAAAATCGCGAGTCACCAAAACTCCGATCAAGCTACTGCACATAACGCTCGCCCTACAAGCGCCCGTTACACAGTCTACCTCGTTTCAAAGCAAAAGCGAAAGAAAAAAAAAATCAAGGATAAGAACTGTCAAAATATACCCAGAAATCATTTTCAACGCCCAGAGCTGGGCGCCGATATCTATAACGCCCCAGCCTGGGCGCTGAATCTTTCTGCTAGCCAAGTTTCGCCCAGATATAAAAAAAAAGAAAGAGAGAAAGAAATACCTATGAATCCTCGCATCGAGCGAAGTAATAAACCGTGCATACCCACGCGGAAGGTGCTACACTTGCTCGAACACCTGAACGAGGCGTGATGAAGTACTCCAATGCAAAAAATAGTAATGATATCCCAACACCTGGAGAAATGTTCTAATACATGCGGTTAGGCCACACAAGCCTACGTCGCACCATAAGTTCAACCATCCCACGGTACAAGTCTAAAAAAAGAGTAAGGCATATTGCGCTAATGCGGGCACGACCAAGAACACGTGTAAAAGAGGCAAAGACTACTTATCGCCCAAATTCAAAATGCAAGCCACACGACTTCTACATTAAGGATTGAAAGTGGCAAAATATTACCTACCACGGAAGGGATAGCTCGCACCTACACGAGCGGAACCCCAGGGCATCTGTCTCGAAAGAACCTACAAAAATCGTACGCCAAAAGGAAGCATCCCAACAGGCATACTTGGGGGCTCCAAGCTACGAAACAACCATAGCAAAATAAAAAAAAAAATCTCGAAGCAAATGTTTGAACAATCGAAAGGGTACGATGTTTGAGCCCACTTCATGAATGGGCCTGAACCCTATCAAGCTTCTAAGCAAACTATTCAAAATCAGTCATCGCTCAAAAAAAAATGATGATTCAAGCAAACTGATTAATGGACCGCACCCAACGGTCATTCTATGAACGCTCGTTCGCACATACATATCATCATTCTAAGTATCGAACATTCACGAACGCGTTCAAAAGGAAAAATATACAACAACAAGAGCGGTCAAAGTCTTACGCCTCAAGGTATGTTCCTCGGGCCATATAGACTCGCCCAACTATCGCAATAACCGTACACCTTAAGAGCAACAGTTCCTTAAAATAATCGCCCCAAAGCGACAAGCACCGTAGTCCACCAATCAGCTACGGCTTCTCAAGAAAATCATCACGTTCTAAAAACAAAGAAAAAAAACAAAAGAAAAGAGAATACATAGAACTTGCAAGTGAAATAAACGAATGAACAAAAGGCCAACTGTGTCATCAAAAGACCAGCCCAAACAACACTTTCAACGCCCCACCTGGGCGTGAATTATTTCAACGCCCAGGCCTGGGCGCCGAAAATGTACCCAGGCTCAAAAAAGGCCCTAACTTCTAGTGGGCCCTGCCATACTCATTCGACTTGAAAATTTCCGAAAGTCGCACCTCACGACTTTGTCAAAGTAGCACACCACTACAAAGATCGCTCGCACTTACGAGCACGATCCCAAACACGATCAAAGACATTACAAAATGCGTAGGAACCTCTTTGACAAAAAATGACCGTCAAGCACGAGTGCTTGGGGGCTCGAAAGAAAATAAATATTTCAAAAGAAAGTGTGCAAAGTTAAAACGGTATTCCCAGACTACACTGTACGAAGTCCCGTGTTTGGATAACCTCAAAAGATAAAACCGGATTACGACCTCAAGACAAAGGTCGCCGTTGATACTTATACATAGTCCCCTAATCAAGGACCCAGGTAATGGCAAAATTGAGCCATAAAGACTAGCTCAAAACCATGAAAGAAGATGACCACAAGACAATGGTCCGTCTAAGCACGTTGTCAACCCACATTCAGGTTGCAACTAAATCCGAGCATCCCTCGAAAGAATTCGCTCCTGCAAGAATGAATAAAAAGAAATTCTCAAGAGAAATCACAAGAAAAAAAATGAAATAGGGACTTGTCCACATCAATCAGGCGAGACCGCGGCACGCGAATCCCTAATCAAAAAGACGAATTCAGGTTCCCTCACCTCCAGCGAGCGGGGCGTCCACCCTTAGCGGACAGGGCTCGCCCACCTTCAGCGGGCGGGGTCTGCGTCACTAGCCGCGCAGATCCTCAGTTTTCGAAAAATAGAATCTTCAAAAAACAAAACAGGCTCGCCATCTTCAGCCGGCGGGGTCTACGGCGCAAACCACGTAGGTCCTTATTTTCAAAAAAAATGAACACAAAACAAATTTCAAAATAGATTCGTCCACTTTTATCGGACGGGGTGTCCACCCTTAGCGGACAGGTTCGCCATCTTTAGCCGGCGGGGTCTACGTCACAAACCGCGTAGGTCCTTATCTTCAAATTTCAAAAACAGATTCGTCCACTTCTATCGGACGGGGTGTCCACCTTTAGCGGACAAGTTCGCCATCTTTAGTCGGCGGGGTCTACGTCACAAGCCGCGTAGGTCCTTATTTTCAAATATTCAAAAACAAGATTCGTCCACTCTTTCGGACGGGGCGTCCACCCTTAGCGGACAGGCTCGCCATCTTTAGCCGGCGGGGTCTACGTCACAAGTCGCGTAGGTCCTTAGTCGCTGCAGCGATAACTTTTTCTGGTTTTCCCTTTTCCAAAAATTAAAAGGATTGGTTTTCCGTTTTTTCCAAAAAAGAGCGATGTGCTGGATTTTCCTTCGTTTTACGTCCCATAAAAACAAGGGGGTTTTCTCGTTTAACTAGCCCTGAAAATGAGAATCTTTAAAAACATTTTTACCTCGTGGTTGGGCTTGGCCAGGCCCAATTACACTTTATAGCTTTGATTTCGAAAACATCTGTAGCTACTCCCAATGACAAAGTGAGGGAGTTTCTACACTTCTTTAGATCCTTCCAATGACAAAGTGAGGAAGTTTCTATACTATCCGTTGACAAATCCCAATGACACGTGAGGGATACGTCAACACTTCAAGTGATGACCCTTAAGTCAAATGTTATCACTCGGGGGCTCGTGAGACCCTCGCAAAAACAGGTCACCATGACTTGTGTGACGCACTCCGTCTAATACTTTGACCATCGTCTTACTCCAAGACTCAGTCAAAGTGGGGGCTAACTGTAGACACCTACTTTTGTCCCCATTCCCGAAAGGGAAGGTTCGATGATGAGAACATAAAATCTCCACTTGGCAACGCATCTCCTATAAAATAACGAATCTCAATCACCCTTTTCATTTCACCCGAAACCTGCTATTTATGGAAACTTGCTAAAAATAGTAACTGCCGTAAAGGGTAGTTGCTAAAAGTAGTAAGAATAAAAAAGATAGAAACCTGTCAGAATTAGGTGTTGCACTCCAACATAAATCCTAAAAGAGATAGAAATTGTAAAAGGAATTCTATTCCTATCGCAGTTCGATAAAAGAGTTAACGTATTAATTAAACTCATAACGAACCTAGAGTTCGTAAAGGGCCCAAACGCATTCCGTCGTAAATTGATACGCACCAAATAACTCGGATTAAGTCTCTTAATGAACTCCGTACTCTAGAGTCCAATCTGACAAAGAATTCTGCCAGACCCTATTTTCAACGCCCAGCCCTGGGCGCCGAAATCTTTGACGCCCAGAGCTGGGCGCCGAAAATACCTGGGACGGATTCTTTTCCTAATCCGTTTCGTATTCAAATTCCTGAAAAACTATCTTTCTACGCCACTCTTTCCTATAAATAGACCCTTAAGTTCGACGTAAAACACACAACACATAATTCATATTCTGAGTATTGACTCCAACCCTTAGCCTAAGCCTCACGCTGCGAAATTGTTCACGCGTTCTGTCGCAATCGATCCATAAATCGAACAGAACGTATCCTGTCCCATAATTTGAGATTCGTTAAATAAAAGGAGAAATAGCAAAGTCAAAGTGGTTAGTTTTCTGAGAACCGTGACGCACCTCTCAAGGGTGCGTCGTAATGTGTCCCTTTTCGATGATTTAAATGCTTTCCTCGCCCTTTTTATGAACTGTTAAACTAACTAAATTTGATTATTCTATCACGCCTAACAAATATAATATTTTTGGGAAATTGGATTATCATGCTAGGTCCCTTAATGCTATTTAAATCAGATAATCGCGATCGATCTAGTATTATATATTGCATATTGCTAAAATCAACTCAGATTAGTTTAATAGTTAACGCATGTCCCTTCAATTATTTATGCTGAACTAGTAAGGATATCCTGCCTCTGGAGTTATCGACGAGCGAGTACTCCTCTCGGTAGTTACAGTCCCCCGAACCCTCAATCTCTACCTTGCGGGTGTATGTTGAGAGATCCCCACACCAGGGATCACAATGGAACCTACGGCCGTCGTGGTCAAACATAATTGCACTCCCTTTATGTCACGATAACCGGGTTTTGTCAGTTTTTCTCATTGTCGTTAAAAACTGAATGGCGACTCCTATATTACTAGTCAATTGGGTGTAAACTCACAGGAAATCTAATTACACTTGATTGAATAAAAAGAATCGTCACACCCACGAGGGACGAGGTCACGCATTAGCCTCGTGCTTTTTCGACCCCCTCACATGCTCATCGTCTTAAGTGCTTAGAAACAAATATGTTAGTACCTAATTTCAAATACTCCGTGTATATATATATATATATATATATATATATATATATATATATATATATATATATATATATATATATATATATATATATATATATATATATATATATATATATATATAATCATCTAGGGGAGAGATCATGTGAAAATACATCCTTATGTGAGTATACTAGTATATATGAGAATATAATGAATCTAATTCGTAGGATTAGATTCAATCTAATGGCTAGAATTAAATAGGGAAACCCATCCAACTTCCCAATTAAAACCAATCACTATTTCATTAAAACCCACGTAACTTTCTCTCTCTAGACCCTTCCTTTTCACTCTCTCCCTCTCACGCGATTTTGGCGTTGTTCTCCCCTCAATTTTCTCTCTCCTCTGAAAATAATCGCCATTGTAACCTCCAAACGGCAAATCGCTCCGTCGTCGCAACTCCAATTGTTGATTTAAGGTAAATTCGAGTTCAATTGTTCTACATTTATTCTCTCCTTCTACAATTTTTTTTTCTAATTTTAACCTAATTTTTTCAATTGAAGATGACTGGAGTAGAAAATCAATACGAACGACGAAGGTAAGCGAATTTGTAATCTAATTTCGAACTTCGTTCGTTGTATATATACATCAATTGAAGATAATTTTTGTTGAATTTTGATTTTCAGCAAACACAAACACGACAAACCATCAACAAATCCAGTCGATACTGAAGAGTAAGAATTCAGTGCTTTAATTGTAGAGAAATTATTTATTAATTCCGTACTTTTGTAATTTTTTCGTAATTTTTCGAAATTATTTTTGTAATTATTTAGTTCTGCGAATATTTTTATGTTTCTAGCAATTTTAAGAATTTTTATGAACTTTTATGAACAACATGGATTATATTATTCCGATTTTTTAAGGAATTTCAGTATTTTTTATAAGATTTTAATTTGTGATTTTTTGAATTATTTTCAGAATTGATAATTTAAAGATATTTTCTACATTTTTGATATTTTTGTTTTGAAATTTTAAACAGAGGAAATAAGAATGAACGCGCCAAAGAAACGGAGCCAATTGTCCAGCCATCACTTCTGAACGACTTCATGAACAATTTAGAGTAATACTTTATACTCTCAATACTTTAGAACATGAAGATTAAGAATGTAGAACATCATAAATCACTATGTAGAACATCATAGATCACTTTGTAGAACATCATAATTGCATATGTTCTAAATATAAGTGCACATGTTCTGAATTTGAAAGCTAGCTGGTGCAATTAATTATATGTTGTGTTAACTGCCGTTTGACAGTTTTACTAGCTGCCATTATCTCTTTCCATCTATTAGTTGTGGTGTTTGAGTTCCCCTGATGGTCTGTTCCTGTGTTGTTAGATGTTTGGGATCTGTATTTTTTCATCTGTTTAGAATTCAACAGGGTAAGAATTTACGTGTTAATTATATAAAGTTTAACATTTATCATTAGTAGGGGTGGTGGCGCAGTTGGCTAGCGCGTAGGTCTCATAGCTAAGTTGAGTGATCCTGAGGTCGAGAGTTCGAGCCTCTCTCACCCCAACTGTAATTTTTTTTAAAAACTTTTCTCCAAATAAGCAAGTTTTCTTTTAACCAGTATGCATTCTACATTCTCTATGCATTTGCTATTGTATCACCCTTCTGCTGTACATGCTTTACTTAGATAACTTCCATTGTACATCGTTGTTTTCTGTCCATCTGTTTGACAATATGTCAAAAAACTGATTATATTTGTGCTTAAACCAAGCCTAAGCAGTTCAAGTTAACATTCTGACATGCGCAAGCGAAGTTTACCAGAAATATGAAAAGCATACAATAAAATTTTAGCAAATATTTAATATCAGCACATCTTGCATATTTCAGTTGTTAGTTTACAACATACAGATACATTAAAAGTTGGGAACAACTGCAAGTCTGAATGCAAGTAAATACATGAGAACGAACACATATAAGCTATATAGAGCGAAAATGGAGTAATGAGGTGCCAGGAATGGGCATTAATATTTCGTCTTCACATTCTGCAAGAACATGAACAACTGACTCCATGGTTGGCCTTTTATTTTTATCATCCTCCACGCAAGAAAGTCAAACCTTAATCATTATACTAGCTTGGTATCTACTGAAATTTCCTTTCAATCTCAGGTCTACAAAGTCTTCCACCCATGAATCTTCTACCCATATTTTTGTTTTGAAATTTTAAACAGAGGAAATAAGAATGAACGCGCCAAAGAAACGGAGCCAATTGTCCAGCCATCACTTCTGAACGACATCATGAACAATTTAGAGTAATACTTTATATTCTCAATACTTTAGAACATGAAGGTTAAGAATGTAGAACATCATAAATCACTATGTAGAACATCATAGATCACTTTGTAGAACATCATAATTGCATATGTTCTAAATATAAGTGCACATGTTCTGAATTTGAAAGCTAGCTGGTGAAATTAATTATATGTTGTGTTAACTGCCGTTTGATAGTTTTACTAGTTGCCATTATCTCTTTCCATCTATTAGTTTTGGTGTTTGAGTTCCCCTGATGATCTGTTCCTGTGTTGTTGTTAGATTTTTGGGATCTTTATGATGTAAGCATAGTCTTTTTCATCTAATAGCTTGACAGGAAACAGTTCAATATCAATTAATTGAGAGTTTTTTAAAATTCTGTTTTGGCGCTAGTGGCTTATTAAGGTCTATCATGATTATCTGTAATGTGGCTGTGCCTGAATCAATGAAAAACAGTCAAATGAATGTGAATGAATCTTAAAGCAGCCCCAAAAACCAAAAACCAAACAGTCTACTAATCTCGAGTCATGAAGAGTTTTTGATGCACCAGACATTCGGAACTGGACTGACATCTTTGGCAATGACTTTAATTCCACCATTCACAATAACATAAACAAAATTGTGTAGAAGAAACAAGAAAGTCATATCGTAAAAAACATGGCTCCTTCATTGAGTTGTTTCTGACTTGAGTAAGAGTGGTTCATGTAAAATGATTTAGTTTTTGTTGTAGAACTTTGATCTTACGAATTGGGCGTTTTATATGAATCTTTAGAAAAAGAAAAATAACCATCTTTCATGTGATGCCCCTTGTATAGTTATATGGACCTCCAATTACTATATTTTGATAATGGCAAGGCCGGGGCGGAGTAGATGGTACAACGCGTTAACTGGCCTTTGGTCTTGAATTCTTGATGCCAATTATTTCTCCAAACTCTTGACATATTAATTAGAATCCTGTCTATTCCATCGATTAATGAACGAATGGTGACTTTTTTTGTATCAGGGTTTCTGAAACTGTGTATGAGGTCATCATTTCTAATTTCTCAGCACGTTTTTCCTCCCAATGCAGTGTCTTTTATACCTCTCCAATACTTTTGATACTCTTTCATCACTTGCTGATGACCACGTTATGAAACTGTGACAAGACATGGGATCGATTTGGCATGATGGTTATGTACTTAAATATCATTTTCATGTTTGGTGGAATTCAAATGCTGCAAGAGAATATAATAAATAGCTTATTTGGCTGCAAAAAGACCAGTGATAATGTCGTTCACTGTTGTGTGAAACCGCTACCTTCAGAAGAGTAACATGGCTTAAGTTTGTTTCTAAGTTTAGCGGACTTAAAGTCTTTTTGGTCATGCATGTTTTCTTGAGAATTACAACATTTTCTCTGCACAAGTGAAGTTACATTATTCCTAATTGTTACCGCTACCTTCAACATTGAATGGAAATTGCTAATCTTCCATTTTGGGTGTTACTGTGTTAGATATATGATTAGGTTTCATTCTAAAGCCTTCCATATCTACAGAACATATAGTTTAGCTTCTTAGAACACGTAGCATAATTGATTAGAACATATAGAACAATTTACAGAACATATAGGTTCACTTATTAGAACATATAAATTCAATTGTTAAAATATTTATACCTATTTAAAAAAGAACTAATTTTGTTTCATGTGTTGCAGGGAACCCGAAGATCACACCAATCAAGAAACTGAAGTTAAAATCAATGAAGAAAGCATTGATAATGGAAACCAAGAACAAGAGCCTGATCTCACTAAAGGACGGGAAGAGACTGTCAGGTTTAAGACAAAACATAATATTTCAAATAGAAAACTAGTAGATTAATTAGACTTGAAATCACCAACATGTATGTTATAATGTATCTGATTTCTGCCCCAAGATTAGTATTCATGTGTATCAATATGCAACAAGTTGGGACCTACTAAACTTTTCTATGTTTCTATATATAATTTGTACCATACCTATTCCCAAAATGGTTTTTAAGATTCTAATAATAGTTATAATCTGTGTTGCTGTTATGATGTTCCTATATTGTTGTTTTGGTTTTTAGTTCTATGACTTAAGTAGTTTGCAAGGTTTAATCCAAAATAAAATCTTTCTAATCTATCTAAACATCACCTCTCATTGTGCTAGAACATATAGCTTAATTGCTTAGAACATGTAGCTTAACTGATTAGAACATATAGATTCACTTGTTAGAACATATAAATTCAATTGTTAGAACATATAAACATATTTATAACATTAAGTTAATTTGTTTCATGTGTTGCAGGGAAACCGAAACTCACACCAATGCAGAAACTGAACCTAACATCAATGAAGAAACCAATGCCAAAGAACAAGAGGAAGTGACTCAGAAGAATGACAAAAGAAGGAAACATATTTCAAAAAGGAAACAAGGGAATGAAATTGTTGTTAGAGATGTCAAGAAGCACAAGTCTGCAGTTGTTGTGCACTCGGGGTCAAAAGACTGTGTAGAAGTGGATAACAAATCAAAACCGGTCGAGAAGAAAAAGGCTAGACTTTTGACCCAAAGAATACCACCAAATTGGTTCATGCCACTTATTCCTAAAATTCCGAGACAACACAGAGCTGCCATTAGGAAGATAGGCTTTGGTGCCTTCCTTGATTTGGATATTGGTGCCCATAGGTCTGCGTTTTCTGCTGAACTTGTAACAAGCTTAGATGTCAACAGAGTTAATTTGGTGATGGATAATAAAGAAGAAATAGATATTGAGTTGAAAGATATACACCTTGTATACAGGCTTCCAATAGGAGGAAGGAAAATAGTGGAACCGAAGAAGGAAGAAGATGAAGAATGGGTTTCATTTCTCAGAACATGGAGGGGATTCTTTAACATGGAAAGTGGAAGTCCATACCTGTCAAAAGTATTAGATAGGTTGAAGGAGTTATGTAAAGAAGACCTGTGTGATGAATTTTTATGATATTTCGTGGTGTGTGTAGTGAATACTTGTATATGCTCAACATCAAGACCAGAAGTGGCATACAAGTTTCTGTATAGCTGCATGGACATACAGAAAATTTCTGAATTAGACTGGTGCCATTACACTTTTGTAAATATGAAGATAGCTGCTGAAAAATGGAAAGGAGGAAATGCTTATTTCACTGGACCATTGCCTTTCTTACTGGTATGTACACTGCTCATAACATATAGGTTAAAAGTATAGAACAATTATGTTAACTAATTAGAACATATACTTAAATGTTTAGAACATATTCTTTTCTGCTTAGAATATATATCTTAACACTAGTAGAAAAACATTAATTTGCTGCCATGACTTAGCTGCGTTAATCAATTAACGCCTCTAACTAAATGAGAAATTCGAGGAATTAGTTAAAAAAATAACACTTTGCGGCGTTATCTTCGATTATGACGCAGCGAATTATTAAAAAAAAAAATCTGGCGGCGTCTATCCTTTAACGCCGCAAATTTGGAGCTTCTTTCTTTCTTTCTTTCTTTCTTTCTTTCTTTTGGCTTGTCTTCACTTCACAAAAACACCAGCACCTTCTTCTTCCTTCGTACGATTGACTGACTCTGACCTACTTTCTTCACCATCGAATTTCGCCGGGAAACTTAAGCTCCGCCACCGCCGTGGTCATTCGAACTCATCTCTGCCGCCGCCGTTCTCACTTGGGGTACATTATGCTTCCACTGGCTCCTCCTCATCCTTGCCTTTTTTTTGTTCAATTGCTCTATTCCCCCTCATTTCAGTCTCTCAATTTACATGAATTGTGTTTGAATTATCTAATTATTGCTCTCTTGCTCTGTCCTCTCCTCTCTTCTCTCCCGCTGAAACTGTAAATTAATTAACCCTAATTTTCAATGTCGAATTTTGGCTTAAAAGAACCTTAAAAATGCTTTAAATTTATCTCTGATTGTATCGAGACTAAGAAACCTGAAATTTTTGTTCATGGGTTTTGACTAAGAAACCTGAAATTTTTGTTCATGGGTTTTGCTTAGGTTTTAAACTAAATTTAAGATTTCACTGTAATTCGTTCCTTGGTGTAACACGTTGTATTTGGGTTTGTAGATTCAAGATTTGCTTGTCAACTTTTTGAACATTGTGGTGAGTTTTGACACTGATTTTGGTGTAATTCGGGTTGTTTATCGCTCTGGCGTTGGTGAGGCTCGTGGTGTCGAGCTTCGTAATGTTATGGAAGCCATGGATGTAAGTTTCTGTTTGTTCAATGCAGTGAGATGTTGTTATGTGCTATTTAATTCTTTATTCTTAACTAACTGAGTGTATGAATGTATGATGATATTCATTAGCAAACTCGCTAAATTTAGTGTATGATTTGAGTATTCCATGGCTAACTTGAGGATTCATTTAGCTGCCATTTCCTAGAATTTATAGTTTTCAATTGTCATTTTCCCAGGTGCTAGGAATACTTGATTATGGGCTTGCAAGGACCGCTGACTTATTCATCAAGCATGTCATTGCTCCTGCAGTGAAATTTAACTCCCCTGTTTCGTTTCTGGAAGAATCTAGTGGTAGCTTGGTCGAGAGCAGTGACAAAATCTTGAAGATAGTCTCAAGTCTAGAGCCGAAGGTAACATCAATGATATAAATACTCGTATAATAAATTTGGTCCCTTTTCACTCAAGAAATTGTATGTATATTGAGTGCCAAAGCAGACAAGCAAGATATAAGAAATCAGGAAGAGCATTAAAGAATTTGGTGATTGGTAAATTTTAATTAGTCAGTAACACACTAAAACATTAGACTACGTTATTCAAGGAAAAGAACGCAGCATGCTATAGCCTGTTAGATTAACCCCTTTTTTTGATGTAGACAGATGACATTGATAGCGATGCTCTATTCTCAAGAATGACGATAGTTGTTAAGTTTATCCACCAGTATATATGTCTTGAAAATGGTCCTTGGATGCGTTGTTTCGGAAGGTTGCGTGGCCAAGAATGTCTGAGCTTATTATTTCTAACTTCCTCTCAAAGGTAAACACTTCAGCTTTGTCATCCATGTTTCGTTTATGCTCAACTTCACTGCATGCATCATGTAAATACTTTTTTCCATGTATGTTGATAGCTGGTTGGTGTGGGACGTGGGGGGGGGGGGGGGGGGCTGATGTTCACCTGATACCCTATCTCTAGGTTTGATTGCTTAAGATCTTCAACGCGAATTCATAGTTTTCGTTGGTCTTTTGTTTTTATTTCTTTAAGTGTAGTCTGACCTCTCTTTGCAGTGTTGAATCTTTTGTATTCTGTATTCTCAGGTTGTCCCTGATGATGCTTCAAAGTTAGTTGATTTTCAGAAGATCATGAACTCTTCTTCTGAATTTGAGATTTTTTTACAGGAGATTATGTTCATTTCCAAATCTGATAAGAATGATGAAAGATTAAGCAACTTTGCTGATAACGTGGAGGTACACTTTGCTGTGAGGAAAAAGAGAGAAATGCTGGCAAATGCTAGACAGTTGATTCTACGATGTGACTTTACTGTTCCAGAAGTCAACTCTCATTCAACCTGTCTTATATCTTTGTGCTCATCTGCTGGAATTACGTACTAACAATTAGCTCTCAGGAGTTTAGCAGCAAAGGACCTAAGTTCGGAAATAACAGATACACTGATTGTGCTGTCAATTTGCTATTTTCGTCAGAGAAGTGTATAGTGTCCCTTGCTGCTTGTCAGTTGATGAAGTTGGTGCATCAAACACTTCAAGTAAGATAGTTATTTCTGGCTATTATTCTGACTTGTTCACTTGTTTATATTAATCATTATTTATAATCACACTAAGCTTTCATTTTGACAAATTATGGTGGAATTGTACCTAACAGTGGTTTTTGTGATGTTAAGGTATCACAACTAGTATGTTTTCTCAATGTGATACATGGATCATTCTGATTAGCGGATAAACCCCATGAAATTTTAAACTTGACATGTTTAAGAGTTACTTCACATGAACATTTTGCTTCACCATTTTATCACAGTTATACCTACTATCCTGAGTCCCTGACTCTGGGCAGGATTGATATCTTGTTGATTGCATGTTATAAGACGGCATATATGACTTCTTGATAATTCTTGTGTGTAGGATGTTTGTTTGTCATCCCCAAGAGTGGCGTTGGAATTCTATCATGCTGCAAGGGATGTTCTGTTGCTGTATGAAGCTACCATTCCAATCAAGGTATTCATGTCGTGGAGTTTTTAAATCATTGATGTGAGAACTTCTGCATCACTAATGACCATTACATGCCTACAAGTATGCTCACTTTTAGGAAGCAATGCTTTTTTCTTGAAGTATGCTCACTTTTAGGAAGCTTCATTTGCAAATACTGTTATTAGGATTAGGTTATGGTTCTTGGCTTCCTATTGGAGTATGCTCACTATTCATGTCATCTTTTTATTCTATTTTGAGATCTCTGCCTGTGTAGTTTGCATACTAATTGTTGAGCTCCTTGTCACTATTTAGTCATAAAAATTAATGACCCTTTCTTTCCCTTTTGTTTACAGAGCTATGGGGGGTTTTTGTGCTGTTACATATCTAAGTTTTGCCCACAAGGGTTAAAGCAAGTCCTTGTAACAGGCGGAATTCCATCAATTAAGGATGGATGTAATGCAGATGCCGTATATCATGCATGCTTTGAAAAGATTGTGCGACAAAATGAGAAATATTATGCGACAAAATTATATACCGTAATTCTTTAGTCTTCCCAATTTCTTCTTTTCTTTGTTCGTTCCCTTAATTCCTCTGTTTTACACAGGCTTGAGAGAGCCTGGGATCTGTAGTGCAGCAGCTACCCCCAACTAAGCCCCCTGTGAGAATGACATATGTCAGACGTAAGAGGAAGGATAAATCAGGAATTACAACTTAATGGTGTCAGCATTCTGTTAGAAAATACCGTGAGCAGCAAGTTGGTGATTGTCACGCATGAGAGAGGAGTTGTCAGAGCTAGCACTATAAATAAGGCAGGAGCCGTAAAAGAATGTTATGTGATATATTCTGTCTTTTTCTTGTCCTTCTACCTCAGTTGTATGCACCATTGGTGATTTAATAGCTTCAAATACAACTATTTCTATCCTAGCCTTAATATTATTACCTTTGTTTCTGGGTACAGATTTGCATCCACTAATTCCATAACAAACTTGGAGTTGGTGGAAAAACCTGACTCCTTGGTAGGAGTTCGACCTGCTGTTTCTGGAGATGGAACTGCGTTAGAAGTACTCATTAAGTGGGATAACCTGCCAGATTATGAGGCAACTTGGGAAGATTTCCTTGCCGTCCAGACCAGATTTCCGGCTTTTCACCTTGAGGACAAGGTGACTCTATTATTTACTTGGTATGACAATTATTTGCTTGAAACTTTGATGGATGGCAGTTTGATAATTGGGGGGGTTTCAACACGAACCCACTATATGCGATACTTTGGTATCTTTGGCAATTAAATAATATCCTTGTTTTGTTTACCTTAATATTGATCTATGATCATGTCCTATTTCCCTATATGATATTTAATATTCTAGACCAATCAAATAAGCTTTAAATTTATTTTGTTGACAGTGGACAAGGGAGACAAAGTTCCCACATGCTGTATGGAAGGCTGGTCATGGTCTAATTGCTCTTCTTTTGTGAAACTTTGATGTTGTTAATAATATATGGCTTGAGCCCTTTCCTGGGAGGTTAGTTATATTGTAACCTTATTTTCTTTTGCTGATATATTTTCCACTTTTTACGGGAAAGCTTGCGAAGTTGCAATTTTTAAAGAATATGATTTAACAATGACGATAGTTAGAACTCAGACACAGTTGTCTCTTTGAATGAAAACTCATCTATAGCTTGTGAGTTGCTATCGGTCTAAGTAACCTAATATTAAGTATATTAAACATTTAAAGAGTTTAGAATACCAATCTAAGTTCACAGGTTAGAGTTGGGAGCAAAAACTACTATAACAGTCAAAATATGACCTATAATGATCAATAAAGCCTTAAACGCGCATAACTTGACCAAAGTAGATGAGAATGAGTATAAGTAACCTAATACTAAGTATATTAAACATTTAAAGGGTTTAGAATACCAATCTAAGTTCACGGGTTAGAGTTGGGAGCAAAAACGACTATAACAGTCAAAATATGACCTATAATGATCAATAAAGCCTTAAACGCGCATAACTTGACCAAAGTAGATGAGAATGAGTCTAAGTAACCTAATACTAAGTATATTAAACAATTAAAGGGTTTAGAATACCAATCTAACTTCACGGGTTAGAGTTGGGAGCAAAAACGACTATAACAGTCAAAATATGACCTATAATGATCAATAAAGCCTTAAACGCGCATAACTTGACCAAAGTAGATGAGAATGAGTATAAGTAACCTAATACTAAGTATAATAAACATTTAAAGGGTTTAGAATACCAATCTAAGTCCACGGGTCAGAGTTGGGAGCAAAAACGACTATAATAGTCAAGATATGACCTATAATGATCAATAAAGCCTTAAACGCACATAACTTGACCAAAGTAGATGAGAATGAGTCTAAGTAACCTAATAATAAGTATATGAAACATTTAAAGGGTTTAGAATACCAATCTAAGTTCACGGGTTAGAGTTGGGAGCAAAAACGACTATAATAGTCAAAATATGACCTATAATGATCAATAAAGCCTTACACGCGCATAACTTAACCAAAGTAGATGAGAATGAGTCTAAGTAACCTAATACTAAGTATATTAAACATTTAAAGGGTTTAGAATACCAATCTAAGTCCACGGGTCAGAGTTGGGAGCAAAAACGACTATAATAGTAAAAATATGACCTATAATGATCAATAAAGCCTTAAACGCACGTAAGTTGACCAAAGTAGATGAGAATGAGTCTAAGTAACCTAATAATATATTAAACATTTAAAGGGTTTAGAATACCAATCTAAGTTCACGGGTTAGAGTTGGGAGCAAAAACGACTATAATAGTCAAAATATGACCTACAATGATCAATAAAGCCTTAAACGCGTATAACTTGACCAAAGTAGATGAGAATGAGTATAAGTAACCTAATACTAAGTATAATAAACATTTAAAGGGTTTAGAATACCAATCTAAGTCCACGGGTCAGAGTTGGGAGCAAAAACGACTATAATAGTCAAGATATGACCTATAATGATCAATAAAGCCTTAAACGCACATAACTTGACCAAAGTAGATGAGAATGAGTCTAAGTAACCTAATAATAAGTATATGAAACATTTAAAGGGTTTAGAATACCAATCTAAGTTCACGGGTTAGAGTTGGGAGCAAAAACGACTATAATAGTCAAAATATGACCTATAATGATCAATAAAGCCTTACACGCGCATAACTTAACCAAAGTAGATGAGAATGAGTCTAAGTAACCTAATACTAAGTATATTAAACATTTAAAGGGTTTAGAATACCAATCTAAGTCCACGGGTCAGAGTTGGGAGCAAAAACGACTATAATAGTCAAAATATGACCTATAATGATCAATAAAGCCTTAAACGCACGTAAGTTGACCAAAGTAGATGAGAATGAGTCTAAGTAACCTAATAATATATTAAACATTTAAAGGGTTTAGAATACCAATCTAAGTTCACGGGTTAGAGTTGGGAGCAAAAACGACTATAATAGTCAAAATATGACCTACAATGATCAATAAAGCCTTAAACGCGTATAACTTGACCAAAGTAGATGAGAATGAGTCTAACTAACCTAATACTAAGTACATTAAACATTTAAAGGGTTTAGAATACCAATCTAAGTTCACGGGTTAGAGTTGGGAGCAAAAACGACTATAACATTCAAAATATGACCTAAAGCCTTAAACGCGCATAAAACAACTTTTTAGATCATCTAACCGAAGATAACTAATTTTATGATATATATATATTATTTTGTTAGGTTTGCATTTCAATGAGTGGAGATCCTTTCACCGATGAGCAAATTGATGAAATACGAGACAAATGGGCATCATACTTCACCGAACATTGTGTGTAATTAACGCTTCATTGATCTCTTCTTGTGGATGTTTCGTGCTACTAAAATCATATATAATTGCCTTATTATATTTTTGGTGCAATTTTGTAACGTACGAAGTGTAAAATATATAGTTATTATAGATTTGAAACTATTTAGGTGGTTTATTTTTTTAAACATATATATGATGGTTAACTTATATGTAAAAATCAATGTTTCGGAAAGTTATTGGTGGTTGATGACACTTTTGAACGTTGTATAAATGTGGCGTGAGTACAGGTTCTACATTTTTGGGATTGTTGAGTATACGAAATATATATTATTTATTAAAAAAATATATTATTTATTCGCGGCGTATAAACTTCTGCCATTTTACCAAAGTTTGAGGCGTTCAGGTAGAAACGCCGCAATTCAATTCAAATATTTTGAGGCGTTTTTCCCTAATTACGCCGCAAATGAATGATTGATTTGAGGCGTTTTTTAACGCCGCAAATCAATACAATTCATTTGCTGCCACTCTATTTGCTGCTACGCCTAAAACGCCGCAAATCAATATAAAAGTGACGCCTCAAATCAATATTTTTCTACTAGTGTAAGTTGTAGAACATATTCCTCAATAGGTTAGAACATGTTAAATAATTTGTTAGAACATATTGATAAAGTTGTTAGAACATATTGATCAAGTTGTTAGAACATATAATTTCAATTATACTTCGTGGCTTAAAAATATAAAATCATAGATTTTTCATTAGGAAATTTTGGTATTTACTACCTTTAAAATACACCACTTTTGTATTTACTACCTTATGAAATTTTTATTTTAAATTACTACCTTAAACTTCCAATTTTTATTTATTTACTACCACTTTATAGTTTTCTCATTTTAAAATTAAGATATCTCTTTCATTTCTTAATCGTTTAAAGTGATTCAAAGTTCATTATTTTCCTTTTTCTATAGGGAATTCATTGAGAACGTCATTTCAAAAAAAAATTATTTCATAATTCATAAGTAGTTTAATATTTTACAAATAATATTAATTTATTTTACCTTTTACAAAATGTTAAATGAAAGATCCCTATGGAATCCTTACACATAAATAAGAAGAATGGGTTTTGAATCACTTAAAATGATTAAGAAACGAAAGAGATATCTCAATTTTAAAATGAGAAAACTGTAAAATGGTAGTGAATACAAAAAAAATGAAACTTTAAGGTAGTAATTTAAAATAAAATTTTCATAAGGTAGTAAATACAAAAGTGGTGTATTTTGAAGGTAGTAAATACCAAAAAATCCTTTTCATTATTCAATTTTTTTATACTTTGCAATGTCTTAATTACTTGAAGCAAAATATTTATAAATATTCAAACTCTATACGGATTACATATTTTGACCGGTTGCAAAGGGAGAAGATTGTGCAACCAAGAGAGTTCCTTCTCCTTTCAGTCTGGAACAGTGAGAGGATAGAAGAAAGAATGAAGATTGAAACCAAGAGGGGCTTTGGAAAGGGTATTGTGCTCAAAAGAATAACTTACGAAGGATTACCAACTGAACAAGTTGAAGAAGACAAATACCAGAAAGATCCTCACTTGCAAGCGGGCTCATCAACTTCATCCTACAACATTATGGTATGAACTAGAAATATAGAATTTAAATACTTACCATGCAAGTTAGTACACATGGTTAGAATATTCAGAACATATTACTTAACTAGTTAGAACATATTATTGTATTTGTTAGAACATATACAGTAACATGTTAGAACATATAGGATTTGTTATTAGAACAATTGGATTAAATGCTTAGAACATATTACTTAACTAGTTAGAACATAATATTGTATTTGTTAGAACAAAGTGTATTGGTTGTTGGAACTTATATTAAATGAGTTCAAACAATAGTTTTAGCACAGTTCAGAACATTGAATACATTCCTTAGAACATATTGTAGAATATTCAGAACAAATAGACTTAATTCTTAGAACGTATATCTAATTAATGAATCTGTTTTACTTGAATGAAGGGCTTTCTGGACAAATTTGGGGATTTGGCTAAGACATTGTCCTCAAATATCAATGAGATGTATGTTATGGTAGATAAAGCATCTGACCTTTTCAAAGAAGGCAATACAGCAGAGGAACTGAAAAGGCTGGTCGATAATATTTGGAGCAAGTACACAAATAAGCCAACTGAGCCAATTCTGCCGGAAGTACAAGAAAAAATCAAGAGTCCTTCAGTTCTTAGCCAGGACAAACAAATGTTTGATGAACCTGGATTCATTGAGGAATTGGACGAGGTAATGGCTAAGGCATGGGAAGATTACCAAGAGAGAATAGGCATGAGTAAGAAATTTGTCAAGACACGTCCAACAAAAGAGAAAAAGAAGGCAAGAAGTGAATCTGAAATACTAGGCTTCAACTTGTTGAGCCAAAGCCAAACTGATGAAGAAGAAGAGCAATCCCACCCATTTTCTACAACAAAGGCACACATATTTGTTCCAGAATCACCAGTGATCCTTAGTGATATTCCATCTTCATCTGCATTAAAGCCAACAGAAGTGATTTCTCTCGACAGTGCTGAATCGTTTGAAAATTTGGAATTGGATTTGGACTTGGATCTGGCACTTGGAGTTCAAAAATACTTGGAAAATACAGAAAATGCAACAAAGGAGCCAAGTTCGGTTAAAGATGATGACCCTAAGGAAAGAGCGTCTGATGATGTTCCAACAGAGGCTAGTTTGGGTAACAATGATCAGCAAATGGGAACAGAAACTACTAAAACACCAACTAGTTCAGATAATGATGGAAAGAAAGCTGCTTTGCCAAAATAGAAAATAGATGAGCAGGAGGGGTAATTAGACATAATTTATTGTAATTCTTATTTTGGAAAAACCGTGAAACAATGCAATAATTGTATTTTGGTATTTTGATGGATTAAAACAATTATTATTTTCAGAATTGTTTAAAGATTTCAAATGCTTAATGTTTTTGAGAACATAAAGTCTTATGATTTAGAACATTAACTTTGATTTTCAGAACATGGATATTTGTTTGAAACATTTCACATCTTGTTTTTAGCTATGATATTCTTTGTGTAATAATTTGTACAGGGGAAATGATGAAAGTAGAAAGAGTCAAAGATGCATTGAAAAGCTCCCGCAATATTTACGATGACCTTTCATGGTCAAACATGATGCAGTGTTCAAGAGAGTAGATGTTGCTAAAAGAAGGATGGTTGATTATGCATTTGCTGAAGGACCGGTTGAGTAAGTTATAAGTTTTCACTTTCATTATTATAGATTTTATATATTATTTAAATTATAACTTACTTTATCTTTGTGAATTAGAACTTTATCTTTGTGAATTCAGAACTTTATCTTTGTGAATTCAGAACATTTACCTAGTTGAATTAGAACAATTACTAAGTTAAGTCAGAACATTCACATTTTGAGCATTCCATAGTTTTTGAATTCAGAACTTTATCTTTGTGATTCAGAACATTTACCTAGTTGAATTAGAACAATTACTTTACTGATTCAGAACATCTAACTTTTAATTTTATTTCTCAAAAATTAATATAATATTTGTGTTCTTGTTGAATGAAGTGAGCTTTTGTACAACGATAAGCTAAACAAAATCACAAGAGAAGAAATGAGAAGTCTTGCGGGCGAAAATCATATGTTCAACAATATAGCTGATGCATGGGCATACCTTTTAAATGTTGAAAACAAAAGACGAGGTGTAGGAACAGAAAGTAGATTTTTCTTCAGCACAGAGCCATATGTAAGTTATTACATATAAAATGATGTCTAAATTAAAATTCGAGTAGCACTTTTTCTGACAAAATTTTTAACATTTTCAGCTCATCTTATGCAAAGATAAGTACTTTCGTCCGAGTATCAAATTCAGTGAAAGATATCCTGCTTTGTTTAAAAGAATGGATGAAGAACTAGCACATGCTAAAGTAACAAGCTTGCAAAGAGTTCAATTGGTATGATTCTAACTATGTGTGACAGTGTTGACGTAATATTATACTACTTTCACAAACAGCAAAATAACTCTAAACATTCAATTTTCAGGTGTTTTTTCCGGTAGTTAATGGTGGTCATTACTTTCTGTTGTGCATCAACTTCATGAATGGCAGTTTGGACTTCATTGACAACCGATGCATTACACCTAAAGATGGCTGTGGGTCGGGCCGGCCCGAAGCCCGACCTGACCCGACCCGGCACGAAAAAAGCACGGGCCGGCACGGCAAGCAAAAAGCACGGCCCGGCACGGGCACGGAGTCGTGGGCCGTGGGCCGGGCCTGGGCCTTAATTTTTTGGAAAAAGCACGAAAAGGCACGGCACGACTCGACCCGGCACGACAAAGCACCTTAAATTTAGTCAAATTAGCCTTAGGCACGACGGGCCGACCCGACCCGGCACGAAAGCACGTGGGCTTGGGTCGGGCCTGGGCCATGTTTTTTACTTTTCGACACGGCACGACACGACACGAAACAACGTGGGCTTGGTGTGGGCTCAGCCCGGTTAGGCCCACGGCCCGTGGGCTTGGCACGAAGCCCGACCCGACCCGGCCCACAACCATCTTTAATTACACCCCCTATGACGTATTTCGGAAAATACAAGAATGATCCAAGAAATATGGTACTCTTTCTATCTAAATCTGTGTTAAAGTGATGACATAGATTTTAACTAACTAATTATTGTCAGAACAAAGTTTGCCAAAAGTCAGAACATATAGAAAGAATATGTAGAACATTGTGCTACAAATTCAGAACATATTCCTAAACTTCAGAAAAAATAATGTTTCTCACTTTGACGATTTCACAGTTGAGAGGCTTTGCAGAATATTATTTTGCAAGACACAATGGAGGAAACAAAAGTTCAGTAACTGATTTCAAAACAAGAAACCTGAATATGAAATGGAAAAGCAATGCCAATTATGATGATTGTGGAGTGTTTTTGCTGAAGCACATGGAAACTTATCATGGAGAGAGTGCAAATGAATGGAATCCGGGACTGGAAAAAGACAACCGTAAGTGTGTTTTAAATTTAAATTTAATGCCAAGCCTCATGACTTTAGAACATTGGAATACACTCAGAACATATACTTGTTGATACAGAACATGTTCCTTAACTAGTTAGAACATATACTTGTTGATACAGAACATGTTCCTTAACTAGTTAGAACATATACTTGTTGATACAGAACATGTTCCTTAACTAGTTAAAACATATACTTGTTGATACAGAACATGTTCAACTTGTTAAAACATATACCGTAACAGGTTAGAACATGTAGGATTAATTATTTGAACAATTAGATGAAATGCTTAGAACAAAGTGTATTGGTTGTTAGAACTTATATTAAATGAGTTCAGAAAATATTTAGAACATATTATTGAATTTGTTAGCACATATTACTTAACTAGTTAGAACATATTATTGTATTTGTTAGAACATATACAGTAACATGTTAGAACATATAGGATTAATTATTAGAAAAATTGGATTAAATGCTTAGAGCATATTACTTAACTAGTTAGAACATATTATTGTATTTGTTAGATCATATACAGTAAAATGTTAGAACATGTAGGTTTAATTATTAGAACAATTAGATGAAATGCTTAGAACAAAGTGTATTGGTTGTTGAAACTTATATTAAATGAGTTCAAAAAATAGAAACAACTCTATTGAACGAATAACTCTATGAACAAATAGAAACAACTCTTTTGAACGAATAAAATATATTCCAATATTTTGTACTCCTTTCTCGTTGAACGTGATTCAGAACAAATACTATGTTTTTTCAAAACATATGGTAAGTTAACTCAGAACATTTACATTTTGTGCACTAACTTTTAACTTTATTAAGAACTAAGAAATTTTTGAATTAAGAACTTTGTCTTTTTGAATTTAGAACATTTACTTAGTTGAATTAGAACAATTACTTTACTTATTCATTCATCTAACTTTTAACTTTATTTCTTAAAATTTGGTTTAGTGTTTGTATTCTAGATGGATGAAGTGAACTTTTGTACAATGATAAGCTAAAATGAGAGGTCTTTCGGGCGAAAATCATAAGATCAACAATATAGCTGATGCATGGGGATACCTTTTAATTGTTGAAAATAATAGCTGAACAAAAGGAACATAAAGTATATTTTTCAGAGCCATGAAAAAACTATATAGATATACATTGTTCATGGAAAATATGACAATGTCCAAAAACGTAACACAAAAAAAAAAACTATAAAAAAATAACACTTCAAAAAGTGAGAGGATCTATGTGGTGATGGTGAATGATAACTAGTAGTTCGAATAAAATATTTTGAAGATGCGCAAGAAATACTGAAATTGAATATTCTTTGGCGAGACGCTTTTAATGACAATTCTGAAGAAAAAAAAAAAAAAAAAAAAAAAAACAAATTGTGTCAATGCAACTAAATAATGAATAAAAAGCATCATTGAAATTAAAACATTATAATTCTTAGAACATAATGTATATAGTTTAAAACATTATGTATATTGTGTAGAATATAGTGCACAGTTTCCTAGAACATGCAGTTTTAAGTGTAGTACATGATATAGATTGGTTAGAACAATATGCATATTGTGTAGAACAGAATGCATAATTCCCTAAAACATATAGTGATAAGTTTAGAACATCATATTCGGAACATCAAGGTAATAGAACTTTTTACATCCAAACTATGTTATAAAAACTTATAACTTACAATTTTCTTTCACTTTATGTGGGCAATTCCGGATATCATGGCCGGTAACCAAGCTCTCCACAACCTCTACATAACCTTTTCTTCTTTTTGCTTTGCTCAATTGCCTTTTCTTTGTCATCTTTCAATCGTTTGTGACTACCTGTACCTGGAACATGAACCCCCCTGCCTTTGTTCTTTGAAATTTTAGGCGGCTTAACCACAATTTCAGTAGGAAGGGTAGCTCCAATCAGTAACTCGATGTCTGTTGCTTTGCTAGGAGAACCATTGTTTTCATGATTTTTAGAACTCTTCTTAGCTTCCAAGTTTAACCTTAAACCTTTTAAATTCTTCACAAGATCAGTAAGATCTTCTTCATTCCCCTGAGCCAAACTCACACATGTGTGAATCTCTGACCATAACTCATTTAACATTCTTTTACAATCAACAAAGTTAACACATGCCTCCAAGATATTTCCTTCTAAATCAAAAATTGGCGTTTTAGTTGCCAAAGTAGTCCACCTATTTAGCACATAAGCATCAGGAATATACTCAATCATCTTTGCCTTCCACACCCAAACCATGTGCCTACAAGGAATCCCTAACCTCTCAAACATCTTGCACATACACTTACTATCTAGGTTAGCCGGGTTAAAACTAACATCAAACTTTCTTATTCTACATCGTTCTCTAATGGTAAATATTTCAAGCCCATTTTCTTTCTTGTACTCCTCAAGTCCACATTGAAAGCAACCAATCTCGAGCTCCTCTTGAAAATCATAAAAGACTAAAACGGTGTAGATTTTAGAAGCATGTTTCTCTAATGCAAAGGAAGTCTTACATTCTGGATGCTTGTGTTTAGAATCATTGTCAAATTGACCTTGAGTATGTCTTTGAGCATCCAATTCACTCTCAAATCTCATGTAAAACTCTACTAGAGTGAGACGGGGATTGGTAAACTTTGTATAAAAATTATTCTCACTCTCTAACCTTGATGTAGTCCTCATGATAACACATAGAAACAACGGTTTTTTCATGAAATGCCCTCGAGGTTTGCAAAAACGCACCAAATACCCTCGCGTCTTTCGAATCACATAATATACCCCTATTTTTGCCTAAGTTTGCACCAAATACCCCTAATCCGACCTTCCGTTAGTCCTCCGCTAAGTCATGTTTATAATTCACAGAATGCCCCTATTTTTAAACTTATTGCACAATATACACCTATTTGTAAACTAAGTTGCACTAAATATCCAAACTGCTTTTTTTTTTTTTTTTCTTTTTCTCTCCATCCCTTCCTTCTCTTTTCCTGATCCATCTTCTCCGGTGCACTCCATTGTTCTACAACCGCCAACATAAGAATCAACGTGCAAACAATCAAATTCGAAAAATCAATTACTTCCATTCACACTAATCGCCCACAAATTGGACTGAGATTGGAGAAACAAGAAGGGCGGACTCAGAGAAGAACATACGGGATTGAGCTACTTAAAACACAAAGGCTGCAAAAATTAAACCACTTTATCAAAGATATTCAGATCAACAACACTTACAACAACATTTACAGAGAATTCCTTAACTAAGTGCTTTATACTATCTTAGTAGTAAGTCAGAAACCTTAGAATTAGAATTCGATTCTGGAAATCCACCACCATAAATCCATAATCAATGTCTGCTTCTACATTGACTCCCAATTTTCTTCAAACAGTCTCCACTCAATTTTACTCACTCTCCCAATTCCCAATTCCCAACACCCTCAACTTCTCGAATTTCATTCAATTGCAAATCAAAATACCCAATTTCGTCAAAATCAGCTTCAATTCTAACCCTAAATGCAGCACTTTTTGACCCTTTTGTGCTTCAAATTGCAGAAACTTTTGAAGACTCTCTCTCCTCTTCATCTTCTTCAACTCCCTTACCTTTGCAGAAACTAAGGGATTCGTCCTCCGAATCCCTTCTTTCTCTATTGCTCGTTGCACTTGAGTGGGTCAATGAATCGACGGTGCAACCGAGGATGTTGAACCCTGGGCCGAGATCGGCCTCCGCCGGTGACCAGAGAACGGAAATCGGACGCCGTCGGCGATCAGAGAGCAGGAGGAAGAACAACTTCGTTTTTTTGCACCGCCGCGAAACTTCCACGCCACCGAAGAATCGACAACCTTCCCAATGCGGCCACCGGAGAACGACCACCCTCCGCGAAGCCATGTCGACCACCATCAGCATCTGATTTAAGTGATCCTCCGGATCACTGTCGGCGACCAGAGATCGGCCTCCGCCGGCGACCAGAGAGCGGAGATCGGACGTCGCCGGCGACCAGAGAGCAGGAGGATCTACCCGGAATTACTGGGTTTCGAGTAGGTTGAAGCTTGAAGAACAGGGGAGAGGAGAGAGAAATAGAAGAATATGAGATTTTTTTTTTTGAGTTTCTGTCAAAGGGAAGGTAAGTAAATGGGGTCATAACACAATTAAGGGCAAAATAGTAAAACTCCACTAACGGTAGACTAACGCCGTTAACTGTTAGGTGCATCTCATGAACAGTACGGATAAATAGGGGTATATTATGTGAATCGAAACACGCGAGGGTATTTGGTGCGTTTTTGTAAACCTCGGGGGTATTTCATGAAAAAACCGTAGAAACAAATCTCTAAAGTATGCTGGAATCCACATTTGACGCTTCTCATACAAGAACCTTGCCCCATTTCTCTTCAAATTCTGTTGGCTCAATCTCTTTACTCCAAACACATTTGCAAATTTTCTTAAGAAACTCAGTCTCTTGCGTAATCTGACGGCCGACTTTCTCAGGCATTTTTTTCATTATATGCCACATACAAAACCTATGCTCAGTGGTCTGAAACACTCTAGGAATATCTATTTTCATTGTCGGATCTTCATCAGTAATCAAACAAGCTGGCTCGTTGCCTCCCATTGCCTTGAGGAAAGTTCTGAAAACCCACTCAAAAGACATGATGTCCTCATGGGCTATTAAAGCAGCACCAAAAGTAACACACTTCTTGTGGTGATCAACTCCAGTAAATGGGCCAAATATCATGTTATATCTAAAAACAAATTTCAGAACATTTAGTATAATGTTCAGAACATATGAATAGTTATATAGAACATGCTGAATAATATTTAGAACATATGTATAGTTATTAGAACAAGATAACCATGCATTCAGAACTTGATGAGTAATGTTTAGAACATGCAGATTTAAACTTAGAACATCATGAATATTATGTAGAACAAAATTTAGATGAATTCAGAACATGACAAGAAATTACCTATTTGTTTGAAATGTGGTGTCAAAAGAAACCATATCACCAAAGAGTGCATAATTCTTTCTACATATAGGATCTGCCCAAAAAACTTTACAAAGTTGCTCGTCTTCATCCACCTCATAGTCAAATAAAAATGCACTCCATAACAACTTCTTGTTCTGAAAGTTATTCACAAACATTTGGGCATCCGATCCTTCAATGTAAGCCTTCAAATCTCTATGAAATTTTTTGAAATCTTGCTTGGATGCACCAACGTTATCATATGATCCAACTAACTCCTTCATCAATCTAAAAGTCTTAACCGGACCAATGTTCACCTTCGAATTATCAATAATCATCTTCTTATGAAGAATATTCATTTTCCTACCCGCTTTCTGAAATTTTAGACAACCCGGGGTGTAAAGAGGATGAACATGTGGCTCTCGGAATTCAGTCACCACATAAAAACCTTTCTTTTTTATACTTCATAACCATCCGAGCCTTGCAATCAACACGAGTAACTAGCCTTCTTCGAGCTATAGGTACTTTATCTTCATTACCTTCCCCTTTTTTTAACATTTGACATGCCTCCAACCTTAACTATTGCTTTTTCTTTGAAACCAGCCTTGTTGCATAAACAATACTGAAAAGCAATAACGTCTAGTGACTTCCTTTTTGTAGCAGTAGATTTCCTCATCACAAAACCAGCAGCTTTAGAATATGCTTTATAAAATGAAATACCCTCTTCGACACTCTTAAATTCCATCCCTACAACAGGTTTTAACTCATCAGAGCAACATGGAATCCATTCTCTCGTTCCTCCAGGACTTAATATAGGAATTACTTCAGGAGTAACAGCCACATTTGAATTAGAACAACTTGCATATTGTTCATTATCCACAACAAAATCTAGAAAAAAATAACAAAAATAATTCACAACATGTATAAAGTTTACATAGAACATTGGGTTAAAAGTGGAGAACAATGTGACAATAATTCAGAACATCGGAAAGAATGTGACAGGAAAATAGAGACAGCTATACAAAACCCTAGAAGAAAGTATTTTAAAAAATGACTATTACTCAAAAACATTTTAAACGACTATGCAGAAGATATAATGCAATCATTTACATCATCAAAAACAGTTTACAACTTGCAGTTCATTAGAGGTGATCATTATTCACAACATGATCAAAAAAAGAATTAAAAAAACAATTAAGAACATATATAATATGTACATAGAACATTGGGTTACGAATGCAGAACATTTATAGCGATTGTTCAGAACGTTAACAAATCAGACACAATAATAAGAAAACTCACTTCATTCCGTCAATGATGAGGACAGACTATGATGAAATTCTGATGTCATAGTAAATAAAAAACATGAAACACATACATGATTGAATACGAATCTGAACACATAAATTAAAAAAAACGAATTGAAAGGAATAAATAGATAATCAAAAATCTAAAATAAATAACAAATACAAATAAAAAATCAAAATAAAAAACAAATCAGAATATCAAACGCAAAACAAAAACAACTCACGAAATATGAGTGCAATTTGGTAATAAAAAACAACTCACAAATTCAAATTATAAAAGCAGCTCACGAAATTCAGCAAATAAACAATTCGATAATCAACAATTAATAATTTCAATTCAATAATAATGGAATTGGAATCGATAATCAAAACTAGGTCAGAAATTGGAAAATTATCAAGCAAAATACACAAATCAGAATTGCGAAAATTGATAAAAATACCTTGAAATAATCAAGTAGATGAATGTATTCGAGAATATAATTGAATTATGAAGCAAATTTGGAGATGAATTGGACCGTGATTAAGGTGCTGTAATGGCGGCAGCATAAAAGAGAGGCGAGAAAACAGAGAGAGAAAGCAGAGGTTAGAGAGAGAAACTAATATACGTGAAAACTGAATTTTATGGGCTGGATATATCTTCAAAGAATTTACACAATTGCCATTAATAATCCTTGATTTCAGGCTGTTAGATTAGAAATGATTCAAGGGCCAAGATTTATTCTCACATAGGATTGTGTTCTCACATAAAGGAGGTGTTCTCACATGAGCCTTCCTCGAATCATCTATTAGTTTTTGTTTTAATGTTAAAACGTACATTTGCATGCTATTTCATTTGATTTCGACCTAATATACCGGCCTGTACTCGCAATTTGATTTTGCAGTTTATAATCCGTAGTTTCTTAGGGTTTACTAGCTTTTGAGCCCGTTCAATGAATGGACGATTATATAGGGATTGTTAAGCCGTATTTTAAAGTGCTGATTATATTGATAGTTTGTGATTTTAGTGGGAGTATATGATTTATATAGAGGTGAAATTTGAAAGTTGGAAATATATAAATTAGATGGTGAATTAATATTGAGTGTTAAAGCGGGAGATGAAGTGCATGACGTTGAATGAATATATGAATTAAATAGTAAATTAATGTTAAAGGAGGAAGATCAAGTGGAAGAGGTGTTGAAGATGTAAAATAAATACTTCGTATAACAAACAACAAAATTAAAAATTAGAAAGAAAAAAAATGGATGAAAGATGGAGGTGACACGTGTGGATGAAAGATGCAGGTGACACGTGTCGTCTAACAATCAATGGTCTTCCTTTTTAAATACTAGGTATAGATTATTGACGGTAGTTGACTTTTAATAGAATAATATGCAAATATTCTTGATATCTATTCTAATATTTTAAAACACAATGTTTGCATGAATTGATGCCACGTGTCATCTCTGTCACATGTCATCTCTTTTATATTATTGTCAAATCATCATTTATATTCATCCTTTTCAATCTCCTCCTTAATTATTTAGATATTCATTTTTTGTTAATTCATCATTTATATTCATCCTTTTCAATCTCCTCCTTAATTAATTAGATATTCATTTTATTTCAAAAATAATTTTATTTGTTTCACATTCTAAATTTAAACTACATAAATGATGTACCAAAATGTTTAAATTAAGAAACTCGTGCATTGCACAAGGTAAAAACTAGTTGTATAAAACGGTTTTAATTGATGTATGTCTTCTATATTAGGCTAGCAGTATAGGAGTATTAATTACGACGTTGTAGAAGTCAAAAGATTATCATCAATTAATACAATCAAGCAATTATCTTATACTCCATCCGTTTCAAAATAATAAGAACATTTTGACTTTTGACACTATTCACAAATTTCAATTTGACTATAATTTGTAATTTATGAGTAAGGAAAAATATGGTCTTGTTCTTTTTTGATTCGTCCTGATATGTACGTTCAGAATATCAAATTTTTATAACTTTAAAAATACAAAATTAAAGTTATTAACCCTCTATTATATATTTTTTTTTTTGGTTCTACTACGAGGAGTTCCCACCGCCTTCGGTGAGTGGACTAATCTCCCGCGGGAGTTTGCATGGGTACCTCGATGGGGCAGCATCTCTCCCAGTTGACATTTTTTCTATTCCCAAAGACTCGAACCCGAGATCTTGGTTAAGGAGCAAGAGGCCCTTAATCACTCATGCCAACCTCATTTATATTGACAAACATGAAAAGGTAAATTAAACAGAAGAGTTGTTAATTTCGTGGAGTTCCACAAGAGGGGGGGTGAATTGAATTTTGCAGTTTTTATAAAATTATATGCGATAAGGAATAGAAACAGCAAAATAGAGCAAGCACAATTTAGCGTGGAAAACTCTCTAGGCCCAATAGAGAGGAAAAAACCACGGCCCCTTTGGGGACTTAAACACTTCTACTAATTAGGCAAAACAACTCAGTTTCTTTACAAGCCTAATCTACTCGGGCCACAATCCGTAAATCACCTCAGATTACAGATGACTAGGAACAACCCCTCGTTGTTCCCTTCTCCCTATGAAACAATCCCTCAATTGTTCCAACTCACTGATCTCTCTTGAGATCTTTCACTCTTGCTCTAGTAAGCCTGACTCAGGCTTAACATACATCAATTCAACTTTAATGAAATACAGAATAAATAAAAACTTAACGTAAATACGAAAATACAAGACCTGCCAACCAATACTGCTCTAACTGGGAACAGGAACAAACTCTTAAAAATAAAGACTTTAAAGGTGATACCTGAAAGCTCCGGTTAATGATAATGAGTCTGATAAGAAAACTCGAGATGATCTTTTGGTATATTTATAGTGATTCTGTGTTTTACCCTAGAATCCTAGACTCCTAATTCTAATCAAATTAGGACTCTCTTAAAGATAGAATTCTATTAAGAAACTATTTAATCTTTAAACAGGTTTTATACCTATTCGGATTCTACTTACCATATACCTAAAGATTTTAATCCTTCTCGAACTCTTTCCAAAGATTATCTTTAATTGTTACCGAGTTAAATTAATCATATTAAAACTTCTTTTAATACGGATAATCATTTGGTCTTACACCTAGTATATTATGCTAACTCTAAGAACTTAGGTGATGACTCGTTAAGACTACTGTTCCCAGACCTAGCAGTATGATTGATATAATAACCTTGTACCTTTTCGTATTTACCATATACTTCCTAATGCTTCATAGAAGCTTAATTCTTGCAGCTTCACTTGTAGTCCTTGACTTTGTCAACTTGTTTGATTGCTGCTTCACGAATCAATCTGACTTGCTCTCTTTCCTTCAAGGCTTCTTCATTTGTCAATCC
This sequence comes from Spinacia oleracea, assembly GCF_020520425.1. NCBI lineage: Eukaryota > Viridiplantae > Streptophyta > Magnoliopsida > Caryophyllales > Amaranthaceae > Spinacia > Spinacia oleracea. The sequence continues at coordinate 18,417,632 of NC_079488.1, forward strand.
ATATTGAGAGTAGCTCTTTCACTTATAGACCTGTCATACTAGACTGTAGAATGTAAGCACAAATAAGCTTGTCATCATCAAAACTCAGGGGTCAACAAGAGTACTCCGTAGTAACTTTTTGTTTTCAAACTTTTGGGAATTAAAGCCAATTTGGTAATTTGGTTTAAGGATAGATGGAGATTTTGGTTCCTGGTTAATTAATAACTTTAATTTATTCGACAAATAGGGTAACTTATAGTTAAGGAACTTTAGCCTTTGGGAAAAAATTTGTTGCATGATTATCCTTTCTATTGTTACTTTTTAATTGAAGCCTTAATAACATAACATGATGGTTAATCTTTTACGACTACTTATTTCAATTCGATTAACAAAATCTGCTTTCTGTTCTTCACTTCTTTGCAACATTTATAGTGTTATTATTGCAAGCAAAAATTTGTTGCATGACTTAATTTCATGTTTCATCCTTTCGTTTTAAAAATAATATTAATATTTAAATATTGCACAGGGCCCATGATTTACAAGGGTTTATACCATCTCTTCTACCAGTATAATCCATGGGGATCTGTATGGGGCAACATTACTTGGGCTCATTAAGTCTCAAAGGATCTAATTAACTGGAAAGCTCTTGAGCCTGCACTTCATGGGTCCGAGCCCTTTGACATAAATGGGGTATGGTCTGGTTCTTCTACGATCCTACCTGGTGACCGACCTGCTATACTCTATATACAGGCATTACCGCGAACAATGTACAAGTCCAAATTATTGCATTCCCGACCAACTTATCTGACCCGTACCTTCAAGAATGGGTCAAACCTGTCTATAACCCGATCATCACTCCGGGCCCGGAAATGAAAATATCATTATTTCGAGACCCGACCACTGCATGGTGGTCTGGTGGCCATTGGAATATTTTGGTGGGTTCGAGGAGAAAGCATAGGGGGTTAGTATATTTGTATAGGAGTAGGGATTTTAAGAAATGGACCAAGGCTAGACCCCTTACATTCGGTCTCTAAAACGGGTATGTGGGAATGCCCAGATTTTTTCCCGGTTCCAACCCGAGGTAAACATGGGTTGGACACTTCTACTATGGGCTCGAACGTGAAGCATGTGTTAAAGGTTAGCCTTGATGTTACTAGATTTGAGTACTACACTATTGGAAGATTTGATCCTATTAGAAATAGGTATTTTCCAGACAATGCTGAAATTGATGGTTTGAAGGGGTTAAGGTATGATTATGGTAATTTTTATGCCTCAAAAACGTTCTTTGATTCTGAAGGGTCGTAGGATCTTGTGGGGTTGGTCTAACGAATCTTGGACCCCTGACGTGAGTGTCGTTAAAGGTTGGGCTGGAGTTCAGGTAAACTTATATATTTCAGTCACACAAACTAGTTTCCCTAAATTTAACTATATATTGTGTATGTTATATGAATATAGTTTTATTGACAATGTAACATTGTATTAGTCTATACCACGTTTGTTATGGTTGGACCCAAATGGAAAACAATTACTTGATGGCCCGTCGAGGAAGTGGAAAGACTCAGGGCCCGCCTGGATTGGGGGAAATGGGCTGTAACAATTAATGGGATAATAAACATGGGCTTTGTTTTTATGCCTGGATTGGGGTGAATTAATAAGGCCAGAAAAAATTCCCCCCATTATGAGGGTAATGTACTACCCTACCCCCCCTTAGGGTAACTATTCACCTAGTAACTTTTCTCCCAAAATTAAAGCCCAACCATTCATTATCTCTCACATGCGTCACATACTCACATCCTCAATCATTATTCATCCCATTCCTCCATGGAAAAGTTCTTCAAGCTTCATTACCTGACAATCTGACATTCATTCTTCATTCATTATGTTATCAAATTTACTTTAATTTTCAGTTAATTTTACAATACGCTGACTTTCGATTATATACCAATTTTGCTGAAGTTTTTTTACAAAAATAAATCATATTTTCAGGTTTTTTTGCTAGATTTGGAACAAAAACAAAACAAAAAAACACATGAGATTCGATTAAAAGTTCTAAGATCTGTTCTCATATTGTCGCAATGCATGGTTAAAAAAAAAAAAAAATGAAATGCAAATACGCAATTGCTGCTATCTGCATATTGTGTGAAAATTTTCTGAAAAGATGAATGGCAGGGGTATCTATTACCTTCATGCCAATCACAACAAAAATATAAGTTCTGGAAAATTATCCCCCAAATCATTCCAATTGTAATTATTCTTCCCATAAAATGTACACCCCTAATTACTAAACCCAATCCAGGCGGGCCCTCAGGGGTAACAATGTTGAGCTGAAAATCTGAAATATCATCAACTTAAGCCGAAAAATCAATTTGAAATCAAAGGCATAACACCAGCTCAGGTTCGAATCTTAATTAAATCTCTTACGAGTAATATTTGAAATTTTGTAAACTATCATAGGTATCTGGAGCATAACGAAAAAGTAATCATACAAATTTTGAATAAAAGAAGTTTACGAGTGCAGTTCATATTTCTTGGTGTATAGAGGAATTTGCATGAGTTGGCAAAGACAAAAAAGTATTACACTAATCAGATAAAAAGGCTAATCATAGGGATGATCCTACCTCCTTTGTATCGAATACCATCTACGAAGTACTACGTCTTACGTATATGATACAGCAGCAAAGACACGAGTGCGTCGAGGCGGATATCGGGCATGCAACAACAAACACATATCAACTAAAAGACAAATAGCTAAAAGACAAAAAAGGAAGTACCATTCATGTAAAAAAAGTACCATTCTAATACCATTCTGTAAAAAAAAGTACCATTTGTGTTTAGAAAAGTACCATTTAATTTTTTTTTTTGTCATTTTTCCTATTTTGTCTTATGTTCTGATATGTATTTGGACACACATATCAGATATGTGTTTTTACTTCCTCGCAAAGACACGATCTAAATTTTGGGTTTGGTTGCAGGCTGACGTTGAAGTAGTATTTAAGATCCCAAATATAGAAAAGGCTGAGTCATTTGACCCGAAGTGGGTGGATCCCCAAGATTTGTGCATTCAAATGGGTTCAAGTAATCGAGGAGGGGTTGGGCCTTTTGGGCTTCTCGCACTTGCTTCTGATAATATGGAGAGTAAACTGTACTGAAGGTCCCTAAACTTTGCCAAAAGGAGCAGTTAGGTCCCTCAAGTTTCAAAAGGAGCATTTAGGTCCCTCAAAATGGATGGAAAACGCTGCTTTTTGTTTTCCGTCACTAACGTCCGTTAAAATGCATTTAATAATATTAAAAATTATTAAAATAAAAGGAGAATTAATATACACGTAGATTAATGATTGAAAACAGATGATTTTGATGAAAATAAGCGTTTTCCAATTACTTAGCCTTTTCAACTTACTTTTTCAATGTGTACACGTGGAAACCCTTCCAACTTCCCTCGTTTTTTCTGGTTCCTTCCTAATAATGTTTTGGCGGTAATTTTTTACTGTTCCCAACCCTATTTCCCCCCTTTTCACTTCCTATTTATATGGTCCCCCCCCATTTTCACTCTCAGTTGTCTTTTTGCCATTTACTCACTCAAACACTTAAGAGAATTAGAAGTTATTACTCTGAGTTTTCTGCAAAAAAATGGGTTCTTGCGTATCAAACAAAAGGTCTGCTGATTCCAAGTGAGAAGCTCTCACCAGGAAGAGAACAAGAACAAGAATATCCAGATGGGACGAAGGTATTTTCATTCAATTTGTCGGTTTTTTCAATAAATGTTTGCAGTTGAGCCATGATAAATTAGGGCTTTTTTGTTAAGTAACTTTTTCCCAAAATTGGTGCATGCATTATCTTGATTGTGGTGTTTTATATGTTAATTTAAACAATCGTGGGCTGATTTCGCATAATTTATCAATTGAAGTTGGAATTAGGGTTTCGTCCGTTTTTACTTTCCAATATTTAATTCGAATTGATGCTTGCATGTTCTTGAAAATGGTGTTTAATATGTTAAATTATACAATTGTTGCCTAACTTGGAATTAATTTAAACTAGATTTTGTAGTAATTAGGGTTAGGGTTTCACTTACTGTTTTTGATTCACTTAAATAAAAAACAGAGTTTGATTAATTCGAATTGATGCTTGCATTTTCTTGAAAATGGTGTTTCTTTAAACTATTGTTTCTTAATTTAGAAGTATTTTAATCTAGATTCCGTATAATAATTAGGGTTTACTTACTGTTTTATTGACTTTGGCCGTTACTTTGACTTTAGGAGCCCATGCTTTAAGGGAGGCACACCCCCTTTGCCATCATCAAGACATTCTAATCACCCAGATCTTCCCCAGGCTGGACTGGGAGGGGCAGTCTGCTGTGCAGAGTGTGTGCAAGCGGTGGCGTCGGTGGGCCAAGCTGCGGTACCGCCTCCCATACCACTACCCTCAAGGATGCTACCGTGCATGGCTGCGTGAGTGGGTCATCATGGACATCATTGACAATGATGGTCGTGACTTCCACGCCTGGTTGGACAAGGACATGACCGTCTACTTTGACGGCTTCCCCCTCCTTTTCAAGGAAGAGGAGGAGTAGCTGGTGGTGGAGGCCATGCAGGGTGGGTGGTGGTGGAGCTGGTGGTGGCCCCTCTTTTGTCAAGCTTGTGTTGATCCAGCTTGTTTATAGCTTTTTTTATTTTTAATTTTCAAGGACAATTACATTACTACTGTCATTGCAATGTTGGTTTTTGTGGAAGGTGACAAATGTTGGTTTTTGGTATTTGTCACTGCTATGACAGTAGTTTATACTTAACCGTAGGCTTCTCCCTCAATAGTGGATTGAGGTTGTAATGTAAGGGTTGAAGCCTACCCTTTTGTAAATTCAAATGGAATGATCATGATGAATGAATGAAGATAACTGTTTCCTTTTGTTATCTCTTGTGTTGTTATTCAAGCTTTCATTTGGTTTGATTTCTTAAAGTTTTGTTCTTTTAATTGATATTGTTTTAACTTTGATCAGATGATGTTGATGATTTGACTTTGAACCCTTGCATATATGTGCATCATGGTGGTGAATGGGTTGTGCAAGGTGATATGGTTTATAGTGGGGGGAGGGTGGATGTCTTTGATTACATCCATGAGAATGCAGATGGCAAATATGTTAAGGAATTAGTGGATAGTTTAGGTTATAATGATATAGAGAAAGTACATTTCTGGGACCCTAGGAAAGAATTCAAGAATGGGGTTAGGTTTTTAGGTTTTGATAGTAGTACTTGTGACCCTTTCTTAGCTTTACTCTTTGAATACAAAAGCATTCATATATACATTGAGCATAAAATCAAACCCACCTACAACTTTAACCTAAACAGGAGTGCAGGAGGGGGAGGAGGGAGAGGTAGCTTCCTTGAGTTGTTGAATACTGATGTGGTTGACTTAAATTCTGATTATGTGGAACCACCTTTTACAGTACTCCCACCCAAACAAACTGAAACTCAACCTGAAACTCAACCTGAACCTCATATTCAACCTCAAAATGTGCCTCAACCTGAAATTGATTATGATTCAGAGGGTACAGATGAAGATGATGATGAGTTAGCCACTGCTAGGTCTAAGATATCTGATGATATGAGAAGGGAAAAGGCTTATTTTGAGGAGTTAGTAATGCTGAAAAAACTAGCAGAAAGTAAAGTAGAAGGTGGTCTGAATTTGGGGGATGACTTTGATGGATACAGTGACTTAGACAGCCCTAGTGAGTCAGAAGATGAGGATGATGTTGGTTACTTAGTTGCACCACAACACCATAAGAGGGGGAGAGGGAAACAGAAGCAAAACGACACTGAAACTGAAGAGAGGGAAGCCACTTTTTATGTTGGGCAACAGTTTGAGAATCCAAAGACATTTAGGAAAGCAATCATAGATTATTCAATTGATAAAGGAAGAAACATTCCATTTTCTAAAAATGATTCCACTAGGGTTTGTGCAGAGTGTGAGCACAAAGATAAAGGTTGTAAATGGAGAATTTGGGCTTCATGGGAGAGAGGAAGAAGGTCATTTACAGTGAAAACATTTGTCAGTGAGCACACTTGTGGTAGGACACCTATCATTAAGAAGATGACTTCACATTGGATTGCAGAACACTACCAGAATATGTTTAAGGTTAACCCTTACATGAGAGTGCAAGATATTCAGGAAACCATTTGGTTAGAAAAGGGTATAAGGGTGAGCAAAGACAAGGCTGCCAGGGCTAGGAAAAGGGGTCAAGCACTCATTGTTGGTGAATACAAAGAGCAGTATGCATTACTCCCAAGGTATGCAGCTGAGATACTAAGAAGCAATCCAGGGAACACAGTGAAGTTGAAGTTGGATGCAAATGTGTTTGACAGACTGTATTTGTGTTTTGAGGCACTTAGGAAAGGGTTCTTGGCAGGATGCAGACCTTTCATATCACTTGATGGATTTTTCTTAAAGGGACCATTTGGGGGTCAATTGTTAGTAGCAGTAGGGAGGGATGGAAACAATCAAATGTTCCCTTTGGCTTGGGCTGTTTGTGAGGTTGAGAGCACTGACACATGGAGTTGGTTTCTAGAACTTCTAGCTACTGATTTAGGCACTAGTGAAGGAGCAGGGTACACTTTCATGTCTGACCAACAAAAGGGTTTACTTGCTGCTGTGTCAAATGTGTTTCCACAAGCTGAAAGTAGGGTGTGTGCAAGGCATGTGTACTGTAACTTTAGGGGAGTGTTTGGAGGTGGTTTATAGTACAGAAAACAATTTTGGACTATTGCAAAAAGCAACACAGTAAATCACTTCAATGAAAACATTGAAGTAATGAGGGGTATTTCACATGAAGCTGCTGAAGACCTACTGAAAAGGAACTACAAGAAATGGTGTAGGGCATTCTACACTCCATTATCTTGTTGTGACAGTGTAGACAACAACATGAGTGAGGTGTTTAATGCATACATCTTGAGTGCAAGGCACAAGCCTATTATTACCATGTTGGAAGATATCAGAGAGGGTTTGATGGAAAGACTGCATAAGAAAAGAGATTTCATTGGGAAAAAGGAGATAATGTTGTGTCCTAGGATCCAAATTCAGTTAGAGAAACACAAAATTTGGGCTAGGGGTTGGAATGCATACTGGGATGGTGGGTTTTGCTATGGAGTAAGAGAAGGTGCAACACAGGTTAAGTATGTGGTGGATCTGAACCAACATACTTGCAGTTGCAATGCATGGCAGGTGAGTGGGATTCCATGCAAACATGCAATTGTTGCTATATGGAATAAAGTAGACCACCCAGAACAATATGTCAATGCATATTTCTGCAAACAGACCTACATGAAGGCATATGAATTTTTGTTAGAGCCTTTAAATGGTCCTCAAGAGTGGCCTACTTCTGATAGCATTGTTGTGGCTCCAAAGGTGAAAAAGGTCAATGGAAGACCTAAAACAAAGAGGAGATATGGTGTTGGAGAGGTAACTGCATCTGGTAAGCTGAAGAGAACAGGTTGTTCTATGAAATGCAGCTTATGTGGTGTGATAGGCCACAACAAAAGGGGTTGCAAGAATGCCCCTAAGCAACAACAACACAGCAACAATCATGCTACTGCAGAGCAGACCACACCACAGCAACAACACCCAAGAACCAGTTCAGCTATACCAATGCACAATAGGGGTGTGGGTATTTATACCTACCCAAATGGGTATCAAAGAATAGCTACTGTAAGTCATTCAATATACTCAAATTCTTTCTTACATGTTACTTTACTGTACTGAAGCTAACTTGTTCCTAATTTGTTTTAATTAATGCAGCCTATATCACAACACTTCCCCACACCACAGAGGCAAAGACCTGCTACAGCTTTCTATTCTGATCATGGGGGTGAGCAAACCATCTACTCCTTCCCTGCACATGACTTCCCATTGTCACAGACTCAACCAAGTCAAGGACACACAATATCAAGCCAAGCATTGCAGGATCTTGCAATGGCTAGAAGATTAGAAAAAAGACCATGAGGTTAGATTTTATTGAATTTAAAGTCTTCATTACATTTCATTAGTGCAGATCATTACATTTTACCTACCCACTTAACCCACTTAACTTAAAACAAACCAGATAAAAAAAAACAGAACCACTAGGATTACAACCCACACTTCACATTTCACACTAATAGGTCTTCTCATCTTGCTCATCACATAGTCTGCCTCCCTCTTCCTTGCATAATTGTTAGCTTCACTAAGTTTTGTCCTAAAACTATCAACTTCAGCAGCAAGGCTTTGTTTATCTTGCATTAACCCTAGTATGACAATTGTTTGCCAAGTTGTTGGTTCTTGTTCATCAATCCATCTAAAAAAAATGCAACCCCTTCTGTTTGTTTCAACATCATAATCTGGACAAGCAATGAACCTCCTTCCAGGATTTTCTTTTGTCCATGCCTTTTGAATGGATACTGTGAATCCACAGTAGCACCTCTTAGGAGGAGTACACTTTTTCTTCCCTTTAAATAAGTACATTATTTCTTTTATAGCCTTTATTTATTTATTGATTAATTATTTATATTTTTTCTATCGAAAGCTCTTCAACGGAGAAGGTATTATACAGACCAATATTTGGTGGTTTTGTAGACGTAGATTTGAGTGCTGATAAGAAAATCTCTCTTAGAACTTTGGTAAGTATCCTTGTACCCTTGACTCTTGAGTGGTTATATATATATATATATATATATATATATATATATATATATATATATATATATATATTAGTGTATGTACGAGTTATGTGAAACTTCTTAAGACAGTCTTTATGATGTAATACGGGTGATGTTATGCAGATTGATCACTCCATCTTGGATAGTTTCGGAGATGTAGGTAAAACATGCATAGTGTCAAGGACTCAAGGGTTTATGCAAACATAGCAATCATGAACAAGGCCCACTTACATGTCTTTATCAACGGTTCAGAAGCCGTGATCGTGGAACATCTGAATGCCGCGTATGAACAATTAGGTCCTTTTAATTTCTTCCCCTTAGAAAGGTTGGGGCCTGAAAAGTACAAATTGGTGTTATTTTAATGCAAATTAAATTAGTATCTTGGATCATGATTCATGGTGTGTTAGTTTTAGGTTGAGTAGGTTAGGTTGAATGGCTTATATTTGTCATTAGTGGTTGATTACTTGATTAGGATAGGAGTGTAATATTTCTCTCTTAATCGATAATACTAGGCATGACTATATGTGAAGTAGCTAGATTTTGGATATTCAATTATTGTTGAATGAAGCTATTTCTATATTTCTAATCCTAGTGTTGAAACACCTATACAGTAAAGTCTAAACTGACTTGGATTTCATAAGATTAACACCTATACATTAAAGTCTGAGGAACCTTCTATATTACTTAAGCATTTCTTCTGTACGGTGAGAATTTATCAGTGTTCATTTACAGTAATATTTTGAAAAAGCGGCTATACTAATCAGGATATCTTCTTCTAGCTGCTTTATTACAGCAGGGAACTAGCTTGAGATCGAGTTTTTGCAGAACTTCTCCCTTTGTTTGGTTGTCTTAAATCTTAATCTGTGCAAAACACAGGTGTGTAGAAAAATCGAATGCAGAAGTTGGGGGAGAAGATATGTGTGGCTTGGGAGGCACTTGTAGTGACTCAAGAGGACCTTCCAACATTTCTAAAACTCTGTTCATAGGTGGTCGATTCGAGGGATATGATTGTATACACCATAATCCCACCAAAATCATCTTTCTTCTTATTTCCTTCTCTTCATCATCCTTCCCATGAACTTCAATGTCATTTTGAAGCTCATCTTCAACCTCGAGCTGACTATATATCCATTCAGGAAAGTACACTTCACTGCTTCCCTGAGCTTCAGAAACTATGCTGTTTCTGCCACATACCATATCCAACACCATCATTCCATAGCTATAAACATCTGATTTATGAGAAACTCCTCCAAAATTTCTGCAGAAAACTTCTGGAGCAATATACCCAATTGTTCCTCTTGCTCCTGACATTGATATCAAACTTTCCTTTGGATTTGGTGGATACAATCTAGCCATGCCGAAATCTGAAATCTTTGGACGGAGTTCTTCATCGAGAAGAATATTATGAGGCTTGATATCAAAGTGTAGAATTCGCGTATTACAACCTCTATGCAAGTAATCAAGTCCCTTAGCAATACCAACTGCAATGCTGAACAATGTCTCTGATGTCAATGAATGATGATCAGTTTCTGCAGTAAATATGAACTTTTCAAGAGATCCGTTGGGGAAGAACTCGAAGATAAGAGCTCGTTTGTTTCTGTATGGGGTCATATCCGGCAAGGGCAGAACACTATTGGCAGAGCAAACTCTGACACCCAGGACACACCCAAGCCAAAGAAAGACTCTAAGTTCTAAACCAAGCATACGCGATCCAGGCAGATCAAACCCCCCCAGATCATGTATAAAGACACAGAGCAGAGCTAGACAAAGTCGCATCAGTCCAAGAAGGGACCTGCAGGCTAAACGACAACGACAAGGAATAAAGTACATCGCCGTCATACACGTGGCGGCATCCAAATAGGCCAAAGTACAGAATAGTACGCCTATAAATAGCAACCACATCATTCATGATGGGACACATTCTTACACACGGTACTTGCTCCACCTTCTCTCTATATTCCCTCTCTAAAGACTTCTTATCTATTTGCTGACTTAGGCATCGGAGGGGGTTTCCTCGGTTAAACCCCCGAGGTTAGCTCACGTTTGCTCTGCTTGACAGGGCCAAGGTGCTTCGGAACGTCCTCCCAGTTCCATACTCGGAACAAGTGGCGCTAGAAGGAGGGGACTTCCCAGACCTTTCTTCTAAAAGACCTACCCTCTCATGCAATGACTGAGTCAAGCGAACCGATAATCCAGCAGATAGAACCACCCACCTCAAAAAACAACTAGAGAACCACAAATGTACCCTTGTTCGGCATGCCTCAGAGTCTTGGTCCGCCAAGAGAGACACCACAACCCAGAGCTATGGCAACCCCTAGCCAGGGCCAGGGTATCCCAATTCCAACCAGTGCCTCACTAGCACGATTGGGGGCACAGTTCTCACCCGACCAGATGCGCACAGCCATAGAAGTCCTGACCTTCCTTGCTCAAACAACACCACGAGCCCAGGTCATGAGGACAGCCCCAGAGGTTGAGGTTGAGCAGAGGAGAAAACGTCCCAGACCCCAAAACAGTCCGAACGTCTGGAGGAGGAATCTGCAGCAGGAGATGGAAGGGGCTGACAGCCAAGAATATGAGGCAGAAAGTATCACGCCAAGCAGAGCTCAACCCAGAGCAAGGACCGAACAAGCACCCAGTCAGAGGCACCACTCCGGGTCAGGTATGCCAAATCCCACCCGAGCAATAGTTAAGCCTGATAATTCCCCCTTCTGTGATGAGATACTCTCGGAAAAAATGGAAAAGATAAAAATGCCCACCTGCAAATATTCCGGAAAGTCAGACCCAACGAATCACCTCTCTGCCTTTGGGGGACACATGATGCTATATACCAACACAGACTCTGTGTGGTGTAAGGTCTTCCCTTCCACTCTGGAGGGGATAGCACAGAGCTGGTTTGGTAAAATACCCAAAGGCACCATAACCTCTTTCCGGCAGTTAGCTATCTTGTTTCGCACCCAATATGTGGCAAACATTGCCAGAGAAAGGATGACAGGGGAGCTGATGTCAGTCATCCAAGGACCTCAGGAATCTCTGAGGGAGTACATATCCAGATTTAATATGGAGGCATCGAATATACCCAAGTTACAGCAAGAGGTAGCCGTCCTGGCTATGATGACTGGTCTGCGGGATGGAGAATTCAAGAGCTATCTGGGCAGAAAGTCATTCACAACCCTGGCAGAGGTGCTGGGGAAGGCAAATGAATTTATAAAAAGTGAAGAGATTGGCAGAGCAACCTCACGACGATATGTGGCAAGTGAGAACAATTACGGTAGTTAGAGCAAGAAAGAGCCATACAAAAAAGAGTACCCAGACAAAAGAGAAAATCAGCAGCCCAGAAAGGATTGGCACGGGCAGGTCAGAGGAAGAGGTAGTGAGTTTAAAACTGAAAAGCGAGGCAAATTCAGCGAATACACTCCTTTGGTTGCATCCAGAACCCAGATTTTTGCTATCAGCAAGGAGGATGAGAAATGGCAGAGACCACCGAAAATGTGCAACAAATACAGGGACACGAAGAAGTACTGTGATTTTCACAAGGATCATGGTCATCTCACAGAGGAGTGCACTCACTTGAAAGATAACATTGAGGACCTGATCCGAAGGGGGTACCTAACACAATTTAAGGCAAAAAGCTCGTATAGCAGGACCTACAAAAACAGGGATGATGATGGTCGATTTGATAACAGAAAGACAGAGCAAAAGCAGAACCACCCAGCAGATCAGAAGAGGTCGAATGACATACTGGTCATAACAGGAGGACCAGTTTACGCTGGTACTACAGCCAGCGGTGCTAAGGCCAGTGTGAGCGAATTTAAACACTAGGTTAATTACCATAACTCAGGAAAATGGCCTGCCCCTCCAAAAATCCCACAGTGCACCTTTACGGAAGATGATTGTAAGGGCATAATTTATCCCCATGATGACCCAATGGTGTTAGCTCTGGATGTGGCTAACAGAAAAATCCATCGAATCCTGATAGACGGAGGCAGCTCTGCAAACATTCTATTCTGGCCAGCTTTCCAAGAGCTGCAGATCGAAGAAAAACATGTAAAACCAGTTAACTACCCAGTAATTGGCTTCACAGGGGCAACGGTAATACCAGAAGGAATAGTCAGCTTACCTGTCCAAATTGGGCAGGGGAAAGATATCAAGGATGTCATGGTTGATTTCATGATAGTGAAAGTACCTGCAGCATACAACGCCATTCTGGGCAGACCATTTATCCATGATGCAGGAGCAGTGGTGTCTACTTATCACCTCACCATGATGTACACAACGAATGATAACAGATCAGCTAAGGTCAAGGGAAACCAAGAGCAGGCCAAGAGATGCTACCACACAGCCCTGAAACAGCCACCCAGACCCCCACCCCTGGCAGAGGCAGACATTCCCTTGTCCAGAAAGAGAAAGAGGGCAGAGCGTAAAAAGGACGCACTACTGGACATGGAAAATTTTGAGCATCGTGAAGAAGGACTATTAAAGCCAGCCCCAGCAGAAGAAACAGAGGAGATAGAACTGGAAGAAGGAGTAGAGGACAGAACAGTCCGAATTGGCACAGATATAGACCTTTCCCTGAGGGTAAATATCATCGATCTGTTGCGAGAGCACGCGGACATATTTGCTTTCTCTGCTGACGAAATGCCAGGGATTGATCCCAGCGTCATGGTCCACAGGTTGAATGTTAACAGAGAAGTCAGGCCAGTAAAACAGAAGAAAAGAACTTTTTCGACAGAGAAAAATGTAGCCATCCAGGAAGAGATTAGCAAACTGTTAGCAGCCAAATTCATAGAAGAATGTGACTACCCAGAATGGTTGGCTAACGTTGTGATGGTAAAGAAAGCGAATGGTCAGTGGAGGATGTGCGTAGACTTTACAGACCTAAACAGGGCTTGTCCGAAGGATTGTTACCCGCTACCCAGGATAGATCAACTGGTGGATTCCACCAGCGGGCATGCCCTGCTGAGTTTCATGGATGCCTTTTCGGGCTATCACCAGATCAGTTTGCTAGAATCAGACCGGAAAAAAGCCGCCTTCATTACAGACGCTGGAGTTTACAACTACAGGGCTATGCCGTTTGGTCTAAAGAATGCAGGGGCCACATACCAGAAACTGGTAGACAAAATATTCGCAGGACAAAAAGGCCGAAACGTGGAGGTGTATGTAGATGACTCCATAGTCAAGAGAAAAAAGGAGGTTGATCACATTGAGGATCTGAAGGAAACCTTTGCAACATTGAGGCAATTTGGTATGAAGTTAAACCCAAAAAAATGCGTGTTCGGTGTTAAGTCCGGAAAATTTTTGGGGTTCCTGGTCAGTGAAAGAGGAATTGATGCCAATCCAGAAAAAGTAGAGGCCATACTCAACCTACCAGAACCAAAAAACATACGAGACATCCAGAGGTTGACTGGGAAAATGGCAGCACTCACCAGGTTCATCAGCAAGTCCGCGGATAAGTCTCTTCCCTTTTTCCAGGTGCTAAAGGGAAACAAAACGTTTAAATGGGGAGAAGAGCAAGAGAAAGCATTCAAGGAGGTGAAGAACCACTTGAAAAGCCTCCCAACCATAGCCAGACCAGAAGTGGGGGACATATTGCAGCTATACATCTCTGCCTCCAAGAAAACTGTAGCAGCAGCTCTGGTAGTCGAGAAGGATAAAATCCAGCAGCCAGTCTACTTTGTCAGCCACATCCTCAACCCCGCAGAACAGAGGTACCCCCTGATTGAAAAAATGGCCTTTGCCATCATGATAGCTGCCAGGAAATTGAAACCATACTTTGATGCACATAAAGTGCAAGTGTTAACTAATCAACCTTTAGAGAAGTCATTGCAAAGGTTAGATACTTCTGGTAGACTCCTGAAATGGGCGGTGGAACTCTCGGAATATGACATCGAGTACAAACCAAGAACCGCCATAAAAGCACAGGCACTGGCAGATTTCATAGCAGAGGCATCATACGAGGAAGAGGAAGAGCCATTGGGGACTTGGCAGATCTCGGTAGACGGCTCCGCTGCAGTCACAGGGTCGGGTGCAGGTATCATAATGGTATCACCAGAAGGCAACGTTTTTTCGAATATGCTATAAAATTCAAATTCAAAGCTTCAAATAACGAAGCAGAGATTGAGGCGGCAATCGCAGGAATCCAGATGTGTAAAGCAGCAGATGCTAAAAAAATAGTGCTCAAAACCGATTCACAGCTGGTGGCCAGCCAATATAGAGGTGAATATGAAGCCAGAGAACCGTCTATGCAGAGGTACTTGGCCTTGATGAAAGAAGCAGTAGCCCAGCTAGAAAGCTTTGAGATTCAATTGGTTCCCAGGGCAGAGAACAGTCAAGCAGACGCCTTATCCAAATTAGCAAGTTCGACGTTACAGGACTTGGAAAGAACAGTGATGGTAGAGGTCCAGGAAGAAAAGAGCATTGACAAAAAGCCTGCAGTTAACTTCATTGACACTGAGCCACAGTGGTATGACAGTATAGTCTCATACAAGCTGGGAAGGGGCTTTCCCACAGCAGAGCAAGAGCAGAAAAAAGTAAAACGAAACGAGCATTGGTTCGTCATTTACCAGGGTAAACTGTACAAGAAATCCTTTTCCTTGCCTCTGCTGAGATGTGTATCAACAGAGGAGTCGCAACGAGTCATTGAGGAAATACACGAGGGAATATGTGGAAATCACATAGGTGGCAGGACATTAGCCTTGAAAGCTCTCAGAGCAGGATATTATTGGCCAACCATGGTAAGTGATTCTCAAGCATATGTTAAAAAGTGCGACAAGTGCCAGAAATTCGCCCCAGTGATCAACCAGCCCTCTAATGACTTACAGCCAATCATCAACCCTATACCATTCGCCCAGTGGGAATGGATATTCTGGGACCATTCACAGCAGCAAGCGGGGGAAGAAAATTTCTGATCGTGGCAGTTGACTATTTTACTAAGTGGATTGAGGCAGAGCCCACTAAAAGCATAACAGCCAAGCGGATGAAGGACTTCATCTGGAAGAACATTGTGACAAGGTTCGGCATCCCAGAAAGTTTAGTCTTCGATCATGGAACACAGTTCGACTGCACTCCTATAAAGGATTACTGCGCTGAACTAAGAATAAAATTCGCATACGCATCTGTATGCCATCCCCAGAGCAATGGTCAGGCAGAGGCAGCAAATAAACAAATCCTGGGAGCACTGCGAAAGAAGATAGAAGATTTTAAGGGTGCATGGGCCGACCTCATTCCAGAGATCTTGTGGTCCAACAAGACCACTGAGAAAGAAGCAACAGGGGAAAGTCCTTACAAACTAGCTTTTGGGGCTGAGGCGGTCCTACCTGTCGAAGTGGGTCTACCTAGCTTTAGAGTGCAGTACTATGAGGAAAGCACTAATGAGCAGCGTATGAGGAAAGCATTAGATCTCTTACCAGAGGTCAGGCTTCAAGCAGAGCTCAGGTTGGCAGCAAACAAAGAAAAAATGAGCAGGGCATATAACAAGAGGGTAAAGCACAGACCTATGCAAGTGGGGGATCTGGTCCTCAGAAGAACAGCTGCCACTGGAAAGGGAAAGACAGAAGGAAAATTCACTACCAACTGGGAAGGACCTTACCAGATCACAAAAGAAGTAGCCCCAGGCTCGTACCATCTAATGACGATGGAAGGATGAGAATTGAAGAACAGCTAGAATGCCAACATGCTAAAGAAATACTATGTATAGACACAAGAAATTAATACTATAACAAGGCAATAGAAGCCAGAGTAGTTCTTTACTTTTGTAATTTTCCACGCTTACAAACATAGTAAAAATTGGCCCAGCTACCTTCGATGGGAAGAAAACGCGTCAGGTCTCTCAGAAAAGTAAAAGGTGAATGGCTAAAGCTCGTACAGAGAAAAAACGCTACCCACAAATAACTTGGTCTGATCAACCAAGTTATTGGATGAGTTTTTCTCAACGAGATTTAGGCGAAAATACTTCTTGAGTTTTGTCCTGGCCAAAGCCAGGACAATTCAATGATGCGCAGCCCAAAGTAGGCTGGAGTAAATACGAAAACACTTCTTGAGTTTTGCCCTGGCCAAAGCCAGGACAATTCAATGATGCGCAGCCCAACGTAGGCTGGAGTAAAAACGAAAATACTTCTCGAGTCTTGTCCTGGCCGAAGCCAGGACAATTCAACAATACGCAGTCCAAAACAGGTTGAAGTGAACATAAAAATACTTCTTGAGTTTTGCCCTGGCCAAAGCCAGAGCAATTTAACAAAACGCAGTCCAAAATGGGTTGGAAGAAAATACGGCAATACTCCATAAGCAGTAACACCTCATAAGCTTGGATAAGGCAAGAGCCAAAGTGAAAGTGGCAGTGCGCAGCCTAGAATAGGCCAGAACAATCAAACATTCAAAGCAGGTCAAAAGGAAATATGGGGGAAGCAAAACAATAAAAACATAGCAAGTAGAAAAACAAGGTAAAACGCAACATAAGCACGACGAGCTAACAAACAATAGGACCGGCGGCTATACCTCAAAAACTTATGCAATGTACAGCCTTACAAAATGGCCACTGTCGATCAAAACTAAAAACGATAAATAGTATTTCCCAGAACAAATTTTTACTCTCCACGCAGGGAGGACAAAACAACTAAGAGAAACAAACTATGCATTGGCTGAGGTAGTGCAAGATGAACATGGGGACAGCCGCCTGTGCCATTATTGCCCAGCATTATCTTCAGCATCAGACAGAGGCAACTCCCCAGGGTGGGCATTTTCAACACAATGATCAGGTACCCCATCATCCTCTGGCACCATACCGCCCGCAGCCAAAGACGTTTGCTCGGCCTCCCTCTTCTTTCTCAGAAGTTCAACATGGAGCCCAGCCAACCAAGCAGCTTCGATAGGAGACCAGTCAAGATCAGGATGCTTCTCTTGCACTATTAGCGAAGCAGCCTTCCAACCGCCATCATAGCTCTGAGTGCGTAGAGCATATTGCTCATCTGACCGACGGAAGTCGCGAACGGCAGCCGCAAGTTGATCTTCAATGGAGTTCTGCAGTTGGGCCATTTCATTGTCATGAGTCTGCTCAACAAGGAGGAAGTCCTGCTGGAGAGTTTCAACTTTTTGCCGTTCAACAACCAGATCAATTTGGATCTGGGAAAAGCCACTCTGCAACTGGTCACGCTCTTCGGTAACAAGCTTCAACTGATCATTGGCTGAAGTTAGACAAGTCGAAGACACCTTCAGATCTTCTGGGCCTCTATATGGGCAGCACTAGCAGCAAGTCGCTTTTGGTAGACTATGAAAACCTCTGTCAACTCACGCACAGCGTTCCCACACTAATGGACATACCAACAAAAAAAAAAAGAGGGGGAAAATAAACATTATGAGCAAGAATGTAACAAGTTCACATGCCAAAGGAAAAGAAAAGTAAGCCAAGTATACCTCCATGACTTTCTGGCATGGATTCGCACCAGGGGTATACAAACGCTCCTTAGGCAGGTCACTAGGCAACTGCAGGCCTCTCAGCATCCTCAGGGAAAGTGTACCGCCTTTCTTGGGATAATTCCCATATAAACTATCTGATTCCGATACGTCCCAGCGCGGAGCAAAAGTACGATCTTCAGCGGAGGGACCAGAGAAAATAGCAGCCAGTTCAGGATCGGCCTGGGGATGAATGTCAAGATACTCTTTTTCAACAAACTCCCTATGTCGACCACTGATATGCAGGTCAAGGTCATCAGTAGCAAGATCGTTCCCCTGAAGCTCCTGCTCTAAAAACTGCCGAAGAGAATTCCCAGAGGTGTTACTACGGTTCGGGCCAGCCACAGAAGGAGAAGCTCGAGGCAGCTCAGCCTCATTTTCAATCCTGGGTTGTTTTCCAGGACGCTGCACAAATGGTTGCTCAGCTTCGATGTGCACAGGATCAGACGCAGAGCCAGAGCGACCAGGCTGGTCGCACACCTCTTCAGCTACCTCCCCAAAATCATGACCCACAGCCTCTGTCGGAGCTCCTAGTCCGGCCTCAAAATCAGCTCGGTCACGACGAGAGCCAGACAGAGCCCCCCGACTGGAGATACCGCGAGAAGTCTGCCCCCGACGACCAGAAGTGCTCACAGAGCTGGTGGGCACAGAGGAAACGATTCGGGACACCCTAGAAACGGTGCCAGAACCGCCACCCCGACTAGATTGGCGTGTAGAACTTCTTCGGCTACCCTCTATCTGGTCAGCCAGGATTTGATACCCATTCGAAGCAGGATCAGGGGGGGCAGCGCAAATAAAAGAACCATCAGCTCGAACACCCAATTCCTTAAGGTTCAAAAACTGACGACCTGGGAGCATAAAAAAAATATATATATATAAAAAAAAAAAAAAGCGAGAGGTTAAAAAACACAAAGGATAAGAAGTAATAAACAAAAAAAAAATAATAATAAAAAGAAGAGAGAAAACAGATCTAACCTTGAGGGTGGGTAGAACAGAGAAACATAGCGGACAACACATCGTTCATTCCGCAAAACGTAACTTGAGTGCGGGAGCCACACTCGGGGCAACCGCCCAACCTCCTTACCAGAAGTATTGAACTTCGGTTCAGATGCAAAATGCTCAAAAGCCCTCTCCTCCAGAGCAGCACCATCTGTAATCTCAACTCCCCCCAACCGAGTTCGGGGCCGGACAAACCCCTGGGCAACAGGAAAGTCGGCTGGAACAGAAAGCCAATAGAACCTGTCCTTCCACTCTTTTTGGCCAGTGGGCATGCCGTGACAGGTCAATCTCCCACGATTACAATAAACAGAAAACCAACCAATCTTGTTACCAGTACCACTGTTACGCAGATGATGTACTCGCTTGCACAGAGAAAGCGTCTCGGGAAAGCCCAAGAATCGACAGACCCAAATGTAGCTGATCAACGTCCTTACAGCAAAAGGATGCAGTTGGGCCAAACAAACATTAAAAGCACGAAGAATCTTCACTAATGTAGGATCCAGAGGAAAGCGCAAGCCAAAATCCAAGCTGTACGCATAAACACCTATGCACCCATCAGGAGGATGAGTGATTCGGGCATCATCAGCAGGCACTATGAGCTGGTAACCATCAGGCAGGCCATAGAAATCTTTCCCGACAACAGCATGATTCTCTTTCCGAGCATCATCGGTCCACTTGGTGTTCAACTTCGCGTGCAACGGACCAAAGGCAACTGCCTCAGACAAGAAAGGCGAGGAGTCCCCAGGGACAATGTCCTCCTCTACATAGTTGGGAAAAGGCCTTGACGCATTTATCTGAGCCAGAATATCCCCACCATCACCTTGCCCATCCACAGAGATAGTAACATGATTTGCCATCATGGAGCGAAAAATAGATTCTCGACGTCTGTAAACACGCAAAGACAGGTCAGACTCGTTAGCCCCAGCAAGTTGCTCAAAATCGTCCAGCCAGGCCTTTTCAGTCAGAGGCTGAACATCAAGCCCTGGGGGGGGCATCAGAGGGCGGGTTTATCCTAACGATCCGGGAAAGATAGTCATGGCGCATTTCCCTAAGAGTTTGACGGAAAGAAGGAGACAGGTCAGCTGTAGAGGTGGTACACCCAGGACCACTCGCATCTGGGGAAAGAGATTTTTCCCTAGGAGACTCGTCGTCAGAAGAAATAGGGATTGCAACGGGCACAGAACGGGACAATACATCATGCATAGACTTAGTTCTGTGCTCAGCAAAGGCCTGGGTCTCCTCGTCAGAAGACAAAGAGACAGAAGAAGGGGAAGAGGTGACATAAGAGACAGAAGAAACGCTTTGTGTTTCCGAAATACTAAGGTTTTGGCTATCAGACGCATCAGACATAGTGAGCTGGAGGCCATCAAGAAAGAAAAAGGATACCAAGGTAAATATACATATATATAAAAAAAAAAAAAAAAAAAAAAAAGGGGGGAAAATGAAAGAACCTAAGCTACTCAACAATGGCGGAAGCTCAACCACTCAACAATGGTGAAAAACCAGTAATCGAAACCAAAAATCTCCAGAAATATTAAATCCACGCAAGCAACAAACGGAAACTGCAAAAGAGATTTGAAAAACACCAAAAGATAGTAACTTACCGGAAAAAGAGAACAGGGTCAGAATCAGAAGGAACACAGCAACCGGAAACCTCCCTTCGCGAAATGGAAAAGAAAAACAAGGAGAACGAACGGCCACCGCAAGCAACAGAAACACCAACAATCGACCAAAAAGGCGATGAAAAACACGAAAATGAGCAAAAGATCAAATTTTGGGAAGCTTTTTTGCAGTTAGTAAGCAACGAAAAGCGGGAACACTCGAAAACTCTCTTCAGAAACACCAAGGAGAGAGAAAGTAAAAAACGAAAATGAAAGGAAGAAGAAGAAGTTACCTTTTTATAAAAAAAAGAACGGTTGAGATTCGGGCAACGATACAACTACATAAGCAGGATGTAGGACACGTGTAAACCCCAATTCGACCAAACTCAAACCTGACGAAGGACGGCCCAGATTGAGCGACGATTCCAGTTGACTATTCAGATGGATGACACGTGGCACAAGGAAATGCCGGTTAAAATCCACAAAGATCTTTTACCATTCCACCCCAGAAAAAGCCCGCCCAAAATTCTACACTAATAAAAAAAAAAAAAAAAAAAAAGAAAAAGGGCCAGGGCAAGAGCAAAAGGCCAATAAAGCAAACATTACAGCCCCAAGAGGGCCGGGGCAAGAGCAGAAGAGCAGACCTGACTTAAAACGTCAGATCTACTCTTGAGGGACTAGTTGTACTGGGTCATATCCGGCAAGAGCAGAAGAGCAGACCTGACTTAAAACGTCAGATCTACTCTTGAGGGACTAGTTGTACGGGGTCATATCCGGCAAGAGCAGAAGAGCAGACCTGACTTAAAACGTCAGATCTACTCTTGAGGGACTAGTTGTACGGGGTCATATCCGGCAAGGGCAGAACACTATTGGCAGAGCAAACTCTGACACCCAGGACACACCCAAGCCAAAGAAAGACTCTAAGTTCTAAACCAAGCATACGCGATCCAGGCAGATCAAACCCCCCAGATCATGTATAAAGACATAGAGCAGAGCTAGACAAAGCCGCATCAGTCCAAGAAGGGACCTGCAGGCTAAACGACAACGACAAGGAATAAAGTACATCGCCGTCATACACGTGGCGGCATCCAAATAGGCCAAAGTACAGAATAGTACGCCTATAAATAGCAACCACATCATTCATGATGGGACACATTCTTACACACGGTACTTGCTCCACCTTCTCTCTATATTCCCTCTCTAAAGACTTCTTGTCTATTTGCTGACTTAGGCATCGGAGGGGGTTTCCTCGGTTAAACCCCCGAGGTTAGCTCACGTTTGCTCTGCTTGACAGGGCCAAGGTGCTTCGGAACGTCCTCCCAGTTCCATACTCGGAACAGTTTCCTTCAAAATAGAACCCTAAAAGGGTTACAACATTGACATGGTTAGTCCTGCCCATGCTTACAACCTCGTTGATGAAATCATCTCCATTTCCTTTCATCTTCTTCAACTTTTTTACTGCTATAAAACGGCTATTATCAGGCAACTTTCCTTTGTAAACTGCACCAAAGCCTCCTTCACCAAGTTTCTCTCCGAAGTTGTTGGTCATTCTCCTTATCTCTGCGTATGTGTATCTTTTTGGCGCAAGAGATCCATAGCTTTTCAGAAAAGCTTCCACATTTTGGTTCATCATAGTCCCTTTAGTCCATAGAAGTGAAAACTTCCTGTTCCTTGGCCTTTTTTTTGCACATATAATGATGACAAAAGCAATCAAAATCATAGCTCCTCCCAATGTTGCAACTGTAAAAAAAAAAAATACAATTACTGGTTAGCAGAGATAGATTAATGTCACTAATTTTCCCTCTATATAGAAACAATTACAAACAAAACTCAAATTATTACAAAAAATTAACAAGCCATGATGTATATTTGAGGGATTTAATTTTTTGGTGGAAAAAATTTCAACAACTGTGTCTGACAATTTGACATCAGAATACAATACAGTAGACAAATATTGGTATTTACCAAATTCGGAATAATGGAAGTCATGATAAGTAATTATTCCGAGTTTTCACACCAATATATCTTATAAACTAATTTGCAATTTGCAATTTGCAATTTCCAGGGTAGATATTACACTGCCAACAACGGAGTTTAAATGAATTCAGTTGATTACCTGGAAAAAGAATAACTCCTGACTTGTTCTTATCTGCAAGGAAACAAAGAACGGCTAGTTTCAATAAATTGGAACATGAAAACACTTACACATCAACAAACTGAAAGAATATCAAGCACTTTAATCTGTAATGTTCTTCATGCTAATTTATAGATTCCATCAAATTATTTATTTTCCTAGATAGAGAAGAGACACTTACTATTTAATAAAGGTTGAACAACACAATAAAGACTATGAGTTCTATCAGGACAGTAACAATTGAATTGAACCTTTTTGGCATCAAATCCACACCGCCCCCCAGTTTGTACACAGTCTGTGCAATAATAAGCTGTCCAGTTAAGTATGAACCCCTTTCCCAATGTATCAATGATTCTACCACCACGACTCGAACCCTCATCATTGTACGGCACTGCAATAGCCACTCCATTACAGTTCTTTGTCAAATAATCCAGTCTTGAGTCATTCCTATACACGGCTATACCTCCGCATTTCACTCTATTCTCCCTATATTCTCCCTCAACCATTCCTGAGCAATTCGGAAACACGAACATATCATCATGATTCGATGCATAGTTGATCAAATTGCTCTCAAAAGTCAGATTCTTCATTGAATCCAAACAACCATTCCCACCAGTCAAAGCAGAGTTTACGACTTGAAACTGCTCTCTTTCATAGGAAATGTTTCTTATTACATACGTGTCCCTTGATATATTGAACAAAACAAGTCCATCATTCCTGCAGTATACCTCAAAACCAGGATACCCACAATATGATGTTTGCTCATTTTGTAAATAAAAAGGATATCTTATACCTACATTTCCGCATTTCTTAGTTACGCAGTCCCCGAAATGATTCTCTGTTAGGCAAAACAGGAGATGAACCTCAAGTAACAGAGTTAAACTGAATAAAGTTGACTTGCATAAGAAACTTACTTTCTTCATTTTGGTATCAACAAGGAAAAGGATTGTTTTAGAACTAATTTTGAAGGTGAAATTCTGGTTAAAATACTTTTGATCTGATCACATGATTAATGGTGCTATAATTTAGTTGAGTTGAATACAGTAGTCCAGATAAAAAGTGAGTGAACATAATAGGAGTTGACCCACTTTGAACAATTCAACATTAGTTTGTTCTGTTAGCTAAATAAGTAATTGGAACGACTTAACTGGATATTGCGTAATACGAATTGAAACAATTGTCGTGTTGTGGCCGGACCACTGCTCTAAAAGACAATTCCGCGCTACCTCCGATGCAGTAGAACGCTTGCGGTTGCCCTCCAGGGTTTACACGACACCGAGAATTATGTGCACTCACAATCCCCGATTGGAGACCATAATATTTGCCCAGAAAGAGAGAAATTTGAGAGAGAAATCGATTGTAAGTTTCTGTATGTTTTTGTGGAAATGAACGATGAATTTATAGTGAGGCTTTTGGGAAGCTGTAACAGCAAAAAAACGGCTAGTGGAGAAGTTACGGGAGTAATGGGGAACTGCAACAGTCATAAAACGGCTAGTGGGTTGATCAAACCGCCAAGTACCAAGTACCAAGGCCCAAGGCCCAAGGCCCAAGGCCCTCGCCCGAGCCCGGCCCGGCGCGCGCGCGCGTGTGTGTGTTGTGACCACCCATGCCACTCACATGCTTTCTTAAACAAATGTTTCCCTCAAACCCCCAAATATAAACATTGAATATGGTTTGTGTTTTTTCCATGTGGGACTTTTCATATTCCCACATTTTCCCACTCATTTTCTTTTGTTTTCTCACTAGGATTTCCAACAATCCCCCACAGGTCCGAAGATGAGAAGAAAAAGAAAGAAATAAAAGAATTGAATTTCTGGGCAAAACAAACAATTGAATAGGTGTCAATGTCTTGCGACTTGAATTGACACTTAGTGACATTCAAGCTAGAATCTCTTTCCTACCAAGTGACTTTCGTATTGAACTTAATAGGGGGTTAGAAACTCATTACTCAAAGCACACAATTGAACATGTATGATATTCTGAATCTCCGCCAATAAAAGTGACGCATTATACTGGCCATACGTCCATAACCTGGATGCTCATAGGTGCTCTAGAGAATAGCCCATGCAATTCTCATAGGAAGCGGCCTCAGTTCCACACCTAAGTAGGTGAATCCCATCAAGTGTGAGCTACATCACACCACCAAAAAATATGGATATGGGTTCATTAAGAGCCGTATGCTCAACCTCGTTCAATAATAGCAAGCACATCATAAACATCTAAGGGATGGACAGAAAATAAAATTTGTGCTTCTGAATTATTACATAATGTTCCCCTTTGAACTCATGGTGAGTAGGAGTTCATTACCTTACAATTCATCCAATGGGCCTCAAGCCCATCCCCTCCGACGTTTCCAAAACTAGTTTCTTACATAGGCCTTTCGTTAACGGATCCGCGATGTTCTTTTCGGACTTGACATAGTCCAGTGATATCACTCCACTTGACAGCAATTCTTTGACAGCCTTGTGCCTCAAACGAATGTGTCTTTTCTTTCCATTGTAGGCTTGGTTGTTTGCCACGGCAATAGCAGATTGCGAATCACAATGAAGTGCAACTGAAGGAGCTGGCTTCCCCCACAGTGGAATATCTGCAAGCACGTTCCTCAACCATTCTGCCTCATGACCTGCCAATTCAAGAGCAATAAACTCAGATTCCATAGTAGACATAGCAGTACAAGATTGCTTACAGGATTTCCAAGAGACAGCTCCACCCCCTAGGGTGAAGACATAACCACTAGTGGAGTTGACTTCATCATTTCCAGATACCCAGTTGGCATCACAATAACCCTCCAATGCTCCTGGAAATTTGGAGTAGTGCAATCCCCAATCCATGGTACCCCTTAGGTACCTAAGCAATCGCCTTAACGCACCCCAATGCTCATTGCTTGGGTTATGGGTGTACCTGCTCAATCTACTTACAGAATAGGCAATGTCAGGTCTAGTATAGTTCATGAGAAACATGACACTACCAATAATTTTAGCATACTCAGATTGACAAACAGGATCACCTTTGTTTTTCTTTAAATGAATGCTTATATCATAAGGGGTCTTGATTGGATCGACATAAAATGAATCAAACTTTTTAAGAAGCTTTTCAACATAGTGAGCTTGGCTGAGACAAATGCCATTTGGAGTTCTAATAATTTTCACTCCCAAAATCACATCTGCCTCACCCATATCTTTCATTTCAAATTTTGAACTCAAAAATTCTTTTGTTTCATTCACTCGATCCAAATCAGTACCAAAAATTAGCATGTCATCCACATAAAGACAAATAATCACACAACCAGAAGAATCATGTTTATAATAAACGCAAGAATCACCTTCATTTACATGATAGCCATTACTAGTCATCGTCTTGTCAAACTTGTCATGCCATTGCTTAGGCGCTTGCTTAAGCCCATACAATGACTTGACCAGTTTACAAACTTTGTTTTCTTGACCTGGAACAACAAAACCTTCAGGTTGAACCATATAAATCTCTTCATCTAAATCACCATTTAAAAATGCAGTTTTCACATCCATTTGATGCACAACAAGATCATGAATGCATGCAAGAGCAATTAAGGTTCTAATGGTTGCAATCTTAGTTACAGGAGAGTATGTATCAAAATAATCAATGCCATGTTTTTGAGTAAAACCCCTTACCACAATCCTGGCCTTATATTTATCAATGGACCCACATGATTTCAACTTTTTCCTAAAAATCCACTTACAGGTGATGGGTTTACAACCTCTAGGCAGATCAACCAATTCCCAAGTATTATTACTTAGGATTGACTGAAGTTCGCTATCAATGGCCTCTTTCCAGAAAACTGCATCAACCGACCTCATTGCCTCTTCATAGGTTCTAGGGTCGTCTTCGTTTTGGGACCAATCTTGTCTCTTTTGAAACTAGGTAAGGCAACATTTGCTAAGCACCCCCACACTTTCAAGTATTTCAGGCTTGGTGCTCGACCTTTCCATAGCTCATATGGGGTCTTGTCCAGCTTCTTGTGAGGCACCCTGTTCAAAACATGACAAGCAGAAAGAATAGCTTCCCCCCACATATTATCAGGAAGCCCAGAACTAATAAGCATTTAATTCATCATATTTTTTAAAGTTCTATTTTTCCTTTCAGCAATCCCGTTTTGTTCGGGTGTGTAAGGAGCTGTTGTTTCGTGAACTATACCATTCTGTTCACAAAACGCCTTAAGAGTGTTAGGGTCATACTCACCCCCCCTATCACTCCTAAGTCTCTTGATTTTCCTGTCTAGCTGGTTTTCAACTTCAGCCTTGTACTTGAGGAACATCTCCTCAGCCTCATCCTTAGACCTGAGAAGATAAACCATGGTGAATCTAGAGCAGTCATCAACAAAAGTAATGTAATATCTTTTACCGCCCCTGCTTTCATAGTTTTTAAAATCCCCCAAGTCACTATGAACAAGTTCTAGTACTTCTGTCTGTCTATCTATTGATTTAAAGGGTTTCTTTGCAAATTTTGCTTCAACACATACTTCACATTTTGCAAAATCAGTTTTAGAAAAGCTTGGAATCATGTTCATTTGTTTGAGTTTTTTAATTGAAGCAATGTTAACATGACCCAATCTAGCATGCCATAAATCAATTGACTCAGCAATATAAGCAGAAGGAGTACTAGCTTTCTTATTCATAATTTCAATGGAAACATCAAGAGTAAACAACCCCCCATTACAAAAACCCTTTCCCACAAATTCCCCATTGTGAGTAATAACTAGCCTATCAGAATCAAAGGACAACTTCAAACCAGCTTTCATAAGTAAACTACCGGAAATTAAATTCCTACGCATTTCTGGAACATGCAAAACATTAGTTAAAGTGAGTGTTTTTCCAGAAGTGAGAGTGAGAACGATCTTCCCTTTGACTTGAACAGTTGCAGAAGCAGAGTTACCCATGAATACATTTTCACCATCAGTCTTCTCGTAGGAAGTGAACATTTCTTTGTTGGTGCAAATGTGCCTGGCTGCTCCTGTATCAACTATCCACTCAGCAACATCACCTGCCAGATTAGCTTCTGAAACAACAGCAATAAAATTGTTAGGATCAGCAACTGCTTCAACAAGGTGAGCTTGATTCTGATCTGGCTTCTTCTTGACCCTGCAATCCCTGGACTTGTGACCAGCCTTCCCACATTCAAAACAGTTACCCTTAAACTTATACTTCTGAATTTTCCCTTGAGGCTTGAACTGACTGCCCTTCCCCTTAAACTTATCAGAATAGAAATTGCCCCTAGGTTCAACCAGATTAGCTTTAGCAGACCCAGAAAATACAAATTGACCCTTATCCTTAATACGGTTCTCCTCCTCAATTTTTAGGTGACCTACGAGTTCCTCTAGGGTAAGGTCTTTCTTCTTATGCATTAACTGGTTTCTAAAGTCTTTCCATGAGGGTGGCAGTTTCTCAATTAAAACAATAGCAAGAGTTATATCACATATACTCAAACCCTCGGCAGCCATAGCAATACAGATATTCTCATATGCATGAATCTGATCAATAATAGGTTTATCATCTTCAACTTGAAAACCTAACCATTTACTAACACAATAACGTTTCGTACCGGCATCATCAGTTCCATATTTTTTCTCTAAACCGTCCCAAATATCGCCAAGTACCAAGTACCAAGTACCAAGCCCGGCCCGGCGCGCGCGCGCGTGTGTGTGTTGTGACCACCCATGCCACTCACATGCTTTCTTAAACAAATGTTTCCCTCAAACCCCCAAATATAAACATTGAATATGGTTTGTGTTTTTCCCATGTGGGACTTTTCATATTCCCACATTTTCCCACTCATTTTCTTTTGTTTTCTCACTAGGATTTCCAACATGTTCAACTTGTTTAAATTCCCTGCATTTACTTTTCCAAATTCAAAGACTAGTCAATTTAATCAGCTGTCAATAAAGTAAACTTGCACTCTGAAAAACTAAAGATAAGCATAGAAAACTACTTCATAGCATGAGTTTTGAACGATGTGGATGTGCAAGCATATCAAGGAGTTACGAAACCCGAAACCACCAGGAAAACTATCAGATATCTTCATAAATTGTTGGAGGTAGCTCTTAAAAATTGCGACTTATAAGGAGTTAAGGACGGATTATGTAGCCTATTGCATTTCAAGTAGCTCTTAAAAATTGCGACTTATAAGGACAGATTATGTAGCCTACTGCATTTCCTTGTGTTATTCAGACAACTACAGTGTTCTGTATTGGGCATACTGCTGTCATCTAAGACTTGATTCAGAGCAGCATTTCATACAAGGTAATAAGGTACACTCTTCTATTACCCCTGACATTTTGTGTCCATTCTTTGAATATCATAGAAAGAATGTTGAAATCATGTTTAATCGAGAAATTTTGATTAAGTTGTAGAAAATCAGACACTCAGGTCCTAATGCCCAATCCGTGGTCTATGGACCATGGTGCACAAAAAGAACATGCAATATAATGTTTGACTTTTTTGTTATAAGAAATCACAATGTTCTTAAGGTGCACAGTGCTCTAGGAAGCAAGAGAAGGATACAGAGGTACGAATACTATAGAACAGATCCTGTTCAAGTAAGGTCATGCTATGTATTCGTTTCCTCTGGTTTATAAATAGGAATACTACATTTTAAATATTCAGTGTGGGACTATTTCCACTAGATTTGTTGATTTGACTAATGATGAGAAACCTAATCTGTGCTAAACACAGGTGTTGTAGAAGAACCGAATGCAGAAGTTGGGGGAGAAGATAAGTGTGGCTTGGGAGGCACTTGTAGTAACTCAAGAGGACTTTCCAGCATTTCTAAAACTCTGTTCATAGGTGGTCGATTCTAAGGATATGATTGTATACACCATAGTCCCACCAAAATCATCTTAATTTCTTCGTACCTCTTTCTCTTCATCATCCTTTATCATCCCATGAACCACAATGTCATTTTCAAGCTCATCTTCAATCTCGAGCTGACTATATATCCATTCAGGAAAGTACACTTCACTGCTTCCCTTAGCTTCAGAAACTATGTTGTTTCGGCCACATACCATATCCAACAGCATCATTCCATAGCTATAAACATCTGATTTATGAGAAACTCCTCCAAAATTTCTACAGAAAACTTCTGGAGCAATGTACCCAATTGTTCCTCTTGCTCCTGACATTGATATTAAACTTTCCTTTCGATTTGGAGGACACAGTCTTGCAAGGCCGAAATCTGAAATCTTTGGACGGAGTTCTTCATCAAGAAGAATATTATGAGGCTTGATATCAAAGTGTAGAATTCGCGTGTTACAACCTCTATGCAAGTAGTCAAGTCCCTTAGCAATTCCAACTGCAATGCTGAACAATGTCTCTGATGTCAATGAATGATCAGTTTCTGCAGTAACTATGAACTTTTCAAGTGACCCGTTGGGGAAGAACTCGAAGATAAGAGCTCGTTTGTTTCCTTCGAAACAGAACCCTAAGAGGGTTACAACATTTACATGGTTAGTCCTACCCATGCTTACTACCTCGTTGTTCAAATCATCTCCGTTTCCTTTCAACTTGTTCAGCTTTTTTACAGCTACAAAACGGCTGTTATCAGGTAATTTTCCTTTGTAAACTGCACCAAAGCCTCCTTCACCAAGTTTATCTTCAAAGTTGTTGGTCATTTTCCTTATCTCTGCATATGTGTATCTTTTTGGTGCAAGAGATCCATAACTTTTCAGAAAAGCTTCCACATTTTGGTTCATCATAGTCCCTTTAGTCCATAGAAGTGAAAACTTTCTCTTCCTTCGCCTTTGTTTTGCATATATAATGATGATAAAAGCAATCAAAATCATAGCTCCCAATGACGAACCAGTTGCAACTGTAATTGAAGTATAATTTATTATACTGGTAAGCAAAAATAGATTAAGCTTCCCTATTATATAGAAGAAATTACAAATAAAACTCAAATCATAAGAATAAATAAATTAATTAACCAAGCTATTTGTGAGTAATCTTATTTTTTGGTGAACAAAATTTTAATAACTGCATCTGAGAATTTGACATCAGAATGGTTAGGAATTCAGTTGATTACCTAAAATTGTTGGCATACTATATACCTGATTTGGAGCTGGCAGTCTGTTTTCACCATCTACAAGTTGAACACAATGAAGAGCATGAGTTCTATCAGGGCAGTAACAGTTGAACTGAAAATTGTTGGCATCAAATCCACACTGCCCCCCAGATGTTAAACAGTGGGTGCAATTATAAGCAGTCCATTTTAGCATAAACCCTTTTCCCAATGTGTCAATGATACCTCCATTCGAACTCCCTTCATTATAAGGCACTGAAATAACCCTTCTCCTTCAAATCAATTAGCCCTGAGTCATCCCTATACATGGCTATACCTCCACATTTCACTCTATTGTCCTCATATTCTCCCCCAACCCTTTGTGAACAATTCGGAAACACGAATATATCATCGTAATTTGATGCAAAGTCGATTAAATTGTTATCAAAAGTCAGATTCTTCATCGACTCGAAACAACCAGTTCCACCTACAACATCACCAGCTACAGCAGAGTTTACAACTTGAAACTTGTCGCTTTCATAAGAAATGTTTCTTATTATGTAGGTGTTCCTTGATACTAATAGTTGACCTATTTTCCTTATCGGGTCGTCCCTTAATACTTGACCTGTTTCTAAAAATGGAAATATTCTAACAATATTATATTATTTCTCACTCCACCCCTATTAACCTACCTACCCCCTATTCCATACAAAAAATAATTAAAAATTCAACCCCTACTCTCCCCCAACCCCACCTCTTAACCCACCTCCCACTAACTACATTAAAATAATACCCCACTATCAACTACTACCTATTAAATTAAATAAGTCAATTCAAGTCCCTTAAACTCTGTGCCGGTCAAACCGGGTCGAGTATTCCGGGACGGAGGGAGTATGTTGAACAAAAGAAGTCCATCTTTACTGCAAGATACCTCAAAACCAGGATACCCACAATATGATTTTTGTTCATTTTGTAAATAAAAAGGATAACTTATATTAAGATTTCCACATTTCTTCGGCATGCAGTCCCCGAAACGATTCTCTGATAAACAAAACAGAAGATGAACCTGAAGTAACAGAGTTAAACTGAATAAAGTTGACTTGAATAAAAAACTTACTTTCTTCATTTTGGTATCTCTTGTATTCATCAATCCACATTGAAATATCAACAACGAAAAGGAGTATTTTAGAACTAAATCAAAGGCCTTTTGAAGGTTCTTTGAAAGTTCGAGTTAAGATTGGTGGACATAATAGAAGTTGACTAAGTCAGGTGAGAGTTGCCATCTATCTTAATTATATGCCTCCAGATTTTCACCATAGTAGGACCAACTTCATAACTTCATTGACAAAACTAATCTCCAAACCTTTTTGTTAACGGTACAACATTAATTTGTTCAACCTGTTCAGATTTCCATTTTCCAATTTCAAAGACTAGTCCATTTTATGAACTGTCATGAACAAATGTTTGGTGATAGAAAATATTTTGTTACAGGAAAAGGTATAGAGAGGGAAAATGCCAACACCCGATCAACTATAGCCCGACCAAACCTGAAAAATGCGGGTTGGGGAAGCCTCAAATACGCATTTTTAGACCAAAGTCCAAGCCCGGCCCGAAAAGCCCAAAAAAATCCGTTTTAGCCCCAAAACTCCGCACCAAATTTATGGATTTGGGCCTGAGTTTTTGTGTTAAAACCTGATCCAGCCCGAATTTGGATCACCTGAGTGGAAATGATTGATGGGAGGAGAGGAAAAGGGAGGTACTCCCTCCGTATTTTTTTAGGTTCACATATACTACTTCCGGCCGTCTTTTTTAGGGGTCACATTTCCATCTTTAGTAACTTTTCTACCCTACCTCCTAATTATGTAATGGATTTTTTGTCAGGAAGGACCTTTTAAAATCCAAAAATTGTGACAAAGGACCTTGTAAAAAAATTGTTGTGAGATGAGATAAGTTTGATTTTTTGTTGTGAGATGGGACCTTTACCCATTTTTCGATGGTTGATTCCATTTTTCTGGCGTTGACTCGCGCTTGTTGATCACATCTTATAAAAAAAAAATCAAAATTTTCCATAAGTTTCCCTCCAATTCCGTCCCCCCTTTAACTAACTTAAAACCCTAAAAAAGAAAAACAAAAACCTTTGTTAGGGTTTGTTATAACGGATGTAAAGAAAGAATAAATAACGTAATAAAGAACGCAGAGAATTTAACGTGGTTCACTAACAATGTGTTAGCTACGTCCACAGGCAGAGGGGAGGAAAGTTTTATTGATCTTGAGGATTACAGATTACAGAATACAACTAGGCTATGACCTAGAGAGTTTATATAGTACCCGTGCTGGGGCGTTGCAGTAAGGGGCTTGACCGATTCAAGGCATTATCTAACAGAGTTCATCTGAAATTGTTTTTTAACAAGTACGTGACCATCAGGAGCAAGAGGAACGATTGGGCACATTGCCCTAGTGTTAAAATAATGCCTTAAATCGAACGAGCCCCTTATTGCAACACCCCAGTACGGGGATCTGTTGTTCTGGACTTTATCTGTTTTGGATCAATTTTCTTGTTTTTGCGCATCCGTCTAGAGAGTACTATATAAACTCTCAAAGTCATAACCTAGTGGTATCTTATAATGTGTAATCCTCAAGATCAATAAAACTTTCCTCCTCTCTTTCTGTGGACGTACCTAACACATTGTTAATGAACCATGTTAAATCTATGCGTTCTTTATTTACGTTATTTAATCTTTCTTTGTTTCCGTTATAACACCGTAGAAATTTCGGAGGAGTTTCTCATAAATCAGATGTTTATAGCTATGGAATGATGCTTTTGGACATGGTATGTGGCAGATAGTTTCTGAAGCTAAGGGTAGCAGTGAAGTGTACTTTCCTGAATGGATATATAGTCAGCTCGAGGTTGAAGATGAGCTTGAAAATGACATTGAGGTTCATGGGATGATAAAGAATGATGAAGAGAAAGAGGTACGAAGAAAGATGATTTTGGTGGGATTATGGTGTATACAATCATATCCCTCGAATCGACCACCTATGAACAGAGTTTTAGAAATGTTAGAAGGTCCTCTTGAGTCACTATAAGTGCCTCCCAAGCCACACATATCTTCTCCCCCAACATCTGTATTCGATTCTTCTACAACACACACAGATTAGGTTTCTCATCACTAGTCAAATCAGGTTAGCTATCTTTGTATTAAAAGTTAATTTTACAAGCTGATCATAGGCTTTGTTCTCTTCACCTGGTATGATCTGATTTTTCTAGTTTCTAGTCTGATGTTTGAATGTTTTCTACGAGTGTTTTTTCTTTTTTTCTTTTGGTCTAGGTTGGTCTGGTCTGGTCTAGTTTGAAAGGTCTAATCAAACGCTATGCAAATAGCTCTAGGAATTAACCCTAGGGTTAATTCTTTCTAGTTTAGGATTAATGTTTACTTAACCCTGGCAACTAACCATAACCATTGCCTTGGCAATCTGATCTGGTGTGGTCTGATCTAATAAACAATAACAAATAAGGTGAAAAAAACATAGCCTAATTGGACATTATGCTGCTCCGAATCCCAGCAAGGCAGATAGGAGTGTATATGACTAACACTAAATGCCACGAGTGAAAACGGTTAAAAGAATGCAGGACTTGCAGAATCTAGCTTAGAACTAACCAAGGAACAAACATGTTTTTCATTCATTGCATCAGAGTGCTGAGCAAGAGAATCATCCATTCATCCCTGTCACTGAGCTCGGCAAGCCATCTGCATGCATGGAAATCTGTACAAACCTACAAAGACAACGCCACCACGGTACGCCAGCTTAGTCTTTTCACTCAAATCTAAAACAGGAAATTGATTCAAAGAGAGAACAGAAATGCACAAAGACAACCAAAAAAAGGGAAAAGTTCTGCAGAAACTCTGAAACTCAAATGTTACTGCAAATGAACACTGAACTACTGAAGAATGAGGATGATGAAGACATCAGCTTTGAAGTTGGTTGGTCTCACCAGCAGGATAATATAGTCAACAAGATAAATTCTCACCATACAGAAATGCACAAGGCTACAATGTCAACATCTAGCCTTATGTGTTAGAGAATTAGACTCCGTTTATTTTGACGGAAAACATTTACAGAGGAAAATGGTTTTCCTTGGAAAACATTTTCTGGAGGAAAACTCAAATGGAAAGTAGTTTTCCCTTGTTTGTTTGTATGAAAATAATTTTAGGGGGAATAAAGTACCTAGAAAACCTAGAAATAACCTGTCACTGGAATTTCTTAAAAAATTAACACAAAATTAGACGATAATGTAAAATCAGACAATGACTTCTTGAATGAAGTTAGAAAAAAATCAACACAAAAAAAGATGAGATTAAATTAGAGAAGTTCCACCAAAATAATGATCAATTTAGACAAATAACGGTAATTTATCTAGAGAGCCAAAATCAAATGATATTCAAACAATGAATATTTAATTGATTGATATTGAGATCGACGAACATACATCATAGGAAGAGGAGCGAGGTAGAGGAAGAGAAGGGAAAGTATAACGACTATCCAACTATTGCAAAGGAAAAGGTATTTTCCTCTATGGACAACTCTTTTCTGGCCTACTTTTCCTTTAGCTGGGCTGTCCCAAACAAACAAACGAACTGAAGAAAGTAAGGAAAACCATGTTTCTTCGGGATGGTTTTCCCAATGGTTTTCCCCTGAAACAAACACAGCCTTAGAGTCTTGGTAACAGATCTCGAAAATATAAATTACAACAATCCCTTAACCAAATCACTCAATATTTATGATATTCACATCATTTATCAAAGCCATACACTAGATACATATGTGTACGAGTGTAAGAACAACGCAAAATATCTCAGAGTTCACTCAAATGCCAAGTGAACATTTATATAGAAGATCAAGATCATATACAAATAATTTGGCATATAATTATGGAATGCACTATTAGACAAAGATTGGTTATTGTAAATTATAAAACAATTAGCATGGAGAAGACGTCCACCTTGAGTACCATTGCAACACTCCGGAATCATTGTATATAACTTTGCTAAGCATTTGCTGCAACTCATCGCGGGTATGTCAGGCGTGCACTGAACCAGTACGTAAATTTTCTGATGAGTACCCGTCACCTGAACTTCCCTGCTAGCAAAATTAGGGTTCGTCCAATTACCATAACCTGCTTCTGTAACGAGTACCTACAATGTATTTGACAATGTCTCGTTGTACTGCTGGTAGTTACTGATCATATTATCCCCAATTGGTCCATAACTGAACAGATTTGCATCTTCGAATTCAGAGCTATTTGCATACCGTACTATACAATTATGGCTTAATGTGAATGCATAGCATTCCACATTGTAAATCTGTAGTTCACGATCAGTCATCAATTCTCTTACCTTCACCAAACAATCGTGACATTGTCGAACACCTATATCACCCCGACAAAGATAACTACCATAAGTGATAAAATCTGAACTAAGATTGAGAGAAATCAGAGAAAGAGAGAGAATTGTGTGTTTCTTGTTATTGCAAAACTGATCAACTGATTATTACAGCAAGGCAGCATATAAATAGTAAGAAAAGCTTCTAGAATATTCTATGAGTTGTTGTAACAAACTCCTAAAAACTAGGAGAGGAGAATAACAGAATGTGCATGGTAGCAACATGCAATGTAAGCTTTAAACATAAATGCATAAGGATAAAAGCTATAATCAACAATAAGCCCTAGGGGGAACTTCACCTACCGAGGTTTTGAAGAAACTCGGAGGTGAAGGTGAAGATGAGGACTCGGAAACAAGAAGTGAGAGAAGTGTATGCACATTGTTTTCGTATACACTATTTCGTTCTATGGAATTACTATAGCAAACTCCAGCTGCAGGATGGTCGTTGAAGACACCATGTACAGGATTGGTAATTATGCAGATAATGGTAAAGAGGAAGATGAGATAGATTGCCAATTCCATGGTTAGTTGCTTATTGGCCCAAAAAGCTTAAAGTCAACTCTAAGAAAGAAGTATTTTGTAGAGAATGAAGCATGGACTGTTTCAAGGTGTCAGATTACAGAAAGGTTGATAGTGAATGAATATAAGTTATTTTTTGCCATTCTCCAAAGCATATGCTTAAATTGGAGCCATTTCCAACCTTCCAAACATATATTCCCTCCGTATTTAAATAGGAGTCACATATGGCCGGGCACGGGTATTAAGGAAGAAGAGTTAAATAAAATTAAATACTGTAATATATCTCGAAAGTTGCTCACTGAGGGTAAAAAAATTCACTATATATCACGAAAGAAATAGAAAAGCATTAGGAGACCCTCCTCACTGTGGGTAAACAAACCAAACAAGTGATAGCCTACGCAAAAACAAGGGATGAGCAGCCAAAGTAACAACTTCAATTCGCTGTAGAAATAAGGTTCTAGCTTTTGAGCCAAATGACCATTCAATGCTTAATGTTTATACTTAAAAGAAGAAAATTGTTAGGATACTTGCACAATAATTATACAATC
Organism: Spinacia oleracea; assembly: GCF_020520425.1. Classification (NCBI taxonomy): domain Eukaryota; kingdom Viridiplantae; phylum Streptophyta; class Magnoliopsida; order Caryophyllales; family Amaranthaceae; genus Spinacia; species Spinacia oleracea. Next base: position 18,455,000 of record NC_079488.1, read on the forward strand.
ATACTTGGTATTATGATTCTCAAACATCTCTCGCTGTAAATGATTAAAGCAAAGCATACCCTTGGAATTATTTTGCAGAAATCCTAATGTTCTTAAAGCTGAAGAAGCAAACCTAACTAGTTGACAGGAATCCTACTTGTCATGATAACTTCTGGTGTGCCAATATGAGAGATACAAGAACATAAATAACTGGATGCATTACCCTTTCACCAAGACCAGATTTCAAGCACTACCTCCTCGTTAGTTATGAAGAAAGTCATTCAATCATGCATGATAGATTGATATCCAGTTAAATTATAAAGGTCTTCAGTCTTAGTCCTGTTTGACAAATGCAATACTAACCTACTTGGGTAGAACATTAAATAAGGAATCATAAGGTCGGTGGCAGTCTAATCCATACTCATTGTTCAATTGTTCCATCACTTCTGTTAGAGCTAGTTTAAAGAGTTAACACGTACATACAAAAAGACATATTGACTCCGTACTAATTTGCTGCAGAATCATCAACTCAGCAACAAGTTGGATCTTGTCCCACATCATTTAACGAACAAGAGGTTTACAACAATGAGTATAAAAAAGAGATGCGTATAACTTAACAAATTACTTACCTGGACGGGGTCAATGAGCGATCATTAAGGCTCATGGCCTAAGTAGGTGACCTCCATTGCACTTTAGGAGGGGTGCCTGCCTAACATCTTCCCAAAGGGAAGAGTGTACGTCATAATTTGTGATAGTGGGGGCCTGCGTTCGCGCGGCCCCTCTTCAATTCTTTCTAAAGATTTTACCACCTGCAAAAAAGAAGAAGTAGCTTGGTTAATCAACTAACAATATTGGCATATTGATTGATCTGTTAGACGTTGGAGGAAGTAAAATCTGTTCTTCAAAAGCGTGCATCTTTCTCATAAGTCCTACTCGTCTAAAGGGGAAGAAATGAAAGTTCCTGAACACATTATTAGTACAGATTACATCCCTGAAAGAGAACTTGTGCTGAGTAGGAAATGTATTTGTGAGAGAGAACTTGTGCTGAGTAGGACTAAATACTTATTGCAGCACTAAAATTCTACTCTCCAGGAACCTATTACATTCCTTAACATATCACAGGGCCAAGGCCAAACATTTCTCATTTCCTATGCAGTCTTTTAGGTCCACTATAAGCTGATTAGCTTCCAAAGGTGTAGAACATATTAGGTGCACCTGGGTGCACGGTGCACCCTCTTATATATTCCCCTTACATGTAAGGAGAAAATATGCGAGGGACCACCCATGAGCATAAAAATACCCTTGGGTGCACGATACACCCGGGTGTACCTAATAATTTTCAGCATAGGTGTGCCTATTCCTAAAAGAACCTCACTAAATACTTCGCCAAGTCTCTATTTCTTCCATGACAACATTAGAAGTTGAGCAAAAAGGTTTACTTTGTGTCCTGCCTACCTTAACATCAGATTTGGCATTTTAAGTATGAATGATTCACCATTTGATGTGCTGGACCTGTTGTAACAAAAATGATAATGTCAGAAGTTTCTGGGTAGGATCCCAGAATAATTTCAGTTCAACATGAACCATAAGTACATAATATTGAAATGCTTCTCTTAGCATATTAGTAATTGGAAAGTTGGAAGTTGGAACCAATCAAAATGGAAAGAAGATTGAATTTCCGTTCTCTCTGCCAAGTGACAAAATCTTTGTCAAGAAGATTTCAATAGCATATGTTCCCAACTTAACCTAAATTTCTTACCATAAAAAAACCAACAAGTTTCTATTAAGAAATGTAACATAACATATGTAAAACACAAGGAGTTGACAGGAACTTTGGTTTGCTAACTATTTTGTGCATCAGACAAGGAGAATGTTACCCCAAAGGCATTCGACCGAGTACCAAGAAGACCACTCTCTTCAAGGAACTGACTAGCGGAAGGGTAGCACGGGGTATGACTTGAGAACTGACGACTAAGGGAAGGGTATCACGGGGTATGTCTCTCACATATAGTGTAATCGGAGATCAATTGTTAAACTTTGTCATCTTAAACTTCAGATTCTGGTATCATTGTTTTCAACAGAGGCTGAGGCATTCATGTAAGTTTTACTCTTCGCCGCATTAAATGACATACATTTGAATGGGTTCTTCAAGGAGATTCAAATACATTTAAATGGCGTCCTTTAAGGAGACTGTAACAACCCAAGTGCAAGTTCTTTATTTACGTCAACAACTATTTACAGTAAAAACTAGTTATTGAGTTATAGAGGATACATGATGTGAATCATGTAACCCCTAATAAATTCATCAATTTTATATCCCTCACTCTAAATAATTGTGTGTATTTTACAACTTAGTCTTACTATTCTGTATAAGAGAAATTTTGATATGTGATTTAGGGGGGTGCGCCAGGCTCGTGCAGTAGTGCAACGCATGGGCGACGCTTGAAGACCCCAGAAGCAAGCTACTGTGATGGGACTTCCCCCTTAAAAAAAAAAATTAATATCGTTGTGGACCATTGGTCCACGTATCAGATATTCAACTGATAAGAACAGATACTACACTTGATCTTAGCCAAAAGGCCGAGAAAGGTATGATTTGTTCATTCTCAATTCTTGCCTTTTATGTGCTATAGATACAAGCAGTCTTCTCGTACATTATCAATACGGTACAACTCCTTATTTTGGGGTTTCGTCCACAACAAACTTTAGGAACTCGTTATTACTCTGATGTCTGCATTACATGGATAAAGTATTGTATAACATTGCCAGAGAGGTCATGGAATCTTGTGAATTTGGAGAACAAATGGAGCAAGGTTTATCGTTCATACATAGTTTTTAAGGGTAAGGCTATACAGTGTGAAACCATCTTGAACAAATGGAGAAAGGTTTGTCACACGTAAATAACACTTAAAAGTGAGAGTGCTTACACTGGAACCTCCACAGATTGTCTTGATAAGGGTTGCAGTTGGACAGTTGTTGCTTCTCCCTGTAAAAGAGCAAGCAAAAGTAAAAAAAGTTCATGAGCCCAAAATGTTGATACAACATTATTCAATCTTTAAAATACCATGTAAATTCAGTTGTTTTACTCCTAACATCTCTGACAAAATATGTAAGAGACAACAGGCTAGAGGCTTTGAAATCTGAAACCAATTCCATAAACAACATAGTTGAGTTAGTATTTTCAAAAATCATTTATTCATTACATAGAACTAGTACGCATTAAACTGGATGCAAAGGTACTTTAATAAAATACTTGAGAACAAATTTCTAAAAATAAAATGAAGAAAGTAAAACTACAGCACCAATATTAGGTACGTATACCATTATCCTATAGTTAACAAGATTATCGGTATAAATATTTATAACGACGGCAATGACCCACAATATTAGAAGGGAACACTAGTTTTATCCATATAGTCAAAGTACTAGGAAAACAGAAGTCTAGTTTTATGAAGTAAACAAGACAAAAAATACATCATTTTATATGCGCGGAACTAGGAAAAATGACCAATTTCTATTTTTTTATGTTGTGTAATTATTTATTTGAAGTTCCTTAAATTATGAGAATTCCATATATGAAACCATCTTCCACAGAAAGTTCAATTGAGTGAAAAAGGGCAACCATAGGTCTTATCCTCACTAAAGGAATTAAAATTAATATTTTAAAAATTTGTGACCAATTATCTAGTAGGGTGCGCCATACATATATTAAACCGATAAGAACAGATGCATACTTATCTTAGGTACTTGGCCAAAAGGACGAGAAAGATATGATTTTCTTAAACTCCATTACCTCTTTTTGTTTTCTTGCAGCTTTGACCTCATCCTTCAGCCATTCAAGATAAACTACCCAGAAATTCTTCAAATTGCTGCCTGACGAGAATAACAACCTGTAATTAGATAAGTGGACATAATCAGAAGTAACACTGCTGCAAGTCTAAAAGTAGAAGTTTGCAGTCAATTAAATATGGGGGAACTCAGCTTCTGCTTTTACCAGGGTTTCAAGACTATTGGAGCAATTTGCTTTCAAGTTTAAGAATCAGCTAATTAGTTACCGTTGAGAGCAAGGGAAAAAAAGGGGCAGAATTGTCTATAAATATAATTGAGAGTTTGATTAAACTTCCTTTTACATTTTGGGAGGGAAGAAGCCTTTCGAAAACTTGTACTGTTCTTCAACGTTGTTTATTCTCGAGTTACCAAACATATTTGATCTTCTTCTTCTCCGTATCTTCATATCAATGTGTAAGTTCATAGCAATATACCCCGTCAATGTACTTCAAAACAAAATTTGGGCTAACGCACTCCATTCATTACCTCAAAGAGCTCATGTAAAGAAAATATACGAAACACTTAGTATATAAATAAACAGTTTTCTTCTTATCACTCACGATCATAGCACGGTATGTAACTATGTAGGGAGAAACTATGAACAGCTCTATTTGGTCCCTAAGTTTGCAGTTCATCACTGTTCCTAAAAAATGCTATCCATACAAAAGTGTCCACTTCAATTAAATCCATTGAATTATAGAAGTACCATTAATGGTATGTCTCTCGCATGTAGTGTAATAGGAGATCAATTGTTAAACTTTGTTATCTTAAACCTCCTGGTGTCATTACTTTCAAAAGAGACTAAAGCATTCAAGTAGGTTTACTCTTTGCAGCATTAAATGGCATAAGGTATGCTTCGTTAATCTTACGAACCTCAATTTTTTAAGGCCATTCAAACAACCTCAATTTTTTCTGGTCATTCAAACAACCTGAATTGTGGCTTCTCAATGTGATGAAGTCAATTATTTGATACATGGGATGATCGCATCAAACAGGATCTCCAAAGAAATAAAGCCTGCAATCATACATGAGCATCAAGTCAGATATGAGCAAAACCGAAGTAATGAGCAGGGGTGAGAATATTTCAATGTCATTAAATCATCAACCACTACGACACTAAAACAAGCAAGAAACAATTGTCAGATGCATTTCACACAACTGCAATTTAATCAGAAACATTTTACACAATAGTCAAAGCCTTTCAACACATAACTTCAACAAAGTAAGGTTCCTTTCTACCGGCCAAAATAAAAGATCAATAATCAAGCATTATATAATTACAACTGAGATAGACAAGCTTTATCTTTATATATAAAAAAAAAGTACCCCATACACAGCATTATTTCATAACTGTTATAATGGTTGGAATAGTGAAGTAGTAAGCGATAAAAGTGTAACACGGATTTATGTGGTTCACTAACAACGCATTAGCTATATCCACAATTAGAGGGGAGAAGGGTCTTAGCCCCAAAACTCATCCAACTTATTATAACTTCGGCCGGATGAGCCCTATGGCTTCTAAAGCACAAGACTACAAACCTACAACGCATAGGTCATGTGTCTTTAAAACCAAATATATTCTTTTTTCAAATTATAAACAAAAGGAAATTAATGCCTGCAAGCCTAGAGAAAATGACAATGAAAGATAGATAAGAGAGAATCATCATCAAACAACCTAAGATATTATGTAGTAGCCCCAACCACAGTTAAAGAATGATACTCGTTCCTTCTGCAAAAGCCTTAACGCAAGTACTACACATCTCCACCACAGATTCAGTTTATAGCATCCAAGTCTCAAATGATTGAAGAATTAAACTACACTAGTCATAAGTGTAAGAATGAGTAAAAGTGTATTTTACATTGAGAGATTTACAATATACTTATAGTAGAAGGTGGAGCTAATTACGTACAGTAGTAGCCTAACTAAGGTAATAGGAATAATATCCAACTAAGGAATATATATATACAAGGTAGGTAGATGATTATGCAAATAATATACAATTACAGAGGATACTATCCTAGAATAAGATATATGCAAATATGTATACTAGGAGAATATTAAGGGAGGATAATATCAATTATTGACTTTGATATTATTCTCTTCATGCCCCCGCAAGACGGACGGTGGTTCGGTGAGTCCGATCTTGGTTAACAATACATCAAGCCGAGGTCGGGATAATGGCTTTGTGAGGAAATCTGCCAATTGATCACCGGTAGATACATGAGTGACTCGTAACGCACCTTTTTGGACTTGTTCACGGATGAAATGGAATGCAATGGCCAGGTGCTTCATTTTTTAGTGGAAAACCGGATTAGTACTTAGGTAAGTAGCACTAAGGTTATCACAGTAGATGACAGGAGTGTGTTGTAGACGAACGCCAAGTTCAGTAAGCAAGTTGTGCATCCACATTAACTGGGCTGTGGTGGAAGCAACTGCACGGTATTCAGCTTCAGTAGAAGAAGTAGCAATAGATCTTTGTTTCTTAGAGCACCAAGTGATGGGTGTTCTACCAAGGAAAACAACGTAGCCCATGGTAGAAGTGTAGTCATCTCGATCCCCGGCCCAATCAGCATCGGAAAATGCGTGTAAGATAGGAGGGGAGTCTCTAAAAATATTTACTCCCTTGTCAAGAGTGTTACTTAGGTACCTCATAAGCCGTTTGAGTGCAGACCAATGGTCGGAAGTAGGGCGATGCATAAACTGCGAGAGTTTGTTCACAGCAAATGCAACGTCCGGGCGAGTAAGAGTGAGGTATTGCAACCCCCCAACTGCTGCTCTATAGTCTTTGGGTTCCTCAAGAGTAATGCCAGAGCTTGCTGTCAAGTGTTGAGTAATTACCATGGGTGTAGGAGATGGTTTAGCATCAAGCATGCCCATGCGTTCAAGCAAGCCGATAATGTATTGAAGTTGACTGAGGAAAAGACCTTGGGAGGTTGGCATAACTTCAACACCAAGAAAGTAAGATAAATCACCCAAGACTTTCAAAGAGAACCTGTTTGCAAAATTCTTGATAAACACTTCAAGGTTAGAAGGGTTAGGGCCAGTAATTATAATGTCATCGACATACACAATAAGATAAATAGGAGTGCTAGGATGATGCAAAATGAATAGGGATATATCTGAGACACATCGTTTGAAACCTTGCCCAATCAAATAATTCATCAGTTCCGTATACCAAGCTCGAGGGGCTTGTTTGAGACAATAAATAGCCTTACGGAGCTTACATACATGGGTTGAAATTTTTTGATCAATGAAACCCGGAGGTTGAGACATGTATACTTCTTCATGCAAAGTGCCCTGTAAAAAAGCATTGTTAATATCAAGTTGGCGTAGGTGCCAATTTTGTGAGACTGCCATGCTAAGGAGAGTGCGAATTGTGGCCGGTTTCACAACCGGACTAAAGGTGTCGGTGTAATCAATTCCCGGTATTTGTTGGAAACCCTTAGCAACCAAACGAGCTTTATATCGTTCAAGTACGCCTTTCTTCGTATATTTAATCCGGAAAACCCATTTGCACTTGACAATATTTTTCACAGATTCTGGAGATGTTAAATCCCAAGTATGAAGTGTCGAAAGAGAGTTGAGCTCTTCCTCCATTGCTTTCCTCCACAAGGGATCTTTTAGTGCTTGAGCTACTGTCTTCGGAACTGTAGGTTTAGCGTTGGTGGTAGTATTATTTACATACTTGTTATTTGGCTTAAAAATATTATTCTTTGACCTTGTAATAATTCCAGGGGTTGGGTGAATAGGATTAGTAGTAGGAGATTGGTTTGCGTCAACTTGTGGGATAGATACGTGGGGTTGGGCTTGGGAGGTGTCTTCCATGTGGGACAAACTTGGATTAATAGATGAGCTATCATGTTGGATAGTGTTAGGAGATGGGTACGTAAAGGAAAGTGGGCTAGAGGATGTTGGGCTTGCATCATGTTGAGAGGGAGATAAAGAAGGGGTAAAAGTTTGTGTTGGTGGGTTGTTTGGTGTGGGGGGAGTTGGGGAATCTGGGCCATCAGTTTGGGGCATGTGAATAGGATTTTGGAGTATAGGGAACTAAGTTGGCACCACAAGTCAGGATGTGGAATTGTAGTGTGTTTGTCCAATTGAATGAGATGAGAATAAGGGAAGTCGGTTTCTACAAATTGAACGTGACGGGAGGTGTAAACACGATTAGTCGTAGGATCCAAACAATGGTAGGCACTTTGAGTTTTAGAATATCCAATAAAGACACATGGTTTGGATTTCGGATCAAGTTTGTGAGTGGTGTACGGTTTTAGCCAAGGATAACAAAGACACCCGAAACTGCGTAATTTGAGATAGTTGGGCGGAAATCCAAATAAACAATGATGAGGTGAGTTATTTAACAAAGTTGGAGTTGGAAGCCTATTGATCAAATAAGCTGATGTGGAGAAGGCAAAGGACCAAAAGGAAAGGGGAAGTTGAGCGTGAGACAGTAAAGAAAGCCCAGTTTCGACTATGTGCCGGTGACGTCTTTCGGCAAACCCATTGTGTTCGGGGGTGTGAGGAGGAGATGTTAGGTGTGAAACACCATTAATGGTTAGGAAAGAAGCTAGGGCCTCATACTCACCCCCATTATCAGAATATAAAATTTTAATAGGTTTATCAAAAAACTTCTCAATTAAGGCTTTAAATCGAATAAAAACCGATTTTGTGTCGGATTTATTTTTAAGATGATAAAACCAAATATATCGAGTAAAGTGATCAATGAATATGACATAATATTTAAATCCATCAAGAGAGTGAACCGGAGAGGTCCATAAATCAGTATAAATAATGTCAAGAGGAGCATGAGAAATTAAAGTAGATTGATAGAAGGGTAGTTTGTGACTTTTATTGCATTGACAAGCATTACAATTAAAAGACAACGAACTAGAAACATCGAGATTGAAATGAGAAATAATATTTTTAAAAATAGCTAAAGATGGATGGCCTAGGCGATGATGCCAATTTATTGCCGGAGCTTTGGTAGTGGATAAAGCTAAAATAGTTGAAGGGGATGACCACTCATACACCCCTTGTTTAGTTGGACCCTTGATAAGATGTGCCCCCGTGAGCCGATCCTTCAAAAGGAAAGAATTATGTGAGAATTCGACAATAAGATTATTTTCACAACATAATTGTGAGATGGAAATAATATTACGAGTCATGCTAGGAGCACATAAAACATTAGAGAGTTGAATTGTTTTAGACGAAGAGGTAGAAAGGGAGAGGGAATATGGGTAATAGGGACACTAGTACCATTACCTATTATAATTTCCTCGGCCCCGTCGTAGGGATGATGAAGAGCAAGGTTAGACAGGTCATGGGTGACATGATGGGTGGCACCAGTGTCTAAAAGCCAGGAGGAGGTAGGCATATTGTTTGTAGCAGTTGCAACATGAGCTTGCGGTGGATTTGTTGGAGCATTTTGCGGAGTGAGGGTTGGCTTGGCAGAAGGAAATTTCTGTTGGAAGATAGGGCAACGATACAAAGAGTGTCCATGTGTGTGACACCACTGACACCTCCCTTGGCACCCTTGGCCTTTAGGTTTGTCACTAGTTGAATGCTTTTTGTAGGTGTTCCCTGTCTTGGAATAGGTATTGTAGTGACGGTTGGTGTTGTCATTAGGGGAAGGCGGGTGGGTAAAGGGACGGGTGGATGTAGCATGAATAGAAGTCGGCAGCGGAGAGAGAGGAGTAACAGTACTTAAACTTAGTTCTTTGAGGAGCAATTTTTCATGCAATTCATCAAAAGTAATAAGGGAGTCCCTGTCATTGACAGAATCAATAACACCCTGGTAGTTGGGAGTTGGGATCTTGGATACCCTCAAGCACCCGTTCGATTAAATCATCAGGTTTGTATGGTTCACCGAGAACAGCAAGTTGATCTGCACAAACTCGAATAGCATTCATATAATCAGGGATACTCTGCGTACCTTTGGTTATGGACTTAAGATTTGCTTTCACCAGTTTGGCATGCCCCCGAGTATGCCGAGCAAATGTGTGAGCCAGGATATCCCAAGCTTCTCTAGCCGTGGTGGCTCTAGAGACGAGAGGACTAATACTACATTCAAGTGTACCAAGCAAAGCACCAAATAACAACTTATCTTGTCTGATCCACGTAGAGTGAGCCGGATTGGGAGATGTTGTGTTATCTTCGGTGATCGTGGCTGCTGGAAGAGGATGTGTACCATCAAGAAAGTTGAATAGTCCATGATCGACGAGAATGGCCTCCAGTTGAAGCTTCCAGGGGAGGTAATTAGTGTTGGTAAGCTTGATAATGTTCGTCAGATTGACGATGATGAGAGGTGAGGCCGGTTGAGCGTCGTCATATTATTCTCTTCAATAAGATATGACACTCTGCAACTAAAAATGTATGTTCTTTTCTTTACAAACACAAATCGTCATGCAAATAACTTCTACTCTCAGAAGGGCCACCAAATTGGAAGGCAAGAGCCGATATCACTGAAAATAAACGGAGACACGCTCTCTTCAAAAACAAAAGCATAACATCTACAACTATTGTACTAGAATAAATGCTATAATTAGCTCAAATATGGTATATTCATACAAATGAACAAACTCAACAATGCCATCAAATACAATCACAAATGAATTCAATATCAGTAGCCAAACTAAAGCATGCTTTTGATAGGTTTAAAAAGCACATATTCTACTACCCCAATGAAGCAAAGAAGTTTTCATGTTTCTATGGTTCCTGTATTATGAACCTAACAAAGTGTGATGGATGCAAGGGATCAAAATATGAAAGTAAGGAATCAAAGGTAACAAAGGCCCTCACCAGAACCATGCATAGAATATTACTCGACTAAAAGAAATACATCACACAAGTTGGACACTCACGCATGCAATTGGATATCTCACTTGGATATCTCACTGAGATGAACTCGCTTCCCTTCACCTGAAACACAGACCAAATAATACTCCACAAGACAGACCCAAATAGAAGAAGATAGCTTTGATTTCAGAATTGCTCAAAGAGTGCAGTCATAAAAAATAGTAGCTTGAGGCTACAACTCTCAAAGGTAGTAACTTTAGGTTACAACTCTCAAAATGACTACACAAAATACAAGCTACCCTTCTCTTCCTTTTCTTTTCCTATTTATACAAGCAGATGCAAGTACACTTTAATTAATGCTAGCTGTTGCTGTTTTTTGTCAGGTACTGCCAACAACTTCTGCTCCACCTTTAGCTGCGTTGTTGTGGTTGTTTTCCCTCACTTTGCTGCGCCTGCTGGGTCTGGTTTGGTGTAGCTTTTGTGTCCATTACATCACCCCGCTCCCAAAGAAACACCTTGTCCTCAAGGTGGAAGCTCGGAAACCGATCAGCAATCATGGATGCCTCCTCCCAAGTGGCTTCAAAAACAGGCAGGCCCTTCCATTTGATCAGCACTGTTTTCCCTTTGCCCTCACTGTGACGGACATCCAACAACTCTTCTGGCTCTACCAGAAGTTCGAGCTAAGCTGTCAACTGGTCTGGGAGTGTGGCAGCAGCTATGTGAGCACCCACCGCCCTCTTTAATTGTGAAACATGAAAGACGTGATGGATCTTGCTGGTAGGGGGTAACTCTAGTTTGTAAGCAACTTCCTCCAATTTTCTGAATTACTTCATAGGGGCCATAGAAGACAACTTTTCATTTGGCTTCTTTGCCAAAGACCTTTGTCGATAAGGCTGTAATTTGAGGAAAACCATACCTCCAATGTCATATTTTTCATCTCTCCTTTTGTTATCTGCATTTTGCTTCATTGTTTGTTGGGCTCGCATAAGATTGAATTTCAGTTCATCAAGGATTCCATCTCTCTCCCGTATTAATTCATCCAGACTATCCACTGGAGTTTTCCCTGCACCAATTTTCAGCAACCTTGGGGGGTCTCGGCCATACACCACTTTGAAAGGGGTCATTGACATATGCAGTGAGGTATTGTACGAGTATTTGGCCCAAGTCAGCCACTTGGCCCATTCCCTTGGTTTTTCCCCTGCAAAACACCTTAGGTAAGTCTCCAAACCCTTGTTTACATTCTCCGATTGGCCATCAGTTTGGTGGTGGTATGAAGTACTACGCTTTAGATTGGTGCCTTGGAGTTTGAACAACTCACGCCAAAAAATACTCAGGAAGACCCTATCTCTGTCCGACACGATGGAGGAAGGGAAACCGTGCAGCCCCACGACTTCCTTGATGAATGCATTAGCCACTTTGAGCGCCGTGAAAGGGTGTTTCAGCCCTACGAAGTGAGCATACTTGTGTCTATCCCTTTCGAAGGTGGAAGACCTTCAATGAAGTCCATAGTGATGTCTTCCCACACCTCAGATGGTACTGGTAAGGGTTGTAGTAGTCCCGCGGGATGCTGTTGCGAATGTTTGTTCCGCTGACACACTACACATTCCCTAATATACTGTGCCACTTTCTTCCTCATGCCTTGCCAAAACCACTTCGAGGCCAAGCGGAGGTAAGTTTTCACTTCACCCGAGTGCCCACCTGTGGGAGTGTCATGATACTCTCGTAGCAGAACAGGTATGAAGGTGGATGTTTTAGACAACACCATTCGGCCCTTAAACAACAGCCTCCCCCCATCAAGAGTGAACCCAGGAAGCTGTTCGCCTTCCACAAGCTCCTGCCTCAGTTTTGCTAACCCCTTATCTTGCCTCACCTCCTCTTCCAACTCCTCCCAAACTATCCTCTGCGAAGTTATGGATGCCCCAAGTTCGAAGGTCCCCAACTCTAACTCTCCACCCCCCTTTCTAGATAGTGCATCAGCAACACGATTTGCTGACCCGGGCTTGTATTGTATCACGAAATCAAAACCAATGAGCTTGCGAACCCACTTTTGATAATCGGCTCCGATTTCTCTTTGTTGTGTGATATATTTCAGACTTTGTTGATCTGTACGGATGATGAAGTGCCTACCCAACAAATAGTGCTTCCACTTCTCTACTGCCAAACAAACATCCATTAATTCTTTCTCATATATCGACTTCCCCCTTGCGCGTGGGCCTAACACACGACTATAGAATGCAATGGGCCTATTGTCTTGCATCAACACTGCTCCTAGCCCATACCCGGATGCGTCCATCTCAAGTACAAACTCCCTGTGGAAGTTTGGCATGGTCAAAACAGGTGCCTCGGACATGGCTTTCTTCAATCTGTCAAACGCATTGGTAGCCTCCTCAGACCACCCAAAACAGTCTTTACGGAGTTGGTCCGTGAGTGGTTGAGCAATCTGAGCGTAGTTGGCTACAAACTTCCTATAGTATCCCGTCAAGCCCAAGAACCCACGGAGCTCCCGCAAGTTCCTGGGTACGGACCATTCTCTCATGGCATGGACCTTTTCTTGGTCAACAGCCACACCATGTCGTGAGATAATATGCCCAAGGTAAGCTATCCTTTCACGCCCAAACTCACACTTCTTCTGATTAGCAAACAACTGGTGTTTTTCTAGGAGTGAAAACACCAATTTCATGTGTTGTTTATGATCTGTTTCACATTGACTATACACCAAAATGTCATCAAAAAAACACCAAAACGAATTTCCTTAAATATGCACGAAATACCTCATTCATTAGGGATTGAAACGTTGCCAGTGCGTTGGTAAGCCCAAACGGCATCACAAGGAATTCATAATGCCCATCATGAGTACGGAAAGCTGTCTTGTGAGTGTCTTCCGGCCTCACGCGAATTTGGTGGCAGCCGGCCCGTAGGTCCAACTTTGAGAATAACCGGGCTCCATGTAACTCGTCTAGCAACTCGTCGATGACCGGAATGGGGTATTTATCCGGCACCGTCTCCTTATTCAAGGCCCTATAATCCACACAAAAACGCCACGAGCCGTCCTTCTTCACTAGTAGTACCGGGCTCGAGAAAGGACTAGTAGAGGGTCTTATAATGCCTGTCTCCAACATCTCCCCAATCAACCTTTCAATCTCATCTTTCTGCACTTGTGGATATCGGTATGGCCGTACCCCTACCGGGTTACTGCCATCCTTCATGATGATAGCGTGCTCGTGATCTCGGGTGGGTGGCAGCCCCTTAGGCTCTGCAAATATCCCCTGAAACTCATCCATCACCTCCCTCAGAAAACCAGGTACTGTCGGCTCCCCATCCTTCCTATCCTCCATTTGATTAAGCTTAAGTAGTATGTGTTAGGTTATGATACATATGATATTACATAAATCATGCGGAAACAACCATTAACCCAGGATTACATATTATTTACACATAATCATATAGCATAATTTAGATGCATACTCTTTGTTGCGTGCCCTCCCTAGCTGCGCCCGAACCGAGCAAGAACAAGTCTTTAGGACTCCAAGTGTCGTCCCTCCGTAGATAGTCCACAGCACGTCCGGATCCGCCTTAAGATTGACCAACTAGAATCGCCCTTAAGGTACTAGAATTTTCGGCACTTTTGAGCAAGACGTGTGGCTGAATTTTTCTCTCAAAAACTCACTTTGAATACTTTTAAACTCGTTATAAATTGTGAACCCAGGCCACATATTTATAGGGTTATGGAAAGGGAATTGGAATCCTATTCAGATACAAATTAATTAAACCTAGAATCCTACAAGAACTCTAATTTAATTAATTTATCAAATAGAATTAGGAATTTAATCATTAACCGAACTCTGCACGTTTTAGGAGACGTGCACGAACACAAACACTTACGCACACACACACGGCAGCCTCGATGGGCCGCCCATGCGTGCGTGCGAGCAGCATCCCACGCAGCGAGGCCTGCGCGAGCCACAAGCCCACGCAAGCATCCGCGCGCGCTGCGCGCGCTGTGCGCGCTGCCACGGCCTGCTGGGCCTGGCCTTGCGCTGGGCCTGGCGTGGCTGTTTGTGTGGCGCGCTTGGCTTGCTGGGCGATGGCCTGGCTTCGTGCTGGGCCCTCGTCCGGCAGGCTTCGTCCGATGCTTATTCGTACGATACGCTTCCGATTAAATTTCCGATTCCGGAATTCATTTCCGATACGAACAATATTTAATATTTCCGATTCCGGAATTAATTTCCGTTTCGAACAAATATTTAATATTTCCGTTTCCGGAATTATTTTCCGATTCCGGTAATATTTCCGATTCTGACAATATTTCCGTTTCCGGCAATATTTCCGATTCTGGTAATATTTCCATTTCCGATAATATTTTCCGATACGTAACATGTTTCCGTTTCCGGCAACATCTACGACTTGGATAATATTTATATTTCCGATACGATCCATATTTCCGTTTCCGGTAATATCATCGTTTCCGGAGTATTCATTTCTTGCCTGTGACGATCTCAGCTCCCACTGAAACCAAGATCCGTCGATTCCGAATATCCATAGATAGAGTATTTAATGCCATTAAATACTTGATCCATTTACGTACTATTTGTGTGACCCTACGGGTTCAGTCAAGAGTAAGCTGTGGATTAATATCATTAATTCCACTTGAACTGAAGCGGCCTCTAGCTAGGCATTCAGCTCACTTGATCTCACTGAATTATTAACTTGTTAATTAATACTGAACCGCATTTATTAGACTTATCATAGAATGCATATTTGGACCAAGGGCATTATTTCCTTCAGTCTCCCACTTGTCCTTAGGGACAAGTGTGCATTTCCTAATTCCTTTGTCGCTCGATGCTTGCTCTTGAACATAAGGTAAGAGCTGTCATCCTTATTATGTCCAGAGGTGTTCCTCGGTTTCAGAGTTCAACTGATCAAATAAACAGATAATCATAGCCTATGATTCATCCGAGCACGGCCATGCATTTCACAGTTTCTAGCTCTCCGAGTGGCCTTGTACAACTTTTAAGCATCTCATCCCGAACTATGGGAGGACAATCCCAATCTTGCGATCTTGAGATTAGACTTCGTTTGATAGGTGATTACCTGAGCGTTGCCTTTATAGCCTCCTTTTACGGTGCGACGGTTGGTCAACGTCAAAGCAACCAGTTCTCAAACAAGTAATCTCAAATCACTCAGGTATTGAGGATTTAGTGTCTAATAATTTAATGAAATTTACTTATGACAGATTTTCATCTCTTACAGTAAAGTTTCATAGGTCTTGTCCGATACTAGTCTTCCCAAAGTAAGTATCTATGCAAATGATTATAACATTGCCATGTCCACATAGTTCAAGAAACAGAACTACTAGTCATCTTGCATTCTAATCGTCTAACGTTTTCTATGCGTCCAATTTTATAGAAAACTCCGACTAGGGACCATTTTCAACCTTTGACATTCAAGTTCACTTGATAGACATTTCTTAGTCACAGGACTGGTCCTGACAGTCTATCTTGAATATATCGTCAAATTGAAGGGACTCATCATTTAATAAACCACAAATTAAATGGAAAAATGAATTCTTTTCATTTATTGTGAATGATTAACCAAAAAATGTTTTACAAAGATTTAAACTCTAAAACTTTAAAACATTAAACAGAGACATCAAAGCCATTCTCCAATATGCTTGATTCCCATAGCTGCAGTGTGCGAGTTGTGCTTCGCCTGCGGCAGAGGTTTAGTTAATGGATCTGATATGTTGTCATCAGTTCCAATTTTGCTTATCTCGACTTCTTTTCTTTCAACGAACTCTCGTAGAAGGTGAAATCTACGAAGTACATGCTTGACTCTCTGGTGGTGTCTAGGCTCTTTTGCCTGTGCAATAGCTCCGTTATTGTCACAATACAGGGCTATTGGTCCTTTAATGGAGGGGACTACACCAAGTTCACCTATGAACTTCCTTAGCCATATAGCTTCCTTTGCTGCTTCATGTGCAGCAATGTACTCCGCTTCAGTTGTAGAATCCGCAATGGTGCTTTGCTTAGCACTTTTCCAGCTTACTGCTCCTCCGTTGAGGCAGAAGACAAACCCAGACTGTGATCTGAAATCATCTTTGTCGGTTTGGAAACTTGCGTCCGTATAGCCTTTAACAATTAATTCATCATCTCCACCATAGACCAGGAAGTCATCTTTGTGCCTTTTCAGGTACTTCAGAATGTTCTTGGCAGCAGTCCAATGCGCCTCTCCTGGGTCTGACTGGTATCTGCTCGTAGCACTGAGTGCGTACGCAACATCCGGGCGTGTACATATCATAGCATACATTATTGAACCAATTAATGATGCATATGGAATCCCATTCATTCGTCTACGCTCATCAAGTGTTTTTGGGCACTGAGTCTTGCTTAGAGTCATTCCATGAGACATGGGTAGGTAGCCTCGCTTGGAGTCCGCCATCTTGAACCTATCAAGCACCTTATTGATATAAGTGCTTTGACTAAGTCCAATCATCTTTTTAGATCTATCTCTGTAAATCTTGATGCCCAATATGTACTTTGCTTCTCCTAGATCCTTCATCGAAAAACATTTCCCAAGCCAAATATTGACAGAGTTCAACATTGGAATGTCATTTCCGATAAGCAATATGTCGTCGACATATAATACTAGGAAAGCAATTTTGCTCCCACTGACCTTCTTGTATACACAAGATTCGTCTGCGTTCTTGATGAAACCAAAGTCACTGACTGCTTCATCAAAACGTAGATTGACTTCTTTAGCTTGCATACCTTTTTAGCATTCTTTGGATCCTCAAAACCTTCAGGCTGTGTCATAAACACAGTTTCTGTTAAAACGCCGTTTAAGAAAGCAGTTTTGACATCCATCTGCCATATTTCGTAATCGTAATATGCAGCGATTGCTAACATTATCCGAATAGACTTTAGCATTGCAACTGGTGAAAAGGTTTCATCGTAATCCACACCGTGGACTTGCCTGTAACCTTTTGCAACCAATCTAGCTTTGAAAACTTCAAGTTTCCCATCCTTGTCCTTTTTCAGTTTGAAAACCCATTTGCTTCCAATGGCTTGGTAGCCATCTAGCAAATCGACCAAATCCCATACTTGGTTTTCAGACATGGAGTCTAATTCAGATTGCATGGCTTCTTGCCATTGCTTGGAGCTAGGGCTCGTCATAGCTTGTTTGTAAGTCGCAGGTTCATCACTTTCAAGTAATAGAACGTCATAGCTCTCGTTCGTCAAAATACCTAAGTACCTTTCCGGTTGAGATCTATATCTTTGCTATCTACGCGGGGTAACATTTCTAGATTGACCATGATTCTCACCAGATTCTTCTAAAGATCTCTGAGTTTCATCCTGAATGTCATCTTGAGCATTCTCTAGAGTTTGTTGTTCGACTCGAATTTCTTCGAGGTCTACTTTTCTCCCACTTGTCATTTTGGAAATGTGATCCTTCTCCAAAAAGACACCATCTCGAGCAACAAACACCTTGTTCTCAGATGTATTGTAGAAGTAATACCCCTTTGGTTCCTTTGGATAGCCCACAAGGATACATTTGTCAGATTTTGGATGAAGTTTGTCTGAAATTAATCGTTTGACGTATACTTCACATCCCCAAATCTTAAGAAAAGACACATTTGGAGGCTTTCCAAACCATAATTCGTATGGAGTCTTTTCGACAGCTTTAGACGGAGCTCTATTTATAGTGAGTGCAGCTGTATTTAGTGCATGTCCCCAAAATTCTAATGGAAGTTCGGCCTGACCCATCATTGACCTGACCATGTCTAGCAAGGTTCTGTTCCTCCGTTCCGACACACCGTTCCATTGTGGTGTTCCAGGAGGAGTCAACTCTGATAGAATTCCACATTCTTTCAGATGGTCATCAAATTCATAGCTCAGATATTCACCGCCTCTATCAGACCGCAGTGCCTTAATCTTCTTGCCTAATTGATTCTCTACTTCACTCTGAAATTCCTTGAATTTGTCAAAGGATTCAGACTTATGCTTCATTAGGTAGACATAACCATACCTACTGAAGTCATCAGTGAAAGTGATAAAGTAGCTGAAACCACCTCTAGCATTTGTACTCATTGGTCCACATACATCTGTATGGATTAAACCCAATAGTTCATTTGCTCTTTCTCCAACTTTAGAGAAAGGTTGCTTTGTCATTTTGCCAAGTAAACATGATTCGCATTTACCATAATCCTCTAAGTCAAATGGTTCTAGAATTCCTTCCTTTTGAAGTCTTTCTAAGCGTTTCAAGTTTATATGGCCTAATCGACAATGCCACAGATAGGTGAGATCTGAATCATCCTTTTTGGCCTTTTTGGTATTTATGTTATATACTTGTTTGTCGTGATCTAATAAATAAAGTCCATTGACTAATCTAGCAGATCCATAAAACATCTCTTTAAAATAAAACGAACAACTATTGTCTTTTATTAAAAAGGAAAATCCCTTAGCATCTAAGCAAGAAACTGAAATGATGTTTTTAGTAAGACTTGGAACATGGAAACATTCTTCCAGTTCCAAAACTAGCCCGGAGGGCAACGACAAATAGTAAGTTCCTACAGCTAATGCAGCAATCCGTGCTCCATTTCCCACTCGTAGGTCGACTTCACCCTTGCTTAACTTTCTACTTCTTCTTAGTCCCTGTGGATTGGAACATAAGTGTGAGCCACAACCTGTATCTAATACCCAAGAAGTTGAATTAGCAAGTATACAGTCTATAACGAAAATACCTGAAGATGGAACGACTGTTCCGTTCTTCTGATCTTCCTTTAGCTTTGGACATTCTCTTTTGTAATGGCCTATTCCATCACAATAAAGACAGCTTGATGTGGACTTGTCCTGCTTTGATTTAGCATTGCCCTTGGACTTTCCACCTTTCTTGAACGGTCTCTTTCTAGCCTTGAGTAAATCTTTGGCTTCATAGTCCAGTATTATTTCAGCCTTTCTGACAAGGTGAACAAATTCTGCAACTGTTTCTTCTCTTGGTTCACTTAGGTATAGTTGCTTGAAGCGACCAAACCCACTGTGTAGTGAATTGAGCAAGACAGAGACTTCCATTCTTTCGCTTATTGGTGTTCCTAGTAGACTTAGGCGATCAAAGTATGAACACATAAGATCCACATGGAACCTCAGTGGGACGCCTACCCTCTGTTTAGTGCGAAGGAGCTGAACATGTGTTTCTTGGACCTCCATCCTATAACACCTGTTGGGAGAACTAACCTTTAGACCAGACATTGATTCAATCAACTCATGGACGTTCAGGTCCCTGTCCTCCGTACTTCCACGACAGATATCCCTCAGATTCTTGATGAGCATAAAAGGTTCATAGGCTACAAACCTTTTAGCCCAATCATCAGGGATATTGTTCAGCATGAGACTCATAACCATTTTGAGATCCGCATCCCAGGCGTAAAATCTCTCAGGGGTCATGTCTCTGGCATAGTAGCTTGGCATGGGATGTGACAGTACATACTCAAGTCCATTGAGTTTGACTATTTCAACTAGCTTAGCTTCCCATTCAAGAAAATTTGTCAGGTTCAGCTTGACCATAAGCTCAGAACCCATGATGATGTTTTGATTGTTGTTTGCCATATTAAAAACTACAATTGAAAAGAATAAACAAATAAATAACCATTCACAGTTTCTCTTAATAAACTTAAATTCTAGCATACATGCATAATTCAATGTTTATTAAGCATTTTATTCAAATTATGTGTTCCGGCAGGTGTGAATAAAATGATTCCAAGATCCTAAAATCATTGAAGAACTAAGCACAGTTTGTCGACTTAATCCTAGAACATCTTAGGTAAGCAAAAGCCTTTTGCTAATAGTCTAGAAACTATTCTTGGTTGATAGGTACGTCTAAGAACTTATTAGGTAAACCTATCGATTTTGCCACGACATAAAAGGACTCCTTACTTATATCGTTGAGTTTCACCAAAACTAACATGTACTCACAATTATTTGTGTACCTTGCCCCTTTAGGACCAATAAGTAACACCTCGCTGAGCGAAAACTATTACTAGATTGATGTAAAGGATATCCAAGCAAGTGTATATTTTGGCATGGCACCTTTTAACTCAATTTTTAAGTTTGGAACTTAAGGCTCTTACTATGTTGGTTAGATTTTAAGTGAACTAAAATCCTTAATCATGCAACATAATCAAGCTTTTGATCTCATGCATTTTAAGACATATTTAAAAGCAATAAATAACTTAAAACATGCATAAGATATTTGTGATCTAGTATGGCCCGACTTCATCTTGAAGCTTTAACTTCAAAGTCCGTCTTGAAAATCTCCATGGGAGGCACCATTTTCTTCAAATAGGATAAGCTATAACTAATTACAACTATTTGATGGTACGCAGACCATATTTGAATTGAAAAATAACTTTGGTTCTTTAGACCAATTACATTCAAATTAATGGTACGCAGACCATATTTTCTATCCTATTTGGGCCATACTAGTCACTTCATAACCTGCAAAACAGTACATATACAATATATACCATTCACCCATTCATTATCATGAATGGCCCACTTAGCTGGTTAGTAAAACACATTATGCATCACGTAAATATTTGCAGCAATTAATCAAGGGCACCAATAATCTACCAATTATTCAGTCCTTATTAATTCTAATCAAGTTGTTTTAACCTTAAGGATTTGTAGACCTAATCAAGAGTTTATAACTAAAAAACGCTCCCACTTAAACCAATAAATTCATATGCTTTACTAATTTTAAACATAAAAATGTATTTCTAGTCTAACCGGAAACATATAAATTTAATTAAAATTTAAAGCTCATATAAATTTATAATTGAATCCAAAAAGTTTAATTTAATTTCAGTCGTTATTTAAATTAATTCATGATTTTAATTTTAGTAAAATAATTAGAATAAATAACATTTATTATAATTACAATATTCAAAATTAAAATCCAAGAAAATAATTTAAATTATTAATTTTAAAATTAATTAAAATTACGTGAACTGAAATTTTCAAATTAAACATTCAAAACGATCTAATCGTAACGCAAACACCCTACGCATTGCACGCCCATGGGCCGCACGCACACAGCCATCGCTGGCCATGTGCGCGCAGCCCATGCGCTCGTCGCATAGCTGCTGCATCTTCCATCGCAAGCCATCGCACGCTGTGGTGCTTGCTGCGCGCGCGAGCCATCGCTCGCTGTGCGCGCGAGCCACCGCTCGCTGTGCGCGCGAGCCATCGCTCGCTGTGCGCGCGAGCCATCGCTCGCTGTGCGCGCGAGCCATCGCTCGCTGTGCGCGAGCAATTGCGCGCGATCAACGCTGGGCGCAGCGCTCGTGGCACGCGAGCTTGCGCTCGCTGCGCGCGAGGCTGCGCGCGCTTGCGCGAGGCAGTGCGCGTTGTGGCACAGCTCGCTTGCTGCCCACACGCAACTGCCTTGGCTCGCCCTTCGCCCATGCCCATTCGTCCATTGCTCGTGGCCCACGACACAAGGCAGGGCTGCTGCCTTGTGCTCGTGCACTACGCCCTTGCTCATTGCATTCGTGCCGCACGGGCGACGAGCTCCCTTGCTCGTCGTCGCATGCCCGCATTATACAACACCCCTTAAGGGTAACACGAAGCGTCCATTGCTTTGTGCGTGCAAGTTATATGAACGAATCGCATAAAAAATTTAAAATTTATAAAATTAATGACAAATTAATAAATATTATTAATTTCATAATTTTAGGGCGAAAAAATCGAAAATTAATTATCCAATTGATTTCCGATTGTTATGGATTCAAGTCTAGGTCATAAAAATTTAAAATTTATCATAAATTTACAATTTTTTATGGTGGTTTTTAATCATAGGTTTCTAATTAAATTACAATTAATTATGAAAATCAAATTAATTCTAAATTATTCTAATTTTCAACAAATTAATCATAATTACAAATTAGATTGCATAATTAACAAGACTAGGCATTCAAACTTGTTAAACATATGCAGTAGGTCAATCAAAAATTCAAGATTTATCAACAAGAATCGCAAATATTTAATTTAACATCTTAAATTTACGAAATTTTTGCATTTGAAAAACTAAAACCTTCGAAAAGTCATAGTTAGGTTTCGAATTTGAGAATTCTGGGTTCGGCAGAAAAAGACTATTTTTGTCAAAATTTTAGAATGCCTTTTACATGCGGAATTGACACAAAAATCACTCGATTTGGATGAGTAACGAAGAAACTGCCGAAAAACTGCGTACGTATAATTAAATAAACGCAATTTGCAATTAATTAACAATTACAAAAATTAATCACCCCTTTTAATTCTTGCAAATTTGTAATATTTAACCATGTTTATGCAATTTAGATTATGAAAATAATAAGGGGCTCGTGATACCACTGTTAGGTTATGATACATATGATATTACATAAATCATGCGGAAACAACCATTAACCCAGGATTACATATTATTTACACATAATCATATAGCATAATTTAGATGCATATTCTTTGTTGCGTGCCCTCCCTAGCTGCGCCCGAACCGAGCAAGAACAAGTCTTTAGGACTCCAAGTGTCGTCCCTCCGTAGATAGTCCACAGCACGTCCGGATCCGCCTTAAGATTGACCAACTAGAATCGCCCTTAAGGTACTAGAATTTTCGGCACTTTTGAGCAAGATGTGTGGCTGAATTTTTCTCTCAAAAACTCACTTTGAATACTTTTAAACTCGTTATAAATTGTGAGCCCAGGCCACATATTTATAGGGTTATGGAAAGGGAATTGGAATCCTATTCAGATACAAATTAATTAAACCTAGAATCCTACAAGAACTCTAATTTAATTAATTTATCAAATAGAATTAGGAATTTAATCATTAACCGAACTCTGCACGTTTTAGGAGACGTGCACGAACACAAACACTTACGCACACACACACGGCATCCTCGATGGGCCGCCCATGCGTGCGTGCGAGCAGCAGCCCACGCAGCGAGGCCTGCGCGAGCCACAAGCCCACGCAAGCATCCGCGCGCGCTGCTCGCGCTGTGCGCGCTGCCACGGCCTGCTGGGCCTGGCCTTGCGCTGGGCCTGGCGTGGCTGTTTGTGTGGCGCGCTTGGCTTGCTGGGCGATGGCCTGGCTTCGTGCTGGGCCCTCGTCCGGCAGGCTTCGTCCGATGCTTATTCGTACGATACGCTTCCGATTAAATTTCCGATTCCGGAATTCATTTCCGATACGAACAATATTTAATATTTCCGATTCCGGAATTAATTTCCGTTTCGAACAAATATTTAATATTTCCGTTTCCGGAATTATTTTCCGATTCCGGTAATATTTCCGATTCTGACAATATTTCCGTTTCCGGCAATATTTCCGATTCTGGTAATATTTCCATTTCCGATAATATTTTCCGATACGTACCATGTTTCTGTTTCCGGCAACATCTACGACTTGGATAATATTTATATTTCCGATACGATCCATATTTCCGTTTCCGGTAATATCATCGTTTCCGGAGTATTCATTTCTTGCCTGTGACGATCTCAGCTCCCACTGAAACCAAGATCCGTCGATTCCGAATATCCATAGATAGAGTATTTAATGCCATTAAATACTTGATCCGTTTACGTACTATTTGTGTGACCCTACGGGTTCAGTCAAGAGTAAGCTGTGGATTAATATCATTAATTCCACTTGAACTGAAGCGGCCTCTAGCTAGGCATTCAGCTCACTTGATCTCACTGAATTATTAACTTGTTAATTAATACTGAACCGCATTTATTAGACTCATCATAGAATGCATATTTGGACCAAGGGCATTATTTCCTTCAGTATGCCCCCTCCTTCCTTTCGTATCACCTTCATCATTGCTTTGAGAGAAATTCGAGAGCGGCTTAAGGATGGGTCTCCCTTCAAAGTCACTGGCACCTCCCCAATTTGGTAAGTCATCACTTGGGTCTTCCAATTAGTCACTACTGGCCCCAGTTTCTCAAGCCACTGGATGCCTAAAATCACATCTGAATTGCCTAATTCAAGAGGCAAGAAATCCTCCTGTATGTCAATGTGGTCGTTTACGATCATTCCCACCCCTTTGCACACCCCTTTTCCTTTAACGTGTTAGGTTATGATACATATGACATTACATAAATCATGCGGAAACAACCATTAAGCCAGGAATACAAATTATTTACACATAATCATATAGCATAATTTAGATGCATACTCTTTGTTGCGTGCCTTCCCTAGCTGCGCCCGAACCGAACAAGAACAAGTCTTTAGGACTCCAAGTGTCGTCCCTCCGTAGATAGTCCACAGCACGTCCGGATCCGCCTTAAGATTGACCAACTAGAATCGCCCTTAAGGTACTAGAATTTTCGGCACTATTGAGCAAGGAATGTGGCTGAATTTTTCTCTCAAAACTCACTTTGAATACTTGAATTAATCTCTGAAAATATGTGACCCTAGGCACGTATTTATAGAGTTATGGAAAGGGAATTGGAATCCTAGTAGGATACGAATTAATTAAAATTAGAACCCTAAGAACTCTAATTAATTTATCCTTTTAGGAATAGGAATTTAATCATATACTAATTCTAATAGTTTTAGGAATCGTGCATGAACACAAACTCACATACACACACGGCAGCCACGAGGGCCGCCCATGCGTGCGTGCGAGCAGCAGCCCACGCAGCGAGGCCCATGGCCTTAGGCGCGCGCTGGGCCTGCCTTGCGGTGGGCCTGGGCGCTGCCTTGGCTGGGCGCGCGTTTGGCTTGCTGGGCGATAGCCCGACTTCGTGCTGGGCCTTCGTCCGGCAGGCCTCGTCCGATACTAATTCGTACGATACGCTTCCGATTAAATTCCCGGTTCCGGAATTCATTTCCGATACGAACAATATTTAATATTTCCGATTCCGGAATCAATTTCCGTTTCGAACAAATATTTAATATTTCTGTTTCCGGAATTATTTTCCGATTCCGATAATATTTCCGATTCTGACAATATTTCCGTTTCCGGCAATATTTCCGATTCTGGTAATATTTCCATTTCCGATAATATTTTCCGATACGTACCATGTTTCCGTTTCCGGCAACATCTACGACTTGGATAATATTTATATTTCCGATACGATCCATATTTCCGTTTCCGGCAATATCATCGTTTCCGGAGTATTCATTTCTTGCCTGTGACGATCTCAGCTCCCACTGAAACCAAGATCCGTCGATTCCGAATATCCATAGATGGAGTATCTAATGCCATTAAATACTTGATCCGTTTACGTACTATTTGTGTGACCCTACGGGTTCAGTCAAGAGTAAGCTGTGGATTAATATCATTAATTCCACTTGAACTGAAGCGGCCTCTAGCTAGGCATTCAGTTCACTCGATCTCACTGAATTATTAACTTGTTAATTAATACTGAACCGCATTTATTAGACTTAACATAGAATGCATACTTGGACCAAGGGCATTATTTCCTTCAGTCTCCCACTTGTCCTTAGGGACAAGTGTGCATTTCCTAATTCCTTTGTCGCTCGATGCTTGCTCTTGAACATAAGGTAAGAGTTGTCATCCTTATTATGTCCAGAGGTGTTCCTCGGTTTCAGAGTTCAACTGATCAAATAAACAGATAATCATAGCCTATGATTCATCCGAGCACGGCCATGCATTTCACAGTTTCTAGCTCTCCGAGTGGCCTTGTACAA
The DNA here is from genome assembly GCF_020520425.1 of Spinacia oleracea. Taxonomy (NCBI): domain Eukaryota; kingdom Viridiplantae; phylum Streptophyta; class Magnoliopsida; order Caryophyllales; family Amaranthaceae; genus Spinacia; species Spinacia oleracea. The sequence goes on from NC_079488.1 coordinate 18,481,286, forward strand.
CTTTTAAGCATCTCATCCCGATTTATGGGAGGACAATCCCAATCTTGTGATCTTGAGATTAGACTTCGTTTGATAGGTGATTACCTGAGCGTTGCCTTTATAGCCTCCTTTTACGGTGCGACGGTTGGTCAACGTCAAAGCAACCAGTTCTCAAACAAGTAATCTCAAATCACTCAGGTATTGAGGATTTAGTGTCTAATAATTTAATGAAATTTACTTATGACAGATTTTCATCTCTTACAGTAAAGTTTCATAGGTCTTGTCCGATACTAGTCTTTCCAAAGTAAGTATTTATGCAAATGATTATGACATTGGCATGTCCATATAGTTCAAGAAACAGAACTACTAGTCATCTTGCATTCTAATCGTCTAACGTTTTCTATGCGTCCAATTTTATAGAAAACTCCGACTAGGGACCATTTTGAACCTTTGACATTCAAGTTCACTTGATAGACATTTCTTAGTCACAGGACTGGTCCTGACAGTCTATCTTGAATATATCGTCAAATTGAAGGGACTCATCATTTAATAAACCACAAATTAAATGGAAAAATGAATTCTTTTCATTTATTGTGAATGATTAACCAATAATGTTTTACAAAGATTTAAACTCTAAAACTTTAAAACATTAAATAGAGACATCAAAGCCATTCTCCAATATGCTTGATTCCCATAGCTGCAGTGTGCGAGTTGTGCTTCGCCTGCGGCAGAGGTTTAGTTAATGGATCTGATATGTTGTCATCAGTTCCAATTTTGCTTATCTCGACTTCTTTTCTTTCAACGAACTCTCGTAGAAGGTGAAATCTACGAAGTACATGCTTGACTCTCTGGTGGTGTCTAGGCTCTTTTGCCTGTGCAATAGCTCCGTTATTGTCACAATACAGGGCTATTGGTCCTTTAATGGAGGGGACTACACCAAGTTCACCTATGAACTTCCTTAGCCATATAGCTTCCTTTGCTGCTTCATGTGCAGCAATGTACTCCGCTTCAGTTGTAGAATCCGCAATGGTGCTTTGCTTAGCACTTTTCCAGCTTACTGCTCCTCCGTTGAGGCAGAAGACAAACCCAGACTGTGATCTGAAATCATCTTTGTCGGTTTGGAAACTTGCGTCCGTATAGCCTTTAACAATTAATTCATCATCTCCACCATAGACCAGGAAGTCATCTTTGTGCCTTTTCAGGTACTTCAGAATGTTCTTGGCAGCAGTCCAATGCGTCTCTCCTGGGTCTGACTGGTATCTTCTCGTAGCACTGAGTGCGTACGCAACATCCGGGCGTGTACATATCATAGCATACATTATTGAACCAATCAATGATGCATATGGAATCCCATTCATTCGTCTACGCTCATCAAGTGTTTTTGGGCACTGAGTCTTGCTTAGAGTCATTCCATGAGACATGGGTAGGTAGCCTCGCTTGGAGTCCGCCATTTTGAACCTATCAAGCACCTTATTGATATAAGTGCCTTGACTAAGTCCAATCATCTTTTTAGATCTATCTCTGTAAATCTTGATGCCCAATATGTACTGTGCTTCTCCTAGATCCTTCATCGAAAAACATTTCCCAAGCCAAATCTTGACAGAGTTCAACATAGGAATGTCATTTCCGATAAGTAATATGTCGTCAACATATAATACTAGGAAAGCAATTTTGCTCCCACTAACCTTCTTGTATACACAAGATTCGTCTGCGTTCTTGATGAAACCAAAGTCACTGACTGCTTCATCAAAACGTATATTCCAGCTCCTGGATGCCTGCTTCAATCCATAGATTGACTTCTTTAGCTTGCATACCTTTTTAGCATTCTTTGGATCCTCAAAACCTTCAGGCTGTGTCATAAACACAGTTTCTGTTAAAACGCCGTTTAAGAAAGCAGTTTTGACATCCATCTGCCATATTTCGTAATCGTAATATGCAGCGATTGCTAACATTATCCGAATAGACTTTAGCATTGCAACTGGTGAAAAGGTTTCATCATAATCCACACCGTAGACTTGCCTGTAACCTTTTGCAACCAATCTAGCTTTGAAAACTTCAAGTTTCCCATCCTTGTCCTTTTTCAGTTTGAAAACCCATTTGCTTCCAATGGCTTGGTAGCCATCTGGCAAATCGACCAAATCCCATACTTGGTTTTCAGACATGGAGTCTAATTCAGATTGCATGGCTTCTTGCCATTGCTTGGAGCTAGGGCTCGTCATAGCTTGTTTGTAAGTCGCAGGTTCATCACTTTCAAGTAATAGAACGTCATAGCTCTCGTTCGTCAAAATACCTAAGTACCTTTCCGGTTGAGATCTATATCTTTGCGATCTACGCGGGGTAACATTTCTAGATTGACCATGATTCTCACCAGATTCTTCTAAAGATCTCTGAGTTTCATCCTGAATGTCATCTTGAGCATTCTCTAGAGTTTGTTGTTCGACTCGAATTTCTTCGAGGTCTACTTTTCTCCCACTTGTCATTTTGGAAATGTGATCTTTCTCCAAAAAGACACCATCTCGAGCAACAAACACCTTGTTCTCAGATGTATTGTAGAAGTAATACCCCTTTGTTTCCTTTGGATAGCCCACAAGGATACATTTGTCAGATTTTGGATGAAGTTTGTCTGAAATTAATCGTTTGACGTATACTTCACATCCCCAAATCTTAAGAAAAGACACATTTGGAGGCTTTCCAAACCATAATTCGTATGGAGTCTTTTCGACAGCTTTAGACGGAGCTCTATTTATAGTGAGTGCAGCTGTATTTAGTGCATGTCCCCAAAATTCTAATGGAAGTTCGGCCTGACCCATCATTGACCTGACCATGTCTAGCAAGGTTCTGTTCCTCCGTTCCGACACACCGTTCCATTATGGTGTTCCAGGAGGAGTCAATTTTGATAGAATTCCACATTCTTTCAGATGGTCATCAAATTCATAGCTCAGATATTCACCGCCTCTATCAGACCGCAGTGCTTTAATCTTCTTGCCTAATTGATTCTCTACTTCACTCTGAAATTCCTTGAATTTGTCAAAGGATTCAGACTTATGCTTCATTAGGTAGACATAACCATACCTACTGAAGTCATCAGTGAAAGTGATAAAGTAGCTGAAACCACCTCTAGCATTTGTACTCATTGGTCCACATACATCTGTATGGATTAAACCCAATAGTTCATTTGCTCTTTCTCCAACTTTAGAGAAAGGTTGCTTTGTCATTTTGCCAAGTAAACATGATTCGCATTTACCATAATCCTCTAAGTCAAATGGTTCTAGAATTCCTTCCTTTTGAAGTCTTTCTAAGCGTTTCAAGTTTATATGGCCTAATCGACAATGCCACAGATAGGTGAGATCTGAATCATCCTTTTTGGCCTTTTTGGTATTTATGTTATATACTTGTTTGTCGTGATCTAATAAATAAAGTCCATTGACTAATCTAGCAGATCCATAAAACATCTCTTTAAAATAAAACGAACAACTATTGTCTTTTATTAAAAAGGAAAATCCCTTAGCATCTAAGCAAGAAACTGAAATGATGTTTTTAGTAAGACTTGGAACATGGAAACAATCTTCCAGTTCCAAAACTAGCCCGGAGGGAAACGACAAATAGTAAGTTCCTACAGCTAATGCAGCAATCCGTGCTCCATTTCCCACTCGTAGGTCGACTTCACCCTTGCTTAACTTTCTACTTCTTCTTAGTCCCTGCGGATTGGAACATAAGTGTGAGCCACAACCTGTATCTAATACCCAAGAAGTTGAATTAGCAAGTATACAGTCTATAACGAAAATACCTGAAGATGGAACGACTGTTCCGTTCTTCTGATCTTCCTTTAGCTTCAAGCAATCTCTCTTCCAATGCCCCTTCTTCTTGCAGTAGAAGCATTCGGATTCAGAAGTGGGTTGACTGACTTTCCTCTTTACAGATTTGGCGCCAGTTTGCTTAGTTGGGTTGGCCTTGTTGCCACCTTTCTTAGCATTCCTCTTCTTTCCAGATTTCTTGAACTTGCCCCCACGCACCATAAGCACATCCTGCTTATCACTTTTGACCGTCTTTTCAGCGGTCTTCAGCATACCGTGAAGCTTAGTGAGCGTTTTGTCCAGACTATTCATACTGTAGTTCAGTTTGAACTGATCATACCCGCTATGAAGAGAATGGAGGATGCACCTTTTAACTCAATTTTTAAGTTTGGAACTTAAGGCTCTTACTATGTTGGTTAGATTTTAAGTGAACTAAAATCCTTAATCATGCAACATAATCAAGCTTTTGATCTCATGCATTTTAAGACATATTTAAAAGCAATAAATAACTTAAAACATGCATAAGATAAATGTGATCTAGTATGGCCCGACTTCATCTTGAAGCTTTGACTTCAAAGTCCGTCTTGAAAATCTCCGTGGGAGGCACCATTTTCTTCAAATATGATAAGCTATAACTAATTACAACTATTTGATGGTATGCAGACCATATTTGAATTAAAAAATAACTTTGGTACTTTAGACCAATTACATTCAAATTAATGGTACGCAGACCATATTTTCTATCCTATTTGGGCCATACTAGTCACTTCATAACCTGCAAAACAGTACATATACAATATATACCATTCACCCATTCATTATCATGAATGGCCCACATAGCTGGTTAGTAAAACACATTATGCATCACGTAAACATTTGCAGCAATTAATCAAGGGCACCAATAATCTACCAATTATTCAGTCCTTATTAATTCTAATCAAGTTGTTTTAACCTTAAGGATTTGTAGACCTAATCAAGAGTTTTATGACTAAAACGGCTCCCACTCAAACCAATAAATTCATATGCTTTACTAATTTTAAACATAAAAATGTATTTCTAGTCTAACCGGAAACATACAAATTTAATTAAAATTTAAAGCTCATATAAATTTATAATTGAATCCAAAAGTTTAATTTAATTTCAGTCGTATTTAAATTAATTCATGATTTTATTTTTAGTAAAATAATTAGAATAAATAAAATTTATTATAATTACAATATTCAAAATTAAAATCCAAGAAAATAATTTAAATTATTAATTTTAAAATTAATTAAAATTACGTAAACCGAAAAATTTCAAATTAAACATTCAAAACGATCTAATCGCAACGCAAACACCCTACGCATCGCACACCCATGGACCGCACGCACACAGCCATCGCTGGCCATGTGCGCGCAGCCCATGCGCTCGTCGCATAGCTGCTGCATCTTCCACCGCAAGCCATCGCACGCTATGGTGCTCGCTGCGCGCGCGCCAGCGCTCGACGCACGCGAGCCATCGCTCGCTGTGCGCGCGAGCCATTGCTCGCTGTGCGCGCGAGCCATCGCTCGCTGTGCGCGCGAGCCATCGCTCGCTGTGCGCGCGAGCCATCGCTCGCTGTGCGCGCGAGCCATCGCTCGCTGTGCGCGCGAGCAATTGCGCGCGATCAATCGCTGGGCGCAGCGCTCGTGGCACGCGAGCTTGCGCTCGCTGCGCGCGAGGCTGCGCGCTTGCGCGAGGCAGTGCGCGTTGTGGCGCAGCTCGCTTGCTGCCCACACGCGACTGCCATGGCTTGCCTTTCGCCCATGCCCATACGTCCATAGCTCGTGGCCCACGACACAAGGCAGGGCTGCTGCCTTGTGCTCGTGCACCATGCCTTGCTCATTGCATTCGTGCCGCACGGGCGACGAGCTCCCTTGCTCGTCGTCGCATGCCCGCACTATACAACACCCCTTAAGGGTAACACGAAGCGTCCATTGCTTTGTGCGTGCAAGTTATATGAACGAATCGCATAAAAAATTTAAAATTTATATTTAAATTTAATGACAAATTAATAATTAATATTAATTTCATAATTTTAGGGCGAAAAATCGAAAATTTATTATTCAATTGATTTCCGATTATTATGGATTCAAGCCTAGGTCATTAAAATTTAAAATTTATCATAAATTTACAATTTTTATGGTGGTTTTTAATCATAGGTTTCTAATTAAATTATAATTAATTATGAAAATCAAATTAATTCTAAATTATTCTAATTTTCAACAAATTAATCATAATTACAAATTAGATTGCATAATTAACAAGGCTAGGCATTCAAACTTGTTAAACATATATACAGTAGGTCAATCAAAAATTCAAGATTTATCAACAAGAATCGCAAATATTTAATTTAACATCTTAAATTTACGAAATTTTGCATTCGAAAAACTAAAACCTTCGAAAAGTCATAGTTAGGCTTCGAATTTGAGAATTCTGGGTTCGGCAGAAAAATTTTAGAATGCCTTTTACATGCGGAATTGACACAAAAATCACTCGATTTGGATAAGTAACGAAGAAACTGCCGAAAAACTGCGTACGTATAATTAAATAAACGCAATTTGCAATTAATTAACAATTACGAAAATTAATCACCCCTTTTAATTCTTGCAAATTTGTAATATTTAACCATGTTCATGCAATTTAGATTATGAAAATAATAAGGGGCTCGTGATACCACTGTTAGGTTATGATACATATGACATTACATAAATCATGCGGAAACAACCATTAAGCCAGGAATACAAATTATTTACACATAATCATATAGCATAATTTAGATGCATACTCTTTGTTGCGTGCCTTCCCTAGCTGCGCCCGAACCGAACAAGAACAAGTCTTTAGGACTCCAAGTGTCGTCCCTCCGTAGATAGTCCACAGCACGTCCGGATCCGCCTTAAGATTGACCAACTAGAATCGCCCTTAAGGTACTAGAATTTTCGGCACTATTGAGCAAGGAATGTGGCTGAATTTTTCTCTCAAAACTCACTTTGAATACTTGAATTAATCTCTGAAAATATGTGACCCTAGGCACGTATTTATAGAGTTATGGAAAGGGAATTGGAATCCTAGTAGGATACGAATTAATTAAAATTAGAACCCTATAAGAACTCTAATTAATTAATTTATCCTTTTAGGAATAGGAATTTAATCATATACTAATTCTAATAGTTTTAGGAATCGTGCATGAACACAAACTCACATACACACACGGCAGCCACGAGGGCCGCCCATGCGTGCGTGCGAGCAGCAGCCCACGCAGCGAGGCCCATGGCCTTAGGCGCGCGCTGGGCCTGCCTTGCGGTGGGCCTGGGCGCTGCCTTGGCTGGGCGTGCGTTTGTCTTGCTGGGCGATGGCCCGACTTCGTGCTGGGCCTTCGTCCGGCAGGCCTCGTCCGATGCTAATTCGTACGATACGCTTCCGATTAAATTCCCGGTTCCGGAATTCATTTCCCATACGAACAATATTTAATATTTCCGATTCCGGAATCAATTTCCGTTTCGAACAAATATTTAATATTTCCGTTTCCGGAATTATTTTCCGATTCCGATAATATTTCCGATTCTGACAATATTTCCGTTTCCGGCAATATTTCCGATTCTGGTAATATTTCCATTTCCGATAATATTTTCCGATATGTACCATGTTTCCGTTTCCGGCAACATCTACGACTTGGATAATATTTATATTTCCGATACGATCCATATTTCCGTTTCCGGCAATATCATCGTTTCCGGAGTATTCATTTCTTGCCTGTGACGATCTCAGCTCCCACTGAAACCAAGATCCGTCGATTCCGAATATCCATAGATGGAGTATCTAATGCCATTAAATACTTGATCCGTTTACGTACTATTTGTGTGACCCTACGGGTTCAGTCAAGAGTAAGCTGTGGATTAATATCATTAATTCCACTTGAACTGAAGCGGCCTCTAGCTAGGCATTCAGTTCACTTGATCTCACTGAATTATTAACTTGTTAATTAATACTGAACCGCATTTATTAGACTTAACATAGAATGCATATTTGGACCAAGGGCATTATTTCCTTCATAACGGATTCCCCATTCCCCAGTGATACCCCAAACCCCCCTGCTGAATCCGCGATCGGTATACCCAATTTTTCTACTGCTCGGAGGGAGATGAAATTGTGGGTGGCCCCGGGATCCACCATCACCACCACCTCGCCGTCGCCTATCTTGCCGACCATCTTCAAAGTCTTTGGATTATTAAGACCCACAATTGAATTTATGGTGGCGGTGGCCGGAAAAAATCTCTCTTCAGAACTTTCTATCGCCTGAAATTCGCCCTCCACCGACTCCTCTTCCGCCTCCTCATCGTCCACCAGTAACACACTCAACTCCCTTTTTTTACAGATGTGTCCGACGCCCCACCTCTCGTCGCACCTGAAACATAACCCTTTTGCTCACTTGTCCTGTAGTTCTTTCTCCGTCAATCTCTTGACCTCGCCGGAAAATCGTGACGTGGATGAAGCAGTTCTCGGAGGTCTGCTTGTGTTTGAGTGATTGTTGGATGCGAAAGAACCCAGGGATGTTGCTGGTTTAATTCCCCCAGTTGGGCTATAGTGATTAGAAGTCAATCCATGACTCTGGGCCCCTGGGTTTACAGTACTAGTATTGCCTTGGAATGGGCCTTTACTGAAATAAGAAAACCCATTTTTGTTAGTCCCATACCCATTCCTTTTTGACCCGTTAACCCGAATCTTTTCCTCCACCCGTAAAGCTGCATCAATGGTGTCTTCAAAACTATAAGGGTTTAATACCCTAACCTCTGCCTTTATCTCCTCTTTCAATCCATTCATGAACTGCCTGTCAGTATACTATCCGGCACATCGTCTAACGGCGACACCAGTTCAATGAAGCGTTTTGTGAGGGGGTCGAAAAAGCGCGAGGCTAATGCGTGACCTCGTCCCTCGTGGGTGTGACGATTCTTTTTATTCAATCAAGTGTAATTGGATTTCCTGTGAGTATACACCCAATTGACTAGTAATATAGGAGTCGTCATTCAGTTTTTAACGACAATGAGAAAAACTGACAAAACCCGGTTATCGTGACATAAAGGGAGTGCAATTATGTTTGACCACGACGGCCATAGGTTCCCTTGTGATCCCTGGTGTGGGGATCTCTCAATATACACCCGCAAGGTAGAGATTGAGGGTTCGGGGGACTGTAACTACCGAGAGGAGTACTTCGCTCGTCGATAACTCCAGAGGCAGGATATCCTTACTAGCTCAGCATAAATAATTGAAGGGACATGCGTTAACTATTAAACTAATCTGAGTTGATTTTAGCAATATGCAACATATAATACTAATTCGATCGTGATTATCTGATTTAAAAAGCATTAAGGGACCTAGCATGATAATCCGATTTCCCAAAAATATCATATTTGTTAGGCGTGATAGAACAATCAGATTAGGTTAGTTTAACAGTTCATAAAAAGGGCGAGGAAAGCAGTTAAATCATCGAAAAGGGACACATTACGACGCACCCTTGAGAGGTGCGTCACGGTTCTCAGAAAACTAACCACTTTGACTTTGTTATTTCTCTTTTTTATTTAACGAATCTCAATTATGGGACAGGATACGTTCTGTTCGATTTATGGATCGATTGCCACAGAACGCGTGAACAATTTCGCAGCGAGAGGCTTAGGCTAAGGGTTGGAGTCAATACTCAGAATATATTTGTGTGTTGTTGTGTATTTTTTACGTCGAATTTAGGGGTCTATTTATAGGGAAGAGTTCGTGGAAAGATAGAATTGCAGAGTTCTAATCCATAAAGAATTAGGAAAAAACACGTACCCAGGTACTTTCAGCGCCCAGGCCTGGGCGCCGAAGATTTCGGCGCCCAGAGCCAGGCGTTGAAAATAGGGTCTGGGCTGTTTTCTTTAGTCAGATTCGGATTCCTGAAATCCGTAGAGTTTGAGATTAATTCGAGTCTTTTAGCGTGTATCAATTTTGTGACGGAATGCGTCTGGGCCCGTTACGAACTCTAGGCTCGTTAGGATTTTAATTAATACGTGACTCTTATTTCCGAATCCTATTAGGAATAGGATTCTCGCGGTTTTCTATCTCATTTAGGATTTATGTTGGAGTGCAACACCTAATTCTGACATGTTTCTATCCTTTATGATTTGCCACTTTTAGAAGCTACGTTTTACGGCAATTTACTATTTTTAGCAGGTTTCCATAAATAGCAGGTTTCGGGTGAAATGAAATGGGGAATCGAGATTCGTTTATTTATAGGAGATGCGTTGTCAAGTGGAGTTTTTATGCTTTCATCATCGAACCTTTCCCTTGCGGGAACGGGGACAAAAGTAGGTGTCTACAGTTAGCCCCCACTTTGACTGAGTCTTGGAGTAAGACGATGGTCAAAGTATTAGACGGAGTGCGTCACACAAGCCATGGTGTATGTGACATGTTTTGCGAGGGTCTCACGAGCCCCCGAGTGATAACATTTGACTTAAGGGTCATCACTTGAAGTGTCGACATATCCCTCACGTGTCATTGGGATTTGTCAACTGATAGTATAGAAACTTCCTCACTTTGTCATTGGAAGGATCTAAAGGTGCGTAGAAACTCCCTCACTTTGTCATTGGGAGTAGCTACAGATGTTTTCAAAATCAAAATTGTAAAGTGTAATTGGGCCTGGCCAAGCCCAATCACGAGGTAAAAAATGTTTTTAAAGATTCTCATTTTCAGGGCTAGCTAAACGAGAAAACCCCCTTGTTTTTATAGGACGTAAAACGAAGGAAAATCCGGCACCCTTGTTTTTATAGGACGTAAAACGAAGGAAAATCCAGCAAAAGTTATCGCTGTAGCGACTAAGGACCTGCGCGGTTAGTGACGCAGTCCCCGCCAGCTGAGGGTGGGCACCCCGTCTGATAGAAGTGGACGAATCTGTTTTGATGTTTTAAAAATAAGGACCTACGCGGTTTTGTGACGTAGACCCCGCCGGCTGAAGATGGCGAACCTGTCAGCTAAGGGTGGACACCCCGTCCGATAGAAGTGGACGAATCTATTTTGAAATTTATTTTGCTTTTTTGAAAATAAGGACCTACGTGGTTTGCGCCGTAGACCCCGCCGGCTGAAGATGGCGAGCCTATTTTAAATTTGAAGACTTTATTTTTGTCGAAAACTGAGGACCTGCGTGGTTAGTGACGCAGACCCCGCCGGCTGAAGATGGCGAGCCTGTTTTATTTTGAAGATTTTATTTTCTTTTCATTTTCGAAAACTGAGGACCTGCGCGGCTAGTGACGCAGACCCCGCCCGCTGAAGGTGGGCGAGCCCTGTCCGCTGAGGGTGGACGTCCCTGGATTCGTTTTTTAATTTGGAACTCGCGTGGTTTCATCTTGCCTGATTGAGGTGGACAAGTCCCTATTTCATTTTTTTCTTGTGATTTCTCTTGAGAATTTCTTTTCATTCATTCTTGTAGGAGAGAATTCTTTCGAGGGATGCTCGGATTTAGTTGCAACCTGAATGTGGGTTGACAACGTGCTTAGACGGACCATTGTCTTGTGGTCATCTTCTTTCATGGTTTTGAGCTAGTCTTTATGGCTCAATTTTGCCATTACCTGGGTCCTTGATTAGGGGACTATGTATAAGTATCAACGGCGACCTTTGTCTTGAGGTCCTAATCCGGTTTTGTTTTTTGAGACATCCAAACACGGGACTTCATACAGCGTAGTCTGAGAATATTGTTTTAACTTTTCATACTCTCTTTTGAAATATATATTTTCTTTCGAGCCACCAAACACTCGTGCTTGACGGTCATTTCTTGTCAAAGGGGTTCCTTGGGGATACGCAATTTGTGATGTCCTTGATCATGTTTGGGATTGTGCTTGTAAGTGCGAGCGATCTTTGTAGTGGTGTGCTACTCTTGACAAAGTCGTGAGGTGCGACTTTCAGTAAGGAAATCGGCAATTTTCGAGTCGAATGGATGCGGCAGGGCCCACTAGAAGTTAGGGCCTTTTTTGAGTCTGGAATCATTTTCGGCGCCCAGGCCTGGGCGTTGAAATAATTCACGCCCAGGTGGGGCGTTGAAAGTGTTGTTTGGGCTGGTCTTTTGATGACACAGTTGGCCTCTTGTTCATTCGTTTATTTCACTTGGAAGTTCTATGTATTCTCTTTTCTTTTGTTTTTTTTAGAACGTGATGATTTTCTTGAGAAACAGTAGCCGATTGGTGGACTACGGTGCTTGTCGCTTTGGGGCGATGATTTTAAGGAATGGTTGCTCTTGAGGCGCACAGTTATTGCAATAGTTGGGCGAGTCTATTTGGCCCGAGGAACATACCTCAAGGCGTAAGATTTTGATCGTTCTTGTATATATATTTTTTCTTTTGAACGCGTTCGTGAATGTTCAATACTTAGAATGATGATATGTATGTGCGAACGAGCGTTCATAGAATGGCCGTTGTGTGCGGTCCATTAATCAGTTTTCTTGAATCATTTTTTTTTTTTTATCAATGACTGATTTTGAATAGTTTGCTTAGAAGCTTGATAGGGTTCAGGCCCATTCATGAAGTGGGCTCAAACATCGTGCCCTTTCGTTTGTTCAAACATTTGCTTCGAGATTTTTTATTTTGCTATGGTTGTTTCGTAGCTTGGAGCCCCCAAGTATGCATGTTGGGATGCTTCCTTTTGGCGTACGATTTTTGTAGGTTCTTTTGAGAAAGATGCCTTGGGGTTCCGCTCGTGTAGGTGCGAGCTATCCCTTCCGTGGTAGGTAATGTTTTGCTACCTTTAATCCTTAATGTAGAAGTAGTGTGGCTTGCATTTTGAATTTGGGCGATAAGTAGTCTTTGCCTCTTTTACACATGCTCTTTGGTCGTGCCCGCATTAGTGCGATATGCCTTACTCTTTTTTTTAGACTTGTACCGTGGGACGGTTGAACTTATGGTACAACGTAGGCTTGTGTGGCCTAACGGCGTGTCTTAGAACATTCTTCCAGGTGTTGGGATATCATTTGCATTGGAGTATTTCATCATGCCTTGTTCAGGTGCTCGAATAAGTGTAGCACCTTCTGCGTGGGTTTGCACGGCTTATTACTTCGTTCGATGCGAGGATTCATAGGTGTTTCTTTCTTGTTTTTATATCAGGGCAAGATTTAGCAAGCAGAGATATTCAGCGCCCAGGCTGGGGCGTTAAAGATATCGGCGCCCAGCTCTGGGGGTTGAAAATGATTTCTGGGCAGAACTTTGACAGTTTTTTTTTTGATTTTTTTTTTCTTTTGCTTTTGCTTTGGAACGATGTAGACTGTGTAACGGGCGCTTTATAGGGCGAGCGTTATGTGTAGTGGTTTGATCGGAGTTTTGGTGACTCGCGATTTTCAGTTACCCTTGTTAGTGGGGTGACTTTATATATTCTAAGTAGTGCTTTTAGAATTTGGGAGGGGTTGTAGCCATTCTAAGGTTCGTTTTGCACGATTAAAGCTTAGGATTGAGCCCCTATGACATATGTATCGCATTAGCGTCGAGAATTTGCGATAAAATCGTCATTTCAAGCATTTTTAGAGTGTTTTTCTCAAGCCTCCAATTGTAGCTACGGGATTGGCTTGGTGCTATAATGCTTTGCATACGTTTTTATGCATTCATGGTGACACGGATCATGAATAGTTTGAACCAGACTCGTTTAGTGCGAGGTATGTTCGAGTAGTGACTTTGCTGCTTCTCTTGTAAATGTCGTATTGTGCGACATTGCCATGGTCAAGGTAGTCACATGTTGAAGTGTGCCTTGTGCCAGGTGCCTTTCTTTACCCATAATCATATTTGGAAAGCCTTTGACTTACTTGCAACATTGAGATAAACGCATACTTAGCTTAAACCAACGACACTTTATTATGTTCGAAAAAGTCTTTTAAAAATTATTTGAAAATTATTTAAAATACGAGTCCTACTGTGTACAATCCGAGGTGTCCTAAGTAGGTTGACTTATAGAAGGGTTCGTACAGGATTATATGAGTGAATCAAAATACTGTTACGATTTTGGAATGCTGTCTAAGGATTTGCTGGAGGCCAGGGTGCAGGCGTCAAGATACACTTGTGCCCGTTTGGCATATGCTTTAGGCTTTTAGGGCTATCTTTTCCGGAATTGCGGGAATATAAACCGTTTTCAAATTGACTTAGATTTACTTGGTGTATGTCTGCACAAAAGGTCAAGGTATACTTAGTTCTTTCCCCAGCTCTTTCATTTCAATTTTTAGCCCCCAGTTGTTGTTATGTCTCCCCATTAATGATGCTTTCAGATTTCGATTTTAGATGCCCGTGTCATATGTCTGAGTAGGGTGAGCCTTGGTTAAATGCCAAGTCCTATTGACAATGTCTGTTTTTTTTCAAAGGGGATTCGCAAGCATTTGAATTACCATGAACGGGTGCCCTGGGTTCGAAGGAACGATGGGGAAATAACGTAGAACAATTCTTTTATTGCAAGCTTACAACCTTTACTACTTGTTGGCGATTATGACTGTGCCTAGTGGTGAAAGAAGGTCTTTAAGAGAACGACTTATGTCTAGTGGTGAAAGAAGGCCTTTAAGTGAGTTAGTTCGCTTTAGGGAGGGTCAAGTCGGGTATTTTAGAGGTCATGGACACTTGCGCTAGCCCCCATTCAATTGAGGCAAAGCGGTCTTTTGAGTCTTGGCTAAGTGCCTAGGAGTGTGAGTGCTCCTTCTGGCAAGGGTACGTGCCCTTTATTATTTTTCGATGTGTGCTCATTAATTTTGGCATTTTGATGACTTGGATTCTTCCTTTGATTTAAATTTTTCTTTCGACTTGGATTGCAAGTAATTAAATTTCAATAAGGGACTTCTATTTTTATTCTTGTTTTTCTATAGGCTTTAACATTTTTGCAAATTGGTTGGACCGAATCATAGATTGCCTACGTATCCGCCTTAAATAGATTTAATTTGGAATAAGGTCTTGCGTAGTTCTTAGCCTAGAAAATGGTTTCTTTGGATGCCGATTTTAAACAAGTACGTTCTGAGGTGGAAACATATTATTTGAAACGGTAGAATAAGTGAAGTTTATTATTATTTTAATCTGCTGCCTTGCCGTAAGCCAAAATTTTTTTAATATTTTTTTTTGAGTACATGTATTTTTTGGTGGTAAGTATGTCTGAATACGTGTTGTACCCCTCCAAGTGTTCGTTATTTTTCCGTGCATGTGCGGATAAAATGACGAGCACTTCTGGACAAAATTTGGCAGGCAGAGAGAATTAGCGCCCAAGCTGGGGCGCTAAAGATTTCGGCGCCCAGTGTGGGCGCTGAAAATTATTTCTGGGCGGATCTTTTTTGGTGCGCTAAATGCTTCTTTTCCCTTTTTAGACGAACTTTAAAGGCGCTTTGCAAAGTATTTTTTTTATTATTTATTATTTTTTGTATTTTTCATTTGTCTTCTTTTTTATTCGTGACTCAAGACGGTTTGAAAGACGGGTTGAATGAGATAGGATAAGTTGTATAGGTATTAGTCGAGCACGAGGATCACATCAACCAAGGCCAATGAATACCATGGGGGCGGCTCAAGGGTATATCAACGGGATGTATCCACACAAGTTATATGGTCATTATGCTAATGGTGGTGCAAGAGCGGGTTTTGGGCTTTGGAAATAATGGGTATGACGCACGTGTCAATGGTCGTGCGTGGTTTGCGGTTGACAACAAGTTCAAGAACAAGAGTCGAGGTAATGGTTTCTTGGGTTATGGCAATGAGAACATGGATGGGTTAGATGAGCTGAACAGGGACCCCAGAGCGAATGCGTCTAAGAGCATAAGGATTGGAAAGGGTAGACATCGTAGAATTTTATGATTTAGATTGGTTGACTCAATTCTTTTCCTTCGTTTACTTGGGTAGGTTTCGCACTTTGGGAGGTACGGGCTAAGTATTTCATGGCTCTTTTTCGCTCTCCCTTTTCTCTTTCTCTTTTTTAAGCATTTCGTGGCTTGCTCTTTTCGCTCTCCCTTTTCTCTTTCTATTTTTTCCTTTTTGTATGGGATTTCTCCCCAATATAAATCCTTCAATTTTTTTTATTTGGGCTAAAAGGTAGATGGTTATGGTCTTTGAGTCACGAGGCGAGACTGAGTGAGCCTCGTTTGGTACGCCTATAGTGGACCTTTAATTTTAGTAGGCCTAGGGTGGACCTTTAAATTATCTTACTTTGCAAGCGTATTTAGTCGTTTCTTAAAATGTGCAAATAGCGTAGATTCAAAATGTTGTTTTTACCTTATTGAAATTTAACGAAAGAATTACATCGAAAATAATTTTTTACAGTTTCCGGGATTTAATTGGAAGTTGTGATTTAGACTCAAACTTTCATTAATTTTCTGATTATAACCCGTGTAGGAATACAAGGAGGTGGCCTAGACTCAAAATAATGACGTGGCGTAAGCCTATAATACTTGACCAAGCAACTCTCAGACTTAGGCTAATTGGACCATAACTTTCGTTGGTTGACACTTTAGATTTTAACCCTTGGGTGTTCATTTGTCATGCTCCATTTTGTTTAATGTTGGCAAGGTAGTTAATTGGGGAGATCGAATTTTTATTTTTGCAAGACTAGAATCATTAGTGCGGCTTCTCTCTTAGTGTGTATTGCTTTACCCAAATGGTAGCCTTATGGTATGCCGATTTAGGTATTTTCATGGTCGGTCATGTTGCATTCATGGAAAATCTTTTAGTCCGTACTTAGTAGTATTTCAAGGAGCGAGTGACTCGAGAGGACTATGATAGTCGTGACCCAATGTGATTATAAGCCTTGGGGCCATTAATTTTTTTCTTTGCCAATGGTATTAACACCTTAGGTTCACTTTGGGGGTTGTGCGACTATGGGGGAATAATTTCCAGAATGTGACCGTTTCCATTTTGCAAATACATAACATATTCTTTTTATTGGTGAGAGAGAGTATCGAGGCCGTGGATTCCTAGCAAGGGATGACAATTACATATGGGTGCTCATTGATTTAAATGTTAGGAAGGGAGACTCAATATGGTTTAACCTTTTAGCTTGCAGAACAACACCAAGTATTAGGACCGATTCTATGGATAAGACAACTAAGACTTAGGATTTGGATTGTATTTTGGCATAGCCTAGTCTAGACTCGGATTTATTTGAACATTTATTTTTTTCTTGAAGACTTTATTCGAACATTATTTTTTGAATATTTTGCCCATGTGACATTCAAGGTCGTTTAATTAGCATGCTCGGTTTTGGTGCCGAGCATTGTCGTCGTAGGAGGCCTAACAACGACACAAAGAGTTATTTATTTTTTTATTTTTTAGTCGCTTTTAGAGTCGAGTGCCTTTTCATACGCCCCTGCAGCAATTTTTACGAAAAGTTTTTTTTTTGCTACGTATATTTTTTCATGCGCGGGCACCGAGGCTGTTGTGCCTGACCAAAAGGCCAGGCAGCAACTTCAGCGCCCAGCAGTGGGCGTGAGAAATTTTGGCGCCCAGCCAGGGGCGTTGAAAATGCGTTCCTGGCTGGTTCTCGTTTTCTGTTTGCGTATACTTTTGTCTTTGCGACTTGATTTTGCGCGCTTGCCTTATAACGTCCTTTACGCGTTGTACAACGTTTGTGGGATTCGTTATGGGCCATCCCGAACGTCGCTTATTTTTGTGGCGATCGTTCGGGTTTGCGGAACGCGTACTTCGGTATAACTCTTTGGCAAATTAGTCTATGAATGTTTGGGCAATTTTTAAGGTCGTTGGTTTTCTAGGATAGTTTGTCACACACAATCACATATTTCGCTACACATAACTAACATTCATCATGAGGCGATAATAACATGTCATGTAGTTTATGATAGGCTTCTATGGGTAGTTATTTGCGCCTGGCTTGGTACCGCTTCTATCGTAGATCCAACACATGCCCCGGTCGAGGTAGTGTCTTCAATAGACGAATTTCGCTCAAGAGGCCAACCCGCAAGTGCAAGCCAAGGGGGCATGCAGGCGAGAGGGACCTAATGAGCGAGCGATTGGGTTCGGGATAGGTGTACTACCTGCACAAGTACCGAGTGGGCAACATGCGCGGCGTATGCACCCCCCTATTGGCGAAAAAAGTTATCCTTAGTCCCAACTCCCTAGGGAGCCGAGATTCGTTATGCGGTTCTGCCCGTTCACATTAATATGCTGATTTTCAGGTCGTCCCAACTTGATGGGGAAATAAACGCGGGGTAGGATCGTTTCACCCTTTGGCTATTTTGATTACCTACAAGCACGAGTATTTCCTTCACTATCCCCAGCGGAGTCGCCACTGTGAGGGGGTCGAAAAAGCGCGAGGCTAATGCGTGACCTCGTCCCTCATGGGTGTGACGATTCTTTTTATTCAATCAAGTGTAATTGGATTTCCTGTGAGTATACACCCAATTGACTAGTAATATAGGAGTCGCCATTCAGTTTTTAACGACAATGAGAAAAACTGACAAAATCCGGTAATCGTGACATAAAGGGAGTGCAATTATGTTTGACCACGACAGCCGTAGGTTCCCTTGTGATCCCTGGTGTGGGGATCTCTCAATATACACCCGCAAGGTAGAGATTGAGGGTTCGGGGGACTGTAACTACCGAGAGGAGTACTTCGCTCGTCGATAACTCCAGAGGCAGGATATCCTTACTAGCTCAACATAAATAATTGAAGGGACATGCGTTAACTATTAAACTAATCTGAGTTGATTTTAGCAATATGCAACATATAATACTAATTCGATCGTGATTATCTGATTTAAATAGCATTAAGGGACCTAGCATGGTAATCCGATTTCCCAAAAATATCATATTTGTTAGGCGTGATAGAACAATCAGATTAGGTTAGTTTAACAGTTCATAAAAAGGGCGAGGAAAGCAGTTAAATCATCGAAAAGGGACACATTACGACGCACCCTTGAGAGGTGCGTCACGGTTCTCAGAAAACTAACCACTTTGACTTTGCTATTTCTCTTTTTTATTTAACGAATCTCGATTATGGGACAGGATACGTTCTGTTCGATTTATGGATCGATTGCGACAGAACGCGTGAAAAATTTCGCAGCGAGAGGCTTAGGCTAAGGGTTGGAGTCAATACTCAGAATATATTTGTGTGTTGTTGTGTGTTTTTTACGTCGAATTTAGGGGTCTATTTATAGGGAAGAGTTCGTGGAAAGATAGAATTGCAGAGTTCTAATCCATAAAGAATTAGGAAAAAACACGTACCAAGGTAATTCCAGCGCCCAGGCCTGGGCGCCGAAGATTTTGAAGGAAATAATGCCCTTGGTCCAAGTATGCATTCTATGTTAAGTCTAATAAATGCGGTTCAGTATTAATTAACAAGTTAATAATTCAGTGAGATCAAGTGAGCTGAATGCCTAGCTAGAGGCCGCTTCAGTTCAAGTGGAATTAATGATATTAATCCACAGCTTACTCTTGACTGAACCCGTAGGGTCACACAAATAGTACGTAAACGGATCAAGTATTTAATAGCATTAAATACTCCATCTATGAATATTCGGAACCGACGGATCTTGGTTTCAGTGGGAGCTAAGATCGTCACAGGCAAGGAATGAATACTCCGGAAACGATGATATTGCCGGAAACGGAAATATGGATCGTATCGGAAATATAAATATTATCCAAGTCGTAGATGTTGCCGGAAACGGAAACATGGTACGTGTCGGAAAATATTATCGGAAATGGAAATATTGCCAGAATCGGAAATATTGCCGGAAACGGAAATATTGTCAGAATCGGAAATATTACCGGAATCGGAAAATAATTCCGGAAACGGAAATATTAAATATTTGTTCGAAACGGAAATTAATTCCGGAATCGGAAATATTAAATATTGTTCGTATCGGAAATGAATTCCGGAATCGGAAAATTTAATCGGAAGCGCATCGTACGAATAAGCATCGGACGAGGCCTGCCGGACGAGGCCCAGCACGAAGCCAGGCCATCGCCCAGCAAGCCAAGCGCGCCGCACAAACAGCCACGCCAGGCCCAGCGCAAGGCCAGGCCCAGCAGGCTGCGCGCACAAACAGCCACGCCAGGCGCAGCGCGCGCGGGCGCTGAGTGGGCTGCTGCTCGCGCGCACGCATGGGGCCCATCGTGGCTGCCGTGCGTGTGTGTGCAAGTGTTTGTGTTCGTGCACGTTTCCTAAAACATGCAGAGTTCGGTTAATGATTAAATTCCTAATTCTATTTGATAAATTAATTAAATTAGAGTTCTTATAGGATTCTAGGTTTAATTAATTTGTATCTGAATAGGATTTCGATTCCCTTTCCATACCGCTATAAATATGAGGCTAGGGCTCACAATTTATAACACAAGTTTAAAAGTATTCAAAGTGAGTTTTTGAGAGAAAAATTCAGTCACACATTTGCCTATAAAGTGCCGAAAATAATAGTACCTTAAGGGCGATTCTAGTTGGTCAATCTTAAGGCGGATCCGGACGTGCTGTGGACTATCTACGGAGGGACGACACTTGGAGTCCTAAAGACTTGTTCTTGTTCGGTTCGGGCGCAGCTAGGGAAGGCACGCAACAAAGAGTATGCATCTAATCTATGCTAAATGATTATGTGTAAATAATATGTTTTCCTGGGTTTATGGTTTTTCCACATGATTTATGAATTGTCATATGTATCATAACCTAACAGTGGTATCACGAGCCCCTTATTATTTTCATAATCTAAATTGCATGAACATGGTTAAATATTACAAATTTGCAAGAATTAAAAGGGGTGATTAATTTTCGTAATTGTTAATTAATTGCAAATTGCGTTTATTTAATTATACGTACGCAGTTTTTCGGCAGTTTCTTCGTTACTCATCCGAATTGAGTGATTTTTGTGTCAATTCCGCATGTAAAAGGCATTCTAAAATTTTGACAAAAATAGTCTTTTTCTGCCGAACCCAGAATTCTCAAATTCGAAGCCTAACTATGACTTTTCGAAGGTTTTAGTTTTTCGAATGCAAAATTTCGTAAATTTAAGATGTTAAATTAAATGTTTGCGATTCTTGTTGATAAATCTTGAATTTTTTATTGACCTACTGCATATGTTTAACAAGTTTGAATGCCTAGTCTTGTTAATTATGCAATCTAATTTGTAATTATGATTAATTTGTTGAAAATTAGAATAATTTAGAATTAATTTGATTTTCATAATTAATTGTAATTTAATTAGAAACCTATGATTAAAAACCACCATAAAAATTGTAAATTTACGATAAATTTTAATTTTTATGACCTAGACTTGAATCCATAACAATCGGAAATCAATTGGATAATAAATTTTCGATTTTTCGCCCTAAAATTATGAAATTAATATTATTTATTAATTTGTCATTAATTTTAAATATAAATTTTAAATTTTATGCGATTCGTTCATATAACTTGCACGCACGAGGCAATGGACGCTTCGTGTTACCCTTAAGGGGTGTTGTATAATGCGGGCATGCGACGACGAGCAAGGGAGCTCGTCGCCCGTGCGGCACGAATGCAATGAGCAAGGGCGTAGTGCACGAGCACAAGGCAGCAGCCCTGCCTTGTGTCGTGTGCCACGACCAATGGACGAATGGGCATGGGCGTAGGGCGAGCCAAGGCAGTCGCGTGTGGGCAGCAAGCGAGCTGCGCCACAACGCGCGCTGCCTCGCACAAGAGCGCGCAGCCTCGCGCGCAGCGAGCGCAAGCTCGCGTGCCACGAGCGCTGCGCCTAGCATTGCTCGCGCGCACAGCGAGCGATGTCGCCCGCCCAGCGAGCGATGTCGCGCGCCCAGCGAGCGATGGCTCGCGCGCCCAGCGAGCGATGTCGCGCGCCCAGCGAGCGATGTCGCGCGCGCACTGCGAGCGATAGCCCGCGTGCGATGAGCGCTGGCGCGCGCAGCGAGTACCAATGCGTGCGGAGGCTTGCGATAGGGATGCAGCAGCTATGCGACGAGCGCATGGGCTGCGCGCACATGGCCAGCAATGGCTGTGTGCGTGCGGCCCATGGGCGTGCTACGCGTAGGGTGTTTGCGTTACGATTAGATCGTTCTGAATGTTTAATTTGAAAATTTCAGTTCACGTAATTTTAATTAATTTTAAATTTAATAATTTAAATTATTTTCTTGGATTTTAATTTTGAATATTATAATTATAATAAATGTTATTTATTCTAATTATTTTACTAAAATTAAAATCATGAATTAATTTAAATGCGACTGAAATTAAATTAAACTTTTTGGATTCAATTATAAATTTATATGAGCTTTAAATTTTAATTAAATTTGTATGTTTCCGGTTAGACTAGAAATACATTTTTATGTTTAAAATTGGTAAAGCATATGAATTTATTGGTTTAAGTGGGAGCGTTTTTTAGTCATAAACTCTTGATTAGGTCTACAAATCCTTAAGGTTAAAACAACTTGACTAGAATTAATAAGGACTGAATAATTGGTAGATTATTGGTGCCCTTGATTAATTGCTGCAAATGTTTACGTGATGCATAATGTGTTTTACTAACCAGCTATGTGGGCCATTCATGATAATGAATGGGTGAATGGTATATATTGTATATGTACTGTTTTGCAGGTTATGAAGTGACTAGTATGGCCCAAATAGGATAGAAAATATGGTCTGCGTACCATTAATTTGAATGTAATTGGTCTAAAGTACCAAAGTTATTTTTCAATTCAAATATGGTCTGCGAACCATCAAATAGTTGTAATTAGTTATAGCTTATCCTATTTGAAGAAAATGGTGCCTCCCACGGAGATTTTCAAGACGGACTTTGAAGTCAAAGCTTCAAGATGAAGTCGGGCCATACTAGATCACAAATATCTTATGCATGTTTTAAGTTATTTATTGTTTTAAATATGTCTTAAAATGCATGAGATCAAAAGCTTGATTATGTTGCATGATTAAGGATTTTAGTTCACTTAAAATCTAACCAACATAGTAAGAGCCTTAAGTTCCAAACTTAAAAAATTGAGTTAAAAGGTGCCATGCCAAAATATACACTTGCTTGGATATCCTTTACATCAATCTAGTAATAGTTTTCGCTCAGCGAGGTGTTACTTATTGGTCCTAAAGGGGCAAGGTACACAAATAATTGTGAGTACATGTTAGTTTTGGTGAAACTCAACGATATAAGTAAGGAGTCCTTTTATGTCGTGGCAAATTCGATAGGTTTACCTAATAAGTTCTTAGACGTACCTATCAACCAAGAATAGTTTCTAGACTATTAGCAAAAGGCTTTTGCTTACCTAAGATGTTCTAGGATTAAGTCGACAAACTGTGCTTAGTTCTTCAATGATTTTAGGATCTTGGAATCATTTTATTCACACCTGCCGGAACACATAATTTGAATAAAATGCTTAATGAACATTGAATTATGCATGTATGCTAGAATTTAAGTTTATTAAGAGAAACTGTGAATGGTTATTTATTTGTTTATTCTTTTCAATTGTAGTTTTTAATATGGCAAACAACAATTCATTCAACATTCGATCAATTCTCGAAAAGGAGAAGTTGAACGGGAAAAACTTCCTTGACTGGCAAAGGAACTTGCAAATAGTTCTTATGCAGGAAGAAAAGGAGTATGTCCTAGATGAGGCGATGCCCGAAGCTGCAGGCGACGGGGTCACTCAGGCAGCCCTCAATCGTTGGATTGATGCCAACAAGGATGTGAAATGTCTAATGCTCGCCACCATGAGTGCGGATCTGCAGAAAACGTTCATCAACTCAGATGCTTTCACAATCATCAGTGAGTTGAAGAACATGTTCCAAGATCTGGCTCGAGTCGAAAGATTCGAGACTCATAGGCAAATTCTTGAGACCAAGCTTAAGAAAGGCGAGCCCGTAAGTCCACATGTTCTCAAAATGATTGGACTCATTGAGAATATGAGTCGGCTGGATCAGCAATTTTCTCAGGAAATGGCTATAGACACCATCCTCCATTCTCTTCATAGCGGGTATGATCAGTTCAAACTGAACTACAGTATGAATAGTCTGGACAAAACGCTCACTGAGCTTCACGGTATGCTGAAGACCGCTGAAAAGACGCTCAAAAGTGATAAGCAGGATGTGCTTATGGTGCGTGGGGGCAAGTTCAAGAAATCTGGAAAGAAGAGGAATGCTAAGAAAGGTGGCAACAAAGCCAGCCCAACTAAGCAAACTGGCGCCAAATCTGCAAAGAGAAAGGTCAGTCAACCCACTTCTGAATCCGAATGCTTCTACTGCAAGAAGAAGGGGCATTGGAAGAGAGATTGCTTGAAGCTAAAGGAAGATCAGAAGAACGGAACAGTCGTTCCATCTTCAGGTATTTTCGTTATAGACTGTATACTTGCTAATTCAACTTCTTGGGTATTAGATACAGGTTGTGGCTCACACTTATGTTCCAATCCACAGGGACTAAGAAGAAGTAGAAAGTTAAGCAAGGGTGAAGTCGACCTACGAGTGGGAAATGGAGCACGGATTGCTGCATTAGCTGTAGGAACTTACTATTTGTCGTTGCCCTCCGGGCTAGTTTTGGAACTGGAAGAATGTTTCCATGTTCCAAGTCTTACTAAAAACATCATTTCAGTTTCTTGCTTAGATGCTAAGGGATTTTCCTTTATAATAAAAGACAATAGTTGTTCGTTTTATTTTAAAGAGATGTTTTATGGATCTGCTAGATTAGTCAATGGACTTTATTTATTAGATCACGACAAACAAGTATATAACATAAATACCAAAAAGGCCAAAAAGGATGATTCAGATCTCACCTATCTGTGGCATTGTCGATTAGGCCATATAAACTTGAAACGCTTAGAAAGACTTCAAAGAGAAGGAATTCTAGAACCATTTGACTTAGAGGATTATGGTAAATGCGAATCATGTTTACTTGGCAAAATGACGAAGCAACCTTTCTCTAAAGTTGGAGAAAGAGCAAATGAACCATTGGGTTTAATCCATACAGATGTATGTGGACCAATGAGTACAAATGCTAGAGGTGGTTCACCTCGAAGAAATTCGAGTCGAACAACAAACTCTAGAGAATGCTCAAGATGACATTCAGGATGAAACTCAGAGATCTTTAGAAGAATCTGGTGAGAATCATGGTCAATCTAGAAATGTTACCCCGCGTAGATCGCAAAGATATAGATCTCAACCGGAAAGGTACTTAGGTATTTTGACGAACGAGAGCTATGACGTTCTATTACTTGAAAGTGATGAACCTGCGACTTACAAGCAAGCTATGACGAGCCCTAGCTCCAAGCAATGGCAAGAAGCCATGCAATCTGAATTAGACTCCATGTCTGAAAACCAAGTATGGGATTTGGTCGATTTGCCAGATGGCTACCAAGCCATTGGAAGCAAATGGGTTTTCAAACTGAAAAAGGACAAGGATGGGAAACTTGAAGTTTTCAAAGCTAGATTGGTTGCAAAAGGTTACAGGCAAGTCCACGGTGTGGATTACGATGAAACCTTTTCACCAGTTGCAATGCTAAAGTCTATTCGAATAATGTTAGCAATCGCTGCATATTACGATTACGAAATATGGCAGATGGATGTCAAAACTGCTTTCTTAAACGGCGTTTTAACAGAAACTGTGTTTATGACACAGCCTGAAGGTTTTGAGGATCCAAAGAATGCTAAAAAGGTATGCAAGCTAAAGAAGTCAATCTACGGATTGAAGCAGGCATCCAGGAGCTGGAATATACGTTTTGATGAAGCAGTCAGTGACTTTGGTTTCATCAAGAAAGCGGACGAATCTTGTGTATACAAGAAGGTCAGTGGGAGCAAAATTGCTTTCCTAGTATTATATGTCGACGACATATTGCTTGTCGGAAATGACATTCCTATGTTGAACTCTGTCAAGATTTGGCTTGGGAAATGTTTTTCGATGAAGGATCTAGGAGAAGCACAGTACATATTGGGCATCAAGATTTACAGAGATAGATCTAAAAAGATGATTGGACTTAGTCAAAGCACTTATATCAATAAGGTGCTTGATAGGTTCAAGATGGCGGACTCCAAGCGAGGCTACCTACCCATGTCTCATGGAATGACTCTAAGCAAGACTCAGTGCCCAAAAACACTTGATGAGCGTAGACGAATGAATGGGATTCCATATGCATCATTGATTGGTTCAATAATGTATGCTATGATATGTACACGCCCGGATGTTGCGTACGCACTCAGTGCTACGAGCAGATACCAGTCAGACCCAGGAGAGGCGCATTGGACTGCTGCCAAGAACATTCTGAAGTACCTGAAAAGGCACAAAGATGACTTCCTGGTCTATGGTGGAGATGATGAATTAATTGTTAAAGGCTATACGGACGCAAGTTTCCAAACCGACAAAGATGATTTCAGATCACAGTCTGGGTTTGTCTTCTGCCTCAACGGAGGAGCAGTAAGCTGGAAAAGTGCTAAGCAAAGCACCATTGCGGATTCTACAACTGAAGCGGAGTACATTGCTGCACATGAAGCAGCAAAGGAAGCTATATGGCTAAGGAAGTTCATAGGAGAACTTGGTGTAGTCCCCTCCATTAAAGGACCAATAGCCCTGTATTGTGATAATAACGGAGCTATTGCACAGGCAAAAGAGCCTAGACACCACCAGAGAGTCAAGCATGTACTTCGTAGATTTCACCTTCTACGAGAGTTCGTTGAAAGAAAAGAAGTCGAGATAAGCAAAATTGGAACTGATGACAACATATCAGATCCATTAACTAAACCTCTGCCGCAGGCGAAGCACAACTCGCACACTGCAGCTATGGGAATCAAGCATATTGGAGAATGGCTTTGATGTCTCTGTTTAATGTTTTAAAGTTTTAGAGTTTAAATCTTTGTAAAACATTATTGGTTAATCATTCACAATAAATGAAAAGAATTCATTTTTCCATTTAATTTGTGGTTTATTAAATGATGAGTCCCTTCAATTTGACGATATATTCAAGATAGACTGACAGGACCAGTCCTGTGACTAAGAAATGTCTATCAAGTGAACTTGAATGTCAAAGGTTGAAAATGGTCCCTAATCGGAGTTTTCTATAAAATTGGACGCATAGAAAACGTTAGACGATTAGAATGCAAGATGACTAGTAGTTCTGTTTCTTGAACTATGTGGACATGGCAATGTCATAATCATTTGCATAGATACTTACTTTGGGAAGACTAGTATCGGACGAGACCTATGAAACTTTACTGTAAGAGATGAAAGTCTGTCATAAGTAAATTTCATTAAATTATTAGACACTAAATCCTCAATACCTGAGTGATTTGAGATTACTTGTTTGAGAACTGGTTGCTTTGACGTTGACCAACCGTCGCACCGTAAAAGGAGGCTATAAAGGCAACGCTCAGGTAATCACCTATCAAACGAAGTCTAATCTCAAGATCGCAAGATTGGGATTGT
Source organism: Spinacia oleracea (assembly GCF_020520425.1). Classification (NCBI taxonomy): domain Eukaryota; kingdom Viridiplantae; phylum Streptophyta; class Magnoliopsida; order Caryophyllales; family Amaranthaceae; genus Spinacia; species Spinacia oleracea. The sequence continues at coordinate 18,508,436 of NC_079488.1, forward strand.
CCTCCCATAAATCGGGATGAGATGCTTAAAAGTTGTACAAGGCCACTCGGAGAGCTAGAAACTGTGAAATGCATGGCCGTGCTCGGATGAATCATAGGCTATGATTATCTGTTTATTTGATCAGTTGAACTCTGAAACCGAGGAACACCTCTGGACATAATAAGGATGACAACTCTTACCTTATGTTCAAGAGCAAGCATCGAGTGACAAAGGAATTAGGAAATGCACACTTGTCCCTAAGGACAAGTGGGAGACTGAAGGAAATAATGCCCTTGGTCCAAGTATGCATTCTATGTTAAGTCTAATAAATGCGGTTCAGTATTAATTAACAAGTTAATAATTCAGTGAGATCAAGTGAGCTGAATGCCTAGCTAGAGGCCGCTTCAGTTCAAGTGGAATTAATGATATTAATCCACAGCTTACTCTTGACTGAACCCGTAGGGTCACACAAATAGTACGTAAACGGATCAAGTATTTAATAGCATTAAATACTCCATCTATGAATATTCGGAACCGACGGATCTTGGTTTCAGTGGGAGCTAAGATCGTCACAGGCAAGGAATGAATACTCCGGAAACGATGATATTGCCGGAAACGGAAATATGGATCGTATCGGAAATATAAATATTATCCAAGTCGTAGATGTTGCCGGAAACGGAAACATGGTACGTGTCGGAAAATATTATCGGAAATGGAAATATTGCCAGAATCGGAAATATTGCCGGAAACGGAAATATTGTCAGAATCGGAAATATTACCGGAATCGGAAAATAATTCCGGAAACGGAAATATTAAATATTTGTTCGAAACGGAAATTAATTCCGGAATCGGAAATATTAAATATTGTTCGTATCGGAAATGAATTCCGGAATCGGAAAATTTAATCGGAAGCGCATCGTACGAATAAGCATCGGACGAGGCCTGCCGGACGAGGCCCAGCACGAAGCCAGGCCATCGCCCAGCAAGCCAAGCGCGCCGCACAAACAGCCACGCCAGGCCCAGCGCAAGGCCAGGCCCAGCAGGCTGCGCGCAGCGCGCAGCGCGCGCGGGCGCTGAGTGGGCTGCTGCTCGCGCGCACGCATGGGGCCCATCGTGGCTGTCGTGCGTGTGTGTGCAAGTGTTTGTGTTCGTGCACGTTTCCTAAAACATGCAGAGTTCGGTTAATGATTAAATTCCTAATTCTATTTGATAAATTAATTAAATTAGAGTTCTTATAGGATTCTAGGTTTAATTAATTTGTATCTGAATAGGATTTCGATTCCCTTTCCATACCGCTATAAATATGAGGCTAGGGCTCACAATTTATAACACAAGTTTAAAAGTATTCAAAGTGAGTTTTTGAGAGAAAAATTCAGTCACACATTTGCCTATAAAGTGCCGAAAATAATAGTACCTTAAGGGCGATTCTAGTTGGTCAATCTTAAGGCGGATCCGGACGTGCTGTGGACTATCTACGGAGGGACGACACTTGGAGTCCTAAAGACTTGTTCTTGTTCGGTTCGGGCGCAGCTAGGGAAGGCACGCAACAAAGAGTATGCATCTAATCTATGCTAAATGATTATGTGTAAATAATATGTTTTCCTGGGTTTATGGTTTTTCCGCATGATTTATGAATTGTCATATGTATCATAACCTAACAGATTTCGGCGCCCAGAGCCAGGCGTTGAAAATAGGGTCTGGGCTGTTTTCTTTAGTCAGATTCGGATTCCTGAAATCCGTAGAGTTTGAGATTAATTCGAGTCTTTTAGCGCGTATCAATTTTGTGACGGAATGCGTCTAGGCCCGTTACGAACTCTAGGCTCGTTAGGATTTTAATTAATACGTGATTCTTATTTCCGAATCCTATTAGGAATAGGATTCTCGCGGTTTTCTATCTCATTTAGGATTTATGTTGGAGTGCAACACCTAATTCTGACATGTTTCTATCCTTTATGATTTGCCACTTTTAGAAGCTACCTTTTACGGTAATTTACTATTTTTAGCAGGTTTCCATAAATAGCAGGTTTCGGGTGAAATGAAATGGGGAATCGAGATTCGTTTATTTTATAGGAGATGCGTTGTCAAGTGGAGTTTTTATGCTTTCATCATCGAACCTTTCCCTTGCGGGAACGGGGACAAAAGTAGGTGTCTACACGTTTCTGGTACTCTTCCACGGAGGTGGTCTGCGTGGCGGCCAGCCATTGCTCGTGAAGAGTTCCGGCGTTAATAGGTCTGTACTTCAGCAAGACCCTCGCCTTAAGTGCCGCCCATGATCTCATCGGATTCCGCCGTGATTCGAAGGTGAACCACCGCAAGGCGTCGCCTTCCATCGATACTAATGCAGCATCCAACTTTTCCTCCTCTGTTAACTTATAAAAATCGAAATATCTCTCCCTTCTCAATATCCAACCATCTGGATCTCCCCCTTCAAACGCCGGCATATCTAGTTTTCTGTATCTCCAATTTCCACCTCTTCCACCGCCATCAAACCCTCCTCTGCCGAACCGGTTGTTTGGTCGACTTTCAGAATACTCGTCTTCCCCATTTGGAGTGTGGCCTGCATTAGGTTGGTTAGCCAGTAAAGCCTTAATGTCATCCTGGAACTTCTCCTGATTCTTCTTAATCAACTCCATCTGAGAAATTTGTTCCTCCCTGAAACGGTCGAGCCTTCCCTCTAGACGGAGAGTTGCTGTGTCTACTTGCTCTGAACTCTTAGCCATGAGATTTTCGGCCAAGGTGTTCTGAAATACCTCCATACTCTCTGCCATAATCTGCTGAATGTTACTTTCCAAGCCCCCTATTCGCTGATTAACTTCCTCCAGACCAGCCTCTAACGCCTCAAAACGTTGGGAGTTTGGAAGCACCATGGTGGCTGACTTCCCGTGCTTCCTGGGACCGTACCGCTCTGATACCAAGTGAGATTAACTCACTTCCCTTCACCTGAAACACAGACCAAATAATACTCCACAAGACAGACCCAAATAGAAGAAGATAGCTTTGATTTCAGAATTGTTCAAAGAGTGCAGTCGTACAAAATAGTAGCTTGAGGCTACAACTCTCAAAGGTAGTAACTTTAGGTTACAACTCTCAAAATGACTACACAAAATACAAGCTACCCTTCTCTTCCTTTTCTTTTCCTATTTATACAAGCAGATGCAAGTACACTTTAATTAATGTTAGCTGTTGCTGTTTTTTGTCAGGTATTGCCAAAAACTTCTGCTCCACCTTCAGCTGCGTTGTTGTGGTTGTTTGCCCTCACTTTGCTGCGCATGCTATACACCAAGATAGGTGGGTCAGGTTTGGTGTAGCCGTTGTGGTCCATTACACTCACACAATTGGTTGTGCACAGACACACACACCTTAAAATAAGCTTATAAACTCCTATATATGGAACCCCATACTGCCTCTAAACATACTAGTATGATAAAGCTAAACAACAAACCTTCATGGAACAACCATCCACAAGATGTTCTTCTAATTTTTTTTTAATTTTACATACATTTATAAAATAAGTGTGAGTTTATATGTTCTTACTTTATTGGGCACCATTTAGTTGTTCTTGCCCTAGTATTATGTCTTTGGCATGAAACATTAGTTGACTATAATTATGTTCTTACTTCATTTAAGTCCAATAAGTGATGTTGTAAACGGTGATAACCCATCATCTTTATTTGGGTATAAATTTTACCAATATTGTGAATTATTTTCAGTTCTCGAAAATACTGTAATGGGAGATCAATTGTTGGATGATGGAATTTAAAAGTACAGCTTCCGATTTCAGTTGTTTCACAAAGATGGGACAAACTCTGCCATCGATGTAGATTGATTCCATTCTTGCTATCCAGTGGCGAAGATTAATCTTTTATCTATCATTAGTAAATTAAGTTCCTATTCAGCAGAAAATCTCAAATGTACAACCAAAAAGTTCAGCTGCATAATTAGTAGAATCAAACAAATGATATTTTTTGTTAATAGAAACAACCACATTAAGATACCAAGCAAAACATTTTTTAGTTTGTGTAAATATTTTTCCCTAGAGCTACATATTCACTACTCCGTATAAGATGCAAGGGAAAAGCACAACAGTCCCACATCAATCAGGAAATAAGATCCAAATAACAATTGCAATATAAATAACTGAGGCAACTACTTGATCACTCACGCAGCCACGCAGTGAGCACAAAGCGAACTATTCTTTCGCCTTTTACTAAAGAATACCGTGTGTTCGCTGCATTCAGTGGCATACGTTTATTTTTGGAGGGAGTTCTTTCATAGAAGCTTCCAACAATTTAGTGCAAATTTCTCCTTAGCTGTCTAACTGTGTGGTAAGGTAATCTAATGGAAGTGCATGCCTCTTCATTTCAATATATTCTCCTTAACTTTCCCATGTCTGAAACATTATGGTGCTCTAGGAGAGTACACACACTTATACAAACCATGTGTAACAGCATTTGACAAAATAAAAAGAAAATTAACTCATGCTTGTTATTATTAGACCTCCAACAAACCACATTCATTCAAACAAAATAAAGGAATATCCATCATAGAATAATACTTGGGGTTTACGGTCTAATAATAACAAGCATGAGTTAATTTTCGCTAGATCCGTAGCATAATTATATAAATTATTTACATTTCAAATGGATTAACAACTCTATAACCACCTTTTTTTGTGAGTTAACTGTTAGGAAATAATATGCAAATTTCCTTTAGAATTAGATTATTGGGAATAAAACTTTAGTAGAAATAACACAAATAAATTGACAAATAGTTGTATCTCTAACTATGCTGCAAAATTTATACCGAATATGATAAAACAACAAGTGTTTACAACACTACAAACCCCAATTACACAAAAGAATTTTCTCTAAATTCTTTGAAAGCTTTTCTCTCCCTCTAAGCTTATGTTTTATTTTCTTTTTTAGGATGATATAATATATGATTTCAAACTTCATATATATAGTTTTCAGACTTGCTAAAAGTGGTTATCTAAATTTAGCAAATTGATATCTTCCTTTGAATATTTTAAGCTTTCTAAATTTTCAAAGGATTATGTTGATTTACTATTTTATTTTTAGCTAAAAATAATTGATGATTATTAATCATCTAACAATCTCCCACTTGAAGACTGATTTTAATCTGTCTTCACACCTTACTCATGCAGCACAACTTTCTCATTTGTAGGCCAACTAAAGTTGAACACAACTTCAGTTTGTCAATAGTCACCGTCTTTGTTAACATATCTGCAGGATTCTTAATTCCTTGAATTTTCTCCAATTTTAACACTTCATCCTCTAGTAAAGATCGAATAAAATTATATCGAAGACCAATATGCTTTGTTCGAGAATGGGATGCTGAATTCTTTGCCAAGTGTATCGCACTCTGACTATCACTATATAGAACATTATTCTCCTTCTTAAATCCCAACTCAGTTAACAAACCTTGAAGCCATATCATCAATTTACTGGCTTCAGTTACTGCTACGTATTCAGCCTCTGTAGTGGATAAAGCAACAATCTTCTGTAACTGCGACATCCAAATAACCGTTGTATTTCCAACTGTGAATATATAGCCGGTGGTGCTCTTTCTATTGTCGACTTCACCTCCAAAGTCTGCATCTACATAACCTTGTACTTTTAATTCACCTTTACCAAAGTACAAACACTTATCTGTGGTACCTCGTAGATACCTCAAAATCCATTTCACTGCTTCCCAATGAACTTTTCTGGATTTGACATAAACCTCCTAACAACTCCCACTGCATTATCTGGCCTTGTACAAACCATTGCGTACATCAAACTCCCAATGGCTGAGGCATAAGGAACCTTAGCCATATAATCTTTATCTTCCTCCGTTTGAGGGCACTGATCCTTGGATAACCGAAAATGACTTGCCAAGGGTGTGACTGGCTTGGAGTCACTCATATTGAATCTCTGCAAAACACGTTTGATGTACTCTGATTGAGATAATTGCAAAGTACCTTTATGCTTATCTCTTGTAATTTGCATTCCAAGAATCTTCTTTGCTGGACCTAAGTCCTTCATGTCAAACTCCTTTGACAATTGTTGCTTCAACCTTCTTATATCATCCATATTTGAACCTACTACGAGCATATCATCGACATAAAGTAGTAAGATGATATAACTGGATTGATATCTCTTGATGTAGCAACAGTGATCAGCGTTGCACTTCTGAAAATCTTCCTTGTGCATAAAGTTATCAAACCTTTTGTACCACTGTCTCGGGGCTTGTTTTAGGCCATACAAACTTTTCTTAAGTTTGCACACCATATTTTCTTTCTTACTTTCTAAGAAGCCTTCTGGTTGATGCATATATATCTCTTCATCCAGATCCCCATGAAGAAATGCAGTCTTCACATCTAATTGCTCAAGATGAAGATCTTCAATGGCAACAATACTCAACACTGTTCCGATGGTATTGAGTTTCACAACAGGTGCAAAAATCTCATTGTAGTCAATTCCTTCTTTCTGTTGGAATCCTTTGACTACTAATCGAGCTTTGTATCTCTTGGAACCATCATGCTCCTTTTTCACTCGATATACCCATTTATTGTGAAGAGCTTTCTTACCTATGGGTAACTCAATTAGTTCCCATGTATGATTTGAGATCAAAGATTGCATCTCATCTTTCATTGCAAGCTCCCACTTGCTAGCATCACTGGTCTGACATGCTTCATTATAGCATTCAGGCTCTCCCTCATCAGTCAATAACAGATAATTCATATATTTTCTGTTTGGCACATGTGGACGAGTAGTCCTCCTCAATACTGGTACTCGACTAGAAGATTGTGGCATGTTGGACTGTGGCGTAGTGATTTGTCCAACGGATTCATCTTGTTGAGGTTCCCTTACAATTGACTCTATCATTGTACTATCCGGGACATAATCTTCATCAATAAACATCGACCCACTCTGTACTAAGTCGCTAGCGTCAGTTTTGTGTCTATCCTTGTACATAACTCTTTCATTGAAAATCACATCTGTAGTGCGGATCACCTTTTTGTTTTCATCATCCCAGATGCGGTATCCAAACTCATCCCCACCATATTCAATGAAAGTACATTTCTTAGATTTAGGATCAAGCTTATTCCTGCCTTGATCACTAATATGCACATATGCTACACAACCGAATACCTTTAAGTGAGATAAACATATCTCTTTTCTACTCCATACCTCTTCTGGTATTTTGTATTCTAACGGAGTTGATGGTCCTCGGTTGATCAAGTAAGATGCTGTGTTGACTGCTTCTTCCCAGAACTGCTTCGGTAAACCAGACTGTATACGAATGCTTCTGGCTCTTTCTGTCAACGTTCGGTTCATACGCTCAGCTACACCATTGTGTTGAGGTGTACCAGGTACGGTTCTCTCCATCCTTATTCCATGATCATAGCAAAACTTCTTGAACGTGGTGTCTTCATATTCACCACCATTTTCAGTTCTGAACTTTTTGATTTTCAGACCTGTCTCATTTTCAACCATAGCTTTCCATCTCTTGAAAGCTTCAAACACTTCAGATTTATGTTTTAGAAAGTAAACCCATACCTTTCGAGAATGATCATCAATAAAAGTGACAAAGTAGTGCTTTCCTCCGATGGATGAAGTAGTTGTTCGTCCCCAAACATCGGAGTGAACAAGCTCCAACTTTTCCTTCTTTGGGGTTCTACCACTAGTCTAAAAGCTTACCCTCTTCTGCTTTCCAAGTATGCATTCCTCACACATGTCTACGTACTTCAACAGACTATAACTCTGGAATTTTTCCTTTCGAATGCATAAGCTTCATCCCTTTCTCACTCATGTGGCCAAGTCTTTGGTGCCACAATTTGGAATTTTCATTTCCCGCTGCAATTGCAACTGAACAACATGCCCCTGCTGTCATATAAAGAGTACCACTCTTTTTACCATGAGCAATAGTCATTGCTCCCTTTGAAATCTTCCAATTATCATTTTGGAAGTTTGTAGTGTAGCCTTCGCTAGCCAACTGCCCGACTGAGATCAAGTTTTTTCTTAGGTCGGGAATATGCCTGACATCTTTCAGCTCCCAAACTGACCCATTTAACTTAATCTTCACTACACCTTTACCAACAATATCACAAGGTTGATCATCACCAAGATATACTTTCCCAAGGTTTCCAGGGACATACCACTCGAAGAAATCTTTCTTCGAAGTAGCGTGGAATGATGCTCCAGAGTCTAACACCCAAAACTCTTCCTTGCTCTCCAGAGAGCATATCAACGCATCATCTCCTTCCAAGGTGGAAGTGATATTTGCTTCTGCCTTCGCTTCTTGATTTTTCGGTGCACTCTTGCACTGATTTTTGTAGTGCTTAATCTTCCCACAATTCCAACACTCGATAGTTTTTGAGCTTGTTGAATTATTGGAAGTCCTTGATTTCGATCTCCAATTTCTAGATTTACCTTGATAGCTTGATCTTCCACGTTCATTCCTTCTGGTTGAATTTCTTCCTCTTGACTCTGCATGCAATACTGAAGAGGTTGATGATTCACCCGACTCTCTCCGTTGGATCTCTTCACTGAGAACCAGATCACGAACGTCGTCAAATTTCAACTTATTGCTTCCTGACGAGCTACTCACAGCTGTGACTGTAGCACTCCAGCTATCTGGTAATGAAGACAAAAGTATCAATGCTCAAACTTCATCTTCAAAATCTATTTCGACTGAACTTAATTGAGTTGTGACTGAATTAAGTTCGTTGAGATGTTGAGCTACCGATGCACCTTCCGTCATCCGCAAATTGAATAACCGCCTCATTAAATGAACTTTATTAGAGGCTGATGGCTTCTCATACATATTTGAGAGAGCTTTCATAAGACCTGCCGTAGTCTTTCCCTTTGCTATATTAAAAGCAACATTGCGCGATAACGTTAATCGGATAACTCCGAGGGCTTGTCTGTCAAGAAGATTCCAATCTTCATCTTTCATTCCCTCTGGCTTAGTTTCCGAGAGAGGTTCATATAGCTTTTTCTGGTATAGGTAATCTTCGATCTGCATCTTCCAAAACCCGAAATCTGCACCATCGAATTTCTCGAGTTTTATCTTTCCTTCATCTGCAGCCATTGCTCCCACTCAAATCTAACTTCATTGGATCGTAGTTGATGATTCGTCTATGGATACGAACAGAATTTACCTACTCGGCTCTGATACAAGTTGTTAGGAAATAATATGCAAATTTCCTTTAGAATTAGATTATTGGGAATAAAACTTTAGTAGAAATAACACAAATAAATTGACAAATAGTTGTATCTCTAACTATGCTGCAAAATTTATACCGAATATGATAAAAACAACAAGTGTTTACAACACTACAAACCCCAATTACACAAAAGAATTTTCTCTAAATTCTTTCAAAGCTTTTCTCTCCCTCTAAGCTTATGTTTTATTTTCTTTTTTAGGATGATATAATATATGATTTCAAACTTCATATATATAGTTTTCAGACTTGCTAAAAGTGGTTATCTAAATTTAGCAAATTGATATCTTCCTTTGAATATTTTAAGCTTTCTAAATTTTCAAAGGATTATGTTGATTTACTATTTTATTTTTAGCTAAAAATAATTGATGATTATTAATCATCTAACATTAACATCACAATTGGGGTCCAAGTTTTACAAAGAATCACCGATCCTTACCTATCACCGATCCTTACCTTAAAGTTTTTATGTCACCGTTTGGGACCTCATCTCCCTTTTTCGATCAAAGTTAACTACTATGGTTAAACAAAAGACATGTACTTGAGTTAAGAAGTACGAAAATAATATTTTTTATAGAAGTATTACGAAAGTACAAAATAAAATTTTCAGCACTAATACCATTTTCTTTCTCCTTCAATTTCCTAATCTTCCATGCACCATGGTAATTTCCTATTCCTCCATCTATAGAGTTTCTCCATTATAGTTCACAATCAAAGATACTCCGTAAATAATTTGATCTGTCTTCTTTTTGTTTTAGAGTAGATAATTTGAAAACGTTTTGAGTTTCTGATCTTGAATTAAGAGGCTTAAATTTGTGATAGTTGGAGGAAAATTTGGAAGAGGAAGATGAGTGATGATGTCAGAGAACAAATCCGTAGATTTCGAAAATATAGTTCATGCAGGATCTATTCTCCATTATAGTTCATGCAGGATCTAATTGCTGAAAAACATTGATATTAAGGATTTTTGTGATTTATTGTTCTAATTTGGGGGTCAATTCACTTGGGGGTAAATCATAAACCTTTTTTATTTAACATGAGGAAAGAGGGATAGAAGGGATGAAAGAGAATTCACTTATTTACATTATGATTTCTTGATTCGGTGTTGAATTGGCTGGAAAAGATTGTGGAGTAAATAATTCGAATTGTATGTTGAATATTCTATCCTAAATTGAGGGGTTGGTAATTGTGATAATTGGGGAAGATGGAGACTGTAGAATGAGGAGGAAAGGAGGTTGAAGTTAAAAGAAAACAAGAATTAAACATTTTCAGCAAACAATAACTACATTTTATGTTTTCTTCAAGATTTTGGTATAAATAGTAATTTATAAGCACCTCAGTTTTAGCTCGGATAAGTTAAATATGGGTTAAATGGTCGGATGCTTAACCTTAGGTCCTAATTGGTGACATGGATAAAAGTGAGGTCCTGAATGGTGATTTTTGGCAAAATTGAGACCCCAATTACGGGGTTAACTCCTTCATTTGTTATAGTTACAACTTGAAATGCAATTGAACTTACTAGTAAACCATCAAAGTTTAGTAAAAGAATTTACCTCTGTTAAGAAACGCTTGAAGGTTTGCCTGACCTAATTTGCGGGGAGAAAGACCAATGTTTTCAATTCTGATACACAACCATGTCATGGAAATAGTAATGGACTCAACTTTAGGCATCTCCTATATAATCAACCAGATAAACTAAATAATGTGTACATAAACCAATCACCATTACACAAAAAACAAACACCAAATATATAGTCAAAGTGCAGGTAATGATCTGATGACACTAGCAAAAGAAAACATCAGTTTATGAAGTAAACACAGCACGCAGAATTTGGGAGAAAAATTCCATCTTCAGAACCCAGATGAGAGCCAAGATACCAATTAGTTTTGTGGTGTAATAACTCATAATTCAAACCAATTACAATTTTATCTTATGTGAATTTAGAATGAACAAAAGCATAATCCTTACTTATAAACTAAGAATTGGTGGGGTGCGCCATGCCTGTGCAGTAGTGCACGCATAAGCTACGCTTGCTATCTCATTCTCCTATAGTCAACCAGATAACTAAATAATGTGTGTACACAAACCATTCACCATTACACAAGAAACACACAATAAATATACAGTCAAGTACAGGTAAGGTACACAAGACATGCAGAATTTGGGAGAGAAATTCCATTTTCAGAACATGGATATAGCATATGTAGGAGTCAAGATCCAATTTACTAGGAATTAGTGGGGTGCGCCAGGCCTGTGCAGTAGTGCAACGCATAGGCGACGTTTGAAGACCCCAGCAGCAAGCTACTGTGATGGGACTTCCCCCTTAAAAAATAAATTTAATATCGTTGTGGGCCATTGGCCCACGTATCAGATATTAAACTGATAAGAACAGATACTACACTTGATCTTAGCCAAAAGGCCGAGAAAGATATGATTTATTTAGCCTCAATTCTTGCCTTTTATTTCATCTAGTTACAGTAACCTGGTTGTTTATTGTCAATATGGTACAGCACACTCTAAATGGAGGGTTTGTTCACAGCAAATTTCAGAAACTCGGTATTATTATTCAGATGTCTGGGGTACACTAATAAAATATTCTATAGAGGTCATGAAATCTTGTGGTTTTGGAGAACAAATAGAGCAAGGTTTATCTCACAAGGGTAAGGCTATATACATAGCCTCATTCATCAATCAGTCAAAAGCATCGGGAACAAATAGTCATGGTGTTTGGATGAAGGTCTAACCTTCAGTTTCTACTGCTCGACTGCATTGGAAGCTTTTTGATGGCATTAAATGGGCAGAGGACCTTAACTGGAGGGAGATTCATACTAGAGTACCTAATCTAATATCTGAATTGAATGCAGGGACCATCTTCAACAAGAACCAGGTATTAAAGTCGCCTTCGAGGGAAGGGCAGCTAGAGCTGCAGACCTTTTGGCGAAGGAAGCTAGGAAAATATTTGTAAATTCATCAGGGATTGTATGACCTCCCCTCCCCTGGTTTGTATTAATGAAGTACTTTTGACTTGCAAAACTGTAGTCTCTCTCTAAATGATCCTCAGGATCTTCTGAGTGTGTGTGTCCATGGACAAGATAATTTAAATTAATCTGGAACTTCCTAAACTTCCATCTTGAGCGAATGGAGAAAGATTTATCACACAAATACCATTTAAAAGTAAGGATGCTTACATTGAACCTCCACAGATTTTGTCTTGATAAAGGGTGAACTTGGAAAGTTGTTTTTTGGCCCTGTAAAAGGGCAAGCGAAGGTAAAAGAGTGATGAATCACGAGCCCGATATGTAAATACAACATATTTCAGTCTTTCAAATACCATGCAAATTCAGTTGCTTTCAGACCATAGATTGAGTTAGTGATTTCAAATATCATTAATTCATTACATAGAACAACTACTCAACAAGTAGGCAATCTAGGCATCAAATGGGAGAATTCCATAAATCAAAGCAAATGTGCTTAAATTAAACACTAAAGAACAAATTTCTAAAAATAAAACAAAGAAAACAAAACAACAGCATAATACCATAATGGACTCATCAGCCTAAACATACCATTATCCTATATCCTATAGTTAACCAGATTAGCTGCATAAAGTGTTATAATGGCGGAAATGACACACAATATCAAAAGGGGACACTAGCTTATCCATTATCATCAAAGTACTAGAAAAACTGAACTCTAGTTTTGTTAAGTAAACAAGACAAGCAGAAATTGGGAGCAATGATGCCTCTAAAAAAGGCTGATGCATGTTTACAAATGGGGGAGTACAAATTTATTTTCCACCCAAAGGGGAAGTTTGCATTCCAATCTTGGCGAACTTCGCTTCTCCATTTATCAGGTTTCAAGACTTACTAGTTACTACACTTCATGCCTAAGAAATAGGCGTAATTTACTTTCAAGCTTGCTACGAGCACATCAGTCCTACAGCCTAAGAAAAATAAAATCAACCAGGTAAAGGAGACTCATGGTTAAAACTGCAAACACCACTACAGTCAGATCTCGTTGGATCATCAACTGAAATTTGTATGTGACTTCTATCATGCTAGACTTAATTTTTTTTTTCCTTTGGCAGATTGTAAATGTGTTTATCATCATCATTAAAAATATATAGCAAGAGTAGCAAATTTAAATTTAACTCTTCGTTAACCACCAATTCGCAAAATTGCCAATGAGATTATAATCAATAGTAATAGATACATCAAGAAATAAAGTTGACCTCTTCATTAAACAATCAAAAGGAAAAATTAGTAAGAAGGTCATCAATTGACTTCAGCATTTCAAGTATTAAACTCACCATTTGACCTGTTTACAGACAAAGAAATCAGAATAATTGTGGCAGATGCCGTCACAAACAATGTTATAATGGTGAACCAAAATCACAAACAACGTTATGATGGTGAACTAAAATCACAAACAATGTTATAAGGGTTTTCAAAGCATGAAACAAGAACCAACCCAAGCAAGGAAAAAGATAGAGAATAGATAGAACCATTCTAAAAAGGGCCCTAAAAGTTTCCCAAAAAAAATGTTATTATTTAGCTTTTGGTCACTCGAGCACCATGGGACATCATCATGATCTTATACCGGCCTGATGTAGTATAAATTTTAAGACACGAAATTGTAAAGGACACATTTTCTTATCAAGCATCATGTCATCCCATTATAGTACAAGTGTAGGTTAACATACTAGCCATACTCATTTACTCAATAAGCATCCCATTATCCTAATCAAATATGTTTTGAATAATGTTTTGATGGGGCATGTCAAGTTGTAGAGTAGTGAAAAGAATGGGTGACACTTGTGAGTTAGTGACCCACATACAAGATACGGAGTATCAAACAGATAAGAACAAATACTACACTTGATCATAGCCAAAAGGCTGAGAGATCCAGAAAGGTATGAGTTCTTTGAGTAACAGATACCTCTTTTTGTTTCGTTACTTGCTCTAAAGCTCATCATTCACCGCCTGTGGTGTGACAAACTGACAACACAAGTTCGAAATTTCGACATAAGAAGATCTATGTAAAGGAACTCAAAATCCAAAAAAAAGAATGTCACTAGAACCCGGAATCCGCCAAACCTCCATTGTCATAATAAATCAGACTACACCAGGACTCAAATGTAACAAGAGTTCAGAATATATCAGCAACAACACTATCTTGAGTTTCCAACTTTCAGGTGAAGTCTGTAGAACTATTCACAACAAAAGAGGAGAAAAGTGAGGTAGTTAACCAACCCACAAAATTATTTTGGCACGTACCGAATAACCTTGTATTTTCAGGAGGCAAACCTGTCTAACGTCTCCCTTTTTATTGGGGTATATGTACGATAGAACCTTCAGATATTAAGTAATTGCAGCGGCTGTATTTCTCAACTTCAACTACTTGGACCAAACCATCTTTGGCACTCAAAAAGCTCTGACGCTCCTTTTAAGTTTTTAAAGCCGACCATTTTTGTTTTATGTACATGAAACGCAAGATGAAATTGAAAAATAAGTGTTTAAGCTGAAATACATCAGAAGAACCGGAATGATTACCTTAATGGTATTTTAAAATATCTACCTTAAGTACTAAGGGGACAAGGTAAGGGGTTTCAAGAAATATATAAAATTTGATCATTCAAATTTACCTATATGCATATTTATGTTACAAATTTGTATGCCCTTTCCCCCTAATAAAACATTTTTTAGCCGCCTTAATGGAACTTTTTTTTTTAGGGAGCCTTAATGGAAATTTTTGAGTGATGATAATTATAGAACCTTGAACAGAGAACAAATGTGCATAAGTAGGACTAGTCCGAAGTAGTTAGCACAAGTGAGGTAGAAATGTAAGATTTTTGAGGGATGGTACGAGAAATTCAGTCATAAGCTATTTAGAAGTTAGAAGACAAACATTTGGTGTTAAATTTTGCTGTAAACAGCAAATATTTTTGAAATTCAGATTCTAGGGGAAAGAAAATAACCAGGAGGAAAAAGACAAAAAAAATTTGGACCATTTCTCGATTTGTGCGTGTCATCCTTGCGCAGGGGCCATGCTAATCTTCTCTGTATCGTTCCAATTTTATCAGATGTCTCCGAAGAGACAATTGTCAAATGAATTCAGAAGTTAATAAACAAAAGAGTTGTTTCATATAATTTCAATGTGGGAATAACACCAGATCAACCTCCAATAATAAGCTAGTAATTTAGTACATGTCCCATGAAGTAGTTCAATACATGGAAAATGCAGAATGCTCCACGATCCCTAAGCAAGCTACAGTGGTGGACCCTACCCCTAGAAATAATTTGTCTTAATATCATTATGGGTTACGACCATTTCCGATGGAGCCAAAGATTCATTTGTTCTTTTGTGTGGGATGTAATGGACTAAATCAAAATGGCTCTTAAAACCTCTTCGCTTCCTTTCCATGAAGTAGAAGATGGTCGTCCCGTTATCGCTTTTGGGTCAATTGGAAACAACCTCTCTGCAATTGCAGGGGTAAGGTTGCGTACGTCCGACCCCCCTTACCTCGCTTCTTGCGGGAGCCTCTTTGAGGCAATGGGGTAATGATAATGATGAATGATCATTATGGGTTGTTATGCTATCACCACCATAACATGTAATACGAAGTATACTTGATTTTATAGCCAAAATACCAAGAAAGGCAGAAAGGTATGCTGCATTATATCTTACATATACCTCTATCACTAGAGGAAAAAACCTCAAGTGCGGGCTCATTTTAAGGGGTTTAGTGCGGGCTTTTACATGTGCAGCACATGGCCTGCCCGCACTTGATGTTTCTCAAGTGCTGCCAAAATATTGGCATGTTTCAAGTGCTGCCAATTTGGAAAATGAGCCCGCACTTATATTTTGTGCTGCCAAAATATTGGCATGTTTCAAGTGCTGCCAATTTGGAAAATGAGCCCGCACTTGATATATTTTGTGCTGCCAATTTTAGAATATGAGCCCGCACTTGATATATTTGGTGCTGCCAATTTTGAAAATGAGCCCGCACTTGACATATTTGGTGCTGCCAATATTGAAAATGGGCCCGCACTTGATATATTTGGTGCTGCCAAATTTGAAAATGAGCCCGCACTTGACATAAAAATGGGCAGCACAAGCATAAAAATGAGCCGCACTTGGCCTATAAATGAGTCGCACTTGATCTAGATTTGTTGTATAACCAATTTCCCTGCTACATATTACAATTGGACGACGCCACTGATTAACCTCCATACGTCATATAAAAAGTATCCAATTATATAGATAATTAAATTAAATAGTATATAATTGTAAATATAAAAGTCAATTACATTACAATTATATGAAAAACTAGCTAGCATCCATAATTTAAGATTCATTACAACAAAATATCAAAGACGATCACTGGTAATGAATTTTGCCAACATTTCTCGAACTTCATCTATCTCCTCAAAGGTGAAGGCCGCTCCCTCGGATTATTAAATACCTTAAAAAGATCAACCATCAAAAAATATATATACACATTAGTTATATTATAAATATTGAATCGTACAATAAATTAAAACTTAATTTGTTCATAACAAATAAATAATGAACCGTATAATAATAAAATTGGTTAATTTCGGTCCCAACTTTAATCTAATGAACTTAAATAAATATTTTAAAGTCCTTCCATGTTTAATAAACTTAGTTTTATGTTTCAAAGACTCATTTTCACCCATTTTGGTGAAGTTATGCACATTTAAGCCTCGTTAGTTCATTATCGGTCACATTTTGACTAAAATGGCTAATTTCGGTTCCAACTTTCAACTAATGAACTTAAATGAGTATTTAAAAGTCTTTCCATGTTTAATACACTTAGTTTTATGTTTCAAAGACTCATTCTCACCCATTTTGGTGAAGTTATGCACATTTAAGCCTCGTTAGTTCATTATCGGTCACATTTTGACTAAAATGGCTAATTTCGATCCCAACTTTCAACTAATGAACTTATATGAGTATTTTAAATTTTTTCCAAGTTTAATACACTTAGTTTTATGCTTCAAAGACTCATTCTCACCTTTATTGGTGAAGTTATGCACATTTAAGACTCGTTAGTTCATTATCGGCCACATTTTGACTAAAATGGCTAATTTCGGTCCCGACTTTCAACTAAAGAACTTAAAAAAGTATTTTAAAGTCTTTACATGGTTGATACACTTAGTTTTATATTTCAAATACTAATTCTCACCCATTTTGGTGAAGTTATGCACATTTAAGACTCGTTTGATCATTATCGGCCACATTTTGACTAAAAAGGCTAATTTCGGTCCCAACTTTCAACTAATGAACTTATATGAGTATTTTAAAATCTTCCCATGTTTAATAAACTTAGTTTTATGTTTCAAAGACTCATTCTCACCCATTTTGGTGAAGTTATGCACATTTAAGTCTCGTTAGTTCATTATCGGTCACATTTTGACTAAAATGGCTAATTTCGATCCCAACTTTCAACTAATGAACTTATATGAGTATTTTAAAGTTTTTCCACGTTTAATACACTTAGTTTTATGTTTCAAAGACTCATTCTCACCCTTTTTGGTGAAGTTATGCACATTTAAGACTCGTTAGTTCATTATCGGCCACATTTTGACTAAAATGGCTAATTTCGGTCCCAACTTTCAATTAAAGAACTTAAATAAGTATTTTAAAGTTTTTACGTGGTTGATACACTTAGTTTTATATTTCAAATACTAATTCTCACCCATTTTGGTGAAGTTATGCACATTTAAGACTCATTTGATCATTATCGGCCACATTTTGACTAAAAAAGCTAATTTCGGTCCCAACTTTCAACTAATGAACTTATATGAGTATTTTAAAGTCTTCCCATGTTTAATACACTTAGTTTTATGTTTCGAAGACTCATTCTCTCCCTTTTTGGTGAAGTTATGCACATTTAAGCCTCGTTAGTTCATTATCGGTCACATTTTGACTAAAATGGCTAATTTCGGTCCTAACTTTCAACTAATGAACTTAAATGATTATTTTAAAGTCTTCCCATGTTTAATACACTTAGTTTTATGTTTGAAAGACTCATTCTCACTATTTTGGTGAAGTTATGCACATTTAACCTTCGTTAGTTCATTATCGGTCACGTTTTGACTAAAATGGCTAAATTCGATCCCAACTTTCAACTAATGAACTTAAATGAGTATTTTAAAGTCTTTTCATGTTTAATACACTTAGTTTTATGTTTCAAAAACTCATTCTCATCATTTTGGTGAAGTTATGCACAATTAAGCTTCGTTAGTTCATTATCAGTTACGTTTTGACTAAAATGGCTAATTTCCGTCCTAACTTTCAACTAATGAACTTAAATGAGTATTTTAAAGTCTTCCCATGTTTAATACACTTAGTTTTATGTTTCAAAGACTCATTCTCACCCATTTTGGTAAAGTTATGCACATTTAAGCCTCGTTAGTTCATTATCGGTCACATTTTGACTAAAACGACTTATTTCGGTCCCAACTTTTAACTAATGAACTTCAATACATATTTTAAACCCTTTAAAAGTTTAATACGTTTAGATTTATGTTTAAAAGATTCATTTTCACCTACTTTGGTCAATTTATGCACATATAAGACTCGTTTGATCATTATATGTCAAATTTTCACTAAAATTGGTTATTTCGATCCCAACTTTCAACTAATGAACTTAAATGACTATTTTAAACCCTTTACAAGTTTAATACACTTAGATTTATGTTTCAAAGACTCATTCTCAACCACTTTGGTGAAGTTATGCACATTTAAGCCTCGTTAGTTCATTATCGGTCACATTTTGACTAAAATGGCTAATTTCGGTTCCAACTTTCAACTAATGAACTTATATGAGTATTTTTAAGTCTTTCTATGTTTAATACACTTAGTTTTATGTTTCAAATACTCATTCTCACCCATTTTGTAATTTTTTCTCGTTTGAACAATTCTATAAAATTAAGAATTTCCACTCTTTAAGATTTTGTAAAGTAGTACTACTTACTCACTCTGATGTTTTCTGTTGATAAGATGTAAGCATTCGAGGAAAGACAAGTATCATATTCAAAAACAGAAAATAAAATAAAATAAGTGAAGACCGGAAAGTTTTGATATCATACAATTGCATAATAAGTTGATAACAAAAGCCATTATTATATTGTAGGAAAGAATGAAAGATTAACTTGTTGCGTAAAGCTACGTGATCATGTCATGATCTTGATTAGTTCTAGCCACAGGATTGAACATACCATCAATTATCTCAACCTTGGGAGACTGAGTACCCATTGATGCTCGATAACGAGAGATGTCACCAGCCCCTGGAGCCTACAACCTGTTAATATGTTATACATCAAAGTTTAGACCATAAAATGAAGTACATCAAGGATGTATTGAATTTTCAAAAATTTTCTAACACCAACATCAAATATCCAAAACTAAAGCAATCCCACACCAAGTCCCCCATTGTCACAAGGAGATCAGAAACACAAACAAAACATGTGCAACACAGCAGAAGAACAACCAGCAACAGAAATAGCGGAAACAACAACAACAACATAAATAACATCAACACAGCAATAACAGAAACAACATCAACACATCCTTGCTGTACTTCATTTAAGTACCGTATGGTAAGAACTAAGAAGTAGTTGCCATGCAACTGTCAGAAGCCTTAGCAAGTACACAACAACCAGAGAATCGCTAACTAAAGTAAAAGGTCAACTACACACTCTTTCACTGTCAATTTGCTCCATTTCTGGAAAATGCATAATGAATGTTGGGGTCAGAATTATTGCCTGTATATTTTATTCAATTCTTTGAGGCATTCCTAAAACTGTCAGACCCTTCAACAACATATAAAGGGGGCATCTTCCGTCCAGTAGAAAAACGAATTTTAGGGTAAGTTACGTTGAAGAGACTAGACGTGTATAAGTTCGGAGTATAACACTTTGAAAACGTATTTATCTTTATGGGGTTGAGTTGTCTGTTACTCACAAATTACTAGTGATATCTAATAAGTTACGGTCTCCTGATTCCCCTTTTAATCAGATAAACTATCAATTCATTTAGACTTGTGTTGCAAATGAGGCTTTGAGATATCTAAATGAAATCCCTAATGACAAGTTAACTACCTTGCCATTCCCACACCACCTTTGATTCACCCTTCACAAGCTTTGGATAGCGGTCCAAACGAGAGTCTGATTCCACCAAATCTTCAACCTATTTAAAAGAAGGAAATCAAATGAGCATCAATATATGATGGGAAAGTGTATCAAATGGCAAGGACGGAAAACTGTAAATTGTACATGTTTCATGTTTAAAATGAACAAGATAAATCAGAAGGAAAAAGAAAGGAGTAGAAAAACACACGGGTAGAAAAGTAAAAGGGTACAATATAAGAATATCAAGAACATGTGTTCGGAAACTGAAAAATGTATCAAGAATTCCAGCGGAAGTAGAGGGTAAAGATAGGAAGAAAGAACTACCATCTTCCATAGAAGAGGATCTCTTCGTTCTTTAGGAGTAAGGATATGATCTCGGAGTCTTGAGGCAACTAACTAAGGTTCTCTGTCACCCATGCTCCCAGACATTAAAGCATTATCCTCCAGTGTGTCACAAACCTGTCATTTTTATGAAGAAAAGTTAAATAAATAACGGGTTACAATATGTCAATACTCAATAATAAGAAATATTATATTAGTTAAATATTGTCATAAGAATGAAGTCAATGAACAGATTACAGAGAACCCTTGCTATATATTTAAAATGAACAATATATAGAGACCTAAATTACACCTGAATTTACTATATATTCACCAACATCAACCGTAAATTAACCATTTAATTCAAAACCCACAAAATCAAAATCACTAATTAAAATTAGAATCAAAATCAGAGAAATTGAGATTGAGAGTTGAGCAGCTGAACTTCAGAAATTAGTAATTAAAACTAAAATCAAGCATGAAATCTGGAAAGTTAAACGACCAAATTAGGTTAAAAGTTATAATTGGTACAGATAAACATGAAAATCGATCATCAGGACAAAAGAATCAAATAAAATGGAAAGCGCATCAACTGAAATCTCATTTTCAAGCACTGTGTTTGCGACATCTAGCTTTAAGACCCTTTTCTGGTAACATTGCAAACTGGCAACATGAGTTTAAGACAACCAACCATAACCAGCACCCAACAACCTTCTACTGCTGACCAGAACAAAGCACACTTCGGATCTGAGCACCCAGACCAGCTGCTGCAACACTGCATCTGTAGAACTCCAGGAGACTAAATCACCAGAACCTGCTGGTCCGAGCAGGAAGCTACAAAGTTCAGACCTGCAACATGTCCGAGTCCTGAGAAATAAAACAAAGAGCATAACTCAAACGAAAATAACTTCAAAAAGCTTGTATAAGCCAGTAGTATGCTTGCTTGTGTGGGCAGAACATCAACACACAAATATATGAATGAAATTCAGTTTAGTTAATTTTTTTCATGCGTTTATATATCCAGACACGGTCAAAATAACACTTTACAAGTTCTAAAAGTTCATATTACAATGTCAACTCTACTAACCAAAAAAATAGTTGAGTTCCCTATCATCAATTCATCTGACATGTTACCCGCAACTTTTAGCTATGTAATTCATTTGTGCTTAACGCTTAAGTGATGATGTTCTAATCGCTGCAATGAACTTATCAGGTGATGGTTTTCTATGCTCGAGATTTAAAACTAAACGAACTATTACTCTACAGCAAGGTAAAGTACATTAGTTATCTCCAAATTTTGTAGATGAGAAACCTCTAAAGCCTCTAATCTGCACCTGGTCTGCACTTTTTAGTTGATGCCTGACTTGTTGGCTAGTTAATAAATAGAGACTCCAGTTCACAAAACTACAACAATAATACCCAGTTCAGCAAATGAGAGAACGAAAACACTATATCAACACATACAACCCTCAGTTAGACCTTAGCTAAGTTGATTTCTTATGTGGCATCAAGCGAGCTAACCAAATTCCAAACAAGTGAAACCAGAAAATAAGAAACAAAACTTGACCTCAATTGAATTCAGACACTAGAGATCAAGAGTAAATTTAGCTCATTAGGTACTGATGCAGGCCAACCCCTCTTGCACTAGCACCTAAATTTCCTAGGTAACAAGCAACCCAAAGAGGAAGCAATTCAAAGGTATTAAGTGACAATAGACACTGCAAATTTCTGTAACATGACAACTTTCGGAAACAAAATGAAGCTTCGGGTACAAAATGAAGCTTCGGGTACAATGATGCTTTATAAAATGTATTTAGAAACCAATTGAACAAATTAACAAATAATGAAATGTATTCAGAAACCAATGAACAGATTAACAAAGAAATAGGAAAAATGTGATTCAAAAATTTAAAACAATAAAATTAACAAATTAGGGAAATGTTTCAAAAGTTAGGTAATTTACAAACCTATAAGCTATAAGGAGGAGCGACGCTTGTGTGCTGCGGCGGCGGAGGGAAGAGTAATAGTTCGGCGGTGGGGAACAACAGAGGCGACGCGGCAGGAAGAGGAAGAATTTGGCGGTGGGACAACAACAACGTCGACGCGGCTGGAAGAGGAAGCTTTCGTCGGTGGGGGGCCACCAGCGGTGGGTGTGTTCGGCGGTGGGTGAACAACAACAGAGAACGAGAAGGGGAAGGAGGAAGGAGGAAAGCGGGAAACGAAAAAAATGGAAACCTTTCGTTTAGGAAATATTTTGTGCTGCTAATTTGTAACGAGCCCGCACTTGAACTCAAGTGCTGCCAATTTTAAAAAATGAGTCCGCACTTGTGAAATTGTATTTTTCTTTTTTTATATATTGATCTCAAGTGCTGCCAATTTACTAAATGAGCCGCACTTGATGGGAAGCACATGACGATTTTTCCTCTAGTGTATCTATCTTTTCTTCCATTCCATCGACAAATGCCGCTTCTCTAATCAATATTTGACATGTCGGATGACCACTAGTCCATTACAAACCTGAACATTTACTACTGTAAGCTTTTTAATGGGAAAAATTAGAGTTTGATGCAACATTATGGTGATCAAGTGAATAATGATTTATCAATCCAGAATTCCAGATACCATGATATTTGTGCTGTATTTACTGTATGAATTAACTTGGGAATTAACTTGGGAAGATTTCCAAGGTTATGTTCAAATTCTTACAGCCACTGAACGCAAAAACGGAAAGGAAGAAAAGGGTAACTTACAATTTATGAGTTATAACACTCGTTTTCTGTAAAACTGGGCAATCCAAGGGGCAAGTTCCAGGTTATCTGGGTTCCTTGAATTAACAGAATAGTAATCTGACCAGTAAAACGGCCTTCTATCTGTGAATCTTCCAAGCAACAAGTTATCTCTCTGCTCTTATCAATATTCAACATAATTTCTCCCTCTCTCTAATTAGCCTTATTTATAGAGTTTCTACTCTAACAAACAAACTATCTTCTTCAAGCTAATAACACCTTAATTATAATTCTACTTCTTTTAGCCGTGATGATGCAACATTGCAACATGAGGATTACACAATGGCTAAAGTCAATGTTAAGATGTGGGGCAATACCTGATATTATCATGAATAGCATCCCAGCCAAAATGGGTGTGGCCAAACACATGGCATGCAGCTTCACTCCCCTTTTCACCATGTATAGACCTTACTCGAGCCTCGAGAAAGGGAACTGATAATTTTAGGAAGGTTTGGATAGAAAAGCATTTTTTTTCTCTGGACAAAGGTCTTGCCTGTGAGAATTCAAAAAAAAAATTAATACATTCCTTGCATATTTATGGCACACCATGTCATATAAAATATCTCCCTTCAAACAGGAACCACCCCCCGCCCCCCGTCGCCCCTCTCGCTTCCCCAACACACACACAGGAACGGAATGGACATTATGTTCCTCTAAATCACAGACAAAGTAGATAGGAGTATATGACTAACAAGATACGAGGAGTGAAAACAGTAAATAGAATGCTAGATTTTCGTTAGACAAGCTAGCTTACCTAGGAACAAAATGGGAAAATGTAATTACTTTTTTACATTTTATCTGTATCTCTTCAATTAAATGGGCATGTTTCCCATTCATTGCATTGAAATGCCGAGCAAGAGAATCATCCCTATCACAGAGCTCGGCAGACCATCTGCAGGCATGAAAATCTTTACATACCTACATAAAAAGTCCATGGAATGTAGGCATGGTTAGACTTTTCACTTAAGTTTTAAAATGGAAGTTAATTTTATCAAATAAAATTACAAAAGAATCAAAAGGCTACATTGTCAACAAGTAGCCAAATAAATAGAGAACTAAACTTATATCAAAAAACACGGTAACCTATATTGTACAGTACCAAAGGTAAGAATAATGACAGCAAAAAAGATCATAAGATTCGGAAATGCTCACTAGGTTGACAGAGATTTACCATCTTCAAGGAATGAACTCTTATTCCAGTTATGTCCTTCTCTGTGTCAAAACTCTAAAATCCATACAGCTCTAATCAGGGAATCGTCATCAAAATTTAATCCAACAATAGCAATATGGAAGAAGGTGAAACACAAACCAAAAAACAAAAGCAAACGGAAACGGAACCTTTAACTAACCTCGTGATGCCACGACAAGAGGGGTATGATTCCCAGATCACCTATGATCAGAGGGTTTGATTCCACTCCAAGTTCACCACATGCATGAAGCAGCGCATTGAGCTTGTCAAGTGAATAAAGCTGACAAATATTACTAGCATCAGAAATTATGGAAATACTTTAAGCCTGCATAAAACAAAAGTACCCATGCAGGGTTAAATGAAGTTAGAGACTATATAAACCCGAGATGTCATGCAGCAGCTAGTTTAACATATTTACATGCATGCTTTGACAACCAACAGGGGAAGTAGCATTTAAAAAGAACAGAAAACTTCAAACAATTGAGCAGGCATTCATACTGGGTTAAAAAACTAACCAACTAGGTCATCATTTAGAGGGTAGTTTATGACTTAATAGATGTGGTCTCCTGCATTTACTGTTTTTTCCTCTTTCTTGATTAGCATCAAAGATCATTTATATAAATATCTTTCTGAATTCCAACCACTCGATTTGTTTTAACTTTTTGAGATCCTCATTCTATGGTTTTTATCACCCCTCCGCCCTATCTGCAGTTTTTCACATCCAAAAAATTTCATGCTACATACTCCATAACTGACTGTTCACACAGTATTGGAAGCATTCAAATCGACCAAAGACATCCCCCTCTCGCATCATCTGATACGAGTTTAAAAACTCGTTGTATAAACAAGGATAGTTGATTAACAAGTTAGACCTTTAACTCGTTGATCGTGAATGCAAGACAAGACCTATTGACTCACAATCAGTTCTTTGAATAGGAAACGCGTCCAAAACAAAGAAAAAGGCTGAATTATAAACTATAATTCGAAATGTAACAAACAAGTGTTTTAATCATCCAGTTGGTTGTTTATTCCAATCAAGAAGCTGACTATAAATAGCCAAAAACCAACAGCTACAAGAGCTTTAAACGGCTAATTAAGAGCCATTTAAGAGCCTTTAAAACTAGCAGTTACAAGCTCTAAAGCCTCCTAATTCAGTCACTAAATTGGAGGTTACAAAGGCTTAAAACTCTCTTTACAAACACCAATAATCAAAGCTAAGTAATGACTGAATTTAAATTGGGGATTTAAACAAATATCCCTTTATTAAACCGACTTTAACCAAAGCAATTAAAAATAATAAGTGCGTACAATCTGTTTAAACAAGCGGACCAATGTGATTAAACGGAACAGTTTGATTAACGTACCACCTTGAGAATAAGGACCATATAACGAGCTCACTCAATCCAAGTCACCATGCACACAAAATGAGCCATTGAACCCAAATCAGTTTTGGTTCCAATTGCTAGCATAAGACTATCACTTTCATCCATAACCGTATCATCCCCTCCCCCTTTAAAGGGAATTGACCTCAATTCAGCAAGGCCATCATCATCAAGATAAGGTGAAAGATCACCTACATTGAAAGTAGCATGGACACCATAGTCTCCCGGAAGCTCAATCTTGTAAGCATTATCATTCACACGTGCAACCACCTTGTAAGGACCTTCAGCCCTAGGCATAAGCTTGTTCTTGCGTTTGCTTGGAAAACGCTCTTTCCTTAAATGAACCCAAACCAAATCACCTTCTTCAAACAACCTCGGTTTGCGATTCTTATTTGATTTCTGTTTATAAGAGGCATTAATAGCTTCAATTCGCTCACGAACTTGTTGGTGCAGTTTCATCATAGACTTTAACTTAGCATCGACATCCTTGTGAACCAACTCATCTTTTGGTAATGGAATGAAATCCAAGGGCAAGTATGGATTAATCCCATATACTACCTCAAATGGAGAATGACCAGTAGCATAAGTAGGAGACCGATTATAAGCAAATTCAGCGTGAGCAAGCTTGACATCCCAATCCTTTTGCGTTTTACTTACCAACCCTCTCAATAGCGTTCCCAAGGTTCGATTTGTCACCTCTGTTTGCCCATCAGTTTGAGGGTGATGTGAAGTGCTAAACAACAACTTGGTTCCTTCCTTTCTCCACAATGTATTCCAAAAGTAACTCAAGAACTTGGAATCTCGATCAGAAACAATAGTCTTTGGAATTCCATGCAAACGAACAATCTCCTTATAATACAAATCAGCCACATTACAAGCATCATCCGTTTTGTGACAAGCAACAAAGTGAGCCATTTTTCAAAATCTATCCACCACGACCATAATATCATCCTTACCTCTTTGAGTACGAGGCAAAGCCACTATAAAATCCATGGATACATCTTCCCAAGGGCGAACTGGAACCGGCAAAGGTGAGTATAAACCGGGTTTGAAAGAACTCTTGGCCATATGACAAGTCACACATTTATTCACAATGTTCGTTACATCACCTAACATTTTAGGCCAAAAGAAATGTTCTCTCAAGATTTCCAAGGTCTTGGCTATGCCAAAGTGACCAGCCAATCCTCCACCATGAGCCTCACGCACTAGTAACTCACGAATTGAATGCTTAGGAATACAAAGGCGATTACCTTTGAAAAGAAACCCATCTTGCAACATGTACTCCCCATAAGCACCAACTGCACATTTCTCGAATGCAACTCCAAAATCACCATCATCATGATAATAATCTTTTAAGGTCTCAAACCCCAACAAACGAACATCAAGTGTAGCAAGCAAAGTGTACCTTCGTGATAATGCATCAGCCACCACATTGCTTTTACCATCTTTGTATTTCGAAGAAAAATGAAAGGATTGCAAGAACTCAACCCATTTAGCATGCCTTGGGCTCAATTTTTGTTGCCCATTAATATACTTCAAAGATTCATGATCAGAATGCAAAACAAAGTGGCTAGAACGCAAATAATGACTCCAATGATCCAAAGCTCTAACAATGGCATAGAACTCTTTATCATAAGTGCAATAATTCAAACGAGCACCCCCTAACTTTTCCGAAAAATAAGCTATGGGACGCTTACCTTGGATCAAAACAGCACCAATCCCCACTCCACTAGCATCACACTCGACCTCAAAAGGTTGAGAGAAATCTGGCAGTGCCAAAATAGGAGCAGCACACAAACGCTCTTTAATCACATCAAACGCCTTTTGAGCGTCCTCTCCCCATACATAAGCACCTTTCTTCAAGCAACTAGTGATAGGACTAGTAATAGTACTGAAATCACGAATGAAACGTCTATAAAATGAAGCAAGACCATGAAATGAACGCACCTCACTTATAGTTTTAGGATTAGGCCACGATTTGATAGCCTCGATCTTGGACTGATCCACGGACACTCCATCTTTCGAAACCACATAGCCCAAGAATACAACATTGTCAACAAGGATCCCATAGAGTCTTTGAGCTCTAAGTGTTTCAAAAACATCCCTCAAATGAATCAGATGCTCCTCTTCGTTCCTACTATACACCAAGATGTCATCAAGATATACCACAACGAATCTGCCCAAAAATGATTTAAGCACTTCGTTCATTAGCCTCATAAACGTACTAGGAGCATTAGTGAGACCAAATGGCATGATGGTCCACTCATACAAACCATGTTTTGTCTTGAAAACCGTTTTCCACTCATCTCCTTCACGCATCCGAATCTGATGATAACCACTTCGCAAATCAATTTTTGAGAACAACTTCGAACCATGGAGCTCATCTAACATATCATCAAGTCTCGGAATTGGAAAACGATACTTGATGGTAATGTTATTCACAGCCCTACTATCAACACACATTCGCCATGTTCCATCTTTCTTAGGCACAAGCAACACCGGAACAGCACATGGACTCAAGCTTTCTCTAACATAGCCTCGATTCACAAGTTCATCAATTTGCTTTTGTAATTCCTTTGTTTCCTCCGGATTGCAACGATAGGCAGCCTTATTAGGGAAAGAAGTTCCTGGAATAAGATCAATTTGATGTTCAATACCACGAATAGGGGGCAAACCTGGTGGTAATTCATCCGGAAATACATCCTTGAACTCAAACAGCAATTCGGCAATGGGACTGCCTTCTTTCCAATTTTGGCCTTCAATTGGACTCTCCTTAGCCACGAGCAAATACACCAACTCTCCATGATCAAGAGCTTGCTCAATTTCTCATTCACTAGCCAACATGGTGAGATTCGGCTTTTTCTTTTGTTTCACACTCATGGATCGAACCGCTTGAGATGACATAGGCTTTAGCACAATTTTCTTGCCTTTGTCTCTCAATTCATACTCATTGCTTCTCCCTTTATGAATCACGTCCCTATCAAACTGCCAAGGACGACCCAACAAAATATGACAAGCATCCATAGGAATAACATCACAAAGAACTTCATCCACATACGAACCCATAGTCAAACCAACCCTTACTTGCTTCGACACTTTTACACTATTACCATCATCAAGCCAATGGAGTGCGTATGGCCTAGGATGGGCAGTAGTGATTAAGCCTAATTTTGACACCATTTCACTAGAAGCAGCATTGGTACAACTCCCCCCATCAACAATTACACTACACCACTTATCTTTCACTAGACATTTAGTATGAAACAACTGATCTCGTTGGTCTAGATCAGTAGGTGAAATTTGAGTTTGTAGCGCTCTAAGAACCAGATTTGTGTCATAAATTGGAGCCTCATACCCTTCCTCTTCCTCCTCATCACCACTCTCATCAAACACAAATACGTCCCCCAACCTCTTTTCCTCTTCAAACAACTCCTCTCGACATTCAACAGCTTCTCTCAAGGTCACTACTCGTTTATTTGGACACGCATTTTGATAATTCCCAAACCCTTGACACTTAAAACAACGCACCTTGGACAGACTTGTTTCTTTGGTTGGGTTAGATAGTTTAGGGGCAGCCGTAGAATTACTTGAACCTACGGTACTAGGTGATGTTTTTGGTTTCAAGCTAGGTTCGGATTTAGCCCAAGACTTGGCTTTACCATCCATACTAGACCCTCCCCCATATTTTGCCTTCCCTTGATTTTCCAATTTTAAACAAAGTCCACAAAGAGTGTCAAAATCAGAATATGGATAAAGGTCTACGGTATTGGCAATATTATAATTTAGACCCCTTAAAAACCTGGACAGTTTTTGTTCCTCAATTTCCACAATTTCTCCCATTAAGGACAACTTTTCAAACTCATCAATATATTCAGCCACACTCATTTTTCCTTGCCTCAATTCGGCAATTTTACGATAAGTTGTTATTCTATGAGTTGTTGGCACATACCTTTTACGTAGCTTACGTTTCAAAGACTCCCAAGAGGTAATTTTCTCCTTCCCTTCACGTATTCTCTTGGATTTCAGTCCCTCGAACCACAATGAAGCCCCTCGTCCTAGCTTCAATATGGCATATTTGCAACGCTTCTCATCATCAATGTCCTTGAAATCGAGCATTCTCTCTATTTTGCGCTCCCACTCCAAATAGGCTTCCGGATCTGTTCCACCAACAAATTCAGGAAGTTCGGTGACTTTGAATTCATCCATAGCCCGTAGATCACGCCTAGGAGGCCTACGATACCCCCCATCTCTAACGTTCTTCAAGGCTTCTTGGAGATGTTGTAGAAAGTCGGGATCATCAAAATCCATATTTCAGTTTGTAAGAATTACGAACAGCAGCTCTTTTTTTTTTTTTTTTTTGGCGGATCACACGAACAGCAGCTCTGATACCACTAATGATACGAGTTTAAAAACTCGTTGTATAAACAAGGATAGTTGATTAACAAGTTAGACCTTTAACTCGTTGATCGTGAATGCAAGACAAGACCTATTGACTCACAATCAGTTCTTTGAATAGGAAACGCGTCCAAAACAAAGAAAAAGGCTGAATTATAAACTATAATTCGAAATGTAACAAACAAGTGTTTTAATCATCCAGTTGGTTGTTTATTCCAATCAAGAAGCTGACTATAAATAGCCAAAAACCAACAGCTACAAGAGCTTTAAACGGCTAATTAAGAGCCATTTAAGAGCCTTTAAAACTGGCAGTTACAAGCTCTAAAGCCTCCTAATTCAGTCACTAAATTGGAGGTTACAAAGGCTTAAAACTCTCCTTACAAACAGCAATAATCAAAGCTAAGTAATGACTGAATTTAAATTGGGGATTTAAACAAATATCCCTTTATTAAACCGACTTTAACCAAAGCAATTAAAAATAATAAGTGCGTACAATCTGTTTAAACAAGCGGACCAATGTGATTAAACGGATCAGTTTGATTAACGTACCACCTTGAGAATAAGGACCATATAACGAGCTCACTCAATCCAAGTCACCATGCACACAAAATGAGCCATTGAACCCAAATCAGTTTTGGTTCCAATTGCTAGCATAAGACTATCACTTTCATCCATAACCGTATCATCATCTTTTTTGAAGCTCCATGTAGTTCATCAAGCATCTGCTCATTTTTTACCTATTCATTTCCTCTCCATTCATTGATTTGAATACCTCAGACATGATTAGTATTTTCAGAAAGTTGTTAGTGAGTTAACTACCTTAACATATTGCTTATTATCTACTTCAATTTAAACCATCTTTTCTTTAAAATCAAAAATAAATAACTAAACAAAGCCTACTTTCAAGTTAGACAGTCATCAACATTTACCTGAAGGCCTATTAGAAGGCTTTCCCCTGAGAGATGGGAGGTGCTTTTACGGCTACCACAACAATGAGTTTAAAGTGATCCTTAATACGAAATGTAACAACTGTGTATTACCTAACAATCAACAAGAAGTGTAGGCATCTTAATGAGTAATTTTCATATAAGTCACTTTCATAAAATACATTGTAATCCAAAATTCAAAAAGTATTGGCAAATGCACAATTTATGAGCTAAGAGTGAATCTCGCTTCAAACCAAGTAACCAAAGTGAGAATCACTTCAGCACGTTTGGTTCATGAATATCAATATATCATACAAGTTTACAGGTTTTGTGACTCCTTCGCTTAAGGGGTATTTTTAAATAGCAGATTGCAACCAAGCATGAACTAAAGGAAAGCATGCACTCCAACTACATTCTTATGAAGAGAAAGGAAAGAAAAAAATGGTATCAAGAAAAGGGAAAATTTCTGATTCTTACAAAGTCTTCCCCCTCCTTGCGGCACCAAAGATCATGGTTTCCCGACACAAAGAAAACATGTTTGAATCTTCTAGTTAAAAGAGACATAGTCGAGAAGAACTTATCATATGTTTCTGCCACATCACCTGCAACAAGAAAGACATCCTCCTGGTGGCTTGTGAAAGATATGCACTTTACCCAAGCCATGTTCTCTGCATAATCAGTATGCAAGTCTGAGACCACAAAGACGCGTATATTCTCCATTTTTTTATGCACTGAGCAGATATCCTAGAACTTAGTACCAACCCTTATAATTCTGCTTCTGGACCTTCTCCATGCTAGCTGTCTTGATATACTGTTTGCACACTGATCCAAATGTATACTTCGAAAAGTTAACGAAAACCCTCCTACCACTTGGCACTCCAAAGGTAGATTTCCTAGATTTTGAGCTCCTGAGGAAAGATAAATATTAAATAATATAAGGAAAAAATTCTTAAAATATAGGCATCAAGCTTATGTCCAGCATAAACCATAGGATTCCCGACTCTATTAAATGAAACTCAGGTGTATGAAAGTATAAAACTATCATAACAAAATGATTGGCAACTGCAAGCCGTGAATTTCAAGGTTAATTATACACTTAAACCAAGGCTAAATCACTGGGGAGAAAAAGTTTAAAATAACACTCTTGAAAGTACTCTTTCTAGTTCTTGACCAAATCCCCATGTATACACTACAGTATTTGGTACTCCATATATACCAATACAAGATTAGCAAATTAACATTCCTTGCATATGGCTAATAATGTGTTTCCCTAGGATTATCTTAGCTTGGAAACCATCAGCTTTCACGGTTAATATCAAGTTTTGTTCTAGTCAATTAGTTCACTGGGCTGATCTGAAGATGTTGGCCAATGGTATTCAAGGTCCCTGGATGCTGTTGGGAGATTCAATGTGATGTTAAATTCTGATGA
This sequence comes from Spinacia oleracea, assembly GCF_020520425.1. NCBI lineage: Eukaryota > Viridiplantae > Streptophyta > Magnoliopsida > Caryophyllales > Amaranthaceae > Spinacia > Spinacia oleracea. Next base: position 18,541,232 of record NC_079488.1, read on the forward strand.
AATAATTGAATCCCCTTTGAGATTAAATGCAATGAAAGACTTTAGCGAATGTGTAGAGCTGTGTGAAGTGCAAGATATTAAATCAAGTGAAAAAAAATTCACTTGGCATAATAAACAGGAGGGTAATAGGAGAGCTTCTTCAAATATCGATAGGGTATTAGCTAATGAAAAATTGCTTGACTCTTTTGAAAATGCTGAAGTTTGTTACACGAACGAGGGGTAGTTTGACCACTGCCCCGGTTTGGTGCCTGTATACCCTGATATTCAATCTTTCAGAAATTTCTCTATGTGGAAGCTAGCTCCTAACTTTGAGGATATTGTGAGGCATGCCTGGAATTCTGATGTGCAGAGTTCCAAAATGTATGTAGTTGTGCAGAAGCTAAAACAAGTCAAAGCAGAGCTCAAAATTATGAATAAAGAAGGTTTTCAAGACGCTGAAGTCAGAAATCATAAGCCTTTTGTGTGCTTGAAAGATTGTCAAGATGCTCTACATGCTAACCTTTCTTGCCCTGTACTTGTAGATGATGAAGTTAAGGTCAGGAAGAGTATGCTTCTACAAACAAGGCTTTCCTTTCTTATCTACAGAAAAAATCTAAAAATGCATGGATAAGAGAGGGGGACCAAAATTCTGCTATGTTTCATATATGATTGAAGAGAAAATAACAGCAGAACAAAATTTATGCTATAAAATTTATGCTGTTCAAATTACTATGAGTTTCTATTGGGTAGCAAGATGACAAACAGAAAGGAGGTGGTTACTAAAATGATTTATCAAGGTCCTATGGTGACAGATGAAATCGCAAGGGAGATAACTAGACCTTATACTATTGAGGAGGTAAAGGTTCCTATGTCCTCTATTGATGGGAAGAACCGAATAAGGCTCAGGGGCCTAATGGTTTTGGTAGTAGCTTCTTCAAGGGATGTTGGCAAATTTTTGCAGGTGACATTACCACCTCTATTACGCTGTTCCCAAGGAAAGATGCCCCGAAAGTGCGTCTCCAAGATGATTTGTGATAGATTGAGAAGGATCCTTCCTTGTTTGATTGCTGAGAACCAAGGAGCATTTGTGCACAGTAGATTCGTAGCGCACAATATCATGTTATGTTAGGATTTGGTTAGGCAATATGGGAGGAAGATAACTCCCCTGGTCCCTGATCAAGTTGGATTTAAAGAAAGCATACGACACTGTGGAATGGGAATTTCTTAGAGAAATGATGTATGCTTTAAAGTTTCCTAAGGAATTTGTTGAGATGATAATGGTGTGTGTTTCTTCTCCAAAGTTTTCGTTGATGATCAATGGCTCTATGCATGGGATTTTAAAATCAGAAGGGGCTTGAGACAAGGGGGTCCTTTATCACCGCTGTTGTTTGTCCTATGTGTTGAGTATTTATCTAGAATTCTGAAGATGGTGGGAGATAGGAAGGAATTGAAGTTTCATCCTAGATCTAGAGGATTGAAACTGACTCGTCTTATGCTGTAAATGTAAGCTTCGTTCTGTGAAATTGCTTATGAAGGGTTTCGATCTAGGTTTGGAACGGTAGAATGCAGTTCCCCTGGGTATATCACTTGGGACAGTGTTTGTCAAAAGGAAAAGTATGGCGGCTTGGGGATCAGGGCTACCAAAATATGGAACAAGGCTGCTTTAAGAAAGCACGTTTTGGCTTTAGCATCAAACCAGGAAAACATCTGGGTTAAACGGGTTAATTCGGTGTATCTGAAATACCAAAACTGGGGGGACTATACACCAAAGAGTACCTGCAGTTGGCATGGTACCGTAAAGGATAAGATAAAGAGTGTTTGTACTCCTGCTCAGTTGGGGCAGGGATGCAAGTATTCCATAAGCAAAATGTATTGGGCACTACAGCCTACACGGGATAATTTTGCCTGAGAGAGAAATGTCATTCCCAAATACAAATTTATTCTCTGGCTAGCTTTAAGGCAGAGGTTGAAGACAAAAGATAGACTGATATAGTTTGGCATGGTTTCAGATAAGTGGTGCTTACTGTGTGGAGTTGCAGACGAGTCTCACAATCACATTTTCTTTGATTGTGTTCATAGCAAAAAAAAAATGTAGTCAATCTGTGCAAAACTGGATTGGGTTCAGATACAAGTTCAGGAACCTTTAGTGGTCTGATTAGATGCATGAGGATTGTCAAATGTTTCACAATTCAGGAAAAGTGTCGTTAAAAGCTTGTTTCATAGTTGTGATTTATCAGCTATGGAAAAACAGGAATACTGTTCTTTGGTATCAACATTTGATGGGTGTCTATGTCACACAAAAAAAAAAAAAAAAAAAAACATTTGATGGGTGTAGATAATTTTTTTTAGAGAGATAACAGGAATATGATTTTAATTTGAATTATACACCATTTTATGGTTGAATAAATATAAACTTGGGTAGGGAATTTTGTTAAATTTTTGCGCATATTTTGTATATTTATTACTTAAATTAATGAAAATATAATACGTGTTTTAAAATCTCTCAACCCGTTGGGCCGACCCGAACACAAAAGTTCTGGGTCTTGAACAAGCATTTGTAAACCCGAATCCGAAAGTGACCGAACCGAATAACCCGAAAATAATTTTTCACAATTCGATCCGACCGACCCGTTTGACAGGCTTAATAGAGATTGATATTAGATATAGAATTACAAATTGTAAATTCTAGGATTAGTGCTCGGGACAAACTTGGTTTGATAGCATTTGTCATTAAGGTTTTTCCTTGTTTTTTTGATGCATTGAGGTTGCTTACCCAAAACAAAAAAAAAGTACCAAGACCAATCCCATCTACATTCCGCATATCAAGCAAATGTAATTACTCAACTCACATTTCCTTTATGAACCCTTAAATTAGAAAAAAACGGCAGAAACTGTAACTGCTCAGATGGGCATGGTTCAAGAAAAATTAATCATCAGGAAATACAGAAAAATTGGTCCAAAATTACATAATAAAGAAGAAAATGAGAAAACGTGGATATAATCAGGAAAAAAAAATTAAAAAAGGAAAGGGCATGTTAATGTAAGAGATGAGAAAATACCCAATAAAATCAGGGAATCAAGGAGCCACAATAGTGCTCGATTTGGGTAGCCTGATGCCAGATTCTTCAGGTTTTTAGCCAAATATGGAAATTTTGATCATTGATAGCGTGTTTTTCTCGAGATGTGGTTGAAGAACAATCGTTGGCTATTCTACTTTTTTTTTCACCCATTTCTTAAAAATTTAATCTCTCTGTCTCTTTTTTTTTTTTTTTACGTTTGATATTTTACACACGCTTTAACAATTAATTAATGTGCACTGACATTCTTCTAACTTTTATATGTAAACGAGAAAAATTACGTTTATTTATAATATTTTCAAAGGAAATTGTAATAAATTAATGAAGTGACTCAATGGATTTAATTGGTTAAAATAATAATTGAACACAAATTTTGATATAATATTAAATCATTTATACGATAATATAAAAGGAAACGTAAATAATATTTTGGGACATCTAAAAAGGAAAAGGTACAGAACAAAAAGAGACGGGGAGTAGCTTCTTTTCGATAAATGTGTAGTACTTTTATATGTAGGCGATAAAAATAAAAAATAAAAACAATATGCTTGAAATATAGGTAAGTAAAATAGTCAAATTTGTAAATTTTAAGATTATGTGTGTATCAAAATAGAAAAAAATTGTAAGAAAAATGACTGAAATGATACTTCACATCCGAAATATATGGTTTTAACCACTAATAGGCCTCTAGAGTTTTATGGGTACATGGAAAACATTCAGGCATCTAAGTTGTAACACCCCGACAATTCTCCTTTTTCTAAAATAACCTTTTTAATAAATATAAATATAGGGAATTATCAAAGTATTATTGCCCGTGTGAAAACGTAACGGCTTATTCAGAATTTTGAAGCGGAAAACATAAAACTAACTTTAAATTTATAAATAATCAACTACGGAATTAATTCTAAAACCAACCAACGAAAATAAAGTTAATGTAACTAATTCGACAAGTTTAAAGTCCAATTAAACAAACCAAAGTCAACTTAACAAATCAGAACTAAGCTACAAGCTCTCCAATCGCGAACTCAATGATGCATCATCTTCAAACCTGTAGATGGACAATGCTTATTGATCCTTAGAGACTGCTCACCAAAATGGGTCATCACAAGATCAATAAGGCATAGCCATGATCAACACACACAAACAACGCACGTAATCAGCAAAGCTGAGTACTACTCCCTCCATTCCTTTTTGTTCTTCCCATTTCTATTTCGGCCGTTCCTATATGTTCTTCCCATTTCCTTTTTTGGACATACCTTTTTACCATAAAATTCCCCACCATCCCTTATTTAATTCATTCACATTTTCCTATTCACCCATCCAACCCCACTTTTATGATTTTTTTATTACTTTATTAAAAATATCTTCTCTCTCCTCCATTTCTTTATTACTTTCCTTTATTACTTTATTACTTTCTCTCACATTCAATCATTACTCTTACACTCAATCATTACAAGATTCCATTTTCTTAATTTCCACACCATTTCCCAAACGGGAAGAACATAAAGGAACAGAGGGAGTACATATTAAATCAATGAATAAATGTTCCTAGCATGATATTAATAAAGCATAAGTAAGGACAACTCAAACATATTAACTTGAAGAACACATTTGACTGGACTAGACTACACTAGACTTTTATAACATTAATATTATTTTAATTGAAATAGTCAATGCACCGAGTTATCTACTAAAAGCCTTCACTAAGGAAGACGAGGTACGGGCGCGACTATGTAACCCCAATGACCTACGATATCGAGGAACTTTTGAATAAAATAGAACTGGTGATCACTCCGGTCCCAGAAAAAGCCATAGGTGACACATGACCCCAACTCCTGATTGCCCCATCACTTCAGACGTGCACAGTCTAAAGCTATTGCTACTTATGATTTACTTTTTAACACTTGGTTACGACTCGTCAACCACATAAGTAATATAATCAACAAGTAATCACAACTTCTTTTATCTTTGAATTAAATAAGTGATCACAAAGTTTTGATCAAGAATTAATTCCAACTATTTCAATCCTTTCTTTATCAATGGTTAACCACATTTCTTAGGTGTAAAGTATCAACTACCAAACAAGGTCCTCGGTCCCTATAAAGTAGTGAAATCCTAAAAAGGGAACAACGATCAATAGAAATCTCTGCTAATAAATAAAAAATATAACGTTCCCAAACTGACATGCTTGCACCAATCATCCATGCTAATATGATATAATTCTCATAATAACTTCTATGCTTGACATATTCATCCAAAGGCATTAAACATGTAAGTTTCCATATAAACCGATTCATAAACATATTCAATATTGTTTCAAACATAGTATCACATCCACAAACACACAGGTATGTACGTACCTTGTGTAAACAAATTGGTATGCCACTTTAACGAACTCAAAAGTCGCCTACAGAGAATTCTCCGCCCAAAACCAACAATAAAATTTCCCAATCAACTTCTAAAAATTCACAGCAATAATAAAGTACTCTAAATACCTCCTAAACATATTTAGAATCTTCTCCAATTCGAAATTTAACTAATTAACCTCCTAGCATAATAATTATTACACTAATGATCCCAAATCGTTCTAAACTCCAATAAAACATCCCCTTTAAAAATTTCCAGCAATACAAAATCGTTTAAAGCTTTCCCAAAACCAAATTATCATGCTTAGAACATAAAAATAATAGTTTTATAATTCATAATCATTCTACCATAACTTAAAACCATTAAAGCCTTAAAATTCATGCTTTAAATAATTCAAACTCTTATTTCAATCAAATTATGTAATCTGAAATTTAATAATTCAATTATGTAAAACATATAAATCTGAAATTCATAATTGACTAATAAAAACTATACATTTAATTCAATAAAACATAAATTACATAAATAAAACATAATTAAAACATTAATTAGTTTTAAGGTTTAAGAATTAACCAAAGGAAAAGAGAGGAGGAGTGCTGGCCGGCGGCAGGGCGGCGCGACAATAGGATAGTCGGCGGCTGATGGTGCGGCAGCTGCGGTGGTTGCTGACTTTCGCAAGAAGTAAAGTGGAGCAAAAGAGAAAGGACGAACGAGAGAAGGAAGGGCGCAGCCTGACTGGGAAGCAGCGAATGGTGGAGAGGCGGCTACGTGGTTGCTGACTTTCGCAAGAAGTAAAAAGGAACAAAAGAGAAAGGACGAACGGGAGTCGGTAGTTGCGCAGGAGTGTGGGCGGTGGTTGGCTAGGCGGCATCACGATGGTGCGTGCGGCGAATGTGGTGGCTGTGCGAAAACAGAACCAGCGATTAAGGGGAGAAGAAAACGAAAGAGAAAACGAAAGAGAAGAGGAAGGAGGAGAAGTTACCAGGCACGGGAGGACCGGCGGCGCGAAGGCGGTGGTCCGGCCTGCAGTGACGGCGGCCAGCGGCTAAGGCAGAGTGCTGAGAGTTCACGTGAGTTGAAGGAAGGAGGGTTTGCGAGTTTGTTTTTCACGTGAAGTTGGAGGAGAGGAGTTGAAATTGTTTCACGTGAAGTTAAACAAGGGTGGGGAGTTATGGGTTTATTTATTTGGGCTTCACCAACTTGGACTAGGATTAGGATTTAGTTTTAGTATTTGAATCCAAAACCGATTAAATATAATATTTTATATTATTCTATTCTCCTTGTGTTGTCAACTCAAATGAATTGAAATGAATTTACGCTATTAGAATAGTTCGTTATTGAGTCTTCGTCTCACCGTTTTGTTTTCTGTTTTAGTTATTGCTGGGGACGATGGAAAATAGTAATGGCGAGGATTTCACTTTAATAATATTCACCTAGTTAATGCTTAAATTTGTAATAGTTTAAGTAAAGACTTTTTAGTATGTACTTCTTATTTAGAAATAAAAATGATTATTATGTTAATATGGAGTTTAATAGCTTATATTATGATGTTCTCCTTGTAATTCCCAAGAGGGAGTTACGGCGGTAATGTCCCGACCGAATTAGGTTAAATTCCACTGCTTAATTACTTGAATTAGAGGTCGGGGCATTATAGTTTAGTATCAGAGCAAAGGTTCTGGACCATAAGTACTAAACCTTACGGGTTCGTACGTAATAGACTTCATTAGGCTTTAAGAAAAGAGTTTTAAGGAATAAGTTAAAAAGAGTATATTAAAATAAATATGAGTGTGAGTGTAGGAACGGAATAAAAGGGCATATTTGCTATTGTTATTCGCTTCACTCTAATACGACATGTTATGCAGAATGTCGACTATTGATTCTATCAATGGTGTTACCAATGGGGCTCACAACGACCACCATGTTCACGATGATAACAACATTACCCACGAGGATTATGTCCATGTCGACGGTCGTGAGGAAAGAATGGAACGATTGGAAAACGTGAGTGCGATATTTGCCGAATTAGTCCAAGATTCTCGGAAAAATAAAGATGTAAGTGAAAACGAGAGTGAATCAATGTTCAAGAACTTCTCATCGCTTAACCCACCATCCTACGATGGCAAGCCCGATCCAATTGAGTTCGAAGATTGGATAAGTCGCATAGATCAATTATTTGAAACCCTGCAATGCCCTGAGAAATGGAGAATTAATTTTGCGGTGTTTTACTTACCGGGTCAAGCAGGATTATGGTGGAAGGTTTAGGAAGGAAAGAAAGATTGAGTCTGGATTTGGTTGGACCCAACTTCAGAAGTTAATGAAAGATAAGTTTTACCCACCATCCTTGAGGAAACAAAAGGAAGATGAATTTCTGCACTTCCAACAAGGAACAATGAGCATTTTAGAATACGCAAATAAGTTTATGGAGTTGTCAAGGTTCGCTCCAGAGCTAGTATCGACATAGCAATCCAGGATGAACTATTTTGAGAGAGGTCTTCACCTTAAGTACCAAGATAGGTTGTCAACTCAAAGGTTTACTTCCTATCAGGATATGGTTGATATTGCAATTAATGTGGAACGACTGGTACTACTTCGAGAAGCACAGAATGTTGGGTATAAAAGGAGAAATGATAACCAAAACCAGGGGGGAGAAAAAAGGCCAAACCAAGGCAATCAAGGAAATCAAAACTATAGGAGAAATGATGGTAATCAAGGAAGTAACAAGGGACAAGGATTTCAAGGAGGTAGTAAAAATCAGAACAACCGGTCGCAATGATGTGCCAAATGTGGAAAAAGGAGTCATGCCGAGAGTGAATGTCGTGTTGGCACAAACGCTTTCTATCGATGCGAAAGCCATGATCACTACGTCAAAGATTGTCCGAATCAAGTAACGTCAACCATGAGAGGATCAATTTCAACTAACAATCATCATGGTTGAAACAACAACAACAACAACAACAACAACAACAACAACAACAACAACAACAACAACAACAACAACAACAACAACAACAACAACAACAACACAGGGGGTTCAAACCGTAATCCACCACGACCACCGACAACTGGGAGAGTTTTCGTGATGAGGCAAGATGAGGCAGATGAGGATGATAATGTTATCACTGGTACCTTCTCTATCCATTCTTCACTTGCCCATGTTCTCTTTGATTCTGGAGCTTCACGTTCCTTTATTTCTCCATTATTTGCGGAATATTTAAATTTGAAACCATGTTGTGATTTTTATGCTATGAGTGTTTCCCTTTCCTTGCGAAGAAATAGTGAAATGTAAAACCATGTATAGAAATTGTTCTATTGTAATAGAGAAAGTCGAGTTTCTAGTTAACTTAATAGCTTTTGACATGTCTTAATTTGATGTAATTTTGCGAATGAATTGGTTGACTAAGTATGAAGCTAACCTTAATTGTCCAAAGCAAAGAGTGACCCTTAAAAAGCCAAATGGGGATAGGATTTCATTCCAAAAATTAGTGGGAAAACCAATGATTCAAATTGTCACTGCTTTGAAAGCTCGTAAAATGATTGAGAGTGGTATTTCTGGTTATCGTTCTTTGTAGTCTTATTGGCCTAAATACTTTTGGTTCTTCCATTACTGACATACCTGTCGTTTGTGAATATCCAAATGTTTTCCCAGAAGAAATACTTGGTATGCCTCCACCGAGAGAATTAAACTTTAGCATTGAATTAATTCCAGGATCCACTCTTATTTCTAAACCACCATATACAATGGCACCAACTGAATTACAAGAACTAAAGAAACAATTAGATGAACTACTTGAAAAAGGATACATTCGACCTAGTGTTTCACCATGGGGATCTGTTGTTCCTAAGTTTTGGTTGATGACACACACATATTGCAAACTTCCTGATTATGGTTGCTAAATGACTTTGAACAGGCATATGCCCAAGTTTCTATTAGGATAGGAACTTGAATAAACTGGTGAAGTTCCTGAGGTACACTTGGAACAGTCAATGGAGTTTCAGAGCTGGAAGTTGTATCTGTTCCAGTTTGAAGTCACAAGAGGAGCAACACAGTTACATATCAAGAGTTCCGAATATCCACAAGAACTATTACAGACTCATAGCCAAGAGTTCCTGTGTTAGCTAGAAAGGAACTCATCAATGTTCCTTGGCTGGAACGTCTGAAGCTTCTGAGTTGCAAGTTCCAGACAAAGGGAAGACATGAAGTCTAGGTAGTCCACTGTACTTAGAATTTTATGTAAATATTAATTATGCTAATGGTATATAGAGTACTCAAGGAACTTATGATTTAATTAGGCCATTTATTTTATTGGAAGCGACTTTTATGGAAAACATTTCATAAATAAAAACAAGTTTTGCATATTTAAAATAAAATAGATTTACGTTTTATTTTATTTAAACAAAACTTATTTTCCTAAAAATACTCCTAAGTTTTTGTAGATAAATAAAATCTGTTTTAAAGAAATGTTTTAGGGTTTGATTGAGTCAAATCTCCAACTGCTTCATGGCTGAACGTGGGAAGTGGTCTTCCCCTTGTTCCTCAAGTCAAGGGACGTGGAGACCAAAGTGCTGGCAGTTAGCAGTTGAGGTTTTGAAGGGAACTAACCCTAAGGATAAACACTATAAAAGGGAAATCGTTTTTGGTTTAAAGTACACAAACATTCTGAGAGTTTTTGCTTTCCTAAAAACGTTTTGTCTAAGATTTTCTAAAACAGTTTGTGTCCTAGTTAATTCAAAGTTCCTAAGTTTCTTATATCCTCACAAAAGCATTATTAATATCTAGAGTTATCCAAACACGAATTATATTTTGTATTAGTAAGGATAGAGTTATCCTGTTTAGACTTAGAGTTTAAGTCTGAGAGAGAGAAGTTAAGGAGTTGTAATCGAAGTAGATTACTGTGAGGAACACGAGTTTGAGAGGAACTTGTGTTGGAGAGATTATTGTAATCGAGGCATTACCATAATAAAAGAATTCTCTTCTTGATTAGTATCAAGAAGTTTTCACAATTGTTGTTATTCTCTTCTCTATTCTCAGTTTCTTGATTGTTTCTTAAGTTCCGCAAGAAACTTTATCAAAGTTCTAATTACAATTCACCCCCCCCCTCTTGTGCGTGTTCCTACTGGAATAACAGTTGGTATCAGAGCCAGTACTCACCAAAACACAGGAAACCCTGTTTGAGTCAAGTTCCTGAAAGTATGAACTCACAAGAGAAACTGGAAGAAGGTTACTCGACACAAAGGCCACCTATGTTCAATGGCAAGTTCTACTCATACTGGAAGAATAGGATGGAGATATTCATCAAAGCTGAAAATTACCAAGTTTGGCGTGTAATTGAAGTTGGAGACTTCGAGGTAACAAAGACCAATGCTGAAAACGAGGTAGTTCCTAAACCAATGTCTGAATTTTCTAAAGAAGACTTTGATAAATATGAGATGAATGCCATGGCTGTCAAAATCTTGCATTGCGGGCTTGGACCTCATGAACACAACAGAGTCATGGGGTGCAAGAACGCAAAACAGATTTGGGAACTACTTCAAGTAACCCACGAAGGAACTAATGAAGTTAAGCGTTCCAAAATTGACCTTTTGATGTCTAAATATGAAAGATTTGAGATGCTTCCAAAAGAAACTATTCAAGAAATGTTCACTAGATTTACTAACATAACCAATGAATTAGTTTCTCTTGGTAGAATCATTCCCACAGATGAACAGGTAAGAAAAATACTAAGAAGCATGCCACAAGATGATCGCTGGAGAACAAAGGTCACTGCACTGTTTGAGACCAAGGACTTCACCAAGTTCAACATTGAACAACTTGCTGGTTCCTTGATGACACACGAACTGCATCTTGGAGCTGCTGTTCCCGAGAGCTCAAGAAGTCGAGGACTTGCTCTAAAGGCTGAGGAACTCGATGAATCTGAACCAGATGAAGAAGAGGCTGCCATGCTGGTCAGAAGAATGAGAAAGCTCTATAGGAACTTCAAACCAGGAAACCAGAAAGGAAGGAACTTTGCCAAGAAAATCACTAGTTCCAAAACTGAGCAAGGTTGCTTCAAATGTGGAGAAACTGATCACCAAATTCGTGAATGCCCTCTGTGGGAGAACGACAAGACCAGAGGAAAAGGGAAGGAACAGGTCAAAGATCGCTTTAACAAGTCTACCTTCAACAGACCAAACTTCAAGAAGGCCATGATAGCTGCATGGGGCGAAGCAACAGACTCAGAAGACGATGAGGAACAACCAAATGAAGAAAAGGCAAATCTCTGCCTTATGGCTAGAACAGAAGGAACTGATCAAGTTCCATCAGAAGAAGTAAGTTCCTCCACTCTTCAGTGTCTCTCAAAGTCAAAACTAATTGAACTGTTGCTAGAAACTCTAGATGATTACAAAAAGCTAAGTATATTAAAAGCACAAAGTGATAGAGCCTTGGAACTCAGTAAAGACCACATAAATTATCTGAACAATATTAGATCTGATGTCCAAGGCAGGTTCTTTGAATTACTAGATAGAAATACCTCTATTAATGAGTCATTCGAAAAAATTAGAAATGAAAACATCCTTCTACAAGTTCAACTCAGTCAATATAAGATGTTTAATTTAAGTTTAGATCCTACAAAATCCTTGGAAATCAACATGGAAATTTTTAACATCGACTTAGAAAATTTAAACAAAGATCTGATCACCACAAAGGAACAAAAAGAGAAACTGGAAAGGGAACTATCCATGGCCAGGGCACAGAGACAACCACCTAAAGTTCCTCCCAAATGGATTGAGAATGCTCAATCTAAGAGAACAGAAGGATTGGGCTTTAACCATAAAAATAGTCATAAGAAGAAGTATGTGGATCTTCCTAGTGTAAAAGTCTGCTTCTCATGTGGAAGTGGAAGTCACATAAGTACTGAGTGTTCCAAGATGAAGGAACAGGATCAAAGAAACATAAATTATGTAAAACAAAAATGGGTTAAGAAGTCGGAAGTTATAGTTGAAAAGGAACTCGAGGAAACCCGAGTTCCTGTAACTAACCTTTGATCTCTTTACAGATTCTAGTGAAGGGGAACAGCTCGTGGTATCTCGACAGCGGGTGTTCCAAACACATGACAGGAGACAAATCTAAATTCCTCTCACTAGAAGCCTACAATGGAGGAACTGTGACCTTTGGAGACAACATGAAAGGAGAAATTATTGGAATTGGAAAAGTTGGAAGGTCAAGTTCCTACGCCATTGAAAATGTATTTTTAGTCGAGGGTTTGATGCACAGTCTACTAAGCATCTCTCAATTCTGTGACAAAGGAAACTCTGTAAGTTTTACTTCTGAAAACTGTCAAATCATAAACAATAACACTGGGAAGGTTATTTTGGAAGGAACTCGTAAAGGGAACACATATTCTGTGGATCTCAATACAGTTCCCAGGAACAATCTAACCTGCCTCAGTGCCCTTGAAGAAAATTCCCTACTATGGCACAGGAGGTTTGGACATGCTAGTTTCTCGCTGCTTGACAAACTAAGATCAAAGGAACTGGTTCGAGGACTCCCCTCAATCAAGTTCCTAACTGATAAAGTGTGTGATGCATGTGCAAAAGGCAAGCATGTCCGAAGTTCCTTTAAATCTAAGAAATTGGTAAGCACCACAAAACCATTGGAACTCATCCATATGGACTTATGTGGACCAATGAGAATTCAAAGCAGAAGTGGGAAAAAATATGTATTAGTTATTGTTGATGATTACTCTCGCTTTACTTGGGTCATATTTCTAACAAGCAAGGATGAAACGTTTGATGAGTTTGTTACATTTTCAAAGAAAATCCAGAAAACCACAGGTCACCAACTGATCCATATAAGATCAGATCATGGAACAGAATTTGAAAACTACAAATTCGATGAATACTGCAAGGAACAAGGTATGGACCACAATTTCTCAGCTCCCAGAACTCCACAACAAAATGGAGTTGTTGAGAGGAAAAATAGAACCCTAGAGGACATGGCAAGAACCATGCTAATAGCCAGTTCCTTGCCTAGGAACTTCTGGGCTGAAGCAGTCAATACTGCTTGTTACATTATAAATAGAGTTATGATTCGAGCAATCCTAAACAAAACCCCCTATGAGCTACTAAAAGGTATAAAACCCAACATCTCTTACTTTAGAGCCTTTGGGAGCAAATGTTTTGTCCACAACAATGGAAAAAGGAACTTGGGGAAGTTTGATGAAAGAAGCGACGAGGCAGTGTTCCTAGGATATGCCTTAAATAGCAAGGCTTATAGAGTTTATAACAAAAGATCTATGTGTGTTGAGGAAAGTGTACATATAATATTTGATGAATCTAACAAAACTGACATAGTACAGGAACAAGAATTCTTCGAGATTGGTTTATCTCGTGCTGCAGAAAATGATGAGGAGTTCCAAATAAGCAAACACACAGCAAGAGGAACTGCTCAACAAAATCAAGAAGTTCCCGTACTAGAGGAACAAGCAGAAAACCAAGAAGATCCAGAAACAACACCAGAGGAACCCCAACAGGGAACTCAGGTCATAGAAGGAACTGACGAAAATGCCACAACACCAGTAGCTCAATTTCAACCTAAACCTTGGAAGCATCTAAAGTCCCACCCAATGGAACTCATTGTGAGTGACATCAGAAAAGGAACTCAGACAAGGTCACAACTAAGGAACTTTTGCGCATTCCACGCGTTCCTCTCCATATTTGAGCCAAGAAATCACACTGAGGCTCTGGAAGATGCTGACTGGATCATTGCCATGCAAGAAGAATTAAATGAATTCAAAAGAAACAAGGTATGGCACTTGGAACCCAAACCAAAGCACCAGAAGGTGATAGGGCTAAAATGGGTGTTCCGGAACAAGAAAGATGAACATGCAACAATCATAAGGAACAAAGCAAGGTTAGTGGTCAAAGGTTATAATCAACAGGAAGGCATTGACTTTGAAGAAACATTTGCACCTGTTGCTAGATTAGAAGCCATTAGAATCTTAATTGCTTTTGCTGCTTTCATGGGTTTTAAACTTTATCAAATGGATGTTAAATGTGCTTTCTTAAACGGTTTCTTAGAGGAAGATGTTTATGTGGAACAGCCCCCTGGATTTGAAAATCCCGAATTTCCAAATCACATTTACAAATTAGATAAGGCTCTCTATGGACTAAAACAAGCCCCTAGATCTTGGTACGAGAGATTATCAAAGTTCCTCCTTCAAAATGATTTTAAAAGAGGTAGAATAGACAAAACCTTATTCTTAAAATCTAGAGGAACTGACTTGTTAGTAGTTCAAATTTATGTTGATGATATATTATTTGGAGCAACTAATGAAAATTTGTGCAAGGATTTTGCAAGCTTGATGAGCAGTGAATTTGAAATGAGTATGATGGGGGAACTCAACTTCTTCCTTGGTTTACAAATCAAGCAAACCGAGGAGGGAATTATGATACACCAACAAAAGTATGTGAAGGAACTCCTAAAGAAATATGAGCTAGAGTCAGCCAAAGTAAATCACACTCCCATGGGAACTGCTACCAGATTAGACACTGATCCAAATGGGAAAAGTGTGAATCAAACAAAATACAGAGGTATGATTGGATCTCTATTATATTTAACAGCCAGTAGACCTGACATTTCTTTTAGTGTAGGACTATGTGCAAGATTTCAATCAAATCCAAAGGAGTCCCATCTAACTGCGGTGAAAAGAATACTAAGATATCTCAAAGGAACTGATGACCTATGCCTTTACTATCCAAGAAGTGGATCCTTCGAGCTAAGAGGATATGCAGATGCTGATTATGCAGGTGACTTAGTGAATAGAAAAAGCACATCAGGTATGGTACAGTTCCTAGGTCCATGCATGGTTTCTTGGGGTTCCAAGAAACAGAATACTGTTGCTCTATCCACAGCTGAAGCTGAGTATGTAGCTGCTGCAGCTTGTTGCTCACAAATTCTATGGATAAAACAACAGTTAAGAGATTTTGGTATTATCTATGATTGTGTTCCTATCTATTGTGATAACACTAGTGCTATTTGTATTTCAAAAGATCCGGTTCATCATTCCCGAGTCAAACACATCCACATCAGACACCATTTCCTTAAAGATAATGTTGAGAAAGGTTTGATCAAATTAGACTTTTGCCAAACTGATCACCAAATTGCTGATATTTTAACTAAGCCTTTGAACAGAGAGAAACATGAGAAAATGAGAATGGAACTCGGAATGATCAAGCTAAGGTAATTGCCAAATTGGAGTTCCTCTAAGGCAAAAGCAAAAATCATGGTACATATAGACTATTACAAACACAAAATCTTGTGTGCAAACATAGTTGAAGCTTACCATCGTGGCAAATTCACTCACACTTCAAATGAGCAAGGTAAGCAGTTCCTTTCAAACTAGTTAAATCAGAGATACGAAATTAAGCAAGTCAAAGTCAAACACAATTTTTTTTCATTTTCCTTTTATTTTTATCTATTTATTTTTTTTTTAATTAAAAAACCGAATACCCATATTCAAAGAATGTTTGGAACGGTTCCATTGGCAATAAATAGGAGAAACTCTTCACTTTCCACAATCAATCCATGCAACCCCCTTTCTCTCTCTCACACGCCTTCTCCACTGACATCACCTCTCCTTCCACCTATAAAATAAATAACCTCAACCATGGTTCTCACAAGCAACAACATTGATCTCACATCCCTCAAACGAAAGAGAAACCCTTCATCTCCTGTTCCCATGGATACCTCACCCATTCAATCGCCAATTCCTCTTCGATCCCACAATCCAATGCTCGCAATCACTCAGGGGGAACAAACCAACACTGACATCGAAATGAAATCCCCAATCTCAAACCCTAGATCCTCCACAAGAAAATCCAAAAAACGACGAGTGGAAGCTTCTGGTGAAAACATCGAGGAAACAGAGGAGAATGCTCAAACTCAGGGGGAAGTAAAAGGGTCCAAGAAACTCACTGCAAAGGAAAACAATCTGGTCGAGGGGTTCGCAATCAACTCAACATGGTGTGAAGCCACGAAATTTAAAGAGCTGATGGAAATCCTTGAACAACAAAAGTGGGTAAGTCTGTTGAGTACCTATGCCAAATCCCCCTTAATTCCTGAAGCTATGAAAGAATTTTGCAAGAACTTTGCATGTGTTGATAATGTATGCTCAAGTAAAGTGAATGGAACTCGCATCGAATTTGATGCCTCTTATCTGGAACAGCTGTTTGGTACACCCAATAGGGGTTTTGATATGTGGCTCAAAGGTCAAATCACAGTGACCATAGATAATGTAGATGAGAAAGATATAGTTGGTTCCATTGGAGGAGATTCTAAAGTATCCACCTCCACCTCACACAACTGCTTTTCACCTCTTCAAAAATTACTGTTTAATATTGTGTGGAGAGGTGTAGTTCCTCGAACTCAGAAAAGGAACATAGCAAGTCTGTTTGATGCATGTCTCATGTATTGTCTTGAAAGGAAAATTCCCATAAACTTTCCTGCAATCATGATCAAACACTTATCCACCTGTATCCCCAAATTCAAAATTCCATACTCCTCCCTTCTTACAGAAATCTTCAAAAGCTTCTCAGTTGACCTTAGCCCATACTTTGTGATTCCCTTAAAATCCACCCAAATCCTTCAACTTGAAATGCTCCATCTGTTAAATCTTAAAGTGGTTCAGGGTAAAGTCATTAGGGCTGGAAAGGAAGAGAAACAAGATGAGGAAGATCAGGAGGGAATTGCAGTTAAAGAAGAAGTGGAGGAGGAGGAGGAACTCGAACAAATAGAGGTCCCTTTACCTCGAGGGAACAGGAAGAGTGTAGGAAAAAGAAAGAGCATGAGGGTAGCAATGAAGGAGAACAAGAAAAGAGGGCCTGTCTTCATGGAAATAAATGAGGAAGGGGATGTCAAGGAGATGCCCATAGAGGAGGATGCTGTTCCCCTGAATCAAGAGGAACTGCCTGAAACTGTTAGGCCAAGAAAAAGGACACCCAGATCCTCCAAAAAGTCCAAAGCTCGTTGTGTTCCATCTGAACAGGAACATGTTCAAGATCATGGGGGTGCCTGGAACACAAAGGATGATCAGATATTGGAGCTAAAGGCAACAGTTGCTCGTCTGGTGGAACTACAAGAGGGAACAGATCACAGGATTAGCTCAATGCAGGCCCACATAGGTGCATTGGTTACAAGTGTCAAGACTCTCCAAAACGATCTTCACCACTACTCAGAACAAGCCAATGCAACTCGTGCCACAATCCTCACCAAGATCAACAATCTGGAATCTTTTGAGGAGACTGTGATAGAAGAAACTGCTGGTTCTGGTTCCCCATCCCAAGCCTAAATCACCCTATCCCATGTTTCTTTTATCTTTTGCCATGGAACAATTTTTTTTTTTTTTTTTGCTTTCGGTTTGTATAATTTTTAAACTTGGGTATTTGTTCCATCTTATTTTGACTTGCTTGGTTACACATATCTATGCTTTCTAGTCTTGATCATTACTGCTTGCTTTCACTTTATTGTATGAGTTAGTTTAATACTTTGAGGCTAGCTTAACTTGCCAAACGTTGATCGTGGGGCACTGTGTTTGGAATGGCTATATTTCGTGCTATGCTTTTTGTTGATGTCAACAGGGGGAAGTCATGGGTGCAAACTTCCAAGGCACACTCAATCCAGTTCCTGAATCAATCTCTCTGAATCTCTCTGTAAGCCAAGGGTGCTCCTCTTTCTTCTCTCTAATCTTTCTCTTTTGTTTTTCAAATTTTATGTTCTGTTTCACAATAGTCTGTATAAGTTCTTGTTTGTTTGTACTTACTCTCTTTGTAAAAAGTTTGCAAGTGTTGTCATCACCAAAAAGGGGGAATATTGTTGTTCCTAAGTTTTGGTTGATGACACACACATATTGCAAACTTCCTGATTATGGTTGCTAAATGACTTTGAACAGGCATATGCCCAAGTTTCTATTAGGATAGGAACTTGAATAAACTGGTGAAGTTCCTGAGGTACACTTGGAACAGTCAATGGAGTTTCAGAGCTGGAAGTTGTATCTGTTCCAGTTTGAAGTCACAAGAGGAGCAACACAGTTACATATCAAGAGTTCCGAATATCCACAAGAACTATTACAGACTCATAGCCAAGAGTTCCTGTGTTAGCTAGAAAGGAACTCATCAATGTTCCTTGGCTGGAACGTCTGAAGCTTCTGAGTTGCAAGTTCCAGACAAAGGGAAGACATGAAGTCTAGGTAGTCCACTGTACTTAGAATTTTATGTAAATATTAATTATGCTAATGGTATATAGAGTACTCAAGGAACTTATGATTTAATTAGGCCATTTATTTTATTGGAAGCGACTTTTATGGAAAACATTTCATAAATAAAAACAAGTTTTGCATATTTAAAATAAAATAGATTTACGTTTTATTTTATTTAAACAAAACTTATTTTCCTAAAAATACTCCTAAGTTTTTGTAGATAAATAAAATCTGTTTTAAAGAAATGTTTTAGGGTTTGATTGAGTCAAATCTCCAACTGCTTCATGGCTGAACGTGGGAAGTGGTCTTCCCCTTGTTCCTCAAGTCAAGGGACGTGGAGACCAAAGTGCTGGCAGTTAGCAGTTGAGGTTTTGAAGGGAACTAACCCTAAGGATAAACACTATAAAAGGGAAATCGTTTTTGGTTTAAAGTACACAAACATTCTGAGAGTTTTTGCTTTCCTAAAAACGTTTTGTCTAAGATTTTCTAAAACAGTTTGTGTCCTAGTTAATTCAAAGTTCCTAAGTTTCTTATATCCTCACAAAAGCATTATTAATATCTAGAGTTATCCAAACACGAATTATATTTTGTATTAGTAAGGATAGAGTTATCCTGTTTAGACTTAGAGTTTAAGTCTGAGAGAGAGAAGTTAAGGAGTTGTAATCGAAGTAGATTACTGTGAGGAACACGAGTTTGAGAGGAACTTGTGTTGGAGAGATTATTGTAATCGAGGCATTACCATAATAAAAGAATTCTCTTCTTGATTAGTATCAAGAAGTTTTCACAATTGTTGTTATTCTCTTCTCTATTCTCAGTTTCTTGATTGTTTCTTAAGTTCCGCAAGAAACTTTATCAAAGTTCTAATTACAATTCACCCCCCCCCTCTTGTGCGTGTTCCTACTGGAATAACAGGATCCCCTGTCTTATTTGTGAAGAAAAAAGATGATTTGTTTGAGGTTCTTCATAGATTATAGAGAGTTAAACAAGATTACTATTAAGGACAAATATCCTTTACCCCGTACTGATGATTTGTTCGACCAATTTCGAGGTGCAAAAGTGTTTTCAAAGATAGATTTGAGGTCAGGATACCATCAAATTCGAATTAAACCAGAGGATATTCCAAAGACGACCTTTAGAACAAGATATGGTCACTATGAGTTTGTTGTAATGCCTTTTGGGTTAACTAATGCACCAGCCATATTTATGGATTTAATGCGACGCCCCGGCAATTCTCCCTTTTCTAGAATAACCTTTTTAATAAATATAAATATAAATATAAAGAATTATCAAAGTATTATCGCCCGTGTGGAAACGTAACGGCTCATTCAGAATTTTGCAGCGGAAAACGTAATAAATAACTTTAAGTTTATAAATAGTCAACTACGAAATTAACTCCAAAACCAACCAACGAAAATAAAGTCAACGTAACTAATTCAAAAAGTTTGAAGTCTAATTAAACAAACTAAAGTTAATTTAGCAAATCAAAACTAAACTACAAGCTCTCCAATCCCGAACCCAATGATGCATCATCTTCAAACCTGTAGATGGACAATGCTTATTGATCCTTAGAGACTGCTCACCAAAATGGGTCATCACAGGATCAATAAGGCATAGCCATGATCAACACACACAAATAAAGCACGTAATCAACAAAGCTGAGTACTACATACTAAATCAATGAATAAATATTCCTAACATGATACTAATAAAACATAAGTAAGGACAACCAAAACATATTAACTTGAAGACCACACTTGACTAGACTAGACTAGACTAGACTAGACTTTTACAACATTAATTTTATTTTAATTGGAATAGTCAATGGACCGAGTTGTCTAACTAGAAGCCTTCACTCAGGAAGACGAGGTACGGGCGCGACTTCGTAACCCTAATGACCTGCGATATCGAGGAACCTTTTAAATAAAATAGAACGCGGTGATCAATCAAATCCCAGAAAAAGCCATGGGCTACCACCATGAACCCCAACTCCTGATTGTCTGTCACTTCAGACGTGCACAGTCTAAAACTATTGATATTCAATTTCACTTTACATGATTTACCAATTAATACTTTGTTATGACTCGTCAATCACATAAACAATATAATTAATAAGTATTCACAACTGTTTTTATCTTGGGATTAAATAAGTGATCACAAAGCCTTCAATCAATAATTCTGTAATACCCCGAATTTTTAAAAACTTGATTAATTATGCGTAATTATTTTTCTATTTAGTTTTAAATCGTTTTAAATCCTACTTTCGAATTTTATTTTAATTAATGAAGTTTTACTTCGCTTGGATTTTTAATATTGTTACACGATTTATTATTTTTCAGATCCTATGAATTAATTTCAAACTTACGAGCTTAAGCTACTTTTTAAATATTAGATATTTCGTAATTTATTTCGGACTTCTAACAATTTCGAAACGTTCTTATTATATTCGAAAATTTAATTTATTTTTCGTTAACGATATTTTTATAAGGAATTATTTCAAAACTTGATTTTGATTAAACATTTCTATTTTAATTAATTCCTAAATATAGCAATAAAATTCTGAAAATTGGTCGAATATTGCATATTTACCAAAATACCCCTTTGACTCCATTGTAAACCAAGTCAGCCCTTCTTTCTCTTCTCCTCTGTCGTGTAACTTGAGCATCTGGCAGCCATGGAGCTTGCCAAATATATCACCTACTAGCCTCTAGCCTTGTTGATTCACTTCCCTACAATTTCTAGATTCATTACTCATCATCTACCTTTCTCTATTTTTCTCACATTTGTCAACCTGAACTTCCACAAATGAGATCATTACTTACGTAAATGGACACTTCTTGTTGCTATAAATAGCTTCCCAATTAAACTGAAAAATCAAGCTTAAACAACCATCAATCTCT
Source organism: Spinacia oleracea (assembly GCF_020520425.1). Taxonomy (NCBI): domain Eukaryota; kingdom Viridiplantae; phylum Streptophyta; class Magnoliopsida; order Caryophyllales; family Amaranthaceae; genus Spinacia; species Spinacia oleracea. The sequence continues at coordinate 18,562,784 of NC_079488.1, forward strand.
AATTCAATTAAAACCTTTGAATTTTTTACCATTTTAATTCTTTTTATTTGCGGTTGGAGTCACCACCACCACTGATTGCCGCCTGAAGAACCACCTACGGCAGTCCCACCACCGTCCTTTGTCTCATTTTTCCGGTTCCCTGCCGTGTTTCGTTCGCCGTCCACCAACACCCCTTCGCCGCCCTCTCTCCTCCAACCTCCCCTGCCTTTTCTCCCTCACCTCCGCGTAAACCGCAACCCCGCAACCACCATCACCGTCGCCCCCTGCGGTCCCCTTTCCTTCCGCCTCGCCGTCTCGCCGCCCTGTCTGGGCCGGCGCCGTCCCTTCTTCCTTCCTCCCTTTCCTCCTTCCCCTGTCGTGCCCGTTGCTCTGCCTCCCCTGCTTTGCTCTGCTTCGTTTTTTTTCAGGAACCACGTTCCAATTTAGGAACGTTGGTTTTAACTTCCCAAGTCAATCCCAAATCCATTTACTTTGGCCCAATATCTCTAAGTGAGCCTTATTTCTTTTATTTAAGTCCTAATGTTAATATTTTATGAAAAATCAATTGTTATTTATTTCTAATCATATAAATTTAAATAAAAATTTCAAATTTATATTTCGCCTGAAAATTGGTTTTAAGTAATAGTTTCGTTAAATTTTATGAAATTAAATAATATTTCATGTAAATCAATTTATGAATTATATATATATTGATTGAAATGTCGATTAATAATATTTTCAATAATTTATAAAAGTTATATTTCTTATTAAAGTTATTATTTCAAAATTCACTATTTATGAATTCATTATTTATAAAATATTGCTTTTAAAGTATTTATCGTTTTAATACTAATTCAATAATTTTATACTTTGAAAGAAATCAAACTCGGAGCTCAGGAAGAACGAACCAACGAAAAGGCTTAGCAAATCGTGGAATTGAGGTAACGGTTATTGCTAGTACCCGCAATCCCTTCGAAATGTATTTATGAATGATGTTATGAATGATTGATGTTTTATAATGATGTTTTATGATTTCCGGGATTACATGTATGATTTGATTGAATTGTTTTATGATAATGCAGCTTTTTGCAAAGTATTGATTTAATGAATTATTATTCCTGAAAGAATGATTTTATGAAATAACAAGTTTTAATGGTTTTATTGAACCACCCTGAATGAATGAGTTTTTCCTGATTAATGTTCCATTAAAAGAAATGTAAACATGATGAATGAAAGTATAAGAACTGGTCAAGTTCCCCTGATATGGAGCCCAGGCTCCCCCTGATAAGAAGCACTGGCTTCCCCTGATATGGAACCAAGGTTCCCCTGATAAGAAGCACTGGCTTCCCCTGATATGGAACCAAGGTTCCCCCTGATATGAAGCACTGGCTTCCCCTGATATGGAACCAAGGTTCCCCCTGATAAGAAGCACTGGCTTCCCCTGTTATGGAGCACTGACTCCCCCTGATATGAAGCACTGGCTTCCCCTGTTCGTAGGAGACGTCCTACCATGTTTTCCTGTAAAGTCCTGACGACCAGAATAATACTGTTAAAAGGAAAAAGGTTAAAGAAATGATGTTCCTGAAATGATATTCCTGAAATGATGTTTCTGAAATGATGCTTCTTAAATGATGTTTAATAAATGTTTTACTATATTATATTCTCCCTGTTTATTAAATAAAATGAATTGAAATGATGTTACGATGCTAGGGTAACTCGTTACTGAGTCTTCGGCTCACCGTTTTGTTTTCTGTTTTAGGTACTGCTGGGGACCATGGAAACGAGTAGTGGCGAGGATTTCACTATTACAATGTTCACCTAAGTTAATGTTAAGTTGTAACAAGTTTAAGTAAATATTCTTGATTAAGTTACGTACTTTTATTAAGGATTTAAAAAGGGATTATTATGTTAATTTTGGAGTTTAATAGCTTATGATTGATGGTTGCCTTGTAATTCCCAAGAGGTAGTTACGACAGTAATGTCCCGACCGAATTAGGTTAATTCCGCTGCTAATTATGCGTTAATACTTGAATTAGAGGTTGGGGCGTTACAAATTCATTCCAGCTAATTCAATCTTTCCTTTATCAATGGTTAACGACCTTTTTCAGGTGTAAAGTATCAACTTAATAAACAAGGTCCACGATCCTTATAAAGTAGTGAAATGCTAAAAGAGAACAATGATCAATCATGATCTATACCAACCTATGAAATAATAGAGGGGTTCCCAAACTGACATGCTTGCACCAATCATCCATGCTAACATGATATAATTCTCATAATAAGACTCTATGCTCAACGCTCATCAACGACATTGAACATGAAATTTTAACATAAATAAGTTCATAAATATATTCCACCTGGTTTCAATAATAGCACCACAACCACAAACACACATGTATGTACGTACCTTGTGTAAACAAATTGATAGGCCACTTTAACGATTTCAAAAGTCACCTACACAGAATTCTCCGCCTAAAACAACCAATAAAATTTCTCAATCAACTTCCAATAATTCACTACAATGATAAAGTATTCTAAATACATCCTAAACATATTTAGAACCTTATCCAATATCAAAATTTGGATATTTAATCTCCTAGCATAACAATTATTATATTAATGATTGAATTTTATTAAAAACTCTATAAAAACACCTTTATTTAATTTTCCAGCAATATGAAATCGTTTAAAGCTTCACCAAAACCAAATTAACATGCTTAGAATCATAAAAATAATAATGTTAATAACTCATAATCATCCTACCATGATTTAAAACCATTAAAACCTTAAATTTCATGCTTTAAATAATTAAAATTCTTATTTCAATTCAATTATATAATCTGAAAATTAAATTATTGTTTAAGCATAATATATAATCTGAAAATCTTAACTTAATCATAAAACTTATAATTTAAATTCAAGAAACATAATTTAAATTATTAAAACGTAACTAAATTCATTAATTAGTTTTTAGGGTTTAAGGAATAACCAAATAAAGGGGGAGAGAGGAGGGCTGGCTGGCGGACAATGTAACGACGACGGCAGAGTCGGTGAGGAACTCGCGCCGGCGAGGGTTGGTGGCGAGGAACTCGCAGTGGCTGCTAGTTCGAACAAACAGACATCAATTAAGGGGAGAGAAAACGAAAGAAAGAGAAAACGAAAAAAAGAGGAAGAGGGAGGAGTTACCAGGCGGGGGAGGACCGACGGCGCGACGGTGGTCCAACGGTCAAGCTGGTTGGCGGCTAAGCAAAGAGAGAAGCAAGATTTTGTGGGTTTTGCTGGTTCAAAGGAGCAAGAAGAAGGTTCACGTGTATTGCGTGAAATATTTTTGTGGGTTTGTGAGTTGAGAGGAGAGAGAATAATTGAGTAACGTTTGGGGTTTATTTATTTTGGGCTTTACTACTTGGGCTAGGATTAGAATTGGGTTTCAGTGTTTGAATCCAAAACCGATTAGGAGTGTTTTCCAAATTCAAACGTTTTTTCATAATTCAAATATTTTCAAGGTATAATTCTGAAAATTATATTTGATTGCATAAATCTTAAATTTTTTTAAAATGTAATTAAATAAAATAAATATCCGTTAATTATATATTTATTACTAAAATTCGTAAATTCTATTTAAATATAAATAACTATACGTTAAAATACATTAATAAAATTTATAAATTTACGAGGGATTACATTTAATGAACCGCATTTTTAAACCATACCTTGATAAGTTTGTAGTTGTTTTCATTGATGATATTTTGGTATATTCTGAGAGTAACGAGGAACATGAGGAGCATTTGAGAAAAGTATTCGATACATTGATTGAAAACTCGTTATATGCCAAGTTGTCAAAATGTGAATTCTGGCTTAAGGAAATATCATTTTTAGGTCATATTATTTCTGATAAAGGTGTGTCTGTTGATCCCGAGAAAATAAAAGCGATTGTGGAATGGCCTAGACCAACTAATGTCCCTGCAGTACGAAGTTTTATGCGTTTTAGATGGTTATTATCGAATATTTGTTCAAGACTTTTCTAAGGTTGCCTTACCTATAACCCGATTAGTTAGAAAGAATACCAAAATTGTGTGGAATGATGATTGCGAATATGCATTTCAAGAACTTAAGAAACGTCTCACCACTGCCCCTATTCTTACCCTTCCATCTGGAACTGAGGGATTCGTTATTTATAGTGATGCTTCCAAACATGGGTTATGATGTGTCTTAATGCAGAAAGGAAAAGTTATAGCTTATACTTCTCACCAACTCAAAGTCCATGAACAAAACTACCCTACCCATGACCTCGAACTTTCAACTGTTGTTTTCGCCCTCAAAATTTGGAGACATTATGTGTATGGTGTTTTGTGTCAAATCTTCACTGACCATAAAATTCTTAAAAATATTTTCACCCAAAAAGAACTCAACATGAGACAACGTATGTGGTTAGAACTCCTTAAAGATTATGATCTTGATATCCAATACCATCCTTGTAATACCTCGTATTTTCTGAATTTATAAATATATTTTAATGTATTTATAAAGTATTTTTATGAATTTTACGAATTTAATTACATTTAATAATGATTTAAATGTATTTTTGTTTTAAATAATATAATTATTATTTAATTTATTAAATCCGAATTTCTTAAATAAATTAAATGAATTTATTATTTTATTATTTAAGTCGGAAAATTTATTGGGTCGTATTTTAAAACAATTTAAATTCAATTCCGAGCCCAATCCAATTTAGTTGGTGAACCCAACAAAGTTTTAAAGCTTTCAATTCTAATTTAAACCCAGTTGCAAAGCCCAATGCAAAATCCTAAGCCTAAGCCTACTGGGGATTAAGAACCTATAAATATAACCCCTTGCATTGATGATCCCCTCATAATTTCATTAAACTTTCCCTCTCCTCTTTTGCTCTCCTCTCTTTCGGCCTTCTCTCTCCTTCGTCCGTCCCTTGTCCCGCAAGCAACCGAGCCCTTGCTCGTTGCCTTGCCTCGCTCGTGGCATCGCGCACCCTCGTGCGTTGCTGCGTTGCTGCCTTGCCCCGTGCCATCGTGCACACAACACAACCCGCACTCCCTCTCTCTTTTCTCTCGCCCTCGTCGCGCCTCTCGCCCAACATCCGAGCTTGTTGCTGCGTGTTGGTTCTGTGTTGTTGCGTCGTTGCTGCTGCTTGTGCGGTGACCTCGCCCACACACCCGTACACACTCTCTTTCTCTCGCTCACGCCTGCTTCCGAGCTGAGGCCCCTGCCCTGCTTGCTGCCTTCGCTGCCGCACGCACACGCAACACACCCATCGTGTGTGTTCGTGTGTATTGTGTTCCGAATACTCCGTATACTTTTATCCTTTTTTTCAATTGCGTATTTAAAATTTCATTATTATTATTATTATTATTATTATTATTATTATTATTATTATTATTATTATTATTATTATTATTATTATTATTATTGATTTTGATTAATTAAACTGATGGGAACGGTTATGAACACCGTATTGTGTTGTTTTACGTGTTTGAATTCATAAGGATGATTTTTATTAAAGAAACTATTATTTTCAGATTTAGTAAATGAATAAAGTGTGGCTTTTTGATGTCCTAAAGTGATTTTTATGATTATTTAATACTAGGGTTTTAATCCCATTTTAATAAGCGGTTGATTTACATAATTTAATGGTGATTTAAATTAGGAAAATCAAATGTAATTTTCAGATTTAATCCAAGGTTTTAAAGTGTTGATTTTAATGGTTTTAAAGGCAAAATATTAATATTTTTGTACTAGGACTTTAATCGTTCGATTGAGACTATTATTTTAATTATGAGCAACCTATTTCTAAATAATTTAAAGGTTTTAAGACTTATAAAAGTTGCTGCAAATTTAGTAAGCATGGATAATAACCAAGTTTTATTATTTTAATTATATGACGTGATTTCTGGCCTTGATTGTGATTCGCAAAGTGGCCCCCGTGCTTAGATATTCGAGGTACGTACATGCCTAGGGTAACCACCGTTTACATGAGGATTATGCGACGATTATTATTTGTGAATCATATGTTTTGAAGTATTATGTGTGAGGGGGTCGAAAAAGCACGAGGCTAATGCGTGACCTCGTCCCTCGTGGGCGTGACGTTGTCAGATCAAGTGTAATTGGATTTCCTGTGATTTTACACCCAATCGACTAGTAATATAGGAGTCGTCATTCAGTTTTTAACAACAATGAGAAAAACTAACAAAACCCGGTTATCGTGACATAAAGGGAGTGCAACTATGTTTGAGCACGACGGCCATAGGTTCCCTTGTGATCCCTGGTGTGGGGATCGCTTAACGTACACCCGCAGGGCAGAGATTGAGAGTTCGAGGGACTGTAACTACCGAGAGGAGTGCTCATCGATAACTCCAGAGGCAGGTTATCCTTACTAGCTCAGCATAAATAATTGAAGGGACATGCGTTAGACTATTAAACTATTCTGAATTGATTTTAGCAATATGCAATACATAACGTTAAATCGATCGTGATTATCTTATTTAGATTGATTTAAGGTACCTAGCATGATAATTCAATTGTCCAAGGTATTATCTTATTAGGCGTGATAGACCAATCAAGTTAATAGTTCGACAATTTTATAAAAGGGTGATGAAAGCGATTAAACCATATGAGGGACACATTACAACGCACCCTTGAGAGGTGCGTTACGGTTCTCAGAAAACTAACCACTTGGCTTTTCTATTTCTCCTTTTATTTAACGAATCTCGGGTTTCCAAGCAATGTTCCAGTATTTAAGCTTAATTCATCAGCAACAAGGGGCAGGATGCGTTCTGTTCGACTTTTGGGTCGATTGCGACAAAACGCCAAATCAATTTCGCAGCGTGAGGCTAGGCTTAAGGCTAGAGTCAATACTCATGTTATGGAATTGTGTGTTCTTTTTCACGTCGGTTTTAGGCTGTATTTATAGGAAAAGGGTGTGTGGAAAGATAGATTTTAAGATAAGAATCCAAAAAGAATCTGGAGATAAAACGGCCCCAGGCATTTTCAGCGCCCAGGGCTGGGCGCCAAAGATTTTGGCGCCCAGGGCTGGGCGTTAAAAATGTGATCTGGGCCGAGTTCTTGTCAGATTTAGACTCTTTAAAACACGGAGCTTTCGAGAATTATCCGAGTCTTTTAGTGTGTATTAACTTATGACGGAATGCGTCTGGGCCCGTTACGAACTCTAGGTTCGTTAGGAATTTAATTAATACGTAACTCTTATTTTTGAATTATACTAGGAATGCAAATTCTATCTCTTTTAGGTTTTATGTTGGAGTACAACACCTAATTCTGACAGGTTTCTATCTTTTATGACTTTGTCACTTTTAACAACTACCTTTTACGGCAGTTACTATCTTTAGCAGGTTTCCATAAATAGCAGTTTTGGCTGAAATGAAAAGGGTGATTGAGATTCGTTATTTTATAGGAGATGCGTTGCCAAGTGGAGATTTGTGTTCTCATCATTGAACCTTCCCTTTCGGGAATGGGGACAAAAGTAGGTGTCTACAGTTAGCCCCCACTTTGACTGAGTCTCGAGATGAGACGATGGTCAAAGTACTAGACGGAGTGCGTCATAAAAGCCATGGTGTATGTGACCTGTTTTGCGAGGGTCTCACGAGCCCCCGAGTGATAACATTTGACTTAAGGGTCATCACTTGAAATGTTAACGCATTCCTCACGTGTCATTGGAATTTGTTAACTGATAGTATAGAAAACTCCCTCACTTTGTCATTGGAAGTATCTAAAGATGTTTTCGAAATCAAAGCTTATAAAGTGTAAATAGGCCTGGCCAAGCCCAATCACGAGGTAAAACGTTTTAAAAGATTCTCATTTTTAAGGTTAGCGAAACGAGAAAACCCCCTTGTTTTTATAGGACGTAAAACGAAGGAAAATCCAGCACATCGCTTTTTTTTTTGGGAAAACGGAAAACCAATCCTTTGATTTTTGGAAAAGGAAAACCAGAAAAAGTTATCGCTGCAGCGACTAAGGACCTGCGCGGTTAGTGACGCAGACCCCGCCCGTTGAAGGTGGGCGAGCCTGTCCGCTGAGGGTGGACGCCCCGTCCGATAGAAGTGGACGAATCTGTTTTGATGTTTTGAAAATAAGGACCTACGCGGTTTGTGACGTAGACCCCGCCGGCTGAAGATGGCGAGCCTGTTTTGTGTTTTTGAAGATTTCATTTTCGAAAACTGAGGACCTGCGCGGTTAGTGACGTAGACCCCGCCCGTTGAAGGTGGGCGAGCCTGTCCGCTAAGGGTGGATGCCCCGTCCGATAGAAGTGGACGAATCTGTTTTGATGTTTTAAAAATAAGGACCTACGCGGTTTGTGACGTAGACCCCGCCGGCTGAAGATGGCAAGCCTGAATTCGTCTTTTCGATATGGGACCCGCACGGTTCGTGGCGCGATCTTGCCCGATTGAGGTGGGCAAGTCCCTATTTCATTTGTTCTTGGGATTTCTTTTGAGAATTTCTTTTTATTCATTCTTGTAAGAGAGAATTCTTTCGAGGGATGCTCGGATTTAGTTGCAACCTGAATGTGGGTTGACAACGTGCTTAGACGGACCATTGTCTCGTGGTCATCATCTTTCATGGTTTTGAGCTAGTCATTACAGCTCAATTTTGCCACTACTTGGGTCCTTGATTAAGGGACTATGTATAGGTATCAACGGCGACCTTTGTCTTGAGGTCGTAATCCAGTTTTATCTTTTGAGATTATCCAAACACGGGACTTCGTACAACGTAGTCTGGGAATATTGTTTTAACTTTGTATACTCTCTTTTGAAATATATATTTTCTTTCGAGCCCCCAAGCACTCGTGCTTGACGATCATTTCTTGTCAAAGAGGTTCCTTGGGGATAAGCATTTTGTAATGTCCTTGATCGTGTCTGGGATCGTGCTCGTAAGTGCGAGCGATCTCTGTAGTGGTGTGCTACTCTTAACAAAGCCGTGAGGTGCGACTTTCAGTAAAGAAATCGGTAATTTTCGAGTCTAATGGATACGGCAGGACCCTATAGAAGTCAGGGCCTCTTTGGGCTCATTTTCGGCGCCCAGGCCTGGGCGTTGAAATATTTCACGCCCAAGTGGGGCGTTGAAAATATTTTTTGGGCTGGTCTTTTGATGACACAGTTGGCCTCTTGTTCGTTCGTTTATTTCACTTGGAAATTCTACGTATTCTCTTCTCTTTTGTTTTTCTTTATTTTTGGAACGTGGAATTTTATTAGAGATCACGATGAGTTGAGTGATCGTCATGATTTCTCGAGAAGCCGTAGCCGATTGGTGGACTACGGTGTTTGTCACTTTGGGGCGATTATTTAAAGGAACTGTTGCTCTTAAGGCGTACAGTTATTGCAATAATTGGGCGAGTCTATATGGCCCGAGGAACATACCTTGAGGCGTAAGACTTTGATCGCTCTTGTTGTTATTTTGAACGTATATTTTTTTCTTTTCAACATGTTCGTGAATGTTCGATACTTAGAATGTATGTGCGAACGAGCGTTCATAGAATGGTCGTTGCGTGCGGTCCATTAATCAGTTTGCTTGAATCATTTTTTTTTGAGCAATGACAGATGTTGAATAGTTTGCTTAGAAGCTTGATAGGGTTCAGGCCCATTCATGAAGTGGGCTCAAGCATCGTGCCCTTTCGATCGTTCAAACATTTGCTTTGAGATTTTTTTTTTATTTTGCTACGGTCGTTTCGTAGCTTGGAGCCCCCAAGTATGCATGTTGGGATGCTTCCTTTTGGCGTACGATTTTTGTAGGTTCTTTCGAGAAAGATGCCTTGGGGTTCCGCTCGTGTAGGTGCGAGCTATCCCTTCCGTGGTAGGTAATGTTTTGCTACCTTTAATCCTTAATGTAGAAGTCGTGTGGCTTGCATTTTGAATTTGGGCGATAAGTAGTCTTTGCCTCTTTTACACTTGCTCTTGGTCGTGCCCGCATTAGTGCTATATGCCTTACTCTTTTTTTTTAGACTTGTACCGTAGGATGGTTGAACTTATGGTGCGACGTAGGCTTGTGTGGCCTAACAGCGTGTCTTAGAACATTCCTCCAGGTGTTGGGATATATCATCAATTTTTTTTTTCATTGGAGTATTTCATCACGCCTCGTTCAGGTGTTCGAACAAGTGTAGCACCTTCTGCGTGGGTGTGCACGGCTTATTACTTCGTTCGATGCGAGGATTCATAGATGTTTCTTTCTTGTTTTTATCCTTGATTTTTCTTTCTCTTTTGCTTTGGAACGACGTAGACTGTGTAACGGGCGCTTGTAGGGCGAGCGTTATGTGCAGTAGTTTGATCGGAGTTTTGGTGACTCGCGATTTTCAGTTACCCTTGTTAGTGGGGTGACTTTATATATTCTAAGTAGCGCTTAGAATTTGGGAGGGGTTGTAGCCATTCTAAGGTTCGTTTTACACGATCAAACCTTAGGATTGTGCCCCTATGACGTGTGTATAGCATTAGCGTCGAGAATTTGCGATAAAATCGTCATTTCGAGCATTTTTAGAGTGTTTTTCTCAAGCCCCCAATTGTAGCTACGGGATTGGCTTGGTGCTATAATGCTTGGCATACGTTTTTATGCATTCATGGTGACATGGATCATGAATAGTTTGAACCAGACTCGTTTAGTGCGAGGTACGTTCGAGTAGTGATATGCTACTTCTCTTGTAAATGTCGTATTGTGCGATATTGCCATGGTCAAGGTAGTCACATGTTGAAGTGTGCCTTGACCAAAAGCTAGGTGCCTTTCTTTACCCATAATCATATTTAGAAATCTTTTTGACTCACTTGCAACATCGAGATAAACGCATACTTAGCTTAAACCAACGACACTTTATTATGTTCGAAGAAGTCTTTGAAAATTATTTGAAATCCGAGTCCTACTGTGTACAATCCGAGGTGTCCTAAGTAAGTTGACTTATAGAAGGGTTCGTACAGGATTACATCAAAATACTGTTACGATTTTCGGAATGCTGTCTAAGGATTGGCTGGAAACCAGGGTGCAGGCGTCAAGACATTACTTGTGTCCGTGTGGCACATTGCGGGAATATAAACCGCTTTCAAATTGACTTAGATTTACTTGGTGTATGTCTGCACAAAAGGTCAAGGTATACTTAGTTCTTTCCCTAGTTCTTTCATTTCAATTTTTAGCCCCCAGTTGCTATTATGTCTTCTCATTAATGATGCTTTCAGATTTCGATTTTAGATGCCCGTGTCATATGTCTGAGTAGGGTGAGCCTTGGTTAAGTGCCAAGTCCTATTGACAATGTCTGATTTTTCAAAGGGGATTCGCAAGCATTTGAATTACCATTAACGGGTGCCCTGAGTTCGAAGGAACGATGGGGAGATGCCGTAGAACAATCCTCTTTATTGCAAGCTTACTGCCTTTACTACTTGTTGGCGATTATGACTGTGTCTAGTGGTGAAAGAAGGTCTTTAAGTGAGTTACTTTTCTTTAGGGAGGGTCAAGTCGAGTACTTTAGAGGTCATGGACGCTCGCGCTAGCCCCCATTCAATTGAGGCAAAGCGATCTTTTGAGTATTGGCTAAGTGCCTAGGAGTGTGAGTGCTCCTTCTGGCAAGGGTACGTTCCCTTATTATTTTTCGATGTGTGCTCATTTTGGCATCTTGATGACTTGGATTCTTCCTTTGACTTAAATTTTTCTTTCGATTTGGATTGCAAGTAATTAAATTTCAATAAGGGACTCTATTTTTTATTCTTGTTATTCTATAGGTTTTAACATTTTTGCAAATTGGTTGGACCGAATCATGGATTGCCTACGTACCAGCCTTAAATAGATTTAATTTGGAATCAGGTCTTGCGTAGTTCTTAGCCAGAAAATGGTTTCTTAGAATGCCGATTTTAAACAAGTACGTTCGAGTGGAATCATAATGTTTGAAATAGGGTGAAATAAGAGAAGTTTATTATTATTTTAATCTGCTGCTTTGCCGTAAGCCAAAAATTTGTTTTATTTTTTAAGTACATGTATTTGCACAAAAATCTTTTCATGTGTGTTTTGGTACGTATATCTACGTGTTGTACCCCCCCAAGTGTTCGTTATTTTTTCGTGTATGTGCGGATAAAATGACGAGCACTTCTGGACAAAATTTGGCAAGCAGAGAGATTCAGCGCCCAGGCTGGGGCGTTAAAGATTCCGGCGCCCAGCTCTGGGCGTTGAAAGTGTTCTTTTCTTTGCGAATCTTTTTTGTGCGCTAAATGCGTTTTTTTAGACGAACTTTAAAGGTGCTTTGAAAAGTTTCTTTATTATTATTATTATTATTATTTTACGTTAGGCGTAGAATGTACTTTTCATTTGTCTTTTTTTTATTCGTGACTCAAGACGTCTTAAAAGATGGGTTGAATGAGATAGGATAATTTGCATAGGTATTAGTCAAGCATGGGGATTGGAAAGGGTAGAAGATCGTAGAACTTTATAAAATTTTTGTGGTATGATTTGGATTAGTTGAATCAATTCTTTTCCTTCGTTTTCTTGGGTAAATTTCGCACTTTGGGAGGTAAGGGCTAAGTATTCCATGGCTCACTCTTTTCGCTTTCCCTTTTCTCTTTCTCTTTTTTTCTTTTTTGCTTGGGATTTCTCCCCCTTTTTATTTGGGCTAAAAGGTAGATGGTTGTGGCCTTTGAGTCACGAGGCGAGACTGAGTGAGCCTCGTTTGGTAGGCCTATAGTGGACCTTTAATTTTAGTAGGCCTAGGGTGGACCTTTAAATTGTCTTACTTTGCAAGCGTATTTAGTCGTTTCTTGAAATGTGCAAATAGCGTAGATTCAAAATGTTGTTTTTACTTTATTGAAATTTAACGAAAGAATTACATCGAAAATAAATTTTTTTGCTTCTTTTCAGATTCCAGTTTCCGGGATTTAATGGGAAGTTGTGACTTAGACTCGAACTTTCATTAATTTCTCTGATTGTAGCCCGTGCATGAATACAAGGAGGTGGCCTAGACTCAAAATAATGACGTGGCGTAAGCCTATAATACTTGACCAAGCGACTTTCCGACTTAGGCTAATTGGACCACAACTTTCGTTGGTTGACAACTTTAGATTGTAACCCTTGGGCGTTCATTTGTCATGCGCCATTTGCTTAATGTTGGCAAGATAGTTAGTTCGGGAGATCGAATTTCCATTTTTGCAAGACTAGAATCATTAGTGCGGCTTCCCTCTTAGTGTGTATTGCTTTACCCCAATGGTAGCCCTATGGCATGCCGATTTGGGTATTTTCATGGTTCGTCATGTTGCATTCATGGAAAATCTTTTAGTCCGTACTTAGGAGTATTTCAAGGAGCGAGTGGCTCGAGAGGACTATGATAGTCGTGACCCAATGTAATCATAAGCCTTGAGGCCATTAATTTTTTTTGCCAATGGTATTGACACCTTAGGTTCACTTTGGGGGTTGTGCGACTATGGAGGAATGATTTTCAGAATGTGATTGTTTCCATTTCGCAAATACTTGAATTACATAATATATTCTTTTTATTGGTGAGAGAGAGTATTGAGGTCGTAGATTCTTAGCAAGGGATGACAATTACATATGGGTGCTTATTGATTTAAATGTTAGGAAGGGAGACTCAATATGGTTTAACCTTTTAACTTGCAGAACGACACCAAGCATTAGGACCGTTTCTATCTATAAGACAACTAAGACTTAGGATTTAGATTGTACTTTGGCATAGCCTAGTCTAGACTCGAATTTATTTATTTTTTATTCGAACATTATTTTTCCTTGAAAACTTTATTTGAACATCATTTTTTTGAATACTTTGCCCATGTGACATTCAAGGTCATTTAATCAGCGTGCTCGGTTTTGGTGTCGAACATTGGCGTCATTAGGAGGCCTAATGACGACACAAAGAGTTGTTTATTTTATAAGTCGTTCTTAGAATCGAGTGCCTTTTTACATACGTCCTCGTATCAAATTTGTTACGAATTTTTTTTATTTCTACGTATACTTTATGCGCGGGTACCGAGGCTGCAGTGCCTGACCAAAAGGCCAGGCAGCATCTTCAGCGCCCAGCTCTGGGCGTTGAAAATGATTGGCGCCCAGCCAGGGGCGCTGAAAATGCGTCCCTGACTGGTACTCTTATTCTGTTCGCGTATCCTTTTTTCGTATATACGACTTAATTTTGCGTGCTCGCCTAATAACGTCCTTTACGCGTTGTGTAGCGTTGTGGGATCCGTTACAGGCTGTCCTGGGCGTCGCTTATTTTTGTGGCGATCGCCCGGGGTTACGGGACACGTATTTTGGTATAACTCTTTGGCCAATTGGTGTTCATGAATGTTTGGGCAATTTTTAGGGCCGTTGGTTTTCTAGTATTATTTGTCACACACAATCACAACATAATCACATAATTTGCTACACATAACTAACATTACAACATGAAGCAAAAATAATATGTCACGTAGTTTATGATAGGCTTCTATGGGTAATATTTGCGCCGGCTTGGTACCGTTTCTATCGTAGATCCAACACATGCCCCGGTCGAGGTAGTGCATTCAACAGACGAATTTCGTCCCAAGAGGCCAATCACGATGTAAGCCAAGGGGGCATGCACCAATGAGAGGGACCTAGTGGGCGAGAGATTGGGTTTGGGACAGGTGTACTACTAGCGAAAGTGCCGAGTGGACAACATTCGAAGCGTATGCACCCCCCGAGTGGCGATGGGTATCCTTAGTCCCAACTCCCGAGATGAAACACACCAAAGGAGCCAAGATTCGTTATGCGGTTCTGTCCGTTCACATTAATATGCTGATTTTCAGGTCGTCCCAACTTGATAAGGAAATAAACGCGGAGTAGGATCGTTTCACCCTTCGGCTAATTTGATTACCTACGAGCACGAGTATTTCATTAACATCCCCAGTGGTGTCGCCACTGTGAGGGGGTCGAAAAAGCACGAGGCTAATGCGTGACCTCGTCCCTCGTGGGCGTGACGTTGTCAGATCAAGTGTAATTGGATTTCCTGTGAGTTTACACCCAATCGACTAGTAATATAGGAGTCGTCATTCAGCTTTTTACGACAATGAGAAAAAATGACAAAACCCGGTTATCGTGACATAAAGGGAGTGCAATTATGTTTGGCCACGACGGCCATAGGTTTCCTTGTGATCCCTGGTGTGGGGATCGCTCAACGTACACCCGCAGGGCAGAGATTGAGAGTTCGGGGGACTGTAACTACCGAGAGGAGTGCTCATCGATAACTCCAGAGGCAGGTTATCCTTACTAGCTCAGCATAAATAATTGAAGGGACATGCGTTAGACTATTAAACTATTCTGAATTGATTTTAGCAATATGCAATACATAACGCTAAATCGATCGTGATTATCTTACTTAGATTGATTTAAGGTACCTAGCATGATAATTCAATTGTCCAAGGTATTATCTTATTAGGCGTGATAGACCAATCAAGATAATAGTTCGACAATTTTATAAAAGGGTGATGAAAGCGATTAAATCATATGAGGGACACATTACAAAGCACCCTTGAGAGGTGCGTTACGGTTCTCAGAAAACTAACCACTTGGCTTTGCTATTTCTCCTCTTATTTAACGAATCTCGGGTTTCCAAGCAATGTTCCAGTGTTTAGGCTTAATTCATCATCTACAAGGGGCAGGATGCGTTCTGTTCGACTTTTGGGTCGATTGCGATAAAACGCCGGATCAATTTCGCAGCGTGAGGCTAGGCTTAAGGCTAGAGTCAATACTCAGGTTATGGAATTGTGTGTTCTTTTTCACGTCGGTTTTAGGCTGTATTTATAGGAAAAGGGTGTGCGGAAAGATAGATTTTAAGATAAGAATCCAAAAAGAATCCGGAGATAAAACGGCCCCAGGCATTTTCAGCGCCTAGGGCTGGGCGCCAAAGATTTCGGCGCCCAGGGCTAGGCGTTGAAAATGTGATCTGGGCCGAGTTCTTGTCAGATTTGGACTCTTAAAACACGGAGCTTTCGAGACTTATCCGAGTCTTTTAGTGCGTCTTAACTTATGACGGAATGCGTCTGGGCCCGTTACGAACTCTAGGTTCGTTAGGAATTTAATTAATACGTAACTCTTATTTTTGAATTATACTAGGAATGCAAATTCTATCTTTTTTAGGATTTATGTTGGAGTGCAACACCTAATTCTGACAGGTTTCTATCTTTTATGACTTTGCCACTTTTAACAACTACCTTTTATGGCAGTTACTATCTTTAGCAGGTTCCCATAAATAGCAGTTTTGGCTGAAATGAAAAGGGTGATTGAGATTCGTTATTTTATATGAGATGCGTTGCCAAGTGGAGATTTGTGTTCTCATCATTGAACCTTCCCTTTCGGGAATGGGGACAAAAGTAGGTGTCTACATTATGGAATTTATGTTTGATGTGGTGAACAAGCATGTTATGTTTTATTGTTGAATTATGAAGCCTATATGTGAACAGTCATGTTGTGATCATTTATAATCGCTGAATTATGGCAAGCATGTTGTTCGAGTTTATATGCATGTATGAGTGTTTCACATGCATGGATTATGTTTATGATTTATGCTATTGTACGGGATGTCTATCATACTTTAAGCCAAGTAGTTATGTCGCAGTGCAATATTTATTCTACCGCCGAGTAGAATATGTTTGGGAAGTTTATGTGAATTGAACTAAGGACTATTCGTGCCACGTGCACACCCCTCTTGTTAACTGGCAATATCGGGTTATCTCAATAGTATATTGAGAAGGAACAATGGGAGCAATATCACTTGAGTCCTATGTTTGATCACAAGTCCTAAAGGATTAAAATAAAGTGTCAATGTTTGGTTGCTTGTATTTTATGTCTTGTTATGTTATGTCTTGAGTTCACCTTGTGCATAAAATATTAATTAACATAAAGTGAAACCCGGATGAGCTTCAAAACTCTTGGAATGCATATACCTTAAGTATGAACAATGGGGGGAGTCTTGCCGAAAAACTTGTACTCCTTGAATGATACAAGACGTTGTTTCATTCTTTATTTTAAGCGCGGGAATTCCGTCGGTATGGTCCGATATTTATTATTTTGGTGTGTGGTTGGCTTCCAACACCTTTTCTTTTCCTTTTATGGATATTTCTTTTACCCGTTCGAAGCTAATTCTTAAATAATCTGTGAGTCAAAGGTTAAGTCAAGTGTCGAGTCTTGTCTCCATGATTACTTGTTTATTAAATGGCTTTTGCATGTGGATTAATATATTGTTGAGTGAAGCATGTTAGACTAGGATTTCATTCAAGCTTGTTCGTACTCAGCTTTCGCTGACTTCGTGCTTCATGTCTTTCGGTCATGGCCTTTGTCTTAATGACCCTATGATGATCCATCATTGCATTTGCGTTGTTGGGGAGTAGATTTTAATAAACAGGTCTGTAGAGATAACTTGCGGAAGAAGTTATCATGGTATTGAGTTTCAGAGATTATTTTTCTCTTCCGCATTTATAAACTCTATGGCCTTGTTTGGTAGAGAGAGTTTTGAGTAGAAATTAGAGGTTTTGACCACTATTAGAGGTTTGACTAGTCAAAACCTCTAATTGTGGTGTTTGGTAAACAGAGGATTTGAAGAGAGGATTTGGCTCAAACCTCCAATTTCAAAAACGTTGCTATGAGCAGCGTTTCAAATGGAGGATTGAAATTATGTAAATTGAAAGACAACTTTGCCCCCATCTTCACCCTCTACTCCTCTGGCCTCCATTAACACACCTGAAAAACTTTTCTGTAAGAAATTACTAAGTACTACTTTTCCATAGAACCACAGAAAACATACAATTGATAGGAAATGGTGATAAATGAATAATTACCCCCTCAAGTCTCAACTACACAATTGTTTATCCTACCAAAATTCATCAAAATTGCTGCTTGATAATTAAATCACAAGAAGACCATGAAAAATTTGTTTATCTACCCTAATTCATCAAAATTGCTGCTTGATAAGTAAATCATAAAAGACCATGGAAATAAGGAGGAGATTAAATAGGCTGTGCTTTTTTTTTTGTATTTAGGCGATCGAATTAAATAAGGTGGAGATTGAATGGATGGAGTATTTTTGTTTCTGTTTGTAGGCGATGGAAACAAGAAGTTATAAGGAGAAATAGTGAAATACGGAGTACTTCTCATTACTCTGCAAAAACAATTTTTTGGGGTTTGTTTACCTTTTTTTTTTTTTTAATAGTATTTACTTATAATTTATTAATTTTGTAATAAATTTTCATTAAGTTTGTCATTAATTATTAAAGGAGTTTAATTATCTATACTTGTCTAAATCTGTACACTTGTGCTTAAAGCAACTCACCATTTACATTTTAATAAAAAAAGAAAATGAATGTTACACACGACCAATGTCCATAAATGTCATTTTACACAATAAATTAGTTAAAAACTTTTAACAAACCTCTAAATATTACCAAACACATTTATATAAACAGCTAGTCAAATCCGCAGTCAAATCTGCTAAACAAAAAGATAATCAGCTAATTGCTATTGTGAACAGTAAACAGCTAAACGCTGACCTCTAGTTGCCAAACAGGGCCTATATTTTTTTTCTAGTCATGACTACAGTATTTACTTAAACTTTAGTTAATGGATTTTTAAACTATTAAATGTTTTGGTTTGGGCCTTAACGGTTCCGAGTTGTTCAATGGCCATTAACTATTTATTATGTTTGAAAGTTAGTTAAATTCCGCTGCGTAATTCTGGTAAATAGCCTTAGCCGTTATCACGGTGGCAGTAATGTCTTGGTAATTCATGTATTTTGAGTTGGAAATGGTTTTATAAAATAAGGAATTATTAGGGTGTTACAATCCTGGAAAGGCTAACGTTGTTGCAGATGCATTAAGTCGAAAATTTCATCTAAATTCTATCTTAACTTTTTCCCGAGCCAACCAAGATGATCTGCAAAAGATGGAAATTGAGTTCATCAATATAGGGAATGCTTGTTCAAATGCGTTAGTAATGAAACCAACTTTGATCAATGAGATAAAGGAATCACAATGTAAGGACTTGCAATTAGAACGAATAATAAGTGAAGTGGTGTAGACACCAAATTTTGATCCCCGTTTTTGTTATATTTTATTTTTACTTCTTTTTCTTTTTCATGTTGTACAATTCCGTTTTTATAATTATAATCATGGAAATAATTACCAATAATTAACAATTTTAAAAGAACAACACGAACAATCAAAGCGCGAATAATAATAATAAATTAAAAAAAAATACTTCATTAATAATTTCCGAAAATACACACAACCCTTACAAAATGTACTTCTACCTTAAAATTAATACAAAATCAAAGTACAATGGTAGAATGTGTATTTTTTTGTCTAGCCTTGTCTCGCTAGAAAACTCGTAATCCTCACTTATTTATAATAATGAAAACCACTATGGCCATTAACAAGGCTATTAGCCCCATAATATAGACCATGTATAATTTTAACATTCGTAAATCCTCCTGAACCGAAGAGAACGGATCTTCTTGCTTGTTGGGAACCATGGTGGCCGTGAAAATGAAGAAATGAATGAATTTTGGGTAAGATTAAGAATAAGAGAAGATAAGAAATAAGTGGTGAATGGTGGATTGGATAAGGAAAATCTCTTTTTATAGGATGAAAATCTTAACCGTATATTTACTATTCATCGTAGTATATTCGTATACGACGGGTATAATAATGTCTGTGTATACAATAACCTTTTTTTTTTTATTACCGTATAACCAAGTTTACAGTACTTGGGGACTTTTCTAATAATTTAGGAACGTATAAGTTTTTATAATATATGGATTCAAAAGCTTGTATTTGGGATACATAATACATGCCCTAGTCAACCTTGTAATGTGATACAAAATAGTATATAGTCCCAGGACGAAAAGTTTTGAATCTACGTGCGCACGACTGTCTTAAGGTAGGATCAATTCGTAGTTTCTAAGTATGACTTGTTTCATCATATGACTAAGTAGAAAATGTTTACGAATAAAAAGGGTCTGACTAAGTAGAAAATGTTTACGAATAAAAAGGGTCTGAATAATAACACATATATATATATATATATATATATATATATATATATATATATATATATATATATATATATATATATATATATATATATATATATAGGACCAGGTTCTGGTGAGAACCTCCCTTATAATGAGAACCTCTAATAGTTGTTGGATTAAAACAAAACGGACGGAAAGTAAACATAAGATCAAGAAAAGTAAACACAATATCGACAGAAAGTAAACACAAGATCGGAAAAAGTAAACACAACATCGAGTAAAAGTAAACACAATATAATCAAAAGTAAGCGCACTATCGACAGAAAGTAAACACAAGATCAAAAAAAGTAAACACAACATCGAGTAGAAGTAAACCCAATATAATCAAAAGTAAACACAATAATGACATAAAGTAAACACAAGATTAGAAAAAGTAAACACAACATCGGATAAAAGTAAACAAAAAATAATGAAAAAGTAAACACAACATCGACAAAAAGTAAACACAACATCAGAAAAAAGTAAACACAACATCAACAAACGAATAAGAACTAAAAACCCTAATTTCACTTGTTCGAAAATAAAAATCGAATAGGGGATTACCTGGGCAACGGAAGAAACGAAAAATAAATCCCAGAATATGAATTTAGAAGAAGAAGATATTAGAAACAAGGAGGAAGAGATTGAAAGAGAGAGAGAGTGAGAGAATTCGCAGGGGAGGAGGGAGGAAGAGAGAGAAAGAAATTCTGAAAATTAAGGAGTTGAGGGAGGTCATTCAACGCGGGTCAATTACCGTTTTACCATTACTAATTTCGAAATTTCGAATAGCTTTACAGCCATTAGATTCAATTGATCGACGGCTGAGATTAGTTCTCAGTTCTGATCTTAAGGGGTGGTTCTCACCAGATCCTGATTATATATATATATATATATATATATATATATATATGAAGATGAAAATTTTGGTGGTGGATCCTTATGGGACCCCACCCTTGTTTTTATTTGAGTAAATAAAAATACATGAAAGTAAAATCTAGTAAACCAGGAACATCATTCCTTGAAATATGGAATGATAATTCATCTGCATTTGTTCCACCGAATACATTACTGTATTCTCATCTGTTGACTGTATTCGTCTTTTATCTATCTCACTATTCACCACCTCCAAATTATATTAGGGGTATGATTAAAAATAGAATTTATCAGAAAAAGGTAATTAATGAATAGTCCGATGACGTAATAATGGGAATCATTACAGATCGATCGAGACACTGACACGACATTGGACATATATGGAGTCAGACGCGCCCACCATATCTCTCAATCCGTAGCATGAAACAACAATTTCTTTGGTGGAAATAATGAACAATACGTCCCTAATTAACCGTGCAATACGATACAAAATAGTATACTAAAAAGTTAAAGGAATATAATTCCAGGACGAAAAAGTTTTGAGTCTACGTGCGCACGATTATCTCAAGATAGGACCAATTCGTAGTTTCTAAGTATGATTTACTTCGTCATATGATTAAGTATAGAAAGTTTAAGGATAAAAAGGATCTGAATAATAATTTCAAATAATAGACTATGACCACATGGGTTAACGAACAAAAGAAAAATGACGGGTTTGGTCCGTCACATTTACTATATATAGTATATATCAACAACAATAATATATATATGTATGAGTGTATGTCGGTAGATGAATTACCTCAACAATAATGATATATGTATGTGTGGTGTGTGTGAGTTGAAGTTGAAGGAAATATGTCCTTCACCCAAGGTGCATTAAGTCTAATACCAAGGTTCAGATTAATTGCGAACAATTAATTCAGTGAGATCAAGTGATCGGAACAGCTAGCTGGAGCAATGCTTCCGATCAGTGAGTTCTAATGAATATTAAACTCGCAGCTTACTCTTGACTGAACCTACAAGGTCACACCAATGACATGTAACAGATCACCGGATTAAATGAATTGGAAATTCATTTAATAGCTTTTCGGGAATTAGTTGGAAAACGTATTTACGATACGACCTTGCATCGGAATCGTATATCGTACCGCGAATATTCGTAAGCTGGGCGACACGAATAAATCGTATCGTACGACGGTGATTCGTCGTATACGAAACGATAAATAATATATCGGAAATATATTAAATCGCGAATACGAATGGCATCGGAGTTGCCGGCCCGTCGAGCCAAGCACGTAAGCGTGCAAGGCCCAACGAACCAGCAAGCTCGCAAGCAAAGGCGGGCAAGGCCAGCCCATTGGGCGCGAGCACGCAACAGCACGCAACAGCAGCAACACGCAGCGACGAGCGAGCAGGCCCATGGCCCAGCTGCTCGGCGCGCGCGCGCTGTGGGCTTCGGCCTGCAGTGTGTGTTGCTGGGCGGCGGGCTATGTGGTCCGTGTGCTCGTATGTGGCCGGTCAAGGTTTGTTAAGTCTTGGCCGGTTACATCACTTAATACAATAGGTCAATTGTATTATTCCAACACACACAATTCAATACTCAAACCCTAGAGTCACAGAGAACCCTAATTCTCTCTGTGCCTCCAAAGTGAGTTCTTCCCAAAAGAAAAGTATCTTGATCGATTGTCTAAGCTACGATAATCAAGACGGATCTGGTCGTGTCGGTGAACCAAGTAGAGGAACGACAAGTGGAGTTCTAAGTTCGTGTTCGTTGACAATTTGTGGAAAACACGCTTCAAACGTAAGTATGCTTAATCTGTGCTTTATACATGCTTCCTGATTTTAGGGATTGTTTCCGCACATGTTATTATGTTTAACTGTATTCCCCTACAGAAGTGTTGTCAACATATGCTGATGAATTCAAAGGGGTGGATTCCCCATTTGGATTCTCATATATGGCATGCAATGCATAGTTACGATACATAATTTCCAAACATCGCAGCGTAAAACATGCAATAGTAATTGCACATCTCCGTATATTCATCTTCTTACTGTATAAATTAGTTTTCTTTTTATCATCTCACTATTCACGTTTTCCTTCTGAAATACAAACAAATTGCGACCTCCAAATTATATTACGGGTGTGATTAAAAATAAAAATTTATCGGACAAGGATAATAAGTAGTCCGATGACATGAGAAAATCATAGAAGTTATAATAAGGGGAAGTAAGTTGAGAAAATGATATGATATTGACCATAAAATAGATTTTGGTATGGCTGTCATATTTCTTAATTCAGGGCACGAAAAGACAAGATTTTTGGTGGAAATGAAGGGCTATAAGTGCCGAACATGCTGACCAAATTTTAACAAAAACGGACCATAATTGACCCTTGATCAGAGGTGTTTCGTGGGACTGCCCCTCAAAAAACGGGAATGAAGAACAAGTGTATACTCACTCTTTTTTTCCCTTTAACTAACTAAATTATGTTACCCCTCTAATAACTACACATAGGAGAAAACGGTTGGTAAAATAATGCCGAGTAAAGATCACGTTGACACCTACCTAATCAGTTGATTGTACAAATCAATAACAAAGATTGTATAAATTTGAGTCTAAGATTTAATTATATATGTAACAAGATGACGGGTGGTCGTGCCTAACGTCAGGTAACGGGTCATAATTTCCCATAGGAGTTACCTAGATTGTCCACAACTAATAATCTTTACGCCCCGAGGCCGAAATAGGTAGTAACTCCAACGAAAAATAAGTATTCTTATATTTTCAAGCATAAGTCCCAAAACTTTCAAGTAGGCTACCACTAAAGTACTTAAAGTAATAAGCTTTCCTACATAAAAGGTGATCCATGGATCGAGCTCATAAATATGTGGACGATTATCTCATAAGGACAATGAAGTAGGCTACCACTAAAGTACTTAAAGTAATAAGCTTTCCCACATAAAAGGTGATCCATGGATCGGGCTCATAAATATGTGGACGATTATCTCATAAGGACAGTGAGATATAGACGTTAGATTAGTGAGTGGGTCATCGGCATATATATATATATAAAAAAAAAACTTCTCACTAGAAAACACCATTTATTTCCCGTAGCCCCACTGTATGAATAAGGACGTAAGGTTATGTCCCAACAAATTAACACACGACAAGACTCAATGCGGAGTAGTAGATGTAATCACCCGTCTTTAAGGCTCATGTGACTACGTGATTATAAAATCCGTACAGGTAAATAAATACCGCATAATTAACTACTTAAATTTATATAAGACTTAGGAAAGTATTAACCCGTACTTGTACATATATGTACGAACGCAAATAATCAAAGGAAAAGTTTCAAAATCTATTGTTATATGCGACATTACGCAACGTTAAAATGATTTTTTTTTGTTACTAATAATCTCGTTTCTTAACAAAAAATTATCATTTTCATTATAAATAAAGTAACGGTTTCACTAGGGTCTTTTTAGTAAATTTTACTCTTTTAGAAACATTGAGAAATATTTATGTCGGAAATTTTATTTCATCAGTTTAACTCTAATTCAGTACTCCCTATGTATTTATTTAAGGGATACACTTGCCTTTTCCGGCCATATTTATTTAAGAGATACACTTGCCATTTTTAGTAACTTATCAACCCCACCATCTAATCTCTATTATATAAGCCAAGAGGGGGGGGGGGGGGGGGGACAATATAGTAACTTAACTTTTCGTGTCCACCTAATAAATTACAAAAAACACCCTCAAATTTTATCCCTTAAATCTTACGGAGTACTGTTATTCTTCTCTCTCTCCAAAAAAATCCAGAAAAATAAAGAAACGCTCAAAAGGCTCCAGTATCTCTTTCCTTCATTGCTTAAATGGCTCCAATATCTCTCTCCTTCATTGAAACCTTCGAATCTCTCACACCAAAATCACCTCCAATTCTTCTGCTCTTCAATGGATTTCGCTGCCTCAGACGTCCAACGAAGATGAATATCCCTCGGATCTCTCCGGCGTCATGTACGCCCGGCACGTCGAACGTCGTGTGCCTAATGCTGGTGAGATCACTTTTCTTGGTTTTGTTTTTGTTAATGAATTGGTTTGTTTTGGTGAAATAAAATTTGAAATTAGAGATTAAATAAATTTCGAAATTAGGGTTTTGATTTTTTATGGGAAATCTAAATTAGGGATTTAGAAAGGGAAATCTAAATTACCTCAATTTTTTAGCGATTTAGAAACATAATTAGGTCGGGTTATTGCTCCGCCGCTTCGATTACTGGTGCGCTTAGGGTTTCCTGATTCCATTTGTGAACTTCGTCATTCCTACAATATTGATGTTATTGAGGTGATTTTAATTTCGCCTAACACCATTACCCTTCCACTCTTAATTTAATTTTCAATTTGATTTCAATTTTCTGATTGATTAATTCAAATAAAAGGGGGATTCAAATGAAGAACTTGAACCTTTGTTCGATTATAGCCGAGTTCAACCCTTTTTTTTGTCGACCTTTAAGGTTTCTCAACCCTCATTCCATAATCTTTTTCTCTCCTTCTCGAATTTATGTGATTTTTATTAACTTCGTTTTTGTTGTACAGATGATCCCAGTTCTTCACAGGTTTCGCCAAAGCGGCAAAAAGCTTCAAAACTGGGGTATTTTCTTTTCTGAAGCTTTTGATTTTTTAATTAAATTTTTGATTTTTAATATCGTGTGCCCAGTTTCTGAATTAAATTTTTGCAATTTGGTTTCATTTTCCAATAGAGATAATTATGTAAAATATTCAGTTGGTTTAGGGTTTAGGGTCTATTTCCTCCAAATTTAAGATTTGTCGGTTTAAATTTGATTGATTTGGTCCAAAGTACAACTAATATTTGTAGTTTGCTTAATCTTTGTGATAGTCTAAGTAGGTGATTGCTTCCTAAGGGAGATTGGATATGAATATGGAAATACTCTTACTATTCGGCATTTAACTGACTTTAACCGCCTGTTTGGTAGGTCGTAATGTATGGTGACAGTAGTAATTGATGGCCATCTACCAAATGTTTTATTAAGGATAATTTTCTTTTTATTTTTGATTTTTCAAAAAATAATGATTTTGATGTGATTGATGAGGATCTTAATTTCTTTCGTGCTCTGATTTTGAATCGTCAGTTATTATAAATTGATTGAACTTGCAAAATTGATTGTTGGTCATTTATACGTCGAACCATGAATGAGATCCAGCGACTCCTTGCCCAAAAAACTGCTGCCTTGGGCCTTCACAACTCTCTGAACTTCTTTGGTGTTGATGATGTTTCTGACATCGTGGAGACGCCTGCCTCTGGTGTGTTTCTGACATCTGAACTTCTCTCTCCTCCCTCCCGTTTTTCTTCCTCAAATCCTCTCCTTCAACCTGTATTAAAATACTCTCATATTCTCTCCTTCCTCAAATCAATTCAGGTGAGCGATTACACAATATTAGCAGATGAATTGAAGCAGCTATTTTATACCTGACTTGATCTGACTCGCCAATGGCTATAAAAGAAATGCAGGCATCAACTTATCCAAATATCTGGTGAGGAATAATCTTCAGGTTTCTTATACTTTATTGCTTTTTTTTACTTGGTTTTGTTTAGCTTAGGAATAAACTTTGGCTGCTTTGGTGGTTTTTTTCCTTTTAATGTTGGGACAGATCTGTGGATTAGTGTCGCACGGCCGCAGGATCGCCGGTCATGCCTGCATAAAGCCCCTTGGGTGGCTGTGTTTCGAGCAGGTATTTTGAATTTTTCCTTTTTTCGGTTTTTATTCTTTTTATATAAGTACCAACAGTTGAAGCACTAGGGTTTTTTGTTGTAATTTGTGTAAGGTAAGTTAATATTTCATACCACGAGGGGGTTTTCCCCCTGTTGCTTTCTAATCTTTGTGCGCAAAAAATCAGAAAAAAGAAAAGATTTTGCATGTTGCTGGGTGGTTTTTGAGCTTGATTTGGTTCTGATTTTATTAGGTTCAAGTGTTAATTTGGATTGTAATTTTGATTTGAATTTGAAAGTTTTTCATCTAGGTTTGTTTTATTGGTTCTGATTTTGATGAACAAATTTTCTTTTGAAAAGAAAAGCGGACTAATATATGTATGATTTGTGTGAAAGATTGATAATTTCCTTTACTGAACTCATTCTTATTAGTCCATTGCAGTTATTAATGCCATCATCAATTCATCACTGGTCACAAATCATGTATTTGTGTGTCCTCCAAGCTTTCTTATGTATAAAGAGCTTAATCCTTGCTGATATTTTCTGCATGTTAAAGTGTTTACTTATTGAAAGTAATTGATTCCATAGTTAATCACATTGATGGAGTGGTGTAATGTACCAAAATACAGCCTAATCCTAGGATATACATGATCAATTAAGTTTGACTAATTGATCCTAATTGATGCTAATTGATTCTAATTAATGCTAGCCTAATCTTAGGATATTTACAGAATATTAAATTGATTTACAAAATATTCTTTGACTTAGTATTGCCATATTATATCACTGATCACTAGATTTTTGGGTTGCCAGATTAGAAGGGAGAGTGCTCATGGAGAAAGTGTATGTTGCAACAATGTCAGAGCGCTCTTTGATGAGCTCCCAACGCCACATATCATTGTTGAAATCACACCCTTTCCTGCTCGACCTCTGGACCTCTTACAGAAAGGGATTATGCCAAAGCTGAGAAAGTAGAGAAGGTGCTCAGAAATAACTTTGTAAATAATTGGCAACTAACTTTGTAAATAATCAAGAGTTTGCATTTGCATCTTGGACTTTGTAAATATTCGGAACTGGATCATAAGACTGTTGACTCTTTAATATTTCCAATATATAATTTTAGTTTGTACATAATCTTGCACGCATCGCGTGCATATAAGACTAGTTAAATAATATATCTACACCCCACCCCACCCCACCCCCCACTCCCTAAAATAACATGGTCCCCACTTGTTTTTCTTATTAAAATATCTACTCAACCCCACTTGTTTTATTACTTTATTTCATTCAATTCTTTTGCTTAATACCCGTGCTCGGCCAAATGTATCTCTTAAATAAATACGGAGGGAGTATAATTTATCAAAACAAACAAATAAAACGAAAATAGTAAAATAAATAGTAACATAATCTTTATGAAATTTTGTATTAAATTTATGTCATGATTACAAAATATTTATATGTAACACCCCGACCTCTAAATCACTTATTAAAGCATAATTAGCAGCGGAATTACCTAATTTGGCCGGGACATTACTGCCGTAACTTCCTCTTAGGAATTACAAGGCAACCATCATATTAATTACTATTAAACTCCACAATTAGCATAATAATCCTTTTTAATTCCTTAATAAAAGTACGTAACTTAATCAAGAATCTTTACTTAAACTTGTTACAACTTAACATTAACTTAGGTGAACTTTGTAATAGTGAAATCCTCGCCACTACTCGTTTTTGTGGTCCCCAGCAGTACCTAAAACGGAAAACAAAACGGTGAGCCGAAGACTCAGTAACGAGTTACCCTAGCATCGTAACATCATTTCAATTCATTTTATTTAATAACACAGGGAGAATAGAACATAGTAAAACATTTAATAAATCATCATTTCAAAAGCATCATTTCGAAACATCATTTCAGTAATATCATTTCAGGAACATTATTTCAGGAACATCATTTCAGGAATATTATTTCAAGAATATCATTTCAAGAACATCATTTCAGGAATATCATTTCATTAATATCGTTTTTCCTTTTAACAGTATTATTCTGGTCGTCATGACTTTACAGGAAAACATGGTAGGACGTCTCCTACGAACAGGGGAAGCCAATGCTTCATAACAGGGGGAGCCATTGCTCCATAACAGGGGAAGCCAGTGCTTCTTATCAGGTGGAACCTTGGTTTCATATCAGGGGAAGCCAGTGCTTCTTATCAGGGGGAACCTTGGTTCCATATCAGGGGAAGCCAGTGCTTCTTATCAGGGGGAACCTTGGTTCCATATCAGGGGAAGCCAGTGCTTCTTATCAGGGGGAGCCTGGGCTCCATATCAGGGGAACTCGACCAGTTCTTAAACTTTCATTTATCATGTTTACATTTCTTTAAGTTGAACATTAATCAGGAAAATCTCAATCATTCAGGGTGGTTCAATAAACCATTAAATCTCGTTATTTCATAAAATCGTTTCTTTCAGGAATAATAATCCATTAAATCAGTACTTTGCATAAAGCTGCATTATCGTAAAACAATTCAATCAAATCATACTTGTAATCCCGCAATTCATAAAACATTATTATAAAACATCAATCATTCATAACATCATTCATAAATACATTTCGAAGGGAATGCGGGTACTAGCAATAACCGTTACCTTAATTCCATGATTGCTAGGCCTTTTTCCTTGGTTCGTTCGTCCTGAGCTCCGAGTCCGAATTCTTTCAAAAGTTAAATGGTTGAATTAATATTAAGACGAGAAATATTGTAAAATTAATATTTTCTAAATACTTTTCGTTTAAAAATTCGTAAAACTATTTACCTAAAGTATTATTAAATTCTATTAAATCAATACCTGAAATATTTTCATAAATCAATAAATACTTAAAACAAATAATATTTTCATAAATAAGCACATGAAATATTGTTTTCAAATTTTAAGTCAAAGTAGTTTCTAAATCATTGATTTAAATTATAATAATGCTAAGATAAGTAACGATTTATTTAGGGCCTAAATTAAATAGTGAAACTCACTTTGCAAAATTGGGCCAAAGGAATTGGGCCTTGGCTTGAGAAAATAAAGGGGGGGCTGAGTTCCAAATTGGAACGTGTTTTCTGGAAAGAAGAAAAGAGGAAGCGCGAAGCAGGAGAGGTGGGTGCTCAAAACAGAGGAGCACGAAGGGAGGGAAGAAAAAAAGGAGACAGGCGGCGGCTGGGTGGCGGCTGGGCGGTGTCTAGGTCTAGGTGGCGCGGCGGCGAGGCGGAAGGAATAGGATAATAAGGGCGGCGATGACGGTGGCTTTGCGAACCAGAGAGAGAACAGGGGAGTCGAGTGAGGAGGGAGGAAGGGGAGAAATAAGGGAGGTGTTGCGGTGGTGGTTCTGGGTGGTTAGGGTTGCGCGAAACTCGCGGAGGAGAGGGAGGGTGGAGCGCGGCAGCACGGTGGTGCTGACGGTTGGGTGTGAAGGAGAGAAAAGGCAGGGAAGGGGTGTGAAACCCGGGCGCAGGGGAGTGTGAAGAGGAGAGGGAGCAGGGAAGACGGTGGAGTGCGTGCGGTGATGGTTCTGGGTGAGGCGGTGGCGGTGGTCTGTAGGTGGTGCAGCGAAGGGTGCAACGAAGGAGAGAAAGGGAGCGAAAATGGTGGTTGTTTGGGACTTTGGGTGGTGATTTTCAATTTTTGTTTACTGGTTCTTGGTTGGAGAAAATAAATTGGAACAAGTTATGGTTTGTTTATATTGCTAAATAGAGTGAAGAAGAAGCATTCACACCTTGAGGACCAACGCATGAATTTTGACTGAAATAAGGGGAAAGTGGAGTTGAAGACATACATGGAGAGGGAGGAAGAACAAGAAAAATGTCATTTGTGCTCTTAGGGGGCATTTTGGTAATTTTACTTAATTAGGCAAAATTTCTGAAAATTTCTTTGCTATATTTAGGAATTGATATAAATAGGAATGTTTAATTAAAATCAGATTTTCAAATAATTTTTGTAAAATATCGATAACAATAAAATACATTTAATTTTCGAATAAAATAAAAACGCTTCGAAATTATTAAAAATTCGAAATAAACAAGATTTAAAAAGGTAGTTTAGGCTCGTAAATATTAAATTATAAAATCTGAAAATAAATAAATCGTGTAACGATATTAAAACTTAATCGCAATAAAACTTCGTTAATTAAAATAAAGTTTGAAATTAGGATTTAAAACGGTTTTAAGCTAAATAAAAATAATTTAGCATAATTAATCAAGCTTTAAAATTTCGGGGTATTACATTCTTACCCCCTTAGAAAAAGTTTCGTCCTCGAAACTTGAAAATTTGATTTATAAAATGTTTGTTGAAAATTGTAAACGCTCGAATAAAAGTATGTTGTTTTATTTTAAAACCAAGATCTCACAATTTCAATTCTGACAATGTCTAGCCTTCATTCCGCCATCATCTTTTAGGAATCCGCTTCCACTCGAGACCTAGAATCGAAGAGTAAAGAATACAAAAGGGGCAAAATTATATATTAATCCTTAATCGTCATTAAGGTCAATTACATTCCGCCATCGTCTTTCGTATCTCTACTTTACTTCATAAAATAGGATCGAGGAGCAAAGACCATAAAAGGGCAAACTTGTTAGCTTAGGCTAGGCTCTCATTTTACTTTGTGATATCTTGTTTGAAAATATTTTCTACCAAAAACAGTAACTTTTAATGCAATTTAAATTATAATTCTGAAAATATACGTATATGTAGTGAAAATAAATATTTATCAACCAATTTCAATACTCGAATAATTTGTAAAAGTCATTTATTATATCAATCTCGTACTCTGAGCTCAGGAGAACTTCCATCGGAGACGGCTTCCATGTATAACAATTAGATTACCAATACAATCTTGTCATGTTAGCACAAACATAATCCATATCATAGAGACATAATTCGTGTGAAAATTTCAAATTCAACATAAGCATAACATTCATAATCATTTGATCTAACACACGAGCATGGTTGACCATACATAATCATTCATAGAAAACATAGTCATTCATGCATCACATCGTTCATGGGCGAGTAATTAGAGATATGTCGTGTTCATTTTCTATTGGCCTCTTGGTTGCAGGAATCATGTCGTTGACTTCCGTTATTCGATTCGTTTCGATTTCGATTTCCGATCTTTTTATCTGCGTCACACAACTTTGTTGACTACGTTCGTTGCGGGGGTTCGAGTCCATTCACATGACAGGAAATACATCGTAGATATACGAATTCGCTACTTATCCTTAGTATCTTAAGTCGACAAACCTCGGATTTTGCGGACAATGCTAAACCATCAAGCATGCCTTTATCATAAACAAACTAGATTCCAGAAACTTAGTTCATACTACCTGGTTTTACAGACATGTTATTTCGTCGATTTCTTTTCTTAACTCCATTGCATTCCTCAATCATTCATAATTCTTTTCGAAATTCCTAACATTTATTGATATCATCAACCTCATAGACAGACTAATTCTTGATAAATTATTTTGGTAAGTTCCTCAAAGCTTTATATGCAAACTCAATTCCATATTTTCACCATAAATAACACTTTGCAAAACCTTAAATTCTTTCGCTTACTTTCTTTATGGAGATAATCACACATCCTTTCAAATAAATTCATAAAAATAAATCTTACAATGATGCAGAAAAGTAAACTAAAAATTGATTTCAATCATAACTTCAATGCTTTAAACCTTGATTTAATTTTTGATTCGCCACTTAAGAAGTTCAAACTCATGCTCTTTCGATACTCTACCATTCAACCTTTTTGCTAACTAATTCTTGATAACTCATTTTGATAACATCCTCAAGATCTTATTCATGCTTCAACTCAAACGGGGTTTTTACCATAACTCATGGGGTTCATAACATTCATGTATAACTTCTTAGCTTCCATAATAAAGGCATATCAATCATTTTTCAGATACTAGACTTGTGTACTTATAAACACCAAAACATTCATCGGAAAGGTAACCCAAGAATCACTTTTATTCATAACTTTAACACTTTAAACTTCGAATAATCTTAACTTAATTAGTGAATCCACTAGTCATGAAATACAACCTTATGCTCGCTTGGTACTCTTAACATTTATACTATCCTTAAAAATTTCATAACCATAAAAATTCCTCAAAACGATTTATATCCACAAAATCTTGAGTTCGAGCCATGCTTACCTTAACTTCTTCCAAGAAAACAGTAATGCTTAAACTTTGCCTTGTCTGTCTAGGGTAGAAAACTTATAACATGACATGTGACGATAAATATGAAATCAAGGGAAGTTCGGTTAAAATAATATCAGCTTTGTCGTAATCTTCGTCTTTCATCATGTAAGCTCTTGCATATGTCGTGATCGTGTTGGATTATGATTAACCCTAGAATTGTTGTTATTTCGTTCATGATTGGTCGAGGTTGACGAAATTCTCTTTCCCTCCACGTATTCGTTCCTACACGACATTAGTTTCTTATTCGTCAGGGCATTGCAAAGTCTCCCATAGTTGATCCATCTTGTTGGTCCATTCTTCAAATTCCATCGAATCGGCTTGTCGTCATAGATTGGTGGATTCCAGGGTGAAATTTTCTCAAATAGTGATGCATTTTCGTTCGATTTCGTTTTTCGAGAATATTTGACCGATTAAGTTGACATTGTACTTGCAGTTCCTAATCGTTTCATCATCTCCTCGTGGTCTTCTATAAATTGTTCGTCACAGGAATCATCATGGAAAACATCATTGTGGACGACGTCATCGTGAATATTGCGCTTGTTGTGAGCTTCGTTCGTGACCTCATTAGTAACCTCGATAATCAATATTTCGCATAACATATTCAGTCAGGAAAACATAAATAACATGAGAATAAATCCCTTTAATCCCGTTCCTACACTCACACTCATTCCATTTTAACTTGACTTGATTTTAACATATTCTTTTTAACTTATTCCCTAAAACTCTTTTCTTAAAGCCTAACGAATTCTATTTCGTGCAAAACCCCGTAAGGTTTAGCACTTATGGTCCAGAACCTTGGCTCTGAATACCAAACTGTAACACCCCGACCTCTAAATCACTTATTAAAGCATAATTAGCAGCGGAATTACCTAATTTGGTCGGGACATTACTGCCGTAACTTCCTCTTAGGAATTACAAGGCAACCATCATATTAATTACTATTAAACTCCACAATTAGCATAATAATCCTTTTTAATTCCTTAATAAAAGTACGTAACTCAATCAAGAATCTTTACTTAAACTTGTTACAACTTAACATTAACTTAGGTGAACTTTGTAATAGTGAAATCCTCGCCACTACTCGTTTTTGTGGTCCCCAGCAGTACCTAAAACGGAAAACAAAACGGTGAGCCGAAGACTCAGTAACGAGTTACCATAGCATCGTAACATCATTTCAATTCATTTTATTTAATAACACAGGGAGAATAGAATATAGTAAAACATTTAATAAATCATCATTTCAAAAGCATCATTTCGAAACATCATTTCAGTAATATCATTTCAGGAACATTATTTCAGGAACATCATTTCAGGAATATTATTTCAAGAATATCATTTCAAGAACATCATTTCAGGAATATCATTTCATTAATATCGTTTTTCCTTTTAACAATATTATTCTGGTCGTCATGACTTTACAGGAAAACATGGTAGGACGTCTCCTACGAACAGGGGAAGCCAGTGCTTCATAACAGGGGGAGCCATTGCTCCATAACAGGGGAAGCCAGTGCTTCTTATCAGGTGGAACCTTGGTTCCATATCAGGGGAAGCCAGTGCTTCTTATCAGGGGGAACCTTGGTTCCATATCAGGGGAAGCCAGTGCTTCTTATCAGGGGGAACCTTGGTTCCATATCAGGGGAAGCCAGTGCTTCTTATCAGGGGGGGCCTGGGCTCCATATCAGGAGAACTTGACCAGTTCGTAAACTTTCATTTATCATGTTTACATTTCTTTAAGTTGAACATTAATCAGGAAAATCTCAATCATTCAGGGTGGTTCAATAAACCATTAAATCTCGTTATTTCATAAAATCGTTTCTTACAAGAATAATAATCCATTAAATCAGTACTTTGCATAAAGCTGCATTATCGTAAAACAATTCAATCAAATCATACTCGTAATCCCGCAATCCATAAAACATTATTATAAAACATCAATCATTCATAACATCATTCATAAATACATTTCGAAGGGAATGCGGGTACTAGCAATAACCGTTACCTTAATTCCATGATTGCTAGGCCTTTTTCCTTGGTTCGTTCGTCCTGAGCTCCGAGTCCGAATTCTTTCAAAAGTTAAATGGTTGAATTAATATTAAGACGAGAACTATTGTAAAATTAATATTTTCTAAATACTTTTCGTTTAAAAATTCGTATAACTATTTACCTAAAGTATTATTAAATTCTATTAAATCAATACCTGAAATATTTTCATAAATCAATAAATACTTAAAACAAATAATATTTTCATAAATAAGCACATGAAATATTGTTTTCAAATTTTAAGTCAAAGTAGTTTCTAAATCATTGATTTAAATTATAACAATGCTAAGATAAGTAACGATTTATTTAGGGCCTAAATTAAATAGTGAAACTCACTTTGCAAAATTGGGCCAAAGGAATTGGGCCTTGGCTTGAGAAAATAAAGGGGGGGCTGAGTTCCAAATTGGAACGTGTTTTCTGGAAAGAAGAAAAGAGGAAGCGCGAAGCAGGGGAGGTGGGTGCTCAAAACAGAGGAGCACGAAGGGAGGGAAGAAAAAAAGGAGACAGGCGGCGGCTGGGTGGCGGCTGGGCGGTGTCTAAGTCTAGGTGGCGTGGCGGCGAGGTGGAAGGAATAGGATAATAAGGGCGGCGATGATGGTGGCTTTGCGAACCAGAGAGAGAAAAGGGGAGTCGAGTGAGGAGGGGGGCAGGGGAGAAATAAGGGAGGTGTTGCGGTGGTTGTTCTGGGTGGTTAGGGTTGCGCGAAACTCGCGGAGAAGAGGGAGGGTGGAGCGCGGCAGCACGGTGGTGCTGACGGTTGGGCGTGAAGGAGAGAAAAGGCAGGGAAGGGGTGCGAAACCCGGGCGCAGGGGAGTGTGAAGAGGAGAGGGAGCAGGGAAGACGGTGGAGTGCGTGCGGTGATGGTTCTGGGTGAGGTGGTGGCGGTGGTCTGTAGGTGGTGCAGCGAAGGGTGCAACGAAGGAGAGAAAGGGAGCGAAAATGGTTGTTGTTTGGGACTTTGGGTGGTGATTTTCAATTTTTGTTTACTGGTTCTTGGTTGGAGAAAATAAATTGGAACAAGTTATGGTTTGTTTATATTGCTAAATAGAGTGAATAAGAAGCATTCACTCCTTGAGGACCAAGGCATGAATTTTGACTGAAATAAGGGGAAAGTGGAGTTGAAGACATACGTGGAGAGGGAGGAAGAACAAGAAAAATGTCATTTGTGCTCTTGGGGGGCATTTTGGTAATTTTACTTAATTAGGCAAAATTTCTGAAAATTTCTTTGCTATATTTAGGAATTGATATAAATAGGAATGTTTAATTAAAGTCAGATTTTCAAATAATTTTTGTAAAATATCGATAACAATAAAATACATTTAATTTTCGAATAAAATAAAAACGCTTCGAAATTATTAAAAATTCGAAATAAATAAGATTTAAAAAGGTAGTTTAGGCTCGTAAATATTAAATTATAAAATCTGAAAATAAATAAATCGTGTAACGATATTAAAACTTAATCGCAATAAAACTTCGTTAATTAAAATAAAGTTTGAAATTAGGATTTAAAACGGTTTTAAGCTAAATAAAAATAATTTAGCATAATTAATCAAGCTTTAAAAATTCGGGGTATTACATTATATTTATTTGAAAATCTTTTATAATTAATTTTATTTTCAAAAATTATTATAAAATTACATTTTTTTTTCTATAAATAGAAACAAAATTTTAACTTTAAAACACAACATTTTTAAAAAACAAGAAAATTTCTGAAAATCCTTTCTAAAACGTGTTTTAAAAAAAAGTAACTAGAGTTTTCATAAAAAAAAAACAAAAAAAGGTTCTTATAAAAAAAAGCCTAATTATCTTAAGTATTTTATGTAGTTTGTGAGAATTTTCCTTTCACCAAAAAATACAAAAAAATAAAAATATCAGTAATTAGGAAACATTTGTCTTCCTCAAAAAAAAATTAAAAAAAGTAAAAAAAAAATTAGCATCGTTAATTAAGTGTTTTTTTTCTAAAGATTATATTAACAGCTTCATCAAAGGTTAATTGCTACTTCGGGATCAAGGTATATTTTCTCAATCCTTAATGTAATTCATTTTGATTATTATTGTGGACTAACATATTTCTTTCCATGTGACATTACGAAAAGGATTTATCAAGATATTAGGTGCTAATTTGCCCTAAATATATGATAATCTTTTATTAGCAACTGATCCTATTGGTGAAGTTTTTAGGGCCGGTGAGATTTGAGAGTTATGTGTTTAATATTACCTGCACTTATATTGTTTGGATGATTAAATTTTAGTTCAAAATATTTTATCTAAAAAATGAATGATATTGTGCATAAAATTGATTAATAAGATAATAACAATAATAACTTCGTCCAAATAATTTTTCAATTTTAAACACACTTTATATAACATTACAAAGATAATAATTTAAGTCGAGGTTTGCAAAAAGAATCAAGTCGAAATAATTTCCCTATCAAAAGTTATGTACTTTTTAGTTTAAAACAATTAAAAGACAAAAACGATATGCACGGTTCCAGAAAACGTCAATTTCATGCAATTGTGGTTCATTTTCAGTCAAAGAATTCTAAATATGAAATAAGTAAACAAGAATATCTTTCCAACCATATATGATGTGTAATTTTCGGAGACTTCTAGAATAAATGACGAATATTTCCGTGTTAACTATCTAAATAAGATTAATTACTTAAATCACTAAAATAAATTAATTTGAGCTAAGATTTACCAAAAATTGTTGAAATATCACTGAAATTAAATAATTTTATCTTCCTAATGGTATAAAATTTACCTTAGTTAAAATTCTTTTAAATAAATTTTCGTAACTAAAAGTTAATTATTAAATACTAATTAAAAAAAATCTAAATATTCCTTATTTTAAATCCGAAAATTATAAAATATTAAAATGAAACAGAGGATATAATGTTTTATAGAAGTCCATGCACCCTTATAAAATTTTTCTATAAAATTTTAAGTTAATAAAAAATAACTCATATAATAACAATCAATATTTTTCAATAATGTCAAAACAAACATAAAATTTCCAATGGTGTCATAATCAACTTTCATAATTCTAAAAATCACGAAAAACCTTCGGGAACCGATTAAATTTCAAGTCAATAAAAGTGTTTTAATATCAGTATTTATAATTTAATACAAATAATCTAAATAAATCAAGAAATTAGCTCCAAGCCTTTAAAATCCTCTTGAGAATAAATATAATCATCGTTATCTCACTAATAAACAGCTACCAACATTCTTTTAATAGGCAAGGGCCATCCCCACCCAATTTTACTTTCCTAAAATTAATTAAGGTAAAGTTTAGGTGAAATGGTAAATTTTCCTTAAATTGAATTTTCACTCTTAAAATCTGAATGAACTTTAAACTAACGAACCTTTTAATAGACATTTTCTAATCATTATAAATAACAGAGATGACTTCATAAACAAGTGAAGAAATGTTAAAACTTTTAAATCTTGTAAAAATTTACAAATAACAGAGATGACTTCAGAAAAAGTAAAGAAAGATTCTAAACTTTTAAATTTTTGTAACAATTACTCCCTCCGTTCCGGAATACTCAACCCGGTTTGACCGCCACATAGTTTAAGGAACTTGAATTGACTTATTTAATTTAATAGGTAGTAGTTGATAGTGGAGTATTATTTTAATGTAGTTAGTCGGAGGTGGGTTAAGAGGTGGGGTTGGTGGAGAGTAGGGGTTGAATTTTTAATTATTTTTTGTATAGAGTAGGGGGTTGGTGAGTTAATAGGGGTGGAGTGAGAAATAATATAATATTGTTAGAATATTTCCATTTTTAGAAACAGGTCAAGTATTAAGGGACGACCCGATAAGGAAAACATGTCAAGTATTCCGGGACGGAGGGAGTAAGAAATAATGTTATAAAACAACTTTACTCAATCCTATAATGATAAATATGCAATTTAATCAGTTTTGTGCACAACATCAAGTTTATTTTTACCAAATTTAATCTTGTTAGTGTATGGAGTGTGAAACATCTTGCTTGCTTGATCAATTAAGTCATAATGCATTTTAATGCATGATAATGGCCTTATTTCAAATTTGAGGCGTTAGGTTGACTTATCAATCATATAAGGTATTGAGATAATCCATCTCCATCAAAAACCCTTATTCACTATAAAATTCCGGTGGATTAAATCCTAATCAGATATGATTGAATAGGCAATTGTCCCTTTTATTTGGCGATGAGGCCTAGACGGATGTCTTATTTTGTTTGGTCAATTCCATTATCCCCAAACACAAAACCAAAAATAATCCCTCAATTACCCAATTGATTGGAATTTTCTCAAAATACAATTACCAAAGAGAATCCCTAACAATTTACTACAAAAAACTATTTTGATCCATTCAAGCCGCCAATCAGGGCGCACATTCTCGTTGAAACTGTCTTATTCAGAAGACCTTTATGGTAATCACTAATCGGTGTGATTTCCTCAACCCTAAGTTGATCATTTTGATTCTTAAAGTGAATTGATTAAGGATCACAAACTCTTATTTCGAGCAAAATAAAGCCCAATATCATTATCCCTCAAACCCAAGTGGAATTGGCCATTTAAAGTGAGACATATCATTCGTCCGAACTATGATGGTATTGATCCGAGAGTGGATTCAAATCCCATGATGATCGGTACGTAGTGCAACTTCAATGCTCAAACCTATCATGCGTTAATAATCTTGTCTTGGCTTAATGAAATATTTTTTTTAGTATGCTTGCATGTGTATGACAACGTGAAACCTATGCGTTTTTTTTATCTAACTTCCCAAATAGCCATATATCAAATCAACTAGATATTAAGTCAGAGTAAGAGCCTATTCTTTAGAATAGAAGAGAAGGCGCGTTCCAGAAGTTCGATTCTCTTAACCTAGACCCCAAACTCGAATATTTGATTTCAAAAGACCAGTTTTTAAATAAGAAAAAGCCTTTATTTTATGAGTTATTAATCATTTTTGAAATCATTTTCTTTGAACTTTTTTCCTAAATGGTTTTACAAAATCCGTTCCCTGTTCGGATAAAAATAGGGTGGCGATTCTAAACCTTTTATAAACAGTCTGAACAGACTCTCATGTAGGATTCTCAAGGTAAATAATAGTCGGTCGAGAATCAGGTCCTACAATCTGGTGACTCCGCTGGGGATGTTTTTTATAAAACTATAAGTGGTCTACGCCTAAAATGACTCGTATCTAGAACTTATTATGGCTACCCCTGTTATTTATTTATGTAAAGCATGTTTATGTGAATTTATGTGTGTATGGGAATGCTTATGTGAAAATGGTCCGCACACACGCACAGTTTTTAATATCCATTTTCTATATTAGGCCGATACCTCTGCCTACTGGCATGGTCGGATTTAGATAACAAATTAATGAATTAAGGACGTAAACCTGCCTCCGTGCGCTACTGCAAACGGTTGAGTAGGAAAGTCCACCCCCCCGGTGTTCACAATGGAAGTGATACGGGGCCACTTGACTAATATTTTCCTTAAATTGAAATTACCCCGTTATTATCGTCTTGGACACATGGACCGAACGCATGCTTGATCCTAACAATGTTTCACACTCTTCATTCATGATAAGTAAAACTCTTGCATTTTTTTTAAAGAAAAAAAAAACAGATTTCAAAATTCATTTATCTCAAATATTACCCTTTCCAATTGTTTACTAAGAAATCTTACAATAAATTAATTTCTCTTAGATTTAACAAAAAATAAATATGTAAATGTATTTATAATAATCAAAGTTTTTTTTAACATAAAAAAAATTCTACGAAATTTAAAATTTAAAGATTCTACAAATATAAAATAAATAATTCGATAAATTCCACAAATCCAATAACAAATGACAAATTAATGTTTTAATAAGATCGAAATTCTACAAAACCGAAATTTCAACCAATTCAAATTCCCAATAGAAGAACGAATTACCAATAAATTAATGCTAACCCAAAAGTGTAGAAAATTGTATACATAACTCTTATTAGGGAAGTTCATTAACTACCTGCCAAAATGACACGAGTCTTTTATAAAAAAATGGATTAGTATCCTTTGACTTCTGCCATCCTTCTTTTTAATTGGTATCTCATTTAATTATCTCATTTTCTTTCTTTTTATAAGGTACTGCAACATGAGAGGATTTCTATCATGTGTTGGTAGCCTACCAAGCCCCAAGAGGAAGCACGTTGAAGTTTCATTGTGGGAACTAGTTATGAATTCACGGACTTATCGACAGGCCCTCGCTTCATACCTAAGCCGAACAATTGTTGACCCTTATATTTCCCTGAAAGAATTAACAACCTTATTTAAGAATGACACCAAGATAATGAAGAGGGAACTCATTGAAGAGGGCTTTATAAAAGACACAATGTTTCACACTATGATCTGCAACAACAAGGAGATGAATAATGTTCTGGTTGATGAAGACACCAAGGTTAATATCTGTCCATATCAATCCTTCATTAAACTTGGGTATTCCGACAGAGACTGGGAACGTCTCACACCTGATTATCTTAAAGGATATGATATGCATAAGTATCGTCCTTTAGGATTAATATGTATTTCTGTCAGTTATGAAGGAATGTATGTACCCATGGATTTCATAGTGGCGAATACACCTGTTCAGTATTATGATATTATTTTGGGGAAACCGTGGATTTGTATTGTTCATGCTATATTAAAGGCACAACCACCAAACGAAACCTCAGCCTCTCAAAAACCTGTTGAACCAAAAGAATCAACCTCAAGATCCAAAGCTCTTGAAAATATAGAAATATATCCCGATATATCAACTATTGAACGACATAGAACTCTCTCCCGCATGAATTTTCAACCTTTTCCATCACAAAATCAGCCGAGAAAATTTTGTAATATGTTAGTGGATCATGACCAGTCGATGCACATTGCTGACATGTTATACCCCAATCTGATACCATTTGATCTCAGAACTCGCAGACATAGACATGTTAAGCCATTTGAAGATACATCAAGCCTTACATTTTCAAATATCGATTTACCTCCAAATCCTTACCATAATGAAGATTGCACATCACATTCAGACATGGAAAAAAGTGTATTGATCGCATATTGGTAGACAACGGATCCGCTGTCAATCTTTGTTCACAAGAATATTTGTGTAAGTTGGGATACAATAATCTACACTTGTCCCACTGCTCTATTGTTTGTAGGGGTTTTGATCAAACTTTAAGAAAAATCATAGGATCAATCACACTCCCTTTGATGCATGAGAACGTTCCATTGAAAATTGAATTCATGGTAATAGATTGTCGTCTCTCACATAACTTAATTTTGGGAAGGCCGTGGCTACATGAGAACAAAGCGGTTGCATCCATTCTGCACCAAAAGGTCAAGTTGAGGGCACCTTGGGGCATAGTTACAATTTTAGGGGATTATAAAAAAGAAGTTTATGGTGACATTTCACCTCGAAATGATCATTGGATAAACTCCAGAACAGTGGAAGAGGGTATCATGAGACCACGACGTCTAAGATTTGTTGAAAAGACAATCCATTTTCTAGTCCCTGAATACCAGCGTGACCGACCAGACTGGATGTCAAACAAAGAAAAGGCGGATGATATTAGGAAGAGATTCTGTTGGATTTATGATAACATACCACCTGTTGCTTGTGATGGACCTGAAACCTCGGCCAATATAGTCGCCTCCTTACAAGAGATTATGGAACCCTATATCTTCCTTCACAGAATTGACTGGGTAACTGAAGCTTCTTGTGCACGGGTATGCAAGGCATGGACATCCTGGATCCTGGATTAAGAAGATAATCCATTTTATGTGCAAAAGAGGAAAGAAGCATGGGAAAAACGACTTCTAACTGGTGAAGTCACGGTGTGGCAAGTTGAAAAATGACGAGTTGCTATTATGCAGACAAAGGAACATCATCACCACCAGTAGTATATTTTAATTGTTTTCTTTTACTTCTTTGAAGAGCTACGTGCGACTTGATCCCCTAAAAAAAAATGTTTGTTGTTTCTTAAGTTTCCTCTAAAAAAACAAGAAAGAAAAAAAAAAAAATTCAATTTTTTAAAGTTTCGTGTAAAATTTTTAAATTTTAAAAAAGGGGTACGTAGGAAACTCATAATGAGTGCAGTCGCCAAAAAAAATTATAAATATATGTATATAAATATTTTGTTTGATGGAACTACGTTGGGCCTGATTCCCTAAAACACAAACACAATACACTCGCACTCTTATTCACGGGGATACGTAGGCAACCATCAAGGCACGACCCTTTGAATTTAATTGTTTATTTTTATCCTTTCAGAAAAAAGAACTGATAACAATGGCTGGTCGGTGATAACCCATCAATATTTTTTTTTAAAAATGGAGACTCGGGCTCCTCTTTCTTCTCCTTATTCGTTTTAGTATATATGTTATTTTTATCTTAGGCAGGAAACGAAAAGGATATTAAGCCATGAAAAATTCATTTTGGAACTACTTTGGCAGGTATTTAATAATAAACTAAAACAAAATCTCATTACTAATACAAACTAACAATAAACGCGCAAAATAGCAAGTTTATTTAATAATTATGGGAGGGGTGTCGAACTCTTGAGATTGTCCCCACGAGAACCCTTCGAAAACGTCAGTAAATAATCGAATCCCTTGTAGTTGATCAGCCGAAAAATGGCAAATGTTAACTTCCCATTCACGAGAATGCATCAATCGAAGCATGTCACACATGGTTCTTTCCACCTCCATTGTAAAAAACTCAAGCCCATCCATATAGGAAATAAAGCAATGAATGTCTAGCAAAAATCTCTAATTGTGTCACTTCTAGTTCTCGAGCCTTTTAGATTCCCTTCTTCAATAAGGATAGGTAAAAGGAGGCAGGACACACCCCTGAAAACTTTGTAGCATAACCTACCCTCCATGTTTGTTCTGGATAACTGTGAGGGGGTCGAAAAAGCACGAGGCTAATGCGTGACCTCGTCCCTCGTGGGTGTGACGCTTCTTTTTGTCAAATCAAGTGTAATTGGATTTCCTGTGAGTTTACACCCAATTGACTAGTAATATAGGAGTCGCCATTCAGTTTTTAACGACAATGAGAAAAACTGACAAAACCCGGTTATTGTGACATAAAGGGAGTGCAATTATGTTTGACCACGACGGCCGTAGGTTCCCTTGTGATCCCTGGTGGTGGGGATCGCTCAACGTACACCCGCAGGGTAGAGATTGAGGGTTCGGGGGACTGTAACTATCGAGAGGAGTACTCGCTCTTCGATAACTCCAGAGGCAGGATATCCTTACTAGCTCAGCATAAATAATTGAAGGGAAATGCGTTAACTATTAAACTAATCTGAATTGATTTTAATAATATGCAACATATAGTACTAGATCGAGCGCGATTGTCTGATTTAGATTGTTTTAAGGGACCTAGCATGATAATCCATTTTCCCAAAAATATCATATTTATTAAGCGTGATCGAACAATCAGATTTTAGTTAGTTTAACAGTTCATAAAAGGGCGAGGAAAGCAATTAAACCATGGAAAAGGGACACATTACGACGCACCCTTGAGAGGTGCGTCACGGTTCTCAGAAAACTAACCACTTTGACTTTGCTATTTCTCCTTTTATTTAACGAATCTCAAATTATGGGACGGGATACGTTCTGTTCGATTT
The DNA here is from genome assembly GCF_020520425.1 of Spinacia oleracea. Lineage (NCBI taxonomy): Eukaryota > Viridiplantae > Streptophyta > Magnoliopsida > Caryophyllales > Amaranthaceae > Spinacia > Spinacia oleracea. Next base: position 18,607,337 of record NC_079488.1, read on the forward strand.
ATGGATCGATTGCGACAGAGCGCGTGATCAGTTTTGCAGCGTGAGGCTTAGGCTTAGGGGTTTAGAGTCAATACTCAGAATAATAATTGTGTGTTGTTGTGTTCTTTTCACGTCGAACTTAAGGCCCTATTTATAGAAAAGAGTTCGTGGAAAGATAGAATTGTAGAACACTAATCCACGAGGAATTAGGAAAAAACATGTACCAGGTATTTTCAGCACCCAGGCCTGGGCGCCGAAGATTTCGGCGCCCAGAGCCAGGCGTTGAAAATAGGATCTGGGCTGTTTTTCTTAGTCAGATTCGGATTCCTAGAATCCGGTGTATTTGAGATTTAATTGAGTCTTTTAGTGCGTATTAACCTTGTGATGGGATGCGTCTGGGCCCGTTACGAACTCTAGGCTCGTTAGGATTTTAATTAATACGTGACTCTTATTTTCGAATCATATTAGGAATACGATTCTCTCATAATTTCTATCTCATTTAGGATTTATGTTAGAGTGCAACACCTAATTCTGACAGGTTTCTATCTTTTATGACTTGCCACTTTTAACAACTACCCATTACGGCAGTTACTATTTTTAGCAGGTTTCCATAAATAGCAGGTTTCTATAAATAGCAGGTTTCGGGTGAAATGAAAAGGGGAATTGAGATTCGTTATTTTATAGGAGATGCGTTGTCAAGTGGAGATTTACGCTTTCATCATCGAACCTTCCCTTTCGGGAATGGGGACAAAAGTAGGTGTCTACAATAACGCAACACAAACCCTCCCCTATATCCATGTAAACCATCAGGAGTAACGGAAAGCGGAAGCAAGTGAGGTGTTGATTTCAACCAAAGCGTAGTTGATGACACATTAATAAGCCTATCTACTAATATAAAGAGACTTTTTTTACCTATAGTCCATAATGTCTCTAGAATTTGAACGAGAGAAAATCTTCTGTTTAAGGAAGACATCTTTCCAAGAATATTACCTTAGAAGAATTATAAGCCAAAGGGCCACCCATGACCATCATCAATTGGTCGAGAGAAATAAAATCTGTTAAACTCAACCGGGGGCAATTTATTGAGCTATTAAAAGGACCTTCCCCTTTCTTTGTTGGTGTTATTCTGACTCTTGGTGTAATACCTCGTATTTTTATAATAATTACAAATATATTTTATTATATTTATAAAGCATTTTATGATTTTTAGAATTTATTTCGCATTTAAATATTATTTAAATGTATTTTTAATTAATTAGAATTATTATTATTTTAATGAAACGAATTTAATTTTCGAGTCGGGAAATTTAATGCAGTCGAAAGTAATTTTAAAGGTTCGGGTTTTTAAATAAAAGTCCAACTCGTTTTATTAAACGAGCCCAATCAAAAGAATTTAATTCTAAACTCTAAAGATAGCCCAATCATTTAATTGCTGAGCTCAATATCAAATTCCTAAGCCTAGCCCACTAGGGATTTGGGAGCCTATAAATAGGACTCCCCTCATTAAATGATCCCCTTATTTTCATTAAAACCTTCCTCCTTGGCTTTCCCAACACTCCTCTCCCTTTCTCTCTCCTTGTGCCCGGCTCCCCTCACCCGCACACGACCGAGCAGCGTGCTCGTCGTGCCTGGCCATCGCTGCCCCTTCCCCTCGTCGCTCCTCTCGCCCTCGCGCAGCGCAGCACCCAGTGCTGTTGCGCGCTGTTTTTGTTAGGTTATGATACATATGACATTACATAGATCATGCGGAAACAACCATTAACCCAGGACAACATATTATTTACACATAATCATATAGCATAATTTAGATGCATACTCTTTGTTGCGTGCCCTCCCTAGCTGCGCCCGAACCGAACAAGAACAAGTCTTTAGGACTCCAAGTGTCGTCCCTCCGTAGATAGTCCACAGCACGTCCGGATCCGCCTTAAGATTGACCAACTAGAATCGCCCTTAAGGTACTAGAAAATTTCGGCACTTTATGAGCAAGATGTGTGTTTTAATTTTCTCTCAAAAAACTCACTTTTGAATACTTTTTAAACTTCTTATAAATTGTGAGCCCTAGCCTCATATTTATAGGGGTATGGAAAGGGAATCGAAATCCTATTCAGATACAAATTAATTAAACCTAGAATCCTACAAGAACTCTAATTTAATTAATTTATCAAATAGAATTAGGAATTTAATCATTAACCGAACTCTGCATGTTTTAGGAAACGTGCACGAACACAAACACTTGCACACACACGCACGGCAGCCACGATGGGCCCCATGCGTGCGCGCGAGCAGCAGCCCACGCAGCGCCCGCGCACGCTGCGCGCTGCGCGTGCTGTGCGCGCTGTGCGCGCTGCGCAGCCTGCTGGGCCTGGCCTTGCGCTGGGCCTGGCGTGGCTGTTTGTGCGGCGCGCTTGGCTTGCTGGGCGATGGCCTGGCTTCGTGCTGGGCCTCGTCCGGCAGGCCTCGTCCGATGCTTATTCGTACGATGCGCTTCCGATTAAATTTTCCGATTCCGGAATTCATTTCCGATACGAACAATATTTAACATTTCCGATTCCGGAATTAATTTCCGTTTCGAACAAATATTTAATATTTCCGTTTCCGGAATTATTTTCCGATTCCGGTAATATTTCCGATTCTGACAATATTTCCGTTTCCGGCAATATTTCCGATTCTGGTAATATTTCCATTTCCGATAATATTTTCCGATACGTACCATGTTTCCGTTTCCGGCAACATCTACGACTTGGATAATATTTATATTTCCGATACGATCCATATTTCCGTTTCCGGCAATATCATCGTTTCCGGAGTATTCATTTCTTGCCTGTGACGATCTTAGCTCCCACTGAAACCAAGATCCGTCGGTTCCGAATATTCATAGATGGAGTATTTAATGCCATTAAATACTTGATCCGTTTACGTACTATTTGTGTGACCCTACGGGTTCAGTCAAGAGTAAGCTGTGGATTAATATCATTAATTCCACTTGAACTGAAGCGGCCTCTAGCTAGGCATTCAGCTCACTTGATCTCACTGAATTATTAACTTGTTAATTAATACTGAACCGCATTTATTAGACTTAACATAGAATGCATACTTGGACCAAGGGCATTATTTCCTTTAGTCTCCCACTTGTCCTTAGGGACAAGTGTGCATTTCCTAATTCCTTTGTCGCTCGATGCTTGCTCTTGAACATAAGGTAAGAGTTGTCATCCTTATTACGTCCAGAGGTGTTCCTCGGTTTCAGAGTTCAACTGATCAAATAAACAGATAATCATAGCCTATGATTCATCCGAGCACGGCCATGCATTTCACAGTTTCTAGCTCTCCGAGTGGCCTTGTACAACTTTTAAGCATCTCATCCCGATTTATGGGAGGACAATCCCAATCTTGCGATCTTGAGATTAGACTTCGTTTGATAGGTGATTACCTGAGCGTTGCCTTTATAGCCTCCTTTTACGGTGCGACGGTTGGTCAACGTCAAAGCAACCAGTTCTCAAACAAGTAATCTCAAATCACTCAGGTATTGAGGATTTAGTGTCTAATAATTTAATGAAATTTACTCATGACAGATTTTCATCTCTTACAGTAAAGTTTCATAGGTCTTGTCCGATACTAGTCTTCCCAAAGTAAGTATCTATGCAAATGATTATGACATTGCCATGTCCACATAGTTCAAGAAACAGAACTACTAGTCATCTTGCATTCTAATCGTCTAACGTTTTCTATGCGTCCAATTTTATAGAAAACTCCGATTAGGGACCATTTTCAACCTTTGACATTCAAGTTCACTTGATAGACATTTCTTAGTCACAGGACTGGTCCTGACAGTCTATCTTGAATATATCGTCAAATTTGAAGGGACTCATCATTTAATACTAAACCAAGATTAAATGGAATATGAAAATACATTTCATATATGATAAATGTTCAACCCCAATGTTTTATAACCATGGGCCTCAAACCCATCTTCTAAAACAATTCATGGAATTCAAAGCTATGCTTGATTTCCAGTGCTACAATGTGAGTGTTGCTTCTCACTTGTTGCATAGGTTTAGTTATCATGCTTTGCCAATCTTAATATCCTTTTCATCGAATGTTCTTCGAGATATGATGATAAGATCTTTTCGAGTTTGTTTATTATGTGATCTAGTCTTTCTTACTTCGATGGTGGTTTTACTCACTTTGCAATGAAGAACCATCAAGTTAGCAGACGTTTTTCTTGCTTCAAGAGTGGTTCTACGCATTTTTCAATGAAGAACCATCCAGCCAGCAGATAGGTGATCTACCCAAGTTCAGTGAAGAACTTTAAACAACCCTGTTTTATTGCTTCTTAGGCAATAATTACTTTTACTTCAACTGTATAGGTTGCTAGTGATGCTTTGTTTGGATTTACCTATCCAAGCAGTTCATAGATATGTGGAAGACTCTCCAACTATATCTTAGAACATAGAAATTATTATTTTAATTTCCCACGCAACAACTCATGGTCTCCAATCCATGTTGCCATTTCAAAACACGATGCTCTATAGCTCGTCCTTATCAATGGTTAACTCCAAAGGGTCTTGCTTGATCCTTTGCCAGTGTTTATGCGTGTAGCATCAATATTTAGCATATCTTTATTTCCTTGAATCAAGAACTATTCCTATGTACCTTTTCAAGTACCATAAGTATTCTTGATCTCAATCTAGTTGATCTTTACTTAGATCAATAGAGATTGGTATATGTTCGTCATGGCTAAAGTCATACGATACGTTTTTGGCGATCCTCATATTATATCATACATGATAAATTCTTTTGCAGAATAATTCCCAATTGAATTCTATTCATGTAACTTTAGCTTATCTAGTTTCAGTAGATACTAAATTCAGCTAAATTCTTTGACATATAATATAGGTTAAGAATCTTATTTAGATCCTTTGATGTTTAACTTAGTAAATGCTTATACATAGTTCAAACATCCTTTACTTAGATTTATTCACATGGGTCGAATATCTCCAATGGAGATTTTCGTGTTTGATTTAGTAAATGCCATTACTTAATCCAAAACAATATCATAAGATCTTTGTAAATAGATCTTAATACCCAGTATGTACTAAGTTTCGCCATGGTCCATCATTGATGAATAATTTCAAATCTAAGTCATTAGCATTTGAATGTTATTTCACAATAGAGAGATATGTGTGTGATACACATAGGACCAATTAAGTTTTATGTACTCCCACTAAACCTCTTACACATCTATAAGAATCATGTATATTTTATGAAACTAAAATGCTTATTAGCTTCACTTAAAATACAGTTCCAATTCCCAATTGCTTGCTTAAATCTGTACTTAGATTTTATAAGCTAGCTTTCCTTTTCAAGCATCTATTTGGATCCACAAATCCTATGACATGCCATGTACATAGTTTATTCCAACATTTGATTGAGGAATACTTTTGTCATCCAATTGCCATATTTACCAATATGCAATCATTGCTTGAATTATAGACTTGAAGCATTACGATTTTGCATGAGGTTTCAACACAATCCACATTGTGAATTTGCTTGTAACTTTTAGCAACTAATCTAGCTTTGTGTGTGAACACAATTCCATGTTTGATGGTTTTTATCCTTAAAACAAACTTGCAACCAATAGGTGTGAAACTATTCTTGCAAATCAACAAAATTTCAATTTTGTCATCAAAACATTGAGTATGTTTTATGGCCTCTAACCATTTAAAAACATTTGAGTCTATATATGGCCTCTAACCATTTTAGGGAATCTGGGTTTCGTCATAGCTTTCTTACAAGTCACAAACTCATTAATCTACATGATAATAGTTTGACTGCAAGTTGTAGGTTTCTTCACTATTTAATAGAAGAATCTCATAGTTTCATTGACCTGATCTCTATGTTTCTTTACTATCTAATAGAAGAATCTCATAGTTTCAGTGACTTGAATTCTATGCCTACTTGGGTATAGAACATCAAACAATAGAATATCAATAGCCACTTGAAAGTCCTTTGAATATTCTGTTCTCCTTGAAGCACTTGTAAAGTCTTCTAAGAGATATCTATTCTTTAAAGCCACTTCTAACGTCCTTAAAGAATAAGTTCGGATTTTCTGAAGCACTTCGAAAAGCCTCCGGAATGTCCGTTTATGTTTGTTGTTCGCCTCGAAAACTTTCGAGGTCTATTTTCTCCCACTTGTCATTTTGGAAACGAATCTCCAAAAGGACATTATTTCGAGCAAACAAACATTATGTTCTCAAAAATTCGTGGTAGAAACAATACCCTTGTGTCTCATTTGAATAAATCACAATGAAACATATATCTATGCTTGGGCCTTAGTTTGTTGAATAACAAACACTAAGCTCCCACTGAGTTTAGGAACTCTTTAGATATATTATGAAAATATATTCTGAAATTACTTTTCAATAGCTTTGACGAATTTGGTTTAGTTTGGTGGTAGTTGAGCATTTTGTTTTAGAAATTATAGGAAAAGTCTTTATGATTCATCATTGATCGAATCAAGTACTAATTGACTTCGATCATTCCAACGTAGATATGCCATATCTTATGGACCTAGATTGTGAACACACAATCATTGATGATCATATTTGGTCTCAAGTAATCATGAACATGATCTAACCTAGATCTTTATGATTTCTTGCCAAGTGGATTTTATACTTCTGAATCTTTGAACTAGCCAAACAGATTCAAACTTATATCACATTGAGTAAATAAACCTATATTCACTCAAATCCATGTGAAATAATAAAGTCATAAAATCTTTCTTTAGCTTTGAACTCTATTGTCTAGGCGTTCTAACAATAGTTCATATCTTTTGTTACTTTCAACAAGTAAGACTAGTTGTCTTAAAATGATCTAGAAATCAATCAACTTTCAAAAGTTTATCAAAATAGAGCTTTTTGAATGTTAACTTGTTGATATGGTCTAAGCAACAATGCCAAAGATTAGTGGAACTCAAATCAAGGGGTTGATTTGAACCTAGTAAAGTTCTTTAAAGAGTTGTTTGTTTTAATCAAGCATATTGACTCAACCTGTAATTGACCATTTCATTCAAATAAACAAACAAACATTGTCTTTGTTTTTTCTTGAATGTGAGTCTTTCTGTGTTTGAAAACAGAAATTTAGGTATGTTGATTATGGAACAAAATAGCCATTAAGTTCCAGCCTTTGAAAGGACTTAAAACAAACTAGATGACCCTACAACTAATGTAGCATTGCCATGCTTCATTTCCCACTTGTAGGTCATTAGTGTATCCTAGCTTCCATTGTTTGAGTTATTACCGAAGTAAGAACCTCAAGCGGTATATGATACCAAGGAAGTTTGATTGCTAGGTCACTTCTCTTTAAACATAAACTTATAGGTAGAAACGGAATCGTAAATTCCTTTCATTTGTTCCTCGTTTTCCTATTTCTTGTACCCTTTCTTATAGTCTTAAGAATTGAATTCTTTAGTGTTGACTTTTATACTTTGTTAGACATGTCCAATGTCACCAACAAGGTTCTTTACCATTTTAATTTATGTTGAATATTTTGTTTCAACTAGATGATCTTACTAGAAGCTTCTAAAGTTCTCTAAGCATCGATCTATTCGAATGTCTAGGGACTAGACTCATTCGAGAATTAAATGGACAAAGATATTAGGTTGTTAACCATTGGTAAAGCTGAGCGTATTAAACTCAATGCTTCATGATTTCAAAACTACAGTGTATTTTGAATTCACAAGCACCAATTGGTTTGCCATTCGATTTTGATATTCGAAAACAACCATAAAAGTGGATATAAGAAACGTACATTTTAAATTGCTCACTTTCTCTCTTTTCCGTGAATCGTTCTTGGATTCACTACCAATCGAGGAAATTTACTGTTACCTTTCTAAAAGGATTTATTGCAGTGCAAGATATTTAATTATAAACAATAATTAAAACATACATTGAAGCATGCAAAGTCTAAACATTTATCATGAATAATAACTTGAAATTAAAGCAACCATGCAATTCAAACAAGTTATTAGCATTTTATTCGATTTTATTGTTCCGGCAGGTGTGAATAAAATGATTCCAAGATCCTAAAATCATTGAAGAACTAAGCACAGTTTGTCGACTTAATCCTAAAACATCTTAGGTAAGCAAAAGCCTTTTGCTAATAGTCTAGAAACTATTCTTGGTTGATAGGTACGTCTAAGAACTTATTAGGTAAACCTATCGATTTTGCCACGACATAAAAGGACTCCTTACTTATATCGTTGAGTTTCACCAAAACTAACATGTACTCACAATTATTTGTGTACCTTGCCCCTTTAGGACCAATAAGTAACACCTCGCTGAGCGAAAACTATTACTAGATTGATGTAAAGGATATCCAAGCAAGTGTATATTTTGGCATGGCACCTTATAACTCAATTTTTAAATTTGGAACTTAAGGCTCTTACTATGTTGGTTAGATTTTAAGTGAACTAAAATCCTTAATCATGCAACATAATCAAGCTTTTGATCTCATGCATTTTAAGACATATTTAAAAGCAATAAATAACTTAAAACATGCATAAGATATTTGTGATCTAGTATGGCCCGACTTCATCTTGAAGCTTTAGCTTCAAAGTCCGTCTTGAAAATCTCCGTGGGAGGCACCATTTTCTTCAAATAGGATAAGCTATAACTAATTACAACTATTTGATGGTACGCAGACCATATTTGAATTGAAAAATAACTTTGGTACTTTAGACCAATTACATTCAAATTAATGGTACGCAGACCATATTTTTTATCCTATTTGGGCCATACTAGTCACTTCATAACCTGCAAAACAGTACATATACAATATATACCATTCACCCATTCATTATCATGAATGGCCCACATAGCTGGTTAGTAAAACACATTATGCATCACGTAAATATTTGCAGCAATTAATCAAGGGCACCAATAATCTACCAATTATTCAGTCCTTATTAATTCTAATCAAGTTGTTTTAACCTTAAGGATTTGTAGACCTAATCAAGAGTTTATGACTAAAAAGCGCTCCCACTTAAACCAATAAATTCATATGCTTTACTAATTTTAAACATAAAAATGTATTTCTAGTCTAACCGGAAACATACAAATTTAATTAAAATTTAAAGCTCATATAAATTTATAATTGAATCCAAAAAGTTTAATTTAATTTCAGTCGTTTATTTAAATTAATTCATGATTTTAATTTTAGTAAAATAATTAGAATAAATAACATTTATTATAATTACAATATTCAAAATTAAAATCCAAGAAAATAATTTAAATTATTAATTTTAAAATTAATTAAAATTACGTGAACTGAAATTTTCAAATTAAACATTCAAAACGATCTTTAATCGTAACGCAAACACCCTACGCATTGCACGCCCATGGGCCGCACGCACACAGCCATCGCTGGCCATATGCGCGCAGCCCATGCGCTCGTCGCATAGCTGCTGCATCCCCAGCGCAAGCCTCCGCACGCATTGGTGCTCGCTGCGCGCGCCAGCGCTCATCGCACGCGAGCTATCGCTCGCAGTGCGCGCGCGACATCGCTCGCTGGGCGCGCGACATCGCTCGCTGAGCGCGCGATATCGCTCGCTGGGTGCGCGAGCCATCGCTCGATGGGCGCGCGACATCGCTCGCTGGGCGGGCGACATCGCTCGCTGTGCGCGTGAGTAATGCTGGGCGCAGCGCTCGTGGCACGCGAGCTTGCGCTCGCTGCGCGCGAGGCTGCGCGCTCTTGTGCGAGGCAGCGCGCGTTGTGGCGCAGCTCGCTTGCTGCCCACACGCGACTGCCTTGGCTCGCCCTTCGCCCATGCCCATTCGTCCATTGCTCGTGGCATACGACACAAGGCAGGGCTGCTGCCTTGTGCTCGTGCACTACGCCCTTGCTCATTGCATTCGTGCCGCACGGGCGACGAGCTCCCTTGCTCGTCGTCGCATGCCCGCATTATACAACACCCCTTAAGGGTAACACGATGCGTCGTGCGTGCAAGTTTTATGAACGAATCGCATAAAAATTTAAAATTTATAAAATTAATGACAAATTAATAAATATTATTAATTTCATAATTTTAGGGCGAAAAATCGAAAATTTATTATCCAATTGATTTCCGATTGTTATGGATTCAAGCCTAGGTCATAAAAATTTAAAATTTATCATAAATTTACAATTTTTATGGTGGTTTTTAATCATAGGTTTCTAATTAAATTACAATTAATTATGAAAATCAAATTAATTCTAAATTATTCTAATTTTCAACAAATTAATCATAATTACAAATTAGATTGCATAATTAACAAGACTAGGCATTCAAACTTGTTAAACATATGCAGTAGGTCAATCAAAAATTCAAGATTTATCAACAAGAATCGCAAATATTTAATTTAACATCTTAAATTTACGAAATTTTGCATTCGAAAAACTAAAACCTTCGAAAAGTCATACTTAGGCTTCGAATTTGAGAATTCTGGGTTCGGCAGAAAAATATTGTTTTTGTCAAAATTTTAGAATGCCTTTTACATGCGGAATTGACACAAAAATCACTCAATTTGGATGAGTAACGAAGAAACTGCCGAAAAACTGCGTACGTATAATTAAATAAACGCAATTTGCAATTAATTAACAATTACGAAAATTAATCACCCCTTTTAATTCTTGCAAATTTGTAATATTTAACCATGTTCATGCAATTTAGATTATGAAAATAATAAGGGGCTCGTGATACCACTGTTAGGTTATGATACATATGACATTACATAGATCATGCGGAAACAACCATTAACCCAGGACAACATATTATTTACACATAATCATATAGCATAATTTAGATGCATACTCTTTGTTGCGTGCCCTCCCTAGCTGCGCCCGAACCGAACAAGAACAAGTCTTTAGGACTCCAAGTGTCGTCCCTCCGTAGATAGTCCACAGCACGTCCGGATCCGCCTTAAGATTGACCAACTAGAATCGCCCTTAAGGTACTAAAAAATTTCGGCACTTTATGAGCAAGATGTGTGTTTTAATTTTCTCTCAAAAAACTCACTTTTGAATACTTTTTAAACTTCTTATAAATTGTGAGCCCTAGCCTCATATTTATAGGGGTATGGAAAGGGAATCGAAATCCTATTCAGATACAAATTAATTAAACCTAGAATCCTACAAGAACTCTAATTTAATTAATTTATCAAATAGAATTAGGAATTTAATCATTAACCGAACTCTGCATGTTTTAGGAAACGTGCACGAACACAAACACTTGCACACACACGCACGGCAGCCACGATGGGCCCCATGCGTGCGCGCGAGCAGCAGCCCACGCAGCGCCCGCGCGCGCTGCGAGCTGCGCGTGCTGTGCGCGCTGTGCGCGCTGCGCAGCCTGCTGGGCCTGGCGTGGCTGTTTGTGCGGCGCGCTTGGCTTGCTGGGCGATGGCCTGGCTTCGTGCTGGGCCTCGTCCGGCAGGCCTCGTCCGATGCTTATTCGTACGATGCGCTTCCGATTAAATTTTCCGATTCCGGAATTCATTTCCGATACGAACAATATTTAACATTTCCGATTCCGGAATTAATTTCCGTTTCGAACAAATATTTAATATTTCCGTTTCCGGAATTATTTTCCGATTCCGGTAATATTTCCGATTCTGACAATATTTCCGTTTCCGGCAATATTTCCGATTCTGGTAATATTTCCATTTCCGATAATATTTTCCGATACGTACCATGTTTCCGTTTCCGGCAACATCTACGACTTGGATAATATTTATATTTCCGATACGATCCATATTTCCGTTTCCGGCAATATCATCGTTTCCGGAGTATTCATTTCTTGCCTGTGACGATCTTAGCTCCCACTGAAACCAAGATCCGTCGGTTCCGAATATTCATAGATGGAGTATTTAATGCCATTAAATACTTGATCCGTTTACGTACTATTTGTGTGACCCTACGGGTTCAGTCAAGAGTAAGCTGTGGATTAATATCATTAATTCCACTTGAACTGAAGCGGCCTCTAGCTAGGCATTCAGCTCACTTGATCTCACTGAATTATTAACTTGTTAATTAATACTGAACCGCATTTATTAGACTTAACATAGAATGCATACTTGGACCAAGGGCATTATTTCCTTCAGTTTTGTTGTTGTTGTGGTGTGCTGCTGCTGCCCCTCTCGCCCAGCCATGCACGCACACCCCTCCTCCCTCGCGTGCCGCGCCTAGCGCGCACTGCTGCTGCCTTTGCTCCTCGTCCGCGCGCGCACACACGAGTCGTGTGTGTGTGTGTGTGTGTGTGTGTGTGTGTGTGTGTGTGTGTGTGTGTGTGTGTATGTGTGTTTTGTTCGTTCGTTCAATTTTTCGCTCAATCAAATTCAATTCGTGATTGTTCCGTGCTATAGGCCGAATTGATATAATTCTTTTCTACCTTACCTTACCTATTCTATTTCAATTCCGTATTTCAAATTATATTATTATTATTGTTTTGAATAATTAAAATGCTGGGAATCGGCTGTGAACACCGTATTGTGATGCTTTACATGTTTTGATTCTTGAGGCGTATTTTAATTATTAAAGTATGAAATTTCAGATTCGTTTATTTAATAAACACTTGGTTTTTATGGTGTTAAATTGATTTTATTGGAGAATTAAAGTTAGGGTTTTAACCTAGACCTAAAGGGTCAATTGATTAGCGTAATTAGGTGATTGATTTAATTATGATAATCAATTATAATTTCATATTTATAAAAATGTTTAAAGTGTCAAATTTTATTGATTTTAAGGGTGGAAAAAGTATGTTTTCATACTAGGGAGTAGTTTTTCAAATTGAGACGATTAATTTATTAAAGAACGATTAGATTCTAATTTCGTCAAGGTTTTATATTTCATAAAGTTGCTGGAAATTTAATGAACATGGAAATAATTAAGGTTTCATTATTTTGATGATAGGAGGTGATTTCTAGGTGAGTGATCGTGTTTGAAAAGTGGCCCCTATGCTTAGATATTCAAGGTACGTTCCATCTTCAGGTATTTTCGTTATAGACTGTATACTTGCTAATTAAACTTCATGGGTATTAGATACATGTTGTGGCTCACACTTATGTTCCAATCCACAAGGACTAAGAAGAAGTAGAAGGTTAAGCAAGGGTGAAGTCGACCTACGAGTGGGAAATGGAGCACGGATTGCTGCATTAGCTGTAGGGACTTATTATTTGTCGTTGCCCTCTGGGCTAGTTTTGGAACTGGAAGACTGTTTCCATGTTCCAAGTCTTACTAAAAACATCATTTATGTTTCTTGCTTGGATGCTAAGGGATTTTCCTTTCTAATAAAAGACAATAGTTGCTCGTTTTATTTTAAAGAGATGTTTTATGGATCTGCTAGATTAGTCAATGGACTTTATTTACTAGATCACGACAAACAAGTTTATAACATAAATATCAAAAAGGCCAAAAAGGATGATTCATATCTCACCTATCTGTGGCATTGTCGACTAGGCCATGTTAACTTGAAACGCATAGAAAGACTTCAAAAGGAAGGAATTCTAGAACCATTTGACTTAGAGGATTATGGTAAGTGCAAATCATGTTTACTTGGCAAAATGACAAAGCAACCTTTCTCTAAAGTTGGAGAAAGAGCAACTGAACTATTGGGTTTAATCCATACAGATGTATGTGGACCAATGAGTACAAATGCTAGAGGTGGTTTCAGCTACTTTATCACTTTCACTGATGACTTCAGTAGATATGGTTATGTCTACCTAATGAAGCATAAGTCTGAATCCTTTGACAAATTCAAGGAATTTCAGAGTGAAGTAGAGAATCAATTAGGCAAGAAGATTAAGGCACTGCAGTCTGATAGAGGCGGTGAATATCTGAGCTATGAATTTGATGACCATCTGAAAGAATGTGGAATTCTATCAGAATTGACTCCTCCTGGAACACCACAATGGAACGGTGTGTCGGAGAGGAGGAACAGAACCTTGCTAGACATGGTTAGATCAATGATGGGTCAGGCCGAACTTCCAATAGAATTTTGGGGACATGCACTAAATACAGCAGCACTCACTATAAATAGAGCTCCGTCTAAAGATGTTGAAAAGACTCCATATGAGTTATGGTTTGGAAAGCCTCCAAATGTGTCTTTTCTTAAGATTTGGGGATGTGAAGTATACGTCAAACGATTCATTTCAGACAAACTTCATCCAAAATCTGACAAATGTATCCTTGTGGGCTATCTAAAGGAAACAAAGGGGTATTACTTCTAAAATACATCTGAGAACAAGGTGTTTGTTGCTCGAGATGGTATCTTTTTGGAAAAGGATCACATTTCCAAAATGACAAGTGGGAGAAAAGTAGACCTCGAAGAAATTCGAGTCGAACAACAAAATCTAGAGAATGCTCAAGATGACATTCAGGATGAAACTCAGAGATCTTAGAAGTATCTGGTGAGAATCATGGACCATCAAGAAATGTAACCTCGCGTAGATCGCAAAGATATAGATCTCAACCGGAAAGATACTTAGGTATTTTGACGAACGAGAGCTATGACGTTCTATACTCGAAAGTGATGAACCTGCGACTTACAAGCAAGCTATGACGAGCCCTAGCTCCAAGCAATGGCAAGAAGCCATGCAATCTGAATTAGACTCCATGTCTGAAAACCAAGTTTGGGATTTGGTCGATTTGCCAGATGGCTACCAAGCCATAGGAAGCAAATGGGTTTTCAAACTGAAAAAGGACAAGGATGGGAAACTTGAAGTTTTCAAAGCTAGATTGGTTGCAAAAGGTTACAGGCAAGTCCACGGTGTGGATTACGATGAAACCTTTTCACCAGTTGCAATGCTGAAGTCTATTCGGATAATGTTAGCAATCGCTGCATATTACGATTACGAAATATGGCAGATGGATGTCAAAACCGCTTTCTTAAACGGCGTTTTAACAGAAACTATGTTTATGACACAGCCTGAGGGTTTTGAGGATCCAAAGAATGCTAAAAAGGTATGCAAGCTTAAGAAATCAATCTACGGATTGAAGCAGGCATCAAGGAGCTGGAATATACGTTTTGATGAAGCAGTTAGTGACTTTGGTTTCATCAAGAACGCAGACGAATCTTGTGTATACAAGAAGGTCAGTGGGAGCAAAATTGCTTTTCTAGTATTATATGTCGACGACATATTACTTATCGGAAAATGACATTCCTATGTTGAACTCTGTCAAGATTTGGCTTGGGAAATGCTTTTCGATGAAGGATCTAGGAGAAGAACAATACATACTGGGCATCAAGATTTACAGAGATAGATCTAAGAAGATGATTGGACTTAGTCAAAGCACTTATATCAATAAGGTGCTTGAAAGGTTCAAGATGGCAGACTCCAAGCGAGGTTACCTACCCATGTCTCATGGAATGACTCTAAGCAAGACTCAGTGCCCAAAAACACTTGATGAGCGTAGACGAATGAGTGGGATTCCATATGCATCATTGATTGGTTCAATAATGTATGCTATGATATGTACACGCCCGGATGTTGTCAGACCCAGGAGAGGCAGATTGGACTGCTGCCAAGAATATTCTGAAGTACCTGAAAAGGCACAAAGATGATTTCCTGGTCTATGGTGGAGATGATGAATTAATTGTTAAAGGCTATACGGACGCAAGTTTCCAAACCGACAAAGATGATTTCAGATCACAGTCTGGGTTTGTCTTCTGCCTCAATGGAGGTGTAGTAAGCTGGAAAAGTGCTAAGCAAAGCACCATTGCGGATTCTACAACTGAAGCGGAGTACATTTCTGCACATGAAGAAGCAAAGGAAGCTATATGGCTAAGGAAGTTCATAGGTGAACTTGGTGTAGTCCCCTCCATTAAAGGACCAATAGCTCTGTATTGTGATAATAATGGAGCTATTGCACAGGCAAAAGAGCTTAGACACCACCAAAGAGTCAAGCATGTACTTTGTAGATTTCACCTTCTACGAGAGTTCGTTGAAAGAAAAGAAGTCGAGATAAGCAAGATATGAACTGATGACAACATCTCAGATCCATTGACTAAACCTCTGCCGCAGGCGAAGCACAACTCGCACACTGCATCTATGGGAATCAAGCATATTGGAGAATGGCTTTGATGTCCTTGTTTAATGTTTTAAAGTTTTAGAGTTTAATACTTTGTAAAACATTATTGGTTAATCATTCACAATAAATTAATAGAATTCATTTTTCCATTTAATTTGTGGTTTATTAAATGATGAGTCCCTTCAATTTGACGAAATATTCAAGATAGACTGCCAGGACCAGTCCTGTGACTAAGAAATGTCTATCAAGTGAACTTGAATGTCAAAAAATAAATTGAAAATGGTCCCTGGTCGGAGTTTTCTATAAAGATGGACGCATAGAAAACGTTAGACGACTAGAATACAAGATGACTAGTAGTTTTGTTTCTTGAACTATGTGGACATGGCAATGTCGTAATCATTTGCATAGATACTTACTTTGGGAAGACTAGTATCGGACAGACCTATGAAACTTTACTGTAAGAGATGAAAATCTGTCATAAGTAAATTTCATTAAAATTATTAGAAACTAATCCTCAATACCTGAGTGATTTGAGATTACTTGTTTGAGAACTGCTTACTTTGACGTTGTCAACCGTCGCACCGTAAAAGGAGGCTATAAAGGCAACGCTCAGGTAATCACCTATCAAACGAAGTCTAATCTCAAGATCGCAAGATTGGGATTGTCCTCCCATAAATCGGGATGAGATGCTAAAAGTTGTACAAGGCCACTCGGAGAGCTAGAAACTGTAAAATGCATTGTCGTGCTCAGATGAATCACAGGCTATGATTATCTGTTTATTTGATCAGTTGAACTCTGAAATCGAGAAACACCTCTGGACATAATAAGGATGACAACTCTTACCTTATGTTCAAGAGCAAGCATCGAGCGACAAAGGAATTAGGAAATGCACACTTGTCCCTAAGGACAAGTGGGAGACTGAAGGAAATAATGCCCTTGGTCCAAGTATGCATTTAATGTTAAGTCTAATAAATGCGGTTCAGTATTAATTAACAAGTTAATAATTCAGTGAGATCAAGTGAGCTGAATGCCTAGCTAGAGGCCGCTTCAGTTCAAGTGGAATTAATGATATTAATCCACACCTTACTCTTGACTGAACCCGTAGGGTCACACAAATAGTACGCAAACGGATCAAGTATTTAATGGCATTAAATACTCCATCTATGGATATTCGAAATCGACGGATCTTGGTTTCAGTGGGAGCTGAGATCGTCAAAGGCAAGTAAATGAATACTCCGGAAATGATGATATTGCCGGAAACGGAAATATGGATCGTATCGGAAATATAAATATTATCCAAGTCGTAGATGTTGCCGGAAACGGAAACATGGTACGTATCGGAAAATATTATCGGAAATATTGCCGGAATCGGAAATATTGTCAGAATCGGAAATATTATCGGAATCGGAAATTAATTCCGGAAACGGAAATATTAAATATTTGTTCGAAACGGAAATTAATTCCGGAATCGGAAATGTTAAATAGTGTTCGTACTGGAAATGAATTCCGAAATCGGGAATTTTATCGGAAGCGCATCGTACGAATTAGCGTCGGACGAAACTTGCTAGACAAAGGCCCAACACGAAGCCAGGCCTGCGTCCAGCAAGCCATGCGCATCAACACAACACAGCAAACCCTCGTCAGGCCCAGCGCAAGGCCAGGCCCAGCCAAGCCATGGTGCGCACGCGAGCTCGTGGGCTGCGGGCTGTGTTGCTCGCGTGGGCCGCAAGGCTTGCGCGAGCTGTGCAGCTCGTGCTCGTGCTCGTGCTCGTGCAACGCTTGTGTTCAATACAAATCCTAAAGCTAATGGAATTTGTTCTATAATTAAATCCTAATCCTAATAAAGATAAAATTTGTTCAATAGAGTTTTGATAAGATTCTAATTAAACAAATTGGTATCCTAATAGGATTCTAAATACTTTTCCATGACTCTATAAATATGTGCCTAGGTTCACAAATTTATATACAAGTTTTCAAGTATTCAAGGGTAAGATTTTCAAGCAAAAATCAGCCAAACACTTGCACCCTAATAGCCGAAAATTCTAAGAACCTTAAGGGCGATTCTAGTTGGTCAAGCTTAAGGCGGATCCGGACGTGCTGTGGACTTTCTACGGAGGGACGACACTTGGAGTCCTAAAGACTTGTTCTTGTTCGGTTCGGGCGCAGCTAGGGAGGGCACGCTACAAAGTGTATGCATCCTAGACTAATTATATGATTATGTGCAATTAATATGATTCCTGGCATTAAGGTTTTTCCGCATGATTTATGTTGTTCGTATGTATCATAACCTAACAAGATCAACTTGCTGAACTATATGTGAACACTATTGTGCGATTGCATGGAGTGCCTAGTTCGATTATTTCTGATCGTGATACGAGGTATCAATCTACCCATTGGAGATAATTGCAGAAAGCTCTTGGAACGGAACTTAACTTTAGTACTGCATTTCATCTAACGACTTATGGACAAACAAAACGCACTAATCAATTTTTCGAAGATATGTTGCGTGCATGTGTTTTGTATTTTCAAGGAACATGGGAAATGTTTTTACCTATGGTAGAATTCTCATACAATAATAGTTACCAGGCCACCATTGGCATGGTCGCGTACGAAGCTTTTTATGGAAGGAAATGTCGGACACCATTATGTTTGAGTGATATCGATGAAGCATATGTTGTAGGACTAAAACTGATTCAAGAAACTATTGACAAGATCCATTTAATCCAATCAAGAATGAAGGCAGCACAAAGTAGGCAAAAGAGTTATGCAGAGCAACAAAGAAGACCATTAGGGTTTGAAGTTGGAGATCACGTGTTCCTGAAGATTTCACCGACAAAAGGAATAATGAGATATGGTCAAACAGGAAAATTGAGCCCAAGATACATCGGGCCATACGAGATATTAGAAAGAATAGGAAAAGTAGCACATCAACTTGCTTTACCGATTTACTTGGAAAAGGTGCATAACTTGTTCCATGTATCAATGTTAAGGAAATATGTTCCTGATCCAAGCCATGTGATTACACATGAACCCTTATTTTTTTGAAACGATCTCACATACGAGGAGAAGCCAATTGAAATTCTTGAACTAGAGAGAAACGAATTAGAAGCAAGGTAACTCCAATGGATAAAGTCCTGTGGGACAATCACTTGACATCTGAAGCCACATGGGAAGTCGAAGCGCAGATGAAATCAAAATATCCCCAGTTATTCGCTTAAAAATGATACGATGCATGAATTTTTGATATCTAATTTGAATGATTATGTTATTCAATCATGTTTGCATAGCAAATTAAACGATTGAGTATGACATGTATGATTTCGAAGAATGGCAATTAATTCAGGTTCAACTGAGCTCTAGTTTCGAGAACGAAACTTTTTATAAGTGGGTAAGAGAGTAATACCCATAATTTTAAACTTTGATTTATTAAAATTAAAAACATTTATTAACTTGATTTCGTTTTTAAATATTTAGAAATAATTAAATTTCGTTATTTTAAACATTTTTACGATATATTTTAAACGATAAACTCATAATCAAAAATTTATTTATGTTTTTTTTTTTTTGACGGGAAAAATTTATTTATGTTAATGATATTTTATAAAGATTTATTTCAAAAGCTTGGTTTTAATAAAGCATTTCTATTTCTACCAATTCCTAAATAAAAACAAAATTTTAGAAATTTGCCTAACTTTATAAAATGATCAAAATGTCCCCAAGAGAAATTTTTTCATCTTCTTCCTCCTTCCTCTCCACGTTCAATTTGTCTACTCTTTCTCCTTATTAGGTCCACATTCATTTTCTGGACCTCAAGGATTTCTCCGTCTTCTTCACTCTACTTGACACTATAAATAGCCACGATCCTCAAAATTTCATCAACAAATCAATTATCAAACTGAAAATCACCATCATTTTCCCCCCTGTAAACACCAACTGCCAGCCGTTCTCTTCGACCAGAACCGCCCCACAACCCTCCCTCAAACTCCCTTATTTCCACCCTCCTCACCGCACTCCCTGCTCATTTTCTCTCCTCTGGCGCACCACCGGTACCGTGCCACCACTCCCTAGCCACCTCACCACCTCCTAAACCCATCTCCGCTCCACATTTTCCGCGAACTGCTGCTGCCGCCACCTAGAACCACCCATCCCCCTCAAACTCTCATGTTTCCTCTCCTCTGATTTTCTCTCTTTCCCCCCCTTTCCCTCGTCGTTCCGCCACCGCGAAACCACCACCACCGTCTCCTTGTCGGCGCAACCCTACGACGCCAAGCCACCCAGGCCTCAGCCGCCACCTCCCCTATTCCTCTCCTTCCTATTCGTATTTCCCCGCTCCTTCGTTGCTCCCTGTTCGTGCTCTCACCTCCCAGGAACCAAGTTCTAATTTAGAACTTTGGTTCCCAACCCATATTAAAAGTTGGCCCAATTCTAAATATTTGGGCTTTGGGTAAGTTATACTCCCTCCGTCCCTTAATACTCGCACCGCTTTCCTTTTCGGGGCGTCCCTTAATACTTGCACCGCTTCTATAAATGAAAATTTATACCAATATTATATTAATTCTCACACTTACTTGCTAACTCCACCTACACCCCTATTCCCTACAAAAAATCATTTAAAAATTCACACCCACACCCCCACCCCCATTCACCACTTCCTACCTCTTAAACATTTTGCACTAACTATATTAAAAAATACTCCACTATCAACTACACCCATTAAATTAATAAGTCAATTCAAATGTCTTAAACTCCGCACCGGTCAAATCGGTGCGAGTGTTAAGGGACGGAGGGAGTAATTCCTACATGAATTTTAAGGTTCAGATTTTCTACACCTATACTAATACTCATGTTTTAATAAATAAAGTTTGATAATATAATTATGTGCTGATAAATTATTTATTATTTTCAGAACGAAAAATGTATTTAATTATTAAAATAACTCACTAGCTTGACAAAACAAAAATGGGATTTAAATAATATTTCATAAAAATTGATTTGTGAATTTATAAAATATATATATTTTGAAAATATTGATTTAAAAAATTTATTGTTCTAATACTAGTTCAATAATTTAATATTTTCAAAGAAAACGGACTCGGAGCTCAGAAGGAAAAAACCGAGGAAAAAGCTTAGCAAATCGCGGAATTGAGGTAACGACTATTGCTAATACCCGCAATCCCCTTCTAAATATGATTATGAAATTATGACGTTATGATTGAATTTATGTAATTAAATATTTTGACGTGTTTTATGGATTGTGGGAAAGAAATTTGATTTGATTGAATTATTTCTTATAATGTGATGTTTATGAGAAACCATGAAAGAATTGATGTTTGATTTTACGATCTAAAGGAATTTATGCTACTTCAACTGAAGTACAAAGGCTAAGAAAAGAAAAATTAAACGAAACATGATAAATAAATGTGAAAGACCTGGTCCGTTTGGCAGTATATGTTCACAAGTTACGATTCTCGGTCATTGAGCCCATTGAGCCAAGACTCTCATGTTTTATGGGCACCAACCCATCGTGGAAGACGTTCCACCATGTCATACTTGTCACCGAATATCATATTAATAAAAAGTTATGAATGAATTAAATATGATGTTTTATTAAATGTTTTACATTATTCTATTCTTCATGTCTTATCAACTTAAATGAATTGAAATAAATTTATGCTACTAGAATAGTTCGTTACTGAGTCTTGGGCTCACCGGTTTGTTTTTCTGTTTTAGGTACTGCTGGGGACGATGGAAACAAGCAGTGGCGAGGATTTCACTTTAATAATGTTCACCTATTTAATGCTTAAAGTTGTAATAGTTTAAGTAAAGACTTTTAGTAAGTTATGTACTTCTATTTTGGATATAAAAAGTATTATTATGTTAATATGGAGTTTTAATAGCTTACATTATGATGTTCGTCTTGTAATTCTCAAGAGGGAGTTACGGCGGGAATGTCTCTACCGAATTAGGTTAAATTCCGCTGTTTAATTACTTGAATTGAAGGTCGGGGCATTACAGTTTATACCACTTTTAGATATTTTCGGGGCCCTCGCATAAACTCCCAAATGGGAAATGCATCCAAGGGCAATACAATATTGTTTGAATAATAAACACCTACTACTTTTTCACATAAATGCTCGGAATTACCATTATTCAACAAAACTAGTTTCGTTGGGTCCATGGGAAGAATTTTAGTCTCTAACGTTTCTAACGCAGTCCATATTTAAGGTAATTTGGAACCGTAAAAAACCATCGGTTTGTCAGATGAGGTATAGAATAAGTTTTGTAAGAAAATCGGCTAAAATGTCATTTTAGAGTAGAAATTAATGGTTCTACTCACTCAATATCTCATGGGGTTTCGTGGAGTCCGTGAAAAGTATTAGGGAATCTAACATTTTGTGTGCAAAAAAGCTACAATAGTCTAAAATATAAAGGCTATATTATACTCCATGTCAGGTCAATTTTTAAGATTTTCTGGACATGGTCTCGAAAACTCCCAAAATTTGAGGGAGTGCATCCAGGGTTCATACAAGGTTGTTTGGAACCATAATCACCACTAGCTTGTCACATAAAGGCTCGAAATAACCTTTGATTCAACAAAATGAGTTTTGCAAGAAAATCGACTAAAATATCATTTCATTTAAGAGGAAAAATAGATGAATTTAACCACCCAAATTGCATTTCGGTGCCTCATGGGTCCATAAAAAGCTAAAGGTTATAATAGGTGAAACCCCAATGCATTCAGCCACACCATGCAACATACAATCTAACAAGTTTACTTACGTAGCAAGCATAATGTAGGTAGCGTCACATAAAGCTCAGAATAACTTAATTCAACAAATTGAGTTTTACAAGAAAATCGATTAAAATTTTATTTAATTTAAGAGGTGAAACGGATAGTTCTAACCATCCCATTTTCCTTTTAGGCCTAATAGGGCACATGAAAAGCATCCGATTCTTTATTCACTTGTCCAAAAAAGTCACTATTGTCCGAAATATAAAGGCCATAACAGATGAAGCCCTAATTCATCCAGCTACACCATGCAGCGCACAATATGAGAAGTTTACTTACATAACAAGCATCAGTTAGTTAAACAATACTCCAACAGCCTGTGACAAACCGAGGCTAATTGGAAGTAGACTGGCTACAGTTGAAACTGAAGAACATAAATTAGTGTTGCATGCTAACTGCTAAGCACAAGCAAGCCAACAACCGATTAACTGCCAACCATGAACCATAATCATACACAAACAGAAGCCTAAATTCTAGGTTACATAATTAAATACATAATGCAAATATGGGTTGCTGGTCACCAAGTGTAAGGTCAAAAGAACATATATTTGATATGATGGAAATATACAACTTGCAGGGTACAAGTGAGTTTGGAGATAACACTGAAGTAACAGGTTTTCGAATACGGTGTGCTTCGATCTCAAGCTTTACGAACAATTACACGCCTTTCTCTCTTGTACTCAACTTCATCTCTTTGATGTATTATCAATAGTGCTCTCCTCACCTGCAAGGTCAAAAAATATGCAAATTTAACTACAACTGAAATTTTTAGAAACGGATTAAAGTAACTTTGCAACTTTAAATGCATTTCATTCATCCCCACTCTGCTAAGGTCGTCAATTATGGCTTAATGTGAATGCATAGCACTCCACATTGTAAATCTGTAGTTCACGATCAGTCAACTCTAACAAAGAAGTATTTTGTAGAGAATGAAGTACGGACTTTTTCAAGGTGCCAAGCTTGATAATGGTTTAATACAAATTATTTTTTGCCATTCTCCAAAGCATATGCTTAATTTGGAGCCATTTCCAACCTTTCAAACATATATCATGTCACATACGCCATATAAATAACTTATAGAAAAATTAAGTAGAAGTTTGTTTAAGTAATTTTTGTGTAAGACTGTCTTATACTCATAGACCATAACTATTAAAAAAATTCACTATATATCTCGAAAGAAATAGAAAAGCATTAAGAGACCCTCCTCACTGAGGGTAAACAAACCAAACAAGTGATAGCCTACGCAAAAACAAGGGATGAGCAGCCCAAGTTAATAACTTCAATTCGTTGTAGAAATAATTTACTAGCGTTAAACCATCTTTGGGGCTAA
Source organism: Spinacia oleracea (assembly GCF_020520425.1). Lineage (NCBI taxonomy): Eukaryota > Viridiplantae > Streptophyta > Magnoliopsida > Caryophyllales > Amaranthaceae > Spinacia > Spinacia oleracea. The sequence goes on from NC_079488.1 coordinate 18,631,495, forward strand.
ATTACCATTCAATGAAGGACTGGACGTGTGGTGGAAGTATGAAAACAAATCTAGTGGAAGAAGTCCCACATAGACTATTTAGGCTATAGTATGTATCTTTATAAACCAGAGGAAATGAATAACATAGCACGACCTTACTTGAACAGGATCTGTTCTATAGTATTCGTACCTCTGTATTCTTGAGTTCTAAGGAGACAGAAAACCAAGTCTGGTGGATGAATTATGACCGTATGTTCTGAGCGTGATTAACGGCTACCAGCTGATCTTCTGATCTGTGTGTGTGCTGTAGAGGATCCGTTCCCTTTCTTCCTATGTGTGAGTTTGGGATGTTCATACGGTTGTCTGACAGACTTCTTCAACCTTTTTTTGCTTTTTTCCCTTCTGAGTTTGAGATGGTATATGCTGACCGACAGACTTCTCAACCCATCATACGGAGTAGCATTTTTGTTCTATGTATACTATGCATTAACTTTGGGATGTTAGACATAATCATGAATTCATTTTAATGTTGCAGAAAACCTAATTTTTTAGTCTGTGCTAATTTGCTGCAGAGTCGTGAACTCGGCAGCAAGTCAGATCTTGTCCCACATCATTTTAATAACAAGAGGTTTACAAATTAACAATGAGTATAAAAAAGAGATGCGTATGACATAACAAATTACTTACCTGGACGGGGTCAATGAGCGATCATTAAGGCTCATGGCTTAAGTAGGTGACCTCCATTGCACTTTAGGAGGGGTGCCTGCCTAACATCTTCCCAAGAGGAAGAGTGTACGTCATAATTTGTGATAGTGGGGGCCTGCGTTCGCGCGGCCCCTCTTCAATTCTTTCTAAAGATTTTACCACCTGCCAAAAAGAAGAAGTAGCTTGGTTAATCAACTAAATCTTTCTCATAAGTCCTACTCGGCTAAAGGGGAAGAAATGAAAGTTCCTGAACACATTATTAGTACAGATTACATCCCTGAAAGAGAACTTGTGCTGAGTAGGAATAATGTATTTGTGAGAGAGAACTTGTGCTGAGTAGGACTAAATACTTATTGCAGCACTAAAATTCTACTCTCCAGGAACCTATTACATTCCTTAACATATCATAGGGCCAAGGCCAAACATTTCTCATTTCCTATGCAGTCTTTTAGGTCCACTATAAGCTGAGTAGCTTCCACAGGTGTAGAACATATTAGGTGCACCTGGGTGCACGGTGCACCCTCTTATATATCCCCTTACATGTAAGGAGAAAATATGCGAGGGACCACCCATGAGCATAAAAATACCCTTGGGTGCACGGTGCACCCGGGTGTACCTAATAATTTTCAGCATAGGTGTGCCTATTCCTAAAAGAACCTCATTAAATACTTCGCCAAGTCTCTATTTCTTCCATAGTTCCATGACAACATTTGAAGTTGAGCAGAAAGGTTTACTTTGTGTCCTGCCTACCTTAACATCAGATTTGGCATATTAAGTATGAATGATTCACCATTTGATGTGTTGGACCTGTTGTAACAAAAATGATAATGTCAGAAGTTTCTGGGTAGGATCCCAGAACAATTTCAGTTCAACATGAACCATAAGTACATAATATTGAAATGCTTCTCTTAGCATATTAGTACTTGGAAAGTTGGAACCAATCAAAATGGAAAGAAGATTGAATTTCCGTTCTCTCTGCCATGTGACAAAATCTTTGTCAAGAAGATTTCAATAGCATATGTTCCCAACTTAACCTAAATTTCTTACCATTAAAAAACCAACAAGTTTCTATTAAGAAATGTCACATAACATATGTAAAACACAAGGAGTTGACAAGAAGTTTGGTTTGCTAACTATTTTGTGCATCAAACAAGGAGAATGTTACCCCAAAGGCATTCGACCGAGTACCAAGAAGACCACTCTCTTCAAGGAACTAAGGGAAGGATAGCACAGGGTATGACTTGAGAACTGACGACTAAGGGAAGGGTATCACGGGGTATGTCTCTCACATATAGTGTAATCGGAGATCAATTGTTAAACTTTGTCATCTTTAAACCTTCAGATTCTGGTATCATTGTTTTCAACAGAGGCTGAGGCATTCATGTAGGTTTTACTTTTCGCCGCATTAAATGACATACATTTGAATGGGTAGAATGGGTTCTTCAAGGAGATTCAAATACATTTAAATGGCGTCCTTTAAGGAGACTGTAACAACCCAAGTGCAAGTTCTTTATTTAAGTAGCAACTGCTATTTACAGTTCAAACTAGTTATTGAGCTATAGAGGACATGATAGTGAATCATATAACCCCTAATAAATTCATCAATTTTGTATCCCTCACTCTAAACAATCGTGTGTATTTTACAACTTAGTCTTATTAGCATGTATAAGAGATAGCGACGCTTGAAGACCCCAGCAGCAAGCTACTGTGGTGAGACTTCCCCCTTAAATAAATTTAATATCGTTGTGGGCCATTCGCCCACGTATCAGATATTAAACTGATAAGAACAGATACTACACTTGATCTTAGCCAAAAGGCCGAGAAAGGTATGATTTGTTCACTCTCAATTCTTACCTTTTATGTGCTATAGTTACAGCAGTCTTCTCGTACATTATCATTGTGGTGCAACTCCTTATTTTGGGGTTTCGTCCACAACAAACTTCAGGAACTCATTATTATTCTGACTTTTGCATTACATGGATAGAATATTGTATAAGAGAGCCAGAGGTCATGGAATCTTGTGGATTTGGAGAACAAATGGAGCAAGGTTTATCGTACATACATATTTTTAAGGGTAAAGGCTATACAGTGTGGAACCATCTTGAACAAATTGAGAAAGGTTTGTCACAAGTAAATAATACTTAAAAGTAAGGGTGCTTACATTGAACCTCCAAGGATTTTGTGCGATAAGGGTTGCAGTTGGACAGTTGTTGCTTCTCCCTGTAAAAGAGCAAGCGAAAGTAAAAAAGTTCACGAGCCCAAAATGTTGATACAACATTCTTCAATCTTTCAAATACCATGTAAATTCAGTTGTTTTACTCCTAACATCTGTGACAAAATATGTAAGAGACAACAGGCTAGAGGCTTTGAAATCTGAAACCAATTCCATAAACAACATAGTTGAGTTAGTGGTTTCAAAAATCATTAATTCATTACATAGAACAAGTAGGCATTAAACTGGATGCAAAGGTACTTTAATAAAATACTTGAGAACAAATTTCTAAAAATAAAACGAAGAAAGTAAAACTACAGCACCAATACCATAATGGAGTTTTCAGCTTAGGATAGTATTTTTGATGTAATTGGGGTGATTTTATGCAGATTGATCACTCCATCTGGGAGAATTTCGGAGCTGGAGGCAAAAAATGTATAGTATCAAGGGTTTATCCCAACATAGCAATCATGGACAAGGCCCATTTACATGTGTTTAACAACGGTTCGGAAGCGGTGATCGTGGAACATCTGAATGCTTGGAGCATGAAAAGGCCGCGTATGAACAATTAGGTCCTTTTAATTTCTTCCCCATAAAAAGGTTGGGGCCTGAAAAGTACAAATTGGTGTTATTTTTATGCAAATTAGATTAGAGGCTTGGATCATGATTCATGGTGTGTTAGTGTTAGGTTGAGTGGGTTATATTTGTCATTAATTAGTTCTTGATTAGGATAGGAGTGTAATATTTCTCTCTTGATCGATAATACTTATGACAATGTGTGAAGTAGAATTTGGTTTTTCAATTATTGTTGAATAAAACTATTTCTATACTTGAATTTTTTGTTGATATGGTGAATGGACCATACAGGTTGTGCTACATGTATTGTCGAGTCCACTCATCGACACCTCTACGCGTTGTTCATAGTTTTCCTCGTGGGTATCGGTTTTCTTTAGTCCTTGATATGCTTGTACATCCACATAGTTAAAACACATTCTATATATGAAGTAGTTTTCTATGCTTATCTTTAGTTTTTCAGAGTGCAAGTTTTCTTTATTGACTAGTCTTTGAATTTGGAAAATTAAATGCAGTTAATTTAAACAAGTTGAACAAACTAATGTTGAACCTTTCAAAGTGAGATAGTACGTGGGCCAAGGTCAACTCCTATTATGTTCACTCACTTGTAATCTGTTCATGTCATGAGAATCAAAAGTCTTTTAACCAGAATTTCAATGAACCTTCAAAATTAGTTCTAAAAATAATCCTTTTCCTTGTTGATACCAAAATGAAGAAAGTAAGTTTTTTATGCAAGTCAACTTTATTCAGTTTAACTCTGTTACTTCAGGTTCATCTCCTACTTTGTTTATCAGAGAATCATTTCGGTGACTGTGTAACGAGGTTTTGCAGAAATCTAAGTATAAGATATCCTTTCCATTTACATAATGAGCAAAAATCTTATTGTGGGTATCCTGGTTTTGAGGTATACTGCAGGAATGATGGATTTGTTTTGTTCAATATATCAAGGAACACATACGTAATAAGAAACATCTCCTATGAAAGAGAGCAGTTTCAAGTTGTAAACTCTGTTTTTTCTGGTGATGTTGTTGGTGGGAATGGTTGTTTGGATTCGATGAAGAATCTGACTTTTGAGAACAATTTGATCTACTATGCATCAAATTATGATGATGTATTCGCGTTTCCGAACTGCTCAGGAACGGTTAGGGAAGAATACAGGGAGAACAGACTGGAATGCTGATGATTAACAGCAAATGAACAAACAACAATGTGAACAATAAACTGTTAATGCAAGAATTCTTTCAACCAAATATTTCTCTCATTCTCATTCATTGTTTGAGTGTGTACAATACATGTTTATATAGTGAGGCCACTTTAGGGTTTCAGCCACCAAATTCTCACACAAGAGGACAGCTAATCATTAGCTCACTTTCCTAGAAATTTCCTAAGGAAAAGACAAAACAACATTGTACTGAGAATGAAATATTTGGGATCATGTGACAAGATGTCACTGATTCTTTGCTGCTGCTGTTTGCTTGCACCTGCTGCTGTTTGCTTGCACTTTGATGGGCTGCAAGAATGGGCTATACTTTTAGGGCCTTCTTTACATCTTGCAGCCATCTTCAACACTCCCCCTCAAGCTGAGAGTGAGGAGTGATTGATCACTCCCAGCTTGGAAAGAAGATCTTGATGCTGTTTAGTGGATAAGATCTTAGTGAACACATCTGCAAGCTGATTCTGAGTAGAGACATAGGTTGGAGAGATGATTCCTTCATGCACCTTGTCCCTAATGAAATGACAGTCAATCTCCACATGTTTTGTCTTTTCATGATGGACTGGATTGGCTGCAATAGACAAAGCTGCTTGATTGTCACACAAGATTGATGTAGACTTTAGAGATTTTAGTCCCAATTCTTTAAGGAGTTGAGTTAGCCACATTACTTCACACACAGTCATAGCCATAGCTCTATACTCAGCTTCAGCAGTAGATCTTGCAACCACATATTGTTTTTTGGATTTCCAACTTATAGGAGAATCACCAAGGAGAATGCAGTAGCCAGTAGTGGATCTTCTGGTGGATGGACAACCAGCCCAGTCACTGTCACAATAAGCAGTCAACTTAGCTGTAGAGTGACTAGCAAGGAGAATGCCCTGATCAGTTGAACCAGACAAGTATCGAAGTACTCTCAGTGCTGCTTGTTGATGTACACAAGTGGGGTTGTGCATGAATTGGCTAAGAATGTGCACTGTGTATGCAATATCAGGTCTTGTGAGAGTTAGGTAGATGAGTTTGCCTACCAGTTGCTGATATACTTCAGGATTGGGGAGTGGTTCACCACTGTCAGGTGTGAGTTTGGTGTGACTATCCATGGGAAGCTTCAATGCCCTACATTGACTGAGTCCATATTCTTCTAGCAGATCACATACATATTTCTTTTGGGAGAGAAATATGCCTTGAGCAGTCCTGTCAACTTCAATTCCCAAAAAATATCTCAACTCACCCATGTCTTTCATATGGAACTGAGAGGAGAGGAATTTTTTAGCTTGATCTATGAGATCCAGATTGTTGCTAGCTATAATCAAATCATCCACATACACCAGTATACCAACAAATTCTTCAGTGCTTTCTTTGATGAACAATGAGTAGTCACTCTTGGACTGAGTGAAACCATTTGCCTTCAGAGCAGAACTTAATTTTGCAAACCATTGCCTGGGTGCTTGTTTGAGACCATAAAAGGATTTCAACAACTTGCATACCTTTGTAGAATGATGAGTGGACTGCTCCCCCTTAAACTGATCACTGAATCTGAAGCCATACCCTAGGTAACCTGGTGGAAATTTCATGTACACAGTTTCTTTCAAATCACCATGTAAGAATGCATTCTTTACATCCATTTGGTGTATGAACCAGTTACTGAGAGATGCAACAGCCAAAAGAGACCTCACAATGGAAAGTTTTGCCACTGGTGCAAATGTTTCTTCATAGTCAATTCCATATCTCTGCCTATTTCCCAACACAACTAATCTGGACTTATTTCAGTCAAGACCTCCATCAGAGTGATATTTAGTTTTGTATATCCATTTACATCCTATGGCTTGCTTCCCAGGGGGGAGATCAGTTATTTCCCATGTATTGTTGCTTTCCAAAGCATCCAACTCATCATTCATAGCATGTCTCCATTTCTCACTCTGAACAGCATGTTTAAAATGCTTAGGATCAAGCACTTTAGGTTGAATTATGTGTGTCATGAAGCAAAAAAATTGCGGGGTAGCTCTAGTTTGTACCACTGAATGCACAACAGAAGGCTCAGTTACTGTGGCATGAGATACTTGATAATCTGAGTGCCAAGCTGGTGTTTTGTGTGATCTAGTTGATCTCCTTTGTTCAGGGGAGGTCACAATGGGAGTACTGCTTGCTTGTGTGTCATCAGCAGTGTCATCACTTTGTATGGGATCATCACCTATCCACAGTGATGGTTGATTGTTTGTGTTGCTGCATGTGCTTGCATCAGCAGAGGTTGAGTGGAAAATGTGATAGGGAAATATACTCTCATAGAATCTCACATCTCTGGAGACAAAGACTGTTTGAGTGAGCAGATTATACAGCTTGTATCCCTTTTGAGTAATAGGATATCCAATAAAAATGCAAGGCACTCCTCTGGCTTCAAACTTGTCTTTGTTGTTGTTAGGATTGCTTGCAATTGCTAGACACCCAAATGCTTTAAGGTGTTTGTACTTGGGTTTTTTGTTGTACAAAACCTCATAGGGAGTCTTGTTCTGTATCACAGAAGAGGGTAGTCTGTTGGTAATGTGAACTGCAGCAAGTACACAATCACCCCAAAATTTCAAAGGTAAACCAGAGTGAAACCTTATTGCTCTAGACATCTCAAGTATGTTCCTGTGTTTTCTCTCAACTCGACCATTCTGTTGTGGTCTGTTGACACAAGATGTCTGGTGTATGACACCTAGTTAATCAAAGAATGGTCTGCACTTGCTATCATCAAATTCAAGTGCATTGTCTGACTTGATGACTTTAAGCTTCTTCTCATGTTGTGTTTCTGCCATTTTCACAAAGGTGGAGATGGCTTGATATGCATCTGATTTGGCTTTCAGCAGGTGAACCCATGTGACTCTGGTATGGTCATCAACTATAGTCATGAAGTATCTGTGATTTCCTCTTGTGTTCACCTTGTAAGCACCCCATATGTCTATGTGCACAAGATCAAATGCATCAACAGCCGTAGATTTACTCTGTGTATAGGGAAGTTTGGTGAACTTTGCCAAAGGACAGCTCAAACACACTTCACTGTTATTCCCCTTTACATCTCCAATTCCTTCAATTTTCTCAATTTTCTTCATAGGAGCATGGCCTAGTCTGTGATGCCATAATACTGGTGCACTCAAAGTGGGTACATCTTTCACCACTGTTGGTACACTTGACACACTTGTCACATTTCCAGCTAGCTTTTCATTTGATTTCATTTCTGTTGTATTCACAGTTCCACTCTTCAATTTCTGAAGAGTCTTTACCAGTGGTTCATTTATCAGATAGTATAAGCCATTCAAAGCTCTACCAATTCCTCTTACAGCTTTGCTGGTTGAATCCTCAATGACACAATAACCAGAGTAGAAATTCACTTTACAGTTTGCATCCTCAGGCAACTTATTCACAGACAACAAGTTGTGTTTAAATGCAGGAACATACAGAACCTTTTTTAGTTCTAGATCACTTTCAAGTTTAACATTTCCAAAATGAGATATACTAGAAGTTTCACCAGTAGGAAGGTTAATATATGGACTGTTCTGACTCTTAACAGGATTAATCAAGGTGTTAAAGTTTCCAGTCATGTGATTGGATGTTCCAGAATCAATTATCCAATCTAACCCTAAGGAGTCAGCAAAATAACAGGACACCATACCTGAATAGTTCATGTCCATTTCCTCATCTGTGTCTGATCCACCTTCCTTGGAGGGTACAGGTAGCATTCTAAGCAGCTGCTCTAACTGTTGAGTGTTTATCTGTGATTTGTTACCTCCACTGGAACCGGTTTCACTATTTCCATGAGCATTTCCAGCAAGTTTCATGCCATTCCCTTGCTTCCATTTGTTCCATTTTTGTTGTCCACCACCTTGCATCTTCCCTTTTCCTTTGTAAGGTGCTTTTCCAGTTTGCTTTCCTTTAGGATGCCAGCTAGGATAGCCAACTACACTCCAACACTTGTCACTCATGTGTCCAGTTTTCCCACAAGCTGTACATGTCATTTCATTTCCCTTGCTATACATGGCAAGATTTTCACCTTCTTCCTTGATGTGTCCCAAGATATCCCTCTGTGACTCTTCTTGTTGAAGACAGCTACAGGCTGTTTCTACAGAAGGCAATGGAGTCATCATGAGAAGCTGACTTCTCTGAGGTGCATATTGTTCATCTACACCATTTAGAAACTGGAAGAGTTTCTGCTCTTCTTGTTGCCTTGACAGGGCTTGTATGAATGAGTTTATCTCTGCAGTCATAGTAGTGATAGGTGGGAAATCATTGAGAGATTCCAGCTCTTCCCACAAACCACTCATGACTGTATAGTAATCGCTGATGGGTTTTCCCATCTGTTTGGTTTCATACAAGTCCCTGTTGAGCTTGTATTTTCTCGAACCATTGGTCAGAGACAACCTTTGTTCTAACTGCTTCCATATTTGTGCAGAGCTATTCAGAAACATGATGGACTTTTTTATGGACTCAGATACAGTCCCAATGATCCAAGAGATAACTGTGTTGTTGCAAGTTTCCCAATGTTCAGCCTCTGTTGGGTCTTCATCTTTCTTATAAGCACCTGTAACAAATCCAAGCTTTCGTTTTGAAGCCAAAGCAATTTCCATAGAACGCTTCCAAGATCTGTAGTTTGTAGATCCTTGGAGCTTTTCTATGTTTGCAAACTGAGTGCCATCAGAAGGGTTAAGATACAAATGACTTGTTGGATCTATTGTAACCATAGCTGAACCAGAATTTTCTACTTTAAAGAATTAAAAGATGAGATTTTTGAGGAATAAACTCACTGTATTTGAGGATTTCTGTGTTTTCCTTACCAAGATAGGTTGAAAGATTGGATTTTGGTGAACCGTGGCTCTGATACCATGATGATTAACAGCAAATGAACAAACAACAATGTGAACAATAAACTGTTAATGCAAGAATTCTTTCAACCAAATATTTCTCTCATTCTCATTCATTGTTTGAGTGTGTACAATACATGTTTATATAGTGAGGCCACTTTAGGGCTTCAGCCACCAAATTCTCACACAAGAGGACAGCTAATCATTGGCTCACTTTCCTAGAAATTTCCTAAGGAAAAGACAAAACAACATTGTACTGAGAATGAAATATTTGGGATCATGTGACAATGATGTCACTGATTCTTTGCTGCTGCTGTTTGCTTGCACCTGCTGCTGTTTGCTTGCACTTTGATGGGCTGCAAGAATGGGCTATACTTTTAGGGCCTTCTTTACATCTTGCAGCCATCTTCAACAAATGCGGAGAAATAGCCGTGTATAGGAATGACTCAAGAGTGAATTATTTGAAGGAAAAGTGTGGAGGGGTTATTACAGTGTCCTACAATGATGAAGGTTCGAGTCGTGGTGGTAGAATCATTGATAAATTGGGAAAGGGGTTGATGCTTAACTGGACAGCTTATAATTGCACAGACTGTTTAACATCTGGAGGGCAGTGTGGATTTGATGACAGATACTCTCAGTTCAATTGTTACTGTCCTGATAGAACTCATGCTCTTCATTGTGTTGTTCCATTTTCCCAAACATACAGTAAGTATCTTTTTCTCTATCAATGAGGTCTTGGCCTAGTGGTTAAGACTGAGGGTATGTGTATGACAGGTGTCGGGTTCGAATTCCCTTTACATTTGTAATTTATATTGCACCTGTGGCTCATTTGCACCCAAAAAAAAGTATCTCTCAGGTTGGGCTAGGCTTGGCTTCGAGCCCAGCCTACTTCAATCCACTCTACACCCACATGACGGGTCGGGTCGTCGTGTCTAAGCCTAATTTTACTAAATTTATGGTGCTCATGAATTTCAGTATCTGTCTTACCTAGAAATAAGCATGACAAATATTTCAGGTTAAAGTTCTAAAGTTTTTTTTCCAAATTAAAACACAAAGGAGATTGCGTCCTATCAGTTATGTGGTTACGTGTATAGTGTTTTCATGTTGCCATTAATATTGAGTAGAAACCGACTGTTTTTTGTTTCCTTGCAGAGAAGAAGTCAGGACTTATTCTAGGTAATCAACTGAGTTCATTCAAACTCCATTCTATATGTTGGTGGGAAACTAGGAATATTTACTTTACCAATATTTGTCTAGATTTTCTGATGTCAAATTGTCGGACACAGTCTATTTTTGCTTACCAGTAATTTTTACAGTTGCAACTGGTTCATCATTTGGAGCTATGGTTTTGATTGCTTTTATTATCATTATATATGCAAAACAAAGGAGAAGAAACAAAAAGTTTTCACTTCTATGGACTAAAGGAACTATGAAGAACCAAAATGTGGAAGCTTTTCTGAAAAGTTATGGATCTCTTGCACCAAAAAGATACACATATGCAGAGATAAGGAAAATGACCAACAACTTTGAAGATAAACTTGGTGAAGGAGGCTTTGGTACAGTTTACAAAGGAAAATTACCTGATAACAGCCGTTTTGTAGCTGTAAAAAAGCTGAACAAGTTGAAAGGAAACGGAGATGATTTCATCAACGAGGTAGTAAGCATGGGTAGGACTAACCATGTAAATGTTGTAACCCTCTTAGGGTTCTGTTTTGAAGGAAACAAACGAGCTCTTATCTTCGAGTTCTTCCCCAACGGATCACTTGAAAAGTTCATATTTACTGCAGAAACTGATCATTCATTGACATCAGAGACATTGTTCAGCATTGCAGTTGGAATTGCTAAGGGACTTGACTACTTGCATAGAGGTTGTAACACGCGAATTCTACACTTTGATATCAAGCCTCATAATATTCTTCTTGATGAAGAACTCCGTCCAAAGATTTCAGATTTCGGACTTGCTAGACTGTGTCCTCCAAATCGAAAGGAAAGTTTGGTATCAATGTCAGGAGCAAGGGGGACAATTGGGTACATTGCTCCAGAAGTTTTCTGCAGAAATTTTGGAGGAGTTTCTCATAAATCAGATGTTTATAGCTATGGGATGATGCTGCTGGATATGGTATGTGGCCGAAACAACATAGTTTCTGAAGCTAAGGGAAGCAGTGAAGTGTACTTTCCTGAATGGATATATAGTCAGCTCGAGGTTGAAGATGAGCTTCAAAATGACATTGAGGTTCATGGGATGATAAAGGATGATGAAGAGAAAGAGGTACGAAGAAAGATGATTTTGGTGGGATTATGGTGTATACAATCATATCCTTCGAATCGACCACCTATGAACAGAGTTTTAGAAATGTTGGAAGGTCCTCTTGAGTTACTACAAGTGCCTCCCAAGCCACACTTATCTTCTCCCCCAACTTCTGCATTCGGTTCTTCTACAAAACCTGTGTTTAGCACAGGTTAGGTTTTTCATCATTAGTCAAATCAACAAATCTAGTGGAAATAGTCCCACATTGAATGTTTAAACTGTAGTATGTATATTTATAAACCAGAGGAAATGAATAACATAGCACGACCTTGCTTGAACAGGATCTGTTCTGTAGTATTTGTACCTCTGATCTTCTGATCTCTGCGTGCTGTAGAGGATCGTTCCCTTGCTTCCTAGTTCCTACTACGAACACCTTTTTTGCTTTTTTCAGAGATACGAGAACATCGATGAAAGGTTAGGCTCCGTTTGGTTGGGTGTAAAACATTTTCAGTGTAAAATGAATTTCATGGAAAACAAGTTACAACGGAAAACACAATTTCAAAATTAGTTTTCCGTTGTTTGGTTCCATGTAAGAAAAATAAAGTAACAAAAGGAAAATGAAAGGGAAAGTAAGCAAGTAGTGAGAAGAGTATACAAGAGAGGTAAGGCAAAAGGAAGGAAAACAGTTTTCCCTTCATTTTTGAAGGGAAAATGGTTTTCCATCATTGGGAGAACAATTTTACTCCTAGGAAAAATGGTTTTACATTCCTTTGCAAACCAAACAACGTAAAATTGAAAATAGAGGAAAATCGTTTTCCCGGAAAATGTTTTACGCCATACCAAACGGAGCCTTAATGCATTACTCTTTAACCAAGACTAGAATTCAAGCACTTTCAATCCTGATATCTAGTTAAATTATATAGATCTTCAATCTTAGTCCTCTTTTGACTATGCAATACTAACCTACTTGGTAGAACATTATTAATAAGGAATCATAAGTCGGTGGCAGTCCAATCGATATTCATTATTCGATTGTTGCATCACTTCTGTTAGAGCTAGTTAAAGAGTTAATACATACACAAAGACATAATTTGCTGCAGAATCATGAACTCAACAACAAGTTGAATCTTGTCCCACATCATTTAACTAACAAGAAGCGTACATAAACAATGAGTATAAAATGGATGCGTATGACTTAACAATTTAGTTACCTGGACGGGGTCAATAAGCGATCATTAAGGCTCATGGCCTAAGCAATTGACCTCCATTGCACTTAGGAGGGGTGCCTGCCTAACATCTTCTCAAGTGGAAGAGTGTACGTCATAATTTGTGATAGTGGGGTCCTGCGTTCGCGCGGCCCCTGTTTAGTTCTTACTAAAGACTTTACCACATTGTTTTACCTGCCAAAAAGAAGAAGTAACGTGGTTATTTGACTGACATTGGCATATTGATCTGTTTGACATTGGAGGAAGTACACTAAATCTGTTCTTCAAAGTGCATCTATACAATATACCTGAAATGAAAATCTTTCTCATAAGTACCACTGGGCTAAAGGGGGGGACGAGAGCAAAGTTCCTAAAACACATTATTAGTAAGATTTGGTTCAGAGTCATTTACACCTATTCTCCCTTTATTATGGAGCCTTTGAATGATAGATACAGCCTGAAAGAGAACTTGAGATGAGTAGGAATAATTTCACGTACAGACAGAGTAGTAATTAGCACAGAGTGGCAGTTTTTGAACGAAGGCATCTTTAAGCTTTCCTTAGAAAACAAATTATCCCACAGTTCCTTGTTGGTCGGAGAGAATTTGCTAATAAACTGGGACCATTCCTCGATTTGTGTGTCATCCCTGCGCATGCTAAACTTCACTCTACCGTTCCAATTTTATCAGGTGTCTCAGAAGAGGAAAAAAAAAAACAATGTTAAAAGCCAATGTATCGGACTTCAGCATTTTATGGTAACATAGAAAGAAAACCCGTCATAGAATACTCTGGGAATTTTTTGGACTAATACTCCCTGCGTATTTATTTAAGAGATACACTTGCCTTTTCCGGCCGTATTTATTTAAGAGATACACTTGCCATATTTAGTAACTTATCAACCCCACTATCTAATTAAATAATATATCTAATTTACCCTATGACCCACCATCCTATTATACAAATAATTTTTGAAACCCACCCCACCTCCCACCCCCCAAAATGACATGGTCCCCACTTATTTATTTATTAAAATATCTACCCAACCCCACTTGCTTTATTATTTTATTTTATTCAATTCTTCTTCTTAATACCCGTGCTCGGCCAAGTGTATCTCTTAAATAAATACGGGGGGAGTAATAACAAGCATGAGTTAATTATAAAGTCTACCAGCAACTGAAACTACTTATTGCAACTATAGATGACTAAGCCTCATGGGCTGTTGTGGCTTAGAAGGAAGTTCCTCAAGAGAGCTTACAAAAATCCAAATATAAGCATTTTTATTGAAAATATTTAGATTTCGAAGCAACATGTAGTGATCACTGTCGTTAACAACCTCTAATATCCACACATACTAAAATATGGTTATTAATATCATCAATTCATCCTACAACGACATAGGTCCCATACCATGACACCGACGGCCCGTTTGATAACCGCTCATAAATGGTGTCAATGGGAATGAATTTATATGTAAATTTGTAAAGAAAATCAATATCCATTCCCATGGTAATGATAGTTCACTCAAAATTATCCTTTTCTATAATATTCCATTACCATCCATTACCATTTGGAGAATGGTATTAGGTAGGAATGCAAATTTATGAAGAAAAACACCAAGTTTGAGACATAATTTAATTACCATGGATATCATGATGTTATTTTCTTGCCAAATAACACTAAGATTTATTTCCATTCCCACCATTTATTACCGGCTACCAAACGGGCCGTGAGAGTCTTGCATGTTACTGTAATGAATACCTCCCCCTAAAAAAGTCAGCCAAAAATAAAATACGTAATTTAGACTGAAAGGTTGTTAATTTTAGCTGAAAAGTTGTTAATTTTAGCTGAAAAGTTGTTAATTTTAGCTGAAAAGTTGTAAAAAAAGCAAACCTTTCAAGTTCAGTTCTCTCATCTTCTCTGTATCGTTCCAATTTTATCAGATGTTGTCTCTTATACGAAGCAAGAGTATAATAAAGAAAGTGGTGTTCGGATACATATCCATTGTGGGACTAAGTACTCAACTTATTGCAGCACTAAAATTCTACTCTCCATGAACCTATTACATTCCTTAACATATCATAGGTCCAAGGCCAAACACATCTCATTTCCTACGTAGTCTTTTAGGTCCACTATAAGATGAGAATCTTCCAAAGGTGTGCCTATTCCTAAAAGAACCTCACTAAATACTTCGCCAAGTCTCTATTTCTTCCATGACAACATTAGAAGTTGAGCAAAAAGGTTTACCTCGTCTCCTGCCTTTCTTAACATCTTTCGCTTTATAAGTACGAATGATTCACCATTTGACGTGCTGGACCTGTTGTAACAAACATGATATAATATGTCAGATTTTTCTGGGTAGGATCCCATGCCAATTTCAGTTCAACATGAACCATAAGTACATAATATTGAAATGCTTCTCTTAGCATATTAATACTTGGAAGTTAGAACCAATCAAAATGGAAAAAAAATTGAATTTTCCTTCTCTCTGCCAAGTGACAAAACCTTTGTCAATAGCAACAAACAGGAAGATTCAATAGCATATGTTTCCAATTTAACCTAATTTTTTAGCTTAAAAAAACCAACAAGTTTTCTATTAAGAAATGTAACCTAACATATGTAAAACACAAAGGAGTTGACAGGAACATTGGTTTGCTAACTATTTTGTACATCAGACAAGGACAATGTTACCCCAAAGGCATGCGGCCAAGTACCAAGAAGACCACTCTCTGCAAGGAACCGACTAAGGGAAGGGTAACACGGGGTATGACTGGGGTATGACTTGAGAACTGACGACTAAGGGAAGGGTATCACAGGGTTGACTTGTAAACTGACTACTAAGGGAAGGGTATCACGGGGTATGACTTAAGAACTGACGACAAAGGGAAGGGTATCACGGGGTATGTCTCTCACATATAGTGTAATCGGATATCAATTGTTAAAACTTTGTCATCTTAAACCTTCAGATTCTGGTATCATTGTTTTGAAAAGAGGCTGAGTCATTCAAGTAGGTTTTACTCTTCGCCGCATTAATTGACATACATTTGAATTTCAAACAATCCAAGTGCAATACATTTGAATGGGGTCCTTTGAGGAGACTGTAACAACCCAAGTGCAAGTTCTTTATTTATATCCCCAACTGCTAATTACAGCTCGAAAGCTATAGAGGATACATGATGTAAATCATGTAACCCTATTAAATTCATCATTTAACTTCTTCTACTGAAATTTATATCCCTCACTCAAGAAAGTCTGATTTGTGATTTAGTGGGGTGCGCTAGGCTGTGCAATAGTGCAACGCATAGGCGACGCTTGAAGACCCCAGCAGCAAGCTACTGTGATGGGACTTCCCCCTTAAAAAATAAATTTAATATCATTGTGGGCCATTGGCCCACGTATCAGATATTAAACTGATAAGAACAGATACTACACTTGATCTTAGCCAAAAGGCCGAGAAAGGTATGACTTGTTCACTCTCAATTCTTACCTTTTATGTGCTGTAAACTACAGCAGTCTTCTCGTACATTATTAATGTGGTTCAACTCCTTACTTTGGGGTTTCGTCCACAACAAACTTCAGGAACTCATTATTATTCTGATGTCTGCATTACATGGATAAAATATTGTATAACATTGCCAGAGGTCATGGAATCTTGTGGATTTGGAGAACAAATGAAGCAAGGTTTATCGTACATACATAGTTTTTAAGGGTAAAGGCTATACATTGTGGAACCATCATGAACAAATGGAGAAAGGTTCGTCACACGTAAATAACACTTAAAGGTAAGGGTGCTTATATTGGAACCTCCACATATTGTCTTGATAAGGGTTGCAGTTGGACAGTTGATGCTTCTCCCTGTAAAAGAGCAAGCAAAAGTATAAAAGTTCACGATCCCAAAATGTTGATACAACATTATTTAACATCTCTGACAAAATATGTAAGAGACAACAGGCTAGGGGCATTGAAATCTGAAACCAATTCCATAAACAACATAGTTGAGTTAGAGGTTTCAAAAATCATTAATTCATTACATAGAACAAGTAGGCATTCAACTGGATGCAAAGGTACTTCAATAAAATATTTGAGAACAAATTTCTAAAAATAAAACGAAGAAAGTAAAACTACAGCACCACTACCATAATGGAGTCTTCAGCTTAGGTACGTATGCCATTATTCTATAGTTAACAAGATTATCGGTATAATATGTATAGCGACGGCAATGACCCACAATATTAGAAGGGAACACTAGTTTATCCATTATAGTCAAAGTACTAGGAAAACTGAACTCTAGCTTTGTGAAGTAAACAAGACAAGCAGAATTTGGGAGCAATATCGCCACTAAAAAAGACATCATTTTACATGCGCGGAACTAGGAAAAATGATTTCTATCTTTTTTTATGTGGTTTAATTATTTATTTGAAGCTTCTTAAATTATGAGATATCCATATATGAAAACCATCTTCCACAGACAGTTCCATTGACTGAAAAAGGGTAACCAGATCCTCACTAAAGGAATTAAAATTAATACTTCAAAAATTTGTGACCAATTATCTAGAAGGGTGCTCCATATATTAAACTGAGAAGAACAGATGCATACTTATCTTAGGTATTTGGCCAAAAGGACGAGAAAGATATGGTTTTCTTCAACTCCAGTACCTCTTTTTGTTTTCTTGTAGCTTTGACCTCATCCTTCAGCCATTCAGGATGAACTACCCAGGAAATCTTCAAATTGCTGCCTGACGAGAATAACAACCTATAATCAGATAAGTAGACATAATCAGAAGTAATACTGCTGCAAGTCTAACGGAAGTTTGCAGTCAATTAAATACGGGGGAACTCAGAAGAGGTTTCAAGACTTACTACGTTTTATGCCTAAAACATTGGAGCAATTTGCTTTCAAGTTTAAGAAGTTGATAATTAGTTAGCGTTGAGAGTAAGGAAAAAAAAAGGGGGAAGAATTGTCTATAAATATAATTGAGAGTTTGATTAAACTTCCTTTTGCATTTTGGGAGGGATGAAGCCTCTCTAACACTTGTACTGATCTTCATCGTTGTTTATTCTCCAGTTACCAAACATATTTGATCTTCTTCTTCCCCGCATCTTCATATCAATGTGTAAGTTCATAGCAATGTATCCCATCAATGTACTTCAAAACAAAATTTGGGCTAACGTACTCCATTCATTATCTCAAAGTGCTCATGCAAAGGAAATATACCAAACACTTAGTATACAAACAAACAGTTTTCTTCTTATCACTCGCGATCATAGCACGGTATGTAACTATGTAGGGAGAAAGTATGAACATCTCTATCTGGTCTCTAAGTTTGCAGTTTATCACTGTTCCTAAAAAATGTTATCCATACAAAAGTTTCCACTTCAATTAAATCCATTGAATTATAGAAATACTGTTAATGGTATGTCTCTCACATATAGTGTAATAGGAGATCAATTGTTAAACTTTGTCATCTTAAACCTCTTGGTGTCATTACTTTCAACAGAGACTAAAGCATTCAAGTAGGTTTACTCTTTGCAGCATTAAATGGCATAAGGTATGCTTCGTTGATCTTACGTACCTCAATTTTTTAAGGCCATTCAAACAATCTCAACTTTTTCTGGTCATTCAAACAACCTCAACTTTTTCTGGTCATTCAAACAACCTCAATTTTGGTCAGTCAAACAACCTTAATTGTACCTTCTCAATGTGAGAAACTCAATTATTTGACCCATGGGATGATCGCTTCAAACAGGATTTCCAAAGAAATAAAGCCTGCAATCATACATGAGCATCAAGTCAGATATGAGCAAAACCGAAGTAATGAGCAGGGGAGAGAATATTTCAATGTCATCAAATCATCAACCACTACGACACTAAAACAAGCAAGAAACAATTGTCAGATGCATTTCACACAACTGCAATTTTATCAGATACATTTTACACAATAGTCAAAGCCTTTGAACACATAACTTCAACACAGTAAGGTTCCTTTCTACCGGCCAAGTAAAAGATAAATAATCAAGCACTATGTAATTACAACCGAGATAGACAAGCACAGCATTATTTCATTTAATTAAGAGAGTAACTGTTATAATGGTTGGAATAGTGAAGCAGTAAGCGATAAAAATGTAACACAGATTTACGTGGTTGACTAACAACGCGTTAGCTATATCCACAATTAGAGGGGAGAACAGTCTGTAATGACTTGGCAGAGGACTAGGCAGAGCAACCATACCAACTACCTACACCAGAAGAGGAAAGAGGCAATTAAAGCACTAGCAGACAAGAACTGCGGCAGCAGCAGCAACAAAGAGCACCTACAGCAACAACATTAGTGGGTGGAATGTAGTACAATTGTAGTAGCTATTTAAAGGGTAGAGAGCACTAGTAGTAGGCATTTTGATTTGTGTTAAGGCATTAGAGAGTTGTGACCTAAGGTCACTGTTCCTGTAAGACAGTTTTCAGCAATATCAAGCAATCATCCTTTCCCCATTTATTCCAGTGATCTTCCTAGTGTTTGTGAGTTCATTACACGGTCTTAGCCCCAAAACTCATCCAACTTATTATAACTACGGCCGGATGAGCCCTATAGCTTCTAAATCACAAGCCTACAACGCATAGGTCATGTGTCATTAAAATCAAATATATTCTTTTTTCAAATTATAAACAAAAGGAAATAATGCTTGCAAGCCTAGAGAAAATGACAATGAAAGATAGATAAGAGAAAATCATCATCAAACAACCTAAGATATTATGCAGTTGCCCCAACCACAGCTACAGAATGATACTCGTTCCTTTAGCAAAAGCCTTAACGCAAGTACTATACGTCTCCACCACAGATGTCAAAACCTTCAAAAATTCAGTTTCACGTGTCATTAAAACCAAATATATTCTTTTTTCAAATTATAAACAAAAGGAAATAATGCTTGCAAGCCTAGAGAAAATGACAATGAAAGATAGATAAGAGAAAATCATCATCAAACAACCTAAGATATTATGCAGTTGCCCCAACCACAGCTACAGAATGATACTCGTTCCTTCAGCAAAAGCCTTAACGCAAGTACTATACGTCTCCACAACAGATGTCAAAACCTTCAAAAATTCAGTTTATAGCATCCAAGTCTCAAATGATTGAACAATTAAACTACACTTGTCCTAAGATATGACACTCTGCAACTAAAAATGTATGTTCTTTTCTTTACAAACACAAATCCTCATGCAAATAACTTCTACTCTCATAAAGGCCACCAAATTGGAAGGCAAGAGCCGATATCACTATCACTGAAAATAAACGGAGACACGCTCTCTTCAAAAACAAAAGCATAACATCTACAACTATTGTACTAGAATAAATGCTATAATTAGCTCAAATATGGTAACTTTATACTAATGAACAACTCAACAATGCCATCAAATACAATCACAAATGAATTCAATATCTGTAGCCAAACTAAAGCATATTTTTGATAGGTTTAAAAGCACATATTCTACTACCCCAACGAAGCAAAGAAGTTTTCATGTTTCTATGGTTCCTGTATTCTGAACCTAACCAAGTGTGATGGATGCAAGGGATCAAAATATGATAGTAAGGAGTCAAAGGAAATAATAGTAAGAAACACACAAATTTTAACTTGAAAACCGGTATAAATCCCTCACCAGAACCATGCACAGAATATTACTCGACTAAAAGAAATGCATCACACAAGTTGGACACTCACGCATGCAATTGGGTATCTCGCACAATTGGTTGTGCACAGACACACACCTTAAAATGAGCTTATAAACTCCTATATATAGAACCCCATAGCGCCTCTAAACATATTAGTATGATAAACCTAAACAACTAACCTTCGTGGAACAACCATCCACAAGATGTTTTTCTATTTTTTTTTTAATCTTACATACATTTATAAAATAGGTGTGAGTTTATATGTTCTTACTTTATTTGGCTCCATTTAGTTGTTCTTGCCTTAGTATTATGTCTTTGGCATGAAACACTAGTTGACTATAATTATGTTCTTACTTCATTTCGGTCCAATAAGTGATGTTGTAAACAGTGATAACACATCCACTATATTTGGGTATAAATTTTACCAATACTGTGAATTATTCAGTTCTTGAAAATATTGTAATTGGAGATCAATTGTTGGATGATGGAATTAAAAAGTACAGCTTCCAACTTTAGTTGTTTCAAGTTTTCAACAAAGATGGGACAAACTCTTCCATTGAAGTAGATTGATTCCATTCTTGCTATCCATTGGCGAAGATTAATCTTTTTATCTACCATTAAAGTAATTTAAGTTCCTATTCAGCAGAAAATCAATCTCAAATGTACAACCAAAAAGTTCAACTGCATAATTAGTAGAATCAAACAAAGGATATTTTCTGTTAGTAGAATCAACCACATTAAGATAGCAAGCAAAACATTTCTTAGTTTGTGTAAATATTTTTCCCTAGAGCTAAATTCACTACTCCGTATAAGATGCAAGGGAAAAGCACAACAGTCCCACATCAATCAGGAAATAAGATCCAAATAACAACTGCAATATAAATAACTGAGACAACTACTTGATCTACTCACGCAGCCACGCAGTGAGCACAAAGCGAACTATTCTTTCGCCTTTTACTAAAGAATACCGTGTGTTCGCTGCATTCAGTGGCATACGTTTATTTTTGGAGGGAGTTCTTTCATAGAAGCTTCCAACAACTCTAGTGCAAATTTCTCCTTAGTTGTCTAACTGTGTGGTAAAATGGTAATCAAATGGAAGTGCATGCCCATGCCCATGTCTATTTTGAGTATACAAACCATGTGTAGCATTTGACAAAATAAAAAGAAAATTAACTCATGCTTGGTATTATTACACCTCCAACAAACCACATTCATTCAAACAAAATAAAAAGAATATCCATCATAGAATAATACTTGGGGTTTACGATCTAACAAGCATGAGTTAATTTTCGCTAGATCTCTTGGTAGCATAATTATAAAAAGTATTTACATTTCAAATGGATTAACAACTCTATAACCACCTTTATTTGTGAGTTAACATCACAATTGGGGTCCAAGTTTTACAAAGAATCACCGATCATTACCGTAAAGTTTGTATGTCACCGTTTGGGACCTCATCTCCCTTTTCCGATCAAAGTTAACTACTATGGTTAAACAAAAGACATGAACTTGAGTAAAGAAGTACGAAAATAATATTTTTTTATAGAAGTATTACCAAAGTACAAAATAAAATTATTATTCATCACTAATACCATTTTCTTTCTCCTCCAATTTCCTAATCTTCCATGCACCACGGTAATTTCCCTTTCCTCCACCTATACAGTTTCTCCATTATAGTTCACAATCAAAGATACTCCGTATATAATTAGATCTATCTTCTTTTTGTTTTAGAGTAGATAATTTGAAAACGTTTTGAGTTTCTGATCTTGAATTAAGAGGCTTAAATTTGTGATAGTTGGAGGAAAATTTGGAAGAGGAAGATGAATGATGATGTCAGAGAACAAATCCGTAGATTTCAAGAATATAGTTCATTATAGTTCATGCAGGGTCTATTCTCCATTAAAGTTCATGCAGGATCTAATTGCTGAAGAACATTGATATTAAGGATTTTTGTGATTTATTGTTCTAATTTGGGCGTCAATTGACTTGGGGGTAAATCATAAACCTTTTTTATTTAACATGAGATAAGGGGGATAGAAGGGATGAAAGAGAATTTACATTATGATTTTCTTGATTCGGTGTTGAATTGGCTTGTGGAGTAAATAATTCGAATTGTATGTTGAATATTCTATCCTAAATGGAGGGGTTGGTAATTGTGATGCTTGGGGAAGATGGAGACTGTAGAATGAAGAAAGGAGGTTGAAGTTAAAAGAAAACAAGAATTAAACATTTTCAGCAAACAATAACTACATTTTAGGTTTTCTTTAAGATTTTGGTAAAAATAGTAATTTATAAGCACCTCAGTTTTAGCTCCGATGAGTTAAATATGGGTTAAATGGTCGGATTCTTAACCTTAGGTCCTAATTGGTGACAAAATAAAAGTGAGGTCCTGAATGGTGATTTTTGGCAAAACTGAGACGCCAATTACGGGGTTAACTCCTTCATTTGTTATAGTTACAGCTTGAAATGCAATTGATCTTACTAGTAAACCATCAAAGTGAAGGAAAGTTTAGTAAAAGAATTTACCTCTGTTAAGAAATGCTTGAAGGTTTGCCTGACCAAATTTGCGGGGCGAAAGACCAATGTTTTCAATTCTGATAAAAAACCATGTCATGGAAATAGTAATGGACTCAGCTTTAGGCATCTCCTATATAATCAACCAGATAAACTAAATAATGTGTACATAAACCAATCATCATTACACAAAAAACAAACACCAAATATATAGTCAAGTGCAAGTAATGATCTGATGACACTAGCAAAAGAAAACATCAGTTTATGAAGTAAACACAGCACGCAGAATTTGGGAGAAAATTTCCCATCTTCAGAACCCAGATGAGAGCCAAGATACCAATTAGTTTTGTGGTGTACTAACTCATAATTCAAACCAATTACAATTTTATCTTTATGTGAATTTAGAATGAACAAAAGCATAAACCTTACTGGGAATTAGTGGAGTGCACCACTCCTGTGCAGTAGTGCACGCATAGGATACGCTTGCTATCTCATTCTCCTATAGTCAACCAGATGAACTAAATAACGTGTATACAAACCAATCACCATTACAAAAAACACACAACAAATATACAGTCAAGGTACACAAGACATGCAGAATTTGGGAGAGAAATTCCATTTTCAGAACATGAATATAGCATATGTAGGAGTCAAGATCCAATTTATAGTTTTATCTATAGTATTATCTTTATGTGGGATTTAGAATAGCAGAAGCATAATCCTTAATTTTAAACTAGGAATTAGTGGGGTGCGCCAGGCCTGTGCAATGGTGCAACGCATAGGCGACGCTTGAAGACCCCAGCAGCAAGCTACTGTGTTGGGACTTCCCCCTTAAAAAATAAATTTAATATCGTTGTGGGCCATTGGCCCACGTATCAGATATTAAACTGATAAGAACAGATACTACACTTGATCTTAGCCAAAAGGCCGAGAAAGGTATGATTTGTTTAGCCTCAATTCTTGCCTTTTATTTCATCCAGTTACAGTAACCTGGTTGTTTATTGTCGATATGGTACAGCACACTTTAATTGGAGGGTTTGTTCACAGCAAATTGGAGGAACTCGGTATATTCTGATGTCTGTGGTACACTAATAAAATATTCTATAAACAACAAAACCAGAGGTCATGGAAACTTGTGGTTTTGGAGAAGAAATAGAGCAAGGTTTATCTCACAAGGGTAAGGCTATACACATAGCCTCATTCAGTCAAAATCATCGGGAATTTCTGGTGTTTATAGGAATAGTCACGGTGTTTGGATGAAGGTCTTACCTTCAGTTTCTACTGCTCGAGTGCATTGGAAGCTTTTTGATGGCATTAAATGGGCAGAGGACCAAAACTGGAGGGAGGGGTTATAACTACAGATTGTAAATGTGCCATGGACCTAATTTAAAATCAGGATGAGATTCATACTAGAGTATCTAATCTAATATCTAAATTGAATGCAGGGACCATCTTCAAGTCACCTTCGAGGGAAGGGCAGCTAGAGCTGCAGACCTTTTGGCGAAGGAAGCAAATATTTGTAAATTCATCAGGAATTGTATGACTTCCCCTCCCCTGGTCTGTATTGATGAACTACTTTTGACTTGCAAAACTGTAGTCTCTCTCTAAATGATCCATCCTGAGTGTGTATGTCCATGGACCAGACAATTTAAATTAATCTAAGCGTGCACCACAAAAAAAGTAAGGAAAATCGTACACAATCTGGAACTTCCTAAACTTCCATCTTGAGCGAATGGAGAAAGGTTTATCACACAAATCCCTACCCTTTAAAAAGCCAAAAGTTGGCCCTTAATATTTTTGTTACTGCCCACAATAGCCTTAGAATCCTTCATCAAAATAATACAATTTTCTTAAGAATAGTGTATAGACGAATTTACCCTTACCGTTTAACCCTCCTCTTTGGGCTCATATTAGAATCACAAATTCTTATTTACATGAGGTGTACGATAAATATTGTACACCGAAGTTAAAGTTGACGTAAAATGTTTAAAAGTCACCATTATATATGTAAAAGTTATCTACTTTTTAATAATAAAAAATTTCATTTTAATCAAAAATATTTATTTAAAATCACTAATAATGTATAAAATTAATCATTTAACACGTTAAGATGTTTATCTATTAACCTTTTTTTAAATAGTATAAAAGTTAGAGAAAACTGAGTAAAAGTTAGAGAAAACTGGATTAAAGTTATGTTGGTGCACAATAAATTTATTGTACAACTTGTGCACGCAAGACTTTTTGTATTAGAATTCGTTAAGTGTTTTTCACTTTTTTTACATAGACCAAAATTTACACTGCCTCCCTCTTCTCTCATAACGAAACCTTCTCCTTCTTCATTCAGTCATTCTTCATCTCCATTTTCTCTCTTCTCTCCGCTTCTTCTCTAATCTGTTTCCAACAAAAGGCCTTATCTTCTTCTATAAATACTCAGCTTCCTTCCACCTAACATTTCCCAGTTTTCACAAATTTCACACTACATTCTAGAGAGAGAAAGAAGGAGGGAGAGAGGATTTTTTCTGGGTTTTTTGTGTGCAGATTCTTCGACTGTGTTTTTTCTAGGTCAACCACTCTTCAGAATCAGGTAAATTTTTATTTTTTAAAACTTTTGTTGGATTTTTTTTAGTAATTCACCTTCAATAGTGAAATGGGGTTTCGTGGGATTTTTGTTTATGAATGTCCCATTTGATTCAATTTTTGGAAATAACTTTTAATAACTTAATAGAATGAAAATTGATCATGCCATTTTTTTAAAAATTTTGTTGATATCATTCTGATTTTTTGTTATAATTTAATGAATTTTAGCTGTCCAGAAAATTACTGATTGGTTCTTGCTTTTCATTTATTCTTGTTCTTTTATAAAGGTGTAAACCCATAGGAATTAGATCCTGACATCCTGTATTCTCAATCTCATAAGATAATTTTTGCTGATCTTTTCTAATTTTCTTATGTGGCTCTCAACTGACAAAAATTAGATGCAAATTCTGGAAACAAGATTCATGCTTTAGAAGTAGTTTACATGTCAACCTAATCACAATAAATTGATTTCTACTATAGCTGATATG
This sequence comes from Spinacia oleracea, assembly GCF_020520425.1. Taxonomy (NCBI): domain Eukaryota; kingdom Viridiplantae; phylum Streptophyta; class Magnoliopsida; order Caryophyllales; family Amaranthaceae; genus Spinacia; species Spinacia oleracea. The sequence goes on from NC_079488.1 coordinate 18,657,701, forward strand.
GAGGAATTTTGATATATTTTGCTAATATTAATTGTTAATTTTGTCATGTTATTAGGTGTTATATACATTGTCATTTTGATTAGTTGGAAATGGTATTGATTCTTTTTTTTCCCCCTGTTCTTTGAAGTAAAAGAAGACTAAGACAAACCATTGAAAATGGAGGATTTCAAGTTCAAGGGTATCCGCAACAAGAAAAAAGAAATATGTCAACTGAAAATAAAAGGAATGGCATGCACCAGCTGCCCAGACAGAGTCTGTACGTTGAACAAGCCATTTTAGTAGTTGATGGAGTGCTAGAAAGTGTTGTGGTTGGCCTTTCTCTACAGGAAGCTAAAGTTCACTTTCACCTAAATGTCACAAACCCCAGCCAAATCATATAAGAAGTAGAAGATGTTTTTGAAACTGATATTATTATCCCACATTATGATGTGAACCTAAAGCTTGATACAGTCCCATGAGGATGCTAGGGCTACCATACTTGCTCTTTATTTAGCAGTTGGTATTAATCTTGTTGACAGTGACATGGAAGGAAAAGGGATCATTGTAAGCTACGATACTGATGTTGCTGGTCCTAGGTTAAATTATAAAACTTTACAAAGAAATTGTTTGAATATCAATATCTGTATATATTGTTTGAAACATAGTATAATTAACAGAGGGATTATACTTATTAACTCAGAACTGAGGTTATTTATGCCCATTGGTCTACATGTCAATTCCTTACAAAGAAACTTGTAGATAATTATCCGAACATTCCAACCGCTTTCTACCTTGCCACTATTGGACTTGCAAAAGAAAAAAGAAGTTGATGATTCAAGAATATCAAATTCCGTGATTAACATGGAATACGTGGCTCCATAAATCATACAAGCCAAAGGTCATAACAAGAATGTTGATTGGTGGAGTATTATTATATGAAATTTCAAGTGGAAAGGTAAAGTATATAACTTTCAAGACTTTCAATCATTGACACTTCAGATCGATGCATGAAAATTTAATCAATACTACATATACACTTATATTCCAATGAATGTATTTAATACTTAAAAAGGTACAAATGTTACAAGAGATTACTGATGATATCTTGTTAACAAGTAGATCTAATATTTATCGTTTACTTGTCTAAATTGGCAGAAAAGGTGTCCTTAAGTATGTCACTAATGGAATGTTTAAAGATGGAAAGCATAATTCTTATTTTCTTAATATAGATTATAGTTAATAGACGTATGTCACAAGACAATAAGACATGATACGTATTGACAAAAAAGTGATTAATAAATGAGTAAAATACTAGAATGAGGTGATATGATGTTCTAGACTAAAACTTATCCTCGCATTCTATGTGGTTTACCCTATTTCATTATATTGGGACAACTTCCATAATCTATTTTGAAAGCAGTCTCCTTGTTCAATTGCTCATCTATTGTCTCAAACTATAAAAGGACACTGGCTTCTGCCACGCATGATAGAGTGATAGGACACTAGCTGCACTCCAATAATATACTTGCGCATATTTGTTTCTTTATTTCTCTTCCTTATTGTCAACTGGCCTTTTTCATTTAGAACGCTTATGGAGTAGGAGAGAAGCTACATTGGATGGGAACACAAACAAAACAATTGCAATACTTCAGATGCCTCTTGAATGTGCGCGAGGTTCACGTTCAAGATGCTCCAGTTACTAACTACTATACTCAACGTCCTCTTATTGGTCCAATATCATGTTACAAGCAATAATGTGTTGATGCAAAGATGTGATTTGAGCTATGGGGAAAATTCTATACCTCACATGCATATGGAAATATTTTGTTCAATTGGTTACACCGTGTTGTGAATGCGTATTTCTATCAAAAATAACTTTTGAAGTCCGAATAATACATGTTTTTGTTATGACCACAAGTCCACGAGCCCACTAGCTACACATATATTTTATTGATATCCTTTTTCACTTGTATGTTTTATGTTTAGGTAAGAGTTAACTCAATACTCAAAAAACAATGTTCAAGATTTGATCTACGCATTCTTATAGAGGATAAAGCATAGGTTACCCGTCTGTTTCAGTAATTGACACCTTGGATAAGCTAATCCACTTGCAATGTGGTGCAAAACTCAATTCATCGTTTTTTTGGGCGAGCATCCGCGCGCGATAGCGCGCGGCCCGCCACCTAGTAACATTTAAAAGTAAGGATGCTTACATTGAACCTCCATGGATTTTGTCTTGATAAAGGTTGAACTTGGACAGTTGTTGTTTGGCCCTGTAAAAGGGCAAGCGAAAGTAAAAGAGTGATGAATCACGAGCCTGAAATGTAAACACGACATATTTCAGTCTTTCAAATACCATGTAAATTCAGTTGTTTTCAGACCATAGATTGAGTTAGTGATTTCAAATATCATTAATTCATTACATAGAACAACTACTGAACAAGTAGGCAATCTAGGCACCAAATGGGAGAATTCCATAAATCGAAGCAAATGTGCTTAAATTAAACACTAAAGAACAAATTTCTAAAAATAAAACAAAGACAAAACAACAGCATAATACCATAATGGACTCATCAGCCTAAACATACCATTATCCTATATCCTATAGTTAACAAGATTAGCTGCATAAAGTGTTATAATGGCGGCAATGACACACAATATCAAAAGGGGACACTAGCTTATCCATTATCATCAAAGTACTAGGAAAACTGAACTCAAGTTTTGTTAAGTAAACAAGACAAGCAGAAATTGGGAGCAATGATGCCTCTAAAAAAGACATCATTTTACACTGATGCATGTCTACAGATGGGGGAGTAGAAATTTATTTTCCACCCAAACGGGAAGTTTGCATTCCAATCTTGGCGAACTTCGCTTCTGCATTTACCAGGTTTCAAGACTTACTACACTTTATGCCTAAGAAATAGGCGTAATTTTATTTCAAGCTTGCTACGAGCACATAAGTCCTACAGCCTAAGAAAAATAAAATCAACCAGGTAAAGGAGACTCGTGGTCAAAACTGCAAACACCACTACAGTCAGATCTCGTTGGATCATCAACTGAAATTTGTATGTGACTTCTATCGTGCCAGACATGTTTTTTTTTTCTTTGGCAGATTGTAAAGTGTTTATCATCATCAGTAAAAAATATAGCAAGAGTTGCGAATTTCAATTTAACTCTTCGTTAACCACCAAATCGCAAATTACAAATGAGATTATAATAAATAGTAATAGATACAGCAAGAAATGCAGTTGACCTCTTCATTAAACAATGAAAAGGAAAAATTAGTAAGAAGGTCACCTTCTTATACATCAAATGACTTCAGCATTTCAAGCATTACAGAATTCGCTACTTGACCTGTTTACGGACAAAGAAAACAGAAAAACTGTGGCAGATGCAGTCACAAACAATGTTATAATGGTGAACCAAAATCACAAACAATGTTATAATGGTGAACCCAAAACACAAACAATGTTATAAGGGTTTTCAAAGCATGAAACAAGAACCAACCCAAGCAAGGAAAAAGATAGAGAATGGATAGAACTATTCTAAAAAGGGCCCTAAAAGTTTCCCAAAAAAATTGTTATTTTTTAGCTTTTGGTCACTCGAGCACCATGGGATGATCTTATACCGGCCTGATGTATAAATTTTAGACACGAAATTGTAATGGACACATTTTCTTATCAAGCATCATGTCATTCCATTATAGTACAAGTGTAGGCGAACACACTAGTCGTACTCATTTACTCAATAAGCATCCCATTAACTTAATCAAATATGTTTTGAATAATGATTTGATGGGGCATGCCAAGCTGTAGAGTAGTGAAAAGAATGGGCGACACTTGTGACTATGTGAGTCAGTGACCCACATACCAGATACGGAGTATCAAACTGATAAGAACAAATACTACACTTGATCATAACCAAAAGGATGAGAGATCCAGAAAGGTACGAGTTCTTTGAGTAACAGATACCTCTTTTTGCTTCGTTACTTGCTCTAAAACTCATCATTCACCGTCTGTAGTGTGACATACTGACAACACAAGTTCGAAATTTCGACATAAGAAGATCTATGTAAAGGAACTCAAAAGCCAAAAAAAAATGTCACTAGAACTCGGAATCCACCAAAACTCCAATGTCATAGTAAATCAGACTACAGCAGGACTCGAATGTAACAAGAATGTAGAATATATCAGCGACAACAAGGAGAAAAAATTGCAAGTACGAAGTACTATCTTCGGTTTCCAACTTTCAGGTGAAGTCTGTAGAACTATTCACATCAAACGAGGAGAAAAGTAAGAGGTAGTTAACCAACCCACAAAATTATTGATTGTTGGCACGTAACGAATAACCTTGTATTTGCAGGAGGCGCTCCTGTCTAACGTCTCCCTTTTCATTGGGGTATATGTACGATAGTACCTTCAGATATTAAGTAATTGCAGCGGCTGTATTTCTCAATTTCAACAACTTGGACCAAACCATCTTTGGCACTCAAAAAGCTCTGACGCTCTTTTTAAGTTTTTAAAACTGACAATTTTTGTTTTATGTAAATGAAACGCAAAATGAAATTGGAAAATAAGTGTTTAAGCTGAAATACATCAGAAGAACCGGAATGAATACCTTAATGGTATTTTAAATATCTACCCTTAAGTACTAAGGGGACAAGGTAAGGGGTTTCAAGAAATATATAAAATCGATCATTCAAATTTACCTATATGCATATGTTAGGTCACAAATTATTATGCCCTTTCCCCCTAATAAAACATTTTTTAGCCGCCTTAATGGAACTGTTTTTTTTGAGGGAATCTTAATGGAAAATTTTGAGTGATGATAATCATAGAACCTTGAACAGAAAACAAATGTGCATAAGTAGGACGTCCGAAGTAGTTAGCACAAGTGAGTAGAAATGTAAGATTTTTGAGAGATGGTATGAGAAATTCAGTCATAAGCTATTTAGAAGTTGAAAGACAAACATTTGGGGTTAAATTTTGCTGTAAACAACACATGTTTTTTTAAATTCAGATTCTAGGGGAAAGAAAATAACCAGGAGGGGCAAAAAATGCCAAAAAAATTTGGACCATTTCTCGATTTGTGCGTGTCATCCTTGCGCAGGGGCCATGCTAATCTTCTCTGTATCGTTCCAATTTTATCAGATGTCTGCGAATAGACAATAGTGAAATGAATTCAGAAGTTAATAAACAAAAGAGTTGTTTGATATAATTTCAATGTGGGAATAACACCAGATCAACCTCCAACAATAGGCGTGTAATTTACTACTGTAAGCTTTTAATGGGAAAAATTAGATTTTGATGCAACATTATGGTGATCAAGTGAATAATGATTTCTCAATCCAGATATAAGAAATAAAAATGGTTAGTTCTTAGTCCCAAGAGCTACATAGAAACCTACTCTTATTTATAACCTTTTCTGGTTCTCTTTTATGTAGGACTCTTTCTCCTAAGTTAACTAACCAACCAACTGTCTTACTCTACCAGTTACTCTTAAACAACTAATTATCCACTGTTAACATCATGAAGAAACGACTAAAAAGTGTTAATGCAATAGTTTAAAGAGAAATAAACGTCACAAAACTACACATTTATGACAGAAATCGAATTTGGCACTATGATTTAGTATACTTTGGCACACCCCCTGTGGGAGCATAGAAAATTGTGCTTTGCTCACATGAGGTGTGCCAAAGTAATTGTATCATTTTCTGTCAAGGATAAAAAGTATATATGAGAAACAAAAGAGAAAATTATCAAATACCATCAGATTTCGGAGATCCCCAATAACTAGACCGTCCACTTACCGGAAAGGAAACAATATCCAACTTATCATGATTAAGAAGTTAATTCCCAAATTAATTCATACAGTAAAATACAGTACAATACAACATTTCATCTCATTTTTGTTTCATCAGATACCATGATATCTGTTACTCCGTACTTACAACCCTTAAGATTGGAAGATTTCCAAGGTTATGTTCACATTCTTACAGCCACTGAACGCAAATACGGAAAGGGGGAAAAGGGTAACTTACATTTATGAGTTATAACACTCGCTTTCTGTAAAACTGGGCAACCCAAGGGGCAAGTTCCAGGTTATTTGGGTTCCTTGAATTTACAGAATAGTAATCTGACCAGTAAAACTGCCTTCTGTCTGTGAATCTTCCATCAGAATACAAGCAAAATGGTAACCAATCTTCACCCCCATTCATTCTTCTTTTCCGCTCTCTGGGATAAGCCAATGGCGCTTGCACATACCTGCGTAATATGACTAATTTATTATATATTTTTCAAGGAAAACTAAATACCAGACAGCGGAAGATTAGTGCTAAGAATCAAGATGATCCTTAGCTATTTCATCAGCAGAAAAGTGAAATTTAGGGAATTAATGAAGAAATTAGGGGGAAAACTACTTCCTCCGTCCCTTTTTATTCTTTACACTTTCCGTTTCTAGTGTCCCACTTTAATCTTTACACTTAAAACATTTCCTTTAATATTATAACATAAAAGTTCCTAATATTCTGTCAAAAACCATTCCAAGTAATTATTTAAACCAATCAAATTCATTATGCCATTAAATCTCTCACACTTTCTCATTGGAATATTAAATCTTTCTCATTTTCCCCAATGTTTAATTTTGGATAACCACCATCCTTAACGGTGTAGAAATAACTTTTGGGGGCTCACCCGTAGGCCTTCTGATCCTATGGCGATATTTCGCTTATAATACAATCAGACTCTTTACACCGGCTAAGGCCTTGTAAACGCTTGGTCGAGCATCTTAAAACCTCTTGCATGCTCATAGGGTGAAGAATGAAAAATGTCCGCGAACGAAAGTGAAAATATCAGTATTAATAAATATAATCTACATTGTTAAAGTAAAAAATAAAAATAAAATAAAATAAAGGAATCATTGTTCATATTAATTATTTATTATCGCATGAATGATACCAAACGTAAAAAATAAAAAGGGACGGAGGGAGTAGTAAGTTATAACCTAGCCAACATTCGAAGAAATTTCTAAACAATCTCCTTGAATGGTGAAAAACGTCAATTAAGTGGGCATTATCGTAAATATAATGAAATAATATACAATCTAAAAACTACATATACAGTCTAATTGATTTTTTTTTTAAATAATTAAAAAATTTATTATAAAAGAGACTGTCTATTTAATATTTAATATTTAATATTCAGACAAAACATTTTGATAATTTATTTACCAAAATGCCTCTTGATATGCTTTGCTCGCCAATTTGTGGAGCTCCAACATTCGAGAGGTTGGTTCTTTTCAAGTAACAATTTCTCTCTCTACTCTTATCAATATTCAACACAACTTCTCCTCTCAATCTCTAATTTGCCTAATTATAGAGGTTCTACTCTAACAAACAATCTTCTTCTTCAAACTACTAAGTACTAACATCTTAATTATAATTCTACTACCTAGAGTGCTCCACCCCCAAACTCTTGATGCTTAGCCGTTGGTTTAACTTCTTTTAAACTGTGATGATGAAACATGAGGACTACTCAATAGCTGAAGCCAATGTTAAGATTTGGGGCAATACCTGATATTATCATGAATAGCATCCCAGCCAAAATGGGTGTGGCCAAACACATGGCATGCAGCTTCACTCCCCTTGTCACCATGTATAGACCTTACTCGAGCCTCGAGAAAGCTGGAACCGATCATTTTAGGAAGGTTTGGATAGAAAAGCATTCTTTTCTCTGGACAAAGGTCTTGCCTGTGAAAAATTTTAAAAAATTAGCACATTGCTCGCATATTAGTGGCACTCCATCTTATACAAAATATCACCCTTCAAACAGGAACCACCCCCCGTCCCCCAACCCCCCCTATCTCTCTTCCCTAACACACACACGGAAAGGAATGAACATTATGTTCCTCTCAATTACAGACAAAGTAGAAAGGAGTCATAACAAGATACGAGGAGGGAAAACAGTAATTTGAATGCAAACTAGAAAAGCTAGCTATAAACTTACCTAGGAACAAAATGGGAAAATGTAATTACTTTTTTACATTTTTTCTGTATCTCTTCAATTAAATGGGCATGTTTCCCATTCATTGCATCGAAATGCCGAGCAAGAGAATCATCCCTATCACAGAGCTCAGCAGACCATCTGCAGGCATGAAAATCTTTACATACCTACAAAAAATGCCCATGGAATGAAGGCATGGTTAGACTTTTCACTAAAAGTTTGAAAGTGGAAGTTAATTTTATCAAATAAAATTACTAAATAAACAAAAGGCTACACTGTCGACAACTAGCCAAAAAAATAGAGAACTAAACTTCTATCAAAAAAGTTCAACAGTAACCTATGTTGTACAGAAGCTAAGAATAATCACAGCAACAAGATCATAATTAAGATTCAGAAATGCTCACTAGGTTAAGAGAGATTTACCATCTTCAAGGAAGGAACTCTTATTCCAGTTATGTCCGTCTCTGTGTCAAAACTCTAAAATCCATACAGCTCTAATCAGGAAATCGTCATCAAAATTCAATCCAACAATAGCAATATGGAAGAAGGTGAAACACAAACCAAAAAACAAAAACAAAAAGAAACTTGTAACTAACCTCATGATGCCACGAGAAGAGGGGTATGATTCCCAAATCACCTATGATCAGAGGGTTTGATTCCACTCCAAGTTCACCACATGCATGAAGCAGCGCATTGAGCTTGTCAAGTGAATCAAGCTGACAAATATCACTAGCATCAGAAATTATGGAAATACTTTAAGCCTGCATAAAGCAAAAACTACCCATGCAGGGTTAAATGAAGTTAGAGACTATATAAAACCGAGATGTCTTGCAGCAGCTAGTTCAACATATTTACAGCATGCTTTGTCAACGAACAGGGGAAGTAGCATTGAAAAAGAACAGAAAACTTCAAACAATTGAGAAGGCATTCATACTGGGTTAAAAAACTAACCAACTAGGTCATCATTAGAGGGTAATTTATGACTTAATAGATGTGATCCCCTGCATTTATTGTTTTTTCCTCTTTCTTGATTAGCATCAAAGATCATTTATATAAATATCTTTCTGAATTCCAACCATTCAATTTGTTTTAACTTTTTGAGATCCTGATTCTATGGTTTTTATCACCCCTCCGCCTTATCTGCAGTTTTTCACATCCAAATAATTTCATGCTACATACTCCATAACTGACTGTTCATACAGTATTGGAAGCATTCAAATCGACCAAGCATTTTGAGAACAGGTTTTTTGACTCCTACGCTTAAGGGGTACTTTTAAATAGCAGATTGCAACCAAACATGAACTAAGGGAAAGCATGCACTCCAACTACATTCTTATGAAGAGAAAGGAGAAAAAAATGGTATCAAGAAAAGGGAAAATTTCTGATTCTTACAAAGTCTTCCCCCTCCTTGCGGCACCAAAGATCATGGTTTCCCGGCACAAAGAAGACATGCTTGAATCTTCTAGTTAAAAGAGACATAGTCGAGAAGAACTTATCATATGTCTCTGCCACATCCCCTGCAACAAGAAGGATATCCTCCTGGTGGCTTCTGGAAGATATGCACTTTACCCAAGCCATGTTCTCTGCATAATCAGTATGCAAGTCTGAGACCACAAAGACGCGTATATTCTCCATTTTTTTATGCACTGAAGCAGATATCCTAGAACTTCTAGTACCAACCCTATTAATTCTGCTTCTGGACCTTCTCCATGCTAGCTCTCTTGATATACTGTTTGCACACTGACCTGAATGTGATATACTTCGAAAAGTTAACGAAAACCCTCCTACCATTTGGCACTCCAAAGGGTCGATTTTCCCTAGATTCTGAGCCTGAGAAAAGATAAACAATATAAGGAGAAAATTCTTAAAATATAGGCATCATGCTTATTTCCAGCATAAACCATAGGATTCCTGACTCTATTAAATGAAACTCAGGTGTATGGAAGTATAAAACTATCATAACAAAATGATTGGCAACCGCCAGCCGTGAATTTCAAGGTTCATTATACACTTACACCAAGGCTAAATCACTGGGGGAGCATAAGTTTAAATAACACTCTTGAAAGTACTCTTTCTAATTCTTGACCAAATCCCCATGTATACACTACAGTATTTGGTACTCCATATATGCCAATACAAGATTAGCAAATTAACATTCCGTGCATATGGCTAATAATGTGTTTCCCTAGGATTATCTTAGCTTGGAAACCATCAGCTTTCACGGTTAATATCAAGTTTTGTTCTAGTCAATTAGTTCACTACTTCACTGTCATGTGCAACCTGTGAATTGCAAGTATGCATTTGATTGCTCCTTTGTATATGCTTTTAATACTGTAAAGGAAAGAGAGCCTCTCTGGGCTGATCTGAAGATGTTGGCAAATGGTATTCAAGGTCCCTGGATGCTGTTGGGAGATTTAATGTGGTGTTAAATTCTGATGACAGAATTGAATCCCCTGTGAGATTGAATGCAATGCAAGACTTCAGGGCGTGTGTAGACTAGAGCTGTGTGAAGTGCAAGATATTAAATCAAGTGGAAATTTTTTACTTGGAATAATAAACAGGAGGGTAATAGGAGAGGTTTTTCAAACATCGATAGGGTTTTAGCTAATGAAAAATGGCTTGACTGTTTTGAAAATGCTGAAGTTTGTTAAATGAACGAGGGGGAGTTTGACCACTGCCCCGGTCTGGTGTCTGTATACCAGGTATTCTAGGATGGAGGAAACCTTTCAGATCGATATTTCTCTATGTGGAAGCTAGCTCCTAACTTGGAGGATATTGTGAGGCACACCTGGAAAGTGTAACTGAAGACCTATTTCTTGTTGCAACTTTGTGTATAAGTGCATCTCCGAGATGATATGTGATCGATTGAGAGGGATCCTTTCTTGTTTGATTGCTGAGAACCAAGGAGCATTTGTGCACAGTAGGTTCATAGCGCACAATACCACGGTATGTTAGGATTTGGTTAGGCAATATGGGAGGAAGATACCTTTCCTGGGTCCCTGATCAAGTTGGATTTAAAAATAGCATAGAACATTGTGGAATGGGAATTTCTTGGAGAAATGACGACTGCTTTGAAATTTCCAAAGGAATTTGTTGAGTTGATAACGGTGTGTGTTTTTCTTCTCCAAAGTGTTCGCTGATGATCAGTGGCTCTATGGATGGCATTTTAAAATCAGAAGGGGCTTGAGACAAGGGGACCCTTTATCACCGTTGTTGTTTATCCTATGTGTTGACGCAATTTGGAAGGTGGACCATGGTGCACAGTGAGCATGGTGTGAAGGAATTATGTCCTTAGACATTTCCGGCAATTACTAAATATAAATAGGAATTAATTATGAAGATAATAAGTTAATTATTTTAGTAATCATATTTGCTTGCTAGAGAATAAATGTGATTAGTAGGACAATATTGATTGGACCTACAACTAAAATATATTAATCCTATAAGGTCACACATATAAGCACTAATTGGAATGGGCCCAAAAGGCCCGATGGCAACCGGTCTATTAAGGGAAAGAATGTTGGGCTTTGGTTTTGTGTTAACCTAAAACTCTCACATTATAATAGTTATAATGTCAGGGATTTAGAAATTACGTTCATTCAATATCTGACAAAAGGGAAAACACAAAAACCCTAATTCTATTTCTCTGAAACGCCGTTCTTCCCAAACAAAGCAAGAGATTGATCGTGATCGTTCTCTTCCATACTAGCATACGTGGGATTCAATTGGTGCTTGTGGACTAAGTAGAGGAGCAACAAGTGGGGCTCTAAAATCTTTGAAGCTTGCACACGAACGGGAGAACACGCTACAAAGGTGATTATTCTTTCGACTTAATCTGATCTATATTATTGTTATGCATGTGATATTGTTATGCATGTGATCCTGTGATAGATGTTAGGAAATTGTTTCCTGAAATTCCGCTTTATGCATCTATATGTTCCTACAGTGGTATCAGTTTTAGCCTCTTGCATAATATTTTATGATCATGATTGTATGCAACATTATTATTTTGATTCAATTAAGGGAAGATTTATTTATGGCTTGAATTTGCAAAATTAATATATGATATTAATTGATTGGAATCATTAAATCGTGATTTAATTAATTTTTGCTCAAAATAAATTTATAAAATTCCGAAATTTTTATCACAGGGTCGAAATTAACAGTTAATATCACATAAAAATTTTCGGATTTTTTAAAATTAAATTCGTCAGATTTTAAATTATTTAATGGTTAATAAGATTAATCATGGAAATAATTTGTTAACAATTAAAGATTTGATTTTTAATTTGTTAAATAAATCTACTGATTATCCCCTAATTTTTATACAATAGCCAAAAAATTTTGGTAATTTTTTAACTAATTTTCGGAATTTTTGTATATTAATTATTGAATTTGGTTAATTTTTATGTTTAATTCGTTTAATCATAAAATTTAAGGATAACAATTAAAATTTTTGATTTTATTTGTTAAGAAAATTCAATAGATCTGCCTGGTAATTTAATTCGAATTTTTCGGATTATAATTGTTATTTTCTTGAATTATTTGAATAAAATGAGATAATTATGCCTTAAATTTTGAATTCTTGTTAGATTTAATTTTAATAAAGATTTTAAATTGAAATCTAACTTCTAACAACCCTAAAATTCAGTTTAAGGATTGTTAATTTATTCAAATTTTTTGCCATAATTTTCGGATTATCACACCTAATTAAATTTCTTAATCTTTAAACAAAAGTTGGATAAAGATTAGTTTAAATTGATTAATTGTTACACAATTTAATGAAATTGCCCACCATGGCTGGGTGGCCACCACCCGCGGCGGTGGAGCCACGGTGGAGGGTGAATTAGGGCTGTGTTCCGGCAGAAGAAGGGGCGGCGGCAAGCGGCAGTAAGGGCGGTAGTAAGGGCGGCGTGTGACGCTGCTGTTGCGCCTGCCTCGCTGGTTGGCTTGTCTGCCGTCTTCTGCTGGTAGCTGATTTCGACTGGGGAAGGTTTATGCAACCGGAAAATGGCCGGCGGCCTTCGTCGTTGTTGGCCGGTGTGACTGGGTTCGGCTTTCTGTGCTTCACGGCGAGGCAGGGGGTTGGTATGGGTGCCTGCCTGCTTGTTCTCATTATTTTAAAAAAAAAAAATTATCATCCCTCAGTTTCACGTGCACTTAAAAGGAGAATCTGATTTCCTAAACAAGTCCAAATTGGGAAAAGTTTATTTTAATTTAGTTTTTCTAAAGTTAAAATAATTTTATTTTGGTAATTTTGGAAAATAAGATTTTCTAAGTTGAGCATAATTAATATGTTTCTTTAAATGCAAATTCTTGATTAATGAGATTATTCTAGCCATATTTAAATAATAATTGAATTAAAATAATAAAGTTTCCTAAATAATTTTAAACTTAAATTGTTTAACTTTTTATAATTATTTTGGAAATATTATTTGCTTATTCACAGTTAATAAGTAAATAATTTGTGTTTAATATTGTTTGATATTATATGCGTGTATGGAATATATATGATATTTTGTTACAGGCGAGTGACTAGTATGGCCCAAAATAGGATAGAAAATACGATCTGCGTATCGTTTTGTATTCTTGTAAATTTTGAAATACGATCTGCGCATCGTTCTGTATTGTTGTAATTTAATTTAAAAGTTTAAATTAGATTATAAAGTTCGTATTATAAGCTCGATGGAGTAAGAAGGTTCAATCAGAAATTCAAGGATGGAGATCCAAGAAAGATGAACAGGAACCCAAGAAGATTTGAGCTTATTTTAGGGGCCATACTAGGATCACATTTATTTTTATGCATTTTATATTGCCTTAAAATGCTTATTGAGTTTATGTATGTGGTTATTTAAAGCAATGTGTTCACTTTTAATTAACCAACATAGTAAACTTAGGTCCCAAAATAATATTGAGTTTAAGTGCTTTTCCATTCAACACCTATAAAGCCTTAGATCATGAGTAATAGGTTCTGCCAAAACAGGGTGTTGCTTATAATTCCGGGGATAGTAGGGTAGGTTTTTGAAACTTACATGTTAATGTTTTGTTTAACTCAACAAAACTATCAAAAGACAAAGTTTTGGGTTTTGAAGCTAAGAGATAGGAAAATACAAAGAGTTGTTAACCTGTCTACCAAGAGTTATAATCAGTTATAATTAGTAAAATGTTTACTTACCTCGAATACTATAAATTAAAGTAGCAGGGCCAAAGTCCGTTTGATTGTAGTGGGAGGGGATCTTGGTTAATTCTTTATTCAATGGGGACCTCTAATTTTGAATAAAGGGTAGTAGTGAATTGAATTTGTTTAATTGCTACTTTTGATAAACATTATATTGAATCTTGCTTTACTTTTTATTGTAGTTATCATGTCTGGTGCAAACAACTCTACTTTTAACTTGCGCCCTCTAATTGAAAAAGACAAACTGAATGCTACCAACTTCCTAGAATGGCAAATGGCTGTGAGAATTGTTCTCGGAGCGGAAGGAAAAGAAAGTGTTCTTGACAATCCTCTCCCTGAACCCCTGCCAGAAAGTGCTACTGCAGATCAAAGGCGAGCTAGACAAACTCTAGAGGATAACTCCCTGCAAGTAACATGCTTGATGCTTGCTTGCATGGAACCAGAGTATCAAAAACGTTTTGATGGTCTGGATGCCTACAGCATAATCCAGCAACTGAAAACTCTGTTTCAGAAAAATGCTAGATTGGAGAGATTTGAAGCAAACTGCAAACTTCTAGATTCCAAGTTGGAAGAGGGGAAGCCCGTTGGTCCGCATGTGTTCGATTTGATTGGACATTTTCAGACCATAGAGAAATTGGGCTTCCCTTATCCTAAGGACCTGGCAACTGACATAGTCATCAGATCCTTGCCTGAAGATTTTCATAACTTTAAGTTGAACTTCTACATGCAAGGAGGGGAGGCTACCCTGCAAGAGTTGCATGGTTTTCTAATTCAGGCTGAGAGAAACTTACCAAGTAAACCTAAACATAAGGATGTTCTAATGGTTAGTAAAGGTAAGCAGTTCAAGAAGAAAGGGGCTCCCATGAAGAAGAACAAGGGCAAGGTAGTTGCCAATGAGAACTCTTCAACCAAGCCAAAGGCCACTCCCAAAGCTAAGGTAGCTGCTCAACATGAGTGCTACCACTGCCACAAGATTGGTCATTGGAAGAGGAACTGCCCCAAGTATCTGGAGGATAAGAAGACTGGTGCTTTAACTTCAGGTATCTATGTCATAGAAGTTAATTTAGCTACAACTGCTTCTTGGGTATTTGATACCGCTTGTGGATCTCACATTATTGGTAATGTGCAGGGACTAAAAAGAAGTAGGAGCTTGATAAAAGGCGAAGTGGATCTCCGAGTAGGCAATGGAGCAAGAGTTGCTGCTTTAGCTGTAGGAGATTATAGTTTACGCTTGCCTTCTGGTTTAATATTAGAACTTTATAATTGTTATTACGTTCCAGTTATTACCAAGAACATAATTTCTATTCCGATTTTGGATTCGGAAGGTTTTTCATTTCAAATTATGAATAATTGTTGTTCAGCATATTTGAATGGTATATTCTATGTCTCTGCTAAATTATCAAATGGTTTATATGTACTAGACTTACAAAACCATATCTATCACATAGAAAACAAGAAACACAAACCAAATGATTTGAACCCTACTTACCTATGGCATTGTCGATTAGGCCATATAAGCTCAAAGCGCATAGAGAAACTTCATAAGGATGGAATTCTCAAATCATTTGATTTTGAATCATTTGAAGTTTGTGAGTTTTGCTTAATGGGGAAAATGACAAAGTCTCCTTTCACAGGCTCAAGTGAAAGGGCCAATGATCTTTTAGCCCTCATACATACTGATGTGTGCGGACCTATGAGTACTTTGGCTAGGGGAGGGTACGGGTATTTCATTACTTTCACCGATGATGTGAGCAGATTTGGATATGTTTACCTCATGCGGCATAAGTCGGAATCCTTTGAAAAGTTCAAGGAATTCCAAAATGAAGTACAAAACCAACTTGGAAAGAAAATTAAAGCATTGCGATCCGATCGTGGTGGTGAATATTTATCTCAAGAGTTTGGTGATCATTTGAAAGATTGTGGAATACTTTCGCAATTGACTCCACCAGGGACACCACAGTTGAATGGGGTTTCCGAAAGAAGGAATCGAACTTTATTAGATATGGTTCGGTCCATGATGAGTCTTGCTAACCTTCCTGCCTCATTTTGGGGATTTGCGCTTGAAACAGCGGCATTCACACTCAACAGAGCTCCGTCCAAAACAGTAGAAAAGACGCCATATGAGATGTGGACTGGAAAAGTTCTGAAATTGTCTTTTCTAAGGACATGGGGTTGTGAAGTTTATGTAAAACGTTTACTTTCTTATAAGCTTTCACCCAAGTCCGATAAGTGTCTTTTTGTGGGTTACCCAAAACAGACTAAGGGATACTACTTCTACAACCAAAGCGAAAACAAAGTGTTTGTTGCTCGCGATGGTGTCTTACTGGAAAAGGAGTTTATTTCCAGAAAAACAAGTGGGAGTAATGTATATCTCGAAGAAATTCGAGATGAGCAACAAATGGATGAGGTTCACACCTCGTCAGAGACGACCCAGCATGAAAATGCTCAGGAGGCGGTGCATTCCATTCATGCGCCTTCTACCGTCCCACTTGGAGATAATCCATGCGAAGTCCCTCAACCTAATGAGGTGGAAACTTCTCCTGTTGTTCCCCAACGTAGGTCTAGTAGGACCGTCATTCCGTCAAAGAGATATATTGATTTCCTTTTGACTGAAAGTTCTGAAATAGAGATTTTAGAACATGAGGAACCTACTAGCTACACAAATGCTTTGACGAGTTAAGACTCCGAGAAATGGCTTGAAGCCATGAGATCCGAAATGGATTCGATGTTTGAAAATCAAGTATGGGACTTGGTTGCTTTGCCTGATGGGGTTAAACCCATAGGTTGCAAATGAATTTTCAAACTGAAAAAGGACAAAGATGGAAACATTGATGTCTTTAAGGCAAGACTAGTGGCAAAAGGTTTTAGACAAATTCATGGTATTGACTATGATGAAACCTTCTCACCAGTAGCCATGCTGAAATCCATCAGGATAATTCTTGCGATTGCTGCCTTTCATGACTATGAGATCTGGCAGATGGACGTCAAAACCGCTTTCTTGAATGGGTTCTTGAAAGAGGATGTGTACATGATACAACCACAAGGTTTTGAAGATCCAAACAGTCCAAGAAAAGTTTGCAAGCTTAAGAAGTCCATTTATGGGCTTAAGCAAGCATCCCGGAGTTGGAACCTCAGATTTGATGAGGCAATCAAATCTTTTGGCTTCCTTAGAAATGAAGAGGAATCTTGTATATACAAGAAGTTGAGTGGGAGTAGTATTGCTTTCCTGGTCTTGTATGTGGATGACATACTTCTCATAGGAAACGACAAGACCATGCTTGAGTCAGTCAAGGAATGGCTTAAAAGTTGTTTTTCCATGAAAGACCTAGGAGAAGCTGAGTACATCTTGGGAATAAGGATCCATAGAGATAGATCCAAAAGGCTGATTAGACTTAGCCAAGAGACTTATATTGATAAGGTTCTTGCAAGGTTCAAGCTGGAAAACTCCAAAAGAGGATTCATTCCCATGCAACATGGCATTTCACTTGGCAAGACTCAGTGTCCTTCGACACCTGATGAGGTCAAGCGCATGAGTAATGTCCCTTATGCTTCTGCAGTAGGGTCCATTATGTATGCCATGGTATGCACTCGACCGGATGTTGCATATGCTTTGAGTATGTGCAGCAGATACCAGTCAAACCCAGGAGAGGCGCACTGGATGGCAGCAAAGAATATCCTTAAGTACTTAAGAAGGACTAAGGATAATTTCTTGGTCTATGGTGGAGATAATGAGTTGGTTGCCACTGGATACACCGATGCAAGCTTCCAAAGTGACAAAGATGATTTCCGATCACAATCTGGTTTCATATTTTGTCTAAATGGAGGGGCTGTGAGCGGGAAGAGTTCTAAGCAGAGTACCATCGCAGATTCTACAACAGAGGCTGAGTATATTGCAGCAAGTGATGCAGCAAAAGAAGCTGTTTGGATCAAAAAGTTCATTAGTGAACTTGGTGTAGTTCCTAGCATTGAAAATGGCATTGAGTTATATTGTGACAACAATGGTGCCATTTCTCAGTCCAAGGAACCCAGATCGCACCAAAAATCCAAACATGTGGTCAGGAGATTCCATCTTATTCGAGAGATCGTTGAAAGAGGGGATGTGAAAGTAAGCAAGGTTCATACTGAGGATAACGTGGCTGATCCTCTGACTAAACCGCTTGCTCAACCTAAGCATGAGAGTCATACTAGGTCTATGGGGCTTAGGCATATGGGAGAATGGCTTTAGTTTGTTTACTTTATGTTTACAATTGTAAAGACATTTATTATGCTTTGAATGTTTATCAATAAAAGTTCATTCTTATTTAATTGTTTGGTTTAGTATTAAATAAAATGTCCAAATAACTTGTGTTTTCAAATAGGATTATCGAAAACGTTTTGATAATGGAACCCTTTAAAGTGAACTGAAATCACAACTTATTAAGTCCCTAGTCTGAATCACTAAATTGGACATAAGTGATTTATGAGAAGACTAGCATGTAATGAATTGATAGTGCAGTTCAATGGGCTATGGAGACATAGGGATGTCTAATTGATTATATGGATGTATACTTGATGCATTGAGACTTGACCTAACTAGATTCTAAAAGTAGAATCAAAATTCTATATTTAGTGGATTCCTTAGACATGAGTATGTCTTAATAACCATGAAACAATTAGTTTAACCTTGACTCTGTTAAACGCCGCGCCGTAAAAGGAGGTTATAAAAGCAGTGATCAGGTGGGCTAAGAATTGAGTGGGAGTAATGGTCATACAAGAGTGAATAAGTCCTCCTATTTGATAGGAATGGTGTCTGGGCCTCTTGATGAGCGAGAACTGAAAAATTGCATGGCCATGCGGAATGGGATTAAAATGTTAATCTTTATTTGAACAGTTCGAACTCGGCGATCAAGAAACTAGAATTTGAGAATAACAGTGTGTTATCAAATTTTGGCATTAAGAGACTTAAGGAATTTAGCATTGCGTTCTTGTCTTCGGACAAGTGGGAGATTGAAGGAATTATGTCCTTAGACATTTCCGGCAATTACTAAATATAAATAGGAATTAATTATGAAGATAATAAGTTAATTATTTTAGTAATCATATTTGCTTGCTAGAGAATAAATGTGATTAGTAGGACAATATTGATTGGACCTACAACTAAAATATATTAATCCTATAAGGTCACACATATAAGCACTAATTGGAATGGGCCCAAAAGGCCCGATGGCAACCGGTCTATTAAGGGAAAGAATGTTGGGCTTTGGTTTTGTGTTAACCTAAAACTCTCACATTATAATAGTTATAATGTCAGGGATTTAGAAATTACGTTCATTCAATATCTGACAAAAGGGAAAACACAAAAACCCTAATTCTATTTCTCTGAAACGCCGTTCTTGCCAAACAAAGCAAGAGATTGATCGTGATCGTTCTCTTCCGTACTAGCATACGTGGGATTCAATTGGTGCTTGTGGACTAAGTAGAGTAGCAACAAGTGGGGCTCTAAGATGTTTGAAGCTTGCATACGAACGGAAGAACACGCTACAAAGGTGATTATTCTTTCGACTTAATCTAATCTATATTATTGTTATGCATGTGATCCTGTGATAGATGTTAGGAAATTGTTTCCTGAAATTCCGCTTTATGCATCTATATGTTCCTACATGGTGCACCTTAAGAACATTAGTATATAATTAAAAGAACATCTGGTTACGTGAAACGAACATGAATACATTTTTTATTTATATTTTTAATAATAGTGAAATAATAAATTATATTTTTATAACAGAAAAGTAAAATATTATACCGCATGTTCTTTTGTCATGGTGTCATGTTCTTTTATATATGCACATATGTTCTTTTGGTGCACCATGCTCACTGTGCACTATGGTCCATAGTCCACGGATTGTATGTGTTGAATATTTATCTAGAATTCTGAAGATGGTGGGAGATAGAAATGAATTTAAGTTTCATCCTAGATGTAGAGGATTGAAACTGACTCGTCTTATTCCGTAAAGGTAAGCTTCGTTCTATGAAATTTCTTATGAAGGGTTTCGATTTATTTTCCAGGAGCACGGGATTACAAGCAAGCCCTCGAAAAACCTCTATCTATTGTTGTGGCACAGGGGAGAGAGATTTTTGAGATTCTGCACGTGACTGGATTTGCTCAAGGTCATTTCCCATTTAGGTGCCTAAGACTGAATATCTTCCGCTGAGTTTGAGCACTTGGTGGATAGAATGTATGCTAGATAAAGTTTGGACTTCAAAAATTCTTTCTTTTGCAGGAGTGTTTCTTAGTATCAAGGTATATTGGGGTCAAATAGTAGTGCTTCCTAAATCTATTTTTAATTCCTTGTATGACATATGTAGGGCTTACTTTTGGTTTTGAAATGTAAATTGCAATTCCCATGGGTATGTCGCTTGGGACAGTGTTGGTCAAAAGAGAAAACTATGCTGGCTTGGGGATCAGGGGTATCGAAATGTGGGACAAGGCTTCTTTAGGAAAGCACATTTGGGATTTAGCATCAAACCAGGAAAACATCTGTGTTAAATGGGTTAATTACTTAATTGGTTGTATCAAAAACCAAAACTAGTGAGAGTATACACCAAAGATTACCTGCAGGTGGTCATAGAAGATATGTGTCGTAAAGGATAAGATAAAAAGTGTTTGTATTCCTGCTTAGTTGGGGAACGGATGCAAGTATTCAATAAGCAATTGGGATAATGTATGCGGCACTAAAGCCTACACCGGATAGATGCAATTGGGATAATAATATCTGGGAGAGAAATGCCATTCTCAAACACAAATTTATTGCCTGGCTAACTTTAATGCAGAGGTTGAAGACAAAAGATAGACTGTTATATTTCGTCATGGTTTCAGATAAGTTGTGCTTACTGTGTGGAGTTGCAGACGAGTCTCACAATTACATTTTCTTTGATTGTGTTTATAGCAAAAAAATGTACTGAATCCGTGTGAAACTGGATTGGTTTCAGGTACAAGTTCAAGAACCTTAGTGGTCTAATCAGGTGCATGAGGAGAGTCAAGTGTTCAAAATTCAGGAAAGTGCATGCTATGATTTATCAGCTAGGGAAAAACAGGAATATTGTTCTTTGGTATTAGAGATGGCCAGTGGGTCGGGTTCGACCCAACCACCCTGACACAGCCCATAGTGGGTCACGTGGGTCGAACCCACTTATGACCCATGACACAACCCGCCCAACCCGGATATTTTTTTTGGTGTGTTGTGGGCCGAACTTTTTCAACACAACTCATTTCGACTCACCCCATCGGACCCAACACAACCCACCACGGCACACCCGACCCACCCAACCCAACACACGAAACCAACCCACCCAACCCATCCTAATTTGAACAACTTTGTATGTTTAAAATGCTAATAGATTTTAATTTTATAGTGTAAATATACATTAACCACATTTATGTGAGTATGGGAATAACATAAAAGTTAATTATTTTAAGTTCATACAAAATTTGTAACTTTTTAACGCTTAAGTAATCGTTCAAACCCACATGACCCACATGCCACATCAGTTACTAAAACTCATATAAACCCACCAAACCCATCTAACCCATCGAAATCACATCTGCCGTAACCCATCAAACCCATCGGACCCACCCGACCCGCACAACCCACCTCGACCCACGACCCACGTGACCCGCGACCCATCATGTACTTTGTCCATTTTTTCGGACACAACCCACGACTCGACACACCCTAGTTTAAATGAGGCGGGTCGTGTGTCAATTATCCCCGACCCACGACCCACCAGACCCACCCACGACCCACCAAACCCACCCACAACCCACCCAACGCGCCACGTTGGCCATCTCTATTTGGTATCAACATTTGATGGGTGTAGATAATTTTGTAAAGATATAGAATTACAGTTGTAAATCCTAGGATTAGTGCTCAGTGTAAAACTTGGTTTGACAGCATTTGTCACTAAGATTTTTCCTGGGTTTTTTTTTTATGCACTGAGGTTGTTTCTTAGGCTTGCTAGCCTATCGGTTCTTTGAGTTCTCTGGCTTTGTTCCATGGTCCCTCCTAGATGGTTTGGCGGTGCCAGTTTACTCTTGGATTGCAATATAAATTCTTCCTTATATCAAACAAATGTAATAATTACTCAACTTACACTTCCTTTATGAACCCTTAAATTAGAAACTGTAATAGCTCAAATGGGCATCGTTCAAGAAAAATTAAACATCTAAAGAAGGAAATAAGAAAACATGGGTAATTAATCAGAGTATAGCAAATTGACCCTGAAACATATCAGAAAATTAAAAATTAAAAAAAAGAAGAAGGAAGGGGCATGTTCATGTAAGAGATGAGAAAATACCGAATAAAACCAGGGAATCAAGGAACCACAATGGTGCTCGATTTGGGTAGCCAGATGCCAGATTCTTCAGGTTTTGAGCCGAATATGGAAATTTTGATCATTGATTAAGTTGAGCGTCTTTTCTCAAGCTTATTGATGTCTTAATTGTTTTTGTGGATGAAGATTGAAGAACGAGCAGTCGTCGGTTATGCACTTGTTTCACCCATTTAGCTTTTTTTACTTTCGTTTTTTTACTTAACTAGTTTTTGGGCCCGTTCGTCGAACGGACTGGTTATATATTGGTCGAGTAATGGAATTTAGAAGTTATGTTGCTCTTAAGTATGTATTAGAAGGTGTTTAAACCAAATTACAATAATTAAAACTTTAACATATGAAGTCTTGTCTTTTTAATCATTACATTTTTCTGCTTATGTTCATCTTCCCTGAAAAAAATAGATTCACTTTAAATCACTTATTACCACCAATAACATATCATTTGTACAAAGACCAAACAAATTTGCAACTATTACAATTTACGACTATACTCATGTTATCCAATTAAGGGAAAGACTTAACAAAGTCTAACTATTGAACTATACTGACAAAACTTTTCTTATAGGAGAACTAAAACTAATTGTAAGTTCCACTAACAACAAAAATATACAAATAAAACCCACCTAAAAGTCTCAAAATTTCGATGACGATTTACCCACCTTTAATCATTTGCATGGAAACCATACATTATAAGATTATCCTTCTCTGCAAAATGAATTGCAACTAATTAAGCAAGAAAAATAAACAACATACTTCCATTGTGCTTAAGAAAAATCAAGAACAACGTGCTTAGAGAGAGATAGAGGGGGGTGGTATTACAGCTTGAATTGCATGCATGAAAATAAACAATAGAAATGTTGAATTAAAGCACCCTATAATCTCCTACCGTTTCAAAACGGATCAGTCAAAAAGTCTATTAGTGAGGTTAAATTTTGAATTAATGCTACAGGAGAAGGGGAGAAGATTTGGGGATTGAATTAAATTGACATTGAAAATAATTAAGCTTGGAGAGTTAATGGGAAGGTGAAGAATTGGGAAGATGAAGTAGGGGACGGTAGTTTCGACATAATAAAGTTGAGTGTCGATCCTAATTTTTGGTAATCCCTCTGTCCCGTTTTTGTAGTTCTGATTTTATTTTAAGCGTCCCAAAATTATAATCATGTTTCTATTTCTAGCCATTAAATTTTCAACTTTTCCATGTACTATATTAATTAAAAATGCACTGAAAACCCAACACAACTTCTCCATGTACTATATTCCTTTATCCATGTATTATATTTCATTTTCTCATACAAATCAATTATCAATGTACTATATTCTAAATTTCCGTGTACTATATTACCCTTTTCTTAAAACCCGTGTTTTAGTCAAATAACACTATAAATATGGGATGGATGCAGTACAATTCTAGTAAATTAAAGAGACGGAGATTAGTAGTATACTACGTAATAACTAATGACAATAAAGTAGAATAATGAATGACCATTATTTTTTATGAATCGGGAATTTAATCGGAAGTGCATCGTACGAATTAGCATCGGACGAGACTTGCTAGACAAAGGCCCAGCGCAAGGCAAGGCCCGCGTCCAACAAGCCACGCACTCGACAAAGGCAGCCGAAGCCTCGCCAAGCCCAGCGCGAAGGCCAGGCCCAGCAAGGCCGCGGAGCACGCAGCTCGCGGGCTGTGCATCTCGCGTGGGCCGAAGGCTTGCGCGGGCTGTGCGGCTCGGGCTCAGGCTCGTGTTCGTGCAACGCTTGTGTTCGTTACGAATCCTAAAGCTAATGGAATTCGTTCTATGATTAAATCCTAATCCTAATAAAGATAGAATTTGTTTAAATAGAATTTTAATAGGATTCTAATTAAACTAATTGATATCCTAATACGATTCTAAATCCCTTTCCATAACTCTATAAATATGAGCCTAGGTTCACAATTTTAGGGGGATAATTCAAGTATTCAAAGTGATTTTTGAGAGTAAAAATTCAGTCACATCATTGCCTACAATAGTCGATAATTCTAAGTACCTTAAGGGCGATTCTAGTTGGTCAAGCTTAAGGCGGATCCAGACGTGTTGTGGACTATCTACGGAGGGACGACACTTGGTGAAGGAAATAATGCCCTTGGTCCAAGTATGCATTCTATGTTAAGTCTAATAAATGCGGTTCAGTATTAATTAACAAGTTAATAATTCAGTGAGATCAAGTGAGCTGAATGCCTAGCTAGAGGCCGCTTCAGTTCAAGTGGAATTAATGATATTAATCCACAGCTTACTCTTGACTGAACCCGTAGGGTCACACAAATAGTACGTAAACGGATCAAGTATTTAATAGCATTAAATACTCCATCTATGAATATTCGGAACCGACGGATCTTGGTTTCAGTGGGAGCTAAGATCGTCACAGGCAAGGAATGAATACTCCGGAAACGATGATATTGCCGGAAACGGAAATATGGATCGTATCGGAAATATAGATATTATCCAAGTCGTAGATGTTGCCGGAAACGGAAACATGGTACGTGTCGGAAAATATTATCGGAAATGGAAATATTGCCAGAATCGGAAATATTGCCGGAAACGGAAATATTGTCAGAATCGGAAATATTACCGGAATCGGAAAATAATTCCGGAAACGGAAATATTAAATATTTGTTCGAAACGGAAATTAATTCCGGAATCGGAAATATTAAATATTGTTCGTATCGGAAATGAATTCCGGAATCGGAAAATTTAATCGGAAGCGCATCGTACGAATAAGCATCGGACGAGGCCTGCCGGACGAGGCCCAGCACGAAGCCAGGCCATCGCTCAGCAAGCCAAGCGCGCCGCACAAACAGCCACGCCAGGCCCAGCGCAAGGCCAGGCCCAGCAGGCTGCGCGCAGCGCGCAGCGCGCACAGCGCGCACAGCACGCGCAGCGCGCGCGGGCGCTGAGTGGGCTGCTGCTCGCGCGCACGCATGGGGCCCATCGTGGCTGCCGTGCGTGTGTGTGCAAGTGTTTGTGTTCGTGCACGTTTCCTAAAACATGCAGAGTTCGGTTAATGATTAAATTCCTAATTCTATTTGATAAATTAATTAAATTAGAGTTCTTGTAGGATTCTAGGTTTGATTAATTTGTATCTGAATAGGATTTCGATTCCCTTTCCATACCGCTATAAATATGAGGCTAGGGCTCACAATTTATAACACAAGTTTAAAAGTATTCAAAGTGAGTTTTTGAGAGAAAAATTCAGTCACACATTTGCCTATAAAGTGCCGAAAATAATAGTACCTTAAGGGCGATTCTAGTTGGTCAATCTTAAGGCGGATCCGGACGTGCTGTGGACTATCTACGGAGGGACGACACTTGGAGTCCTAAAGACTTGTTCTTGTTCGGTTCGGGCGCAGCTAGGGAAGGCACGCAACAAAGAGTATGCATCTAATCTATGCTAAATGATTATGTGTAAATAATATGTTTTCCTGGGTTTATGGTTTTTCCGCATGATTTATGAATTGTCATATGTATCATAACCTAACAGTGGTATCACGAGCCCCTTATTATTTTCATAATCTAAATTGCATGAACATGGTTAAATATTACAAATTTGCAAGAATTAAAAGGGGTGATTAATTTTCGTAATTGTTAATTAATTGCAAATTGCGTTTATTTAATTATACGTACGCAGTTTTTCGGCAGTTTCTTCGTTACTCATCCTAATTGAGTGATTTTTGTGTCAATTCCGCATGTAAAAGGCATTCTAAAATTTTGACAAAAATAGTATTTTTCTGCCGAACCCAGAATTCTCAAATTCGAAGCCTAACTATGACCTTTCGAAGGTTTTAGTTTTTCGAATGCAAAATTTCGTAAATTTAAGATGTTAAATTAAATATTTGCGATTCTTGTTGATAAATCTTGAATTTTTGATTGACCTACTGCATATGTTTAACAAGTTTGAATGCCTAGTCTTGTTAATTATGCAATCTAATTTGTAATTATGATTAATTTGTTGAAAATTAGAATAATTTAGAATTAATTTGATTTTCATAATTAATTGTAATTTAATTAGAAACCTATGATTAAAAACCACCATAAAAATTGTAAATTTACGATAAATTTTAAATTTTTATGACCTAGACTTGAATCCATAACAATCGGAAATCAATTGGATAATAAATTTTCGATTTTTCGCCCTAAAATTATGAAATTAATATTATTTATTAATTTGTCATTAATTTTAAATATAAATTTTAAATTTTTATGCGATTCGTTCATATAACTTGCACGCACGAAGCAATGGACGCTTCGTGTTACCCTTAAGGGGTGTTGTATAATGCGGGCATGCGACGACGAGCAAGGGAGCTCGTCGCCCGTGCGGCACGAATGCAATGAGCAAGGGCGTAGTGCACGAGCACAAGGCAGCAGCCCTGCCTTGTGTCGTGTGCCACGACCAATGGACGAATGGGCATGGGCGTAGGGCGAGCCAAGGCAGTCGCGTGTGGGCAGCAAGCGAGCTGCGCCACAACGCGCGCTGCCTCGCACAAGAGCGCGCAGCCTCGCGCGCAGCGAGCGCAAGCTCGCGTGCCACGAGCGCTGCGCCTAGCATTGCTCGCGCGCACAGCGAGCGATGTCGCCCGCCCAGCGAGCGATGGCTCGCGCGCCCAGCTAGCGATGTCGCGCGCCCAGCGAGCGATGTCGCGCGCGCACTGCGAGCGATAGCTCGCGTGCGATGAGCGCTGGCGCGCGCAGCGAGCACCAATGCGTGCGGAGGCTTGCGATGGGGATGCAGCAGCTATGCGACGAGCGCATGGGCTGCGCGCACATGGCCAGCAATGGCTGTGTGCGTGCGGCCCATGGGCGTGCAACGCGTAGGGTGTTTGCGTTACGATTAGATCGTTCTGAATGTTTAATTTGAAAATTTCAGTTCACGTAATTTTAATTAATTTTAAAATTAATAATTTAAATTATTTTCTTGGATTTTAATTTTGAATATTATAATTGTAATAAATGTTATTTATTCTAATTATTTTACTAAAATTAAAATCATGAATTAATTTAAATGCGACTGAAATTAAATTAAACTTTTTGGATTCAATTATAAATTTATATGAGCTTTAAATTTTAATTAAATTTGTATGTTTCCGGTTAGACTAGAAATACATTTTTATGTTTAAAATTGGTAAAGCATATGAATTTATTGGTTTAAGTGGGAGCGCTTTTTAGTCATAAACTCTTGATTAGGTCTACAAATCCTTAAGGTTAAAACAACTTGATTAGAATTAATAAGGACTGAATAATTGGTAGATTATTGGTGCCCTTGATTAATTGCTGCAAATGTTTACGTGATGCATAATGTGTTTTACTAACCAGCTATGTGGGCCATTCATGATAATGAATGGGTGAATGGTATATATTGTATATGTACTGTTTTGCAGGTTATGAAGTGACTAGTATGGCCCAAATAGGATAGAAAATATGGTCTGCGTACCATTAATTTGAATGTAATTGGTCTAAAGTACCAAAGTTATTTTTCAATTCAAATATGGTCTGCGAACCATCAAATAGTTGTAATTAGTTATAGCTTATCCTATTTGAAGAAAATGGTGCCTCCCACGGAGATTTTCAGGACGGACTTTGAAGTCAAAACTTCAAGATGAAGTCGGGCCATACTAGATCACAAATATCTTATGCATGTTTTAAGTTATTTATTGTTTTAAATATGTCTTAAAATGCATGAGATCAAAAGCTTGATTATGTTGCATGATTAAGGATTTTAGTTCACTTAAAATCTAACCAACATAGTAAGAGCCTTAAGTTCCAAACTTAAAAATTGAGTTAAAAGGTGCCATGCCAAAATATACACTTGCTTGGATATCCTTTACATCAATCTAGTAATAGTTTTCGCTCAGCGAGGTGTTACTTATTGGTCCTAAAGGGGCAAGGTACACAAATAATTGTGAGTACATGTTAGTTTTGGTGAAACTCAACGATATAAGTAAGGAGTCCTTTTATGTCGTGGCAAATTCGATAGGTTTACCTAATAAGTTCTTAGACGTACCTATCAACCAAGAATAGTTTCTAGACTATTAGCAAAAGGCTTTTGCTTACCTAAAATGTTCTAGGATTAAGTCGACAAACTGTGCTTAGTTCTTCAATGATTTTAGGATCTTGGAATCATTTTATTCACACCTGCCGGAACAATAAAATCGAATAAAATTCTAATAACTTGTTTGAATTGCATGGTTGCTTTAATTTCAAGTTATTATTCATGATAAATGTTTAGACTTTGCATGCTTCAATGTATGTTTTAATTATTGTTTATAATTAAATATCTTGCACTGCAATAAATCCTTTTAGAAAGGTAACAGTAAATTTCCTCGATTGGTAGTGAATCCAAGAACGATTCACGGAAATGAGAGAAAGTGAGCAATTTAAAATGTACGTTTCTTTTAGCGACTTTTATGGTTGTTTTCGAAGATCAAAATCGAATGGCAAACCAATTGGTGCTTGTGAATTCAAAATACAATGTAGTTTTGAGATCATAAAGCATTGAGCTTAAACGCTCAGCTTTACCAATGGTTAACAACCTAATATCTTTGTCCATTTAATTCTCGAATGAGTCTAGTCCCTAGACATTCGAATAGATCGATGCTTAGAGAACTTTAAAAGCTTCTTGTAAGATCATCTAGTTGAAACAGAATATTCAACATAAATTAAAATGGTTAAAACCTTGTTGGGGTGACATTGGACATGTCTAACAAAGTATAAAAGTCAACACTAAAGAATTCAATTCTTAAGACTATAAGAAAGGGTACAAGAAATAGGAAAACAAAGGAACAAATGAAAGGAATTTACGATTCCGATTCTACCTATAAGTTTAAAGAGAAGTGACCTAGCAATCAAACTTCCTTGGTATCATATACCGCTTGAGGTTCTTACTTCGGTAATAACTCAAACAATGGAAGCTAGGATACACTAATGACCTACAAGTGGGAAATGAAGCATGGCAATGCTACATTAGTTGTAGGGTCATCTAGTTTGTTTTAAGTCCTTTCAAGGCTGGAACTAAATGGCTATTTTGTTCCATAATCAGCATACCTAAATTTCTGCTTCAAACACAGAAAGACTCACATTCAGAAGAACAAAAACAATGCTTGTTTGTTTGTTTATTTGAATGAAATGGTCATTTACGGAATGAGTCAATATGCTTGATTAAAACAAACAACTCTTTAAAGAACTTTACTAGGTTCAAATCAACCCCTTGATTTGAGTTCCACTAATCTTTGGCATTGTTACTTAGACTATATCAACAAGTTAACATTCAAAAGCTCTATTTTAATGGACTTTTGAAAGTTCATTGATTTCTAGATCAATTTAAGACAACTAGTCTTACTTGTTGAAAGTAACAAAAGATATGAACTATTGTTAGAACGCCTAGACAATAGAGTTCAAAGCTAAAGAAAGATTTTATGACTTTATTATTTCACATGGATTCGAGTGAATATAGGTTTATTTACTCAAATGTGATATAAGTTGAATCTGTTTGGCTAGTTCAAAGATTCAGAAGTATAAAATCCACTTGGCAAGAAATCATAAAGATCTAGGTTAGATCATGTTGATGATTACTTGAGACCAAATATGATCATCAATGATTGTGTGTTGTAATTTCACAATCTAGCTCCATAAGATATGGCATATCTACGTTGGAATGATCGAAGTCAATTAGTACTTGATTCGATCAATGATGAATCATAAAGACTTTTCCTATAATTTCTAAAACAAAATGCTCAACTACCACCAAACTAAACCAAATTCGTCAAAGCTATTGAAAAGTAATTTCAGAATATCTTTTCATAATATATCTAAAGAGTTCCTAAACTCAGTGGGAGCTTAGTGTTTGTTATTCAACAAACTAAGGCCCAAGTATAGATATATGTTTCATTGTGATTTATTCAAATGAGACACAAGGGTATTGTTTCTACCACGAATTTTTGAGAACATAATGTTTGTTTGCTCGAAATAATGTCCTTTTGGAGATTCGTTTCCAAAATGACAAGTGGGAGAAAATAGACCTCGAAAGTTTTCGAGGCGAACAACAAACATAAACGGACATTCCGGAGGCTTTTCGAAGTGCTTCAGAAAATCCGAACTTATTCTTTAAGACTTTAGAAGTGGCTTTAAAGAATAGACATCTCTTAGAAGACTTTACAAGTGCTTCAAGAAGAATAGAATATTCAAAGGACTCTCAAAATGCCTGTTGATATTCTATTGTTTGATGTTCTATACCCAAGTAGGCATAGAGTTCAAGTCACTGGAACTATGAGATTCTTCTACTAGTTAGTAAAGAAACATAGAGTTCTGGTCAATGAAACTATGAGATTCTTCTATTGGATAGTGAAGAAACCTACAACTTGCAGTCAAACTATTATCATTAATGAGTTTGTGACTTGTAAGAAAGCTATGACGAAGCCTAGATTCCCTAAAATGGTTAGAGGCCATATATAGACTCAAATGTTTTAAATGGTTAGAGGCCATAAAACATACTCAATGTTTTGATGACAAAATTGAAATTTTGTTGATTTGCAAGAATAGTTTCACACCTATTGGTTGCAAGTTTAAGGATAAAAACCATCAAATATTGAATTGTGTTCACACACAAAGCTAGATTAGTTGCTAAAAGTTACAAGCAAGTTCACGGTGTGGATTGTGTTGAAACCTCATGCATAATCGTAATGCTCAAGTCTATATTCAAGCAATGATTGCATATTGGTACATATAGCAATTGGATGACAAAACTTCCTCAATCAAATGTTGGAATAAACTATGTACATGGTATGTCATAGGATTTGTGGATCCAAATAAATGCTTGAAAAGGAAAGCTAGCTTATAAAATCTAAGTACAGATTTAAGCAAGCAATTGGGAATTGGAACTGTATTTTAAGTGAAGCTAATAAGCATTTTAGTTTCATAAAATATACATGATTCTTATAGATATATAAGAAATTTAGTGGGAGTACATAAAAACTTAATTGGTCCTATGTGTATCACACACATATCTCTCTATTGTGAAATAACATTCAAATGCTAAATACTTAGATTTGAGATTATTCATCAATGACGGACCAAGGCGAAACTTAGTACATACTGGGTATTAAGATCTATTTACAAAGATCTTATGATATTGTTTTGGATTAAGTAAATGGCATTTACTAAATCAAACACGAAAGTCTCCATTGGAGATATTCGACCCATGTGAATAAATCTAAGTAAAGGATGTTTGAACTATGTATAAGCATTTACTAAGTTAACATCAAAGAATCTAATGAGATTCTTCACCTATATTATATGTCAAAGAATTTAGCTGGATTCAGTATCTACTGAAATTAAATGAGCTAAAGTTACATGAATAGAATTCAATTGGGAATTATTCTACAAAAGAATTTATCATGTATGATATAATATGAGGATCGCCAAAAACGTATCGTATGACTTTAGGCATGACGAACATATACCAATCTCTATTGATCTAAGTGAAGACCAATTAGATTGAGATCAAGAAAAACTTATGGTACCTGAAAAGGTACATAGGATTACTTCTTGATTCAAGGAAATAAAGATATGCTAAATATTGATGCTACACGCATAAACACTGGCAAAGGATCAAGCAAGACCCTTTGGAGTTAACCATTAACAAGGACGAGCTAAAAAGCATCGTGTTTTGAAATGGCAACATGGATTGGAGACCATGAGTTGTTGCGTGGGAAATTAAAATATTAATTTCTATGTTCTAAGATACAGCTGGAAAGTCTTCCACATGTCTGTGAACTGCTTGGATAAGTAAATCCAAACAAAGCATCACTAGCAACCTAAACAGTTGAAGTAAAAGTACTTATTGCCTAAGAAGCAATAAAACAGAGTTGTTTATATTAATGAGTTCTTCATTGAACTTTGGTGGATCACATGTCTGCTAACTTGATGGCTCTTCATTGCAAAATGCGTAGAACCACCATCAAAGTAAGAAAGACTAGATCACATAATAAACAAACTCGAAAAGATCTTATCATCATATCTCGAAGAACATTCGATGAAAAGGATATTAAGATTGGCAAAGCATGATAACTAAACCTATGCAACAAGTGAGAAGCAACACTCACGTTGTAGCACTGGAAATCAAGCATAGCTTTGAATTCCATGAACTGTTTTAAAGATGGGTTTGAGGCCCATGGTTGTAAAACAATGGGGTTGAACATTTATCATATATGAAATGTATTTTCATATTCCATTTAATCTTGGTTTAGTATTAAATGATGAGTCCCTTCAAATTTGACGATATATTCAAGATAGACTGTCAGGACCAGTCCTGTGACTAAGAAATGTCTATCAAGTGAACTTGAATGTCAAAGGTTGAAAAAGGTCCCTGGTCGGAGTTTTCTATAAAATTGGACGCATAGAAAACGTTAAACGATTAGAATGCAAGATGACTAGTAGTTCTGTTTCTTGAACTATGTGGACATGGCAATGTCATAATCATTTGCATAGATACTTACTTTGGGAAGACTAGTATCGGACGAGACCTATGAAACTTTACTGTATGAGATGAAAATCTGTCATAAGTAAATTTCATTAAAATTATTAGACACTAAATCCTCAATACCTGAGTGATTTGAGATTACTTGTTTGAGAACTGGTTGCTTTGACGTTGACCAACCGTCGCACCGTAAAAGGAGGCTATAAAGGCAACGCTCAGGTAATCACCTATCAAACGAAGTCTAATCTCAAGATCGCAAGATTGGGATTGTCCTCCCATAAATCGGGATGAGATGCTTAAAAGTTGTACAAGGCCACTCGGAGAGCTAGAAACTGTGAAATGCATGGCCGTGCTCGGATGAATCATAGGCTATGATTATCTGTTTATTTGATCAGTTGAACTCTGAAACCGAGGAACACCTCTGGACATAATAAGGATGACAACTCTTACCTTATGTTCAAGAGCAAGCATCGAGCGACAAAGGAATTAGGAAATGCACACTTGTCCCTAAGGACAAGTGGGAGACTGAAGGAAATAATGCCCTTGGTCCAAGTATGCATTCTATGTTAAGTCTAATAAATGCGGTTCAGTATTAATTAACAAGTTAATAATTCAGTGAGATCAAGTGAGCTGAATGCCTAGCTAGAGGCCGCTTCAGTTCAAGTGGAATTAATGATATTAATCCACAGCTTACTCTTGACTGAACCCGTAGGGTCACACAAATAGTACGTAAACGGATCAAGTATTTAATAGCATTAAATACTCCATCTATGAATATTCGGAACCGACGGATCTTGGTTTCAGTGGGAGCTAAGATCGTCACAGGCAAGGAATGAATACTCCGGAAACGATGATATTGCCGGAAACGGAAATATGGATCGTATCGGAAATATAGATATTATCCAAGTCGTAGATGTTGCCGGAAACGGAAACATGGTACGTGTCGGAAAATATTATCGGAAATGGAAATATTGCCAGAATCGGAAATATTGCCGGAAACGGAAATATTGTCAGAATCGGAAATATTACCGGAATCGGAAAATAATTCCGGAAACGGAAATATTAAATATTTGTTCGAAACGGAAATTAATTCCGGAATCGGAAATATTAAATATTGTTCGTATCGGAAATGAATTCCGGAATCGGAAAATTTAATCGGAAGCGCATCGTACGAATAAGCATCGGACGAGGCCTGCCAGACGAGGCCCAGCACGAAGCCAGGCCATCGCCCAGCAAGCCAAGCGCGCCGCACAAACAGCCACGCCAGGCCCAGCGCAAGGCCAGGCCCAGCAGGCTGCGCGCAGCGCGCAGCGCGCACAGCGCGCACAGCACGCGCAGCGCGCAGCGCGCACAGCGCGCACAGCACGCGCAGCGCGCAGCGCGCGCGGGCGCTGAGTGGGCTGCTGCTCGCGCGCACGCATGGGGCCCATCGTGGCTGCCGTGCGTGTGTGTGCAAGTGTTTGTGTTCGTGCACGTTTCCTAAAACATGCAGAGTTCGGTTAATGATTAAATTCCTAATTCTATTTGATAAATTAATTAAATTAGAGTTCTTGTAGGATTCTAGGTTTGATTAATTTGTATCTGAATAGGATTTCGATTCCCTTTCCATACCGCTATAAATATGAGGCTAGGGCTCACAATTTATAACACAAGTTTAAAAGTATTCAAAGTGAGTTTTTGAGAGAAAAATTCAGTCACACATTTGCCTATAAAGTGCCGAAAATAATAGTACCTTAAGGGCGATTCTAGTTGGTCAATCTTAAGGCGGATCCGGACGTGCTGTGGACTATCTACGGAGGGACGACACTTGGAGTCCTAAAGACTTGTTCTTGTTCGGTTCGGGCGCAGCTAGGGAAGGCACGCAACAAAGAGTATGCATCTAATCTATGCTAAATGATTATGTGTAAATAATATGTTTTCCTGGGTTTATGGTTTTTCCGCATGATTTATGAATTGTCATATGTATCATAAGCTAACACTTGGAGCCCTAAAGACTTGTTCTTGTTCGGTTCGGGCGCAGCTAGGGAGGGCACGCTACGAAGTGTATGCATCTGAATTATGCTAAATGATTATTTGTTAATAATATGTTTCCTGGCTTTATGGTTTTTCCGCATGATTTATGTTTATTCATATGTATCATAACCTAACAGTGGTATCACGAGCCTCTTATTATTTTCATAATCTAAATTGCATGAACATGGTTAAATTTTACCAATTTGCAAAGAATTAAAGGGGTGATTAATTTTCGTAATTAATTGCAAATTGCGTTTATTTAATTATATGTACGCAGTTTTTTCGGCAGAATATTCGTTACTCAACCAAATCGAGTGATTTTTGTGTCAATTCCGCATGTAAAAGGCATTCTAAAATTTTGACAAAATTAGTATTTTTCGCCGAAACCCAGAATTCCCTAATTCGAAGCCTAACTATGACTTTTCGGAGGTTTTAGTTTTTCGAACGCAAAAGTTTGTAATTTTAAGATGTTAAAATTGAATATTTGCGATTCTTGTTGATAAATCTTGAATTTTTGATTGACCTACAGTATATGTTTAACAAGTTTGAATGCCTAGCCTTGTTAATTATACAACCTAATTTGTAATTATGATTAATTTGTTGAAATTCGAATAATTTAGAATTGATTTGTTTTTCATAATTAATTAATAATTTAATTAGGTACCCATGATTAAAAACCACCATAAAAATTGTTAATTTATGTTAAATTTTAAATTTTTATGACCTATATTTGAATCCATGTTAATCGGAAATTAATTGATTAATAAATTTTTGATTTTTCGCCCTAAAATTATGAAATTAATATGATTTATTAATTTGTCATTAATTTTAAATTAAAAATTTTAAATTTTTATGAAAACGCCCATAAATGTTGCACGCACAAAGCAATGGAAGCTACGTGTTATCTTAAGGGGTGTTGTATAGTGCGGGTACGCGCCGACGAGCAAGGGAGCTCGTCGCCCGTGCGGTACAAATGCAATGAGCAACGAACTGTGCGGCACGCAAGGCTCTACGCCTTGGCATGCGCGCAGTACGATGGGCGAGGGCAAGGCATGAAGGAAATAATGCCCTTGGTCCAAGTATGCATTCAATGTTAAGTCTAATAAATGCGGTTCAGTATTAATTAACAAGTTAATAATTCAGTGAGATCAAGTGAGCTGAATGCCTAGCTAGAGGCCGCTTCAGTTCAAGTGGAATTAATGATATTAGTCCACAGCTTACTCTTGACTGAACCCGTAGGGTCACACAAATAGTACGTAAACGGATCAAGTATTTAATGGCATTAAATACTCTATCTATGGATACTCGGAATCGACGGATCTTGGTTTCAGTGGGAGCTAAGATCGTCACAAGCAAGAAATGAATACTCCGAAAACGATGATATTGCCGGAAACGGAAATATGGATCGTACCGGAAATATAAATATTATCCAAGTCGTAGATGTTGCCGGAAACGGAAACATGGTACGTATCGGAAAATATTATCGGAAATGGAAATATTGCCGGAATCGGAAATATTACCGGAAACGGAAATATTGTCAGAATCGGAAATATTATCGGAATCGGAAAATAATTCGGAAACGGAAATATTAAATATTTGTTCGAAACGGAAAATTAATTCCAAAATCGGAAATATTAAATATTGTTCGTGTCGGAAAAGAATTCCGGATTCGGGAATTTAATCGGAAGCGTATCATACGAATTAGCATCGGACGAGGCTCGCTAGACGAAGGCCCAGCACGAAGCCAGGCCATCGCCCAGCAAGCCACACGCATCACCAACACACGCCAAGCCTCGACCAGGCCCAGCACAAGCCAGGCCCAGCCGAAGCCATAGGCGCCCGCGGACAACAGCATGGGCCGAGCGCTGTGCGCTCAGCGTGGGCCGCAAGGCCTGCGCGGGTGTACGATGCTCGTGCGATGCTCGTGTACGAATCCTAAAGCTATCGGGATTCGATAAAAGATTAAATCCTAAACCTATTAGATAAAGTTTATTTAATAGAGTCCTAGCAGGATTCTAATTAAATTAATTAGTATCCTAATAGGATTCCAGTTCCTTTTCCATACCTCTATAAATAAGTGCCTAGGGTCATTATTTACAGACACGATTGAAGTATTCAAAGGGTAAGTTTTTGAAAGAAAATTCAGCCATACACTTGCACAACAATAGCCGAAAATTCCTAGCACCTTAAGGGCGATTCTAGTTGGTCAATCTTGAGGCGGATCCGGACGTACTGTGGACTATCTACGGAGGGACGACACTTGGAGTCCTAAAGACTTGTTCTTGTTCGGTTCGGGCGCAGCTAAGGAAGGCACGCTACAAAATGTATGCATCTATACTATGCTAAATGATTATGTGTAAATAATATGCTTTCCTGGCTTTATGGTTTTTCCGCATGATTTATGTATTGTCATATGTATCATAACCTAACAGTGGTATCACGAGCCTCTTATTATTTTCATAATCTAATTTGCATAAACATGGTTAAATATTACAAATTTCCAAGAATTAAAAGGGGTGATTAATTTTCGTAATTGTTAATTAATTGCAAATTGCTTTTATTTAATTATATGTACGCAGTTTTTCGGCAGTTTCTTCGTTACTCATCCAAATCGAGTGATTTTTGTGTCAATTCCGCATGTAAAAGACATTCTAAAATTTTGACAAACATAGTATTTTTCGGCCGAACCCAGAATTCTCAAATTCGAAGCCTAACTATGACTTTTCGGAGGTTTTAGTTTTTCGAACGCAAAATTTTTGTAAATTTAAGATGTTAAATTAAATATTTGCGATTCTTGTTGATAAATCTTGAATTTTTTATTGACCTACTGTATATGTTTAACAAGTTTGAATGCCTAGCCTTGTTAATTATGCAATCTAATTTGTAATTATTATTAATTTGTTGAAAATTGGAATAATTTAGAATTAATTTGATTTTCATAATTAGTTAATAATTTAATTAGATACCTATGATTAAAAACCACCATAAAAATTATAAATTTGTGTTAAATTTTAAATTTTTATGACCTAGACTTGAATCCATGTTAATCGGAAATCAATTAATTAATAAATTTTCAAATTTTCGCCCTAAATTTATGAAATTAATATGATTTATTAATTTGTCATTAATTTTGAAAATAAAATTTTTAATTTTTATGCGATTCGCTCATATAACTTGCACGTACAAAGCAATGGACGCTACGTGTAACCCTTAAGGGGTGTTGTATAGTGCGGGCATGCGACGACGAGCAAGGGAGCTCGTCGCCCATAAATAGCAGGTTTCTATAAATAGCATTCGTACCGCATGGGCGACGAACTCCCTTGCTCGTCGTCGCATGCCCGCACTATACAACACCCCTTAAGGGTAACATGTATCGTCCATTGCTTTGTGCGTGCAAGTTTTATGAGCGAATTGCATAAAAATTTAAAATTTTTAATTCAAAATTAATAAAACATATTAATTTCATAATTTTAGGGCGAAAAATCGAAAATTTATTAATCAATTAATTTCCGATTAATCATGGATTAAAATCTAGGTCATAAAAATTTAAAATTTAACACAAATTAACAATTTTTATGGTGGTTTTTAATCATAGGTATCTAATTAAATTATTAATTAATTATGAAAATCAAATCAATTCTAAATTATTCGAATTTCAACAAATTAATCATAATTACAAATTAGATTGCATAATTAACAAGGCTAGGCATTCAAACTTGTTAAACATATACAGTAGGTCAATAAAAAATTCAAGATTTATCAACAAGAATCGCAAATATTTAAATTAACATCTTAAATTTACAAACTTTTGCGTTCGAAAAACTAAAAACCTCCGAAAAGTCATAGTTAGGCTTCGAAATTGGGAATTTTGGGTTTCGGCGAAAAAAACTACTTTTGTCAAAATTTTAGAATGCCTTTTACATGCGGAATTGACACAAAAATCACTCGATTTGGATGAGTAACGAAGAAACTGCCGAAAAACTGCGTACATATAATTAAATAAACGCAATTTGCAATTAATTAACAATTACGAAAATTAATCACCCATTTTATTTCTTTGCAAATTTGTAATATTTAACCATGTTTATGTAATTTAGATTATGAAAATAATAAGAGGCTCGTGATACCAATGATAGTTTATGATTCATATGACAAAACATAAATCATGCGGAAAAACCATAAAGCCAGGAAAGCATATTATTTACACATAATCATTTAGCATAGTTTAGATGCATACACTTTGTTGCGTGCCCTCCTTAGCTGGGCCCGAACCGAACAAGAACAAGTCTTTAGGACTCCAATTCAAGTGTCGTCCCTCCGTAGATAGTCCACAGCACGTCCGGATCTGCCTTAAGCTTGACCAACTGGAATCGCCCTTAAGGTTGCTTAGGAATTTCGGCTAATATGGTGCAAGTGTATGGCTGATTTTTCTTCAAAATCTTACCTTTAGAATACTTCAATTGTATCTATAAATTATGACCCTAGGCACCTATTTATAGAGGTATGGAAAAGGAACTGGAATCCTATTAGGATACAAATTAATTAAACTAGAATCCTAATAGAACTCTTATTTAATTAATTTATCCTTTTAGGATTAGGAATTTAATCATACAACGAAACCTGATAGCTTTAGGATTCGTATAGCACACAAACACACACACGCACGCAGCAGCCCACGAGGGGCGTCATGCGCGCGCACGCAGCCCGCTAGCTCGCAGCCCATGCCACGAGGCCCACACGCTGCCGCACCCTTGGCGCGCGCTGGGTCTGCCTTGCGGTGGGCCTGGCGCAGCCTTGGCTGGTGCGTTGTGGCGCGCTAGCCTTCTGGGCGATGGCCCGGCTTCGTGCTGGGCCTTCGTCTGGCAGGCCTCGTCCGATGCTAATTCGTACGATACGCTTCCGATTAATTTCCCGATTCCGGAATTCATTTCCGATATGAACAATATTTAATATTTCCGATTCCGGAATTAATTTCCGTTTCGAACAAATATTTAATATTTCCGTTTCCGGAATTATTTTCCGATTCCGATAATATTTCCGATTCAGACAATATTTCCGTTTCCGGCAATATTTCCGATTCCGGTATTTCCGATTCCGGCAATATTTCCATTTCCATCAATATTTTCCGATACGTACCATGTTTCCGTTTCCGGCAACATTTACGACTTGGATAATATTTATATTTCCGATACGATCCATATTTCCGTTTCCGGAGTATTCATTTCTTGCTTGTGACGATCTCAGCTCCCACTGAAACCGAGATCCGTCGAATCCGAATATCCATAGATGGAGTATTTAATGCCATTAAATACTTGATCCGTTTACGTACTATTTGTGTGACCCTACGGGTTCAGTCAAGAGTAAGCTGTGGATTAATGTCATTAATTCCACTTGAACTGAAGCGGCCTCTAGCTAGGCATTCAGCTCACTTGATTTCACTGAATTATTAACTTGTTAATTAATACTGAACCGCATTTATTAGACTTAATATTATATGCATACTTGGACCAAGGGCATTATTTCCTTCATAATCCACCCCTCTGCCATATACAACAGTACTCAAAAGTGGGGGCTTCAAGCCCAAATACCTTTCAAAACACGAGAAAAAGTCTTCTTCAACACTAGGCATGCATGGCTCCAGCATCAAGGGCCACCCAAATATGGCACTAAATTCCTCAGGGAGGGGACATACCTCATTATTTCCAAAGCAGAAGACATGATGATTCGGATCCCAAGCCTCCAGAGCAGCAAGAATGAAGTGCAAATCCAATTTTACAAACCGGAAAGAGACGAGCACCCCAAGATGCATGCCATCAAGCTCCCTTTTCTCCAACTTGCCTAGCGAACCAAGCCACGAGTTCAAGGCACTTTCAAAAGACACAGCCATATTTTCTTTCTTTTCAAGTGGAAGAAGTATGCAATGATAGCAGGGAAAGATTGATGCAAGAAATGATCCAACAAGCTCTCTATTTATACAAGAATTAGCTTGCACGACAGCTCACAGGCGCCAGGCGCCAAGCCTGCGCCAGGCGCAGGGGCCTGCATCTAAGGACGAGGCCACCGTCCTCTCTTATGACTCCGAGTACACACTCTTTAGTGTTTCGGACAGTAGAGTACAACCTCCATTATTCAAGATTCCAAAGCCGCAAGCCACGCAATTTCAAGCAGTCCATATCAACGCTTCGGGCAGATTTCGGGTCGATTTTTTCAAAATTAAAGCAATCTAGTCCTAGATCGGCGTCCTAAGTTGAGTCTGCATACACATAGCAAGAGTTGAATATACTTTGACTTGCGATTTTCCTAACCAAAAAACCTCAGTCAAAGTGGGGGCTTATAGTGGGTACATACACCCGAAAAAATGGGCAAATTTTTTCAAATTTTTTCGCAAAATTGTCATGCATGCGTATAGCTACAAAATTTCAAGGCACACACTACACATACAATTTCAAGCATTCAAACATACAAATCCCAATCTTCATAATTTTACAAACCAATTCAAGTTCAAAACCATACAAACCACATAAAAATTCAAGTTTCAATCCATACAAACACAATACAATCCAGCCTATACAAAATCAACCCAGGCAAGCTGGAACTTGCTACCATGCAGGGTCTGAGTCATCATCAGCAGTGATATCAACCACATGCCCCTTGTCCCTGTTACGCCTCCTAAAGCGCTCCAGCTCCTGATCCAGCTCCTGATCCAGCTCCGTCCCAGGGGTACTAGGATCCTGC
This sequence comes from Spinacia oleracea, assembly GCF_020520425.1. NCBI lineage: Eukaryota > Viridiplantae > Streptophyta > Magnoliopsida > Caryophyllales > Amaranthaceae > Spinacia > Spinacia oleracea. The sequence continues at coordinate 18,699,476 of NC_079488.1, forward strand.
TCCGAGATACGAAGGGTGCCAGTGGAGGGATGAACTCCCTGATGAGGAGAGGAATACTGATACGGCGGCGGCATCGGCATATACGGATACGACCCATACATCTGAGCCTGGCGCATCGTCTCCATCTCCGCATAGCAAGCCCATGAACCCGCACCCCAAGACTGGGGACCACTTCCTCCGAAGTAATAGCCGGAAGGAGGAACGAAGGGCCGTGAACCGCTAGCACCTCCTAATGAATGCCTGGTGGGATCAACATGTACAAAAGGGGAAGCTCCCCACTCAGCATCTGAATGCCTCTGATGAGCACCAGCACCGGACCCCTGTCCCAGCTCAAAGCTTGGTCCCTCCTGTCTCAAAGACGTCTCCGCCTGAGGCTCCCTGTCAACAGAGTCCTTATGGTCTCGACGGCGCTCCTATACAAGATACAATTTCAAGAATCAATTTCCCAAGTTGGAATTTCCAGTATACAAGTTTCAAAATCAAGTGAGGTACCTCTCTGTTCCGCCCAGAAAGCTTCCGGGTCAGCTTGGCGCACTGCCTCTTCCAAGAATCAAGCAAGAGCATCCAGCGACGCACTCTCGCCCGAGGCGCCTGCATACAAAATTCAAGATCAATTTCCAAATACAAGTTACAAACTGAAGGAAATAATGCCCTTGGTCCAAGTATGCATTCTATGTTAAGTCTAATAAATGCGGTTCAGTATTAATTAACAAGTTAATAATTCAGTGAGATCAAGTGAGCTGAATGCCTAGCTAGAGGCCGCTTCAGTTCAAGTGGAATTAATGATATTAATCCACAGCTTACTCTTGACTGAACCCGTAGGGTCACACAAATAGTACGTAAACGGATCAAGTATTTAATGGCATTAGATACTCCATCTATGGATATTCGGAATCGACGGATCTTGGTTTCAGTGGGAGCTGAGATCGTCACAGGCAAGCAATGAATACTCTGGAAACGATGATATTACCGGAAACGGAAATATGGATCGTATCGGAAATATAAATATTATCCAAGTCGTAGATGTTGCCGGAAACGGAAACATGGTACGTATCGGAAAATATTATCGGAAATGGAAATATTGCCAGAATCGGAAATATTGCCGGAAACGGAAATATTGTCAGAATCGGAAATATTATCGGAATCGAAAAATAATTCCGGAAACGGAAATATTAAATATTTGTTCGAAACGGAAATTGATTCCGGAATCGGAAATATTAAATATTGTTCGTATCGGAAATGAATTCCGGAATCGGGAATTTAATCGGAAGCGTATCGTACGAATTAGCATCGGACGAGGCCCGCTAGACGAAGGCCCAGCACGAAGCCATGCCGTCGCCCAGCGAGCCAACGCACACCAGCGCACGCCAAGCCTCGACCAGGCCCAGCGCAAGGCCAGGCCCAGCCAAGGCCTTGGGCGCGCGCGCGCGGAGCGCAGCAATGGGCCGAGCACTGTGCGCCTAGCGTGGGCCGCAAGGCTTGCGCGGGTGTACGGTGCTCGTGCATTGCTTGTGCGGGAATCCTGAAGCAATCAGGATTCGAAGTGTGATTAAATCCTAAAACTATTAGATAATGATTATTTAATTAGAGTCCTAGTAGGGTTATAATTAAATAAATTAGTATCCTAATAGGATTCCAAAACCCTTTCCATAACTCTATAAATACGTGCCTAGGGTCACATATTTTAAAAAAGATTATTCAAGTATTCAAAGTGAGTTTTTGAGAGAAAATTCAGACACATTTCTTACCTAAGAGTGCCGAAAATCTTTAGTACCTTAAGGGCGATTCTAGTTGGTCAATCTTAAGGCGGATCCGGACGTGCTGTGGACTATCTACGGAGGGACGACACTTGGAGTCCTAAAGACTTGTTCTTGTTCGGTTCGGGCGCAGCTAGGGAAGGCACGCAACAAAGAGTATGCATCTAAATTATGCTATATGATTATGTGTAAATAATATGTATTCCTGGCTTAATGGTTTTTTCCGCATGATTTATGAATTCTCATATGTATCATAACCTAACAGTGGTATCACGAGCCCCTTATTATTTTCATAATCTAAATTTCATGAACATGGTTAAATATTACAAATTTGCATGAATTAAAAGGGGTGATTAATTTTCGTAATTGTTAATTAATTGCAAATTGCGTTTATTTAATTATACGTACGCAGTTTTTCGGCAGTTTCTTCGTTACTCATCCAAATCGAGTGATTTTTGTGTCAATTCCGCATGTAAAAGGCATTCTAAAATTTTGACAAAAATAATTTTTTTCTGCCGAACCCAGAATTCTCAAATTCGAAGCCTAACTATGACTTTTCGAAGGTTTTAGTTTTTCGAATGCAAAATTTCGTAAATTTAAGATGTTAAATTAAATATTTGCGATTCTTGTTGATAAATCGTGAATTTTTGATTGACCTACTGTATATGTTTAAAAAGTTTGAATGCCTAGCCTTGTTAATTATGCAATCTAATTTGTAATTATGATTAATTTGTTGAAAATTAGAATAATTTAGAATTAATTTGATTTTCATAATTAATTATAATTTAATTAGAAACCTATGATTAAAAACCACCATAAAAATTGTAAATTTATGATAAATTTTAAATTTTTATGACCTAGGCTTGAATCCATAATAATCGGAAATCAATTGAATAATAAATTTTCGATTTTTCGCCCTAAAATTATGAAATTAATATTATTTATTAATTTGTCATTAATTTTAAATATAAATTTTAAATTTTTTATGCGATACGTTCATATAACTTGCACGCACAAAGCAATGGACGCTTCGTGTTACCCTTAAGGGGTGTTGTATAGTGCGAGCATGCGACGACGAGCAAGGGAGCTCGTCGCCCGTGCGGCACGAATGCAATGAGCAGGGGCATGGTGCACGAGCACAAGGCAGTATCCCTGCCTTGTGTCGTGGGCCACGAGCTATGGACGAATGGGCATGGGCGAAGGCAAGGCACGGCAATCGCGTGTGGGCAGCAAGCGAGCTGCGCCACAACGCGCACTGCCTCGCGCAAGCGCGCGCAGCCTCGCGCGCAGCTAGCGCAAGCTCGCGTGCCACGAGCGCTGCGCCCAGCGTCGATCGCGCGCAGCGAGCAATTGCTCGCGCACAGCGAGCGATGGCTCGCGTGCATCGAGCGCTGGAGCGCGCGCAGCGAGCGCTGGCGAGCGCGCACAGCGAGCGATGGCTCGCGTGCATCGAGCGCTGGCGCGCGCGCAGCGAGCACCACTTGTGCGATGGCTTGCGATGGAAGATGCAGCAGCTATGCAACGAGCGCATGGGCTGCGCGCACATGGCCAGCGATGGCTGTGTGCGTGTGGCCCATGGGCGTGCGATGCGTAGGGTGTTTGCGTTGCGATTATATCGTTTTGAATGTTTAATTTGAAATTTTTCAGTTTACGTAATTTTAATTAATTTTAAAATTAATAATTTAAATTATTTTCTTGGATTTTAATTTTGAATATTGTAATTATAATAAATTTTATTTATTCTAATTATTTTACTAAAATTAAAATCATGAATTAATTTAAATACGACTGAAATTAAATTAAACTTTTTGGATTCAATTATAAATTCATATGAGCTTTAAATTTTAATTAAATTTGTATGTTTCCGGTTAGACTAGAAATACATTTTTATGTTTAAAATTAGTAAAGCATATAAATTTATTGGTTTAAGTGGGAGCGCTTTTTAGTCATAAACTCTTGATTAGGTCTACGAATCCTTAAGGTTAAAACAACTAGATTAGAATTAATAAGGACTGAATAATTGGTAGATTATTGGTGCCCTTGATTAATTGCTGCAAATGTTTACGTGATGCATAATGTGTTTTACTAACCAGCTATGTGGGCCATTCATGATAATGAATGGGTGAATGGTATATATTGTATATGTACTGTTTTGCAGGTTATGAAGTGACTAGTATGGCCCAAATAGGATAGAAAATATGGTCTGCGTACCATTAATTTGAATGTAATTTGTCTAAAGTACCAAAGTTGTTTTTCAATTCAAATATGGTCTGCGTACCATCAAATAGTTGTAATTAGTTTTAATTATAGCTTATCCTATTTGAAGAAAATGGTGCCTCCCACGGAGATTTTCAAGACGGACTTTGAAGTCAAAACTTCAAGATGAAGTCGGGCCATACTAGATCACAAATATCTTATGCATGTTTTAAGTTATTTATTGTTTTAAATATGTCTTAAAATGCATGAGATCAAAAGCTTGATTATGTTGCATGATTAAGGATTTTAGTTCACTTAAAATCTAACCAACATAGTAAGAGCCTTAAGTTCCAAACTTAAAAATTGAGTTAAAAGGTGCCATGCCAAAATATACACTTGCTTGGATATCCTTTACATCAATCTAGTAATAGTTTTCGCTCAGCGAGGTGTTACTTATTGGTCCTAAAGGGGCAAGGTACACAAATAATTGTGAGTACATGTTAGTTTTGGTGAAACTCAACGATATAAGTAAGGAGTCCTTTTATGTCGTGGCAAAATCGATAGGTTTACCTAATAAGTTCTTAGACGTACCTATCAACCAAGAATAGTTTCTAGACTATTAGCAAAAGGCTTTTGCTTACCTAAGATGTTCTAGGATTAAGTCGACAAACTGTGCTTAGTTCTTCAATGATTTTAGGATCTTGGAATCATTTTATTCACACCTGCCGGAACAATAAATTCGAATAAAATGCTAATAACTTGTTTAAATTGCATGATTGCTTTTCAAGTTGTTACTCATGATAAATGTTTAGACTTTGCATGCTTCAATTATGTTTTAATTTTTGTTTATAATTAAATATCTTACACTGCAATAAATCCTTTTAGAAAGGTAACAGTAAATTTCCTCGATTGGTAGTGAATCCAAGAACGATTCACGGAAATGAGAGAAAATGAGCAATTTAAAATGTACGTTTCTTATATCGACTTTTATGGTTGTTTTCGAGAATCAAAATCGAATGGCAAACCGATTGGTGCTTGTGAATTCAAAATACAATGTAGTTTTGAGATCATAAAGCATTGAGTTTAATACGCTCAGCTTTACCAATGGTTAACAACCTAATATCTTTGTCCATTTAATTCTCGAATGAGTCTAGTCCCTAGACATTCGAATAGATCGATGCTTAGAGAACTTTAGAAGCTTCTGGTAAGATCATCTAGTTGAAACAAAATATTCAACATAAATTAAAATGGTAAAGAACCTTGTTGGTGACATTGGACATGTCTAACAAAGTATAAAAGTCAACACTAAAGAATTCAATTCTTAAGACTATAAGAAAGGGTACAAGAAATAGGAAAACGAGGAACAAATGAAAGGAATTTACGATTCCGTTTCTACCTATAAATTTATGTTTAAAGAGAAGTGACCTAGCAATCAAACTTCCTTGGTATCATATACCGCTTGAGGTTCTTACTTCGGTAATAACTCAAACAATGGAAGCTAGGATACACTAATGACCTACAAGTGGGAAATGAAGCATGGCAATGCTACATTAGTTGTAGGGTCATCTAGTTTGTTTTAAGTCCTTTCAAAGGCTGGAACTAAATGGCTATTTTGTTCCATAATCAGCATACCTAAATTTCTGCTTCAAACACAGAAAGACTCACATTCAGAAGAACAAAAACAATGCTTGTTTGTTTGTTTATTTGAATGACATGGTCATTTACGGAATGAGTCAATATGCTTGATTAAAACAAACAACTCTTTAAAGAACTTTACTAGGTTCAAATCAACCCCTTGATTTGAGTTCCACTAATCTTTGGCATTGTTGCTTAGACCATATCAACAAGTTAACATTCAAAAGCTCTATTTTATTGGACTTTTGAAAGTTGGTTGATTTCTAGATCAACTTAAGACAAGCTAGTCTTACTTGTTGAAAGTAACAAAAGATATGAACTATTGTTAGAACGCCTAGACGATAGAGTTCAAAGCTAAAGAAAGATTTTATGACTTTATGGATTTGAGTGAATATAGGTTTATTGACTCAAATGTGATATAAGTTGAATCTGTTTGGGTAGTTCCAAGATTCAGAAGTATAAAATCCACTTGGCAAGAAATCATATAGATCTAGGTTAGATCATGTTGATGATTACTTGAGACCAAATATGATCATCAATGATTGTGTGTTGTAATTTCACAATCTAGGTCCATAAGATATGGCATATCGTAGTTGGAATAATCGAAGTCAATTAGTACTTGATTCGATCAATGATGAATCATAAAGACTTTTCCTATAATTTCTAAAACAAAATGCTCAACTACCACCAAACTAAACCAAATTCGTCAAAGCTATTGAAAAGTAATTTCAGGATATCTTTTCAATTATATATATCTAAAGAGTTGCTAAACTCAGTGGGAGCTTAGTGTTTGTTATTCAACAAACTAAGGCCCAAGTCTAGATATATGTTTCATTGTGATTTATTCAAATGAGACACAAGGGTATTGTTTCTACCACGAATTTTTGAGAACATAATGTTTGTTTGCTCGAAATAATGTCCTTTTGGAGATTCGTTTCCAAAATGACAAGTGGGAGAAAATAGACCTCGAAAGTCTTCGAGGCGAACAACAAACATAAACGGACATTCCGGAGGCTTTTCGAAGTGCTTCAGAAAAAAACCGAACTTATTCTTTAAGGACTTTAGAAGTGGCTTTAAAGAATAGACATCTCTTAGAAGACTTTACAAGTGCTTCAAGGAGAACAGAATATTCAAAGGACTTTCAAGTGGCTATTGATATTCTATTGTTTGATGTTCTATACCCAAGTAGGCATAGAATTCAAGTCACTGAAACTATGCAATTCTTCTATTAGATAGTAAAGAAACCTACAACTTGCAGTCAAACTAAAAGAAGTGACTTGTAAGAAAGCTATGACGAAACCCAGATTCCCTAAAATGGTTAGAGGCCATATATAGACTATATGTTTAATTGGTTAAAGGCCATAAAACATACTCAATGTTTTGATGACAGAATTGAAATTTTGTTGATTTGCAAGAATAGTTTCACACCTATTGGTTGCAAGTTTGTTTTAAGGATAAAAACCATCAAACATGGAATTGTGTTCACACACAAAGCTAGATTAGTTGCTAAAGGTTAAAAGCAAATTCATGGCATGGATTGTGTTGAAACCTCATGCAAAATCGTAATGCTTAAGTCTATAATTCAAGCAATGATTGCATATTGGTACATATGGCAATTGGATGACAAAACGTATTCCTCAATCAAATGTTGGAATATAATATGTACATGGTATGTCATAGAATTTGTGGATCCAAATAAATGCTTGAAAAGGAAAGCTAGCTTATAAAATCTAAGTACAGATTTAAGCAAGCAATTGGGAATTGGAACTGTATTTTAAGTGAAGCTAATAAGCATTTTAGTTTCATAAAATATACATGATTCTTATTGATATATAAGAAGTTTAGTGGGAGTACTTAAAACTTAATTGGTTCTATGTGTATTACACACATATCTCTCTATTGTGAAATAACATTCAAATGCTAATGACTTAGATTTGAAATTATTCATCAATGATGGACCATGGCGAAACTTAGTACATACTGGGTATTAAGATCTATTTACAAAGATCTTATGATATTGTTTTGGATTAAGTAATGGCATTTACTAAATCAAACACGAAAGTCTCCATTGGAGATATTCGACCCATGTGAATAAATCTAAGTAAAGGATGTTTGAACTATGTATAAGCATTTACTAAGTTAAACATCAAAGGATCTAAATAAGATTCTTAACCTATATTATATGTCAAAGAATTTAGCTGAATTTAGTATCTACTGAAACTAGATAAGCTAAAGTTACATGAATAGAATTCAATTGGGAATTATTCTGCAAAAGAATTTATCATGTATGATATAATATGAGGATCGCCAAAAACGTATCGTATGACTTTAGCCATGACGAACATATACCAATCTCTATTGATCTAAGTAAAGATCAACTAGATTGAGATCAAGAATACTTATGGTACTTGAAAAGGTACATTGGAATAGTTCTTGATTCAAGGAAATAAAGATATGCTAAATATTGATGCTACAAGCATAAACACTGGCAAAGGATCAAGCAAGACCCTTTGGAGTTAACCATTGATGAGGACGAGCTATAGAGCATCGTGTTTTGAAAATGGCAACATGGGTTGGAGACCATGAGTTGTTGCGTGGGAAATTAAAATAATAATTTCTATGTTCTAAGATATAGTTGGAGAATCTTCCACATATCTATGAACTGCCTGGATAGGTAAATCCAAACAAAGCATCACTAGCAACCTATACAGTTGAAGTAAAAGTAATTATTGCCTAAGAAGCAATAAAACAGGGTTGTTTAAAGTTCTTCACTGAACTTGGGTAGATCACCTATCTGCTGGCTTGATGGTTCTTCATTGAAAAATGCGTAGAACCACTCTTGAAGCAAGAAAAACGTCTGCTAACTTGATGGTTCTTCATTGCAAAATGAGTAAAACCACCATCGAAGTAAGAAAGACTAGATCACATAATAAACAAACTCGAAAAGATCTTATCATCATATTCGATGAAAAGGATATTAAGATTGGAAAAGCATGATAACTAAACCTATGCAACAAGTGAGAAGCAACACTCACGTTGTAGCACTGGAAATCAAGCATAGCTTTGAATTCCATGAATTGTTTTAGAAGATGGGTTTGAGGCCCATGGTTATAAAACATTGGGATTGAACATTTATCATATATGAAATGTATTTTTATATTCCATTTAATCTTGGTTTAGTATTAAATGATGAGTCCCTTCAAATTTGACGATATATTCAAGATAGACTGTCAGGACCAGTCCTGTGACTAAGAAATGTCTATCAATTGAACTTGAATGTCAAAGGTTGAAAATGGTCCCTAGTCGGAGTTTTCTATAAAATTGGACGCATAGAAAACGTTAGACGATTAGAATGCAAGATGACTAGTAGTTCTGTTTCTTGAACTATGTGGACATGGCAATGTCATAATCATTTGCATAGATACTTACTTTGGGAAGACTAGTATCGGACAAGACCTATGAAACTTTACTGTAAGAGATGAAAATCTGTCATAAGTAAATTTCATTAAAATTATTAGACACTAAATCCTCAATACCTGAGTGATTTGAGATTACTTGTTTGAGAACTGGTTGCTTTGACGTTGACCAACCGTCGCACCGTAAAAGGAGGCTATAAAGGCAACGCTCAGGTAATCACCTATCAAACGAAGTCTAATCTCAAGATCGCAAGATTGGGATTGTCCTCCCATAAATCGGGATGAGATGCTTAAAAGTTGTACAAGGCCACTCGGAGAGCTAGAAACTGTGAAATGCATGGCCGTGCTCGGATGAATCATAGGCTATGATTATCTGTTTATTTGATCAGTTGAACTCTGAAACCGAGGAACACCTCTGGACATAATAAGGATGACAACTCTTACCTTATGTTCAAGAGCAAGCATCGAGCGACAAAGGAATTAGGAAATGCACACTTGTCCCTAAGGACAAGTGGGAGACTGGAGGAAATAATGCCCTTGGTACAAGTATGCATTCTATGTTAAGTCTAATAAATGCGGTTCAGTATTAATTAACAAGTTAATAATTCAGTGAGATCAAGTGAGCTGAATGCCTAGCTAGAGGCCGCTTCAGTTCAAGTGGAATTAATGATATTAATCCACAGCTTACTCTTGACTGAACCCGTAGGGTCACACAAATAGTACGTAAACGGATCAAGTATTTAATGGCATTAGATACTCCATCTATGGATATTCGGAATCGACGGATCTTGGTTTCAGTGGGAGCTGAGATCGTCACAGGCAAGAAATGAATACTCCGGAAACGATGATATTGCCGGAAACGGAAATATGGATCGTATCGGAAATATAAATATTATCCAAGTCGTAGATGTTGCCGGAAACGGAAACATGGTACGTATCGGAAAATATTATCGGAAATGGAAATATTGCCAGAATCGGAAATATTGCCGGAAACGGAAATATTGTCAGAATCGGAAATATTATCGGAATCGGAAAATAATTCCGGAAACGGAAATATTAAATATTTGTTCGAAACGGAAATTGATTCCGGAATCGGAAATATTAAATATTGTTCGTATCGGAAATGAATTCCGGAATCGGGAATTTAATCGGAAGCGTATCGTACGAATTAGCATCGGACGAGGCCCGCTAGACGAAGGCCCAGCACGAAGCCAGGCCGTCGCCCAGCGAGCCAACGCACACCAGCGCACGCCAAGCCTCGACCAGGCCCAGCGCAAGGCCAGGCCCAGCCAAGGCCTTGGGCGCGCGCGCGCGGAGCGCAGCAATGGGCCGAGCGTTGTGCGCCTAGCGTGGGCCGCAAGGCTTGCGCGGGTGTACGGTGCTCGTGCATTGCTTGTGCGGGAATCCTGAAGCAATCAGGATTCGAAGTGTGATTAAATCCTAAAACTATTAGATAATGATTATTTAATTAGAGTCCTAGTAGGGTTATAATTAAATAAATTAGTATCCTAATAGGATTCCAAAACCCTTTCCATAACTCTATAAATACGTGCCTAGGGTCACATATTTTAAAAAAGATTATTCAAGTATTCAAAGTGAGTTTTTGAGAGAAAATTCAGACTCATTTCTTACCTAAGAGTGCCGAAAATCTTTAGTACCTTAAGGGCGATTCTAGTTGGTCAATCTTAAGGCGGATCCGGACGTGCTGTGGACTATCTACGGAGGGACGACACTTGGAGTCCTAAAGACTTGTTCTTGTTCGGTTCGGGCGCAGCTAGGGAAGGCACGCAACAAAGAGTATGCATCTAAATTATGCTATATGATTATGTGTAAATAATATGTATTCCTGGCTTAATGGTTTTTTCCGCATGATTTATGAATTCTCATATGTATCATAACCTAACACAAACAGTTTCAAAAAAATGCAACAGTACTTACAGGGGCGTAATGCTCAGGTACAGCATCATATGATTTCCGGTGCGGAGGAGAAGCCCAAGGAATGGTCTCCACCACCTCTTCCACGTCCGAGCTCTCATAGCGGAGGATCCTATCAGCATGAGGAATGTCCTCAAGATCAACCTCCTCCTCCTACATACAATCATACAATCATACAATCATTCAATCAATACAAGAATACAAGAATACAAGGTTCAAAAGCTCACCGGCAGTACGAAGCGTACTGGTGGAGCCAGCCTCCTCAGGAAGTCGTCATAGCTCCCCTTCCTGCGTACAAACTCCCTCCAAGAGCGGCAAACAACCTTGCCCCTAGCCTCCACATAGAGTCGGGCCAACTCTTCATCCAACGCCAGCATGGACTCCGGCGGATCCTTGGGGACAAGTCTATCCCCTGAATTGTGTTGAAGGGACACTCGCTCCCCCAGATACCACATATGGCGGTACAGCCCGAGAAGCAAAACCCGCCGCCCAGACAGGAATTGGGCACGAGCAGCCGAGACAGGTACAACTGCGTTGGCAAAAGGACGCCATACCACCTACAAAGCAGACAACTCAGGCAACAGTACAAATACAAATACAAGAAAGCAAAACAGTACAAAAGATTGCCCTATCAACAGGAAAAACTCTCCAAGCTCTGCGAGAAGCCGCCAGGGACGCACCAACGCGCACCGCTCCTATCCAAGAGGCAGCATACGGGTAAGCCGCATCTCTAGTACGCTCAGGCGCCAAAGTCGGAAAGTGCTCATAGATCCAAATCTTTCAAGGAACAAACAAAACATCAGTCAAGTTCAAGATACAAGCATACAAATACAAAGCACAAAGTACAAGGAGTCTCGAATACCTCCAGCACGCTCCACAGAGCAGCCATGCTCGGGTCACTCCCCAGCGCAGTCCGGGAGGCCCGCCCCATTTCATACAAGAGGTGGCTATATACCAAACCATCCCAGTTATAACTCGGGACAGCTCTCAAGTCCCTCAGAGCGGACAAGAAGCTAATATGCACCCGACTATTCCTACTCGGGGCAATCACTCTGCTAACCAAGACAAGGAGGAAGAGCCTAACCCTCTGCTCCGCGGACACACCCTCACCACAGATAGCATCCACAAGCACCGTCACATAAGCGTGAGAGTCGTCCTCTGACAAATCACAACAGGGCCGAGCAAGTCCCTGGCAGCGGCCGAGCGCCACGTCAGCTCAGAATCGAAGGTCACATTCCTCTCAGAAAAAGGAAGACCTATAATCATAGCAAACTCAAGAGGGGTAACAGTGATCTCCCCCCATGCCATGTGGAAAGTGTTGGTGGTATCCCACCACAGCTCTAACAAAGCCCACAAACGGTTCTTAATCCTCGTTCTCCTCGAGGAACCTCCCATGGTGCGCCAGAAATCGGCCAGGCCCATCTGCGACCAAATCCCCATAGCCTCCTCATCAGCAGGAAGAGCTTTAAAGGCCCTCTGAACCTCCGCCAAGGACCAGTAAGTACGGAACGACTTTTCGTCGGCCTACAGGTGAACGAGTTAGCTCAAGACCTATACAAGTATAAAGTACAAACCCAAAACACAGTACAAGACTCACCATGCCAGAGCGAGGCCGCTGAGACAAGTGCCAATCCGGCCGAAACACCAGGTCGGAAGGGGTCCAACCAGCACCAGGGAAAGCAGGCGCATCTCGGGGAACCATACCCCCACCTGGCGCATTTATTGCAGCCGCTTCATCATCCGAAGCGTCTTCCTCAGCAGCTCGAACCACGGATGATTCAGCGAGCTTTCTTCGAGTGTGACGAGGCATACTAAATCAAGTAGCATACAAAGAGTCAAAATTCTAAACTGGGGGCTATCCTACACTAGCCTAAACAAAGTCAAAAATGCAAAACAAAATCCCCAGTGGACCTCTAATTCAAGATACAAGTTCTACACCAACGCCTAGGCTACCCACGCCGAAGCAGGTATTCAAATTCTACACCAACGCCTAGGTTACCCACGCCTAAGCAGGTATTCAAATTCTACACCAACGCCTAGGTTACCCATGCCGAAGCAGGTATTCAAGTTTTACATCAACGCCTAGGCTATCCATGCCGAAGCAGATACGAGTTCAAAAAATTCAAAAGTACAAGTTCCAACAGTTCAAGTTCAAGTGGCTATCAAACAGTTTTCTACAAGATTCAAGAAGCTTAAGCATACAAGCATCATTTCAAAGTACGAGAAAATCAAAACTACATGTAATCCTAGAGTTATTTCATAAGCAAAAACATGAAAAACTTACATGGACAAGGCAAGAACAAGACCAAGGGAAGAGCTGATCGACCTTTGAGAGAAAAGAAGCAAGAATTTGAAGTGAATGTGCCTCAAAATGGCACGGCAAGGGGCACTTATATAGTGCAGCCCAGCGCCGTGCGCTGACCTGCTGCATGCGCAGGTCTGTAGCGTGCGCGGTCTCCCGTGCTGATTGCACGTCCTTTGCTGCTACGGTCTTCCGCACCAAGCATCAAACGTCGCATCGAACAATCCATCGAAAATACGGGTATACACCTGTAGCTCCAAGTGCAAACAGATGAATATTTCAAGAATACAAAGTACAAAAAATACAACGACTCAGGCGCCCAACTCCCAACGGACCCAAGCTCCGGGAAAGTTAGTCGAAGTTCAAAATTTTAAGGGCCAGTAAAAAGCTCTTATCCCCAGCAAAGCACATCCCAACGGATTAACTCCGGGTGTCAAAGTTCAAAATTCAAGATTCAAAAATTCAAATCTTCGATGCCAAACTCCGTCTTGAACTGAAGGCGGAAATGTACAAGTACAAATCGGAGTCATCACCAACCGCACCGAGGTAGACTCTATCCTTTTTTCTAGCGCCTGTTTTGTGCAGGTACCGGCATACAAAGAGTGGTCTCGATTGCATAACATCTTGACCATTCTCCGTCCCTTTCAAAATACTTTGACTTGCGCTTTCCTAACCGAACGCTCAGTCAAAGTGGGGGCTTCTGTAGACACCTAATTTGTGTCTTCCCTTTGGGATGATGACGATACCATTATCCTTGTTAGGCGATTGGAGTAACTCCAGGCGAAGATCTCAATTGCTAAGAATACCTCCAAAATCCAAGGTCCAAAATCCAATCCCCGAGACCGTTCCCCTCCCAGAATTCGGTACAAAATATAACTTCCAAAATCCAATTTCAAAATCCAAGTTCAATCTCAATTAGTGGACCATCCCATTGGTTTTACTAAGCCTTTTCCACTCAAAATCATATAAGGCAAGTCAAATTCGGGCGCCGACCCACAAAACCGAGCATGCCGGTCCCCGCCCCGTAAAACCGGAATTCAAAAACCCGAGAAAGGTTTGTTTTTAGACGCAAATTCAAGCCATAACCTCCAAGAAAACTCTACGTGCCAAACATCGTACTATTCGTACGAAGGTACACCCATACAAGACAAATCAAGGACGGCATCTTTCCGTCCTTTTTGGCGGCATTCAGCCCACGTCAGCAGCGCCTAGCGCTGGCCTGGCGCCAGGCGCTGGCGTGTGCTGGCGTTTTGCACCATTTCCCTCCTATAAATACCCCTCATTTCCATCGAAAAAAGGGGGAGCACAACACATACTGAAGGAAATATGTCCTTCACCCAAGGTGCATTAAGTCTAATACCAAGGTTCAGATTAATTGCGAACAATTAATTCAGTGAGATCAAGTGATCGGAACAGCTAGCTGGAGCAATGCTTCCGATCAGTGAGTTCTAATGGATATTGAACTCACAACTTACTCTTGACTGAACCTACAAGGTCACACCAATGACACGTAACAGATCACCGGATTAAATGAATCGGAAATTCATTTAATAGCTTTTCGGGAATTAGTTGGAAACGTATTATACGATACGACCTTTGTCAGAATCGTATATCGTATCGCGAATATTCGTAAGCTGGGCGACACGAATAAATCGTATCGTACGACGGTGATTCGTCGTATACGAAACGATAAATAATATATCGGAAATATATTAAATCGCGAATACGAAGGGCATCGGAGTTGCCGACCCGTCGAGCCAAGCACGTAAGCGTGCAAGGCCCAACGAGCCAGCAAGCTCGCGAGCAAAGGCGAGCAAGGCCAGCCCATTGGGCGCAAGCACGTAACAGCACGCAACAGCGCATCGCAGCAATGAGCGAGCAGGCCCACGGCCCAGCTGCTCGGCGCGCGCGCTGTGGGCTTCGGCCTGCAGTGTGTCGTTGGGCGCGGGCGTGCGGTCCGTGTTGCTTGGCGTGCACGGCTTGCTAGCCGGCCTTGCTTCTTAGCTTGGTCGGTTAGTAAGGTTATGTAAATAACCTTACAACCTAATTTCCAACTAAGCACAATTCATATATTACTCAAACCCTAGAGACACAGAGAACCCTAATTCTCTCTGTGCCTCCAAAGTGAGTTCTTCCCAAAAGCAAAGTATCTTGATCAATTGTCTAAGCTACGATTATTAAGACGGATCTGATCATGTCGGTGAACCAAGTAGAGGAACGACAAGTGGAGTTCTTTGTTCGTGTTCGTTGACAGATTATTGTGGAAAACACGCTTCGAATGTAAGTTTGCTTAATCTGTGCTTTATACATGTTTCCTGGCTTTGGGGATTGTTCCGCACATGTTATTATGTTTAACTGTATTCCCCTACACATACAACGTCGTAATTTCGACATTACTCCTCATAATACAAACTTAAAAATTCTTCAAAACACATACAAAAAGTCCTAAATTCAAGAGCAATTGGGAGCTCGTGCCTAAGCCTAACTAGGTAAATCCGAATCCCACTTCAATGAACCATGCTATTTTGATTTCAAATGATTAGCAAGTTGGTGGTTTTTGCCATAAAAAACACCACTTGCAACAATCATACATGCTTTTTCAAAGATACAAACTTTTTCAAAATACAAAATACAAATTTTCAAGATTCAAGGATGTTCAAAGTTGTTTGCATTCATCTCTTTGAACTAGAATCACCTTCAAGTGTGGAGTAATCAAAGATGACACCTTTTAGCATTTAAAGGTTTAGTCTTTTGAGATTCAAGATTCCACTTTTCAATATACAAGTTCAAGTTTTCAAATTTCAAAGATCCCACCATGTTTAGGGTTGTTCATAGTTACCTCTCTAAACTAGGATTATTTCAAGTTCAAATTTCAATCATTTCAAGTTCAAGTTTCAATCTTTTCAAGTTCAAACCTTTCAATATTCAAGCTTTCAATTTCAAGTTCAATATGCAAAATCTAGGACATTTGGGTTGAGCAACCTCTCCCGAGTTGAGATTTTTGGCTTTGAATTCGTGTCGGGCGCACTTATTTTTAAGGAGCCGCTTGGCGTTCGAATCTCATGTGCCCAAGTACAAATTTCAATTATGCACCTTTCAATATCGCAATTTCAATATCGCACTTTCAATATCCCACTTTCAATATCGCACTTTCAATATCGCACTTTCAATACCACAATTTCAATACCGCAATTTCAATATCGCAATTTCAATTTCGCACTTTCAATTCCGCACATTTACTTGCCTAGTCCATTTCTAGGCAATGTGGACCTACTCCCTAGTCCTTTTCTAGGGGGTCTTGTATTTACTAATTCCGCACTTTATTTAGTATTGTGATGTTGCTTTATGTGCTTTATTGCTTTCATCACCAACATGCTAAATACAACAAAATACAAAGGTTACATCACGCTTAACGAAGATATTTTTGGACAAACCGGCCTTAGGTTCCTTAAATCAATCTTTAAAGCAAAGTGACCACCGTACAATTAGAAATTCTATTTTGTTCTAAATTTCAAACCCACATAGTCTAATCTTAGGGTTTATTTTCGAAACAATGTTGTGCCAACGTACTTGAATATTTCTAAAGCTCGCCGAATAAGCATTTTCGTTCCCGAGCCCGGATCTCACCCATCCGTTTCAAGGATTCAAGGGCTTATCCAAAAATAGAGTCATTGTGCGGTCTTCCCGAACGAGACCTAAAATAAAGTTTGGTGGCGACTCCTTGGAGGTGCAAAAACAATTCAACGGTTCTCTAAACGAACCGCCGCGTGCCAAACCCCCCATTGTAGGAAACGGGAAAAAGATAAAAAAACCCCCTACAGTGCTCCATAACTTTATTTACATATGCTGGACAATATGGAAAGAACGGAATGCTCTGGTTTTTTCCAACACTAATGTCTCAGCTTGTCGCTGCTATTTTAAAGCTTCCAATGCATACAAAAAATGGGAGCTTAGGCTTCTAATAGATTCTCATCAACTTAAAGGTACCCTCTTCACCACCTCATCACTCCCAGCCAGTCAACCAACCACCTCCCCACCCATCTTGGTTAGGTGGTTTCCGCCCCCTACGGACGCCTTCAAACTCAATTTTGATCGATCGTGCAAGTCTTCTTCAGCAGCAGCAGGCATCATCATCAGGGATAGTAATGGTAACACTATCGCAACTAAATCCGTCAATTTAGGTAAAACGCAAGTGTTTATGGCAGAAGCGATGACTCTTCACAAGGGAATCCAAGAGGCTATCCGGCTCGGAATTCAAAATCTTCACATTAAAGGCGATAACCTGCTTATCTTTAACTCACTTAAAGGAATTTGGAAAGTTCCCTAGAAGCTTCAAAACATTATTCAGGATATCAAGACTCTTCTTCAGCAATTTCGTCATGTTCATGCACAACATGTGTTTAGAGAGGCTAACAGAGCTGCGGATTGGATTGCTAGTGTAGGACACCTCAGTGTTGAGCCCATGTGTAACTATCCCTAATCTCAGCCCGAATTTAGAAGCTATTGTAAACCGTGATTACTTAGGATTTTTCCTCATGCGGGGCCTCCTAAGTTCTTTTTTCCAACCCTTTATATATAAAAAAAATATACTTGACTACTTGTCTTCTTGTCCTTATCTGCATCACTCACTCACTCACTCACTCACTGTGTCTTTCCTTCTATCACTAGTTGGTACCAAAAATCCAAAATAGCAAACTACCGCATCATCATCTTCACATAAATGATAAACCCTTATTGGAGTTGTTGCAAAATAACAATGTTTGTTTGTTTATTTGAATGAAATGGTCATTTACGGGTTGAGTCAATATGCTTGATTAAAACAAACAAATCTTTAACAATAAAACTTTACTAGGTTCAAATCAATCTCCTGATTTGAGTTCCACTAACCTTTAGCATTGTTGCTTAGACCATATCAACAAGTTAACATTCAAAAGCTCTATTTTGATGGACTTTTGAAAGTTAATTGATTTCTAGATCAATTTAAGACAACTAGTCTTACTTGTTGAAAGTAACAAAAGATATGAACTATTGTTAGAACGCCTAGACAATAGAGTTCAAAGCTAAAGAAAGATTTTATGACTTTATTATTTCACATGGATTTGAGTGAATATAGGTTTATTTACTCAAATGTGATATAAGTTGAATCTGTTTGGCTAGTTCAAAGATTCAGAAGTATAAAATCCACTTGGCAAGAAATCATAAAGATCTAGGTTAGATCATGTTGATGATTACTTGAGACCAAATATGATCATCAATGATTGTGTGTAGTAAAATTCACAATCTAGCTCCATAAGATATGGCATATCTAAATTGGAATGATCGAAGTCGATTAGTACTTCATTCGATCAATGATAGATCAAAAAGGCTTTTCCTATAATTTCTAAAAACAAAATGTTCAACTACCACCAAACTAAACCAAAATTCGTCAAAGCTATTGAAGAGTAATTTCAGAATATCTTTTCATCATATTTCTAGAGAGTTGTTAAACTCAGTGGGAGCTTAGTGTTTGTTATTCAACAAACTAAGGCCCAAGTATAGATATATGTTTCATTGTGATTTATTCAAATGAGACACAAGGGTATTTTTTCTACCACGAATTTTTGAGAACATAATGTTTGTTTGCTCGAAATAATGTCCTTTTGGAGATTCGTTTCCAAAATGACAAGTGGGAGAAAATAGACCTCGAAAGTCTTCGAGGTGAACAACAAACATAAACGGACATTCCGGAGGCTTTTCGAAGTTCTTCAGAAAATCCGAACACTTATTCTTAAGGACTTTAGAAGTGGCTTTAAAGAATAGACATCTCTTAGAAGACTTTACAAGTGCTTCAAGGAGAACAGAATATTCAAAGGACTCTCAAAATGCCTGTTGATATTCTATTGTTTGATGTTCTATACCCAAGTAGGCATAGAGTTCAAGTCACTGAAACTATGAGATTCTTCTATTAGATAGTGAAGAAACATAGAGTCCATGTCAATGAAACTATGATATTCTTCCATTAGAGAAACCTACAACTTGCAGTCAAACTATTATCATGTAGATTAATTAGTTTGTGACCTGTAAGAAAGCTATGACGAAACCTAGATTCCCTAAAATGGTTAGAGGCCATATATAGACTCAAATGTTTTAAATGGTTAGGGGCCATAAAACATACTCAGTGTTTTGATGACAAAATTGAAATTTTGTTGATTTGCAAGAATAGTTTCACACCTATTGGTTGCAAGTTTGTTTTAAGGATAAAAACCATCAAACATGAAATTGTGTTCACACACAAAGCTAGATTAGTTGCTAAATGTTACAAGCAAATTCACGGCATGGATTGTGTTGAAACCTCATGCATAATCGTAATGCTCAAGTCTATAAATCAAGCAATGATTGCATATTGGTACATATGGCAATTGGATGACAAAACGTATTCCTCGATCAAATGTTGGAAGAAACTATGTACATGGTATGTCATAGGATTTGTGGATCCAAATAAATACTTGAAAAGAAAAGCTAGCTTATGAAATCTAAGTACAGATTTAAGCAAGCAATTGGGAATTAGAAATGTATTTTAGTGAAGCTAATAAGTATTTTAGTTTCATAAAATGTACATGATTCTTATAGATATATAAGAAATTTAGTGGGAGTACATAAAAACTTAATTGGTCATATGTGTATCACACACATATCTCTCTATTGTGAAATAACATTCAAATGCTAATGACATAGGTTTGAAATTATTCATCAATGATGGACCAAGGCGAAACTTAGTACATACTGGGTATTAAGGTCTATTTACAAAGATCTTATATATGATATTGTTTTGGATTAAGTAATGGCATTTACTAAATCAAACACGAAAGACTCCATTGGAGATATTCGACCCATATGAATAAATCTAAGTAAAGGATGTTTGAACTATGTATAAGCATTTACTAAGTTAAACATCAAAGAGTCTAAATGAGATTCTTAACCTATATTGTATGTCAAAGAATTTAGCTGGAATTAGTATCTACTGAAACTATATGAGCTAAAAGCTACATGAATAGAATTCAATTGGGAATTATTCTGCAAAATAATTTATCATGTATAATATAATATGAGGATCGCCAAAAAACGTATCGTATGACTTTAGGCATGACGAACATATACCAATCTCTATTGATCTAAGTGAAGATCAACTAGATTGAGATCAAGAATACTTATGGTACTTGAAGAAGTACATAAGATTAGTTCTTGATTCAAGGAAATAAAGATATGCTAAATATTGATGCTACACGCATAAACACTGGAAAAGGATCAAGAAAGATCTCTTTGGAGTTAACCATTGACAAGGACGAGCTAAAGAGCATCGTGTTTTGAAATGGCAACATGGATTAGAGACCATGAGTTGTTGCGTGGGAAATTAAAATATTAATTTCTATGTTCTAAGATACAGCTGGAAAGTATTCCACATATCCATGAATTGCTTGGATAAGTAAAACCAAACAAAGCATCACTAGCAACCTAAACAGTTGAAGTAAAAGTACTTATTGCCTAAGAAGCAATAAAACATAGTTGTTTATATTAATGAGTTCTTCACTGAACTTGGGAAGATCACATGTTTGTTGACTTAATGGTTCTTCATTGCAAAATGCGTAGAACCACTATTGTAGCAAGAAAGACTAGATCACAAAATAAACATACTCAAAAGATCTTATCATCTATCTCGAAGAACATTCGATGAAAAGGATATTAAGATTGGCAAAGCATGATAACTAAACCTATGCAACAAGTGAGAAACAACAATCACATTGTGGCACTGGAAATCAAGCATAGCTTTGAATTCCATGAACTGTTTTAAAGATGGGTTTGAGGCCCATGGTTGTAAAACATTGGGGTTGAACATTTATCATATATGAAATGTATTTTCATATTCCATTTAATCTTGGTTTAGTATTAAATGATGAGTCCCTTCAATTTGACGAAATATTCAAGATAGACTATCAGGACCAGTCCTGTGACTAAGAAATGTCTATCAAGTGAACTTGAATGTCAAAAGTTGAAAATGGTCCCTGGTCGGGGTTTTCTATAAAATTGGACGCATAGAAAACGTTAGACGACTAGAATGCAAGATGACTAGTAGTTCTGTTTCTTGAACTATGTGAACATGGCAATGTCATAATCATTTGCATAGATACTTACTTTGGGAAGACTAGTATCGGATAGACCTATGAAACTTTACTGTAAAAGATGAAAATCTGTCATAAGTAAATTTCATTAAAATTATTAGACACTAAATCCTCAATACCTGAGTGATTTGAGATTAATTGTTTGAGAACTGGTTACTTTGACGTTGACCAACCGTCGCACCGTAAAAGGAGGCTATAAAGGCAACGCTCAGGTAATCACCTATCAAACGAAGTCTAATCTCAAGATCGCAAGATTGGGATTGTCCTCCCATAAATCGGGATGAGATGCTTAAAAGTTGTACAAGGCCACTCGGAGAGCTAGAAACTGTAAAATGCATGGCCGTGCTCGGATGAATCATAGGCTATGATTATCTGTTTATTTGATCAGTTGAACTCTGAAACCGAGAAACACCTCTGGACATAATGAGGATGACAACTCTTACCTTATGTTCAAGAGCAAGCATCGAGCGACAAAGGAATTAGGAAATGCACACTTGTCCCTAAGGACAAGTGGGAGACTGAAGGAAATAGTGCCCTTGGTCCAAGTATGCATATAATATTAAGTCTAATAAATATGGTTCAGTATTAATTAACAAGTTAATAATTCAGTGAGATCAAGTGAGCTAAATGCCTGACTAGAGGCCGCTTCAGTTCAAGTGGAATTAATTATATTAATCCATAGCTTACTCTTGACTGAACCCGTAGGGTCACACAAATAGTACGTAAACGGATCAAGTATTTAATGGCATTAAATACTCCATCTATGGATATTCGGAATCGACGGATCTTGGTTTCAGTGGGAGCTGAGATCGTCACAAGCAAGAAATGAATACTCCGGAAACGATGATATTACCGGAAACGGAAATATGGATCGTATCGGAAATATAAATATTATCCAAGTCGTAGATGTTGCCGGAAACGGAAACATGGTACGTATCGGAAAATATTGATGGAAATGGAAATATTGCCGGAATCGGAAATATTGCCGGAAACGGAAATATTGTCAGAATCGGAAATATTATCGGAGACGGAAAATAATTCCGGAACGGAAATATTAAATATTTGTTCGAAAGGGAAATTAATTCCGGAATCGGAAATATTAAATATTGTTCGTATCGGAAATGAATTCCGGAACCGGGAATTTAATCGGAAGCGCATCGTACGAATAAGCATCGGACGAGGCCTGCCGGACGAAGGCCCAGCACGAAGCCGGGCCATCGCCCAGCAAGCCAGCGCGCCACAAACGCCCCAAGCCAAGGCAGCGCCCAGGCCAACCGCAAGGCAGGCCCAGCGCGCGCCAAGGCCACGGCAGCGTGTGGGCCTCGTGGCGTGGGCTGCGAGCTCATAGGCCGCGCGCGCATAGGCGCCCCTCGTGGGCTGCCGTGCGTGTGTGTGTTTGTGTTCATACACGATTCCTAAAACTATTAGGATTTGATATATGATTAAATTCCTAAACCTAAAAGGATAAATTAATTGATTAGAGTTCTAATAGGATTCTAGTTTAATTAATTCGTATCCTAGTAGGATTCCGGTTCCCTTTCCATACCTCTATTAATAAGTGCCTAGGGTCATTATTTAGAGACAATTGAAGTATTCATAAGGTAAGTTTTTGAAAGAAAAATTCAGCCATACACTTGCACTAACCTAGCCGAAAATCCTAGTACCTTAAGGGCGATTCTAGTTGGTCAATCTTGAGGCGGATCCGGACGTACTGTGGACTATCTACGGAGGGACGACACTTGGAGTCCTAAAGACTTGTTCTTGTTCGGTTCGGGCGCAGCTAGGGAGGGCACGCAACAAAGTGTATGCATCTAAACTATGCTAAATGATTATGTGTAAATAATATGCTTTCCTGGCTTTATAGTTTTTCCGCATGATTTATGTTTTATCATATGAATCATAACCTTTCAAATTCATGATAAATTCTTCTTTATCTCTTTTATCAAATTTAGGATTGATTGAGAGATTAAATCAAGAAAGAAAAGAAAGATAGGGAAAGAAATGAAAGAAATTATTACAATTGCCTAATAAAAACAGAAACGAATAATATTACAGCTTATGAATAAAATTATTTCCGCAGAAACCAAAAACAGTAAGAGACGTCCAGAAACCAGAAGAAAATTTTTTCAAGAAACCACAAGAAGAAAACCTCTCCCGTACTGCAAATCAAAACCAGAAGAAAGTTGTTTTCCCAGAAGAACCACATCACTGTTCTTTCTTCTTGAAGTCGCTCCAATACACGTAAGTACACTTTTCATCCTTGCAAAAAAAATAAAAACATAAATTAAACAATACTATTCTATAAGTCAGCTCCTGAGGGCTTTTAAGTAAAGTAACTTTTCGTGTCCCCCAGGAAATTTACAGAAATACCCTTCGTTGTTTAATAGTGTGCCAGACCCCCCCTCCAATTTCTAACGCCCAAAACGTGATTAATGGCCCACAGAATAATATCTATGCCCAAATCACGTTGATTGATAGTTAAAATCAGGCAAGAAAAATAAATTAAGGAAAG
Source organism: Spinacia oleracea (assembly GCF_020520425.1). Classification (NCBI taxonomy): domain Eukaryota; kingdom Viridiplantae; phylum Streptophyta; class Magnoliopsida; order Caryophyllales; family Amaranthaceae; genus Spinacia; species Spinacia oleracea. The sequence continues at coordinate 18,723,385 of NC_079488.1, forward strand.
AAAATATTACACAATATTACATTTGGTTTTTCGTTTGAAAATTAAGGAAACAAATATTAATCAATTTAAACACAGGCCTGATTGGCTTGACTTTTAACGCCCAAAATCATGATTTACAACGCCCAAAATCATGATAAATTCTTCTTTATCTCTTTTACCAAATTTAGGATTGATTGAGAGATTAAATCAGGAAAGAAAAGAAAGATAGGGAAAGAAATGAAAGAAATTATTACAATTGCCAAATAAAAACAGAAACGAATAATATTACAGCTTATGAATAAAATTATTTCCGCAGAAATCAAAAACAGTAAGAGACGTCCAGAAACCAGAAGAAAAAATTCTCAAGAAACCACAAGAAGAAAACCTCTCCCGTACTGCAAATCAAAACCAGAAGAAAGTTGTTTTCCCAGAAGAACCACATCACTGTTCTTTCTTCTTGAAGTCGCTCCAATACACATAAGTACACTTTTCATCCTTGCAAAAAAATAAAAACATAAATTAAACAATAAAAATTTTAACAAATTCGTGAATTTCTAATTTAATTGTATGGACATATTCAGACTTCAAGGTTAAAGTCATTAAAATCTTTGTATGCATAATAATACAAGGAATTATTGTACTCATAACAACTAAACTTTTAAGATTGGATATAAAGTAAAAACATAAAATAAATTCGTGAATTTTATGCATACATATTTTCTTTTTTTAAGATTGTTGCTATGTAAATTGAATCTCACACTTGCGTTTATTTATTTTGCAGATTTGAAAATACAAGGTATGTATTCATGCTTTTATATATTTTGATTTAATTATTTTATATTTAATTATACACATGTACTTTTTTTTAAGATTGTTCTGTTGCCAAAGGCTAGACAAGTTCTTTAGTATGGTCATGCTTTTAATTAACTAATCTCTTATATTTTTTTTAATATCTAATTGCAGATTTCAAAATATAAGGTATATTCAAAATATTTCTTTATTATGAATTGAAACCATTAGTTTTTTTATTATCTAAAATAATAATGGAAACTGAAATCAATCTCTTAAACAAAATTAATTAATTATTACAGATTTTATCGTGATTTTAATTAAATAAGTTGTTATTTGAATGTAATCTCTATTTTCAGATTTTATTAGATTCTAAGAATGCAATACACTTAAAAAAACTGAAATCTATATAATTAAAGCTTTTAAAATGGCATTTTACACAAACTCAATAGAGCTAAACACATTACCAAAACTGAATTGTAACAGAACAAAAAACATCAGTGTAGAATAGACAGTGACAATGTGAATTTAAAACTGATTTAAAACTGATTTTACACAAACAAGTTAACTTAGTTGATTCTAGGGATGCAATACACTAAAAAAAGACAACCCACTAGAAAAACACACAAGACATTCTAAACAACAGGATCAAACCCCTAATTAAACCCCTACACATCATACTAGCTGAAAATAATATCATGATTTTCACTAAAATACTTAATTTCCGCATTCAACGCAAAAAATTGAGGATATTTCTACAAACAAACAACACAATTTCAATGTTGCTTGGGTAGACCAGAATATTAGGTATACACCAAGATATAAATGGCCCAAAATATTAGGTGTTACATTTGATTGTCATGGCCCACAATTTAACCAACTAAACTTATGTTATAGACCATTGCCAAAGTCCCAACAATCTTATCAAGACTCAACAACAAATCATACCACCAAATCTAAATAAATTCATACCACCAAATCACACAAAAAAAATTAAATTCAAACAACCAAATCAGTTTATAATTTAAAAGATTGACAAACCCAAAGTAGTAACAAATCTCACCCAATTAAAACAAATTATAACCTGACCAACGCCTCGCCCGCCTTGCCCATCGCCTTGCCTGCCTCGCCTCGCCCGCCTCGCCCATCGCCTGGCGAAGCGCTTTGCGGACGTCTTGCGCAGCATCTGTGCCCCTTCCTCTCCAACCAATAGAGGGACGCTACATGCAAACCAAAATTGCAATTTTTTTTTGGTAAAGCAACGATAATTTTGATATTCCGCTAAAAAATCCACGCCGATTTTTGCAAAAAAAATTGGTCAAGCAACAAAAAATTGGTTATCTGAATATTACAAAAATTGCATGAATTAAATTCCGATTAAAACCCTAAAAACATCAATCCATAAAACCCTAAAATGCTAAATTAAGTTTATTTTAATCTTTTTAATAATAAAAGAACCACAACACCATGGAAAATTTAAGACGAAGGTAGAGGAATATACCTGTGCCACCAAAGCGACGGCGCTAGCCAATTTTTGAGATGATATGGATTCGGAGTTAGAGAAACGAGTGTTGCTTTTTTCGAATGTTTTTCGCCATTTCTTGCTCAAATCAGCGCCATTTCTTGCTCAAATCAGCGCCATTTTAGGGTTTAGATAAGAAGAGGAGCAGCGAAATGAAGAGAGAGAGAGAGGCGGAGAAACAAAAGGAAATAGAGAGAGGGAGCGGCGATACAACAAAACAAAATGGGGTTAACAGGTGGAATGTAATACTAAACCCTAAAATACTAAACCCTAAAATACTAAACCAAACCAAACTTTGGGCTTTGAGAACATGGGTAGGGCGAATAAAATGGGCCAACTACTGAATTCTACTAAAACGTTCTACTAAAACGAATATGAACGTTTCAGAAAGACATAAAAATAAAAAGCATCAAAACAAAAAAAATTATTTTATTTTTAATTAAAACTTTTACTTTTGTGGAAAAGAAAAATATAAGGAAACAAAATAAAAAACTTAATTTATTTTAATATTATTTTTAATTAAAATATTCGTTTACCAGAAAAGAAAAATAAAAGGCATCAAAAAAGTATTTAATTTAATTTTAATTTTAATTTTTGTTTAAGCAAAAAAAAGAACAAAAGGCATCAAAATAAAATAGGTACTTCGTAAGATGGAAATAAAACTAAGTTATATATTGCAAGCAAAAGAAGAAAGTGATACTTAGATTTTGTTATTTTGATATGACATGTTAGTTGTAACAACATAATTTTGGTTAACGGACTGTAATAGTTTACTTATGCACAGTTTGGTTGATTAATTGGTTGCTTGGTGCTCATTACGAGGCGTATTTGTATGTGTGTGTTTTGGGAGAAGAGGGAGACTTTTTACATGCCTCTGGAACAATCATTGAAACGTAAAATGATTCTACAATTTTAAGTTTTATATATTCCCGCACGCATCAAATTAAAATATTTATTTTAGAATGAAAGAAAATTAAAAAGAATCAAATTAAAATATTTATTTTGTTTTAAATTAAAACTTTCGTTTTAGCAGAAAAGAAAAACACAAAAGGAAACAAAATGAAAGGTTTAATTTATTTTGAATTAAAACATTCGTTTAACAGAAGAGAAAAACAAAAGGCCTCAAAACTAAATATTTAATTTATTTTAAATTATAATTTTCGGTTTTAGCAGAAAAACATTTAATTTTTACTTAACGGACTGTAGTAGTTTACTAATTGGTTGCTTGGTGCTCTAGAACATTCATGAAACGTCAAACGAATATACAGTTAAGTTTTCTAATATGCACGCACGCATCGCGTGCATATAAGACTAGTAATATATAAACTACATCCGTTTCAATGGGAGCTAAAAAAGAGAACTAACTCTACCGCTTCCTTTTCAATTAACAACTAACCCCACTAATAAGGGCATCTAGGTCAAAGGATCACACCAATTTATTACTACTCCGTACTACGTAGTACTTCGTTTTTGTCAAACCGGCCGATATGTTTTTTTTTTTTTTTTGGTAATACGGTCAAATAAGGAAAATGTATCACTTAATAAAATAGGGAGGAAATATTTAGGATATCATTGAAAACTAAGACAGTAAGACCCCGTTTAGTAACATTTTTGTTTCTAGTTTTGTAATTTTTATGAAACTAAAAACTAAAATAAGAAAACCATAAAAGTAGTTTCTAGTTTTTTATTGTTAGTTTTCAAAATCAACATAATTACTATAAGTATAACTATTTATTTTTAGTGCATAATTTAATCTAAATTATATAACGCTCAAAACCAAAAAACCATAAACTGAAAACTAAGGCATTGTTCGTCATTGTTTTAGTTTTACTCTCTCCCCCCCCCCCCCTAAATTTTTTAAATAATTGTATGAGTTACATACTATATTGCTTAATTCTTCTACTGGCCTCCTTCGTAAAACGATTCAAGATCCGGCACTATAATCGACGACACTTATTATAAAAATAACTAGTTTTGACCCCTTGCGATGCACGGATTTTTCCTGTTATTTAAATTTTTCTGTGCGATGGACGGTAATTTTTATGTTTTTACAATTACTTTTTCTTATAACTTCATAAAATGACCATATGAATTACGTACTTCATTTCCTGCTTATAAAAAGGTAGTTGAAAGAACATGAAATTGGAAGAGGAAGAACAAAAAATTGGGAACTGAAAAACCCATGTTAGAAAAAAAAGAAAATACATAGAGGAGACAATCATTCTAGATTTCTTTCAACTTTTCCTATCTATACTAATATATTAAAAGGCGTTATGAAAAATGTATATGTGTCACGTAGTACTCTCCTTACGCCACATCATCCACTCACCAATTATCATATAATGGACAACCAAAAATCAATACAATGAGGTTCGAACACCATACCTCAAGTGTGGATGATAGTTCTCATTACCATCTTAACCAACTACAAATTGTGGTTTATCTTTTCACATTAATTTATAAATAAATGTTCACATGAAATCTAAAACAAATAAATTTTTATGTGACTTTATCATTTCTATGGACTATTTTGAAAAGAAAAAAATTTAAAGCATTAATATTATTTATTATTATTAATATTACTATTATTATAATTAATTATAAATTATTAATATTAATTATTTATTATTAATTATTTATTTTTAATTATTATTATTTATTATTTATTATTTATTATTTATTATTTATTATTTATTATTTATTATTTATTATTTATTATTTATTATTTATTATTCATTATTCATTATTCATTATTCATTATTCATTATTCATTATTCATTATTCATTATTCATTATTCATTATTCATTATTCATTATTCATTATTCATTATTCATTATTCATTATTTATTATTTATTATTTATTATTTATTATTTATTATTTATTATTTATTATTTATTATTTATTATTTATTATTTATTATTTATTATTTATTATTTATTATTTATTATTTATTATTTATTATTTATTATTTATTATTTATTATTTATTATTTATTATTTATTATTTATTATTTATTATTTATTATTTATTATTTATTATTTATTATTTATTATTTATTATTTATTATTTATTATTTATTATTAGTAATAAGTTTCAAGAAGTTCCAATAAGTTTCAATAAGTTCAGATAAGTTCAGATAAGATCAGATAAGTTCAGATAAGTTCAGGTCAAATAAGTTGAACAGAACGCACCCTTAGTCCTAATTAAGTTCTTATACAACTTCTAAAACATAAAACAAAAAGGCAATGGACCATTCATCTATGTAGCTATATCTTGCGCAAAACTATACGGAGTTCCTTCAAGTTGAATGTCACAAATGGACAATAACTTATAAATCCTTTTGTTCACTTAAAATATACGAGCCTTTTTTTGCATCTGCAAAATTGAAACAACATGACCGTAATCAAAATGACCCTACTGAGGTGTATATATGTTAGGTTATGATACATATGACAATACATAAATCATGCGGAAAAACCATAAAGCCAGGAAAGCATATTATTTACACATAATCATTTAGCATAGTATAGATGCATACACTTTGTAGCGTGCCTTCCCTAGCTGCGCCCGAACCGAACAAGAACAAGTCTTTAAGACTCCAAATGTTGTCCCTCCGTAGATAGTCCACAGTACGTCCGGATCCGCCTCAAGATTGACCAACTAGAATCGCCCTTAAGGTGCTTAGGAATTTTCGGTTATTATTGTGCAAGAGTGTGGCTGAATTTTCTTTCAAAACTTACCCTTTTGATTACTTCAATCGTGTTATAAATTATGACCCTAGGCCCTTATTTATAGAGGTTTGGAAAGTGAATTGGAATCTTAGTAGGATATGATTTAATTAAACTTAGAATCCTACAAGGACTCTAATTAATTAAATAATCCTAATAGGAATAAGAATTTAATCATACACCAAATCCTAATAGATTTAGGATTTTTGCATGGACACAAACACACACGCACGGAGCCACGAGGGCGCCCGCACGCGTGCGCTCGGCCCACGCTGGGCAGCCTTGCCTTGGCGCGCTGGGCCTGCCTTGCGGTGGGCCTGGCGCTGCCTTGGGCTGGGCGTTGGCGCGCGTCTTTGCTTGTTGGGCGATGGCCTGGCTTCGTGCTTGGCCTTCGTCCGGCAGGCCTCGTCCGATGCTTATTCGTACGATACGCTTCCGATTAAATTTCCGGTTCCGGAATTCATTTCCGATACGAACAATATTTAATATTTCCGATTCCGGAAATAATTTCTGTTTCGAACAAATATTTAATATTTCCGTTTCCGGAACTATTTTCCGATTCCGATAATATTTCCGATTCTGACAACATTTCCATTTCCGACAATATTTCCGATTCCGGCAATATTTCCATTTCCGATAATATTTTCCGATACGTACCATGTTTCCATTTCCGGCAACATCTACGACTTGGATAATATTTATATTTCCGATACGATCCATATTTCCGTTTCCGGCAATATCATCGTTTCCGGAGTATTCATTTCTTGCTTGTGACGATCTCAGCTCCCACTGAAACCAAGATCCGTCGATTCCGAATATCCATAGATAGAGTATTTAATTCCATTAAATACTTGATCCGTTTACGTACTATTTGTGTGACCCTACGGGTTCAGTCAAGAGTAAGTTGTGGATTAATATCATTAATTCCACTTGAACTGAAGCGGCCTCTAGCTAGGCATTCAGCTCACTTGATCTCACTGAATTATTAACTTGTTAATTAATACTGAGCCGCATTTATTAGACTTAACATTGAATGCATACTTGGACCAAGGGCATTATTTCCTTCAGTCTCCCACTTGTCCTTAGGGACAAGTGTGCATTTCCTAATTTCTTTGTCGCTCGATGCTTGCTCTTGAACATAAGGTAAGAGTTGTCATCCTTATTATGTCCAGAGGTGTTTCTCGGTTTCAGAGTTCAACTGGTCAAATAAGCAGATAATCATAGCCTATGATTCATCTGAGCACGGCCATGCATTTCACAGTTTCTAGCTCTCCGAGTGGCCTTGTACAACTTTTAAGAATCTCATCCCGATTTATGGGAGGACAATCCCAATCTTGCGATCTTGAGATTAGACTTCGTTTGATAGGTGATTACCTGAGCGTTGCCTTTATAGCCTCCTTTTACGGTGCGACGGTTGGTCAACGTCAAAGCAACCAGTTCTCAAATAAGTAATCTCAAATCACTCAGGTATTGAGGATTTAGTGTCTAATAATTTTAATGAAATTTACTTATGACAGATTTTCATCTCTTACAGTAAAGTTTCATAGGTCTGTCCGATACTAGTTTTCCCAAAGTAAGTATCTATGCAAATGATTATGACATTTCCATGTCCACATAGTTCAAGAAACAGAGCTACTAGTCATCTTGCATTCTAGTCGTCTAACGTTCTCTATGCGTCTCATTTTATAGAAAACTCCGACCAGGGACCATTTTCAACTTTTGACATTCAAGTTCACTTGATAGACATTTCTTAGTCACAGGACTGGTCCTGACAGTCTATCTTGAATATATCGTCAAATTGAATGGACTCATCATTTAATACTAAAACCAAGATTAAATGGAATATGAAAAATACATTTCATATATGATAAATGTTCAACCCCAACGTTTTACAACCATGGGCCTCTAACCCATCTTTAAAACATTTCATGGAATTCAAAGCTATGCTTGATTTCCAGTGCTACAATGTGAGTGTTGCTTCTCACTTGTTGCATAGGTTTAGTAATCATGCTTTGCTAATCTTAATATCCTTTTCATCGAATGTTCTTCGAGATAGATGATAAGATCTTTTGAGTATGTTTATTTTGTGATCTAGTCTTTTTTTGCTTCAAAAATGGTTCTACGCATTTTTCAATGAATAACCATCAAGCCAGCAGACATGTGATCTACCCAAGTTCGGTGAAGAACTCTTTAACATAAACAACCCTGTTTTATTGCTTCTTAGGCAATAAGTACTTTTACTTCAAATTTATAGGTTGCTAGTGATGCTCTGTTTGGAATTACTTATCCAAGCAGTTCACAGATATGTGGAAGACTTTCCAGCTGTATCTTAGAACATAGAAATTAATATTTAATTTCCCACGCAACAACTCATGGTCTCCAATCCATGTTGCCATTTCAAAACACGATGCTCTATAGCTTCGTCCTTGCCAATTTTTAACTTCAAAGGGATCATTCTTGATCCTTTGCCAGTGTTTATGCGTGTAACATCGATATTTAGCATATCTTTATTTCCTTGAATCAAGAACTAATCTTATGTACCTTTTCAAGTACTATAAGTTTTCCTTGATCTCAATCTAGTTGATCTTCACTTAGATCAATAGAGATTGGTATATGTTTTTCATGCCTAAAGTCATACGATACGTTTTTGGCGATCCTCATATTATATTATACATGATAAATTATTTTGCAGAATAACTCCCAATTGAATTCTATTCATGTAACTTTAGCTCATATATTTTCAGTAGATACTAAATCCAGCTAAATTCTTTGACATATAATATAGGTTAAGAATCTTACTTAGATCATTTGATGTTTAACTTAGTAAATGCTTATACATAGTTCAAACATTCTTTACTTAGATTTATTCACACGGGTCGAATATCTCCAATGGAGTCTTTCGTGTTTGATTTAGTAAATACCATTACTTAATCTAAAACAATATCATAAGATCTTTGCAAATAGATCTTAATACCCAGTATGTACTAAGTTTCGCCATGGTCCATCATTGATGAATAATCTCAAATCTAAGTCATTAGCATTTGAATGTTATTTCACAATAGAGAGATATGTGTGTGATACACATATGACCAATTAAGTTTTTATGTACTCCCACTAAACTTCTTATATATCTATAAGAATCATGTACATTTTATGAAACTAAAATGCTTATTAGCTTCACTAAAATACAGTTTCAATTCCCAATTGCTTGCTTAAATCTGTACTTAGATTTCATAAGCTAGCTTTCCTATCAAGCATTATTTGGATCCACAAATCCTATGACATACCATGTATATAGTTTCTTCCAACATTTGATTGAGGAATACATTTTGTCATCCAATTGCCATATGTACCAATATGCAATCATTGCTTGATTTATAGACTTGAGCATTACGATTATGCATGAGGTTTCAACACAATCCATGTCATGATTTTGCTTGTAACCTTTAGCAACTAATCTAGCTTTGTGTGTTAACACAATTCCATGTTTGATGGTTTTTATCCTTAAAACCAACTTGCAACCAATAGGTGTGAAACTATTCTTGCAAATCAACAAAATTTCAATTTTGTCATCAAAACATTGAGTATGTTTTATGGCCTCTAACCATTAAAACATTTGAGTCTATATATGGCCTCTAACCATTTTAGGGAATCTGGGTTTCGTCATAGCTTTCTTACTGGTCACAAACTCATTAATCTATATGATAATAGTTTGACTGCAAGTTGTAGTTTCTTTACTATCTAATAGAAGAATCGCATAGCTTCAGTGGTCTGAACTCCATGTTTCTTCACTATCTAATAGAAGAATCTCATAGTTTCAGTGACTTGAACTCTATGCCTACTTAGGTATAGAACATCAAACGATAGAATATCAATAGCCACTTGAAAGTCCTTTGAATATTCTTGTTCTCCTTGAAGCACTTGTAAAGTCTTCTAAGAGATGTCTATTCTTTAAAGTCACTTCTAAAGTCCTTAAAGAATAAGTTCGGATTTTCTGAAGCACTTCGAAAAGCCTCCGGAACGTCCGTTTATGTTTGTTGTTCGCCTCGAATACTTTCGAGGTCTATTTTCTCCCACTTGTCATTTTGGAAACGAATCTCCAAAAGAACATTATTTCGAGCAAACAAACATTATGTTCTCAAAAATTCGTGGTAGAAACAATACCCTTGTGTCTCATTTGAATAAATCACAATGAAAACATATATCTATACTTGGGCCTTAGTTTGTTGAATAACAAACACTAAGCTCCCACTGAGTTTTGCAACTCTCTAGATATATTTTATGAAAAGTTATTCTGAAATTACTTTTCAATAGCTTTGACGAATTTGATTTAGTTTGGTGGTAGTTGAGCATTTTGTTTTAGAAATTATAGGAAAAGTCTTTATGATTCATCATTAATCAAATTGACTTCTATCATTCCAACTTAGATATGCCATATCTTATGGAGCTAGATTGTGAATTTTACTACACACAATCATTGATGATCATATTTGGTCTTAAAGTAATCATCGTCATGATCTATCCTAGATCTTTATGATTTCTTGCCAAGTGGATTTTATACTTCTGAATCTTTGAACTAGCCAAACAGATTCAAACTTATATCACTTTGAGTAGATAAACCAATATTCACTCAAATCTAGGTGAAATAATAAAGTCATAAAATCTCTTTCTTTAGCTTTGAACTCTATCGTCTAGGTGTTCTAACAATAGTTCATATCTTTTGTTACTTTCAACAAGTAAGACTAGCTTGTCTTGAATGATCTAGAAATCAATCAACTTTCAAAAGTCCATCAAAATAGAGCTTTTGAATGTTTTACTTGTTGATATGGTCTAAGTAACAATGCTAAAGGTTTGTGGAACTCAAATCAAGAGGTTGATTTGAACCTAGTAAAGTTCTTTATTGTTAAAGAGTTGTTTGTTTTAATCAAGCATATTGACTCAACCCGTAAATGACCATTTCATTCAAATAAACAAACAAACAAGCATTGTTTTTGTTCTTCTGAATGTGAGTCTTTCTGTGTTTGAAGCAGAAATTTAGGTATGTTGATTATGGAACAGAATACCCATTAAGTTCCAGCCTTTGAAAGGTCTTAAAACAAACTAGATCCTACAACTAATGTAGCATTGCCATGCTTCATTTCCCATTGTAGGCCATTAGTGTATCCTAGCTTCCATTGTTTGAGGTATTACCGAAGTAAGAACCTCAAGCGGTATATGATACCAAGGAAGTTTGATTGCTAGGCCACTTCTCTTTAAACATAAACTTATAGGTAGAAATGGAATCGTAAATTCCTTTCATTTGTTCCTTATTTTCCTATTTCTTGTACCCTTTCTTATAGTTTTAAGAATTGAATTCTCTAGTGTTGACTTTTAGACATGTCCAATGTCACTCCAACAAGGTTCTTTACCATTTTAATTTATGTTGAATATTCTGTTCAACTAGATGATCTTACCAGAAGTTTCTAAAGTTCTCTAAGCATCGATCTATTCGAATGTCTAGGGACTAGACTCTTTCGAGAATTAAATGGACAAGGATATTAGGTTGTTAACCATTGGTAAAGCTGAGTGTTTAAACTCAATGCTTTATGATCTCAAAACTAAATTGTATTTGGAATTCACAAGCACCAATTGGTTTGCCATTCGATTTTGATACTCGAAAACAACCATAAAAGTCGCTATAAGAAACATACATTTTAAATTGCTCATTTTTTTTTCTCATTTCCGTGAAACGTTCTCGGATTCACTACCAATCAAGGAAATTTACTGTTACCTTTCTAAAAGGGTTTACTGCAGTGCAAGATATTTAATTATAACAATAATTAAAACATACATTGAAGCATGCAAAGTCTAAACATTTATCATGAATAATAACTTGAATATTAAAGCAATCATGCAATTCAAACAAGTCATTAGCATTTTATTCGATTTTATTGTTCCGGCAGGTGTGAATAAAATGATTCCAAGACCCTAAACCATTGAAGAATTAAGCACAGTTTGTCGACTCAATCCTAAAACATCTTAGGTAAGCAAAAATCTTTTGCTAATAGTCTAGAAACTATTCTTGGTTGATAGGCACGTCCTATCGATTTTGCCACGACATAAAAGGACTCCTTACCTATATCGTTGAGTTTCACCAAAACTAACATATACTCACAATTATTTGTGTACCTTGCCCCTTTAGGATCAATAAGTAACACCTCGCTGAGCGAAAACTATTATTAGATTGATGTAAAGGATATCCAAGCAAGTGTATATTTTGGCATGGCACCTTTTAACTCAATTTTTAAGTTTAGAACTTAAGACTCTTACTATGTTGGTTAGATTTTAAGTGAACTAAAATCCTTAATCATGCAACATAATCAAGCCACAATCTCATGCATAATTAAGACATATTTAAAGAAATAAATAACTTAAAACATGCATAAGATATAAATGTGATCTAGTATGGCCCGACTTCATCTTGAAGCTTCAACTTCAAACTCCGTCTTGAAAAAGGATTGGAAACTCCGACTTGAATTTCCCCATGGGAGGCGCCATTTTCTTCAAATAGGATAAGCTATAATTAAACTAATTACAACTATTTGATGGTACACATACCATATTTGAATTGAAAAACAATTTTGGTACTTTAGACCAATTACATTCAAATTAATGGTACGCAGACCATATTTTCTATCCTATTTAGGCCATACTAGTCACTTCATAACCTGCAAAACAGTACATATACAATATATACCATTCACCCATTCATTATCATGAATGGCCCACATAGCTGGTTAGTAAAACACGTTATGCATCACATAAATATTTGCAGCAATTAATCAAGGGCACCAATTATCTACCAATTATTCAGTCCTTATTAATTCTAATCAAGTTGTTTAACCTTAAGGGATTTGTAGACCTAATCAAGAGTTTATGACTAAAAATGCTCCCACTAAAACCAATAAATTCATATGCTTTACTAATTTTAAACATAAAAATGTATTTCTAGTCTAGCCGGAAACATACAAATTTAATTAAAATTTAAAGCTCATATAAATTTATAATTGAATCCTTTTATTTAATTTATTTTTAGTCGTATTTAAATTAATTCATGATTAAAATTTTAGTAAAATAATTAGAATAAATGAAATTTATTATAATTATAATATTCAAAATTAAAATCCAAGAAAACAATTTAAATTATTAATTTTAAAATTAATTAAAATTACATAAACTGAAAATTTCAAATTAAAATTTTAAAACGATCTAATCGTATCTCAAGGTACGCAACATCACCACGCAACGCACAGCCATAAGCCCCACGCACGCAACCATCGCTGGCCATGTGCGCGCAACCTATGTGCTGCGTCGCATCTGCTGCTGCTCACCATCGCAAGGCGCGCGCCAGCGCTCGCTGCGCGCGAGGCTTCGATGCACTCGTAGCGCTCGTCGCACGCGAGCCAGCACTCGCTGCGCGCGAGGCTTCGATCGTTGTGCGAGGCAGTGCGCGTTGCACGCGACTACTCGCTGCCTTGCTCTCGCCCTTGCCCACTCGCCCATCGCACACAACACACGACACAAGGCAGGGCTGCTGCCTTGTGCTCGTGCACCATGGCCTTGCTCGCTGCATTCGTACCGCATGGGCGACGAGCTCCCTTTCTCGTCGTCGCATGCCCGCACTATACTACACCCCTTAAGGATAACACGTAGCGTCCATTGCTTTGTGCGTGCAAGTTATATGAGCGAATCGCATAAAAATTAAAAATTTTATTTTCAAAATTAATGACAAATTAATAAATCATATTAATTTCATAATTCTAGGGCGAAAAATCAAAAATTTATTAATTAATTAATTTCCTATTAACATGGATTCAAGTCTAGGTCATAAAAATTTAAAATTTTACACAAATTAACAATTTTTATGGTGGTTTTAATCATAGGTATCTAATTAAATTATTAACTAATTATGAAAATCAAATCAATTCTAAATTATTCGAATTTTCAACAAATTAATTATAATTACAAATTAGATTGCATAATTAACAAGGATAGGCATTCAAACTTGTTAAACATATACAGTAGGTCAATCAAAAATTCAAGATTTATCAACAAGAATCGCAAATATTTAATTTAACATCTTAAATTTACAAAATTTTGCGTTCGAAAAACTAAAACCTCCGGAAAGTCATAGTTAGGCTTCGAATTTGAGAATGCCTTTTACATGCGGAATTGACACAAAAATCACTCGATTTGGATGAGTAATGAAGAAACTGCCGAAAAACTGCGTACATATAATTAAATAAACGCAATTCGCAATTAATTAACAATTACGAAAATTAATCACCCCTTTTAATTCTTGCAAATTTGTAATATTTAACCATGTTTATGCAATTTAGATTATGAAAATAATAAGAGGCTCGTGACACCACTGTTAGGTTATGATACATATGACAATACATAAATCATGCGGAAAAACCATAAAGCCGGGAAAGCATATTATTTACACATAATCATTTAGCATAGTAGAGATGCATACACTTTGTAGCGTGCCTTCCCTAGCTGCGCCCGAACCGAACAAGAACAAGTCTTTAAGAATCCAAATGTCGTCCCTCCGTAGATAGTCCACAATACGTCCGGATCCGCCTCAAGATTGACCAACTAGAATCGCCCTTAAGGTGCTTAGGAATTTTCGGTTATTATTGTGCAAGAGTGTGGCTGAATTTTCTTTCAAAACTTACCCTTTTGAATACTTCAATCGTGTTTATAAATTATGACCCTAGGCCCTTATTTATAGAGGTTTGGAAAGGGAATTGGAATCCTAGTAGGATATGATTTAATTAAACTTAGAATCCTACAAGGACTCTAATTAATTAAATAATCCTAATAGGAATAGGAATTTAATCATACACCAAATCCTAATAGATTTAGGAATTTTGCATGGACACAAACACACACGCACGGAGCCACGAGGGCGCCCGCACGCGTGCGCTCGACCCACGCAGCCCACGCTGGGCAGCCTTGCCTTGGCGCGCTGGGCCTGCCTTGCGGTGGGCCTAGCGTTGCCTTGGGCTGGGCGTTGGCGCGCGTCTTTGCTTGCTGCGCGATGGCCTGGCTTCGTGCTTGGCCTTCGTCCGGCAGGCCTCGTCCGATGCTTATTCGTACGATACGCTTCCGATTAAATTTCCGGTTCCGGAATTCATTTCCGATACGAACAATATTTAATATTTCCGATTCCGGAATTAATTTCCGTTTCGAACAAATATTTAATATTTACGTTTCCGGAACTATTTTCCGATTCCGATAATATTTCCGATTCTGACAATATTTCCATTTCCGGCAATATTTCCGATTCCGGCAATATTTCCATTTCCGATAATATTTTCCGATACGTACCATGTTTCCGTTTCCGGCAACATCTACGACTTGGATAATATTAATATTTCCGATACAATCCATATTTCCGTTTCCGGCAATATCATCGTTTCCGGAGTATTCATTTCTTGCTTGTGACGATCTCAGCTCCCACTGAAACCAAGATCCGTCGATTCCGAATATCCATAGATAGAGTATTTAATGCCATTAAGTACTTGATCCGTTTACGTACTATTTGTGTGAACCTACGGGTTCAGTCAAGAGTAAGCTGTGGATTAATATCATTAATTCCACTTGAACTGAAAACCCAACGAATTATCATCAAACTGACAATTATTATCAAGAATAGAGTAGAAATCTAGTAGTCAACCTCGTCAATTATCACCTACTCACACTAATATGTACTCCATACTTTGTGTTATCTAGAAAATTCAAAGTAAAAGATGTTGTCAAAAAGGTCGAATTAAACACAACCTAAAATAGGTTTGTGCACATTTTAAGAGAAAATGTCTAAAATTGTGGGAAATCAAAACCTTCACCTTCTGATTAGAGTGTGGCTGAAAATCAAAACCAAATTCACTACGAAACCAAATATACAAATTCATAATAATCCAACTCGAATTATATCCAGATCGAAAACTTAAACTTCAAAATTGTAGAAAATCAACAACTAAGTGCATGGAAAGGGATAAATCCAATAAACAATTGAAATTTGGAGAAACCAAAATCAAAGGAATAACAAGAATAAAATAAGAACTGGAAAATGAAATAAATTAAAAGCATATATATAGTTGTCTAAAGGAGGCTAGATCATTCCAAGTCATAAAAGAATGCGGATGATGAAGATATTACCTGATCATAAATATCAACACAAATTGCATAGTTTTCTTTGAACAATAGTGTCCTTCAGCCATGATTCCAAAAACCTACATTAAAACAAATAAAAATCCCAACAACTAAAACATTCTGCAATTTTACCCCAAAACAATTATTAATTTAATTTCTAAACAGTGACACCAACTGAGTTGGTAAGTAATTCTCATATCAACACTAAAGTTCTAAATTTAAATTCAAATATTAGAGAAAAATATATTGAAATTGGAACCAAACATTATCAGAATTAATCAAACATTTGGCATTTAGATTAAATTGTAACAATTAAAACAAAAATACCTAATAAAGCTTGGCCCCTTGCCGATAAACTATCAATTGCTCTTAGAATCTTTATATTCTACTTTTATCACCCCATCATCAATATGAGGATTAATTGTTGATCAAGAAGACGCAAATGCTAAAAATTTATCAGTATTTTCTCCGAACAATGATATCCTAGCTTCAACCATATTTCCAAAAACCTGTATTCGTAAAGCAATGAATAACCATCTGAAATTAATTTAGTTTTTCTAAAATACAAATTCATATTTTATTTTCTGCGAAACTGATGTCGAATTTTTTCCTTTTGTACATATTATTGAAGAAATGTAAATTTGACTTTAATGTGGATGGTGATGCAAACTAAAAAATAGTGAGTTTCTTACAGAAAGAAGATCAAATAATTTAATAAATTACTCATTGCACAAAAAAAAAATCGCAAAAAAAAACATTACCGCAAAAAAACTGAATTAGAAGCCCAAAAAATCCCAATTCTAAACTTTCCAGGCATGTAAATCAGAGTTCGGTATTTCTGAAACTCGAAATTTAACCTAAATTAGGAAAAAAAACAACTGAAAACAAAATAAATTAACCAAAAGAATGGCTAGAATGTGGATGATAAACGATGAGGGAGAGGGGAAGAGCCTGAATTAATTTATTCAAAGAAACATACTCCGTACCTTATTTTTGACGAAACCGTATACAAAATTTTGCTTCAGTAGAGGAAGGGAAATTGATAAAATTAGAAACTGGAATTTGAGAAAAGATGAAGATGAGAAGAGGCGAAGAAATGCGTCTGATGGTTCTCATATTTTTTAAATAAAAAAAATAAAAAATTCTAACGAAAATTATTTTAAAAAAATAAAATAAAATTTGGAAATTTTAGGAGGGGCCACGTGGCTCTCCAACTTCCCTGCTATTAAATATTAGAATAGATGTGTAGCAATTAGGAACATGATTTTCAATCACTTATTCTTATAGACTTGCTATATTTTTTTTTAATATTTATTGATATCAATTTTATTTTTCACTCATCAAATATATTAAATTCTAATTATGTTGTTAAAAAACCTAAAAGTTGTCACATAAAATATAAAGAAAGAGACAAAAATGATGAATCATACGAGCCAATTAAGTAATTGGAATTTAATTCAATTGCATCATGCATCTTGTGAGAATTCGATCTGGTAATTTATCAAATTGTAACAAATTCATGATTAACCTCCTAATGTAGTAGCATAAAGTTTGATGTGAAACTTTGCATATTCAATGATTAGTAATTAAATATAGAGCATAAATTTCTTAAAATTGAATGAGTTATAAATAACTAAATTTTTCATCATCAAAATAAAATCATCGTCGTGCATCTTAGAACTATGTTTTAGCATGAAATAATTGGTAAACTTTAAGAGAATATTCAAACATTAGGATAGCCAATACCGGGGGGTAAACTCCTAGCAGAGTGATCAAATGAGAAAACTAATTTACTATTTTTTATTATGTTAGTGCATTTAAACTTTTAAGGATACTTTCTAGCATTATGATTATATTATTGTTTTTATTTCGAAAATAACTTTACAACATTATCAATCATCTACACCATCACAACATACAGAGTATTATTTTGCCCATTTTTGGGCCTTTTCATTGGTATAGTACTAGCGGCCTATTGGCTATTTCTATATAATAATTAGGCACTCATTTGGAGGGAGTTGTAATTGTATGTTTGTCTACTAATTATGAAAGAAAACTGGTTCCAATTAATTCAGAGGTAAGGTTACCTTAGAAATCAAAACGAATGTTGCGTATAATACAGATTGCCCGTATACATATTGCATTTTATTTTTGTTTTTAAAAAAATGAGTATGACAAATCCAAACAAGAAATATCATACTCCGTAGTTGGTTAAAAGGGCGCAACGTACTACAAGTTTAGTGTTCCATACACCAATAATAAAAACATCAAAAAGTAATAAATAAAGATTGAATAATTAGGGCGTGTTCGGTAGTAGCGTTTGAGGTAGCGGGTAGTGTTTTGACCTAGTCAAGACGCTACTTGTAAGATTTGTAAGCGTTCGGCACGGTAGCGTTTTAGGTAGAGGTTAGCGGTAGAGGTAGCGTTTGGGTAGCTTTTGTCAAACGTTAAAATTAGTAGCTTTTTAAGTAGCGGGTAGCGGTTTGCATTAAAACAAAACCGCTATCTCAGATGGCGGTTTACTTAATTGTAAATTATTTTTAACATGAATTACAGTTTAAATAGAAATATAATTTAGAAGTATGTTTGTAGCTCAGTGGATAGAGTGTATTGTGTCTACACAGGAGATCGAGGGTTCGAATCCTACCTGATGTGTTTATTTCTTTTTAACCTTTTATTAATATTAATTATAAACATTTTCAAATTTAACTTATCAACATTAGTGTCTGTAGCTCAGTGGATAGAGCATTTGTTTCCTAAGTAAAAGGTCGTGGGTTTGACCCCTAGCTGATGCGGTTTTTTTTTTTTTTTTTACCATTTATAAATAGTACGTGATTAAAAACCGCTATCTCAGATAGCGGTTTACTTAAGTCAACCGCTACCTGAGATAGCGGTTTAGTGTCGCTTCGTTAAAAAAAAAACGACCGGTTTTAATGCTGACGTGGACGGTATGGTGGGAATTAAGTTAAAAAGTGGCGCATTTTGGAATTTGACGTTCTTTAAACAATATTGAAGGAAATCGCTCAACATTTTGAAACGGAGGGAATAGTTATCATAATATTTTTTTTTCCAAACCGAATTACACGTGTTACTGCCTTACTGGTTAACCATTAAACCAAAAATCGGGTGCGTTTCATACTTTCATTATCGTTGACGGTGAAAGATAGTCTACTTGACTACTTGTCCTTATCTGTATCACTCACTCACTCACTCTGTCTTTCCTTCTATCACTCATTAGTAACTCATTAGTACCAAAATACCAAACTACCGCATCATCATCTTCAATTCTTCGCATAAACCCTTGTTGGAGTTGTTGCAAATTGTTTGTAAAAATGTTGAAAACATCAGAAATAGTGGAGAAATTGAAATTAAAGTCCCACCCAGATGGTGGATTTTACATTGAGACATTCAGAGACAATTCTGTCACTCTCTCCAAATCTCTCCTTCCTCCTCAATGTAAGTTCATAAAACCATGCAATTTCCATGTTTTTCTTTAACTTTTATATTCCAAGTTCAATTCTCTATGTAGTTTCTTATGTTCGATGTAATTTGAATTTTTTAGATTTCATTTCATTTCCCAAACCCCCAAATATTCAGCCTTGAAATTCTGTCTTTTGGGGTTCATTAATCATACCGTCTTTGTTCCCGCTTTAATAGAACACATTTCTATTTCGGAATTTCTCCAAATTATTGGCCAATTGTTGTATATAATAATTCAAATTAGGATTTTGATCCGTAGTACGAAGTATCATAATAAGATGTTTCCATAAAAAGGACTCTAAACAAGGGAGAAAACAATTTTCAAGGGAAAACATAAGGAAAATAGTTTTCCTGTAAGAGATTAGGGTGAAAAATGGGGTATTCCTCCTTTCAAAGGGAAAATTGGTTTTCCACACTAGAGAAAGTTGTTTTTTACCTTTGGAAAAACTGTTTTCCACCCTTAACAAAACAAAGGAAAATGGAAAATCATTTTCGAGAAAAGTGTTACCGTCAAAACAAACGGAGTCCAAATGTCATTTTGTATAGTCTTTACATTTGCATAATTCGAGAGATTAAGGGTCAAAAGTCATTTGTTGGGTAGCGTTAACTGGACATCTGCAATATTTAAATGGTAAGATGTTTGTTCACGGGAGAATTCCTTCAAAACGGCCTTCAACAAAATGTGGCATATTAAAGTGAGATGGAGGGAGTATGATTTTGGATGTTTAAATGTCAATTGCTCCCCATTTGTATTATGAGTTTTATTGTATAATACTACCAATTAGTTCATGTGTAGCTAAATTTGTGAAGTGTGGCAGCAATTTCTTTTATTGTGATTAGTTATTAGTGAAGCCATGGGTACCAAAATGGCAAAATCTTGGTTTCTGACTACCTATGGATTTTGTTAATGCTTAGACAAGGTGGACCGGGCTGTTAGCACTGCCACTTACTTCTTGCTGCCTTCTGGGAGCGTGGCGCATATCCACCGTGTTCCTTGTGCTGAAACCTTTCACCATTACATGGGAGATCCTCTTACGGTAATATCTGTTTCTTGGGAATTGAAGTTTAGTAGTTTTTATGGACTTAATATCTTGATAATTAACAATTTACATTGTCTAAACGCAAAATTCCGGTCATATCATGTATACGGTAAGAATCCGTAAGGCTTCTTACCGTATACATGATATGACCGGAATTTTGGGACTAAGGCTTTGTTGTTGTTGTTGTTGTTGTTGTTGTATCATGTATACGGTAAGAAATGTTGTACCAAGCTACTATATTGGCATTATCCAATTCTCTTAAATATGGTCTGATCAGGGGTAGGAGGGTAAGATGTACGCAACCTTACTGATGTGACTGCAAAGCTCCTGCTCTTTTTAGAAAAAAAAAACTCCGATTTGGAATGTGGTAGACTTGTTTTCTCCAATGGTGTATGTGTAACAATTGGGAATCAAAATGAATGAATTTAGTATGTACCATTCTTAACAAGGAAGAACAACGCCAAGTTATAGGTGACAATGTATGTCTTTAGTGTTAGGGAACAATGCCAAGATATCACAACAGTTAAGTCCATGGAATTTGTTGTTAATGCTTTTGGGTTAGTTCAGGGATCCCATTGTAAAAAGATTCTTTCCGAGGGAACCTGGACAAGAATAGCGTAAAGAAGGGTGAGAATCAAAGCAGTATCACTTTGAAGAATCCGTAATTGATGTTCAAACACATGACGAGAATATCACTTTGTGTGTAAATGCATGGAGTAATCTATTAAGTGTGAGCTAATGCTACTAGCCTGGTACCTTCATCAACACTTATGCTGAGTTTGAATGGGCGTCTTGTCTGAGATAGCATTATGAAAGGAGGTAGTTTTATCATGCGTCACTGAATTTTTCCCTCACACTTTGTTGAACATTTGCATCAACATTTACCACTGAATTGTCAGAATTTGCTGTTGTATACGAAGTATATGTCACTGATTCTTCCTTCAAAAGAATTCTATTTCTTTGTTCCTGAAGCACTTAGGTATTTTTATTGAGTGTTATCTCTATGACTTCTCACATCCTGGACATGTCCACTTATTGGTTTCTTTATTTAGTGGTACATTGTAGTCTTGTAGATTCGGAGAGGTTTTAGCTAATTACAGATTTGTGGCCTAGCATTGTTTTGAATTAAATATAGAACACATAATACAAATTTGAGTGATAATGATTGCTTTCTGGTAAGTTGACTGTCTCTCAGTAACCTGAGGACGATGAATAGGATAATTTTTTTGTTTTTGTTTTTTTTGGGTAAGTAAAAAACAGTATATTACTTTAAGAAAACAATACAACCTATCTACTCTGTTAGTAGAGAGAACAAACCTTCTAGGAATCACCTTTCTTTAAAAAAAGTTACGAAACTAGGCCAACAGGCCATAATACAACAATTCTAAAACTCCAGAACAAACAACCAAGACTAATTACAAATTTTCCATCCATGTTCTGTCAACTTGGTTGGCTTTCCTTCCCATCACTCCTCTTATTCTAGCTTTAATTTCTAACCTTTCACTACGGTCTGAACCCTTGGAACCTTTTGCTCCCAAAGTGAAACTGTTGCTGCAATCGTAGCATAAACCGTAGCTCTTCTGAACCTTGAGCCCTAGCCTCTACTAACCCATTTCAGGAGCTGTAGAAGATTACTGTGAGTTCCAACACCTAATATCCAATCCAGAGAATGAGTGATGCAATTCCTACTGAAGGGAAAAAATGGATCTTTGGTCACTACAAATACCACAGAGAAAGCATTTAGCATCACTACAAATACCCATCTTATAGAATCGATCTTTGGTCTGCACTCTGCAGCCTTCCCTGATTAGCCAACCATTGAATAAACTTATGCTTAGGTATTGAAATTCTATTCCAGGTTGCTGCAGCCCACGTTGTTTTCTGTTCTGGACCATTAACAAGCTTGCACACGTGTTTAATAGTGTACTTGGCCCCTGCATTCCAGTTACTTAGCCCATGTTGAGCTAATTCATCTTTCACTTTACACATATACTTCCATACCCAACTTGCTGCAGTAGGTGGGGAATGTTTCCAACCAATTAAAACTCACCAGGAAGTCCACCTCTTTCTATTTATGGAGGGAGAGGGTCATGGTTGACGATCATAACATATAAAATCTTGGTTCATGTAGCCGATCCCATCATTGGGATCAGAACTTTAATATTGTTCAGAGTGATCAGACAATGTGTCTGTAATTATTCCTCAGGCTACGAATCTGATTTATTTTTATACGCGCAGCCAATCTGCATTAGGAAAGCCTCGTTGCTCAATAAAGAGTGAAAGAATAAGCTTCTATACCTTGATGTTCAATTGCTTCAGTCATTTTCTTAGACATTGGAACTCCCACATGACTCCCTAGATTTAGAAGGTACCTGGTTTATTTTGTAAGGGCATTTTGCCGTGTTCTCCTTTCTTTAACCACCTTCCTTAGGCAACAGGACAAAACAAGGAAGAACATTTTGGACTAATTATTATATATGCAAACCCCGAGGCCCTCGAACAATTTCTATCAAAAGGGATATTAACTTTCTTTCAAAGATTCATCCATTTATATTTTCTCATTTATCTCTCACTGCATGTTTGGTATAGAGTTCAAGTGCTGGAAATGGAATATGATGTTTGGTATGAGATGAGTGAACTGATAACATATTCCATTTCCCAAGGGTAATCAATAAAGAGTGAACTGGAATAAAGAGTGAACTGGAACATATTGCATTAGGAAAGCCTCGTTGCTCAATAAAGAGTGAAATGGAATATGATGTTTGGTACCACTATCTGTTGCTTCTCCCAACCCTATGGTAGCAAAATTGTTACCCTCATCAATTCCCAATTTGTTCCAAATGATTCATTTCCTAAGGTATACCAAACAACTAATAATGGTAATAGCTATTACTACCTTTTCCTTTTTTTCATTTATTTCTGTTGAAGATAACGTAGTTATACCTAGAGGATAGAACATCGTATGAGGTAGAGTTATGTGATATGATATGTGATAGAAGTCTATAGGACTTATTAGGAATCCTAAGAAGTGACATCTAATTTATAATTATTTGATTTGTCTCATTCGTGGGCGTACGCCTCTACTTATATTACAACTTCTTAGTGTCCTTTGAGATCTAATCAAGCATGCTCTATTTTCAGGTGATAGAATTGAATGAAATGAACGGAGAGGTCAAGTTAACTCGCGTTGGGCCTAACCTACTTGAGAATGAGCAACCACAATACACAGTGCCTCCTTTCACTTGGTTTGGTTCGTTTCCAACAAAAGATGTTATCATTTCTGAAGATGGTTCACATATTGAAGTCACACCCAGAGATGCTGAGAAATACTACTCTCTAATGGGGGTCACTTGTGCACCTGCTTTCCATTATGAAGACTCACAATCGTCGAAGCGAAGTGAGCTTGTTGCAAAGTTTCCCAAGTATGAGTCCCTTATCTCCCTTCTCACCATCTGATTAACTCTTAATTATAATCTTAATTAAAGAGATCGATCTATGTTGTGTGTGGGGGTTCGGCATGATCATTGTACTAAATAAATGTGTCAATTGAAAGTAGATGTCTCTGATAAACACTTTGATATGAGAATATCAAGAAAAGTTGTACTTTCAAGATTTTATTTATCTATTACTACTCCTTCCGTCTATAAAAGATAGCTCGGTATTCATTTCTTAGTTGTCCCTTTTTGTTTGGCCAATACCATTATTGATATGTGGTCGTTATATGTCTCCCTTATACACTATTATTTAAGTTAGCAAAAAGACAAGATTACCAACTCACTTATGGTGCGTTAAATGGACGCAAGTGAGTCTTACTTGTACTCAATAATTTGGTATTGGTACTGATTAGTGTGATATTAGTCTACCAATACACTACTAAGTAGTATCAATACGAGTCATCTGCGTTATTAGTATTAACCTACTCTTTGTTGATACTATAAAAGTATTAGTCTAGCGATTGGTCACAAGCCCTTTGACGTTTAGATGGAGGCTTTCTAGGCTTCTATTAATACCAGCTCTAAAGTTTTAGATCAACGGTAAGGTAGTCTGTTTCAATCAAATCTCGTGTGTCTTGGATTAAAATTTTAGGGTTTTTTTAGTCTTACAATAGTATCAATACGAGTCATCTGCGTTATTAGTTCTAACTACTATTTGTTGATACTATAAAAGTATTAGTCTACCGATTTGGTCACAAACACCCCGACGTTTAGAAAACCTCCAACTCGACGGCTCCTACCTACGGAACCAGGTTGTGCACGCGTTGTGGATCAAAGGTGTTTGGGCTCCCAATTGACTATCAATTGGGCCACTAAGTCCAAAGCCCAAGGGCTCAATATAGCAGCATCAAACCCACAAGCACTACAGTCCAAAGGCTATTCAGCCGCCAATCAAGACCCAAGGCCCACTTGCAATAAATAACCTAAGGGCATTTATTGTACAAACACTATAAATAAGCCGTCATGGCTCACTTACCAAGGTACGTCCATTTCACGCCTTAAGACCACTCTTCTAGGGAATTTCTCTCTCTAGAATCCGAGCATTGTTCTTACTTAGGCATCGGAGGGGCTTTCCTCGGAAACACCCCCGAGGCTAGTAACTTGTTTATTGTGCAGGTTGATTCGGACTCAACACATTCGAGCTAGCAAGATCTTCAACACACACAAAAATGGCCTTCATTCGAAGCCTATTGTTTCATCCACTTCAACACCGGAACAATTTGGCGGCGTCTGTGGGGAAGAACACTTGAAAGCTCCGAAAAAAAAAACACTTCACTTTCCAAGTAAAAAATGGAAATGCCCAACAATGACAACCAGGTGGGAGATGTCCTTGTCCAAACGGATTCGGAATCCGATGGGGGTGAACAGCTGCACTCAGTGGCGAGGTCGCAGCCAACAAGGGCCACCGCCATGACCAGCAGACCACTCCCTTCTCGAGAAGAGCTCGCTGCAGCCATGACCATCATGCAGAACTTCCTCTTCAACGAGAAAGAGCAAGCCCAGGCAGCAGCACGACGAGAAGCGAGGAGAGCTAAGCGACAGGTATTGCTGAACATGCCCTCGACTGACGAGGACAATGTGAGGCCCGAGCAAGATCTCTCCACAATGTCAGGAACGCACCTAATGACAAGGTGGAGAGAGAGCATGTGGGATACGCAACAGAGAGCTGCACAGCAGCCAGAATGGTTCGCAACGCCGTCTCCAACACCCCAAGCTCTCCAAAGTGGGGCCAGTGATCGAACTCGGATCCGAAGCTCGGTCCATAGCAGACTGCGACCTTCAGTTCATGATAGGCTGGGTAGCCCCTGTGGGTCCAGTAGACAACCCGAGGGCAGTGGCCAGTCGAGAAGGAGAAGGAGAAGTGACCGAACTCCTAGCCCCCTACACGCCCCCGAGCAGTCCCTTAGAGGAAACTCGAGAAGCGAAGATATCAGGGCGAGGCTAGGAAAGAGAATCATGACTCCGGTATCTTCCCCATTCTCGGATGATATTGTCATGGAGACAATTCCCAAAGTGAGACTACCAGCGCACCTAACGTACAGCGGAATCACAGATCCGAGGGACCATGTCATCTCTTACGAACAGCAGATGTTTCTGAGTCCCTACTCCGAAGCCTGCTGGTGCAAATACTTCCCAACCACGCTGACAGGAGTTGCTGGAGAATGGTTCTGATCGCTGCCGAATGGATCGATCAAAAGTTGGAAGAAGCTGAAAAAGAGGTTTTGTGTACAGTTCGTGAGCAACAATCGCCCAGAACGAACCACTGCCGAGCTAACCTCTATACAGCAAGAAAGAGACGAGAGCCTGCGAGACTTCATGGCCAGATTCATGAAGGAATCCACCAACATTCCGAACCTGCAGCCAGACGTAGCAATCTTCGCCTTGAAGCACGCGCTACGGGAGGGGAAATTCCGAGACAAACTGACAATGAAAAACCCCTCCAAAATAGCGGACGTGCTCCAAATGGCAGATGCGTTCATCAGAACGGAAGAGTTCAACAAGGCAACAACAAGGCTAAGAGGTTCCTCGGATCCGAAAGATAACAGAACAAATCAGAGTAAGCCCGAGGGCAACTCAAAAAAGGGGAAAGAGAAGGTGGGTGCGAGAGAAGCGAGCCCCAAGAAAGATGGGAAGAAGGGTGAATTTCAACCTAAGTACACCAACTACACCCCACTCACCATACCCCGAAGAGAAATCTTCAACCTCCACAAGGACGATGAAAAGTGGAAGCTTCCAGACAAGCTCAGGTCAAACCCCCGCCACCGCAACAAGAACAATGGTGTGAATTCCACGATGACTTCGGCCATACCACCGAGGAGTGTAACTCGTTGAAGGATAACATCGAAGACCTCATCCGACGAGGCTACCTCAAGGGTTACCTGCTTGACCATAGGGCGGAAAGAGAAGAAAAAGAAAAAGCAAAATCTGGTAAGCTGCAAGAGCAAGCCTAGAAAAGGGTCCACGAGACCGAAGGGCAAAAGAAAAAACCAATCCTCGTGGTGTTCGGAGGACAAAGATCCAACAACGCCAGCAAAAAGCACTTAAGGGCCCTCTCCCACCGAGTCAACTTCAGCAATGTAGGGGAGAATCAGCCTACCCCCCCGAACATGACTTTCACCACTGATGATTGCCTCGGGACCCAGTACAAACATGACGACCCGTTGGTGATCGAAATGGATCTCAATAACCACAACGTCCATAGAGTACTAGTCGATGGAGGGAGCGCTGTCAATATCATCTTCAGGAACTGTTTCGAACAGCTCATCCTCGAAGAGGTAGAAGAGTCACTGACCAAGGTCAGTTACCCATTGATCGGATTCAACGGATCCGCAGCTATCCCCCGAGGAAAGATCACCCTACCCGTTACAATCGGTCAAGGCCTGGCGGCAAGAAACGTCCGAGAGGAATTCTTAGTAATGGACTGCGACTCAGTGTACAACGTCATCATGGGACGAACCATGATCCACAAAATACAAGCAGTCCCATCTACATACCATCAGATGATGATGTATGTCTCGGACGCAGGCTTCGCCGAGCGGATAAAAGGCGACCAAGAGGTGGCAAGGTCAACTTGTCACACGGCCATCCGAAAACCAAAGCTAGGAGACAACCCTGAAGACGAGAAGGAAAAAAACCCTCCCCCAAGCGAAGGAAAAGAGGCCAAAAGGAGAAAGGCGGAGTCGAGCAGTCTGGTAAAGCCCGCAGAGGTCGATGCTCGGCCGGAAACCCTCTCCCCCGAATCAGATCAAGAAATGGAGGACATCTCCCTCGAGGATGACTCAGACAGGAATGTCCGAATAGGCAAAGGCCTAGGCTCAGGACTTCGAATAGAGCTGATTCAGTTGCTGAGAGATCACAAAGACATTTTCGCATGGTCAGCAGCTGACATGCCAGGCATAGATCCGAAAATAATCTGTCACAAGCTGGATGTCAGCACTGAAGCTCGACCAATCAAACAGAAAAAAAGAAACTACTCTTCGGAGAAGAACAAGGCTATCGCCGAAGAGGTGAAGAAATTGCAAGAGGCAGGCTTCATCGAGCCGTGCATGTACCCCAAATGGTTGGCCAATGTGGTCATGGTCAAGAAAGCGAATGGCTCATGGCGCATGTGTGTCGATTTCACAGATCTGAACCGAGCCTGCCCAAAAGATTGCTATCCCCTCCCAAGGATAGATCAGCTGGTAGACTCTACCAGTGGCCACGCATTGCTAAGCTTCCTGGACGCCTTTTCAGGGTACCATCAAGTATTCATGCACCCCGACGATAGGGCAAAGACCGCCTTCATCACGAGCGCGGGAGTGTTCAACTATAGAATGATGCCCTTCGGATTGAAAAATGCCAGAGCCACCTATCAAAGACTAGTTGATCACGTCTTCGCCGATCAAAAGGGAAGGAACGTCGAGGTTTATGTGGACGATTCCATAGTAAAAAGCGTGAAGGAAGAGGATCATATCAAAGACCTGGCCGAAACCTTCGCCAACCTGAGGAAATACAACATGAAATTGAACCCGAAGAAGTGTGTCTTCGGGGTAAAGTCAGGGAAGTTCCTCGGATTCATGGTGAGCGAAAGGGGAATAGACGCGAACCCGGACAAGGTCCAGGCTGCGCTAGATCTACCCGAACCGAAGACAAAAAGAGACGTGCAAAGGCTAACGGGCAGGTTAGCCGCACTGTCAAGATTCATATCGAAAGCTTCGGATAAAGGGGCACCCTTCTTCAAAGCTCTCAAACCCAAGACCCTCCCAGGAGGAGAAGCAGAATTCATCAAAAAGAAAGGCGTCCCGAGGAAAGTGGACCCCGAGCTGACATGGGAACAAGAGCAAAGAGACGCATTCCAACAGCTCAGGGCTCACCTAGCTCAACTGCCAACGCTAGCCAGGCCCAAAGAGGGGGAAACTCAGCAACAACCTGCTGAATCCTCTCCTCAGTCAGAAAAGGTTGACGACCCAAGAACTCAAGAACCTCGGGTGAAGGGGTTACCTCGGCCGAAGACGAAGACTTCTTCTTCTTCTTCTTCGGAGACCTCTCCTTAGCAACCGACTTCCCCTTCCGAGAAGCTTCGTCCTCCGAAAACTTCCGCTTCTGCAACCTCCGCGATTCCTGGAAGACGCAGAAGAGTAAGAATACAAGTAGAAACCTCCAGAAAACACGAGAAAATAAAGAACACTTACCTCGGGAATAGCGAAAGAGGGAGGAGATGAAGTAGACGAGGTAACCGGTACAACAACCGTCACTTCGGGACCCTGTACAAAAGCAAAATAAGATGAGCCCCCACATCAGAAAACGCTAAGCACTTCGCATCCGAACAAGCAGAACAAGGAGGTTACCGGATCAAAAGTAGTTACCAGTTCAGGCAGAACACACTTTCTGGGAACCGCTTCTCCAGGGTTATCTGCAGACCAAGGATCAGCTCGGATATTGTCGATATGAGCCAAAGCGTGGTCGGAGAATCGATAATTCTCTAGCCTCGGCTGCCGAGGGTTGGAGGACTTAAAATCGTAAGAAGGACAGCTTTCGAGAATCTTACTACCCTCCAATTTATACCCCAACACCTCAGGGTCAATAGCAGCCTCACCAAACGCTGCACAAGGAAAAATAAATGGGTCAGATACAAACAAAACTAGAGGCAAGCACCTCAGCCGAAGCGCGATCTCAGCACAAGAAAGCTCACCCCTATCATGAATCCTACTGAGACCGGCAGCAGCGAGGAGATCCTCTTGAGTGATATAGTGGAAATTAGGAAGCCAGTACAAAGGCTCCCTAGTCGATTTCGCTCGAAACCACTCAAGCAGAGCAACATGATCCGAATTGCTCGGATCAACAGGGCCAACCCTAGACATCTCCGGATCCACCCTCACAAACCACTTCGGCGGTGCATAGTAGTGTGGATGCTTCGGATCGACAGGCACCCGCACTAGGAGCCACTGCTTCTTCCAATTATGGACCGAAGAAACATAAGGAAACTGTTAGGTTATGATACATATGACAATTCATAAATCATGCGGAAAAACCATAAAGCCAGGAAAGCATATTATTTACACATAATCATTTAGTATAGTTTAGATGCATACACTTTGTTGCGTGCCTTCCCTAGCTGCGCCCGAACCGAACAAGAACAAGTCTTTAGGACTCCAAGTGTCGTCCCTCCGTAGATAGTCCACAGCACGTCCTTTTCCGCCTTAAGCTTGACCTACTAGGATCGCCCTTAAGGTACTTAGAATTTTCGGCTATTGTAGGCAATTGTATGACTGAATTTTTGCTCTAAAAAATCACTTTGAATACTTGAATTGTGTATATAAATTATGACCCTAGGCACCTATTTATAGAGGTATGGAAAAGGAACTGGAATCCTATTAGGATACGAATTAATTAAACTAGAATCCTAATAGAATTCTTATTTAATTAATTCATCCTTTTAGGTTTAGGAATTTAATCATATGTCGAAACCTGATAGCTTTAGGATTCGTATAGCACACAAACACACACACGCACGCACAACAGCCCACGAGGGGCGCCATGCGCGCGCGCGCAGCCCGCGAGCTCGCAGCCCATTGCCACGAGGCCCACACGCTGCCGCAGCCTTGGCGCGTGCTGGGCCTGCCTTGCGGTGGGCCTGGCGCAGCCTTGGCTGGTGCGTTGTGGCGCGCTGGCTTGCTGGGCGATGGCCCGGCTTCGTGCTGGGCCTTCGTCTGGCAGGCCTCGTCCGATGCTAATTCGTACGATACGCTTCCGATTAAATTCCCGGTTCCGGAATTCATATCCGATACGAACAATATTTAATATTTCCGATTCCGGAATTATTTTCCGTTTTGAACAAATATTTAATATTTCCGTTTCCGGAATTATTTTCCGATTCCGATAATATTTTCGATTCTGACAATATTTCCGTTTCCGGCAATATTTCCGATTCCGGCAATATTTCCATTTCCGATAATATTTTCCGATACGTACCATGTTTCCGTTTCCGGCAACATCTACGACTTGGATAATATTTATATTTCCGATACGATCCATATTTCCGTTTCTGGCAATATCATCGTTTCCGGAGTATTCATTTCTTGCCTGTGACGATCTCAGCTCCCACTGAAACCAAGATCCGTCGATTCCGAATATCCATAGATGGAGTATTTAATCCCATTAAATACTTGATCCGTTTACGTACTATTTGTGTGACCCTACGGGTTCAGTCAAGAGTAAGCTGTGGATTAATATCATTAATTCCACTTGAACTGAAGCTGCCTCTAGCTAGGCATTCAGCTCACTTGATCTCACTAAATTATTACCTTGTTAATTAATACTGAACCGCATTTATTAGACTTAACATTGAATGCATACTTGGACCAAGGGCATTATTTCCTTCAGAAACGCAGTCAAGTACTGCGATTCGCCCTTCCGAAGACGTTTGTTGGTGATGGTCCACCAACCATGTTGGGCATTCTGGTTCCTCCCGAGCTCGTGCATCTCCTTGAAAACTTCTAGCGACGGGGGGTAACCGAGGAAATCATACGTCCAGCGGTAGGAGATTATGTGACGCATAGAATTCGGCGTCAGTTGGGCCAAGGAAATGTTGTACTCCTCCAACACGCGAGAATCGAACGGATCCAAGGGAAACCGAAGCCCATAGTCAAAATGGTTGAGGTATACAGCAATCAAACTTGGAGACGGCCTCGTCACCCGAGCATGCCTCTGAAGCGGAAGCTCACACCAGTAACCCAAGGCATACTGAATGCCATAAAGATCCTCGGCGAGACGATGGTAACGACCACGGCGAGCTTCAACTAACCACTCCCCCTCGACGGCCGTGCCGTCAGGACCAGCAATCTCGCTCGGATCATCGAAGAGAGCCGCAAGTCTACCTTCAGGGTCCGCCTCCTCCCACCGCCTCGGGAAGAAATGGCGAATAGGAAAGCGGCCAGTAACACCAGTTCCGGGACTTGGCCCGGCATGAGCTCCACTCCCCGAGCGCTCTTCAGCCTCGGAGGAAGTTTTCGTTGGTCTATCTTCGGAACCACTAGACGAAGACACCACACCAGATTTCTTTTTCCATCTTCCCCCAGCCATGGAAAAAACTCCAAAGAAAATAGAGTGCCGAAGTGCTAAGAACTGAAGAACAAAAAGAGAAAACGAGAAACAAATTACCTTGCCCGAAGCGGAAATCGTCGGCGAATCAAAGGGAACCAAGATCCGAAGCCAATTCTCGGCGAATTCACGAAGATCTGAAGAAAACTCACAGAGAAATCGGCGAAATTCTAGGAAAAGTTCAAGAATTTTGGAGAATAAAGTTTTGAATGATCGTTTGGGTCGAGTATTTATAAGCCTTGACTCGAGAAACCGCCCAACTCCCACTTCATCCTAAACCGTTCGATCAACGCCATTCGTAAAACATCCGTGTGACACCTGCCCCACTGATGCATGGTTCCAACGCCCCTTTTTGAAAAAAAGAGAGGGAAAACTTTCCAACTTCTGATACAGGAAACCCGCCCATTTGTTCCTAAATGGGCCGGGTCTGGGGGGCATGTTGTTTGGGCTCCCAATTGACTATCATTTGGGCCACTAAGTCTAAAGCCCAATGGCTCAATATAGCAGCATCAAACTCACAAGCACTACAGTCCAAAGGCTATTCAGCCGCCAATCAAGGCCCAAGGCCCACTTGCAATAAATAACCTAAGGGCATTTATTGTACAAACACTATAAATAAGCCGTCATGACTCACTTACCAAGGTACGTCTATTTCACGCCTTAAGACCACTTTTCTAGGGAATTTCTCTCTCTAGAATCCGAGCATTGTTCTTAGGCATCGGAGGGGCTATCCTCGGAAACACCCCCGAGGCTAGTAACTTGTTTATTGTGCAGGTTGATTCGGACTCAACACATTCGAGCTAGCAAGATCTTCAACACACACAAAAAGGGCCTTCATTCGAAGCCCATTGTTTCATCCACTTCAACACCGGAACAAAAGGTAAGGGTTTCTGTTTCAATAAAATCTCGTGTGTTTTGGATTAAAATTTTAACCCAGAGGCTTTCAAGATGAATATAGACAAAGTGTGATAAATTTGAAATCATCTTTGTTAGCAGATGTCAAGTTGATGATGATGCAGTTATTGAATCCAATAATCCATGCCTTGGTTGGTTAACCCTGATCACTCAGCAACCATGGAGAAGAAAATATTCGAGCATACGACATGTGATACGCTCGTTCATTTTGGACCTGATGGCTGGATTTGTGCATTATATGTTGAAGATCATCTTGACATTCATGGAGTCGATTGTTTTCCATTTCTATTTCTTGAGAATGACAAAGTTCTACGACATGATATCATTATTCGGCTTGGTACTCGTTCAGGCTACTCTAAGATCTTCGACTACTACTCTTGAAACTTTCATCTGTGAGTAATTAATACAGAGATAGTAATATAGACAACGGCACAACGCACACGTATGTATTCCTAATTTCAGATGTATTTCATAGGTTTTCTCTCAAACAATGCTTAAGCTTAGGATGTCAAGTGTAAAAAACATAACGGTAAATAAATTAAACATGTATTTATTTATATATCCAACTTCCTAACCTAGTCCTCTAAAATTAGGAAACACAATATTAACAAAGATAACAATGATACTTCTATAACTTGCTAATTAATATTTACTCCGTAATTAAACTAGGAATTATCTACTTGGTATCCTTGTTGCCGTCTAATGAATACTTCGTATCTTTCTATTGTGGGACTAATATGATGGGATTTAAAGTTAATCGAATTAACACATAACAGAAATAATCCCTAACCCATAATCCATGGAAAAGTATAAATCAAGCATGACATACATTGTAGCGTGTACTCTCGTATAGTCTACGAACACAAACGAGAATTCTAATTGTAGTTCCTCTACTTGGTTCACCGGCACGTTCAGATGCGCCTTGAGATTGATAGGTTAAGAGGCAAACAGAAAATTAGGGTTTTAACTTTTGATCCTAGGGTTGTGTGTAATGTAGTAAGTTAGTTATGGAAAACATGTGTTGTATAGATTACTATAATAACCTAACAACAAGGCAAGCCATGAGGCCACAGCCGGCCAGCAAGCCCACGGAGGAACAAGCAGCACGCACAACGCACAACACAGCACGTTGGGCCGTGGGCCGTGCCCTGGCCAGCGCTGTTGTCACTGCTTTGTTGCCTTCGGCCCACGTGCACAAGCACGCACGCAGCAAGCTAGCGCTGGGCTTGCCGTGTTGTTGTGTTGCTCGCACTTGCGCCCATGGGCCTTGAGTTCCCCGTGCACTCGGCTCGTGGGCTGCACTTCGTCTTTCGTCTATATTATCTGTCGACAATTTATTTATCGTGACGTACGATGCGTTCCAACGTCGTAGGATATGATTATTCGTTTTGCCTAGCTTACGAATATACGCAATAAGATATACGATTCCGATCAAACGTCTTATCATATAATTACGTTTTCCGGACTAATTTCCCGAAAAGCCATTAAATGAATTTCCGATTCATTTAATCCGGTGATGTGTTTTATGTCATTGATGTGACCTTGTAGTTCCAGTCAAGAGTAAACTGTGAGCCTAATAAGGATTAGAACTCACCGATCGGAAACATTGCTCCAGCTAGCTGTTGATCCGATCACTTGATCTTACTGATTCAATTATTCGTAATTAATCTGAACCTTGGTAATAGACTAATGCACATTGAGTGAAGGACACTTTCCTTCAATCTTCTACCTATCCTTTAGACAAGTGTGCATACGCATTCCTTTGTCGCTTAGTGTTACTTGTTGAACATAAGATAAAATTTTATTTTATTTTTGGCTATATTGACTATTGTAGCCCAATATGCTCTATGGACTAATACTTCCTCCTAATTTTTTTTTTTTTTGGCTATATTGACTACTGTAGCCCAATATGCTCTATGAACTAATAGTTCCTCCTAATATATATATATATATATATATATATATATATATATATATATATAAAGGAGGCATATTTGCTGTAATATTAGACGCCACCTAGGATTACTAATGGTTTCGGCCAATGAAAAATAAGATTTCTAATTTATTTTTGCATTAAAAAAAATCAAGTGCCAAGTAGATAATTATTTAGGTGCCACGTAGATATTTTAATTAATTAATTAATTACTTATATATACAGCTCCATCTAAAATCAAACACTCTAATAATTAAAAAATAATCGATTGCCACGTAGATAATTAATTAGGTGCCACGTAGATATTTTAATTAATTAATTACTAGAAAAATATACGGTTGGCTTTCTCTCTCCCTTCTCTCTTGGGGCGCACGTTAGGGTGCTTTCACTAACGTTCACCACCTCCATTGATGGGGCGGAAGAAGAAACCTGCTAGCAACAATACTCCCTCTCAAGCTGGTGGGAGTACTGTGGACACCAGTGCAGCATCAAAAACTTTGAATTTAGGACCCCAACCCAGTGAATCTGAGATTCACTCGAGATCCATTTCGACCCCCATGGAACCTCCTTGTGAGCTAATTTCTTCACCATTGGTTCACCATAGTGCTGGTTTGATCCCAGTAGAGCTTCATAACACCATTTTAGCCTATAATCGATCCCTTGGTATTTCCCCAATGAATACCCAAATAGAGCCGTTGCGTTCAAATCTGGGAATTTCTGTAACTGAGCGTCAAAGCTCTGGAGTGGGAGGTGCAGCGAAAGGAAACGAGGAAATGCAAAGTAGAATTGGAGCTTTGGCTCAACATCTTGAGGAGACTGTGAATCCGAGTCATCCAATCTATTCCCCTGTTATTGTCCCTGTTCGAAGCACTACTGATGGTCCACCAGTTCAACGGAGGCTAGAGATGCAAGCTGCTCCTTGGTCCAGTCTCTTTCAGCGCTCACCGTTGACAGGTAAAGGGGTCTCTCTCCAGTTTGTAGCACCTGTTGTTAAAGATGGAAAGAAAGTTGCCCAGTTGCAAAAATCTAAAGTTGATGCCATGAGTAGAAAATGGATTAGTGCTCTTGTGCTGTATGTGGTGGGGGATACACCAACTATTGCTTCTATTAAACGATATATTACTGCTAATTGGACACATGTTGGGACTCCAAATGTTTTCTTACATGATGATGGTTACTTCATTATTCAGTTTGATTCTGTTGATGATAGGAACACAATTATGAGTGGGGGTCCTTACACTTTCTTTAATAAGCCTATGATTATTAAACCATGGTCATCTGAGTTTAATTTCTATGAAGAAGTCTTAAGGGTCATTCTTCTCTGGGTCCGATTGCCTAATTTGCCACTGAATTGTTGGAGTAGTGATTCATTAAGCACAATAGCTAGCTTGCTAGGTGTTCCAGTCTGTGCTGATGACTGTACCTCTAGGCAACAGAGAGTATCATTTTCTAGAATCTTGGTGGAAATGGATGTGACTGCTGTCCTTCCTGATCACATATGGATTGAAGATATTAATGGCACAACATTCAAACAGCAGGTGCAGTATGATTGGAAGCCTACCTACTGTACTAAGTGCGAAATGCCTAATCACAACTGTGCTACTGTAACCAAAACTCATGCTCAGAATGTTAATAAGTCTCCACAGGTGAAGAAAGTTTGGGTCCCTTAGAAAACTCAGGTGGTGGTTCCTCCACCTATTGTCACTCCTTCTGCTACACCTCTGAACCAAACTGTGCCTTTGAACCAGTCTGGAGCTGATGCTGGATGGAGAGTGGCAACTAAAGGGGCTAGAAGTAGAGGAGTTCCCACCAGTAACACCTTCTTCCCTTTAGTTGAAGATGATTCTGATGGGGAGTCAGTGGAGGATGATGTGGAGTTGCAGGAAGGAGAGGGGGATATTGTTCTCCCTAATGATCTCACATGATGAATCTGTGTACTTGGAATGTTAGGG
Source organism: Spinacia oleracea (assembly GCF_020520425.1). Classification (NCBI taxonomy): domain Eukaryota; kingdom Viridiplantae; phylum Streptophyta; class Magnoliopsida; order Caryophyllales; family Amaranthaceae; genus Spinacia; species Spinacia oleracea. Next base: position 18,760,498 of record NC_079488.1, read on the forward strand.
GGTTTAATGATCCCTCTAAGGTGACTGAGGTTAAAAGGTTGATTAGTACTTATAATATTAAAGTAATTGCTCTTTTTGAAACTAGGGTTAAAAATAGTAAATTTACTTCTATTACTAGTAAGTTTGGTAGGTTCTGGACATGGGACCACAATTACATTCACTGTGATAGAGGAAGAATATGGTTGGGTTGGCAACCAAACTTAGTAACAGTCAGAATGGTGAGAACTCACACTCAATTCATGCATTGTGAAATTATTTACCAGAATGGGGATTTTAGCTTCTTTTTCACTGCAATCTATGGCCTACACACTATAGATGATAGGAGGAGTCTTTGGAGTAGTCTGGGAGATATTAATGGCTTAGTTGGTAAGCTCCCCTGGTTGCTTGCTGGTGATTTTAATGCAATTATGAGTACTCAAGATAGAGTTAATGGTGCTCCAGTTACTTGGGCTGAAATCAAGGATTTTGCTGAGTTTGTGGATACTAATCAAGTATATGAACTTCAGAGTAAAGGGCATTTCTATTCATGGCATAAAGGTGGGGATGTCAACAAGACTGCAAGCAGGATTGACAGGTGTTTAGGGAATGGAGACTGGATGAGTGCTAATGGGGGAATTTACTCTGAATACATTAATTCCTCTATCTCTGATCACTGTCCAATTTTAATCAAGTGTGTTCCAGAAGCACAAGGGGGTGGTAGACCTTTTCGATTTCTTAATTACTTAGCAGATCATGCTGACTTTATCTCTTTGGTTGAACATTGTTGGAATACCACTGTTACAGGAACAACCATGTATTCAGTGTGGGAAAGGTTGAAGATGATTAAAGGCAAATTGAAAACCCTTCATCAACAGGAATTCCAGGGGATTAAATGCAGAATTGATCAAGCTAGGCAGCAGTTGGATTCTACTCAATCTCAACTGCAGCAAGATCATTCTAATACATCCTTGTTGAGACAGGAACAAGAGTGTGTTGCTCAGCTTAGAAAGTGGTGGAGGGTTGAAGAACTTGCATTGAAACAGAAATCTAGGTTGCACTGGTTAAAGGTAGGGGATTCTAATAATGGATTCTTCTTTGCTGCAGTAAAAGAGAGGCACAGAACTAACAGAATATCAGAGCTGATAGATGACAACAGCAACAGGTTGGTAAAACCTGATGAGATACAGGCTGAAGTGTTAAAATTCTATGGGCAGCTTTTGGGTACTAAAGCTCACTCTTTGCCAATGATTGATGTTCCCACAATGAGATCTGGTGCCACTCTCAGTACCTCTGAAAGAGCTCTCTTGTGCCAACCTGTCACAGAAGCTGAAATTGATCTGGCTTTAAAAGGGATTGATGATACTAAAGCTCCAGGAATTGATGGTTTCAATGCTGTTTTCTTCAAGAAAACTTGGAATGTGATTAAAACTGATGTGTATGCTTCTATATTTGATTTCTTTAATCACAAGAAATTGCTGAACAGGTTAACTGCACTACTGTCACTTTGGTTCCCAAAGTTCCCAATCCCACTAGAGTCAAAGACTTTAGACCAATAGCATGTTGCACCACTTTGTACAAGATTATTTCAAAAATCTTGACTGCTAGGCTTCAGAAAGTGGTGGGGTCAGTTGTTAATGAATGCCAAGCAGGGTTTATACCAGGGAGACACATCTCTGATAATATCCTGTTAGCTACTGAGTTAGTTAAGGGGTACACTAGGAGAAATATGTCTCCTAGATGCATGATCAAGGTTGATATGAAGAAGGCTTATGACTCAGTGGAGTGGAGTTTTCTGTTGGATGTAATGAGAGAGTTGGGTTTTCCTGAAGTTTTTCTGGAATGGATTCTGAGTTGTATCTCATCTGTTTCCTATAGTATACTTATTAATGGCTCCCCTTGCCCTCCTTTTCCTGCTAAGAAAGGTTTAAGGCAAGGAGATCCTCTTTCTCCATTTCTTTTTGCTATAGGCATGGAATATCTATCCAGGAGTTTGGGGCAACTTAAAGAGGATCCAGATTTCAATTTCCATCCCAGGTGTGAGAGATTAAACATCACTCACATGATATTTGCTGATGACTTGCTCATGTTTACCAGAGCTGACCCTATTTCAACTGATATGATCTTCCAGAAATTCTTGCTCTTCTCTAAAGCTTCAGGGCTGGAAGCCAATCTGGATAAGAGCAATGCTTATATATGTGGTGTGAGTGTGGAGATTCAGAATCAGATAATGCACACTCTGAATATCCCTCATGGAGAGTTTCCTTTTAGATATTTGGGTGTTCCCTTATCTACTAAGAAGCTGTCTTACATTCAGTGCAAACCCCTGGTTGACAAAGTGCTAGCTAGAGCAAAGAGTTGGACAGTTAGATACTTATCTTATGCTGGAAGATTGCAACTTGTTAGAACTATTCTACTTAGTCTGCAGTCCTTCTGGTGTCAAATCTTTGTTCTTCCTAAGAAAGCTGTCAAAGAAATTCAAAGCTATTGCAGAATCTTCCTATGGACAGGTGGTACTGAGGTGTCTAAAAAAGCTCTGGTTTCTTGGTCTAATATGTGTCTTCCCAGAGCTGCTGGAGGGTGGAACATCAAAAATATGGAGCTTTGGAATAAAGCAGCAATCTGTAAACTTTTGTGGGCCATCACACACAAGAAAGACAAACTGTGGAGTAGATGGGTTGATGGTTACTATATGAAAGGCAGGCCCCTAAGTAGCTTTCAATGCCCTTCCACAATGTCTTGGGCATTGAAGAAGATCTTTGGTTGTATGGAACTGGTGGAAGGGGTGGGTGGTTGGAGTGCTGTTATGAAGAAATGTTGCTTCTCTATTAAACTGATGTACTCCAAACTTTGTGGGAATTATCCTAAGGTACCCTGGAGAAGAGTTATCTGTAACAATTCTGCTACACCCAAGAGCCTCTTTATTTTATGGGTTGCTATTTGGAGGAGATTGCCCACACTTGACAGGTTACTACACTGGGGGATTGTTCAATCTGATGCTTGTCCTCTGTGTACCAGTTCACCTGAGTCCATTGATCACCTATTTTTTGCTTGTCCCTTTTCTTGTCAAGTATGGCAAAAATTCCTTAACTTGCTGGGTTTCCATAGAAGACCTGGTCTGTTTCATGAAGAGCTACAGTTGGTGATGAAGAGCAGTAAAAGGTGTGGAAGCAAACATAAGCTGCTAGTGATGTTTTTTGCAGAAAGTGTGTACTCAGTTTGGCTGCATAGGAACAATGTAGTTTATTCTCAACATTGCAAAAACCCTGATGCCTTGTTTAGGGAAATTCAGTTTCATGTAGCTAGCAGAGCATCTGATGTACTTAGTAATGCTTTAGTTGCTTTGAGCAGTTAGTTGTAGAGCTGTTTAGCTGTGAGCAGTCAGAGTAGTTGAGGTGTTTTTTGGCTGTTTAGCTGTGAGCTTGTAACAGGCTGTTGCCTTTCTTTCCTTCCTTTTGGTAATAAATCTTATTTGCCAAAAAAAAATTAATTAATTACTAATATATACAACTCCATCTAAAATCAAACACTCTAATAATTAAAAAATAAATCTAAAATAAAATTCATCCAAAATCAAACACTAAAATAAAATAAATAAAATTCAATTTAAAATCAAACATTAATCCAATATTAGAGCGCCACGTAAAAAAATCTAATGGTTTCGGCCAATGAAAAATAAGATTTCAAAATTAATTTTGAATTAAAAAAGTCGAGTGTCAAGTAGGTAAATGATTAAGTGCCACGTAGATATTTTAATTAATTAATTATCAATATTACGCATATACAATTTCATCCAAAAACAAACACTCTTATAATAATAAAAAAAAATCTAAAATGAAATTCAATTCAAAATAAAAAACTAATATAATGTAATATATAAAAGTGGTACCATAATTTTTTTTTCTAAACACAACAATCTCATAGAATCCGTGCCTCGCACGGGCTAAAATCTGATTTAATTTAATTTAATTTTTAGCTATATTGGCTACCGTAGCCCAATATGGGCTATGGACTAATACTTCCTCCCAAGATACAGAGCATCACTTATGCCGCACATTCGTTAACTCCTCTCTTCTCCTCTCCAGTCCCCTTCTTTCTCATTCTCACTGTCTCAGTCTATTAGTTTCGAAGGACTTTCAGGTATTGTTTTCTTCTCATCTTCTTTCAATTAATTTTCTGGGTCTATGTATTTAAAGTTCCATTTTTTAGTTAATCTTTGTATTCCATATTCTAATTTTTGATATTCGGCGATGATCAAATTGGAATGGAAGAGGAGAAAAGAAACTGGTAACCTTTGTACTCTTTTTTCCTCATAAACCTTCAAAGTCGCCTACCCACTCATTCGCTTACACCAATCATGTTCAACCCACAAGGTATTTTCTCTCTTTTTCTCTGCTTCCTTTTGTGTATGGAAATTCCGGGCTTATAATTCCTTGTTTAATTTCTATTCCTCCTTTGTATTGTATCGAATCATCAAATATTTTTTCCTGAGAAGTTTGTTTGGAGTGTTTGTTTGGAGTAAATGGGAATTTTATGGTAGAATATCTCTGCTATGAGCCTATGAACCCATGTTTAGGGATAGGCAATGGACTTTCTGAGCCAGGCTACATCATTAATGTTTCTGCATTTAAAATTAGTTTTCTCTTAACTAGTTATCAAAACCAAAACTGTTTATTAATACAACAACATTAACATAAGTAAGAACACAATTAGATCTGATAACATAATAACAACACAATCACGTAGGTAATTTTTTAAGGGAATATATAATTCTTGGCTAATTGCACCTGATTGGAAATCTGTTTGGAAATCTGTTTAAGATAGACTGATAAAATGCCTAAGAGAATTTCCTCGGAGTAACAACTTACAAGGATGGATATACTCAGATTCTGTTTTTGCTGTGTTTACAAATTGTAGGATGATTTAGCTGTTAAATAGAACAAACAAACAATTTTATGGTGATTGAAGACAAAGAAACAATCATGTTCATGTTGCAATATACGGGTGATTGAAGGAATGAAGGGAAAGCTTAAATGAGTTGTGTAGTTGGGAAAGTTATTATACCACAGATTTCAGTTTCAGAATTGATGCCTGGGAAAATTGTGCTAAATTGTCAGATCATTACAAATTTCACCTTGTGGCATCATCATCTCATAGAAAGCCAGTTAGCCATCAATGCTTGTTAAAGTTAGATTTCTCCGAACTAGTTGTCTAGTCTCAAACTTTTTTGAGGCATGAGCAGTGTTACCTGATTCCCTAATTACCCCCACGAATCGCGAACCCAAAAAGCGAATTATAACATGAAAACTGTTCAATTTTGGTCTAATTTTGAAAATTAGGTAACGAATTGCGAACCTGTACCCATTCTCTTACTAGCGAATCAGGTAACAGTGGGCATGAGTGATAACTTTACGAGTGTAGCTTTGAATAAATTTTTGCTTGTTTTTCTGGTGACAATGTTAAATTGTCCGTTTTTGTTCTTTTTTACAAACTTTTAGGAAAGACTGTCTAACGGTTAGACCACTTTTATGCACTGAAACCAATTAGTTAAGTATGAAATTCAATTAGTTAAGTAACGAAACCAATTAGTTATGGAACCGAACCAATCAGTTAAGCACTGAACCAATTAGTTAAAAATAAAACTGATTAGTTAAGCAAATGATATGAATTAGTTAAAATTTCATGAGTTTTAGTTAATACTCCCTCCGTATTTATTTAAGAGATACACTTGGCCGGGCACGGGTATTAAGAAGAATAATTGAATGAAATAAAATAATAAAGCAAGTGGGGTTTGATAGATATTTTAATAATTAAACAAGTAGGGACCATGTCATTTTGGTGGGTGGGAGGTGAGGTGGGTTTATGAAATTATTTATTTAATAGGATGGTGGGTCATAGGGTAAATTAGATGTATTATTTAATTAGATGGTGGGTTGATAAGTTACTAAAAATGGCAAGTGTATTTCTTAAATAAATACGGCCGGAAAAAGCAAGTGTATCCCTTAGATAAATACGGAGGGAGTAATAAGTTTGTTAAAAAATAATAACTATTCGACTCATAAATTTAACTATCTGTCTTTATACCTTAACTATTTCGTTATTCAATTAGTTATGGTTTTATTACTTATAGTTATGTTTTACCCTAGTTTAGTTAGAAAGCCAGTTAGCCATCAATGCTTGTTATAGTTAGATTTCTCCTAACTACTTGGCTAGTCTCAAACTTTTTTGAGGCATGAGTGATAACATAACGAGTGTAGCTTTGAATAATTTTTGCATGTTTTTCTGGTGACAATGTTAAATTGTCCGATTTTGTTCTTTTTACCGTTAAAGCTGTCTTTATTTCATAAAACATTTGGATTCTTTTGTGTTTCTTTTTTGAAGAGAACGAAGCTCCACAACATCCACTACAGAACAATTCAAAACCTGGTCCAAAGGGAGCTTATGAAGTGAGGAGAGTGAACAATGGGTTGTACATTAGGGTGGACATGCCTGGAGTAGCATCATTAGATGATGTGAAACTCAACAACAAGTCTGACAAACATTCTATTACTTTCTATGGAAAAGCCCCAATGCGTGAGGGTTGGCCCCTTGACGACTCTCAAAGAGTTTATGCAGGCTCCATTTGTCTTGATCGTGATCCTGACTTAATTCCTATTGAAAAGACTTTCAAGAATGGATGTTTAAGGCTCTTTTTACCTGCTGCAGATGGAAACCTTTGCTTCCTTACTAATCAAGGTTTCTCCATAGCTCTCTCTCTTTATGGGTTTTTTCTTTGTTTCTAACACTTTTAATCCCCCTCGATAATTGACTGTCTGCACATAAAAACAATACCAAAGAATCTGGACAGAGCCAAAATCCTGCTGATGAGCAAGTTCATCAACCTGACGTCATTATAGGTATTCATTATAATTGTACTAGTATCGTTTTGTTTGTTGCAACGTGTTTGAGTTGAGTATTACTAATTTGATTCGTATTTTTCTGTTATACCCAAAGGTGGATTGGTTTGTGTAATTCCTTATAAGCCTGATTGTGGCTGCTGCAAAGGAGGACATTCAGATATCCAAGAAAGTGAGTAATGGATAATTGACAAGTATTCTGGTTTGTTATGATTTAGTGATTTACTTCCTACTGAAATATTATTGCATCTATGCAGGAACATGCACCAAAGAAATGTCATTCATTAACCCATGTGTACTGCAGGGGGTTAGAGGTGTATATGAAACAAAATTCCTGCAAGAAAAGGAAGGAGATGATGGGTGGGGGATGTACTTCAGGTTTGACATGCCAGATTTCAGTACTGCAAGAATGTGTCAAGTGAAGGTGGAGAAGAAACGTTGTATAATATTTGGACCAATGGGCTCAAAAGAGTATCCTCTCGACCAAGGAGGCCGGTCTTACTTCTGTAAACTGACCTTATGCTGTGATTGTTGCTACTTTCTCTCAGAGAAGGCCGTGCATGAACTTAAAGACGGTGTTATGAGAATGTGGTTTACAATTTTATCAAAGCAGAAGAACAATTCTTCATCAGCAAAGTAAGTACCTATCTTAGCTAGTATATTAAGGAGTACTTCGTATATGATTGGAGATTTGGAGGGAGTTGGAACTATTAAAAATGCTATTCCTTATTTACTTCCATTGTGCTCATCACTTCTCTTACCTTGCTGACAACATTACTTTTGTTCTTATGTTGTATAGGCGTGTGAGAAACAACTCTCGTCGGACCTAATCTGACACCTTTGATGTTGCTAGCCGCTGGGGATTTTGTATTGTATGGCTGACCAAGAAATCATCTCATCGTTACGTTTAACACTAATGCATGCGAGATAATATCACAACTTTAAATTGTTTTATTGCAACTAATGACCAAAAATAATTTAATAACTTGAAATAAAAACATATATACAATCATTAAAGCTATTAAAGTAATAACTACATAGTCCAAAATGAATGAAATTATGTCATCACTTATTCCTTTGCCACAACATGTACCAATATTGCTTGAGTTACAACCACAACTAACGTGCTCCTTTGGGATATCTTACTATTTAAGAATACTAAAATAGTACCTCTCTTTGGCGGAAAACCTACTATCTTAGATTCGAAGATTTCTATAAGTGCTTGATTTGGAAGACAATTTTAAACTCAATATTCTATGGATCTAGTTGTTTCTATGTTGGTTTGATTATTTAGTGAACTAAAACCTTAACCTTGTAGGTTCAGTCAAGAGTAAGCTGTGAGCCTAATAAAGATTAGAACTCACTGATCGGAAACATTACTTCACCTAGCTGTTCCGATTACTTAATCTTACTGAATTAGTTATTCGCAATTAATCTGAACCTTGACATTAGATTGATACACATTGGGTGAAAGACACATTCCCTTCATAATGAGACATAAAAATTAATTGAATTATAAATAGAAGAGAGGGATTCAAACCTGACAACAATAGCAACCACGGGCTGCAAGGCGGCTGAGACCTTTCGACAGACTACAAACTGACACTAGGTACTAGTGAAATACCACTACTCAAATGAACACCAAAACATGGAATAACGTATAATTAACATGCAAAAACAAAAATAAGAGGGTCAGACTACCGGAGAATTATGTTGTTCAGACTCGTGTATGAGGGTCGAGTATAGGTACATACCCAATGTAAGACCATGTTTTTTTGGATTTAATTGCAGCTTCATTCAATTCAGTTCATCTCAACTCATTTCAGTTCATGGACGGTAGTGTGAGAATTTATATAAAATGGACATATTTTAGGAATTTATACATTTTCTAGCATTATTGACGGAAATCGCTGGAGAGCGTGCATCCAAATACACCTAATATGTTCTACAAATTTGGTGTCTTTCATATTGAAATACAAAGGAATAATTAAATCAATGGTAAAGAAGAGTAGGCGCTAAACAAAGAAATTGGGCCAAATTTGTGGAGAACGGCGAGACCAATATCAGATATGTATTACAAAATACATCTCGTTCCACAAAACGAAAAAATGGGGAAAAGACAAGCAATAAAAACAAACGCCATTTTTCAAAAACGAACGTCAAATTTTCACATACAAACGTTATTTTCACATAAAAAGCCCAATTTGATTGTTCATATCCCTAAAGCTATACTATGGGTGTATCCAGGTCCGGTCCTGACATTTTATGGGCCCTAGGCGAAACAAGAAAAAAAGGGTCATAGTTTAAAAAATTCTACTATTAAGAATTTGCGATTAATTGCCACCAAAGAGAATTTCGTTAAGTTTTAATTTATTTTCCAATAAAAATATTTCGTACTATATATTTTTAACTATGTTAATCAATCCCCTTTCCCTCAAAAAAAATATCAATCCCCTCAAAAAAAAAAAAAAAAAAAAAACTATGCTAATCAACCAAATAACAGGAAGTACGATACCCTTAAAAGACATTAATAGGAAGTACGAACTGCTGATTAAAAATAAAAGTAAACTACTTAATTATATTCTATTTTTACAAACAATTACTCTTATATTATTCGGGTCTTTTTTATTAACACAATCCTATTAGGGTTAAAGAGAATAAACAACTAATGTAGCCATAATAATTTATTCAAGAAAAATATTTACTACTAGTATATATTTGACTTTTTATTATTTCTATAATATTGAAATCTACACATTTGGTAAGAAACGCAAAGAAACTAGCATAAAAATAAAAGTAAAAATACGAAAGTTACAAAGAAAAGAAACTAGCATAAAATAAAGTAAAAATACGAAAGTTACAAAGAAAAGAAACTAGCATAAAAAAAAAGTAAAAATACGAAAGTTCCCTTAAAAAACAGAAAAAAGAAAGTTAAAAAAATGTTCAATGCGTGAAGACTCGAACTCAAGTTTCATGTGAATGAGTAAACAAAAGCAACCAATGCGCCACAATTCTCTAACAAATATGTTTGCGCAACTTATAATATATTAGTAATATTGTTAATGGATCAGCCAATTATTTTGAGCCCCTCTTGGCCTTGGGCCCTAGGCGGTCGCACTTTTCGCCTATGCCCAGGGCCGAGCCTGGGTGTATTACCCCTCCAAAGAAGAAGGAAGTCCTGGCCTCAAGTGGCATATGGACACAAGTGAGTACCAATATAAAATATTGAGTACCAACAAAATATGCTAGTACCGGAACTCAAGACTACATCAAAAGAAAGATTTAAGATTGTAGATATAGAAAAATAAGAGGATCATTTGTACCAATATCTTATAATTTAAATACAATTTTACATAGACAATTGAAGGAAATATGTCCTTCATCCAAGGTGTATTAAGTCTAATACCAAGGTTTAGATTAATTGCGAACAATTAATTCAGTAAGATCAAGTGATCGGAACAGCTAGCTGGAGCAATGCTTCCGATCAGTGAGTTCTAATCTATATTAGGCTCACAACTTACCCTTGACTGAACTTATAAGGTCACACCAATGGCATGTAACATATCATCGGATTAAATGAACGGGAAATTCATTTAATAGCTTTTCGGGAATTAGTTTGGAAAACGTATTAACGATACGACCTTGCGTCGGAATCGTATATCGTATCGCGAATATTCGTAAGCTGGGCGAAACGAATAATCGTATCGTACGACGGTGATACGTCGTATACGATACGATAAATAATAGCCGTAAGGCGTTAGTCGTGAATACGAGCCGCATCGGAACTGTCGGCCCGTCGAGCCAAGCGCGCAAGGCCCAACGAGCCAGCGAGCTCACGAGCAAGCAAGCAAGCCAGCCCGGGGTGTGGCACAAGCGCGCAACACCGCACAGTAAGCACGCAAGGCCCACGTCACAGCTGCTCGGCTGCGCGTACTGTGGGCTTCGGCCTGCAGTGTGTTGGCATGGGCGAGGGTGTGTAGCTGTGTGCAAGTGTGGCCGGTCAAGACCCTTAGTCTTGGCCGGTTACACTAATATAATAATTAGGTTATTATATTTTTGCACACTCTCCAACATTCAGTTTTCCATCTAACCTAAACCTAATTCCTAAATTACGTTTTCCAGTTTTTCTCTCTGAAAAACTGTTCATCCTGAAAAGCAAAAATCTTGTGCGTTGTCTAAGCTACAATAATCAAGACGAATCTGAACGTGTCGGTGAACCAAATAGAGGAACGACAAGTGGAGTTCTTTGTTCATGTTTGTTGATACAATACTCGGGAAAACACGCTTCGAATGTAAGTTTCCTTAAACTGTGCTTTATACATGTTTCCTGACTTTGGGGATGTTCCGCACATGTTATGTATGTTTAACTGTATTCCCCTACAGTGGTATCACGAGCCTTATGTATTCAAAGCATTTTTTAGCATGATTTATTGTTTTTGCTGGTTGTCGAATTTTTGGAAATTTTGTTGAATTTTCGGAATAATTATGAATTATTGGATGAATTGCGTAATAGGTTCTAAATTCAAAAAGTTTCGTATTTTCGACTTTTCTGGCCCTAATCTGACTGAAAACAATTTTCTAAGATCAACTCATGAGAACGGAATTGCAAAACCAGGCTTCGACGTATGTGTTTTTGGGCGTTTTTGTTAATTGTTTAGTTAAAATTAATAATTCGGAACGTTTTTCAATTAATTGGGCGACCTAAACTACTCGGAATTGATTGAAATTTTGACACAATGCTGTTGGGTATATTGTTTAATTATGATAAACATTTCAGCCGTTTTCGATAAGTTTAAACCCTAATTCTGCTTTCCCCAAATTCGTAAATTTTAGATCGCTAATTGACCCTTTTTAAATAAATTGGATCTAGTAATTTGGTTAATTGGGAAAGGGAATATAATTTCATGGTTAGTGGCGAATTTTAAAAATTATTGGATTAAAATTTTGAATAGTTTCGTTAATTTTAATCGACACTTAAACCAAATTCGTAAAAATCTGAAATTTAAAAGTTTAGAACGATTTAAAGTTTTAGATTAGATTTTTTAAAAGTTCATAAAATTTGAATAATCTTAGCCTTGATTTAATAATTTTAACGAAATTGGATTGTTGTTAAATTAATTAAATCGTAAAAACGTTAAAAATTGTAATTTTTTATGAAAAATAACTTAATGCAAATGTTCGTGAAATTAATTTTTTTTTATTTAGTTGGTCCTTAGGCACGAACCAAAGGCACGAACTCGAGGTGGGGTGGACGTGTGGCTCGTCGAGCCAGGCGGGCTGCCACGCCTGTGCCGAGCCGCAGCGACACGGGCAACAGCAAGCGTGCTGCGTGCCGCGCGCGCTGGGCGAGGGAAGGGGCCAGCAAGGCAGGCTGCCTTGACTTGCGAGAGCTGCGAGCAAGCAAGGCAGCCATGCCTTGCGCAGCGTCGAGCACAACAGCATCACAGGGGCAACGAGAGTTGCGGGTACGTGGGGCGTTGGCTGCGGGGGCATATACTGTTGCTCGTGTGCCTCGTAGGCCACAACGCGCATTGCTGGGCTGGGCGCAAGCCTAGCCCGCATTGCACTCAAACAATTTTTTTGTTTCGTTGGGCTTGACATTTATGTTTGCATTAAAAATTGCCTAACGGGATAATTAATAATTATTTTATTTTACTTGGGCTGGGACGTGAGTTTAATTTAATATTTAAATAATTAATTATCCTGAATAATTATTGGTTTGAGTGGGATCCGCTAAATGAAATTAAAAATGAAATAATTATTTTAATTATTTTCGTAGGTCACATTATTTTAATTAAGTTCAATTTTAATTAGAATAAAGTCTAAGGATTAACAATTTGGAAATTGATTAATCTTTTAGGACGCGTTTATTTGAACGTGATTTTTAATTAATTCACGTAAATACTTGCATAATTATATGGGCCATTCGTTTTAGCATACAAATGGGTGAATGCATAGAATGTATATTTTATGTAATGCAGGTACTCCAAGTGACTAGTATGACCATTTTAGGATAGTTAAATACGGTCTAACTATTCTATCTTTGAATGTTTTTATATGGTCTGCGAACCATGGAAATTTTGATGTAATTTTATTATTTTCAAGTATTTCTAGTTTAGAACTTTAAGTTAGCATTGAATGAAGATTCAAGACGATGTCAAGCTAACAAGATGGGGAAGAAGATTGGATGCTTCACGACGAGAGTTTTGGGCCATACTAGTTCACCAATTTATTTATGCACTATATATATATATATTATGCTTGAATGAATGTATATTATGCATGAATAGGTTGTTTGTATGACTCGATTAGATTTAGTTCACTAAATAATCGAACCAACATAGAAACAACTAGGTCCAAAGAAATATTGAGATTAAAATTGCCTTCCAAATCAAGCACTTACAAAAATCTAGGGATCTAAGATAGTAGGTTTACGCTAAAGCGAGGTGCTATTTTAGTTGACTTAGATGGTAAGGCGTCCCAAAGGAGCACGTTGATTGTGGTTTCAACTCAAACAACAATGACATTATGGTGTGGCAATGGGATAAATTATGGTATTAATTTATTAACCAAGAGTAATTTGGAGATTACTAGCAATAGGTTTTGCTTACCTAGAATCTTAAACTACTTAAGACATGCCAAAGCTGCTGAAGGATTTAGGACTTTTAGGGTATTGGAATCGTTTCATTCATTTTGACCCATGTTTTTGCTTTTGCATGAATGAAATGTTTAATAGCTTTAATGATTGCATGCTAGCATTTATTTTAAAGTTATTAAGTTATGAATGGTTATTTATTGCGAATTCTTTTCAAATGTAGTAATCTAATGGCCGCAATCAAAACAACACTCAAAGTAACTGAAATTCTGGATGTAAAATTTAACCTATCAAAATTTATTGATTGGGAGAGGAAGCTTCGGCAAGTCCTCAGGTGGAACGACATTGAATATGTAGTTGACCATCCCATCTCCATAAATGCACTGTGCGTGGGCGAACCACATGTCGCTAGTGATGGATCTTATTCTTGGCTCAATCCCCAAGGATTGGAGTGCAAGGTTCATTGCATATGAGCCATGGGCACTCCTAAGGCACTTTAGGGATATATGTCGTGGTAGATTCCAACATAGTGGTCAACATGTCGACCAAAATGTCTTTGAATTGGTACATTCATTTGGAGATCTAAAGCTTAATGCTCCACTGGGTTGTTGCTTTAACGTCGAAAGACAAAAGGCAAGGGAAAGGGTCATTGAACTTGAAATGACAGAAAGAACGCCAATTAGAACTCATACAAAGAAAATGGTTGGGCTTCTCAACCGCCTTGAGTTACTTGGTGATCCATTCCCAGATTCTGCAGCTGCGGGAATACTTTTGAATTCTCTTCACCCTGGTTATAAGAAATTCAAATTACTCTATTTCTCCAAGAAAAGGGAAAACACTCTTAGTGAGCTAATTTATTTTCTTCATCAATATGAATTGGACTTTGTAAGTGATAAACAAGCGTCGCTGAAAGTAAAGAGTAAGAAAATCAAGAAAAGGGTTTCCGGGGAAGATCCAAAGCAAAGGTGCATCTCCATCTACTTCAGGAGGGCAAGTGGCGTCCTCAAAGAAGAAAATGAAGAAGGGTCGTTCTCCATCTACATCGCAATGCTTCAATTTTAATGAAATTGGTCATTACAAGCGAGATTGCCCTAAACTAAAGGAAGAGAAGAAGGACGGAAACGTTGCTTCTCCTTCAAGTATGTATGTTATACATTGTAATCTTGCTAATTCTACTTCTTGGGTATTAGATACTGGTTGTGGCTCACACTTATGTTCCAATTCGCAGGGACTAAGGAGAAGTAGAAGGCTTGATAAAGGCGAGATGGATCTACGCGTGGGAAATGGAGCACGGATTACTGCATTAGCCGTAGGATCTTATTTTATTTTTTTGCCTAGTGGTTTTGTTTTGGAACTAGAAATGTTACTACGTTCCTAGTATCACCAGAAACATTATTTCCGTTTCAAGTTTGTATTCTAAAGGTTTTAGTTTTCAATTTAAAGACAATAGTTGTTCTTTTGCTTTGAATGGAATGTTTTATGGTTCAGCACAACAAGAAACTGGTCTATATGTGCTAGATACGAGCAAACACATTTATAACATAAATACTAAAAAGGCTAAAACTGGTGATTCCGATCTCACATTTCTGTGGCATTGTCGATTAGGCCATATAAACACAAAGCGCATGGAATTACTTCAACGGAAGGGAATTCTAGAATCATTCGAGTTAGAGAAGATTGATCAATGTGAATCTTGTTTACTTGGCAAAACGACAAAGCAACCTTTCTCAAAGGTGGGAGAAAGAGCAAGCGAACTACTAGGGATAATACATACGGACGTATGTGGGCCTATGAGTACGAAAGCTAGAGGTGAGTTCAGCTATTTCATAATGTTTACGGACGATTTCAGTAGATATGGCTATATTTACTTAATGAAACACAAGTCTGAATCGTTTGAGAAATTCCGAGAATTTCAAAATGAAGTAGAGAATCAACATGGCAAGAAAATCAAAGATCTAAGATCATATCGAGGAGGTGAATATCTTAGCCACGAGTTTGATGACCATCTAAAAGAATGCGGTATTCTTTCTGAATTGACTGCTCCGGGGACACCTCATTGGAATGGAGTGTCGAAACGTAGAAACAGGACCTTACTCGATATGGTCAGGTCAATGATGGGTCAAGTCGAACTTCCTTTACAATTTTGGGGACATGCGTTGCAAACAGCAGCACTCACACTGAATCGTGCTCCGTCAAAAGCTGTTGAAAAGACTCCATACAAATTATGGACTGGGAAACTTCCAAAGTTGTCTTTTCTAAAGATTTGGGGCTGCGAAGCATATGTTAAGCGATTAATTTCGGACAAGTTCGAACCAAAATCTGACAAATGTTTCTTCGTTGGGTATCCAAAAGAAACAAAGGGGTATTACTTCTACAACAAGTCAGACAACAAGGTATTCGTTGCTCGTGGCGGTGTCTTTTTGGAAAGAAATCATATTTCCAAATTGACAAGTGGGGAGAATAATAGACCTCGAAGAGATTCGAGACAAACAACGAACGAAGAACTCTTTAGAAGCAGTTCAGGACGAAGAACCTCCAAGGTCTTTAGAAGAGTCAGTGGGAGTAGTTCCTCAAAATGTTGTTTCCCCTCGTAAGTCAAATAGAACTAAGGTTCAACCGGACAGATGGACAGGCGTCCTCTTGACTGAAAACTTAGAAGTTCTCATATTAGATAGCGATGAACCTATGACTTACAAGCAAGCTATGACGAGCCCAAGCTCCACTAAATCGTTAGAGACCATAAAATCCGAGATAGACTCCATGTCTGAAAATCAAGTCTGGGATTTGGTAGATTTGTCGGATGGGTTCACACCTATCGGATGCAAATGGGTCTTCAAATTTAAGAAAGACAAAGATGGAATTGTATAGGGTGTTAGGTTGTGATTCATATGACAAAACATAAATCATGCGGAAAAACCATAAAGCCAGGAAAGCATATTATTTACACATAATCATTTAGCATAGTTTAGATGCATACACTTTGTTGCGTGCCCTCCCTAGCTGCGCCCGAACCGAACAAGAACAAGTCTTTAGGACTCCAAGTGTCGTCCCTCCGTAGATAGTCCACAGCACGTCCGGATCCGCCTTAAGCTTGACCAACTAGGATCGCCCTTAGGGTACTTAGAATTTTCGGCTATTGTAGGCAATTATGTGACTGAATTTTTGCTCTCAAAATTTACTTTGAATACTTGAATACTTCAATTGTATATATAAATTATGACCCTAGGCACCTATTTATAGAGGTATGGAAAAGGAACTGGAATCCTATTAGGATACGAATTAATTAAACTAGAATCCTAATAGAATTCTTATTTAATTAATTCATCCTTTTAGGTTTAGGAATTTAATCATATGTCGAAACCTGATAGCTTTAGGATTCGTATAGCACACAAACACACACACGCACGCACAGCAGCCCACGAGGGGCGCCATGCACGCGCGCGCAGCCCGCGAGCTCGCAGCCCATTGCCACGAGGCCCACACGCTGCCGCAGCCTTGGCGCGCGCTGGGCCTGCCTTGCGGTGGGCCTGGCGCAGCCTTGGCTGGTGCGTTGTGGCGCGCTGGCTTGCTGGCGATGGCCCGGCTTCGTGCTGGGCCTTCGTCTGGCAGGCCTCGTCCGATGCTAATTCGTACGATACGCTTCCGATTAATTTCCCGATTCCGGAATTCATTTCCGATACGAACAATATTTAATATTTCCGATTCCGGAATTAATTTTCGTTTCGAACAAATATTTAATATTTCCGTTTCCGAAATTATTTTCCGATTCCGATAATATTTCCGATTCTGACAATATTTCCGTTTCCGGCAATATTTCTGATTCCGGCAATATTTTCATTTCCGATAATATTTTCCGTTACGTACCATGTTTCCGTTTCCGGCAACATCTACGACTTGGATAATATTTATATTTCCGATACGATCCATATTTCCGTTTCCGGCAATATCATCGTTTCCGGAGTATTCATTTCTTGCCTGTGACGATCTCAGCTCCCACTGAAACCAAGATCCGTCGATTCCGAATATCCATAGATGGAGTATTTAATGCCATTAAATACTTGATCCGTTTACGTACTATTTGTGTGACCCTACGGGTTCAGTCAAGAGTAAGCTGTGGATTCATATCATTAATTCCACTTGAACTGAAGCGGCCTCTAGCTAGGCATTCAGCTCACTTGATCTCACTGAATTATTAACTTGTTAATTAATACTGAACCGCACTTATTAGACTTAACATAGAATGCATACTTGGACCAAGGGCATTATTTCCTTCATAGGGGTGTTCAAAACTACCCGACCCGCTGACCCGGCACAAATAAAACGGCTAATTTACTGATTTTTCTAAATTAAATGGGCCGGGTACCCGACCCGGTAAATATACCGGGTACCGGGTCGGGGCACGGGCCGCTGTTTTGATTAAGCGGGTACCCGAATACCCGTTAAAACCTAAAAAATATTAATTCTTTTTATGCGTGTTTCATTGTTTTATGTTGATTGCTGGGCTTTGTTTAGAACTTTAGACTTTAGGGTTCTCAAACACTCCACCGCTCGCCTCTCATTCTCGATTTCTCTCACCTCCTCTATCACTCTCACCCTCTCTCGCATTCACGCTCACTCTCTCAGGCCGGCAGGCCAACAGAGCAGGCCAATAGATCCACCGCCAGTCCACCGCCAGTACACCGGCGCAGTAGTTCACTGACTCGCCAATCAAGATTCAAGGTAATCAGGTCTCTGTCAAAGTACTTGTCTGTGTTAAAATACTAATTCATTTTAATTAAATATTCTAGATTATGGCAATTGGTGGCGGAGAAAATGACATCGAAATGCTCAAGTTGGCTGTTCTTGGTGTTGCTCTTAGTAATGGGTCAGAGAAGACAAAAGTTGTGTGCTGATATGATTGGTCTTAGCAATGATGAACATGGGCTTGCTTCACAATCTTATTTTTCATTCTTCGTTCTCTATATTAATATTGGTTTAATTCGTTTTTGATTCCTAGATAAACATGATTAATTACAAAAGAATGAGATTTTTTAATAAAGAAATCGGGTACCCGTGACCCGACCCGGAAAAACCGGGTACCCGTTAAACGGGTACCCGGTTTTTCCGGGTCGGGCGTGGGCCGACAAAATGACTACCCGCAATTCCGGGTACACGCATTTTCGGGTACCCGTTTAGCCGGGTACCCGGTAATGAACACCCCTAGAATTGTATACATATACAAGGCTAGATTGGTAGCAAAAGGTTACAAGCAAGTTCATGGCGTTGACTACGATGAAATTTTTCCTCCAGTCGCGATGCTTAAGTCTATTCGGATAATCTTTGCAATTGCCGCGTTTCATGACTATGAATATGGAAAATGGATGTCAAAACTTCCTTCTTGAATGGTGTTCTTGAAGAGACTGTGTTTATGACGCAGCCGGAGGGTTTTGTCGATCAAAAGAATCAAGGAAAGGTATGCAAGTTTAAGAAATCCATTTATGGATTAAAGCAGGCATCAAGGAGTTGGAATAAACGATTTGATGAAGCAGTCAATAATTTTGGCTTTATCAAGAATCAGGACGAATCTTGTGTATACAAGAAGGTCAGTGGGAGTAAAATTGCATTCCTAGTCTTGTATGTAGATGACATACTACTTATTGGAAATGACATTCCTATGTTGGAGTCTGTAAAGACTTGGCTTGGAAAGTGTTTCTCAATGAAGGACTTAGGAGAGGCACATTACATATTGGGCATCAAGATCTATAGGGATAGATCTAAGAGGATGATTGGACTAAGCTAGAGCACTTACATTGACAAAGTGCTAGCTAGGTTCAATATGATAGAAGCCAAGAGAGGCCATCTACCCATGTCACATGGCACATATCGAAGCAAGACTCAGTGTCCCAAGACATCTGATGAGCGTAGAAAGATGAGTGGAATTCCATATGCTTCGGCTATTGGATCCATTATGTATGCTATGATTTGTACAAGGCCGAATGTTTCGTTCGCACTAAGTGCAACGAGCAGGTACCAGTCAGAACCAGGTGAGGCTAGGGATGTCTATGGGGCGGGGTGGATGCGGATGTAGGTCCCTCCATCCCCATCCCCACCTAAAATTTCCATTCCCATCCCCGCCCCATCACCCATTGCGGGTACAAAAACCCATCCCCATCCCCGCCCCAACGGGTATAAATTAAAATCCATCCCCGCCCAACCACCCAACTGGGTATCCATCCCCTTCTTATCCCCGCTCCATACCCGCGTCAATATCCGCCTAATTTTTCTTATTTAGCAAACATTTGCCAATTTGCTATTTATACGGAGTACTGAAAGTTAACTTTAGAAAAAAAAACCTTATGACTAAACTAACATAATATAATCGAAAAAAAATATCCGTCATAACAAAAAAATCCAAACAAAAAACTTTAAAATCTTACATAAATTCATATTATCACCTAGACATGTAAATAAATCCACACTTACCCCATCACCCATGACGGGTATGAAGTGGGGCGAGTGGGGATGGGGCGGGGCGGGCGGGGATGGGGAGGGTTCAACACAAAATCCACACCCGCCCCATCACCCATGGCGGGTACGATTTTTATTCCCATCCCCGCCCCATCACCCGCCAAACCTACCTCCATCCCCGCCTACTTGGGGCGGATGCGGGGCGGGTCTCCCACAAAATCTTCCCCACTGACATCCCTGGGTGAGGCACATTGGACTGCTGACAAGAATATCCTAAAGTACCTGAAAAGGACTAAGGATCATTTTCTGGTCTATGGTGGTACAGATGAGTTGATTGTTAAGGGCTATACGGACGCAAGCTTTCAAACCGACAAAGATGATTTCATATCACAGTCTGGGTTTGTGTTGTGCCTTAATGGCGGAGCAGTAAGCTGGAAAAGTGCTAAGGAAAGCACCGTTGTGGATTCTACAACTAAAGCCGAGTACATTGCTGCCTCAGAAGCAGCAAAGGAAGCTGTTTGGATTCAGAAGTTCATCGAAGAACTTGGGGTTGTCCCCTCCATTAAAGGACCAATGGCTTTGTATTGGGACAATATCTAGGAGCCACCAGAAGTCCAAGCACGTACTGCGGCGATTTCACATACTTCGAGAAATCGTTGAAAGGAAAGAAATCAAGATTTGCAAGGTTGGAACTGACGACAACGTCCCGGATCCATTGATTAAACCGTTGCCACAAGTGAAGCACAACGCACATGTAGCAAACATGGGAATCAAGCATATTGAAGAATAGCTTTGATTTTCTAAGTTTTGTTTTAGAACATCTGTTAGATCTGTATTTAAAACCATTGGAGACCATGAGTTGTTGCGTGGGAAATTAAATATTAATTTCTATGTTCTAAGATGCAACTGGAAAGTCTTCCACATATCTGTGAACTGCTTGGATAAGTAAATCCAATCAAAGCATCACCAACCACCTATACAGTTGAAGTAAAAGTACTTATTGCCTAAGAAGCAATAAAACAGGGTTGTTTATATTAAAGAGTTCTTCACTGAACTTGGGTAGATCACGTGTCTGTTGACTTAATGGTTCTTCATTGCAAAATGCGTAGAACGACTAATGTAGCAAGAAAGAATAGATCACAAAATAAACATACTCAAAAGATCTTATCATCATATCTCGAAGAACATTCGATGAAAAGGATATTAAGATTGGCAAAGCATGATAACTAAACCTATGCAACAAGTGAGAAGCAACACTCACGTTGTAGCACTGGAAATCAAGAATAGCTTTGAATTCCATGAACTGTTTTAAAGATGGGTTTGAGGCCCATGGTTATAAAACATTGGGGTTGAACATTTATCATATATGAAATGTATTTTCATATTTCATTTAATCTTGGTTTATTATTAAATGATGAGTCCCTTCAAATTGACGATATATTCAAGATAGACTGTCAGGACCTGTCCTGTGACTAAGAAATGTCTATCAAGTGAACTTGAATGTCAAAAGTTGAAATTGGTCCCTGGTCGGAGTTTTCTATAAAGATGGACGCATAGAAAACGTTAGACGACTAGAATGCAAGATGACTAGTAGTTCTGTTTCTTGAACTATGTGGACATGGCAATGTCGTAATCATTTGCATAGATACTTACTTTGGGAAGACTAGTATCGGACAGACCTATGAAACTTTACTGTAACAGATGAAAATCTGTCATAAGTAAATTTCATAAAAATTATTAGACACTAATCCTCAATACCTGAGTGATTTGAGATTACTTGTTTGAGAACTGCTTACTTTGACGTTGTCAACCGTCGCACCGTAAAAGGAGGCCATAAAGGCAAAACTCAGGTAATCACCTATCAAACGAAGTCTAATCTCAAGATCGCAAGATAGGGATTGTCCTCCCATAAATCGGGATGAGATGCTAAAAGTTGTACAAGGCCACTCGGAGAGCTAGAAACTGTAAAATGCATGGCCGTGCTCAGATGAATCATCTGTTTATTTGATCAGTTAAACTCTGAAACCGAGAAACACCTCTGGACATAATAAGGATGACAACTCTTACCTTATGTTCAAGAGCAAGCATCGAGCGACAAAGGAATTAGGAAATGCACACTTGTCCCTAAGGACAAGTGGGAGACTGAAGGAAATAATGCCCTTGGTCCAAGTATGCATTTAATGTTAAGTCTAATAAATGCGGTTCAGTATTGATTAACAAGTTAATAATTCAGTGAGATCAAGTGAGCTGAATGCCTAGCTAGAGGCCGCTTCAGTTCAAGTGGAATTAATGATAATAATCCACAACTTACTCTTGACTGAACCCGTAGGGTCACACAAATAGTACGTAAACGGATCAAGTATTTAATGGCATTAAATACTCCATCTATGGATATTCGGAATCGACGGATCTTGGTTTCAGTGGGAGCTGAGATCGTCAAAGGCACTATGAATACTCCGGAAACGATGATATTGCCGGAAACGGAAATATGGATCGTATCGGAAATATAAATATTATCCAAGTCGTAGATATTGCCGGAAACGGAAACATGGTACGTATCGGAAAATATTATCAGAAATGGAAATATTGCCGGAATCGGAAATATTGCCGGAAACGGAAATATTGTCAGAATCGGAAATATTATCGGAATCGGAAAATAATTCCGGAAACTGAAATATTAAATATTTGTTCGAAACGGAAATTAATTCCGGAATCGGAAATGTTAAATATTGTTCATATCAGAAATGAATTCCGGAATCGGAAATTTAATCGGAAGCGCATCTTACGAATTAACATCGGACGAGACTTGCTAGACGAAGGCCCAACACGAAGCCAGGCCCGCGCCCAGCAAGCCAAGCGCCCAACACACGCTATCAAAGCCTCGCCAGGCCCAGCGCAAGGCCAGGCCCAGGATGGCATGGCGCGCGCGCGAGCTTTATGGGCTGCGAGCTGTGCAGCTAGCGTGGGCCGCGAGGCTTGCGCGGGCTGTGCGGTGCTCGTGCTCGTGTGCGGTTGTGTGCGATACGAATCCTAAAGCTATTGGAATTCGTTCTATGATTAAATCCTAATCCTAGTAGATAGAATTTGTTTAATAGAGTCCTAAAGGGATTCTAATTAAACTAATTGGTATTCTAATAGGATTCTAAATCCTTTTCCATACTCTATAAATATGTGCCTAGGGTCACAAATTTATACACGAGATTTCACGTATTCAAAGCTAAGATTTTTAAGCAGAAAAATCAGTCAAAACTCTTGTCTTATTTAGCCGAAAATAATAGTACCTTAAGGGCGATTCTAGTTGGTCAATCTTAAGGCGGATCCGGACGTGCTGTGGACTTTCTACGGAGGGACGACACTTGGAGTCCTAAAGACTTGTTCTTGTTCTTGTTCGGTTCGGGCGCAGCTAGGGAAGGCACGCTACAAAGTGTATGCATCCTAGACTAATTATATGATTATGTGCAATTAATATGATTCTTGGCATTAAGGTTTTTCCGCATGATTTATGTTGTTCATATGTATCATAACCTAACAGTGGTATCACGAGCCCCTTATTAATTGCATGATCTATAATTGCTTAAACATGGTTAAATTTTACAAATTTGCAAAGAATTAAAAAGGGGTGATTAATTTTCGTAATTGTTAATTAATTACAAATTGCGTCTATTTAATTATATGTACGCAGTTTTTCGGCAGTTTCTTCGTTACTCTCCCAAATCGAGTGATTTTTGTGTCAATTCCGCATGTAAAAGGCATTCTAAAATTTTGACAAAAATACTTATTTTCGGCCGAACCCAGAATTCCCAAATTCGAAGCCTAACTATGACTTTTCGGAGGTTTTAGTTTTTCGAACGCAAAAGTTTGTAAATTTAAGATGTTAAATTGAATATTTGCGATTCTTGTTGATAAATCTTGAATTTTTGATTGACCTACTGTATATGTTTAACAAATTTGAATGCCTAGACTTGTTAATTATACAACCTAATTTGTAATTATGATTAATTTGTTGAAATTCGAATAATTTAGAATTGATTTGATTTTCATAATTAATTAATGATTTAATTAGGTATCCATGATTAAAAACCACCATAAAAATTGTTAATTTGTGATAAATTTTAAATTTTTATGACCTAGATTTGAATCCATGTTAATCGGAAATTAATTGATTAATAAATTTTCGATTTTTCGCCCTAAAATTATGAAATTAATATGATTTATTAATTTGTCATTAATTTTGAATTAAAATTTTTAAATTTTTATGAAAAACGCTCATAAATGTTGCACGCACAAAGCAATGGACGCTACGTGTTACCCTTAAGGGGTGTTGTATAGTGCGGGCACGCGACGACGAGCAAGGGAGCTCGTCGCCCGTGCGGTACGAATCCAGCGAGCAACATAGCATGGTGCGCGCGCGAGGAAAATGTGCTGGCCGTGTGTGCTATGCGATGGGCGATGGTCAAGGCACTGCGAGCAGTCGCGTGTTGGCAGCAAGCGAGTTGCGCCACAGCACGCACTGCCTCGCTCCAGCGAGCGCTGCCTCGCGCAGCGAGCGATGGCTCGCGTGCAGCGAGCGATGGCTCCCGAGGGAGAGCTGATGCGATGCGATGCGGACGAGCAGGCTGCGCGCAAGCGTGGCTTGGCTTGCTGCGTTTGCGCGTGGCTGCTGCTACTCGTGCCTTGTGCAACGGTCAGTCGAGGGGCGATGCGGCCTCGTGGCTCGATGGGGCTTGGGTGCAAGCCCAAGTGCCTCGTCTTGCGACGATTGACACGTTTTGGTTTTAATTCGGATTTTCAGTTCGAAATAATTTTAATTAATTTTAAAATTAATAATTTAAATTATTTTCTCGGATTTTAATTTTGAATATTATAATTATTATAAATTTTAATTTATACTAATTATTTTACTAAAATTAAACCTGGAATTAATTTAAATTCTTTTAATTCAACCGAAAATAAATTAAATGGATTCGATTATAATTTTATATGAGCTTTAAATTTTAATTAAACTTGTATGTTTCCGGTTAGACTAGAAATACAATTTTATGTTTAAAATTAGTAAAGCATATAAAGTTATTGGTTTAAGTGGGAGCCTTTAGTCATAAACTCTTGATTAGGTCTACAAATCCTTTAAGGTTAAACAACTTGATTAGAATTAATAAGGACTGAATAATTGGTAGATTATTGGTGCCCTTGATTAATTGCTGCAAATATTTATGTGATGCATAACATGTTTTACTAACCAGCTATGTGGGCCATTCATGATAATGAATGGGTGAATGGTATATATTGTATATGTACTGTTTTGCAGGTTATGAAGTGACTAGTATGGCCCAAATAGGATAAAAAATATGTTCTGTGTACCATTAATTTGAATGTAATTGGTCTAATGCACCAAAGTTTGTTTTTCAATTCAAATATGGTCTGCGTACCATCAAATAGTTGTAATTAGTTTAATTATAGCTTATCCTATTTGAAGAAAATTGTGCGTCCCATGGTGAAATTCAAGACGGAGTTTCCAATCTATTTTCAAGACGGACTTTGAAGTTGAAGCTTCAAGATGAAGTCGGGCCATACTAGATCACATTTATCTTATGCATGCTTTAAGTTATTTATTGCTTTAAATATGTCTTAATAATGCATGAGATTATGGCTTGATTATGTTGCATGATTAAGGATTTTAGTTCACTTAAAATCTAAGCAACATAGTAAGAGCCTTAAGTTCCAAAGTTTAAAAATTGAGTTAAAAGGTGCCATGCCAAAATAACACTTACTTGGATAACCTTTACATCAATCTAGTAATAGTTTTACGCTCAGCGACGTGTTACTTATTGATCCTAAAGGGGTAAGGTACACAAATAATTGTGAGTACATGTTAGTTTTGGTGAAACTCAACGATATAAGTAAGGAGTCCTTTTATGTCGTGGCAAAATCGATAGGTTTACCTAATAAGTTCTTAGACGTACCTATCAACCAAGAGTAGTTTCTAGACTATTAGCAAAAGGCTTTTGCTTACCTAAAAGATTTTAGAATTGAGTCTAAATACATAATGTGCTTAAATTCTTTAATGGTTTTAGGGTCTTGGAATCATTTTATTCACACCTGCCGGAACAATAAATTTGAATAAAATGCCAATAACTTGTTTAAATTGCATGATTGCTTTAATTTTCAAGTTATTACTCATGATAAATGTTTTAGACTTTGCATGCTTCAATGTACGTTTTAATTATTGTTTATAATTAAATGTCTTGCACTGCAGTAAATCCTTTTAGAAAGGTAACAGTAAATTTCCTCGATTGATAGTGAATCCAAGAACGATTCACGGAAATGAGAGAAAATGAGCAATTTAAAATGTACGTTTCTTTTAGCGACTTTTATGGTTGTTTTCGAGTATCAAAATCGAATGACAAACCGATTGGTGCTTGTGAATTCAAAATACAATGTAGTTTTGAGATCATAAAGCATTGAGTTTAAACACTCAGCTTTACCAATGGTTAACAATCTAATATCTTTGTTCATTTAATTCTCGAATGAGTCTATTCCCTAGACATTCGAATAGATCGATGCTTAGAGAACTTTAGAAGCTTCTGATAAGATCATCTAGTTGAAACAGAATATTCAACATAAATAAAATGGTAAGAACTTTGATAGAGTGACATTGGACATGTCTAACAAAGTATAAAAGTCAACACTAAAGAATTCAATTCTTAAGGCTATAAGAAAGGGTACAAGAAACAGGAAAACAAGGAACAAAAGAAAGGAATTTGCATTCCGTTTCTACCTATAAATTTATATTTAAAGAGAAGTGACCTAGCAATCAAACTTCCTTGGTATCATATACCGCTTGAGGTTCTTACTTCGGTAATAACTCAAACAATGGAAGCTAGGCTACACTAATGGCCTACAAGTGGAAATGAAGCATGGCAATGCTACATTAATTGTAGGGTCATCTGGTTTGTTTTAAGTCCTTTCAAAGGCTGGAACTTAATGGCTATTTTGTTCCATAATCATCATACCTAAATTTCTGCTTCAAAAACAGAAAGACTCACATTCAAGAAAAACAAAAACAATGTTTGTTTGTTTATTTAAATGAAATGGTCATTTACGGGTTGAGTCAATATGCTTGATTAAAACAAACAACTCTTTAACAATAAGAACTTTACTAGGTTCAAATCAATCTCTTGATTTGAGTTCCACTAACCTTTAGCATTGTTGCTTAGACCATATCAACAAGTTAACATTCAAAAGCTCTATTTTGATGGACTTTTGAAAGTTGATTGATTTCTAGATCATTCAAGACAAGCTAGTCTTACTTGTTGAAAGTAACAAAAGATATGAACTATTGTTAGAACGCCTAGACAATAGAGTTCAAAGCTAAAGAAAGATTTTATGACTTTATTATTTCACATGGTTTTGAGTGCATATTGGTTTATTTACTCAATGTGATATAAGTTTGAATCTGTTTGGCTAGTTTAAAGATTCAGAAGTATAAAATCCACCTGGTAAGAAATCATAAATATCTAGGATAGATCATGTTAATGATTACTTGAGACCAAAAATGATCATCAATGATTGTGTATTCACGATCTAGCTCCATAAGATATGGCATATCTAAGTTGGAATGTGTAGACACCTACTTTTGTCCCCATTCCTGAAAGGGAAGGTTCGATGATGAGAACATAAATCTCCACTTGGCAACGCATCTCCTAAAAAATAACGGATCTCAATCACCCTTTCATTTCAGCCAAAGCCGCTATTTATAGAAACCTTCTAAGGATAGTAACTGCCGTAAAAGGTAGTTGTTAAAAGTGGAAAAGTCATAAAAGATAGAAACCTGTCAGAATTAGGTGTTGCACTCCAACATAAATCATAAAAGAGATAGAATTTGCATTCCTGGTATAATTCGAAAATAAGAGTTACGTATTAGTTAAATTCCTAACGAACCTAGAGTTCGTAACGGGCCCTGACGCATTCCGTCATAAGTTAATACGCACTAAAAGACTCGGATAAATCTCAAAAGCTCCGTGTTCCAAGAGTCCAAATCTGACAAAGAACTCGGCCCATATCCCATTTTCAACGCCTGGATCTGGGCGCCGAAATCTTCGGCGCCCAGCCCTGGCCGCTGAAATCGTCGGCGCCCAGCCCTGGGCGCTGAAAGGGCCTGGGGCCGTTTTATCTCCGGATTCTTTTTGGATTCGTATCTTAAAATCTATCTTTCCACACACTCTTTTTCTATAAATACAGCCTAAAACCAACGTGAAAGACAGACAATTCCATAATTTGAGTATTGACTCTAGCCTTAAGCCTAAGCCTCACGCTGCGAAATTGATCCAGCGTTCTGTCGCAATCGACCCAAAAGTCGAACAGAACGCACCCTACCCCTTGTAGCTTGATGAATTTAGCCTAAATACTGGAACATTGCTTGGAAACCTGAGATTCGTTAAATAAAAGGAGAAACAGCAAATCCAAGTGGTTAGTTTTTTGAGAACCACAACGCACCTCTCAAGGGTGCGTTGTAATGTGTCCCTCATATGATTTAATCGCTTTCATCACCCTTTTATAAAATTGTCAAACTATTAATTTGATTGATCTATCACGCCTAATAAGATAATACCTTGGACAATTGAATTATCATGCTAGGTACCTTAAATCAATCTAAATAAGATAATCACGATCGATTTAGTATTATGTGTTGCATATTGCTAAAATCAATTCAGAATAGTTTAATAGTTTAACGCATGTCCCTTCAATTATTTATGCTGAGCTAGTAAGGATAACCTGCCTCTGGAGTATTATCAATGAGCACTCCTCTCGGTAGTCACAGTCCCCCGAACTCTCAATCTCTGCCCTGCGGGTGTACGTTGAGCGATCCCCACACCAGGGATCACAAGGGAACCTATGGCCTTCGTGGTCAAACATAAAGGCACTCCCTTTATGTCACGTTAACCGGGTTTTGTCATTTTTTCTCATTGTCATTAAAAATTGAATGGCGACTCCTATATTACTAGTCGATTGGGTGTAAACTCACAGGAAATCCAATTACACTTGATCTGACAATGTCACGCCCACGAGGGACGAGGTCACGCATTAGCCTCGTGCTTTTTCGACCCCTTCACAGTGGCGACTCAACTGGGGACGTTAATGAAATACTCGTGCTCGTAGGTAATCAAAATAGCCGAAGGGTGAAACGATCCTACCCCCCGTTTATTTCCCTATCAAGTTGGGAAGACCTGAAAATCAGAATATTAATGTGAACGGACAGAACCGCATAACGAATCTTGGCTCCCTTGGCATGTTTCATCTCGGGAGTTGGAAATAAGGATACCCATCGCCACCCGGGGGGTGCATACGCTTTGAATGTTGTCCACTCGGCACTTTCGCTAGTAGTACACCTATCCCAAACCAAATCGCTCGCCCACTAGGTCCCTCTCATTGGTGCATGCCCCCTTGGCTTACATCGTGATTGGCCTCTTGGGACGAAATTCGCTCGTGAATGCACTTCCCCGACCGGGGCATGTGTTGGATCAACGATAGAGGAGGTACCAAGCCGGCACAAATATTACCCATAGAAGCCTAACATAAACTACGTGACATATTATTTTGCTTCATGTTGTAATGTTAGTTATGTGTAGCGAATTATGTGATTGTGTGTGACAAATAATACTAGAAAACCAACGACCCTAAAAATTGCCCAAACATTCATAAACACCAATTGCCTAAAGAGTTGTACCAAAATACGTGTTCCGCAGCCCCGGGAGATCGCCACAAAAATAAGCAACGCCCAGGACAACCTGTAACGGATCCCACAACGCCGCACAACGCGTAAAGGACGTTATTAGGCAAACACGCAAAATCAAGTCGTATATACGAAAAAAGGATACGCGAACAGAATACGAGTACCGTTCAGGGACGCATTTTCAACGCCCCTGGCTGGGCGCCAATCATTTTCCACGCCCAGCCTGGGCGCCGAAGTTGCTGCCTGGCCTACTGGTCAGGCCCAGCAGCTTTGGTGCCCGCGCATTAAAAAAAAGAATAATGAGCCACACATCTGTTGCAAGGACATATTGGAAAAAAGGCACTCGACTTTGAAACACGACTTATAAACTAAACAACTCATTGTGTCGTCACTAGGCCTCCTATGACGACTATGTTCGGCACTAAACCGAGCATGCTGATTAAATGACCTTGAATGTCACATGGGCAAAGTGTTCAAAAAATAATGTTCGAATAAAAAAATAAAAAAATCCGAGTCTAGACTAGCCTATGCCAAAGTACAATCTAAATCCTAAGTCTTAGTTGTCTTATACATAGAACCGGTTTTAATGCTTGGTGTCGTTCTGCAAGTTAAAAGGTTAAACCATATTGAGTCTCCCTTCCTAACATTTAAAAGAAATCAATAAGCACCCATATGTAATTGTCATCCCTTGCTAAGAATCTACGGCCTCAATACTCTCTCTCACCAATAAAAAGAATATATTATGTAATTCAAGTATTTGCAAAATGGAAACAGTCACATTTTGAAAATCATTCCTCCATAGTCGCACAACCCCCAAAGTGAGCCTAAGGTGTCAATACCATTGGCAAAAAAAAAAAAAATTAATGGCCTCAAGGCTTATGATCACATTGGGTCACGACTATCATAGTCCTCCCGAGCCACTCGCTCCTTGAAGTACTCCTAAGTACAGACTAAAATATTTTCCATGAATGCAACATGACGAACCATAAAAATACCTAAATCGGCATGCCATAAGGCTACCATCGGAGTAAAGCAATACACACTAAGAGGGAAGCCGCACTAATGATTCGAGTCTTGCAAAAATGAAAATTCGATCTCCCCAACTAACTACCTTGCCAACATTAAGCAAAATGGCGCATGACAAATGAACACCCAAGGGTTAAAATCTAAAGTGTCAACCAACAAAAGTTATGGTCCAATTAGCCTAAGTCTGAAAGTCGCTTGGTCAAGTATTATAGGCTTACGCCACCTCATTATTTTGAGTCTAGGCCACCTCCTTGTATTCATACACGGGTTATAATCAGAAAAATTAATGAAAGTTCGAGTCTAAATCACAACTTCCAATTAAATCACGGAAACTGGAATCTGAAAAGAAGCAAAAAAATTATTTTCGATGTAATTCTTTCGTTAAATTTCAATAAAGTAAAAACAACATTTTGAATCTGTGAGGGGGTCGAAAAAGCGCGAGGCTGATGCGTGACCTTGTCCCTCGTGGGTGTGACGATTCTTTTTTATTCAATCAAGTGTAATTGGATTTCCTGTGAGTATACACCCAATTGACTAGTAATATAGGAGTCGCCATTCAGTTTTTAACGACAATGAGAAAAACTGACAAAACCCGGTTATCGTGACATAAAGGGAGTGCAATTATGTTTGACCACGACGGCCGTAGGTTCCCTTGTGATCCCTGGTGTGGGGATCTCTCAATATACACCCGCAAGGTAGAGAGTGAGGGTTCGGGGGACTGTAACTACCGAGAGGAGTAATTCGCTCGTCGATAACTCCAGAGGCAAGATATCCTTACTAGCTCAGCATAAATAATTGAAGGGACATGCGTTAACTATTAAACTAATCTGAATTGATTTTAGCAATATGCAACATATAATACTAATTTGATCGTGATTATCTGATTTAAATAGCATTAAGGGACCTAGCATGATAATCCGATTTCCCAAAAATATTATCTTTGTTAGGCGTGATAGAACAATCATATTAGGTTAGTTTAACAGTTCATAAAAAGGGCGAGGAAAGCGGTTAAATCATCGAAAAGGGACACATCACGACGCACCCTTGAGAGGTGCGTCACGGTTCTCAGAAAACTAACCACTTTGACTTTGCTATTTCTCCTTTTTATTCAACGAATCTCGATTATGGGACAAGATAAGTTCTGTTTGATTTATGGATCGATTGCGACAGAACGCGTGAACAGTTTCGCAGCGAGAGGCTTAGGCTAAGGGGTTTTGAGTCAATACTCAGAATATATTATGTGTTGTTGTGTTGTTTCACGCCGAAACTAGGGGCCTATTTATAGGGAAGAGTTCGTGGAGAGATAGAATTGCAGAGTTCTAATCCGCAAAGAATTAGGAAAAGAGACGTACCCAGGTATTTTCAGCGCCCAGGCCTGGGCGCCGAAGATTTCGGCGCCCAGAGCCAGGCGTTGAAAATAGGGTCTGGGCAGTTTTTGTTTAGTCAGATTCGGATTCTTAAATCCGTAGAGTTTGAGATTAATTTGAGTCTTTTAGCGCGTATCAATTTGTGACGGAATGCGTCTGGGCCCGTTACGAACTCTAAGCTCGTTAGGATTTTAATTAATACGTAACTCTTATTCCCGAATCCTATCAAGAATAGGATTCTCGCAGTTTTCTATCTCATTTAGGATTTATGTTGGAATGCAACACGTAATTCTGACAGGTTTCTATCTTTTATGATTTGCCACTTTTAGAAGCTACCTTTTACGGCAGTTACTATTTTTAGCAGGTTTCCATAAATAGCAAGTTTCGGGTGAAATGAAATGGGGAATCGAGATTCGTTTATTTTATAGGAGATGCGTTGTCAAGTGGAGTCTTTATGCTTTCATCATCGAACCTTTCCCTTGCGGGAACGGGGACAAAAGTAGGTGTCTACAGTTAGCCCCCACTTTGACTGAGTCTTGGAGTAAGACGATGGTCAAAGTATTAGACGGAGTGCGTCACACAAGCCATGGTATATGTGACCTGTTTTGCGAGGGTCTCACGAGCCCCCGAGTGATAACATTTGACTTAAGGGTCATCACTTGAAGTGTCGACATATCCCTCACGTGTCATTGGGATTTGTCAACTGATAATATAGAAACTTCCTCACTTTGTCATTGGAAGGATCTAAAGGTGCGTAGAAACTCCCTCACTTTGTCATTGGGAGTAGCTACAAATGTTTTCGAAATTAAAGCTGTAAAGTGTAATTGGGCCTGGCCAACCCCAATCACGAGGTAAAACGTTTTTAAAGATTCTCATTTTCAGGGTTAGCTAAACGAGAAAACCCCCTTGTTTTTATAGGACGTAAAACGAAGGAAAATCCAGCACATCGCTCTTTTTTGGAAAAACGAAAAACCAATCCTTTAATTTTTGGAAAAAGGGAAAACCAATCCTTTAATTTTCGGAAAAAGGGAAAACCGATCCTTTGATTTTCGGAAAAAGGGAAAACCGATCCTTTGATTTTCGGAAAAAGGGAAAACCGATCCTTTGATTTTCGGAAAAAGGGAAAACCGATAAAAGTTATCGCTGCAGCGACTAAGGACCTGCGCTGTTAGTGACGCAGACCCCGCCCGCTGAAGGTGGGCGAGCCTGTCCGCTGAGGGTGGACCCCCCGTCCGATAGAAGTGGACGAATCTGTTTTGATGTTTTTGAAAATAAGGACCTACGCGGTTTGTGACGTAGACCCCGCCGGCTGAAGATGGCGAGCCTGTCCGCTGAGGGTGGACCCCCCGTCCGATAGAAGTGGACGAATCTGTTTTGAAATTTTATTTTGTTTTTTTTTGAAAATAAGGACCTACGTGGTTTGCGCCGTAGACCCCGCCGGCTGAAGATGGCGAGCCTATTTTAAATTTGAAGACTTTATTTTTTCGAAAACTGAGGTCCTGCGCGGTTAGTGACGCAGACCCCGCCCGCTGAGGGTGGGCGAGCCCATTTTGAATTTCTTATTTTGCCTATGTGGAAGAGCTTTTGGTGATTACAACCTGTTGGTGGGTCGTAATATTTCCTGATTAGATGTGTCCTATAAGTGGGTCCACATTGTGTATTTTTGTTTAACAATATTTTTTGAGATATCCAAACATGTTATGGTGCGTGGCGCAGTCTGGGAATGTGATTTTGATTGGCGCTCCTTGTTGGAGTCCACTTTTGCGAGCCCCCAAGTGTTGGGGCTCGTCGGTTGTTTTTCGCGTCTTGTAATCATGTTTGGGGTCACGCTCGTATGTGCGAGCGACCTCCTATAGTAGTGTGCTATTTTAGTGAAGCCGTGGAGTGCGACTTTAGCTTTCAGGCGACATCCGGTTTTGGCTTGGCCCGGATTATCCCTTTGACAGACAGACAGACATTTTCTATTTGGAAAACCAATGACTTGACGACACATATTTTTGGTGTTTCGAAGAATGGCCATGATATTTAACTTGCTTTTTTTGAAAAGTGTACATGAGCGTTTTCTGAGATGAGTCTAAGTTTCGACCAAGTTTCAATGTTATTATTATTTTTTGCTTATTTGGGAGCTAAAGGTGCTTTGGGCTTGATCTTACTTGTAATAGGGCCTCGTGTTTTAGCAACACGGTTTTAAGTCCTTTCCTATTCCGTGTTTTTGTGAAATCTGGGCCTTGGGCTGCATTTTCAGCGCCCAAGCTCAGGCGTTAAAAATTTCGGCGCCCAGAGGTGGGCGCTGAAAGTTCTTTCCTGGTAATATTTGATTTTCGGATTTCTAAACACGTTTCCGAATGGGATCAGGATGTTTGTTGGGTGCGTTCAGCTATATATAGGGGCTAGGTACGTCCTTATTTTCCACCACTCTCAAATTCTTTCTCTCTTTTTTGTTGTGCTCTAATTATTTACTGCTTTTGCTATGTCGATCCCTACTTTCTCACTCCAACGGACTGTTAGGCGTTGGCTACGAGCCCTTACTCCCACAGAAAAAGCTTTGTTAAAAGAATACCACTTAGAGGTACTTTTAGGCTTACAATAAATTAATATTGATTATAATTTTCTGCATGCTGCCCTAAACTTTTGGGACTTCGATCATCATGTTTTTTCCTTTCGGGGCAATGAAATATATCCTTTGCCTGATGAATTTGCTGCGATCCTTGGTTATCCTACTAATGCTACTCCTGTTACCCCTGGCACTATTGAAGAGGGTAAAACAACCATAAGGGCTTTCCTAGGGCTAGATGATAACATGTTTGCTGAACTTGTTGTAGACGATAAGGTTAACTTGGCAAAACTCGTAAAACATCATTTTAGGCCTAGTAAGAATATGACCGAACAAAAATTGAACATTCGAGCCCTTGTATTTTGCTTGTTGAATCATTATTTGCTGTCGAATAATAATGGTGAGTTCGGTGACATAGGGTTGATCCCCTTGATTAGCCAGATGGAAAGTTGCTATTCTATTATGCCGTTGGTTGTTGCTGAGACTTTGCTGAGTGCGGATGAGCTGAAGAAGGATGCCAAATCTGAAATTTTTAAGGGAAGCCCCCTATTACTGCAGGTAATCTATTTTTTTTCTTTGCGCACACATACGCCATTTTTATATATTTCTTTTTGCCTGGGGCTGAGTTTCAGCGCCCAGGGCTGGGCGCTGGAATATTCGGCGCCTGGTCCTGGGCGTTGAAACTGCGCCCCAGGAGCCTTTTTTCTTTTCATTCTTTTGATTCGATCGTACCTGTTTTTGCAGATTTGGCTTGCGGAACGGCTTAGACTTTTGGAAGCTCCTACCGATCCTAAACATTATCGCCCTATAGCTTTGGGTAACCGAAAATACTTGCACCAAGGCCAGGACGAGGCCGAATGGACCTCCTTTTTTACTTATGGCATTTGTTCTATTAAGTGGGTGGTACCATGGTGGGGTTTGACTACTATGACAGGGGGGTCTGATGTATCGGTTTATATTTCTTTGTTGGGGCTATCTTGTCCCATTTATATTTTCCCTTACCGAGTCATGCGTCAATATGGTTTAAGGCAGACTATCCCCTTTTCTGATACGGTACCACCTAAGGTAGCGACCTTTGCACACACACGGGTCTTAGCGTGGGCTAGGTATTATGATGGTCTCCCGCGTTGGGCTGTAGCTACAAATGGGTTTGTGGGTCTTTCTGAAAACTATAAGTTGTGGATGAGTTCCGATGATAAGGATGTGAGGACCGAGGCTCGTAATGGGGAGCCGGCTGAGCTTTTGATATCTCGTATTCGTGTTAAGTATGAGGGTCCTGATTCTGCCAGACCTCGTACCTATAGTTTTAAGACTGTGAAAGCTCGTCCTGATCGAAAGCGAAAGGAAGTTCTTCCCCGTTCCAGTGTCAGGCCTAAAAAGATGTCTAACATGAAGGGGTCTGCTGTTGTTAAAAGAAATGCAAGCTCTCACGGAGATCGTCGCCGGAACAATGTATGGGTTAGGAAGGCTCAGCCGCCTGTAGAAACAGTGGCTAGTCCAGTTGATGATAGTAATCCTTCTCCCACCACTGTTTGTGCCCTTGAGGCTGAGCAGGCTATAACTGAGAATGTTTCTAAAGCTTTGGCATCTTTGGAAGTTAGTGTCCAGGAGCCAGTTCTTATGGAGATTGATATTGGGGCAGCGCAGAAGACTATGGGGGTGGATCCTACGAACATTGCTCTCTTCAAGACATTATTTGATGATCCGGAAGAACTAGAGTAGTGTAGTTCTTTGCTAGGGTGTAGGTGCCCTCTATTTACTTCAGTTGTGTTTGTTTTTATTCCTAGCACTTTGTTTTCCTTCTTATTATATCTTAATAAAGGCGTATTTTTAGTCTCCATTCAATTTTGTTTATATGTCTAACACTTTTTTACACAAAGAATATAATTTTCTTATTATTATTTGGACCGAATCCTTGGTAAGGATTGCCTACGTATCTTGTCAGAATCAGGTCGCGCGTAGTTCTTAGCTTTAGAATAAGCTCTAGTACGCCGGATTTCGGTAGATATGTCCTGAAGTGGAAACATATTACTTAATCGGTCAAATGAGTGAAGTATTTGCCATTATTTTCATCTGCCGTTTTCCATAGGTTGCGTAAAATTCGACCAATTTGTTGGTAAACCTATTTGGATACGTACTGTACCCCCCAAGTGTTCGTTATTTTTCCGTTGTGTGCGGATAAAATGACGAGCACTTTTCGAAAAAAGGAAAACTTTTGGCAGGCAGAGAGTTTCAACGCCTAGGCTGGGGCGTCAGAAATTTCAGCGCCCAGCCCTGGGCGCTGAAAATAACTTGGGCAGTCAATTTTGACGTTTTTGCTTCACATATTCTTGCGTTTATTTCTATTTCGTTTTTTGTGCCTTGATATTTTGCTTCGTAGTTAAAGTTAATTTTGAGGCTATTTTGGTGGCTTTTTTGACTGTTAGCGTGAAACGCATTTTTGTCCAGATTAATTTTTTCTATCGGTGACTCAAAATAGTTTTGAAAATGCAGTTAGGGTGCAGAACATATGAAGATCTTTGTGGAGGGTATGATGGAATCTATGTGAAACAGCTGTCGGTGGATTCTATGTTTTATGAATTTATTTTTTGGTAACATTTGCATTTGTTTTAAATTTTTGATTTCTTTTGATTTTGGGTTGCATGGATTGGCTCTTATGATGACATTGGTTGGCTTTTTAGGTTTTGAGGATGGGATAGTGTGGTTTATTTTGTGGGTTTCGGGAACTGGTTCACATGGCATCATTTCAAAACCGAGTGGGCTTTGTTTGTTGGGCCTATAGTGGGCCGCTTCTTTATTATTATATATTTTTTTTGCAAGTACATTTGGTGTTTATTTAGTGTTAGAATAAAATTTTTAGGAGAAATATTACGCCTTTATTGATTTGGAAAGTAAGGAAAACACACTGAAATAAAACTGACCCATATTCTGAGGGGCCTTAGGACCATCTAAAGTCTCTATTTTTTTTTTCTATCAATCTAAAGAACTACTAGGCGTTTTTTTACTAATGGTGCTCTATATGGCTCAAGCCTGGGGTTTAGTCTCATAAAACTTCAGTTCTTCACCGGTACTCATCTTGAATTCTATTCCTTTTGCGTTGACCCACTGATATGTCTTCACCCATCCGTTCTCGACCTCTTCTAGTGTTGATGCAGGAGAGATTAACCGGGTTGGATCGAAACCCTCATCTTGTAAAGCTAGGGTAGTCATCATAGTCCCGTTCTCCATAGGCCTTGATTCGTTAAACAATGTCCATAGAGCCTGGTTGTCCAATATTTCAGCTGTTTTAGTCTTGGCGAGGTGGGGTGCCTCATCCAAGGTGTGGCAGTCATGGAAAATTTCAAATCCGGGTTTTAGCAAGCCATCCTGAACGAAGGGTTCAGGGATATCACAGCATGGGTGTTCTTCTCCTTCCCGAACGAACATCCCGTTAAGGGTCCTTTGATATGGGGGAAGGAGGGTGGTTTGTTTGGCTTTGCTAAGGCGTAGCCTAGATAGGCGGTCAGCAATATCTTCCCCCGTTGGTTCATAACCTAAGCCAAAGGGAGTAGATTTTTCGGGAAAAGGATGGAATGTGCATTCCTTCTTCCTTATGCCCAATGGGGTTCCTGCGAAATAACCTTGAGCTAACAGCATTCTAGGGATGACTCGGGATGCATGCGGGTCTAGGAATGCTGGATCATAATCTTCGATGAACTGGATTGTTTTTTCCATTTGAAACCCATAAAGGTCATCTACAGTTTCGGCCGTTCCAACCATAGTACAACTGACGTCGAGAGGAGGGGCACGGATTTCTAGTATTACCCCGTTATGGTTAAGTTTAACCATTTGGTGCAAGGTAGAAGCCACACCTCCTAAGTCATGGAGCCAAGGTCGCCCCAAGAGGAGGTTGAAAGTGGGCTTGATGTCGATTATTTGAAACTCCGTGGTGCGTGCCACGGGCCCGGTTTGTATGATAAGGTTGATTTTTCCCAATACAGGCCTTCGGGGTTATCATAAGCTCGTACCCCTTGCGTGGAGGTTTGGAAGTCATCGTTTCCCAGCCCCAAGCAATGGGCGGTTCGCAATGGGCAGACATTAACCGCCGAACCATTATCTACGAGCGCTAGGGGGATGTTTTGTCCTTTGCATCCGACCACTAAGTAAAGGGCTTTATTGTGAGCACCCCCCTCTTTGGGTAAGTCTTTATCAGTGAAAACTATGGCCTTTTCTCCGGCATCTCTCGTGACATGGCTAACCAATGAGTCAGGTGTGATATCTGTGGGTACTGAGATGAGGTCAAGTGAGCGAATAAGCTTTTCGCGATGTTCCTTTGAAGTACACATAAGATCCCAGATGGTAATCTCAGCCTTGGTTCTTTTCAGTTGTTTCAGGAGAGGATTTTCAATGACTTCTGCGACGGTGGCGTGCCGCCCGTTCTCAGGAGTTTGCCTAACCGGGATGCCGTCCATAGGAGGTGGGTGAATATCCGGTTGGTATATCCTTCCGGATCGGGTGAGGTTGTCAACCTCGGGCTCCTGAGGGGTGGTGTCAATGAGAGCATACCCGGGCCAAGTTTCAGTGAAGAGGTCCTGGCCCGAGACTTGAGAAAGGTAAATATCTTCAGCATCATCGTTCCACACACCGCACACTTCCCTCTCGATTCGATCCATAGGTACCACAGCGAGTGGTGCACCTTGAGGTGTAATATACACCGTGGGGTCGAAATTCTCTGGTTGGTCAAGAGAGATGTGACAAGAGCCGAGTGGGCTCTTGTTGTTGTTGGGTTTGCCAACTTTAGGGAGAGGTATTACTTCATCCTCTATCATGTCCTGGATCGTATGTTTTAGATTCCAGCAGTTTTCAGTGTCATGCCCATTTCCTTGATGGAATTTGCAGTAAGTACCTTCGACCCAATATTTGTTTTTGACAGGAGGGTCACGGGTGGGGCCTATAGGTCTCAACTTTCCTTGATTGGTTAGTCTTTCAAAGGCTTGTACCAAAGTTGACCCGAGTGGGGCAAACTTTCGGTCTCGGACCCATCTTACAGGGTATCTTCGGGCGGGAGCCTCTTCTACAGCATGGACTTCTTGGGCTTGGGGTGAGTTACCCCGATTATAGGTGTTGGTCTTATATGCAGGTTTGCTCTGTATGGTTTTGGCGAGGTCGTCCTCGATTTTTATTCCCACATCATAAACCCTTTTGAAAGTGTCGAGTCCCAGGTACCTAAGGTGTTGTCTGTAAGCCGGGTCCAAGTTGTCAATGAATTTTTGGACCAATTCTGTTTCGGGAGGCCTATTGATTAGCTGGGCCGCCTGGTCCCTCCATCTAGCAAAGTAGGTTGTGAAACCCTCATTTTTCTTTTGGAAGAGAACTTCCAGCTCGCGCATGGTGACTTGGAAATCCATGTTCGACGAGTATTGCTTGATGAAGACATTGACAAAGTCTTCCCAACTGGGGAAGAGCTTAGGGTCCTGGTGATAGTACCATTTGAGCGGCACAGGTTCCAAGGACAAAGGAAAGGCAGGTAGGTACATGGACTTGTCCACGCCTTTCAGGTTCATGGTATTCACAAAGCTCAGTAGATGGTCACGGGGGTTGTCCGTGGCCTTGAACTTTGGTAAGTCAGATGAACTGAACTTTTCTGGTAATTTGCCAGAAAAAGGTTCAGGCTCGAGGGAGAAGTATTTGCTCCCCATGGTTTGCTGTAGGACCATTTTTTCGATCCTCTTCTCGTTTTCGAGGTCATTTTTGGCTTGCGCAGCCGCTAAGGCTTCGTTTTACATTTTCAGTTGGCCCATGAGTTGGGTCATTTGGACCATCTGGTCTCGCAAATCTTCGATGGACATGCTTGGAGGTGCGAATCGAGGTTGGGGAAGCGGAGATCTTTGAAATGAGGGACGACGGATGGAGCTTGGAGTTACTAAACCTGATGTTGGTGATGTATCTTCGAGACGCACTAGCCGTTGATTCCCTGATCGGCACCAAGTGGCAGGACCGGTCCTAGGCATAAGATAAGCTAAAGTTTAGGTTCCCAAAGTTTCAAGCATTACTAGTCTAGACTTCGACTTTCTAAATTGGTTTTTCACTTTTTCGCTCTTTCTTCTGTCGGTACACTTTTTTGGGGTTTTTTTTTATTTTGGTCATTCTTTGGATTTTCGAAACACTTGCCTGTGTGACATTCATAGTTGTTAGCATGTTCGGTTTTGGTGCCGAGCATTGCCGTCGTAGGAGGCCTAACGACGACACAAAGAGTTATTAATTTTTCGCGAGTCGCATTTTGAAATCGAGTGCTTTTCTTACGCCCTCGTAGCAATTCTTTTGATAAACATTTTTGTGCTACGTACTTTCTTTTTGCTTGGGCACCAAAGCTGCTGCGCCTGACCAGAAAGCCAAGCAGCAACTTCAGCGCCCAGCAGTGGGCGTGAGAAATTTTGGCGCCCAGCCAGGGGCGTTGAAAATGCGTCCCTGGCCAGTTCTCGTTTTTTGTTTTCTGTTTATGCGACTTCGATTTGCGTGCTTGCCTAATAACGTCCTTTACGCGTAACAGCGTTTGTGGGATTCGTTACAGGCCATCCCGAGCGTCGCCAATTTTGTGGCGATAATTCGGGTTTGCAGAACAAGTGTTTCGGTATAACTCTTTGGCAAATTAGTCTATGAATGTTTGGGCAATTTGTAAGGTCATTGGTTTTCTAGGATAGTTTGTCACACACAATCACATATTTCGCTACACATAACTACATTACAAACATGGATTTGAACATTAAATATGCCACGTAGTTTATGATAGGCTTCTATGGGTAGTATTTGCGCCTGGCTTGGTACCGCTTCTATCGTAGATCCAACACATGCCCCGGTCGAGGAAGTGTCTTCAACAGACGAATTTCGCTCAAGAGGCCAACTCGCAAGTGCAAGCCAAGGGGGCAGGCAGGCGAGAGGGACCTAATGGGCGAGCGATTGGGTTTGGGATAGGTGTACTACCTGCACAAGTACCGAGTGGGAAACATGCGCGGCGTATGCACCCCCCTATTGGCGAAAAAAGGTATCCTTAGTCCCAACTCCCGAGGGAGCCGAGATTCGTTATGATGTTCTGCCCGTTCACATTAATATGCTGATTTTCAGGTCGTCCCAACTTGATGGGGAAATAAACGCGGGGTAGGATCGTTTCACCCTTCGGCTATTTTGATTACCTACAAGCACGAGTATTTCCTTCACTATCCCCAGTGGAGTCGCCACTGTGAGGGGGTCGAAAAAGCGCGAGGCTGATGCGTGACCTTGTCCCTCGTGGGTGTGACGATTCTTTTTTATTCAATCAAGTGTAATTGGATTTCTTGTGAGTATACACCCAATTGACTAGTAATATAGGAGTCGCCATTCAGTTTTTAACGACAATGAGAAAAACTGACAAAACCCGGTTATCGTGACATAAAGGGAGTGTAATTATGTTTGACCACGACGGCCGTAGGTTCCCTTGTGATCCCTGGTGTGGGGATCTCTCAATATACACCCGCAAGGTAGAGATTGAGGGTTCGGGGGACTGTAACTACCGAGAGGAGTAATTCGCTCGTCGATAACTCCAGAGGCAGGATATCCTTACTAGCTCAGCATAAATAATTGAAGGGACATGCGTTAACTATTAAACTAATCTGAATTGATTTTAGCAATATGCAACATATAATACTAATTCGATCGTGATTATCTGATTTAAATAGCATTAAGGGACCTAGCATGATAATCCGATTTCCCAAAAATATTATATTTGTTAGGCGTGATAGAACAATCATATTAGGTTAGTTTAACAGTTCATAAAAAGGGCGAGGAAAGCGGTTAAATCATCGAAAAGGGACACATCACGACGCACCCTTAAGAGGTGCGTCACGGTTCTCAGAAAACTAACCACTTTGACTTTGCTATTTCTCCTTTTTATTCAACGAATCTCGATTATGGGACAGGATACGTTCTGTTCGATTTATGGATCGATTGCGACAGAACGCGTGAACAGTTTCGCAGCGAGAGGCTTAGGCTAAGGGGTTTTGAGTCAATACTCAGAATATATTATGTGTTGTTGTGTTGTTTCACGTCGAAACTAGGGGCCTATTTATAGGGAAGAGTTCGTGGAAAGATAGAATTGCAGAGTTCTAATCCGCAAAGAATTAGGAAAAGAGACGTACCCAGGTATTTTCAGCGCCCAGGCCTGGGCGCCGAAGATTTCGGCGCCCAGAGCCAGGCGTTGAAAATAGGGTCTGGGCAGTTTTTGTTTAGTCAGATTCGGATTCTAAAATCCGTAGAGTTTGAGATTAATTTGAGTCTTTTAGCGCGTATCAATTTGTGACGGAATGCGTCTGGGCCCGTTACGAACTCTAGGCTCGTTAGGATTTTAATTAATACGTAACTCTTATTCCCGAATCCTATCAGGAATAGGATTCTCGCAGTTTTCTATCTCATTTAGGATTTATGTTGGAATGCAACACCTAATTCTGACAGGTTTCTATCTTTTATGATTTGCCACTTTTAGAAGCTACCTTTTACGGCAGTTACTATTTTTAGCAGGTTTCCATAAATAGCAAGTTTCGGGTGAAATGAAATGGGGAATCGAGATTCGTTTATTTTATAAGAGATGCGTTGTCAAGTGGAGTCTTTATGCTTTCATCATCGAACATTTCCCTTGCGGGAACGGGGACAAAAGTAGGTGTCTACAGAATCTACGTTATTTGCACATTTTGAGAAACGACTAAATACGCTTGCAAAGTAAGACAATTTAAAGGTCCACCCCAGGCCTACTAAAATTAAAGGTCCACTATAGGCCTACCAAACGAGGCTCACTCAGTCTCGCCTCGTGACTCAAAGACCACAACCATCTACCTTTTAGCCCAAATAAAAAGGGGGAGAAATCCCAAGCAAAAAAGAAAAAAGAGAAAGAGAAAAGGGAGA
Organism: Spinacia oleracea; assembly: GCF_020520425.1. Taxonomy (NCBI): domain Eukaryota; kingdom Viridiplantae; phylum Streptophyta; class Magnoliopsida; order Caryophyllales; family Amaranthaceae; genus Spinacia; species Spinacia oleracea. The sequence continues at coordinate 18,803,999 of NC_079488.1, forward strand.
GTGAAAAGAGCGAGCCATGAAATACTTAGCCCGTACCTCCCAAAGTGCGAAATTTACCCAAGTAAACGAAGGAAAAGAATTGAGTCAACCAATCCAAATCATACCACAAAACTACATAAAGTTCTACGATCTTCTACCCTTTCCAATCCTCATGCTTGACTAATACCTATACAAATTATCCTATCTCATTCAACCCATCTTTCAAGCCGTCTTGAGTCACGAGTAAAAAAAAAGACAAATGAAAAGTACATTCTACGCTTAACGCAAAAAAATAATAATTATAATAATAAAAAATAAACTTTGCAAAGCGCCTTTAAATTTCGTCTAAAAAAAAAAGCATTTAGCGCACAAAAAAGATTCGCAAATATTTGGCACAAAACGAAAAGGAGCAGCACAAAAAGGAGCCCAGAACACGTTTTCAACGACCAGACCTGGGCGCCAAAAATAATAACGCCCAGCCCTGGGCGTCGTTCTTGCTTATCACTTTTCAACTCCCAATTCCTAAAAGTGTTCGTATATTTTCCTATATACATGCGGAAGAATAACGAACACTTGGGGGGGGGGGGGTAGAAGATCATATAAAATACGCAAAATACGCGCGCTCCAAAATTTTCGTACACTTATTTCACCCTATTTCAAACATTACGATACCACTCGAACGTACTTGTTTAAATTCGGCATTCTAAGAAACCATTTTCTGGCTAAGAACTACGCAAGACCTGATTCCAAATTAAATCTATTTAAGGCGGATACGTAGGCAATCCATGATTCGGTCCAACCAATTTGCAAAAATGTTAAAGCCTATAGAATAACAAGAATAAAAAATAGAGTCCCTTATTGAAATTTAATTACTTGCAATCCAAATCGAAAGAAATATTTAAGTTAAAGGAAGAATCCAAGTCATCAAGATGCCAAAATGAGCACACATCAAAAAATAATAAGGGCACGTACCCTTGCCAGAAGGAGCACTCACACTCCTAGGCACTTAGCCAATACTCAGAAGATCGCTTTGCCTCAATTGAATGGGGGCTAGCGCGAGCATCCATGACCTCTAAAGTACTCGACTTGACCCTCCCTAAAGCAAAGTAACTCACTTAAAGACCTTCTTTCACCACTAGACACAGTCATAATCGCCAACAAGTAGTAAAGGCAGTAAGCTTGCAATAAAGAGGATTGTTCTACGGCATCGCCCCATCGTTCCTTCGAACTCAGGGCACCCGTTCATGGTAATTCAAATGCTTGCGAATCCCCTTTGAAAAAATCAGACATTGTCAATAGGACTTGGCACTTAACCAAGGCTCACCCTATTCAGACATATGACACGGGCATTTAAAATCGAAATCTGAAAGCATCATTAACGAGAAGACATAATAGCAACTGGGGGCTAAAAATTGAAATGAAAGAACTAGGGAAAGAACTAAGTATACCTTGACCTTTTAAGTAGACATACACCAAGTAAATCTAAGTCAATTTGAAAGCGGTTTATATTCCCGCAATTCTGGAAATGATGGCCCTAAAAGCCTAAAGCATGTGCCATACGGGCACAAGTAATATCTTGACGCCTGCACCCTAGCTTCCAGCAAATCCTTAGACAGCATTCCGAAAATCGTAACAGTATTTTGATTCACTCATGTAATCCTGTACGAACCCTTCTATAAGTCAACTTACTTAGGACACCTCGGATTGTACACAGTAGAACTCGGATTACAAATAATTTTCAAAGACTTCTTCGAACATAATAAAGTGTCATTGGTTTAAGCTAAGTATGCGTTTATCTCGATGTTGCAAGTGAGTCAAAAATATTTCTAAATATGATTATGGGTAAAGAAATGCACCTAGCTTTTGGTCAAGGCACACTTCAACATGTGACTACCTACCATGGCAATGTCGCACAATACGACATTTACGAGAGAAGTAGCAAATCACTACTCGAACCTACCTCGCACTAAACGAGTCTGGTTCAAACTATTCATGATCCATGTCACCATGAATGCATAAAAATGTATGCCAAGCATTATAGCACCAAGCCAATCCCGTAGCTACAATTGGGGGCTTGAGAAAAACACTCTAAAAATGCTCGAAATGACGATTTTATCGCAAATTCTCGACGCTAATGCTATACACACGTCATAGGGGCACGATCCAAAGGTTTGATCGTGTAAAACGAACCTTAGAATGGCTACAACCCCTCCCAAATTCTAAGCGCTACTTAGAATATATAAAGTCACCCCACTAACAAGGGTAATTGAAAATCGCGAGTCACCAAAACTCCGATCAAACTACTGCACATAACGCTCGCCCTACGAGCGCCCGTTACACAGTCTACGTCGTTCCAAAGCAAAAGCGAAAGAAAAATCAAGGATAAAAAAAAAAAACATCTATGAATCCTCGCATCGAACGAAGTAATAAGCCGTGCACACCCACGCAGAAGGTGCTACACTTATTCGAGCACCTGAATGAGGCGTGATGAAGTACTCCAATGCAAAAAATAATAATGATATCCCAACACCTGGAGGAATGTTCTAAGACACGTTTTTAGGCCACACAAGCCTACGTCGCACCATAAGTTCAACCATCCCACGGTACAAGTCCAAAAAAAAAGAGTAAAGCATATCGCACTAATGCGGGGACGACCAAGAGTATGAGGCAAAGACTACTTATCGCCTAAATTCAAAATGCAAGCCACACGACTTCTACATTAAGGATTAAAGGTAGAAAAATATTACCTACCACAGAAGGGATAGCTCGCACCTACACGAGCGGGACCCCAAGGCATCTTTCTCGAAAGAACCTACAAAAATCGTACGCCAAAAGGAAGCATCCCAACATGCATACTTGGGGGCTCCAAGCTACGAAACGCCCATAGCAAAATAAAAAATATGTACGCGATCAAAGTCTTACGCCTCAAGGTATGTTCCTCGGGCCATATAGACTCGCCCAACTATTGCAATAACTGTACGCCTTAAGAGCGACAGTTCCTTTAAATAATCGCCCCAAAGCGACAAACACCGTAGTCCACCAATCGGCTACGGTTTCTCAAGAAATCATCACGGTCACTCAACTCATTGTGATCTCTAATAAAATTCTACGTTCCAAAAATAAAGAAAAACAAAAGAGAAGAGAATACGTAGAATTTCCAAGTGAAATAAACGAACAAGAGGCCAACTGTGTCATCAAAAGACCAGCCCAAACAATATTTTCAACGCCCCACTTGGGCGTGAATTATTTCTAACGCCCAGGCCTGGGCGCCGAAAATGAGCCCAGGCCCAAAAGAAGCCCTGACTTCTATAGGGTCCTGTCGTATCCATTCGACTCGAAAATTGCCGATTTCTTTACTGAAAGTCGCACCTCACGGCTTTGTTAAGAGTAGCACACCACTACAAAGATCGCTCGCACTTACGAGCACGATACCAAACACGATCAAGGACATTACAAAATGCGTATCCCCAAGGAACCTCTTTGACAAGAAATGACCGTCAAGCACAAGTGCTTGGGGGCTCGAAAGAGAATATATATTTCGAAAGAGAGTATGCAAAGTTAAAACAATATTCCCAGACTACGATGTACGAAGTCCCGTGTTTGGATAAGCTCAAAAGATAAAACTGGAGTACGACCTCAAGACAAAGGTCGCCGTTGATACTTATACATAGTCCCCTAATCAAGGACCCAGGTAGTGGCAAAATTGAGCCGTAAAGACTAGCTCAAAACCATGAAAGATGATGATCACGAGACAATGGTCCGTCTAAGCACGTTGTCAACCCACATTCAGGTTGCAACTAAATCAGAGCATCCCTCGAAAGAATTCGCTCTTACAAGAATGAATAAAAAGAAATTCTCAAAAGAAATCACAAGAACAAATGAAATAGGGACTTACCCACTTCAATCGGGCAAGATCACGACACGTACCACGCGAGTCCCAAATCGAAAAGACGAATTCAGGTTCGCTCACCTCCAGCGGGCGGGGCGTCCACCCTTAGCGGACAGGGCTCGCCCACCTTCAGCGGGTGGGGTCTGCGTCACTAACCGCCTAGGTCCTCAGTTTTCCAAAATGAAAAGAAAATAAATTCTTCAAAAACCAAAAAAGGCTCGCCATCTTCAGCCGGAGGGGTCTACGTCACAAACCGCGTAGGTCCTTATTTTCAAAACATCAACACAGATTCGTCCACTTCTATCGGACGGGGCGTCCACCCTCAGTGGACAGGCTCGCCCACCTTCAGCGGGCGGGGTCTGCGTCACTAACCGCGCAGGTCCTTAGTCGCTGCAGCGATAACTTTTCCTGGTTTCCCTTTTCCAAAAATCAAAGGATGGTTTCCCTTTTCCATAAATCAAAGGATGGTTTCCCTTTTCCAAAAATCAAAGGACTTGTTTTCCGTTTTTCCAAAAAAGAGCGATGTGCTGGATTTTCCTTCGTTTTACGTCCTATAAAAACAAGGGGGTTTTCTCGTTTAGCTAACCCTGAAAATGAGAATCTTTAAAAACGTTTTACCTCTTGATTGGGCTTGGCAAGGCCTAGTTACACTTTATAGCTTTGATTTCGAAAACATCTTTAGATACTTCCAATGACAAAGTGAGGGAGTTTCTATACTATCAGTTAACAAATTCCAATGACGCGTGAGGAATGTGTTAACACTTCAAGTGATGACCCTTAAGTCAAATGTTATCACTCGGGGGCTCGTGAGACCCTCGCAAAACAGGTCACATACGCCATGGCTTGTAGGACGCACTCCGTCTAGTACTTTGACCATCGTCTCATCTCGAGACTCAGTCAAAGTGGGGGCTAACTGTAGACACCTACTTTTGTCCCCATTCCTGATAGGGAAGGTTCGATGATGAGAACATAAATCTCCACTTGGCAACGCATCTCGTATAAAATAACGGATCTCAATCACCCTTTCATTTCAGCCAAAGCCGCTATTTATAGAAACCTGCTAAGGATAGTAACTGCCGTAAAAGGTAGTTGTTAAAAGTGGCAAAGTCATAAAAGATAGAAACCTGTCAGAATTAGGTATTGCACTCCAACATAAATCCTAAAAGAGATAGAATTTGCATTCCTGGTATAATTCGAAAATAAGAGTTACGTATTAATTAAATTCCTAACGTATCTAGAGTTCGTAACGGGCCCAGACGCATTCCGTCATAAGTTAATACGCACTAAAAGACTCGGATAAATCTCAAAAGCTCCGTGATCTAAGAGTCCAAATCTGACAAAGAACTCGGCCCAGATCCCATTTTCAACGCCTGGATCTGGGCGCCGAAATCTTCGGCGCCCAGCCCTGGGCGCTGAAAGTGCCTAGGGCCGTTTTATCTCCGGATTCTTTTTGGATTCTTATCTTAAAATATATCTTTACACACACTCTTTTTCTATAAACATAGCCTAAAACCGACGTGAAAGACAGACAATTCCATAATCTGAGTATTGACTCTAGCCTTAAGCCTAAGCCTCACGCTGCAAAATTGATCCAGCGTTCTGTCGCAATCGACCCAAAAGTCGAACAGAACGCACCCTGTCCCTTGTAGCTTGATGAATTTATCCTAAATACTGGAACATTGCTTGGAAACCCGAGATTCGTTAAATAAAAGGAGAAATAACAAAGCCAAGTGGTTAGTTTTCTGAGAACCACAACGCACCTCTCAAGGGTGCGTTGTAATGTGTCCCTCATATGATTTAATCGCTTTCATCACCCTTTTATAAAATTATCAAACTATTAATTTGATTGATCTATCACACCTAATAAGATAATACCTTGGACAATTTAATTATCATGCTAGGTACCTTAAATTAATCTAAATAAGATAATCACGATCGATTTAGTATTATGTGTTGCATATTGCTAAAATCAATTCAGAATAGTTTAATAGTTTAACGCATGTCCCTTCAATTATTTATGCTGGGATAGTAAGGATAACCTGCCTCTGGAGCATTATCGATGGGCACTCCTCTCGGTAGTCACAGTCCCCCGAACACTCAATCTCTGCCCTGCGGGTGTACGTTGAGCGATCCCCACACCAGGGATCACAAGGGAACCTATGGCCGCCGTGGTCAAACATAATGGCACTCCCTTTATGTCACGATAACCAGGTTTTGTCAGTTTTTCTCATTGTCGTTTAAAACTGAATGGCGACTCCTATATTACTAGTCGATTGGGTGTAAACTCACAGGAAATCCAATTACACTTGATCTGACAACGTCACACCCACGAGGGACGAGGTCACGCGTTAGCCTCGTGCTTTTTCGACCCCCTCACAGAATGATCGAAGTCAATTAGTGCTTGATTCGATCAATGATGAATCATAAAGACTTTTCCTATAATTTCTAAAACAAAATGCTCAACTACCACCAAACTAAACCAAATTCGTCAAAGCTATTTAAAAGTAATTTCAGAATATCTTTTCATAATATATCTAACGAGTTCCTAAACTCAGTGGGAGCTTAGTGTTTGTTATTCAACAAACTAAGGCCCAAGTATAGATATATGTTTCATTGTGATTTATTCAAATGAGACAAGGGTATTGTTTCTACCACAAATTCTTGAAAACATAATGTTTGTTTGCTCGAAATGATGTCCTTTTGGAGACTCGTTTCCAAAATGACAAGTGGGAGAAAATAGACCTCGAAAGTCTTCGAGGCGAACAACAAACATAAACGGACATTCCGGAGGCTTTTCGAAGTGCTTCAGAAAATCCAAATGCTTATTCTTCAAGGACTTTAGAAGTGCTTTAAAGAATAGACATCTCTTAGAAGACTTTACAAGTGCTTCAAGGAGAACAGAATATTCAAAGAACTTTCAAGTGGCTGTTGATATTCTATTGTTTGATGTTCTAAAGCTTACAAGCAAATTCACGGCGTGGATTAGTTGAAACCTCATGCATAATCGTAATTCTTAAGTCTATAATTCAAGCAATGATTGCATATTGGTACATATGGCAATTGGATGACAAAAACGAATTCCTCAATCAAATGTTGGAAGAAACTATGTACATGGTATGTCATAGGATTTGTGGATCCAAATAAATACTTGAAAAGGAAAGCTAGCTTATGAAATCTAAGTACAGATTTAAGCAAGCAAATTGGGAATTAAAACTGTATTTTAGTGAAGTTAATAAGTATTTTAGTTTCATAAAATGTACATGATTCTTATAGATATATAAGAAGTTTAGTGGGAGTACATAAAAACTTAATTGGTCCTATGTGTATCACACACATATCTCTCTATTGTGAAATAACATTCAAATGCTAATAACTTAGGTTTGAAATTATTCATCAATGATGGACCAAGGCGAAACTTAGTACATACTGGGTATTAAGATCTATTTACAAAGATCTTATGATATTGTTTTGGATTAAGTAATGGCATTTACTAAATCAAACACGAAAGACTCCGTTGGAGATATTCGATCCATATGAATAAATCTAAGTAACGAATGTTTGAACTATGTATAAGCATTTACTAAGTTAAGCATCAAAGAACCTAATGAGATTCTTCACCTATATTATATGTCAAAGAATTTAGCTGGATTTAGTATCTACTGAAACTAGATGAGCTAAAGTTACATGAACAGAATTCAAATTGGGAATTATTCTGCAGGAGAATTTATCATATATGATATAATATGAGGATCACCAAAAATGTATCGTATGACTTTAGGCATGACGAACACATACCAATCTCTATTGTTCTAAGTAAAGATCAAATACATTGAGATCAAGAAAAACTTATGGTACTTGAAAAGGTACATAGGAATAGTTCTTGATTCAAGGAAATATAGATATGCTAAATAGTTGATGCTACACGCATAAACACTGGCAAAGGATCAAGCAAGATCCCTTTAGAGTTAACCATTGGCAAGGACGAGCTATAGAGCATCGTGTTTTGAAATGGCAACATGGATTGAAGACCATGAGTTGTTGCGTGGGAAATTAAATATTCATTTCTATGTTATAAGATACAGCTGGAAAGTCTTCCACATATCTGTGAACTGCTTGGATAAGTAAATCCAACCAAAGCATCACCAGCAACCTATACAGTTGAAGTAAAAGTACTTATTGCCTAAGAAGCAATAAAACAGGGTTGTTTATGTTAAAGAGTTCTTCGCTGAACTTGGGTAGATCACGTGTCTGTTGACTTAATGGTTCTTCATTGCAAAATGCGTAGAACCACTAATGTAGCAAGAAAGACTAGATCACAAAATAAACATACTCAAAAGATCTTATCATCATATCTCGAAGAACATTCGATGAAAAGGTTATTAAGATTGGCAAAGCATGATAACTAAACCTATGCAACAAGTGAGAAGCAACACTCACGTTGTAGCACTGGAAATCAAGCATAGCTTTGAATTCCATGAACTGTTTTAAAGATGGGTTTGAGGCCCATGGTTGTAAAACGTTGGGGTTGAACATATATCATATATGAAATGTATTTTCATATTCCATTTAATCTTGGTTTAGTATTAAATGATGAGTCCCTTCAATTTGACGATATATTCAAGATAGACTGTCAGGACCAGTCCTGTGACTAAGAAATGTCTATCAAGTGAACTTGAATGTCAAAAGTTGAAAATGGTCCCTGGTCGGAGTTTTCTATAAAGATGGACGCATAGAAAACGTTAGACGACTAGAATGCAAGATGACTAGTAGTTCAGTTTCTTGAACTATGTGGACATGGCAATATTGTAATCATTTGCATAGATACTTAGTTTGGAAAGACTAGTATCAGACAGACCTATGAAACTTTACTGTAAGAGATGAAAATATGTCATAAGTAAATTTCATTAAAATTATTAGACACTAATCCTCAATACCTGAGTGATTTGAGATTACTTGTTTGAGAACTGCTTACTTTGACGTTGTCAACCGTCGCACCGTAAAAGGAGGCTATAAAGGCAACGCTCAGGTAATCACCTATCAAACGAAGTCTAATCTCAAGATCGCAAGATTGGGATTGTCCTCCCATAAATCGGGTTAGCAGCCTCAGGGTGTCAATAGATCTTCCTATTCAAACTGTGTATGATAGTAATGGAGGTGACACTTATGCTTGGGCTTTTAAGGCCACTTTTGAGGTTGTTAAGATTACTTTGAAGAACCCTGGAGTCGAAGAAGATCCAACTTGTGGCCCACTCTTGGATGCTATTGCAATCAAAGAGATATTGCTACCTCATTACATCGGAGGTAATTACTAAACTACTACTCCTTTCGTCTCTTTTTGTTCTTGCTAAAAGTTGTACAAGGCCACTCGGAGAGCTAGAAACTGTAAATTGCATGGCCGTGCTCAGATGAATCATAGGCTATGATTATCTGTTTATTTGATCAGTTGAACTCTAAAACCGAGAAACACCTCTGGACATAATTGAAGGAAATAATGCCCTTGGTCCAAGTATGCATTCAATGTTAAGTCTAATAAATGCGGTTCAGTATTAATTAACAAGTTAGTAATTCAGTGAGATCAAGTGAGCTGAATGCCTAGCTAGAGGCCGCTTCAGTTCAAGTGGAATTAATGATATTAATTTACAGCTTACTCTTGACTGAACCCGTAGGGTCACACAAATAGTACGTAAACGGATCAAGTATTTAATGGCATTAAATACTCTATCTATGGATATTCGGAATCGACAGATCTTGGTTTCAGTGGGAGCTGAGATCGTCACAAGCAAGAAATGAATACTCCGGAAACGATGATATTGCCGGAAACGGAAATATGGATCGTATCGGAAATATAAATATTATCCAAGTCGTAGATGTTGCCGGAAACGGAAACATGGTACGTATCGGAAAATATTATCGGAAATGGAAATATTGCCGGAATCGGAAATATTGCCGGAAACGGAAATATTGTCAGAATCGGAAATATTATCGGAATTGGAAAATAATTCCGGAAACGGAAATATTAAATATTTGTTCGAAACGGAAATTAATTTCGGAATCGGAAATATTAAATATTGTTCGTATCGGAAATGAATTCCGGAATCGGGAATTTAATCGGAAGCGTATCGTACGAATTAGCATCGGATGAGGCCCGCTAGACGAAGGCCCAGCACGAAGCCAGACCATCGCCCAGCGAGCCACACGCACCAACGCACGCCTCGACCAGGCCCAGCGCAAGGCCAGGCCCAGCCAAGGGCACGCGCGCGCGAGAGCACAGCAGCGTGGGCTGTGCGCCTGTCGTGGGCCGCAAGGCTTGCGCGGGTGCACGGCTTGTGCAATGCTTGTGCGGGAAATCCTAATCCTATTAGGATTTATGCAAAGATTAAAATTCTAATCCTATTAGATTTGTTTTGTTATTTAGAGTCCTAATAAAGTTCTAACTAGCAAATCCACATCCTAGTAGGATTACAATTCCTTTTCCATACTCTTATAAACAGGTGCCTAGGGTCACAATTTATGGGTACGATTGAAGTATTCAAAGGGTAAGTTTTTGAAATAAAAATCAGCCATACACTTGCAAACACTAGCCGAAATTCCTAAGCACCTTAAGGGCGATTCTAGTTGGTCTAACTTGAGGCGGATCCGGACGTACTGTGGACTATCTACGGAGGGACGACATTTGGAGTCCTAAAGACTTGTTGTTGTTCGGTTCGGGCGCAGCTAGGGAAGGCACGCTACAACATGTATGCATCTATTCTATGCTAAATGATTATGTGTAAATAATATGCTTTCCTGGCTTTATGGTTTTTCCGCATGATTTATGAATTGTCATATGTATCATAACCTAACAGTGGTATCACGAGCCTCTTATTATTTTCATAATCTAAATTGCATGAACATGGTTAAATATTACAAATTTGCAAGAATTAAAAGGGGTGATTAATTTTCGTAATTGTTAATTAATTGCAAATTGCGTTTATTTAATTATACGTACGCAGTTTTTCGGCAGTTTCTTCGTTACTCATCCAAATCGAGTGATTTTTGTGTCAATTCCGCATGTAAAAGGCATTCTAAAATTTTGACAAAAATAAAGTTTTTCGGCCGAACCCAGAATTCTCAAATTCGAAGCCTAACTATGACTTTTCGGAGGTTTTAGTTTTTCGAATGCAAAATTTCGTAAATTTAAGATGTTAAATTAAATATTTGCGATTCTTGTTGTTAAATCTTGAATTTTTTATTGACCTACTGTATATGTTTAACAAGTTTGAATGCCTAGCCTTGTTAATTATGCAATCTAATTTGTAATTATGATTAATTTGTTGAAAATTGGAATAATTTAGAATTAATTTGATTTTCATAATTAGTTATAATTTAATTAGATACCTATGATTAAAAACCACCATAAAAATTGTAAATTTATGTTAAATTTTAAATTTTTATGACCTAGACTTGAATCCATGTTAATCGGAAATCAATAAAATAATAAATTTTCGATTTTTCGCCCTAAAATTATGAAATTAATATGATTTATTAATTTGTCATTAATTTTGAAAATAAAATTTTTAATTTTTATGCGATTCGCTCATATAACTTGCACGCACAAAGCAATGGACGCTACGTGTTACCCTTAAGGGGTGTTGTATAGTGCGGCCATGCGACGACGAGAAAGGGAGCTCCTCGCCCATGCGGTACGAATGCAGCGAGCAAGGGCATGGTGCACGAGCACAAGGCAGCAGCCCTGCTTTGTGTCGTGGACTGTGTGCAATGGGCGCATGGGCAAGGGCGAGAGCAAGGCACGAGCAGTCGCGTGTGGGCAGCAAGCGAGCTGCACCACAGCGCGCACTTCCTCGCGCAGGCGTGCGGAGCCTCGCGCGCAGCGAGCGCAAGCTCGCGTGCGACGATCGCTACGCCAAGCGATGCTGAGCAGCGAACGCGTGCGACGAGTGCTGCGCCCAGCGATGGTGAGCAGCATGCGCGTGCGACGAGCGCTGCGCCCAGCGATGGTGAGCAGCATGCGCGTGCGACGAGCGCTGCGCCCAGCGATGGTGAGCAGCGTGCATGTTGCGACGAGCGCTGGCGCGCGCCTTGCGATGGTGAGCAGCAGCGATGCGACGCAGCGCATGGGCTGCGCGCACATGGCCAGCGATGGCTGTGTGCGTGTGGCCCATGGGCGTGCGTTGCGTGGGGTTGTTGCGTTACGATTAGATCGTTTTAAAATTTTAATTTGAAATTTTCAGTTTACGTAATTTTAATTAATTTTAAAATTAATAATTTAAATTGTTTTCTTGGATTTTAATTTTGAATATTATAATTATAATAAATTTCATTTATTCTAATTATTTTACTAAAATTAAAATCATGAATTAATTTAAATACGACTGAAAAATAAATTAAATAAGCGGATTCAATTATAAATTTATATTAGCTTTAAATTTTAATTAAATTTGTATGTTTCCAGTTAGACTAGAAATACATTTTTATGTTTAAAATTAGTAAAGCATATGAATTTATTGGTTTAAGTGGGAGCCCTTTTAGTCATAAACTCTTGATTCGGTCTACAAATCCTTAAGGTTAAAACAACTTGATTAGAATTAATAAGGACTGAATAATTTGTAGATTATTGGTGCCCTTGATTAATTGCTGCAAATATTTATGTGATGCATAACGTGTTTTACTAACAAGCTATGTGGACCATTCATGATAATGAATGGGTGAATGGTATATATTGTATATGTACTGTTTTGCAGGTTATGAAGTGACTAGTATGGCCCAAATAGGATAGAAAATATGGTCTGCGTACCATTAATTTGAATGTAATTGGTCTAAAGTACCAAAATTGTTTTTCAATTCAAATATGGTCTACGTACCATCAAATAGTTGTAATTAGTTTAATTATAGCTTATCCTATTTGAAGAAAATGGTGCCTCCCACGGAGATTTTCGAGACGGACTTTGAATTGAAGCTTCAAGATGAAGTCGGGCCATACTAGATCACATTTATCTTATGCATGCTTTAAGTTATTTATTGCTTTTAAATATGTTTTAAATATGCATGAGATCAAAGCTCGATTATGTTGCATGATTATGGATTTTAGTTCACTTAAAATCTAACCAACATAGTAAGAGCCTTAAGTTCCAAACTTAAAAATTGAGTTAAAAGGTGCCATGCCAAAATATACACTTGCTTGGATATCCTTTACATCAATCTAGTAATAGTTTTCGCTCAGCGAGGTGTTACTTATTGGTCCTAAAGGGGCAAGGTACACAAATAATTGTGAGTACATGTTAGTTTTGGTGAAACTCAACGATATAAGTAAGGAGTCCTTTTATGTCGTGGCAAAATCGATAGGTTTACCTAATAAGTTCTTAGACGTGCCTATCAACCAAGAATAGTTTCTAGACTATTAGCAAAAGGTTTTTGCTTACCTAAGATGTTTTAGGATTGAGTCGACAAATTGTGCTTAATTCTTCAATGATTTTAGGGTCTTGGAATCATTTTATTCACACCTGCCGGAACAATAAATACGAATAAAATGCTAATAACTTGTTGAAATTGCATGATTGCTTTAATTTTCAAGTTATTACTCATGATAAATGTTTAGACTTTGCATGCTTCAATGTATGTTTTAATTATTGTTTATAATTAAATATCTTGCACTGTAGTAAATCCTTTTAGAAAGGTAACAGTAAATTTCCTTGATTGGTAATGAATCCAAGAAAGATTCACGGAAATGAGAGAAAATGAGCAATTTAAATGTACGTTTATTTTAATGACTTTTATGGTTGTTTTCGAGTATCAAAATCGAATGGCAAACCGATTGGTGCTTGTGAATTCAAAATACAATGTAGTTTTGAGATCATAAAGCATTGAGTTTAAACACTCAGCTTTACCAATGGTTAACAACCTAATATCTTTGTCCATTTAATTCTCGAATGAGTCTAGTCCCTAGACATTCGAATAGATCGATGCTTAGAGAACTTTAGAACCTTCTGGTAGGATCGTCTAGTTGAAACAGAATATTCAACATAAATGGTAAGAACCTTGTTGGAGTGACATTGGACATGTCTAAACCAAGTATAAAAGTCAACACTAGAGAATTCAATTCTTAAGGCTATTAGAAAGGGTACAGGAAATAGGAAAACAAGGAACAAATGAAAGGAATTTACGATTTCGTTTCTACCTATAAGTTTATGTTTAAAGAGAAGTGACCTAGCAATCAAACTTCCTTGGTACCATATACCGCTTGAGGTTCTTACTTCGGTAATAACTCAAACAATGGAAGCTAGGATACACTAATGACCTACAAGTGGGAAATGAAGCATGGCAATGCTACATTAGTTGTAGAGTCATCTGGTTTGTTTTAAGTCCTTTCAAAGGTTGGAACTTAATGGCTATTTTGTTCCATAATCAGCATACCTAAATTTCTGCTTCAAACACAGAAAGACTCACATTCAGAAGAACGAAAACAATGCTTGTTTGTTTGTTTATTTGAATGAAATGGTCATTTACGGGTTAAGTCAATATGCTTGATTAAAACAAACAACACTTTAAATAAAAACTTTACTAGGTTCAAATCAATCTCTTGATTTGAGTTCCACTAACCTTTAGCATTGTTCCTTAGACCATATCAACAAGTTAACATTCATAAGCTCTATTTTGATGGACTTTTGAAAGTTGATTGATTTCTAGATCAATTCAAGACAAGCTAGTCTTACTTGTTGAAAGTAACAAAAGATATGAACTATTGTTAGAACGCCTAGACAATAGAGTTCAAAGCTAAAGAAAGATTTTATGACTTTATTATTTCACATGGTTTTGAGTGCATATTGGTTTATTTACTCAATGTGATATAAGTTTGAATCTGTTTGGCTAGTTCAAAGATTCAGAAGTATAAAATCCACTTGGGAAGGAATCATAAAGATCTAGGTCAGATCATGTTGATGATTACTTGAGTCTAGAATGATCATCAATGATTGTGTGTTGCAAATTCACGATCTAGCTCCATAAGATATGGCTTATCTAAGTTGGAATGATCGAAGTCAATTAGTACTTTATTCGATCAATGATGAATCATAAAGACTTTTCCTATAATTTCTAAAAACAAAATGCTCAACTACCACCAAACTAAACCAAATTCGTCAAAGCTATTGAAAAGTAATTTCAAAATATCTTTTCATAATATATCTAAAGAGTTCCTAAACTCAGTGGGAGCTTAGTGTTTGTTATTCAACAAACTAAGGCCCCAAGTATAGATATATGTTTCATTGTGATTTATTCAAATGAGACACAAGGGTATTGTTTCTACCACGAATTTTTGAGAACATAATGTTTGTTTGCTCGAAATGATGTCCTTTTGGAGATTCGTTTCCAAAATGACAAGTGGGAGAAAATAGACCTAGAAAGTCTTCGAGGCGAACAACAAACATTACCGGACATTCCGGAGGCTTTTCAAAGTGCTTTAGAAAATCCGAACTTATTCTTTAAGGACTTTAGAAGTGGCTTTAAAGAATAAGACATCTCTTAGAAGACTTTACAAGTGCTTCAAGTGGCTATTGATATTCTATTGTTTGATGATCTATACCCAAGTAGGCATAGAGTTCAAGTCAATAAAACTATGAGATTCTTCTATTAGATAGTGAAGAAACCTACAACTTGCAGTCAAACTATTATCATATAGATTAATGAGTTTATGACCTGTAAGAAAGCTATGACGAAACCCAAATTCCCTAAAATGGTTAGAGGCCATATATAGACTCAAATGTTTTAATGGTTAGAGGCCATATAACATACTCAATGTTTTGATGACAAAATTGAAATTTTGTTGATTTTCAAGAATAGTTTCACACCTATTGGTTGCAAGTTTGTTTTAAGGATAAAAACCATCAAACATGAAATTGTGTTCACACACAAAGCTAGATTAGTTGCTAAAGGTTACAAGCAAATTCATGGCATGGATTGTGTTGAAACCTCATGCATAATCGTAATGCTCAAGTCTATAATTCAAGCAATGATTGTATATTGGTACATATGACAATTGGATGACAAAACGTATTCCTCAATCAAATGTTGGAAGAAAACTATGTACATGGCATGTCATAGGATTTGTGGATCCAAATAAATGCTTGAAAAGGAATGCTAACTTATGAAATCTAAGTACAGATTTAAGCAAGCAATTGGGAATTGGAACTGTATTTTAGTGAAGCTAATAAGCATTTTAGTTTCATAAAATGTACATGATTCTTATAGATATATAAGAAGTTTAGTGGGAGTACGTAAAACTTAATTGGTCCTATGTGTATCACACATATCTCTCTATTGTGAAATAACATTCAAATGCTAATGACTTAGATTTGAAATTATTCATCAATGATGGACCATGGCGAAACTTAGTACATACTGGGTATTAAGATCTATTTACAAAGATCTTATGATATTGTTTTGGATTAAGTAATGGCATTTACTAAATCAAACACGAAAGACTCCATTGGAGATATTCGACCCATATGAATAAATCTAAGTAAAGAATGTTTGAACTATGTATAAGCATTTACTGAGTTAAAACATCAAAGGATCTAAGTGAGATTCTTAACCTATATTATATGTCAAAGAATTTAGCTGGATTCAGTATCTACTGAAATTGAATGAGCTAAAGTTACATGAATAGAATTCAATTGAGAATAATTCTGCAAAAGAATTTATCATGTATGATATAATATGAGGATCGCCAAAAATGTATCGTATGGCTTTAGGCATAACGAACATATACTAATCTCTATTTATCTAAGTGAAGATCAACTAGATTGAGATCAAGAATACTTATGGTACTTGAAAAAGTACATAGGAACAGTTCTTGATTCAAGGAAATAAAGATATGCTAAATATTGATGCTACACGCATAAACACTGGCAAAGGATCAAGCAAGATTCCCTTAGAGTTAACCATTGGCAAGGACGATCTATAGAGCATCGTGTTTTGAAAATGGCAACATGGATTGGAGACCATGAGTTGTTGCGTGGGAAATGAAATATTAATTTCTATGTTCTAAGATACAACTGGAAAGTCTTCCACATATCTGTGAACTGCTTGGATAAGTAAATCCAAACAAAGCATCACTAGCAACCTAAACAGTTGAAGTAAAAGAACTTATTGCCTGAGAAGCAGTAAAACAGAGTTGTTTGTATTAATGAGTTCTTCATTGAACTTAGGTAGATCACATGTCTGCTGACTTGATGATTCTTCATTGAAAAATGCGTAGAACCACTCTTGTAGCTGGACAGACTAGATCACAAAATAAACATACTCAAAAGATCTTATCATCATATCTCGAAGAACATTCGATGAAAAGAATATTAAGATTGGCAAAGCATGATTACTAAACCTATGCAACAAGTGAGAAGCAACACTCACATTGTCGCACTGGAAATCAAGCATAGCTTTGAAATTCCATGAACTGTTTTAAAGATGGGTTTCAGGCCCATGGTTGTAAAACAATGGGGTTGAACATTTATCATATATGAAATGTATTTTCATATTCCATTTAATCTTGGTTTAGTATTAAATGATGAGTCCCTTCAATTTGACGATATATTCAAGATAGACTGTCAGGACCAGTCCTGTGACTAAGAAATGTCTATCAAGTGAACTTGAATGTCAAAAGTTGAAAAAGGTCCCTGGTCAGAGTTTCCTATAAAGATGGACGCATAGAAAACGTTAGACGACTAGAATGCAAGATGACTAGTAGTTCTGTTTCTTGAACTATGTGGACATGGCAATGTCATAATCATTTGCATAGATACTTACTTTGGGAAGACTAGTATCGGACAGACCTATGAAACTTTACTG
Source organism: Spinacia oleracea (assembly GCF_020520425.1). Taxonomy (NCBI): domain Eukaryota; kingdom Viridiplantae; phylum Streptophyta; class Magnoliopsida; order Caryophyllales; family Amaranthaceae; genus Spinacia; species Spinacia oleracea. Next base: position 18,821,703 of record NC_079488.1, read on the forward strand.
TAAGAAATGAAAATCTGTCATAAGTAAATTTCATTAAAATTATTAGACACTAAATCCTCAATACCTGAGTGATTTGAGATTACTTGTTTGAGAACTGGTTGCTTTGACGTAGACCAACCGTCGCACCGTAAAAGGAGGCTATAAAGGCAACGCTCAGGTAATCACCTATCAAACGAAGTCTAATCTCAAGATCGCAAGATTGGGATTGTCCTCCCAAAAATCGGGATGAGGTGCTTAAAAGTTGTACAAGGCCACTCGGAGCTAGAAACTGTGAAATGCATGGCCGTGCTCGGATGAATCATAGGCTATGATTATCTGTTTATTTGATCAGTTGAACTCTGAAACCGAGAAACACCTCTGGACATAATAAGGATGACAGCTCTTACCTTATGTTCAAGAGCAAGCATCGAGCGACAAAGGAATTAGGAAATGCACACTTGTCCCTAAGGACAAGTGGGAGACTGAAGGAAATAATGCCCTTGGTCCAAGTATGCATTCAATGTTAAGTCTAATAAATGCGGTTCAGTATTAATTAACAAGTTAATAATTCAGTGAGATCAAGTGAGCTGAATGCCTAGCTAGAGGCCGCTTCAGTTCAAGTGGAATTAATGATATTAATCCACGGCTTACTCTTGACTGAACCCGTAGAGTCACACACATAGTACGTAAACAGATCAAGTATTTAATGGCATTAAATACCCTATCTATGGATATTGGGAATCGACGGATCTTGGTTTCAGTGGGAGCTGAGATCGTCACAAGCAAAAAATGAATACTCCGGAAACGATGATATTGCCGGAAACGGAAATATGGATCGTATCGGAAATATAAATATTATCCAAGTCGTAGATGTTGCCGGAAACGGAAACATGGTACGTATCGGAAAATATTATCGGAAATGGAAATATTGCCGGAATCGGAAATATTGCCGGAAACGGAAATATTGTCAAAATCGGAAATATTATCGGAATCGGAAAATAATTCCGGAAACGGAAATATTAAATATTTGTTCGAAACGGAAATTAATTCCGGAATCGGAAATATTAAATATTGTTCGTATCGGAAATGAATTCCGGAATCGGGAATTTAATCGGAAGCGTATCGTACGAATTAGCATCGGACGAGGCCCGCTAGACGAAGGCCCAGCACGAAGCCAGGCCATCGCCCAGCGAGCCACACGCACCAACGCACGCCTCGACCAGGCCCAGCGCAAGGCCAGGCCCAGCCAAGGGCACGCGCGCGCGAGAGCACAGCAGCGTGGGCTGTGTGCCTGTCGTGGGCCGCAAGGCTTGCGCGGGTGCACGACTTGTGCAATGCTTGTGCGGGAAATCCTAATCCTATTAGGATTTGTGCAAAGATTAAAATTCTAATCCTATTAGATTTGTTTTGTTATTTAGAGTCCTAATAAAGTTCTAACTAGCAAATCCACATCCTAGTAGGATTACAATTCCTTTTCCATACTCCTATAAATAGGTGCCTAGGGTCACAATTTATGGGTACGATTGAAGTATTCAAAGGGTAAGTTTTTGAAATAAAAATCAGCCATACACTTGCAAACACTAGCCGAAATTCCTAAGCACCTTAAGGGCGATTCTAGTTGGTCTAACTTGAGGCGGATCCGGAGGTACTGTGGACTATCTACGGAGGGACGACATTTGGAGTCCTAAAGACTTGTTCTTGTTCGGTTCGGGCGCAGCTAGGGAAGGCACGCTACAACATGTATGCATCTATTCTATGCTAAATGATTATGTGTAAATAATATGCTTTCCTGGCTTTATGGTTTTTCCGCATGATTTATGAATTGTCATATGTATCATAACCTAACAATAATAAGGATGACAACTCTTACCTTATGTTCAAGAGCAAGCATCGAGCGACAAAGGAATTAGGAAATGCACACTTGTCCCTAAGGACAAGTGGGAGACTGATGGAAATAATGCCCTTGGTCCAAGTATGCATTTAATGCTAAGTCTAATAAATGCGGTTCAGTATTAATTAACAAGTTAATAATTCAGTGAGATCAAGTGAGCTGAATTCCTAGCTAGAGGCCGCTTCAGTTCAAGTGGAATTAATGATATTATTCCACAGCTTACTCTTGACTGAACCCGTAGGGTCACACAAATAGTACGTAAACGGATCAAGTATTTAATGGCATTAAATACTCCATCTATGGATATTCGGAATCGACGGATCTTGGTTTCAGTGGGAGCTGAGATCGTCAAAGGCAAGTAAATGAATACTCCGGAAACGATGATATTGCCGGAAACGGAAATATGGATCGTATCAGAAATATAAATATTATCCAAGTCGTAGATATTGCCGGAAACGGAAACATGGTACGTATCGGAAAATATTATCGGAAATGGAAATATTGCCGGAATCGGAAATATTGCCGGAAACGGAAATATTGCCGGAAACGGAAATATTGTCAGAATCGGAAATATTATCGGAATCGGAATATAATTCCGGAAACGGAAATATTAAATATTTGTTCGAAACGGAAATTAATTCCGGAATCGGAAATGTTAAATATTGTTCGTATCGGAAATGAATTTTGGAATCGGGAATTTAATCGGAAGCGCATCGTACGAATTAGCATCGGACGAGACTTGCTAGACGAAGTCCCAGCACGAAGCCAGGCCCGCGCCCAGCAAGCCAAGCGCCCAACACACGCTGCCAAAGCCTCGCCAGGCCCAGCGCAAGGCCAGGCCCAGGATGGCATGGCGCGCGCGCGAGCTTTGTGGGCTGCGAGCAAATGGGATGCGAGCTGTGCAGCTCGCGTGGGCCGCGAGGCTTGCGCGGGCTGTGCGGTGCTCGTGCTCGTGTGCGGTTGTGTGCGATACGAATCCTAAAGCTATTGGAATTCGTTCTATGATTAAATCCTAATCCTAATAGATAGAATTTATTTAATAGAGTCCTAAAGGGATTCTAATTAAACTAATTGGTATTCTAATAGGATTCTAAATCCTTTTCCATACTCTATAAATATGTGCCTAGGGTCACAAATTTATACACGAGATTTCAAGTATTCAAAGCTAGGATTTTTAAGCAGAAAAATCAGTCAAAACTCTTGCCTAATTTAGCCGAAAATAATAGTACCTTAAGGGCGATTCTAGTTGGTCAATCTTAAGGCGGATCCGGACGTGCTGTGGACTTTCTACGGAGGGACGACACTTGGAGTCCTAAAGACTTGTTCTTGTTCGGTTCGGGCACAGCTAGGGAAGGCACGCTACAAAGTGTATGCATCCTAGACTAATTATATGATTATGTGCAATTAATATGATTCCTGGCATTAAGGTTTTTCCGCATGATTTATGTTGTTCATATGTATCATAACCTAACAAAGTCCATGTGATTCAAAACATTCAAATGGGATGTCAAGATGGATTCTTCGACAAAGAAACACCCATAAGTGAACTTGAATATTAAAGTCACAAAGAATCCCTAATCCAGGTCACTGAAAGGTGGACGACCAATGACTAATGAATATTAGATTGCAAGTAGATTTTTAGTTCTGTTTCTTGAACTAGATTGACTGGATGTCAGAATGTTTTGCATAGATACTTATTGGATCTTGTATCGGATTGACCATGAGAACACTTTAAGAGATTAAAGTCATGTCATAAGTAGTTCTCATTAATGGTGATTAGAACCATTCCTCAGAACATGAGCGATTTTGTCTGCTCGTTTGAGAATTAGTTCGCTTTGATGCTAGCTAAATGTCGCACCATAAAAGGAGACTATAAAAGCAGTTATTGGGCGTACTATGAATAAAAGTGAGTGTTCATAGATTGCAAGAATGGATTGTCCTCCTATCTTTGATAGGATATGGTGTTGTTGTGTAACAAGGCCTCTCGGAGAGTTAGATACTGTGAAAATGCATGGCCGTGCTCAGAATGGTTAAGGCTTAACCTTATGTAAAAGTTTAACAGTTGAGCTCTGTAATCCGAGAAACACTTCTGGACCTAATAAGGATGGCTTGGATCTTACCTTATGTTCAGCAAGTAACACTAAGCGACAAAGGAATGTGAATGCACACTTGTCTGAATGACAAGTGGGAGACTGAAGGAAATATGTCCTTCACCCAAGGTGCGCGCATTGAGTCTAATAACAAGGTTCAGATTAATTGCAAGCAATTAATTCAGTAAGATTAAGTGATCGGAACAGCTAGCTGGAGGAATGCCTCAGTGAGTTCTAATCTATATTAGGCTCACAACTTACTCTTGACTGAACCTATAAGGTCACACCAATGGCATGTAACAGATCACCGGATTAAATGAATCGGAAATTCATTTAATAGCTTTTCGGGAATTAGTTTGGAACGTATTATACGATACGACCTTGCGTCGGAATCCTATATCGTATCGCGAATATTCGTAAGCTGGGCGAAACGAACAATCGTATCGTACGACGGTGATTCGTCGTATACGATACGATAAATAATAGCCGTAAGGCGTTAGTCGTGAATACGAGCCGCATCAGAGCTGCCAGCCCGTTGAGCCAAGCGCGCAAGCGCGCAAGGCCCAACGAGCCAGCGAGCTCACGAGCAAGCAAGCAAGCTAGCCCGGGGCGTGGCACAAGCACGCAACACCGCACAGCATCGCAGCAGCGAGCACGCAAGGCCCACGGCTCAGCTGCTCGGCTGCGCGCATTGTGGGCTTCGGCCTGCAGTGTGTTGGTTGGGCGCGGGTGTGTGGCCGTGTGGAAGTGTGGCCGGTCAAGGCCCTTTGTCTTGGCCAGTTACACTAATATAATAATTAGGTTATTATATTTTTGCACACTCTCCAATATTCAGTTTTCCATCTAACCTAAACCTAATTCCTAAATTACGTTCTTCAGTTTTTCTCTCAGAAAAATTGTTCATCCCGAAAAGAAAAAATATTGTGCGTTGTCTAAGCTACAATAATCAAGATGGATCTGAACGTGTCGGTGAACCAAATAGAGGAACGACAAGTGGAGTTCTTTGTTCGTGTTCGTTGATACAATACTCGGGAAAACACGCTTCGAATGTAAGTTTGCTTAAATTGTGCTTTATACATGTTTCCTGACTTTGGGGATGTTCCGCACATGTTATGTATGTTTAACTGTATTCCCCTACAACAATGCCTAAAATGTTCAATTTTTTGATAAAATATGTTATTTTACATGTTTTAATTGCACAATATATGTAAATATATATTCAATGTAACAACATAGTAATACAATAAAGATGTTCAATTTAAAATCAGTAAATACTCATTTCACAATCAGTAGATAAATATTAATTTCTAAATTGGTTGAATAAATGAGAATTTCCAAATAATTAGATAAAAGCTCATCTTTGAATGAGTAGATAAATGTTCATTTCCAAAATAGTAAATGTTTATTTATAAAATAGTAAATGTTCATTTCCAAATAAATTAAATAAATGTTCATTTTTGAAATTGTAAATGTTCATTGCCAAATAAATAAATAAATAAATGTTTATTTCTAAAATAGTAAATGTTCATTTCTAAAATAGTAAATGTTCATTTCCATATCAGTATATTAATGTTCATCTTAAACAACACAAAACGACGTCGTTTTGGATGGGGGTACGGCCAGCTCTAGCTGTACACGGGTGCAACAAAAAAATTGCGGTGTTTGGTCCTTTATTGCTTGTCTTTAGACTTTAGCCTAGTTTGTCGTTTTGTTGGCTGAGATATATTTTGTAATACATATCAGATATTAAAATTTACTTCCTCAGACTTGTGTGGGCGAATCCTAAACTCTTTTTGGAGCACAAAAGCAATAAAAAAGTAGGGCGGTCAAACCGGGTCATTGGTTCGATTATAAAGAAAAATGGAGGGAGGCTTTTCAGTTCTCATGTGGCCATGCGGGCGCACCAGTTTAGTGAAGCAAGGCTGCTTCGTTTTTCATTCTCCTTGCTGTTGGGCTGCCTAGAGGTTGTTGGGCCCAACTTCATTTTGGGCGCTCAACATAAGGAAGGTACATGCTTTTCTTTTCTTCACAAATCTATCTATATACTCTACTAAAACACAGGGCACTCAGTCTGGAGCTGACAAGTGTCCCTGTTTTAATAATTTTTGATTATTTTTTTAAAAACTAAATTCTTACTATTATTTACATTATTAGATACGTAAGAATATAAACTACTATAGAATATTTAGAATATTATTAGATACGTAAGATTTTAGATGGAAATCTACTATAGAATATAATTGGCAATAAAATCGTGTACTAGGAAAAGATTGTCATCTAAAATCTTTTCCTATTCCATATATTAGAATCCGTGTACTAGGAAAAGATTTTAGATGGAAATCTACTATAGAATATAGTTAGGATACTAGGAATATATTTTGCGCACATTACCTTTGCTTCGTATTACGTTTACTAGAATAATAATAGGAAAATACGTTTAGTAGGGTTTGCAGCGTAGCTATCTATCTATCTATATTCTATATACTCTCTTAAAACACAGGGCACTCATTCTGAGGCTGACAAATGTCCATGTATAATAACTTTTATTTTTATTTTCTTCTAAAATTCTATGTACGCTAAATAGGAAAGCAATTCTCACAAATATACACCAAAGATTATACTCCCTAATACAATGAAAATAATAGTAATTCCTAATTTGAATCATTATACTCATGATATATTATGGCAACAAACTACTTACGAACTATTTTATATGTACAGAAGTATTTTGTACATCATATGGCAAGAAACTATTTTTTTAATAAATAAATACTTTTTTTTTATCTATATATCCCATCACTTAAGATTGTTAGTTTGTTGATGAATCTAAATTGTACTACTTTAGATCAAAATAGTCAGTCACAATATTTAATATGCTGTAAAATATTTTACTAAAATATTTAGTTATATGTATCTTCTATATATCTATACATTATCTATCTATCTCTATCTATCTATATCTATCTATCTACTCTACTAAAACACAGGGCGCTCAGTCTAGAGCTGACAAGTGTCCCTATGTTAAAAATTTAATTATTTTTTAAAAAACTAAATTGTTAATATTATTTACATAATTAGATACGTTAGAATATATTTAGCAATCTACTATAAACGAGTTTTATACTTTATGTTATAATGAACCATATTTTTAAAAAATATTTTTATAGTGGAATTTCACGGGTCCTATATGATATATAATAAGTAGGTAATATATACTCCGTTACATTTTGGAAAATATCTTTTATTTGTTTATCTTATTATATATATACAACAAAAATTTACTCCTTACACATAAATCAATTAATAAATATATTAATGTCAGATTAGGCTGACTGAATTTCTTGATAACATTGACTTATCAATAAGAAAAATTCCATGAAATACATCAATGTTTTACGTAGTCAATCTCATGCATAATATCTTAATCATACGGATTATTATCTGACGTAATCTTATCTTAGAATATTTTACTTAAATAACCCATCATGGACAATTTATTTTGAATGCAATTTTGTGTACTATTTTTATACGCAATAATATTATTGACAACATTAATAATATAAATACATACTCATTTAATCCTTTATACAATCTCATGATATATTCTCATGCATTTATACAATGAAATTATGAATATCTTTGCATATATGAAAATAAGACCTGTGCGATGCACGACTTACAAATTTTAATTGTATGTGCGGCGTTAAATTTTTTATGGAAAATATATAAACCGATTTGATAACTAAAACAATTAGGTGTTAGTCAAACTTTTCTATTGGGTACTTTAATCGTGATTATTAACAATTTAAGAAGTATGTAGTTGTCCCGCTATTTATTAACGTACTGGAAACAACACATCAATATGATATGAAAACTATCACCAAATAAATTTACTAATAACTGAAATCTTATGACTTGGAGTATTCTCAATTCCATGATATTATTATCTTCAATATCTCCATAAAATATTTTATATCTCAATTAAAATAATAAAATTGATGAAGCGAGTTGAATGATCATTTGTCTGTCTCCATCCTGTTAGACGCACGGGAATATATAAGTAGTGATTCGACGAGTGATGGACATTCACAAAAATAAAATTGTATTCTTCATGGTGATGTGGTATGTGGGTTTTCTTTTGTTTTTGGTTTTTAGCAAACATAATTTATTTCCTTCATAAATACTCCACAAAGTATAACCAATTATTTATTTATTATTTTGACCACATATATAATAAGTGAATAGAACAACGAAAAATGGAGGGGGGTGCGTTCTCTTCACCTTATTTGCAATCAATTTTTGGAATTTATTTTAACTTATCTAAACTTACTAGACTCAGAACTGATTAAATCTAATGAAACTTATGGATTTGATCAGACTTGATTTCAAGAGAGTAAACTTGAGATTGAGCAAGTACTTAAAATGGTACGTGTAACACAATAAAAAATGAGATAGTATTTGAACTTAATATCGGTTCTGAAATGGGACGGGTTGAACATGTATGGCTGGGTTACATCGGGTTCAAGTTTATCTTGGTTCAGGTTTTTATCGATAGGTTCATACAATGTGGATAAATCAGTAGCGGGATAAAATGGATAGAGGGTTGTACTTCGGATCAGGTGAATTCGATTCCAATTATAAAATCACAATTTTTAATACGTTTATAAATTCTAATATTTGAGGCCTTAATTAGGGGACAAAGGTAATACCTAACTTTTAAAAGTGTTAAGAATTTACGATCAATAGCGGGATTAAATGCATTGTGGGGTTATAAACGATTCGAATTAAACAAGTTACGGGTTGTAAAGTATTCGGATTAAGCGGGTTACGCGTTATAACAGTTTGTATTGTAAACGGGTTTTCCTCGGGTTCAAACGGTTTGGATTGAAACGAATTTCGTCATTAACGGCTTCCAGATCCATTCGCTTCGGGTTGAAACAGACCGGGTTGTTGTGGAACGAGTTTGTTATCGGGTTTCGGATCTTAATCGGGTTAATATTTTCGATCGTTCGAATTGGGTCTTGGGTTACAGCTTGCGGGTTATTAACGGTTTGGGTTCTAAACGATTGAACCAACCTAGCGGGTTCAACGGTTCAGCTTGAGAATTGACATCTCTCATAATACATGATGATAACTGATTTGTATACCTAACATGAAACTATGTGTGGTGCGTGAAAATGAATAAAAAAAAACTACGTATTTTTCTATGTTTCTTTTCTAAATTAATTTAACTTTGCACTTAAATTTTAAAATATATAAACCGTGCATCGCACGGGTCCTATACTAATTAAAATTTATTACGGAGTACTTTCCTTTTTAGGGATGTTAGTCGATATGTTCGTGAACAAGCTCGGTCAAAGGTCGGTAAAAATTCGTTCATTAATGAATAAACGATTTCGAATAAAATTTTGAAGTCCATTTAATAAATGATACTAGCTTGAACAACTTGGTGTTCAGCTCGTGTACGCTAGCGAACAGCTCATTCATGTTTGCTTTTAAGCCCCATTTAAAAGTTCGTTCATGCTCGTTTACATTAATTTTTTTTTTAAATATGAATAATCTTTATTTATAATAAATATCATAAAATATTAACAAACTATATATTAATTTGTATTGTGACGAGTAACGAGTAGGTCAATACTCAATCGTTAAATTTAATCGATTACCTCTATTACATATATATTTTTAATTATAGATGGAGGAGTTAATATCATCACTCTTAATATTTATATTAGTGTAAGATTAATATGTGAACTTTATAACCGTGCACCGCAAGGGTACCATACTAGTTTTATCCTAAAATTAAAGCTAAGAAATCAATTATACTACCAAAACTATTGATGTTTACTATTTTTTTTTTCCCAAAAATCTCAAATTATATACTTCAATTGGATTATAGTTTTAAAGGCAAATTAAACCCTAAAAAGTATTTTGGGATTGGTAACTTTTAAATAAATAAATAATATTAAGTTTATTAATATTATCGTTTAAATTCGGTCTTGCTCGTTTATCCAGGCTCGTTTGTTAAAAGCTTGTTTATATTGATATAGTTCGACTCGACTCAAGCTTGAATTATACAACCTACTTGTGAGCTAAGCTCGAACAAATGAGCTAAGCTCGAACAGGGGAAATGAGACATCGGTTAAGCTCGACTCGAGCTCAAAGATCTCTTATCTAACATAGATCGAACAATCAAATACTGGGATCAGCTCGTTTCGTTGACATCCCTAACTTTTCTCATTCCTTCAGCATTTTAATTCCTTTATCCACAATTAATTAAAATCCAAACTATTAATCCACGGTTAGCGAATTTAATTCATCTAATCGCAACAAATTCTTCCAAAATCAGAAAAGCAAATTAAATAATAATGATAAGTATGACCTAGAAGGTTTATATATTACTCCCTGAACACATGCGGAAATTCCCAAATAACCGTTGTCTAATTAAGATGCAACGCAACCCAAGAGCTTTTGCTTACCCCGTCCTCGCGGACGATGTCTCACTCGCCGCTGAATCCCTAATCACGCTCTCAATCACTCGTCGTCGAGTTATCGCTCGTCAGACCATGTAAGCATCAATCACTAGTAGAAAAAATACTTGTTGAGGGGGGCATTTTGGGCTTATTGAGGCGAACATGACCCGCTTCGACAGACGGGGCTTCAACAGCTCACTGAGCTGTTGAGGCGGGCTTTATTCGCCTCAACAGGTCATCTGTTGTGGGGGGCTTTCAAAAGCCCGCCTCAACAGCCCATATCCAAAGGGAAGAAAAGGACCTGTTGTGGGGGGCATTACCAAAGCCCCCCTCAACAGACACCTCTGTTGAGGCTCACTTCTTAAATGCCCCCCACAACAGACCTGTATTTTTGCGCCAATAGCTGTACATTGGCGCCATAAATTCATATGTTGTTGAGGCGTACATTAAAATCCCCCTTCAACAACATTAATTTTTTTTTTCCCAAATTCTTTTAAAATATAAAATAGGTGGCAATAACCAAATCTAGATATATACTCCATTGAGTATTGAAATCTGTACACCAATCAACACCAAAATAGCAAAGGTATGAATCTGCTTATCTTTGATAAATAAATCATTACATTAACTTCATTTATATTAACCCAACTGAGCAAAGCGTATAGTACGTACGTTTACAATTTTTAAACACCTAGCTAGTCTAACAAATTACAACTAATATTAACAAATAAATACAAAAGGCTAGAGAGCTAGTCTAACAAATTTCTCTAATCCGGCCACTTAGGTCCCTTTAGACATGCATTACAAACCTTAATTAAGGCCATGTGGACTTTCTTCCAATCGACTCGATCCCTGCAAAATGGTCCAGATGGTACAAATTCAGATTGCCCTGACATATTCGTTAAAGTTGCCCAGATGTAGACATTGCCGCAACCATCTGATGGTCTTACAACAAGTTTCTCCAACAACATACTCAGAAGTTCTGAATTGATAGAGTGTTGCATGTAACAAAAGTTCTAATGTGAGGGGTTTGTTGGGATTCAAGTTTACTAGAAAGCAGTCATCATCAAACTCCAGAAATGAAATAGATGCAGAGAGTCTGTAACTTTAACTGTAACCATATAGTATGACTGGTGCACGAGGTGCTGCTGTTGAAGGATTATTCGGTTGATATTTATCTTTCAGAAAAATTAACCCACCTGCCCACCAAAGAATCAAAGATGGCGAACAAATACAAGAAAATATACCTCTGATATTCCCATTAGAAGAGACAGCAAATGCCAGAGAAGAAAAAATTGTACAAACAGCATCCATGATCATGTTTATTCACATTCGTTCGAGTTATACAAAAGGTCAACAGTCGGGGGTGGCTCCACCTCGTGCACCAAATACAGCATGTGTTAGCGGTAAGAATCCCATAAAGTTAAACAAAACATATCACTCTTAACTAGGTTCATACCCCGTACTTCGTGGAAAATTTGCAGCACACAACATGTCAATCAATAGGGAAAAAACACAAATGAGGTTCAGAAATTATGTGGAGCATCTTTCTTGCGAACTTCATAACCCAGCACAAACTGTCAAGACCCAAGTTTTAAACAGAGAAATCTTCTAATTTAGACACAATTGAACAATTATAGAAACAAAGGAAATTTTAGAGATCAGATAATAACATACCTTACACAAATTTTTTGGAAGATATTTCTAACCTGTATATCTGCAAGGGAACAAGTGATTCCATCCAAATCTTGAGCATAAACACCAGTTATTTGTGTCCTATAATAGTATAATCTGCTACTGCTTTATTAGGATTAACAAACTCGTGGAGTTTAACCTGATACATGGACAGATAAACACTATGTGATAAGCCAAATACGGAGACTTCCTAAATATTATCATATAACATTGAGAAACTAACCAATAAAGTAGGTGGCACCTCTAAGTCCTGATCTTCTAGACATATTTTAACCAAGGCTTCCGTTTCATCCTCACAGAGAACCATCTCGCAATCAACAACCAGCAATATATCTGATGTTGCAACCTTGGACTTGTTACCTAGTTTAAAAACAATCCAGTCCTGTTGACAACAAATTTAATTCCTTAACGGAATCATCACTGTTACGTATGACAGCAAAACAAGGAGATTTCAAAAATAGACCTGCTCATATGACGGAAATGAATACTCAATTGGATACTGTGGATGTTCAAGGGTCAAACGAACCAACCTCTACACTGCCACGACAATACAACACGAGAATTATAATTTTGAAGCTATATATGTTAGGTTATGATACATATGACATTACATAGATCATGCGGAAACAACCATTAACCCAGGACAACATATTATTTACACATAATCATATAGCATAATTTAGATGCATACTCTTTGTTGCGTGCCCTCCCTAGCTGCGCCCGAACCGAACAAGAACAAGTCTTTTAGGACTCCAAGTGTCGTCCCTCCGTAGATAGTCCACAGCACGTCCGGATCCGCCTTAAGATTGACCAACTAGAATCGCCCTTAAGGTACTAGAAAATTTCGGCACTTTTGAGCAAGATGTGTGTTTGATTTTCTCTCAAAAAACTCACTTTTGAATACTTTGAAACTTGTGTATAAATTATGACCCCTAGGCCCTTCGCCCATGCCCATTCGTTCATTGCTCGTGGCACACGACACAAGGCAGGGCTGCTGCCTTGTGCTCGTGCACTCCCATTGCTCATTGCATTCGTGCCGCACGGGCGACGAGCTCCCTTGCTCGTCGTCTCATGCCCGCATTATACAACACCCCTTAAGGGTAACACGAAGCGTCCATTGCTTCGTGCGTGCAAGTTATTTGAACGAATCGCATAAAAATTTAAAATTTATATTTAAAATTAATGACAAATTAATAAATATAATTTTAGGGCGAAAAATCGAAAATTTATTATCCAATTGATTTCCGATTGTTATGGATTCAAGTCTAGGTCATAAAAATTTAAAATTTATCGTAAATTTACAATTTTTATGGTGGTTTTTAATCATAGGTTTCTAATTAAATTACAATTAATTATGAAAATCAAATTAATTCTAAATTATTCTAATTTTCAACAAATTAATCATAATTACAAATTAGATTGCATAATTAACAAGACTAGGCATTCAAACTTGTTAAACATATGCAGTAGGTCAATCAAAAATTCAAGATTTATCAACAAGAATCGCAAATATTTAATTTAACATCTTAAATTTACGAAATTTTGCATTCGAAAAACTAAAACCTTCGAAAAGTCATAGTTAGGCTTCGAATTTGAGAATTCTGGGTTCGGCAGAAATTGACACAATTAATTTTAGAATGCCTTTTACATGCGGAATTGACACAAAAATCACTCAATTCGGATGAGTAATGAAGAAACTGCCGAAAAACTGCGTACATATAATTAAATAAACGCAATTTGCAATTAATTAACAATTACGAAAATTAATCACCCCTTTTAATTCTTGCAAATTTGTAATATTTAACCATGTTCATGCAATTTAGATTATGAAAATAATAAGGGGCTCGTGATACCACTTTTAGGTTATGATACATATGACATTACATAGATCATGCGGAAACAACCATTAACCCAGGACAACATATTATTTACACATAATCATATAGCATAATTTAGATGCATACTCTTTGTTGCGTGCCCTCCCTAGCTGCGCCCGAACCGAACAAGAACAAGTCTTTTAGGACTCCAAGTGTCGTCCCTCCGTAGATAGTCCACAGCACGTCCGGATCCGCCTTAAGATTGACCAACTAGAATCGCCCTTAAGGTACTAGAAAATTTCGGCACTTTTGAGCAAGATGTGTGTTTGATTTTCTCTCAAAAAACTCACTTTTGAATACTTTGAAACTTGTGTATAAATTATGACCCCTAGGCCTTTATTTATAGAGTTATGGAAAAGGAATCGTAATCCTAGTAGGATGCGAATTAATTGGAATTAGAATCCTACATGAATTCTATTTAATTAATTTATCCAATTAGGAATAGACATTTAATCATACACTGACTCTTGCAGATTCAGGAATCACGCATGAGCACAAACTCACACACACACGGCAGCCACAAGGGCTGCCCATGCGCGTGCGAGCAGCAGCCCGCGTAGCACGGCCCACGCAGCCGCAGCCTCTTGGCGCGCGCTGGGCCTGCCTTGCGGTAGGCCTGGCCGCTGCCTTGGCTGGGCTTTGTGGCGCGCATGCTTGCTGGGCGATGGCCCCGGCTTCGTGCTGGGCCTTCGTCCGGCAAGCCTCGTCCGATGCTAATTCGTACGATACGCTTCCGATTAAATTTCCATTTCCGGAATCTATTTCCGATACGAACAATATTTAACATTTCCGATTCCGGAATTAATTTCCGTTTCGAACAAATATTTAATATTTCCGTTTCCGGAATTATTTTCCGATTCCGGCAATATTTCCGATTCTGACAATATTTCCGTTTCCGGTAATATTTCCGATTCTGGTAATATTTCCATTTCCAATAATATTTTCCGATACGTACCATGTTTCCGTTTCCGGCAACATCTACGACTTGGATAATATTCATATTTCCGATACGATCCATATTTCCGTTTCCGGCAATATCATCGTTTCCGGAGTATTCATTTCTTGCCTGTGACGATCTTAGCTCCCACTGAAACCAAGATCCGTCGGTTCCGAATATTCATAGATGGAGTATTTAATGCCATTAAATACTTGATCCGTTTACGTACTATTTGTGTGACCCTACGGGTTCAGTCAAGAGTAAGCTGTGGATTAATATCATTAATTCCACTTGAACTGAAGCGGCCTCTAGCTAGGCATTCAGCTCACTTGATCTCACTGAATTATTAACTTGTTAATTAATACTGAACCGCATTTATTAGACTTAACATAGAATGCATACTTGGACCAAGGGCATTATTTCCTTCAGTCTCCCACTTGTCCTTAGGGACAAGTGTGCATTTCCTAATTCCTTTGTCGCTCGATGCTTGCTCTTGAACATAAGGTAAGAGTTGTCATCCTTATTATGTCCAGAGGTGTTTCTCGGTTTCAGAGTTCAACTGATCAAATAAACAGATAATCATAGCCTATGATTCATCCGAGCACGGCCATGCATTTCACAGTTTCTAGCTCTCCGAGTGGCCTTGTACAACTTTTAAGCATCTCATCCCGATTTATGGGAGGACAATCCCAATCTTGCGATCTTGAGATTAGACTTCGTTTGATAGGTGATTACCTGAGCGTTGCCTTTATAGCCTCCTTTTACGGTGCGACGGTTGGTCAACGTCAAAGCAACCAGTTCTCAAACAAGTAATCTCAAATCACTCAGGTATTGAGGATTTAGTGTCTAATAATTTAATGAAATTTACTTATGACAGACTTTCATCTCTTACAGTAAAGTTTCATAGGTCTTGTCCGATACTAGTCTTCCCAAAGTAAGTATCTGTGCAAATGATTATGACATTGCCATGTCGACATAGTTCAAGAAACAGAACTACTAGTCATCTTGCACTCTAATCGTCTAACGTTTTCTATGCGTCCAATTTTATAGAAAACTCCGATTAGGGACCATTTTCAACCTTTGACATTCAAGTTCACTTGATAGACATTTCTTAGTCACAGGACTGGTCCTGACAGTCTATCTTGAATATATCGTCAAGTTGAAGGGACTCATCATTTAATAAACCACAAATTAAATGGAAAAATGAATTCCTTTCATTTATTGTGAATGATTAACCAATAATGTTTTACAAAGATTTAAACTCTAAAACTTTAAAACATTAAACAGAGACATCAAAGCCATTCTCCAATATGCTTGATTCCCATAGCTGCAGTGTGCGAGTTGTGCTTCGCTTGCGGCAGAGGTTTAGTTAATGGATCTGATATGTTGTCATCAGTTCCAATTTTGCTTATCTCGACTTCTTTTCTTTCAACGAACTCTCGTAGAAGGTGAAATCTACGAAGTACATGCTTGACTCTCTGGTGGTGTCTAGGCTCTTTTGCCTGTGCAATAGCTCCGTTATTATCACAATACAGGGCTATTGGTCCTTTAATGGAGGGGACTACACCAAGTTCTCCTATGAACTTCCTTAGCCATATAGCTTCCTTTGCTGCTTCATGTGCAGCAATGTACTCCGCTTCAGTTGTAGAATCCGCAATGGTGCTTTGCTTAGCACTTTTCCAGCTTACTGCTCCTCCGTTGAGGCAGAAGACAAACCCAGACTGTGATCTGAAATCATCTTTGTCGGTTTGGAAACTTGCGTCCGTATAGCCTTTAACAATTAATTCATCATCTCCACCATAGACCAGGAAGTCATCTTTGTGCCTTTTCAGGTACTTCAGAATGTTCTTGGCAGCAGTCCAATGCGCCTCTCCTGGGTCTGACTGGTATCTGCTCGTAGCACTGAGTGCGTACGCAACATCCGGGCGTGTACATATCATAGCATACATTATTGAACCAATCAATGATGCATATGG
This sequence comes from Spinacia oleracea, assembly GCF_020520425.1. Classification (NCBI taxonomy): domain Eukaryota; kingdom Viridiplantae; phylum Streptophyta; class Magnoliopsida; order Caryophyllales; family Amaranthaceae; genus Spinacia; species Spinacia oleracea. The sequence continues at coordinate 18,838,621 of NC_079488.1, forward strand.
AATCCCATTCATTCGTCTACGCTCATCAAGTGTTTTTGGGCACTGAGTCTTGCTTAGAGTCATTCCATGAGACATGGGTAGGTAGCCTCGCTTGGAGTCCGCCATCTTGAACCTATCAAGCACCTTATTGATATAAGTGCTTTGACTAAGTCCAATCATCTTTTTAGATCTATCTCTGTAAATCTTGATGCCCAATATGTACTGTGCTTCTCCTAGATCCTTCATCGAAAAACATTTCCCAAGCCAAATCTTGACAGAGTTCAACATAGGAATGTCATTTCCGATAAGCAATATGTCGTCGACATATAATACTAGGAAAGCAATTTTGCTCCCACTGACCTTCTTGTATACACAAGATTCGTCTGCGTTCTTGATGAAACCAAAGTCACTGACTGCTTCATCAAAACGTATATTCCAGCTCCTGGATGCCTGCTTCAATCCGTAGATTGACTTCTTCAGCTTGCATACCTTTTTAGCATTCTTTGGATCCTCAAAACCTTCAGGCTGTGTCATAAACACAGTTTCTGTTAAAACGCCGTTTAAGAAAGCAGTTTTGACATCCATCTGCCATATTTCGTAATCGTAATATGCAGCGATTGCTAACATTATTCGAATAGACTTTAGCATTGCAACTGGTGAAAAGGTTTCATCGTAATCCACACCGTGGACTTGCCTGTAACCTTTTGCAACCAATCTAGCTTTGAAAACTTCAAGTTTCCCATCCTTGTCCTTTTTCAGTTTGAAAACCCATTTGCTTCCAATGGCTTGGTAGCCATCTGGCAAATCGACCAAATCCCATACTTGGTTTTCAGACATGGAGTCTAATTCAGATTGCATGGCTTCTTGCCACTGCTTGGAGCTAGGGCTCGTCATAGCTTGCTTGTAAGTCGCAGGTTCATCACTTTCAAGTAATAGAACGTCATAGCTCTCGTTCGTCAAAATACCCAAGTACCTTTCCGGTTGAGATCTATATCTTTGCGATCTACGCGGGGTAACATTTCTAGATTGACCATGATTCTCACCAGATTCTTCTAAAGATCTCTGAGTTTCATCCTGAATGTCATCTTGAGCATTCTCTAGAGTTTGTTGTTCGACTCGAATTTCTTCGAGGTCTACTTTTCTCCCACTTGTCATTTTGGAAATGTGATCCTTCTCCAAAAAGACACCATCTCGAGCAACAAACACTTTGTTCTCAGATGTATTGTAGAAGTAATACCCCTTTGTTTCCTTTGGATAGCCCACAAGGATACATTTGTCAGATTTTGGATGAAGTTTGTCTGAAATTAATCGTTTGACGTATACTTCACATCCCCAAATCTTAAGAAAAGACACATTTGGAGGTTTTCCAAACCATAATTCGTATGGAGTCTTTTCGACAGCTTTAGACGGAGCTCTATTTATAGTGAGTGCAGCTGTATTTAGTGCATGTCCCCAAAATTCTAATGGAAGTTCGGCCTGACCCATCATTGACCTGACCATGTCTAGCAAGGTTCTGTTCCTCCGTTCTGACACACCGTTCCATTGTGGTGTTCCAGGAGGAGTCAATTCTGATAGAATTCCACATTCTTTCAGATGGTCATCAAATTCATAGCTCAGATATTCACCGCCTCTGTCAGACCGCAGTGCTTTAATCTTCTTGCCTAATTGATTCTCTACTTCACTCTGAAATTCCTTGAATTTGTCAAAGGATTCAGACTTATGCTTCATTAGGTAGACATAACCATACCTACTGAAGTCATCAGTGAAAGTGATAAAGTAGCTGAAACCACCTCTAGCATTTGTACTCATTGGTCCACATACATCTGTATGGATTAAACCCAATAGTTCATTTGCTCTTTCTCCAACTTTAGAGAAAGGTTGCTTCGTCATTTTGCCAAGTAAACATGATTCGCATTTACCATAATCCTCTAAGTCAAATGGTTCTAGAATTCCTTCCCTTTGAAGTCTTTCTAAGCGTTTCAAGTTTATATGGCCTAATCGACAATGCCACAGATAGGTGAGATCTGAATCATCCTTTTTGGCCTTTTTGGTATTTATGTTATATACTTGTTTGTCGTGATCTAATAAATAAAGTCCATTGACTAATCTAGCAGATCCATAAAACATCTCTTTAAAATAAAATGAACAACTATTGTCTTTTATTATAAAGGAAAATCCCTTAGCATCTAAGCAAGAAACTGAAATGATGTTTTTAGTAAGACTTGGAACATGGAAACATTCTTCCAGTTCCAAAACTAGCCCGGAGGGCAACGACAAATAGTAAGTTCCTACGGCTAATGCAGCAATCCGTGCTCCATTTCCCACTCGTAGGTCGACTTCTCCCTTGCTTAACTTTCTACTTCTTCTTAGTCCCTGTGGATTGGAACATAAGTGTGAGCCACAACCTGTATCTAATACCCAAGAAGTTGAATTAGCAAGTATACAGTCTATAACGAAAATACCTGAAGATGGAACGACTGTTCCGTTCTTCTGATCTTCCTTTAGCTTCAAGCAATCTCTCTTCCAATGCCCCTTCTTCTTGCAGTAGAAGCATTCGGATTCAGAAGTGGGTTGACTGACCTTCCTCTTTGCAGATTTGGCGCCAGTTTGCTTAGTTGGGCTGGCCTTGTTGCCACCTTTCTTAGCATTCCTCTTCTTTCCAGATTTCTTGAACTTGCCCCCACGCACCATAAGCACATCCTGCTTATCACTTTTGAGCGTCTTTTCAGCGGTCTTCAGCATACCGTGAAGCTCAGTGAGCGTTTTGTCCAGACTATTCATACTGTAGTTCAGTTTGAACTGATCATACCCGCTATGAAGAGAATGGAGGATGGTGTCTATAGCCATTTCCTGAGAAAATTGATGATCCAGCCGACTCATATTCTCAATGAGTCCAATCATTTTGAGAACATGTGGACTTACGGGCTCGCCTTTCTTAAGCTTGGTCTCAAGAATTTGCCTATGAGTCTCGAATCTTTCGACTCGAGCCAGATCTTGGAACATGTTCTTCAACTCACTGATGATTGTGAAAGCATCTGAGTTGATGAACGTTTTCTGCAGATCCGCACTCATGGTGGCGAGCATTAGACATTTCACATCCTTGTTGGCATCAATCCAACGATTGAGGGCAGCCTGAGTGACCCCGTCGCCAGGAGCTTCGGGCATCGCCTCATCTAGGACATACTCCTTTTCTTCCTGCATAAGAACTATTTGCAAGTTCCTTTGCCAGTCAAGGAAGTTTTTCCCGTTCAACTTCTCCTTTTCGAGAATTGATCGAATGTTGAATGAATTGTTGTTTGCCATATTAAAAACTACAATTGAAAAGAATAAACAAATAAATAACCATTCACAGTTTCTCTTAATAAACTTAAATTCTAGCATACATGCATAATTCAATGTTTATTAAGCATTTTATTCAAGTTATGTGTTCCGGCAGGTGTGAATAAAATGATTCCAAGATCCTAAAATCATTGAAGAACTAAGCACAGTTTGTCGACTTAATCCTAGAACATCTTAGGTAAGCAAAAGCCTTTTGCTAATAGTCTAGAAACTATTCTTGGTTGATAGGTACGTCTAAGAACTTATTAGGTAAACCTATCGAATTTGCCACGACATAAAAGGACTCCTTACTTATATCGTTGAGTTTCACCAAAACTAACATGTACTCACAATTATTTGTGTACCTTGCCCCTTTAGGACCAATAAGTAACACCTCGCTGAGCGAAAACTATTACTAGATTGATGTAAAGGATATCCAAGCAAGTGTATATTTTGGCATGGCACCTTTTAACTCAATTTTTAAGTTTGGAACTTAAGGCTCTTACTATGTTGGTTAGATTTTAAGTGAACTAAAATCCTTAATCATGCAACATAATCAAGCTTTTGATCTCATGCATTTTAAGACATATTTAAAGCAATAAATAACTTAAAACATGCATAAGATATTTGTGATCTAGTATGGCCCGACTTCATCTTGAAGCTTTGACTTCAAAGTCCGTCTTGAAAATCTCCGTGGGAGGCACCATTTTCTTCAAATAGGATAAGCTATAACTAATTACAACTATTTGATGGTTCGCAGACCATATTTGAATTGAAAAATAACTTTGGTACTTTAGACCAATTACATTCAAATTAATGGTACGCAGACCATATTTTCTATCCTATTTGGGCCATACTAGTCACTTCATAACCTGCAAAACAGTACATATACAATATATACCATTCACCCATTCATTATCATGAATGGCCCACATAGCTGGTTAGTAAAACACATTATGCATCACGTAAACATTTGCAGCAATTAATCAAAGGCACCAATAATCTACCAATTATTCAGTCCTTATTAATTCTAATCGAGTTGTTTTAACCTTAAGGATTTGTAGACCTAATCAAGAGTTTATGACTAAAAAGCGTCCCACTCAAACCAATAAATTCATATGCTTTACTAATTTTAAACATAAAATTGTATTTCTAGTCTAACCGGAAACATACAAATTTAATTAAAATTTAAAGCTCATATAAATTTACAATTGAATCCAAAATTTAATTTAATTTCAGTCGCATTTAAATTAATTCATGATTTTAATTTTAGTAAAATAATTAGAATAAATTCCATTTATTATAATTATAATATTCAAAATTAAAATCCAAGAAATTAATTCAAATTATTAATTTTAAAATTAATTAAAATTACGTGAACTGAAATTTTCAAATTAAACATTCAAAACGATCTAATCGTAACGCAAACACCCTACGCGTTGCACGCCCATGGGCCGTACGCACACAGCCATTGCTGGCCATGTGCGCGCAGCCCATGCGCTCGTCGCATAGCTGCTGCTGTCTCATCGCAAGCCTCCGCACAGCGCCCCATCGCACGCGAGCTATCGCTCGCAGTGCGCGCGCGAGATCGCTCGCTGGGCGCGCTGGCTCGCTCGCTGTGCGCGCGAGCCATCGCTCGCTGGGGCGCGACATCGCTCGCTGGGCGAGCGACATCGCGCGCTGCGCGCGCGAGCCATCGCTCGCTGGCGCGAGCCATCGCTCGCTGGTGCGCGACATCGCTCGCTGGGCGAGCGACATCGCGCGCTGTGCGCGCGAGCAGTGCTGGGCGCAGCGCTCGTGGCACGCGAGCTTGCGCTCGCTGCGCGCGAGGCTGCGCGCACTTGTGCGAGGCAGCGCGCGTTGTGGCGCAGCTCGCTTGCTGCCCACACGCGGCTGCCTTGGCTCGCCCTTCGCCCATGCCCATTCGTTCATTGCTCGTGGCACACGGCACAAGGCAGGGCTGCTGCCTTGTGCTCGTGCACTCCCATTGCTCATTGCATTCGTGCCGCACGGGCGACGAGCTCCCTTGCTCGTCGTCTCATGCCCGCATTATACAACACCCCTTAAGGGTAACACGAAGCGTCCATTGCTTCGTGCGTGCAAGTTATTTGAACGAATCGCATAAAAATTTAAAATTTATATTTAAAATTAATGACAAATTAATAAATATAATTTTAGGGCGAAAAATCGAAAATTTATTATCCAATTGATTTCCGATTGTTATGGATTCAAGTCTAGGTCATAAAAATTTAAAATTTATCGTAAATTTACAATTTTTATGGTGGTTTTTAATCATAGGTTTCTAATTAAATTACAATTAATTATGAAAATCAAATTAATTCTAAATTATTCTAATTTTCAACAAATTAATCATAATTACAAATTAGATTGCATAATTAACAAGACTAGGCATTCAAACTTGTTAAACATATGCAGTAGGTCAATCAAAAATTCAAGATTTATCAACAAGAATCGCAAATATTTAATTTAACATCTTAAATTTACGAAATTTTGCATTCGAAAAACTAAAACCTTCGAAAAGTCATAGTTAGGCTTCGAATTTGAGAATTCTGGGTTCGGCAGAAATTGACACAATTAATTTTAGAATGCCTTTTACATGCGGAATTGACACAAAAATCACTCAATTCGGATGAGTAATGAAGAAACTGCCGAAAAACTGCGTACATATAATTAAATAAACGCAATTTGCAATTAATTAACAATTACGAAAATTAATCACCCCTTTTAATTCTTGCAAATTTGTAATATTTAACCATGTTCATGCAATTTAGATTATGAAAATAATAAGGGGCTCGTGATACCACTTTTAGGTTATGATACATATGACATTACATAGATCATGCGGAAACAACCATTAACCCAGGACAACATATTATTTACACATAATCATATAGCATAATTTAGATGCATACTCTTTGTTGCGTGCCCTCCCTAGCTGCGCCCGAACCGAACAAGAACAAGTCTTTTAGGACTCCAAGTGTCGTCCCTCCGTAGATAGTCCACAGCACGTCCGGATCCGCCTTAAGATTGACCAACTAGAATCGCCCTTAAGGTACTAGAAAATTTCGGCACTTTTGAGCAAGATGTGTGTTTGATTTTCTCTCAAAAAACTCACTTTTGAATACTTTGAAACTTGTGTATAAATTATGACCCCTAGGCCTTTATTTATAGAGTTATGGAAAAGGAATCGTAATCCTAGTAGGATGCGAATTAATTGGAATTAGAATCCTACATGAATTCTATTTAATTAATTTATCCAATTAGGAATAGACATTTAATCATACACTGACTCTTGCAGATTCAGGAATCACGCATGAGCACAAACTCACACACACACGGCAGCCACAAGGGCTGCCCATGCGCGTGCGAGCAGCAGCCCGCGTAGCACGGCCCACGCAGCCGCAGCCTCTTGGCGCGCGCTGGGCCTGCCTTGCGGTAGGCCTGGCCGCTGCCTTGGCTGGGCTTTGTGGCGCGCATGCTTGCTGGGCGATGGCCCCGGCTTCGTGCTGGGCCTTCGTCCGGCAAGCCTCGTCCGATGCTAATTCGTACGATACGCTTCCGATTAAATTTCCATTTCCGGAATCTATTTCCGATACGAACAATATTTAACATTTCCGATTCCGGAATTAATTTCCGTTTCGAACAAATATTTAATATTTCCGTTTCCGGAATTATTTTCCGATTCCGGCAATATTTCCGATTCTGACAATATTTCCGTTTCCGGTAATATTTCCGATTCTGGTAATATTTCCATTTCCAATAATATTTTCCGATACGTACCATGTTTCCGTTTCCGGCAACATCTACGACTTGGATAATATTCATATTTCCGATACGATCCATATTTCCGTTTCCGGCAATATCATCGTTTCCGGAGTATTCATTTCTTGCCTGTGACGATCTTAGCTCCCACTGAAACCAAGATCCGTCGGTTCCGAATATTCATAGATGGAGTATTTAATGCCATTAAATACTTGATCCTTTTACGTACTATTTGTGTGACCCTACGGGTTCAGTCAAGAGTAAGCTGTGGATTAATATCATTAATTCCACTTGAACTGAAGCGGCCTCTAGCTAGGCATTCAGCTCACTTGATCTCACTGAATTATTAACTTGTTAATTAATACTGAACCGCATTTATTAGACTTAACCTAGAATGCATACTTGGACCAAGGGCATTATTTCCTTCAATATATACATTAGGATAGTGATTATTTGTTTTTCTCATCCCTATCTCTAAATATGTAACTCCATTTATGTCATAGTTTTGAGTTTTGACAGAGTCTGGAAAGTTGGGAAGCAGGCAATAACCATTATGTGATGCATTCAGTACCCTAGCCTGATTTGAACTAAGTCTTATGTCAATATCTTGAAGTGAATTAATATTCAAAGAACAAGCAGACACACATCTGCAAAACGGAAATCCGCAAGAAGATTGTAGTAGATACACATACATGGATTCATTACATTTTTACTTGTCATTCAGTATTAGTAATAACAGTACCCATCAATGGTAATGGGCATATTTGAGCAAGAGGCTACTAGCAAGAAATAAGACACAAGAGTAAGGACGCGGAATTACCTGTAAACAGCCGCCATCAGAGAGCACAAAGCCGACAGTTGAGTACCCGAACTGGCTCTACAACAAGTAATTAAATATATATCAAGATCAAAATAAGAAATCAACAGTTGAGTACAGTTTTATATGCCCGCCTTAATAGGGGTGCTGCAACAGGGGTTTTTTCCACTAGTGTGTGACACAGCCACACAATTCTATAAGAAATGAAGGAGCCTCAAGCAACTGGTTGGTCAAGTACTTGCAACGAAGAACACAGATAAGAAAATCAATGAGAAAAGTGTCAAAGTAACTTTCAATTCAGAGTACAAAAAGATGGACTTAAAGTAGCCACTAACCACTACATTGCAATTTTGCATCACATCAAGTCAAACACAATCGCATAACAACATATCACATTCAGCACAGTGACAGTTGAGCCATTCCCGTGTATCAATTTAGTTACATATGCAGGACTATATATCAGCTGAAATTAGTTTATTACGGGAAAAAGAGAGTTTTGAAATGAACTTTTAATTTCTGCTGAAGCTCACGGATAACCTATAGTGCCTACAATTTATACACATTAAGCTAAGAACACAATTACATAAGCAAAAAGCACAAGACCATTCAAGACTAAGATAAAGCTGCAGTTCAGACTTCGGTAATCAAAAGGAAAAACTAAGGTACAGAACTGAACTAAAAGTTTGACAACAAAACAAGTCAAATTCATAAAACAAGAAAATGAAGCTTGTTCAGAGACCATAAAATTGGGGCGGGCAAAATTTGAGGACAAAATAACCAAAGTAAATTTACGTAATGAGTACACGATAAATAACCAAAGTAAATTTACGTAATGAGTACATGAAATTCGACTAGATTTGGTCGTTACAACATGTTAAAAGGGTAAAAAAACAAAAAAAAAAAAAGGAAGAAAAACACTGATCTATATCTGATATACTATCACTCGCTCTCTCATTTTTAGTGCACTAATAAAAACTATCTCGAATGAACGTTATGAGTATATCCTCCACACTGTAACCAAAGGGAAAAAGGGTCAACAACATATAACATCACTCTAAAGTTTATTCATACCATCACAGATCACACTAAACAGCCTAACCTGACAAATTTACATATGGAAAGGCACAAGGATAATACTCCTAATTAACTTAGAATCTATCAGCAGTCCCCTAATTTGAGTATCTTTAACGAGCTTCATGAATCATGATCATTCGTAGTGGTAAACTACTCCATGCATGAAGACTTGACTGTACTTCACCAAACCTGGAATTTGATACAGTAGTTATCATCAATTCTAGTTACAAAGACAGGATCAGAATTCGACAATAACTGCATGCATCTGACTGAAGCAGAGTCTGACAAACAAATCTAATGGCAAACAAGTACAAAATAGACAATGGAAGAGAAACTATTTTTTTGTATAATGCCCCTCGGCAACCAAGCACGACCCAAAAGAAACAATACATGGCACCAACAGTTAATTAAAAATGAAATAAACCAGGAACAAGAGCAAAAAAGATGATTGTACGTACCTCTGTACCCAGGTAAAAGAAGATTCATGTAATCTACTTCTGAACTTTCTTCTCCATTGCTCCACTATCTACTCATGATACCTCTACTTAAAACAAGACATCGAAAGCAAGAAGTCAATATGTGTTTCCAAAGCATACTTAGGGTGCAAACAAACTTAAATGTGTAGTTTATGCACTCGGACAAACACAAAAACAATCCAATATTTTGTTTTCACCACAAAAACAATCCAATATTTTGTTTTCACCGCAAAAACACTACTTTGAATTAACACTCCCTCCTATGCCAATTCAGACCCTATAAATAAGCAAGCTTGATGAAAACCAATATACTAACATGTACTATATATACTAGCATGTTAGGATGTTACACATAAGAATCTGATTCTAGAACCTAAATGTACATATTGCAGCTGGAAACGAGACAATGATTCTTTCCAGAGAGGCAATTTTAAAATAAGACCATATTAACCATTATGAATTATTCCATCAAAATAAATTAAAATTTATTAACAGATCGATAAAATGTGCCCAATTAGCAACCTATAACATCAGAACAACCACAAGCTCTAATTTGAACTTGGATTGAGACATTAAGCAGAATTAAAAACAGTATATATTCAGAAGAGGACGACAAAGAAAGGGGGAAGCAAAGCTATCATACGATCTTCCCAACAAGGTGCTAAACTTTGTAAATTCCAACCACCAAAGCCACCGAAAAATTGGTAATCGGGATGGTATCGACTAGATTGAACATATTACTAACAATTGAACTAAAAAATCCCAATTGAACCTATTACTAACAATTGCACTAGAAAAACCACAAATATCAAACCCTAATTTGTAAATTCATCCAATATTGGAACATTAGCCTAAATTTTCTGCATAATCAACTCATTATGCTCAACTAATTGAAGTGAAACTGAATTTTAAGACCAAGCAAAACAAGAATCAATAATAAACTAACCTTGACAAAAGAATAGAAACAGAGTCAACCGAGGTAGGGAAGACGATGGTCAGGGGCGACTACTATTGAAGAGGAGGCGAGGAAGGTGGTGGTGGTGGTGGATCCGCGCGGTGAGAACTCGTCGGCAGATTGCGTTGGAAGGTACGGAGTACTTGCTTTGTTCGAATAGAGAATTGAAGGGATTGGAATACCTAGCCCGCGGTGAGAAGCTGTAGTGTTTTAATTGTTTTAAAATTTGTGAGGACATATCTGTTAAAGCGAACAAAACAAAGCCCGCCCCTTTAGACTAGTATCTAATGAGGCGGGCATAATAAAGCCCCCTTCAACAGGTTCTATTGAAGCGAACTCCATAAAAGCCCGCCCCAATCTGTTAGTAAATTATTTGACCCGCGTTGACTAGATGGTTGTTGAGGCTCACTTATATATGCCCCCCTCAACAAGGGTGCTACAACAGGGGTTTTTTCCACTAGTGAATGCAAGTTTGTTAAATACGGATTTCGGTTGCACCCGTATGAGAAGAGATAGTCTACTTTACAAGATTGTATGAGGTTCTAACTTAAAAGATACTCCGTATTGCAATAAGGGAAGTAGCCTCTGCTGTTATCAATGTGGAACACTCGATCACAATGTGATGTTTCGTAGGTCAGATCTTAACAAAGTTTCATGCATACAAGTCAAATCTGGACCTGTTTTTTAACTATTCAGATAATGGAAGCAACTCCAAAACATGAGTCCGTTCAACAAATTGAAAGTTAAAAATGCTCCGAAGAAGATGCATCAATTGAATTCTATTTGTAAAGGCTATCAAATGCGTTGCACTAGGGGAAAAAACAAAGGGAATATCCAACTTAAAGTTAAGGTTTAAACGACCAACCAAACGCATAATAAGAGCATTCAATTGCTGGATGCCTGTAGCAATTCAAGGAACATTATATTGCAAACTTACCTAAGGTCACTATAGCACAAATTCTATTCATTTCTTTTTGTCTTCTGTTGGAAATTTTATTATCCTAATTCCGAGGTTTCTTGCTACTTTCTAACTACATACTCCGTAGTTAGAAAGTAGCAAGAAACCTCGGAGTAATTGATATACTTGAAAGCGAGCGACATATATACAACGAGACGCGATAAGATGTGATTTTATAAAACAACTGAGGTGGTACTTTTTTTATTTTTTTGGTTGAATTTCAGTTTAGTTTACTAGCATTCAGTTTTAGTTCAGTTAAGTAAAGTAAAGTTAAATTCAGTTAAGTTCAGCTCAAAACAACATACCCTAGCTCTCCTACGTATCATTAAATTTAGGCTTAAAGGTACGAGACTTAAAAACTACATTTTTAAGTTTAGGCTTAAAGGTACGAGACTTAAAAACTACATTTTTTTTTCTAGACAAATGTAGTACACTAGTACGAGTATTAGTGTGTAGTACATATATATATACATTTCTTTTCTTATACACCTAAAATCTAGAATAAATTAGACGAAATTTGGTATCAGGTTTATGGTGTGGCCTCGCAAGTCGCAACCTATACCAACTTAACATAGTTGGCAGCCAGAACATGATACATGCATAATTGCATAGGGTTTAGAAAGAAATGAAATAGCACGAGGGGGGTTTAGTTGTAAGAAATATATTCGTGTCTAGGGCGGGCAATGTAACAATGTTGGTGTGCCTCCACTTTCAAATCATGCATAATTGACTCGCACCAAATTATTCCTTTTCATCTCTTTTGTTCTTTACGTTTGATATTTTGCGCGGGTTTTAACGACTAATTAATGTACATTGAGATTTATCTATTTTTATTAGTTAAACCAGACAATTACGTCTATTTATAATGTTTTCACTTTTATCAAAATTCTGATATTGGGAAAATGATAAAAATTTAATGTTCCAATGGGAAAGTGTGAAAGGTTAAATGACCCAATGAATTTAATTGGTTAAGTAATCATTAGACACAAATTTTGATAGAATATTAAACATTTATGTGATAATATAAAAAGAAATGTAAATAACATTTTGGGACATCAAAAAAGGAAAACGTAAAGAACAAAAAGAGACGGTGAGATTGAGTAGTATTTATCAAAACATGCATATTGTTACAAGCAATAATAATCGTTGGATTGATTAATCTGTGATAGATGTTGATCGTTGGATTGATTAACCTGTGATAGATGTTGGTTTAGTAGGGTTCCTTCTTTATTCTTACCTAGTAAAAAATGATTGTCCTCATAATATATTGACATTTTCCAAATTGTTATGAAATTATGATGCATGCATGTGTTAATAGTATAGTGTAGTCTGAGTAGGAGACAAATAATAATAATATGGCAAGAATGGAATTGAAATGGTAGTTACTTTATACTTTTCCACAATCAAATCGCGTGCTTGAAGAGCCAACACCATCCACGTACTTAGACTCCTTTGCTTTGATCAACAAATAGTTTTTCAACAACATACTAGATATTTTAAATAGGTCAAGAATATTACACAAATATTATATTAATCCTTTAAATAATAATTTAAAATTAAATTCCAAGTAGAATGATCTATTTTATAAATCACTAGATTATGAACGTGGCTAAGAAATTTCAGCCATGCATGCATGCAAAATTAGAACATACACACTACTACCAAATTAAAGACGTTTTCGCATTTATTGATAGCTACTACCAAATCTTTGATTTTGTCTTGGCCTCCAAAATTATGGACAACAAAATTCAGCATTTCTATTCCTAGCTTTTCGTGGTGGACCACAAAGAAATTTCATAACCCTAGAACTACCAATTTTTTAGTAATTGTACGCCCATTTTAGGAGTTAAGTTAATGTTTGGAGACTTATCTTTTGAGTTTTTCACCTTTTGGGATCTGTACCTATTCTTTTCACCTTTTAGGACTTCAATTTCACTTTCCGGTAAATTAACTCACATTTAACTCACCTTTAACGAAAACGTGAAATTATATATAAAAAAAAAAAATTAAACCATTTAAATAAAATCTGAAAGTTTACATTGAATTAATACTTCCAAAATTTGTACTTTGTATTTATTTAGGAAATATATATTTTTAACATATACTTCATCCGTTCTTATTCACGTGACACAATTGAAATTTAGCAATATTCATACACTCTCTTTTGACCGAATTTTGTTACTTATGCGTCGGGTAAATATAGTCACGTGAGATCTTGTTAGAAACATATTGATAAACTTTAGAATATATATACTTTTTATAATTTGTTTCTTTTACAAAATTAAATTAAGATATTAACGATAAAAGAATGTACATAGGAAAAAGTGACTAAAAAATTATGTCAACTAAATAAGAACGAAGGAAGTATACAATATTATTAGAATTAATAAAAGGAGAGAAAATAGTTAATATCATAATTTATAAATTACAATATGTAACTTACTTCTATAGATTTTTTTAAAAAATTAAGTACATTCACATTATTCTTATACTCTGTATGAATTTTATATTTTAAAAGGACATTCATACTCTTTTTTTTATTTTTTCCGTCATGTTTTTCCGTTTGCACCCAAAAAAATCGTCGTAACTTGAATTTTCTATTTTTTTAGTGAATAAGAGAGGCAAAAACACCCTAAATTACAGTACAAGTAGCTAGCTAAAATTAATGAAAATAAAGAAAAACATAAAGTAAAATAAAAACGAAAGCAATAACCAACAGTCTTTGACCAACAAGACAAATCCTCAATTTGATGACGATGATGAGTTAATACAGTTAATTAGGTGATTTGATAACGATGAGTTAATACCATTTACTATGATGATTTAAGAAATAAGTACACAAATTTAAGAAATTAAAATAGAATGTTAAGATTGTTGAGTCCGTTAAAATTGTTAAGATCACCATGCATAAGTTTCAAAAAAAGTAAAATATATGTTGAGTACGGTAAGAATGTTATCAAATGTATAGATTATTTTGTATAGGAATATAGATCCAACAACAATTAAGTAGTAACAATAATAAAAATATAGAGTACACAAAAATATATTATTAGAATTTTAGCAAAAAATATTACTTCAGTAATAAAAAAAAAAATTAGTTACTGATAAAATATAGAGAGAATGAATTGTTTTTCATTTCCTTGCTGCTACCTTTCCACAAACAAAAGTATATATACAGCTAGAGCCTAGTATAACGTACAAGCTAATTAATATGCTAGGTAGCTAGAACACCAAAGGACAGTAGAACTCCAACAGACAAAAATGCTTCGCTGCACTAACATGGGCTACGCCCTTTCATTGCTCCAATACTCCCCCTCAAGTTGGAGTGTGTAGGTCTCGGACACCCAACTTGGACAAGAGAAAGGCAAACTGCACACTGCCAAGAGCTTTGGTAAAAATGTCGGCAAGCTGATGGTTAGTACGAACATGAGCAGGAGCAATAACACCAGAAGTGAGGAGTTCACGGACGAAATGACAGTCAATCTCGATATGCTTTGTACGTTCATGAAATACCGGATTAGCAGAAATGTGGAGGGCAGCTTGATTATCACAGAAAAGGCGCACCGGCTGAGTATGGAATACTCCAAGGGCCGCAAGGAAACTTCTCAACCATTTTACCTCAGCACATGTGAAAGCCATTGAGCGATACTCGGCTTACGCGGAGGACCGAGAAACGGTGGTCTGCTTCTTAGTTTTCCATGAAATAGGCGACCTGCCAAGTGCAATAAAATAACCAGAGACAGACCGGCGAGAAACGGGGCAACTAGCCCAGTCTGAGTCGCAAAATGCGTAGAGTTGGAGGTCGTTATCTGCTCGAAGAAACAGTCCCTGGCCCGGCCTCGCCTTCAAATATTTGAGCACACGAATTGCGGCATCGTAGTGATCCCGACGAGGTGCTTGCATAAATTGAGAAAGGAGGTGAATCGGATAAGAAATGTCCAAGCGAGTCAACGTGAGATAAATGAGACGACCAATAATACGACGATAAAGAGCCGAATCCTTGAAGAGAGGGCTTGTGGAGGAGGCGAGTTTGTGATGTTGTGGCAGAGGAGTGTCGACGGGCTTAGCACCAAGGAGACCAGTTTCTTGTAAAATGTCTAAGGTGTATTTGCGTTGACACATAAACAATCCTTCCGGTGAACGTGCAAATTCTATGCCCAAAAAATATTTTAGCGGCCCAAGATCTTTCAATTGGAAACATTTATCCAAGTACTGCTTGAAGGAAGCACAAAGAGAAGGATTATTTCCTGCCACAAGGATATCATCAACATAAACAAGAATAGAGAGAGAGTCTCCTCCTTTCCGGTAAGTAAATATAGTGTTGTCGGCATGAGATTGATAAAACCCATAGGATCGAAGAGCTGTGGCCAACTTAGCAAACCAATTTCTTGGAGACAGACGAAGACCGTATAGTGACTTCCGGAGTCGGCACACTTTTGTAGGTGTAGCTGAAGAGAAACCCGGAGGAAGTTTCATATATACTTCTTCGTTCAAGTCGCCGTGTAAGAAGGCGTTATTAACATCAAGTTGGTGTAGTTCCCAATTTTTTGCGACTGCTACTGCAAGGAAAGTAAGAACACTCACCATCTTAGCCACAGGAGCAAATGTTTCAGAAAAATCCTCTCCTTCCTTTTGATGATTTCCCAACACAACTAGTCGGGCTTTATGTCTCTCAATTGACCCATCGGACATATATTTGGTCTTGTACACCCACTTGCATCCGATTGGGGTTTTACCAGGAGGAAGGTCTACTATATCCCATGTTCCGTTCTTCTCCAGAGCATCAATTTCCAGCTTCATGGCCGTAAGCCATTTTTCTTCTTTAGCAGCTTCTTTGTAAGACCTGGGTTCCACAGTAGCAGTAACAGAGGCAAGAAATTTTCTATGATCGTTTGAAAAAATATCGTAAGTGACATAGTTTGCTATAGGAAATCGCGTACCTGAGGAAGACGATTGACTGAGTGGTGATGAGGGAGTGGAAGAGGGGTGTATAGTACGGGCCGAGTGACATATGTAATCTGTCATCCAACTAGGAGGACGACGATCGCGTTTCGGGGGCAAAACAGGAGATGCGGGCTGTATAGACTGCTGGCCAACGTTCTCTACTGCACGTTGGGCCGAGTCCAGTGGGTCTGGACGCACACAGGAGCTAGGTGCAGGCTCAGGTGAAGGGACAGTAGAGGTGGGCTGTCTGTGTTGGGCATAAGGGCTGGTGGAAGATCCCTGGTCCAGTGCCACAACACTCTCCCTCTCCATGGTGGGTGGGTTTATATCATTTTCACTTCCTTGCCCAAAATCCCAATCCAAGAACTCAGTCGTATCTTGCGGAGTAGATATAATTGGAGTAAAATCAATGGGATTGGAAAAGGGAAATTGAACCTCCAAAAATCGAACATCCCGTGATACAAAAACATCTTTAGTTTCCAAGTCATATACTTTCCAACCCTTCTTGCCAAATGGGTAGCCAATAAACACACACTTTCGACTACGCGGGCCAAATTTATCTTTCCGCCGTGGATTATTATGAGCATAACACAGAGAGCCAAATACCCTAAGCATAGAGTACGGTGGAGTTTTTCCAAATAAAATCTCATACGGTGTCTTACCATCCAAAATGCGGGTGGGAGTACGATTTATAAGATGGACCGTCGTATGTACACAATCTCCCCAAAATTCTATTGGCAAAGAGGCTTGGAATCGAAGAGCTCGAGATACTTCCAAAATATGTCTATGCTTCCTCTCTACCCGACCATTTTGTTGAGGTGTACCCACACAAGAAGAGTTAAATAGAGTACCTTGTTCATTGAACCAAGGAACCATAGAAGTAAATTCAGTGCCATTGTCAGAATGCATTACTTTGATGTTCTTGTTAAATTGGGTTTTGACCATAGGAAAAAAATTTCGAAAACATGAGGGAACTTCAGTTTTGTCTTTGATCAAATACACCCAAACTGCTCGAGAGCAATCATCAACAATAGTAAGGAAATAGTGTGCACCGGAATTGCTAGACTTTGTATACGGGCCCCATAAGTCGCAATGAACCAAATCAAAAATGTCTGAAGCTTTACTATCACTCAATGGAAAAACATTACGTGTTTGTTTTGCCCGAAAACACACATCACAAGACTCTAGAGTCTTCTTTATTTTGCTATTACCACTTGCACTAGAAATAAAAGAGAGAGCTTGGCACGATGGATGCCCAAGACGTTGATGAAGAAGACTAGCAGATTCAACAGTTGTGTGATGAGAGAGAATTTGTTGAGTCACCGGCCGGAAAACATACACCCCGTCCCGAAATTCACCCAGTCCAATCGGCATCCTCGAAGTGCGGTCCTGTAAAATACACAAACATTCATTGAATGTCACAAAACAATTAGCATCCGATATTAAAAGACCAATAGAAATTTAGTTGCATTTCAATTGAGGGACAAATAAGACGTTTCGGAGAATTAATCCGGATACCAAAGTGACACTTCCTTGCTTCGTGGCAGTTGTGTGGACCCCATCAGGTAGACTGACCGGAGACGGTGTGATATCAACACAATAAAAAAGAGACTCCAGGTTAGCTGTCATATGGTGGGAAGCCCCACTGTCAAGAAGCCATTCAATCTTACCGTGTAACTTATCAGATGGTGGAGAAGCCTCAAGCAGACATTTGAGACGTTGGAGTTGATCTGTAGAAAATCCTGGAAGAGAGGAGGACATGGCAGATGTGGAGGGTTTATTATCAGACCCTAGGTGCGCTGCCAAGGCACTATTTGCAATGGCTGTGGTGCCGCGTGCAGCTTGTGTGTCTCCCCTTGCATCTCCACAGGCACCATGCTTTCTACCTCGACCTCTCCCCCTCGTGCCACCTTGAGGGAAACCAATCCTCTTGTAACAAAATTCATATTCATGTCCATTGCGATCACAATATGTACAATGGAGAGGAGGGTTTGTGATAGGACGGGAAGCAGACTCGGAGGTCGGACTCGCCTGTACAGCAAAGCTCGTTGCTTCAGTCTTAACATCTCGAGCACGAACAATATTTCGATGGCGCTCTTCTTGAGTTACTAGAGAAAAGGCTCTGTTCAAATTCGGAAGAGGTTCCATGCTCAAAATTTGAGTGCGTATGGCACCATAATCATCATCATCAAGCCCCATAAGGAAGTCATGGGTACGATCTTGCTCGACCCGCAGTCTGAGTTTTGCGGCAGCCTCACATGTGCACCCACAAGTGAGATCTTTGGAGCCGTATAAGGCATCCCAAAGGGCAGTAAACTTATTGTGGAATGTGACAATGGTTGCCCCCTTTTGACGGAGGGTGTGGTACTCATTCTTCAATTGATGAATTTTGGGGCCATTAGTTGTTGCATATCTTTCCTTCAAGTCAGCCCAAAATTCAGTTGCAATTCTGTGACTCACAACACTAGATTGGAGAGACTCATGTAAAGAATTAAAAATCCATCCACAAATTGTGGAATTATTAGACCGCCAGGCGATGAATTCAGGGCTAGTTTCATCTGTTGGTCGAGCAATATCACCAGTAAGAAACCCAAGTTTATTTTTACCCTCAAGTCCATTCATAATAGCTTTAGACCATACATCATAATTCTCCCCAAGAAGGACACATTTGGTGATCGACATACCTGGGCCTTCAGAAGGATGGAGAAAATAAATTGAAGAAGTGTCATGAATTAGTTGGGGTGCCTTTTTCTCCGATGCCTCGCCTCCTGCCATGGTGATTGATGATGCAAAGAAAATGCTTTAAAGGAATAAAGCAGATAATCAACCTTGATTGGAGAAAAAAATGGCGATTAATACTGGAAGAAGGAAAATATTTGCGGAAAAAAAAAAATCAGGATTTTCAAACCCTTGGCTGTGATACCATGATAAAATATAGAGAGAATGAATTGTTTTTCATTTCCTTGCTGCTACCTTTCCACAAACAGAAGTATATATACAGCTAGAGCCTAGTATAACGTACAAGCTAATTAATATGCTAGGTAGCTAGAACACCAAAGGACAATAGAACTCCAACAGACAAAAATGCTTAGCTGCACTAACATGGGCTACGCCCTTTCATTGCTCCAATAGTTACACAAAAATATATTACGGAGTATTAGATTATATTTTCTAATTGATTTTTTAATTTACAAGTTGAAAAGAAATATTTAATTCACCATTTGCTGTGACACGTGTCAGAAATTAATTGGCTTCTTATTTATTGCACCGCAAATAATATGTTGAGAACGTAAATTGACTAATTTTTTAACCACGGAGACTAACCTTTTAACCATGGGGAATAAAATTTCAGATTTATTATTTACTTTTAGCCAGAATATATTTTAAGGGTCCTCAACGGTGAAAAGAAAAGGTTTGGGTCTTTAACTGTAAAAATTTACAAAGGTGAAACCCTATTCTTTATCTTAACTCATGTAATTGAGATTTTGAGAGATATGATTGTTATTTTTTTTATTATTATTAAGTGGGGACTGAGAGAGAGAAACAATAATATATATTGGGTAGTAGGGATTAATGAAAGAGAAAGATTTTTTTTTTTTTTGGTGCGAATGAGCCATAAGGGCGGGGATGAGAATCGATCCCAGAATCACTTGGAACCGGGATAGAAGCTCTAACCAACTGAGCTATCCATCACTCTCAAAGAGAAAGAAAATATGAATATTGTAGAAAGTTAACAACCATAAAAATTATGGCATTTTTTTTATGGTCATAGAAATGATGCATTTTAAAAAATAACATCCGTAAAAAAAACAAGTGATACAATTAAAAAACCTGGAAGGAGTATGTAATTATAAAATTTTATCTTACTATCTACGTAGTACTTTTTAAGTTAAAATACTACTTCGTATATATCTGAGTCCCATAATCATTTAAGATACTCCTTATTCCTTAATTTGTAATGCTTCTTTTATAATCAGTTAAGGATAACGTAGTTATCCTAGAGGATAGAATATCATATGAGATAGAGTTATGTTATATGATATGAGTGATACTGAGGGAGTGTCGTTATGTTATATGTTATGTTATATTATATACCTAAACCCTAGATTACATATTAGGTAACATACCATATGTAGGACTCATATTAGATAACATACCATATTTAGGACTCTACAGAATATTCACAATATAATATCTCCTATATTCTATCTTAACATAATCGTTTCTATAGTTTGGTGGCTAATATACGTACAAATTGTTGAGGGGGTTGTTCAACATGAACGATGGACGCATGATGAAATGTATACGTTGTCTTAAAGAAAAATGATGAAACTTATGAGGTTGGTGAAAAATCACTTGAAAGACACTTGATCCCGAGAGTTCGATCTTTTACTTACTCTTTGTCCATTATATTTACATGCAATGTCATAAGATTAAGTCGAGTTGAAAACAATTGATTATCATGTACTTGTGTCCCCTTAGGTCAACTAGACTATCCTAGATATGTCAACATATATATGCAGTTATTGAAATTAAGCATAAATCTACTTTGTAATCAAACTGCCAGTAGGATCCTCCACCCACATAGTCTCTGGTTTTATTTAAGCCTAATACTGAATTTTGGATGTCAATTAGCTAAGTTGATAAAGTGTTGAGAGAGTATTATCCAAGATCTAAGATTGAATTTCTATCCCATTTGTTGCCTTTCCCCTTAGGGCTCTATCTCTTTACACCAAACTTAAAATCAGTGTTATGAGTAATTTGAAACGAATTGTAAAGGATAGAATTAAATCAGTCATGTGTAAGAAAGTAAGTAGACGAGATAGTGTCTGGTTCTTGAGTCTGTAGTAGTTGAGTGGTTCCTTGTGCGTGCTGGCTGTTAGGTGTTGTGTGCTTTCTGTTGTTGGCAGTTAGTAGTAGTGTGTGTTCATCTCTGTGTGAGATGGCTAAGCTGTATTGACTTTGATTGGTAATAATTATAATAGCTTGCTTACAAAAAAAAAAAAACATAAAATCAGTGTTAGAATTGTTGATGAGATCGATATAATAGATTTCCTTGACCCACTTTTATGTCCTCGTTTTGTAAGCATTACAATTACGAGTCCCACAAATTTGAAGTTTGGACATTTTGACTAGGACAAAATCAAGATTAAATTATCACATGGATGCAAGATCAGCTCAGGACAGCTATACGTATGCATGTCTTTAGCCCTTGGTGAGGGCAAAAGGTTTTTATTCATAATACGGGGCCAATCCGGGGACAAATATACGTATCTCTATTATACCTTTTTTTTTTGTGAGAGAGTGTCTCTATTATACTATTTCCTCCGACTTTTAATATTCGCAATATTTGGACTTTTTACATTATTCATATCAATTACTTTGACTATTTTTTATGTTTTTTTATATAAGATAAAACATAGTCATGTGATATCTTATTAGATTCGTCTCAATGTGTATTTTCAAAATATCAAATTTTATATTTTTTGCATAAAGAGAATTTAAGATAAAAGACCAAGGTATTGAATCGGCGTGTATAAAAATAACAAACGTTGCGAGTATTAAAAAAATGGAGAAAGTATATTAAGTTAATTCTTGAGATTTTATTACTACGTAGTACTTCCTCCGTTTCAGAAAGTTCTTTACGCTTTGGAAAATGTGTCCAAAGTATAAAAACTTTGACCGTAAATTCTCACCATTATATACATCAAAACGTTACATGTAAGATCTTGTTAGATTGGTGTCGGGATGTATTTTCAGAATATCAAATTTTTATAAATTTTTTCACATGCGAAATTGGATATATTAGTAGTTAAATATTACATTGGAATCCGTGCAAATAGTACCTGTAAAATTTTTTTGAAACAGAGATAGTACTATGTAAGATCATGTAAAAATGCACACTTGTCTACACAATATTTTTTTTGGTGCGATCTAATTGTCTATGCAATTATGATCATATTCTCGTTTTTGTACATAATGTCACATAACGCGTGTATAAAAATTAGTTAATTAAAATGATAAATTGTTTTTTTACCATCTGAAAAAATCGAAAAATTATTTTTACCACCTAAAAAATTAAAACTTGTATTTTACCACCTAAAAAAATCACTACCAAAACTTATATCATTAACGATGGGAAATTCCGTCGCTAAAGGTCAATAATTGTTGATTAATGACGAGATTTCCTGTCGTGAAACCGTCATAAAAGTTTGCCGTCGTTAACCCGTCGTAAAAGACATTTGTGACGGTTGCTCCCATCTTTGTTTGGTTGTTAGCCCCGTCGCAAAAGGCTTTTACGACGAAATATTTGACCAGTCGTAATTAGGTTGTCGTTAAAGATACAAATTCTTGTAGTGAATATAAACTTGTTTTTTACCACCTAAAAAAAATTAGATGAAACCGTTATCTGGAGGGCCACAATAACGGTAATATATCTAATAGTTTTTTTTTCTTCCACGATTTCATGTATTTAACTCTCTTCTCTTTTTCTACTTCATTCTTTTTGTGAATTTACATGATTTTTTCTCTCATTAATTCACAAAATTAACAAAATTCAATGGAAATGAAGAGAGGAGGGTGAAGGAGTTAAAGAAAATTGTAGAGGGAGTGTATAAAATTGGAGGAAAATTGGATTAGTAAGACCAACATAACGATTTCATCTTTCTTTTTTTCGTTTTTCAGTGTGGTACAAAACAAGTTTTAATTCCTTTAGGTGGTAAAATACAAATTTTAGTTTTTTAGATGGTAAAAAATCATTTTTTGAGGTGGTAAAATTAAAAAGGAAAATGATAATTATTAATTAAATTCAATTTGAACTAATAATTAATTATTTGTTAAAAAAAAAATTAATATGAATATTAATTAGTAGGCAAAATACAAAATCCACGCGTTTATGAAAGGTGGTGTCATAATTAAGTTGAAGTTCTTGTGTTATTGGTGAATTGACCAACCTTATGTTGATTCAGTATTCTAGTATTCTTCTTTCTATTTGAAAAGACTTCTTGGTATCCATAAAAACACTAGATTGAGAATTATATTGATCTTCCTATTATTTTATTGAAGATGAGATAATGCTGATTACATGGAAAGTGATTATGTGATTAAAAAAATTATTAGATAATTAGTCAATTTTTTGTTTCGAATATAATCCGAGATGTACTCCGATGAACCCCTATAACACTATTGTTAAATT
Source organism: Spinacia oleracea (assembly GCF_020520425.1). Lineage (NCBI taxonomy): Eukaryota > Viridiplantae > Streptophyta > Magnoliopsida > Caryophyllales > Amaranthaceae > Spinacia > Spinacia oleracea. The sequence goes on from NC_079488.1 coordinate 18,862,120, forward strand.
TAGGATGAAATGTTGGGCAAAATTAGTTACTTGCAATGATTCTATTCCTTTTGGTTATGTGATCCATAAGAGCACTACAAATGAGGGAGGAATGATTAAATATGTGATCTATCGTCTACATATCCTCAATCGTCTTCATCACTAGGCCAAACTCTTCCGTTATATTCTAACACAAATAGTATGTAGTTGATGCAAGGTTATGATATAGAAGCCTTGGCAAAACTACAAGGTCGTGCTTGGTAATTAGAGGTAACTTTGATTTTTAGTTGGTTGCATTATCTGATTTGACTTGCTTATTGTATTAGCTGGTTTGACTTAGCGGTTTATATTAGTAGTATGGCCCGGCCTGTTCGGCAAAATTAGCGGTATCGGGAGCGGTTGAGTAGCGGGTAGCGGTTCGAGTAGCGGGTAGCGGTGAATGGTAGCGGGTAACAGTTAGCTGTCAAAGTAGCGGCTAACTGATATGTGTGTTCGGTAAAAGTAGCGGTTGATATTCTAAAATAAAATAAAAGGTAGAATATTGTTTAAAACTTTATTATAATTTTGTCAAAAACTACCCACTACCATAAAAACTACTAATTTTAACGTTTGACAAAAGCTACACAAACGCTACCTCTACCGCTAAGTCGCTAACCACTACCTAAACCGATACCTTGCCAAACACTTACAAATTTTACAAGTAGCGTCCTGACTAGGTCAAACACGCCCAATATGCAAGAATGTTTGGTAAATAATTATTAATGATTAGTTATTTCAGTGAAGGTAATACGTACTACTCCTTTCGTCCCTCAATACTCGCACCGCTTTTCTTTTCGGGTCGTCCCTTAATACTTGCACCGTTTCTATAAATGAAAATTTTTATCAATATTATATTATTTCTCTCACTTACCTACTACCCCACCTACACCCCTACTCCTTACAAAGAATCATTTAAAAATCCACATCCCCCACTCACCACTCCCCACCCTTACACATTTCCCACTAACTATATTAAAAAAAATACTCCCCTATCAACAAACACCCATTAAATTAATAAGTTAATTCAAATGTCTTAAACTCCGCACCGGTTTGAGTATTAAGGGACGGAGAGAATAGTATTCAATAAGGTAAAAGATCTTCCAAAAGCTTTTTTCTATGACTCTATGAGCTATTTCAAAAATAGCTTATAAGATCCAAAAAGCCCTTTGAAAACACACATGCACCTTTGTTTGCGAAAAGTGCGTGTCGTACAAGTTTGAGACGGTAGTAACGGCTAAACATTCAAACAAGCAATAGTATAGAACCAGTATTCGAATCTAAAATTCTATATTTAGCAATTTCATGGTTGCTTAACTTGCTTTGATTGGTTCTAAACATAGGACATTGTCGAATGTTTAATCAAGGGTTGACTCTTTGAACGTTGTCATCAAATCCATTTATTTACTAATATCCACAAACTGAAACTTTATGCATTTATATATTTTGTTTATTTTATATAATTTCTAGGCTTAAAGTAGAACTTGTTCTTCTCCATATATCTTGGCTAAGTTCAATACACCTGGAATAATCATTTCACTTGTCTAGCAATGAAAATTCCAAGAAATTAAGTAATCCAAGGATATATTTCTTCTCATTTCCGGGTAATAGTTTTTTTTTTTTTTTAAAAAAAAAATCATTAAACAAGCAAAAAAATACTCTAGGTATATCCGAATGCATATAATAACCTTTAGTGAAATTCTAAAACACTTAAACGTTTTAATCAGATAAGATATTGGCATTTTTAACATTTGTTTTGACGGAAAACACTTTCTCGAAAAATGTTTTTTCCATTTTCCTTTGTTTTGTTAAGGGGTGGAAATAAACAGTCTTCACAAGTGTAGAAACCAAATTTTATAATGAAGGGTATGGGTGTTTTAACTTATTTTGATTTATGTCAGCAAAAATTAGTTCAGATAAGTTGATATAAGTCCTGCTAAGTTTTCCTTCACAAAAAGTCCTGCTAAGTTCAGTTTAGCAAAAATAAGTTTTATCAGACAATTTAAACACATAAAATAAATTTTTTAGCAAAATAAATTTAATTAAGTTAATTTCAGTCACATCCTGTTAAGAAAACGAACAAAGTAAAACTATTTAACATTGTGTTTGCTTATGAAAAAGCTTTCATGGAAAGTCATTTTCTATTTGGAACTAGCAGGGCCTTAATTATGTTAGATATATACTTCCTCCATTCTTATTTATATGACACAATTGAGTTTTAAACACTATTCACAAATGATCCTTTGACTTCGTTTTGTGATTTATACTTAAGAAAAAACATAGTCGTGTGGGGTCTTGTTAGATTCGTCTCAATAAATATTTTTTAAATATCAACTTTTTATAATTTTTTTGTATCTATAATTGAAGATATTAGTGTTTGAAATCGTGCATTGGCAAACGTGTCTAAATAATTGTGTCATATAAATAAGAATGGAGGAAGTATGCTCTTATATCAGGGGAATTTTGATTGACAATGACATATGACTTTATTCTAATACAATTTTCACTTCCATTAAAAAAAAAGTTACTCCTTCTGTCCCATATTAGTTGTTACACTTTCCTTTTCGTCTGTCCCAGATTAGTTGTTACACTTCTAAATTAGGAATGACCCCACAATTATTATATTGTTTCTATCTTCCTACTAAATATTTTTTTGTCCCCACACCCTCTCTTATTTAATTAAAAAAATCCTCCACTAACTCCTATCACATCTACTTTTTCAATAAAATAACAATTGATAACCAAACAACCACTTATCACCTAAAACTTTGTGCAAAGGTAAATGTAACAACTAATATGGGACGGAGGGAGTACATATATGTATATATACATCAGCCTTACTAATTTACATACCGTAACTAATACTCCCTCCGTCCCTTAATACTCGCACCGATTTGACCGGTGCAGAGTTTAAGACATTTGAATTGACTTATTAATTTCATGGGTGTTAGTTGATAGTGGAGTATTTTTTTTGATATAGTTAGTGAGAAATGTGTAAAGGGTGGGGAGTGGTGAGTGGGAGGTGTGAATTTTGAAATGATTTTTTTGTAGAGAGTAGGGGGCGTAGGTGGGTTAATAGGTAAGTGTGAGAAATAATATAATATTGGTAAAGATTTCCATTTATAGAAACGGTGCAAATTAAGAGATGACCCGAAAAGAAAATCGATGCGAGTATTAAGAGACGGAGGGAGTAAGTTGTTGTTTTAATGTGTGTTCATCCTATGTGAAAAAAACAAAAAACAAAAAACAAAAATCCCACTAAATGACACTTTCTCCTTTAGCGTCTGGCATACATAAATTCCCATGGACTTTCTATTGATTAAGACGTTACACCTTAGCTCCAAATAACTTACAATGAGAGGCAGAGAATCAATTAAGGGAGAAATTAGGAGACACCGAGACATCATATTATTCATATACATTTTGAACCAAAATGTGTATCGTGTGTCCGGATACACCTAGTCTAAATTTATAGAGTACTCGGCTATTTTGTTGATCATATGACCTTTTTGCTAATTTTGATGGTTCAATATTAATGATTGAGCGGAAGAATAACGATGTTGTAATTATTCGCACTATAAGAATTTGTATCATTAATAACAATCTAATAATTACGAGTAAAAAGTCTCGGTGTAAAAGTCTCGGTGTAAACGCCTTTTACGACGGGCTAATAACCAAATAAAGACGGGAACAACTGTTGCAAATGTCTTTTAAGACGGGCTAATGACGAGATTTTCCATCAACGACATCTCCTTTTATGATGGGTCCGCGACAAAAATTCCCACCATTGTTAATCTTTAACGACGGAAATTCTCGTCGTTAATGATACAATTTCTTGTATTGTCGAGGTGCACTTAGAAAAAGTTTAGCAACAACCAAATGTTTGGACCTAAAGATAGGCAATCTATTAAAATATTAAAAAGTACTTCAAAATCAAATACCCTCAAATCGAAAATTAAAAAGTATTGTAGAGTAATGCAAAAGCAAAGAAGCTAGAGAGAGAAGGGATGAGCAGATGAGAGGTAGAGGCTAGCTAGCTAAAAGAGAAAAATGACCTCAAATCATGAAAATATTTCGAAAGACCAAATATTAGGTGTTACCTCAGTCGAAGAGAGAGAAAATAGAAAATCAAATACTTTTTTTGCTAAACATGCTCTTACCATTATTGTAAATTTGACAAATTAACTTTATTTTTTGTCCTCGTGCAATTAAATATAAATATTTTAAGAGATTATAATTACCACTCATATTAATTTATGTGTCATAGCTCATAACGAAATTGGTTAATAAGGAATAATAATTGTAGTTTTGTCATTGTAGTATATACGAAGTACTTGCACTATTCATTTTAATCTTCTATATTACTCTTGGACTCTTTATTTTACATTAAGTGTATTTGTTGGATATTCGACATTCGAATATGGATTTTATATACCGACATTTCACTTTTAACTAGTCAAAATCATGAAATGTTTTCATAAAAATAAGACACTTAAACACGTATATATGTCAAATCTGAGACATAGGTCTTAAATTCCAAAACGAAGGTGGTAAACATTTATGAATACATTGATTGGGGTCATTATAACATTTGAGTTCAAAAGGGAGTACGTGCATTTCACCATTTAGCATTTTCTGTTCCATAATAATACAAAAATGGTGCTTTTTAAGGATAGAGTACGAAAGTATAAAAGTCAACAATTAGTTATAAACGTAAACTTCTCTTTTTTTTGATATAAAAAAATTGTCAAATATTACTTCTTAGTTCTTTCGTATTTTATTAAATAGTTCACTTTGACCGACACAAAGTTTAAGGAGTGCGGGATAATTTTATTAAAATATAAGATACAAACGGGGTAAGGGGAATAAACAATATAATTGTAATAAAATATAATGGGGTTTAAGGTGTTCAAGGAATGTGACAAGGTAAGGAAAGATCAATGAAATAGGTGAAAGTGAAACCCATGAGATAAGAAGGAAATAATCAAAATAGGAGGAAAACATATCAAAAATGAAAAGGTCCACCATTTAATAAATAGCTACCGCTTGAGAAAAGTGCACCAGTTAATAAAATAGGAAGGGGTAGTAAAAATTTTAAAAAAAGTTTCGTGAGTTGGAGATAAAAAATATTGATGATACTTCAAAATTGTGCTTCTCCAATTTCTTGTTGATTGAGGTCTACGTACTTACTCCGTATAACAAAATCTCTCTTGATACACAATTTAATAAAGATTTTGAAAAAGTAAATGGAAATAATTACATTAACTTAAATTAAGTATCAGTGTACGTAGGAAATTAAGGCCTTGCTCGTTATCGTTTTATGTTTACAGTTTTTGTTATTTAGAAAAATTAAAAACATAAATATGGAAATGAAAAAAATAATTTCCTACTTTTATTGTCAGATATGAAATAAATATGACCGTCAGAGTGTGATATTTTGTCCCTTGATTAATATACTACTCCCTAGTCCGGTAGTCCCTACCCTTAATACTCGACCTGCTTTGACTTTTTGCACTATTCACATAATTCACTTTGACTCTATTTTATTTATAGTATATGAAAAAACGAATGTTAATATATATACTTCGTAATATATTGTTGGCTTCATCTTAATATATACTTTCAAAATATTAATATTTTTAAAAGTTTTTATAATATGTAGTTAAAGAAATTGGTGGTCAAAGTAGTCCATTGGCAATCGTGTCCGGTCAAAACATGTCAAATATTAAGGGAAAGAGGGAATAACTTATCTCCCCCCTAACAAAAAAGTTCATCAACCCTCCCCCCACAAAATTATATGGCTTTCTACCAATGAGGTATTGACCTATTGGTTAAAACCGAGGTCTCGTATTAAGGTTTGAATTTCGCTAGTCCATTTATAATTTATATTGTCAATATGATTTATTCGCATGAAGAAATAACATCCAATTTTGCAAAACCAAAAAAAAAAAAAAAAAACTGACAGTAATACCAAAACAGGGCCAAGTAAATCTAAGAAGCTAAAAGGAAAGGGGGAAACCATGGAACGGTCCTCTTTCCATGCATGCATTGCATATTTGCATTCACTAACTAATCCTGTTTTCCCATTTTTTGAAGATAATTTCAAAGTCATAGAAATTACTCATATGACCACTATAGCAACGTGCCCCACCCCTTACTCTCCATTTACTATAAATACCTTGCCAAACACTCCTTCAATATATATCCCACAAACTAACTAACACACAATAAACCCTTGAAACTAAACACCTATAACCTTCTCTTCTCTAGCTTCCAACACCACCCCTCAAAATCAAACAATGGCCACCATTTCGTCGAAAATAGCCATCATCGGGGCTGGGATTAGCGGCATAGCGGCGGCTAAACAACTAGCCAAGTACGAGCCGGTGGTGTTCGAGGCCACCGACTCGATAGGAGGTGTATGGAAACATGCCTCTTTTCGGTCTACAAAACTTCAAACACCTCGTTGTGACTATGAATTCTCTGATTTCCCTTGGCCTAATAGGGATGACTCTTCTTTCCCATCTTATGCTGAGATCATTGATTACTTGGACTCCTACACCACCCACTTTGATGTCCTTAAGTTCGTTAAGTTTCGTTCCAAGGTGGTGGAGCTCCGCTACATCGGGGACGGAGACCACCGTGAAGGACAGGGCGAGTATGGGAGGTTGTTGACCGGCCGCCCGGCGTGGGAGGTCGCCGTTCAAACTAACGATGACTTCGACTCCATTGAGGTAAACTATGGTTTTTTTTTATATGTATGGAGTAACACCAGTGGGGGAGCCATGATTTTTAAATCGGGGTTTTGACATTTTTGAATTGGGGGTGTTGATATGTTAGTAAAAAAAAATTATTTACTCCGTATTAATTTACTTTTTCTAAAATTATAAGGTATAAACGTTTTTTAACAAAATTGGGTGGTCGGCGGCCCACCCTCGACACCCCTGTCTCGGCCACCGAGTAACACTATATATATCATATGGTGTCAGATAACCCTCTGTATGATAATGATGTTTGAGTTTCTACTTTTTACGTTTGTCAATGCATATTTTTTATCGTTCTTATCCCTAATTATAGGCAAAATTATAAAATTTTGATATTCTTAAAGTACTCATCGAGACGAATCAAACAAAACTACACATGATAGAATATATTTTTTTCCTTATGTATTAGAAATAATTAGGCGATTCTCTTCAATTATGAATAGTATCAAATTCTGAATCTGAAAACGTATACATAGATATGGTATAAGGAGATTAGGGTTTCTTCTTATCAAATTTCCTTGTACATGACCTTATAATTAAGGACACATTTTGTTTCTGTATACATGTTGTAGAGGTACACCTTTGAGTTTGTGGTGGTATGTATCGGAAAATATGGCGACGTCGCGAAAGTACCAAGTTTTCCAGCAAAGAAAGGGCCAGAAGTGTTCAAAGGAAAGGTGCTACACACTCTTGATTATTGCAAATTGAACAAGGAAGAAGCTTCTTCACTTGTTAAGGGAAAGAGGGTTGCAGTTGTTGGATACAAAAAATCTGCAATAGACCTTGCTGTTGAATGTGCTCAAGCAAACCAAGGTATATTATTTTATTCTTATAAAAAAATTGACTATTAATTATACTAGCATATATACCACTTTAATTTGGAAGTGAACAATGTAACATCTTTATGGAATCTTATAAGATTACATCATAAAAGGCGATCTATAAGTGACTTTTATGTGTTTAAGCATGTCTGTAAATTTTTCCATGGAAAACTTTTGAGGTTGTAATGAATAATGCTATTAATAGGTAATAATTATTAATTATCGGAACAAAAGTTGAACATTTTTTAACTTCATAATAAATTGTATTCATACTTGGACTTACCCTATGATGTTCTTAATTTGGCAAATTAAGGGTAGTTCGGATTAGGTTTTGTTCGGGTCAATTTGATTCGACTGAACCATATTCGAATAATAAGTTTCAATTAGGTTAGATTCAAATCTTATAATTGTCAACTAACATCTAGAAATATATGAATGAAAGATGACAAGGTAAAAGTTAGAGTAATAAACTTTAATTTGCAAATCTTCTAGTCTTTGAGAACTAGCATAATTGACTAAATATTGATTACTTGTAATACCCGTACAAAATTTTGCAATTAAATATAAAAGTACACTCTTAGAATCTCAATCAAGTCCCTTATTTTTAATGTTAATTAAGTTAGACAGAAATTTCCAACATCAATCTATTTTATTAGAATTATACATCAAAAGCAAATCTCTAATAATGTACGGATTGCATGTTATGTCATAGTTGACTTAATTTTTCAGCCCATCAAGGCATCAACTACATCCCATGTGGCAAATGGAAAATCCGATTAGTTAGTTGTTTATTTAATTTAATTGCAAAGGAGTCTAAGGACAACATAAATTATAAATGTCGGACTATAAAGTTTTCCCTTGTTTTGAAATTTTGAAAATCAGTTACGTTGGTCTCATCACCTTATGTTTACTCTACCAAGTACTACTCCTAATTAGAGTACGTCAAGTGAAAATGTTACTTGACTTCTACTCAATCAAACAATTCAAAGCTTGACTTCGGTTAATATTGTTGCCGATGAATAACTAATTAATTGAATTGTTCAATTGTTTGATTACCTAGCTAACAAACAAGGCAAACAAATTTATATTATTTTAAAAAATAACTCCATAAAAAGCAAAAAAATAAATTTTCTAAATAAAGAAAGAAGTATATTTGAAGTCAATTCATACTATGACTAGTCCAATGATGTGTGTGTTGACCTTTGTTTTTTCAATTTTGGGTTGGACTTTTCTCTTGCATGTGCATGCAACATTATTATAGCGTCATAATAAATTGATAGAATATTGTTTTCATACTACTACCCGACAGAATATATCTAGTTTGGTTAGCTATGTATTTACTTCGTATAAAATATATGTGTTCATAGTTCATACTATCGCCGGATAGCGAATATATGTTAGTCATTTAGTGAAAATTTCATTGTACTTCTTCTTGTAATAGTTTGCTCCTCCTCTAGAATCTAGATCTTAATATTTCAAGTGATTACTTAGGTGTTCCTCTTAAGAGAATGACATCCTAATATATTTTCTCCTTATCTGGTAAAAACAAAAAATTATACTACTATTTTAAAATAATATTTATAGTTACTATTTGCATAAATATTAAGACAAAATAGAAAAAGTGGTAAAAAAGTGGGTGGTTATAATAAAACATGGATGAAAAAGATAGATGTGTAAAAAGGAGGGTGGATGTAAGAAAAAAAATGAATAATATAAAAGAAAGTGAATAGAAAGTTGTAAACGTTATGGGGTAAGAGGATAAGATAATAAATTTTCATGTCCAAAAATAGAATAAAGCACAATGTAAATAACTTTATAAAATAGATTAAAACAAAACCGTAAAAGATCATTTTGAAACAGAGGTAGTATATGTTTTCACACCACAAATTACACTCATTACTCGTAAAATACTAATATCATATAAAATATTGGTGTCCATACTAGTTGTAGTGAATGAGTGATATGTATTGATCATTTGTTACATGATGAATTCATTATTCGATATTCTGTTTATACTGCAATTATACAATAGTATCTACTACGTAATATGATTGTATCAAATAATACCAAGCATCTTGTATAAACGACAGAATCATATGAAATGATATAAAATGTGAAGTTCATACTATGTAGAGGCGTCGTAGAGTAATGCAAATTGAGCATGCACATGTTAGATATAGATATCTTTTCCTCTATTACTAGATACTATTACCTTCCTTCAATTCCTTTAACAATGTGTCTAAGTATAAAAACTTTGACCGTAAATTCTCAATATTATAATATATAAAAGCGTTACATAAATTCCCATGAACTTATATTAGATTAATCACGGTATGTATTTTCATAGTATCAACTTTTTTATAAGTTTTCATATAAAGAATTAGATATATTAGTGGTTAAATATTGCATTGAAGTCTATGCAAATAGTAATTGTAAAAAATTTTAAGAAACGGAGGTAGTAATTAAGTGTCGCTTGTTCGGCCTGTAAAGTTAGAATGGATTGACCCGTGAAAGGTTGCGGTCAATCAAGTAGTACGTATTACATGTCATAGAACTTATGCATGTTTTTTTTTGCTGTAGGTATGGATGGGAAAGCATGTACCATGGTGATACGAACTTTGCATTGGACTGTTCCACATTACTCTGTTTGGGGTTTGCCATTTTACTTGTTTTACTCAACAAGATCTTCACAATTTATCCATGAGAGGCCTCACCAAAACACTCTTAGGGCTTTGACGTGCCTCTTCTTATCTCCTATGGTAAATTTTCTACTTTTGTCCCGTAAAACACATAATTTCGACCGTTAATATCATTTTGAGTTTAAAATCAAAATAGTTAAGACATAAAGCCATATAGATAAGTCGAGGAAGTGTACATATCCAATGACAAATATCTATTTTATATACAGTGACACATGGCATTTCCTTGTGCAAAACTTTTTTCCCCCAAAAAAATTTCCCCAAAAAAGTGTTTTCCTAAAACCTGTTACTTCCTGGTGCAAAAAATTTCCCCTAAATTTTCTATCCTTTCAATTAAATGTTTATGTATGCGAAAAAATATTATTATTGAAATAAATATATGCTAAACAGTAATTTGCTAAAAATGATTTTTGGTAATATTTTAGTTAAATTAGTAATGGAAAATATATTGCTCAATATTTTTGGTCAAAAAATCAACATATTAGTATATTGAATATTTTGGTCAGATTAGGGTATATATTCCGTATTAAATGATTAGATAAGTATATTCAAGATTTATTAATTATGCAGCAAGTTAGTAACATTAGGGAGAAAAATATTTCAGTCAAATAATTTTAGAGTATTCATGCATGCACGATATCTAATCTAGTTGTTACTTATTTCAGAGAGGGGTTGTGTCGAAAATTATAGAGAGTTACTTGCTTTGGAAGCTTCCATATGAGAAGTATGGGCTAAAACCAGAGCATCCCTTCGTGGAGGATTATGCAAGTTGTCAAATGGCAATCTTACCTGAAAACTTCTTCACTGAGGCTGATGAGGGAAGAATCAAGTTTAAGAAGGCGTCGAAATGGTGGTTTTACGAAAATGGCCTCCAATTCGACGATAATAGCAAGCTTGAGGCCGATGTAGTGATTTGCGCAACCGGTTATGATGGCAAGAAGAAGCTCGAATCCATACTACCACAACCTTTCACTAGCTTCCTTGATTATAATGGTGTAATGCCATTGTACAAGTAATGATCTATACACATCTCTTTAATCTTAATTACTACATATAATTATATTTTCAATTTACCGCGTTTAAATTTTAGGTTTTTATATTTACCGCCTTAATTTCATGAAATGTTTTATATTAACCATCTCTTAACGAATTTAATCCAAATTTTCATCCATGTGGGCCCTACGTACTTAACTAACTTCTTTTATTAGAAACCTGATAAAAGAGAAGGGAAATCAAAGAAGTTGGTTAAGTGACGCCCATTTGAACGGAAATTTTTATGAAATCCGCTAAAAAGTGATGAATACAGAACATTTTATAAAATTAAGGTGGTAAACATAAATTATATTTTATAAGGTGGTAAATGCAAAAAATTAAAACTTAAAAGGTGTTAAATATAAATCAGTCCTAATAAGAAGACGATTAAACTTAATTTTGGAGCTTATTTGACTAATTGCAGGAGCACAATAAACCCTATGATCCCAAACATGGCTTTTATAGGCTACATTGAGTCAGTATCAAACCTACAAACGGCTGAGCTACGGTGCAAGTGGCTCGCGAGGCTGGTGGATGACCGGTTCAAGCTCCCTAGTGTCGAGAATATGCTCGGCCATGTCGAAAGGGAGGTGGAAGTTATGAAGAGGACAACAAGGTTCTACAAAAGGCAATGTATTTCAACCTATATTATTAATCATAATGATGAACTATGTGAAGAAATGGGGTGGAATTCCTGGAGGAAGAAAAGCTGGTTTTCTGAAGCATTCAGCCCTTACACTAGTCAAGATTATGACGATGACAACAACAACGACAATTAATCAAAGCAAAGATCAACTAATTACATGTATAATGTTCTAATGTTCAACTATCATATATCATTTATTTTTATAATCACCAGGGAGGAAATATCTCTAGTGGTTAAGGAGCAAAATAAAACAGATACAAAATCTGTGATTAAGGAAATATAGTAAAGCATTTTTTATTTTTTTAGGGCATATAAAAGGGTTTATAACGCATTGTAACATCATGTAATAATCACGTATTTAACGCATTTATATATATTTAACAAAATAAACTACTTCCTCCGTCTGTTTTTTTTCTTTACGTTTTTCCTTTCTTGGTGTCCCAAAATGTTCTTTACATTTCCTTTTATATTATTACATAAATGTTTTAATATTTTATCAAAATTTGTGTCTAATGATTATGTTAACAAATCTCTCACACTTTTTCGTTAGGACATTAAATTTTTCTCATTTTCCAAATATCTAAATTTTGATAAAAGTGAAAATATTATAAATAAACGTAATTTGCCTTGTTTAGATAAAAAAAAAATAGAGGAATCTCAATGCACATTAATTAGTCGTTAAAACGTACGCGTGCAGAATACCAAACGTAAAGAACACAAAGAGACGGGGGAGTATTATATCGTCAAGGAAGTTGAGTTGCAGTTTTTATTTCTTTTTTCAAACACGAATTCTCCCATTTCTTCGCTAAAACCACCACCACAGCGGCGGTTACAGACTTATCGGGTGGCGCGCGCGGGGTGAGCGACGGAACAAGACCCCAAATTTTAGATACAGTATAATTAGTTTTCTAAATCTAAACAAAACTAAAATTGGTATTGTGGTTAAGGGGATGACAAGTAATTCCCAAAGACCTGTGTTCGACGTCTAACAAGTCATCTATACCTAGTATTTTAAAAAGAAAACCAAAACTTTGTCTATACCTAGTATTTTAAAAAGAAAACCAAAACTTTGGCCACGTGTCTATCCCATTGCTCTCCCATCCGTATAATTGTAAAAATTGAAGGAAAAAAAACATAAAATACCCACCATCACTCCACACCAGAGCACCGTCCAACTTCCCCATTCTACTCCATGCCAAACCCTTCTTCATTTACCCTCCTTCAATTTCATGAGCAGTTACAACATATAAATATCTCATCTAATTCTTTTATGAATCTTTAATTCTTGAATCTTTAATTGTACAAACTCTTCAATTGAAGTAAATTGTAATACACTTCAATTGGACCTCTAAATACATCATCTTTATGGAATTCCACCTTCAATTTGATCCACCATTTTCTCCCCATCTCCTTTAAGAGCCTCCATTTATAAATCAATTCCTCCCGGAACCATTAATAATTGATTAAATAATGTCGGTTACACTTCGTGATCACAAACGATCGCTTATATTTGGCTCTCATCTCTAAATCCAATCCTAACTCTATTTAACACAGTAGATACGACAACAGTAATGCTATGAATGAGAGCTAGACCGATCGAGACAGGTACTTTTTTTGGGTTCCTTTTTTCTATTTGGGTTTACCAGTTCCGGTGATTAGATTTGATGTATCGGTTTTTGATAAATAGTAGTATGTTAATACGGAGTATTTAGTTTGTTTTGTGTGTTTGAAAGTTTGTTTCATTAGAGGTTTAATTGAGGTTGAATGTCATAGTGTAGTCAAATCAAATGCTCTCATTATGTGTTTTATGCGTTGAGTGTAAGCCTGTAACTTTTTTTCCCAATTAATTATAGTACAGAGTATTTCCAAGTGTTGCATGTTTTGAGTTTTACTAAAATTTTTGAAAACAATGATCCATCAAAGATAAGCTAGGTTTTGTTACTCATGTAAATAGTTGGACTTCTTGTGATTAAATGAGTGGACAGCCAACATTGATTAATTAAAACTTGGTTTTGTTGTTGTTGGATTGTTGGGCTGATATGTTAATGTTGTAATCAGGGATTAGGGACTGAGAAGCACAATAGAGAAGAGGCTGTAGGGAAAGAAGGAAGAACTAATAATATGTTTTTAAAAGGTTTTGTTTTCAGTTTTAGGATTAAATTTATGTATTATTGTATTTTATTGTTTTTGAATAATGATTTTGTGATTAGAATAATAATTTGCTAATAATCTTGCCACTCATCTGCAATGTGTACTTCGGAAAAACAAAATACATATATGTAAATCAATTTGGGTGTTTAAGCTTTAGAGGATCAACTGATATTGTTGCAGGAAAAATTTGATATAGCGTTTGGGAGACATAAAACACGAGCAAACTTCTTAAAGATACAACCTCAGGTACTTGCAAACTTGCCATTATAACTTATTGGATTAAGAAACATTTTGTACTTTGGCATTATATACAAAGCTGATACATTTTGATCATGTTTCAGGATATAATGGTGTGAATTTCTCGCGTCGTCAATTCACTTATAATGTTAGCATTCAGAAATAAACAAAATTAGCAGTTTGATCATACTTATTCACCGTCAAGTATCTTATGGTAATCAAACTCCTCAATGTTAGCATAAAGGCCTAAGGATGGGGAAAATAAATTATCTTCATCTTTCTATTGTAATGTTAGGAGTTGAATACGGAGTACGCTGTAGCAAGCTTTTGTAAATGGGTTGTCTTCACAATTCACCAGTTATGTTAACCCAATTCTTGCATAGTCTATTGGTAATTTGGTACTATTACTTTTTGCCTTTTTTGGAGGTACTTCAACTACAATATTAGTTTTATTTATTCCTAAATTATCTAATATGAGCACTTCAACATGGTGATTGTTAAGTTTAATTGGATCTTTAAAATACCACACATATCACGGTGAACCAAAGCCCGTTCATCGAACGGGTTCAAGAACTAGTTTTTTTAATTCACTTTCCTTTTTTTCATTGAACGAGGACCTCATTTTAAAATTGCAGAGGGCCCCAAAGTCGTGGCTTCATCTAGTCACGACCTTACACCAAGATCACCTCCAACGTCACCGCCTACTCCTCTAACATCATCTAAATCGACTGATGGCCTCCAATGTTACCGTCTACTACTCTAACATCATAGGTTCGAGTCCTATTCAAGGTATAACCTTGAGAATGTTCATTGAATTGAATGATCAATTTCAAGATCTCGGATTGAATCATTATTGATATACCCGAGATTTTGGAATTGGAATAAGCATTATGAGAATTTGTATCTTTAATGACAACCTAGTTACGATGGGTCAAAAATCTTGTCGCAAGAGTTTTTGCGACGGGGCTACCAACCAAACAAAGACGGGAACCACCGTCACAAATGTCTTTTATGACGGGTTAACGACGAGATTTTCCATTAACGATGCCCCTTTTATGACGGGTTCGCGACAGAAAATTCAGTCATTAATCAACGATTATTAGCTTTTAGCGACGGGATTTCCCGTCATTAATGGTACAATTTCTTATAATGAAGTTTGGCAGCGGATCATGAAAACTTGGTGATCGATCCTCGCTATCTAATGAAAGGGGAGTTTGCTTTGAAATCGTCCGCCCTACAACCACCCTTGAGTTTATGCTTCAACAGGAATCACACAAGGGGAGATTGATACAATCGAAACGTCTAATAAAACGCCTGCCCGTAATGTAACTCCACAGATAAATTACGTCTATTGTGGCAATGCAAGGTATTGAAAGAAATAAAAGCAAATGATGGATTCAACACACGTATCTGTCGAATACTGATGTTCTCAACTTAATTTTATTGCATTTAAATTGTTGATAAAGTGATTTAGTATACAGAAATAATCACAATTAGTTGCAAAGAAGGAAGATCTAAAACATACATTAGAGAATCAAGGATTCAGGTATTCACAGTTCCACAGTATCTGCCACTAGATATCGAGAAATCTTGCTCAAAGACTCTCTAAAAACTTGAGGGTCTCGTTAATATGTTTCTCGGGTTGAAATTGATTGTTGTAAACAAGTTGCACAACTCCATTTTTGTCAAGGACGTAAGTTTGTCTCCCTGGGAGAGCTCCAAAGAGATCCGAAGGGATCCCCCATTCTTTTCTCACGCTGTTATCTTCATCGCTTAGTAAAGTGTAAGGGAGTCTGTACTTCTCTTTGAATGCCTGTATATATACATATATACATTCATTCAAAACTTTTCTTGTAGGATTTTCCATAACATGCATAACTTTTCTAATTGTCATAACAAGTTGTTTGCTAAATAAGTATCAAGTAAAATTTTGCATTTACCTTGTGAGACGATGGATCGTTAACACTGATACCAATAACCTCTGCTCCTGCTTTCTTAAACTTTTCATATGAGTCTCTGAAAGAACAAGCCTGTGGAGAATGTGGAGAATGTACAGAAGGTCAAGTCATGACACTAACGGTCCTTTTGGTAGCCGGTAATAAACGGTGGAAATGAGAATAAATCCAAGTATTATGTGGCAAGAAATTAACATCATGATATTCATGGTAATGAAATTTTGTGTAAAAACTTGTGTTTTTCTTCATAAATTTGCATTCCCACACAATACCACTCTCTAAATGGTAATGGATGGTAATGGAAGTTTAATAAAGAAAATGAGATTATATTGAGTGAATTATCATTACATGGGAAATGAATATTGATTTTCCTTATAAATTCATATACAAATTCATTCTCATTGACACTATTAATGACCGGCTATCAAACGGCAGTGGCGGAGCCAGGTAGGTGCATGACCCCCCAAAAAAATTTGGGAAAAAAATACTTATAGCTGAAATCTAAGTTTTTATTTAAAACCGATCTCTTAGGTTATACTTAAAAACACCCGCCCCGCAAGTAAGACATCTGGTATACAATAGAGATAATCATAAGAGACCATCCTTTCCAAACAACTGATCTCTTAGAGTTCTGAAAAAATATAGGGGGATAATCCTAAGAGACCAGTCTTTATAAATAACTTCTCACTTAGGATTTTGAATTTAAACACCCGCTTTCTTAAATTAAGTAATTCTTTTCAGTTTTTACCACACATCTATAATTGTAATAATTTTGCACGATTATAATATGAATATTGATTAATTTTAGGACGATACATTTTTTTAGTAGTATATTGTGTGTTGTAGAAGATCACCGGACACAACACTCTAAAAATCTTGGGAACGCCCCTGCCGACACCCCAAAAAAACATTCCTGGCTCCGCCACTGTCAAACGGGCCGTAAGAGAAACATTCAAGAGAAAATTTTAGCTCATCCCAAACCCATCCGGCCATCCCCAGACTAATGAAAGGGTGTAACATAACAAAAGGTCTTGCGCGCACAAGGTGTACAATAAATTTATTGTACACCAAGATAACTTTTATGCAGTTTTTTGTAACTTTAACCTATTTTTCTTTAACTTTTATATTATAAAATTAAAAAGTTGATAGATAAACATTTTAAATGGTTAAATGATTAATTTATACATTATTAGTGATTTTGAAGAAATAATTTTTATTCAAATGAAAAATTTATCATTAAAAAATAGATAACTTATACATATATAAATGTAACTTTTAAGCATTTTGATTCAACTTTTACTCCGGTATACAATATTTATTGTACACCCATTATAAATAAGAATTTGTGGTAACATAAAGGAAAATGGGAAATAATGTAACAATGAGATTTCCACATTAAAACACGATTTCATATGATCAAGTTTTGACCACCAAAGTCAAATGCGGTCTAGCATTCCAAAAGGCGAAAGGTACCTTTACGAGGGGGTCATTAAAAGAATGAAGCAATATAGCATGGAATTCATACAATTATACACAAAATTTATGAGGGCCGTAATTAAAATACACTCGCAACTTTTCGCCCGGGGTGGCTGGGCCCTGAAGGAAATAATGCCCTTGGTCCAAGTATGCATTCTATGTTAAGTCTAATAAATGCGGTTCAGTATTAATTAACAAGTTAATAATTCAGTGAGATCAAGTGAGCTGAATGCCTAGCTAGAGGCCGCTTCAGTTCAAGTGGAATTAATGATATTAATCCACAGCTTACTCTTGACTGAACCCGTAGGGTCACACAAATAGTACGTAAACGGATCAAGTATTTAATGGCATTAAATACTCCATCTATGAATATTCGGAACCGACGGATCTTGGTTTCAGTGGGAGTTAAGATCGTCACAGGCAAGAAATGAATACTCCGGAAACGATGATATTGCCGAAAACGGAAATATGGATCGTGTCGGAAATATGAATATTATCCAAGTCGTAGATGTTGCCGGAAACGGAAACATGGTACGTATCGGAAAATATTATTGGAAATGGAAATATTACCAGAATCGGAAATATTGCCGGAAACGGAAATATTGTCAGAATCGGAAATATTACCGGAATCGGAAAATAATTCCGGAAACGGAAATATTAAATATTTGTTCGAAACGGAAATTAATTCCGGAATCGGAAATATTAAATATTGTTCGTATCGGAAATAAATTCCGGAACTGGAAATTTAATCGGAAGCGTATCGTACGAATTAGCATCGGACGAGGCCTGCCGGACGAAGGCCCAGCACGAAGCCGGGCCATCGCCCAGCAAGCACGCGCGCGCCACAAGCCCAGCCAAGGCAGCGCCCAGGCCTACCACAAGGCAGGCCCAGCGCGCGCCAAGGCCACCGTTGCGTGGGCCGCGCTGCGTGGGCTGCTGCTCGCACGCGCATGGGCAGCCCTTGTGGCTGCCGTGTGTGTGTGAGTTTGTGCTCATGCGTGATTCCTAAATCTACAAGAGTCAGTGTATGATTAAATTTCTATTCCTAATTGGATAAATTAATTAAATAGAATTCATGTAGGATTCTAATTTCAATTAATTCGTATCCTACTAGGATTACGATTCCTTTTCCATAACTCTATAAATAAAGGCCTAGGGGTCATAATTTATACACAAGTTTCAAAGTATTCAAAAGTGAGTTTTTTGAGAGAAAATTAAAACACACATCTTGCTCATAAAGTGCCGAAATTTTCTAGTACCTTAAGGGCGATTCTAGTTGGTCAATCTTAAGGCGGATCCGGACGTGCTGTGGACTATCTACGGAGGGACGACACTTGGAGTCCTAAAGACTTGTTCTTGTTCGGTTCGGGCGCAGCTAGGGAGGGCATGCAACAAAGAGTATGCATCTAAATTATGCTATATGATTATGTGTAAATAATATGTTGTCTTGGGTTAATGGTTGTTTCCGCATGATCTATGTAATGTCATATGTATCATAACCTAACAGTGGTATCACGAGCCCCTTATTATTTTCATAATCTAAATTGCATGAACATGGTTAAATATTACAAATTTGCAAGAATTAAAAGGGGTGATTAATTTTCGTAATTGTTAATTAATTGCAAATTGCGTTTATTTAATTATACGTACGCAGTTTTTCGGCAGTTTCTTCGTTACTCATCCGAATTGAGTGATTTTTGTGTCAATTCCGCATGTAAAAGGCATTCTAAAATTTTGACAAAAAAAGTATTTTTCTGCCGAACCCAGAATTCTCAAATTCGAAGCCTAACTATGACTTTTCGAAGGTTTTAGTTTTTCGAATGCAAAATTTCGTAAATTTAAGATGTTAAATTAAATATTTGCGATTCTTGTTGATAAATCTTGAATTTTTGATTGACCTACTGCATATGTTTAACAAGTTTGAATGCCTAGTCTTGTTAATTATGCAATCTAATTTGTAATTATGATTAATTTGTTGAAAATTAGAATAATTTAGAATTAATTTGATTTTCATAATTAATTGTAATTTAATTAGAAACCTATGATTAAAAACCACCATAAAAATTGTAAATTTACGATAAATTTTAAATTTTTATGACCTAGACTTGAATCCATAACAATCGGAAATCAATTGGATAATAAATTTTCGATTTTTTCGCCCTAAAATTATGAAATTAATAATATTTATTAATTTGTCATTAATTTTAAATATAAATTTTAAATTTTATGCGATTCGTTCATATAACTTGCACGCACGAAGCAATGGACGCTTCGTGTTACCCTTAAGGGGTGTTGTATAATGCGAGCATGCGACGACGAGCAAGGGAGCTCGTCGCCCGTGCGGCACGAATGCAATGAGCAAGGGCGTAGTGCACGAGCACAAGGCAGCAGCCCTGCCTTGTGTCGTGTGCCACGAGCAATGAACGAATGGGCATGGGCGAAGGGCGAGCCAAGGCAGTCGCGTGTGGGCAGCAAGCGAGCTGCGCCACAGCGCGCACTGCCTCGCACAAGAGCGCGCAGCCTCGCGCGCAGCGAGCGCAAGCTCGCGTGCCACGAGCGCTGCGCCCAGCATCACTCGCGTGCACAGCGCGCGATGTCGCGCGCCCAGCGAGCGATGTCGCGCGCCAGCGAGCGATGGCTCGCGCCAGCGAGCGATGGCTCGCGCGCACAGCGAGCGATGTCGCGCGCCCAGCGAGCGATGGCTCGCGCGCCCAGCGAGCGATGTCGCGCGCCCAGCGAGCGATGTCGCGCGCGCGCACTGCGAGCGATAGCTCGCGTGCGATGAGCGCTGGCGCGCGCAGCGAGCACGATGTGTGCGGAGGCTTGCGATAGGGAAGCAGCAGCTATGCGACGAGCGCATGGGCTGCGCGCACATGGCCAGCAATGGCTGTGTGCGCACGGTCCATGGGCGTGCAACGCGTAGGGTGTTTGCGTTACGATTAGATCGTTTTGAATGTTTAATTTGAAAATTTCAGTTCACGTAATTTTAATTAATTTTAAAATTAATAATTTGAATTATTTTCTTGGATTTTAATTTTGAATATTATAATTATAATAAATGTTACTTATTCTAATTATTTTACTAAAATTAAAATCATGAATTAATTTAAATACGACTGAAATTAAATTAAATTTTTGGATTCAATTATAAATTGATATGAGCTTTAAATTTTAATTAAATTTGTATGTTTCCGGTTGGACTAGAAATACATTTTTATGTTTAAAATTGGTAAAGCATATGAATTTACTGGTTTAAGTGGGAGCGCTTTTTAGTCATAAACTCTTGATTAGGTCTACAAATCCTTAAGGTTAAAACAACTTGATTAGAATTAATAAGGACTGAATAATTGGTAGATTATTGGTGCCCTTGATTAATTGCTGCAAATGTTTACGTGATGCATAATGTGTTTTACTAACCAGCTATGTGGGCCATTCATGATAATGAATGGGTGAATGGTATATATTGTATATGTACTGTTTTGCAGGTTATGAAGTGACTAGTATGGCCCAAATAGGATAGAAAATATGGTCTGCGTACCATTAATTTGAATGTAATTGGTCTAAAGTACCAAAGTTGTTTTTCAATTCAAATATGGTCTGCGTACCATCAAATAGTTGTAATTAGTTTTAGTTATAGCTTATCCTATTTGAAGAAAATGGTGCCTCCCACGGAGATTTTCAAGACGGACTTTGAAGTCAAAGCTTCAAGATGAAGTCGGGCCATACTAGATCACAAATATCTTATGCATGTTTTAAGTTATTTATTGCTTTAAATATGTCTTAAAATGCATGAGATCAAAAGCTTGATTATGTTGCATGATTAAGGATTTTAGTTCACTTAAAATCTAACCAACATAGTAAGAGCCTTAAGTTCCAAACTTAAAAATTGAGTTAAAAGGTGCCATGCCAAAATATACACTTGCTTGGATATCCTTTACATCAATCTAGTAATAGTTTTCGCTCAGCGAGGTGTTACTTATTGGTCCTAAAGGGGCAAGGTACACAAATAATTGTGAGTACATGTTAGTTTTGGTGAAACTCAACGATATAAGTAAGGAGTCCTTTTATGTCGTGGCAAATTCGATAGGTTTACCTAATAAGTTCTTAGACGTACCTATCAACCAAGAATAGTTTCTAGACTATTAGCAAAAGGCTTTTGCTTACCTAAGATATTCTAGGATTAAGTCGACAAACTGTGCTTAGTTCTTCAATGATTTTAGGATCTTGGAATCATTTTATTCACACCTGCCGGAACACATAACTTGAATAAAATGCTAATAAACATTGAATTATGCATGTATGCTAGAATTTAAGTTTATTAAGAGAAACTGTGAATGGTTATTTATTTGTTTATTCTTTTCAATTGTAGTTTTAATATGGCAAACAACAATCAAAACATCATCATGGGTTCTGAGCTTATGGTCAAGCTGAACCTGACAAATTTTCTTGAATGGGAAGCTAAGCTAGTTGAAATAGTCAAACTCAATGGACTTGAGTATGTACTATCACATCCCATGCCAAGCTA
Organism: Spinacia oleracea; assembly: GCF_020520425.1. Taxonomy (NCBI): domain Eukaryota; kingdom Viridiplantae; phylum Streptophyta; class Magnoliopsida; order Caryophyllales; family Amaranthaceae; genus Spinacia; species Spinacia oleracea. Next base: position 18,884,441 of record NC_079488.1, read on the forward strand.
CTATGCCAGAGACATGACCCCTGAGAGATTTTACGCCTGGGATGCGGATCTCAAAAAGGTTATGAGTCTCATGCTGAACAATATCCCTGATGATTGGGCTAGAAGGTTTGTAGCCTATGAACCTTTTACGCTCATCAAGAATCTGAGGGATATCTGTCGTGGAAGTACGGAGGACAGGGACCTGAACGTCCATGAGTTGATTGAATCAATGTCTGGGCTAAAGGTTAGTTCTCCCAACAGGTGTTATAGGATGGAGGTCCAAGAAACACATGTTCAGCTCCTTCGCACTAAACAGAGGGTAGGCGTCCCACTGAGGTTCCATGTGGATCTTATGTGTTCATATTTTGATCGCCTAAGTCTACTAGGAACACCAATAAGCGAAAGGATGGCAGTCTCTGTCTTGCTCAATTCACTACACAGTGGGTTTGGTCGCTTCAAGCAACAATACCTAAGTGAACCAAGAGAAGAAACAGTTGCAGAATTTATTCACCTTGTCAGAAAGGCTGAAATAGTACTGGACTGTGAAGCCAAAGATTTACTCAAGGCTAGAAAGAGACCATTCAAGAAAGGTGGAAAGTCCAAGGGCAATGCTAAATCAAAGCAGGACAAGTCCACATCAAGCTGTCTTTATTGTGATGGAATAGGCCATTACAAAAGAGAATGTCCAAAGCTAAAGGAAGATCAGAAGAACGGAACAGTCGTTCCATCTTCAGGTATTTTCGTTATAGACTGTATACTTGCTAATTCAACTTCTTGGGTATTAGATACAGGTTGTGGCTCACACTTATGTTCCAATCCACAGGGACTAAGAAGAAGTAGAAAGTTAAGCAAGGGTGAAGTCGACCTACGAGTGGGAAATGGAGCACGGATTGCTGCATTAGCCGTAGGAACTTACTATTTGTCGTTGCCCTCCGGGCTAGTTTTGGAACTGGAAGAATGTTTCCATGTTCCAAGTCTTACTAAAAACATCATTTCAGTTTCTTGCTTAGATGCTAAGGGATTTTCCTTTATAATAAAAGACAATAGTTGTTCGTTTTATTTTAAAGAGATGTTTTATGGATCTGCTAGATTAGTCAATGGACTTTATTTATTAGATCACGACAAACAAGTATATAACATAAATACCAAAAAGGCCAAAAAGGATGATTCAGATCTCACCTATCTGTGGCATTGTCGATTAGGCCATATAAACTTGAAACGCTTAGAAAGACTTCAAAGGGAAGGAATTCTAGAACCATTTGACTTAGAGGATTATGGTAAATGCGAATCATGTTTACTTGGCAAAATGACAAAGCAACCTTTCTCTAAAGTTGGAGAAAGAGCAAATGAACTATTGGGTTTAATCCATACAGATGTATGTGGACCAATGAGTACAAATGCTAGAGGTGGTTTCAGCTACTTTATCACTTTCACTGATGACTTCAGTAGGTATGGTTATGTCTACCTAATGAAGCATAAGTCTGAATCCTTTGACAAATTCAAGGAATTTCAGAGTGAAGTAGAGAATCAATTAGGCAAGAAGATTAAGGCACTGCGGTCTGATAGAGGCGGTGAATATCTGAGCTATGAATTTGATGACCATCTGAAAGAATGTGGAATTCTATCAGAATTGACTCCTCCTGGAACACCACAATGGAACGGTGTGTCAGAACGGAGGAACAGAACCTTGCTAGACATGGTCAGGTCAATGATGGGTCAGGCCGAACTTCCATTAGAATTTTGGGGACATGCACTAAATACAGCTGCACTCACTATAAATAGAGCTCCGTCTAAAGCTGTCGAAAAGACTCCATACGAATTATGGTTTGGAAAGCCTCCAAATGTGTCTTTTCTTAAGATTTGGGGATGTGAAGTATACGTCAAACGATTAATTTCAGACAAACTTCATCCAAAATCTGACAAATGTATCCTTGTGGGCTATCCAAAGGAAACAAAGGGGTATTACTTCTACAATACATCTGAGAACAAAGTGTTTGTTGCTCGAGATGGTGTCTTTTTGGAGAAGGATCACATTTCCAAAATGACAAGTGGGAGAAAAGTAGACCTCGAAGAAATTCGAGTCGAACAACAAACTCTAGAGAATGCTCAAGATGACATTCAGGATGAAACTCAGAGATCTTTAGAAGAATCTGGTGAGAATCATGGTCAATCTAGAAATGTTACCCCGCGTAGATCGCAAAGATATAGATCTCAACCGGAAAGGTACTTAGGTATTTTGACGAATGAGAGCTATGACGTTCTATTACTTGAAAGTGATGAACCTGCGACTTACAAGCAAGCTATGACGAGCCCTAGCTCCAAGCAGTGGCAAGAAGCCATGCAATCTGAATTAGACTCCATGTCTGAAAACCAAGTATGGGATTTGGTCGATTTGCCAGATGGCTACCAAGCCATTGGAAGCAAATGGGTTTTCAAACTGAAAAAGGACAAGGATGGGAAACTTGAAGTTTTCAAAGCTAGATTGGTTGCAAAAGGTTACAGGCAAGTCCACGGTGTGAATTACGATGAAACCTTTTCACCAGTTGCAATGCTAAAGTCTATTCGAATAATGTTAGCAATCGCTGCATATTACGATTACGAAATATGGCAGATGGATGTCAAAACTGCTTTCTTAAACGGCGTTTTAACAGAAACTGTGTTTATGACACAGCCTGAAGGTTTTGAGGATCCAAAGAATGCTAAAAAGGTATGCAAGCTAAAGAAGTCAATCTACGGGTTGAAGCAGGCATCCAGGAGCTGGAATATACGTTTTGATGAAGCAGTCAGTGACTTTGGTTTCATCAAGAACACGGACGAATCTTGTGTATACAAGAAGGTCAGTGGGAGCAAAATTGCTTTCCTAGTATTATATGTCGACGACATATTGCTTATCGGAAATGACATTCCTATGTTGAACTCTGTCAAGATTTGGCTTGGGAAATGTTTTTCGATGAAGGATCTAGGAGAAGCACAGTACATATTGGGCATCAAGATTTACAGAGATAGATCTAAAAAGATGATTGGACTTAGTCAAAGCACTTATATCAATAAGGTGCTTGATAGGTTCAAGATGGCGGACTCCAAGCGAGGCTACCTACCCATGTCTCATGGAATGACTCTAAGCAAGACTCAGTGCCCAAAAACACTTGATGAGCGTAGACGAATGAATGGGATTCCATATGCATCATTGATTGGTTCAATAATGTATGCTATGATATGTACACGCCCGGATATTGCGTACGCACTCAGTACTACGAGCAGATACCAGTCAGACCCAGGAGAGGCGCATTGGACTGCTGCCAAGAACATTCTGAAGTACCTGAAAAGGCACAAAGATGACTTCCTGGTCTATGGTGGAGATGATGAATTAATTGTTAAAGGCTATACGGACGCAAGTTTCCAAACCGACAAAGATGATTTCAGATCACAGTCTGGGTTTGTCTTCTGCCTCAACGGAGGAGCAGTAAGCTGGAAAAGTGCTAAGCAAAGCACCATTGCGGATTCTACAACTGAAGCGGAGTACATTGCTGCACATGAAGCAGCAAAGGAAGCTATATGGCTAAGGAAGTTCATAGGAGAACTTGGTGTAGTCCCCTCCATTAAAGGACCAATAGCCCTGTATTGTGATAATAACGGAGCTATTGCACAGGCAAAAGAGCCTAGACACCACCAGAGAGTCAAGCATGTACTTCGTAGATTTCACCTTCTACGAGAGTTCGTTGAAAGAAAAGAAGTCGAGATAAGCAAAATTGGAACTGATGACAACATATCAGATCCATTAACTAAACCTCTGCCGCAAGCGAAGCACAACTCGCACACTGCAGCTATGGGAATCAAGCATATTGGAGAATGGCTTTGATGTCTCTGTTTAATGTTTTAAAGTTTTAGAGTTTAAATCTTTGTAAAACATTATTGGTTAATCATTCACAATAAATGAAAGGAATTCATTTTTCCATTTAATTTGTGGTTTATTAAATGATGAGTCCCTTCAACTTGACGATATATTCAAGATAGACTGTCAGGACCAGTCCTGTGACTAAGAAATGTCTATCAAGTGAACTTGAATGTCAAAGGTTGAAAATGGTCCCTAATCGGAGTTTTCTATAAAATTGGACGCATAGAAAACGTTAGACGATTAGAATGCAAGATGACTAGTAGTTCTGTTTCTTGAACTATGTGGACATGGCAATGTCATAATCATTTGCATAGATACTTACTTTGGGAAGACTAGTATCGGACAAAGACCTATGAAACTTTACTGTAAGAGATGAAAATCTGTCATGAGTAAATTTCATTAAAATTATTAGACACTAAATCCTCAATACCTGAGTGATTTGAGATTACTTGTTTGAGAACTGGTTGCTTTGACGTTGACCAACCGTCGCACCGTAAAAGGAGGCTATAAAGGCAACGCTCAGGTAATCACCTATCAAACGAAGTCTAATCTCAAGATCGCAAGATTGGGATTTTCCTCCCATAAATCGGGATGAGATGCTTAAAAGTTGTACAAGGCCACTCGGAGAGCTAGAAACTGTGAAATGCATGGCCGTGCTCGGATGAATCATAGGCTATGATTATCTGTTTATTTGATCAGTTAAACTCTGAAACCGAGGAACACCTCTGGACATAATAAGGATGACAACTCTTACCTTATGTTCAAGAGCAAGCATCGAGCGACAAAGGAATTAGGAAATGCACACTTGTCCCTAAGGACAAGTGGGAGACTGAAGGAAATAATGCCCTTGGTCCAAGTATGCATTCTATGTTAAGTCTAATAAATGCGGTTCAGTATTAATTAACAAGTTAATAATTCAGTGAGATCAAGTGAGCTGAATGCCTAGCTAGAGGCCGCTTCAGTTCAAGTGGAATTAATGATATTAATCCACAGCTTACTCTTGACTGAACCCGTAGGGTCACACAAATAGTACGTAAACGGATCAAGTATTTAATGGCATTAAATACTCCATCTATGAATATTCGGAACCGACGGATCTTGGTTTCAGTGGGAGCTAAGATCGTCACAGGCAAGAAATGAATACTCCGGAAACGATGATATTGCCGGAAACGGAAATATGGATCGTATCGGAAATATGAATATTATCCAAGTCGTAGATGTTGCCGGAAACGGAAACATGGTACGTATCGGAAAATATTATTGGAAATGGAAATATTGCCAGAATCGGAAATATTGTCGGAAACGGAAATATTGTCAGAATCGGAAATATTACCGGAATCGAAAATAATTCCGGAAACGGAAATATTAAATATTTGTTCGAAACGGAAATTAATTCCGGAATCGGAAATATTAAATATTGTTCGTATCGGAAATGAATTCCGGAATCGGGAATTTAATCGGAAGCGTATCGTACGAATCAGCATCGGACGAGGCTCGCTAGACGAAGGCCCAGCACAAAGCCAGGCCATCGCCCAGCGAGCCGCACGCAACGCACGCCTCGACCAGGCCCAGCGCAAGGCCAGGCCCAGCCTAGACACCACCAGAGAGTCAAGCATGTACTTCGTAGATTTCACCTTCTACGAGAGTTCGTTGAAAGAAAAGAAGTCGAGATAAGCAAAATTGGAACTGATGACAACATATCAGATCCATTAACTAAACCTCTGCCGCAAGCGAAGCACAACTCGCACACTGCAGCTATGGGAATCAAGCATATTGGAGAATGGCTTTGATGTCTCTGTTTAATGTTTTAAAGTTTTAGAGTTTAAATCTTTGTAAAACATTATTGGTTAATCATTCACAATAAATGAAAGGAATTCATTTTTCCATTTAATTTGTGGTTTATTAAATGATGAGTCCCTTCAACTTGACGATATATTCAAGATAGACTGTCAGGACCAGTCCTGTGACTAAGAAATGTCTATCAAGTGAACTTGAATGTCAAAGGTTGAAAATGGTCCCTAATCGGAGTTTTCTATAAAATTGGACGCATAGAAAACGTTAGACGACTAGAATGCAAGATGACTAGTAGTTCTGTTTCTTGAACTATGTGGACATGGCAATGTCATAATCATTTGCATAGATACTTACTTTGGGAAGACTAGTATCGGACAAGACCTATGAAACTTTACTGTAAGAGATGAAAGTCTGTCATAAGTAAATTTCATTAAATTATTAGACACTAAATCCTCAATACCTGAGTGATTTGAGATTACTTGTTTGAGAACTGGTTACTTTGACGTTGACCAACCGTCGCACCGTAAAAGGAGGCTATAAAGGCAACGCTCAGGTAATCACCTATCAAACGAAGTCTAATCTCAAGATCGCAAGATTGGGATTGTCCTCCCATAAATCGGGATGAGATGCTTAAAAGTTGTACAAGGCCACTCGGAGAGCTAGAAACTGTGAAATGCATGGCCGTGCTCGGATGAATCATAGGCTATGATTATCTGTTTATTTGATCAGTTGAACTCTGAAACCGAGGAACACCTCTTGACATAATAAGGATGACAACTCTTACCTTATGTTCAAGAGCAAGCATCGAGCGACAAAGGAATTAGGAAATGCACACTTGTCCCTAAGGACAAGTGGGAGACTGAAGGAAATAATGCCCTTGGTCCAAGTATGCATTCTATGTTAAGTCTAATAAATGCGGTTCAGTATTAATTAACAAGTTAATAATTCAGTGAGATCAAGTGAGCTGAATGCCTAGCTAGAGGCCGCTTCAGTTCAAGTGGAATTAATGATATTAATCCACAGCTTACTCTTGACTGAACCCGTAGGGTCACACAAATAGTACGTAAACGGATCAAGTATTTAATGGCATTAAATACTCCATCTATGAATATTCGGAACCGACGGATCTTGGTTTCAGTGGGAGCTAAGATCGTCACAGGCAAGAAATGAATACTCCGGAAACGATGATATTGCCGAAAACGGAAATATGGATCGTATCGGAAATATGAATATTATCCAAGTCGTAGATGTTGCCGGAAACGGAAACATGGTACGTATCGGAAAATATTATTGGAAATGGAAATATTACCAGAATCGGAAATATTGCCGGAAACGGAAATATTGTCAGAATCGGAAATATTACCGGAATCGGAAAATAATTCCGGAAACGGAAATATTAAATATTTGTTCGAAACGGAAATTAATTCCGGAATCGGAAATATTAAATATTGTTCGTATCGGAAATAAATTCCGGAACTGGAAATTTAATCGGAAGCGTATCGTACGAATTAGCATCGGACGAGGCCTGCCGGACGAAGGCCCAGCACGAAGCCGGGCCATCGCCCAGCAAGCACGCGCGCGCCACAAGCCCAGCCAAGGCAGCGCCCAGGCCTACCACAAGGCAGGCCCAGCGCGCGCCAAGGCCACCGTTGCGTGGGCCGCGCTGCGTGGGCTGCTGCTCGCACGCGCATGGGCAGCCCTTGTGGCTGCCGTGTGTGTGTGAGTTTGTGCTCATGCGTGATTCCTAAATCTACAAGAGTCAGTGTATGATTAAATTTCTATTCCTAATTGGATAAATTAATTAAATAGAATTCATGTAGGATTCTAATTTCAATTAATTCGTATCCTACTAGGATTACGATTCCTTTTCCATAACTCTATAAATAAAGGCCTAGGGGTCATAATTTATACACAAGTTTCAAAGTATTCAAAAGTGAGTTTTTTGAGAGAAAATTAAAACACACATCTTGCTCATAAAGTGCCGAAATTTTCTAGTACCTTAAGGGCGATTCTAGTTGGTCAATCTTAAGGCGGATCCGGACGTGCTGTGGACTATCTACGGAGGGACGACACTTGGAGTCCTAAAGACTTGTTCTTGTTCGGTTCGGGCGCAGCTAGGGAGGGCACGCAACAAAGAGTATGCATCTAAATTATGCTATATGATTATGTGTAAATAATATGTTGTCCTGGGTTAATGGTTGTTTCCGCATGATCTATGTAATGTCATATGTATCATAACCTAACAGGCCCACCCTAGGCAAAGGGAAGATCCGCCATTGCTTAAACACCCAATATTGGTCCACTTAACTTAACATGACCACTATTAAGTACTCTGTAGTATCATGATCCCTATAATATGTGTTCTTTAAGGGTTTACAAAAGGTTCTAACAAGAATAGCAAATACTCCGTACTTATTAAGGATATAGTTCTTTCACAAGGACATTTCTAAAGAAATACAGCATTAGAATCAAAATTCATAGTTACAACCAAATTCACAACCTACATATACCAACCAAAGCCAAAATAAAGCAATAAACCGAATACTTCTTGTAAAAGACAGTATGACAGGTTCCGTTTCGTTATCAGATATTAGTCAAACAAAAAACAATAGAACAATAGGAAGAGAAATAAAGGTAAGGACCTGTTTGGTGCAACCAGGGGATTCATCAGCAGGATAAAAGTAGACAACAACAGGCTTCCCTTTAAACTTAGACAAGCTCACATTCCTTCCATCTTGATCTTTCAAACTAAATGCTGGTGCCAAAGTACCTTCTTTAACCTGCATTTTCAACAAATAATTTACAAAAATTAACAAAAAAAAACCAGAAAAATAATAATATAAATAGTCCCCTAATCAAGCATAAATTTGAGATGTAATTAGATTGCTTAGGTGTGATTAGATAACTTTGGGCACCTAAATTTAACCTCTTCTAATAAAATTTACTGGAAAAGGAAATAGAAAATCCCAAATTATCTAATTAGATGTACTCTGCTGAATATTTGCAACAATTTGACTGTCACAGTTGCAAGTTACTATTTTGACCGTAATTATACCCAATGACATATTAGTAAACACTTAAAAGAATAGATATTTGAAAATTTTAAGATTAATACAACAACATCTTACACAATAACATTAATTTGTACATTAATAAGAAAATATGGTCAAAATTAATGTATGAATAATGCAAAAGTAAAGTTTGGAAGAGAGTAGTACCTTAGCAATAACGGAAAGTTTGGAAGAACGAGAGGTAAAAGGTGAGGAGAGAGGAGATGTGTGTGACAATTTGAGGCCGCAAAATTGGGATTGTGTTGCATTGGAGAGGATGCAGAGATTCTGAGAAGAAATGGGTTTTCGGGTTTGGGTTTGGGTTGGGAGAGTGGAAATAAGGGAGTGTTTGGGGAGAGAGAGGGAAGCCATTGTTGAAGGAGATCGAAAGAGGTGTAAAAAATGTAAAAGGGTGCGAATTAAAGGTGAGAGTTACTCCGTAGTAATGTTGGAAGTTGTTAGAACAAGTGGTGGTTTAGTGGACTTCCTTTGTGCGTGTGGAGATTCGTTGGCCAGCCAGCCAACTCCGAACTTTGTCTCTTTGATTTTTACATGACCAATATCATAAGGTACGATTGTCGACATAAACTATCTCGGTGGTACGTATGCCCGACAACGTCAATATTTTTTGGAGAAAATTTTGTTGATTAGTACCAAAGATGTTGATGGCCGGGATGGCCCGAAGCCCCAACCCGACCCGGTATGAAAAAACCCGGTCTAATATGGGCATAAAGTCGTGGGTTGGGCCTGGGCCTTAATCTTTTGGGAAAAAGTACGATAAGACACGGCACGACTAGACCTGATATGACAAAGCATGCGAAATTTAGTAAAATTGACCTTAGGCACGACAGTCGGCCCTACCCGGAACGAAAGCACGTGGGCTCGGGCCGGGTCGGGTCGACATAAACTATCTCGATGGTACGTAATCCCGACAACGTCACGATATTTTGGAGAAAATTTTGTTGATTAGTACCAAAAATGGTTGTGGCCGGGCTGGCCCCCGACCCGATATGAAAAAGCCCGGCCTGGGCACGAAGTCGTGGGTCGGGTCTGAGCCTTAACTTTTTGGGAAAAAACACGACAAGGCACGGCACGATTCGACCTGGCATGACAAAGCACGCTAAATTTAGTAAAATTGACCTTAGGCACGGCGGTCCGGCCAGGAACGAAAGCACGTGGGCTCGGACCGGGCTGTTTTGAACTTTTCGGCCAGGCCCGATACAAGTGGGCATGCTATGTCTCGGCCCGGTTAGGCCCGTGGGCTCAGTCCGAAGCCCGGCCCACGACGATCTTTAATTAGTACGGTTAGAAAATTTGTCAATTACTCTTTGTGTCTCTAGATATTTTCCCGTTTCCTTTTAAGATATCTCACTTGTAATTCTATTGGTTTATTAATAAAAGATCTTGTACTTTCATTGGTTGGATAGCTCATCGGTGGTGTTTGTGTGAAATATAGAAGTCATAGCCCCCTGGTCATAGGTTCATGCCCCACCAATGCTTCAAAATTCAAATTCATGATTTTCATTGCTCATTTGCAAACTTTGCCTATGCCTTCCTTTTCTATTAGTACTCCGTATTACCCAATTTGAATCAAGCTTAATATTAACCCTAAAAGAAAGAAAGTGTTACATGCACAATCTTTAAAATCCTAATATTTTATTCTTCTTTTGTCAATTTAATCACTTCTTGTGTTATTTGGGACTTAGAAAAATTAATTGAATATTAGTACGGAGTATGTAACCAATTTAATTTATCGTATTTCAAAAAATTTACCAACAAGTTAAAACTTTTGGACGATTCACTACCACATCATCCCCCTTCAATAAATTTATTTCATCCATCTTTGAGAGTCTAGACTTATAATGTTGTTTTCATATCTTAACTAGTGTGTGGCTCGGGCGATGCCCCGATTGCTACATTGAATAGTTAAAATTTTAGATTTTCTTGAGCAAAATATTTGATAAGATATATGTATAGCATTAAGTGAAAGCATTCATCAAGTTCGTCAACTACACAAACACACTAAGTCATTTATCATGAGCAATAATTTTTCAATTGCATCATCTTACAATTTGTATAATTTGTTTTCTAGTGGAAATAAGTGATTCAAAATTAACAAACACCAAATTAGACATATGCAGTCATGCAAGGCATTTTTGTAGTTGATGCTTATGAGACTGATGACATCATGTTTATTCATGGTTGTTCTAATTATTTAATTATTATTTTTTTCCAAAATAGTCAATAGAAAATAAAAAGTCACATAAAATTTTAGTTGTTGTAAACTTCATGTTAACATTCATTTATAAATTAATGTGAAGAGATAAACCACAAATGGTTGTTGGTTAAGATGGTAATGAGAGTTATCTTCCACACTTGAGGTCTAGAGTTCGAACCTCATTGTACGTATTGATTTTTGGTTGTCCATGATATGCCATATCATTTGGTGAGTGGATGATGTGGCACAAAAGGAAGAGTACTACGTGCCACATAGACATTTTTCTCAACGCCTTTTAATATATTAGTATAGATTTGATAATTAATGTTTGAAACTTTGAAATATTCATGCAAGCCTCCAAATGTTTTTAATCATGATAAACTTTCTCTGAGCTTAATTAGATAATGAGTAGTGTTAAGTCTAAGACCCTGTTCTTTTGGACTTTATTTGGCTGAACTGAACTGAATGAAGTTGAACTGAACTGACCGAACTGAACTGCAATAAAGTCCAAAAGAACATAGCCTAACTGTCTAAGAAGTGAAAAAATCGAGAATTTCTATATCATCTCACCCTATTTACGAGCAATTTTTTTCACAACATACTTCTAAATGTATAAGGCCCCAATTTATTGTTTCGCCCGTGGACCACCAAGAAGTCAGGAACGGCACCGAGTGTACGTTTAGTCTAGCTTCAATTGTTAGAAAAATATTGTTTAGTTAGCGCCAATCGTTTTGTGATTTAAGCACACTATACAAATTACAAACTAAACTTCCTGAGTACATGACAATATACAAACTGATATTCTCAACTTTTATTGCATTTAAATTGTTGATAGTGATTTAGTATACAGAAATAATCACAATTACTGCAAAAAAGGAAGATCTAAGACATACATTGGAGAACCAAGGATTCGGGGATGAATGGTAGTTGATTGCACTGAGAAAAGAGAGAGGATTCACATAATCTGCCACCAGAAAAGAAAAATTCTCAAAGGCTTTGTAGAAACTTGAGGGTTTCGTCAATATGCTTCTCGGGTTGAAATTGATTGTTATAAACGAGCCGGACAACTCCATTCTTGTCAAGGACGTAGGTTTGTCTCCCGGGGAGAGCTCCAAAGAGATCCGAAGGGACTCCCCACTCTTTTCTCACGTTGTTACCCTCGTCACTTAGTAAAGTGTAAGGAAGTTTGTACTTCTGTTTGAATGCCTGTATACATTCAAAGGAAAATATGTAAAAAGGTGAGCGGATATAATAAAATATGGATAAAGTATGGTAGATAGGTAAAAGGTAGGCGCGTGTAAGAAAAAAAAGGAATGAAGTAAGAGAAAATGAGTGGAAAGTTGAAAATGTTGTGGGATAAGTGGGGTAAGATAGTAAATTTTCATGTTCAAAAATAGAATAAAGCAAAGGGTAAAGAACATTATGAAACCGACTGAACCAAAAAGTGTAAGAATCATTTTGAAACGGAGGTAGTATGTTTTAGAGATTCATAGAGACAATTCAAGAAGTGCAACAAGTTTTGCTTCGTTAATACCTAGTTGATTTATGAAGCTAGTAGTTTTGGATAACACAAAACAATTTCATGATAGACAAGAAAGTCAACTAAAAGTAGACTGGAATTTCTCAAGGCATAACACAAAACAATTTCATTATACAACAACGAATAAGCTATACTCCAGGGGAAGAACACAAGTACACAACATCAGAATTTCCAGTGTTCTTTTTTTCTTCTCTTTTTTGGTTCGATAAAGTGCAGTGATGCAACTTTGGAGACATGATTTTATCCCACATCTTGAATGCCACCATTCAACAACTCCACACTAGATTACAAACACCATAATTTCCCTTTCTTAGGTGACTTAAAAAATACGAAATTGTTGTTGTAATACTGCATGAGTTGAAGGACTTTTTCTCCATGCCAATAACACAGACAATGATGTTTTTTAATTGAATGTAAATATTTGCTGAGCAAGTATGGACAACTCTAGAATTTTGTATTTACCTTGTGAGATGATGAATCATCGCCACTGATACCGATAACCTCTGCTCCTGCTTTCTTAAACTTTTCATACGAGTCTCTAAAAGCACAAGCCTGTGGTGAAAATGAAGAAAGTCAAGTCATAAGGTAAGAAGTAAGTCGCGAACCAGTTCCATGACAGTAAGAGTGACATGGTAAATACATTGTTGCAAAGACCAAAAAACAAATATTCAAGAGTCAAGACTCAAGAGAACATTTTGCCATCTTCAAAGCTGTTTTATTAGCACAATGGCAAACCAATTAATAGGAGAATGTCACATACGTTGGAGGTGCAATGTCTTTTATTGGCTATTCAGTTGGTTTTTACTTCTTACAGGAAAGAGAAGCAGAAGCCTCAACCCTTCTGCACAGTATAGCTGCATAGGCAGAGGATTCCATATATCCCAAAGAAAGCAATCTTCCACGGGAGCTTTACATGAATGTCAAGTAAGAAAAATACTTAGAAATAGAAAACAGTACACTAGTATAACATTCGGTCCTCAATAACAATGCATTATTTGATACTGGCTTGGTTTCACCACTACCCCTAGTTACTTGTAATTTCCAGTGAAAAGAAAAAACGATATATGAATTTGGCAGCTTAAGGCCCCGTTCGGCCGTTCGGTATCGTTTTTTGTTTTTAGTTTTCTGTTTTTTACAAAATATGAAAACCACATAAAGTAGTTTCCAGTTTTTTGTTGCCAGTTTTCGAAATCAACATAATTACTAATTTACTATAAGTATGACTATTTTTTAGCTCATGATTCAATCTAGTTCATATGACTTTTAAAACCAAACAAACAAAAACTGGAAACAGGAAACAGGTAGTGATATTTATCTTTTGCTTTGCAAACAATTGAATACGTCAAGGATTCCTAATATCAAGAACATAGAAAATTTTCAATTTTGGAAGCGCATTTGATTTGCCAGAGGATTGTTGTTGGCCAAGGACTCTCTCCTTTAGGATGTCCAGATAAATGCTGAGCTTTTACTCCTTGATTCCTTCACTATCAAATATTCCATGTTCATTGCATATCCTATACATACAATGTAACCTAACTAAATGTCTAAAATCATTTCTAAATTGTTGATCACCCTAATCAGCATAGCATACCTCATCAACAATCCATCAAGAGATTTGCTGAACAATTGATAATCCTCTGATAAACATAATGTTAGAACAAATTAATCTAAGCAACTGCTTGAAAATGATGAGTGCTGAGACTGCTGACAGCTTCAAAAGGAAAGGGCATTGTTTATTCTTCCTCCACCAATGTAATTTAATTCGAGGTCGTTTATCACCATGTGGTAGCTACTATACAATGTGACTATACTGTATGGTAGCTACTATACAATGTGACTATACTGTAAGCCATAGTTAGGTTGATCAACTTTTCAATATTATTGACATACAAAATGAAGTTTAGCACTCCTGAATATCATATTATAAAATCATGGCATTAAAATACCCGAGGTTGATCAAGTCTCCATTGGTCATTTGATTGACATATAATAGCTCATCCCAAACCCATCCCAAGACTAATGGTTAAGACTGAGGTCTTGGCCTAGTGGTTAAGACTGAGGGTTTGTGTACATTAGGCATCAGGTTAAATTTCCCCCCACCACCACATTTGTAACTTATATTGCCCTTGTGGCTCATTCCCACGCACAACAGTTTTATAAATATACATTGTTCCACTTACCTTAACATGATCACTGTTTAGTAGCATTATATATCAATCATGATCCCTATAATATGTGTTCTTTAAGGGTTTACAAAGGTTCTTAACAAGAATAGTAAATACTTAAAGGATATAATTCTTTCAAAAAAGAGGCATTAGAATCAAAATTCATAATTAGAACAACAGGTGAAAAGGGAGAAATTAAGGTAAGGACCTGTTTGGTGCAACCAGGGGTTTCATCAGCTGGGTAAAAGTAAACAACAACAGGCTTCCCTTTAAACTTAGACAAGCTCACATTCCTCCCATCTTGATCCTTCAAACTAAATGCAGGTGCCAAAGTACCTTCTTTAACCTGCATTTTCAACAAATAATTCACAAAAATTAAAAACCCAGAAAAAGAAATATTCACTGAAAAAAAAATCAGAAAATCCCAAAATTACACAATTCTAGCAAAATGCAGCACCTTAGAAACAATGGAGAATTTGGAAGAACGGGAAGGGAATGGGGAGGAGAGAGAAGATGGGTTTGACAATTTCAGTCCGCAAAATTGGGATTGTGTTGAATTGGAGATGATGCAGAGGCTTTGAGAAGAAATGGGTTTTGGGGTTTGGGTTGGGAGAGTGGAAACAAGGGAGTGTTTGGGGATAGAGAGGGAAGCCATTGTTGAAGGATGACTGCTTTGAAGAAGAAGAAGAAGAAGAAGAAGAAGAAGATAAGGAGGAAGAGGTGAAAAGGGTGTGGTTTGAGAGTTTGTAATGTTTGAACAAGTGGACTTCCTTTGTGCAATTCTGCAGGTGGATAAACGGTGTCCAGCCAAGAGGAAGTCTTTGTCACAAGTGACTTGTGTTCATATTGGACACAAGTGACTTGTGTTCATATTGGACACAAGTGAGTACCAATACATAATTTGGAGTACCAATACAGAATATGTTAGTACCAATACAAATTATGTGAATACCAATAATAACACATATGACTTATATTGGTGGTATTTCTAAGCAATTTTGCATTTTGGTACTGACATATTATGTGTTGGTACTCAAGATGATTGTATTTGGATCACTTGTGTCCATGTGGACACAAGTCACTTGAGGTTTAGAAACCCTCGTCCAGCCAACTCCAAAGTTTGTTCTTTGGTGCTACTTAAAGTTGGTTGTGGGCCGGCCTGGACGCAAAAAGCCCGGTCCGCACGGGCAAAAAAAAAAAGCACACTCCGGCACGAGCAAGAAGTCATGGGCTAGACTTGGGCCTCATTTTTTTAGAAAAAGCATGATAAAACACGATCTGATAAAGCACGCTAAATTTAATAAAATTTGGCTTAGACACGACGATAGGCTGGTATTATGGTCCGTGGGCCTGGGCACTATTTTAAATTCTCCGTCTGGAATGGCCCGATTCAAAGTGGGTTTGTCTTCACTACAAGAAATTGATTAATTCCCGACCGCCAAAAGTAGTTGGTAAAACACGAAAAACGGTTGGTAAATGTTTTAGCGACCGCCAACTGCCGCAAAAAGGCGGTCAGTGTTCACCTGGACGGTAATTAAGGAAACTCCGACTGAATAGCGGTCGCTAATATTTACCGTCAGAAATAGCGACTACCAATGCAGTCACTAATTTAGTGCCAGTCTAAGCAGCCGCTAATTTGGTGACCGTCAAGGCAGTCGCTAAATTAGCGATCGTTTAGGCGGTCACTAAATTACTGACCGCTACAACGGTCGCTAAATTACCGTCCGCTTAAATGCTCGCTAATTTAGCGACTGCTTAGACGGTCACTAAATTAACGACTGCTTAGACGGTCACTAAATTAGTGACTGCATTGGTAGTCGGTAATTTAGCGACCGCTTTGACAGTCGCTAAATTTTAATTGTAGTCGCTATTAAGTATTTAATTAGGCTTTATTTTTGCGGTCTATAATCTGCCTGTAGTGGTCTGTAAATTTGTATGCAAATATCATTTTGCAGTCATGATCATTAATATATGCCTGTATATATACGAATTTATATAAATCCTGTAAAATCGTATGAAACTTGCTCAATGTTATAATATTAAACATGTTCTAAGTCATACAACAAAATTCATAATACACCTGATGTTGTTTAAACATGTTAATACATTCATAATATATAGGACTCAACAAGAAAAGTTGCAACTAGTTCAAACTCATACAAGAATACTAACTACCTAACACAAAGGTGTCCCGCCGCCAGTTGGATCTCGAGGGTCCTGCGACTGCGAGAAAGGAAAACCAGTACACTGACTGAACATCCTCTCGTAAGACTCCATTGCCTTTTACATCTGGGCGGCATATTCTTCTCTCTCCTGTCTCTCCCTTTCTCTCTCCCTTTGACGCTCTAGTCGCTCTTCTTCTCTTTCTTCTCTCTCCCTTTGCCTCAAAAGTCGATCTTCCTCCGTAGCTTTTGTTGTTTCAAGCTCAATGGATTTTTGAGTCAACTATTGTTGAGTCTCTTCCAAACATGTTGAGAGTTGAGAATAAATAGATGGGGTGTATGAGCTAGAACAACTACCACCCCTTCTAGATGGTGCAAAGTATAGAGTTGCTCCACTCCCTAGGCCGGGAAACTTTCCCTTCTTTCTCCCACCTACTGTCTCAAAGTAGATTTGGTTGAGATCTTTATCAATGCCTTTTTCACGGCATTCAGCAACATTTTTTTCGTAGTTTTCCTACAAGAATTGAAATGATTATCACCCATGCATAAAAAATATATTAAACCAACTTGCATAACAAATAAGAAACTTTTGTTAAAGGACAAAAAAATTGAGCTCTTGTACTTTTAGACAAGTTCGTGACGAATTATAGTAGGTGATTCCTGTGCTTGCATGATTGAAGATTTACACACCTGCTCAAGTTTGAAGCATAAGCATCCGAGAATTTCAAGTCTCGAACCCATTCACATAACACCTTCTTTTGAGCCTTGTCAAGTGAAAAATATGCTTTGGGCATGGTTTGATTTCCATTTTCAAGCTCTAACTGCCGACGTTTATAATATTTAGCCATATCTTTCCTTGCATTAGTGGTGTCCGAGTTGCTGCCTTTCACATCCATCAAAGTGTTTATGAGTTGGTCAAAAAAGTTCTTTTCAATGTGCATGACATCCAAGTTGTGACGAAAAAGCAAATCCTTCCAATATGGGAGTTCCCATAGAATACTTTGTTTGAACCAACCCTTTTTGGACTCCTCAACTTCTTAAGAGCTTCAAGACCATCAGTTGCTTTAGGCAAGTCCTTCATACATTGCCACAATTCTTCTCCACACATTATATGCGGACCCATGCCATTTTCAGCTTTGTTTTTGCAGAAAGCTGTTTTATTCTTTCGAAAAGGGTGATCATGTGGAAGGAATTGTCGATGGCAATCAAACCATGAAACTTTACCTCCATGTTCAAGCCAAAACGCCTTGCTTTTATCCATACAATAAGGACAAACCTTCTTTCCAGCAGTGGACCATCCAGATAGCATGCCATATATATGCAGGGAAATCACTAACAGTCCACAAAAGGGCTGCGCGGAGGTTGAAACTCTGCTTGCTTGAGATGTCATAAGTCATAGCCCCAACCTCCCATAACTGTTTTAACTCTTCAATGAGTGGTTTCATGTACACATCCAAGTTTCATTTAGGATTTTTAGGATCGGGAACGAGCAAAGAAAGGAACATGAATGGTCTTTTCATACACATCGATGGAGGCAAGTAGTATGGTGTAAGAATAATTGGCCAACATGAATATTGGGATCCAAATTTACCATGGGAGCAAATCCATCCGTGCACAAACCAAGCCCAAGATTTCTTGGCTCTGATGCGAAATTAGGAAAGGTTGTATCCAAGTGCTTCCACGCTTCACTATCACTAGGATGTGCGAAGGTGTTTTGAACTCGGGGATTCTTGGCGTGCCAAGTCATATCCTCCGAAATGTTCTTGGTAGCATACAACCTTTGCAACCTCGGTGTGATTGGAAAATAGATTAGAACTTTTGCTGGAATAAGCTTGTCCTTTTTAGTCTTTTTATACCGATCACTTCCACATACTCTACATTTATCTAACTGTGCATCGCCTTTCCAGAAGAGCAAACAACCTTTAGGACATGTGTGGATCCTCTCATGAGGAAGTTCCAAGCCCTCAAGAACCTTCTTTGTGCTATTGAAAGTTCTACCCATTTGGTTGTTATCTAGAATCGCATCATTCAACAAAGATGCAAACCCATCCACACACCTGTGTTGTAAGTTGAATTCACATTTCAAACTTGTAATTCTTGATGCCATCTCCAACACAGATAGTTTTCTCCCTTCATATAATGGATCTCCAGCTGCCTTTAGAAGGTCAATAAACTTTTTAGCTTCATCATTTGGTTCTTCTTCAACTGAATTACCCTCTTCATTTAACAAATGCTCTTGATTATTTCCAAGAGCATCAATAACTATATTCCGGTATGGATTTGGCTGAACACGCGAGGACTATACTAAGCTTTCCCCTTGACATATCCATTGATAGTAATTACAAATAAACCCCTAGCTTCTTGTACAAATGTACTCTAACTGTTTCAGTATCATGGAAACGTCTATTATCACACAGGGGGCATAGGCATCTTATTTTGTCACTATCATTGCAGGTTGGATGTTCTTTGAAAAACTCAATGAACTCTCCAACCCCCTTGAGAAAGTCAGGCTTAAGATTGCACCCATCAAGTCTATCATACATCCAACTACACTCTCTTCTTTTCATGATACCAAATTCTACACATCTCACAAAAAACATGTTACTAACCAATCTCTACACATCTCACACTAATCATATTACTAAACCTACTATATAATCTAACTAACGCTCGATGTTTTCTAAATAAACACTCAAATAATTGTTATTATTAATTATATAAAAAACAATAATTATAAATGATATAAAGTTCAATAATTTATTAATGATATAGAGATCAATAATTTACTTAAACACACTTATTAATTATATAAAGATCAATAATTTACTTATAAATTATATAAAGATCAATAATTACTTAAACAGAACCCAATAAGAATAAAAGTCAAATACAAACAATAAAATGCATTTACAATAAACACCTAAACATGCACAAATTTATTCAATACAATTACTTACTACTCAAATTCATTCTCTAAATTATTCGTTGTTTCTCTAAAAACCAGAAGCATACTATAATTAAGCTAAATTTATAATTCATAGTTACTCTACGTTGCTACCAGCATAGCCTCAGTGATAAATTACGCAGTATCAATTATAATGCCAATAATTAAGCACCTAAATTGGAGTACCAATTGAATAATCAATGTCACATGATTCAAATTCAAGAGAAAACTAAAATCCATAAGAAACTCTAAATAATTTCATAATCTTAAACAATAATTAAAACTAGTACATTTTGTATTTCTTTGTGCCATTTAGGAACATCAGTAAGAATAATAAGTCATTTGCTCAACAAAATTAGAAGAGAAAAACGAATACTTACCCTTAAAAGATCGAAGAGTTTACAGAGCCGGAGATTTACGCTGAATAAACTACATTTGATATAAACAACAAAGTTAGGGTTTGAAAAATTGAAGCATTATATCATGAAAAATTAAGAACAAAGGTTACCTTTGGTGGGAAATCGCCGACAGGTGGTCCGACCCGGCTAGGTGGTCCGGTCCGTCTAGGTGGTCCGGCTGGGTGGAGATTCTTCAGCCAACGCGCGCAGCTGGCTGGGTGGGACCGCGCGCGGCTGGCTGGGTGGTACCGCGGCTGCCTGGGTGGGTGACGGCGTCGGTACGGTTGGGGTGGCGCGGTTGGGAGCGGTGGCGGTGAGGGTGGTTGCTTCGCCCAATTCGCTACTCCTTCTGGCAATATTTTTTTGGGGGGGGGGGGGGGGGGGAATGTACGAATGAGCAAATTAATGACTGCTAGTTTTTTGGAATTAATTTGTTGTACTGGTATGGCATTAATTTGTTGTATTCAATGACCACACGTTTTTTTGTTTTTTTTTTTAAAAATTCCGACCGCTACAATGGTCAGAGATATTAAATAAGCGGTTACTAAAATTTTAAATGTATTTTGGAAATAGTCGGATATTTACCGACTGCCACGTAGTCGGGACACAAGGAAAGCGGTCACTAAACTAACGACTGCTTTAAAAGTGGTCAGTCAATTTAAAAAATAACAACCGCCTCTAAATTGGTCGGTAAATTAACGACTGTTTTTTAGCGGTCAATAAATTTTGTTTTACTGACTGTTTTCTGGCGGTTGGTAAATTCAGTTGGTAATCAACCTCTTCCTTGTAGTGCGTGGACCTGAGCTGTTCATGTTACGCCCGGTGGGATCGCCCCATAGCCCGACCCGACCCATAATCATCTTTAGTGTTACTCCTCTGTCCATGTCCTTTTTATATCTTCTCATATTCCATTGCTCTACAGGGCAATTAGAGTAAGTCACTGAATTTTCACATGAGCATGCGGCAAGGAACTATACTTGAGAAGTTTACGTTTTAAGTCGCATTTTATAAAATGAAAAATCAAATGGAGCAAACGATAAAGGACGGAAGGAGATGATGCATCCCTTGAGAAGTTTACGTTTTAAGTCGCATTGTGCATACAAACTAGGCACATTGGTCCCATTATGATAAGGTCATTCGCCTTTATCATCAAACACTATAAAGAGATTGTCAAATGGTGAATCCCTAGATATGTTCATATGCTGTTGCAAACAACCCTAGTAAGATCATTAATGTATTCTCTGTGTAACTTAGGCATTATTAGACTCCCTTCGACGATTAAAGCCTCACTCGAAATGATTGGTTTCATACCCGAAACAATCACTATATCATTTAGGCAAGATTAGTGTATAAAAATGTTGATCAAAGTTAAATAATATTGTAATTCCTCATGTTTTTACGTATTTATAAATATATTTTATTATATTTATAAAGCATTTTATGATTTTTAGAATTTAAATCGCATTTAAATATTATTTAAATGTATTTTTATTTATTAGAATATTTATTATTTTAATTAATATTCGAAGTCGGGAAATTAATTGGGTTTTGATTTTAATATGGTTTGAATTAATTCTAAGCCCAAGTCGTTTTAATGGTTGAACCCAACTAGAGTTTCTAATTTAAATTCCTAATTCAAACCCGGTCATTAAATGAAAGCCCAATACCCAAACTCATAAGGCTAGCCCACCAGGGATTACGGAAGCCTATAAATACACCATATATTTCAATGGGATCCCCACTTCATTAAACCCTCATTATTTTTCTCTTTCTCTCTCATACCCGACTCCTTCTCTCTCCTTGCCCGTGTCCCCTCGCGTCGCACAGCCAGCCGAGCACATCGCTCGTTGTTGCCTTCGTCCCTCCTCTCTCTTTCTCTGCTCTCGTCCGCGTATAGCACAGTCGAGCCCTTGCTCGTTGTTGCTTCCTTCGTTCGTGCACTCGACACCCAGCGCCCACGAGCACCCATACTCGCTGCTGCTTCCCTCGCACAGCATGCACACTCGTGCTCTCTCTTGCCCCTCGGTCGAGTGTTGCTGCCCCGCACAGCCCCTGTTACCCCTTGTTGCTTGCTTCATCGCACACCACACACACCCGCAAGCAACATCACTGTTGTTGATGTGCCGCATGTTAGGTTATGACAAATATAAATCATATATTTCATGCGGAAAAAAATATAAAGTCAGGAATCCAAATTAATTGCCACATAGTCAATTAGCATAATTTAGGATACATTCATGTGATGCGTGCCTTCCCTAGCTGCTCCCGAACCGAACAAGAACAAGTTTAGGACTCCAAATGTCGCCCCTCCGTAGATAGTCCACAACACGTTCGGATCCGCCTTAGATTCATTTAACTAGAATATTATCTAAGGTTTTATGTTTATTCGAAAGCTTAATTATATATTTAGGCAATTTATAAAATTCGTACTCAAACTTAAACTATATGAATACTTATTGATTGTGGTGTATAAATTGTGATTATGAACCACGTATTTATAGGGTGGAAATAATGGACTTAGATTTCTATTAGGATTCAAATAACTAAATTAATTAGGATTCTAGTTAAATTAATCCATTAGAATTTAATGTTTAATCAAAAACAAAAACATTCAATTCGAGTAGAATTAGGAAAACGATATTAAGCAAGAAATCCTAAACGACCAAGGACTCGGTCGTACGTAGCAAAGCAGCCACGCATCCCACAAGGGACGTTGGTGCGCTGCTCGGCCCAAGGCAGGCACTGGCAGCACGTGGCCCATCGTGGGCTCTGTGTTAGGTTATGATACATATGACAAAATATAAATCATGGGGAAAACCTTAATGCCAGGAAAACATATTATTTACACATAATCATTTAGCGTAATTTAGGTGCATACACTTTGTAGCGTGCCCTCCCTAGCTGCGCCCGATCCGAACAAGAACAAGTCTTTAGGACTCCAAGTGTCGTCCCTCCGTAGATAGTCCACAGCACGTCCGGATCCACCTTAAGCTTGACCAACTAGAATCGCCCTTAAGGTTCCTAGGAATTTCGGCTAAATGGTTGCAAGTGTTTTGGCTGATTTTTGCTTCAAAATCTTACCTTTGAATATTTCAATGTTGTTTATAAATTTGTGACCCTAGGCCCCTATTTATAGAGTTATGGAAAAGGACTTATAATCCTATTAGAATACTAATCTAGTTTAATTAGAATCGTGCTAGGACTCTTTTAAATAAACTTTATCTATTAGGATTAGAATTTAATCATATGTCGAATCCCGATAGCTTTAGGATTTTTATAGCACGCACACGAGCATCGCACGAGCACCGTTCACCCGCTCGCAGGCCTTACGGCCCACGCTGAGCGCACAGCGCCTCGGCCCAGCTCGCTGCCAGTGATCCGCGCGCGTGCCCAAGGCCTTGGCTGGGCCTGGCCTTGCGCTGGGCCTGGTCGAGGCTTTGGCGTGTGGTTTGTTGCGTGTGGCTTGCTGGGCGACGACCTGGCTTTGTGCTGGGCCTTCGTCTAGCGAGCATCGTCCGATGCTAATTCGTACGATACGCTTCCGATTAAATTCCCGATTCCGGAATTCATTTCCGATACGAACAATATTTAATATTTCCGATTCCGGAATTAATTTCCGTTTCTAACAAATATTTAATATTTCCGTTTCCGGAATTATTTTCCGATTTCGATAATATTTCCGATTCTGACAATATTTCCGTTTCCGGCAATATTTCCGATTCCGGCAATATTTCCATTTTCCAATAATATTTTTCGATACGTACCATGTTTCCGTTTCTGGCATCATCTACGACTTGGATAATATTTATATTTCCGATACGATCCATATTTCCGTTTCCGGCAATATCATCGTTTCCGGAGTATTCATTCCTTGCTTTTGACGATCTCACCTCCCACTGAAACCAAGATCCGTCGATTCCGAATATCCATAGATGGAGTATTTAATGCCATTAAATACTTGATCCGTTTACGTACTATTTGTGTGACCCTACGGGTTCAGTCAAGATTAAGTTGTGGATTAATATCATTAATTCCACTTGAACTGAAGCGGCCTCTAGCTAGGCATTCAGTTCACTTGTTCTCACTGAATTATTAACTTGTTAATTAATACTGAACCGCATTTATTAGACTTAACATTAAATGCATACTTGGACAAAGGGCATTATTTCCTTCAGTCTCCCACTTGTCCTTAGGGACAAGTGTGCATTTCCCAATTCCTTTGTCGCTTGATGCTTGCTCTTGAACATAAGGTAAGAGTTGTCATCCTTATTACGTCCAGAGGTATTTCTCGGTTTCTGAGTTCAACTGATCAAATAAATAGATAATCATAGCCTATGATTCATCTGAGCATGGTCATGCATTTTACAGTTTCTAGCTCTCCGAGTGGCCTTGTACAACTTTTAGCATCTCATCCCGATTTATGGGAGGACAATCCCAATCTTGCGATGTCGAGATTAGACTTCATTTGATAGGTGATTACCTGAGCGTTTCCTTTATAGCCTCCTTTTACGGTGCGACGGTTGGTCAACGTCAAAGTAAGCAGTTCTCAAACAACTAATCTCAAATCACTCAGGTATTGTGGATTTAGTGTCTAATAATTTTAATGAAATTTACTTATGACAGATTTTCTTCTCTTACAGTAAAGTTTCATAGGTCTGTCCGATACTAGTCTTCCCAAAGTAAGTATCTATGCAAATGATTACGACATTGTCATGTCCACATAGTTCAAGAAACAGAACTACTAGTCATCTTGCATTCTAGTCGTCTAACGTTTTCTATGCGTCCATCTTTATAAAAAACTCCGACCAGGGACCATTTTCAATCTTTTGACATTCAAGTTCACTTGATAGACATTTCTTAGTCACAGGACTGGTCCTGACAGTCTATCTTGAATTATTTCGTCAAATTGAAGGGACTCATCATTTAATACTAAACCAAGATTAAATGGAATATGAAAATACATTTCTTATATGATAAATGTTCAACCCTTATGTTTTACAACCATGGGCCTCAAACCCATCTTTTAAAACAGTTCATGGAATTCAAAGCTATGCTTGATTTCCAGTGCTACAATGTGAATGTTGCTCCTCACTTGTTTCATAGGTTTAGTTATCATGCTTTGCCAATCTTTAATATCCTCTTCATCGAATGTTTTTCGAGATAGGATGATAAGATCTTTTGAGTTTGTTTATTATGTGATCTTTTCTTTCTTACTTAAATAGTGGTTCTACGCATTTTGCAATGAAGAACTATTAAGTCAACAGACATGTGATCTACCCAAGTTCAATGAAGAACTCTTTAACATAAACAACCCTGTTTTATTGCTTCTTAGGCAATAAGAACTTTTACTTCAACTGTATAGGTTGCTAGTGATGCTTTGTTTGGATTTACCTATCCAAGCAGTTCATAGATATGTGGAAGACTTTCCAACTATATCTTAGAACATAGAAATTATTATTTTAATTTCCCACGCAACAACTCATGGTCTCCAATCCATGTTGCCATTTCAAAACACGATGCTCTTTAGCTCGTCCTTGTCAATGGATAACTCCAAAGGAATCTTGCTTGATCCTTTGCCAGTGTTTGTGTGTGTAGCATCAATATTTAGCATATCTTTATTTCCTTGAATCAAGAATTGATCCTATGTACCTTTTCAAGTACCATAAGTTTTTCTTGATCTCAATCTTGTTGATCTTTACTTAGACCAATAGAGACTGGTATGTGTTCGTCATGCCTAAAGCCATACGATACATTTTTGGCGATCCTCATATTATATTATACATGATAAATTCTTTTTGCAGAATAATTCCCAATTGAATTCTATTCATGTAACTTTAGCTCATTCAATTTCAGTAGATAATGAATCCAGCTAAATTCTTTGACATATAATATAATATAGGTTAAGAATCTCACTTAGATCCTTTGATGTTTAACTTAAATGCTTATACATAGTTCAAACATTCATTACTTAGATTTATTCATATGGATCGAATATCTCCAATGGAGTCTTTCGTGTTTGATTTAGTAAATGCATTTACTTAATCCAAAACAATATCATAAGATCTTTGTAAATAGATCTTAATACCCAGTATGTACTAAGTTTCGCCTTGGTCCATCATTGATGAATTATTTCAAACCTAAGTTATTAGCATTTGAATGTTATTTCACAATAGAGAGATATGTGTATGACACACATAGGACCAATTAAGTTTTATGTACTCCCACTAAACTTCTTATATATCTATAAGAATCATGTACCTTTTATGAAACTAAAATAGTTATTAGCTTCACTAAAATACAGTTCCAATTCCCAATTGCTTGCTTAAATCTGTACTTAGATTTCATAAGCTAGCTTTCCTTTTCAAGTATTTATTTGGATCCACAAATCCTATGACATACCATGTACATAGTTTCTTCCAACATTTGACTGAGGAAGATGTTTTGTCATCCAATTGCCATATGTACCAATATGAAATCATTGCTTGAATTATAGACTTGAGCATTATGATTATGCATGAGGTTTCAACACAATCCATGCCATGAATTTGCTTGTAACCTTTATCAACTAATCTAGCTTTGTGTGTGAACACAATTCCATGTTTGATGGTTTTTATCCTTAAAACCAATTTGCAACCAATAGATGTAAATCATTCTTGCAAATCAACAAATTTTCAATTTTGTCATCAGAACATTGAGTATGTTTTTATGGCCTTTAACCAATTAAACATTAAGTCTATATATGGCCTCTAACCATTTTAGGGAATCTAGGTTTCGTCATAGCTTTCTTACAAGTCATAAACTCATTAATCTACATGATAATAGTTTGACTGCAAGTTGTAGGTTTCCTCGCTATCTAATAGAAGAATCGCATAGCTTCAGTGACCTGAACTCCATGTTTCTTCACTATCTAATAGAAGAATCTCATAGTTTCAGTGACTTGAACTCTATGCCTACTTGGGTATAGAACATCAAACAATAGAATATCAACAACCACTTGAAAGTCCTTTGAATATTCAGTTCTCCTTGAAGCACTTGTAAAGTCTTCTAAGAGATGTCTATTCTTTAAAGCCACTTCTAAAGTCCTAAAGAATACGTGTTCGGATTTTCTAAAGAACTTCGAAAAGCCTCCGGAATGTACGTTTATGTTTGTTGTTCGCCTCGAAGACTTTCGAGGTCTATTTTCTCCCACTTGTCATTTTGGAAACGAATCTTCAAAAGGACATTATTTCGAGCAAACAAACATTATGTTCTCAAAATTCGTGGTAGAAACAATACCCTTGTGTCTCATTTGAATAAATCACAATGAAACATATATCTATACTTGGGCTTTAGTTTGTCGAATAACAAACACTAAGCTCCCACTGAGTTTGGCAACTCTCTAGATATATATTATCGAAAAGATATTCTTAAATTACTTTTCATTAGCTTTGACGAATTTGGTTTAGTTTGGTGGTAGTTGAGAATTTTGTTTTAGAAATTATAGGAAAATTCTTTATGATTCATCATTGATCGAATCAAGTACTAATTGACTTCCATCATTCCAATTTAGATATGCCATATCTTATCGTTACAACACACAATCATTGATGATCATTTTTGGTCTCAAGTAATCATCAACATGATCTAACCTAGATCTTTATGATTTCTTGCCAAGTGGATTTTATACTTCTGAATCTTTGAACTAGCCAAACATATTCAAACTTATATCACTTTGAGTAAATAAACCAATATCCACTCAAATTTAGGTGAAATAATAAAGTCATAAAATCTCTCTTTAGCTTTGAACTCTATTGTCTAGGTGTTATAACAATAGTTCATATCTCTTGTTACTTTCAACAAGTAAGACTAGCTTGTCTTGAATTGATCTAGAAATCAATCAACTTTCAAAAGTTCATCAGAATAGAGCTTTTGAATGTTAACTTGTTGACATGGTATAAGTAACAATGCCAAAGATTAGTGGAACTCAAATCAAGAGATTGATTTGAACCTAGTAAAGTTTTAATTGTTAAAGAGTTGTTTGTTTTAATCAAGCATTTTAACTCAACCCGTAAATGACCATTTTCATTCAAATAAACAAATAAACAAGTATTGTTTTTATTCTTCTGAATGTGAGTCTTTCTGTGTTTGAAAACAGAAATTTAGGTATGCTGGTTATGGAACAAAATAACCATTAAGTTCCAGCCTTGGAAGGACTTAAAACAAACTAGATGACCCTACAACTAATGTAGCATTGCCATGCTTCATTTCCCTCTTGTAGGTCATTAGTGTAGCCTAGCTTCCATTGTTTGAGTTATTACCGAAGTAAGAACCTCAAGCGGTATATGATACCAAGGAAGTTTGATTGCTAGGTCACTTCTCTTTAAACATAAACTTTTAGGTAGAAACGGAACTGTAAGTTCCTTTCACTTGTTCCTTGTTTTCCTATTTCTTGTACCCTTTCTTATAGTCTTAAGAATTTAATTCTTTAGTGTTGACTTTTATACTTTGTTTAGACATGTCCAATGTGAAGGAAATAATGCCCTTGGTCCAAGTATGCATTCTATGTTAAGTCTAATAAATGCGGTTCAGTATTAATTAACAAGTTAATAATTCAGTGAGATCAAGTGAGCTGAATGCCTAGCTAGAGGCCGCTTCAGTTCAAGTGGAATTAATGATATTAATCCACAGCTTACTCTTGACTGAACCCGTAGGGTCACACAAATAGTACGTAAACGGATCAAGTATTTAATGGCATTAAATACTCCATCTATGAATATTCGGAACCAACGGATCTTGGTTTCAGTGGGAGCTAAGATCGTCACAGGCAAGAAATGAATACTCCGGAAACGATGATATTGCCGGAAACGGAAATATGGATCGTATCGGAAATATAAATATTATCCAAGTCGTAGATGTTGCCGGAAACGGAAACATGGTACGTATCGGAAAATATTATCGGAAATGGAAATATTGCCAGAATCGGAAATATTGCCGGAAACAGAAATATTGTCAGAATCGGAAATATTACCGGAATCGGAAAAAATTCCGGAAACGGAAATATTAAATATTTGTTCGAAACGGAAATTAATTCCGGAATCGGAAATATTAAATATTGTTCGTATCGGAAATGAATTCCGGAATCGGAAAATTTAATCGGAAGCGCATCGTACGAATAAGCATCGGACGAGGCCTGCCGGACGAGGCCCAGCACGAAGCCAGGCCATTGCCCAGCAAGCCAAGCGCGCCGCACAAACAGCCTCGCCAGGCCCAGCGCAAGGCCAGGCCCAGCAGGCTGCGCAGCGCGCACAGCGCGCACAGCACGCGCAGCGCGCAGCGCGCGCGGGCGCTGCGTGGGCTGCTGCTCGCGCGCACGCATGGGGGCCCATCGTGGCTGCCGTGCGTGTGTGTGCAAGTGTTTGTGTTCGTGCACGTTTCCTAAAACATGCAGAGTTCGGTTAATGATTAAATTCCTAATTCTATTTGATAAATTAATTAAATTAGAGTTCTTGTAGGATTCTAGGTTTAATTAATTTGTATCTGAGTAGGATTTCGATTCCCTTTCCATACCCCTATAAATATGAGGCTAGGGCTCACAATTTATAACAAGTTTCAAAGTATTCAAAGTGAGTTTTTGAGAGAAAAATTCAGTCACACATTTGCCTATAAAAGTACCTTAAGGGCGATTCTAGTTGGTCAATCTTAAGGCGGATCCGGACGTGCTGTGGACTATCTACGGAGGGACGACACTTGGAGTCCTAAAGACTTGTTCTTGTTCGGTTCGGGCGCAGCTAGGGAAGGCACGCAACAAAGAGTATGCATCTAAACTATGCTAAATGATTATGTGTAAATAATATGTTTTCCTGGCTTTATGGTTTTTCCGCATGATTTATGAATTGTCATATGTATCATAACCTAACAGTGGTATCACGAGCCCCTTATTATTTTCATAATCTAAATTGCATGAACATGGTTAAATATTACAAATTTGCAAGAATTAAAAGGGGTGATTAATTTTCGTAATTGTTAATTAATTGCAAATTGCGTTTATTTAATTATACGTACGCAGTTTTTCGGCAGTTTCTTCGTTACTCATCCGAATTAAGTGAATTTTGTGTCAATTCCGCATGTAAAAGGCATTCTAAAATTTTGACAAAAAATATTTTTCTGCCGAACCCAGAATTCTCAAATTTGAAGCCTAACTATGACTTTTCGAAGGTTTTAGTTTTTCGAATGCAAAATTTCGTAAATTTAAGATGTTAAATTAAATATTTGCGATTCTTGTTGATAAATCTTGAATTTTTGATTGACCTACTGCATATATTTAACAAGTTTGAATGCCTAGTCTTGTTAATTATGCAATCTAATTTGTAATTATGATTAATTTGTTGAAAATTAGAATAATTTAGAATTAATTTGATTTTCATAATTAATTGTAATTTAATTAGAAACCTATGATTAAAAACCACCATAAAAATTGTAAATTTATGATAAATTTTAAATTTTTATGACCTAGACTTGAATCCATAACAATCGGAAATCAATTGGATAATAAATTTTCGATTTTTTCGCCCTAAAATTATGAAATTAATAATATTTATTAATTTGTCATTAATTTTATAAATTTTAAATTTTTTTTATGCGATTCGTTCATATAACTTGCACGCACAAAGCAATGGACGCTTCGTGTTACCCTTAAGGGGTGTTGTATAATGCGGGCATGCGACGACGAGCAAGGGAGCTCGTCGCCCGTGCGGCACGAATGCAATGAGCAAGGGCGTAGTGCACGAGCACAAGGCAGCAGCCCTGCCTTGTGTCGTGTGCCACGAGCAATGGACGAATGGGCATGGGCGAAGGGCGAGCCAAGGCAGTCGCGTGTGGGCAGCAAGCGAGCTGCGCCACAACGCGCGCTGCCTCGCACAAGAGCGCGCAGCCTCGCGCGCAGCGAGCGCAAGCTCGCGTGCCACGAGCGCTGCGCCCAGCATTGCTCGCGCGCACAGCGAGCGATGTCGCGCGCCCAGCGAGCGATGCCTCGCGCGCCCAGCGAGCGATGTCGCGCGCCCAGCGAGCGATGGCTCGCGCGACCAGCGAGCGATGTCGCGCACCCAGCGAGCGATGTCGCGCGCGCACTGCGAGCGATATCTCGCGTGCGATGAGCGCTGGCGCGCGCAGCGAGCACCAATGCGTGCGGAGGCTTGCGATGGGGATGCAGCAGCTATGCGACGAGCGCATGGGCTGCGCGCACATGGCCAGCAATGGCTGTGTGCGTGCGGCCCATGGGCGTGCAACGCGTAGGGTGTTTGCGTTACGATTAAAGATCGTTTTGAATGTTTAATTTGAAAATTCCAGTTCACGTAATTTTAATTAATTTTAAAATTAATAATTTAAATTATTTTCTTGGATTTTAATTTTGAATATTGTAATTATAATAAATTTTATTTATTCTAATTATTTTACTAAAATTAAAATCATGAATTAATTTAAATACGACTGAAATTAAATTAAACTTTTTGGATTCAATTATAAGTTTATATGAGCTTTAAATTTTAATTAAATTTGTATGTTTCCGGTTAGACTAGAAATACATTTTTATGTTTAAAATTAGTAAAGCATATGAATTTATTGGTTTAAGTGGGAGCGTATTTTAGTCATAAACTCTTGATTAGGTCTACAAATCCTTAAGGTTAAAACAACTTGATTAGAATTAATAAGGACTGAATAATTGGTAGATTATTGGTGCCCTTGATTAATTGCTGCAAATGTTTACGTGATGCATAATGTGTTTTACTAACCAGCTATGTGGGCCATTCATGATAATGAATGGGTGAATGGTATATATTGTATATGTACTGTTTTGCAGGTTATGAAGTGACTAGTATGGCCCAAATAGGATAGAAAATATGGTCTGCGTACCATTAATTTGAATGTAATTGGTCTAAAGTACCAAAGTTATTTTTCAATTCAAATATGGTCTGCGAACCATCAAATAGTTGTAATTAGTTATAGCTTATCCTATTTGAAGAAAATGGTGCCTCCCACGGAGATTTTCAAGACGGACTTTGAAGTCAAAGCTTCAAGATGAAGTCGAGCCATACTAGATCACAAATATCTTATGCATGTTTTAAGTTATTTATTGTTTTAAATATGTCTTAAAATGCATGAGATCAAAAACTTGATTATGTTGCATGATTAAGGATTTTAGTTCACTTAAAATCTAACCAACATAGTAAGAGCCTTAAGTTCCAAACATAAAAATTGAGTTAAAAGGTGCCATGCCAAAATATACACTTGCTTGGATATCCTTTACATCAATCTAGTAATAGTTTTCGCTCAGCGAGGTGTTACTTATTGGTCCTAAAGGGGCAAGGTACACAAATAATTGTGAGTACATGTTAGTTTTGGTGAAACTCAACGATATAAGTAAGGAGTCCTTTTATGTCGTGGCAAATTCGATAGGTTTACCTAATAAGTTCTTAGACGTACCTATCAACCAAGAATAGTTTCTAGACTATTAGCAAAAGGCTTTTTCTTACCTAAGATGTTCTAGGATTAAGTCGACAAACTGTGCTTAGTTCTTCAATGATTTTAGGATCTTGGAATCATTTTATTCACACCTGCCGGAACACATAATTTGAATAAAATGCTTAATAAACATTGAATTATGCATGTATGCTAGAATTTAAGTTTATTAAGAGAAACTGTGAATGGTTATTTATTTGTTTATTCTTTTCAATTGTATTTTTAATATGGCAAACAACAATCAAAACATCATCATGGGTTCTGAGCTTATGGTCAAGCTGAACCTGACAAATTTTCTTGAATGGGAAGCTAAGCTAGTTGAAATAGTCAAACTCAATGGACTTGAGTATGTACTGTCACATCCCATGCCAAGCTACTATGCCAGAGACATGACCCCTGAGAGATTTTACGCCTGGGATGCGGATCTCAAAAAGGTTATGAGTCTCATGCTGAACAATATCCCTGATGATTGGGCTAAAAGGTTTGTAGCCTATGAACCTTTTACGCTCATCAAGAATCTGAGGGATATCTGTCGTGGAAGTACGGAGGACAGGGACCTGAACGTCCATGAGTTGATTGAATCAATGTCTGGTCTAAAGGTTAGTTCTCCCAACAGGTGTTATAGGATGGAGGTCCAAGAAACACATGTTCAGCTCCTTCGCACTAAACAGAGGGTAGGCGTCCCACTGAGGTTCCATGTGGATCTTATGTGTTCATATTTTGATCGCCTAAGTCTACTAGGAACACCAATAAGCGAAAGGATGGCAGTCTCTGTCTTGCTCAATTCACTACACAGTGGGTTTGGTCGCTTCAAGCAACTATACCTAAGTGAACCAAGAGAAGAAACAGTTGCAGAATTTATTCACCTTGTCAGAAAGGCTGAAATAGTACTGGACTGTGAAGCCAAAGATTTACTCAAGGCTAGAAAGAGACCATTCAAGAAAGGTGGAAAATCCAAGGGCAATGCTAAATCAAAACAGGACAAGTCCACATCAAGCTGTCTTTATTGTGATGGAATAGGCCATTACAAAAGAGAATGTCCAAAGCTAAAGGAAGATCAGAAGAACGGAACAGTCGTTCCATCTTCAGGTATTTTCGTTATAGACTGTATACTTGCTAATTCAACTTCTTGGGTATTAGATACAGGTTGTGGCTCACACTTATGTTCCAATCCACAGGGACTAAGAAGAAGTAGAAAGTTAAGCAAGGGTGAAGTCGACCTACGAGTGGGAAATGGAGCACGGATTGCTGCATTAGCCGTAGGAACTTACTATTTGTCGTTGCCCTCCGGGCTAGTTTTGGAACTGGAAGAATGTTTCCATGTTCCAAGTCTTACTAAAAACATCATTTCAGTTTCTTGCTTAGATGCTAAGGGATTTTCCTTTTTAATAAAAGACAATAGTTGTTCGTTTTATTTTAAAGAGATGTTTTATGGATCTGCTAGATTAGTCAATGGACTTTATTTATTAGATCACGAAAAACAAGTATATAACATAAATACCAAAAAGGCCAAAAAGGATGATTCAGATCTCACCTATCTGTGGCATTGTCGATTAGGCCATATAAACTTGAAACGCTTAGAAAGACTTCAAAGAGAAGGAATTCTAGAACCATTTGACTTAGAGGATTATGGTAAATGCGAATCATGTTTACTTGGCAAAATGACAAAGCAACCTTTCTCTAAAGTTGGAGAAAGAGCAAATGAACTATTGGGTTTAATCCATACAGATGTATGTGGACCAATGAGTACAAATGCTAGAGGTGGTTTCAGCTACTTTATCACTTTCACTGATGACTTCAGTAGGTATGGTTATGTCTACCTAATGAAGCATAAGTCTGAATCCTTTGACAAATTCAAGGAATTTCAGAGTGAAGTAGAGAATCAATTAGGCAAGAAGATTAAGGCACTGCGGTCTGATAGAGGCGGTGAATATCTGAGCTATGAATTTGATGACCATCTGAAAGAATGTGGAATTCTATCAGAATTGACTCCTCCTGGAACACCACAATGGAACGGTGTGTCGGAACGGAGGAACAGAACCTTGCTAGACATGGTCAGGTCAATGATGGGTCAAGCCGAACTTCCATTAGAATTTTGGGGACATGCACTAAATACAGCTGCACTCACTATAAATAGAGCTCCGTCTAAAGCTGTCGAAAAGACTCCATACGAATTATGGTTTGGAAAGCCTCCAAATGTGTCTTTTCTTAAGATTTGGGGATGTGAAGTATACGTCAAACGATTAATTTCAGACAAACTTCATCCAAAATCTGACAAATGTATCCTTGTGGGCTATCCAAAGGAAACAAAGGGGTATTACTTCTACAATACATCTGAGAACAAAGTGTTTGTTGCTCGAGATGGTGTCTTTTTGGAGAAGGATCACATTTCCAAAATGACAAGTGGGAGAAAAGTAGACCTCGAAGAAATTCGAGTCGAACAACAAACTCTAGAGAATGCTCAAGATGACATTCAGGATGAAACTCAGAGATCTTTAGAAGAATCTGGTGAGAATCATGGTCAATCTAGAAATGTTACCCCGCGTAGATCGCAAAGATATAGATCTCAACCGGAAAGATACTTAGGTATTTTGACGAACGAGAGCTATGACGTTCTATTACTTGAAAGTGATGAACCTGCGACTTACAAGCAAGCTATGACGAGCCCTAGCTCCAAGCAGTGGCAAGAAGCCATGCAATCTGAATTAGACTCCATGTCTGAAAACCAAGTATGGGATTTGGTCGATTTGCCAGATGGCTACCAAGCCATTGGAAGCAAATGGGTTTTCAAACTGAAAAAGGACAAGGATGGGAAACTTGAAGTTTTCAAAGCTAGATTGGTCGCAAAAGGTTACAGGCAAGTCCACGGTGTGGATTACGATGAAACCTTTTCACCAGTTGCAATGCTAAAGTCTATTCGGATAATGTTAGCAATCGCTGCATATTACGATTACGAAATATGGCAGATGGATGTCAAAACTGCTTTCTTAAACGGCGTTTTAACAGAAACTGTGTTTATGACACAGCCTGAAGGTTTTGAGGATCCAAAGAATGCTAAAAAGGTATGCAAGCTAAAGAAGTCAATCTACGGATTGAAGCAGGCATCCAGGAGCTGGAATATACGTTTTGATGAAGCAGTCAGTGACTTTGGTTTCATCAAGAACGCGGACGAATCTTGTGTATACAAGAAGGTCAGTGGGAGCAAAATTGCTTTCCTAGTATTATATGTCGACGACATATTGCTTATCGGAAATGACATTCCTATGTTGAACTCTGTCAAGATTTGGCTTGGGAAATGTTTTTCGATGAAGGATCTAGGAGAAGCACAGTACATATTGGGCATCAAGATTTACAGAGATAGATCTAAAAAGATGATTGGACTTAGTCAAAGCACTTATATCAATAAGGTGCTTGATAGGTTCAAGATGGCGGACTCCAAGCGAGGCTACCTACCCATGTCTCATGGAATGACTCTAAGCAAGACTCAGTGCCCAAAAACACTTGAGGAGCGTAGACGAATGAATGGGATTCCATATGCATCATTGATTGGTTCAATAATGTATGCTATGATATGTACACGCCCGGATGTTGCGTACGCACTCAGTGCTACGAGCAGATACCAGTCAGACCCAGGAGAGGCGCATTGGACTGCTGCCAAAAATATTCTGAAGTACCTGAAAAGGCACAAAGATGACTTCCTGGTCTATGGTGGAGATGATGAATTAATTGTTAAAGGCTATACGGACGCAAGTTTCCAAACCGACAAAGATGATTTTAGATCACAGTCTGGGTTTGTCTTCTGCCTCAACGGAGGAGCAGTAAGCTGGAAAAGTGCTAAGCAAAGCACCATTGCGGATTCTACAACTGAAGCGGAGTACATTGCTGCACATGAAGCAGCAAAGGAAGCTATATGGCTAAGGAAGTTCATAGGAGAACTTGGTGTAGTCCCCTCCATTAAAGGACCAATAGCCCTGTATTGTGATAATAACGGAGCTATTGCACAGGCAAAAGAGCCTAGACACCACCAGAGAGTCAAGCATGTACTTCGTAGATTTCACCTTCTACGAGAGTTCGTTGAAAGAAAAGAAGTCGAGATAAGCAAAATTGGAACTGATGACAACATATCAGATCCATTAACTAAACCTCTGCCGCAGGCGAAGCACAACTCGCACACTGCAGCTATGGGAATCAAGCATATTGGAGAATGGCTTTGATGTCTCTGTTTAATGTTTTAAAGTTTTAGAGTTTAAATCTTTGTAAAACATTATTGGTTAATCATTCACAATAAATGAAATGAATTCATTTTTCCATTTAATTTATGGTTTATTAAATGATGAGTCCCTTCAATTTGACGATATATTCAAGATAGACTGTCAGGACCAGTCCTGTGACTAAGAAATGTCTATCAAGTGAACTTGAATGTCAAAGGTTGAAAATGGTCCCTAATCGGAGTTTTCTATAAAATTGGACGCATAGAAAACGTTAGACGATTAGAATGCAAGATGACTAGTAGTTCTGTTTCTTGAACTATGTGGACATGGCAATGTCATAATCATTTGCATAGATACTTACTTTGGGAAGACTAGTATCGGACAAGACCTATGAAACTTTACTGTAAGAGATGAAAATCTGTCATAAGTAAATTTCATTAAATTATTAGACACTAAATCCTCAATACCTGAGTGATTTGAGATTACTTGTTTGAGAACTGGTTGCTTTGACGTTGACCAACCGTCGCACCGTAAAAGGAGGCTATAAAGGCAACGCTCAGGTAATCACCTATCAAACGAAGTCTAATCTCAAGATCGCAAGATTGGGATTGTCCTCCCATAAATCGGGATGAGATGCTTAAAAGTTGTACAAGGCCACTCGGAGAGCTAGAAACTGTGAAATGCATGGCCGTGCTCGGATGAATCATAGGCTATGATTATCTGTTTATTTGATCAGTTGAACTCTGAAACCGAGGAACACCTCTGGACGTAATAAGGATGACAACTCTTACCTTATGTTCAAGAGCAAGCATCGAGCGACAAAGGAAATAGGAAATGCACACTTGTCCCTAAGGACAAGTGGGAGACTGAAGGAAATAATGCCCTTGGTCCAAGTATGCATTCTATGTTAAGTCTAATAAATGCGGTTCAGTATTAATTAACAAGTTAATAATTCAGTGAGATCAAGTGAGCTGAATGCCTAGCTAGAGGCCGCTTCAGTTCAAGTGGAATTAATGATATTAATCCACAACTTACTCTTGACTGAACCCGTAGGGTCACACAAATAGTACGTAAACGGATCAAGTATTTAATGGCATTAAATACTCCATCTATGAATATTCGGAACCAACGGATCTTGGTTTCAGTGGGAGCTAAGATCGTCACAGGCAAGAAATGAATACTCCGGAAACGATGATATTGCCGGAAACGGAAATATGGATCGTATCGGAAATATAAATATTATCCAAGTCGTAGATGTTGCCGGAAACGGAAACATGGTACGTATCGGAAAATATTATCGGAAATGGAAATATTGCCAGAATCGGAAATATTGCCGGAAACGGAAATATTGTCAGAATCGGAAATATTACCGGAATCGGAAAAAATTCCGGAAACGGAAATATTAAATATTTGTTCGAAACGGAAATTAATTCCGGAATCGGAAATATTAAATATTGTTCGTATCGGAAATGAATTCCGGAATCGGAAAATTTAATCGGAAGCGCATCGTACGAATAAGCATCGGACGAGGCCTGCCGGACGAGGCCCAGCACGAAGCCAGGCCATTGCCCAGCAAGCCAAGCGCGCCGCACAAACAGCCTCGCCAGGCCCAGCGCAAGGCCAGGCCCAGCAGGCTGCGCAGCGCGCACAGCGCGGACAGCACGCGCAGCGCGCAGCGCGCGCGGGCGCTGCGTGGGCTGCTGCTCGCGCGCACGCATTGGGGCCCATCGTGGCTGCCGTGCGTGTGTGTGCAAGTGTTTGTGTTCGTGCACGTTTCCTAAAACATGCAGAGTTCGGTTAATGATTAAATTCCTAATTCTATTTGATAAATTAATTAAATTAGAGTTCTTGTAGGATTCTAGGTTTAATTAATTTGTATCTGAGTAGGATTTCGATTCCCTTTCCATACCCCTATAAATATGAGGCTAGGGCTCACAATTTATAACAAGTTTCAAAGTATTCAAAGTGAGTTTTTGAGAGAAAAATGCAGTCATACATTTGCCTATAAAGTGCCGAAAATAATAGTACCTTAAGGGCGATTCTAGTTGGTCAATCTTAAGGCGGATCCGGACGTGCTGTGGACTATCTACGGAGGGACGACACTTGGAGTCCTAAAGACTTGTTCTTGTTCGGTTCGGGCGCAGCTAGGGAAGGCACGCAACAAAGAGTATGCATCTAAACTATGCTAAATGATTATGTGTAAATAATATGTTTTCCTGGCTTTATGGTTTTTCCGCATGATTTATGAATTGTCATATGTATCATAACCTAACACAATGTCACTCCAACAAAGTTCTTACCATTTTATTTATGTTGAATATTCTGTTTCAACTAGATGATCTTACCAGAAGCTTCTAAAGTTCTCTAAGCATCGATCTATTCGAATGTCTAGGGACTAGACTCATTCGAGAATTAAATGGAAAAAAGATTTTAGGTTGTTAACCATTGGTAAAGCTAAGCGTTTAAACTCAATGCTTTATGATCTCAAAACTACATTGTATTTTGAATTCACAAGCACCAATCGGTTCGCCATTCGACTTTGATACTCGAAAAGAACCATAAAAGTCGCTAAAGAAACGTACATTTTAAATTTCTCATTTTCTCTCATTTCCGTGAATTGTTCTTGGATTCACTACCGATCGAGGAAATTTATTGTTACCTTTCTAAAAGGGTTTACTACAGTGCAAGATATTTAATTATAAACAATAAATAAAACATACATTGAAGCATGCAAAGTCTAAACATAATAACTTGAATATTAAAGCAATCATGCAATTCAAACAAGTCATTAGCATTTTATTCGAATTTTTGTTCCGGCAGGTGTGAATAAAATGATTCCAAGACCCTTAAATCATTGAAGAATTAAGCACATTATGTATTTTGACTCAATTCTAAAATATTTTAGGTAAGCAAAAGCCTTTTGCTAATAGTCTAGAAACTACTCTTGGTTGATAGGTACGTCTAAGAACTTATTAGGTAAACCTATCAATTTTGCCACGACATTAAAGGACTCCTTACTTATATCGTTGAGTTTCACTAAAACTAACATGTACTCACAATTATTTGTGTACCTTACCCCTTTAGGATCAAAAAGTAACACCTCGCTGAGCGTAAAACTATTACTAGATTGATGTAAAGGTTATCCAAGTAAGTGTTATTTTGGCATGGCACCTTTTAACTCAATTTTTAAAGTTTGGAACTTAAGGCTCTTACTATGTTGGTTAGATTTTAAGTGAACTAAAATCCTTACTCATGCAACATAATCAAGCCATAATCTCATGCATAATTAAGACATATTTAAAGAAATAAATAACTTAAAGCATGCATAAGATAAATGTGATCTAGTATGGCCCGACTTCATCTTGAAGCTTCAATTTAAAAGTCCGTCTTGAAAATGGATTGGAAACTCCGTCTTGAATTTCACCATGGGAGGCGCCATTTTCTTCAAATAGGATAAGCTATAATTAAACTAATTACAACTATTTGATGGTACGCAGACCATATTTGAATTGAAAAACAAATTTGGTGCATTAGACCAATTACATTCAAATTAATGGTACGCAGACCATATTTTCTATCCTATTTGGGCCATACTAGTCACTTCATAACCTGCAAAACAGTACATATACAATATATACCATTCACCCATTCATTATCATGAATGGCCCACATAGCTGGTTAGTAAAACACGTTGTATGCATCACATAAACATTTGCAGCAATTAATCAAGGGAACCAATAATCTACCAATTATTCAGTCCTTATTAATTCTAATCAAGTTGTTTAACCTTAAAGGATTTGTAGACCTAATCAAGAGTATATGACTAAAATTGCTCCCACTCAAAACAATAACTTTATATGCTTTACTAATTTTAAACATAAAATTGTATTTCTAGTCTAACCGGAAACATACAAGTTTAAGTAAATTTAAAGCTCATATAAAATTATAATCGAATCCATTTATTTAATTTATTTTTCAGTTGAATTAAATAAATTTAAATTAATTCAAGGTTTAATTTTAGTAAAATAATTAGTATAAATTAAAATTTATAATAATTATAATATTCAAAATTAAAATCCGAGAAAACGATTTAAAT
Source organism: Spinacia oleracea (assembly GCF_020520425.1). NCBI lineage: Eukaryota > Viridiplantae > Streptophyta > Magnoliopsida > Caryophyllales > Amaranthaceae > Spinacia > Spinacia oleracea. The sequence goes on from NC_079488.1 coordinate 18,925,388, forward strand.
TATTAATTTTAAAATTAATTAAAATCATTTCCGAACTGAAAATTTAAAATTAAAACGAAACGCATCAATAGTTTGCAAGACGAGGCACTTGGGCTTGCGCCCAACCCCATCGAGCTACGAGGCCCATAGCCTCGCGCCATTGATCGTTGCCCATGGCTCGCACAGCGAAATCGCACACACGCCCCATCACCACGCACACACGCAGCCTTGAGGGCTACGCTGCGCGCAGCTTGGTGCTGTGTCGTGGTTGCCTACCCTTCGACAAGCTTGGTGCGTCGTGGCGCAGCGCACTGCTGCCCACACGCATCATGCTTAGCGATGTGTGCCACCTGCCTTCGCCCATGTCCTAGCATGCACGACTAGGCCTAGAGCCTTGCGTGCCGCATAGCTCGTTGCTCGCTGCATTCGTACCGCACGGGCGACGAGCTCCCTTGCTCGTCGTCGCGTGCCCGCACTATACAACACCCCTTAAGGGTAACACGTAGCTTACTTTGCTTTGTGCGTGCAACATTTATGAGCGTTTTCATAAAAATTTAAAATTTTTAATTTAAAATTAACGACAAATTAATAAATCATATAAATATCATAATTTTATGGCGAAAAATCGAAAATTTATTAATCAATTAATTTCCGAATAACATGGATTCAAATCTAGATCATAAAAATTTAAAATTTAACATAAATTAACAATTTTTATGGTGGATTTTAATCATGGATACCTAATTAAATTATTAATTAATTATGAAAAACAAATCAATTCTAAATTATTCGAATTTCAATAAATTAATCATAATTACAAATTAGGTTGTATAATTAACAATTCTAGGCATTAAAATTTGTTAAACATATACTGTAGGTCAATCAAAAATTCAAGATTTATCAACAAGAATCGCAAATATTCAATTTAACATCTTAAGTTTGCAAACTTTTGCGTTCGAAAAACTAAAACCTCCGAAAAGTCATAGTTAGGCTTCGAATTTGCGAATTCTGGGTTCGGCCGAAAAATAATCTTTTTGTCAAAATTTTAGAATGCCTTTTACATGCGGAATTGACACAAAAATCACTCGATTTGGATGAGTAACGAATAAACTGCCGAAAAACTGCGTACATATAATTAAATAAACGCAATGTGCAATTAATTAACAATTAAGAAAATTAATCACCCCTTTTAATTCTTTGCAAATTTGTAAAATTAAACCATGTTATGAAATTTAGATTATGCAAATAATAAGAGGCTCGTGATACCACTGTTAGGTTATGATACATATGACAAAACATAAATCATGCGGAAAACCTTAATGCCAGGAAAACATATTATTTACACATAATCATTTAGCATAATTTAGGTGCATACACTTTGTAGCGTGCCCTCCCTAGCTGCGCCCGAACCGAACAAGAACAAGTCTTTAGGACTCCAAGTGTCGTCCCTCCGTAGATAGTCCACAGCACGTCCGGATCCGCCTTAAGCTTGACCAACTAGAATCGCCCTTAAGGTTCCTAGGAATTTCGGCTAAATGGTTGCAAGTGTTTTGGCTGATTTTTGCTTCAAAATCTTACCTTTGAATACTTCAAAGTTGTTTATAAATTTGTGACCCTAGGCCCCTATTTATAGAGTTATGGAAAAGGACTTATAATCCTCTTACATTACTAATTTAGTTTAATTAGAATCTTGCTAGGACTCTATTAAATAAACTTTATCTATTTGGATTAGAATTTAATCATATGTCGAATCCCGATAGCTTTTGGATTTGTATAGCATGCACACGAGCATCGCACGAGCACCATTCACCCGCGCGCAGGCCTTGCGGCCCACGCTGAGCGCACAGTGCCTCGGCCCAGCTCGCTGCTTGTGATCCGCGCGCGCGCCCAAGGCCTTGGCTGGGCCTGACCTTGCGCTGGGCCTGGTCGAGGCTTTGGCGTGTGGTTTGTTGCGTGTGGCTTACTGGGCGACGACCTGGCTTTGTGTTGGTCCCTCGTCTAGCGAGCCTCGTCCTATGCTAATTCGTACGATACGCTTCCGATTAAATTCCCGATTCCGGAATTCATTTCCAATACGAACAATATTTAATATTTCCGATTTCGGAATTAATTTCCGTTTCGAACAAATATTTAATATTTCCGTTTCCGGAATTATTGTCCGATTTGGATAATATTTCCGATTCTGACAATATTTCTATTTCCGGCAATATTTCCATTTCCAATAATACTTTTCGATACGTACCATGTTTCCGTTTCCGGCAACATCTACGACTTGGATAATATTTATATTTCCGATACAATCCATATTTCCGTTTCCGGCAATATCATCGTTTCCGGAGTATTCATTTCTTGCTTTTGACGATCTCAGCTCCCACTGAAACCAAGATCCGTCGATTCCGAATATCCATAGATGAAGTATTTAATGCCATTAAATACTTGATCCTTTTACGTACTATTTGTGTGACCCTGCGGGTTCAGTCAAGAGTAAGCTGTGGATTAATATCATTAATTCCGCTTGAACTGAAGCGGCCTCTAGCTAGGCATTCAGCTCACTTGATTTCATTGGATTATTTACTTGTTAATTAATACTGAACCGCATTTATTAGACTTAACATTAAATGCATACTTGGACCAAGGGCATTATTTCCTTCACTCTGCTACTGGGCCTTGCCTTGCTCGCTTGCTGCGCGCTAGGCTTTGCCTTGCTCGCTGCTCGCGGGCTTCGCTGGCCTTGCTGCTCGCTGCGCGCGGGCTTTGCTAGGCGCGGGCCTGGCTTCGTGTTGGGCCTTGCGTCTAGCAAGCTCGTTCGTCGATCGTTTCGCACCTCGCGCTTCCGATTCGTTTACCGATTATGAAATTCATTTCCGAATCGAACAATATTTAATATTTCCGATTCCAGAATTTATTTCCGATTCGAACAAATATTTAATATTTCGGATTCAGGAATATATTTCCGATTCTGACAATATTTTCGATTCCGGTAATATTTTCGTTTCCGGCAATATTTCCGATTCCGGCAATATTTCTATTTCCGATAATATTTTCCGATACGTACCACATCTACGACTTGGATAATATTTATATTTCCGTTATGATCCATATTTCCGTTTCCGGCAATATCATCATTTCCCGAGTATTCATATTTTGCTTTTTGACGACTTCAGCTCCCACTGGAACCGAGATCCGTCGATTCCGAATATTCATAAATAGAGTATTTAATTCAATACTTGATCCGTTCATGTACTATTTGTAGGACCCTACGGGTTCAGTCAAGAGTAAGATGTGGATTAATATTATTAATTTCACTCGAACTGAAGCGGCCTCTAGCTAGGCATTCAGCTCACTTGATCTCACCGAATTATTAACTTGCATAATTAATTAATACTGAACTGCATTTATTAGACTTAGCATTTAATGCATACTTGGACCAAGGGCATTATTTCCTTCAGTCTCCCACTTGTCCTTAGGGACAAGTGTGCATTACCTAATTCCTTTGTCGCTTAATGCTTGCTCATGAACATAAGGTAAGAGTAGTCATCCTTATTATGTCCAGAGGTATTTCTCGGTTTCAGAGTTCAACTGATCAAATAAACAGATAATCATAGCCTATGATTCATTTGAGCACGGCCATGCATTTTACAGTTTCTAGCTCTCCGAGTGGCCTTGTACAACTTTCCGCATCTCATCCCGATTTATGGGAGGACAATCCAATCTTGTGATCCTGAGTTTAGACTTCATTTGATAGGTGATTACCTGAGCGTTACCATTATAGTCTCCTTTTACGGTGCGACGGTTGATAACGTCAAAGTAACCAGTTCTCAAACAAGTAATCTCAAATCACTCAGGTATTGAGGATTAGTGTCTAATAATGTAATGAAATTTACTTATGACAAACTTTCATCTCTTACAGTAAAGTTTCATAGGTTTGTCCGATACTAGTCTTCTCAAAGTAAGTATCTATGCAAATGATTGTGACATTGCCATGTCCACATAGTTCAAGAAACAGAACTACTAGTCATCTTGCATTCTAGTCGTCTAGCGTTTTCTATGCGTCCATCTTTATAGAAAACTTATGACCAGGGACCATGTTCAACTTTTGACATTCAAGTTTACTTGATAGACATTTCTTAGTCACAGGAATGGTCCTGACAGTCTGTTAGGTTATGATACATATGACAAAACATAAATCATGCGGAAAACCTTAATGCCAGGAAACATATTATTTACACATAATCATTTAGCATAATTCAGATGCATACACTTTGTAGCGTGCCCTCCCTAGCTGCGCCCGAACCGAACAAGTACAAGTCTTTAGGACTCCAAGTGTCGTCCCTCCGTAGATAGTCCACAGCACGTCCGGATCCGCCTTAAGCTTGACCAACTAGAATCGCCCTTAAGGTACTAGGAATTTTCGGCTAATAGGCTACAAGTGTTTGATTGATTTTGTTCCAAAATCTTACCTTTGAATACTTCAATTCTCATTGTAAATATGTGACCCTAGGCACCTATTTATAGAGTTTATGGAAAGGAATTATAATCCTATTAGAATACAAATCTATTTAATTATAATCCTACTAGGACTCTAATTAAATAAACTTTATCTATTAGGATTAGAATTAATCACATTACGAATCCCGGTAGCCTTAGGATTCTGAGTAACACACACGAGTGGCACGATGCACCGCACGCAGGCCTTACGGCCCACGCACAGCGCACGGCCTAGCTCTCCGCTGCTTCTGATCCGCGCGCGCCCAAGGCCTTGGCTGGGCCTGTCCTTTGCGCTGGGCCTGGCCTTGGCTTTGGCGTGTGTTTGCCCTTTTGGCTTGCTGGGCGATGGCCCGGCTTCGTGCTGGGCCTTCTTCTGGCAGGCCTCGTCCGATGCTAATTCGAACGATACGCTTCCGATTAAATTCTCGATTCCGGAATTCATTTCCGATACGAATAATATTTAATATTTCCGATTCCGGAATTAATTTCCGTTTCGAACAAATATTTAATATTTCCGTTTCCGGAATTATTTTCCGATTTCGATAATATTTTCGATTCTGACAATATTTCCGTTTCCGGCAATATTTCCGATTCCGGCAATATTTCCATTTCCAATAATATTTTCCAATACATACCTTGTTTCCGTTTCCGGCAACATCTACGACTTGGTTAATATTTATATTTCTGATACGATCCATATTTCCGTTTCCGGCAATATCATCGTTTCCGGAGTATTCACTTGCTTGCCTTTGACGATCTCAGCTCCCACTAAAACCAAGATCCGTCGATTCCGAATATCCATAGATGGAGTATTTAATGCCATTAAATACTTGATCCGTTTACGTACTATTTGTGTGACCCTACGGGTTCAGTCAAGAGTAAGTTGTGGATTAATATCATTAATTCCACTTGAACTGAAGCGGCCTCTAGCTAGGCATTCAACTCACTTGATCTCACTGAATTTATTAACTTGTCAATTAATACTTAACCGCATTTATTAGACTTAACATTATATGCATACTTGGACCAAGGGAATTATTTCCTTCAGTCTCCCACTTGTCCTTAGGGACAAGTGTGCATTTCCTAATTCCTTTGTTGCTCGATGCTTGCTCTTGAACATAAGGTAAGAGTTGTCATCCTTATTACGTCCAGAGGTGTTTCTCGGTTTCAGAGTTCAACTGATCAAATAAACAGATAATCATAGCCTATGATTCATCCGAGCACGTCCATGCATTTTACAGTTTCTAGCTCTCCGAGTGGCTTTGTACAACTTTTAAGCATCTCATCCCGAATTATGGGAGGACAATCCCAATCTTGCGATCTTGAGATTAGACTTCGTTTGATAGGTGATTACCTGCGCGTTGCCTTTATAGCCTCCTTTTACGGTGCGACGGTTGGTCAACGTTAAAGTAAGCAGTTCTCAAACAAGTAATCTCAAATCACTCAGGTATTGTGGATTTAGTGTCTAATAATTTTAATGAAATTTACTTATGACAGATTTTCTTCTCTTACAGTAAAGTTTCAAAGGTCTGTCCGATACTAGTCTTCCCAAAGTAAGTATCTATGCAAATGATTACGACATTGTCATGTCCACATAGTTCAAGAAACAGAACTACTAGTCATCTTGCATTCTAGTCGTCTAACGTTTTCTATGCGTCCATCTTTATAGAAAACTCTGACCAGGGACCATTTTCAACTTTTGACATTCAAGTTCACTTGATAGACATTTCTTAGTCACAGGACTGGTCCTGACAGTCTATCTTGAATATTTTGTCAAATTGAAGGGACTCATCATTTAATAAACCACAAATTGAATGGAAAATGAATTCTATTCATTTATTGTGAATGATTAACCAATAATGTTTTACAAAGAATTAAACTCTAAAAATTTAAAACATTAAACAAGGACATCAAAGCCATTCTCCAATATGCTTGATTCCCATAGCTGCAGTGTGCGAGTTGTGCTTCGCCTGCGGCAGAGGTTTAGTCAATGGAGAGATGTTGTCATCAGTTCCAATCTTGCTTATCTCGACTTCTTTTCTTTCAACGAAATCTCGTAGAAGGTGAAATCTACGAAGTACATGCTTGACTCTTTGGTGGTGTCTAGGCTCCTTTGCCTGTGCAATAGCTCCGTTATTATCACAATATAGGGCTATTGGTCCTTTAATGGAGGGGACTACACCAAGTTCACCTATGAACTTCCTTAGCCATATAGCTTCCTTTGCTGCTTCATGTGCAGCAATGTACTCCGCTTCAGTTGTAGAATCCGCAATGGTGCTTTGCTTAGCACTTTTCCAGCTTACTGCACCTCCGTTGAGGCAGAAGACAAACCCAGACTGTAAGTGAAATCATCTTTGTCGGTTTGGAAACTTGCGTCCGTATAGCCTTTAACAATTAATTCATCATCTCCACCATAGACTAGGAAGTCATCTTTGTGCCTTTTCAGGTACTTCAGAATATTCTTGGCAGCAGTCCAATGTGCCTCTCTTGGGTCTGACTGGTATCTGCTTGTAGCACTGAGTGCGTACGCAACATCCGGGCGTGTACATATCATAGCATACATTATTAAACCAATCAATGATGCATATGGAATCCCACTCATTTGTCTACGCTCATCAAGTATTTTTGGGCACTGAGTCTTGCTTAGAGTCATTCCATGAGACATGGGTAGGTAGCCTCGCTTGGAGTCTGCCATCTTGAACCTTTCAAGCACCTTATTGATATAAGTGCTTTGACTAAGTCCAATCATCTTTTTAGATCTATCTCTGTAAATCTTGATGCCCAATATGTTCTGTGCTTCTCCTAGATCCTTCATCGAAAAACATTTCCCAAGCCAAATCTTGACAGAGTTCAACATAGGAATGTCATTTCCGATAAGTAATATGTCGTCGGCATATAATACTAGAAAAGAAATTTTGCTCCCACTGACCTTCTTGTATACACAAGATTCGTCTGCGTTCTTGATGAAACCAAAGTCACTGACTGCTTCATCAAAACGTATTTCCAGCTCCTGGATGCCTGCTTCAATCCGTAGATTGATTTCTTTAGCTTGCATACCTTTTTAACATTCTTTGGATCCTCAAAACCCTCAGGTTGTGTCATAAACACAGTTTCTGTTAAAATGTCGTTTAAGAAAGCGGTTTTGACATCCATCTGCCATATTTCCTAATCGTAATGTGCAGCGATTGCTAACATTATCCGAATAGACTTTAGCATTGCAACTGGTGAAAAGGTTTCATCGTAATCCACTCCGTGGACTTGCCTGTAACCTTTTGCAACCAATCTAGCTTTGAAAACTTCAAGTTTCTCATCCTTGTCCTTTTTCAGTTTGAAAACCCATTTGCTTCCTATGGCTTGGTAGCCATCTGGCAAATCGACCAAATCCCATACTTGGTTTTCAGACATGGAGTCTAATTCAGATTGCATGGCTTCATGCCATTGTTTGGAGCTAGGGCTTGTCATAGCTTGTTTATAAGTCGCAGGTTCATCACTTTCAAGTAACAGAACGTCATAACTCTCGTTCGTCAAAATACCTAAGTACCTTTCCGGTTGAGATCTATATCTTTGCGATCTACGCGGAGTTACATTTCTAGATTGACCATGATTCTCACCAGATACTTCTAAAGATCTCTGAGTTTCATCCTGAATGTCATCTTGAGCATTCTCTAGAGTTTGTTGTTCGACTCGAATTTCTTCGAGGTCTACTTTTCTCCCACTTGTCATTTTGGAAATGTGATTCTTTTCCAAAAAGATACCATCTCGAGCAACAAACACCTTGTTCTCAGATGTATTGTAGAAGTAATACCCCTTTGTTTCCTTTGGATAGCCCACAAGGATACATTTGTCAGATTTTGGATGAAGTTTGTCTGAAATTAATCGTTTTGACGTATACTTCACATCCCCAAATCTTAAGAAAAGACACATTTGGAGGCTTTCCAAACCATAACTCATATGGAGTCTTTTCAACAGCTTTAGACGGAGCTCTATTTATAGTGAGTGCAGTTGTATTTAGTGCATGTCCCCAAAATTCTATTGGAAGTTCGGCCTGACCCATCATTGATCTAACCATGTCTAGCAAGGTCCTGTTCCTCCGTTCCGACACACCGTTCCATTGTGGCGTTCCAGGAGGAGTCTATTCTGATAGAATTCCACATTCTTTCAGATGGTCATCAAATTCATAGCTCGGATATTCACCGCCTCTATCAGACCGCAGTGCCTTGATCTTCTTGCCTAATTGATTCTCTACTTCACTCTGAAATTCCTTGAATTTGTCAAAGGATTCAGACTTATGCTTGACCTGTCCCTCGTGGGTGTGACGATTCTTTTATTCAATCAAGTGTAATTGGATTTCCTGTGAGTATACACCCAATTGACTAGTAATATAGGAGTCGCCATTCAGTTTTTAACGACAATGAGAAAAACTGACAAAACCCGGTTATCGTGACATAAAGGGAGTGCAATTATGTTTGACCACGACGGCCGTAGGTTCCCTTGTGATCCCTGATGTGGGGATCTCTCAATATACACCCGCAAGGTAGAGATTGAGGGTTCGGGGGACTGTAACTACCGAGAGGAGTAATTCGCTCGTCGATAACTCCAGAGGCAGGATATCCTTACTAGCTCAGCATAAATAATTGAAGGGACATGCATTAACTATTAAACTAATCTGAGTTGATTTTAACAATATGCAACATATAATACTAATTCGACCGTGATTATCTGATTTAAATAACATTAAGGGACCTAGCATGATAATCCGATTTCCCAAAAATATTATATTTGTTAGGCGTGATAGAACAATCAGATTAGGTTAGTTTAACAGTTCATAAAAAGGGCGAGGAAAGTAGTTAAATCATCGATAAGGGACACATTACGACGCACCCTTGAGAGGTGCGTCACGGTTCTCAGAAAACTAACCACTTTGACTTTGCTATTTCTCCTTTTTATTTAACGAATCTCAATTATGGAACAGGATACGTTCTGTTCGATTTATGGATCGATTGCGACAGAACGCGTGAACAGTTTCGCAGTGAGAGGCTTCGGCTAAGGGTTGGAGTCAATACTCAGAATATATTATGTGTTGTTGTGTGTTCTTTCACGTCGAAACTAGGGGCCTATTTATAGGGAAGAGTTCGTGGAAAGATAGAATTGCAGAGTTCTAATCCGCAAAGAATTAGGAAAAGAAACGTACCCAGGTATTTTCAGCGCCCAGGCCTGGGCGCCGAAGATTTCGGCGCCCAGAGCCAGGCGTTGAAAATAGGGTCTGGGCAGTTTTTGTTTAGTCAGATTCGGATTCTAAAATCCGTAGAGTTTGAGATTAATTTGAGTCTTTTAGCACGTATCAATTTGCGACGGAATGCGTCTGGGCCCGTTACGAACTCTAGGCTCGTTAGGATTTAAATTAATACGTAACTCTTATTTCCGAATCCTATTAGGAATAGGATTCTCGCAGTTTTCTATCTCATTTAGGATTTATGTTGGAAAGCAACACCTAATTCTGACAGGTTCCTATCTTTTATGATTTGCCACTTTTAGAAGCTACCTTTTACGGCAGTTACTATTTTTAGCAGGTTTCCATAAATAGCAGGTTTCGGGTGAAATGAAATAGGGAATCGAGATTCGTTTATTTTGTAGGAGATGCGTTGTCAAGTGGAGTTTTTATGCTTTCATCATCGAACCTTTCCCTTGCGGGAACGGGGACAAAAGTAGGTGTCTACAGTTAGCCCCCACTTTGACTGAGTCTTGGAGTAAGACGATGGTCAAAGTATTAGACGGAGTGCGTCACACAAGCCATGGTGTATGTGACCCATTTTGCGAGGGTCTCACGAGCCCCCGAGTGATAACATTTGACTTAAGGGTCATCACTTGAAGTGTCGACATATCCCTCACGTGTCATTGGGATCTGTCAACTGATAGTATAGAAACTTCCTCACTTTTTCATTGGAATGATCTAAAGACGCGTAGAAACTCCCTCACTTTGTCATTGGGAGTAACTACAGATGTTTTCGAAATTAAAGCTATAAAGTGTAATTGGGCCTGGCCAAGCCCAATTACGAGGTAAAACGTTTTTGAAAGATTCTCATTTTCAGGGCGAGCTAAACGAGAAAACCCCCTTGTTTTTATAGGATGTAAAACGAAGGAAAATCCAACAAACCAATCCTTTAATTTTTGGAAAAAGGGAAAACCAATAAAAGTTATCGCTGCAGCGACTAAGGACCTGCGCAGTTAGTGACGCAGACCCCGCCCGCTGAAGGTGGGCGAGCCTGTCCTCTGATGGGGACCCCCCGTCCGATAGAAGTGGACGAATCTGTTTGATGTTTTTGAAAATAAGGACCTACGCGGTTTGTGACGTAGACCCCGCCCGCTGAAGGTGGCGAACCTTGTTTGAAATTTTTGAAAATAAGGACCTACGCGGTTTGTGACGTAGACCCCACCCGCTGAAGGTGACGAACCTTGTCCGCTGAGGGTGGACACCCCGTCCGATAGAAGTGGACGAATCTGTTTTGAAATTTTATTTTGTTTTGTTTTTTTTTGAAAATAAGGACCTACGTGGTTTGCGCCGTAGACCCCGCCGGCTGAAGATGGCGAGCCTATTTTAAATTTGAAGACTTTATTCTTCGAAAAACTGAGGACCTGCGCGGCTAGTGATGCAGACCCCGCCAGCTGAGGGTGGGCGAGCCCATTTTGAATTTCTTATTTTGTCTATGTAGAAGGGCTTTTGTGATTACAACCTGTTGGTGGGTCGTAATATTTCCTGATTAGATGTGTCCTATAAGTGGGTCCACATTGTGTATATTTTTGTTTAACGATATTTTATTTTATTATTTTTTTTATTTATTATTATTTTTTCAAAATACCGTTTTTTTTTCTTTTTTTGGGATAGAAATAAGATAACGGATATCTTTACACAAAGTAGGGGAGTACGCGTGCCCGACAGCGAGTATTCGCTGTCTGGGAAGCATTTTCAGCGCCCAGGCCTGGGCGCGAGAATTTCTAACGCCCAGGGCTGGGCGTTGAAAATGCGAAAGGGGGACTGGTCTTTTAAATTCGCGGACCGTCTCCTTCCTTCCCCATTTCCACCATTTCGCTCAAGCTCTCCACTTCTCTCTACTAATCTTTGCTCGTTTCTTTCAGTTTCCTTCACGAGTTCTACTCCAAATCACTTCCTAACCTTCCCAATGTAAGTAATTTTTAATAATTTCGAGCTTTTTTTGTCAATTTCAGTATTTTTGTCAAGTATTTTCATGCATGAAATTGATTTGGGGGTTTTTGATTTTGTGCCCCTTTTCTTCAATTAAATAGTTGGAAATGTTCCACATAACATGTTAATTAGTTTGTGCATGTTAATTTTTGCAAGTATGTTGATTTTTGTTGAATTTGGGCATTTTCATGCTAGCCCCCAAGTATACCTACGAATCTAGTATTTTCTTATAATGTAGGTGTTCTTGGTATATTGCTTGCGTTCCTCATAATTCATGAATGACTAATTATGGGAGAATTTTGATTTGGCTGGAGTTAATTTTTACTTAGGGAATTTTGCTAAGTATGAACTTAGTATCATGTTTTTTAGGGAACAAAAATTGTATGACTCCATTTCATGAGTGAAATGCACTCTTTTTTAGGGATCGGTATGAGTGCCGATTTTTTCAAAGGTATAATGCCTTGTTGTATTGTTGATCAGCATGTCTGACGAGTCGTTACCCCCTCCTGGCGGCCACGAGGTGCGTGGCATGACACGTCAGTCGACTGGCCCAGGTCCCCTATGGGTGGGCCCTGAGCTTTACGATGGTCGTGATCTGCACTACGACCTGAGCACCATGTGACTTCCCGCCTTCACGCGAGGAGAGAGACTACGGTTCGCGGCTATGGCGCCGCGACGATGAGATCGTTTTTAGCTATCTGAGCTCGGACGCCCAGGCCTTGGTGAGGGCGAGCTCACTGTTTCCGGTGGTTGAGACCTTCTGGGAGATACTGCGGCTCAACATCTCCCTGTCCTTTCTGCGGTCGTTCATGAGGTGGTGGTGGGATACCACCAACACCTTCCATTTTCCTTAGGGCTAGATGACGATCACTCCTGAGGACTACACAGCTTTGACGGGTTTGACCTTTACAGGGAACCCCGTTCGTCTGAGGTCGGACGGCCCATCGCCGACTGTTGCTGAGGGTACCAGGCTCCTGGGCTCGTGGATGGGTAGTAGGTTACCTTCGTACCAGCCCCGTGGGATACCTTTCGCTGACCTGATGTGGGCTTTGGAGCACGGGGTAGAGGAGTCGCCTTCGAGACAGGCTCGGCTGTTCTACCTCCATTTTATTACTTCCACTTTTCTATCGGGTTCGACTGACACCTTTGACCCGAGGTGGATAGGCATGGTGGAGGACGTGTCTACACTGGGTGACTATCGCTGGGGCGATTTGGGCTATGCGACGCTTATCGGCCAGATGAGTTTATCGGTGCGCGTCTCGGACCCGAGTATACGTCACTTCGTGATTACATTAGCGGGAGTGCCGTGTTTGATCGAGGTATGTGCCTAGACTTTCTTTTGTTTTTCTCGCTTTTACCCGACCTCTTTTTTTTTTAACGTTTTATTATCCTTTTCTTTTGCAGTTGTGGGGCTTTGAGCATTTACCCTGGCTGGCTCCCCGAAAGGGGCAGAGGCCTTTGGAGTTCCCTGCCGGTCGCCGTTGGGGTTGGAGGAAGAAGCTGACAGTGCGTCCACCGCCCGATACCGTGTGGGATCTTATCCGGGACGGGAACCCCGCGCATGTACAGAATCTTATCCTCTATCTCGTATTTCGTCATTTTTTTAATGTGCGAGATCTGACTGTGTTTTGTATGAAAACAGGTGGTTTGGACCCCATGGCTCCCTTTTAGGGGTACCCATGCTTCGGTCAGGGAGAGTTATGCCCTGAGCTAGATGCGGGTCTTGTTCGTTGGCCGCCGGGACCCTGTCTGGTACCTGGGAGAGCGGGTATGTATGCAGACGGTCGGGGTTTTTTCGGTGCCCAGGCCTCCGCCTGCGACCATGTTGTCTACTCGCTCGATAGGCGAGTCGTGGAGGGTCCACTCGAGGACTGGTGCCGGCGACAGAGTTGGTGATAGAGGGAGCTAGCTATTACCAGTTTATCCAGGATTCTCTTCCTCTCCCGGAGCCTGGCGCTGTAAGTTGCCTCCTCTCTTTGTATTGATTTTAGTGTTTTCATGTTCGTGCCCATGTGTTTATTCCTACTGTGTTTTGTGCAGGAGGGTCCTGACCCTTTGTTGGGGGGATGGGTGCTTCCCGATGCTCGGATCTCGTATACCGGAGAGAGTGGATCCGAGATTGTGGAGACTTTCCCGGAAGACCGGGTTTTCCATGCTCCGCTCCCTGAGGGAGTAGAGGCGGTATGCACCTTTTATTTGTGTACTCTTCTTTATATTTTTTCTTTCCTTTTTACTGACATTCTTGTTTTAGGTTCCGGCCGGTACGGCCAATGCGATGGTGGGGGTGATCAACCGGTTGAAGTCCGCGTTGGTTCGAGCTCGGTCTGCACTTTCTTGCAGGAGCCCCCACTCTACTCGGTTAATGTGCCCTCTCTTTTTTCTTTTGATCTGTACCTTTGGTTTGGCTTTCGGTTATTCACTCTCTTTCTTTTTTTTGTCCCTTTTTTTGCAGACGGCTACTGGGCGTGCTGGGGCCGACGACGCGGGTCCCTCGGGCGGGGGACACGGTCGTCGCGGGAGAGAGAGAGCACAACACTCGCCCCTACGGCATCGCCGTTCTGACGCGGGGGTGAGTTCTTCCGGGGAGAGGTCCGAGACGGAGCGTAGGCGGCGCTCCGTGTCGGTGGCCCGAGAGCCTAGCCCCAAGTTGCAGTCGCAGCCTCATTTTTGGGGTGACTCTGGCTGGGGTCCCTCATACCACAGGGAGTGGAGTGGATGGACCGGCGAGGCTTGGAGACCTGGAGCTGATGACGAGTCTTAGGCTTACCTCCTGTTTTATACATATTCATTCTTGTGTTCCGCATGTTTATATATATTTTTTGCGATTTTTGGTGCAAGAATGCTTTGAGCCTTCCGTGGGCTTTGTTTTAACATATTATAGCAATATTAGCTTCCTAAACCAACGACGAATTTTTAAAAGGAAAAGACTTTCGTAAAAATAATGAGTTCATATAAGAGTGCACATATATTTTTAGACTAACCGACTACTTGGGGTATTACATATGCATGTTCATTATTTTTGTTTTTTTTCCAACTCGTGTCATACTCCTTTGTTGGGCTTTTTCCTGGAAACTCTTGTGGCTTTTTCGTTTTATTTGGTGTTGCCCGTAAATGGGTTAGGGTAGAGTGCCCTTTGTGATATCTTTTCTTCTTGATGCGTTGCATGACTTTATTATTTTATAATTTTTTATTGGACCGAATCCTTGAGAAGGATTGCCTACGTATCTTGTCAGAATCAAGTCGCGCGTAGTTCTAGCTTTTTGAAAAAAACTTTTTTGAAAGGGTGTTCATTACTCGTCTGCTTCCCCCCCAAGTGTTCGTGGTTCTTTTGAGGGTTAGAAAAAGGAGTACGAACACTTTGTAGAAGCGGGAGGGTAGGTGGCAAGAGAGAACAACGCCCGATTTAGGGCGAAGGAAATATCGGCGCCCAGGCCTGGGCGTTAGAAATAACAGCGCTCAGTCCTGGGCGTTGAAGTTTTGTCCTTCGCTTTTTCTACTTTATCGAGTTTTATGCCGTTTGTTTAGAGTAATGCGCAGAATGTTTGCTTATGAGTTTTAATGTGTTTTATTAGATGCCTTAACTCCGGACTGAATTTTATTAAATATAGTACTTTTTCAATTGGTCTAAGTTCGTGAGGTTAGCGAATTCCGCTCCATCTATGTCGGCTAGTTGGACTGCTCCGCCAGGTAGGATGGTCTTTACAAAATATGGTCCTGTCCAGTTAGGCCGGAATTTTCCTCGAGGGTCCGTAGTAGGTGCGTTGACTTCTTTTAATACAAAATCGCCTTCTTTGATGTTTCGAGGTTTGACTCTTTTGTTGAATTGCCTTGCGATGCGCTTTTGATACACTTGCACGTGATGTAGAGCTCTCAACCTCCGTTCGTCTAAAAGGACGAGTTCGTCGTACCTAGCTTGAACCCAATCAGTTTCGGGTAGCTTGCTTTCTAGGACGATCCGGAGGGAGGGAATCTCCAACTCGACCGGTTGGACTGCTTCCATTCCGTATACCAAGGAGTAGGGTGTTACTCCAATGGAGGTGCGGATTGAGGTTCGATAGCCCCATAATGCGAAGTGTAATTTGTTGGGCCAATCCTTATAATTTTCGGCCATTTTTTCGATTATGACTTTAATATTTTTGTTGGCCGCCTCTACCGCGTCGTTCATTTGCGGCCTGTAGGGAGAGGATTTATGGTGTTTGACATGATATTTTTTGAGCAGGTCTTGGACTTCGGCCCTGAAGTGGGAACCTTGGTCACTTATGATTTCATGTGGAACCCCGTATCGACAGAATATGTTCTTTTCTAGGAATCGGGCGACATGTTTGGCTGTTAACTTTGCATAGGAGACTGCCTCTACCCATTTAGTGAAGTAATCAATTACAACTAAAACGTACTCGTGTCCCCCTACGCCTGTTGGTGTTACCTTGCTGATTATATCTATACCCCAGGTGGAAAAGGGCCATGGAGAAGTGAAGGTGTATAGTTCTGAGGGAGGTAAATGGTTAAGGTTACTTAAGATTTGGCATTTTGGGCAAGTTTTTACAAAGTGATGGCAATCGGTTTCCATAGTGGTCCAATAGTACCCTGAGCGGGATATTTTTCGGGATAGCATTTTTCCGTTCATATGGGGTCCGCACACGCCGTTATGGTATTCTTCCATTAGTATTTGGGCTTGGTTTTGATGGACACAAAATAACTTGATTTTATTCGGCGTGTATTTGTACAGTTCTCCCAGAATTATGCTATATTGTGAAGCGAGGAGGCGCAGGGCCTTTTGTGCTCGCGGGGAAGTGTTTGGGGGGAATTCCCCACTTGTTTTGTAACGAAGGATGTCCGTGTACCATGGTTCTTCCTCGGTGTTTTCAGGTTCGGAGTCTATGGCACAACAATAAGCCGGCTCTTTCCTTCGCTCGACCCGAAGGGTCATTCCGTCCCATTCATTCGGGATGTTGAGCATTGAAGCTAGCTTCGCTAGTGCATCCGCGAATTGGTTGTCGTCTCTCGGCAAGTACGCATACTCGATTTTTTCAAATTGCTCGACTATTTGGTCCAAGTGAGCTTGATATTTTGAGAGACTAGTGCTTCGGACCTTCCATCTTTTGGATATATGGTTAATTATTAGGGAAGAATCCCCGAAGACTTGTAGGTATTTGACTCCGAGGCTAACTGCGGCCTCTAGCCCAACTATGCAGGCCTCGTATTCGGCGGCATTGTTTGTGGCCTCGAAGTCAAGTTTGACGGAAATTGGTGTATGGGCTCCTTCGGGACTGACTAGGAGAACTCCGACGCCGCATCCTTTTTGGTTGGACGCGCCATCAAAGTATAGTGTCCAATAATCGTCTTGTATCATCAGAAGTTCCTCGTCGGGGAGGAGGTAAGCTTCCGGGGTTTCCTCATTCGTGGCATGTTCGGCAAGGAATTCGGCTACCGCTCTTCCTTTGATTGGTTTTTCCGGCATGAATTTTAAGTCGAATTCTGAGAGCATGACTAGCCACCTGGACAGGCGACCACTCAGGGCGGGCTTTTCGAACACGTATTTTAAGGGATCTAGTTGTGACACTATATGAACAGTGTGGGCCAATAGGTAATGTCTGAGTTTTTTGGATGCCCAGACGAGGGCGAGACAGGTTTTCTCAAGTTCTGTGTATCTCGTCTCGTACTGTATGAACTTCTTGCTCAAGTAGTAAATGGCTCGTTCGGATCCATGTACACACTGTGAGAGCATAGCTCCCGCTGCAGTATCCGTGACGGTTAGGTATAGGCGTAAAGGGATTCCAGGCAAAGGTGGGGAGAGGACGGGTGGCTTGCTTAGGTATTCTTTGATTTTATCGAAGGCAGTTTGGCATTGTTCATCCCTTTTCTTCTTTTCTTAATTTTTTGAATATTGGCTCACAAGTCATAGTAATCTTGGAAATGAACCTACTAATGTATTGCAGCTTTCCTAGGAAGCCCCTTATCTGTTTTTCAGTTTTTGGTGGGGGCATTTCGGTAATGGCTTTGATCTTAGATGGGTCAATCTCGATTCCTCGCGTACTAACAACATATCCTAGCAATTTTCCCGAGGTTACCCCGAACACACATTTTTGTGGATTTAGTCTCATGTTGTATTTCAAGATTCGAGTGAAGAACTTTTCAAGTGCCGGGAGGTGACCACGCCGGTCTTTAGATTTGACGATCATGTCGTCTACGTAGACCTCGATTTCTTTATGTATCATGTCATGGAGTAACGTGGTGGCTGTTCTTTGATAGGTGGCCCCCGCGTTTTTCAAACCAAAAGGCATTACAGTGTAACAATATGTTCCCCAAGGGGTAATGAAAGTTGTTTTTTCCATGTCTTCTTCTGCCATTAGTATTTGGTTATATCCGGCGTACCCGTCCATAAAGGAGAGGAGCGCGTGTTCTGCGGTGTTGTCTACTAGTATGTCAATGTGAGGTAGGGGGAAGTCATCTTTAGGACTGGCTTTATTGAGGTCTCGAAAGTCTACGCACATTCGCACTCGTCCATCTTTTTTAGCTACGGGGACAATATTGGCCACCCATTCTGGGTAGTTGGAGACTTTTATAAAGCCGGCGTCTAATTGTTTAGTGACTTCTTCTTTTATTTTCAAGGCTATCTCTGGTTTGAGCCGCCGTAGCTTTTGTTTTACTGGCGTCATTTTGGGATCTAGCGGAATTTTATGCTCAGCGATTTCTCGATCTATTCCCGGCATGTCTTTATAGGACCAAGCAAAGACACCCTCGAATTCCCGCAAAGTGGAGATTAGATCGGCCTTTTCAGTGGGAGTTAAGGTGAGGCCAATTTTAATAATTTTAGGATTTTCTTCTGTTCCAATATTTACCGATTCTGTGTCTTCAATTATAGGAGTTTTGAGTTCTTGTTCATTTACAGCTTTTATTAGTTCGGTATATTCCTCTTCTGGCTCTTTTTCGTGCTCATTAGTGGCGAGACATTCTGTATTATTACTCTGATTTTTAAGCGGCACATACTCAAAAGTTTTGTTTATCTTATTAAAGTCACGAAGCATTACATCAAAAAGATCTCCCGGAGTAGAGATTTCCGGGTCTAAACTATTTTTGGGAGGGGTTACAATTTTGCTAGGTTCGGACTCGGAGTCAGACTCGGATTCAGACTCTAATTCTTCGTACATCGGACCCTCTCCCGCAGATATCTTGAACTTCATCCCACGAGCATTAGTCCATTTGAAAGTCTTGCGCCACCCTCGTTGGATTTGGTCATCTTTTGAGGGTGATGGAGCGATCAATTTAGTAGGATCGAACACTTCATCTTGGAGAGCTAGTGCCATAATTTCTGTTTCTTTCTTCGCTCTTTCCTTTTCTAACCCAAACAATAGCCCGAAAGCATGTGAGTTGGGGAGCGTTTTTGGCATAGCATGGTTCTTTGGGGCGAGTGGCCTTTGAGAACGTAAAGGGTCGTGTCCCAGAGCATGCATCTCTTGGGTTTGTGCGACCTCTAGGTACAGATGTTCGGGATATGCTTCTTCCATCGTGTTTCTTTATGGCTATCACGGGCAAGTACTTAGGGGCCCTGCATTATTGTTGTGGAGTAGGAGACACATTAGTTTGTTTTGTGAGTCGGTTTTTTTTTAAGGCATTCTATGACTACCCTTAAGTCGGACTAGTATATTTGGACTGTTATGTGTGCACTTTGAACTCTTTATGTTTTTGAAAATCTCTGCCCGTGTGACATTCATGATTATTTGCATGGTCGACTTTTAGTGTCGAGCATTGCCGTCGTAGGAGGCCTAACAATGACGCAAGGAGTTATTAATTTTTCGCGAGTCGCTTTTGAAATCGAGTGCTTTTCTTACGCCCTCGTAGCAATTCTTTTTTATGGATATTTTTTGCTACGTATTTTCTTTTTTGCTTGGGCACCGAGGCTGCTGCGCCTGACCAGAAAGCCAAGCAGCAACTTCAGCGCCCACCAGTGGGCGTGAGAAATTTTGGCGCCCAGCCAGGGGCTGGTTCTCGTTTTCTGTCTTCTGTTTATGCGACTTCGATTTGCGTGCTTGCCTAATAACGTCCTTTACGCGTGGCAGCATTTGTGGGATTCGTTACAGGCCATCCCGAGCGTCGCTTATTTTGTGGCGATCGTTCGGGTTTGCGGAACACGTGTTTCGGTATAACTCTTTGGCAAATTAGTCTATGAATGTTTGGGGCAGTTTTTGAGGTCGTTGGTTTTCTAGGATAGTTTGTCACACACAATCACATATTTCGCTACACATAACTACATTACAAACATGGATTTGAAAATTAAATATGCCACGTAGTTTATGATAGGCTTCTATGGGTAGTTTATTTATGCCTGGCTTGGTACCGCTTCTATCGTAGATCCAACACATGCCCCGGTCGAGGTAGTGTCTTCAACAGACGAATTTCGCTCTAGAGGCCAACCCGCAAGTGCAAGCCAAGGGGGCATGCAGGCGAGAGGGACCTAATGAGCGAGCGATTGGGTTCGAGATAGGTGTACTACCTGCACAAGTACCAAGTGGGAAACATGCGCGGCGTATTTACCCCCCTATTGGCGAAAAAAGGTATCCTTAATCCCAACTCCCGAGGGAGCCGAGATTCGTTATGATGTTCTGCCCGTTTACATTAATATGCTGATTTTCAGGTCGTTCCAACTTGATGGGGAAATAAACGCGGGGTAGGATCGTTTCACCCTTCGGCTATTTTGATTACCTACAAGCACGAGTATTTCCTTCACTATCCCCAGCAGAGTCGCCACTGTGAGGGGGTCGAAAAAGCGCGAGGCTAATGCGTGACCTGTCCCTCGTGGGTGTGACGATTCTTTTTATTCAATCAAGTGTAATTGGATTTCCTGTGAGTATACACCCAATTGACCAGTAATATAGGAGTCGCCATTCAGTTTTTAACGACAATGAGAAAAACTGACAAAACCCGGTTATCGTGACATAAAGGGAGTGCAATTATGTTTGACCACGACGGCTGTAGGTTCCCTTGTGATCCCTGGTGTGGGGATCTCTCAATATACACCCGCAAGGTAGAGATTGAGGGTTCGGGGGACTGTAACTACCGAGAGGAGTAATTCGCTCGTCGATAACTCCAGAGGCAGGATATCCTTACTAGCTCAGCATAAATAATTGAAGGGACATGCATTAACTATTAAACTAATCTGAGTTGATTTTAACAATATGCAACATATAATACTAATTCGATCGTGATTATCTGATTTAAATAACATTAAGGGACCTAGCATGATAATCCGATTTCCCAAAAATATTATATTTGTTAGGCGTGATAGAACAATCGGATTAGGTTAGTTTAACAGTTCATAAAAAGGGGGAGGAAAGCAGTTAAATCATTGAAAAGGGACACATTACGACGCACCCTTGAGAGGTGTGTCACGGTTCTCAGAAAACTAACCACTTTGACTTTGCTATTTCTCCTTTTTATTTAACGAATCTCAATTATGGGACAGGATACGTTCTGTTCGATTTATGGATCGATTGCGACAGAAGGCGTGAACAGTTTCGCAGCGAGAGGCTTAGGCTAAGGGTTGGAGTCAATACTCAGAATATATTATGTGTTGTTGTGTGTTCTTTCACGTCGAAACTAGGGGCCTATTTATAGGGAAGAGTTCGTGGAAAGATAGAATTGCAGAGTTCTAATCCGCAAAGAATTAGGAAAAGAAACGTACCCAGGTATTTTCAGCGCCCAGGCCTGGGCGCCGAAGATTTCGGTGCCCAGAGCCAGGCGTTGAAAATAGGGTCTGGGCAGTTTTTGTTTAGTTAGATTCGGATTCTAAAATCCGTAGAGTTTGAGATTAATTTGAGTCTTTTAGCGCGTATCAATTTGTGACGGAATGCGTCTGGGCCCGTTACGAACTCTAGGCTTGTTAGGATTTAAATTAATACGTAACTCTTATTTCCGAATCCTATTAGGAATAGGATTCTCGCAGTTTTCTATCTCATTTAGGATTTATGTTGGAATGCAACACCTAATTCTGACAGGTTTCTATCTTTTATGATTTGCCACTTTTAGAAGCTACCTTTTACGGCAGTTACTATTTTTAGCAGGTTTCCATAAATAGCAGGTTTCGGGTGAAAAGAAATAGGGAATCGAGATTCGTTTATTTTATAGGAGATGCGTTGTCAAGTGGAGTTTTTATGCTTTCATCATCGAACCTTTCCCTTGCGGGAACGGGGACAAAAGTAGGTGTCTACAGTTAGCCCCCACTTTGACTGAGTCTTGGAGTAAGACGATGGTCAAAGTATTAGACGGAGTGCGTCACACAAGCCATGGTGTATGTGACCCGTTTTGCGAGGGTCTCACGAGCCCCCGAGTGATAACATTTGACTTAAGGGTCATCACTTGAAGTGTCGACATATCCCTCACGTGTCATTGGGATCTGTCAACTGATAGTATAGAAACTTCCTCACTTTGTCATTGGAAGGATCTAAAGACGCGTAGAAACTCCCTCACTTTGTCATTGGGAGTAACTACAGATGTTTTCGAAATTAAAGCTATAAAGTGTAATTGGGCCTGGCCAAGCCCAATCACGAGGTAAAACGTTTTTTAAAGATTCTCATTTTCAGGGCAAGCTAAACGAGAAAACCCCCTTGTTTTTATAGGATGTAAAACGAAGGAAAATCCAACAAACCAATCCTTTAATTTTTTGGAAAAAGGGAAAACCAATAAAAGTTATCGCTGCAGCGACTAAGGACCTGCGCTGTTAGTGACGCAGACCCCGCCCGCTGAAGGTGGGCGAGCCTGTCCTCTGAGGGGGACCCCCCGTCCGATAGAAGTGGACGAATCTGTTTGATGTTTTTGAAAATAAGGACCTACGCGGTTTGTGACGTAGACCCCGCCCGCGGAAGGTGGCGAACCTTGTCCGCTGAGGGTGGACACCCCGCTCGCTGAAGGTGGCGAACCTTGTTTGAAATTTTTGAAAATAAGGACCTACGCGGTTTGTGATGTAGACCCCGCCCGCTGAAGGTGGCGAACCTTGTCCGCTGAGGGTGGACACCCCGTCCGATAGAAGTGGACGAATCTGTTTTGAAATTTTATTTTGTTTTGTTTTTTTTTTAAAAATAAGGACCTACGTGGTTTGCGCTGTAGACCCCGCCGGCTGAAGATGGCGAGCCTATTTTAAATTTGAAGACTTTATTCTTCGAAAAACTGAGGACCTGCGCGGCTAGTGATGCAGACCCCGCCAGCTGAGGGTGGGCGAGCCCATTTTGAATTTCTTATTTTGCCTATGTAGAAGGGCTTTTGTGATTACAACCTGTTGGTGGGTCGTAATATTTCCTGATTAGATGTGTCCTATAAGTGGGTCCACATTGTGTATATTTTTGTTTAACGATATTTTATTTTATTATTTTTTTATTTATTATTATTTTTTCAAAGTACCGTTTTTTTTTCTTTTTTTGGGATAGAAATAAGATAACGGATATCTTTACACAAAGTAGGGGAGTACGCGTGCCCGACAGCGAATATTCGCTGTCTGGGAAGCATTTTCAGCGCCCAGGCCTGGGCGAGAGAATTTCTAACGCCCAGGGCTGGGCGTTGAAAATGCGAAAGGGGGACTGGTCTTTTAAATTCGCGGACCGTCTCCTTCCTTCCCCATTTCCACCATTTTCGCTCAAGCTCTCCACTTCTCTCTACTAATCTTTGCTCGTTTCTTTCACTTTCCTTCACGAGTTCTACTCCAAATCACTTCCTAACCTTCCCAATGTAAGTAATTTTTAATAATTTCGAGCTTTTTTGTCAATTTCAGTATTTTTGTCAAGTATTTTCATGCATGAAATTGATTTGGGGGTTTTTGATTTTGTGCCCCTTTTCTTCAATTAAATAGTTGGAAATGTTCCACATAACATGTTAATTAGTTTGTGCATGTTAATTTTTGCAAGTATGTTGATTTTTGTTGAATTTGGGCATTTTCATGCTAGCCCCCAAGTATACCTACGAATCTAGTATTTTCTTATAATGTAGGTGTTCTTGGTATATTGCTTGCGTTCCTCATAATTCATGAATGACAAATTGTGGGAGAATTTTGATTTTGCTGGAGTTAATTTTTACTTAGGGAATTTTGCTAAGTATGAACTTAGTATCATGTTTTTTAGGGAACAAAAATTGTATGACTCCATTTCATGAGTGAAATGCACTCTTTTTTAGGGATCGGTATGAGTGCCGATTCTGTCAAAGGTATAATGCCTTGTTGTATTGTTGATCAGCATGTCTGACGAGTCGTTACCCCCTCCTGGCGGCCACGAGGTACGAAGGCATGACGCGTCAGTCGACTGGCCCAGGTCCCCTATGGGTTGGCCCTGAGCTTTACGATGGTCGTGATCTGCACTACGACCTAGAGCACCATGTGACTTCCCGCCTTCACGCGAGGAGAGAGACTACGGTTCGCGGCTATGGCGCCGCGACGAGTGAGACTGTTTTTAGCTATCTGAGCTTGGACACACGAGGCTAATGCGTGACCTCGTCCCTCGTGGGTGTGACGATTCTTTTTATTCAATCAAGTGTAATTGGATTTCCTGTGAGTTTACACCCAATTGACTAGTAATATAGGAGTCACCATTCAGTTTTTAACGACAATGTGAAAAACTGACAAAACCCGGTTATCGTGACATAAAGGAAGTGCAATTATGTTTGACCACGACGGCGGTAGGTTCCCTTGTGATCCCTGGTGTGGGGATCTCTCAACATACACCCGCAAGGTAGTGATTGAGGGTTCGGGGGACTGTAACTACCGAGAGGAGTACTTCGCTCGTCGATAACTCCAGAGGCAGGATATCCTTACTAGCTCAGCATAAATAATTGAAGGGACATGCGTTAACTATTAAACTAATCTGAATTGATTTTAGCAATATGCAACATATAATACTAATTCGATCGTGATTATCTGATTTAAATAGCATTAAGGGACCTAACATGATAATACGATTTCCCAAAAATATTATATTTGTTAGGCGTGATAGAACAATCAGATTAGGTTAGTTTAACAGTTCATAAAAAGGGCGAGGAAAGCAGTTAAATCATCGAAAAGGGACACATTACGACGCACCCTTGAGAGGTGCGTCACGGTTCTCAGAAAACTAACCACTTTGACTTTTCTATTTCTCCTTTTTATTTAACGAATCTCAATTATGGGACAGGATACGTTCTGTTCGATTTATGGATCGATTGCGACAGAACGCGTGAACAATTTCGCAGCGAGAGGCTTAAGCTAAGGGTTGGAGTTAATACTCAGAATATAATTATGTGTTGTGTGTTCTTTTCACGTCGAACTTAAGGGTCTATTTATAGGAAAAAGTGGCGTAGAAAGATAGTTTTTCAAGAATTTGAATACGAAACGGATTAGGAAAAGAATCCGTCCCAGGTATTTTCGGCGCCCAGCTCTGGGCGTCAAAGATTTCGGCGCCCAGGGCTGGGCGTTGAAAATAGGGTCTGGCAGAATTCTTTGTCAGATTGGACTCTAGAGTACGGAGTTCATTAAGAGACTTAATCCGAGTTATTTGGTGCGTATCAATTTATGACGGAATGCGTCTGGGGCCTTTACGAACTCTAGGTTCGTTATGAGTTTAATTATTATGTTAACTCTTTTATCGAACTGCGATAGGAATAGAATTCCTTTTACAATTTCTATCTCTTTTAGAATTTATGTTGGAGTGCAACACCTAATTCTGACAGGTTTCTATCTTTTTACTACTTTTAGCAACTACCCTTTACGGTAGTTACTATTTTTAGCAGGTTTCCATAAATAGCAGGTTTCGGGTGAAATGAAAAGGGGAATTGAGATTCGTTATTTATAGGAGATGCGTTGTCAAGTGGAGATTTACGCTTTCATCATCAAACCTTTCCCTTTCGTGAATGGGGACAAAAGTAGGTGTCTACAGTTATCCCCCACTTTGACTGAGTCTTGGAGTAAGACGATGGTCAAAGTATTAGACGGAGTGCGTCACACAAGCCATGGTGTATGTGACCTGTTTTGCGAGGGTCTCACGAGCCCCCGAGTGATACCATTTGACTTAAGGGTCATCACTTGAAGTGTCGACATATCCCTCACGTGTCATTGGGATTTGTCAACTGATAGTATAGAAACTTCCTCACTTTGTCATTGGAAGGATCTAAAGGTGCGAAGAAACTCCCTCACTTTGTCATTGGGAGTAGCTACGGATGTTTTCAAAATCAAAGCTATAAAGTGTAATTGGGCCTGGCCAAGCCCAATCACGAGGTAAAAAATGTTTTTAAAGATTCTCATTTTCAGGGCTAGCTAAACGAGAAAACCCCCTTGTTTTTATAGGACGTAAAACGAAGGAAAATCCAGCACCATGGTTTTTATAGGACGTAAAACGAAGGAAAATCCAGCACCCTTGTTTCTATAGGACGTAAAACGAAGGAAAATCCAGCACCCTTGTTTTTATAGGACGTAAAACGAAGGAAAATCCAGCACCCTTGTTTTTATAGGACGTAAAACGAAGGAAAATATGGCACCCTTGTTATTATAGGACGTAAAACGAAGGAAAATCCAGCACCGTTGTTTTTATAGGACGTAAAACGAAGGAAAATCCAGCAAAAGTTATCGCTGCAGCGACTAAGGACCTGCGCGGTTTAATGGCGCAGACCCCGCCGGCTAAAGATGGCGAGCCTGTCCGCTAAGGGTGGACACCCCGTCCGATAGAAGTGGACGAATCTGTTTTTGAAATTTGAAAATAAGGACCTACGCGGTTTGTGACGTAGACCCCGCCGGCTAAAGATAGCGAACTTTGTTTCATTTTTGAATTTTGAAAATTTCATTTTTGGAAAACTGAGGACCTGCGCGGCTAGTGACGCAGACCCCGCCCGCTGAAGGTGGGCGAGCCCTGTCCGCTAAGGGTGGACATCCCTGAATTCGTTTTTTCCTTGATTTGGAATTTACGCGGTTCGTGGCGCGATCTTGCCCGATTGAGGTGGGCAAGTCCCTATTTCATTTGTTCTTGTGATTTCTTTGAGAATCTCTTTTCTTATTTATTCTTATAGGAGCGAATTCTTCCGAGGGATGCTTGGATTTAGTTGCAACCTGAATGTGGGTTGACAATGTGTTTAGATGGACCATAGTCTCGTGGTCATCACCTTTTTCATGGTTTTGAGCTAGTCTTTTCGGCTCAATTTTGCCACTACCTGGGTCCTTGATTAGGGGACTATGTATAAGTATCAACGGCGACCTTTCTCTTGAGGTCGTAAACTGATTTTATTTTTTGAGACATCCAAACACAGGACTTCGTACAGCGTAGTCTGGGAATATTGTTTTTTACTTTGCATAATGTATATTTTTTTTCGAGCCCCCAAGCACTTGTGCTTGACGGTCATTTTTGTCAAAGAGGTTCCTTGGGGATACGCATTCTGTAATGCCCTTGATCGTGTTTGGGATTGTGCTCGTAAGTGCGAGCGATCTTTGTAGTGGTGTGCTACTCTTGACAAAGTCGTGAGGTGCATCTTTCGGCAATTTTCAAGTCGAATGAGTATGGCAGGGCCCACTAGAAGTTAGGGCCTTTTTTGAGCCTGGGTACATTTTCGGCGCCCAGGCCGGGGCGTTGAAATAATTCACGCCCAGGTGGGGCGTTGAAAGTGTTGTTTGGGCTGGTCTTTTGATGACACAGTTGGCCTTTTGTTCATTCGTTTTTTTTTCACTTGGAAATTCTATGTATTCTCTTTTCTTTTGTTTTTTCTTTGTTTTTAGAACGTGGTGATTTTCTTGAGAAGCCGTAGCCGATTGGTGGACTACGGTGCTTGTCGTTTTGGGGCGATTATTTTAAGGAACTGTTTGCTCTTAAGGCGTACGGTTATTGCGATAGTTGGGCGAGTCTATATGGCCCGAGGAACATACCTTGAGGCGTAAGACTTTGACCGCTCTTGTTGTTGTATATTTTTCCTTTTGAACGCGTTCGTGAATGTTCGATACTTAGAATGATGATATGTATGTGCGAACGAGCGTTCATAGAATGGCCGTTGTGTGCGGTCCATTAATCAGTTTGCTTGAATCATTTTTTGAGCAATGACTGATTTTGAATAGTTTGCTTAGAAGTTTGATAGGATTCAGGCCCATTTATGAAGTGGGCTAAAGCATCGTGCCCTTCTTGATCATTCAAACATTTGCTTCGAGTTTTTTATTTTGCTATGGTCGTTTCGTAGCTTGGAGCCCCCAAGTATGCATGTTGGGACGCTTCCTTTTGGCGTACGATTTTTGTAGGTTCTTTCGAGAAAGATGCCTTGGGGTTCCGCTCGTGTAGGTGCGAGCTATCCCTTCCGTGGTAGGCAATGTTTTGCTACCTTTAATCCTTAATGTAGAAGTCGTGTGGCTTGCATTTTGAATTTGGGCGATAAGTAGTCTTTGCCTCTTTTACACGTGCTCTTGGTCGTGCCTACATTAGTGCAATATGCCTTACTCTTTTTTAGACTTGTACCGTGGGATGGTTGAACTTATGGTGCGACGTAGGCTTGTGTGGCCTAACCGTATGTATTAGAACATTTCTCCAGGTGTTGGGATATAACATTATTATTTTTTGCATTGGAGTACTTCATCACGCCTCGTTCAGGTGTTCGAACAAGTGTAGCACCTTCTGCGTGGGTTTGCACGGCTTATTACTTCGTTCGATGCGAGGATTCATAGATGTTTATTTCTTATTTTTATATCTGGGCAAAACTTGGCTTGCAGAAAGATTCAGCGCCCAGGCTGGGGCGTCAAAGATATCAGGGCCCAGCTCTGGGCGTTGAAAAAGGATTTCTGGGTATATTTTGATGGTTCTTATCCTTAATTTTTTTCTTTCGCTTTTGCTTTGGGACGAGGTAGGCTGTGTAACGGGCGCTTATAGGGCGAGCGTTAGGTGCAGTAGTTTGATCGGAGTTTTGGTGACTCGCGATTTTCAGTTACCCTTGTTAGTGGGGTGACTTTATATATTCTAAGTAGCGCTTAGAATTTGGGAGGGGTTGTAGCCATTATAAGGTTCTTTTTACACGATTAAAGCTTAGGATTGTGCCCCTATGACATATGTATAGCATTAGCGTCGAGAATTTGCGATGAAATCGTCATTTCGAGTATTTTTAGAGTGTTTTTCTCAAGCCCCCAATTGTAGCTACGGGATTGGCTTGGTGCTATAATGCTTTGCATACGTTTTTATGCATTCATGGTGACATGAATCATGAATAGTTTGAACCAGACTCGTTTAGTGCGAGGTACGTTCGAGTAGTGATTTTCCTGCTTCTCTTGTAAATGTCGTATTGTGCGACATTGCCATGGTCAAGGTAGTCACATGTTGAAGTGTGCCTTGTCCAAAAGCTAGGTGCCTTTCTTTACCCATAATCATATTTGGAAATCTTTTGACTTACTTGCAACATTGAGATAAACGCATACTTAGCTTAAACCAACGACACTTTATTATGTTCGAAAAAGTCTTTGAAAGTTGTTTGAAAATTATTTAAAATCTGAGTCCTACTGTTTACAATCCGAGGTGTCCTAAGTAGATTGACTTATAGAAGGGTTCGTACAGGGTTACATGAGTGAATCAAAATACTGTTACGATTTTTGGAATGCTGCCTAAGGATTTGCTGGAAGCCAGGGTGCAGGTGTCAAGATATTACTTGTGCCCGTTTGGCATATGCTTTTAGGATTTTAGGGCCATCTTTTCCAGAATTGCGGGAATATAAACCGTTTTCAAATCGACTTAGATTTACTTGGTGTATGTCTGTACAAAAGGTCAAGGTATACTTAGTTCTTTCCCTAGCTCTTTCATTTCAATTTTTGTTTTAGCCCCCGGTTGCTATTATGTCTTCCCATTAATGATGCATTCAGATTTCAATTTTAGATGCCCGTGTCATATGTCTGAGTAGGGTGAGCCTTGGTTTGGTGCCAAGTCCTATTGACAATGTCTGATTATTTTTTTTCAAAGGGAATTAGCAAGCATTCGAATTACCATGAACGGGTGCCCTGAGTTCGAATGAACGATGGGGCGATGCCGTAGAACAATCCTCTTTATTGCAAGCTTACTGCCGTTACTACTTGTTGGCGATTATGACTGTGTCTAGTGGTGAAAGAAGGTCTTTAAGCGAACGACTATGTCTAGTGGTGAAAGTAAGTCTTTAAGTGAGTTAGTTCGCTTTAGGGAGGGTCAAGTCGAGTATTTTAGAGGTCATGGACGCTTGCGCTAGCCCCCATTCAATTGAGGCAAAGCGATCTTTTTGAGTCTTAGCTAAGTGCCTAGGAGTGTGAGTGCTCCTTCTGGCAAGGGTACGTGCCCTTATTATTTTTCGACGTGTGCTCATTTTGGCATCTTGATAACTTGGATTCTTTTTCGTGCCTTCAATTTTTCTTTCGACTTGGATTGCAAGTAATTAAATTTCAATAAGGGACTTCTATTTTTATTCTTGTTTTTCTATAGGCTTTAATATTGGTTGGACCGAATCATGGATTGCCTACGTATCCGCCTTAAATAGATTTAATTTGGAATCAGGTCTTGCGTAGTTCTTAACCTAGAAAATGGTTTCTTAGAATGCCGAATTTAAACAAGTACGTTCCGAGGTGGAAACATATTATTTGAAATGGTAGAATAAGTGAAGTTTATTATTATTTAAATCTGCTGCCAAAAATTTGTTTTATATTTTTTTTGAGTACATGTATTTTTTGGTGGTACGTATATCTGAATACGTGCTGTACCCCCCAAGTGTTCGTTATTTTTCCGTGTATGTGCGGATAAAATGACGAGCACTTCTGGACAAATTTTAGCAAGCAGAGAGATTCAGCGCCCAGGCTGGGGCGCTAAAGATTTCGGCCCCCAGCTGTAGGCGCTGAAAATAATTTCTGGGCGGATATTTTTTGTTGCGCTAAATGCTTCTTTTTCTTTTTA
The DNA here is from genome assembly GCF_020520425.1 of Spinacia oleracea. Lineage (NCBI taxonomy): Eukaryota > Viridiplantae > Streptophyta > Magnoliopsida > Caryophyllales > Amaranthaceae > Spinacia > Spinacia oleracea. The sequence goes on from NC_079488.1 coordinate 18,955,925, forward strand.
AACTAACTTTAGAGGCGCTTTGCAAAGTTCCTTTTTTATTATTTATTACTTTTTTGTACTTTTCATTTGTCTTCTTTTTTTTATTCGTGACTCAAGACGGTTTGATAGGATAATTTGTATAGGTATTGGTCAAGCATGAGGATTATATTCGTTAGGACTCACAATTTGCAGTCTCGTGCTAGTGTCACGAGTTTACATCAATCAAGGCCAATGAGTAGCATGAGGATGGCTCAAGGGTATATCAACAGGACGCATCCAAACAAGTTATATGGTCATTATACTAATGGTGATGTAAGAGCAGGTTTTGGAAATAATGGGTATGACGCACGTGTCAATGGCCGTGCGTGGTTTGCGGTCGATAACAAGTTCAAGAGTCGAGGTAATGGTTTCTTGGGTTATGGCAATGAGAACATGGATGGGTTAAATGAGCTAAACGGGGACCCCAGAGCGAAGGCGTCTAAGGGCATAAGGATTGGAAAGGGTAGACATCGTAGAATTTTATGATTTGGATTGGTTGACTCAATTCTTTTCCTTCGTTTACTTGGGTAAATTTCGCACTTTGGGAGGTACGGGCTAAGTATTTCATGGCTCGCTCTTTTCGCTCTCCCTTTTCTCTTTCTATTTTTTCTTCTTTGCTTGGGATTTCTCCCCAACATAAGTCCTTCAATCAAATTTTTTTTTATTTGGGCTAAAAGGTAGATGGTTGTGGTCTTTGAGTCACGAGACGAGACTGAGTGAGCCTCGTTTGGTAGGCCTATAGTGGACCTTTAATTTTAGTGGGCCTAGGGTGGACCTTTTAAATTGTCTTACTTTGCAAGCGTATTTAGTCGTTTCTTAAAAGGTGCAAATAGCGTAGATTCAAAATGTTGTTTTTACCTTATTGAAATTTAACGAAAGAATTACATCGAAAATATTTTTTTGTTTCTTTTCAGACTCCAGTTTCTGGGATTTAATTGGAAGTCGTGATTTAGACTCGAACTTTCATTAATTTTCTGATTATAACCCGTGTATGAATACAAGGAGGTGGCCTAGACTCAAAATAATGACGCGGCGTAAGCCTATAATACTTGACCAAGCAACTCTCAGACTTAGGCTAATTGGACCATAACTTTTGTTGGTTGACACTTTAGATTTTAACCCTTGGGTGTTCATTTGTCACGCGCCATTTTGCTTAATGTTGGGAAGGTAGTTAATTGGGGAGATCGAATTTTTATTTTTGCAAGACTAGAATCATTAGTGCGGCTTCTCTCTTAGTGTGTATTGCTTTACCCCAATGGTAGCCTTATGGCATGCCGATTTGGGTATTTTCATGGTTGGTCATGTTGCATTCATGGAAAATCTTTTAGTCCGTACTTAGGAATACTTCAAGGGGCGAGTGGCTCGAGAGGACTACGATAGTCGTGACCCAATGTGATCATAAGCCTTGAGGCCATTAATTTTTCTTGCCAATGGTATTGACACCTTAGGTTCACTTTAGGGGTTGTGCGACTATGGGGGAATGATTTTCAGAATGTGACCGTTTCCATTTTGCAAATACTATAACATATTCTTTTTATTGGTGAGAGAGAGTATTGAGGCCTTAGACTCTTAGTAAGGGATGACAATTACATATGGGTGCTTATTGATTTAAATGTTAGGAGGGGAGACTCAATATGGTTTAACCTTTTAACTTGCAGAACGACACCAAGCATTAGGACCGATTCTATGGATAAGACAACTAAGACTTAGGATTTGGATTGTACTTTGGCATAGCCTAGTCTAGACTCAGATTTATTCATTTTCTATTTGAACATTTATTTTTTCTTGAAGACTTTATTCGAACATTATTTTTTGAATACTTCGCCCATGTGACATTCATATTTATTAGCATGTTCGGTTTTTAGTGCCGAGCATTGTCGTCGTAGGAGGCCTAACAACGATGCAAAGAGTTATTAATTTTTTACGAGTCGCTTTTGAAATCGAGTGATTTTCTTACGCCCTCGTAACAATTTTTTCGAAAAGTCTTTTTTTTTTTGCTACGTACATATTTTTTATGCGCGGGCACCGAGGCTGCTGTGCCTGACCAAAAGGCCAGGCAGCAACTTCGGCGCCCAGAAGTGGGCGTGAGAAATTTTGGCGCCCAGCCTGGGGCGCTGAAAATGCGTCCCTGGCTGGTACTCATTTTCAGTTTTCGTCTACTTTTGTTTTTGCGACTTTAATTTTGCGTGCTTGCCTTATAACGTCCTTTACGCGTTGTGCAGCGTTTGTGGGATTCGTTACGGCCATCCCGAGCGTCGCTTATTTTCGTGGCTATCGTTCGGGCTTGCGGAACACGTATTTTGGTATAACTCTTTGGCCAATCGGTTCATGAATGTTTGGGCAATTTTTTTAGGGTCGTTGGTTTTCTAGCATTATTTGTCTAGCATTATTCGTACGCACAATTATAACATAGTCACATAGTTCGCTACATATAACTACATTACAAACATGAATTTGAAAATTAAATATGTCACGTAGTTTATGATAGGCTTCTATGGGTAGTTTATTTATGCCTGGCTTGGTACCGCTTCTATCGTAGATCCAACACATGCCCCGGTCGAGGTAGTGTCTTCAACAGACGAATTTCGCCCAAGAGGCCAACCCGCAAGTGCAAGCCAAGGGGGCATGCAGGCGAGAGGGACCTAATGAGCGAGCGATTGAGTTTGGGATAGGTGTACTACCTGCACAAGTACCGAGTGGGCAACATGCGCGGCGTATGCACCCCCCTATTGGCGGGAAAAGGTATCCTTAGTCCCAACTCCCGAGGGAGCTGAGATTCGTTATGCGGTTCTGCCCGTTCACATTAATATGCTGATTTTCAGGTCGTCCCAACTTGATGGGGAAATAAACGCGGGGTAGGATCGTTTCACCCTTCGGCTATTTTGATTACCTACAAGCACGAGTATTTCCTTCACTATCCCCAGTGGAGTCGCCACTATGAGGGGGTCGAAAAAGCACGAGGCTAATGCGTGACCTCGTCCCTCGTGGGTGTGACGATTCTTTTTATTCAATCAAGTGTAATTGGATTTCGTGTGAGTTTACACCCAATTGACTAGTAATATAGGAGTCGCCATTCAGTTTTTAACGACAATGAGAAAAACTGACAAAACCCGGTTATCGTGACATAAAGGGAGTGCAATTATGTTTGACCACGACGGCCGTAGGTTCCCTTGTGATCCCTGGTGTGGGGATCTCTCAACATACACCCGCAAGGTAGAGATTGAGGGTTCGGGGGACTGTAACTACCGAGAGGAGTACTTCGCTCGTCGATAACTCCAGAGGCAGGATATCCTTACTAGCACAGCATAAATAATTGAAGGGACATGCGTTAACTATTAAACTAATCTGAATTGATTTTAGCAATATGCAACATATAATACTAATTCGATCATGATTATCTGATTTAAATAGCATTAAGGGACCTAACATGATAATCCGATTTCCCAAAACTATTATATTTGTTAGGCGTGATAGAACAATCAGATTAGGTTAGTTTAACAGTTCATAAAAAGGGCGAGGAAAGCAGTTAAATCATCGAAAAGGGACACATTACGACGCACCCTTGAGAGGTGCGTCACGGTTCTCAGAAAACTAACCACTTTGACTTTGCTATTTCTCCTTTTTATTTAACGAATCTCAATTATGGGACAGGATACGTTCTGTTCGATTTATGGATCGTTTGCGACAGAACGCGTGAACAATTTCGCAGCGAGAGGCTTAGGCTAAGGGTTGGAGTCAATACTCAGAATATAATTATGTGTTGTGTGTTCTTTTCACGTCGAACTTGGGGGTCTATTTAGAGGAAAAAGTGGCGTAGAAAGTTAGTTTTTCAGGAATTTGGATACGAAACCGATTAGGAAAAGAATCCGTCCCAGGTATTTTCGGCGCCCAGCTCTGGGCGTCAAAGATTTCGGCGCCCAGGGCTGGGCGTTGAAAATAGGGTCTGGCAGAATTCTTTGTCAGATTGGACTCTAGAGTACGGAGTTCATTAAGAGACTTAATCCGAGTTATTTGGTGCGTATCAATTTACGACGGAATGCGTCTGGGCCCTTTACGAACTCTAGGTTCGTTATGAGTTTAATTAATACGTTAACTCTTTTATCGAACTGCGATAGGAATAGAATTCCTTTTACAATTTCTATCTCTTTTAGGATTTATGTTGGAGTGCAACACCTAATTCTGACAGGTTTCTATCTTTTTACTACTTTTAGCAACTACCCTTTACGGCAGTTACTATTTTTAGCAGGTTTCCATAAATAGCAGGTTTCGGGTGAAATGAAAAGGGGAATTGAGATTCGTTATTTTATAGGAGATGCGTTGTCAAGTGGAGATTTACGCTTTCATCATCGAACCTTTCCCTTTCGGGAATGGGGACAAAAGTAGGTGTCTACACCAGGAAACATATTATTTACACATAATCATTTAGCATAATTCAGATGCATACACTTTGTAGCATGCCCTCCCTAACTGCGCCCGAACCGAACAAGAACAAGTCTTTAGAACTCCAAGTGTCGTCCCTCCGTAGATAGTCCACAGCACGTCCGGATCCCCCTTAAGCTTGACCAACTATAATCACCCTTAAGGTACTAGGAATTTTCGGCTAATAGGCTACAAGTGTTTGGCTGATTTTGTTCCAAAATCTTACCTTTGAATACTTCAATTCTCAATGTAAATATGTGACCCTAGGCACCTATTTATAGAGTTTATGGAAAGGAATTATAATCCTATTAGAATACAAATCTATTTAATTATAACGGTTTTTTCATGAAATACCCTCGAGGTTTCATATAATGCACCAAATACACCTGCGTGTTTCAAAATACATAATATACCCCTATTTAAACTTATTTGCACCAAATGCCCCTGAACTTAACGGAAGTCTAACGCCGTTAGTAATTAACCTCTAATTAATCTAATTAACCCCTTAATTAACCTAATTAAACCTAATTAACTCTAAACTATCCTAAACTAATCCTAATAACTACCTAACTACAACAAACACCAATCCACCATTGTCGTCCTAATACCATAACCACCGTACCTGCAAACACCTTCGCTGGCCCTTGCGTCACGTCGGCATACTCCGGCTCCCTCGCTTGACATGTCAGAGCCGCCGACGCACCTCACCGTACCCTATTCTTGCTCCCTATTCATGAACCCATGCCTCCACAACCCAACCCAATTCTGTTAACTCTCCACGAAGTATCTCATTTTTCATCTCTCCACCTTTACCCCATCACCATTAACACTAAATTACGTGTGGGCTTCGTCGAAGTCGAACGCAGTTGCTGCTAGTAGTGGAGGGAGTTGTGAGCTTTACTACGACAATGGTGGAGGATCTGGGCTTCGATTAAAGGACATCCATGGTTAACTACCATGGAATTGGCTTGAACGAATGAGAGGGGAAGGGATACATTACAAGAAATCAGATAACAAATCAAACCCAATTCTAATATGAAACCACACAACACCAATTTACAAGAACAAACCAAAATAAAATTAGAACATCCCAAATTCAACCGCCTTCAAAGTACCGCCGGGAACACAAATTTTGTTTTTCCATAATCCCATTATTTGTGCTTAATCATCGCAAATCATCACAAATCATCCCAAACACCAATTTTGTTTTTCCATAATCCCATTAATAGTATGGGGAAAGAGAAGAGAAGATGAAGGTTAGGGTTTGATCAATTAGGGGTTAGGGTTTCTGGGTCTTCAGATTGGGCGTTGAGGATAGAAATGAGCGAGCCGATCCACCATGCTTGGGCACACATGAAGTAGCGTAGGTTGGTTTGCCGGCGGGGTTTACGGGGGACTTTTGATTAAGGGTGGTGGCGGTTGTGGGTAGAAATGAGCGAGTCGAACCACCACCGTCGCTGCCTCTGCTGCGGTTCCCCAGGTAGGTGGAGATGGGCGTGGAAGTTCGGTAGTGGTGGTGGTGGGAGGTCGGTAGTGGTGCCGCCGGTTGGGGTAGTGGTGTCGGGTTGGGATGCTGGAGAATGGTGGTGTTGAATTGAGTGATGGTGGGAAGGAGGAGGAAGAGAAGCAAGGAGATGAAGTTAATTAGTTAATTGGGGGCTAATTAGTTAATTAGGAGTTAATTTTTTAATTAATTAGGTTTAATTAACAGATTTGGGGTTAATCACTAACGGCGTTAGACTTCCGTTAAGTTCAGGGATATTTAGTGCAAATAAGTTTAAATAGGGGTATATTATGTATTTTGAAACACACGGGTGTATTTGGTGCATTACGCGAAACCTCGAGGGTATTTCATGAAAAAACCGTAATTATAATCCTACTAGGACTCTAATTAAATAAACTTTATCTATTAGGATTAGATTTAATCACATTACGAATCTCGGTAGCCTTAGCATTCCTAGTAACACACACGAGTGGCGCGATGCACCGCACGCAGGCCTTACGGCCCACGCACAGCGCACGGCCCAGCTCGCCGCTGCCTTTGATCCGCGCGCGCCCAAGGCCTTGGCTGGGCCTGTCCTTTGCGATGGGCCTGGCCTTGGCTTTGGCGTGTGTTTGCGCTTTTGGCTTGCTGGGCGATGGTCCGGCTTCCTGTTGGGCCTTCTTCTGGAAGACCTCGTCCGATGCTAATTCGTACGATACGCTTCCGATTAAATTCTCGATTCCGGAATTCATTTCCGATACGAATAATATTTAATATTTCCGATTCCGGAATTAATTTCCGTTTCGAACAAATATTTAATATTTCCGTTTCCGGAATTATTTTCCGATTACGATAATATTTCCGATTCTGGCAATATTTCCGTTTCCGGCAATATTTCCGATTCCGGCACTAGTAGAAAAAACCCTTATTGCAGCGGGCTTTTAGACCCCTGTTGCAGCGTACATCGTATGCTGCAACTGGGGGGCCTGCAACAAGTCTAAACTTGTTTCAGCGTACAATGTTCGCCACGAAAAGTGGTTTTTTGCAGCGTACATATGCCTGTACGCTGCCAACAAGTGTCTAAATGTTGGCCAAAATCTTGACTTGTTGTAGCGTACAATAGGTGTACGCTGCAAAAAACCCAACCTGTTGCAGCGAACATCTATTTGTACGCTATAACAAGTCAAGATTTTGGCCAAAATTTACACCCTTGTTGCAGCGTACAGATATATGTACGCTGTAACAAGGGTGTAAAATTTTAGTTTTAGGGATACCTAGAGTGCCCAAATATAGAAACCTGTCACAACAATAATAGAATATCGCAACATGTATAACAAATATAAAAACAATAAATGGAGTTTTGAAGATATCCCAAAACTAAAGTGCACATACCATATTATTTTAAATATATGTATGTTCCAATTTCAACGTACACATACATTTTAACATAGAATATTGTTCTATAACATCTAAACTAACTCGATCAAGCGCCCTTAGGCCAATAATAAATACTTGCAGCCCATTGCTCACGAACCACATCAAGTTCCTCACTAGCATAAGACGTATTCCTTGGAGTATAGACCTTTACAAAAACAAAAATTTGATGGGAGCATTAGATTAAAGAGCAGATTAAATGCAAATTAAATATCACATTTTAACATTCAAGCAACTAACGGCAATGTCCTAATAGTCTAAAATATGAATCAAGAGTAAGGAAAATTAATTAATTACCTCATCTAGCCTTAGGTTATGCATATTAAACATGTAATAAGTTTAAAATGAGTATTAGGTTCTATAGTTCAAAGTTGGGAGCGAAAATGCCTCATTTTAGCCTAAATACGACCTCCAACGACCAAACAAGCCTTAAATGTACATAAGTAGATTAGAATAATTCTTAGAAACTTAAAAATAAGCATATTAGTCATATAATAAGTTTAAAATGAGTCCTTAGGTTATTTAGTTCAAAGTTGGGAGCGAAAATGTCTAAATATGACCTATAACGACCCAAAGAGTCTTAAATGTGCATAAATAGATTGGAATGAGTATTATAAAGTTAAAACTAAGCATATTAATCATGTAAAAGGTTTAAAATGAGTCTTTATGTTATTTAGTTCATAGTTGGGAACGAAAATGTCATTTTAGCCTAAATATGTCCTATAATGACCAAACAAGCCTTAAATGTGCATAAATAGATTGGAATAAGTCTTAGAAAGTTAAAACTAAGCACATTAATTATGTAAAAGGTTTAAAATGACTCTTTAGGTTCTTTAGTTCAAAGTTGGGAACGAAAATGTCATTTTAGCCTAAATATGACCTATAACGACCCAATGAGCCTTAAACTTGCATAAATAGATTGGAACGAGTCTTAGAAAGTTAAAATTATGAATATTAAACATGTAATAAGTTTAAAATGAGTCATTAGGTTCTTTATTTCAAAGTTGGGAGCGGAAATGCCTTATTTTAGCCTAAATATGACCTATAACGACCAAACAAGCCTTAAATGTACATAAGTAGATTAGAATAAGTCTTAGAAACTTAAAAATAAGCATATTAGTCATATAATAAGTTTAAAATGAGTCCTTAGGTTATTTAGTTCAAAGTTGGGAGCGAAAATGTCATTTTAGGCTAAATATGACCTATAAAGATGCAATGATCTTCAAGTGTGCATAAATAGATTGGAATGAGTCTTAGAAAGTCAAAACTAAGCATATAAAACATTTAGTTAGTTTAAAATGAGTCCTTAGGTTCTTTATTTAAAATTTGGGAGCGAAAATACTCATTTTAGCCTAAATATGACCTATAACGACCAAACAAGCCTTAAATGTGTATAAGTAGATTGGAAGGAGTCTTGGAAACTTCAAGCTAAACATATTAATCATGTAAAAGGCTTAAAATAAGTCCTTAGGTTCTTTATTTAAAATTTGGAGCGAAAATGCTCATTTTAGCCTAAATATGACCTATAACGACCAAACAAGCCTTAAATGTGCATAAGTAGATTGGAATGAGTCTTGGAAACTTCAAGCTAAGCATATTATTCATGTAAAAGGTTTAAAATAAGTTCTTAGGTTCGTTAGTTCAAAGTTGGGAGCGAAAATGACATTTTAGCCTAACTATGACCTATAACGGCCAAAGAAGTCTCGAATGCGCATAAATAGATTGTATTAAGTCTTGGAAATTTAAAAATAATCATATTAATCATGTAAAATGTTTAAAATGAGTCCTTAGGTTCTTTAGTTCAAAGTTGGGAGCGAAAATGCCTTATTTTAGCCTAAATATGACCTATAACGACCAAACAAGTCTCAAATGTGCATAAATAGATTGAATTGAGTCTTGGAAACTTAAAACTAATCATATGAATCATGTTATAAGTTTGAAATTAGTTCTTAAGTTCGTTAGTTCAAAGTTGTGAGCGAAAATGTCATTTTGGCCTAAATATGACCTATAACGGCCAAAGAAGTCTCGAGTGTGCATAAATAGATTGGATTAAGTCTTGGAAAGTTAAAACTAATCATATGAATCATGTAGTAAGTTTGAAGTGAGTTCTTAAGTTCGTTAGTTCAAAGTTGGGAGCGAAAATGTCATTTTAGCCTAAATATGACATATAACGATCCAATTATCCTTAAATGTGCATAAATAGATTGGAACAAGTATTGAAAACTTAAAACTAATCATATTAATCATGTAAAATGTTTAAAATTAGTCCTTAGGTTCTTAGTTCAAAGTTGGGAGCGAAAATGCCTTATTTTAGCCTAAATATGACCTATAACGACCAAACAAGTCTCAAATGTGCATAAATAGATTGGATTGAGTCTTAGAAATAAAATCAGTTTAATACTTGTGTTTGCGAGGGGGTATTTCACAAGCAGAAGATGACTTGTTTGAATGATGTATAAGGCTAATTATATTATGGTAAATAAAAAGCAATTTAAAGACATACCAAGTCATTTGTCAGCATGTCCACCTTTTTCATTCCCTTGGAAAAAACCAACGGTGACTGCACATTTTAAGCAAATTACAATTAGTACATGAAATATCAATGGAAGTCAAGTATGGTATGGAGTACTTTAGACACTTGAAGTTCTATGTCTCATGAGATGACATATTATTAGAGAGCATAAAATTCCAGCAACATATACATAAAGCCAAGATGATCATAACATTAACCAAGCTTAAAACAGCAAAAGAACTTGTATTGATTGTTGGCTGCAGCAAAGGGCCTATAACAATTGCAGGGTTTATCAACACCATATCAAGCTCATGTTCTTTAACAAAATCCCATGCAGCTTCTTCAGCCAATGTCTTTGAGAAAAGATACCACTTCTGCATAACATAAACCAGGTTTTAGTTAGTTATTTTCTGTCATACCAACCATAAAATCAGATCAAAAAATAAGATCAGAATTTAATGGCAAGTAAGTGTGCAAACCATTTGTTGTTTCTCGCAGATTTCTGGGACAAAAAACCATGTTTCATCTACTACACTTTCAGCAGTTAGAGGTCTACCAATGAGCAGAACTGCAGCCATTGATGATGTGAAAACTACGCGTTTGATGGTTGGGATTCTGGCGCAGGATGTAAGGACATTCAGTGTTCCTTTTACTGCTTGATCAATTAGCTCAGTCTGAAACAGGATCAGGAAAAAATGATTAACAGTTAGTAACTGCTAATTGCTAAAGTGCTTACTGCATTTTCATATTAGACTCGATCAACTTGAGCCCGGCCCAAAAATAGAGGGGGTTGGGACAGATTTTAAGCCCAATTTGAGCCCGACCTATCAAGAATTTAACTTTTGATTACCAGGTTTTGGGCCAGGTGAGAGTAAAGCTAGGGCTTTACATGCATCCCTTCAAAAACTTTCGGCTTCAGAGACACTGCCAACAACCAAGGCACCTAAATAAAAAAAAATAAAAAAAAATCTTCATGATAAATATCAGTCATTCAGCTCCTTCTGCACTAATGTTAGCAGTTCATATTGCATTACAGTTATAAACGCACTAAAGAACTACATTATCTCAATCAACCACTATTTACCCGATCCGCTATTCTGAAGGACTATTCATAGGACTCAACCCACATACCAAATTAGATACGGGGTCTCCAATAAACACCAAATTCCGTTGTGGAGATATATTCTTTAAAGTTGGAACACAGACACATGATAACTTATCCTACTACAACAGGAAGTATGTTTTTCGAACCTGAAGCAAAGCATATATTATAGTACCAATGCTTGGAGAAAATCCTGTACATATAAATCAAATTTTAGAAGACAGTGGTTTTGCGCATTTAGTAAAAATGTACTAGTATTTTCCTTTTTTAAAACAGAGTTTTAAAAATAGAGTATTTACCAGCCGTCTCAAAGATATTGCTGACATAGAAGCAGATACCGTTAATTCCCCCAAACTGTTGGCAAACTATCAATCCAACTCCTATCTGACATCAGAAAATTTCAATTATTTTGTTTCAAAACTTATGGATTCACAAATTTGACACTGATAAAATATAACAAGGGTAGAAGTCTTACCGTTACAGAACGTAGATACCTCTTTTGAAACAAGTCAAACATATTAGCTTTGGGAAGCTTTTCGAGTTCTTCTATGTAATCCTGTCGATTGAAAGCCATAATGTGCAAATATGAGTAGGCCACTTCAGTGCTTGAGTATAATAATAGTCAAATTGAAAGAACCAACTTAGAACGTTGTGGGAGTCTTGCCACCTTATGATTCATACCCAACAACAATTTGGTTTTCATTCATCGTACCTATGTTGATCCTGCATCAAGTAAAACATACAGAAGGGTGGTTAGTGAAATGTGCGCGCAGCAGCCAACAACAAAAAAAAATACAAAAAATGCAGCAGCAGATCAGTGCACTAGCATACAGAAGGATATCAGATTAGATCAGATCAGCACATATCAGTGCAGATCAGATCAGCACAGATCAATGTAGATTAGATCTAGCTTTTATCCTTAGCTCTAGATTATGCTCATCAAGAGCGTGTTTCAACACCTCATCTTGTGCACAAGCTCTTCGTTCAGATACTTGGATTTCAATCAGATCCCTGGAATTCAGAAATAAAAATCTACATTAGACCTACAACATGTATGAGCGTATGACACACCTATGTGCAGCACAAAGGATAAGAAAACGGAGGAGGTATAACAAGCACGTGGTGCAGCCAAATTATTCAAGAAAAGGTACTTGAGGAGCCTTTCATCCAAACTCTCCAATAGCAGTGCGCAGGCATCTAACAGGGCACAGGATTCAAGAAATTTTGACAACCCAACTCAACATCACAAGCTTCTCTTTTGAAGTCAAAGATCTAGGAAAATAATAAGCAAGTCGGACAAGATGAAAATTAAAAGAAAATGAGAACACTTAGCCAAATGTTATTCCCAGATAACCCATTCAACCCTCGTTAATCTTCCCATACAAGACTGCATTTACACAAACAAAGAGTTGGAGAAGTGAATTTATCACAACAGAACTAGAGTACAGAGGAATATCAAAACAACAGTTGATATTTTTTTAACTTCAACAGGAAAAAAAATAATGGAACGGTTTTATCCATAAAATTCCTTTTAACATAAAAGTTTGTGGCATTAATTAAGGCTTGAACTAAGATCACATAAAAAAAAAACAAATTCAGGACTTAAGGAACATAGAAATTAGAATAACAAACAGACATCCACCTCATACAGACATAACCATGACAGGCGCCTCATCCCAATTCCACAATAGTCACTACGACACCAGCCAAAACATAATGATTTGTAGTATTGAATGCATCTTTATATTGTTGTTTTTACATTAGCTGTTTTCCCTTTGTATACAACATAAGACCCATCAATATTACTCTGTGAAATTTAAACTAGCACATATGGTTGAATATCAACATCTGAAACTGAAGAGATTCAGGAGCTCAGATAGTGCAAAAAGTAAAACTTGCAGTAAGCAAGCACAAACCTTTGCTCAGACTCATACTCCAATTTAACCTTCTGTCCTCTTTGATCCGCCAGCTCTATGTTGTAGTCCTAAGTCAGCAGTGATCCATTATCATGTCTCGTCTCTTCACGAGCATACCTACAACCAACATTGTATTTTCAAGACAGAAATTTTTGAGGCATTAGGTCAGTAGAAATTCAGTCAGCAATCAACACACATCAAATTATGTTAAATCAAGTAATAACCATCCTCATTCTCCTTTACCTCGAGCAAATTACGTTGCATTTAAACCGACAATAGAAAAGCTTGACAAAGTAAAATTTTTGAAAGACAAACCCTAGAACATGGTATTTGAACTAAGCAAATACTTTAAAAAAATTATAGGACTCCAATTTCATAACAAGCCAACATCATCGTTGTGTTCGTTTCAATTAAAATAGATACAAGGAAAAAGAATCCAACTGAAAATCCAAATTAGATCTTCAATGACCTAGTTATTATTCACAAAGAATGAGTTTTCTGAGTTTTGAAATTAGAGAGTTTCCTTTTTATTCACAAAGAATCGAACAACTCTAACTGCAATAATGAAGTGCGTGGAAACAATTCTAACTTCAATAATCAACTGCATATCTACTATCCTGCCCCAACTTAGTTTGGAGTTTAGATCCAGCCGGAGCCCGGAGAAAATAGGAAACTGTCTACTCTAAAAGAATTGAACAAACCCTAATTCGTAAAACGAAAATCAAGAGGGGACAGGGAAGAATAATTACTTGTCGCGGCGAGGAGATTGACGGAGAACCACCAGCCGAGCAACCTCTTTCTTGGAACCACCGGCCGGGCAAGCTAACTTCTTTCTTGGAACCACCGACCGAGAAAGCTAACAGGAGGAGAGGAGGTGAGAAAAGAGACCAGAACCACCGACGAGGAACCAGAACCACCGACGAGGAACCAGAACCACCAGAACCACCGATTGACGACGCAGGGAAAGATTTTTTGTCTTAGCAAGGAAAGGGTTTTTTTTTTTGGAGGGGGCGACGCAGCAAGGAAGAAGAAGGGAGTTGAGCGGGGAACTGAAATTTTCATTCTTAATTAATTTGTTCTGAATTAATTTTTTACTCAACCAATATTGCAGCGAATAATTTTTTACCCGGGCTATTGCAGGGGGCTTTTAAATGTACGCTGCAACAAAAATGGTCTATTGCAGGGGGCTTTTAAATTGTACGCTGCAACAAACGTTTTTGCAGGGAACAATTAAATTGTACGCTGCAACAACCCTTTAAAGGGTTTGACCCGCGTTGACCGACTGGTTGTTGAAGCGTATTAATACATGTACGCTGCAACAAGGGGGATGCAACAGGGGTTTTTTCTACTAGTGCGGCAATATTTCCATTTCCAATAATATTTTCCGATACGTACCATATTTCCGTTTCCGGCAACATCTACGACTTGGATAATATTTATATTTCCGATACGATCCATATTTCCGTTTCCGGCAATATCATCGTTTCCGGAGTATTCACTTGCTTGCCTTTGACGATCTCAGCTCCCACTGAAACCAAGATCCGTCGATTCCGAATATCCATAGATGGAGTATTTAATGCCATTAAATACTTGATCCGTTTACGTACTATTTGTGTGACCCTACGGGTTCAGTCAAGAGTAAGCTGTGGATTAATATCATTAATTCCACTTGAACTGAAGCGGCCTCTAGCTAGGCATTCAGCTCACTTGATCTCACTGAATTTATTCACTTGTCAATTAATACTGAACCGCATTTATTAGACTTAACATTATATGCATACTTGGACCAAGGGCATTATTTCCTTCACAGTCTATCTTGAATATATCGTCAAATTGAAGGGAATCATCATTTAATAAACCACAAAATTAAATGAAAAATGAATTCTATTCATTTATATGAATGGTTAACCAAAATGTTTTACAAAGTATTAAACTCTAAAATTTTAAAACATGAATTAAGGACACCAAACCCATTCTCCAACATGCTTGATTCCCATAGCTGTAGTGTGCGAGTTGCGCTTCGCTTGCGGCAGAGGTTTAGTTAATGGATCTGAGATATTGTCGTCAGTTCCAATTTTTCTTATCTCGACTTCTTTTCTTTCAACGAACTCTCGTAGAAGGTGAAATCTACGAAGTACATGCTTGACTCTCTGGTGGTGTCTAGGCTCCTTTGCCTGTGCAATAGCTCCTTTATTTTCACAATATAGAGCCATTGGTCCTTTAATGGAGGGGACTACACCAAGTTCACCTCTGAACTTCCTTAGCCAAATAGCTTCCTTTGCTGCTTCATGTGCAGCAATGTACTCCGCTTCGGTTTTAGAATCCGCAATGGTGCTTTTCTTAGCACTTTTCCAGCTTACTGCACCTCCGTTGAGGCAGAAGACAAACCCAGACTGTGATCTGAAATCATCCTTGTCGGTTTGGAAACTTGCGTCCGTATAGCCTTTAACAATTAATTCATCATCTCCACCATAGACCAGGAAATCAACTTTGTGCCTTTTTAGGTACTTCAGAATATTCTTGGTAGCATTCCAATGTGCCTCTCCTGGGTCTGACTGGTATCTGCTCGTAGCACTAAGTGTGTACACAACATCCGGGCGTGTACATATCATATCATACAATATTGAACCAATCAATGATCCATATTGGAATCCCACTCATTCGTCTATGCTCATCTAGTGTTTTTGGGAACTGCGTCTTGCTTAGAGTCATTCCATGAGACATGGGTAGGTAGCCTCGCTTAGAGTCTGCCATATTGAACCTTTCAAGCACCTTATTGATACAAGTGCTTTGACTAAGTCCAATCATCTTTTTAGATCTATCTTTGTAAATCTTGATGCCTAGTATGTACTGTGCTTTTCCTATATCCTTCACCGAAAAACATTTCCCAAGCCAAATCTTGACATAGTTCAACATAGGAATGTCATTTCCCATAAGTAATATGTCGTCGACATATAATACTAGAAAAGCAATTTTCCTCCCACTGACCTTTTTGTATACACAACATTCGTCTGCGCTCTTGACGAAGCCAAAGTCACTGACTGCTTCATCAAAACGTGTATTCCAGCTCCTTGATGCTTGCTTCAATCCATAAATGGATTTCTTAAGCTTGCATACCTTGTTAGCATTCTTTGGATCCTCAAAACCCTCAGGATGTGTCATAAACACGGTTTCTGTTAAAACGTCGTTTAAGAAAGCGGTTTTGACATCCATCTGCCATATTTCGTAATCGTAATATGCAGCGATTGCTAACATTATCCGAATAGACTTTAGTATTGCACTTGGTGAAAAGGTTTCATCGTAATCCATACCGTGGACTTGCCTGTAACCTTTTGCAAGCAATCTAGCTTTGAAAACTTCTAGTTTCCCATCCTTGTCCTTTTTCAGTTTGAAAACCCATTTGCTTCCTATGGCTTGGTAGCCATCTGGCAAATCGACCAAATCTCAAACTTGATTTTCAGACATGGAGTCTAATTCAGATTGCATAGCTTCTTGCCATTGCTTGGAGCTAGGGCTCGTCATAGCTTGTTTGTAAGTCGCAGGTTCATCGCTTTCCAGCAATAGAACTTCATGGCTCTCGTTCGTCAAAATACCTAAGTATCTTTCTGGTTGAGACCTATATCTTTGCGATCTACGCGGGGTAATGCTCCGTATATTTTGATCCTTTTGTGCCCGGTCACACTAATTCGTGATCGTACCGTGCTATAGGCCGATTTGGTATAATTATCTTCTTCCTAATCTATTCTATTTCAAATTATGTTTTGAAATTATAGATTTTTATTATTATCATTGAATTATGATTGATTATACTGCTGGGATTGGTTATGAACACCAAATTTTGAGGACTTATGTGTTTAGATTATTGAAGGATATTTTGGTTTGAAGAATTATAATTTTCAGATTTATTTATTAAATAAAGTGTTGATTTTTGAAGGTTTAAATTGGTTTTAATGGTGATTTAGGGTTAGGGTTTCAATATTAACCTAATGACTAATTTCTTAGCATAATTAGATAATGATTATAATTATGATAATAAATTATATTTTTCAGATTATTATAAAGACTTAAAGTGTCAATTTTTAATGGTTTTTAGCAAGAAAATAAATTAATTTCATGGTAGGGTTTTAATCGTTCAATTGAGACTATTATTTTATTAATAAACGATTGATTTCTAATTAATTCAAGTGCTTTAAAAATTAATAAAGTTGCTGAAAAATTTAATGAGCATGAATAATAATTGAATTTCATTATTTTCATGATAGGAGGTGATTTCTAATCTAGAGTCTTGAATCACAAAGTGGCTCTCGTACTTAGATATTCAAGGTACGTACATGTCTAGGGTGACCACCGTTTTCATGAGGATTCATGTGATATTTTATTATTGTGATTCGGATTATTATGGATTCGTGTTTGATGTTGTGAACGAACATGTTTGGATTATTATTGAATTTATGAATTCTATGTGAACA
This sequence comes from Spinacia oleracea, assembly GCF_020520425.1. Classification (NCBI taxonomy): domain Eukaryota; kingdom Viridiplantae; phylum Streptophyta; class Magnoliopsida; order Caryophyllales; family Amaranthaceae; genus Spinacia; species Spinacia oleracea. Next base: position 18,973,278 of record NC_079488.1, read on the forward strand.
AGCATGTTGTGATTATTTATATTCGTTGAATTTAATATCAAGCATGTTGTTCAAGTATTTTTATGCATGTATGGTTGTTTCACATGCAAGGGATTATTATTATGCTATCGTACGTAATGTCTAGCACTATTTATTCTACCCCGTTTGTAGGGTGTGTTTGGGAAGTATATGTGAATTGGATTAAGGATTTTTCGTGCCTAGTGCACAACCCGCATGTTAACAGGCATGTCGTAGAATCTCAATAGTATATTGAGAATGAACAATGGGAGTAATATCACTTGAGTGTTGAATGTTTGATCACAAGTCCTAATGGATTATAAAGGAGTATTGTTTGGTTGTCTGTTTATTAAATGTCTTGTTGTGTGTCTTGAGTTCACCTTGTTAATAAAATATTAATAAAAGTAAAGTGCAACCAGAACAAGCTTCAAAACTTTTGGAACGTATATACCTTGAGTATGAACAATGGGGGGAGTCTTGCCGGAAAACTCGTACTCCTACTAATGATACAAAACGTTGTTTCATTTATTTTTATGCGCTGGAATTTCGTCGGTATGGTCCGATAAGTGGTTTATTTTTATTATATATTTTGGTGTTTGGTGGGCTCCATAATTAATTGAGTCGAGTCGTGTCATGAATCGAGTCTTGCCTTCTTGATTAATTGTTTATTAAATGGCTTTTGCATGTGGATTGTTTTTATTGTTGAGTGAAGCATGTTAGTACTAGGATTTCATTCTAGCTTGTTCGTACTCAGCTTTCGCTGACTTCGTGCTTCATGTCTCTTTGGTCATGGTCTTCGCCTTAATCATATATTCTCGATTATATCTAACTTAAACTTTTCATATATCCACACTTGATCATATATTCTCGATTATATCTAACTTAAACTTTTCATATATCCACACTTGATCATATATTCTCGATTATATCTAACTTAAACTTTTCAACTGCATGCTAAGGAAAAATTAAACTTATTTTATTGATCTTAGATTAATTAAATTTACCTCAATTATCAAAATTTATTTTATGTAAAATAAGTAAAAATAAGCCGAACACGTCTTGGTTTAACTAAGGTTACAAAGTACTCCCTCCCTCCCGGAATACTCGCACCGTTTTGACTGGACACGTTTGCCAATGGACAACTTTGATCACCAATATCTTTAACTATATATTATAAAAACTTATAAAAATTAATATTTTGAAAATATATATTAAAATGAAGCCACCAATATATATATACTAACATTTGTTTTCATATACTATAAATAAAATAGGGTCAAAATTTTGTAAATAGTGCAAAATTTCAAAACAATACGACTATTCCGGGACGGAGGAATTATTTTTCTTTTATTTTAATTTTTTATTAACTGTGCTAGAACAACTGAAATCGTGAATGCGTAGATAGTGGGACTGTTGGAGTTTTACCAACTGATGATTGTACGTCTGTACTTGTTATCATGATGGGGTGGCAAGAGATGACGTATATAAATATGCATATATTAAATTGAAACAAAATAACAAAAACATCAGAGTGGCGCAGCGGAAGCGTGGTGGGCCCATAACCCACAGGTCCCAGGATTGAAACCTGGCTCTGATAATTTGATAAAAGAGAAAGTTTCCTTCGCCAATTTTTTTTTCCCTTCTTGCCCATTTGAGCAGCTGGACCTGTGGGCCTACAACCCTTTATAATCCGTATACACTTGGTATTGTATCTGGACCTGGCCCATAACTCACTGTTTTGCACTAGTTTAAGCAAAATTTGTCCAATATTTATGAACCAGTTTGTATTAGCACGGGATATTTATAAAACTAGTTTGAAGTCCGTGCGATGCACAGGTTTGTCAATTTTCGTACATCTTTATCTTATTATATTACCATCGATCTATATAGATGAGGTATTTTTACTATAAGTTTTGTCTTTTTTTTTCTTCTTTTTTTAAGGTTATGCCTCTAATGAAAAGTTAAAACAACTTATTCAAATTAGATATAAATATTTTCTTAACATTTAAAATTTTATGCATAAGACAATCAATAAGAAAAACGGATCTTGCAGAATGGTTAATTCTATAATTGGAAAACTCAAGTGAGTTATTCACGCGATCTCAACAAAAAGTAAATTATAAGGTAGTTGTTCACAAAGTTGAATAAAGTAAAGGTAGTTGTTCGTAAATTTACATTTATAAATATGTAAGTGCAAGAACTAAATAGATGTTTTTCTTTATCTCATATTGAAGAAAAAAATTAACTCGTGTACATGAGTAACTCCGAATTCGAAAGAACAATGTATCTTGATGTTTTTGTTTACATATTGCATATTTTGTCGTCGCCTTCGCCTTAAGCAACTTCCCTCGCAACAAAGTCTCCCTCATTAGTTCAATATCATTATCATCATAAACTCCGTCCATCTTTGTTGGAGAAAAAGAGGAGGAACTTTTTATTTTTGTTGTTAAACTTTGTTATTTGGTTCATATTTGTAGCACCGGCCTATTTGAAATTGGGATAATTTCTGAAGAAAAAAACTTAAACGTTTTGCTGGTGGGTAAAATTCACAATTCACCCTGTGTGTTTATATATACTACGTGATCTAGGAACTTATTATCCCAAGAACTCTAATTATTTAAAAGATAAATTTAATTAGCTTATAATATTTGTATTTCTCCTTTCTTTTACATATTTTTGATATTTATCTTATAGCTCAATATGATATATCTTATCAAAATAGTATTATATTATGAATATAGGATAATCTTGGGTTTAATGGTGGTGGGACTCTATTATATTATTGCTTTGAAGATGATTAGATAGCATATACACGAATGAATTAGAATTTGAGTGCAATTTAAAATGTGCTTGTTGGGCAATAATATATATTTGTTTATTTATAAAATCTGAAATTTTATCTATCTTTTAATAAATCTGAAATAGTAGTTAATTTATTTGATAATCTGAAACAATAGTTAATTATACTCGATGACATGGAAATCTTACGTGGCGATCCGAATGCTCTCCAAAAAACTCCCCTATATATATATATATATATATATATATATATATATATATATATATATATATATATATATATATATATATATATATATATATATATATATATATATGTTAGATTAGATTTTAGCCCGTGCGATGCACGAATTTTATTAAATTGTTAAGTTAAAATAAAACTCATATATATACCAACTGCTATATTTATATATTAGATTAGATTATTTTTTTTATTTTGGATTGAATTTCATTTTAGATTTATTTTTTAATTATTAGATTGTTTGACTTTGGATCAAATTGTATATGCGTAATATTAATAATTAATTAATAAAAATATCTACGTGGCGCCTAATTATTTATCTACGTGGCACTTGACTTTTTTAATTCAAAAATAATTTCAAAATATTATTTTTCATTGGCCGAAAGTATTTAATTTCCTACGTGATGCTCTAATATTGGATTAGTGTTTGATTTTAGATTGAATTTTATTTTAGATTAGTGTTTGATTTTGGATGAATTTTATTTTAGCCCGTGCGATGCACGGATTCTATTAAATTGTTAATTTTAAATAAAACTCCTATGTATTTACCAATTTTATATACTTCGTATTAGATTAAATTAGTTTTTGATTTTGCATTGAATTTTATTTTAGATTTTTTTTTTAATTATGAGAGTGTTGGTTTTTGGATGAAATTGTATATGCGTAATATTAATAATTAATTAATAAAAATATCTACGTGGTACTTAATTATTTATCTATGTGAAACTCGAATTTTTTTAATTCAAAATTAATTTTGAAATCTTATTTTTCATTGGCCGAAACCATTAGATTTCCTACGTCGCGCTCTAATATTGGATTAATGTTTGATTTTAAATTGATTTTTATTTATTTTATTTCAGATTAGTGTTTGATTTTGGATGAATATTATTTTATATTTATTTTTTAATTATTAGAGTGTTTAATTTTAGATGGAGTTGTATATATTAGTAATTAATTAATTAAAATATCTATGTGGCAACTAATTAATTAAATACGTGGCAATCAATTTTTTTTCCCTTCTTGCCCATTTGAGCAGCTGGACCTGTGGGCCTACAACCCTTTATAATCCATATACACTTGGTATTGTATCTGGACCTGGCCCATAACTCACTCTTTTGCACTAGTTTAGCAAAATTTGTCCAATATTTATGAACCAGTTTGTATTAGCACGGGATATTTATAAAATTAAAAAGCTAATGAAAAAAAGCATTAATTTAGTTTCTTTATTTATTTATATTATTATTTAATCTGACTAAATTTTTTAATGTTTTTCTATTTTTTTTCTTGATGTTAATAATTTAATTTCATAATTTTGTAGTTTCCTATTTGGTTCAACTTAACTTAAGGAAACTTAGGGCGATGACGTGGAGTAGTTGTGGTTTGAGAATTGGGGTTTTGACGGCCTCTTATTACTCACTATTCTACTTTAATAATGTAGATATATTCAACTTGATTAATAAAACACATGCAAGTATGACTAGTAAGGTGTTTGATAACGATAGGTTCGGAGAATTTTTTTTTAAGGTGAGCTAGCATTTTGACTCATGCAATGCACCGAAGCATATATAAATATATATATATACTTCATCTGTTCCGGAAATATCGCACCATGCTTAACTTTTACTTCTCTAAGTATTACTTTGACTCTTAATATCTTAAATCGTGTGCAAGTAAAAATTATAAAAAATTAATATTTAGAAAGTACTCCTTCCGTCCCGGAATACTCGCAACGGTTTGACTTTTTGCACTATTTACATAATTCACTTTGACCCTACTTTATTTATAGTATATGAAAATAAGTGTTAGCATATAATATATTGTTGGCTTCATCTTAATATATATTTTCAAATATTAATATTTTATAAGTTTTTATAATATATAATTGAAGATATTGATGGTCAAAGTTGTGCATTGGTAAGCGTGTCAAGTCAAACCGTTGCAAGTATTCCGGAACGGAGGGAGTATATATATCGATACGAATCTAACATGACCCTACATGACTAAATATCGTAATGTGAATAGTGTAAAAATAAATGATGCGATATTTCCGAAATGAAGGAAGCATATTATACGGTGGTTAAGCCTATTTAAATCACCGGCAAGGCCTAAACTCATCCAACACAAATTCATAAATCACCGGCAACTCCGGCAAGGCCTAAACTCCTACAGTGAACATGTATACAAAAGTCAAAACATTTTTTATTGGTTCAATTCATGGTATCAAAAAAATTAAAATTAAAATTAAAATTGTCAAAAAAAACAAAACATAGAGATTTTCATGTGATGCACGTACAAGATATCATTCTCATGTATGATACCTCTGTAGAAAAAATAACTGTTGAAACCAAAAGTTTATGATAAAGTCATAAGATATTACTTGATTATACTCTAATATGCATCTATGATTATCAAATTTACATGCATCTATGATTATCAAATATGCATTGATAATTATTAGAGTGTTTAATCTATGATAATTATTAGAGTGTTTAATCTATGATAATTATTAGAGTGTTTAATTAGGTGAAAATATCTATGATTATCAAATTTACCTCTCATTCTCCCAATCAATTAATTATCTCCTAAATATTTTAACTGAAATTTTCCATTTCATCCTAATGCAATCTCAATTATCAACACATTAGATTTTTTTTCAAGCCCTTTTTGTTAATGTATACACTTCTATGTTGTTCTTTGTGTTACAAAAGCATGTTCTTTTTCTTCCCTTTATATGTTCATTTTAACTTTTTTATTTTTTTATTTCCAACTTATTGTTAGCTAGTGACCTAGTGTACTTTGTATCAGTGAAACACGTTATGTTCCGGTGTTGAAACAATGGGCTTCGTATGAAGGCCCTTTTCACTAGTGTTGAAGATCTTGCTTGCTTGAATGAGTTGTGTCCGAATTTACCGGCACAATGACAATGTCACTAGCCTCGGGGGTGTTTCCGAGGAAAGCCCCTCCGATGCCTAAGTAAAAACGATGCTCGGATTCTAGAGAGAGTCTCTAGAGAATAGTCTTAAGGCAATAAATTGGACGTACCTTGAGGTGTGAGCCCTTAATAAATGCCCATAGGTCATTTATTGTAATTGGGCCTTGGGCCTTTGTTGGTGGCTGATAAGCCAAGTAGGTTAGCATGGGGTTGGTGTTGTTGAATAGAGCCATTGGGCTTTGGACTGTTGGCCCAATTGGTGTCCAATTGGGAGCCCAAACAACATGCCCCCCAGACCCGGTCCATTTAGAGATAAATGGGTCGGTTTCCAAGTGTCAGAAGTCCAAAAGTTCCGTCTCTTTTTTCAAAAAAGGGACATTTGAATCTGTGTTTTTGTGGGATAGGTGTCGAAAAGATCCCCGAAAGTGTTTTTGATCGAATGGATTGGAATAAAGTGGAAGTTGGGCAGTTTTTGGGATCGTGGCCTATAAATACCGGATCCACTCACCCGTTTCAAACTTTATTCACTCAAATCTCTCAGAGCTTCCAAAGAATTCCGGCGATTTCCTTGCGAGTTTTCTTCAGATCTCTGCGAATTCACTGAGAATCTCCTTCGGGACCTTACTCCGTTCGTTTTATCGGTGATTTCTGCTTCAGGAAAGGTAATTTGTTTCCGGTTCTTTCTTCCTTTTTCTTACTGCCCATTTCCGTAATCTTGGTGCTCTAGACTTTGGAGTTTTGCCATGGCTGGGGGAAGATGGAAAAAGAAGTCTGGTGTGGTGTCTTCTTCTAGTGAAGAAGAAGAAAACAGGGTTTCCTTGGAGAGTCCGAGGGAAACTTCTACTGAGGTTGATTCTGAAGAGCGCTCGGGGGAGGAAACCCGTGCTGGATCGAGCCGTGGAACTGGTGTTACCGGCCGTTTTGCAGTTGGCCCTCTCTTTCCGAGGCAATGGGAGGAGGATAATCCTCTGGCAAATCTTGCGGCTCTCTTTTTCCTCCCTTCGGTCCAACAAGTATTGCTTTAGATAGCCTCGGCGGATGAGGTCCTCAATGTTATCTTTCAACGAGTTGCATTCTTCGGTGTGATGGCCGAAGTCATCATGGAACTCGCACCATTTGTTCTTGTTTCTGCGAAGGGGGTTGGTTCTGAGCTTCCCTGTCAAATTCCACTTTTCATCGTTCTTGTGGAGGCTGAAAATCTCTTTTCGGGGCAGAGTGAGTGGAGTGTAGTTGGTATATTTGGATTAAAGTTCACCATTTCTCCCGTCTTTCTTCGGGCTCGCATATCTAGCACCTTGTTTCTCTTTCCCTTTTCTCAAGTTGCCCTCGGGCTTACTCTGATTTGTTTTCATCTCCTTCGGGTCCGTGAACCCCTTCAGGCTGGCAGCAGCTTTGTTGAACTCTTCGGTTCTGATGAATGCGTCAGCCATTTGGAGCACGTCGGCTATCGACAGTTTGTCGCGAAACCTCCCCTCCAAGAGAGCGTGCTTGAAAGCAAAGATTGCCACATCAGGCTGCAGATTTGGGATGTTGGTTGATTCCTTCATGAACCGGGCCATGAAGTCCCGGAGACTTTCGTCTCTTTCTTGTTGGATGGAAGTTAGCTCGGCAATAGTTTGCTCGGGGCGATTGTTGCTCACGAACTGTACACAGAACGTTTCTTTCAGATCTTTCCAGCCGTCGATCGTTCCCTTCGGCAGCGATCTGAACCACTCTCCTGCCACTCCGGTTAGCGTGGATGGGAAGTACTTGCACCAACATGCCTCGGAGTAGAGGCTCAGGAACAGCTGCTGCCCGTAGGAGATGACATGATCCCTCGGATCCGTGATCCCGTTATATGTCAGGTGCGCTGGCAGCCTAACCCTTGGTATATCTTCCATGATCAGCTCTTCCGTAAACGGGGATGACGTAGGGGTCATGATCTTCTTCCCCAGCCTCGCTCTTACACCTCCACTCGTCGAGGTTCTAGCATGGGAACGCTCGGGTGTGCGTCGAGGGCTAGGGGTTCGGTCATGCCTCTTGTGTCTCCTCCTCGTCGACCAGCTGCTGACCTCAGGTCGCTCACTGGACCTGCTTGTCTCACCTAGCCTTTCGTGAACCGATGGTCTCAACCTGCTAAGTACCGAGCTTCGGATCCGAGTATTCTGTGTGGTCGATTTGCTTTGGAGAGCTTGTGGAGTAGGCGATGGCCTCGCAAACCAATCTGGCTGTTTTTGAGCCCTTTTTTGAGTATCCCACATTCTTTCTACCCACTGAGATTCGAGGTGAGTTCCTGACATGGGAGGAAGTGCTCGCTCGGGTCTAGCAACCTCTTCCCTGGGTGGCATGTTCAGCCGTCGCCTGATTCTCCTCTCTTCTCGGCGGTCGTTTGCCAATCCCTGCTCCTTCTCGTTGAAGAGGAAGTTTTGCATGATGGTCATGGCCGCGTTGAGCTCTTCCCGGGATGGAATTGGAGGTCTTGCAGTCATGGCGGTCGTAGTCCTGCTCGGCTGTGACCTCGCCTGTGACCATGGTTGTCTCTCCGCGTCGGATTCTGAATCCGTGCGCACGATGACATCATTATCACCGTTGTTGATATTGTTGTTATCCATTTTTAGAGCAAAGATGGTTGATTTTTTCAAAGCTTTGAAGTGTTCTTCCCACAGACGACGCCAAATTGTTCCGGTGTTGAAACAATGGGCTTCGTATGAAGGCGCTTTTCGCTAGTGTTGAAGATCTTGCTTGCTTGAATGAGTTGTGTCCGAATTTACCTTCACAATGACAATGTCACTAGCCTCGGGGGTGTTTCCGAGAAAATCCCCTCCGATGCCTAAGTAAGAACGATTCTCGGATTCCAGAGAGAGTTCTCTAGAGAGTAGTCTTAAGGCAATAAATTGGACGTGCCTTGAGGTGTGAGCCTTGGCGGCCTATTTATAGTGTTTGCGTAATAAATTCCCATAGGTCATTTATTGTAATTGCGCCTTGGGCCTTTGTTGGTGGCTGATAAGCCAAGTAGGTTAGCATGGGGTTGGTGTTGTTGAATAGAGACATTGTGCTTTGGACTGTTGGCCCAATTGGTGTCCAATTGGGAGCCCAAACACATTCTGTTATCTAAATCTTTGTGTTCTTGTTATTCCTTTTGTATGTTCATTATGAATCAATTAGCTGTTCTTTCTAATTTTCTAGCTTTATCAATGTTCTTTGGGTTAATGAATCATGTTCTCTTACTTATCTCTTTGTGTTCTTTTGTTTCTGCAATGACTGCTCAATTGCTCAACCATGAAAGGAAATTCAAGATTTGCTTTCTTATTCCTTCTTATTTTTGACATAAGATTAGATTATAGGAGAGTGAGTGTAGAGCAGTAGTATATTGTTGCTCCTAGATATTAGGCTTTGTGTTAAAAATTTTATCTAAAATATATATTTAATATTCATGGCCCAAAAGAAAAATTGTGAGATTTGTTTTATTTGAATTAGGGTATCATTTAGGGAAGGTGCACGGTGCTCTACATGCATTTGTGTCCACCTTCCATTAATTGTGTGTCGTTGGCCTTTGGTACGTGGGACCAAAAAATTATATTTAACACATTAGTACAACTCAATACTATTTTTTCTTTTATTTTGATTTTCTAATGCATCTCATAAAATGACCTCATAAATTTCAAGTGTAATACCCAAAATGGGGGGGGGGGGGGGGGGGGGAATTCAAAATTCCAACTACAGAAACCAGTAATTGTCGCTAAATATTTCAATTATCTAGAACTCCAAACAAACATTTAAGCAACAAAAAATGTTTAGAAAAGTACAAAGTAGCACATACGAGATTCTAATTTTAAACAAAAAATATCATGATAGTAACAATTTGTGTTAATTTCTGCTAAATATTCTATAATAACTAACATATACAAATCACCCAAAACTCAATCTAACAAAAATCACAATATTTTCACTATCACTTGAACGTTTATAAAACAATCTCACAAATAAATTTGCACCAAATATATAAAATTCAAATCAAATTGGTGAATGGGATTAAACCAAAACAACAATTTCATTTTATGTAAGAGGATTTACCTAAAAACTCAATATGTCGAATAATTATTCAGAAACTCGAGCTTGTCGAAAACCTAGATTCCTCCTCCTAATAAATACACCAGATTTTTTTGATTTCAGATTAGATGTTCCTCGATCACTACAGACAAGATGTGCGCAACATAGATAGGTAATTCGTTGCTTGATTGTATAGGAGGCAGAGAACAAAACAGTTCTTGAGAATGAATCTCTACGAGCAACTCTAGTGGTTAAAAAAATAACCGCTCACAAAAAATAAAAAAACGTGAGCAGATAGCCAACCGTTGGTACATCAATTACATAAGCAGTTATCAAAATCTTTTAGCTATTTTAAGCAGGTAGCTCAAAATCTAGTTAGATATTGAATAATTTATTTTGGGTTAAATAAATAAATAATTTAAATTAAATATTATAGGGAGTTACAAGGTATCGTAGCCAACCAATGTGACTTTGTAGCTTAAATCAATCGTAGCTAGAAATTTGATGTGGCAAATTTAGCTACACCACTATTGGAATTTCTCTAACAAAACTTTTTATTTTCTCTCTAAAACCAGCGAGAACACGTGGACATGAAAGTATATATACTTTGTACATGTTTTACATTATTAAAAGATAAAAGTGACAAATGTTTAATGTTTTAAAAAAAATAAAAAAATTAATGAATTACATGACAATACAGTAATAACAAATGAACAAAGGGGCATAAAAGGAAAAAAATGACGCAAAACTTAGAAGAGAGTTGCGACTTTTTAGTAGAGGATATGTACTTCGGCTAAACTCTAAACCACCTAACAAGAACTTCATAAGGAAAACTTTCCTTAACTTTTGAAAAGATATTATAGAAAAGTTAGGTATGTATCATATATTTTCTCCGATTTTGAATACTTCTTCCTTTCCAGAAATATCGCATTATGGTTGACTTTTACTCCTCTAACCATTACTTTGACTCTTAATAATTCAAATCATGTGCAAGTAAATATTATAAAAAATTAATATTTAGAAAATATATATAGGTGCGAATCTAGCATGACCCCATATGACTAAAATTTTCTTACGTACGAATCACAAAAAATGGCCAAAGGCGTAGTCTGAATAGTGTAAAAAACAAATGGTGCGATATTTTCGGAACGGAGGAAGTACTTGCAACGTTGGTCACTTCTACGCATGTCTATGCACAACTTTGATGATTAATATCTTTAATTTTCTTTAAGCAAAAATTATAAAAAGTTAATATTTTGAAAATACAAATTAAGACGGATCTAACAAGATCCTACATGATCATGTTTTATATTACTTATAAATCACTAACAATCGTCATAATAGAATATGTGAATAGTGTAAAATACACAAATGTTGCGAGTATTAAAAATCGGAGGAAATATGTTGTCAAACTTTGTTTTTACATTTCTTAAACTTTGCAATTTTTCATTTACTCCACATCTTGGCTGCGGTAAACTAGACCTGTGCAATGGGCTGGAAGCCCGTTAAAAGCCCTAGCTTGGCCTTTTTATTAAAGGGTTCAACCTTTCAACTTATTAACTGGGATGAGCTTTTAAATGACTTAATTTTAAAGGGTTATTAAAGGGTTTAATAGGACTTTTAAAAGTCTTAGTTAAAGGGTTATTAAAATATAAAAAGTCAGCAAACTCTAAATCCAAAACTAAGAAAAATACCCCCTCTCTCCTTCAATTAGAACCGGCCAAACCTAAATTTAAATCCTACATTTTCTCTCTCCTCTTTTCCCCCCAAAATTAAGAACCCTAATTTTCTCTCTTCTCTTTTCTCCCAAAATTAAGAACCCTGATTCTCTCGAACAATCGTCGCGCCGCTGTAACAGTCACCGCCGCCGCTCAATTTCTCAAACTCTACGTCGTCGCCGCTTAATTTCTCAAACAATTCTTCGTCGCCGATCAATTTCTCAAACAATAGTCGTCGCTCCGTCTTCGAATTCAGGTATAAACGAATCTAACCCAAAATGTTTGAATATATATATACTTCGTATGTACTGTATTTATAAAGTTGGAAAATGGAACGTTTAAATGTAGTTTGATTTTGGTTAATTTAGTTCGGATTATTTGTTAGTTATTTGTTTGGGTGTATATTTGGGTCAAATTAGAATGAGTTGGGTCTATTGTCAAGTGCCAACTAGTTTATCATAAAAAATTCCGGTCAATTTTGAGACATTCAATACTACGCGCTTCGTGTTTGGGGTAGATAATTTGAAATAAGAGTTTATGCTTGACTGGACTTTTGATTGTTAAATACCTGTATCTGCATATGATTTTCTGGAATTCCTGTTAGATTAGTAGCTAATGTAAAGGCAACTTTTCGTCTAGTATGCTAGTTCTAGTTGCACAATCTTCTGTTTCTAACGCATAGTCCTAACGAAGTTCTCCAGCTGCATTAAAAAAGATATACAAGTAGTTATTAACTAGGTTAGGACTCGTGCAACACATAGATGTTATGAAATTTGTTTACGGAATATTATTAATTAGTCGTAAACAATAATTTATAATTGAGAAATATTTTTATTGGAATAAAATTTATTTGTATTTGTTATTTGTGGTTGAAAAAAAATATACAAATAAAAGTAACAATATATTAAAATTTTAAATTTTTGTAAAATATAATTAGTTTAAATTGAACAATATTAATTAAACATGGTCTAGGTTGTACTATGTACATACAAAATACATATGGACCTTGTTATTTTCATTTTTTTAAAGGAAAAATTGAAGAAAAAATATGTTTCAGAAAAATAAGAGCTACAATTTCTTTTAAAAAAAAACTTGAATTTATTCTTCGAAAACATTTAAACTTTGACGACGAATTAGATAAGTACTTGATATGATGTAGCTTTAGAATTTATATAAATAATAATATTAAATTATAATTTGAGCTTATTTTAAGACTCATATTGTTATCTCTATAGTTTCTTAATTGTTATTTAACATATATTTTTATGTTTAGGTTAGAAATCATATAAAATACCACACGTTTATAGAATTTATATTCTTTTTGTTATGAATCCCGTGTGTCATTCCTAATTATTACTCACCTGTTACATAATAATGTTCCAATTTAGAAGTTTGACACTATTTAAATAAAGAGAATCTTATAAATTATTTTACATAAGAAAAAAATTATTTCCCCAATACTTAAGGAAAAACATATTCTTGTGGAGTTTTATTTGATTCATTTTAATGAGTATTTTAATAATTTCAAAATCATATTTTTTTTCTAATGTACAATTAGAAATTTAAATGATACAAAATGTAGATTAGAAAACTGAAAAGTAAAAATTAGAACATCGTTATGGAACGAAGGGGGTATATTACTATTTTATTAAAATTTGTCAATACATTTTTGAGTGTGAGTTATGACCCATATAGGTTTTTGATTATGTTGTAGTAAATATTGGTCAAAATTATCACAAATGATGATGAGTTTTGTTCTTGGTAGAAAGTTATTTGTCATTATTTATTATAGTTACTTTATATGGAGTAAAATATATTGTTACTTTCGTCTAGAGTCTGTCAATAGAACATTAAATTTGTGTGGGACTCATATTTAAGTTAAAATTGGTACTACGTATAATGTTCAGATTAATATATTTGGTTTAAATAAAATTTCATGTCAATAACAATTATTATAAAATTTTCAAACGGCAATTTAAGCATTTTTTAAAAAACTACAATCTTCACATAGAATTTTGATAAATTTTAAGGATACCACCCCGTAAAATTTATTGTAATAATAAGGAGGAGAGAGGAATTGTTCATGAAACTATAGTTTCCTGAACATGTTTTAAGATTTATTAGAGTTTTGTTTTGGGAAAAATAGTATGGAGTAGGATTATATTTTTTTAAATAAAAATCTTGTTTATGATTATTAGATATCCCGTATACTCATCCACGAGTTTCTTTTTCCTACTATACTAATTACGTTTGAAATTACGAAGTAATTATTAATTGATTCTTAATACTATGCATTTATCTAATTTTGGTAGTAAAAAGTGTGAAAGAAAGTTCTCGCAAAGAAATGACACTTATCATCTTGGTATTATTTTAGATAAGTTTTGTAAATAGGTTATAGTGGTATGGACGTATAATAATACTACGTACATACATACAAATTATTTACTATTATAGTGATCTTTAAAAGTCATTAAGCATGTCAAGAGTTTTAGGGTTTTTTTAAAAATATATGTTATGGATTATGTTGTGAAATAAAGAGAAATAGAGGGAAATTGGGATATATATATATATATATATATATATATATATATATATATATATATATATATATATATATATATATATATATGTATATAGGACCAGGTTCTGGTGAGAACGTAGGTTATAATGAGAACCAATCCCAGCCGTTGGATTATGATGAAACAAATGGCTGAGATTATTTCGAGCATTAATGACGAACTGCAATTTCTCTCTCTTTAACCAACACACTTCCTCCCTCACTCACGTCAATTTCTCTCTCTTCAACCAACACTCTTCCTCACTCCCTCACGTCAATTTCTCTCTCCTCACTTGAATTCAAACGGATTTTTTTTCAAAATCACTTGAAAAAACGGGAAGTATATCGTAATATCTCGCGAAGATTGCTGAAATTTTGAGGTGTGTTTACATAATTCTTACAATTTTGTTGATTTCTTTTTTAATGTCGAATTTCCTCAAATTTCTGCAAAATTCTACTCAACTTTCTACGAATTTTGCTCGATCCTACTGATTTGAAGAATTCGAAGCTTGAAATTTGAATTTTCCGGTACCGGAGCTTCGATTTTCCGGCGAATGAACTACTAAGGTATTTTCTCTCTCCTACTAGTTTCAAAACTTTTGTTGTTTGTTTTGATTTTTTTTAAAATTTTTTTTTTAGTAAATTTTTGTTGTGAAATTTTTCGATATAATTTTTTGTGTTTATTTATTTTAACAGGAAAAAATGACAAAAAAGGAGAAAAATCCAAAACAAGGTAATGTAGCCTAATTTTTGTTTACTTTTGATAATATAAAGTTTACCATTAAAATAATAGTTTGTTTACTTTTGAAAACTGAGATTATCTACATTGTTAGCACTGAATAGTTTGTTGAATTTGTTGAGCTATTCATATTAATGTTACAAGCTCTTTTAGTGTCAAAATTTAAAAAGTAAATGATATAGGCTCAAAGTAAACCAAAAAACTAAAAAAGAAATCTAAACATATGTTTACTTTTAAATCTAAAAATTGTAACAAGGGACGAGTAACTAGGTAAGTTAAATCATTATCACTAGGTAATTTTTGCTCTTGATTATCACACAAGTAATTGATTCGGTTTTTTTTGTTGCTCAATTTCATTGAAGAATGGTTGATTTGCAGGGTATATTTATGCTAATTGTATTCCCATTTCATCATGTATGCTATTTTGAAACTAGTTTACCATAGTTACCATCAGTTGGAACCTGTATATGCCATGGCAGGTGGACATCTCATGTAAGGAAAGATGTGTCTAAATCCAAGAAAAGAACCGAATCTGACCTTTCAGACTTTTTGGCGTATATTAAATACTTAAAGGAGGAACACCTGGGTCTTACAATTTTTGTTGGAGTGTTTAGTCAATAATAGGTCAAATACTTATTCCTGTTGTTTGTGCTAGTCACAACTCAATAGTAGGTCAAATACATATTCCTGTTGTTTGTGAAAATCACAACTTGGTTTAGAAGGGAGGCTTAGGCAGTAAAATTTGGACTTTGTGATTAGGCAGAAAAATAGTAGGAGTTTGTATTGCTTAAGTGATTAAATGATTGTGCGGCTGCTGGCTATGATTACTGAGCAGAAGCACTAAGGCAAAGGGTTCAACTGGCATTGCAAATTAGAAACATTGCAGTGCCAGTTTAAATATGCAATTCTAAGTTGCTGTTACTTTATGATTGCCTTTTCAATGGTTTTGTAGATATTAGGGAACATTTGGACTTAAGGGTTTGGTTAGTGTACATTTCATCATGTATGCTATTTTGGTAAGTGTATATGGAAGAATTTTGACTTTACAGTCCCTTGTGACTATAGTTTAAGGGGTGTTTCTTCATCTTTTTGACTATTGTTTGGTAATAAATTTGCAAAAATAAACTATATCTATTTAGAAGTTGATTAAATCTCTCCAAAAGTAAACTTAATAATAATTAAGCGCTAATTGTCTTTCTTTTCCTAAACCAAGGTTGATTTTATGATGTTGGTTTCATAATTGTTGGATGTTGACCTTAATTAGTTGATTAGGTGGTGGTGCAGTCTAATATTGGTCCACGATGGCTGCATAACTTCCACGACTTGTTGTTTGTTTTGCATGGTTGGTGTCGAGTTTAGCAAGGATTGTTTTACTGATCAGGGTAGTCTGTTACCATTGTTGACTTGTGTTACTTGTTGGGAAGTTAATCGATTAATCTGTTTTGTGTGTTAAAAGATCGAGTCATAAAGTTCTCGTTTAATTTGACAGGATGTGTTAAGTTAGGAGGGAATTTAATACCAGCAAATTAAAATATATGTAAGCTTTGGTATGTAGAGTGAGAGCTGAGAAGAGAAGTTTTTGCGTAGAAAGCATAGTATGAATAAGTAGTGGAATATAGAGTTATCCTTGTATCGTTTGGTAATACTCCCTCCGTACATGAAATGAAAGTTTAAGTTAAATTAGCTGAAATGCACCTATTTCCTTAACTGAAATCCTTATCTGACTGGAAATCTGGAAATCCACATCAATATGACAAGAACAAATATATGAATGATCTATCGCTTTAATTTACTACTTTGAATTTCATAGTTTGACGGTGCTGGTAAATCCCTTCCTGTCTTAGTTGCTGGTACAACCTTGCTAACCCTGATAATATATTGACCATTGTGTGAGCTATGATTGATACAGTTGACTGTGAAAGATGTTTGATATCAACAAATTATTTCCATTTACTTTTTTTTAGCTATTTATCTACTTTTTAAGAAACTTGAGATTTTATAAATGTGAATTACCTTAAATAAGTTCCATTTACTTTTAAAATAGTTGCATTAACATTTCAGAGTTAATTATATACTTCTGTTAATTATGTCATGGCTTTATTGGTACAGGTAAAAAGAAAAGAAATGATGAAGATGAAGATTATATTCAAACAAACTCTGAAGATTCCGAAGTAAAACTGTCTCCAATGAAAAGACAGAAAACAAAGAAGGAGAAGATAGAAGGGAATGATATTAAACACTTTAAGTCAGGGAAGCATGTAGTCATAGACATCGATGATGATAATGTTGACTATGACGGTGAGCTGGTTATCGGAAACACACGTTGCAGACCGAATGCAATTGTTGATCTCATACACGATTTAACTCTAGAGCAAAAAGTGGATGTTGAGAACATTGGATTTGGCGGGCTTCTAAAGATGCAAGGGACTGTGATTCAAACAAAAATTCTTCCTTGGCTTCTGCATCATTTCCAAGAAGGGAGTCGGATGCTTAAAATTGATTTGATGAAGGAATTTACACTCACTGAAGAATATATTCAAGATATTTTCTTATTGCCAAAAGTCAATGGTGGAGAAATGGTTATTCATCGAGGAGTTGACAAAGAAGAGATGACTATTATCGATGATTGGAAAAAGAAACTCAATGTGGCCGCCAATTCAGACATAAATGTGAATGATTTGGAGTTCAAAATGAAATCGATGAAGCAAGGTGGAGATGATTTCAGAAAGTTTTTTGTGATGTATGCCTCTTCTACATTCTTGGCATCGGTTGCCAATCGGAAAATTGATACAAAAATAATCAAGTGGATTGATAATGCGGCACAAATTCCAAGATTAAATTGGTGCAAGTTCGTACTTGACAATCTTTGCAATGATGTTCATCGACTAAAGAAGAACAAAAACAATAGTGCACAGCGTAAGGGAGTGAGTGGTTGCATGATTGTGTTGCAAATTGCATATTTTCATCGCCTAAAGTTCAAAGAGATTTGTGAGCCATATGATCTTCCTTTGATTCAACATTGGAGCAATGAAAGGATAAGGAACAGAGTGAATGAAGAGGCTGTTGTGAAATTTGGTCAAGGTGAACTTGACAAAGAGACATATCCAGTGTCGATGATATCAAGAGCAAGAATTTCAATACAACATGAAATTCAAAGAGATGAAAAGAGAGTTACTCAATACTTGGAAGATAAGTCTCATCATATGGAGAGAGTAATCACTTACAACCTCCCGGAAGGATTGATGAGAAACGAGGAGATTCAAGAAAAAGCAGAAGATGTAAGTAGTTCATATACTTGAGTTTTTTTTAGCATATTATTCTAATACTTAAAAGTAAATAAAAACATGATAATAGTAAATAATTTGTGTAAAAAAGTAAAAGAATACATGATAAAAGTAAAAAAAAGTCAGAGTTTACTGTAATCTTAAATTTATACTCTGAACTACAGACTCAATTTATTCTTTCTAGCAGTAGCAATATGTGCAAATATGGACATTCTCGTGTGTTTTGAACTAACTGTTTTTACAGTCGGCTTATCGGGCTGACCATTTTCTTCTTTGATATCTGGCTTATTAGTCATTATACATGTAGGTAACTTAGGATAACTTACATACCTGATCGATAGTTTTATTTCTTAGGATTTTTAGCTAACTTCCTTACTTTAAGATCCCTTTTATCCCTTATTGTAACAATGTCACCTACGTCACTCCGTATGATACTACTCCATATTAATTACAAATCTGGTAATGATTCCTATTAGAGCTGTGAAACCATCAGGATGAAATCTTGAATCTTGGTTGATGAATATTACTACTTGTTGCCAGTTCCTTAAACCCTTTTTTTGGACATCGGCTAAATACAATAATTAAAGAGAGTTTACAAAAAAAAAAACATAATGCATAAGCAAGGTGGCAAACTGTATTGCTTGAAAATAGATATTCTTGCGAAGCGAGACTTGTAATCATGGTAATGTTTATAAGTAAATAAAAACATGATAAAAGTAAATAATTTGTTTTAAAAAGTAAAAGAAAACATGATAAAAGTAAAAAAAAGTAAAAGAATCTGGCTTTGAATTTGACTTTGTTCAGTGTTTATTTGTTTATGCTTGCACTATTATGTGTTTATTTTGTTTATGCTTGCATTATTCTTTGATTTTTTTTTTGTTTTATTGCGATTTTTTGTTTAAATTATTCGGACAAAGAACGTCTTAAAATTTCTGGAAATTTTCTTCTTGTTTGTTGGTAGGTTTGTTTTTTTGGTTGATGCTTTTTTGGTGGATGATTTTTCCACTTGTACATACATTCTTTCTAAAAGTTAACTAAATACCTCTTAAAGTAAATTAAATACTTATTTGTAATGATATTCATATAAATTCAAATAAAATTCAACTGTATATGTAATAATATTCATATAAATTCTTATTTTTGAAATAAATTTTTTTTGCACAAAATATAGGAAATTCAACAAGAGATGATGCTCTTACAGAGAGATACTAGGTTCTTTACAATTGTTCACAAAGAACGACTGGATTCATTGAAACAGAAAATCTTAGGAATAAAATCAAGTGAATCACCAGTCTTGTCTCAAACTGAAAAGATCTTATCTAATCCAAAAGTCCAAGAAGCATTTGATGAGGTGGTGAGGATGCACGTTTGTCTTGACGATGCATCTAAGGTGTTTATGGATTCTTGGGAGGATTTTGAAAGACATGAGGATTATAATGATGATACAAATGACAATGAGACTGAGATAACTAATATGAACAACTATGAGGAAACAAATGAGCCAAATGAGGAAACAAATGAGCCAAATGAGGAACCAAATGAGGAACCAAATGAGGAACCAAATACTAGGAGAGAGATTGAAAAAAACTCCGATAATGATGATGTGCAAGATGATAATGAAGGTGACTGTTCGAATGATCTTTTTCTGTATACAACATGCTCATTGGACTGTGGCAAAACTGGGGTTGAAGTTGAATTCAAATCAAAGTGCATGAAGAGCAACAAAAGCAAGATGAAGCAAATGAATCAATTACAACAAGAAGTGGTTGATTACTGTTTCATGCAAAATCGACAAATGTATGAGTAAGTTCCTTCATTTTGTTTACTTTTGAATATATTTTGTTTACATTTAAAGATATTAACTTAACTTTTTGTGCAGTGAACCTCTTATGCTTTACGATGATGACCACTTGCTTACAAGAGAGGACATGATGTCTTTGAGTCCATCTGTCCCATCTCGAATGGTCAATTCATCTGTTATTAGATGTTGGTGTTTGATTTTAAATCGCGTCAAGCACAAAGAAAACCATCATGCTTCTTTTTCAGCATAGACCACAGTGTAATCACCTATTCTCTATTTCTTTTCAACAAATATTATAATGCATAAAAAAGAACTTATTTAATTTATTATTTTTGCAGAGAAATATTGAATTAGCATTGGATATCAAAAATGGAAACATCGAAAAGAATTTGGAGGAATTGAGGAAAGCTTGGTTTGATTGGCTTTTGTTGTATAATGATGAAATCGCATTCAAGGAAACTGATTTGGTATGTATATAATTGATCATATTGTTTTTTTTTTTGTATTATCCATCCTTCATAGTATATGATTTTTTTTGTAATATCTCTTTTGTAGGTATTTGTCCCTATTCTTCTGAAGAAACATTATAGTGATGTTGTGATCAATTGTATAAGCTCGAAAATACAATACTTGGATAACATGAGATACAAAAATGCTACTCTGTTTATTTTCGTGAAATTGTGTCAATGGTGGTAATGTTTTTTTTTGGTATTCTCTTTTTATTAAAAGATGTTTACAAATTAAAATTACTTATTTACTTTCAAGTATAAACAGTTTACTTAATGCCACTATGTGTTGAACTTTGTGTGCTATTTTGTTATCAAGGTGTGATTTTGTTCTTTTTTCTGCACTTGATTGTTTGTTGATTTTGCATTGATTTTCATTAGGACAATTTGCATTGATTTTCTATCTGGGTAGATAACAAAAACAGAAAGAAATCAATAATGGGTAGTTTTTGCGCACTCAACTTCTGTATTGCCGGAAATCTAAATTAGGATATAGAGTATTTAGTTGATAGGTTCTGGTGATATGTTGTCTCCTGTTTGTTTTTTTTATATTCTCTTTTATTAAATAATGGTAATGTTTTTTTTATATTCTCTGGTGTCAATGGTGGTAATGTTTTTTTGTTTTTTTTATATTCTCTTTTATTAAATGATGTTTACCAAATTAAATTATTTATTTACTTTTAAGTATAAACTGTTTACTTTTGGCTTTTGTAGACAGAAGAAATGGCAGTTGTGTTTCAAAACATGAAACACCCAAAAGCAAAAGATGTTAAGGAGTACACTTATGAAGAGGTAGACTTTGATTAGAAAGCGGGAAAAAGAACCACAATGGATTGTGGTATCTTTTTGATGATGCACTTGTTATCTTTCAAAGGAGAGAATTACAGTTGCGATCTAGGACTGGCAAATCCCAGGTGTTGTGGGCAAAATTACTGTGCCTTCGTGTACCAATGAGGATGTGACACATGGCACGTATTGCGCCCCCTAAGCAGAAATCATACGAAGTCTACTCCGGGGCATGAGTATTAATCTAGGTATCTACAATGTATGTATTTAAGTGTGTATAAATGTATGTATAAAACCTATACCTGGAAAGGGGCTTAATTAGTATGTATCCCAAGTGAATGACTAAGCACAATAGGCCCAAATAGCCCACTATTGCCAAAAGGGACCAGAGAATTGTAAGGAGAAAGGACACGTGTCCTCCTCCCATTCCCCAGCCAATCATGTAAGGGGAATATTAGGTCATTCCCACAAAAACCTAGTACTATAAATATTCCCACTTCCCTAGAAAAAGGGGGCACAATCAATACATTCAAGAGCAATTGCTGCTCTGCCTTCTCTCTACTTTCTCTCTCTATAAAAATACAATCTTGTTAAAATCCTTAATAGTTACCGGAAAACCTCCAAGGTATCTCACCGGAAAAACCCCACAACATTTGGCGCCGTCTGTGGGGAGGTACGGTAACATGGAAGATCAACGACAGGACAACGATACTGGGCGGCCTACGCGAGTAGAGCGGCCACCCCTTGAAAGAGAAATGCCGACTAAACATCATACGCCGGCCACAAGAATCACCGAAGATGCCGCGCGTATATTTGCGGCCGGGCACACCCCTCGTCACGCTGCCGAGGTAGAGGTGCTCAGCGAGGAGGACGACCAGGCCAATCGCACCCCTCCTGGAGGACACCTGGATCCTCGGGTGGAAACGGTAATAGAGGAGAACCCTGATATGCCTGTCTCTGTGGGTGCTCTTCGGGCTATTTTGGCTGAGTTCCAAGCTGATGTGGGAAAGACAGTTAATGCTGAGGTACAGAAGAGTATGTTGATCTACACCACTGCTGTGGCTGCAAATCATGAGAGGCCGGCAAGCAATAGGCCAACACTTTCTTTGCGACCCCCAAATGTCTGGACCAGGCTGACAGGCGAGGACTTGAGGAGACAGCCGCCAGCAAGTCAGCCCAATCAGGCAATGTCTTACCTACCACGCCGAATGCCACGGCGGCTGATCGGAGAAACGTCCCGAGGACGTGAGCAGCCACGCGCAGAGCAATTGCCTGACTCTGAGTCTGAACTTTCTGACACGGGGTCAACCCCCGTCATGCCGGATAGACCTCTCCCTCATCCAACTTATACGCATCTGAGCCAGGCGCGTCCAGGGGTCACCCGTCCAACCCGTCAAACTCGCGGACGCGAGTCTTCCCAGCGGCTACCCTACTCAAGGCGTCAAGATCCTGTGTATCACATTCAGGAGGGGGTGTCCAACATGGCCCTAGGGCACACCACCCCTTTTGCAGACTCCATCATGAGAGCCCCGAGGGAACCCAAAGTCAAGCCGCCCAACATTGATGCTTACGATGGTACCACAGATCCGGACATGCACCTCTTGGTTTACCGGCATCACATGTATGTCCAAGGAACAACTGACTCAACCTGGTGTAAGTATTTTCCGGGCACACTCAAAGGAGTAGCATCTAAGTGGTTCGAGAGACTTCCAGCCGGAACTATTCGCTCTTTTTCGGAGCTCGAGCTATTGTTCTCTACTCGGTTCATGGCTCACAAGGAAGAGAAGAAGACGAGCATGCATCTGAGTAGGATTCAGCAAGGGAAGGACGAGTCCCTGAGGAGTTATGTGAAGAGATTCAATCTAGAGGCAGGGCAAATTCCGGATTTGCCAGATGGTGTTGCATTCGATAACTTCATTCGAGGGCTTAAAAAGGGCTCTTTCAAGTTTGATCTGGTAAAGAAAAGCGTCCGAACAATGGCAGAAGTGCTGGATGAGGCCGAGGCCTTCATTCATGCAACAGAGATTTGCAGCGTCCCGAAAGATCCCAGAGGAAGTGATACCGCCGAGCTAGCGGCAAAAAAGGAGAAATTCGAAAAGAAGAACGGGCCTAACGGGACGTGGGCTATTGCAAAAGAGTCAGACAGGGCCCCCGGAGCGGCAGGTCAGAAACGGCCCAGAACTTATGATCGGGAGCGATTCGAGTATAACACAGACATGTACACAATTCTGATGGACGTCGGGTCCAAATATGACATTGATCGTCCATTTCCCATGAAGTCGCCACCAGAAAGTAGGGACCCCAAACTGTACTGTCACTTTCACAGTGACATTGGGCATGACACCAATGAATGTAAGAGCTTGAAAAGGGCATTGGACGGCCTAGCCACCAATGGATTCTTAAAAAGTTATATC
Organism: Spinacia oleracea; assembly: GCF_020520425.1. NCBI lineage: Eukaryota > Viridiplantae > Streptophyta > Magnoliopsida > Caryophyllales > Amaranthaceae > Spinacia > Spinacia oleracea. The sequence continues at coordinate 18,997,081 of NC_079488.1, forward strand.
AGCAGGAACACGGGAGGTTCTGGCAAACCCTTCTACAAGAAAAACAAATCCCCTCCCTCGGAGGAAGATGGGAATCGTACCGACCCAGAGTGCGTGGCAGTCATCTCAGGAGGATTGGCCGCCGGCGGGCCGACCATGAGGAGCCAGAAGGATTATGCCAAGCGATTGGGGCAAGTGATGCTGTCCGGCAAGGCCGCAGTTGACCCGTTTCCAAAAGTTGAAATCGGCGAGGCCGACCGTGGGAAAATCTCCACCCCGCATGACGATCCTTTGGTAATTGAGTTAAAAGTTGCTAACCTGAGGGTTAGGCGTATTTTGGTTGATACAGGAAGTTCGTCGGACATAATTGCTCTAGAGTGCTTGAATCGGCTGCAACATGATTCGTTGAAGATTGAGAAAATCCACTATCCTATCATAGGCTTCGGAGGTAGTATCATCCATCCAGTCGGCATAATTACCCTTCCTCTGAGGATGGGAAATAAAAAGGAATCTCGGCAAATGGATGTCCGTTTTCTCATAGTGAAGGACCTGACGGCATATAACATCATCTTGGGGCGTCCCACGTTGAATAGGGCAAAGGCTGTCATTGTGACTCATCTGATGCTTCTTAAGTTCATTTGTGACGATGGGAGTGTCAGCACTATACATGGTGACCAGCAACAAGCTAGAGATTGCTACCTAACCACCTTGAGTCCAGAAGCATGGGGGACGGGTGAAGAGAAAGGGACATCGAGCAACAAACGAAAATGTGGCGACACGCAACCCAAGGTCGTCAAAGAAACATTAACTATCTCAGCAGGGCACATGGAAGAGAGACGCCCAGAGCCTGTTGGGGCCCATTTCAATGTGGTATTAAACACAGATAAACCTGACAGAGTAGTGCCCATCGGGATTTCTCCTGACGACCCGCTGGCGGCAGAGTTGGTCCACCTTTTGAGAGAATTTGAAGATATCTTTGCTTTCACAGTGGATGAAATGCCGGGTATTGACCCTGCTGTGGCCGTCCATAAGCTGAATGTGGACCCAAACTTCAAACCGGTTCGTCAGAAGAAAAGGAACCATGGGGAAGATAGAAATCAGGCGGCAGCCGCGGAAATACAAAAGTTGATGGAAGCTGGGTTCGTCAGGCCTAGTCAGTACCCCGACTGGGTTGCTAACGTGGTCCTCGTCAAAAAACCTAATGGTACCTGGAGAATGTGTGTTGACTACACCAACCTCAATAAGGCATGTCCAAAGGACAGTTTCCCATTGCCCAAGATTGACCGGCTCGTCGACTCTACAGCAGGGCATGCTATGATGAGCTTTATGGATGCATACTCAGGGTTTCATCAAATTCCGTTGTGGCCTGACGACCAGGAAAAAACGTCATTTGTTACTGAACAAGGCCTTTACTGCTACAAGGTGATGCCGTTTGGGTTAAAGAATGCACCGGCCACCTTTCAGCGTCTTATTAACACTGTGTTCATTAAGCAGCTCGGCAGAAATATTGAAGCTTACATTGATGATATGATCGTAAAAAGTAAGCTGAGGGCGGCGCACATAACTGATCTCAGGGAGACATTTGAGACTATTCGAGCTTACAACATGAGGTTGAATCCTAAGAAGTGTGTGTTCGGGGTGACGGCAGGCAAATTCTTAGGTTTCTTGATTGATGAAAGAGGAATTGAAGCCAACCCAGACAAAATCCAGGCAGTAATTGATATGAGCTCACCAAAGACAGTGAAGGAGGTCCAGCGGCTCACAGGTTGCTTGGCCGCCCTGGGCAGATTCCTTTCCAGGGCTGGAGACAAGTGCCACTACTTTTTTAGGTCTGTCAGAAAGAAGGCCAAGTTTGAATGGTCGGACGAGGCCGAGGCGGCATTGGTCAGATTAAAGGAGCACTTGCATACCTTGCCTCGTCTTGTTAGTCCCTTGCTAGGAGAGACTTTGTACATGTATCTCGCCGTGTCCGAGCACTCGTTGAGTGCCGTTCTACTGACAGAGAGGGAGGGAATATAGATGCCGGTATACTTTGTCAGTCATGTTCTTCAAAATGCTGAAGTTAGATACCCTACAGTGGAAAAGTTTGGTTTGGCTCTGTTCATGGCCAGCAAAAAGCTCCGTCCTTATTTCTTAGCTCACAAAATAGTGGTATACACAGATCAACCGCTCAAACTGCCCTTCACAAAGCTGGAGGCGTCAGGTCGAATGCTGAATTGGGCAATAGAGCTGAACGCCTTTGATATCACCTATGAGCCGAGGAAAGCTATCAAGGGGCAGGCGTGTGCCGACTTTATTGTTGAAATGACGAGGCCAGACTTTGCCAAGAATACAAACACGGTGTGGACAGTATATGTAGACGGCTCATCCACACAGAATGGATGTGGAGCAGGGATAATCTGTCACTCCCCAGAAGGAGATACTTTTGAGTATGCTATGCGATTTAACTTCCAGGCGTCAAATAATGAAGCCGAATATGAAGCCCTGCTTTGTGGCATTAAAATGTGTAAGGCGGCAGGCGCCGAGGAGATTGTAGCACTATCTGACTCCCAACTGATTGTGAGCCAAGTTAATGGGACCTACGAAGCTAGGGATCCGACTATGGTCAAATACATGCAGGCCGTCCATCAGGAAGTAGAGCCACTGAAAAGTTTTGAAGTAAGGCAAGTCCCTCGCTCGGAAAATAACCAAGCTGATGCCCTGTCAAAATTGGCAAGTTCCGCGTCTTGTGATACCCCTCGGCACGTGTTTTGGGAGGTAAAAGAGCACAAAAGTGTTGAGCAAATGGAGGTGGAAACTCTTGACATAACGTCCACATGGATGGATGACATAGTAAACTTCAAAATGAATGGAGTCTTGCCCGAAGACTCAAGGGAAGCGGCAAAACTTCAAAAGAAATGCTCTTGGTTTGAAATGTGGAACGGCACCCTCTATAAAAAGGCCTACTCCCGTCCTTTGTTAAGATGTGTAACACCTGAGAAGGGCAGGAAATTCTAGAAGACCTTCATCAGGGGTTGTGCAGCTCGCATATTGGTGGAAGGGCTTTGGCTGAAAAGGCACTTTGAACCGGCTATTACTGGCCGACTCTTAAGGAGGACGCAATTTCACTGGTCAAGAAGTGTGACAAATGCCAGCGTTTTTCTCACCTAATACACCAACCGGCACGAGTTCTGACGCCCATTACAAGCCCAATTCCATTTGCTAAATGGGGGATGGATCTTCTAGGCCCATTTACGACCGCACCAGGAGGAAGGCGTTATGTCATCGTTGCTGTAGATTACTTCACCAAATGGGTGGAGGCAGAAGCGCTCAAAAACATGAAAACTACTGATGTGAGAGCATTCATTTGGAAGAACATCATGACTCGCTTTGGGATTCCACAGGCTATCGTCTTCGATAATGGGCCCCAGTTTGAGAAGCCTAAGCTGAAAGAGTGGCTGGCAGATCACGGTATACACACTTGTTTTGCATCAGTCGGACGACCCCAAGCCAATGGTCAGGTTGAGGCGTTCAACAAAATTATCTCCGAAGGAATGAAAAAGAAGCTTGACGAAGCCAAAGGTCTATGGGCTGATGAGCTGCCAAATGTCTTATGGTCCATCCGCACCACGGCTAAGAATTCAACCGGTGAAACACCCTTCTTGCTAGCCTATGGCGCCGAGGCTGTCCTACCCATAGAAATGTGTGAACCAACGTTGAGAGTCATGCTGTATGACGAAAATGCGAACTGGGAGACAATGAAAGCAGCCTTGGACTTTCTGCCCGAGGTTAGAGGAAATGCAGCGCTCAGACAACAGCTGTACAAGATAAGGATGGCAAGAGAATACAACAAGAGAGTCTCTAATAGAGTGCTCAAAGTGGGAGATTTTTTCCTCAGGAAAATGGAGTCCACAGGACGAGCAAATGAACAGGGTAAGCTGACGCCCCCTTGGGAGGGACCTTACGAGATCTATGATGAGGTTAGAGATGGAACCTACCGCATTCAAGACATGCAAGGCCGGCCTATTTTGCGCACTTGGAATGCCGACAATCTCAAGAAATATTTCTTCTAGATATGTGCTAAGCTTTGTCTTACTTACCACGATCCATTGCCCAAGGGGCGGCCTCTAATGGTCATAGTAGGGTAGTAATTACTTTTGTAACCGGCTAAATTCGCCTTGCAAAGTTATAAATAATACTACTCTATGTATCTCGTAATATTTATTGCTCGCACAATGAATATAAAAATGTACACTCCAATGCATAACCAAAGCCTAATTGTATGACGGCCTGAGAAGTGGCCCAGATTAGCAAAAACTCTCAGCAAGACTAATTGGTTGAAGCCTAAGAAGTGACCCAGATTAGCACCAAGTTGTAGGCTGATCACCTATCCAACTCCCTTCCCAGTATAGCAAGCCGCTGGCCGACCAGTACGGCATAGTAAGTGCCAGCGGCACAAATAAACTTAAATCATAAGTTATTTGTTCAAAAGCCCAGCGGCATGAACAACTTTGAAACATAGGTTGTTTGCTCAATAGCTCAGCGGCACAAAAAACCATAAATCATAGGTTGTTCGTTCAAAATCTCAGCGGCATGAACAACTTTGAAACATAGGTTGTTTGCTCAATAGCTCAGCGGCACAAAAAACCATAAATCATAGGTTGTTCGTTCAAAAGCTCAGCGGCATGAACAACTTTGAAACATAGGTTGTTTGCTCAATAGCTCAGCGGCACAAAAAACCATAAATCATAGGTTGTTCGTTCAAAAGCTCAGCGGCATGAACAACTTTGAAACATAGGTTGTTTGCTCAAAAGTGCGGCGGCACGAAAATTTGGCCGTCCAGTCCATTTGACGAGCATGTCTAGCGGCAATCATACCTATTGATTGACTTGCGTCAATCAATATCGTTATAGACACGCTCGCCAAAGAAAGAGACGACCACAGTAGTGCCTAGCGCATGCTCAGTTGCCTGCGGCACCAATATCTTTGAGACAAAGGTTGTTTGCTAAAAAATGCGGCGGCACGCACGTTTGGCCGACCAGTCCATTTGACGAGCATGTCTAGCGGCAATCATACCTATTGATTGACTTGCGTCAATCAATATCGTTATAGACACGCTCGCCAAAAGAAGCGACGACCACAGTGGGGCCTAGCAAATGCTCAGTTTCCAGCGGCACCAACAACTTTGAAACAAAGTTTGTTCGCTCAAAAGTTCAGCGGCACGATTAACTTCGAAACAAAGGTTGTTTGCTCAGAAGTTAGGCGGCACGAACGTTTGGCCGTCCAGTCCTTTTGACGAGCATGTCTAGCGGCAATCATACCTATTGATTGACTTGCGTCAATCAATATCGTTATAGACACGCTCGCCAAAGAAAGAGACGACCATAGTAGTGCCTAGCGCATACTCAGTTGCCTGCGGCACCAACGTGCTTAGTGTACACTCAGTTGCACCTTGGCTACCATACCTATTGATTAAGCCTATTGATTAAGGAATAATCAAATTATGAAGAGCAAATAAATGCGAGATAAGAGAAGCATCAAAAACAACCTATTTACTTATAAAACAACGCCCGTAGAAAGGCGTGTAAAAGTAGCTCAGAATTCAAAAACAAAAAAGAAAGAAAATTGTTGTGTGCTCAGCAGGCACAATGGTACAGACGCCAGCAGCGCCAAAACTTAACAAAATAATTGTTTTTTGCCCTTAGGCACGGGAACACTTGAATAAAATTTTAAAGAGCGGGAAAGGAAGCAAATCAGGGAGCGGCCGCATCGTCCTCATCATCAGATGATACAAACTCAGGGGGCGGCTGACCAAGACGCTCAGCAGCCAACACAGCGGCACTGTGTTCCATTCGCCGCTGGAACCACGCAAGATCATACTCTGACATGTGGCTCTCCCAGGCGTGCTTAACAGCGTCCTTGGTCGCTTGCTCCCCCTGATCATAGGATTCCAGAAGACGCTCACGCAAGGTGCGAACTTGCGATCTGGCCGTCTCCAGCTCCCCACGAAGATGCTCGGCTTCCTAAGCCGCCTCTTTGACCTGAGGGTACTCCCGCAACTGGTCCTGAAGCATCCGTATTTCTGCCGCCGCTGTCTTGGCCTCCTCGACCATTGCCACCATGTCTTTGTCCTGCGCCAAGATCTTCTTAAGCAGCTCGGCCTTGTCAGACCTCAACGCAGCTACCTCCTTTGCTTGAAGGTCTATGGTCGTCTGCATCTGCAGGCGGACCTCTTCAATGGATTTGAACGCATAGTCGCCATGGTGGGTGGACTCAGCCACCTGAGCTTTGAGCTCCTCAGCAGTGCGGGTCTTCCAACTCTTGCAGAATTCCATGCGGCAGAACAACTGCAAAAGGAGCTACATGTTAGTAAATGACTCTAAAAGAGAAGACAAGTACAAGCAAGTTGAAAATAGACTTACGTCGAGAAGAGTGGCCTGGATCGCACCAAACTGGGCGTCAGTCTTGCGGCCAGGAAGAGAAGCAACATACTCTGCGGGGACGGCCTTAAAAACCTTACGGCATATAGCCACCCTATCCTTTGACGAATAGTGGGGAGTAGCGGGTACGTTCTCGTCCTCTGCAGCAGCTGCATCCTTCCCTTTGTCTTTGGCTATAGGAAAAACAACGGCCTTAGGATGACGCGGAGAGTAAGAAGAACTGCCAGAGGAGGCTCGATACGTCTGAACGACGTTCGAATAATACTTACCGCCCGATGACCTAGCTCGGCGGGCCACCTCCGCAGGTATCTGAGAGCGGACGTCGGCCGGGATTCTAGAAAGAGGGTCCTCCAGCTCGTCCGGATGCCCACCGGACTTCGATTTGGACACCAAGTCCACAACCAGAGACGGCTTGTCCACGCCAATCTCATCGTCATCAGGGAAACCCCCCTCAGCAACCTTCGACTCGTCCTTCTTCACGAGACGGCGGGGTATGGGTTCGGGCTTTTTGAAGGTACTCGGAGTCTCCGAGCCAGCTGGCACAGCTCTCTTCTTCAGCTGGGACAGAGTCGTCCCCTTCTTCTTCCCTGACGCCCTAGCCGCGTCCTTAGCTTGCTAAAAAAAAAAAAAAGTAAAGGACAGTCAAATATTGGGCCTCGTCACCAATCACAGGTCACTCACCAGATAGTGGCTCGTCATTAAAAAGGACGCCCATCTTAAAAATGACGAAGCGTACCTTATCAATCACAAGTCACTCACTAAATAGTGGCTCGTCATTACAAAGGACGCCCATCTTAAAAATGACGAGGCGTACCTTATCAATCACAAGTCACTCACAAGATAGTGGCTCGTCATTAAAAAGGACGCCCGTCTCAAAAATAACGAGGCGTACCTTATCAATCACAAGTCACTCACCAGATAGTGGCTCGTCATTAAAAAGACGCCCATCTTAAAAATGACGAGGCGTACCTTATCAATCACAAGTCACTCACCAGATAGTGGCTCGTCATTAAAAAGGACGCCCATCTTAAAAATGACGAGGCGTACCTTATCAATCACAAGTCACTCACTAAATAGTGGCTCGTCATTAAAAAGGACGCCCATCTTAAAAATGACGAGGCGTACCTTATCAATCACAAGTCACTCACCAGATAGTGGCTCGTCATTAAAAAGGACGCCCGTCTCAAAAATGATGAGGCGTACCTTATCAATCACAAGTCACTCACAGAATAGTGGCTCGTCATTAAAAAGGACGCCCGTCTCAAAAATGACGAGGCGTACCTTATCAATCACAAGTTACTCACAAGATAGTGACTCGTCATTAAAAAGGACGCCCGTCTTAAAAATGACGAGGCGTACCTTATCAATCACAAGTCACTCACAGAATAGTGGCTTGTCATTAAAAAGGACGCCCGTCTCAAAAATGACGAGGCGTACCTTATCAATCACAAGTCACTAAATAGTGGCTCGTCATTAAAAAGGACGCCCGTCTTAAAAATGACGAGGCGTACCTTATCAAGTGCAAGTCACTCACAGAATAGTGGCTCGTCATTAAAAAGGACGCCCGTCTCAAAAATGACGAGGCGTACCCTATCAACCACGAGTCACTTGTAAAAAAAAAAGGGACGACCCGTCTTAAAAGGTGACGAGGCGCACCTTGGCAACCGCAGGAAAAACACTAACTAAGGGGCCCGTCATTAAAAAGTGACGAGGCCTACCTTAGCAAACACGGGTCACATGTCAGAATATCGGCTCGTCACTAAAAAGACGTCCACTGTAGACACTGGACGGGAGAAGCTTAACTTGCAAAAACAACCTAAGAGAATACTCACCTTCTCCTCCAACTCGGCCTTGGCTTTCTGCATCTTGGCCTCATAGATGTCCGCCATCCAATCGGTCATATCGCCCTTCCCGGTATCCGCCGCCGATAACTTGCTCATTCCTTCCTCTGCGAACAAAAGAAATCCAAAGTTAGAAAAATGAATAGACCAAGGCGGAACGGCACATAAATTGGCATACAACCTCGAGTCATAGAATATCCTAAGCCTACGGCCGCTAGAAAGTGTTAGGTTATGATACATATGACAATTCATAAATCATGCGGAAACAACCATTTAGCCAGGAATACATATTATTTACACATAATCATATAGCATAATTTAGATGCATACTCTTTGTTGCGTGCCTTCCCTAGCTGCGCCCGAACCGAACAAGAACAAGTCTTTAGGACTCAAAGTGTCGTCCCTCCGTAGATAGTCCACGGCACGTCCGGATCCGCCTTAAGATTGACCAACTAGAATCGCCCTTAAGGTACTAGAATTTTCGGCACTCTTAGGTAAGAAATATGACTGAATTTTTCTCTCACAACTCACTTTGAATACTTGAATTAATATCTGAAAATATGTGACCCTAGGCACGTATTTATAGAGTTATGGAAAGGGAATTGGAATCCTAGTAGGATACGAATTAATTAAACTTAGAATCCTACAAGAACTCTAATTAATTAATTTATCCTTTTAGGAATAGGAATTTAATCATATACTAACTCTAATAGTTTTAGGAATCATGCATGAACACAAACTCACACACACACGGCAGCCACGAGGGCCGCCCATGCGTGTGCGTGCGAGCAGCAGCCCACGCAGCGAGGCCATGGCCTTGGCGCGCGCTGGGCCTGCCTTGCGGTGGGCCTGGGCGCTGCCTTGGCTGGGCGCGCGTTTGGCTTGCTGGGCGATGGCCCGACTTCGTGCTGGGCCTTCGTCCGGCAGGCCTCGTCCGATGCTAATTCGTACGATACGCTTCCGATTAAATTCCCGGTTCCGGAATTCATTTCCGAACAATATTTAATATTTCCGATTCCGGAATCAATTTCCGTTTCGAACAAATATTTAATATTTCCGTTTCCGGAATTATTTTCCGATTCCGATAATATTTCCGATTCTGACAATATTTCCGTTTCCGGCAATATTTCCGATTCTGGCAATATTTCCATTTCCGATAATATTTTCCGATACGTACCATGTTTCCGTTTCCGGCAACATCTACGACTTGGATAATATTTATATTTCCGATACGATCCATATTTCCGTTTCCGGCAATATCATCGTATCCGGAGTATTCATTTCTTGCCTGTGACGATCTCAGCTCCCACTGAAACCAAGATCCGTCGATTCCGAATATCCATAGATGGAGTATCTAATGCCATTAAATACTTGATCCGTTTACGTACTATTTGTGTGACCCTACGGGTTTAGTCAAGAGTAAGTTGTGGATTAATATCATTAATTCCACTTGAACTGAAGCGGCCTCTAGCTAGGCATTCAGCTCACTTGATCTCACTGAATTATTAACTTGTTAATTAATACTGAACCGCATTTACTAGACTTAACATAGAATGCATACTTGGACCAAGGGCATTATTTCCTTCAGAAAGGCCTCGTTCCGAAACTGGCTAATGTGCGGCAACCACTCGGCCGGCACATGGAAACTCTTGTCCACTGTTAAGTGGTAAGTGTTGGCCCTGAACAGGACCATTATCTGATCCCACTCTTCGGCAGTAAGGGGTGGAAGGGGCTCGTCACGGTCCATGTAGTTGGCGTTGCAGTTCCAGCGGCTCATCCTCTCATACATCTCCTGGTCGTCCGTGTAAAACACGACCCACCTTTTCCTCCACATATGCCATTTGCTGAGCTTGCCGACCACTGTCTGGTAGGTACCACGGCTGCTCAGATTAAACCACCCTTTGGCGGCACTGGGGGAACGAGCGAGGGAGACCAGATGCAGAAAAGCGTTGAAAGACGGCTCCACGTCGTTCAGCGCACATTTGGCAATATAGCCAAAGATATCCGCCCATGAGTTAGGGGTCAGCTGGGCCACCCCAATGTTAAAACCATCTAACACCTCCACAACGAAGGGGTGTGGAGGGAATCTCATGCCGAGTTTGATGGATGCGGCATACACGGGGAATTCTCCCTCGGCAAGCAGGCTGACGGTCGAGTCCAGACCGGCCGGCACGCGCATTTGGTACCCTTCCCCCACGCAGAGGTCATCCCTCATCTTGGCCCCGTGCCTGTCTAGCCACCGCATCCAGCCCACGTCTGGGTGAATCTCTGACGGAAGCAATTGGGCCTCCTCCCGCCCTCTGGGCCTAATAGGCTGGGGAGCAGCCTCTTGCTCCTCGGCGGCCGATGACAATGGAGCGACGCTTGACTCCCCCACTGCCTGGCTCGCTGTACCCTCTGACGAGCTTGCCGCTTGCTCCCCCGCCTCGACATACTCGTCGATCTCTTGAAAGAGTTCGGCATATTCTTCGTCGACTGCCGGGGCGGTGGAAGAATATCTCTCCCTAGGGGGTGTCGATGCTTCTTCCCGCAAGCGCAGGCGCGTAGGATCTGCCGTTTGCTTGGTTCTAGCCATGCCTTCTGCATAGTGAACGAAGCACGGCTTAGGAGTGACCAACAATGAAGAAAAAGATGCGATTGGACGTCCGCCCCGACAAAAGATGAACGGCGGAAAAATCTTAAATAAAACCTTCAAACCCTTACCTAATACTAAGAGGTCGGCCGCTAACAAAGAGAAAAATGACGAGAGAATAACAAAAACAAGAAAGAAAGGCGAAAACTAACCTTGAAAGATCTGCGAAGTACTCGGTGAAGAACAGGATGAGTTTCGCGAAGAACAGGATGAGTTCCGCGAAGAACAGGGTGAGTTTGACGAGGAAAAGGATGAGTCTCGTGGTGGCCGGAAATCGCCTGATGGTGGTGGGAATACGCCGGAAATCGCCTATGAGACAGCTCTGTGAAAACGAAATGTAAAAAAATGAAATTTACCCCCCCTATATATATAGGGAGGGGCAAAATGGAGAAAGGTGACACGTGTCACCACCTCAACACCTGACCCAAAGATGAAGATGCAAATCAAAGGTCAAGAAGCGATACCCGGAAAGTGTTTCCAGAAATGCCCTTCTTGAGGGGCAAATGTTGTGGGCAAAATTACCGTGCCTTCGTGTACCAATGAGGATGTGACACATGGCATGTATTGCGCCCCCTAAGCAGAAATCATTCGAAGTCTACTCCGGGGCATGAGTATTAATCTAGGTATCTACAATGTATGTATTTAAGTGTGTATAAATGTATGTATAAAACCTATACCTGGAAAGGGGCTTAATTAGTATGTATCCCAAGTGAATGACTAAGCACAATAGGCCCAAATAGCCCACTATTGCCAAAAGGGACCAGAGAATTGTAAGGAGAAAGGACACGTGTCCTCCTCCCATTCCCCAGCCAACCATGTAAGGGGAATATTAGGTCATTCCCACAAAAACCTAGTACTATAAATATTCCCACTTCCCTAGAAAAAGGGGGCACAATCAATACATTCAAGAGCAATTGCTGCTCTGCCTTCTCTCTACTTTCTCTCTCTATAAAAATACAATCTTGTTAAAATCCTTAATAGTTACCGGAAAACCTCCAAGGTATCTCACCGGAAAAACCCCACAACACCAGGAAGCTCTATCGAGCTCTAATATGCGCCAATCTTGCGACATCTGATTACAATCTCATACAAAATGAGTTGATAGACAAGGTAGAAGAATTCAAAATCACTGGAAAAATGAAAATTGAAGAGGGAAGCAAAAGGACAAGGGAAGATCCGAAAAAAGATGATCAGAGGCATTCCTTTACCTTCCTATCAAGATTCATGAATGCGGCTAGCAAATGGATTGTCGATGAATGGTCAACACAGTTTCAAAAAATGTTAGATTATATGGCAATCGAAGACGAAAAGAATATGAGGTAAAATTTAATTTTTTCATCTTCTTCTCTCTTTTCCTCTTGCCTCAATATCTTGTTCTTCTTCTCTTATATTCTTTTTATTCTTATCATGTTGGTTGTGTATGTAACACTAATATAAAAAGTAAAAAAAATCTCTATGAAAGTAAACAAAATATCTATGAAAGTAAATTGATAACAAACTGCTGCTAGTGTTTTCTTGTGTTTCTTGGTAATGACTCTAGTTTAGTTCAAGTACATTTTTAGGTTTTTAATTATTTTAGTTTTCATGGTGAATTTTCTGTGAGCTTTGTTGGACATATCAAAAGGTGGTGGCATGACAAAGTTACAGTCAAGAATATAATGCTAGTGTGCTATAGTCTTTCATATTTTGGTAAATGGTAATATTTGATGCTTGTTAGCGCTATGCGTAGCCTGGTGTATGGATGGACGCGTGGTTGTGTGTAAATGTGGTTCCTCATCTTCTGTGAGTTGTTGTGGTTAGTTTCTAAGGGTTGTGCATGTTAGAATAAGTGTGATTGAATTATGAGGTGTTAAAAACTTAAAATGGCTTTTTGTAGATTGATTTGATTTTAAAGTAAATGTTGTTGTGTTTAAAGTAAATGAAATATTTTAATGTTTCTTTAGAAAATATTTCATTCACCATGCGGCGTAGGATCACAGACCTGCTGGGGATCGGAATCCCGGTTGTCAACCTCATGATGATCAATGTGTAAACACAAAACAACAATTATGCTACTGAAATTTTTTATTTACATTAAGTCAAAATCGATTGTTTATACTGTTAAACTAGGATGACTGAAATAATGCAGATTTGCCCAAATATACTTGCACAAGGCTAGCGTAGTTGAATTGGACTTTCTAACCACTTGATTTTAGTTAGACCTTAATAACTAGGTCAACAAGACTAACAAGTTGCCCTTACCCAAGTCAATACCAAGCATATGGAAGAATTTTGACTTTACCGTCCCTTGTGATGAGTCATTTATTTTTTTTAAATATTTGGTTTACTTTTTAAGTAGTTACATTTACTTTAAGTGTTCTTTTGCCTACTTTTGTTTTGTTAAAACTTACAGAAGCAAATTTTAATTTACAGTGAAACATTAGCATGGTTTGGAGAGTTCATTGAAGTAACAAGAGGAGATTTCCATTCTTTGTTGAATTTGAAAAATCCAACATCTAACCTCGTCACAGCTTGGGCATTTTATATGAATTACCATGATGCTACTATTGAGAAGGACGCAAATGATGCAAAGAGATTCTATTTTAGTCTGGATCATATGGTAAATTACATAAACACTCTTATAATATAAAATATGTAGACTTTAGTTTTTCGTCTGAAATGTAAATCTAAAGATATTTTAAATTTAAATTTATACATTGCAGGAAGCACTTGAGAATTGCATAAATTTGAAAGGAAAGAAAGGTGTGGCACCGTTGTTGAAGATTTGGGAGGATTGGGTCGAAGCAGAGCTGGAGTTCAATGACATTAAAATTTTTGATTGTGTAAGAAATCTATATTCTTTAATGTTTTATTGATAGTGTAAATGTTTTTAGTTTGTTTACTATTTTTCGAAATTACTTTAATTTGCATTTTTCACTTGCGCACAGGTTTTTGTTCCTTTATTGCTTAAGGATCACTTCTTTTGTGCTGTGATAAACTTCAAAAATGAGACAATTGATCATTTGGATAGCATTCTATACGAAACAAATTAAGAATGGGCTGAAATTTCAGAGTTCATAAAAGCCATGGTAAGGATTGAACGTAGAGCGAACTACACTAAACATGAGCTACTGCCTCTATTGCTTTTTCTTTTGTTATTTTTGGTCAACTATTTCAGAGTTGACATTTTGATTTGTGGATTGGTTTCTATTTTTAAGAACTTGTGAATGAATTATGTAGTTAAAAACTGAAAGTAAATGAAAACTATACAAAAGTAAGCTTACGTTCGCAAAAAGTAAACAAAATTGTTAAAATTGTCTAGGTTGCTCAAATGAAGAAGTTGTTGAAGAATATCAAGCATCCAAAAGCTGACAAAGTGTTTACCTACAACTTGAGGATTCTTGGTTTACCGTTCCAGAAAAAAGAAGAAAATGCATATGGTGTGTATTTGATAATGAATATGCAATTTTATGATGGACTTGATAAAATTGAACTTGGCCGAATTATAAATGTAAGTAGCACTTATATTTGGTCTTACTTTTCATATATTATTATTGTGTTGTTGAAATTTTTTGTTGTAGACTTGATTTCATTTTTCTTATTCCTTTATATATTTCAGGAGGTTGAAAGATACACACATTTTCAAATGCATTGTGCAATTAAGATTGTTTTGCATGATAAGAATATGGTGAAAGACAAACTAGTCAAAAGAGTTGAAGACTGGGAATCAAAGAAGATGAGATTTATGCTTGCTTATTGTTACAATTATGTGTTTACAAAGATTACACGTTATGTTCTGTTTAGATCAAAACGTATCTAAAGTTTACTTTTGAATAAAATTTGTTAAAAGGTACAAGCTATAAGGAATGTATCAACAGCAGAAGAGGAAGAGGATGATTCAAGTTGAAATACATACAAGCTTGAAAGGTGAAGTTGAAAAACGTATATATTTAACTATTTGTGAATGGTTGTTCCTAATATGCTTAATTATTTGTTTTATACATTGTCTATCAAAATTCTCCTTCGCCTCCTAAAGCATGTCTTAAAAAAAATTTGCATTATTTTATATTAATAACTCTTACTATTTTCATTCTGAAGTAAACTAATACAAACTATTAATTTTTAATGCTATAGGTGGTGAAGGAGATAAATAGAAGCGGTGAAAGGAGATAAAGCGTGAAATGAAGATATTTTTTGTGATTATAATATAACAATATATTAGAAAAAATAGTAAATATCATATAGGCAGTTGACTTGGTTGACTTAGATTATTGTAAGTACTATTATTAAAAAGTAGCCTGACTAGAGCTATACCTGCTCCCTAAATATATTTTGTTTACTAAAGAAGATAATGAGTTTACTTTGAAATTAATCCAGTTTACTTTTAGAGTTTCTTTAACAATCTTGTACTCATACGTGATACGCCTTATTCGATTTCTATGGCCATCACCTTTATTTCAAACTGTTGCGTCGCCAACACAACCAAAGACAACTACTTTGGCCTTGACCAATCTTTTCTTTTGGGGTTTTTGTCATAGTGAAGGTTGTAAGACATTTGTGACAAAGGGATTTAAAAAGAGAACCATGGTTGGATATATCACCCAAAATATATAGAAAAAACTTATTGATGTCAAATTGAAGTATTAAATAAAACAAGAAGGCTAGTTCTAGAGTTTCAGTTATTTATTGGCTATCAAAGCTAAGGGGTCAAAAATTTAGGGCAACTACTGGAATTTCCCTTTATAAAAATATCAATCAAGCTTGTTAGTCTGAATAATTCTATCTCAAAATTGGTTACAATTTGATCAATAATAAAGTAGTGCCAATCACAAAAAAAAGTAAACAAAGAATCATTGAAAGTACGTAAAGAATCATTTAAAGTAAATAAATTGAAATTAAAATTAAAATTAAAAACAAAGGAGGAAGGATTGTACTAAAAATGAAAAAAACATTTAACCAAAAAAAAAAAAAATACTAAATACATGGTTACTTTGTAATCCAAAGTTAATAAAACTAAAATTCAAATAATCCTACTTGAAAAGCATAAATTCAAAATCTGTTCGGAGTTCTCTTAACACTCCATAATAAAAGATTAAGACTGCATATTTATAGGAAATAAGTAAAATGATCCTTATTACTTGTCCCTCCTTCATTTTATAGCTCATTCCATTGCACCGTAAGATCCACAAACGCAAAACTAGCAGACACCTGCAAGTGCATAAATAATTGGTGCAAAGTCAGATATTGATTAGTATAAATTGAACAAAGAATCAGTAATAGTAAAATGAAATGAAAGTAAAAATAGAAAATTTTAAAGTAAAAGTAGATGAATTAAAAATAAAAGTAAGTAAAATTAAAAAAAAAAAAAAACAGAAATTCAGCAGTACCCACTGTCATTTGGTTGGACTTGATTCATCCTAAGATCCTGATTAGTAGAAAGTAAATAAAGAATCAGTAAAAGTAAATGAATTAAAAGTAAAAGTAAATGAAATTAGAATAAAGAAAAAAAATTAAGCAGTACCCACTGCCATTTGTTTGGACAGTTACGGCTGTCGTGGTTTACCCCTGACTGGCCACAAGCTTTGCATGTACGTCCCTTCTTTGCAGTAGTATTCACTTCAACTGCTTTCTCTTTCGCACTCTTTAGCCTCTTGGAACATCTTCCAGATCCCTTGGTAAGACAAACATTAGGAGGGAGAACATCAACCTCCCCAGACTTTGAGCCAACAAGTAGTTCAAGTATATCAGCATCAGAAGCAGTTTGGTCTTTCCTAGTTGCCTCGCCTTCACCACACTTCTTTTTCTTCATTCCTCCTCAAACACACTTCATTTCTCAACTAATTCAAACAAATTATTTTCTGTGTCCTCGACCAAACTCACACAAGAAAACATTTTAGACCAACAATCGGAGAGAAGTTGTTTTTTTCTATCACTTCTTGAAGAATCTTCCACAAATGACCAACCTTCGAAATTAGACATTGGTTGCTTAAGGGCATCTTTTGACCAACGACGCAACAAATATTTAGATGGAATTTCACATAAGAACTTGCCCTTCATTTTAAACAAGATATGTCTACACAATATCCCTTCACTCTCAAACTTTCTACAACTGCATGTACTATCATTAGAACTCGTGTCAAACATAACATCACAATTCTTGCGCCTCTCATTATCATAAACAACAGAAAACTCTTCACCTTCACCATAACATGAATTGCAACTCTCTATACCACATGCAAAACATGTTGCCTCACATTCTTGTTGAAATTCATAAAAAAGTGCGTGTGTACAAAACAAGGATGCATGCTTTTCTAATTGTAAAGGAGTAACAAGTGAAGGAAGATTTTTGGATTTCTTAACCAACTCATCTTGTTCATGTCTTTGGGCATCAAGCGCGCTATCATAACGTAAGGCAAACTCAACTAAAGTGACATGTGGATTTGTAAAATGACAAAAGAAATTGTTTTTCTCCATTTTTGGCTTTTTAAAAATTTAATTCTATATTTTTTTGCTTTTGCAACATTTATTCACTATATACAACATGAAGGAAATAATGCCCTTGGTCCAAGTATGCATTCTATGTTAAGTCTAATAAATGCGGTTCAGTATTAATTAACAAGTTAATAATTCAGTGAGATCAAGTGAGCTGAATGCCTAGCTAGAGGCCGCTTCAGTTCAAGTGGAATTAATGATATTAATCCACAGCTTACTCTTGACTGAACCCGTAGGGTCACACAAATAGCACGTAAACGGATCAAGTATTTAATGGCATTAAATACTCCATCTATGAATATTCGGAACCGACGGATCTTGGTTTCAGTGGGAGCTAAGATCGTCACAGGCAAGAAATGAATACTCCGGAAACGATGATATTGCCGGAAACGGAAATATGGATCGTATCGGAAATATGAATATTATCCAAGTCGTAGATGTTGCCGGAAACGGAAACATGGTACGTATCGGAAAATATTATTGGAAATGGAAATATTACCAGAATCGGAAATATTGCCGGAAACGGAAATATTGTCAGAATCGGAAATATTACCGGAATCGGAAAATAATTCCGGAAACGGAAATATTAAATATTTGTTCGAAACGGAAATTAATTCCGGAATCGGAAATATTAAATATTGTTCGTATCGGAAATAAATTCCGGAACTGGAAATTTAATCGGAAGCATATCGTACGAATTAGCATTGGACGAGGCTTGCCGGACGAAGGCCCAGCACGAAGCCGGGGCCATCGCCCAGCAAGCATGCGCGCCACAAGCCCAGCCAAGGCAGCGCCCAGGCCTACCGCAAGGCAGGCCCAGCGCGCGCCAAGGGCCACGGCTGCGTGGGCCGCGCTGCGTGGGCTGCTGCTCGCACGCGCATGGGCAGCCCTTGTGGCTGCCGTGTGTGTGTGAGTTTGTGCTCATGCGTGATACCTGAATCTACAAGAGTCAGTGTATGATTAAATTTCTATTCCTAATTGGATAAATTAATTAAATAGAATTCATGTAGGATTCTAATTTCAATTAATTCGTATCCTACTAGGATTACGATTCCTTTTCCATAACTCTATAAATAAAGGCCTAGGGGTCATAATTTATACACAAGTTTCAAAGTATTCAAAAGTGAGTTTTTTGAGAGAAAATTAAAACACACATCTTGCTCATAAAGTGCCGAAATTTTCTAGTACCTTAAGGGCGATTCTAGTTGGTCAATCTTAAGGCGGATCCGGACGTGCTGTGGACTATCTACGGAGGGACGACACTTGGAGTCCTAAAAGACTTGTTCTTGTTCGGTTCGGGCGCAGCTAGGGAAGGCACGCAACAAAGAGTATGCATCTAAATTATGCTATATGATTATGTGTAAATAATATGTTGTCCTGGGTTAATGGTTGTTTCCGCATGATCTATGTAGTGTCATATGTATCATAACCTAACAGTGGTATCACGAGCCCCTTATTATTTTCATAATCTAAATTGCATGAACATGGTTAAATATTACAAATTTGCAAGAATTAAAAGGGGTGATTAATTTTCGTAATTGTTAATTAATTGCAAATTGCGTTTATTTAATTATACGTACGCAGTTTTTCGGCAGTTTCTTCGTTACTCATCCGGATTAAGTGATTTTTGTGTCAATTCCGCATGTAAAAGGCATTCTAAAATTTTGACAAAAATAGTATTTTTCTGCCGAACCCAGAATTCTCAAATTCGAAGCCTAACTATGACTTTTCGAAGGTTTTAGTTTTTCGAATGCAAAATTTCGTAAATTTAAGATGTTAAATTAAATATTTGCGATTCTTGTTGATAAATCTTGAATTTTTGATTGACCTAATGCATATGTTTAACAAGTTTGAATGCCTAGTCTTGTTAATTATGCAATCTAATTTGTAATAATGATTAATTTGTTGAAAATTAGAATAATTTAGAATTAATTTGATTTTCATAATTAATTGTAATTTAATTAGAAACCTATGATTAAAAACCACCATAAAAATTGTAAATTTACGATAAATTTTAAATTTTTATGACCTAGACTTGAATCCATAACAATCGGAAATCAATTGGATAATAAATTTTCGATTTTTCGCCCTAAAATTATGAAATTAATATTATTTATTAATTTGTCATTAATTTTAAATATAAATTTTAAATTTTATGCGATTCGTTCATATAACTTGCACGCACGAAGCAATGGACGCTTCGTGTTACCCTTAAGGGGTGTTGTATAATGCGGGCATGCGACGACGAGCAAGGGAGCTCGTCGCCCGTGCGGCACGAATGCAATGAGCAAGGGCGTAGTGCACGAGCACAAGGCAGCAGCCCTGCCTTGTGTCGTGTGCCACGAGCAATGAACGAATGGGCATGGGCGAAGGGCGAGCCAAGGCAGTCGCGTGTGGGCAGCAAGCGAGCTGCGCCACAACGCGCGCTGCCTCGCACAAGTGCGCGCAGCCTCGCGCGCAGCGAGCGCAAGCTCGCGTGCCACGAGCGCTGCGCCCAGCACTGCTCGCGCGCGCAGCGCGCGATGTCGCTCGCCCAGCGAGCGATGTCGCGCCCCAGCGAGCGATGGCTCGCGCGCGCAGCGCGCGATGTCGCTCGCCCAGCGAGCGATGTCGCGCCCCAGCGAGCGATGGCTCGCGCGCACAGCGAGCGAGCCAGCGCGCCCAGCGAGCGATCTCGCGCGCGCGCACTGCGAGCGATAGCTCGCGTGCGATGGGGCGCTGTGCGGAGGCTTGCGATAGGACAGCAGCAGCTATGCGACGAGCGCATGGGCTGCGCGCACATGGCCAGCAATGGCTGTGTGCGTACGGCCCATGGGCGTGCAACGCGTAGGGTGTTTGCGTTACGATTAGATCGTTTTGAATGTTTAATTTGAAAATTTCAGTTCACGTAATTTTAATTAATTTTAAAATTAATAATTTGAATTATTTTCTTGGATTTTAATTTTGAATATTATAATTATAATAAATGTTATTTATTCTAATTATTTTACTAAAATTAAAATCATGAATTAATTTAAATACGACTGAAATTAAATTAAATTTTTGGATTCAATTATAAATTTATATGAGCTTTAAATTTTAATTAAATTTGTATGTTTCCGGTTGGACTAGAAATACATTTTTATGTTTAAAATTAGTAAAGCATATGAATTTATTGGTTTGAGTGGGAGCGCTTTTTAGTCATAAACTCTTGATTAGGTCTACAAATCCTTAAGGTTAAAACAACTCGATTAGAATTAATAAGGACTGAATAATTGGTAGATTATTGGTGCCCTTGATTAGTTGCTGCAAATGTTTACGTGATGCATAATGTGTTTTACTAACCAGCTATGTGGGCCATTCATGATAATGAATGGGTGAATGGTATATATTGTATATGTACTGTTTTGCAGGTTATGAAGTGACTAGTATGGCCCAAATAGGATAGAAAATATGGTCTGCGTACCATTAATTTGAATGTAATTGGTCTAAAGTACCAAAGTTATTTTTTAATTCAAATATGGTCTGCGAACCATCAAATAGTTGTAATTAGTTATAGCTTATCCTATTTGAAGAAAATGGTGCCTCCCACGGAGATTTTCAAGACGGACTTTGAAGTCAAAGCTTCAAGATGAAGTCGGGCCATACTAGATCACAAATATCTTATGCATGTTTTAAGTTATTTATTGCTTTAAATATGTCTTAAAATGCATGAGATCAAAAGCTTGATTATGTTGCATGATTAAGGATTTTAGTTCACTTAAAATCTAACCAACATAGTAAGAGCCTTAAGTTCCAAACTTAAAAATTGAGTTAAAAGGTGCCATGCCAAAATATACACTTGCTTGGATATCCTTTACATCAATCTAGTAATAGTTTTCGCTCAGCGAGGTGTTACTTATTGGTCCTAAAGGGGCAAGGTACACAAATAATTGTGAGTACATGTTAGTTTTGGTGAAACTCAACGATATAAGTAAGGAGTCCTTTTATGTCGTGGCAAATTCGATAGGTTTACCTAATAAGTTCTTAGACGTACCTATCAACCAAGAATAGTTTCTAGACTATTAGCAAAAGGCTTTTGCTTACCTAAGATGTTCTAGGATTAAGTCGACAAACTGTGCTTAGTTCTTCAATGATTTTAGGATCTTGGAATCATTTTATTCACACCTGCCGGAACACATAATTCGAATAAAATGCTAATGACTTGTTTAAATTGCATGATTGCTTTTATTTTCAAGTTATTATTCATGATAAATGTTTAGACTTTGCATGCTTCAATGTATGTTTTAATTATTGTTTATAATTAAATATCTTGCACTGCAATAAATCCTTTTAGAAAGGTAACAGTAAATTTCCTCGATTGGTAGTGAATCCAAGAACGATTCACGGAAAAGAGAGAAAGTGAGCAATTTAAAATGTACGTTTCTTATAGCGACTTTTATGGTTGTTTTCGAATATCAAAATCGAATGGCAAACCAATTGGTGCTTGTGAATTCAAAATACACTGTAGTTTTGAGATCATAAAGCATTGAGCTTAAAACGCTCAGCTTTACCAATGGTTAACAACCTAATATCTTTGTCCATTTAATTCTCGAATGAGTCTAGTCCCTAGACATTCGAATAGATCGATGCTTAGAGAACTTTAGAAGCTTCTGGTAAGATCATCTAGTTGAAACTTAATATTCAACATAAATTAAATGTTAAGAACCTTGTTGGGGTGACATTGGACATGTCTAACAAAGTATAAAAGTCAACACTAAAGAATTCAATTCTTAAGACTATAAGAAAGGGTACAAGAAATAGGAAAGCGAGGAACAAATGAAAGGAATTTACGATTCCGTTTCTACCTATAAGTTTATGTTTAAAGAGAAGTGACCTAGCAATCAAACTTCCTTGGTATCATATACCGCTTGAGGTTCTTACTTCGGTAAAAACTCAAACAATGGAAGCTAGGCTACACTAATGACCTACAAGTGGGAAATGAAGCATGGCAATGCTACATTAGCTGTAGGGTCATCTAGTCTGTTTTAAAGTCCTTTCAAGGCTGGAACTAAATGGCTATTTTGTTCCATAATCAGCATACCTAAATTTCTGCTTCAAAGACAGAAAGACTCACATTCAGAAGAACAAAAACAATGCTTGTTTGTTTGTTTATTTGAATGAAATGGTCAATTACAGGTTGAGTCAATATGCTTGATTAAAACAAACAACTCTTTAAAGAACTTTACTAGGTTCAAATCAAACCCTTGATTTGAGTTCCATTAATCTTTGGCATTGTTGCTTAGACCATATCAACAAGTTAACATTCATAAGCTCTATTTTGATGGACCTTTTGAAAGTTGGTTGATTTCTAGATCAACTTAAGACAAGCTAGTCTTACTTGTTGAAAGTAACAAAGAATATGAACTATTGTTAGAACGCCTAGACGATAGAGTTCAAAGCTAAAGAAAGGTTTTATGACTTTATTATTTCACATGGATTTGAGTGAATATAGGTTTATTTACTCAAATGTGATATAAGTTGAATCTGTTTGGCTAGTTCAAAGATTCAGAAGTATAAAATCCACTCGGCAAGAAATCATAAAAGATCTAGGTTAGATCATGTTGATGATTACTTGAGACCAAATATGATCATCAATAATTGTGTGTTGTAATTTCACAATCTAGCTCCATAAGATATGGCATATCTACGTTGGAATGATCGAAGTCAATTAGTACTTGATTCGATCAATGATGAATCATAAAGACTTTTCCTATAATTTCTAAAACAAAATGCTCAACTACCACCAAACTAAACCAAATTCGTCAAAGCTATTGAAAAGTAATTTCAGGATATCTTTTCAATTATATATATCTAAAGAGTTGCTAAACTCAGTGGGAGCTTAGTGTTTGTTATTCAACAAACTAAGGCCCAAGCATAGATATATGTTTCATTGTGATTTATTCAAATGAGACACAAGGGTATTGTTTCTACCACAAATTTTTGAGAACATAATGTTTGTTTGCTCGAAATAATGTCCTTTTGGAGATTCGTTTCCAAAATGACAAGTGGGAGAAAATAGACCTCGAAAGTTTTCGAGGCGAACAACAAACATAAACGTACATTCCGGAGGCTTTTCGAAGTGCTTCAGAAAATCCGAACTTATTCTTTAAGGACTTTAGAAGTGGCTTTAAAGAATAGACATCTCTTAGAAGACTTTACAAGTGCTTCAAGGAGAACAGAATATTCAAAGGACTTACAAGTGGCTATTGATATTCTATTGTTTGATGTTCTATACCCAAGTAGGCATAGAATTCAAGTCACTGAAACTATGAGATTCTTCTATTAGATAGTGAAGAAACATAGAGATCAGGTCAATGAAACTATGAGATTCTTCTATTAAATAGTGAAGAAACCTACAACTTGCAGTCAAACTATTATCATATAGATTAATGAGTTTGTGACTTGTAAGAAAGCTATGACGAAACCCAGATTCCCTAAAATGGTTAGAGGCCATATATAGACTCAAATGTTTTAAATGGTTAGAGGCCATAAAACATACTCAATGTTTTGATGACAAAATTGAAATTTTGTTGATTTGCAAGAATAGTTTCACACCTATTGGTTGCAAGTTTGTTTTAAGGATAAAAACCATCAAACATGGAATTGTGTTCACACACAAAGCTAGATTAGTTGCTAAAGGTTACAAGCAAATTCATGGCATGGATTGTGTTGAAACCTCATGCAAAATCGTAATGCTTAAGTCTATAATTCAAGCAATGATTGCATATTGGTACATATGGCAATTGGATGACAAAACGTATTCCTCAATCAAATGATGGAATACAATATGTACATGATATGTCATAGAATTTGTGGATCCAAATAAATGCTTAAAAAGGAAAGCTAGCTTATAAAATCTAAGTACAGATTTAAGCAAGCAATTGGGAAATGGAACTGTATTTTAAGTGAAGCTAATAAGTATTTTAGTTTCATAAAATGTACATGATTCTTATAGATGTATAAGAAGTTTAGTGGGAGTACTTAAAACTTAATTGGTCCTATGTGTATTACACACATATCTCTCTATTGTGAAATAACATTCAAATGCTAATAACTTAGGTTTGAAATAATTCATCAATGATGGACCATGGCGAAACTTAGTACATACTGGGTATTAAGATCTATTTACAAAAATCTTATGATATTGTTTTGGATTAAGTAATGGCATTTACTAAATCAAACACGAAAGTCTCCATTGGAGATATTCGACCCATGTGAATAAATCTAAGTAAAGGATGTTTGAACTATGTATAAGCATTTACTAAGTTAAACATCAAAGAGTCTAAATGAGATTCTTAACCTATATTATATGTCAAAGAATTTAGCTGGATTCAGTATCTACTGAAATTGAATAAGCTAAAGTTACATGAATAGAATTCAATTGGGAATTATTCTGCAAAAGAATTTATCATGTATGATATAATATGAGGATCGCCAAAAACGTATCGTATGACTTTAGCCATGACGAACATATACCAATCTCTATTGATCTAAGTGAAGATCAACTAGATTGAGATCAAGAATACTTATGGTACTTGAAAAGGTACATAGGAATAGTTCTTGATTCAAGGAAATAAAGATATGCTAAATATTGATGCTACACGCAGAAACACTGGCAAAGGATCAAGCAAGACCCCTTTGGAGTTAACCATTGACAAGGACGAGCTATAGAGCATCGTGTTTTGAAATGGCAACATGGGTTGGAGACCATGAGTTGTTGCGTGGGAAATTAAAATAATGATTTCTATGTTCTAAGATATAGTTGAGAGTATTCCACATATCTGTGAACTGCTTGGATAAGTAATTCCAAACAAAGCATCACTAGCAACCTATAAAGTTGAAGTAAAAGTAATTATTGCCTAAGAAGCAATAAAACAGGGTTGTTTAAAGTTCTTCACTGAACTTGGGTAGATCACCTATCTGCTGGCTTGATGATTCTTCATTGAAAAATGCGTAGAACCACTCTTGAAGCAAGAAAAACGTCTGCTAACTTGATGGTTCTTCATTGCAAAATGAGTAAAACCACCATCGAAGTAAGAAAGACTAGATCACATAATAAACAAACTCGAAAAGATCTTATCATCATATCTCGAAGAACATTCGATAAAAGGATATTAAGATTGGCAAAGCATGATAACTAAACCTATGCAACAAGTGAGAAGCAACACTCACATTGTAGCACTGGAAATCAAGCATAGCTTTGAATTCCATGAACTGTTTTAGAAGATGGGTTTGAGGCCCATGCTTGTAAAACATTGGGGTTGAACATTTATCATATATGAAATGTATTTTCATATTCCATTTAATCTTGGTTTAGTATTAAATGATGAGTCCCTTCAATTTGACGATATATTCAAGATAGACTGTCAGGACCAGTCCTGTGACTAAGAAATGTCTATCAAGTGAACTTGAATGTCAAAGATTGAAAATGGTCCCTAATCGGAGTTTTCTATAAAATTGGACGCATAGAAAACGTTAGACGATTAGAATGCAAGATGACTAGTAGTTCTGTTTCTTGAACTATGTGGACATGGCAATGTCATAATCATTTGCATAGATACTTACTTTGGGAAGACTAGTATCGGACAAGACCTATGAAACTTTACTGTAAGAGATGAAAATCTGTCATGAGTGAATTTCATTAAATTATTAGACACTAAATCCTCAATACCTGAGTGATTTGAGATTACTTGTTTGAGAACTGGTTGCTTTGACGTTGACCAACCGTCGCACCGTAAAAGGAGGCTATAAAGGCAACGCTCAGGTAATCACCTATCAAACGAAGTCTAATCTCAAGATCGCAAGATTGGGATTGTCCTCCCATAAATCGGGATGAGATGCTTAAAAGTTGTACAAGGCCACTCGGAGAGCTAGAAACTGTGAAATGCATGGCCGTGCTCGGATGAATCATAGGCTATGATTATCTGTTTATTTGATCAGTTGAACTCTGAAACCGAGGAACACCTCTGGACATAATAAGGATGACAACTCTTACCTTATGTTCAAGAGCAAGCATCGAGCGACAAAGGAATTAGGAAATGCACACTTGTCCCTAAGGACAAGTGGGAGACTGAAGGAAATAATGCCCTTGGTCCAAGTATGCATTCTATGTTAAGTCTAATAAATGCGGTTCAGTATTAATTAACAAGTTAATAATTCAGTGAGATCAAGTGAGCTGAATGCCTAGCTAGAGGCCGCTTCAGTTCAAGTGGAATTAATGATATTAATCCACAGCTTACTCTTGACTGAACCCGTAGGGTCACACAAATAGCACGTAAACGGATCAAGTATTTAATGGCATTAAATACTCCATCTATGAATATTCGGAACCGACGGATCTTGGTTTCAGTGGGAGCTAAGATCGTCACAGGCAAGAAATGAATACTCCGGAAACGATGATATTGCCGGAAACGGAAATATGGATCGTATCGGAAATATGAATATTATCCAAGTCGTAGATGTTGCCGGAAACGGAAACATGGTACGTATCGGAAAATATTATTGGAAATGGAAATATTACCAGAATCGGAAATATTGCCGGAAACGGAAATATTGTCAGAATCGGAAATATTACCGGAATCGGAAAATAATTCCGGAAACGGAAATATTAAATATTTGTTCGAAACGGAAATTAATTCCGGAATCGGAAATATTAAATATTGTTCGTATCGGAAATAAATTCCGGAACTGGAAATTTAATCGGAAGCATATCGTACGAATTAGCATTGGACGAGGCTTGCCGGACGAAGGCCCAGCACGAAGCCGGGGCCATCGCCCAGCAAGCATGCGCGCCACAAGCCCAGCCAAGGCAGCGCCCAGGCCTACCGCAAGGCAGGCCCAGCGCGCGCCAAGGGCCACGGCTGCGTGGGCCGCGCTGCGTGGGCTGCTGCTCGCACGCGCATGGGCAGCCCTTGTGGCTGCCGTGTGTGTGTGAGTTTGTGCTCATGCGTGATACCTGAATCTACAAGAGTCAGTGTATGATTAAATTTCTATTCCTAATTGGATAAATTAATTAAATAGAATTCATGTAGGATTCTAATTTCAATTAATTCGTATCCTACTAGGATTACGATTCCTTTTCCATAACTCTATAAATAAAGGCCTAGGGGTCATAATTTATACACAAGTTTCAAAGTATTCAAAAGTGAGTTTTTTGAGAGAAAATTAAAACACACATCTTGCTCATAAAGTGCCGAAATTTTCTAGTACCTTAAGGGCGATTCTAGTTGGTCAATCTTAAGGCGGATCCGGACGTGCTGTGGACTATCTACGGAGGGACGACACTTGGAGTCCTAAAAGACTTGTTCTTGTTCGGTTCGGGCGCAGCTAGGGAAGGCACGCAACAAAGAGTATGCATCTAAATTATGCTATATGATTATGTGTAAATAATATGTTGTCCTGGGTTAATGGTTGTTTCCGCATGATCTATGTAGTGTCATATGTATCATAACCTAACACAACATACTTCCCAAACTTTGCCATTCATGCCAATAACAATCATTCCTCAACTTTGCATATTCATTCAAAACCTCAAGCATCATAACACAAAGCTTCACTATCACTTCTAAGGGTGAAAACAAAACAAAGGCTATTAGGCTTGTAATGTGCTCATAAGAAATGAAGGGTCAAGGCCCAAATGGCTAGCAAGGGGGCAAATGCAAACAAAAACATATGAGAAAAATAGAAAATAAAGTCCTAAACTAAAAAGAAAAATAGTCACCGAAAGAAATGCCTCTATCGTCCCCTAAAGTAGTTCGGTCGCGGTCTCGGGAAGGAAATGGTCAAACTCGGGAGACAAGAAAGTCAATGCTAAGGATCCATGCCACTCAAATGAATATATGAATATGTTTTTGGGCTAATTTGAACATGAACCTCACAAGGGAGCAAATACCACTCTCTCCGGTTTCAAGTCACTAGAGAGATCGACACCATCTTACCACAAGCCAAGGGTTCAAGACGCATGCTACCCAAAGTTCAACCAACTTTCTTAACACCAAATCCTAAATTCGACCCAAGACATTGAAAACCGTGCAACCATCTACCAATTAGGAATAAAAGCATTCTAGACTACAAGTTCCAATTTTATTTGCCCAAATCAAGAATGATGCCTAAAAATCTAGAAAAGCTTGCCTTGACAAAGATCGAAAAGAGAAAAGAAAGAAAGAGAAAAGAGAAAGAAAATTAAAATAAAGAAAACATTCACAAAATAAAAAACTAATCAAGAAATATGCACAAAATCCAAATATTCACAAAATCAAGCAATCCATCACACGCAGATCAAAGTAGCAAACAATAGAATCTCCCCCCAAGCTCGAATTAGGCCATGTCCTCAAGGCCTAAAACGAAACTAGGAGGGGCACATCTACCCATCCAACCAATGCCCCGCAATAAAGATGCCCAACCCAAAGAATGCATGTGAGTTAGAAGGATATTACCGGTGATGACGTGGGAGAAAGTCCCGCAAAGAACCGTAATAACGAAAGAACTCACCAATAGGAATAGCCGGACATGGAAAAGATGGGTGCAAAGATTTCCACATCAAGAAAGCTTGAGCCACAAAAAAAAACTTCAAAAATCAAGAAAAATTAGTATACTTGGGCCAAATGGCCAACACCCACGGGTTGCCTCCCGAGAAGCGCTCTTTTTACGTCATTAGCTTGACGCTTCTTACCTCTAGTAAATAACCCGACAACGATCGCAATAGTTTGTCATATGCAATGGCAAACATATCCAAGTGTAACAAGTAGGCAAGAGTCAAAAGAGAAGCAAGCACAAAGTAAAATGCAACTCTATGCCTACTTGGGGTAGGGAAACAAAAATAAGAAAAATCAAAATGAAAAACAAAAGAAATACTCCCTTCTTCGTGCTCCTTTGGATAAGGAGAATCATTAGGATCAATGGAGGAAAAGGAATCCTCAAGCGGCGGGAGTTTGGACAAATAGGGAAAAGCAATGGGAAATGAAGGATAAATGTTGAGTTTCTTCTTTCGGAAGGGGGAATGAGGGAAGGGAGTGGGAACAAAAGATTCACAAACAACTTCGCTCACATCACATAAAGCACAAGAAATATCAACATAACATCCTTCATTCACTTTAAAATCTTTTTGGTTGGCACATTCACTCTTTTCCTCAATTTGAATCGATTTAAGCACTTCAAGGCAAAATGGAGCAAATAGATTTTCATCACCATCATCGATGCACTCACTCAAAGAGGAACGAGTAGGAACAAATTCTCCAATACTCAACTCCTCAATGTCATGCATCATAGGTGGCAATGTAGCCTCAAACTCATTTCTTCTCCATGAAACTTCCTTAATAGATTCTTGCAATAGGTTAGAAATTTCCAAAACGCCTTTTACAACTTGTTGGGACATGACTTTAAATGAACTCAAACAAGAATCTATTCTTAGCTCTTCTTGAATTTCAAGATATTTTATGAAAAGGAGCCTCTCCAATAATGATTTTGGAGATTCAAGATTCAAAGAGCTTAGGAAATTATCATGGAGACAGAGAAGATCATCAAGTGTAATCGACTCATCATTTTGAGAAACAAGAGAATTTTCCTTTTTTTTGGTTTTCAAAGAAAAAGAAAATAGAAAATGAACTAGACTAGCGAACTAGAATGAAGAATCAAACAATGATGCCATTCCCCGGCAACGGCGCCATTTTGATAAGCGTGTTTTCCGTCGTTGAATAGAAATACACCTCACCAAAGAAAATTTATAAAACACCTAAACTACCGGCTATATTGACTATAGCGGCAAGTATAGGGATCGTCCCGTAGGAATGGATATGTTTGACTTATCAATCTATGCGTTCACAAGCTAGTTCGGAAGGAATTTGAGTTTTTGAATTAAACTAATCAAAGCTAGAAATGCAAACAAATAAAGAAACTCTAGAGGATTCGGGAATCGGCTATGGAAATCGAATCAAAGGAAGCACAAGGTCCAAACAATCATGAATATGCAAAGACATAGCAAATAGGGGAATGAAAACTAATGACGAACCCGCCACCTCTCGGATAGGGAACGCTAAGCGTCTAATCCACGGAAGAGCTTTCGCCTAATCCTAGATTAAACTAACTAGCATATAATAGGAACTATCATTCACTTGCACAATTAGGCTCACAATGTCTTGCCAAACCTAATCATATATTCCAATCTAATCCAATCGAATAGCATTCGCGACTACTACTCAACTAGTCATGGAAATCCTATCACTAATCACATTTAATCACAACATCAATCATGAATTTCCCCAAAACTTCTCCAAATTCAATCCCAAAGCTTCATCCCTAACCTCTAGACTAAATTACTCAATTAGCATGATTAACATCAACATTAAACTAATATCAATCCTAATCATGAATCTAATTGCAACAATGAAGCTAATTGAAACAAAGAAAATCAGAAAATTCAAACTACAAAAATTGGGGAAAAATCAAGCAAATTCAAAATATCAAACTAATTCTAGAATTCAAGCATAAAATCAAAGCATAAACGAAATTAACAAAGCAATTAAAGAATTGAAGAACAAAATCAAAAGAAGAATTAGAATTATACCTTGGAATGAAGAAATCGCATCAAACTTTGAAGCACAAAATTGAAGAACAAAACTCAAAGCAAAGAGAAAAGAAATCTGAAAATGATGATTTAATTGAATTTAGAATCAAGAATTTGAGGCTAAGAATCCTTAATCCTAATCTCTAATCTAATCCCTAAACTAATTCTAGAGAGAGAAAATTACGTAATGAAAAGCCTAATTAACAAAATGAAAGCCTAACTAAGCCTAATGCGATTTCTCGTATATATAGCAGCCCCGCGTCCGTGTGTTCGCACGAAAGGGTGTGTGTGTTCGCACCAAACAGCAAGGAGTAACTGCATCAATATTGCCAATTCGTGAGGTCGCACAGGTCTGCAGTGTGCTCGCACAGAACTGTAGTGTGCTCGCACTGATCAGTTGCTGCGCTCGCACAACCTGCTGGCTGCGAGCTACTGCTGCGAGCTTGGCTTGTTGCTGTGGCTTGCTGCTGCGATGATGCTGCGAGTGTTGTTGCGATGATGCTACGAGTGTTGCTGCTCCATACTTCGTCGCTGCATATTGAACACCATCGTATAGCATATCAATAAAATCGTAACACATGTTCCAAAATCGTCTAGCACGCTCAAAAATCGTATAGCACATTATTAAAATCGGAAAACGCATTATTGAATCGGAAAATCACATATTTAATTCGTTTGACATTTTCGCAAATCGTAAAGCCATTTAAATCATCGTCTAAGCCAAAATTCGTATTATTTAGCACGTTAACACTCCAAATGACCCCCACGCTACAAGATTGAGCATAAAAGACATATTTAGAGCGAAAACGGCTAGAATACACGCAAGACGAGAGAATGATACGATTAATGCAAAAATGTAACAAACGAACAAAAAACGATAAAACTAAGAGAAAATAAGAATAAAAAGCTAATAAAATGAACTAAAAACCTAAGCTAAGAGGGACATAAATGTCGCTCATCATATAACTTCCACAATGTTCTTTACTCATCCTATAGGACTTAACAGGCCCTATATTCACTTTGGAATTATTAAAAATATATTGCCTTTGCACCTGAGTCAACTGCCTGGACTCTTTAGTAAAGGGTATAGAGCTCGGGGTTAAAAAAGGATGAGAATGGCCCTCATGAAAACAATAAATCACATATTTACCACCAGAACTATACCGTAACCGAATACAAGCAGAGCAACCAGAACGTGTCACACTTCTTTTCCACGTTTGACTACACTCAGCATCCTGATTTCCGGGCTTGGGTAGAAAATAACCTTGCTTAGTACAAAGCAAATATTTGAGAAGTATCACTTCAACAATTTCTTTTCCAACAGTTTGTTTTTGCTTTTTATCAGTCCCATTGCGCACTTGAAAACCACAGTGAGCAGCATAAACTTTATAAAAAAGTTCAGCCTCTTTTAAAGAATCAAAAATCATACCCACACTAGGTTTAAGATGATGCAAACAGCCTGCAATGTACTCCTTGGATCCTTTAGGGGAGTAACACACCCTAGGTGAGTTGATGAGGCTTGAAGTATCATCCTTACTAGTTGAATGATTAATCTCTGTAACTGAATTTAACAAAGAAGTAGGTAATACTCCATCACCCTCGTTCATTTTCTGAAATAAACAGAACACAGAGTAAGACAAAATTACTAAATGGAAAGAAATTATCAACAAAAGTAAACACAATCGAGTAAAAGTAAACACAAAATCGAGTAAAAGTAAACACAGCATACACAAAAAGTGAACAAAAATAATGAAAATTAAACACAACATCGACGAAAAGTAAACACAGAAGCAGAAAAAGTAAACACAACATAAACGAATAAGAACTAAAAACCCTAATTTCAATTCTTCGAAAATAAAAATTGAAAAGGGGATTACCTGGGCAATGGAAGAAACCAAAAACAAATCCAAGAATATGAATTTGGAAGAAGAAGATATGAGAAAGAAGGAGGAAGAGATTGACAGAGAGAGAGGGTGAGAGAATTCGCAGGAGAGGAGGGAGGAAGAGAGAGAAAGAAAATCTGAAAAGTGAGGAGTTGCAGGAGGTCATTCAACGCGGCTCAATTACAATTTTGCCCTTAGTAATTTCAGTATTTCGGGTGGATTGATAGCCGTTAGATTCATTCGATCGACAGCTGAGATTAGTTCTCAGTTCTCATCTTAAGGGGTGGTTCTCACCAGTTCTCATATATATATATATTTATATATATATATATATATATATATATATATATATATATATATATATATATGTATATATATATATATATATATATATATATATATATATATGTTTGGGCTCCCAATTGAATACCAATTGGGCCATTAAGTCCAAAGCCCAAGGGCTCACAACAACAACATCAAACCCACTACATTCCAAAAGGGGCTATTCAGCCGCCAATCAAGGCCCAAGGCCCACTTGCAATAAATAACCTAAGGGGATTTATTGTACAAACACTATAAATAAGCCGCCAGGGCTCACATACCAAGGTACGTCCATTTCACGCCTTAAGACCACTCTTCTAGAGAACTTCTCTCTAGAATCCGAGCATTGTTCTTACTTAGGCATCGGAGGGGCTTTCCTCGGAAACACCCCCGAAGCTAGTAACTTGTTTATTGTGCAGGTTAACTTGGACACGACACATTCGAGCTAGTAAGATCTTCAACACACACGAAAGGGCCTTCATTCGAAGCCCATTTGTTTCCTCCACTTCAATACCGGAACAATTTGGCGCCGTCTGTGGCGAAGAACACTTGAAAGCTCCGAAAAACACTTCACTTTTCACGTAAAAAATGGAAATTCCCAACAATGACAACCAGGTGGGAGATGTCCTCGTCCAAACGGATTCGAAATCCGATGGAGGGGAACAGCTGCACTCAGTGGCGAGATCGCAGCCAACAAGGGCCACCGCCACAACCAGTAGACCACTCCCTTCTCGAGAAGAGCTCGTTGCGGCCATGACCATCATGCAGAACTTCCTCTTCAACGAGAAAGAACAAGCCAAGGCAGCAGCACGGCGAGAAGCGTGAACATGCCCTCGACTGACGAGGACAATGCGACGCCCGAACAAGATCTCTCCACAATGTCATGAACGCACCTGATGACAAGGTGGAGAGAGAGCACGTGGGACACGCAGCAGAGAGCTGCACAGCAGCCAGAGTGGTTCGCAACACCGTCTCCAACACCGCAAGCTCTCCAAAGCGGGGCAAGTGATCGCACTCGGATCCGAAGCTCGGTTCATAGCAGACTGCAACCTTCAGTTCATGATAGGCTGGGTAGCCCCTGTGGGTCCAGTAGACAACCCGAAGGCAGTGGCCAGTCGAGAAGGAGAAGGAGAAGTGACCGAACTCCTAGCCCCCTACACTCCCCCGAGCAATCCCTTAGAGGGAACTCGAAGAGCGAAGGTATCAGGGCGAGGCTAGGAAAGAGGATCATGACTCCAGCATCATCCCCATTTTTGGATGACATTGTCATGGAGACAATCCCCAAAGTGAGGCTGCCAGCACACTTGACATACAGCGGGGTTACGGATCCGAGGGATCACTTCATCTCTTATGAACAACAGATGTTTTTAAGTCCCTACTCCGAAGCCTGTTGGTGCAAATACTTCCCAACCACGCTGACAGGAGTTGCGGGAGAATAGTTCAGATCGCTGCCGAAGGGATCGGTCAAAAGTTGGAAGAAGCTGAAGAAGAGGTTCTGTGTGCAGTTCGTGAGCAACAATCGCCCAGAACGAACCACTGCCGAGCTAACTTCTATACAGCAAGAAAGGGACGAGAGCCTGCGAGACTTCATGGCCAGATTCATGAAGGAATCCACCAACATTCCGAACCTGCAACCAGACGTGGCAATCTTCGCCTTGAAGCACGCGCTACGGGAGGGAAAATTCCGAGACAAACTGACAATGAAAAACCCCTCCAAGATAGCGGACGTGCTCCAAATGGCAGATGCGTTCATCAGAATAGAAGAGTTCAACAAGGCAGCAGTAAGGCTAAGAGGATCCTCGGATCCGAAAGGTAACAAAGCAAATCAGAGTAAGCCCGAGGGTGCGAGAGAGGCGAGCCCAAAGAAGGATGGGTGCGAGAGAGGCGAGCCCAAAGAAGGATGGGAAAAAGGGCGAATTTCAACCCAAATACACCAACTACACTCCACTCGCCATACCCCGAAGAGAAATTTTCAACCTCCACAAAGATGATGAAAAGTGGAAGCTACCAGACAAGCTCAGATCCAACCCCCTCCGTAGGAACAAGAACAAGTGGTGTGAGTTCCACGATGACTTCGGCCATACCACTGGGGAATGCAACTCGCTGAAGGACAACATCGAGGACCTCATCCGCCGAGGCTACCTAAAGCAATGCTCGACCGTAGAACGGAGAGGGAAGAAAAAGAGAAAGCAACGTCTGGAAAGCTACAAGAGCAAGCCCAGAGAAGAGTCCATGAGACCGAGGGGCAAAAGAAGAAACCAATTCTCGTGGTGTTCGGAGGACAAAGGTCCGGCCACGCCAGCAAGAAACACTTAAGAGATCTCTCCCACCGAGTCAACTTCAGCAGTGTTGGGGAGAACCAGCCTACCCCCCCGAACATGACCTTCACTGCTGATGACTGCCTCGGGACCCAGTACAAACATGACGACCCGTTGGTGATCGAAATGGATCTCAACAACCACAATGTCCACAGAGTACTAGTCGATGGAGGAAGCGCCGTCAATATCATCTTCAGGAACTGTTTCGAGCAGCCCATCCTCGAAGAGGGAGAAGAGTCACTGACCAAGGTCAGCTACCCATTGATCGGATTCAACGGATCCGCAGCTACTCCCCGAGGAAAGATCACCCTACCCGTCACAATCGACAAGGCCTAGCGGCGAGAAACGTCCGAGAAGAATTCCTGGTGATGGACTGCGACTCGGTGTATAACGTCATCATGGGACGAACCATGATCCACAAAATACAAGCAGTCCCATCCACATACCATCAGATGATGATGTACGTCTCGGATGCAGGCTTTGCCGAGCGGATAAAAGGCGACCAAGAGGTGGCAAGATCAACCTGTCACACGGCCATCCGAAAGCCGAAGGTAGGAGACAATCCTGAGGACGAAGATGAGAAGGGCCCTCCCCCAAGTGGAGAAAAAGAGGCTAAGAGGAGAAAGGCAGAGCCGAGCAGTCTGGTAAAGCCCGCAGAGATTGATGCTCGACCAGAGACCCTTTCCCCTGAACCAGACCAAGAAATAGAAGACATTCCCCTAGAGGATGATTCAGACAGAAGTGTCCGAATAGGAGGAGGCCTGGGCTCGGGACTTCGAATAGAGTTGATCCAGTTGCTGAGGGATCACAAAGACATCTTCGCGTGGTCGGCAGCTGACATGCCAGGGATAGATCCGAAGATGATCTGTCACAAGCTGGATGTTAGTCCCGAAGCTCGGCCAATCAAACAGAAGAAAAGAAACTACTCCTCGGAGAAAAACAAAGCTATCGCCGACGAGGTAAAGAAACTGCAAGAGGCAGGCTTCATCGAGCCATGCATGTACCCCAAGTGGTTGGCCAATGTGGTCATGGTCAAGAAAGCGAATGGCTCATGGCGCATGTGCGTCGATTTTACTGATCTGAACCGAGCCTGCCCAAAAGATTGCTATCCCCTCCCGAGGATAGATCAGCTAGTGGACTCAACCAGTGGCCATGCATTGCTGAGCTTCATGGACGCCTTTTCAGGGTACCACCAAGTGTTCATGCACCCCGACGATAGAGCGAAGACCACCTTCACCACAAGCGCGGGTGTATTCAACTACAGAATGATGCCCTTCGGATTGAAAAATGCCGGAGCCACCTACCAAAGACTAGTTGATCACGTCTTCGCCGATCAAAAGGGAAGGAACGTCGAGGTTTATGTGGACGATTCCACAGTAAAAAGCGTGAAGGAAGAAGATCACATCAAAGACTTGGCTGAGACCTTCGCCAACCTGAGGAAATACAACATGAAATTGAACCCGAAGAAATGTGTCTTCGGGGTAAAGTCAGGGAAGTTCCTCGGATTCATGGTGAGCGAAAGGGGAATAGACGCGAACCCGGACAAGGTCCAGGATGCGCTAGATTTACCCGAGCCGAAGACAAAGAGAGACGTGCAAAGGCTAACAGGCAGGTTAGCCGCACTGTCGAGATTCATATCGAAAGCTTCGGATAAAGGGGCACCCTTCTTCAAAGCTCTCAAACCTAAGACCCTCCCAGGAGGAGAAGCAGAACCCATCAAAAAGAAAGGCGTCCCGAGGAAAGTGGACCCCGAGTTAACATGGGAACAAGAGCAAAAAGACGCATTCCAGCAACTCAGGGCTCATTTAGCTCAACTGCCGACGCTAGCCAGGCCAAAACAAGGGGAAACTCTGTACTTGTACATCGCAGTCAGCCCCGGAACCGTAAGCGCAGTGCTCCTCCGAGAGGAGGAAAAGAAACAACAACCAATCTATTATACCAGCCGAACCTTAACAGACGCCGAAACTCGGTATCCACTCATTGAGAAAGTAGCATACGCAGTGGTGGTAGCAGCTCGGAAATTGAGACCCTATTTCGATTCCCATCAAATAGTGGTGCTAACTGACCAACCGCTGGAGAAGGTGCTAGACAAAATAGAGAGATCGGGAAGATTGGCCGCATGGGCTTTCGAGCTATCTGAGTTCGGGATCAAGTATCAGCCAAGAACAGCCATCAAAGCGCAAGCGCTCGCAGACTTCTTGGCCGAATGCTCATACCAGGAAATGCTAGATGACACCAAAAGGACATGGGAGGTCTACACTGACGGATCTTCCACTGTGAATGGCTCGGGAGCCGGAGTAGTACTGATACCCCCAGTGGGAAAGAGCATAGAGTACGCCCTAAAGTTCGGTTTCAAAGCAACCAACAATGAGGCCGAATATGAGGCCGCAATCGCAGGAATAGAGCTGTGCTTATCTCTGGAAGCCGAACATGTTTGTCTCAAGACTGATTCTCAGCTCGTAGCCAACCAGATCCGAGGGGAGTGTGAGGCCAAATGGCCAAGCATGACAGCTTACCTAGCAAAAATCAAATCCTTAACGTCAAAGTTAAGATCCTTCGAAGTCATACTCATTCCCCGAGGTCAGAACGCACAAGCAGATGCATTGTCCAAACTTGCAAGCTCAACGCACACCGACCTAAACAGGTCAGTCCATGTGGAAGTACACCAAGAAAGGAGCATTGACATGCCACCCCCTACAGTTTGCAATGTGCGTCCAGAGCCAAGTTGGATGGACGTAGTCATTGCGTACAAGGAGAGGGGAGAACTTCCCGAAGACAAGCTACAAGCAAGGAAGCTGAAAAGGTTCAACCAGTGGTTCATCATTGACGCCAACGGAGAGCTCATGAGGAAGTCATTCTCGGCCCCACTGCTGAAGTGTGTAGGCCCAACTGATGTCGATTATATCCTAAGGGAAATCCACCTCGGCATATGTGGAAATAACATCGGAGGCAGAACACTGGCACACAAAGCACTAAGGGCCGGATTTGGTGGCCCACCATGGTCTCCGAAGCAAAGGCACTGACAAGGAAATGTGAAAAATGCCAAAAGTTCGCACCTGCAATCCACCAACCAGCCCAAACCCTGCAAGCAACACTCTACCCCTTACCATTTGCACAATGGGGTTTGGATATCATCGGTCCATTCCCTTCGGCTGTGAATCAGAAAAAGTGGCTGATTGTAGGGGTCGACTACTTCAGTAAGTGGATTGAGGCCGAAGCAGTCTCATCCATTACGGAACAGCAGGTCCGCAAGTTCATTTGGCAAAATATCATCACAAGGTTCGGAATACCGAGGCTAATGGTCTTTGACCATGGGAAGCAATTCGACAACACACCACTGCAAAGATGGTGTGAACAGTTCGGTATCCGCCTCGCCTACTCAGCAATGTGTCCTCCTCAAAGCAACGGCCAAGCCGAAGCCGCAAACAAACTCATCCTCAATGCACTCAAGAAGAGAGTGGAGAACGAAAAGAGCAAATGGCTAGAGGAGCTCCCTGGGACACTCTGGTCCCTTCGGACCACCGAGAAGGAAGCCACGGGACAGACACCCTTCCACTTGGTTTACGGTTCCGAAGCTGTCATCCCTGTAGAAATTGGAACAGAAAGCCTAAGGGTCCAAGCATACAACAGGTATGATGGAATCCATGGGCAAAGCAACAATCAACTTCTGTCTGAATCCCTGGACCTACTAGATGAGGCTCGAGACGAAGCCATAACTCTCAACGCAGCCTACCAGCAAAGAGTCAGCAAGCACTACAACCGAAGAGTCAATGCCAGACCTCTAAAGGTCGGTGACCTAGTGCTCAGAAATGCTGCTGCAGTTCAGAAGGGAAAGATCCACGGGAAACTCTCGGCAACATGGGAAGGACCATACATCATCCACTCTAAAAAGAGGACTGGCACCTTTATGCTTAAACAGTTAGATGGAACAATCTTGAAGAACCATTGGAATGCCGATGTTCTCAAGAAATATTTTGTATGATCTCACCCCTCCTTTTGTACTCCAAGTAAGTCGTTTTATGAGAAGAGGAAAGCCACTGGCACCATGTGTTTCATTAAACATATCCCTGTGTCCTTTTTATTTTTCTATCACTATGCTCTTATACGCATACATGCAACTTCGGATCTGATCAATCCGAAGCTAAAATCAACCCGAGGTAGCCATTTCTTGGGGTCAAAAAGCCCAAGAAATTGCTAACTCAAAATAACCCGCAAGGTACCGTCCAGCACCCTCAGATTCGTGGTACCCAGGGATATTCCGTTCGCAACAAAGTCTCTCGAACACAGTTATAAAGAGTTCGGCCCAGATCCACGGATCCCTGAAACTCATAACTGGGAGTCAGACTTGCGACTTTTTGCCCAGGTTTCCGAACCATAAGAAGTCGGAAGAACGGAAGTGGACATTAAAAGAGCTCAAAAGCAGACTCGACAGATTCACGGATCTGAAGAGCTCAGAAGCAGACTCTAGACATGTCCACAAACGTTAAAAGAGCTCAAAAGCAAACTCTCAACAGATCCACGGATCTGAAGAGCTCAAAAGTAGACTCCAAACGTGTCCAATACTGGAAAAGAGCTCAAAAGCAGACTCTCAACAGATCCACGGATCTGAAGAGCTCAAAGCAGACTCTAAAACATCTTCAGCGCTACAAAAGAGCCCGAAAACATATCCAGAAGCAAACCGAGTCCCTTAACAAATCTATGGATTTGAAAGACTCACAAATAAAGAAGCGCCTTAATAAATCTACGGATTCAAGGACAAAAATAACTAGATACTTCGGAAATAGCAGAAGAGAAAGAGAAGAAGCAGCCAATTAACAAACGATCATTTTTTATTCAATGTTTGGGGGAAAAATACAAGCACATCAGCCAACTCGGTACATACCCGAGGACCCTCAAAAATTGAAAATAAAAAATGAAACAGTTAAGTCGGCAGCCATCAACAGACTAAAATCGGCCTACCGAAGTACACAGAAAGCAAAAATTATTAAAAGTACAACGCAACACCGAAGCAAAAGGGGGAAAAGGCAAGCACATATTCGGAGGTCCTCAACTGGAACCAACCGACTCTGAAGAAGATGACTGCCCGAATCCCAGCTCTTGGGAGCTTCAGAACCACCTCCCTGAGGAGCGTCTTTGGAGGAACCTCCAGCAGTAGTATCACCTTCGGAGTCCGCCTTGCGGATCCGAGCCTCCTCAAGAGCCCTTAGGCGCTCAGCTTCGGCTTCATCGCGATCAGCCTGGCACTCTTCCAGATGGTCCTGGGCCCTCATCCAAATTGGAATCTTCTCATTCCAAGGGAAGTGAGGCATATGCTTCGCGAACATTCGCCGAGCACCCAAGATGCCATTCCAGTACTGCTCCCTACACTGATCAGCAGTGTAGAGTTCGGCCCTGCTCTGCTCCAGCTGCCGAATGTACTCGTCCTTCTCCCGGATCGTCTGTTGAAGAACAGGTACCTTATTGGCCTCACTTTGGACCAGCTCCCGATTCTTGATGAACCACTGGAGCCTAGTCACCGCCTCTTCACGCTCGGATTCCTTGTCCTCAAGCTTGGACTCCATATCTTTGAGAAGCTCGTCTTTTGCCTCAAGTTCGGCAGCGAACTTGGCAGACATGTCTACCTTCTCCTTCTCACAGCTGGAGATCTTTTCAGCATCCTCCTCGACCCTGAAGGCAAGCTTACCGAATTCCTTACCAATGCCCTCGGATAAAACCCAGGCTTCGCGACTATACTTAAGGTATAGTTCCTTAACTTCGGTAAGCTCCTTCAGGATCTGATCAGCCTTCCGATCCAGGACAGGAATATCACGAGCATAAACCTCCTGGTACTTCTTCAGCTTCCTCTCCTCCACCGTGCTGCACTCCGCAGCAAACGAGGACCAATAAACGGCCTGAAGAAAAGGACGGGTTAAAACAAAAACCCAACAGAAACGAAGGAAAGACGCAACAAGCAAATGCATAAACCCAGTTACTCACCTCACCCAGGAAAAACTGATCCATCATGGTAGGATTCCTCTCCTCGGCCCCAGGAACTCTCCACTGAGGATTAGCCCGAAGAAGATTCTCCCTAGCAGCCTCGGGACCAGCTATAGAGCCAGCATGGACCGAAGGATCCTCTCCCATGGTCGATGGACGAGCGAACCGAGCCATCGTTTCCCTCACCTCCTCGAGAATTCGCTTCAACGGAACGTCCGAGCAAGGATCGGCATGGATCAGTCTATCCAAGGCTGAAGTGGAGGTAGAGCCTAGAGTCTCACGAACTCTCTTCGTTCCCCGACCATGCTCGGTTTGTTCCTTCGCGAAATCCGCAGAAAGGGTAACTTTTTCAGCATCCGGGGCTACTGGAACCTCAACATCGGGACCACTGAGGTCCACCATCACCTTCTCTAGATCCCCCTCCTCCCCCTCAAGCGGGACATCGGCAGATTTTCCTTCGGCTTCGGTCGTGAAGGGGACATCCGAACCAGGAACGGAGTCAGTCTCAAGCGCCTCCACCGCTTCGGTGATGTCCTCGACCACGACCTCCGAAGGTGTAATTGGCTTCAACGGAGAAGGAATAGCAGCCTCCTCAGCTAGCGGCTGGTCGACAGGCGGCGGCTCCGAAACCATCGCACTCTTCAATTTCTTCCCTGGCAAAGGCATGAAATGAAGAAGGTTCTTGGGAGGAGGCATATCTTCCGAAACCGTTCCCTACAAAAACAGCCGAAGGTTAGCTTCGAAAGAAGAAAAGCTTAAGAACGGGAAAAATACGCTAAAGGAGAAAGTCACACCTCCTTCGAAGCGTGAGATGCTTTTGCCTTCTTCGGATGCGCAGAAGACCTTAGAAGAGTGCTTCCTTTTCTCTTCTTCTGATCCTAAAAAGAAGACCGAGCGTCAGTAGACCAGAAGAAACCGAGAAGGAAAGAATAAAGACAGAAAGCGAAGTACCCGGCTCCTCAGAAGAGTGCTATCTATCCGAGCCGGGGACGAAACCGAAGGAACGGCATGCGGCGCAGCGTCAGTTCCAGGACCCTAAAAAGACGGGTCAGGACCAGGACGTTAACCGACGGCCAACCTAAACGTAAATAGAAACAAACAAAGACTGGAGTTAGAAACACATACGGGATCCGAAGTTGTCTGGAGAGGACGCAGCATGGTCTTCACCGGAACAGCCTCAGGAGAAGAAGCAGAGTCAAACGGATCAGCCCGAACTTCAGAAATCCGAGCAAGGGCGGAGGGAGACAACACGTAATCCTTCAGACGAGGATTACGCGGATTTTCTTTCCCGGACTTGTATTCGGGGGCCGAATCGTAGATTGTGCGCAAGTCCAAAGAGATGCCCAAAATCTCGGGGTCAATACGCTCGAAACCGTACTCTGCAAAACAAGTTAGAAAAGCAGTCAGATAAACCGAAGAAGGAAAGGGAGGACGAACTCACTAAAACACGGTCCCATCCGAAGGAAACCTACCCTGGTCAAAGACCCTGCTGAGACCGGCGCAAGCA
This sequence comes from Spinacia oleracea, assembly GCF_020520425.1. NCBI lineage: Eukaryota > Viridiplantae > Streptophyta > Magnoliopsida > Caryophyllales > Amaranthaceae > Spinacia > Spinacia oleracea. The sequence goes on from NC_079488.1 coordinate 19,040,010, forward strand.
AGAATGTCCTCCCGAAGAATATAATGAAGGTTCGGAAGCCAGTAGGCGGGCAGTTTATAGTTATCCTCCCGAGCCAGAAACTACTGAAGGAGGTCCTCATAATGTTGGTGCCTCCGATCCGGAGCAGCTACCCCCGACATGTCAGGATCGGGCGTTACAACCCACTTTGGGGGGCGATAGAAATTGGGGTGCTTCGGATCCGTGGGAACACGAACGAGCAACCATTCCGTCTTCCAATTGTGGTCGGAGCTGAGGTACGGATAAGCCGTGATGTAGTTAGGCTCGCCCTTCCTCCGAGACCTCTTGTTAACAATGGTCCACCAACCGTACCCATCACCCTTGGAGGCATGGTTGAAAGACAGATCATGGAGATCTCTGAAGACGGCCACGGAGCAAGGGAAGTTCACGAAATCGCACACCCACCGAAATCCGATGATGTGCCTCATAGACTTGGGCGTAAGTTGAGCCGAACTGATGTTGTACGACACCGAGAGCTCGGAAATGAATGGATCCAAAGGAAAACGGAGACCATTTTCCAACTGATGGGTGTACACAGAGATGAAACCCCTCGGCGGATGAGTCACCCGAGGACGTTCTTGATCGGGAAGTTCACACCAATACCCCAAGGCATGCTGGATCCCGTACAGCTCTTCGGCTTTCCGATGATATGCTCCCAGCTTTGCCTCTACCAGCCAATTACCATTCACTGACTTCTCCAACGGACCATCGATTTTAGTGGTCTCATGCAAAATCGGAGCGAGCTTGCCCTTCGGATCAGCCTCAGTCCAATGAACGGGAAACTCAGGATAAGACTGACGGTGACCCGAAGAGCCAGCTTTCTTACCAGAAGCAGCACGCTCGGACCCACTGGATCCGCCAACAGCTCCATCTTTCGAAGCATCCCAACCAGCCGATGCTTTCTTCACCGGCTTTTCCGAGGCCCAACCCCTCGAAGAATTTCGCACCTTTTCCGAGGGAAAATTCCCCCTCTCATCAGAAGGACCCCCAACAAACTTACCCTTACCTTTTTCCTTGGCCATGGCTGAAGAACCTAAATCTAGGGTTCAGAGGGAGGAGTAGAAGGAAAAGCAAGAAAAAGAGCAGGATTCGGAAAAACAAGAAAAAGGGCGAGACTCGCAAGCAAATAGCCTTCCTCCGACGCGGAATTTGCCGACAGAGCGAACGAACCAAGTTCCCGAAGATCAAAGCTAACCGAAAACCGTAGATCTGAAGAAATGTCAAAGCGGCGATTCACCAGAAAAAGGAGAGCTTTTGAAAAGAAAGGGGAAGTAAAGGTTTGAAGGGAAGTCGCGTCCAGTATTTATAAGAAAAAGAAAAGGCGCATCAACTCCCTCAAACCCACGATCCCCACTACTCACAACAAGTCCCAACACTTATCATCAATGCAAAAATAACTTCTTTTTGAAAAAAGAGAGGGAACCTTTGGACTTCTGACAGCTGGAAACCCACCCATTTAATCCAAAATGGGCCGGGTCTGGGGGGCATGTTGTTTGGGCTCCCAATTGAATACCAATTGGGCCATTCAGACCAAAGCCCAAGGGCTCACAACAACAACATCAAACCCACTACATTCCAAAAGGGGCTATTCAGCCGCCAATCAAGGCCCAAGGCCCACTTGCAATAAATAACCTAAGGGGATTTATTGTACAAACACTATAAATAAGCCGCCAGGGCTCACATACCAAGGTACGTCCATTTCACGCCTTAAGACCACTCTTCTAGAGAACTTCTCTCTAGAATCCGAGCATTGTTCTTACTTAGGCATCGGAGGGGCTTTCCTCGGAAACACCCCCGAGGCTAGTAACTGTTTTATTGTGCAGGTTAACTTGGACACGACACATTCGAGCTAGTAAGATCTTCAACACACACGAAAGGGCCTTCATTCGAAGCCCATTGTTTCCTCCACTTCAACACCGGAACAATATATATATATATATATATATATATATATATATATATATATATATATATATATGTATATATATATATATATGTATATATATATATATATGTATATATATGTATATGTATATATATATATATATATATGTATATATATATATATATATATATACATATATATATATATACATATATATATATATACATATATATATATATAGGGGAGAGATCCGGTAAGAACACCTCCTTAGGTAAGAACACTTTCACACTCTCAATGTTCTAGATTTATTCAAGCATGTTCTAAATTTTGTTAACTATGCTCTAAAATTATTCAAAAATTTCTAAATTTGTTCAACCATGTTCTAAAATTATTCAAGCATGTTATAAATTTGTTCAACCATGTTCTAAATTTATTCAACCATGTTCTAAATTTTCAAACTCATGTTCTAAATTTATTCAAGCATGTTCTAAATGTATTCAACGATGTTCTAAATTTATTCAACCATGTTCTAAATGCAGGCATGTTCTAAATTTATTCACCCATGTTCTAAATTTAGAACAAGTCAACACATATACATATATAAATGTTCTAAATTTTCAAGCCCGTGTTCTAAATTTATTCAAACGTGTTCTAAATTTATTCAACGATGTTCTAAATTTGTTCAACCATGTTCTAAATTTATTCAACTATATTCTAAATTTATTTAAGCATGTTCTAATTTTATTTAACCATGTTCTAAAATTTCAAACTCGTATTCTAAATTAATTCAAGCATGTTCTAAAATTATTCAACCATGTCCTCAATTTTCAAGCTCATGTTCTAAATTTATTCAACCATTTTCCAAATTTATTCAACAATGTTCTAAATTTGTTCAAGCATGTTCTAAACTTATTCAAGCATGTTCTAAATTTATTGTACAATGTTCTAAATTTAGAACATGAGAACCTAGTCAACACATATACATATATACATGTTCTAAATATTCAAGCTCGTGTTCTAAATTAATTCAAGCATGTTCTAAAATTATTAAACATGTTATAAATTTATTCAACCATGTTCTAAATTTATTCAACCATGTTCTAAATTTATTCAAGCATATTCTAAATTTATTCAAGCTTTCAGCATGTTCTAATTTTATTCAACCGTGTTTCAAAATTAATTCAAGCATGTTCTAAAATTATTAAACATGTTCTAATTCTATTCAGGCATGTTCTAAATTTATTCTAACATGTTCTAAATTTATCCAAGCATGTTCTAACTTTATTCAACTGTGTTTCAAAATTTATTGAAGTATGTTCTAACTTTATTCAAGTATGTTCTAACTTTATTCAAACATGTTCTAACTTTATTCAAGTATGTTCTAACTTTATTCAAACATGTTTTAACTTTATTCAAGCATGTTCTAACTTTAGTCAAGCATGTCCTAAATTTATTCAAGCATGTTCTAAATGTATTCAAGCATGTACTAACTTTATTCAGCAGTATTCAAATGTTATACAAGCATGTTCTAAAATATATTCAAGCATGTTCTAATTTTATTAAAGTATATTCTAATTTTTACATTTTTCAAGATTCGAGTACATTTTGAACAATCAATTGAGAATGTCACCACCACCACCGCAGACCAGTTCAGCCACCACCACCACAATCGGCGATTTCTTCCAAACTTCGGTTCGATTTTGTTGGAGTTTTGAAATGAGAAATCGATTTTAATTTTGTGCATTGAGAAATCGATTTCAATTCAAAACTCGATGCTCGTATATCGAGAAGTCGAATTTTTTTCCGTATCAACCTTCAAAATTAGAAAAAATAAAAAAAGAAACTAAATTATCAATCAACCTTAAAACAAAGATAAAATGCAGAAAATAAATTATCTGCATAATAACTCAGCCTAATCGGAGAAAATAATAGTCCAAATAAGAAATTACTCCATCAAAAACCAAAGAACATGCATCAAACAAACAACGCCACAAATCACCAGAAAATCGCAAAAGGTTAGAAAACGAAATGAAGAGAGGGAACAGAGCAGAGAGAAAATAGATCTTACTCAGAATCACCAGTAAGGTCAGCGACCGAGAAGACGAAGCCGCCAACCTTAAGATCGACAGAAAGGACGACCACATCGGCGAATTTATTTTCGTGTCACTGAATTTATTTTTGTATCTCTGGAAATAGATCTTACTCAGAATCACTGAATTTAATTTCGTATCAACCACACCGGCGACTTCTAGTTTGATTTCACCGGATTTCTAGTTCTGTTTCGCCGGATTCCTGGTTCGGTTTCGCTGCCTCCTCGCTTCCGCTGCCGCCACCGCCACCGCTGCTGGATCGAAAAATCTAGGAAGAACACCGATTGAGAAACCGTTTGAAATCGATTTCGAAGAATCGATTACACAGTCGATTGAAAAATTGATTTTAACTGAGAAATCGATTGAACAATCGATTAAGAAATCGATTTTGATTTCGAAAATTTAGTAAAGAAACTCGCTAACATTGTCATCAAATTGCACGAATCGAAACGAAATTAAGAGTTGTTGATTAATTCACACAAAATTTGCGATAATTGGGGTAAAAATCATGTCGAATTGAAGAGAGAAGAGAGAAGAGAGAAGAGAGAGAGGTAGTTGTGATGTGTTCTTAGAGAGAGAAAAAAATGTCGTGAAAGAGAGGAGAGGAAGGGGGTAAGTGGGTAAATGATTATCTTAAACTACGAAAATGCCATTAATATTAGGTTGATTTTGGGCGGTCGGATTAGATTTCATCCTACGGTGTAAGGAGTGTTCTTACCGTAAGGAGTGTTCTCACCGTAAGAAGTGTTCTTACGGGAGCCTTTCTTTCTCTCTCTCTCTCTCTCTCTCTCTCTCTCTCTCTCTCTTATATATATATATATATATATATATATATATATATATATATATATATATATATATATATATATATATATATATATAATGGGGTTTGCTTGGAGAACAATAAACCCTAAGATCTAGAATATTCAGGAAAGATATTAGGGGTATAATGGGCATCCACATAATATTTCATAACACTCCCCCTTGGATGTCCATTATTGAAAACTATGCCTCGTTAAAACCTTACTAGGAAAACCCTGTGGGATAAAAACCTAATGAAAGAAAACGAGTACATCATTATTCATAATATGCTTGAAATGTTGCCTCATTAAAACTTTTCAGGAAAACCCAGTTGGCCAAAACCTTGGTTAAGAAAAAAAGAGTGCAACGCGTGATTCTCCCCCTGATGAATACATCATTTGACATCTTTTGGAGCAATCTATCCAAAATTGTTAAGTAGCTTCTCAAATGTAGTAGCATGGAGTTCCTAGCCTTGAAAATTGATTTTACAATTATTAACTTGAATCTTCAATTCTCCACTTGAACAGATCAGATGAACATTTATATCACCAATGTTTTGAAAATAATACATGTAAAATCATGTATTTTTCTCTATCTAATTCGATACATTTGTTTTCGATTTTCCCGATGCATAATATAATAAAATTTTGGCTTCGCCTGAGATAAGTATATATTCTTGTACATGATATTACAAAACTTATCAATACATATTGGACATATATACCTTCTTCCGGATGTCATGATGGTAGATTTCGATCAATATTGATCAAACTTTCTTTGGTCATACTTTCATGGCAATACATGATAAATAACAATATCATCATCCAACTTGGAGGTATAATATAACTAATAATGTTATTTATGGTTCTTCTCGACCATAAAATACTATCCATTGGAAGGAAATTACATACCTTTATCTTATATTTTAATATGATTCATATTTGTACAAGAATTCCTTCATGAATAAATTAATATGTATATTTTAAAACTCTCAAGTACTCAAACTACTGGTTGAGACGACATTTCAAAAACAATCTTTTAGAGTTTTGATAATATCTTATCACTGTTGGGATGTTTATATGTAAAACTCAAAGGGCTAGATGTTTAAGAACATCATGTATAAGGTATTCGGGAAATCTTATTTGCATGAATCATAACATGTTGTTAAATCAACATCATATATTTCTTTTGCAACTACTAACCCAACGAAGTAAGAATCTTCTCTTATAAATTTCTACCAAAGTTGAAAATTTGTCTTATCATGCTTTGGATGCATATTCATGTACGCCATGATAATATTTTAGAAACTTTTGCATACAATATAAATTCATAACTGGATAAATCAATATCATACAATGATAAAATGTAAAATGAACTAAATGTATGATGAATGATGCATTTACCTATTAATTACATGAACATGAATGTAAGACTCAAAATGCAAAAAATTGTACAATGTGGATTATAAAATTCATAACTTTTTGGACTTCGGGTCCATGAGCTCATTTTGATCATTATTATTATGTTGACATCAATAAGAACATATATTTCAGATCCCCATTCTCAAGTCTATTACTTTTCGCATATGTATATCGGTTCCATCGTATACCGGCATCATCAAGTATTAGTTAATATATATTTTGCATGCTATTCATCGATGATATCTGAATACATATTAAATTAGTACCATTAAACTTTTCTCATAGGCCATCTATTTTAGTTCAGATATCTATACCACTTCGAGGTTATTTCATACACTATATATTAGTGTTTTCTTTATTTTCAATAATATCGTCAACTGCACTATCTTGCTCTTTTCATATAAATAAATTTATTTTGCACTATTTTGGAACCGTATATATAATCTACACTTCAGGTGTAGAGATTTAAATAAATATAGGCAAAATATATAATTCTCAACACATAATATATGTAACATCGAGCACTATGACCATCATACACCTTTATGCCTCTGAACATGTAACAATTTAACACAATCAAGTAATAGATATCTATGTCCAAACATACTTTGAGGACATAAAACTGGCATGTACACTTACTGATATGAGAATCAATTTATTATCTTTCAATTTTGTCAACTTAATCTTGCTCGTCTCCCCCCTAAGTTGGGAAAATATTTTTTTATATGTTATGGGGCATAAAAAATTTCACCAACTAAATAATACACTTTTCAACGTATATTTTGATAAATATTACATACTTTTGTTAATTTCTGGAGATCAACGTTGATTATGGGGAGTAGATATAATATGCAGTTGTTTTTTCATATTTTCTCTTTCCATGCTGACGTATTATTGCCCCAATCAAGAGATTTATGATGCTTATTTATGATACTTAAATCAATCACAAATCACTTGTAATAAGTTAAATTTCTTGGTGATCTTCAAGTCACCTACTATCATTACTGTGAACTTCATGTCACTTACTATCATGGTGAACTTCAAATCACCTATCATTATACAATTTTTCAAAATCTAGTATCTCTTATATGTATTTATTTTTTCAATCGAGTAATTACAAATTTTCGATTGAAATACAACTCAACCTCATAATTATGTCTTGCCTTTGGATATATACAACATGTGAGGGAGTGTCAGCACATAAATTTTTATTTGACAGGAATTTTCAAATTCTCATGACGGGTGTTCTTTAACCCGGATGGCCTGGATTATCACATCATGTAATATCATACGAAATATTATTCTCTAACTTCTGGTTAGATTCTCAAAGTGATCATTATAATTATGATAATATAAAACTTGGCCGTATTGTGATGTGATATAACGACACAAATTGGTGTCTCAATTATAACGGCAAGAAAATCTAAACAAAACTTATGGAAGATAGCATGTACTCTTCAGGAGTATCCATTACAATTTTTATACATATCACAAAAGTATCTATCTTCAGAATGTAGTCTTGTACTCATGCTCATAAAGCGAGTCAATAAGATATGAACACGTATTTGTACCAAATTCAAGATAATTGAATTATAATCTTGATCATATACTATTAATTTTATTATGTTGAGAGTGTTAGGTTATGATACATATGACAATTCATAAATCATGCGGAAAAACCATAAACCCAGGAAAACATATTATTTACACATAATCATTTAGCATAGATTAGATGCATACTCTTTGTTGCGTGCCTTCCCTAGCTGCGCCCGAACCGAACAAGAACAAGTCTTTAGGACTCCAAGTGTCGTCCCTCCGTAGATAGTCCACAGCACGTCCGGATCCGCCTTAAGATTGACCAACTAGAATCGCCCTTAAGGTACTATTATTTTCGGCACTTTATAGGCAAATGTGTGACTGAATTTTTTTCTCAAAAACTCACTTTGAATACTTTTAAACTTGTGTTATAAATTGTGAGCCCTAGCCTCATATTTATAGCGGTATGGAAAGGGAATCGAAATCCTATTCAGATACAAATTAATTAAACCTAGAATCCTATAAGAACTCTAATTTAATTAATTTATCAAATAGAATTAGGAATTTAATCATTAACCGAACTCTGCATGTTTTAGGAAACGTGCACGAACACAAACACTTGCACACACACGCACGGCAGCCACGATGGGCCCCATGCGTGCGCGCGAGCAGCAGCCCACTCAGCGCCCGCGCGCGCTGCGCGCCGCGCGTGCTGTGCGCGCTGTGCGCTGCGCGTGCTGTGCGCGCTGTGCGCGCTGTGCGCTGCGCGTGCTGTGCGCGCTGCGCGCAGCCTGCTGGGCCTGGCCTTGCGCTGGGCCTGGCGTGGCTGTTTGTGCGGCGCGCTTGGCTTGCTGGGCGATGGCCTGGCTTCGTGCTGGGCCTCGTCCGGCAGGCCTCGTCCGATGCTTATTCGTACGATGCGCTTCCGATTAAATTTTCCGATTCCGGAATTCATTTCCGATACGAACAATATTTAATATTTCCGATTCCGGAATTAATTTCCGTTTCGAACAAATATTTAATATTTCCGTTTCCGGAATTATTTTCCGATTCCGGTAATATTTCCGATTCTGACAATATTTCCGTTTCCGGCAATATTTTCGATTCTGGAAATATTTCCATTTCCGATAATATTTTCCGACACGTACCATGTTTCCGTTTCCGGCAACATCTACGACTTGGATAATATTTATATTTCCGATACGATCCATATTTCCGTTTCCGGCAATATCATCGTTTCCGGAGTATTCATTCCTTGCCTGTGACGATCTTAGCTCCCACTGAAACCAAGATCCGTCGGTTCCGAATATTCATAGATGGAGTATTTAATGCTATTAAATACTTGATCCGTTTACGTACTATTTGTGTGACCCTACGGGTTCAGTCAAGAGTAAGCTGTGGATTAATATCATTAATTCCACTTGAACTGAAGCGGCCTCTAGCTAGGCATTCAGCTCACTTGATCTCACTGAATTATTAACTTGTTAATTAATACTGAACCGCATTTATTAGACTTAACATAGAATGCATACTTGGACCAAGGGCATTATTTCCTTCAGTCTCCCACTTGTCCTTAGGGACAAGTGTGCATTTCCTAATTCCTTTGTCACTCGATGCTTGCTCTTGAACATAAGGTAAGAGTTGTCATCCTTATTATGTCCAGAGGTGTTCCTCGGTTTCAGAGTTCAACTGATCAAATAAACAGATAATCATAGCCTATGATTCATCCGAGCACGGCCATGCATTTCACAGTTTCTAGCTCTCCGAGTGGCCTTGTACAACTTTTAAGCATCTCATCCCGATTTATGGGAGGACAATCCCAATCTTGCGATCTTGAGATTAGACTTCGTTTGATAGGTGATTACCTGAGCGTTGCCTTTATAGCCTCCTTTTACGGTGCGACGGTTGGTCAACGTCAAAGCAACCAGTTCTCAAACAAGTAATCTCAAATCACTCAGGTATTGAGGATTTAGTGTCTAATAATTTAATGAAATTTACTTATGACAGACTTTCATCTCTTACAGTAAAGTTTCATAGGTCTCGTCCGATACTAGTCTTCCCAAAGTAAGTATCTATGCAAATGATTATGACATTGCCATGTCCACATAGTTCAAGAAACAGAACTATGTGGACATCTTGCATTCTAATCGTCTAACGTTTTCTATGCGTCCAATTTTATAGAAAACTCCGATTAGGGACCATTTTCAACCTTTGACATTCAAGTTCACTTGATAGACATTTCTTAGTCACAGGACTGGTCCTGACAGTCTATCTTGAATATATCGTCAAATTGAAGGGACTCATCATTTAATAAACCACAAATTAAATGGAAAAATGAATTCTTTTCATTTATTGTGAATGATTAACCAATAATGTTTTACAAAGATTTAAACTCTAAAACTTTAAAACATTAAACAGAGACATCAAAGCCATTCTCCAATATGCTTGATTCCCATAGCTGCAGTGTGCGAGTTGTGCTTCGCCTGCGGCAGAGGTTTAGTTAATGGATCGTATATGTTGTCATCAGTTCCAATTTTGCTTATCTCGACTTCTTTTCTTTCAACGAACTCTCGTAGAAGGTGAAATCTACGAAGTACATGCTTGACTCTCTGGTGGTGTCTAGGCTCTTTTGCCTGTGCAATAGCTCCGTTATTATCACAATACAGGGCTATTGGTCCTTTAATGGAGGGGACTACACCAAGTTCTCCTATGAACTTCCTTAGCCATATAGCTTCCTTTGCTGCTTCATGTGCAGCAATGTACTCCGCTTCAGTTGTAGAATCCGCAATGGTGCTTTGCTTAGCACTTTTCCAGCTTACTGCTCCTCCGTTGAGGCAGAAGACAAACCCAGACTGTGATCTGAAATCATCTTTGTCGGTTTGGAAACTTGCGTCCGTATAGCCTTTAACAATTAATTCATCATCTCCACCATAGACCAGGAAGTCATCTTTGTGCCTTTTCAGGTACTTCAGAATGTTCTTGGCAGCAGTCCAATGCGCCTCTCCTGGGTCTGACTGGTATCTGCTCGTAGCACTGAGTGCGTACGCAACATCCGGGCGTGTACATATCATAGCATACATTATTGAACCAATCAATGATGCATATGGAATCCCATTCATTCGTCTACGCTCATCAAGTGTTTTTGGGCACTGAGTCTTGCTTAGAGTCATTCCATGAGACATGGGTAGGTAGCCTCGCTTGGAGTCCGTCATCTTGAACCTATCAAGCACCTTATTGATATAAGTGCTTTGACTAAGTCCAATCATCTTTTTAGATCTATCTCTGTAAATCTTGATGCCCAATATGTACTGTGCTTCTCCTAGATCCTTCATCGAAAAACATTTCCCAAGCCAAATCTTGACAGAGTTCAACATAGGAATGTCATTTCCGACAAGCAATATGTCGTCGACATATAATACTAGGAAAGCAATTTTGCTCCCACTGACCTTCTTGTATACACAAGATTCGTCCGCGTTCTTGATGAAACCAAAGTCACTGACTGCTTCATCAAAACGTATATTCCAGCTCCTGGATGCCTGCTTCAATCCGTAGATTGACTTCTTTAGCTTGCATACCTTTTTAGCATTCTTTGGATCCTCAAAACCTTCAGGCTGTGTCATAAACACAGTTTCTGTTAAAACGCCGTTTAAGAAAGCAGTTTTGACATCCATCTGCCATATTTCGTAATCGTAATATGCAGCGATTGCTAACATTATTCGAATAGACTTTAGCATTGCAACTGGTGAAAAGGTTTCATCGTAATCCACACCGTGGACTTGCCTGTAACCTTTTGCAACCAATCTAGCTTTGAAAACTTCAAGTTTCCCATCCTTGTCCTTTTTCAGTTTGAAAACCCATTTGCTTCCAATGGCTTGGTAGCCATCTGGCAAATCGACCAAATCCCATACTTGGTTTTCAGACATGGAGTCTAATTCAGATTGCATGGCTTCTTGCCATTGCTTGGAGCTAGGGCTCGTCATAGCTTGCTTGTAAGTCGCAGGTTCATCACTTTCAAGTAATAGAACGTCATAGCTCTCGTTCGTCAAAATACCTAAGTACCTTTCCGGTTGAGATCTATATCTTTGCGATCTACGCGGGGTAACATTTCTAGATTGACCATGATTCTCACCAGATTCTTCTAAAGATCTCTGAGTTTCATCCTGAATGTCATCTTGAGCATTCTCTAGAGTTTGTTGTTCGACTCGAATTTCTTCGAGGTCTACTTTTCTCCCACTTGTCATTTTGGAAATGTGATCCTTCTCCAAAAAGACACCATCTCGAGCAACAAACACTTTGTTCTCAGATGTATTGTAGAAGTAATACCCCTTTGTTTCCTTTGGATAGCCCACAAGGATACATTTGTCAGATTTTGGATGAAGTTTGTCTGAAATTAATCGTTTGACGTATACTTTGTTAGGTTATGATACATATGACATTACATAGATCATGCGGAAACAACCATTAACCCAGGACAACATATTATTTACACATAATCATATAGCATAATTTAGATGCATACTCTTTGTTGCGTGCCCTCCCTAGCTGCGCCCGAACCGAACAAGAACAAGTCTTTTAGGACTCCAAGTGTCGTCCCTCCGTAGATAGTCCACAGCACGTCCGGATCCGCCTTAAGATTGACCAACTAGAATCGCCCTTAAGGTACTAGAAAATTTCGGCACTTTATGAGCAAGATGTGTGTTTTAATTTTCTCTCAAAAAACTCACTTTTGAATACTTTGAAACTTGTGTATAAATTATGACCCCTAGGCCTTTATTTATAGAGTTATGGAAAAGGAATCGTAATCCTAGTAGGATACGAATTAATTGAAATTAGAATCCTACATGAATTCTATTTAATTAATTTATCCAATTAGGAATAGTAATTTAATCATACACTGACTCTTGCAGATTCAGGAATCACGCATGAGCACAAACTCACACACACACGGCAGCCACAAGGGCTGCCCATGCGCGTGCGAGCAGCAGCCCACGCAGCACGGGCCACGCATCCGTGGCCCTTGGCGCGCGCTGGGCTTGTGGCGTGCGTGCTTGCTGGGCGATGGCCCAGCTTCGTGCTGGGCCTTCGTCCGGCAGGCCTCGTCCGATGCTAATTCGTACGATACGTTTCCGATTAAATTTCCATTTCCGGAATCTATTTCCGATACGAACAATATTTAATATTTCCGATTCCGGAATTAATTTCCGTTTCGAACAAATATTTAATATTTCCGTTTCCGGAATTATTTTCTGATTCCGGTAATATTTCCGATTCTGACAATATTTCCGTTTCCGGCAATATTTCCGATTCTGGTAATATTTCCATTTCCAATAATATTTTCCGATACGTACCATGTTTCCGTTTCCGGCAACATCTACGACTTGGATAATATTCATATTTCCGATACGATCCATATTTCCGTTTCCGGCAATATCATCGTTTCCGGAGTATTCATTTCTTGCCTGTGACGATCTTAGCTCCCACTGAAACCAAGATCCGTCGGTTCCGAATATTCATAGATGGAGTATTTAATGCCATTAAATACTTGATCCGTTTACGTACTATTTGTGTGACCCTACGGGTTCAGTCAAGAGTAAGCTGTGGATTAATATCATTAATTCCACTTGAACTGAAGCGGCCTCTAGCTAGGCATTCAGCTCACTTGATCTCACTGAATTATTAACTTGTTAATTAATACTGAACCGCATTTATTAGACTTAACATAGAATGCATACTTGGACCAAGGGCATTATTTCCTTCAGTCTCCCACTTGTCCTTAGGGACAAGTGTGCATTTCCTAATTCCTTTGTCGCTCGATGCTTGCTCTTGAACATAAGGTAAGAGTTGTCATCCTTATTATGTCCAGAGGTGTTCCTCGGTTTCAGAGTTCAACTGATCAAATAAACAGATAATCATAGCCTATGATTCATCCGAGCACGGCCATGCATTTCACAGTTTCTAGCTCTCCGAGTGGCCTTGTACAACTTTTAAGCATCTCTTCCCGATTTATGGGAGGACAATCCCATTCTTGCGATCTTGAGATTAGACTTCGTTTGATAGGTGATTACCTGAGCGTTGCCTTTATAGCCTCCTTTTACGGTGCGACGGTTGGTCAACGTCAAAGCAACCAGTTCTCAAACAAGTAATCTCAAATCACTCAGGTATTGAGGATTTAGTGTCTAATAATTTAATGAAATTTACTTATGACAGATTTTCATCTCTTACAGTAAAGTTTCATAGGTCTTGTCCGATACTAGTCTTCCCAAAGTAAGTATCTATGCAAATGATTATGACATTGCCATGTCCACATAGTTCAAGAAACAGAACTACTAGTCATCTTGCATTCTAGTCGTCTAACATTTTCTATGCGTCCGATTTTATAGAAAACTCCGACTAGGGACCATTTTCAACCTTTGACATTCAAGTTCACTTGATAGACATTTCTTAGTCACAGGACTGGTCCTGACAGTCTATCTTGAATATATCGTCAAATTGAAGGGACTCATCATTTAATACTAAACCAAGATTAAATGGAATATGAAAATACATTTCATATATGATAAATGTTCAACCCCAATGTTTTACAACCATGGGCCTCAAACCCATCTTTAAAACAGTTCATGGAATTCAAAGCTATGCTTGATTTCCAGTGCTACAACGTGAGTGTTGCTTCTCACTTGTTGCATAGGTTTAGTTATCATGCTTTGCCAATCTTAATATCTTTTCATCGAATGTTCTTCGAGATATGGTGATAAGATCTTTTGAGTGTGTTTGTTTTGTGATCTATTCCTTCTAGCTACAAGAGTAGTTCTACGCATCTTGCAATGAAGAACCATCAAGTCAGAAGACATATGATCCATCCAAGTTCAGTGAAGAACTCTTTAACATAAACAAACAACCCTGTTTTATTGCTTCTTAGGCAATAAGTACTTTTACTTCAACTGTATAGGTTGCTAGTGATGCTTTGTTTGGATTTACCTATCCAAGCAGTTCATAGATATGTGGAAGACTCTCCAACTATATCTTAGAACATAGAAATTATTATTTTAATTTCCCACGCAACAACTCATGGTCTCCAATCCATGTTGCCATTTTAAAACACGATGCTCTATAGCTCGTCCTTATCAATGGTTAACTCCAAAGGGTCTTGCTTGATCCTTTGCCAGTGTTTATGCGTGTAGCATCAATATTTAGCGTATCTTTATTTCCTTGAATCAAGAACTATTCCTATGTACCTTTTCAAGTACCATAAGTATTCTTGGTCTCAATCTAGTTGATCTTCACTTAGATCAATAGAGATTGGTATATGTTCGTCATGCCTAAAGTCATACGATACGTTTTTGGCGATCCTCATATTATATCATACATGATAAATTCTTTTGCAGAATAATTCCCAATTGAATTCTATTCATGTAACTTTAGCTCATTCAATTCTAGTAGATACTGAATCCAGCTAAATTCTTTGACATATAATATAGGTTAAGAATCTCATTTAGACTCTTTGATGTTTAACTTAGTAAATGCTTATACATAGTTCAAACATTCTTTACTTAGATTTATTCACATGGGTCGAATATCTCCAATGGAGACTTTCGTGTTTGATTTAGTAAATGCCATTACTTAATCCAAAACAATATCATAAGATTTTTGTAAATAGATCTTAATACCCAGTATGTACTAAGTTTCGCCATGGTCCATCATTGATGAATAATTTCAAATCTAAGTCATTAGCATTTGAATGTTATTTCACAATAGAGAGATATGTGTGTAATACACATAGGACCAATTAAGTTTTAAGTACTCCCACTAAACTTCTTATATATCTATAAGAATCATGTATATTTTATGAAACTAAAATACTTATTAGCTTCAGTAAAATACAGTTCTAATTCCCAATTGCTTGCTTAAATCTGGACTTAGATTTCATAAGCTAGCTTTCCTTTTCAAGCATTTATTTGGATCCACAAATCCTATGACTTACCATGTACATAGTTTATTCCAACATTTGATTGAGGAATACGTTTTGTCATCCAATTGCCATATGTACCAATATGCAATCATTGCTTGAATTATAGACTTAAGCATTACGATTTTGCATGAGGTTTCAACACAATCCATGCCATGAATTTGCTTGTAACCTTTAGCAACTAATCTAGCTTTGTGTGTGAACACAATTCCATGTTTGATGGTTTTTATCCTTAAAACAAACTTGCAACCAATAGGTGTGAAACTATTCTTGCAAATTAACAAAATTTCAATTTTGTCATCAAAACATTGAGTATGTTTTATGGTCTCTAACCATTTAAAACATTTGAGTCTATATATGGCCTCTAACCATTTTAGGGAATCTAGGTTTCGTCATAGCTTTCTTACAAGTCATAAACTCATTAATCTACATGATAATAGTTTGACTGCAAGTTGTAGGTTTCTTCACTATCGAATAGAAGAATCTCATAGTTTCATTGACCAGAACTCTATGTTTCCTTACTATCTAATAGAAGAATCTCATAGTTCCAGTGACTTGAACTCTATGCCTACTTGGGTATAGAACATCAAACAATAGAATATCAACAGGCACTTTGAGAGTCCTTTGAATATTCTATTCTCCTTGAAGCACTTGTAAAGTCTTCTAAGAGATGTCTATTCTTTAAAAGCTACTTCTAAAGTCCTTTCAGAATAAGTTCGGATTTTCTGAAGCACTTCGAAAAGCCTCCGGAATGTCCGTTTATGTTTGTTGTTCGCCTCGAAAACTTTCGAGGTCTATTTTCTCCCACTTGTCATTTTGGAAATGAATCTCCAAAAGGACATTATTTCGAGCAAACAAACATTATGTTCTCAAAAATTCGTGGTAGAAACAATACCCTTGTGTCTCATTTGAATAAATCACAATGAAACATATATCTAGACTTGGGCCTTAGTTTGTTGAATAACAAACACTAAGCTCCCACTGAGTTTAGCAACTCTTTAGATATATATAATTGAAAAGATATCCTGAAATTACTTTTCAATAGCTTTGACGAATTTGGTTTAGTTTGGTGGTAGTTGAGCATTTTTTTTTTAGAAATTATAGGAAAAGTCTTTATGATTCATCATTGATCGAATCAAGTACTAATTGACTTCGATCATTCCAACGTAGATATGTCATATCTTATGGAGCTAGATTGTGAAATTACAACACACAATCATTGATGATCATATTTGGTCTCAAGTAATCATCAACATGATCTAACCTAGATCTTTATGATTTCTTGCCGAGTGGATTTTATACTTCTGAATCTTTGAACTAGCCAAACAGATTCAACTTATATCACATTTGAGTAAATAAACCTATATTCACTCAAATCCATGTGAAATAATAAAGTCATAAAACCTTTCTTTAGCTTTGAACTCTATCGTCTAGGCGTTCTAACAATAGTTCATATTCTTTGTTACTTTCAACAAGTAAGACTAGCTTGTCTTAAGTTGATCTAGAAATCAACCAACTTTCAAAAGTCCATCAAAATAGAGCTTATGAATGTTAACTTGTTGATATGGTCTAAGCAACAATGCCAAAGATTTAATGGAACTCAAATCAAGGGTTTGATTTGAACCTA
The DNA here is from genome assembly GCF_020520425.1 of Spinacia oleracea. Taxonomy (NCBI): domain Eukaryota; kingdom Viridiplantae; phylum Streptophyta; class Magnoliopsida; order Caryophyllales; family Amaranthaceae; genus Spinacia; species Spinacia oleracea. The sequence goes on from NC_079488.1 coordinate 19,057,351, forward strand.
GTAAAGTTCTTTAAAGAGTTGTTTGTTTTAATCAAGCATATTGACTCAACCAGTAATTGACCATTTCATTCAAATAAACAAACAAACAAGCATTGTTTTTGTTCTTCTGAATGTGAGTCTTTCTGTGTTTGAAGCAGAAATTTAGGTATGCTGATTATGGAACAAAATAGCCATTAAGTTCCAGCCTTTGAAAGGACTTAAAACAAACTAGATGACCCTACAACTAATGTAGCATTGCCATGCTTCATTTCCCACTTGTAGGTCATTAGTGTATCCTAGCTTCCATTATTTGAGTTATTACCGAAGTAAGAACCTCAAGCGGTATATGATACCAAGGAAGTTTGATTGTTAGGTCACTTCTCTTTAAACATAAATTTATAGGTAGAAATGGAATTGTAAATTCCTTTCATTTGTTCCTCTGTTTTCCTATTTCTTGTACCCTTTCTTATAGTCTTAAGAATTGAATCTTTAGTGTTGACTTTTATACTTTGTTTAGACATGTCCAATGTCTCTACAACAAAGTTCTTACCATTTTAATTTATGTTGAACATTATATTTCAACTGGATGATCTTACCAGAAGCTTCTAAAGTTCTCTAAGCATCGATCTATTCGAATGTCTAGGAACTAGACTCATTCGAGAATTAAATGGACAAAGATATTAGGTTGTTAACCATTGGTAAAGCTGAGCGTTTAAGCTCAATGCTTTATGATCTCAAAACTACAGTGTATTTTGAATTCACAAGCACCAATTGGTTTGCCATTCGATTTTGATATTCGAAAACAACCATAAAAGTCGATATAAGAAACGTACATTTTAAATTGCTCATTTTCTCTCTTTTCCGTGAATCGTTCTTGGATTCACTACCAATCGAGGAAATTTACTGTTACCTTTCTAAAAGGATTTATTGCAGTGCAAGATATTTAATTATAAACAATAATTAAAACATACATTGAAGCATGCAAAGTCTAAACATTTATCATGAATAATAACTTGAAATTAAAGCAACCATGCAATTCAAACAAGTTATTAACATTTTATTCGATTTTATTGTTCCGGCAGGTGTGAATAAAATGATTCCAAGATCCTAAAACCATTGAAGAATTAAGCACAGTTTGTCGACTTAATTCTAAAACATTTTAGGTAAGCAAAAGCCTTTTGCTAATAGTCTAAAAACTACTCTTGGTTGATAGGTACGTCTAAGAACTTATTAGGTAAACCTATCGATGTTGCCACGACATAAAAGGACTCCTTACTTATATCGTTGAGTTTCACCAAAACTAACATGTACTCACAATTATTTGTGTACCTTGCCCCTTTAGGACCAATAAGTAACACCTCGCTGAGCGAAAACTATTACTAGATTGATGTAAAGGATATCCAAGCAAGTGTATATTTTGGCATGGCACCTTTTAACTCAATTTTTAAGTTTGGAACTTAAGGCTCTTACTATGTTGGTTAGATTTTAAGTGAACTAAAATCCTTAATCATGCAACATAATCAAGCTTTTGATCTCATGCATTTTAAGACATATTTAAAAGCAATAAATAACTTAAAACATGCATAAGATATTTGTGATCTAGTATGGCCCGACTTCATCTTGAAGCTTTGACTTCAAAGTCCGTCTTGAAAATCTCCGTGGGAGGCACCATTTTCTTCAAATAGGATAAGCTATAACTAATTACAACTATTTGATGGTTCGCAGACCATATTTGAATTGAAAAATAACTTTGGTACTTTAGACCAATTACATTCAAATTAATGGTACGCAGACCATATTTTCTATCCTATTTGGGCCACACTAGTCACTTCATAACCTGCAAAACAGTACATATACAATATATACCATTCACCCATTCATTATCATGAATGGCCCACATAGCTGGTTAGTAAAACACATTATGCATCACGTAAACATTTGCAGCAATTAATCAAGGGCACCAATAATCTACCAATTATTCAGTCCTTATTAATTCTAATCGAGTTGTTTTAACCTTAAGGATTTGTAGACCTAATCAAGAGTTTATGACTAAAAAGCGCTCCCACTCAAACCAATAAATTCATATGCTTTACCAATTTTAAACATAAAATTGTATTTCTAGTCTGACCGGAAACATACAAATTTAATTAAAATTTAAAGCTCATATAAATTTATAATTGAATCCATAAATTTAATTTAATTTCAGTCGTATTTAAATTAATTCATGATTTTAATTTTAGTAAAATAATTAGAATAAATAACATTTATTATAATTATAATATTCAAAATTAAAATCCAAGAAAATAATTCAAATTATTAATTTTAAAATTAATTAAAATTACGTGAACTGAAATTTTCAAATTAAACATTCAAAAAACGATCTAATCGTAACGCAAACACCCTACGCGTTGCACGCCCATGGGCCGTACGCACACAGCCATTGCTGGCCATGTGCGCGCAGCCCATGCGCTCGTCGCATAGCTGCTGCTGTCCTATCGCAAGCCTCCGCACAGCGCCCCATCGCACGCGAGCTATCGCTCGCAGTGCGCGCGCGCGAGATCGCTCGCTGGGCGCGCTGGCTCGCTCGCTGTGCGCGCGAGCCATCGCTCGCTGGGGCGCGACATTGCTCGCTGGGCGAGCGACATCGCACGCTGTGCGCGCGAGCCATCGCTCGCTGGGGCGCGACATCGCTCGCTGGGCGAGCGACATCGCGCGCTGTGCGCGCGAGTTGTGCTGGGCGCAGCGCTCGTGGCACGCGAGCTTGCGCTCGCTGCGCGCGAGGCTGCGCGCACTTGTGCGAGGCAGCGCGCGTTGTGGCGCAGCTCGCTTGCTGCCCACACGCGACTGCCTTGGCTCGCCCCTCGCCCATGCCCATTCGTTCATTGCTCGTGGCACACGACACAAGGCAGGGCTGCTGCCTTGTGCTCGTGCACTACGCCCTTGCTCATTGCATTCGTGCCGCACGGGCGACGAGCTCCCTTGCTCGTCGTCGCATGCCCGCATTATACAACACCCCTTAAGGGTAACACGAAGCGTCCATTGCTTCGTGCGTGCAAGTTATTTGAACGAATCGCATAAAAATTTAAAATTTATATTTAAAATTAATGACAAATTAATAAATAATATTAATTTCATAATTTTAGGGCGAAAAATCGAAAATTTATTATCCAATTGATTTCCGATTGTTATGGATTCAAGTCTAGGTCATAAAAATTTAAAATTTATCGTAAATTTACAATTTTTATGGTGGTTTTTAATCATAGGTTTCTAATTAAATTACAATTAATTATGAAAATCAAATTAATTCTAAATTATTCTAATTTTCAACAAATTAATCATAATTACAAATTAGATTGCATAATTAACAAGACTAGGCATTCAAACTTGTTAAACATATGCAGTAGGTCAATCAAAAATTCAAGATTTATCAACAAGAATCGCAAATATTTAATTTAACATCTTAAATTTACGAAATTTTGCATTCGAAAAACTAAAACCTTCGAAAAGTCATAGTTAGGCTTCGAATTTGAGAATTCTGGGTTCGGCAGAAAAATACTATTTTTGTCAAAATTTTAGAATGCCTTTTACATGCGGAATTGACACAAAAATCACTCAATTCGGATGAGTAATGAAGAAACTGCCGAAAAACTGCGTACGTATAATTAAATAAACGCAATTTGCAATTAATTAACAATTACGAAAATTAATCACCCCTTTTAATTCTTGCAAATTTGTAATATTTAACCATGTTCATGCAATTTAGATTATGAAAATAATAAGGGGCTCGTGATACCACTGTTAAGTTATGATACATATGACATTACATAGATCATGCGGAAACAACCATTAACCCAGGACAACATATTATTTACACATAATCATATAGCATAATTTAGATGCATACTCTTTGTTGCGTGCCCTCCCTAGCTGCGCCCGAACCGAACAAGAACAAGTCTTTTAGGACTCCAAGTGTCGTCCCTCCGTAGATAGTCCACAGCACGTCCGGATCCGCCTTAAGATTGACCAACTAGAATCGCCCTTAAGGTACTAGAAAATTTCGGCACTTTATGAGCAAGATGTGTGTTTTAATTTTCTCTCAAAAAACTCACTTTTGAATACTTTGAAACTTGTGTATAAATTATGACCCCTAGGCCTTTATTTATAGAGTTATGGAAAAGGAATCGTAATCCTAGTAGGATACGAATTAATTGAAATTAGAATCCTACATGAATTCTATTTAATTAATTTATCCAATTAGGAATAGTAATTTAATCATACACTGACTCTTGCAGATTCAGGAATCACGCATGAGCACAAACTCACACACACACGGCAGCCACAAGGGCTGCCCATGCGCGTGCGAGCAGCAGCCCACGCAGCACGGGCCACGCATCCGTGGCCCTTGGCGCGCGCTGGGCTTGTGGCGTGCGTGCTTGCTGGGCGATGGCCCGGCTTCGTGCTGGGCCTTCGTCCGGCAGGCCTCGTCCGATGCTAATTCGTACGATACGTTTCCGATTAAATTTCCATTTCCGGAATCTATTTCCGATACGAACAATATTTAATATTTCCGATTCCGGAATTAATTTCCGTTTCGAACAAATATTTAATATTTCCGTTTCCGGAATTATTTTCTGATTCCGGTAATATTTCCGATTCTGACAATATTTCCGTTTCCGGCAATATTTCCGATTCTGGTAATATTTCCATTTCCAATAATATTTTCCGATACGTACCATGTTTCCGTTTCCGGCAACATCTACGACTTGGATAATATTCATATTTCCGATACGATCCATATTTCCGTTTCCGGCAATATCATCGTTTCCGGAGTATTCATTTCTTGCCTGTGACGATCTTAGCTCCCACTGAAACCAAGATCCGTCGGTTCCGAATATTCATAGATGGAGTATTTAATTCCATTAAATACTTGATCCGTTTACGTACTATTTGTGTGACCCTACGGGTTCAGTCAAGAGTAAGCTGTGGATTAATATCATTAATTCCACTTGAACTGAAGCGGCCTCTAGCTAGGCATTCAGCTCACTTGATCTCACTGAATTATTAACTTGTTAATTAATACTGAACCGCATTTATTAGACTTAACATAGAATGCATACTTGGACCAAGGGCATTATTTCCTTCATACTTCACATCCCCAAATCTTAAGAAAAGACACATTTGGAGGCTTTCCAAACCATAATTCGTATGGAGTCTTTTCGACAGCTTTAGACGGAGCTCTATTTATAGTGAGTGCAGCTGTATTTAGTGCATGTCCCCAAAATTCTAATGGAAGTTCGGCCTGACCCATCATTGACCTGACCATGTCTAGCAAGGTTCTGTTCCTCCGTTCTGACACACCGTTCCATTGTGGTGTTCCAGGAGGAGTCAATTCTGATAGAATTCCACATTCTTTCAGATGGTCATCAAATTCATAGCTCGGATATTCACCGCCTCTATCAGACCGCAGTGCCTTAATCTTCTTGCCTAATTGATTCTCTACTTCACTCTGAAATTCCTTGAATTTGTCAAAGGATTCAGACTTATGCTTCATTAGGTAGACATAACCATACCTACTGAAGTCATCAGTGAAAGTGATAAAGTAGCTGAAACCACCTCTAGCATTTGTACTCATTGGTCCACATACATCTGTATGGATTAAACCCAATAGTTCATTTGCTCTTTCTCCAACTTTAGAGAAAGGTTGCTTTGTCATTTTGCCAAGTAAACATGATTCGCATTTACCATAATCCTCTAAGTCAAATGGTTCTAGAATTCCTTCTCTTTGAAGTCTTTCTAAGCGTTTCAAGTTTATATGGCCTAATCGACAATGCCACAGATAGGTGAGATCTGAATCATCCTTTTTGGCCTTTTTGGTATTTATGTTATATACTTGTTTGTCGTGATCTAATAAATAAAGTCCATTGACTAATCTAGCAGATCCATAAAACATCTCTTTAAAATAAAACGAACAACTATTGTCTTTTATTATAAAGGAAAATCCCTTAGCATCTAAGCAAGAAACTGAAATGATGTTTTTAGTAAGACTTGGAACATGGAAACATTCTTCCAGTTCCAAAACTAGCCCGGAGGGCAACGACAAATAGTAAGTTCCTACAGCTAATGCAGCAATCCGTGCTCCATTTCCCACTCGTAGGTCGACTTCACCCTTGCTTAACTTTCTACTTCTTCTTAGTCCCTGTGGATTGGAACATAAGTGTGAGCCACAACCTGTATCTAATACCCAAGAAGTTGAATTAGCAAGTATACAGTCTATAACGAAAATACCTGAAGATGGAACGACTGTTCCGTTCTTCTGATCTTCCTTTAGCTTTGGACATTCTCTTTTGTAATGGCCTATTCCATCACAATAAAGACAGCTTGATGTGGACTTGTCCTGCTTTGATTTAGCATTGCCCTTGGACTTTCCACCTTTCTTGAATGGTCTCTTTCTAGCCTTGAGTAAATCTTTGGCTTCACAGTCCAGTACTATTTCAGCCTTTCTGACAAGGTGAATAAATTCTGCAACTGTTTCTTCTCTTGGTTCACTTAGGTATAGTTGCTTGAAGCGACCAAACCCACTGTGTAGTGAATTGAGCAAGACAGAGACTGCCATCCTTTCGCTTATTGGTGTTCCTAGTAGACTTAGGCGATCAAAATATGAACACATAAGATCCACATGGAACCTCAGTGGGACGCCTACCCTTTGTTTAGTGCGAAGGAGCTGAACATGTGTTTCTTGGACCTCCATCCTATAACACCTGTTGGGAGAACTAACCTTTAGACCAGACATTGATTCAATCAACTCATGGACGTTCAGGTCCCTGTCCTCCGTACTTCCACGACAGATATCCCTCAGATTCTTGATGAGCGTAAAAGGTTCATAGGCTACAAACCTTCTAGCCCAATCATCAGGGATATTGTTCAGCATGAGACTCATAACCTTTTTGAGATCCGCGTCCCAGGCGTAAAATCTCTCAGGGGTCATGTCTCTGGCATAGTAGCTTGGCATGGGATGTGACAGTACATACTCAAGTCCATTGAGTTTGACTATTTCAACTAGCTTAGCTTCCCATTCAAGAAAATTTGTCAGGTTCAGCTTGACCATAAGCTCAGAACCCATGATGATGTTTTGATTGTTGTTTGCCATATTAAAACTACAATTGAAAAGAATAAACAAATAAATAACCATTCACAGTTTCTCTTAATAAACTTAAATTCTAGCATACATGCATAATTCAATGTTTATTAAGCATTTTATTCAAATTATGTGTTCCGGCAGGTGTGAATAAAATGATTCCAAGATCCTAAAATCATTGAAGAACTAAGCACAGTTTGTCGACTTAATCCTAGAACATCTTAGGTAAGCAAAAGCCTTTTGCTAATAGTCTAGAAACTATTCTTGGTTGATAGGTACGTCTAAGAACTTATTAGGTAAACCTATCGAATTTGCCACGACATAAAAGGACTCCTTACTTATATCGTTGAGTTTCACCAAAACTAACATGTACTCACAATTATTTGTGTACCTTGCCCCTTTAGGACCAATAAGTAACACCTCGCTGAGCGAAAACTATTACTAGATTGATGTAAAGGATATCCAAGCAAGTGTATATTTTGGCATGGCACCTTTTAACTCAATTTTTTTAAGTTTGGAACTTAAGGCTCTTACTATGTTCGTTAGATTTTAAGTGAACTAAAATCCTTAATCATGCAACATAATCAAGCTTTTGATCTCATGCATTTTAAGACATATTTAAAACAATAAATAACTTAAAACATGCATAAGATATTTGTGATCTAGTATGGCCCGACTTCATCTTGAAGCTTTGACTTCAAAGTCCGTCTTGAAAATCTCCGTGGGAGGCACCATTTTCTTCAAATAGGATAAGCTATAACTAATTACAACTATTTGATGGTTCGCAGACCATATTTGAATTGAAAAATAACTTTGGTACTTTAGACCAATTACATTCAAATTAATGGTACGCATACCATATTTTCTATCCTATTTGGGTCATACTAGTCACTTCATAACCTGCAAAACAGTACATATACAATATATACCATTCACCCATTCATTATCATGAATGGCCCACATAGCTGGTTAGTAAAACACATTATGCATCACGTAAACATTTGCAGCAATTAATCAAGGGCACCAATAATCTACCAATTATTCAGTCCTTATTAATTCTAATCAAGTTGTTTTAACCTTAAGGATTTGTAGACCTAATCAAGAGTTTATGACTAAAAAGCGCTCCCACTTAAACCAATAAATTCATATGCTTTACCAATTTTAAACGTAAAAATGTATTTCTAGTCTAACCGGAAACATACAAATTTAATTAAAATTTAAAGCTCATATAAATTTATAATTGAATCCAAAAAAATTTAATTTAATTTCAGTCGCATTTAAATTAATTCATGATTTTAATTTTAGTAAAATAATTAGAATAAATAACATTTATTATAATTATAATATTCAAAATTAAAATCCAATAATTTAAATTATTAATTTTAAAATTAATTAAAATTACGTGAACTGAAATTTTCAAATTAAACATTCAAAACGATCTAATCGTAACGCAAACACCCTACGCGTAGCACGCCCATGGGCCGCACGCACACAGCCATTGCTGGCCATGTGCGCGCAGCCCATGCGCTCGTCGCATAGCTGCTGCATCCCTATCGCAAGCCTCCGCACGCATTGGTACTCGCTGCGCGCGCCAGCGCTCATCGCACGCGGGCTATCGCTCGCAGTGCGCGCGCGACATCGCTCGCTGGGCGGGCGACATCGCTCGCTGTGCGCGCGAGCAATGCTAGGCGCAGCGCTCGTGGCACGCGAGCTTGTCTCGCTGCGCGCGAGGCTGCGCGCTCTTGTGCGAGGCAGCGCGCGTTGTGGCGCAGCTCGCTTGCTGCCCACACGCGACTGCCTTGGCTCGCCCTACGCCCATGCCCATTCGTCCATTGGTCGTGGCACACGACACAAGGCAGGGCTGCTGCCTTGTGCTCGTGCACTACGCCCTTGCTCATTGCATTCGTGCCGCACGGGCGACGAGCTCCCTTGCTCGTCGTCGCATGCCCGCATTATACAACACCCCTTAAGGGTAACACGAAGCGTCCATTGCTTCGTGCGTGCAAGTTATATGAACGAATCGCATAAAAATTTAAAATTTATATTTAAAATTAATGACAAATTAATAAATAATATTAATTTCATAATTTTAGGGCGAAAAATCGAAAATTTATTATCCAATTGATTTCCGATTGTTATGGATTCAAGTCTAGGTCATAAAAATTAAAATTTATCGTAAATTTACAATTTTTATGGTGGTTTTTAATCATAGGTTTCTAATTAAATTACAATTAATTATGAAAATCAAATTAATTCTAAATTATTCTAATTTTCAACAAATTAATCATAATTACAAATTAGATTGCATAATTAACAAGACTAGGCATTCAAACTTGTTAAACATATGCAGTAGGTCAATCAAAATTCAAGATTTATCAACAAGAATCGCAAATATTTAATTTAACATCTTAAATTTACGAAATTTTGCATTCGAAAAACTAAAACCTTCGAAAAGTCATAGTTAGGCTTCGAATTTGAGAATTCTGGGTTCGGCAGAAAAATGCTATTTTTGTCAAAAATTTAGAATGCCTTTTACATGCGGAATTGACACAAAAATCACTCAATTCGGATGAGTAACGAAGAAACTGCCGAAAAACTGCGTACGTATAATTAAATAAACGCAATTTGCAATTAATTAACAATTACGAAAATTAATCACCCCTTTTAATTCTTGCAAATTTGTAATATTTAACCATGTTCATGCAATTTAGATTATGAAAATAATAAGGGGCTCGTGATACCACTGTTAGGTTATGATACATATGACAATTCATAAATCATGCGGAAAAACCATAAACCCAGGAAAACATATTATTTACACATAATCATTTAGCATAGATTAGATGCATACTCTTTGTTGCGTGCCTTCCCTAGCTGCGCCCGAACCGAACAAGAACAAGTCTTTAGGACTCCAAGTGTCGTCCCTCCGTAGATAGTCCACAGCACGTCCGGATCCGCCTTAAGATTGACCAACTAGAATCGCCCTTAAGGTACTATTATTTTCGGCACTTTATAGGCAAATGTGTGACTGAATTTTTTTCTCAAAAACTCACTTTGAATACTTTTAAACTTGTGTTATAAATTGTGAGCCCTAGCCTCATATTTATAGCGGTATGGAAAGGGAATCGAAATCCTATTCAGATACAAATTAATTAAACCTAGAATCCTATAAGAACTCTAATTTAATTAATTTATCAAATAGAATTAGGAATTTAATCATTAACCGAACTCTGCATGTTTTAGGAAACGTGCACGAACACAAACACTTGCACACACACGCACGGCAGCCACGATGGGCCCCATGCGTGCGCGCGAGCAGCAGCCCACTCAGCGCCCGCGCGCGCTGCGCGCCGCGCGTGCTGTGCGCGCTGTGCGCGCTGTGCGCTGCGCGTGCTGTGCGCGCTGTGCGCGCTGCGCGCTGCGCGCAGCCTGCTGGGCCTGGCCTTGCGCTGGGCCTGGCGTGGCTGTTTGTGCGGCGCGCTTGGCTTGCTGGGCGATGGCCTGGCTTCGTGCTGGGCCTCGTCCGGCAGGCCTCGTCCGATGCTTATTCGTACGATGCGCTTCCGATTAAATTTTCCGATTCCGGAATTCATTTCCGATACGAACAATATTTAATATTTCCGATTCCGGAATTAATTTCCGTTTCGAACAAATATTTAATATTTCCGTTTCCGGAATTATTTTCCGATTCCGGTAATATTTCCGATTCTGACAATATTTCCGTTTCCGGCAATATTTCCGATTCTGGAAATATTTCCATTTCCGATAATATTTTCCGACACGTACCATGTTTCCGTTTCCGGCAACATCTACGACTTGGATAATATTTATATTTCCGATACGATCCATATTTCCGTTTCCGGCAATATCATCGTTTCCGGAGTATTCATTCCTTGCCTGTGACGATCTTAGCTCCCACTGAAACCAAGATCCGTCGGTTCCGAATATTCATAGATGGAGTATTTAATGCTATTAAATACTTGATCCGTTTACGTACTATTTGTGTGACCCTACGGGTTCAGTCAAGAGTAAGCTGTGGATTAATATCATTAATTCCACTTGAACTGAAGCGGCCTCTAGCTAGGCATTCAGCTCACTTGATCTCACTGAATTATTAACTTGTTAATTAATACTGAACCGCATTTATTAGACTTAACATAGAATGCATACTTGGACCAAGGGCATTATTTCCTTCAGAGAGCTATCTCCCCCTAATCCTTGCATGTATTTATGTATAACTTTAGTTCGGAGAGCGCGCTACAATATCTATTAGACATATTCTTTCATTATCTTAATACACCATGTTTATCTATAATTTATTCCCTTGTGATGAGTACTAATAAAATTCAACAAGAAGTTTTGGTGTAATGGGCCCAATATTTCTTTTCCGCAACCAACCAAAATATAAAATTTAATTTTTCTCATCATTAACTTTTACATGATTTTCATCATTTACAATCTAACTTTTGGTGTGTATATGTGCATTTTGAAATTACATTCATACTCATTTATTCACCCATGATTATACTATAGTTTACTTTTACATTTTCGATCATGACTATTGACATTATCTTCACTGTTTCTAGTCATACAATTTCTCATTCACTTCTGGGAATGATTTTCCTAGTTGAATATGATCATAATATTTTTCTCCATGATTTCTTTATTTTGTTCATCCACCAAAAAGACAATATATAAACTAATTAAAAACTCTATTGAATATTTCTCACAATTATCGTAGCTGCAGGACCACACTAGTTTCATGAAAGATATAAAGGGCATCTTGACAACAAGATTTAGAAACTATTATAGTTTTCTAGGTCATATTTTCTTGTACATCTCCAAAAGGATTTGCAGGTCTTTAATGGTCAAATGTCCAGACTTAAGTCGTGAACCTATTTCAACTTATAAACAAAAGTCAAAGCTATATGTTTGCATTTCAATCTATAACACCTTTTATTATAATTATCTTCAAGGAAGAGCAAGGCCCACTTATTTATGTTTTCAATATTATATTGCACATTATTATAAATTATTTCCTTGTTTCCATAGACCAATGTCCTTTTCCCCCACAGCGGTAACATACATTGGTCACATTCTCATTTTATCTTTCTTATGTTTGTTACCATCATTGTCCCACTTTTGGTGGGAATATGAGTTCTTGAGAGAACCACTTCGACCTCGACCATATTCGTATCCGCACCTCACCCACGTCTTCGTCCACTATTGTCGTGTGGTATTTTTCTATCCCATTATGGGATGTCACATTATCTTCAGGGAATGGAGCATAATCAATTGGACATGATTCATGATTTTTCATCAATAACTCATTATTTTTGTCAACCACAAGGAGACAAGATATAATTCATAATATTTCTTAAATCTCTTTTCACGGTATTGTGTCTGCAGGACAACATTATTTGCGTGAAAGGTTGAATGTATTGTTTTCCAGCATTTCTGATCAGTGATTCTCTCTACACATAATTTCAACTGTGAAGTAATTCTGAACATAGCTGAGTTATATTCACTTACAAACTTAAAGTCTTGTAGTCTTAAGTATAACCAATCATAACGATCACAATTTTCTGGTGGTCATACCGATTACTAGCTCCAAAGAACTTGTGGATCTTTTACGGTCAAATACTCAATTTTAAGACCCTAATGGAGGTGATGACGAAGAAATATCTTAGCATTTGCCTTGTTTTGACTTGTTGATTTATTTACTTTATTGATTGTATCACCAAGTTTCTTAGCATCTAGATGAATTTCACCTTCTAACACCCATGAAAAATAATTTTTTTCAGTAAGATCAAGGACCGCAAATTCAAATTTCGTAAGGTTCGACATAGTTCACTATAGAAGGGAATATTTCAAATTAGGGCTTAGATGATAAACGTATTCTAATCAGGTTGTGATCCAATACTATAGTTTAAAATAGGTAATCATAAGAAGCAAGCCCTTAAAGTAACATGTTTGGAGAAAAAACCGTTTATATGATTAATAAACTATTCACATCAATGTATTCTGAGTATAATCTGGAAATTGTTATAAATTATGCGTAAATTATGCTACAAAAAAGACTCTTAAGAGTATTGCACACATGAAATAAGAGAAACAAATGGTGCTAAATTCTGCCAAATCAAAAACCTAACAAGCAATATTTACCCAAACGCACACAAAAGGGTCGATACATAAACAAATTACTAATAACCAGTGATTTTTGGCAAATATCAAACTACATAGCACCCAAATTTCCAAAAGCTAATCAAATCATGACTCATATTTTACAAACTTTAAGAGATAAATATGCAACTTCCAGTATCACTCATCTTTTAAACATATGCGATATGAATGTGGGAATTTTAACCAATTTGCGGCAATCATATCGCAAATTAAAACAATGAATAATAAACAATTGCGGCACCAAACTTAACCAATTAATATCATGACTCATATTTTACAAACTTTAAGAGATAAATATGCAACTTCCAGTATCACTCATCTTTTAAACATACTAGATTAGATCCCGTGCACCCACGGATTTTGATTTTTTTTTTCCACAAAATATTTAACTGAATATCTGCCAAACTACTGCATAGTTATAACATTTTTAATATACTCGTTTAAATTTATTCATCTAATATGCATTTTTAAAATGCTAATAAGACAATTTGACCAAAATATTGAATAATATATTTTCCATTATTAATATAGCGATTTGACTAAAATATTACCGATTTAGAATAATTATTATTACGTCGTATCTATTATTGTCATAATTTATAAACTAAAATTTGTTTCCATACATAAATAAGGAATAGTTTATAAAAAAAATGTAGAGAATAAAAATAAAACAAAATAAAAGAGATACACTTTTTTGGGAAAGTGGTTTTTGGCGGGAAAAAATTGCACCAGGAATTGACACGTGTCATTCCTGATGTTTCTTTTAGTATATAGTATCTAGTATTTTATGCACGCGATGCGTGCGTGAATTTTAGAGTGCATGTAAACCAACATTAATAAATCAATATTTATTATCATAGAATAATGACTATCTCTATATTTTTGTTCAGGAAATATTTTTATCCAATGGTTTAATACCTATTGGAAGATTCCATCACAAATTCATGGTTGAAAAGTTAAGGAAAAAAAGCATATTATCAAAATATAAAGAACATGCGCAACAAGTCTTATATGCACGCGATGCGTGCGAAATTATGAATTATAGTTAATATTATTTTCGGTGCAACTAACATATCTCAAAAAAAATCAGAATCTCAGTTATGCTCTCCAACATTTAAAGAATCCTCTAAACCCTTATATAAATCAGCACGTATCTTATCTTGGTTGAGTGCGATCCACCTCAAATTATTGGCTTGCATTTTGACACGGTTATCGACAACAAATTGTTGGAGTAGACGACCGGCTCTCAAGGTTGGAGAATTAAGATTTTGTCGCGTCTATAACACAAAATACTTGTTTTGGTTAGAAAAATATAAGTATAAGATTTTAAGAATAACACGCACAAAAAGAGTTATTAGAAATATGCACCTGAAACGTGTATGCATAGAATTCTCGGAATGCCAACTTATTACCAGTCGAACTTCAATTGTTTAAATCACAGTCGTAAGAACCATAAGGAAACAGTAGAGGACACTGCAGTGGGTCATAATAACCGACAATATCTTTGATATAACTCAATTTCCCAGTTACTGACTCTATCATAATATCCCTACCAAAATCAGTAACATAGTCGTAAATAAAAAACAAACTGGGCAATTGAGTTATATCAAAGATATTGTCGGTTATTATGACCCACTGCAGTGTCCTCTACTGTTTCCTTATGGTTCTTACGACTGTGATTTAAATAATCGAAGTTCGACTGGTAATAAGTTGGCATGCCGGGAATTCTCTGCATACACGTTTCAGGTGCATATTTCTAATAACTCTTTTTGTGCGTGTTATTCTTAAAATCTTATACTTATATTTTTCTGACCAAAACAAGTATTTTGTGTTATAGACGCGACAAAATCTTAATTCTCCAACCTTGAGAGCCGATCGTCTACTCCAACAATTTGTTGTCGATAACCGTGTCAAAATGCAAGCCAATAATTTGAGGTGGATCGCACTCAACCAAGATAAGATACGTGCTGATTTATATAAGGGTTTAGAGGATTCTTTAAATGTTGGAGAGCATAACTGAGATTCTAATTTTTTATTGAGATATGTTAGTTGCACCGAAAATAATATTAACTTTAATTCATACTTTCGCACGCATCGCGTGCATATAAGACTTGTTGTGCATGTTCTTTATATTGTGATAATATGCTTTTTTTCCTTAACTTTTCAACCATGAATTTGTGATGGAATCTTCCAATAGATATTAAACCATTGGATAAAAATATTTTCTGAACAAAAATATAGAGATAGTCATTATTCTACGATTATAAATATTGATTTATTAATGTTGGTTTACATGCACTCCATAAAATACTAGTAGAGATATAGGTCAATAACTATATACTCCCTCCGTCCCAGATTAGTTGTTATACTTTCCTTTTTCGTCCGTCCCGGATTAGTTGTTACAATTCTAAATTAGGAAGGACCCCACAATTATTATATTGTCTCTCTCTTCCCGCTAATTTTTTTTTTGTCCCTACACCCTCTCTCATTCAATTAAAAAAATACTCCACCAACTCCTATCACATCTACTTTTTCATTATATTAATAATTGATAACCACACTACTACTTATCGCATTAAACTGTGTGCCCAAGAGAGTGTAACGACTATTTTGGGACGGAAAGAGTACTAAAAGACACACCATGAATGACACGTGTCATCCCCTGGAGTATTCTTGCTTTTGTTAAATATATATTTTTATTAAAGAAACTTTTGAAAACTTTTGAAAAAATAATAATTTCATTCCCTCCTGATCTTCTATTTTGTGGCAAGAATTTTAAATAATACTTAATCTGTTATGAAATATTATGTGGATGCCCTTTATACCCCTAATATCTTTCCAGAATATTCTAGATCTTAGGGATTATTGTTCTTCAAGCAAACCCTATTCTATTGTATATATATACATAATTGTTCATGGAATAATACACACAGTTGTTCTCTCCCAACTTTCCTCTCTTTCTCTTTATTTCACAACACGTTATCAGCACCAAACCCTACCCGACTGAGCAAACGAGGAGAAAAACTACCGTTATCGAGGTAAGTTCAATTACCCGTTATATTACTTAAATCTGATATTCATATTATAATTATGTTATAGACCGAATCATATAATAGATTGACACATGCCTTATTGTTATTAAAGCTTGATATTAATTGGTTAAGTTTTGTGCCGCAATTGTTTATTATTCATTGTTTTAATTTTCCATATGATTGCCGCAAATTGGTTAAGATTCCCACATTCGTATCGCATCTATCTCTATTCTATAAGCCAGCTCCTGAGGATTTTTTTTGGTAAATTAACTTTTCGTGTCCCCCATTAAGTTTACAATAACACCCTTCACTGTTTAACAGTATATGCCAGACCCTTCCAGTTTGTAACGCCCAAAACGTGATTAATGGCCCATTCTATGCATGTCAATTACCACAATAACAGTAATTCTGATTATTAACTATTTTAAAAAACAAATTAATTATTGATTTAAAAACAGAATCTATTTTTGGCTAATTTTTTAAACGTCAATTTAAACATCTAACTTTGTGTGATATTTCCTAATTAAATGTTTAAAGTTCAATCAGGAATCAGGTAAGGATTATAGAAAAATGGAAAGAATCCTTTTAATCCCTGCCTGTAATCTCTCACCAAATCAGGAAAGGGATTTAAATTTTCCTGTAATCTCTCCCTGTAATCTCTCATCCCTCACATCAGTAAAGCAAAAGGAATCAAATAAAATTACAACTTGATTACTGTTTCCAAAATTACAAATTGATTGATTACAGTATGTAAACCTAATAATCTCTGTAAAGAGTTCCAGAGTTCCATCAGATGTTCATTGTGAAAAAGCTCCACCACCGCCAATACACGTAAGTAGACTCTTCTCATCGATTAATGCACAAAATATAAACAAATTCTGTGTTAATAGAGATATTCAACTTGAGCTATGTGCAATTGGTTATTGCAATGAAATGAATAAAGAAAACAATTTGTAATTTTATAAAGAAAACGGGTCATTGCAATCAAATTGATTATTCGTTATTTTTTGCAGATGAAATTTGTCAAATTTAATTAAATATCCATATTTGTCAAAATTATGATATTGTTTAAAATCAATTTACCAATTTTCAGAGTGCTTTATTTAATTTGACATATTACATTTTGAAATAAATCATGGTTTTGCAGGATTTACTTTCAGTTCTACGTTCGATTTTAAGTTGGGTGTTAAATTCAGCACGGCATACAATAACCAACGACATAAGGTATGTGCCCCATCAGTCTCTTCACCGAAAAATAAATAGCAACACATGCTTCTATTGATTTTAATTAATTATTTCATGCTTTTAGTTTTTCTTAAGAACATCTTATTAAAAGTCCTTCAATAGAATAGTTAGCTATTGTTCGAGAAATTTTTTAAGTAGGGTTCACATCTCCATATCAGATGTCAAATAATAAAACATCTTAATTAAATGTCCACATTTGTCAAATTTATGATGTTGTTTATAATCAAATTTACCAATTTTCAGAGTGCTTAGTTTAATTTGACAGATTTTTGATTAAAATCATGAAAATCTGGAAAAAAAAAATGGTTTTTGCAGGTTTTACATTCAGTTTAACGTTCAGTTTGTAAGCTTATCATCTTTTAACAATAACCAAGGACACAAGGTATGTGCCCTATCAATTTCTGACACAAAAAATAAATAGTTATATGCATGCTTCTATTTATTTAAGATTTTACATCATGCTTTTAATTAAGTAAGCCTGTTATGATTAGTAAATCTCTACTTTCAGATTTTATTGGTTCTGGGAATGCAATACACTAAAATAAAAACACAATCAAGTGAAAAGGACACACAAAATACGGACCTTTTTGCAGTTAATAAAGAAGAGGGAAGATGAATCGTGTCATTTTGATGTACCTACATAAAACATTAAAAAAAATCATTAAAGTTCTATGGAACTATGAAAGTAACCAGAACAAAAAAAAAGGGAACTTTTAGATGACCGAAACTTTAACAGTTTTGATTCACACAGGTTAGCTATAAGTCTTTATCCAATAAATATAATTCCTACAATCACAAACTCCGTGTAAGTTTAGGAATTCATGATAAACAAGGTTGTCGTCGATCGTTATAATTAATGTTTAATTGGCAGGGCCATAGGGCATATCAATTTCCTAAAAACCCAAAAATTACAGGTCCAAATCAAAATTCAAGAACAGATGAACAGTCAGTCAGTCAACAAAGTGAGATCAACAAACCCAACAAGTCAGATTGAATAACAATTACATATTCAACAGAAAAAAGTACAAAATTGTCGAATTTCAACCTTTTCAGGAACCCATAAACACACTACTGCAAGTATTTCAAGATAAAGTGATCAGACTCTCAGAAAGTATTTCTCAAAACACACTACTGCAAGAACACCAAAATTGACGAACCATAAACACACTACTGCAAGAATACTAAAATCTAAGATGTCTATTTCAAACAGAGAAACTAATAGGCTTAAAAGAACCTATAAGTCAATTCAATCCTGATCGTTAACATGCAACAAAAAATATTATTAAGCCATATTATTGTATTATTGCAAATATTACGGCTTTAAATAGGACAACCTTAATGAAATTAACAAATACTCCGCAATCAAAGTGAAAAATAAACAAATACTATTATGTTGCACAGGTGCGTGTGGAAATAGAACTATATGAACACGAATTTTCACAAACATACAAACTCCATAATAAAGAAGAAGCCACACCATATTCTCACAATCCCAATCTTATTAACTCTCAACAACAAATCATACCACTACCAAATTACAAAAATCATGCAAAGAATTGACTAACAAATAGTTAAAAATCTCACCAAATTAAAACAAAGGTAGTTAAATTCAGCGCTTATACCAGCGCCTCCCACAGCGCCTCCCAAAACACATCTGCATCTGCACCTTTCTCTCCAACCCATAAAGCCATAGAGGGCACGACATGCAAACCAAAAGTGAAATCAAAATTAGTTAAGCAACAATTTAGCAAACGAACTCCAACTACAATTACTTAAGCAACAATTAATCCTCAAATTAATCCCTGAATATCAATTAATTACCCCCAAACCCTTAAGAACCATTAATCCTCAAATTAATCACTTAAGCAACAACTAATTTATTCCACAAATTGCTTGAAAAACGCTTTAATTAATGAACCAACAATTAATCCTGAATTTAAACCCTAACTATCAATTAATCCTGAAACTAAACCCTAAATTACCAACAATTTTCGTAAATCAATATTTTGCATGAAGTAATGAATGATGAAAACCCCAAAAAAATCATTTGAACAAACCCTTTAAACCCCCAAACATTTCCCCGAAACAATTAACGAAATTGATCGAAAATAATAGATATTAACGACATTCAAAATATCAAAATATTTGCTAAAATAACTCCTGATCAGGCAATTTTAAATACCCTCGAACCCCAACAACATAGACAGCTTAATTGACGAAGAGATGAGGAATATTACTTGTGCATCGTCGACAATTCCAATCGACAGCGTTTCGATGACTTAGTTGAGTCTCCAACAAACGAACCCCATAAAACGAACTACAGGAGGAGAGAGAGTCTTGATATAGCTTATTCTCTAGTGAAAACTCGAGGGGTAGAGACTTAGGTGAGTAATTTCGTCATTTTTGAGTGATAGAGGAGGAGATCGAAATGAAATAGGAGGAGGAGAGTGAACCAAAGATTCACAGAATGATGAGAGAGCAGAAGGAGGGGACGCATCGCCATTTTTTAGGAGGGGAAGGAAGAGAGCAGCGAATTGAGGAGAGAGAAAGAAGAGATAAAACAAGAAACAAAAGGAAATAGACAGGAGACGGCGGTTTGAGGAGAGAGAAAGGAGAGGTAGGAGGAAAGAGTAAGGAGAGGTAGGTTAACCATACTACAGATCATGATTGGGCTTTGATAAGAAAATGGGCCCATTTATTCGCTTTAATACAGTACTCTCCATTAAATAATTAAATGTAATATATTTTTAATGACCTAATAAGAATAAAAAACATTAAAAGTGTAAATTTATAATCTATTTTAAATTAAAACGTCCTTCTTATAGGAAAATATAAACAAAAAGCATCAAAGTATAATATATTAATCTAATTAAATTAAACTTTTATTTTAGCGGAAAAGAAAAACAAAAAACATCAAAATAAACTATTTTATTTTAAATTAAAATTTTTGGTTCAGCAGAAAAGAAAAATAAAAGGATACAAAATCAATATTTACATTATTTTAAATTAAAACTATAATTTTAGCAGAAAAGACAAACAAAAGGAATCAAAATAAAATATTTACTTTATTTTAAATTAAAACTTTTGCTTTAGCATAAAAGAAAAATAAAAGGTCATCAAAATAAACTATTAATTTATTTTAAATTAAAACTTTCGTTTTAACAGAAAAGAAAAAAATTTGGCATCAAAATAAAAAAAATTATTTGATTTTATATTTTAAATAAAATTTTTTGGTTTAGTGGAAATGAAAAACTCGATTTTAATCTAAATATAATATTTTTTAAAAAATGATTAGTGATCAATTTACATTATCCACTCTCCAATATAATTCGTACAACATTTGTGATTTTTTATTTACGACTGTGTTACTAATTTTGGTAGGGATATTATGATAGATTCAGTAACTGGGCAATTGAGTTATATCAAAGATATTGTCGGTTATTATGACCCACTGCAGTGTCCTCTACTGTTTCCTTATGGTTCTTACGACTGTGATTTAAACAATCGAAGTTCGACTGGTAATAAGTTGGCATGCCGGGAATTCTATGCATACACGTCTCAGGTGCATATTTCTAATAACTCTTTTTGTACGTGTTATTCTTAAAATCTTATACTTATATTTTTCTGACCAAAACAAGTATTTTGTGTTATAGACGCGACAAAATCTTAATTCTCCAACCTTGAGAGCCGGTCGTCTACTCCAACAATTTGTTGTCGATAACCGTGTCAAAATGCAAGCCAATAATTTGAGGTGGATCGCACTCAACCAAGAAAAGATACGTGCTGATTTATATAAGGGTTTAGAGGATTCTTTAAATGTTGTAGAGCATAACTGAGATTCTGATTTTTTATTGAGATATGTTAGTTGCACCGAAAATAATATTAACTTTAATTCATACTTTCGCACGCATGGCGTGCATATAAGACTGAAGGTGATAATGTTGCGTATGTTCTTTATATTGTGACAATATGCTTTTTTTCCTTAACTTTTCAACCATGAATTTGTGATGGAATCTTCCAATAGGTATTAAACCATTGGATAAAAATATTTTCTGAACAAAAATATAGAGATAGTCATTATTCTACGATAATAAATATTGATTTATTAATGTTGGTTTACATGCACTCTAAAATTCACGCACGCATAGCGTGCATAAAATACTAGTACTATATAGTAAAAGACACACTCGAAATGACATATGTCACATCCTGATGAGTCCTAACATTTTCCTTTTTAAAATCCTTCTTAAATATATTTAATTGATACAAATGATTATTAGGGTTTATTTTTACATTAATGGCATATAAATATAAAAAAATACCATACGAAACAGATTACGCGAAAAAAAAAATGAATCCCTAAAAAGTAGCTCACGAATGATGAACATATTGTACAATCTTCTTTGTGAGTGAGTTACCTGTACAATTTTCCTTTTTCCTTTTTTTCCTGCCGAAAATATTTCGCCATATTTTAAAGAATCCTAAAAAAAACACCAGGAATGACACATGTCATCTCCTGGTGCGTCATTAGTATTTTTTAAAAATATTTTAATTGAAGAATCTTTTAAAACATCTGATTTTCTTCCTTCTATTTAATATAATAGAAGTATATATGAAAAAATAAATTATGATTTCATTTTTTACGGAAAAGATAAAAAATAATATTAATACTGATTTGAAGAATATACGAAATATATTTTAGTAATGGAAAAAAAATTCACAATTGTTTTGATAATACTATTTCTATAATAGAATTTTTTTTTCCATTATACTTTTAACCTACAATAGTAAATAAATTAATTACGTTGCATGTGTTATTATACCACCATACCCAAACAAAAAAAAAGTTATTTATTTTTTATTTATGCAAAATAAGTGTTAAAAAGTGGGTTCAACAAAATTACTTATAAACTCAAAAACTAATTATATATCCGGTTTATAAAATAGGGTGTTATAACTGATATGGTTATCAAATCAATACATATCCAAAAATTTGGATAGATCGAGGGTACGGGTATGGTTTCGCTTACAGATATTAATCAATTCCAAAAGAAAATTTTACCTAATGTCTTATAAGTTTTTTTCTTATATTTTCCCCACTTAAGTATTTTTGTCGAAACGCTAAACTACTAAAATAACATTAATTACTTTAGACTTCAAATAAATAATAATTTTCTCTGAATTTTCCAACAATTGTTGATAAGACTTGATTTTATTTTAATTTAAAACTTCTTTTAAATAGGGTATTATAACTGAGATGGTTATCAAATCAATACCATATCCAAAAATTTGGATAGATCGAGGGTACGAGTATGATTACGGTTATTAAAAACTTTTTTTAAATAAATTATTCATAACAGGAAAAAAAAATATTTAGTCTCATCCATGCGTTGCACAGGACCTAACCTAGTTTATGAATATATTCAACTTGATTATAAAACACATGCAAATATGAATAGTAAGGCGTTTGAGAACGATAGGGTTGGAGAAAGAGTTTTTTACGGTGAGCTAGCATTTTGACTATATATATATAGTGTGAAAAATTTACATCGCTCGACATACGATTCTTAGGTATCATAAAATATACGACATATATCTGTATGGTACATTTACAAGGTTAATGTAAGATAAAAATAAGTAAAAACACTTTATGTTTATTATTCTCGTTCTACTTTAAGGTTATTATAAAATCAGCTTAAACAAAATCCACGAATAACCATCAACATTGATGATAATGTTATATGCATCATAATTTCTTCTAAAATAGCAAAGAAAAATGATTATTAATTAAAATAATAAAAATAAATGAGAAAAATCAAGACGTCATAAAAATAAGTGGAAAATATATAAAATAAAAGTATACTACCTCTGTAATGTATGTTGATATAGTTGATTGTATAAAAAATATAACGAAAATTGTTGGTAGTCAAATTTATTTATAAGGGGGGTATGGGAGATGAGAGCGAGGTTGGTGGTTTATTGGAAAAAATGTTTAGTTTTCTTGTACTCTTATTATTTTTTGAAGTTAAGATTCTAAAAATATTATTAAGTTATAAGTACTAATGTTTTTTGATTTGCGATTATTTATTTCTATGTTTTTCTTTGTGTCTTTTGAGTTGTTGTTATTTTTTCATATAAGGGCGTCTTTTGAGTTTTTACAATTTTAATACAAGTATTAATATTGAATAATAATATTTTAATGAGTCAATCAAAAAAGAAAAATAAAGTAACGTACAAAGTAGACTTCAAATGCAGCATGGGCATCATGTAGACGCGATGGGGAGATCGGGGGGACTAAGTGTGCTATGGTCGGATACTGTGGAGGTTAATATAATCTCAGCTGCATCACATTACATTGATTTCTAGGTGAAGGGACTGTTTACAGGGGAGGAATGGAGGTTCACTGGATTTTATGGGTGGGCAGACAGTAACCAAAAACACTTATCATGGGAATTATTACGCCTTTTAAAGACCGCCTCGCCCCTCCCATGGCTAGTGGCAGGTGACTTTAATCAAATTTTATTCGATGCTGAAAAGAAAGGTGGAGCTATACGAAGTCAGAGGGAGATGAAAGAGTTTCGGGAGGCGCTAGATGATTGTGAGCTTCAAGAAATTGGGTATACAGGTGATTTGTTTACTTGGTGGAACAAACAAGAAGCCCCTAATGCGGTGTTTGAGAGGTTAGATAGAGGTGTGGCTTCATTAGATTGGGTGGTGTTACTACCTCATGTTACTGTAACGCACCTCCCACGCGATAGGTCGGATCACAAGCCTTTGAAATTCTCATATATGCCAGTAGGGGGGGAGAGGTAGAAAAAAGTTCAGGTTCGAGGATATGTGGTTATCCTCTCCGCGGTGTGAGAATGTAATTAAGGAGGTTTGGAATCCAGGAGATGGGGAAGGAAATGTAGCTGACATCCTTGAGAAAATTAAAAAATGTGGAGAGACCTTACTTAAGTGGGATAGGGAGGAGTTCGGTAATGTGCAAGCAAAAATAAAGGAGGTGAGGAAAAGAATGGCTTATCTAGATAACTGTAATCCCACGAGTGATGTTGTTAGTGAAAGAAAAAGGATGTCTGACTCACTTGATGAATTGTTATTGGTTGAGGAGACTATGTGGCGCCAAAGATCGAGAGTGATGAATTTGGCGGAGGGGGATCAAAATACAAAATTCTTTCACCAGAAGGCGACTAGAAGGAAGAGAAGGAATTTCATTAAGGGTGTGAGGGGCAGTAATGGGGTATGGGTTGATGATCAGAGGGAGGTGGCTAAGGTGGTTGTGGAGTTTTTTACTCAATTATTTACCTCAGCCGGGCCACATTCTTTTGAGGAAGCACTGATGGGTATTAACAGTAGGGTCACGGAGGAGATGAATCAAGAGGTGGTGCGACCTTTTGACCCGGGTGAAGTTTATAATGTGTTGTTTCAGATGCACCAAAGTAAGGCCCCGGGCCCGGACGGTATGAATGCAAATTTTTACCAGAAACATTGGCATATTGTCGGGAAGGACGTGACTGATTGTGTGATAGGTGTGTTAAATGGTTCCCGCAGCTTTAATGATGTGAATAAAACTCATCTTTTTCTTATTCCAAAAGTGAAAAACCCATCCTCTTTTTCAGAATATAGGCCTATTAGATTTTGTAATGTGATTTATAAGATAGCCTCAAAAGTCCTGGTAAACAGATTGAAGCCTTTTCTATCAAACATTATCTCCCCTAATCAGAGTGCGTTTACTCCTGGGCGGCTAATTACAGATAATACATTGGTTTCGTTCGAGACCTTTCATTATATGAGTAGTGCAAATTTGGCAGACACGAAAGTATGTCGGTGAAGTTAGACATGAGCAAGGCATATGGCAGAGTAGAGTGGGTGTTTTTTCGGAGAATTATGGAGAAAATGGGCTTTCATGTTACTTGGATCCGCATGGTATTGGACTGCATATCAACTGTTTCTCATGCAGTAAAATGGTGAGCCCTTTGATGTTTTTGTACCGGAAAGGGGGATTAGACAAGGAGATCCGATGTCACCTTATCTTTTCATTTTGTGTGCAGAAGCTTTTTCTAGCCTGTTACACTTATAGGTGAATAGAGGTGAGCTGAAAGGAGTAAAGGTATGCAGGAGTGCACCGGAAGTCTCACACTTGTTGTTCGCCGATGATAGCATAATTTTTTGTAGGGCTGAGGAGAAGGATGTTGGTGCTTTAAAAAGGGTGCTTGAGTTGTACGAGAATGCATCTGGGCAAAAAATAAACTTCAGTAAATCTGAAGTAACTATGAGTGCAAATGTAGGAGTAGAGAGACAGGAGGAACTCGCAGTAAGTTTGGGGTTTACTTTGGTACAAATGCATGGGAAATACCTTGGTATGCCCACATGGATTGGGAGGTCAAAGAACCAAGCCTTTGCCTCATTTAAAGAACGTGTCTGGAAGAAAATTAAAGGTTGGAAGCAACATGCCTTGTCTTATGCAGGTAGAGAGATATTATTGAAGGCGGTCGTCCAAGCGATACCCACATACTTGATGAGTCTGTTCCGGCTTCCACAGGGACTGTGTCGTGACATAGAGCGGATGATGGCGAGGTTCTGGTGGGGATGCAAAGAAAATGAGAAGAAGATACATTGGATTTCCTGGGATAAGCTGTGTTCGGGTAAAGCGGAGGGAGGGTTGGGTTTTCATCACATAGCAAACTTCAATGAAGAAATGCTCGCAAAGCAAGCCTGGCGTCTGCTACAACAACCTGATACACTGGCAGCAAAGGTTCTCAAGGCAAGATATTTCCCTTCTGGCGACATTCTAAATGCAAGTGTAGGAAATAGACCAAGTTATGTCTGGAGGAGTATCTGGGGCAGTAAATGGGTAATAGAAAAAGGATGTAGATGGGTGATAGGGGATGGTAAATCAGTTGACATATGGAGGGATCAATGGCTTGGAAGACCACCGTCTTTCCGCTCAATCTCTCCAAGGTCAGCAAGCAGCAACGCTATGCATGTCTCAGACCTCATTCATGAAGAGTCGAATTCTTGGAAGGAGGAGGTCGTGAATCAACTTTTCTTACCATTTAAAGCTGCTGAGGTACTTGCAATACCACTGTGCTCAACACCTTTAGATGATATTTTTGCGTGGTACTACTGTTAGGTTATGATACATATGAATAAACATAAATCATGCGGAAAAACCATAAAACCAGGAAACATATTATTTACACATAATCATTTAGCATAATTCAGATGCATACACTTTGTTGCGTGCCCTCCCTAGCTGCGCCCGAACCGAACAAGAACAAGTCTTTAGGACTCCAAGTGTCGTCCCTCCGTAGATAGTCCACAGCACGTCCGGATCCGCCTTAAGCTTGACCAACTAGAATCGCCCTTAAGTTTACATAGGATTTTCGGCTATTTTGGGTTGCAAGTGTTTGGCTGATTTTTGCTTAAAAATCTTACCTTTGAATACTTCAAAATCGTCTGTTAAATATGTGACCCTAGGCCCTTATTTATAGAGTTTATGGAAAGGAATTATAATCCTACTAGGATATGGTTTTATTAATTAGAATCTTATTAGAACTCTAAATAATAAATTTAATCTTTTAGGATTAGGATTTAATCAATGCACGAATTCCAATAGGATTAGGATTCGTTACGAACACGAACACACACACACGCATGCATGCCCGTACGCAGGCCTTGCGGCCCACGCCGAGCGCACAGCGCATGCGGCCTCGTAGCCCATCAGCTTCGTGCGCGCCCGACAATGCTTGGCTGGGCCTGGCCTTGCGCTGGGCCTGGTCGAGCACTTGGCGTGTGGCTTGCTGGGCGTTGGCCTGGCCTTGTGCTGGGCCTTCGTCTAGCAAGCCTCGTCCGATGCTAATTCGTACGATACGCTTTCGATTAAATTCCCGAATCCGAAATTCATTTCCGATATGAACAATATTTAATATTTCCGATTCCGAAATTAATTTCCGTTTCGAACAAATATTTAATATTTCCGTTTCCGGAATTATTTTCCGATTCCGATAATATTTCCGATTCTGACAATATTTCCGTTTCCGGCAATATTTCCGATTCCGGTAATATTTCCATTTCCATTAATATTTTCCGATACGTACCATGTTTCCGTTTCCGGCAACATCTACAACTTGGATAATATTTATATTTCCGATACGATCCATATTTCCGTTTCCGGCAATATCATCGTTTCCGGAGTATTCATTTGCTTGCCTTTGACGATCTTAGCTCCCACTGAAACCAAGATCCGTCGATTCTGAATATCCATAGATGGAGTATTTAATGCCATTAAATACTTGATCCGTTTACGTACTATTTGTGTGACTCTACGGGTTCAGTCAAGAGTAAGCTGTGGATTAATATTATTAATTCCACTTAAACTGAAGCGGCCTCTAGCTAGGCATTCAGCTCACTTGATCTCACTGAATTATTAACTTGTTAATTAATACTGAACCGCATTTATTAGACTTAACATTATATGCATACTTGGACCAAGGGCATTATTTCCTCCAGTCTCCCACTTGTCCTTAGGGACAAGTGTGCATTTCCTAATTCCTTTGTCGCTCGATGCTTGCTCTTGAACATAAGGTAAGAGTTGTCATCCTTATTATGTCCAGAGGTGTTTCTCGGTTTCAGAGTTCAACTGATCAAATAAACAGATAATCATAGCCTATGATTCATCTGAGCACGGCCATGCATTTTACAGTTTCTAGCTCTCCAAGTGGCCTTGTACAACTTTTAAGCATCTCATCCCGATTTATGAGAGGACAATCCCAATCTTGCGATCTTGAGATTAGACTTCGTTTGATAGGTGATTACCTGAGCGTTGCCTTTATAGCATCCTTTTACGGTGCGACGGTTGGTCAACGTCAAAGTAACTAGTTCTCAAACAAGTAATCTCAAATCACTCAGGTATTGAGGATTTATTGTCTAATAATTTTAATGAAATTTACTTATGACAGATTTTCATCTCTTACAGTAAAGTTTCATAGGTCTGTCCGATACTAGTCTTCCCAAAGTAAGTATCTATGCAAATGATTACGACATTGCCATGTCCACATAGTTCAAGAAACAGAACTACTAGTCATCTTGCATTCTAGTCATCTAACGTTTTCTATGCGTCCATCTTTATAGAAAACTCCGATCAGGGACCATTTTCAACTTTTGACATTCAAGTTCACTTGATAGACATTTCTTAGTCACAGGACTGGTCCTGTCAGTCTATCTTGAATATTTCGTCAAATTGAAGGGACTCATCATTTAATAAACCACAAATTAAATGGAAAAATGAATTCTATTCATTATTGTGAATGATTAACCAATAATGTTTTACAAAGAATTAAACTCTAAAACTTTAAAACATTAAACAAGGACATCAAAGCCATTCTCCAATATGCTTGATTCCCATAGCTGCAATGTGCGAGTTGTGCTTCGCCTGCGGCAGAGGTTTAGTCAATGGATCTGACATGTTGTCATCAGTTCTAATCTTGCTTATCTAGACTTCTTTTCTTTCAACGAACTCTCGTAGAAGGTGAAATCTACGAAGTACATGCTTGACTCTTTGGTGGTGTCTAGGCTCCTTTGCCTGTGCAATAGCTCGTTATTATCACAATACAGGGCTATTGGTCCTTTAATGGAGGGGACTACACCAAGTTCACCTATGAACTTCCTTAGCCATATAGCTTCCTTTGCTGCTTCATGTGCAGCAATGTACTCCGCTTCAGTTGTAGAATCCGCAATGGTGCTTTGCTTAGCACTTTTCCAGCTTACTACTCCTCCGTTGAGGCAGAAGACAAACCCAGACTGTGATCTGAAATCATCTTTGTCGGTTTGGAAACTTGCGTCCGTATAGACTTTAACAATTAATTCATCATCTCCACCATAGACCAGGAAGTCATCTTTGTGCCTTTTCAGGTACTTCAGAATATTCTTGGCAGCAGTCCAATGTGCCTCTCCTGGGTCTGACTGGTATCTACTCGTAGCACTGAGTGCGTACGCAACATTCGGGCGTGTACATATCATAGCATACATTATTGAACCAATCAATGATGCATATGGAATCCCATTCATTCGTCTACGCTCATCAAGTGTTTTTGGGCACTGAGTCTTGCTTAGAGTCATTCCATGAGACATGGGTAGGTAGCCTCGCTTGGAGTCTGCCATCTTGAACCTATCAAGCACCTTATTGATATAAGTGCTTTGACTAAGTCCAATCATCCTTTTAGATCTATCTCTGTAAATCTTGATGCCCAATATGTACTGTGCTTCTCCTAGATCCTTCATCGAAAAACATTTCCCAAGCCAAATCTTGACAGAGTTCAACATAGGAATGTCATTTTCGATAAGTAATATGTCGTCGAGATATAATACTAGAAAAGCAATTTTGCTCCCACTGACTTTCTTGTATACACAAGATTCGTCTGCGTTCTTGATGAAACCAAAGTCACTGACTGCTTCATCAAAACGTATATTCCAGCTCCTGGATTCCTGCTTCAATCCGTAGATTGATTTCTTTAGCTTGCATACCTTTTTAGCATTCTTTGGATCCTCAAAACCTTCAGGCTGTGTCATAAACACAGTTTCTGTTAAAACGCCGTTTAAGAAAGAGGTTTTGACATCCATCTGCCATATTTCGTAATCGTAATATGCAGCGATTGCTAACATTATCCGAATAGACTTTAGCATTGCAACTGGTGAAAAGGTTTCATCGTAATCCACACAGTGGACTTGCCTGTAACCTTTTGCAACCAATCTAGCTTTGAAAACTTCAAGTTTCCCATCCTTGTCCTTTTTCAGTTTGAAAACCCATTTGCTTCCAATGGCTTGGTAGCCATCTGGCAAATCGACCAAATCCCATACTTGGTTTTCAGACATGGAGTCTAATTCAGATTGCATGGCTCCATGCCATTGCTTGGAGCTAGGGCTCGTCATAGCTTGTTTGTAAGTCGCAGGTTCATCACTTTCAAGTAATTGAACATCATAGCTCTCATTCGTCAAAATACCTAAGTATCTTTCCGGTTGAAATCTATATCTCTGCGATCTATGCGGGGTTACATCTCTAGATTGTCCATGATTCTCACCAGAAACTTCTAAAGATCTTTGAGTTTCATCCTGAATGTCATCTTGAGCATTCTCTAGAGTTTGTTGTTCGACTCGAATTTCTTCGAGGTCTACTTTTCTCCCACTTGTCATTTTGGAAATGTGATCCTTTTCCAAAAAGATACCATCTCGAGCAACAAACACCTTGTTCTCAGATGTATTGTAGAAGTAATACCCTTTTGTTTCCTTTGGATAGCCCACAAGGATACATTTGTCAGATTTTGGATGAAGTTTGTCTGAAATTAATCGTTTGACGTATACTTCACATCCCCAAATCTTAAGAAAATACACTTTTGGAGGCTTTCCAAACCATAACTCATATGGAGTCTTTTCAACAGCTTTAGACGGAGATCTATTTATAGTGAGTGCGGTTGTATTTAGTGCATGTCCCCAAAATTCTATTGGAAGTTCGGCCTGACCCATCATTGATCTAACCATGTCTAGCAAGGTTCTGTTCCTCCATTCCGACACACCGTTCCATTGTGGTGTTCCAGGAGGAGTCAATTCTGATAGAATTCCACATTCTTTCAGATGGTCATCAAATTCATAGCTCAGATATTCACCGCCTCTATCAGACCGCAGTGCCTTAATCTTCTTGCCTAATTGATTCTCTACTTCACTCTGAAATTCCTTGAATTTGTCAAAGGATTCAGACTTATGCTTCATTAGGTAGACATAACCATATCTACTGAAGTCATCAGTGAAAGTGATAAAGTAGCTGAAACCACCCCTAGCATTTGTACTCATTGGTCCACATACATCTGTATGGATTAAACCCAATAGTTCAGTTGCTCTTTCTCCAACTTTAGAGAAAGGTTGCTTTGTCATTTTGCCAAGTAAACATGATTCGCACTTGCCATAATCCTCTAAGTCAAATGGTTCTAGAATTCCTTCCTTTTGAAGTCTTTCCATGCGTTTCAAGTTAATATGGCCTAATCGACAATGCCACAGATAGGTGAGATCTGAATCATCCTTTTTGGCCCTTTTGGTATTTATGTTATAAACTTGTTTGTCGTGATCTAATAAATAAAGTCCATTGACTAATCTAGCAGATCCATAAAACATCTCTTTAAAATAAAACGAACAACTATTGTCTTTTATTAAAAAGGAAAATCCCTTAGCATCTAAGCAAGAAACATAAATGATGTTTTTAGTAAGACTTGGAACATGGAAACACTCTTCCAGTTCCAAAACTAGCCCGGAAGGCAACGACAAATAATAAGTTCCTACAGCCAATGCAGCAATCCGTGCTCCATTTCCCACTCGTAGGTCGACTTCACCCTTGCTTAACTTTCTACTTCTTCTTAGTCCCTGTGAATTGGAACATAAGTGTGAGCCACAACCAGTATCTAATACCCAAGAAGTTGAATTAACAAGTGTATAGTCTATAACGAAAATACCTGAAGATGGAACGACTGTTCCGTTCTTCTAATCTTCCTTTAGCTTCAAGCAATCTCTCTTCCAATGCCCCTTCTTCTTGCAGTAGAAGCATTCAGATTCAGAAGTGGGTTGACTGACCTTCTTCTTTTCAGATTTGGCGCCAGTTTGCTTTGTTGGGCTGACCTTATTGCCACCCCTCTTAGCATTCCTCTTCTTTTCAGATTTTTTGAACTTGCCCCCACGCACCATAATCACATCTTGCTTATCACTTTTGAGCGTCTTTTCAGCAGTCTTCAGCATACCGTGAAGCTCAGTGAGCGTTTTGTCCAGACTATTCATACTGTAGTTCAGTTTGAACTGATCATACCCGTTATGAAGAGAATGGAGGATGGTGTCTACAGCCATTTCCTGAGAGAATTGCTGATCCAGCCGACTCATATTCTCAATGAGTCCAATCGTTTTGAGAAGATGTGGACTTACGGGCTCGCCTTTCTTAAGCTTGGTCTCAAGAATTTGCCTATGAGTCTCGAATCTTTCGACCCGAGCCAGATCTTGGAACATGTTCTTTAACTTACTGATGATCGTGAAAGCATCTGAGTTGATGAACGTTTTCTGTAGATCTGCACTCATGGTTGCAAGCATTAGACATTTCACATCCTTGTTGGCATCAATCCAACGATTGAGGGCTGCCTGAGTGACCCCTTCGCCTGCGGCTTCGGGCATCGCCTCTTCCAGGACATACTCATTTTCTTCCTGCATAAGAACTATTTGCAAGTTCCTTTGCCAGTCAAAGAATTTTTTCCCGCTCAACTTCTCCTTTTCGAGAATTGATCGAATGTTGAATGAATTGTTGTTTGCCATAATTAAAACTACAATTGAAAAAGAATAAACAAATAAATAATCATTTACAGTTTCTCTTAATAAACTTAAATTCTAGCATACATGCATAATTCAATGTTCATTAAGCATTTTATTCAAGTTATGTGTTCCGGCAGGTGTGAATAAAATGATTCCAAGATCCTAAAATCCATTGAAGAATTAAGCACATTATGTATTTAGACTCAATTCTAAAATATTTTAGGTAATCAAAAGCCTTTTGCTAATAGTCTAGAAACTACTCTTGGTTGATAGGTACGTCTCAGAACTTATTAGGTAAACCTATCGATTTTGCCACGACATAAAAGGACTCCTTACTTATATCGTTGAGTTTCACCAAAACTAACATGTACTCACAATTATTTGTGTACCTTACCCCTTTAGTATCGATAAGTAACACCTCGCTATGGCGGAAAACTATTACTAAGATCGATGGAAAAAGGATATCCAAGTAAGTGTTATTTTGGCATGGCACCTTTTAACTCAATTTTTTTTTTTTAAGTTTGGAACTTAAGGCTCTTACTATGTTGGTTAGATTTTAAGTGAACTAAAATCCTTAATCATGCAACATAATCAAGCTTCGATCTCATGCATATTTAAGACATATTTAAAAGTAATAAATAACTTAAAACGTGCATAAGATAAATGTGATCTAGTATGGCCCGACTTCATCTTGAAGCTTCAACTTCAAAGTCCGTCTTGAAAATCTCCGTGGGAGGCGCCATTTTCTTCAAATAGGATAAGCTATAATTAAACTAATTACAACTATTTGATGGTACGCAGACCATATTTGAATTGAAAAACAAATTTGGTGCTTTAGACCAATTACATTCAAATTAATGGTACGCAGTCCATATTTTCTATCCTATTTGGGCCATACTAGTCACTTCATAACCTGCAAAAACAGTACATATACAATATATACCATTCACCCATTCATTATCATGAATGACCCACATAGCTGGTTAGTAAAACACGTTATGCATCACATAAATATTTGCAGCAATTAATCAAGGACACCAATAATCTACCAATTATTCAGTCCTTATTAATTCTAATCAAGTTGTTTAACCTTAAAGGATCTGTAGACCTAATCAAGAGTTTATGACTAAAATTTCTCCCACTTAAACCAATAAATTCATATGCTTTACTAATTTTAAACATAAAAATGTATTTCTAGTCTAACCGGAAACATACAAATTTAATTAAAATTTAAAGCTCATATATATTTATAATTGAATCCACTTATTTAATTTATTTTCAGTCGAATTTAAATTAATTTAAGGTTTTTTAATTTTAGTAAAATAATTAGAATAAATTAAAATTTATAATAATTATAATATTCAAAATTAAAATCCAAGAAAACAATTTAAATTATTAATTTTAAAATTAATCAAAATTACTCGAACTGAAAATCTCAAATTAAAATTTAAAACGATTTAATCGTAACTCAAGGTACGCACATCACCACGCAACGCACAGCCATAGGCCACACGCACACGCAGCCATCGCTGGCCACGATGCGCGTAGCCTCTGTGTTGTGTTGCGTCTGCTGCTACTCACCCTCGCAAGGCACCGCTCGCTGCACGCGAGCCAGCGCTCGCTGGCGCGAGGCAGTGCGCGCTGTGGCGCAGCTCGCTTGCTGCCCACACGCGACTGCTCGCTTGCCTTGCCCCTCGCCCACGCCCATTACATAGCACACAAGGCCAGCTCCTTTGCATCACGCGCGCACTACGCTATGTTGCTCGCTGCATTCGTACCGCACGGGCGACGAGCTCCCTTGCTCGGCGTCGCGTGCCCGCACTATACAACACCCCTTAAGGGTAACACGTAGCTTCCATTGCTTTGTGCGTGCAATATTCATGAGCGTTTTCATAAAAATTTTTAATTTTTAATTTAAAATTAATGACAAATTAATAAAAACATATTAATTTCATAATTTTAGGGCGAAAAATCGAAAATTTACTAATCAATTAATTTCCGATTAACATGGATTCAAATCTAGGTCATAAAAATTTAAAATTTAACATAAATTAACAATTTTTATGGTGGATTTTAATCATTGGTACCTAATTAAATTATTAATTAATTATGAAAAATAAATCAATTCTAAATTATTCGAATTTCAACAAATTAATCATAATTACAAATTAGGTTGTATAATTAACAAGTCTAGGCATTCATAATTGTTAAACATATACAGTAGGTCAATCAAAAACTCAAGATTTATCAACAAGAATCGCAAATATTCAATTTAACATCTTAAATTTACAAACCTTTGCGTTCGAAAAACTAAAACCTCCGAAAAGTCATAGTTAGGCTTCGAATTTGGGAATTCTGGGTTCGGCGAAAAAACACTCTTTTTGTCAAAATTTTAGAATTCCTTTTACATGCGGAATTGACACAAAAATCACTCGATTTGGATGAGTAACGAAGAAACTGCCGAAAAACTGCGTACATATAATTAAATAAACGCAATTTGCAATTAATTACGAAAATTAATCACCCCTTTAATTCTTTGCAAAATTTTAAAATTTAACCATGTTCATGCAATTTAGATTATGAAAATAATAAGAGGCTCGTGATACCACTGTTAGGTTATTATACATATGAATAAACATAAATCATGCGGAAAAACCATAAAACCAGGAAACATATTATTTACACATAATCATTTAGCATAATTCAGATGCATACACTTTGTTGCATGCCCTCCCTAGCTGCGCCCGAACCGAACAAGAACAAGTCTTTAGGACTCCAAGTGTCGTCCCTCCGTAGATAGTCCACAGCACGTCCGGATCCGCCTTAAGCTTGACCAACTAGAATCGCCCTTAAGGTTACTTAGGATTTTCGGCTATTTTGGGTTGCAAGTGTTTGGCTGATTTTTGCTTAAAAATCTTACCTTTGAATACTTCAAAATCTTCTGTTAAATATGTGACCCTAGGCCCTTATTTATAGAGTTTATGGAAATGAATTATAATCCTACTAGGATATGGTTTTATTAATTAGAATCCTATTAGAACTCTAAATAATAAATTTAATCTTTTAGGATTAGGATTTAATCAATGCACGAATTCCGATAGGATTAGGATTCGTTACGAACACGAGCACACAAACACGCATGCACGCCTGTACGCAGGCCTTGCGGCCCACGCCGAGCGCACAGCGCATGCGGCCTCGCAGCCCATCAGCTTCGTGCGCGCCCGCCAATGCTTGGCTGGGCCTGGCCTTGCGTTGGGCCTGGTCGAGCACTTGGCGTGTGGCTTGTTGGGCGTTGGCCTGGTCTTGTGCCGGGCCTTCGTCTAGCAAGCCTCGTCCGATGCTAATTCGTACGATACGCTTTCCGATTAAATTCCCGAATCCGGAATTCATTTCCGATATGAACAATATTTAATATTTCCGG
Organism: Spinacia oleracea; assembly: GCF_020520425.1. Taxonomy (NCBI): domain Eukaryota; kingdom Viridiplantae; phylum Streptophyta; class Magnoliopsida; order Caryophyllales; family Amaranthaceae; genus Spinacia; species Spinacia oleracea. The sequence goes on from NC_079488.1 coordinate 19,093,682, forward strand.
TTCCGGAATTAATTTCCGTTTCGAACAAATATTTAATATTTCCGTTTCCGGAATTATTTTCCGATTCTGACAATATTTCCGATTCCGGCAATATTTCTGATTCCGGTAATATTTCCATTTCCATTAATATTTTCCGATACGTACCATGTTTCCGTTTCCGGCAACATCTACGACTTGGATAATATTTATATTTCCGATACGATCCATATTTCCGTTTCCGGCAATATCATCGTTTCCGGAGTATTCATTTGCTTGCCTTTGACGATCTTAGCTCCCACTGAAACCAAGATCCGTCGATTCTGAATATCCATAGATGGAGTATTTAATGCCATTAAATACTTGATCCGTTTACGTACTATTTGTGTGACCCTACGGGTTCAGTCAAGAGTAAGCTGTGGATTAATATTATTAATTCCACTTGAACTGAAGCGGCCTCTAGCTAGGCATTCAGCTCACTTGATCTCACTGAATTATTAACTTGTTAATTAATACTGAACTGCATTTATTAGACTTAACATTATATGCATACTTGGACCAAGGGCATTATTTCCTTCAACTACGACAAACACGGTGGCTATACAGTCAAGTCGGGCTATCACTTCATCACGTTCTTCAAAGGTGTGTTAGAGGGTGGGGCAGGGGTGTCAAATGTTGATGTTTTATGGAAGAAAATATAGAGGTTAAACATCCCACCTAAGGTTCGTTCCTTCATTTGGAGAGCCTGTCGTCGCGCATTACCAACTTGTGTGGGTCTGAATCGAAGGCTGTGTAGTATTGATGTTATTTGTACGAGATGCAAAAGTGGGGAGGAGAATGACATCCATGCTCTTTTAAGATGTTCGTGGTCTGCAGTGGTTTGGGAAAAGGCAGGACTTGAAGATATGGTGGAGGGCTCACATTTCCTTTTCTTTGCTGATTGGTTTAATTGGGTACTAAAAGCTACGAGCCGGGAGAGTGTGGAGTTAGTCTACATAATTTTTTGGAACATTTGGTTCAAGAGGAACCGTGTCAGGCTGGGAGGAGAGCATAGAAGACCTGAAATGGTGGTAGCCATTGCCAATGGGTTGTTAAATGCGTATCACTTGGCAAAGTTGGAGCTTAAACCTGCTGGAATGGGGGGACTGCAGCGTAACCAAACGAAGTGGGAGCCTCCCACGGTGGGGTGGCTTAAGCTAAACTCAGATGCTATATTTGGGGAACAAGGATGCGGTTTGGGGTGCGTAATTCGGAACCATGAGGGAAGTGTACGAAGGGCAGGGGTCTCACAAGTGAAGCATATGTGGACTGTGGAGGTTACAGAAGCAAAGGCAATAGCCTTGGGCCTGCAATTCGCTAGCCAATGTCTGGAGCGGAAGATTGTGGTCGAATATGATAACCTGTCAAGAAGCTTAATGATGGACATTTAGATGGGTCATATTTAGGTGTTATATTACGTGAGATAAAGCAACTAGTTAGTAACTTTGAGTTGGTTTTCTTCAACCATGTTTATAGAGAAGCTAATGAGGCGGCACATACAATAGCACATCTCAATCCCATAGTTTATTCTGTGAGAGTATGGGTTGGAAGTGTCCCTAGTGTTCTTGAGGATGTAATAGCTTCAGATTTTTGTTTGGCTTTAAATAACACCTAAGGCCTCTTACTAAAAAATTAAAAAAAACAAAGGAAAAATATGGAGGTGACGGAGAAGTGGACACATGTCACATATTTAACTATGGTTTGAGTGTTTATAGATTAGGTATAGATAGATGAATGGACTTCGATAGTCTTTAGACTTAACAGTTGAGATTGATAGCGAAAAGCATTCTACATGCTTAAATAAATAATTAATTAGCTTAATTAGTAGTACGTGTTGGTACATGTTGTTTACTAATTTAGTGGTAAATAGAACTCGTTATAAAGGAGAGAGAAATAAAAAAAATTTGGTCACTGTAGAATTTTCGTTAACTCGTTATAAAGGAGAGAGGAATAGAAAAAAATGTGTGGTATGCATTTGGTATTTTTAGTATTACTTAAGAGACCGGTTCTTTGTTATAACAAGTTAGCTTTCCATTTTACCCAAAAAGTTCTTTGTGTCAAGTCACCTACTAGTTTCGCCACTAACTACACGCCGTTCATTGTATATTTTCGTTAACTCAATATATAGGAGAGATGAATAATCATTAATAACTATGGAAAACCCGTCAATAAAAAAACAAAAAAAAAACTGTGGAGACAGTTTATGACGATTAATTAAAAAAACTATCTTATGGTTGTGGGTTACTCATTTCTCTTTACATATAAGGGGAAAATTTGAGATGGTGCACCCTTGACCATTGACCCTTGTGCAACCTAGAAGGAGAGATAAATTTATGAGGTGATGGGCCTAATGCACGAGGCAGTGAGTGCCGGGAATTGTTTCTAGATTTACGAAACACTGTCATGAGTTAATAAAACGGGTGTATTATCGTCCGTCGGATTTAGTTAATCCAAGGGTTAAGAATACTTCTCACGCTTCTCACCTTATATACACTTCTCACGTGAGCCTAAACCTATATATAAATTTATATATATATAAACAAAATAAAATAAAATATAGTATAAGCCAATGACTCAATATAACCAAAGGTTGAATAATAGCAAACCCTGTGTTAAATATCTACAATTAGGGGTCTAAGATTGTCAAATTGTCCTTTTATTTTTATTAAGTCACTAATAAAAAAGGTAATTAATCAAATGCCAGCTGAGAAATGGCTTAATTAACGGCGAATTTTAATTAGTATGAGTTAATTACTATAATTAGTGTAATCCTTGACCTTCTTCTTCTTTACTTGCATGTCAAACCCCTCTCTATATATAATTTATTCCTTTCAAGTTCCAACCACAACCTAATTAAAGTACCCAACTTATTTCTCTGGATCTCTTTAGTACAAACATGGCATCATCACTTAAGATATTCTCCGCAGTTCTTTTCCTCTTCATTATTTGCCAACAGGGTAAGTTGTTTGTCATCGTCTGTCTCGTATATAGATTCTGATTCACATGAGAATTTTCTTACGGTGAGATTTTTCTTATGACGAGAATTTAAATGTGCATATTTTTTGAACTAATTAATTGTACATGTTTTTTGAACTAATTAATTGTGCATATTTCTTTAACTAAATGTTTCTAATATTTCACTTAAATGAAGTGTGTGTATTTTTTACTCAAATATTGCATATTTTTTTGTTGTTTTTGATTAAATCAAAAATTATATTCAACTCGAGAAAAACAGGTGCGCAATTAGTTTAAAAGTTATGCACATATAGTTAGGGTTGTGCATCAGTCCAAAACCAAGAAAATTTGTGGACCAAAGACCAAAGACCAAACTGGTTTTTTCTAGTGTTGTCCGGGTTTAGGGCGGATTGGACCAAAATTATTGAATATGTCTCCATATAATTTTTTGAAGCTATTTATTTCCTTAACAAAATGGGTTAGAAAATCTTACAAACTTCAATTCTCCATTTTTAAGGGAGTATAGATGGATATAGAAGATCAAAGAGTAGGAAATCAAAATAAACACGAATTTAGGGCCCTAAAGAAAAATAATGATTTATTTAATTCAAATTGGGTCAACCGGTCCGGACAAGGTGGAAACCGAAAACCGAAATTTAAAAGACCCAAAACCGGTCCGATTTCAGTCTAATTTCCGGTCCGGTTCGTATTTCAAACACCCCTACATATAGTTCAAAAAAAATGCAAAAAAGTTTCTTATGATAAGATATAGTTCTCCCTATAAGTCGGTTCTCGCAAATGGCTTGGTTGTGATTTCTCTGTTTTATGGACCATGGTGCACAGCAGGGTGCACCAAAATATGTGCATAAGCAAAAGGACATGATACTACGACAAAAAAACATGCGATATAATATTTCACTTTTTTATTATAAAAATTAATAGTATGTTGTTTCACTATTTATTAAAAATATAAATATAAATATAAATTATATTCATGTTCTTTTTACGTAACCAAATGTTCTTTTAATTATATATTAATATTCTTAAGGTGTACCATGCTCATTGTGCACCATGGTCCACCTTCTAGAAATTACGCTGTTACCAGCTTAAAATAGTTGTAATCCGTCTAATCTCTTTTTAGCTAGGTTGGCATATTTTATTTTACATCATCCCTTAAAATAATTGCAGGTAAGAGTTACAAATGTGGTGTATCAGACATAAAAGTAACAACAGAAAGAACAAGAAACATAGTAGAAGGTCAACCAGAATATGCAGTTACAATTAGCAACAACTGCTCGTGTGCTCAATCTGGTGTTTACTTGAGATGCCTTGGTTTTAGCACTGTGTTGCCTGTTAATCCAAAGGTTATGAAGGTGAAGGGTGATAGTTGCCTGATCAATAATGGTCGTCCGATCGTCAAAGGAAAACCAGTTAGCTTCAAGTATTCTTTTTTAACACCAACTGATTTGGCTCCTCAGAGATCTCAAATTTCTTGTTGATCAGTGGTGGATTTTGAACTATTTTCTAAGGGGTGTAAAGAGAGTACTCACAAAATATTACTTATAATATTAGAAAAGTGAAATAAAAACTTTGTATGTTATTACGTACGCAAATAGTATCGTGATAAACTAATAATAACTTCTATTATTGGCAATTTTGTAGTCTCACTAATTTTGAAAAGAGCAGAAATTAGACTGCAAAATTATAACGCTCATGTACTATCCCAAGACGTTTGATATGCAGAATGGGAATTTAGAATTTTACGATAATATATTGTGTGGCGGTCTAAAAGAGTAAGGTTATCCGCACTTGTTCTATTCTTTTAGTTACCGTTTATTGATGTTATTGGTTTTATTTATTGTAGTTATAAGTTACCTTATTTTCAAGGCCATTAGCTTAAATGGTATAGCAATGTACAATATTGTACATGGTGTGTGCTCAAGCCCCACATAGCCTACTACTTATATTACACTTGTGTATTGGTGTATTTTCATTGTTGGCGTTGTATTGGTCGTAGTTGTAGGAAATAATAATGCATTCGGAGTTTTTTAAGTTTGGGCCCGGTCGGGTTAAATAGCCCATTGGATCGGTAGGACTTGAACCCATCTTGTTTTGTTTCCTTTTCTTGTGAAACATATAAGTACTCCCTATTATTCTTTTCCTGGTATATTGCAATGTTTCAGAAGACAGAAAACCTAAATAAAAACCCTAATATATCCATCCGAGATTTGAGCAGTTCTTGAGCAATTCCAACCTTTGAATTCTGGGTGTAGAATTCAGAGGTGTTGTGTTAACCTTGGGGGGCGTTTGGCACTATAAGCCTGCACCGGTAGGGTGGCGAAATTCGCTTCTAAGGCAATGGCCTCCATACCACGATACAACGCTATTCTTATGAGATCTACAATCAAGTAATATCCTCTCCTTATCTATAATTATTTATGGTATCAACAGTTATTTTTCCTACAATTTAGAAGCGAATTTGTTACTGTTGATTCTTGACTTGTGTCGATACGCAAATTGGGAGATGAAGATTAATTGCGTGCGGTTTATGGAACTCCACATGTTAATTACGGAGTGAATGTATGGTTATTGGCGAATGATTGGGTTTAATCTTTTTGCAATATGCGTATTATAAAGCTAGAATAGAAATTATAAGTATGCACTCCTAGTAGAAATAGGAGACCATGCTAATTAATGAAGGGGAATGACTTTAGTGGGACCTCCTTGGTTTGTAAGCAAATTATAATGCAAGATCAGAATACTCCACGGATCGGTTGTGGCAAAATAGTAATGCCACGGTGTCCATGCGATCTTGACTGAAATTCTTCCCGTGAATACTTACGCTATATATTATTAACTTGTATGTTTGAGATCAAATCAATTTGCAGTATAGTTGAAAGTTGAAGCAAAGTCAGCTTTCTAATTATTTGTTGTAATTTAAGCAACAAATACGAGTTAATCAAAGTACAATGGGGTAACATAACTCACGCGCGACAAAGAAGATAAGCCGCATCAGGTCGTGGAGTAGGTTGTCTCGGGACGCCGTGACACATTTATACAAAAACTAGATTAGATCCCGTGCACGCATGGATTTTGATCATTCTTTTTTCACAAAATATTTAACTGAATATCTCCCAAATTATTGCATAGTTATAACATTTTTAACATACTCGTTTAAATTTATTCATCTAATATGCATATCTAAAATGCTAATATGGTAATTTGACCAAAATATTCAGTGATATATTTTTCATTATTAATATAGCGATTTGACTAAAATATTACTAATTTAGAATAATTATTATTACGACGTATCTATTATTGCCATAATTTATAAACTAAATTTTGTTTCCATACATAAATAGTTTATAAAAAGGGTAGAAAATAAAAATAAAATAAAAACAGACACTCTTTTTTGGGAAAGTGATTTTTAGCGGGAAAAAATCGCACCAGGAATTGACACGTGTCATTCCTGGTGTCTCTTTTAATATATAGTAATAGATATAAACAAGAGGCACTTTACAAACACGAGTTAAAACCATTGGTTGAGAATGATTAAGTTCGTATACGAACTTAGCATTTCAACAACTACGTGCTGTAAAAGGGAAGTTTCTTCCCAATTTTATTTTGTTAAACTTTAACTTATTTACATAATTTGTCTTATGTGCCCTCTAATATATGAATAAGTGGGCAATGTAGGGGTTGAAGTTAAAGTTTGAAAACTAACGAGTGAGTTAGTTGTAGTTTGCAGTTGGTCACTAGTAAGGTTGTGCAGGTTCATTAAAGTTGGACGTACTCACAATTGATGCGAATACTTATTTTCAAAGCTAGTAATAGAAACGAGGATGCTCGTCTACTACTTTGGCGAGCACGTGCATCAATGATAGTATATCCATCATGCTTGATGTCAGGGAAGTTCATTCTCACTTTATTTATTATCAAACTCTAAATCTACATAATATTTTTATTATGTACCCTCTTTTGTGAATTATAATATTTTGGTGAATTATTATGCAATGTGGGGGTAAATTAGAGTTTGAGACTGACTAATAGGTTAGTTGTGGCTCAACTTTGATAAAATAAGTGGTCTCTTATCTTAAGCCAAGATGGAGGTTCGGGATGATATAATCATTTGTGATGTTGGTACTAAGGTCAGTACATTAAGGGTAATGGTACACAAATCTCATTCTCATTATGTAGAGAAAAATATTTGATAAGCTTAACTATCATGTTAGATAGCCAGTATAGACTTATTGTGGTTCTAATATATTATTGTTTATAATTATTGAGAAAGTACTCTCAAAATAATATGCTAATTTATTTTGGAGTCTATTGTGGTGATAATTTCTCTTGACTTGATGTTGCTTTGCAGCGTTTGTTGGTACTCTCACAACACTACTAGTGAATTTATTTTTCACTAGGTGGTAGTGTAATATTTTGTGAAGATGCATAGCAGAAGTGTGTTTCACTACATATATCAACTATGAAGTTGAGTTCATTGCATTGGATCTTATATGTCAAGAAGATAATTGATCGCATCATCTAATGGAAGATGGTTAATTGTGGGGGTAATGCGATCTCCACTTCTCTACATTTTTATTCACAAGTTTATATGTGTATTTTTCCAAGATCTATGTGTTTGGTGGCAATCTGAGACACATTCGTGTGTGAGACATGAGCTAATGAAGCATTTTTTTGTGAAAGAGATACACCATTTGAGTATGTGAGAAAAATACTTATTCAGATCCTTATATAAAGAATGAAGCATGGTTCTTGCTTTACGCGCTGAGGAGAGTGGGTCTTAAAATCTATATGTTGATCCATCTGTTAGGTTATGATACATATGAACAAACATAAATCATGCGGAAAACCATAAAGCCAGGAAACATATTATTTACACATAATCATTTAGCATAATTCAGATGCATACACTTTGTAGCGTGCCCTCCCTAGCTGCGCCCGAACCGAACAAGAACAAGTCTTTAGGACTCCAAGTGTCGTCCCTCCGTAGATAGTCCACAGCACGTCCGGATCCGCCTTAAGCTTGACCAACTAGAATTGCCCTTAAGGTTACTAGGATTTTCGGCTATTTGGGTTGCAAGTGTTTGGCTGATTTTTGCTTAAAAATCTTACCTTTGAATACTTCAAAATCTCGATGTAAATATGTGACCCTAGGCACCTATTTATAGAGTTTATGGAAAGGAATTATAATCCTACTAGGATATGGATTTATTAATTAGAATCCTATTAGAACTCTAAATAATAAATTTAATCTTTTAGGATTAGGATTTAATCAATGCACGAATTCCGATAGGATTGGGATTCGTTACTAACACGAGCATCGCACGAGCACGAGGGAAGCATGCACCGCGCAGGCCTTGCGGACCACACGCATGAGCGCTGCCTCGCAACCCACGAGCACGCTCAGCGCGTGCGCCAGCAGCCTTGCTGGGCCTGGCCTTGCGCTGGGCCTGGCGAGGCTTGTGGCCTTCGTGTTGGGCGCTCGGCTTGCTGGGCGTGGGCCTGGCTTCGTGCTGGGCCTTCGTCTAGCAAGCCTCGTCCGATGCTAATTCGTACGATGCGCTTCCGATTAAATTCCCGGTTCCGGAATTCATTTCTGATACGAACAATATTTAATATTTCCGATTCCGGAATTAATTTCCGTTTCGAACATAATATTTCCGTTTCCGGAATTATTTTCCGATTCCGATAATATTTCCGATTCTGACAATATTTTCGTTTCCGGCAATATTTCCGATTCCGGCAATATTTCCATTTCCGATAATATTTTCCAATACGTACCATGTTTCCATTTCCGGCAACATCTACGACTTAGATAATATTTATATTTCCGATACGATCCATATTTTTGTTTCCGGCAATATCATCGTTTCCGGAGTATTCATTTCTTGCTTGTGACGATCTCAGCTCCCACTGAAACCAAGATCCGTCGATTCCGAATATCCATAGATGGAGTATTTAATTCCATTAAATACTTGATCCGTTTACGTACTATTTGTGTGACCCTACGGGTTTAGTCAAGAGTAAGTTGTGGATTAATATAATTAATTCCACTTGAACTGAAGCGGCCTCTAGCTAGGCATTCAGCTCACTTGATCTCACTGAATTATTAACTTGTTAATTAATACTGAACCGCATTTATTAGACTTAATATTATATGCATACTTGGACCAAGGGCACTATTTCCTTCAGTCTCCCACTTGTCCTTAGGGACAAGTGTGCATTACCTAATTCCTTTGTCGCTCGATGCTTGCTCTTGAACATAAGGTAAGAGTTGTCATCCTTATTATGTCCAGAGGTGTTTCTCGGTTTCAGAGTTCAACTGATCAAATAAACAGATAATCATATCCTATGATTCATCCGAGCACGGCCATGCATTTCACAGTTTCTAGCTCTCCGAGTGGCCTTGTACAACTTTTAAGCATCTCATCCCGATTTATGGGAGGACAATCCCTATCTTGCGATCTTGAGATTAGACTTCGTTTGATAGGTGATTACCTGAGCGTTGCCTTTATAGCCTCCTTTTACGGTGCGACGGTTGGTCAACGTCAAAGTAAGCAGTTCTCAAACAAGTAATCTCAAATCACTCAGGTATTGAGGATTTAGTGTCTAATAACTTAAATGAAATTTACTTATGACAGATTTTCATCTCTTACAGTAAAGTTTCATAGGTCTGTCCGATACTAGTCTTCCCAAAGTAAGTATCTATGCAAATGATTATGACATTGCCATGTCCACATAGTTCAAGAAACAGAACTACTGGTCATCTTGCATTCTAGTCGTTTAACGTTTTCTATGTGTCCATCTTTATAGAAAACTCCGACCAGGGACCATTTTCAACTTTTGACATTCAAGTTCACTTGATAGACATTTCTTAGTCACAGGACTGGTCCTGACAGTCTATCTTGAATATATCGTCAAATTTGAAGGGACTCATCATTTAATACCTAAACCAAGATTAAATGGAATATGAAAATACATTTCATATATGATAAATGTTCAACCCCAATGTTTTACAACCATGGGCCTCAAACCCATCTTTAAAACAGTTCATGGAATTCAAAGCTATGCTTGATTACCAGTGCTACAACGTGAGTGTTGCATCTCACTTGTTGCATAGGTTTAGTTATCATGCTTTGCCAATCTTAATATCCTTTTCATCGAATGTTCTTCGAGATATGATGATAAGATGTTTTGAGTATGTTTATTTTGTGATCTAGTCTTTCTTGCTACATTAGTGGTTCTACGCATTTTGCAATGAAGAACCATTAAGTCAACAGACATGTGATCTTCCCAAGTTCAATGAAGAACTCATTAATATAAACAACTCTGTTTTATTGCTTCTTAGGCAATAAGTACTTTTACTTCAACTGTATAGGTTGCTAGTGATGCTTTGTTTGGATTTGCTTATCCAAGTAGTCCATAGATATGTGGAAGACTTTCCATCTGTATCTTAGAACATAGAAATTATTATTTTAATTTCCCACGCAACAACTCATGGTCTCCAATCCATGTTGCCATTTTTAAAACACGATGCTCTATAGCTCGTCCTTGCCAATGGTTAACTCCAAGGGAATCTTGCTTGATCCTTTGCCAGTGTTTATGCGTGTAGCATCAATATTTAGCATATCTTTATTTCCTTGAATCAAGAACTGTTCCTATGTACCTTTTCAAGTACCATAGGTTTTTCTTGATCTCAATCTAGTTGATCTTAACTTAAATCAATAGAGATTGGTATATGTTCGTCATGCCTAAAGTCATACGATACGTTTTTGGCGATCCTCATATTATATCATACATGATAAATTCTTTTGCAGAATAATTCCCAATTGAATTCTATTCATGTAACTTTAGCTCATTCAATTCCAGTAGATACTGAATCCAGCTAAATTCTTTGACATATAATATAGGTTAAGAATCTTACTTAGATCCTTTGATGTTTAACTTAGTAAACGCTTATACATAGTTCAAACATCTTTTACTTAGATTTATTCACATGGGTCGAATATCTCCAATGAAGTATTTCATGTTTGATTTAGTAAATGCCATTACTTAATCCAAAAAAACATTATAAGATCTTTGTAAATAGATCTTAATACCCAGTATGTACTAAGTTTCGCCATGGTCCGTCATTGATGAATAATTTCAAATCTAAGTCATTAGCATTTGAATGTCATTTCATAATAGAGAGATATGTGTGTGATACACATAGGACCAATTAAGTTTTACGTACTCCCACTAAACTTCTTATATATCTATAAGAATCATGTACATTTTATGAAACTAAAATACTTATTAGCTTCACTAAAATACAATTCCGGCCAATTCCCAATTGCTTGCTTAAATCTGTACTTAGATTTGATAAGCTAGCTTTCCTTTTCAAGCATTTATTTGGATCCACAAATTTTATGACATACCATGTACATAGTTTCTTCCAACATTTGATTGAGGAATACGTTTTGCCATCCAATTGCCATATGTACCAATATGCAATCATTGCTTGATTTATAGACTTGAGCATTACGATTATGCATGAGGTTTCAACACAATCCACACCGTGAATTTGCTTGTAACCTTTAGCAACTAATCTAGCTTTGTGTGTGAGCACAATTCCATATTTGATGGTTTTTATCCTTAAAATAATTTTTGCAACCAATAGGTAAACAAATCTATTCTTGCAAATCAACAAAATTTCAATTTTGTCATCAAAACATTGGTTATGTTTTATGGCCTTTAACCATCTAAAACATTTGAGTCTATATATGGCCTCTAACCATTTTAGGGAATGTAGGTTTCGTAATAGCTTTCTTACAAGTCACAAACTCATTAATCTTACATGATAATAGTTTGACTGCAAGTTGTAGGTTTCTTCACTATAGCTAATAGAAGAATCGCATAGCTTCAGTGACCTGAACTCCATGTTTCTTCACTATCTAATAGAAGAATTTCATAGTTTCAGTAACTTGAACTCTATGCCTACTTGGGTATAGAACATCAAACAATAGAATATCAATAGCCACTTGAAAGTCCTTTGAATATTCTGTTCTCCTTGAAGCACTTGTAAAGTCTTCTAAGAGATGTCTATTCTTTAAAGCCACTTCTAAAGTCCTTAAAGAATACATGTTCGGATTTTCTAAAGAACTTCAAAAAGCCTCCGGAATGTCCGTTATGTTTGTTGTTCTCCTTGAAGACTTTCGATGTCTATTTTCTCCCACTTGTCATTTTGAAAACGAATCTTCAAAAGGACATTATTTCGAGCAAACAAACATTATGTTCTCAAAAAAAATTGTGGTAGAAACAATACCCTTGTGTCTCATTTGAATAAATCATAATGAAACATATATCTATACTTGGGCCTTAGTTTGTCGAATGACAAACACTAAGCTCCCACTGAGTTTAGGAACTCTCTAGATATGTTATGAAAAGATATTCTGAAATTACTTTTCAATAGCTTTGACGAATTTGGTTTAGTTTGGTGGTAGTTGAGCATTTTGTTTTAGAAATTATAGGAAAAGTCTTTATGATTCATCATTGATCGAATCAAGTACTAATTGACTTCGATCATTCCAACTTAGATATGCCATATCTTATGGAGCTAGATCGTGAAATTGCAACACACAATCATTGATGATCATTTTTGGTCTCAAGTAATCATCAACATGATCTAACCTAGATCTTTATGATTTCTTGCCAAGTGGATTTTATACTTCTGAATCTTTGATCTAGCCAAACTGATTCAAACTTATATCACATTTGAGTAAATAAATCTATATTCCCTCAAATCCATGTGAAATAATAAAGTCATAAAATTTTTCTTTAGCTTTGAACTCTATCGTCTAGGCGTTCTAACAATAGTTCATATCTTTTGTTACTTTCAACAAGTAAGACTAGCTTGTCTTGAATTGATCTAGAAATCAATTAACTTTCAAAAGTCCATCAAAATAGAGCTTATGAATGTTAACTTGTTGATATGGTCTAAGCAACAATGCCAAAGATTAGTGGAACTCAAATCAAGGGGTTGATTTGAACCTATTAAAGTTTTATTGTTAAAGAGTTGTTTGTTTTAATCAAGCATATTGACTCAACCCGTAAATGACCATTTCATTCAAATAAACAAACAAGCATTGTTTTTGTTCTTCTGAATGTGAGTCTTTCTGTGTTTGAAAACAGAAATTTAGGTATGCTGATTATGGAACGAAATAGCCATTAAGTTCCAGCCTCTGAAAGGACTTAAAACAAACCAAATGACCCTACAACTAATATAGCATTGCCATGCTTCATTTCCCACTTGTAGGCCATTAGTTTAGCCTAGCTTCCATTGTTTGAGTTATTACTGAAGTAAGAACCTCAAGCGGTATATGATACCAAGGAAGTTTGATTGCTAGGTCACTTCTCTTTAAACATAAACTTATAGGTAGAAACGGAATCGTAAATTCCTTTCATTTGTTTCTAGTTTTCCGATTTCTTGTACCCTTTCTTATAGTCTTAAGAATTGAATTCTTTAGTGTTGACTTTTATACTTTGTTAGACATGTCCATGTCACTCCAACAAGGTTCTTACCATTTAATTTATGTTGAATATTTTTTTTCAACTAGATGATCTTACCAGAAGCTTCTAAAGTTCTCTAAGCATCGATCTATTCGAATGTCTAGGGACTAGACTCATTCGAGAATTAAATGGACAAAGATATTAGGTTGTTAACCATTGGTAAGGCTGAGGGTTTAAACTCAATGCTTTATGATCTCAAAACTACATTGTAATTTGAGTTCACAAGCACCAATCGGTTTGCCATTCGACTTTGATACTCGAAAACAACCATAAAAGTCGCTAAAAGAAACGTACATTTAAATCGCTCAGTTTCTCTCATTTCCGTGAATCGTTCTTGGATTCACTACCAATCGAGGAAATTTACTGTTACCTTTCTAAAAGGATTTACTGCAGTGCAAGATATTTAATTATAAACAATAATTAAAACATACATTGAAGCATGCAAAGTCTAAACATTTATCATGAGTAATAACTTGAAAATTAAAGCAATCATGCAATTTAAACAAGTCATTAGCACTTTATTCGATTATGTGTTCCAGCAGGTGTGAATAAAATGATTCCAAGACCCTAAAACCATTGAAGAATTAAGCACATTATGTATGTAGACTCAATTCTAAAATCTTTTAGGTAAGCAAAAGCCTTTTGCTAATAGTCTAGAAACTACTCTTGGTTGATAGGTACGTCTAAGAACTTATTAGGTAAACCTATCGATTTTGCCACGGCATAAAAGGACTCCTTACTTATATCGTTGAGTTTCACCAAAACTAACATGTACTCACAATTATTTGTGTACCTTACCCCTTTAGTATCGATAAGTAACACCTCTCTATGGCGGAAAACTATTACTAAGATCGATGTAAAGGATATCCAAGTAAGTGTTATTTTGGCATGACACCTTTTAACTCAATTTTTAAGTTTGGAACTTAAGGCTCTTACTATGTTGGTTAGATTTTAAGTGAACTAAAATCCTTAATCATGCAACATAATCAAGCCACAATCTCATGCATATTTAAGACATATTTAAAAGCAATAAATAACTTAAAGCATGCATAAGATAATTGTGATCTAGTATGGCTCGACTTCATCTTGAAGCTTCAACTTCAAAGTCCGTCTTGAAAATGGATTGGAAACTCCGTCTTGAATTTCACCTTAGGAGGCGCCATTTTCTTCAAATAGGATAAACTATAATTAAACTAATTACAACTATTTGATGGTACGCAGACCATATTTGAATTGAAAAACAAATTGGGTGCTTTAGACCAATTACATTCAAATTAATGGTATGCAGACCATATTTTCTATCCTATTTGGGTCATACTAGTCACTTCATAACCTGCAAAACAGTACATATACAATATATACCATTCATCCATTCATTTATCATGAATGACCCACATAATTGGTTAGTTAAAACACATTGTATGCATCACATAAATATTTGCAGCAATTAATTAAGGGCACCAATAATCTACCAATTATTCAGTCCTTATTAATTCTAATCAAGTTGTTTAACCTTAAAGGATTTGTAGACCTAATCAAGAGTTTATGACTAAAATTGCTCCCACTTAAACCAATAAATTCATATGCTTTACTAATTTTAAACATAAAAATGTATTTCTAGTCTAACCGGAAACATACAAATTTAATTAAAATTTAAAGCTCATATAAATTTATAATTGAATCCAATTATATAATTTATTTTTCAGTTGGATTTAAATTAAATCAAGGTTTATAATTTTAGTAAAATAATTAGAATAAATTAAAATTTATAATAATTATAATATTCAAAATTAAAATCCAAGAAAACAATTTAAATTATTAATTTTAAAATTAATTAAAATTACATGAACTGAAAATCTCAAATTAAAATTTAAAACGATTTAATCGTAACACAAGGTACGCACATCACCACGCAACGCACAGCCATAGGCCACACGCACACGCAGCCATCGCTGGCCACGATGCGCGCAGCCTCTGTGCTGTGTCGCGTCTGCTGCTGCTCACCCTCGCAAGGCACTGCACGCGAGCCAGCGCACGCTGCGCGAGCCAGTGCTCGCTGTGGCGCAGCTCGCTTGCTGCCCACACGCGATTGCTCGCTTGCCTTGCCCCTCGCCCTCGCCCATCGCATAGCACACACGGCCAGCTCCTTCCTTCGCGCGCGCGCCACGCTTTGTTGCTCGCTGCATTCGTACCGCACGGGCGACGAGCTCCCTTGCTCGTCGTCGCGTGCCCGCACTATACAACACCCCTTAAGGGTAACACGTAGCTTCCATTGTTTTGTGCGTGCAACATTCATGAGCGTTTTCATAAAAATTTAAATTTTTTTTAATTTAAAATTATTGACGAATTAATAAAACATATTAATTTCATAATTTTAGGGCGAAAAATCGAAAATTTATTAATCAATTAATTTCCGATTAACATGGATTCAAGTCTAGGTCATAAAATTAAAATTTAACATAACTTAACAATTTTTATGGTGGATTTTAATCATGGATACCTAATTAAATTATTAATTAATTATGAAAATCAAATCAATTCTAAATTATTCGAATTTCAACAAATTAATCATAATTACAAATTAGGTTGTATAATTAACAAGTCTAGGCATTCATAATTGTTAAACATATCCTGTAGGTCAATCAAAAACTCAAGATTTATCAACAAGAATCGCAAATACTTTATTTAACATCTTAAATTTACAAACTTTTGCGTTCGAAAAACTAAAACCTCCGAAAAGTCATAGTTAGGCTTCGAATTTGGGAATTCTGGGTTCGGCCAAAAATTACTAATTTTGTCAAAATTTTAGAATGCCTTTTACATGCGGAATTGACACAAAAATCACTCGATTTGGATGAGTAACGAAGAAACTGCCGAAAAACTGCGTACATATAATTAAATAAACGCAATTTGCAATTAATTACGAAAATTAATCACCCCTTTAATTCTTTGCAAATTTGTAAAATTTAAGCATGTTCATGCAATTTAGATTATGAAAATAATAAGAGGCTCGTGATACCACTGTTAGGTTATGATACATATGAACAAACATAAATCATGCGGAAAAACCATAAATCCAGGAAACATATTATTTACACATAATCATTTAGCATAATTCAGGTGCATACACTTTGTAGCGTGCCCTCCCTAGCTGCGCCCGAACCGAACAAGAACAAGTCTTTAGGACTCCAAGTTTCGTCCCTCCGTAGATAGTCCACAGCACGTCCGGATCCGCCTTAAGCTTGACCAACTAGAATTGCCCTTAAGGTTACTAGGATTTTCGGCTATTTGGGTTGCAAGTGTTTGGCTGATTTTTGCTTAAAAATCTTACCTTTGAATACTTCAAAATCTCGATGTAAATATGTGACCCTAGGCACCTATTTATAGATTTTATGGAAAGGAATTATAATCCTACTAGGATATGGATTTATTAATTAGAATCCTATTAGAACTCTAAATAAAAAATTTAATCTTTTAAGATTAGGATTTAATCAATGCACGAATTCCGATAGGATTGGGATTCGTTATGAACACGAGCGTCACACGACCACGAGGGAAGCACGCACCGCGCAGGCCTTGCGGCCCACACGCATGAGCGCTGCCTCGCAGCCCACGAGCACGCTCAGCGCACGCGCCAGCAGCCTTGCTGGGCCTGGCCTTGCGCTGGGCCTGGCGAGGCTTGTGGCCTTCGTGTTGGGCGCTCGGCTTGCTGGGCATGGGCCTGGCTTCGTGCTGGGCCTTCGTCTAGCAAGCCTCGTCCGATGCTAATTCGTACGATGCGCTTCCGATTAAATTCCCGGTTCCGGAATTCATTTCCGATACGAACAATATTTAATATTTCCGATTCCGGAATTAATTTCCGTTTCTAACAAATATTTAATATTTCCGTTTCCGGAATTATTTTCCGATTCCGATAATATTTCCGATTCTGACAATATTTCCGTTTCCGACAATATTTCCGATTCCGGCAATATTTCCATTTCCGATAATATTTTCTGATACGTACCATGTTTCCGTTTTCGGCAACATCTACGACTTGGATAATATTTATATTTCCGATACGATCCATATTTCCGTTTCCGGCAATATCATCGTTTTCGGAGTATTCATTTCTTGCTTGTGACGATCTCAGCTCCCACTGAAACCAAGATCCGTCGATTCCGAATATCCATAGATGGAGTATTTAATTCCATTAAATACTTGATCCGTTTACGTACTATTTGTGTGACCCTACGGGTTCAGTCAAGAGTAAGCTGTGGATTAATATAATTAATTCCACTTGAACTGAAGCGGCCTCTAGCTAGGCATTCAGCTCACTTGATCTCACTGAATTATTAACTTGTTAATTAATACTGAACTGCATTTATTAGACTTAATATTATATGCATACTTGGACCAAGGGCACTATTTCCTTCACCATCATTAGGGGATGATAACGAGCTAGAGATTAAGGCTCTACATATTCTTAGCCTCACAGACCTAGGCCTCTTGATTGGAAGGTGTCGTGAGAAGTTCTTGTGGATACATTGTTTAATGTGTTAGCTTCATAGACCTGGTTGGCTTTCCAGTTGGACTAATCGTGAGATGGTTGGTATGAACATTGATATGTATGATAGCCTCATAGACCGAAGTCACTCGTGTTAGTGATGTCATGAGATGTTCTGGTTGATTTTCTTGTATCTAGCCTCATAGACCGAGGTCACTTGACTAAGTGATGTCATGAGATGCCCTTGTAGATACGGTTGTTCTTGCTTAACCTCATTGACCGAAGCCATTCGAGTTAGTGGTGTCATGAGAAGATCTATATAACTAGCCTCACAAACATAGGCCATTCGAGTTAGTGATGTAGTGAGATGTCCGGTGAGTTGTATGAAGGAAATAATGCCCTTGGTCCAAGTATGCATTCTATGTTAAGTCTAATAAATGCGGTTCAGTATTAATTAACAAGTTAATAATTCAGTGAGATCAAGTGAGCTGAATGCCTAGCTAGAGGCCGCTTCAGTTCAAGTGGAATTAATGATATTAATCCACAGCTTACTCTTGACTGAACCCGTAGGGTCACACAAATAGTACGTAAACGGATCAAGTATTTAATGGCATTAAATACTCCATCTATGAATATTCGGAACCGACGGATCTTGGTTTCAGTGGGAGCTAAGATCGTCACAGGCAAGAAATGAATACTCCGGAAACGATGATATTGCCGGAAACGGAAATATGGATCGTATCGGAAATATGAATATTATCCAAGTCGTAGATGTTGCCGGAAACGGAAACATGGTACGTATCGGAAAATATTATTGGAAATGGAAATATTACCAGAATCGGAAATATTGCCGGAAACGGAAATATTGTCAGAATCGGAAATATTGCCGGAATCGGAAAATAATTCCGGAAACGGAAATATTAAATATTTGTTCGAAACGGAAATTAATTCCGGAATCGGAAATATTAAATATTGTTCGTATCGGAAATAGATTCCGGAAATGGAAATTTAATCGGAAGCGTATCGTACGAATTAGCATCGGACGAGGCCTGCCGGACGAAGGCCCAGCACGAAGCCAGGCCGTCGCCCAGCAAGCACGCACGCCACAAGCCCAGCGCGCGCCAAGGCCACGGATGCGTGGGCCTTGCTGCGTGGGCTGCAGCTCGCACGCATGGGCAGTCCTTGTGGCTGCCGTGTGTGTGTGAGTTTGTGCTCATGCGTGATTCCTGAATCTGCAAGAGTCAGTGTATGATTAAATGTCTATTCCTAATTGGATAAATTAATTAAATAGAATTCATGTAGGATTCTAATTCCAATTAATTCGCATCCTACTAGGATTACGATTCCTTTTCCATAACTCTATAAATAAAGGCCTAGGGGTCATAATTTATATAGAAGTTTCAAAGTATTCAAAAGTGAGTTTTTTGAGAGAAAATTAAAACACATCTTGCTCATAAAAGTGCCGAATTTTCTAGTACCTTAAGGGCGATTCTAGTTGGTCAATCTTAAGGCGGATCCGGACGTGCTGTGGACTATCTACGGAGGGACGACACTTGGAGTCCTAAAAGACTTGTTCTTGTTCGGTTCGGGCGCAGCTAGGGAGGGCACGCAACAAAGAGTATGCATCTAATTATGCTATATGATTATGTGTAAATAATATGATTCCTGGGTTAATGGTTGTTTCCGCATGATTTATGTAAATGTCATATGTATCATAACCTAACAGTGGTATCACGAGCCCCTTATTATTTTCATAATCTAAATTGCATGAACATGGTTAAATATTACAAATTTGCAAGAATTAAAAGGGGTGATTAATTTTCGTAATTGTTAATTAATTGCAAATTGCGTTTATTTAATTATATGTACGCAGTTTTTCGGCAGTTTCTTCATTACTCATCCGAATTGAGTGATTTTTGTGTCAATTCCGCATGTAAAAGGCATTCTAAAATTTTGACAAAAAAAGTATTTTTCTGCCGAACCCAGAATTCTCAAATTCGAAGCCTAACTATGACTTTTCGAAGGTTTTAGTTTTTCGGATGCAAAATTTCGTAAATTTAAGATGTTAAATTAAATATTTGCGATTCCTGTTGATAAATCTTGAATTTTTGATTGACCTACTGCATATGTTTAACAAGTTTGAATGCCTAGTCTTGTTAATTATGCAATCTAATTTGTAATTATGATTAATTTGTTGAAAATTAGAATAATTTAGAATTAATTTGATTTTCATAATTAATTGTAATTTAATTAGAAACCTATGATTAAAAACCACCATAAAAATTGTAAATTTACGATAAATTTTAAATTTTTATGACCTAGACTTGAATCCATAACAATCGGAAATCAATTGGATAATAAATTTTCGATTTTTCGCCCTAAAATTATGAAATTAATAATATTTATTAATTTGTCATTAATTTTAAATATAAATTTTAAATTTTTGTGCGATTCGTTCAAATAACTTGCACGCACGAAGCAATGGACGCTTCGTGTTACCCTTAAGGGGTGTTGTATAATGCGGGCATGCGACGACGAGCAAGGGAGCTCGTCGCCCGTGCGGCACGAATGCAATGAGCAAGGGCGTAGTGCACGAGCACAAGGCAGCAGCCCTGCCTTGTGTCGTGTGCCACGAGCAATGAACGAATGGGCATGGGCGAAGGGCGAGCCAAGGCAGTCGCGTGTGGGCAGCAAGCGAGCTGCGCCACAACGCGCGCTGCCTCGCACAAGTGCGCGCAGCCTCGCGCGCAGCGAGCGCAAGCTCGCGTGCCACGAGCGCTGCGCCCAGCACTGCTTGCGCGCGCAGCGCGCGATGTCGCTCGCCCAGCGAGCGATGTCGCGCACCAGCGAGCGATGGCTCGCGCCAGCGAGCGATGGCTCGCGCGCGCAGCGCGCGATGTCGCTCGCCCAGCGAGCGATGTCGCGCCCCAGCGAGCGATGGCTCGCGCGCACAGCGAGCGAGCCAGCGCGCCCAGCGAGCGATCTCGCGCGCGCACTGCGAGCGATAGCTCGCGTGCGATGGGCGCTATGCGGAGGCTTGCGTTGGGACAGCAGCAGCTATGCTACGAGCGCATGGGCTGCGCGCACATGGCCAGCAATGGCTGTGTGCGTACGGCCCATGGGCGTGCAACGCGTAGGGTGTTTGCGTTTCGATTAGATCGTTTTGAATGTTTAATTTGAAAATTTCAGTTCACGTAATTTTAATTAATTTTAAAATTAATAATTTGAATTAATTTCTTGGATTTTAATTTTGAATATTATAATTATAATAAATGGAATTTATTCTAATTATTTTACTAAAATTAAAATCATGAATTAATTTAAATGCGACTGAAATTAAATTAAATTTTGGATTCAATTATAAATTTATATGAGCTTTAAATTTTAATTAAATTTGTATGTTTCCGGTTAGACTAGAAATACAATTTTATGTTTAAAATTAGTAAAGCATATGAATTTATTGGTTTGAGTGGGAGCGCTTTTTAGTCATAAACTCTTGATTAGGTCTACAAATCCTTAAGGTTAAAACAACTCGATTAGAATTAATAAGGACTGAATAATTGGTAGATTATTGGTGACCTTGATTAATTGCTGCAAATGTTTACGTGATGCATAATGTGTTTTACTAACCAGCTATGTGGGCCATTCATGATAATGAATGGGTGAATGGTATATATTGTATATGTACTGTTTTGCAGGTTATGAAGTGACTAGTATGGCCCAAATAGGATAGAAAATATGGTCTGCGTACCATTAATTTGAATGTAATTGGTCTAAAGTACCAAAGTTATTTTCAATTCAAATATGGTCTGCGAACCATCAAATAGTTGTAATTAGTTATAGCTTATCCTATTTGAAGAAAATGGTGCCTCCCACGGAGATTTTCAAGACGGACTTTGAAGTCAAAGCTTCAAGATGAAGTCGGGCCATACTAGATCACAAATATCTTATGCATGTTTTAAGTTATTTATTGCTTTAAATATGTCTTAAAATGCATGAGATCAAAAGCTTGATTATGTTGCATGATTAAGGATTTTAGTTCACTTAAAATCTAACCAACATAGTAAGAGCCTTAAGTTCCAAACTTAAAAAATTGAGTTAAAAGGTGCCATGCCAAAATATACACTTGCTTGGATATCCTTTACATCAATCTAGTAATAGTTTTCGCTCAGCGAGGTGTTACTTATTGGTCCTAAAGGGGCAAGGTACACAAATAATTGTGAGTACATGTTAGTTTTGGTGAAACTCAACGATATAAGTAAGGAGTCCTTTTATGTCGTGGCAAATTCGATAGGTTTACCTAATAAGTTCTTAGACGTACCTATCAACCAAGAATAGTTTCTAGACTATTAGCAAAAGGCTTTTGCTTACCTAAGATGTTCTAGGATTAAGTCGACAAACTGTGCTTAGTTCTTCAATGATTTTAGGATCTTGGAATCATTTTATTCACACCTGCCGGAACACATAACTTGAATAAAATGCTTAATAAACATTGAATTATGCATGAATGCTAGAATTTAAGTTTATTAAGAGAAACTGTGAATGGTTATTTATTTGTTTATTCTTTTCAATTGTAGTTTTTAATATGGCAAACAACAATTCATTCAACATTCGATCAATTCTCGAAAAGGAGAAGTTGAACGGGAAAAACTTCCTTGACTGGCAAAGGAACTTGCAAATAGTTCTTATGCAGGAAGAAAAGGAGTATGTCCTAGATGAGGCGATGCCCGAAGCTCCAGGCGACGGGATCACTCAGGCAGCCCTCAATCGTTGGATTGATGCCAACAAGGATGTGAAATGTCTAATGCTCGCCACTATGAGTGCGGATCTGCAGAAAACGTTCATCAACTCAGATGCTTTCACAATCATCAGTGAGTTGAAGAACATGTTCCAAGATCTGGCTCGAGTCGAAAGATTCGAGACTCATAGGCAAATTCTTGAGACCAAGCTTAAGAAAGGCGAGCCCGTAAGTCCACATGTTCTCAAAATGATTGGACTCATTGAGAATATGAGTCGGCTGGATCAGCAATTTTCTCAGGAAATGGCTATAGACACCATCCTCCATTCTCTTCATAGCGGGTATGATCAGTTCAAACTGAACTACAGTATGAATAGTCTGGACAAAACGCTCACTGAGCTTCACGGTATGCTGAAGACCGCTGAAAAGACGCTCAAAAGTGATAAGCAGGATGTGCTTATGGTGCGTGGGGGCAAGTTCAAGAAATCTGGAAAGAAGAGGAATGCTAAGAAAGGTGGCAACAAGGCCAGCCCAACTAAGCAAACTGGCGCCAAATCTGCAAAGAGGAAGGTCAGTCAACCCACTTCTGAATCCGAATGCTTCTACTGCAAAAAGAAGGGGCATTGGAAGAGAGATTGCTTGAAGCTAAAGGAAGATCAGAAGAACGGAACAGTCGTTCCATCTTCAGGTATTTTCGTTATAGACTGTATACTTGCTAATTCAACTTCTTGGGTATTAGATACAGGTTGTGGCTCACACTTATGTTCCAATCCACAGGGACTAAGAAGAAGTAGAAAGTTAAGCAAGGGAGAAGTCGACCTACGAGTGGGAAATGGAGCACGGATTGCTGCATTAGCCGTAGGAACTTACTATTTGTCGTTGCCCTCCGGGCTAGTTTTGGAACTGGAAGAATGTTTCCATGTTCCAAGTCTTACTAAAAACATCATTTCAGTTTCTTGCTTAGATGCTAAGGGATTTTCCTTTATAATAAAAGACAATAGTTGTTCGTTTTATTTTAAAGAGATGTTTTATGGATCTGCTAGATTAGTCAATGGACTTTATTTATTAGATCACGACAAACAAGTATATAACATAAATACCAAAAAGGCCAAAAAGGATGATTCAGATCTCACCTATCTGTGGCATTGTCGATTAGGCCATATAAACTTGAAACGCTTAGAAAGACTTCAAAGGGAAGGAATTCTAGAACCATTTGACTTAGAGGATTATGGTAAATGCGAATCATGTTTACTTGGCAAAATGACAAAGCAACCTTTCTCTAAAGTCGGAGAAAGAGCAAATGAATTATTGGGTTTAATCCATACAGATGTATGTGGACCAATGAGTACAAATGCTAGAGGTGGTTTCAGCTACTTTATCACTTTCACTGATGACTTCAGTAGGTATGGTTATGTCTACCTAATGAAGCATAAGTCTGAATCCTTTGACAAATTCAAGGAATTTCAGAGTGAAGTAGAGAATCAATTAGGCAAGAAGATTAAGGCACTGCGGTCTGATAGAGGCGGTGAATATCTGAGCTATGAATTTGATGACCATCTGAAAGAATGTGGAATTCTATCAGAATTGACTCCTCCTGGAACACCACAATGGAACGGTGTGTCAGAACGGAGGAACAGAACCTTGCTAGACATGGTCAGGTCAATGATGGGTCAGGCCGAACTTCCATTAGAATTTTGGGGACATGCACTAAATACAGCTGCACTCACTATAAATAGAGCTCCGTCTAAAGCTGTCGAAAAGACTCCATACGAATTATGGTTTGGAAAACCTCCAAATGTGTCTTTTCTTAAGATTTGGGGATGTGAAGTATACGTCAAACGATTAATTTCAGACAAACTTCATCCAAAATCTGACAAATGTATCCTTGTGGGCTATCCAAAGGAAACAAAGGGGTATTACTTCTACAATACATCTGAGAACAAAGTGTTTGTTGCTCGAGATGGTGTCTTTTTGGAGAAGGATCACATTTCCAAAATGACAAGTGGGAGAAAAGTAGACCTCGAAGAAATTCGAGTCGAACAACAAACTCTAGAGAATGCTCAAGATGACATTCAGGATGAAACTCAGAGATCTTTAGAAGAATCTGGTGAGAATCATGGTCAATCTAGAAATGTTACCCCGCGTAGATCGCAAAGATATAGATCTCAACCGGAAAGGTACTTAGGTATTTTGACGAACGAGAGCTATGACGTTCTATTACTTGAAAGTGATGAACCTACGACTTACAAGCAAGCTATGACGAGCCCTAGCTCCAAGCAGTGGCAAGAAGCCATGCAATCTGAATTAGACTCCATGTCTGAAAACCAAGTATGGGATTTGGTCGATTTGCCAGATGGCTACCAAGCCATTGGAAGCAAATGGGTTTTCAAACTGAAAAAGGACAAGGATGGGAAACTTGAAGTTTTCAAAGCTAGATTGGTTGCAAAAGGTTACAGGCAAGTCCACGGTGTGGATTACGATGAAACCTTTTCACCAGTTGCAATGCTAAAGTCTATTCGAATAATGTTAGCAATCGCTGCATATTACGATTACGAAATATGGCAGATGGATGTCAAAACTGCTTTCTTAAACGGCGTTTTAACAGAAACTGTGTTTATGACACAGCCTGAAGGTTTTGAGGATCCAAAGAATGCTAAAAAGGTATGCAAGCTAAAGAAGTCAATCTACGGATTGAAGCAGGCATCCAGGAGCTGGAATATACGTTTTGATGAAGCAGTCAGAGACTTTGGTTTCATCAAGAATGCGGACGAATCTTGTGTATACAAGAAGGTCAGTGGGAGCAAAATTGCTTTCCTAGTATTATATGTCGACGACATATTGCTTATCGGAAATGACATTCCTATGTTGAACTCTGTCAAGATTTGGCTTGGGAAATGTTTTTCGATGAAGGATCTAGGAGAAGCACAGTACATATTGGGCATCAAGATTTACAGAGATAGATCTAAAAGGATGATTGGACTTAGTCAAAGCACTTATATCAATAAGGTGCTTGATAGGTTCAAGATGGCGGACTCCAAGCGAGGCTACCTACCCATGTCCCATGGAATGACTCTAAGCAAGACTCAGTGCCCAAAAACACTTGATGAGCGTAGACGAATGAGTGGGATTCCATATGCATCATTGATTGGTTCAATAATGTATGCTATGATATGTACACGCCCGGATGTTGCGTACGCACTCAGTGCTACGAGCAGATACCAGTCAGACCCAGGAGAGGCGCATTGGCCTGCTGCCAAGAACATTCTGAAGTACCTGAAAAGGCACAAAGATGACTTCCTGGTCTATGGTGGAGATGATGAATTAATTGTTAAAGGCTATACGGACGCAAGTTTCCAAACCGACAAAGATGATTTCAGATCACAGTCTGGGTTTGTCTTCTGCCTCAACGGAGGAGCAGTAAGCTGGAAAAGTGCTAAGCAAAGCACCATTGCGGATTCTACAACTGAAGCGGAGTACATTGCTGCACATGAAGCAGCAAAGGAAGCTATATGGCTAAGGAAGTTCATAGGAGAACTTGGTGTAGTCCCCTCCATTAAAGGACCAATAGCCCTGTATTGTGATAATAACGGAGCTATTGCACAGGCAAAAGAGCCTAGACACCACCAGAGAGTCAAGCATGTACTTCGTAGATTTCACCTTCTACGAGAGTTCGTTGAAAGAAAAGAAGTCGAGATAAGCAAAATTGGAACTGATGACAACATATCAGATCCATTAACTAAACCTCTGCCGCAAGCGAAGCACAACTCGCACACTGCAGCTATGGGAATCAAGCATATTGGAGAATGGCTTTGATGTCTCTGTTTAAATGTTTTAAAGTTTTAGAGTTTAAATCTTTGTAAAACATTATTGGTTAATCATTCACAATAAATGAAAGGAATTCATTTTTCCATTTAATTCGTGGTTTATTAAATGATGAGTCCCTTCAACTTGACGATATATTCAAGATAGACTGTCAGGACCAGTCCTGTGACTAAGAAATGTCTATCAAGTGAACTTGAATATCAAAGGTTGAAAATGGTCCCTAATCGGAGTTTTCTATAAAATTGGACGCATAGAAAACGTTAGACGATTAGAATGCAAGATGACTAGTAGTTCTGTTTCTTGAACTATGTGGACATGGCAATGTCATAATCATTTGCATAGATACTTACTTTGGGAAGACTAGTATCGGACAAGACCTATGAAACTTTACTGTAAGAGATGAAAGTCTGTCATAAGTAAATTTCATTAAATTATTAGACACTAAATCCTCAATACCTGAGTGATTTGAGATTACTTGTTTGAGAACTGGTTGCTTTGACGTTGACCAACCGTCGCACCGTAAAAGGAGGCTATAAAGGCAACGCTCAGGTAATCACCTATCAAACGAAGTCTAATCTCAAGATCGCAAGATTGGGATTGTCCTCCCATAAATCGGGATGAGATGCTTAAAAGTTGTACAAGGCCACTCGGAGAGCTAGAAACTGTGAAATGCATGGCCGTGCTCGGATGAATCATAGGCTATGATTATCTGTTTATTTGATCAGTTGAACTCTGAAACCGAGGAACACCTCTGGACATAATAAGGATGACAAACTCTTACCTTATGTTCAAGAGAAAGCATCGAGCGACAAAGGAATTAGGAAATGCACACTTGTCCCTAAGGACAAGTGGGAGACTGAAGGAAATAATGCCCTTGGTCCAAGTATGCATTCTATGTTAAGTCTAATAAATGCGGTTCAGTATTAATTAACAAGTTAATAATTCAGTGAGATCAAGTGAGCTGAATGCCTAGCTAGAGGCCGCTTCAGTTCAAGTGGAATTAATGATATTAATCCACAGCTTACTCTTGACTGAACCCGTAGGGTCACACAAATAGTACGTAAACGGATCAAGTATTTAATGGCATTAAATACTCCATCTATGAATATTCGGAACCGACGGATCTTGGTTTCAGTGGGAGCTAAGATCGTCACAGGCAAGAAATGAATACTCCGGAAACGATGATATTGCCGGAAACGGAAATATGGATCGTATCGGAAATATGAATATTATCCAAGTCGTAGATGTTGCCGGAAACGGAAACATGGTACGTATCGGAAAATATTATTGGAAATGGAAATATTACCAGAATCGGAAATATTGCCGGAAACGGAAATATTGTCAGAATCGGAAATATTGCCGGAATCGGAAAATAATTCCGGAAACGGAAATATTAAATATTTGTTCGAAACGGAAATTAATTCCGGAATCGGAAATATTAAATATTGTTCGTATCGGAAATAGATTCCGGAAATGGAAATTTAATCGGAAGCGTATCGTACGAATTAGCATCGGACGAGGCCTGCCGGACGAAGGCCCAGCACGAAGCCAGGCCGTCGCCCAGCAAGCACGCACGCCACAAGCCCAGCGCGCGCCAAGGCCACGGATGCGTGGGCCTTGCTGCGTGGGCTGCAGCTCGCACGCATGGGCAGTCCTTGTGGCTGCCGTGTGTGTGTGAGTTTGTGCTCATGCGTGATTCCTGAATCTGCAAGAGTCAGTGTATGATTAAATGTCTATTCCTAATTGGATAAATTAATTAAATAGAATTCATGTAGGATTCTAATTCCAATTAATTCGCATCCTACTAGGATTACGATTCCTTTTCCATAACTCTATAAATAAAGGCCTAGGGGTCATAATTTATATAGAAGTTTCAAAGTATTCAAAAGTGAGTTTTTTGAGAGAAAATTAAAACACATCTTGCTCATAAAAGTGCCGAATTTTCTAGTACCTTAAGGGCGATTCTAGTTGGTCAATCTTAAGGCGGATCCGGACGTGCTGTGGACTATCTACGGAGGGACGACACTTGGAGTCCTAAAAGACTTGTTCTTGTTCGGTTCGGGCGCAGCTAGGGAGGGCACGCAACAAAGAGTATGCATCTAATTATGCTATATGATTATGTGTAAATAATATGATTCCTGGGTTAATGGTTGTTTCCGCATGATTTATGTAAATGTCATATGTATCATAACCTAACATTGTATAGATGGAAGGATGAGCTTAAATGTTCTTAATGTTCGATTGGAACACCTACGTGAGTGTGAAGGGATGGCCTCCTTCTATGAAAGACTGTGCGTATGTCTTAGTAGAGCGCTCACTAGAATCCCAAGGTATTCGAGGCCATGTACGAAAGACCATGTCTTTCGTGTACGATTGCCATGTCGTGTATGGATTTCATTGAGTGACTTTATAATTTGTCTTCCATGAAATGTCATGTATATCGCGGAATTGCTCAAGCTCCTATGGCAAGGTATGTGTTGTCGGGTCCCTTCTATTATCTATGAGTTCAATCCTTCGGACACTCTCTAGATCGTTGAACACCCCACTCCACTATATGTTAGTTCAAACCTTTAGGATACTAACATTTAAGTACCAAACTATTCATTTACTGCTCAGGTTTCTAGGTCTCATGTCTGTATGCATTAGTGGGGGATTGTAGGAAATAATAATGCATTCGGAGTTTTTTAAGTTTGGGCCCGGTCGGGTTAAATAGCCCATTGGATCGGTAGGACTTGAACCCATCTTGTTTTATTTCCTTTTCTTGTGAAACATATAAGTACTCCCTATTATTCTTTTCCTGGTATATTGCAATGTTTCAGAAGACAGAAAACCTAAATAAAAACCCTAATATATCCATCCGAGATCTGAGCAGTTCTTGAGCAATTCCAACCTTTGAATTCGGGGTGTAGAATTCAGAGGTGTTGTGTTAACCTTGGGGAGCGTTCGTCACTATAAGCCTGCACCGGTAGGGTGGCGAAATTCTCTTCCAAGGCAGTGGCCTCCATACCACGGTACAACGCTATTCTTATGAGATCTACAATCAAGTAATATCCTCTCCTTATCTATAATTATTTATGGTATCAACAGTTATTTTTTCTACAGTAGTTATAACTTATAACAAGCATATCACTCTTGATCAGGGTCACTTCACTGTTTATTGTTACGGTCACTTTTTTAATTGGTTAGGGTCACATTTATCCTTGAGTAAGGTAACTTTAGTCCTCGAATAAGATCACTTATATCTTTGGTCGGGGTCACTTTTATCTTTGGTATGTGTCACTTTTTACCTTGAATGAGTTCTATTTTTCACTTTTTACGCGTTAGGTAAATGTACAGTAAAATACCGTAGATCGGGGGCACACAAAAGTTTTTGTCTCTGTTGTCTGTTCTCACGGTCGAACTTGTTCTGTTTCGTTGCTAGTCTAGGTGGCCTTTGTTAGAAATTTTAGTGTAGAATCGCTACCATTGTTAGAATTTCATTACAAAGAATCCTTATAAAAACCACAACCGGTGTTACAGGTTCTATACTTAACATACAATATAATCGAGAAATTTTAGAGCATGATCAGCCATAAGTCTTAAGACTAGAGTTGTGCTGACATGTCATATGACTCACCTAGTCCTAAGATAAGACAAAGGAATTTGTAGCATTGAAATGGATAAGTCTTGACAAAGTCTTAAATTGAGTTTTGAAAAACTAAGACTCAACTTAAGACTCCTTGTGTGAGTTGAATAATATAATAAATAATATATGGTGCATAAATATATAAGTCTAAAATAAGTTTGAAGGGTGAAGTGTTAAATTTGATTGAATCTTAAGAAGTCTTAACAATAATTTAATTATTTAAATAATAGTGAAATGATGACATGACATATGAAAGTTTTAAGAAAAGACCCCCTTGATCTTTCTCTAAGACTTGTAAATTTATGTACAATATCATTTTATTATTTAATTTAACTCATATACCAAGTCTTAAGTTGAGCCTTAGTTTTTCAAAGACTCAAGCCCTGTTTAGTTCACCTTATTTCTCCTGATCTGATCTGGTATGATCTGATATGAACTTATTTTTTCTGATCTGAACTTATTTTTTCTGATCTGATCTGGTCTGGTCTGGTATGGTCTGGTTTGATCTGATTCTTCATAACAAAGTTTAAACAAAAATCTAGACCTACTAGCACTGATCTGGTCTGGTCTGGTCACTACTGGTATGTAACATCTATACATTGTTGACACTACTGGTATGGATCCAAAATTGCTTCCTCATCCTAGCACTGGCCCTGTTACGAGAGAACTATTGGAGGTGATTGCTGAGTATAGGCGTGCTTCTATGGGTGAACCAGTTAGTAGAAGGTTGGACATGGAGAGGCCAGTGCCGACAACCTCATGGTCTGCAGTGGTTGTTGGGTCTCAACTTGCAGGTAAAGGTGCTCAACTCTCTTTTGTTGCTCCTTTAATTCAGAATGGTAGGAAGGTGGTTCAATTGCAAGCTTCTGAACTTGAGACTATGAATGCGAAATGGAACAATGCTATTATACTGTATGTTGTTGGCTATTCCCCCACTATTGCTTCCTTGTTGAAATACATAGCTGCAAATTGGAACTATGTGTCTCGACCTAGGATTTTCTTACATGATGATGGCTATTTTGTCATCCAATTTCAATCAGTGGAAGATAAGAATGTTGTATTGGCTGATGGACCACACCTTTTCTTTGGAAAACCCATGATTAGCAAACCATGGAAGGCTTCTTTTGATTTCTGTGAGGAGATCCTTAGGGTGATTCCCATTTGGGTGAAGTTTCCTAACTTGCCCTTGAGTTGCTGGAGTACTTACTCTCTTAGCAGGATTGGAAGTAGTCTGGGTGTGCCTCTCTTTGCTGATGCTTGTACCTCTAAACATGACAGAATTTCTTTTGCTAGATTGGTAATTGAGATGGATGTTACCATCCCTTTACCTGACTGTGTATGGATTGAAGATGATCTTGGGAAGGTTGTTCAACAGAAGGTGGTGTATGACTGGACCCCACCCTTTTGTAAGTCTTGTAACAAAGTGGGTCATGACTGTGTTAAGAAAGCTTCTAACCAGTCTAAACCAATTGTGAAGACAAAGAAGGTTTGGGTGCCTAAGAAGACTCAGGCTGCTCCTGTTGTTCCTACCAATCATGTCAAGACTCCTAATAACCAAGGCCTTCCCACTCCCGATTCTAATGCAGGGTGGAAAGTGGTCACCAGAAAGACAAAAAGTAAGAGTGATGGGGTTGGGGTTGATAATGCTTTTGCAGTTTTGGAACATGTGTCAGAAAGTGAGGGCTCATCTGATGATGATGAGATCTCTTATGCTGATGATGCTGGGGGTGGGTTTGGTTCTAGTAAGGATCCTCCATGCCCATGAATATTTGCACCTGGAATATTAGAGGGCTCAATGAGCCTCAGAAAGCTGTAGAGATTAGGAGGTTTTTGAATAAACAAAGTATCAATGTAGTTGCTTTGCTTGAGACTAGAGTTAGAATTGGTAATAAAGAGAAAATACAGAATAGGTTTGGGGCTCACTGGCACTGGTTTTGTTCTTATTCTCACTCTCCTAAAGGGAGAATCTGGATTGGATGGCAATTTGCTGATGTTGATCTACAAGTTGTGTCTTCTTCTGAGCAATTTGTTCATTGTTGGGTGGCCACTAAGGACCACAAATTTGAGACTTTCTTCACTGTTGTGTATGGTCTTCACACAGTTGGTCATAGGCAGTGTTTATGGAGTGATTTGATTTTGTTAAGTCAGAGTTCTCAACTCAAGCGATGGATAGTTGTAGGGGATTTTAATTCTGTTCTCTACTCAGGAGATAGAATTAATGGCAATGTAGTTAGCCACTATGAAACAAAGGATTTCTTGCAGTGTGTAGCTGATTGTGATCTACATGAGCTGCATAGCTCTAGCTGGTTCTTCTCTTGGTCTAGTAAAGGCTCTGATGATCCTAGAGTTTGGAGTAGAATTGATAGGGTATTTGGGAATTTGAAGTGGATGGATTCCTTTCCTGATATTTCCACCAAGTATATGAACCCTTCTATCTCAGATCACTCTCATATTGTTATCCCCTGTGTAAAGAGTGAGCTTCATGGGGGGAGACCTTTTAGGTTTATGAACTATTTGGCTGACCACACTACCTTTGTTGGTTTGGTAACTGATAGTTGGAACATGGAGGATAGGGGACACCTTATGGAGCAGATATGGTGCAAACTGGTAAGGATTAAAAACAAATTAAAATCCCTACACAAGGAGGAGTTTGCTCATGCTGCTGAGAAGATTGAGCACTATAGAGGAGAGATGGATTCTGTGCAAACTCAGCTTAGAGTTTGTGGTTCTTCTCAATTATTAGCTGCTGAGATTGATCTGGTTTGCAAACTTAAAAAATGGCTTGGAATTGAGGAGCAAGCTTTAAAGCAGAAATCTAGAGTGCAATGGCTAAAGGTGGGTGACTCAAATCACCACTACTTCTATGTTGCAATGAAGGAGAGACATTGTCTAAATAAGATACACATGCTACTGGATGATGATGGTAAGGAGATTACTGACTCAACAATTATCAAAGCAAAAATTGGAGTTTTTTACAGGAAACTCTTGGGGCCAGCTGCTGTATCACTCCCTAGCATTGACTTGCCTACTATCAGAAATGGTGTTTTGCTCTCTCCTGAGGCAAGAGCTTCCTTGTGTATGCCTATCACTACAACAGAAATAGATGAGGCAATTGCAGGCATTGATTCCTCTAAGGCACCTGGTATTGATGGTTTCAATTCTTTCTTTTTTAAGAAGACTTGGTCAATTCTGAAAAAGGATATCTATGCTGCTGTTTTTTATTTCTTTAATGCTGGTGGGGTGTTGGGGAAGTTTAACTGCACTTCTGTCACTTTTGGTCCCTAAGATCCCTTCTCCCACTTCTGTCTCTCACTTCAGACTTATTGCTTGTTGCACTACTGTATACAAAATAGTGTCTAAAGTTCTCACTGCTAGACTACAGAAAGTAGTTGCTGAGGTTGTTTCTGAATATCAAGCTGGCTTTGTCCCTGGTAGAAGTATTTCAGATAACATTATTGTGGCCACTAAGTTAATTAAAGGATACAATAGAGCTCATATGTCTCCTAGGTGTATGGTTAAAGTTGATCTGAGGAAGGCTTATGACTCAATGGAATGGCCTTTCCTTTTCATGATTCTGCAGGAGTTGGGTTTCCCTCAATTGTTCATTCATTGGATTAAAGGGTGTGTGACTACTGTTTCTTATTCCATTCTTGTTAATGGTAATCCTATGCCACCTTTTGCTGCTAAGAAGGGTCTTAGACAAGGGGATCCACTGTCTCCTTTCCTTTTTGCCATCTGTATGGAATATCTGAGCAGATGTATGAAATCACTAGTGTCAAATCCAGATTTCAACTTTCATCCTAAATGTGAAAAACTGCAGTTGACTCACTTGATGTTTGCTGATGATCTCTTGCTTTTTGATAGAGGTGATCTGATTTCCTTGCAACTAATCTTTAAAGCTTTCACTTGCTTCTCCAAAGCTTCTGGTTTGGAAGCTAACATGGATAAGACAGAAGTGTATTTTTCTGGTGTGCATCCAATGGAACAACAGGCAATTATGGAGGCACTTGGGATTACTAAAGGGTCCTTGCCTTTCAGATACCTAGGAGTTGTTAGGTTATGATACATATGACATTACATAGATCATGCGGAAACAACCATTAACCCAGGACAACATATTATTTACACATAATCATATAGCATAATTTAGATGCATACTCTTTGTTGCGTGCCCTCCCTAGCTGCGCCCGAACCGAACAAGAACAAGTCTTTTAGGACTCCAAGTGTCGTCCCTCCGTAGATAGTCCACAGCACGTCCGGATCCGCCTTAAGATTGACCAACTAGAATCGCCCTTAAGGTTCTAATATTTTCGGTTAGGTAGGCAAGAATATTGGCTGATTTTTCTGCTTAAAAATCTTAGTTTTGAATACTTGAAACTCATGTATAAATTATGACCCCTAGGCCTTTATTTATAGAGTTATGGAAAAGGAATCGTAATCCTAGTAGGATACGAATTAATTGAAATTAGAATCCTACATGAATTCTATTTAATTAATTTATCCAATTAGGAATAGTAATTTAATCATACACTGACTCTTGCAGATTCAGGAATCACGCATGAGCACAAACTCACACCCACACGGCAGCCACAAGGGCTGCCCATGCGCGTGCGAGCAGCAGCCCACGCAGCACGGCCCACGCATCCGTGGCCCTTGGCGCGCGCTGGGCTTGTGGCGTGCGTGCTTGCTGGGCGATGGCCCGGCTTCGTGCTGGGCCTTCGTCCGGCAGGCCTCGTCCGATGCTAATTCGTACGATACGCTTCCGATTAAATTTCCATTTCCGGAATCTATTTCCGATACGAACAATATTTAATATTTCCGATTCCGGAATTAATTTCCGTTTCGAACAAATATTTAATATTTTCGTTTCCGGAATTATTTTCCGATTCTAGTAATATTTCCATTTCCAATAATATTTTCCGATACGTACCATGTTTCCGTTTCCGGCAACATCTACGACTTGGATAATATTCATATTTCCGATACGATCCATATTTCCGTTTCCGGCAATATCATCGTTTCCGGAGTATTCATTTCTTGCCTGTGACGATCTTAGCTCCCACTGAAACCAAGATCCGTCGGTTCCGAATATTCATAGATGGAGTATTTAATGCCATTAAATACTTGATCCGTTTACGTACTATTTGTGTGACCCTACGGGTTCAGTCAAGAGTAAGCTGTGGATTAATATCATTAATTCCACTTGAACTGAAGCGGCCTCTAGCTAGGCATTCAGCTCACTTGATCTCACTGAATTATTAACTTGTTAATTAATACTGAACCGCATTTATTAGACTTAACATAGAATGCATACTTGGACCAAGGGCATTATTTCCTTCAGTCTCCCACTTGTCCTTAGGGACAAGTGTGCATTTCCTAATTCCTTTGTCGCTCGATGCTTGCTCTTGAACATAAGGTAAGAGTTGTCATCCTTATTATGTCCAGAGGTGTTCCTCGGTTTCAGAGTTCAACTGATCAAATAAACAGATAATCATAGCCTATGATTCATCCGAGCACGGCCATGCATTTCACAGTTTCTAGCTCTCCGAGTGGCCTTGTACAACTTTTAAGCATCTCATCCCGATTTATGGGAGGACAATCCCAATCTTGCGATCTTGAGATTAGACTTCGTTTGATAGGTGATTACCTGAGCGTTGCCTTTATAGCCTCCTTTTACGGTGCGACGGTTGGTCAACGTCAAAGCAACCAGTTCTCAAACAAGTAATCTCAAATCACTCAGGTATTGAGGATTTAGTGTCTAATAATTTAATGAAATTTACTTATGACAGACTTTCATCTCTTACAGTAAAGTTTCATAGGTCTTGTCCGATACTAGTCTTCCCAAAGTAAGTATCTATGCAAATGATTATGACATTGCCATGTCCACATAGTTCAAGAAACAGAACTACTAGTCATCTTGCATTCTAATCGTCTAACGTTTTCTATGCGTCCAATTTTAGAAAACTCCGATTAGGGACCATTTTCAACCTTTGACATTCAAGTTCACTTGATAGACATTTCTTAGTCACAGGACTGGTCCTGACAGTCTATCTTGAATATATCGTCAAGTTGAAGGGACTCATCATTTAATAAACCACAAATTAAATGGAAAAATGAATTCCTTTCATTTATTGTGAATGATTAACCAATAATGTTTTACAAAGATTTAAACTCTAAAACTTTAAAACATTAAACAGAGACATCAAAGCCATTCTCCAATATGCTTGATTCCCATAGCTGCAGTGTGCGAGTTGTGCTTCGCTTGCGGCAGAGGTTTAGTTAATGGATCTGATATGTTGTCATCAGTTCCAATTTTGCTTATCTCGACTTCTTTTCTTTCAACGAACTCTCGTAGAAGGTGAAATCTACGAAGTACATGCTTGACTCTTTGGTGGTGTCTAGGCTCTTTTGCCTGTGCAATAGCTCCGTTATTATCACAATACAGGGCTATTGGTCCTTTAATGGAGGGGACTACACCAAGTTCTCCTATGAACTTCCTTAGCCATATAGCTTCCTTTGCTGCTTCATGTGCAGCAATGTACTCCGCTTCAGTTGTAGAATCCGCAATGGTGCTTTGCTTAGCACTTTTCCAGCCTACTGCTCCTCCGTTGAGGCAGAAGACAAACCCAGACTGTGATCTGAAATCATCTTTGTCGGTTTGGAAACTTGCGTCCGTATAGCCTTTAACAATTAATTCATCATCTCCACCATAGACCAGGAAGTCATCTTTGTGCCTTTTCAGGTACTTCAGAATGTTCTTGGCAGCAGTCCAATGCGCCTCTCCTGGGTCTGACTGGTATCTGCTCGTAGCACTGAGTGCGTACGCAACATCCGGGCGTGTACATATCATAGCATACATTATTGAACCAATCAATGATGCATATGGAATCCCATTCATTCGTCTACGCTCATCAAGTGTTTTTGGGCACTGAGTCTTGCTTAGAGTCATTCCATGAGACATGGGTAGGTAGCCTCGCTTGGAGTCCGCCATCTTGAACCTATCAAGCACCTTATTGATATAAGTGCTTTGACTAAGTCCAATCATCCTTTTAGATCTATCTCTGTAAATCTTGATGCCCAATATGTACTGTGCTTCTCCTAGATCCTTCATCGAAAAACATTTCCCAAGCCAAATCTTGACAGAGTTCAACATAGGAATGTCATTTCCGATAAGCAATATGTTGTCGACATATAATACTAGGAAAGCAATTTTGCTCCCACTGACCTTCTTGTATACACAAGATTCGTCTGCGTTCTTGATGAAACCAAAGTCACTGACTACTTCATCAAAACGTATATTCCAGCTCCTGGATGCCTGCTTCAATCCGTAGATTGACTTCTTTAGCTTGCATACCTTTTTAGCATTCTTTGGATCCTCAAAACCTTCAGGCTGTGTCATAAACACAGTTTCTGTTAAAACGCCGTTTAAGAAAGCAGTTTTGACATCCATCTGCCATATTTCGTAATCGTAATATGCAGCGATTGCTGACATTATTCGAATAGACTTTAGCATTGCAACTGGTGAAAAGGTTTCATCGTAATCCACACCGTGGACTTGCCTGTAACCTTTTGCAACCAATCTAGCTTTGAAAACTTCAAGTTTCCCATCCTTGTCCTTTTTCAGTTTGAAAACCCATTTGCTTCCAATGGCTTGGTAGCCATCTGGCAAATCGACCAAATCCCATACTTGGTTTTCAGACATGGAGTCTAATTCAGATTGCATGGCTTCTTGCCATTGCTTGGAGCTAGGGCTCGTCATAGCTTGCTTGTAAGTCGCAGGTTCATCACTTTCAAGTAATAGAACGTCATAGCTCTCGTTCGTCAAAATACCTAAGTACCTTTCCGGTTGAGATCTATATCTTTGCGATCTACGCGGGGTAACATTTCTAGATTGACCATGATTCTCACCAGATTCTTCTAAAGATCTCTGAGTTTCATCCTGAATGTCATCTTGAGCATTCTCTAGAGTTTGTTGTTCGACTCGAATTTCTTCGAGGTCTACTTTTCTCCCACTTGTCATTTTGGAAATGTGATCCTTCTCCAAAAAGACACCATCTCGAGCAACAAACACTTTGTTCTCAGATGTATTGTAGAAGTAATACCCCTTTGTTTCCTTTAGATAGCCCACAAGGATACATTTGTCAGATTTTGGATGAAGTTTGTCTGAAATTAATCGTTTGACGTAAACTTCACATCCCCAAATCTTAAGAAAAGACACATTTGGAGGCTTTCCAAACCATAATTCGTATGGAGTCTTTTCGACAGCTTTAGACGGAGCTCTATTTATAGTGAGTGCAGCTGTATTTAGTGCATGTCCCCAAAATTCTAATGGAAGTTCGGCCTGACCCATCATTGACCTGACCATGTCTAGCAAGGTTCTGTTCCTCCGTTCTGACACACCGTTCCATTGTGGTGTTCCAGGAGGAGTCAATTCTGATAGAATTCCACATTCTTTCAGATGGTCATCAAATTCATAGCTCAGATATTCACCGCCTCTATCAGACCGCAGTGCCTTAATCTTCTTGCCTAATTGATTCTCTACTTCACTCTGAAATTCCTTGAATTTGTCAAAGGATTCAGACTTATGCTTCATTAGGTAGACATAACCATACCTACTGAAGTCATCAGTGAAAGTGATAAAGTAGCTGAAACCACCTCTAGCATTTGTACTCATTGGTCCACATACATCTGTATGGATTAAACCCAATAGTTCATTTGCTCTTTCTCCAACTTTAGAGAAAGGTTGCTTTGTCATTTTGCCAAGTAAACATGATTCGCATTTACCATAATCCTCTAAGTCAAATGGTTCTAGAATTCCTTCCCTTTGAAGTCTTTCTAAGCGTTTCAAGTTTATATGGCCTAATCGACAATGCCACAGATAGGTGAGATCTGAATCATCCTTTTTGGCCTTTTTGGTATTTATGTTATATACTTGTTTGTCGTGATCTAATAAATAAAGTCCATTGACTAATCTAGCAGATCCATAAAACATCTCTTTAAAATAAAACGAACAACTATTGTCTTTTATTATAAAGGAAAATCCCTTAGCATCTAAGCAAGAAACTGAAATGATGTTTTTAGTAAGACTTGGAACATGGAAACATTCTTCCAGTTCCAAAACTAGCCCGGAGGGCAACGACAAATAGTAAGTTCCTACGGCTAATGCAGCAATCCGTGCTCCATTTCCCACTCGTAGGTCGACTTCACCCTTGCTTAACTTTCTACTTCTTCTTAGTCCCTGTGGATTGGAACATAAGTGTGAGCCACAACCTGTATCTAATACCCAAGAAGTTGAATTAGCAAGTATACAGTCTATAACGAAAATACCTGAAGATGGAACGACTGTTCCGTTCTTCTGATCTTCCTTTAGCTTCAAGCAATCTCTCTTCCAATGCCCCTTCTTCTTGCAGTAGAAGCATTCGGATTCAGAAGTGGGTTGACTGACCTTCCTCTTTGCAGATTTGGCGCCAGTTTGCTTAGTTGGGCTGGCCTTGTTGCCACCTTTCTTAGCATTCCTCTTCTTTCCAGATTTCTTGAACTTGCCCCCACGCACCATAAGCACATCCTGCTTATCACTTTTGAGCGTCTTTTCAGCGGTCTTCAGCATACCGTGAAGCTCAGTGAGCGTTTTGTCCAGACTATTCATACTGTAGTTCAGTTTGAACTGATCATACCCGCTATGAAGAGAATGGAGGATGGTGTCTATAGCCATTTCCTGAGAAAATTGCTGATCCAGCCGACTCATATTCTCAATGAGTCCAATCATTTTGAGAACATGTGGACTTACAGGCTCGCCTTTCTTAAGCTTGGTCTCAAGAATTTGCCTATGAGTCTCGAATCTTTCGACTCGAGCCAGATCTTGGAACATGTTCTTCAACTCACTGATGATTGTGAAAGCATCTGAGTTGATGAACGTTTTCTGCAGATCCGCACTCATGGTGGCGAGCATTAGACATTTCACATCCTTGTTGGCATCAATCCAACGATTGAGGGCTGCCTGAGTGACCCCGTCGCCTGGAGCTTCGGGCATCGCCTCATCTAGGACATACTCCTTTTCTTCCTGCATAAGAACTATTTGCAAGTTCCTTTGCCAGTCAAGGAAGTTTTTCCCGTTCAACTTCTCCTTTTCGAGAATTGACCGAATGTTGAATGAATTGTTGTTTGCCATATTAAAACTACAATTGAAAAGAATAAACAAATAAATAACCATTCACAGTTTCTCTTAATAAACTTAAATTCTAGCATACATGCATAATTCAATGTTTATTAAGCATTTTATTCAAGTTATGTGTTCCGGCAGGTGTGAATAAAATGATTCCAAGATCCTAAAATCATTGAAGAACTAAGCACAGTTTGTCGACTTAATCCTAGAATATCTTAGGTAAGCAAAAGCCTTTTGCTAATAGTCTAGAAACTATTCTTGGTTGATAGGTACGTCTAAGAACTTATTAGGTAAACCTATCGAATTTGCCACGACATAAAAGGACTCCTTACTTATATCGTTGAGTTTCACCAAAACTAACATGTACTCACAATTATTTGTGTACCTTGCCCCTTTAGGACCAATAAGTAACACCTCGCTGAGCGAAAACTATTACTAGATTGATGTAAAGGATATCCAAGCAAGTGTATATTTTGGCATGGCACCTTTTAACTCAATTTTTAAGTTTGGAACTTACGGCTCTTACTATGTTGGTTAGATTTTAAGTGAACTAAAATCCTTAATCATGCAACATAATCAAGCTTTTGATCTCATGCATTTTAAGACATATTTAAAGCAATAAATAACTTAAAACATGCATAAGATATTTGTGATCTAGTATGGCCCGACTTCATCTTGAAGCTTTGACTTCAAAGTCCGTCTTGAAAATCTCCGTGGGAGGCACCATTTTCTTCAAATAGGATAAGCTATAACTAATTACAACTATTTGATGGTTCGCAGACCATATTTGAATTGAAAAATAACTTTGGTACTTTAGACCAATTACATTCAAATTAATGGTACGCAGACCATATTTTCTATCCTATTTGGGCCACACTAGTCACTTCATAACCTGCAAAACAGTACATATACAATATATACCATTCACCCATTCATTATCATGAATGGCCCACATAGCTGGTTAGTAAAACACATTATGCATCACGTAAACATTTGCAGCAATTAATCAAGGGCACCAATAATCTACCAATTATTCAGTCCTTATTAATTCTAATCGAGTTGTTTTAACCTTAAGGATTTGTAGACCTAATCAAGAGTTTATGACTAAAAAGCGCTCCCACTCAAACCAATAAATTCATATGCTTTACTAATTTTAAACATAAAATTGTATTTCTAGTCTGACCGGAAACATACAAATTTAATTAAAATTTAAAGCTCATATAAATTTATAATTGAATCCATAAATTTAATTTAATTTCAGTCGCATTTAAATTAATTCATGATTTTAATTTTAGTAAAATAATTAGAATAAATAACATTTATTATAATTATAATATTCAAAGTTAAAATCCAAGAAATTAATTCAAATTATTAATTTTAAAATTAATTAAAATTACGTGAACTGAAATTTTCAAATTAAACATTCAAAACGATCTAATCGTAACGCAAACACCCTACGCGTTGCACGCCCATGGGCCGTACGCACACAGCCATTGCTGGCCATGTGCGCGCAGCCCATGCGCTCGTCGCATAGCTGCTGCTGTCCTATCGCAAGCCTCCGCACAGCGCCCCATCGCACGCGAGCTATCGCTCGCAGTGCGCGCGCGCGAGATCGCTCGCTGGGCGCGCTGGCTCGCTCGCTGTGCGCGCGAGCCATCGCTCGCTGGGGCGCGACATCGCTCGCTGGGCGAGCGACATCGCGCGCTGTGCGCGCGAGCCATCGCTCGCTGGGGCGCGACATCGCTCGCTGGGCGAGCGACATCGCGCGCTGTGCGCGCGAGTTGTGCTGGGCGCAGCGCTCGTGGCACGCGAGCTTGCGCTCGCTGCGCGCGAGGCTGCGCGCACTTGTGCGAGGCAGCGCGCGTTGTGGCGCAGCTCGCTTGCTGCCCACACGCGACTGCCTTGGCTCGCCCCTCGCCCATGCCCATTCGTTCATTGCTCGTGGCACACGACACAAGGCAGGGCTGCTGCCTTGTGCTCGTGCACTACGCCCTTGCTCATTGCATTCGTGCCGCACGGGCGACGAGCTCCCTTGCTCGTCGTCGCATGCCCGCATTATACAACACCCCTTAAGGGTAACACGAAGCGTCCATTGCTTCGTGCGTGC
Source organism: Spinacia oleracea (assembly GCF_020520425.1). NCBI lineage: Eukaryota > Viridiplantae > Streptophyta > Magnoliopsida > Caryophyllales > Amaranthaceae > Spinacia > Spinacia oleracea. The sequence continues at coordinate 19,136,161 of NC_079488.1, forward strand.
AAGTTATTTGAACGAATCGCATAAAAATTTAAAATTTATATTTAAAATTAATGACAAATTAATAAATAATATTAATTTCATAAATTTAGGGCGAAAAATCGAAAATTTATTATCCAATTGATTTCCGATTGTTATGGATTCAAGTCTAGGTTATAAAAATTTAAAATTTATCGTAAATTTACAATTTTTATGGTGGTTTTTAATCATAGGTTTCTAATTAAATTACAATTAATTATGAAAATCAAATTAATTCTAAATTATTCTAATTTTCAACAAATTAATCATAATTACAAATTAGATTGCATAATTAACAAGACTAGGCATTCAAACTTGTTAAACATATGCAGTAGGTCAATCAAAAATTCAAGATTTATCAACAAGAATCGCAAATATTTAATTTAACATCTTAAATTTACGAAATTTTGCATTCGAAAAACTAAAACCTTCGAAAAGTCATAGTTAGGCTTCGAATTTGAGAATTCTGGGTTCGGCAGAAAAATATTATTATTTTTGTCAAAATTTTAGAATGCCTTTTACATGCGGAATTGACACAAAAATCACTCAATTCGGATGAGTAATGAAGAAACTGCCGAAAAACTGCGTACGTATAATTAAATAAACGCAATTTGCAATTAATTAACAATTACGAAAATTAATCACCCCTTTTAATTCTTGCAAATTTGTAATATTTAACCATGTTCATGCAATTTAGATTATGAAAATAATAAGGGGCTCGTGATACCACTGTTAGGTTATGATACATATGACATTACATAGATCATGCGGAAACAACCATTAACCCAGGACAACATATTATTTACACATAATCATATAGCATAATTTAGATGCATACTCTTTGTTGCGTGCCCTCCCTAGCTGCGCCCGAACCGAACAAGAACAAGTCTTTTAGGACTCCAAGTGTCGTCCCTCCGTAGATAGTCCACAGCACGTCCGGATCCGCCTTAAGATTGACCAACTAGAATCGCCCTTAAGGTTCTAATATTTTCGGTTAGGTAGGCAAGAATATTGGCTGATTTTTCTGCTTAAAAATCTTAGTTTTGAATACTTGAAACTCATGTATAAATTATGACCCCTAGGCCTTTATTTATAGAGTTATGGAAAAGGAATCGTAATCCTAGTAGGATACGAATTAATTGAAATTAGAATCCTACATGAATTCTATTTAATTAATTTATCCAATTAGGAATAGTAATTTAATCATACACTGACTCTTGCAGATTCAGGAATCACGCATGAGCACAAACTCACACCCACACGGCAGCCACAAGGGCTGCCCATGCGCGTGCGAGCAGCAGCCCACGCAGCACGGCCCACGCATCCGTGGCCCTTGGCGCGCGCTGGGCTTGTGGCGTGCGTGCTTGCTGGGCGATGGCCCGGCTTCGTGCTGGGCCTTCGTCCGGCAGGCCTCGTCCGATGCTAATTCGTACGATACGCTTCCGATTAAATTTCCATTTCCGGAATCTATTTCCGATACGAACAATATTTAATATTTCCGATTCCGGAATTAATTTCCGTTTCGAACAAATATTTAATATTTCCGTTTCCGGAATTATTTTCCGATTCTGGTAATATTTCCATTTCCAATAATATTTTCCGATACGTACCATGTTTCCGTTTCCGGCAACATCTACGACTTGGATAATATTCATATTTCCGATACGATCCATATTTCCGTTTCCGGCAATATCATCGTTTCCGGAGTATTCATTTCTTGCCTGTGACGATCTTAGCTCCCACTGAAACCAAGATCCGTCGGTTCCGAATATTCATAGATGGAGTATTTAATGCCATTAAATACTTGATCCGTTTACGTACTATTTGTGTGACCCTACGGGTTCAGTCAAGAGTAAGCTGTGGATTAATATCATTAATTCCACTTGAACTGAAGCGGCCTCTAGCTAGGCATTCAGCTCACTTGATCTCACTGAATTATTAACTTGTTAATTAATACTGAACCGCATTTATTAGACTTAACATAGAATGCATACTTGGACCAAGGGCATTATTTCCTTCAGGAGTTCCCTTGTCTAGTTCCAAGTTGACTACTGGTCAGTGTAAGCCACTCATTGATAAATTCTATACCAGGGTTACAAGTTGGGTATCAAAGAAGCTCCCCTATGCTGGTAGACTTCAGCTTGTTAAAGTAATTTTGTTTAGCTTGCAAACTTACTGGAGCCAAATTTTCATGTTGCCAAAGAAAGTTGTGAGAGAGATTGAAAGGATTTGCAGAACTTATCTATGGACTGGAGATACTAAAACATCTAAGAAATCCCCAATTGCTTGGGATTCAGTTTGCAAACCTAAAGTAGCTGGTGGTCAAAATGTGAAGAATTTCCATTTATGGAATAAAGCAGCTATTCTGAAACTTCTATGGGCTCTTGCTTTCAAACCTGATGCCTTATGGGTAAAGTGGGTTAATGCTTACTATATCAAAGGTAAGGATATGTATACTATGCCTATTTCTGCTTCTGCTTCTTGGATGATTAAGAAAATTTGGTCTTCCAGAGATCTTTTAGATACTCATGGTGATTGCAAACAAGTATTTCTTGCTGCTGGAAAGTTCTCAATTAGGAAAATGTATTCACCTTTGACTGGTAATTTCCCTAAGGTTGCTTGGAGAAGATTGATTTGTAACAACAGGGCTAGCCCAAAGAGCTTATTCATTCTCTGGTTAGCTGTTCAAAGCAGACTGCCTACCAAAGATAGACTGCAGAACTGGGGTATTACTACTGATGGTTTGTGTCCTCTATGTAGCACTGATCTTGAAACTGTGCAGCACTTATTCTTTCAATGCTCTTACTCTCAGCAAGTGTGGCAACAGGTGTTACAGGTGCTTAAAATTCAGATACCAAGCTTTGGTTTTGATCAAGAGATTCAGATTGCAGTTAGAATGTGTAAGAGATCCTCTGGTACTAGTAAGTTGTTCATTGCTGTGTTTGCAGAAGTGGTGTATGGTATGTGGATTCAAAGGAACCAAAGAGTCTTTGCTGGCCACTCTCAAGTTCCTGTTCAGATTGTTAGAGCAGCTATTTTTAGAGTAGCTTATAGATGTAAAGAGTCTGATTTGCATCTGTTGCTGTATTGATGTTTGTAGCCTAGTTTTCTAGGTTTTGTTTGGCTTGTTGGGCCTTGGTGTTTTGGTTAGATCTGGTTATCGGGCGGGGCGGGTCAGGGTCGGTGCGGGTCAAAAGAGGGTCGGGTATTGGAAGGGTCATTTATAGCGGGTCGATAATGGGCGGGTCAAAAGCGGGTCGCGAGTCAATAGCGGGTCATTAGTGGACGGGTCAATAAACGAGCAATGAAAAATGAAAAACAAAAGAGCCATATGCAAGTACAAGTAAATACGAAGCTATACACGTAATTTTTTGTATCATTACTATTTTATTTTTCAAAATAATTGTAGTATAAGTTTGACCCTATAATGACTCTGTCCAATAAAAGCCCTGTCCAATAAGAGCCCTGCCCAATAAAAGCCCTATTAACTTGACCCTAACCTTATATCCATTGGACTACCCTGTCCAATAACCAGGTCTAGTTCTGGTGTATGGTTGTAACTGAGCAGTTTGGCTCTTTCCCCTTTTGGTAATATATTCCCCTATTTGCCAAAAAAAAAATGATTGTATGTAAGAGATTATAATAAAAAAAAGAAGAGAGAAAATAATAAAGAAATAAGGTAAGAGAGAGGAGTGATAATGATGGGTGATAAAGGAGGTGAGAGAGTGGGTATATGAGGAAGGGAAAAGAATTAAATAATAGGGATGGGGAAATTTAGGTGGGAATATGAGTAGAATCTTTAGGTATTTTGGTAATTAGATACAAATATAAGGGTATTTTAGAATAAATGTATGTCAAAAAATAGAAACGGATACAACAAAAAGAAACGCTTAAAATAGAAACGGATACAAAAAAAATGAAGGGAGGGAGTACTTTTTAACCAACTTAGGAAATTAGTTCTATTTTAGCCAATTATTGAAAAATTGCTCACATTTCCCAAAACCCTCAAAACATTGTTCACCCAAAGAGGGGTTTTGGGGTTAGGAGAGTATGGAGACATTGGAGAGTGTTCAAAGCGCATTCCGCAAGATCTCCAAAGATGCCAAATCGTTGGGTTCTTCAGCTTTCGAACCACAATTAACATCACCTTCACCATCTTCTTCATATGGGCCTCCTGGAGTTCTAGCCACCAGACCTTCTAGGTAATATTTCTATGTTTTATTTCTTCCCATATTTTCGTTTTTGCAGTTTTGCTCAGATTTTGTGCTGTTTTGTTTAACCCATGCGTAGAAATTTGATGAATTTATGCTTTAATTTTGCATTTTATTACTTGCCTATCATCAAGTTTCAATCTGTATGCCAGAAAAATGCAGCCCTTTTTGAGTAATTATCGCAATTGGCAATGTTGGATGAATGTAAAATAGTTATTTCTGGGTTGGGTAATTGAGAAATTTCTGTTTTCCTACAAACGATGTATTTGTTAACCTGGAATTGTGGGGGTAGTTCGACAAACGGGGGGACGAGAGAGGCGTAGGATTCAGACTTGAGAGGACGGAAATTTATGCCCGATTTGGTTTGAATTAAGCTTTGAGCATGTAGTTTTCTCTGTTTCTTGAATATTTCAATTGTGGAGAAGATTCTTACTTTAGATAATTTCGTAGTAATAGGAAGAGTTTGTTGGGTGATGTGGTTAGCTGTCTATGAAAATAAAAATTGACAGTTGAATTCTTCGTGGGATTTCCCGTTAAACTTCATCTGGATTTTGGGTGATTTCTGATTGAAGACTCCAAATTAAGAAACATATGTAAGAGAAATGAGTGTTAGGTTTGATGAATCGTCTTTGGCTGCCACGTGTACTTGTTACCTCTTTGCTCAGAGGGCTAATGGGTTCAGTTAAGTTCTTCACTTTTTCTGAATTGGATTTGGCGGATTGTTCCTCTGCTTAGAAATTAGTAAATTACACTGACTTAGAGTACTGGTTGGTGATATTTGGGGGAAATAGAAGCTGTCACAGATTTATCTGTATCTAGACGGTTTTTTTTTTGCTAAAAAGTGCATTCTCGTTTTGAAAAGATTGCAGAAATCAGATACAACTGCTGTTTGTGGACAGAGAGAATAGTTTATTATGATTGTTTTATTAGATACCCTCTCCTAGATTGAGCTATGAAGAGAAGATGGAAATGATGCAAGTATTCCGGAGGCTTCTTTTTGGGGTAACATAATGTTATTAACTACGAGGAGATGGGACAGTTTCCCTATTATGTTATGTCCGGAAAAATCTGCTGAACTTGTGCTAAAGGCATGTGGTCTTCTGAATAATGTTGGGGCCTTTGGGGGATCTTAATCATGCCCGTTTGAGGAAAATGTTTAGTAGTTGTTCTGAGCGATAGAAAGGGGGGGGGGGGGGGGGGGGGGAAGTCTTGTCACCCCGTAAATAGGATATAAAATGTACAAGGGGTAAGGATTACCTTATGAATCGTTAGTGTTATGTATGCACCATGGTTACCTGCTATTTGTTCATTATCATTAGCCCATTGCCTCAAAGAGGCTCCCGCAAGAAGCGGGGTAAGGGGGGGTCCGACGTACGCAACCTTACTCCTGCAATTGCAGAGAGGTTGTTTCCAATTGACCCAAAAGCGATAACAGGACGACAACGAGACGACCATCTTATACATGGAAAGGAAGCGAAGAGGTTTTAAGAGCCATTTTGATTTGGTCCATTACATCCCACAACCAAAAGAACAAATGAATCTTGCTCCATCGGAAATGGACAAAGGTTACCTGCTATTTGTAATCCTAGAAAATCAAAATTGGGTATAAATTATGTTTCCACGATTCTCTTATGATTGTGAATTTGTGATGAATTCTTTTGAATGGGCTGGGTGAATAAAATTTGGAGCTTTAAGTTATCCTAGAAAATAGGCATCTTAGAGTTATGTTCCTTTATAGTGTCACTACAAGGTATTTTTCGGTAAAAAGATGTGTACTTTTATTTTGGGGCGCCTAGTTTCCTGTTTATTTCAAGGATTTTCAATTTTTTTCCGAGTATATTCGTCGAAAATTATTAATTACCCCCTACGTCCCAAATTTGAGTGTCCCCCTATCATGACACATAGTTTGAGGTGAAGTTTTAGAGTGTGGTTATCAAATATTATTTTATTGAAAATGTAGCTAGAATAAAAGATAGTGGGATTTTTTAAACTTTAACTCTATCTGGCCTCCACCTGAATGAAAGAGGTTGTGGGACTCTAGATTTTAGTAGTGTGAATATATGAATAATAAAGTAATAGTAGTTCCTTTCCAAAAATAGAGAGGGGCACACTAAATTGGGACAGATAAAAAGGGAAGGGGCACCCTACATTGGGACGGAGAGAGTAATTCCGAAATTAATTCGGATTTTTTTTAAAATAAAAAGTTCGAAAATTAAAACTCATTTAATAATTAGTTTATTTAATTTTAAATTAATTTATTCTGTAAGTTTGTAGATTTTAAGAAGAGCATATAGGATAAAATTTTATTTCTATATGCATTTGATTAATGTGAATTGTTTCAAGCTTTTAATTAATGTGTTATTTAATTAAATACGAAGTATGCTTCTGTGTATTCATTTGAAGTGTTGAGGTGATTATATGCACTACGTGTGATGCATATCTTATGTCTCTCTTTCTTAGTAAATACCCAGTCACTCATTGCTTCATTTATTTAAGGAACAACTGTGATGATGACTTGGATGTATCATGCATACATAACTCATCCATGTACAGGTTTGGAAATGGGAATGGATATGGGGTATTGTGGTGTGGGCAAGTTCTGAAAAGTGGCATATATCCTTTCGGTTTACCATTACATACTTCAATTTCAAATTTAGCAAAAAGTGTTGGATCTTAAGCTCTTAACACAAAAAAAAAAAAACTACTCTGGTGTTATGTGAGCGATGAGAGATCAAGGCGAAAGCAGAAACCATCTCTTCGGGCCAAGCAGTAAGGGATTATCCATTGCTAGATGCACGCACTTTAGTGAAGTGCTTGTAAATGTGACATATGATGTTAAGGAATAAGGTTATAAACCTGGATTTTTCATGGTATTAGGTTTTGAGGTTGATGGTAGTGGACTTAGATGTGAGTGACAGCCCTGGTTATTTTCGTGGGATCCTAGACTCTAAACTTAGTTGAGCATCCGCGAAAGCAGTCCCATCTTGTATCCAACTCACGTCTAGATCAAATATCGTCAACTTAAATAGTTAAATTATCAATTCTTGACTATGTTACCGGACTCGGATACCCATGTCGGACACGGGTACTTGTCCACTATGAAGCACGGGGACGGCTGTCCACTGCCGTTTCCCGTACCGGGGATGGGTACGGGTCGGGTACGGGACGGGTACGCCATGGATACGTCCCCAAAACGAATCCTGAATCTGGGTACGTGGGCTGAATATGGGTACGGGTGGGTACGGGGTGGGTACGCGGGTGGGTACGTATTTGGACAAAAACCAAGTACCCAACAGCCATTAATACCCAAATTCGAAATTTAGGGTTTATTTCAACTTTCTCTCTCACCTGTTACTCTGTTAGAGTCTTCGACTCTTCTTCGATTCGACTCGCCGCCGGTGTTCTTCCTCTCCACCAGCCCAGGCGGCGCCGGCCACTTCTGGTGCGAAACCGGAAGCTCGAACTCCAAGTCTTCTACTCTTCTTCTTGCGAACTTGTGAACACATGAGCGATTTCGGCTAGCCTTGTGAACACTGAACACGACGACGGCGAGGGAGGAAGCCGCCGTCTCTCCTTGTCTCTCTCGACTCTCGCCGCCAGGTGAGACCCTTCTCTTTTTCTTTTATTTTTTTCTTTTTTTTATTTCTCTGTTTGTTTGTGACTTTGTGTTTGAATGGGAATTGAGAATACTGATTTATATTTTTGTTCTTTATTTAGTTTGTTTATTTTTATTCTTCAATTCATTTTTTTTGGACGTTTTTTTTTGTGTAATTATTATTTTCGTTTTTAAAATAATTAAATGTCATTTGATTTTGTGATAAATTGATAATGTGATTTAAGTAACTTAATGTTTAAAATCTCTATTATTTTGAACTTTGAACTATTTATTGTGTTTTTGGTATTTTGAACTATTTATGTATGGATGTTTAATTTAGTTAAATTTTTTTTTTTTTTTTTTTGCCGAACCCATGCCGTACCCGTTTTTTGCATTTTTGATTTTGCCGTTTTCCGTCTCCGTACCCGTCCCCGTATCCGTCCCCGTACCCGTATCGGTGCAACCTAGCTTGTCCAAGTGTCCGACACGGCTATTTAAAATTGCATATAATTTTGGTCCAAATTGAAGTGTCCATACCTCCCATTTCCAGGTGTCGAGGATCCGACACTGGTATTTTAAATGAAGAGTCCACGTAACATAGATTCTTGAATAGCTGGCATGTTGAAAGAAGAAAAGTTGTGATATAAAGTGAGATAGAGTGGATTGGAATTTGACGAATCATCCTTTGGAGAAATGAAGGTGGGTCATTCATGTGGTCCAAATGTTCTAGTCATTATTAATCAGTGGCCATGTTGCGCACCCTGTAGGAGCAGACTAGTAGCTACTACGTATTAGCATAATAGCATCTTAGCCCAACATTGGGATTAGGGAGTCAGAGGAATGTTGGATACACTTAGCTTTTGATGATGTGTGAATACATCAGAGCTTCATGGATAAGTTGGATCGATTGCCTAAGGCCCTATTTGGTTCATTATTAGTAAAGGAAAGGAAGAGAAAAGAAAGGAAGGGAAAAGAAAGGAAAAGAAAGGAAGGGAAATAGGTTTTATTTTCCTGTGTTTGGTTTAAGGGAAAGAAATGAAGGGAAGAGAAGGGAAAGCTAAATGACAGCTTTTAATTTTCTCTTTCCTTCCGAATTCCTCCAATTTTGGAAGGAAAGGAAAGTGAAAATTTTGTAAACGAGCTTTCCTTCCCATTCCTTTCATTTCCTCCCACTTCCCATATAATTATTTGTACCAAATACAGGAAACCTTATTTTACCTTTCCTTTCTTTTCTTTTCCTTCCAATTCCTCCCAACCAAATAAAGCCTAAAGGCACTTATTGAATGGTTATTTAATGATTCCTATCAGATTTTGTCTTGTGCGATGCTTTTTTTTTTTGCAAGTTTCTGCTTTGTAATGGCCACATTGGGCTTCCCTTGTGTGTTGCAGACTCACGTAGAGTAAATTTACTTATTGAAGTACTATGGCAGTTTAGTGGGAGTGTCGGACATGTTCTAAGTTTGAAGAATTCATCTAGAGTGTGTTTGAATAGCAGTCACCGAGGGAGGGGGGGTGGGGGAAGGATATTAGGAAGAAGAGGTGAGGTCGTATTTTTCTTCCAAACCTTTCCAACACCGAAAGAATTGGGTTAACTAAAAGGGGAGGGAAATGAATCTTTCCAATTCTCTTCTGGCCTTCTCTATACTTCCTTCCCCGTATCATATCCCAACAAAGGAAAATGAATTCCCCACTTTCTATTCCCTTGTTTTAGCTCCAAATTGCCCTGTCAAATCATACTGTTAGGATTTGAGGCATTGGACCTTGTATGCTACTTACTCCGTTCTTTTTTAGTTGACACACTTTCCTTTTTGGGAAAGTTCTTTTTAGTTGACAGATTTCTTATTTTGGTAAGTTTTGTAATGTAAATTTCCTAATAATGTGTTAGTGGGTAGGGATATTATTGTATATTACCTTCTTTTGTCACATATTCTTAATATGCGTGCCAAAATAACACGTGTCAACTAAAAAAGAACGGAGGAAGTACATTGCAAGTTTCTGCTTAGACCTTTGGCTTCACGTGTGTATGATAGACTCATGCAAACTGAAACCGTAGTTTGTATTAGGTTAATTCAGACATTTTGGTAATTCCCATTTCCCAGGACAAGTTATTTCAGTCGTAGTTTGTATTAGGTTAATTAGAGGTTGCCTCAAATGTAGAATTATTCATTAGGAAATGGTGTGGGTATTGTAATTGAATTTATTAATGATTATACACATTATATTCAAGAATATATGCAGTTTCAGTGAAATTTTGGCTAGAACATATTATATCTAGGGAAATTAAGGCAGTAATGGTGACTGCTAAGATGTTGTAAAATGCAAGAATTTCCATATCGATTAGGCTTTTGTTTTAACATCAAAATGGTCTCGTGCTACGTTCATAAATAGGTAGCCACAAACAATATGACAATTGAGGTATTGACCATTCTCTAAGACTCCAAACTTATTGCTTGCTTCGAGTTTATTATGGAAGTTGCGTTTCAAAGAAGCGGTTCACTTAAATGTGGAAGGCGACATAGAAAGCCGTATAAAGCTGAATCCTTGGAACGTTTTGCAATTGAATTGAAGGTTTGTATTAATCTCTCATATGATGTATGCCTAATCAGCAAAACTACTGCAAAAGGCAGCCCTAAGAACCTTAATATACGTGTCTATCCCTGTAGTCCTTTTCCAGTGAATCTTGTGCTTGTTGATGTATTCTTATTCTCATTCACTTAAGGCATATTAGGGATTGACATAATAAGATGAATTGCATCACTTTCTAAGGAAATCTAAGCTAGAAAATACTGTATCAATGAAGGCGACTTTACTACTCAAAAGGAGCCTAGGTGTCTCTTCTGTTTAGCCTTTGAAGGAAGATCAATTATCTGCTATTAAACTTGTAGCTTATGTAATCACTAATCAGTACTAATGCACTGTTTTATGTCTTCCTAAATTGTTTTCGGTATTGGAAAAGTAACTTACATTGTAAGTGCGACTCATTGTCCTGTTCATTACTATTAGATCATTCTTTCCTTGTGTCTTAAAAGTAGTGAATTGTCAGCTTCTCAAACTAAAACTTGGTCGATATTGCAGACAATGGGTGTCATTATGGACTTGCTCAAAGCTTTGTGCGGTTTGCTTTGTTGCTGGGATTGTTGTTGGCTACACTTTGAAGCGACGAGTTAGGCGTTGGGTCTCCAATCTTTTGAGGAAATTGAAAGACGATTGAGAACTGCTCTCTTCTGCTGGTATGATCTTACCGCTTGAATTATCAAAGATACCGAGAAACGAAGTTGAACTCCTTGACCTTTTCCTTATCTATTGTCTAATTACATGCAAACCATTAATGTCGGGGGTGGGGGTAATTAACTGGTCTTTCTGTCTTACTTTTGGCGTATTTGTTATAGTGCATAGTAAACATTTAAACAGGCACCCAAATAGTGGTGGATTTTTCAATGTACCTTGGTGATTCATATATTTGTTATGTGAAGCATAGCTTTTGTAGTTTTATTTTCCCGGTTTGTTGTTATCTTTTTTCTTTTACTGGTCTATCCAGGAGACTATAGATCAACGTGTACCTTTCCTTTAAGAAAATAAATAAATACTCCCTCCGTATTTATTTAAGGGATACACTTGGTCAGGCACGGGTATTAAGAAAAAGAATTGAATGAAATAAAGTAATAAGATAAGTGGGGTTGGGTAGATATTTTAATAAGTAAAAACAAGTGGTGACCGCGTCATTTTAGGTGGTGGGTGTAGTTCTGAAATTATTTGTTTAATAGGTGGTGGGACATAAGATATATTAGATAGATTATTTAATTAGATGGTGGGGTTGATAAGTTACTAAAAATGACAAGTGTATCTCTTAAATAAATACGACCGGAAAAGGCAAGTGTATCTCTTAAATAAATGCGGAGAGAGTACTCCCTCCATATTTGTTTAGGAGTCACACTTACTCCCTCCGTCCCGGAATACTTGACCTGTTTTCCTTATCGGGCCGTCCCTTAATACTTGACCTGTTTCTAAAAATGGAAATATTCTACTAATATTATATTATTTCTCACTCCATCCCTATTAACCCACCTACCTCCTACTCCATATAAAAAATAATTAAAAATTCAACCCTTACTCTCCCCCAACCCCACTTCTTAACCCACCTCACACTAACTACATTAAAATAATACCCCACTATCAACTACTACCTATTAAATTAAATAAGTCAATTCAAGTCCCTTAAACTCTGTGCCGGTCAAACCGGGTCGAGTATTCCGGGACGGAGGGAGTACTATTTATGGCCGTATTTTATTAGAAGTCACACTTCCATTTTTAGTAACTTTTCTACCCCACCTTCTAACTATTTAAATATACTCCGTATCTAATTTCCTCTAGGGACCACCACTACAATAAACTCCCTCTCTACTTTGATTAAAATACTTTTGCCATCATCTATTTTTCTATTTGTTTATTACTCTCTCCCGAATCGCTTTATTATTTTTATTAAGATTCAACTCTCCTTCGTTAATACGCGTGACTGTCAACATGTGACTCCTAATAAAATACGGAAGGAGTATATATTTGTTTTGCACCCTTCCCATCTTTCCTCTTACATAGGGGCTGTTTGTTGGATGCATACCTAATATTGTTCAACTATTTTTCTTTACAACTCGTGTAAACTCTTAAGTTCGTAACATCTACAAGGTGTTTGGCTGTCAAAAATATGCCCATATCCCGTCCTCTTCTCTGAAAAGTACTTATAACAGCTAATTAAAAGTACTTTTTCATTCTTTTATTTTCTTGTTAGTAGTTAGCAACTTAACACTTTGCATACCAGTTTATTTTACTAAATACTATAATATGCAGAATGACTGATTCCCTTGCCATACTACGCCGTTGTGGTCGGCCTAGTATTAAAAAGATGAAGGTCAAACATCAAACAAATGATACAGTTGGTGTTTAGTTGACAACTATAGATGTGCTTTCACGCATCATCTATAAAGAAAATTTAATCTAAAATATACCAAATAATTTTAAAACTTATTTCAATGAATATAGAACAGTACATAGATCTTAAGATCATGCAAAGAAAAAGCATGTTTGTCAAAGACAAGAATCTTTGTTTAAAATAAGACCTAAAAGCCTAAAACTATAGAATATCCTATAGAACTATGTACTACAGTATGTATTTTGTATAAACATTTGTTATTTCCTTCTTTCATTTACAAATTCTCTGAAGGCGATACATTTGTTGTGTATAATATATGTATACAGTTTTACCGAGTTAATTTTACTCGGTATGAATGCCGGATTACTTACAAGTTACAATGTAGGCAAAAAGGTGGATATGGTTAGCTAAGCTTGGTATTGACTTGTTGGTTTGTGTTTTTGGAAGAGAGACTGAGAGAGAATGGTGGGGGTGGAAGCTATGTATATTCTCTGTTCTAAAACTGCTCTTTATGAAACTCGAACCTTGTTGATGTCTTGTGACTCATTTCATGTGCTAATTTCTTCAACTCTTTTGCTAACACTGGCCGTCCGCAGTAGAAAACCCCTGCATATTTAACTACATTAGTCATCCTAGTCTATGCAAATATCTTCAAAATTTTATCCAATTCGTTGTATTAAAGATCATAGTTGGTATGGAGTATATGTTTTCGAAAAGCATTATTGTCTGTTCCCCATCTTAATTATTGGTATTATCTTTTATAATTATTATATTATGGAGTATTCTTGTAGTTCTCGTGGTCACACAATAGGTCTAAAACAAAGATTTGGCATATCTACGCTGAATTGAAGAACTTATTAGCTCATAATACAGAAAAGTTGAACCTGCAATTGTTTACCTATAGTGCTGTATGGATGTTTTTTAGCTATTTTAGCAAACACTTCTTTCCAATCTGGTCTTGCAAAGTGTGTCTTCACCTGCAGCACATCAGCAGGGGAAATGTCTGTTAGTACCTTGTCTGTCTAAAACCGAGATTAATTTCGAAATGAAAACCATTTTGTAGCAGTTAACTTCTTGGAAAGACTTAAGTTTTAAATTACATTGAAGGTACTTTCAGTCTGATTAGATAGAGACTCATTCTAGTTGACAATCTCTTTTCTGACTGACCTAATCATCATTATTTTACTTTGAAGTTGTAAGAGACAAGGTAAAGGTCTTACCCTGGTACCAGATAATATATCAACACCATACTTGGCATGAGTCAAAGCTTGGACCAACGTAAGCAGGGTTGATCTTGCGTCACCCTCTTCATATACGCTCGTAAGGTAGTTGTGCATCTCGATCAAACCCTGTTTTAGTTTTGAACATTAGTGTAAGGAAGTAAACTGACATAATTTGTGAACCCGAAAAAGTAATGGGTCAAAACCCGATCGAACCCATTTTTGACCCGACCGATTGAAAATATAATACGAGTTTTAAAATCTCATAACCCGTTTGGTCAACCCGAACCCAAGAGTTTTGGGTGTTGAACAAGCATTTGTGAACCCGAAAACAAAAGTGACCGACCCGACCCGAACTTGAAAGTAATTTTTTATAACCCGATCCAACCGACCGGTTTGACAGGTCTAGTTATGATCATATGAATTGTTTTGAGAAATTTTACCTTATGATCCATTTCTGCTACTTCATTCATCACCCCTTTGAACCACTCGAAGGAACCTGCCTCCCTAGTAACCCAGTAAAAATGTGCACTCTTAACTCTCATAGGCCTTTTGTTTCCGCTTTGTGATGTACTTGTTGATGCAAAACTGCTTAAGCTGTCATCTGATATACTCAAGTCAGTGTTCGAGGTGTTTGAGTCCTGTAATTCATCAATTAGGCAATTAGCAGAAATTTCTTTTTCTCAGTCTGACCAGATAATTCACATTATGGGTAGTATAACTTAGATAAACTTACTGTTGCAGCTCTTGCATTGTTTAGAAGATCTTTCAGGATGCTGATAAATGGCGTTGCTCCTATTCCTAGTCCCACGAGGAGCAAAACATCGTAGTTCTGGTATTCCTGTGCTGGAGCGCCATAAGGTCCATCAACATGTAGTCTAGGTAAACTGAATTGGATGATTTTGACATTTATGTAAGTTTCCTTAAAGAATAGTAGGTAAAATCATTCATATATATTGAAATAGAACAAAGAAGTGGAGTTTTTACCCTTTCTGACAAATGTTACCCTCTTCCCCAAATTTTAGCCGGCCAATGGAAGAAACTGGCATTTTACCCTCAGTAAAAACCCGCCTTAGCTCTTGTGTCCAGTCTCCTACGATCCTGATGTGAACGCTGAGATAGTTATCTCCTGGTGCCGAGGTGATAGAAAACGGGTGCCTAAAGAGGTTCATGGTTTCATCAGTTGTCTGATTAGGAAATTATCATATAATTCTACAATAAAAGGGCTTGTTTGGTTGACATGGGAATTTAATTCCTATAGGAAATCGTAATTCAAGGGAAATTATTTCCCTTGTTAAATTCATGGGAATTTATTTAAGTTGTTTTGTTGACAACATGGGAATTAGAAATTCCCATGAACTTTGATTGACGGGAGGGCTAGGTAATTAACTTACCATGTTTTGTAGGAATTCAAACTTCCTCTATTTTTATTTTTTTATGTCAACCAAACAACTAACCAATCTATTCGCATGAAATTTCACTTCCCCCATTAACCAAACAACCCTTAAGACTCTAGGAATTCATGATTAAGCTTACCATTCAAATTTCGAAATGGCAGGACACTGTAGGAAAATGTACTGTCCACTTTTGTACTTGAATCCTTGAGGTTTTGACATCACTAGGCTGAAGACATTCCCTGGAAGCTCTGACACCTAAGAAAAACCAGAAATATCCTGTAAATTTTCCGGGTATTACAGCATTTTTATAGTAAAATATCTGGTTTAAATGGCTGAAGATATTGGTTTACTGTACCTTCAAGAGTTTGACTGAACGAATCTCTGACCGACATGTCCGCAAACTTCGTTCAGCTATATAAACCAGGAGTGGAACAGCTATATATATCCATGTCTGAAAACACAGAAAAAACCCAGAACAGGAAAAACTGATGTTAATCTAATCTTCTACAGAGTACTCTTTTGGGAAGATTTATTAATGGTACGAGGGGTCTTACCGTCTTTTTAGTCCAATCCTTTACTAGGAACAGGAAGAATCCATGAACCACAAGAAGGATATATACAATAGCTAGCAAATGGTGAGAGTACCAAAACGCATTGTATCCTGCCAATCTGTTGAAAGGTGTTGGTAGCTTCACCACATTTCTTCTGAACCGGCTTGTTGCTAATGTGAATGCGATTGCCATCAGAACCACCATAGCAATACCTGTAGTTCCTTCGATGCCTTTGATAAGATCCCAGTATGTTGGCTTCTTGTTGCGGAAATCAGTGGCTATGAGTGCAAATTTCTCAGGAGAAGAGTTAACCAGCCGAGGGAAATCACATGTCAGATGCAGTCCTGCATGAAGTGCCACTGCAATTGCTATAGCACACGCGATCATCTGCATGTTCAACATTGGTTTAGAATGTAAGGTTGTGTCTTTGTTCTCTTCACCTTTTTCTTATTGCGTATTAGATTTGACCAGAAAAATCATACAAGATCAAACCAAACCAGAAACTAAAAAAAATCAAACTAGTTCAGATGAATGTGGGTCGGCCCGGCCCGAGGTCCGACCCGACCTGGGAAAAGCCCGGCAAGACACAAGCACGAAAATGTAAAGCCCGACATGAGCACGAAGTCGTGGGCCGGGTTTGGGCTGTATTTTTTTGGAAAAAAGTACGGCACGACTCGACCTGACACAACAAAGCACACTAAATTCAGTAAAATTAGGCTTGGGCACGACAACCCGTGGACCGGGCCGTGTTTTGAACTTATCGATTTGGCCCGGCTTGATACAAAGTGGGCTTGGCGTGGGCTGGACCCATTTAGGTCTATGGCCCGTGGGTTCGACCCGAAGCCCAACTCAACCCGCCCCACGACCATCTTTAGGTGAAGGAAACAAGTTAGTATGAACTTATAGATTGGGATTGATTGCCATTCAATGTACCTTGTGGAAATTGATGTTATCATCAAAAGGGATGAAGCATCTGATTCGAGTGGATCGAAGCCAAGTCAGGGTGTTCCTTGAAACCGGAAGAAGGATCAGAGCCATGTTAAACTTAAGGGTTTCCGCAGCTCCTTTTGCTGCGCATAAGCAGTAACCCATGACCTGAAACGCCTTCTTTTCCTTGTACTGAAGAAACTTCCAGATGAAGAGGGCAGACATGGCTGTTACCCACAGCAACAGAATCCACCCTCTCTGCCAGTTTTCGTGGATGAGGCACCGCAATGTGCAGCTTACTTTTCGCACCATACTTACTGGTCTGATATTGCTCAAGTTTTGACTCCACCCTGCACTTACTGTGCTCAGTGGCCTGCTATACTCCATGTATACATCTCTTTGTAGCAGCAATGCTTCTAACTGCCATAACTGTGAAAAAAAGGACACAAACAGGTATAGTTTAGCCTACTTTCTTCATCTAATTGTTTTCTACACGGGGTTTTTCCACGACAAATATATCGTGTTCACTTGGATTTATGTACTACCTCCATTTCATAATTATATTTACAGTTATTATTGCACAAATATTAAGAAAAAAAGAGAATGTGTAAAAATGTATAAAACAAGAGAAAATGATGGGAAATTGTTAATGTTTTGGGGTAAGGGGATAGGACAATAATATTCCATGTTCAAAAGTAGAATAAAGCAAAATGCAAAGAACATATTAAACAGATTAAAACGAAAAGTTTAAAAATTATTTTGAAACGGAGTTACTCCTTAGGGTTTAGGATTTAGTAGTATAATTTATGTGCTCATACAGTAATACGAAGTATAATGCTAATCAAGGGGTAATTCACATACGACGACTAACATTATAACTCGAACATGATAAGTAGAAGGTTTTTACCTCAATGTAACCAAGGTTTTCAGGGTCTAGCTCTTCCATGATCAAGTTTGCATATTCATGTGCTTGTGCCTTCAATGATGATAGCCTATTTGCTGAAGCACTAAGCATAATAAGCTGTAAACAACAAAATCATGCACAATTTTAGGGTTTTCTTTTCTAGTAATACCCGCCATGTAGTTATGTGACCTTATATTTGTTTTTTTTGATGTACCACCCGGTTTGCCTCTAGGGCTAATCTGGATTTGGGGCGAGTTATGAGTGGATAAGTTTCAGTCCCTCCCAATTGTTGTTGTGGGGTATCGAACACAGAGTCATCCCTACCAAGTTCAGCCTCGATTATCACTGAACCAACATGCACTTAGTAGTTATGTGACCCTATTGCCTCTACGTATGTTAAGAACATAAAAAATTGCGGCCCTTAGATATGATCTTTTTGCTTATTCCTGAGATGACCGAAATAGTTCAACATCGTTCTCTTGGCGTATCCATAAATAAAGAGAACTTTATGCCAAAAAGAGGGGGATAAAAACTAAAAAGAAAGTTCTAAAGCTAGGTACAAGAAAGAAACAGGGCAAGTGTACTTTAGCAAAATGCAAGGTAGTTGGATTGTCACCCTTGTTAAGGAAAATAGGAGAATAATTTTCTTTAATAAGGTGGGCACCAAAAAAGAAAAAGGAAGATACTTGTATAAAGAAGAAACATTAACATCATCAAATGACAAACTACACTTGCAAACAAAAGCAACTTTGATTGTTTTATTTGCCCGATCAAACGAATATTTTCCCAATAATGGTTAATTTTTTTACAATCTACAAATCAAAGTTTTCCTCATTGGAGAAGAAAGGTTTAAATTAGTGGTACAACAACAACCTAACTTATCAAACAAATCTATTTTGATTGTAATTAGGTGAATGCATTTATTGTCTTAATTTATAAATTGATATGGAAATGAGATATGAACGTATACAATTAAGATGTTACTTATGAGTGTCTATCCCACACTGGATAACTTTATTAGGCTTCAATCGATATGCTTTTATTATCAGATGAGAGATTAACACGTATAAGTTCAACAACTTGTGAAGCTTTGCTATACACCAAAGTATAGTTTGGCTTATCAGTTAAACCTCAAGATTTCTAATTACTCCATCCTTTTTTGGACGGTTTCAAAACATTGTCCATCATTGTCATCATATCGAGAATGATTTCGAAAACTGCAACATATATGGTTGATTTACTCAAGGAATGTAACACCACACCAACGATATTAATGTATAAATTTTGTCGAGATCAACTAAGTCTATGATTAAGTATAATTGGGTGATTAATGGATCTAATCTACCAAGATAATGATGAATTGGTTGATGATTGAAATATACTATTGTAATGTAGAATATAGTTTGGGATATTTTTTCTTGCCAAACAGAGACAAAACAACCAACAGCAAAGGGGACCAAATCACCAAAATAGAATAATAGAAGCTAGGGGCGGCCTTGTAAGAAAACTACAAATAAGAAAAATAAAAAATAAATTACCTCTTGGACTTCGTCTCTTGTTATTCTTCCATCTTCATTACTGTCTGCACTGTTGACATGAACCGTACATGCATCATATCAGACTCTTTCTTACCAACATTTTCTGTATGATCTAACTCCTTGTTAAATTAAACAAATTGTTTTTTACCACCTATAAAAATCAGAAAATTATTTTTTTATCACCTTAAAAGCTAAAACTTGTATTTTACAACCTAAAAAAATAAATTAAAACTTGTTCTTTATCACCCTGAAAAACAAAAAAAATAGATGAAACCTTTATGTATGGTTACCTAATTTAATTTCCCTCCAATTTTTTACACTCCTTGTGTGATTTACTTTAACTCTTTCACCTTTTTCTCTTTACTTCCACTAAATTTTGTCAATTTTGTGAAATAATGATGGTGAAAATTTATGTGAATTCGTGGAACATAAGGAAGCGGGGGAAGTGGTGAGAGTTAAATACATAAAATCGTATAAGAAAATAGCATATGAGAAATATTACCGTTATTGTGACCTTACATATAACATTTTCATCTATTTTTCCTTTCAGGTGGTAAAAAATAAGTTTTAAATTATTTTTTTAGGTGGTAAAAAATAATTTTTCCATTTATTTAAGTTGTAAAAAACAATTTATCCTATTAAATTAGACCAGAAAAATCAGATCAGAACATACCAGAAATTAGAAAAATCAGATTATATTAAGTGAAAAGAACAAGGCCTGACAAACAAAGTGTATATGTGTTCGTATTCGAGCGCGATTACAAATTGACTTACCGTGATCTGAGATTGAATCAAGTCCACATTTTATTTTAATAAAAAGGGTACGGGCAGTGTTCAAAGTGAATTAAGCCTTTTCTTTCCAAAAGTGGGTAACGTAAAATTAAGCAAGTGAAGAAAAAACGACAGGTGGCAAAAAATCACTTGCATTTTACCGTATTAAGGATGACTTCTTTAAGTTACAAAGAATTTTCCACTTTTTAAGAAATCACCCAAAAGTTTATACTTCTTTAAAAAAAAAAAAAAAATCAGGAATTAATAATGAATTGATTAATTAATTATTGTTACCCTGTCCCACAAATCATGTATGATCAACCCAAACTTCTAAACCTCAACCTCTGAACTATGTTTCTTAGTTGTTCTAGCTAATAGAGAAGTACTAATTCACCACATATAAATTATATGTCGCAAATTAGTTAAAAAGTTAATTATACGTCACGAAATAATTAAAAATAATAATTATACTTGAAATTATACTTTGGAGTAATTAATAAGACGTACATGTCGAAGAAAATCTGAAGGCGGGCATCAAAGCTTTGATTAGTGAGTTGCAACCAAAAATCTTGCAATTCATCTTTACAAATTTTACTTAACCTCTGCCTCTTCCTCCTCGCTAATGCATCAAATATCCCCACCGCGAACTCTTTCGAATCCATCCCTACCAAACATAAAAAATCCAACGATAATCATTTTATTATTGGTCGGAATCATATATTACCAAATCATCGATAAACACGATGATTTAATTTAGATATATACGAAAGTACAGGGTATTTATTATTATTCTACTTTTCTATACATGTAATTAAAAAAAGGTTAAAAGGAAATTAAGGAAGAAGAGAACAAACCAATGCAGGCCCCAAAATCTTCCCTAGCAAGCAACCCATTCTGAGCTAACGCATCAAATTTAGCTTCCACCTGTGTCCACATCTCTTCACCACTATCACCTCCTGTCCTCGAACACGTCGTCGTTTTACTAATAAAACGTAACCCCGTCAACGCCCTTTGGGCACCCGACGTGGTCCTTTGTAATTGTGCTTTCATTTTCCGTTTCTCTCTCTCCGTCATCGGCGGCGGAAGCGGAGGTTGGTCCCCTGCTTCCGACGACGCTCTCGAAGAACCCCACCCAAATTTCTTCTTAAATTTCGAGGCAGCCGACAAACTCCTCGACAACAAACCACCACCTCCGCCGCCAGAGGCGGAGGCGCCGTCCTCAGCTCTAGCACTCATAGGTGTTGTAGCTCTCGGTGTAACACTACAAATATAAATATTATCATCCTCGAGTTGCAATTCTACCTCGACCAAGTCATCGTTGTTCATCGTCGTCGAAGCTCGACCGAGATCGTTGAGGAACACCGGCAGCATTGCACCACCGACCGATGAGGTGTAATCGAGGCCGATTTCTTCATCGGGAAGTTGAAAGCTCCGGTTGAAACTCGATCGCCTTGAACTACCACTACCTATCGATGATGATGACGGTCTCATGTTAATCAATTAAACAACAATTGTAATGCTCTAAATTACACAATTGAATTAAATCTGTTCGTATACACAATTGAAAGAGAATGGGGCTGAGAAGTGAAGAAAGCGGGAGAAAGGAGGGGGGTACGTCACACGCTTGAACTGATGAAGAATTGTAACCTCCTTCGTTAACATGAATTCAACGCTTTGTTTTTTTTTGTTCTTTTTTTTTTCTTTAAATTTAAGGAAATGGGATATAGTTTGTAAGATGAAGTTGTGTAGGAGAGAGAGAAAAGTAGGTGAAGTTGGGAATTTATAAAATAAAATACTTGGTATGAGTTTAAATTTAATTATATGAGACTGCATTTCTCATCTTTCTTTGAAGGGGATTTGTAAACCGAATTTTATTGTACAGCGTTATGTAGATAACGACTTATATTTCTAATACTTATAATACTTGTTGGTACAAAATTGTTGTACTGGATCTCTGGATGGACTACTTGACCAGTACAAGGGTGTTTTCGGAAAATTAATCAGTGGCTCGGGTGATAATTTAGCTTGTTGTTCATAGTAATGGCAAATTTATATGTAGATAGTGATCACTACTTAAAAATATAGTGAAATTAAATATTTTTTAAAAAAATGAAAATTAACTCAAATTAGATCATTTTTTATATTTTTTTTGACAAGTGGGGTCATGTGACCCCACTTAAACTCCTGTTATTCATTCATTGGTTGTATACTTGCATGATATACGTTTAGGAAGTAAATCATTTATTAGGTTTGGTTAGCAAGAAGTTTTGATTTCCTACCATATTGGTATTTACTATTTAGAAGATAAATCCTAAGTTCAAAAATGTGCGTTTTTACGTTTTATATATATAAAAAAAAATCTTGTAAAGATGCGCCTGATAATTCGTAAAATATCATACTAAATACCACGTCACTTATTCCCTTCTTTGACGTTCATACCATTCGATATGATCTAATAGTTTGGTGCTTAAAGTGTCGTTTGGTTCACATAAGTGACGCAGTCAGAATTATCAAAGAAAAGCAAACGCTAATCTTTAGAACGAACGAACATATATATTTACAAGCGATAAATCTGTAAAAGCTCCGGAATCCACCAGAAAAGAGATAAACTCTCAGAATTTTATTATCAAAAGAATAATTGATTTCTAATAATGAAACATAAGTGTTTAAGTAGTTCACACAAAACCCTAATACGAAACGGGATTAAGAAAAAAACTCGAAAATAATTAAATTGCAGTTTTCGAGCCCTAAACGAACTCGGATGGCTTAAAAAGCCAATCAATCACGACATAGTAGTGAGTTGAACTCGTGGGCCCGTTTCCTTTCCGAAAACATATTCTATTAAGAAATCGGACACTGGAGGCCCGACTAGCATTTTTCGACGATTTTCTTCTTCGTTGAATCGTGCAGCCATCATTCCTACGCCAGTCTCCTCCACTTCTGAAGAACTCGACCTCAAGTTCGTATCTTGATAAAGGACCTCATCCTCATGGTACTCATAAATGTCAGCAACATAGAAAGTGTTGGATATGTTCATGTCATCCGAGAGAGCTACCACATAAGCATTGTCATTGATCTTGCGAGTCGCCTTGAAAGGACCATACTTGCGTGGCTTAAGCTTGTTGTAAGTACCAATTGAGAATCACTCCTTACGCAGAAACACCATCACATCATCTCCCACACTAAAAATCTCGACTCGCCTCCGTTTGTCAGCAACAACTTTGTTTTTCTTTCCCGTAGTATGCAACTTAGCCTTGATAGCTTCTTTAACAGCTACACTCTTTTCAGCCATGTTCTCCACTGCTGCACTAACTCCAGGTGCCTTAGGCAACTTAATCAGATCAACCACATGCCTAGGAAAAGAGGTGTAAACTAGAGAAAATAGTGATTTCCTCGTGGTCGGGTGTATAGCACCGTTGTAAGCAAATTCCACATGGGGAAAAGCCAAATCCCATTGCTTCGGTTTATCTCCACAAACACTTCGAACCATATTCCCCCAAAGTTCTGTTAGTCACCTCAGTCTGCATATCAGTTTGTGGATGAGCTGTAGAACTCCTGTTCAGGGTTGTTCCAAACATCCTCCAAAGAGTAATCCAAAAATGGCTAAGAAAATTAGTATCCCTATCTGGCGTGATAGATGTAGGGACCCCATGGAGGCGCACTACCTCCCTGAAAAATAACTTGGCTATATTGGATGCAACAACAGTCTTCTTACAAGTAATGAAGTGTGTCATCTTGGAGAATATATCCACTACTACGAACACAGAATCCACACCCCTCTGAGTACGAGGTTATCCCATCACAAAATCCATAGCCAAATCTTACCAAATATTATCTGGAATAGGTAAAGGCATGTAAAGACCAATATTTTGGGACTGACCTTTCAAAACCTGACAAGTGTAACACCTCCTGACTATCACGTCAGCATCTCTCCTCAAGTGAGTCCAAAAATATCTCTCCTCCAATCCAGCAATTGTCTTTTCTCTACCCAGGTGACCGCTAAGCCCACCACCATGAAGGTCTCGGATCAATTTTTCTCTTAAGGAAAAGCAAGGGATACACAACTGATCCCCTCTAAAAAAATAGCCATCTCGAATATGAAAATCTGCACTAGGTTGTCCTTTACTGCACTTGGCCCATAACTCCTTGAATTCAACGTCGTCCTCATATAATTCCTTCAAGCACTCAAATCCCACAATCTCCTGGGTCAAGGTAATGAGCAAAGAAGCTCTTCTACTAAACGCATTTGTCGCCTTGTTAAGAGCCCCCTATTTATGCTGAATGATAAAAGGAAACTTATGTAGATAACTTACCCATTGAGTATGCATCTTATTTATCACTTTTTGGTTGTGAAGGAACATAAAAGCTTGATGGTCAGAAAATATAATGAACTCCCTTTGAACCAGATAATGTTCCCACTGACGTAGGGCTCTAAACACTACGTAAAATTCCTGATCATAGATACTCCACTTTTGACGAGCATCACTTGGCTTCTCACTGAAGTAGGCTATTGGTCTTTTCTCTTGGGACAATACAACTCCAATTCCCACTCCACTGGCATCACATTCATCCGGGAACACTTTGTCGAAGTCATGAAAAGCTAACACTGGGGCACTACACAGCTTCTCTTGGATCAATGCAAAACTCTTGTCCTGCTCATCCCCCCACTTGAACTTCCTTTTCTTCAAACATTATTTAATGGGTGCAGTAATGGTATTGTAATCTATGATGAATCTCCTATAGAAAGTGGTCAAGCATAAAAACAACGTACTTCAATCACTGATGTAGGTGCGGGCCAATCCCTAATTGCACTCGCCTTCTCTTCATCCACCCGAATCCCTTCTTCACCAACAACAAAGCCTTGGAAAAGAAACTTGTTGGTGCAGAATATACATTTTTTTCAGATTAATGTACAACTTGTTCTCCAGTAATACTTGCAACACATGCTTCACATGTTTTAGGTGTTCTATTTGGTTCTTACTACATATCAGAATATCATAAAAATAAACCACAACAAAAGAACCTGTAAAAGAACGAAGAACCTGATTCATCAACCACATGAATGTACTAGGGGAGTTTGACAATCCGAACGGCATCACCAACCATTCATATAACCCAACCTTTCTCTTAAAAGCAGTCTTCCATTCATCTCCAGGTTTGATCCGGATTTGATGGTATCCACTACGCAAGTCTATCTTCAAAAACATCTTAGAACCTGACAACTCATCAAGCATGTCTTCCAGTCGAGGTATTGGAAATCGTACTTGATAGTTATCTTATTGATGGCCATTCTATCAACACACATTCTCAATTGATTTCCTTTCTGGGGACTAGAAGGACTGGTACTGCACAAGGACTCATGCTCTCACGGATGAACCCTTTCTTCAACAAATCCTCAATTTGTTCCCTTAGAATCTCATTCTCCTTAGGACTCATGCGATAATGGGGAAGTTTGGGTAAGCTAGAACCCTGGAATCAAGTCGATCTGATGTTGGATGTCTCGCATAGGAGGTATGTCATTAGGGAGCTCATCAACAATTAGTTCTTTGAAATCCTCTAAGATTTCCAGCACTACTCCAGGAATCGGTGTTTCTTCCTTACCCGCACTCAACAACCCCTTAATCACTACTAGGCAAAAGTAATCAGATTCCTTGACAGCATCATCAAGATCTTTATCGTTATACGCCATTATCAAGAAACTAGACTTCTTTCCCCCCATACTCTTTTCAAAATGCAAAACAGGTTTCATAGCGATTTTGTGTGTACCTCAAGTAAACATCACCACATTATGACGACCCCAATAAGTAACATCATTATCAAATTGCCAAAGCCTACCAAGTAAAACAAGACAAATATCCGTATCAAGAACATCACAAAGTACCTCTTCCTTGTAGTGCTTCCCGATGGAGATAGGGACTCTACAAGCCAATGTGAGTCGAACTTGGGACCCCTTACTAACCCAACCGAGGGTATATGACTTCTCATGTGGCTTTGTTTGTAACTTCAAATGATCCACCAGCTTCTGTGAAACCAGATTCTTCGTGCTACCATTATCCACGATCAGGTTACAAACCTTGCTCTGAATGGAACAGTGAGTCTTGAACAATTTTTTTCGCCGTAGAAGGGTTTTTTTTGTAAGTAGTGGTATTTTTCGTATTTCGTATAGTTTGTACATTTCATTTTGTATGTAAGTTATGAGAGATTGATCAGTCTTGGTTAAGAATCACCAAGGTCTCTAACTTGTTCAATTTGTCAAGTGTGTGATCAACTAGATTTGACTTGATCTTCTCAATCCCACTCCTAAAAGGGGAGCCTAATTCTAGGTTCACATAAGTGATTTAATTGAATTTTGAACATAGAAATTCAAAGCTCAAAATATAGGAAAGTGCGTAAAGTACCCCTACGGCTTTCAGAATTTTAAACATTGATGGAGTCGTCACCAAACAAGTTCTAGCGTCCGGTTTGGATAGAACTTAGTATGACTCGGGATAAGGCATTTGGTATTCAAAACCGTTTAGAAACTCGGGTAAGAGAACGAGGCACTTATTTGAGTAGAATTTGCAATTGGTTTATACAATACAAGAATCATTTTCAGAGTAAAATCCTAACATGACACTAAAATTAGGCGGGTGAGCATGCTTGATTAGAACATCGAATTTGCTATGGTGATCACTTTGCTTTAAGTCAAATTTATGGAATCTATACTGGTTTGTCAAAAAATTATCTTTGTTAAGCGTGATTATAACTTGTATTTTGTTGATTTAGCATGTTAGGTGCTGAAAGCAATAAACAAGTTGTAGACACCTACTTTTGTCCCCATTCCCGAAAGGGAAAGGTTCGATGATGAAAACATAAATCTCCACTTGACAACGCATCTCCTATAAAATAAACGAATCTCGATTCCCCATTTCATTTCACCCGAAACCTGCTATTTATGGAAACCTGCTAAAAATAGTAATTGTCGTAAAAGGTAGCTTCTAAAAGTGGCAAATCATAAAGGATAGAAACCTGTCAGAATTAGGTGTTGCATTCCAACATAAATCCTAAATGAGATAGAAAACTGCGAGAATCCTATTCCTAATATGATTCGGAAATAAGAGTTACGTATTAATTAAAATCCTAACGAGCCTAGAGTTCGTAACGGGCCCAGACGCATTCCGTCATAAAATTGATACGCGCTAAAAGACTCGAATTAATCTCAAACTCTACGGATTTCAGGAATCCGAATCTGACTAAAGAAAACAGCCCAGACCCTATTTTCAACGCCTGGCTCTGGGCGTCGAAATCTTCGGCGCCCAGGCCTGGGCGCTGAAAATACCTGGGTACGTGTTTTTTCCTAATTCTTTATGGATTAGAACTCTGCGATTCTATCTTTCCACGAACTCTTCCCTATAAATAGACCCCTAAATTCGACGTGAAAAGAACACAACAACACACAATTATATTCTGGGTATTGACTCCAACCCTTAGCCTAAGCCTCTCGCTGCGAAACTGTTCACGCGTTCTGTCGCAATCGATCCATAAATCGAACAGAACGTATCCTGTCCCATAATTGAGATTCGTTAAATAAAAAGGAGAAATAGCAAAGTCAAAATGCATAGTTTTCTGAGAACCGTGACGCACCTCTCAAGGGTGCGTCGTAATGTGTCCCTTTTCGATGATTTAACTGCTTTCCTCGCCCTTTTTATGAACTGTTAAACTAACTAAATCTGATTGTTCTATCACACCTAACAAATATGATATTTTTGGGAAATCGGATTATCATGCTAGGTCCCTTAATGCTCTTTAAATCAGATAATCACGATCGAATTAGTATTATATGTTGCATATTGCTAAAATCAACTCAGATTAGTTTAATAGTTAACGCATGTCCCTTCAATTATTTATGCTAAGCTAGTAAGGATATCCTGCCTCTGGAGTTATCGACGAGCGAAGTACTCCTCTCGGTAGTTACAGTCCCCCGAACCCTCAATCTCTACCTTGCGGGTGTATGTTGAGAGATCCCCACACCAGGGATCACAAGGGAACCTACGGCCGTCGTGGTCAAACATAATTGCACTCCCTTTATGTCACGATAACCGGGTTTTGTCAGTTTTTCTCATTGTCGTTAAAAACTGAATGGCGACTCCTATATTACTAGTCAATTGGGTGTAAACTCACAGGAAACCCAATTACACTTGATTGAATAAAAAGAATCGTCACACGCACGAGGGACGAGGTCACGCATTAGCCTCGTGCTTTTTCGACCCCCTCACACAAGTAAAGCACCATCACAATAGAAATTTAAAGTGCAGAATTAGTAAATATACATCACCACCTAGAAAAAGGACTAGGTGGAAACCACATTTCCTAGAAGGACTAGGCAAGTAAAGGTGCATAAATAGTAAGTGCGGGATTGAAAGGTGCAATATTCAAGGGTGTGGAATTGAAATAAGCAATAAATAAGCATTAAAGCATTAAAGCGTTGAACTTATATAATTGAAATTGAATGACTTGTATAATTGAAATTGAAGAACTTGAATATTGAAAATTAGATTGAGGAACACTTGCTTAAAAGTGATTTGGCTCCGCACCAAATCCAATCGTGTAAAAACAATCTCACTTTGAAATGAGTTGCTCATTAAAAAGTATCATCGATTTTTTATGTTGAATATTAAAAATGGTACTTGAATATTGAACTTGAACTTGAATATAGAACTTGAATATAGAATTTAAGAGACTTTTATTCTCAAAGGTCAAGACTTTATGTAAAGACTCCACCTTTGGAAAGCTCCATACTTATATTTGATTCTAGTTTAAAGAGAAGTTCATTTAAACATCATTGAATATTTGAACTTTGTAAATGACATTTGTACATGAAATTAAATGATTCATGTGTTCTACCTTAAAGAAGGGATTTCACTTCTTTAAATATCATGGAACTGGTATAAAAATTAAAACTTTTTAAAAACTTGAGTCATGGTTGTTAGAAGGAGTATTTTTAATCATAAAAAAAAAACCTCACTTTCTTAACCAAGTTTTATAGAAAATAATGCATAAAGATTGAATTTTGGACTTGAAATTGGGTTTGGAAGATCATTTGAGTATGAACATCATATGAACATCCTTGGCTTTTAGATTACCCCTTTTGTCACATACCCTAGTTCAAATGAGTATGAACATCATATGAACATCCTTGGCTTTTAGAAATTAGCAAATAGATTAACAAAATAGTAGATTAGAAGGGTCTCGGATTACCTAAGTAGGCTAGGTTGATTGGTCCAAGGTGATTTCCCAATTGCAAAATGGTAGTAGAATTTTTATTTTTGGAGTTTTGAGAGGACTTTAGAGGATTTGTAAGTGTAGAATTATTTTGGCATTACGACGTTGGGTTCGTATTTGATTTTCTGCCTCCCCTTGATTCGGAAAAATGGGAGTTTATATAGAAATTTGGCTGGAAAACAGACAAAAAGACAGCATCCGGCGCCAACATGCATGTGCTGCCAAAAAAGGACGATGACGTCGTCCTTTTGGCGCGTCTTGGCTGTCACGTTTGTACTTTTGTATAGTAGTGGGGAAGGTTTTATTGGGGAGGTTACTTAATGAGGTTGCTTTGCTTGTTTTTAGACGCAAACCTTTGCTGATATGTATTGTTTGAAATCCGATTTTACGGGTCGGTGCCCGGGATGCTCAGTTTTGTAGGCCGGCGCCCGAATTTGGATTTCTTAGTGTCATTTTGACTGGATACATGGCTCGAAGACCAATGGAGA
This sequence comes from Spinacia oleracea, assembly GCF_020520425.1. NCBI lineage: Eukaryota > Viridiplantae > Streptophyta > Magnoliopsida > Caryophyllales > Amaranthaceae > Spinacia > Spinacia oleracea. Next base: position 19,165,963 of record NC_079488.1, read on the forward strand.
GGTCCGTTTCGAGAGTTTGTACTTAGAATTTTAAATTTTTGTTTAGGAATTGAATGTTGTACTAAGTTCCGGAATGACAACGAACTAGCTTGGGGATTGGATTTTGGATTTTTGGATTTAGAATATTTAGAAATTGGGACTTCCACTCGGAGTTGTACCAGTCCTGACGATAGGCTAATGGTTTCGTCATCGACCCTTAAGTGGAGACACGAATTTGGTGTCTACAGCTCCCCTTTGTTTTTCTCTATCAAAATAACCTCTGCAACACGAAGTTAAGTCTCTCATTAGATTCCTGCCCTACGAACTCCGCATCTTCATACTTGATGTGGCCTAAAAGAACGCCACCTGGCGGTATCATTAAAGCCCAGAAAGAAGGCCCAAAAGCCCATCATCAGGCAAATCTCAAACCCACATGCACACGCAGGGCCAAGACCCATCAGTGGGTCATGGGACCCACTTGCTCAGGAAGGAGCCCTTTCTGCTATTTCCCAAAGAGAAAGGCCCAAACGCTTAAGAGGCCCACTTGGTCTAAACCAAGCCTCCAAAACTTAGCAGGACACGTATCCTGATCTTGCATAACATCCAATCATGTAGGACCAGTTCCCAAGAACCCCTAGCACTATAAATAATGCAGATCCCTAGGTAAAAGGCAATCAATTCATTCCCACCAACCTAAAACTATCTTTGCTCTGCCTTCTCTCTACGAATTACTTATCTCTCTAGCTTATACTTACTTAAGCATCGGAGGGAATATTCCTACGGGAATATTCTTGTTTTGCAGGTTGCCAGAAGTTCGTGCCAGGTCATACTTGATACCTCCGAGGAACGCGTGCCACGTCAGCACCGTAAAAGATCTCACAACATTTGGCGACGTCTGTGGGGAGGTACAGTGTCATGGCCGAACTACACTCCGACAGAGAGTACACTGGTGAAGGAGAAGAGAGACGGCCCCTCGAAAGAAGCCAACGGCACATAGAAGAAGCCAATCGAATCGCAAATGCTGGAAACACACCGCGACGGGTGCAGGAAGTTGAGGTGGTTGTAGAAGAAGAACCAATGAGCGAGGCGTCTCCGCCAGGCGGCCATCTAAGTCCCAGCGTCCGAGACGCCGTGCTAGATGAGAATCTAGATTTGCCAGTCTCGGTAGGCTCCCTACACGAGATCTTAGCAGGATCCCAACAGCAAATGAATCAGACCTTTCGACAACAGATGAGCACTACATTGCAAGATGAAATTCGGAAAAATATGCTAATCTACAGCGCTGAGAGGACGGCTCCACAGAGACCCCTCAGCCTAGGCGTCAATCGGATAAGCAGAATGCCACTCAGATCCAACGTATGGAGGGCTGGAGAAGGTTCTCGTCCACAAGCAAGCAGGGGAGTCAGCCCTGTGCCTGAGCACTCGGGAAACGGCCGTGACCCCCCCCCCCCACTTTCTTACCTCGAAGGGACCCGGTCATACGACCATCGTCTAGGGGAAGCCCACCAGCCGTCTTACGGCCTGCCTCAAGACGTCAAGAACATTATGAAGCTGAATCTGAACTATCAGACACCGGGTTCACTCCTGTGATGGAAGACCCGCCATTTTACCCCACTACACGTGGACATACCGAGATGACGCCCAACAGAGTAAGCATGCGCCCCCGCCTGCTATCCAGCCGCCGAGAACCAACTTATCATATTCAACAAGGGTTTAACAATCTGAGGCTAAGGCACATGAGTACCCCTTTCTCTGACGAGATCATGAACGCCCCGAAGGAACCCAAGGTAAAAACTCCAATAATTGAAGCTTATGACGGGACCATCGATCCTGATATGCACCTTGTCGCATACCGCCATCACATGTATGTTCAAGGAACCAATGAAGCCACTTGGTGCAAATACTTCCCAGCCACGCTCAAAGGAGTAGCGTCTAAATGGTTTGAACGGCTACCCCCAGGATCAATTGCCTCTTTCAACGAACTACAAACTTTGTTCTCTACAAGGTTCATGGCACACAAGGAAGAAAGGAAAACAAGCATGCATTTGGGACGGATCCAACAGGGGAAAGACGAGTCCCTAAGAAGCTACGTGAAGCGTTTCAACCTAGAGGCCGGACAGATCCCAGACTTGCCCGACGGCGTCTCCTTTGATAATTTTATCAGGGGATTGAAGAAGGGATCCTTCAAGTTTGATCTGGTTAAGAAGAGTGTAAGGACTATGGCCGAAGTTCTGGACGAGGCTGAAGCATTTATCCATGCAACAGAAATATGCAGCGCGTCAAAGGAAGGAAGGATTGGAGAAACATCAGACTCCTCCGGAAAGAAGGATAAAGTGGACCGAAAAGCCCCACGAGTGAATGGCACATGGGCCCTCTCAAAAGAGCCTGATACCAACTCTCCTGGGCACAAGAGAGAACGACCGCAGGAAAGGGAATATTTTGAGTATAACACAGATCTCCTCACCATACTAAAAGACGTTGGGACAAGGTATGACCTTGATCGACCTTTCCCCATGAAATCTCCTGCTGAGAGTCGAGATCCCAAATTATATTGCCAGTTCCATGAAGACATAGGACATGAAACTAAGAATTGTAGAAGCTTGAAAAGGGCTTTAGATGGCCTAGCCTCCAAAGGACACCTCAAGAACTACTTACAAAAGAATGCTCATGGCTTTGGAAAAAACCAATACAAAAAGAACAAGTCACCTGCCTCACCTACCAAGGGACAGCACAGCGACGGAGGATTTGTAGCCGTCATATCTGGAGGACCGGTCGCTGGAGGACCCACCATGAGAGGACAGAAAGATTATGCTCGCCGCCTAGGACAAGTGCTGCTGTCAGCAAAAGCACCCATGGATCCATTCCCAAGGATAGAGATATGTGAGTCAGATGGTGGACGGATAGCCACTCCGCATGATGATCCCCTTGTGGTCGAATTCAAGATATCTAACATGAGGGTCAAACGCATTTTAATAGACACGGGAAGCTCGTCCGACATAATGAGTCTAGAATGCCTCAATCGCCTAGCACATGACCCCAAAACCATCGAAAGAATTCACTATCCCATCATTGGTTTCGGAGGGAGCATCATTCACCCTGTGGGCGTCATCACTCTGCCGGTTTGAATTGGGGATAGGAAAAATGGACGAAAAATGGAGGTGGACTTCCTAATTGTCAAAGACTTGACTGCATACAATGTCATCTTGTGACGACCCACCTTAAACAAGATTAAAGCTGTAGTCGTCACCCATCTGATGCTTTTGAAGTTTGTGTGCAATGATTGAGTGATAGGCACCATACATGGAGATCAACAACAGGCTAGGGACTGTTATCTAACGACCCTCAACCCGTCAGCATGGAAGCAAGATTCTGCCGAAGTCAGTGGTAAACGAAAGCATGAAGATGAACCTCAAGTCGCCAAAGAAACTAAACCCGTCCAAATAGAAGCGGTCAAGATTGAAGAAAGTGGCTAAAAATAGAATATCATTAGGTTAACTATTGTACTCAGAGCCTACAAAACGGCCTAGCTATTGTACTCAGAGCCTACAAAACAACCTAGATATTGTACTAGAGCCCACAAAACGGCCTGTAAATGCCCGCCTAAGACGCGGTGAATTTAGCGTGCAATTTAGTAAATGAATATTTTCTTATCTGACGAATACAGGTCTCAATTAAACCTTTAAAGAAGAAACACTAAGGGGTGAAGAAACTCACCAGAAAACAATCCCTAAATAGTGGCGCCAATATCTACTAAATAAACAATACCCAGTGCTAATAAACACAAAGGGTTCAGACGTCCAACATGACGCCTTCTCTTCGGAAGGCGCCCAAAAAAGAGAGAAAGAAGACCCAACAAGAGCAAACATTCAGACATAAGACCTCCTCCTTGGATGGCGTCTAAAAAGACTAATCGTTTGATGGCCTGAGAAGTGGCCTAGATTAGCGCCTCAAATTAGGCTGATCACCTAAAACACTGAGGTTCCCGTCCAACAAATGGACCCAAAAAGAATTCCTAAGAAATCAGTAACGAACTGGAATGGAATTAAAATAAAATAAAGTGCACAAAGGCACAAAATGTTTATACATAGCGCTCAAGGCGCAAACAAACCAAATCAAATAAATGCCAAAAGGCACCAAAGTTATTACAAACGCCCATGGCGTCATTCAAACCAACCACGAGAAAAGCTGCTCAAGGATGAGGGGCAATAGAACTCCCGTCCTGGACGTCTTGGCCTTCAGGGGAGTTCACCTCGTCCTCCTCCATGTCCTCCTCCCCGTCACTAACAAACTTAGGGGGATCTAAGCCTAGGCGTCTAGCTGTCGAAACGGCCATCTGGTGGGAGATACGGCGTTTGAACCAGGAAAAGTCTTTCCCGTCCATAGACTGATCCCACGCCCTTTGGGCACTCTCCAAAATGGACTCCTCGCCCAACTTGAAAGAGCTCCCAGCCTCCTTGCGCACGGCCTCAATCTTTCCCTGCATGGACTTGAGCTGACCCTCAAGGACGTTCACCTTGGAAGAGAAATTAGTCACCTGCTCCGAGACGGAGGAGTACTCCTTTCTCAGCACGGCCAGCCTCTCCGCATGCTCCAGCAATTTCTCTTTATAATTCTCGGCGTCCTCCTCAACCTTCCTCAGAGCTTCCGTTTCGGACTTAATCTTCTTGTCCGCGTCCAAGTTGATCAATCTGGCTGTCTTCTCAACATACTGCTCATGATTCTCAATCCGGTCCTTGTGCTTGAGCATCTCATTATGCATATCAAAGCGGTAGTTCCTACTCTCGGCACAGCGGATGAAAAGCTGCCGAAGACAAAATAGAGTTAAAAAAGTATATATAATAATAAATACAAAGATCCAGGAGTAAGTGTCTCACATCAAGGACGAGGGAATGAATGGACCCAAAGAACCCCAAGTCAATCCCGGGGAGTGACCTCACATACTCCTCAGGAATGGCCGCATACACGTCCGCAAGGATCTTATCCTTCGCCTCTGAGCTAAAACCGTCAGAATGGGGGATGCTCGCCACCTCGGCCCGCCGCATCCGCTTGAACATCTCAACTGAACCAAACGTCAAGTTATCACACCTCATGCAAATACCGACTTGACACAACAGATTTAAAGCATAGAAACACTAACCAATTGGCGAAGCTGCATGAGGCATGGAGGCATTATCAGTAGAAGGAGCTTCAACTTCCTTGCCTTTACCCTTGTCCTCCTTGGACGAGGTGGTGGCGTCAGCAGCCTCAGCCTGTTCAGCTGCTACTTCGTCAGCAGCCGCTCCGGCAGCGAAATCCCCTTCGGTGTCCACCTGGGGAGGGACCTCCTTTTGTTCAGGTGGAGGAATGGACGCCTGGTTAAGAAGAACCTCTCCCCCAGCTAGGGGAGCAGACGGTTTTGGTACCGACGGCTTTGCTGCAGCATCGGTCGTACCCATCTTCTTAAAGAAGGGCCGTTTTGGCTTAGGAGCCTCCGTCGAAGATGCAGGACGCTTCTTCGTAGTTGACGAAGTGGGCTCCTAAAAAATGTAGGAAGTCAACGACCAAATCGTAATCAGAAAAGAATACAGAGGCATAGTAAAAAAATAATAAATAAAAAATTACCTTGGCGACGTCACTAGAGGCACCCTCGCCGGACTTCTTGGAGGAGTCCTTTTTCTTGGCCTCCACGGCCTTGAGAATGTCCTCAGTGTATACCTCGGACAGCCAAGCGGGTACGTCCACTACGCCCTTGTCTTCAGAGGATAGGCGATCCATGGCAGAATCTACAAAGCCAAGGGTTAGTAATAAAAAAGAAAAAAAAGAGCGATGTTGAGTGAAAATATATGGAAAACTACCTCTACTCAAATAGGAACAAAGACCAACGGCTGAAAGAAAGACTATATTGGTGAACTGGCCTACATGGGGAAGCGAAGCATTAGGCACCCAGGTACGGCTCTTTGACGATAGCCGATACATCTCGGCCTGGAACAGGGGCTTTACTAGTCCCCATTCCCTTGACTAAAGGCGAGGGAAGGCGTCATCTTTAGATAAATAGCAGGGCCGACGGTTCCACCTAGAAAGACGTCTTGAAAGAGAGAGGTCTTCCATTCGAACAATAGACCGCTTCTTCCTCCACCAAACTCAACTAGAAGTCTTACCCACCACCGTCTTATATCCCCGAAGGCTGTAAAGGGTGAACCATCCCTGTGGAGAACGAGAGGAAGGGGCAATAACTACAAGACGAAGGAAAGCAGGAAAGGAAGGGGTGATGCCGCTCAAAGCGCATTTGGAAATAAATCCAAAAACTTTTGCCCATGAGTTAGGCGTCAATTGAGCAAGGCCAATATCATACCCCTCCAAGACGTCCATCACAAAGGGATGCAAAGGAAATCTAAGACCCAATCTAAAGGCAGCAGTATAGACAATTACCTCTCCCTGAGAGAGTTGGTCCACGGAATCATGGGGTCGAGGGCTCCTAAGACTTAAACCTGGGGGCAGAAGCAGAAAACTCTCAAAGTCACATCCCTGCTCCCTCAGGTACCTCAGCCATTTCATGCTGGGAAAGATGTCAGAAGGAAACAAATTGACATCCTCCTTCCCCGGACCATAGGAGGAAGGTTTTTTGCAGACTCCTCGTCTGAAGAGCTAGAGGAGTCATCTTCAAAATCCTCGCGTGGAACACGGGGACGGCAAGCCACATTTTTCCTTCTTCTAGGAGAATGTGCCATTCTTATGGCCCCGTCTCCTGTATTACGAGAGGAACGGACTCCACTCCTACTTCCTTGGGACGGGTTCGAAAAAGGAACCCTATCGTCCCCCTCTCGCGGTGCAGCCCATGCACGCACGTTGGTTGTTTTTCTAATTCGAGCCATGTCGTCCTGCATAAGGAACAGGACGTCTGACTTTAGCAAAAGAAAGAAAGAGATGGGCGTCATAACCCCCAGGACGCCTCCACAAGACATTATAAACGATAAAAAAGAGGGGGCCCAGAAGCATGCAGAAAACAAGAGTTTTGATAGAGAACTTACCAGAAAATGATCAAACTGATGAGAAGTCTTGACAAATCTTCGAAATCCTCAAGAACACTGAACAAAGAATCCAAGAACACTCAAACGCAAACACAAGCAGATCTTTGGAAAAACGAAATTCGCTTTCTCTCTCTAAGAAAATTGCTCTGAGGTAACAAAAGGAAAATGAAAGAAGTTCTGATGGTTTTAAAGGGAAACCTGAGCTCTGAAAAGCCCTCACACATGGCACTCCCTCCGATCAAGCAGCCTACCCCACAGGGGCAAGGGGCATACTCCTTGAGGGGCAAATGATGTGGCCTAAAAGAACGCCACATGGCGGTATCATTAAAGCCCAGAAAGAAGGCCCAAAAGCCCATCATCGGGCAAATCTCAAACCCACATGCACACGCAGGGCCAAGACCCATCAGTGGGTCATGGGACCCACTTGCTCAGGAAGGAGCCCATTCTGCTATTTCCCAAAGAGAAAGGCCCAAACACTTAAGAGGCCCACTTGGTCTAAACCAAGCCTCCAAAACTTAGCAGGACACGTGTCCTGATCTTGCATAACATCCAATCATGCAGGACCAGTTCCCTAGCACTATAAATAGTGCAGATCCCTAGGTAAAAGGCAATCAATTCATTCCCACCAACCTAAAACTATCTTTGCTCTGCTTTCTCTCTACGAATTACTTATCTCTCTAGCTTATACTTACTTAAGAATCGGAGGAAATATTCCTACGGGAATATTCTTGTTTTGCAGGTTGCCAGAAGTTCGTGCCAGGTCATACTTGATACCTCCGAGGAACGCGTGCCACGTCAGCACCGTAAAAGATCTCACAACAATACTCATCATTTTCTAATCCATGGTCTTCTCCATCCCCCCCCCCAAAACAAGGTGGTCTCGTTTCCTTTCCGAAAACATATATAAGCAATCGGACACCGGAGGCCCGACTAGTAGAAATCGTTTCAGCATTTTTTGACGATTTGCTTATTCGTCGGATCATGCAGCCATCCTTCCTTCGTCAATAAGAGGTAGAATTTCATGTGAAGTGCCAATTCATAGGAAATGAGTTCTTGACTAAAATTCATGGGAACTTCCTAAAGTTGATTAGTTAATAATGTGGGAAGTAACTTCTCATGAAAATTTCTACTTACCTCGGGGGAATAGATAAGCAAATTCCTCAATTTTGTGGAAGTTGAAATTCTTAAGAAGTTTGAATTTTCCCATTTCGTCAAAATTTTGTCAATCAAACAACTCACAAACTTTACAATTCCTACGAATTTGAACTTCTCATATTTTTGTATGCTAACCAAACAATACCTAAGTGTCTAACTTGCAGTCACGGCTAACAAGTCACAACAAGGGGATTTGGTCATTTGGGCCTTTAGGACACCTTGTGGGTTAGGCGTATTCAGTTATTCATTGAACTATGGAAGTCTATTAATACATTACTAGCTTTTGGCATGTTCTACGCACGGGCTATATTTTATGAAACTCAATTGAAAAAATGGTAAATTGACATATGTAGACACCTGAATTGTGTCTCCCCATTGGGATGATGACGATACCATTATCCTTGCTAGGTGGTTGGAACAACTCCGTGCGGAAGTCCCAATTGCTAAAACTTATTCCAAAATCTAAGATCCAAAGTCCGATCCCTGAGACCGTTCCCATAACGGAACTCGGTACAAAATATAATTTCCAAAAATCAATTTCAAAATTCAAGTACAATCTCACCCAATGGACCACTCCATTGGTTTTACAAGGCCTTTTCCAGTCAATATGACACTAAGCAATCCAGATTCGGGCGCTGACTCACAAAACCGAGCAAGCCAGGCCTCGTCCCGTAAAACGGAATTCAAAAACCGAAACGGCTAGTTTTTAGTCGCAAATTTCCTTAACCACCAAGCAAACCTACGTGACAAAAAGTAGTATGTACAACTCGTACAAGGATACGCCCACTACAAGCCAAACGCAAGGCCGACATCTTCATCCTTGCTTGGCGTCTTCTGTGCCACGTCAGCGGCGCCAGGCGCCGTTGATGCGCTGGGCGCAGCTATCAGCTGGCGATCAGCCTCTCATTTCCCTATTTAAACCCCTAATTTCCAGCACTTTAGGGCAGCAATTCACAACCAGAACGTCGTAATTCTGAAATTGCGTCTCAAAATACAAAATACAAACTCTTCAAAAATCCCATACAAATCTCAAGTTTTTAAGCAATTGGGAGCTCCAAGAGGAATTCTAGCCTAAACCTAACTAGGTAATTCCGAATCCCAATCCTAATCTACCATGTTTCTATAATTTCTCTTTCAAAATGATTAGTAAAGTTTGCACTTTTACTCTTAAAAGTGTCACTTACAACAATCACATATTTTTACAAAATCAACACTTTCTATGATACAAACACAAAGTTCCAAGATTCAATGATGTTTAAGGTTGTTTGTAATCACTTCCTTAAACTAGAATCATTTTCAAAACATGGAGTAATCAAAGGTGAGGCCTTTTTAATATTTAAAGGACTAATCTTTGAGATTCAAGAGTCCACTTTTCAATACTCAAGTTCAAGTTCATTTTCAAGATTCTATGATGTTTAAGGTTGTTTGTAATCACTTCCTTAAACTAGAATCATTTCAACATATGGAGCATATCAAAGGTGAAACCTTTTTAACATTAAAAGGTCTAATCTTTGAGATTCAAGACTCCTCATTTCAATATTCAAGTACAATATTCATGATTCAATATTTTAAGTTCAATTTCTATGTCCAAAATCTAAGACACTTTAGGATGAGCAACTTGTCCTAAAGTTGAGATTTTTAGACTTGAATCCGTGTCGGACGCACTTATTCTTAAGAAGTCGTTTGGCATTCGGATCTCAAATTCAATAGTTCAATATCAATATCGCATCATTCAATTATGCACTTCAATACCGCAATTTCAATAACGCCTTTCAATTATGCACTTCAATATCGCAATTTCAATAATGCCTTTAAATATTGCACCTTTCAATTCCGCACTTTGTATTTAAGAAACTTTACTTGCCTAGTCCTTCTAGGTAATGTGGTTTCCCACCTAGTCCTTTTCTAGGCGGTGATGTATTTTACTAATTACGCACTTATTTTCTATTGTGATGTTTTGTTACTTGTTTATTGCTTTCATCACCTCACATGCTAAATACAACAAAGTGCAAAGTTACACCACGCTTAACAAAGATAATTTCTTGGACAAACCGGCTTTAGGTTCCCTTAAATTAACTTTAAAGCGAAGTGATCACGATACAAAAGTAGAATTTCTATTTTTGCAAGTTCTAAATTCAAACCCACATAGTGTCATGACTAGGGTATTTTGAAAATGTTTTATGCCATGCATTTGAATACAATTTCTAAGGCTCGGGGAATAAACATCTCGTTCCCTAGCCCGGATCTCACCCATCCGTTTCTAAGATTCAATGCCTTATCCAATATAGAGTCAATTTTGGTATTTCCAAACGGGAACCTTAAAAATGTTTGGTGGCGACTCCTTCGAAATCCAAAAATTACAAAATCCTTCCGTAGGGGAAATACAAATTTGTCAACGGAAGAAAAACCCCCCTACAACATACCAAAATAATAAAGGTATAATTGTATAATACTTCACTAAAAACTTTCACTAATAATTTTGATAGTACGTAGACAAACTAAAATTTCCAAGATATATTGGGTGAAAGCATTACTTTTATGGAATATATGAGCTCCCACAAGACCACAAATACATTCTTAGTTTAGGAGTATATCTTTTTATCCAAGGGGTTTTTTAAAGAATGAGAATAAGAGAAATATGCTAGTACGGAGTAACTAAGTTAAGCATATATATTCTTTGGATTAAACCAAAGAAATCCACAAATCTTCAATATGCTAAGAAATTCACCATTGTTGTTTATTGGATTAAAAGTTGCCAAGTATACATGAAGTTTCACACCCTATCCTTTGCAACACAATAAAGAAAACTCCCAAAAAGTAAAATTACCTAAGAATTAGGAGTTGTAGATCAAGCTAACCAAACGTGATATGTCAAAATTATGGAAAATATCAAAGACTAAACCATTTTTTAAAAACTCGAGGTTATGCTTATAGAGTTAGGGGTGTGGTATTAGAAGATGTCATACAGATCCCAAAACAAAAATGCATCCATGTTTGTCGATTTTTGATTCGTTTGTAAAAGAACTTGAATTATGATGACGACTGAGGCAAGTCAGACAACGGGATGCAAAGAAGATGTATCGTTGATTTAAATGTGCTAAAGAAATGAATATAATGATGACTTTAACTAATACCAACCTCGTTAGAAGAAATATTTTTCCAGAAAACAATGGGGTGGGCATGAATTAGAGGTTCATAACATAGTTTTAACTTCCAATCACCTATAGGACAATAATATAATTCTTTAGAATGAAGAAATTTAGCAAAATAAGTTAGGGAGGAATGTCGGTCTATAAAAAATTGTAAACATGTAGGTTTAATAAATAGTCAAATTCATTAACGCGAGAATTATAACCATCTGAAACGTTTCTCATTCTTGATTCACCATAACCACTATTGTATAATCAAAGTCTCTAATTAAATTGTTCTAAACGGTTAAACGAAAATTGGAAAGGAAAGGATGAAATGTTGAGGTGACTTATTATTAAATGAAGAATTGATTATGTATTCTTGGACACGTGTCTTCTAAGTGGTGGTGATTACGTGTACGACACGTGTCTTCAAAATGGTGTTGCTTATGTGTCCTTAAAATGGAGTTGGTTTTCTTTTTTAAATACTAGGTATTGATGTGAAAATATTATGAGTTAAAATTCTATATCTCACAACAATACCACCGTTTTTTATTGGTTGATATTTGTATTAATTAACCATTTTTATTCTCAATGTCCAAAATTACACAAATTTCAAAGTATATATATATATATATATATACTATTTTCCGTGTACGACACGTGTCTTCAAAATTTCAAAGTATATATATATATATATATATATATATATATATATATATATATATATATATATATATATATATATATATATATATACTTTGAAATTTTGAAGACACGTGTCGTACACGGAAAATAGTATATATATATATATATATATATATATATATATATATATATATATATATATATATATATTCACTAATCGCATATAATTGGTAAATAAATTGTGGGACAAAAGATTCAGACTCAAACGTTTTAACATGTTAGTCAAATTACATATACAATTAATCCGGGTTGTATTCTTGTTAATTATATGTATTGAGGATTTTGTAATTGAGTGCGTGTATGTATTTATTGTACTACCGGTTTTGGATCCTCTAGAGTTTTAAAGTAACTCTACAAGGTAGAGTTTGAGCAATATCAACCATTGAATGAAAAATCAATGGTTCATATATTATCTTTCCAAATTCCCCCCACCTCCCTCCATTTTTTCTCATCAATATCCACCCTCTGATTTTCCCTTCCCACTAATATGAGCCATTGATTTTAAAACGTATGTTTTATATACAACTCTACCTCGTAAAGTTTTATTAAAACTCTAAAAGATCCATAGTCTATTTACTTTTGTTTGTTAAATTATTATACTCGTATCAAATAGGAAACTTGTGATAAATCATCTTATGAAAGTGCAACCTTGACACAAAGTACGATTTACGAAGTACTAAGTACTACTTCCATTTCATAAAGATCTTTATAATTATTACTTGTACAAATATTAAGAAGTATTAGAAAAGTTAAATTGGTTGAATATGATAAAATATGGATAAAGTAAGAGAAATGTGTAAAAAAGTTGATGGGTGTAAGTAAAACATGAATAAAGTAAGAGAAAATGAGTGAAAATTGTAAATATTATGGGGGTAAGAAGAGTAAGTTTGTAAATTTTCATGTCAAAAAATAGAATAAAGTAAAGTGTAAAGAACATTATGAAACGGACTAAAATGAAAAGTGTAAAGACTTTTAAAACGGAGATAGTATAATTTTTCATGGCATGATGAAACCTTAGGCTCCGTTTGATAGGGCGTAAAACGTTTTCATAGAAAATATCATGTAAAATATTTTTACCAAAACAATATTGACTTCATACTCAGGCGTTGACCAGTGACCACGCACATGAGAGACATGTGGCCCCTAAAAGCACTTTTTTCTTCTTCTTATTTTCCCCTCTATCTCCTCCAATTTGCAATTCTCTCTCCTTGTAGCTCATGTCATTTTCATCCCAAGGGGCTGCGTATTTGATCTGCACCCTAATAGTTTAGAGAAGCCTAATAATGGGATTAATCCGTATTTGTTATGATGTTGAATGTCTTTTATCATTGAATTTGCCAAATTGTATAATTATTACAGTGTTGAACCATGTAAATATGTAATTAAACTGTTAACGAGAGTTTTCAACCATGTACTCACTATAAGGCTATTATTACTAAGAGTGTTTATTCGCGTAAACCAACTCATAAAAAAAAAGTTGTACTTAGTACAATATTAGGTTAGGTCCCGTGCAATGCACGGATGAGATTAAATAATATTTCTTTTCTATTTTGAATAATTTATTTAAAAGAAGTTTTTAATAAAATAAAATCAAGTTTTATCAATGGTTGTTGGGAAAATCGGAGAAAATTATTATTTATTTGAATTGTAAAGTGATTAGTGTGGTTTTAATTAGGAGTTTAGCGTTTCGACAAAAATATTTAAGTTGGGAAAATATAAGGAAAAAAACTTATCAGATAGTTATTAGGTACAATTTTCTTCTGAAAATTGAATAATATATGTAACCGTAAACATACTCGTACCCTGGATTTATCCCAATTTTTGGATATGGTATTGATTTGATAACCATATCAATTATAATTAATACCCTATTACTAGACCGGGTATTTAACTGGCTTTCGGGTTTATAAGTAATTTTGTTGAACCCACTTTTTAACACTTGTTTACATTAAAAAAAAATTGTTTTTGGGTATGGTCGTATAATAATACATTTCAGAGTAATTTATTTATTTACTTATTACCTATTGTAGGTTAAGAGTATAATGATTTTTTTTGAAAATTTTATATGAAAATCAAAAAAATGTTTTGCTATTTTGCTAGTAAGCAGTTTCCGTAATAGCTTACAACATATATTATAGAAACAGTAATATAAAAAAATGTGATTCTTTTCCATTCCTATCATATATGTTCTTCAAAACAGTTTTAGTATTTTTTTTTATCCTTGTCGTAATACATGAAATCGTGATTTATTTTTTCATATATATTTCATATTAAATGGAATGAAAGAATAAGAAGAAGAAAAAAAATCAGCAAATCTGATATTTTAAAAGATTCTTCAATTCAAATATATTTTTTTTAAAAAGAAAAAATACTAAAGACTCGCCAAGACGTGACACGTGCCATTCCTGGTGTGTCTTTTAGTATATAGTAATAGATAGATATTGTTCCGGTGTTGAACTGGATAGAACAATGGGCTTCGAATGAAGGCCCTTTCGAGTGTGTTGAAGATCTTGCTAGCTTGAGTGAGTAGTGTCCGAATTCGTCTGCACAAGAACAATGTTACTAGCCTCGGGGGTGTTTCCGAGGAAAGCCCCTCCGATGCCTAAGTAAGAACAATGCTCGGATTCTAGAGAGAGGAGTTCTCTAGAGAGTAGTCTTAAGGCAATAAATTGGACGTACCTTGAGGTGTGAGCCTTGGCGGCCTATTTATAGTGGTTGTGTAATAAATGTCTACATAGGTCATTTATTGTTTGGTGGGCCTTGGGCCTTGCTGGCTAGACAACCGCTTTGGAGTGTTTGTGGGTTTGATGTTGTTGTATTGAGCCATTGGGCTTTGGACTTTAATGGCCCAATTAATAGCCAATTGGGAGCCCAAACAACATGCCCCACAGACCCGGTCCATTTAGAAATAAATGGGCGGGTTTCCATATACCAGAAGTTGGAAAGTTTTCCCTCTCTTTTTTCAAGGAGGGACGTTGGAACACATGCACCAGTGGGACAGGTGTCCAAAGGATGCTCTCAAAATAAAGCGGAAGTTAGGAAGTTCACTGAGTTGTGGCCTATAAAAACTTGACCCAAATCATCGTTCAAAACTTTATTCGCCAAAATCTTTCTTAAGCTTTCCCAGAATTCCGGTGGTTTCTCTTGTGAGTTTCCTCTAGATCTTCGTGAATTCGTCAGGAATCAGCTTCGGGGCTTTGTTCTATTCGATTCATCGGCAGTTTTCGCTCCGAGGAAGGTAATTTGTTTCCTATTCTTCTCTTTATCCTTCAGTTTCTTTGCACTTCGGCACTCTATTTTTTGGAGTTTTGCAATGGTTGGGGGAAGGTGGAAGAAGAAGTCAGGTGTGGTTTCGTCGTCCAGTGGTTCCGAGGAAAGATCGACGAAAGTCTCTTCCAAAGCTGATGAGCGCTCGGGGACTGGGGCTCATGCTGGGCCGAGCCATAAAACTGGCGCTCTTGGTCGCTTTGTTGTTCGTCCCTTCTTTCCGAGGCGGTGGGAGGAAGCGGATCCCGAGGGCAGGCTTGCTGCTCTGTTCAACGATCCGAGCGAGATTGCCGGTCCCGACGGCACGGCCGTTGATGGGGAGTGGTTGGTTGAAGCCCGTCGGGAGCGTTATCATCGTCTTGCCGAGGATCTTTATGGCATTCAATATGCCTTGGGTTACTAGTGTGAGCTTCCGCTTCAGAAGCATGCTCGGGTGACGAAGTCGCCCCGAGGTTTCATTGCAGTGTGTCTCCATCACTTTGACTACGGGCTTCGGTTTCCTTTGGACCCGTTCGTTTCCCGCGTGTTGGAGGAGTACAACATTTCCTTGGCCCAGTTGACGCTGAAGTCGATGCGTCATATAATCTCTTATCGCTGGATGTGCGATTTTCTAGGTTATCCCCCATCTCTCGAGGTTTTCAAGGAGATACACGAGCTCGGGAGGAATCAGAATGCGTAACATGGTTGGTGGACCATTACCAACAAACGGCTTCGGAAGGGTGAATCGCAGTATCTGAATGCGTTTCCTTATGTTTATTCGGTTCACAATTGGAAGAAGCAGTGGCTTCTAGTGCGAGTGCCCGTGGATCCGAAGCATCCCCATTACTATGCACCACCGAAGTGGTTTGTAAAAGTGGATCCGGAGATGTCTAGGGTTGGTTCGGTCGATCCGGAAAATCCGGATCATGTTGCTCTCCTGGAGTGGTTCCGAGCGAAAACGACTAGGGAGCCTTTGCATTGGCTTCCTAATTTCCATTATATCACTCAGGAGGCTCTCCTCGCTGCTGCCAGTCTCAATAGGATCTATGATAGGGGTGAGATTTCTCGTGATGAGATCGTGCTTCGGCTGAGGTGTTTTCCTCTCCTTGGCTTTGTTTGTATCTGACTTTTCTTTTTTTGTTGCAGCGTTTGGTGAGGCTGCTATTGACCCCGAGAAGTTGGGGTACAATTGGAAGGTGGGGAGATTCTCGTTAGTTTCCCTCCTTACGATTTCAAGGCGAGTAATCCTCGGCAGCCGAGGCTAGAGAGTTATAAGTTTTCGGATCACGCCTTGGCTCATCTTGACGACGTCCGAGCTGACCCTTGGTCTGCTGATCGTCCTGGAGAAGTAGTTCCGAGACAGACTGTTCTGCCTGAACTGGTAACTACTTCTGATCCGGTAACCCTCTTGTTCTGTCTGTTCGGATATGAAGTACCCGCCTTTCCTGGTGTGGAGATTCATTCTTTTCTCTGTATGCAGGGTCCCGAGGTGGCAATTGCTGCCCCGGTCATTTCGTCTGCTTCATCTCCTCCTTCTTTTGCCCTTCCCGAGGTAAGCGTTACTCTTTTTTCCTCATCTTCCTCGTTCTTTTCTACTCGCTTTCTCATTCTTATCTTTTCTTGGAGTCGCGGAGGTTAAAGAAGCGGAAATCTTCGGAGGAAGAAGCTTCTCGGAAGGGAAAGTCGGTTTCGGGGGAGAGGTCTCCGAAGAAGAAGAAGAAGTCTTCGCTCTTTTCTAAGGTAACCCCTCGTCCCGAGGTTCTCAAGTTTTTGAGCCGTCAGCCTTATTTGACTGAGGAGAGGATTCAACAGGTTGTTGCCTCGGATCCAAGTCTTGCTGAGGCAGGGGAGCGATATCTCGCTCGGCAACAAAAGGAGATGGGTCCTCCTAAGAGCATGCGCCGCTTCATTCCTATCCCTGCTCAAAAGCTGAAAAGTGTGGCCGTGTTGGTGCCCAATGAACCCGTGGACCAGCCTTTGGCTGAGGAGACTGCTATGCCTTCGCCGCTGACTCCGGTGGGAGTAACTGTGCAGGACATCACTCACGAAGTGGAGCAGGCGGAGGTAGACGCTCCTATTGTCGGATCCGAGGTCCCTACTTCCGAGGAAGCTGCAGATGACTTGGGGGAGGATCCCAAGACTCCTCCAAAGGTGGTGGTGGATATTTCTGATTCGGAGGCCGCGGATGGTCAACCTTCGGCTGCAGAAGGTGCTGAAAAACCTTCGACTCTTCTTCTCTCTGAAGGTGGAGCTCCCGAGGGGCGTGGGACGAAGAGGCCTCACGAGACCTTGGGCTCGACCTCAACTTCTGTGTTGGAGGGGTTGGTCCATGGTGACCCTTGCTCTGATGTCCCTCTGAAGAGGATCTCGTTGGAGGTTCGGGAGACCATGGCTTGCTATGCTCGGCCTGCTATACTGGGCGAGGACCCGACTGCTCATGTGGAATCCATGATTGGTCCCGAGGCTGCCCATGAGAATTTGCTGCGCGGGGTCCCGCAGTTTCGCGTTCCTGGGGAGGTGGCGAACTGAAGGAAATAATGCCCTTGGTCCAAGTATGCATTCAATGTTAAGTCTAATAAATGCGGTTCAGTATTAATTAACAAGTTAATAATTCAATGAGATCAAGTGAGCTGAATGCCTAGCTAGAGGCCGCTTCGGTTCAAGTGGAATTAATGATATTAATCCACAGCTTACTCTTGACTGAACCCGTAGGGTCACACAAATAGTACGTAAACGGATCAAGTATTTAATGGCATTAAATACTCCATCTATGGATATTCGGAATCGACGGATCTTGGTTTCAGTGGGAGCTAAGATCGTCACAGGCAAGAAATGAATACTCCGGAAACGATGATATTGCCGGAAACGGAAATATGGATCGTATCGGAAATATAAATATTATCCACGTCGTAGATGTTGCCGGAAACGGAAACATGGTACGTATCGGAAAATATTATCGGAAAAGGAAATATTGCCGGAATCGGAAATATTGCCGGAAACGGAAATATTGTCAGAATCGGAAATATTATCGGAATCGGAAAATAATTCCGGAAACGGAAATATTAAATATTTGTTCGAAACGGAAATTAATTCCGGAATCGGAAATATTAAATATTGTTCGTATCGGAAATGAATTCCGGAATCGGGAAATTAATCGAAAGCGTATCGTACGAATAAACATCGGACGAGCTTGCTAGACGCAAGGCCTAGCACGAAGCTAGGCCCAACGCCTAGCAAAGCCCGCGCGTGACCAAAGCAAGCAAAGCCCAAACGCGAGAGCAAGGCCAGCAGCGTGCGCCCCTCGTGGGCTGCGAGCACTTGCTGGGCCTGGGCTCAGCGCGCGCGCGCGCACGACGCCCCTCGTGGGCTGCTGCGCCTGCGTGAGTGTTTGTGCTTGCGTACGAAACCTTGATCGGTTAGGATTCGTATAAGATTAATTCCCTAAGTCTACTAGATAAATTAAGTGATTGAATTTTAGATTAATTCAGATTCACTAAATTGTTTCCTAGTAGGATTCTAATATCCGATACCCATGCCCTATAAATAGGTGATCAATGCTCACAATTTATATCGAGTATTCAAGTATTCAAAGTGATTTTGAGAGCAAAATTCAGTCATACAATTGCCTATAAAGAGCCGAAAATTCTAAGTACCTTAAGGGCGATCCTAGTTGGTCAAGCTTAAGGCGGATCCGGACGTGCTGTGGACTATCTACGGAGGGGCGACACTTGGAATCCTAAAGACTTGTTCTTGTTCGGTTCGGGCGCAGCTAGGGAAGACACGCAACAAAGAGTATGCATCTAAACTATGCTAAATGATTATGTGTAAATAATATGCTTTCCTGGCTTTATGGTTTTTCCGCATGATTTATGAATTGTCATATGTATCATAACCTATCAGTGGTATCAGAGCCACTTATTATTTTCATAATCTAAATTGCATGAACATGGTTAAATATTACAAATTTGCAAGAATTAAAAGGGGTGATTAATTTTCGTAATTGTTAATTAATTGCAAATTGCGTTTATTGAATTATACGTACGCAGTATTTCGGCAGTTTCTACGTTACTCATCCAAATCGAGTGATTTTTGGGTCAATTCCGCATGTAAAAGGCATTCTAAAATTTTGACAAAAACTGTATTTTTCGGCCGAACCCAGAATTCTCAAATTCGAAGCCTAACTATGACTTTTCGGAGGTTTTAGTTTTTCGAATGCAAAATTTCGTAAATTTAAGATGTTAAATTAAATATTTGCGATTCTTGTTGATAAATCTTGAATTTTTGATTGACCTATTGTATATGTTTAACAAGTTTGAATGCCTAGCCTTGTTAATTATACAATCTAATTTGTAATTATGATTAATTTGTTGAAAATTGGAATAATTTAGAATTAATTTGATTTTCATAATTAGTTATAATTTAATTAGATACCTATGATTAAAAACCACCTTAAAAATTGTAAATTTATGTTAAATTTTAAATTTTTATGACCTAGACTTGAATCCATGTTAATCGGAAATCAATTGAATAATAAATTTTCGATTTTTCGCCCTAAAATTATGAAATTAATATTAATTATTAATTTGTCATTAATTTTGAATATAAATTTTAAATTTTTAAGCGATTCGCTCATATAACTTGCACGCACAAAGCAATGGACGCTACGTGTTACCCTTAAGGGGTGTTGTATAGTGCGGGCATGTGACGACGAGCAAGGGAGCTCGTCGCCCATGCGGTACGAATGCAATGAGCAAGGCAATGGTGCACGAGCACAAGGCAACAGCCCTGCCTTGTGTCGTGGGCTGTGTGCAATGGGCGAATGGGCGAGGGCGAGAGCAAGGCACGAGCAGTCGCGTATGGGCAGCAAGCGAGCTGCGCCACAGCGCGCAAGCGAGCCGCGCCACATCGCGCAAGCGTGCGGAGCCTCGCGCGCACCGAGCGTAAGCTCGCGTGCCACGAGTGCTGCGCCAAGCATCGATCGCTCGCGCGCAGCGAGCGCTATTATGCGTGCGACGAGCGCTGCGCCCAGCGATGGCGTGCGAGTGCTTGTTGTGCGTGCGACGAGCGCTGCGCCCAGCGATGGCGTGCGAGTGCTTATTGCGACGTGCGACGAGCGCTGCGCCCAGCGATGGGCTGCGGCAGCATGCTCGTGCGTCGAGCACTGGCGCGCGCAGCGTGCACCAGCTCGCATGATGCCTTGCCATCAGCAGCAATGCGAGGCAGCGCATGGGCTGCGCGCGCATGGCCAGCGATGGCTGTGTGCGTGTGGCCCATGGGCGTTCATTGCGTGGGATTGTTGCGTTGCGATTAGATCGTTTTGAAATTTTAATTTGAAATTTTCAGTTTAAGTAATTTTAATTAATTTTAAAATTGATAATTTAAATTATTTTCTTGAATTTTAATTTTGAATATTGTAATTATAATAAATTTTATTTATTCTAATTATTTTACTAAAATTAAAATCATGAATTAATTTAAATACGACTGAAATTAAATTAAACTTTTTGGATTCAATTATAAATTTATATGAGCTTTAAATTTTAATTAAATTTGTATGTTTCCGGTTAGACTAGAAATACATTTTTATGTTTAAAATTAGTAAAGCATATGAATTTATTGGTTTAAGTGGGAGCCCTTTTTAGTCATAAACTCTTGATTAGGTCTACAAATCCTTAAGGTTAAAACAACTTGATTAGAATTAATAAGGACTGAATAATTTGTAGATTATTGGTGCCCTTGATTAATTGCTGCAAATGTTTATGTGATGCATAATGTGTTTTACTAACCAGCTATGTGGGCCATTCATGATAATGAATGGGTGAATGGTATATATATTGTATATGTACTGTTTTGCAGGTTATGAAGTGACTAGTATGGCCCAAATAGAATAGAAAATATGGTCTGCGTACCATTAATTTGAATGTAATTGGTCTAAAGTACCAAAGTTGTTTTTCAATTCAAATATGGTCTGCGTACCATCAAATAGTTGTAATTAGTTTTAATTATAGCTTATTATATTTGAAGAAAATGGTGCCTCCCACGGAGATTTTCAAGACGGACTTTGAAGCTAAAGCTTCAAGATGAAGTCGGGCCATACTAGATCACATTTATCTTATGCATGTTTTAAGTTATTTATAGCTTTTAAATATGTCTTAAAATGCATGAGATCAAAAGCTTGATTATGTTGCATGATTAAGGATTTTAGTTCACTTAAAATCTAACCAACATAGTAAGAGCCTTAAGTTCCAAACTTAAAAATTGAGTTAAAAGGTGCCATGCCAAAATATACACTTGCTTGGATATCCTTTACATCAATCTAGTAAGAGAAACTGTGAATGGTTATTTATTTGTTTATTCTTTTCAATTGTAGTTTTAAATATGGCAAACAACAATTCATTCAACATTCGATCAATTCTCGAAAAGGAGAAGTTGAACGGGAAAAACTTCCTT
The DNA here is from genome assembly GCF_020520425.1 of Spinacia oleracea. Taxonomy (NCBI): domain Eukaryota; kingdom Viridiplantae; phylum Streptophyta; class Magnoliopsida; order Caryophyllales; family Amaranthaceae; genus Spinacia; species Spinacia oleracea. Next base: position 19,187,636 of record NC_079488.1, read on the forward strand.
GACTGGCAAAGGAACTTGCAAATAGTTCTTATGCAGGAAGAAAAGGAGTATGTCCTAGAAGAGGCGATGCCCGAAGCCGCAGGCGACGGGGTCACTCAGGCAGCCCTCAATCGTTGGATTGATGCCAACAAGGATGTGAAACGTCTAATGCTCGCCACCATGAGTGCAGATCTGCAGAAAATGTTCATCAACTCAGATGCTTTCACAATCATCAGTGAGTTGAAGAACATGTTCCAAGATCTGGCTCGAGTCGAAACATTCGAGACTCATAGGCAAATTCTTGAGACCAAGCTTAAGAAAGGCGAGCCCGTAAGTCCACATGTTCTCAAAATGATTGGACTCATTGAGAATATGAGTCGGCTGGATCAGCAATTTTCTCAGGAAATGGCTATAGACACCATCCTCCATTCTCTTCATAGCGGGTATGATCAGTTCAAACTGAACTACAGTATGAATAGTCTGGACAAAACGCTCACTGAGCTTCACGGTATGCTGAAGACCGCTGAAAAGACGCTCAAAAGTGATAAGCAGGATGTGCTTATGGTGCGTGGGGGCAAGTTCAAGAAATCTGGAAAGAAGAGGAATGCTAAGAAAGGTGGCAACAAGGCCAGCCCAACTAAGCAAACTGGCGCCAAATCTGTAAAGAGGAAGGTCAGTCAACTTCTGAATCCGAATGCTTCTACTGCAAGAAGAAGGGGCATTGGAAGAGAGATTGCTTGAAGCTAAAGGAAGATCAGAAGAACGGAACAGTCGTTCCATCTTCAGGTATTTTCGTTATAGACTGTATACTTGCTAATTCAACTTCTTGGGTATTAGATACAGGTTGTGGCTCACACTTATGTTCCAATCCACAGGGACTAAGAAGAAGTAGAAAATTAAGCAAGGGAGAAGTCGACCTACGAGTGGGAAATGGAGCACGGATTGCTGCATTAGCTGTAGGAACTTATTATTTGTCGTTGCCCTCCGGGCTAGTTTTGGAACTGGAAGAATGTTTCCATGTTCCAAGTCTTACTAAAAACATCATTTCAGTTTCTTGCTTAGATGCTAAGGGATTTTCCTTTTTAATAAAAGACAATAGTTGTTCGTTTTATTTTAAAGAGATGTTTTATGGATCTGCTAAATTAGTCAATGGACTTTATTTATTAGATCACGACAAACAAGTATATAACATAAATACCAAAAAGGCCAAAAAGGATGATTCAGATCTCACCTATCTGTGGCATTGTCGATTAGGCCATATAAACTTGAAACGCTTAGAAAGACTTCAAAATGAAGGAATTCTAGAACCATTTGACTTAGAGGATTATGGTAAATGCGAATCATGTTTACTTGGCAAAATGACAAAGCAACCTTTCTCTAAAGTTGGAGAAAGAGCAAATGAACTATTGGGTTTAATCCATACAGATGTATGTGGACCAATGAGTACAAATGCTAGAGGTGGTTTCAGCTACTTTATCACTTTCACTGATGACTTCAGTAGATATGGTTATGTCTACCTAATGAAGCATAAGTCTGAATCCTTTGACAAATTTAAGGAATTTCAGAGTGAAGTAGAGAATCAATTAGGCAAGAAGATTAAGGCACTGCGGTCTGATAGAGGCGGTGAATATCTGAGCTATGAATTTGATGACCATCTGAAAGAATGTGGAATTCTATCAGAATTGACTCCTCCTGGAACACCACAATGGAACGGTGTGTCGGAACGGAGGAACAGAACCTTGCTAGACATGGTCAGGTCAATGATGGGTCAGGCCAAACTTCCATTAGAATTTTGGGGACATGCACTAAATACAGCTGCACTCACTATAAATAGAGCTCCGTTTAAAGCTGTCGAAAAGACTCAATATGAGTTATGGTTTGGAAAGCCTCCAAATGTGTCTTTTCTTAAGATTTGGGGATGTGAAGTATACGTCAAACGATTAATTTCAGACAAACTTCATCCAAAATCTGACAAATGTATCCTTGTGGGCTATCCAAAGGAAACAAAGGGGTATTACTTCTACAATACATCTGAGAACAAGGTGTTTGTTGCTCGAGATGATGTCTTTTTGGAGAAAGATCACATTTCCAAAATGATAAGTGGGAGAAAAGTAGACCTCGAAGAAATTCGAGTCGAACAACAAACTCTAGAGAATGCTCAAGATGACATTCAGGATGAAACTCAGAGATCTTTAGAAGAATCTGGTGAGAATCATGGTCAATCTAGAAATGTTACCCCGCGTAGGTCGCAAAGATATAGATCTCAACCGGAAAGGTACTTAGGTATTTTGACGAACGAGAGCTATGACGTTCTATTACTTGAAAGTGATGAACCTGCGACTTACAAACAAGCTATGACGAGCCCTAGCTCCAAGCAATGGCATGGAGCCATGCAATCTGAATTAGACTCCATGTCTGAAAACCAAGTATGGGATTTGGTCGATTTGCCAGATGGCTACCAAGCCATTGGAAGCAAATGGGTTTTCAAACTGAAAAAGGACAAGGATGGGAAACTTGAAGTTTTCAAAGCTAGATTGGTTGCAAAAGGTTACAGGCAAGTCCACGGTGTGGATTACGATGAAACCTTTTCACCAGTTGCAATGCTAAAGTCTATTCGGATAATGTTAGCAATCGCTGCATATTACGATTACGAAATATGGCAGATGGATGTCAAAACCTCTTTCTTAAACGGCATTTTAACAGAAACTGTGTTTATGACACAGCCTGAAGGTTTGAGGATCCAAAGAATGCTAAAAAGGTATGCAAGCTAAAGAAATCAATCTACGGATTGAAGGAGGCATCCAGGAGCTGGAATATACGTTTTGATGAAGAAGTCAGTGACTTTGGTTTCATCAAGAACGCAGACGAATCTTGTGTATACAAGAAAGTCAGTGGGAGCAAAATTGCTTTTCTAGTATTATATGTCGACGACATATTACTTATCGGAAATGACATTCCTATGTTGAACTCTGTCAAGATTTGGCTTGGGAAATGTTTTTCGATGAAGGATCTAGGAGAAGCAAAGTACATATTGGGCATCAAGATTTACAGAGATAGATCTAAAAGGATGACTGGACTTAGTCAAAGCACTTATATCAATAAGGTGCTTGATAGGTTCAAGATGGCAGACTCCAAGCGAGGCTACCTACCCATGTCTCATGGAATGACTCTAAGCAAGACTCAGTGCCCAAAAACACTTGATGAGCGTAGACGAATGAATGGGATTCCATATACATCATTGATTGGTTCAATAATGTATGCTATGATATGTACACGCCCGAATGTTGCGTACGCACTCAGTGCTACGAGCAGATACCAGTCAGACCCAGGAGAGGCACATTGGACTGCTGCCAAGAATATTCTGAAGTACCTGAAAAGGCACAAAGATGACTTCCTGGTCTATGGTGGAGATGATGAATTAATTGTTAAAGGCTATACGGACGCAAGTTTCCAAACCGACAAAGATGATTTCAGATCACAGTCTGGGTTTGTCTTCTGCCTCAACGGAGGTGCAGTAAGCTGGAAAAGTGCTAAGCAAAGCACCATTGCGGATTCTACAACTGAAGCGGAGTACATTGCTGCACATGAAGCAGCAAAGGAAGCTATATGGCTAAGGAAGTTCATAGGTGAACTTGGTGTAGTCCCCTCCATTAAAGGACCAATAGCCATGTATTGTGATAATAACGGAGCTATTGCACAGGCAAAGGAGCCTAGACACCACCAGAGAGTCAAGCATGTACTTCGTAGATTTCACCTTCTACGAGAGTTCGTTGAAAGAAAAGAAGTCGAGATAAACAAGATTGGAACTGATGACAACATGTCAGATCCATTGACTAAACCTCTGCCGCAGGCGAAGCACAACTCGCACACTGCAGCTATGGGAATCAAGCATATTGGAGAATGGCTTTGATATCCCTGTTTAATGTTTTAAAGTTTTAGAGTTTAAATATTTGTAAAACATTATTGGTTAATCATTCACAATAAATGAAAGAATTCATTTTTCCATTTAATTTGTGGTTTATTAAATTATGAGTCCCTTCAATTTGACGATATATTCAAGATAGACTGTCAGGACCAGTCCTGTGACTAAGAAATGTCTACCAAGTGAACTTGAATGTCAAAGGTTGAAAATGGTCCCTAGTCGGAGTTTTCTATAAAATTGGACGCATAGAAAACGTTAGACGATTAGAATGCAAGATGACTAGTAGTTCTGTTTCTTGAACTATGTGGACATGGCAATGTCATAATCATTTGCATAGATACTTACTTTGGGAAGACTAGTATCGGACAAGACCTATGAAACTTTACTGTAAGAGATAAAAATCTGTCATAAGTAAATTTCATTAAAATTATTAGACACTAAATCCTCAATACCTGAGTGATTTGAGATTACTTCTTTGAGAACTGGTTGCTTTGACGTTAACCAACTGTCGCACCGTAAAAGGAGGCTATAAAGGCAACGCTCAGGTAATCACCTATCAAACGAAGTCTAATCTCAAGATCGCAAGATTGGGATTGTCCTCCCATAAATCGGGATGAGATGCTTAAAAGTTGTACAAGGCCACTCGGAGAGCTAGAAACTGTGAAATGCATGGCCGTGCTCGGATGAATCATAGGCTATGATTATCTGTTTATTTGATTAGTTGAACTCTGAAACCGAGGAACACCTCTGGACATAATAAGGATGACAACTCTTACCTTATGTTCAAGAGCAAGCATCGAGCGACAAAGGAATTAGGAAATGCACACTTATCCCTAAGGACAAGTGGGAGACTGAAGGAAATAATGCCCTTGGTCCAAGTATGCATTCAATGTTAAGTCTAATAAATGCGGTTCAGTATTAATTAACAAGTTAATAATTCAGTGAGATCAAGTGAGCTGAATGCCTAGCTAGAGGCCGCTTCAGTTCAAGTGGAATTAATGATATTAATCCACAGCTTACTCTTGACTGAACCCGTAGGGTCACACAAATAGTACGTAAACGGATCAAGTATTTAATGGCATTAAATACTCCATCTATGGATATTCGGAATCGACGGATCTTGGTTTCAGTGGGAGCTAAGATCGTCACAGGCAAGAAATGAATACTCCGGAAACGATGATATTGCCGGAAACGGAAATATGGATCGTATCGGAAATATAAATATTATCCAAGTCGTAGATGTTGCCGGAAACGGAAACATGGTACGTATCGGAAAATATTATCGGAAAAGGAAATATTGCCGGAATCGGAAATATTGCCGGAAACGGAAATATTGTCAGAATCGGAAATATTATCGGAATCGGAAAATAATTCCGGAAACGGAAATATTAAATATTTGTTCGAAACGGAAATTAATTCCGGAATCGGAAATATTAAATATTGTTCGTATCGGAAATGAATTCCGGAATCGGGAAATTAATCGGAAGCGTATCGTACGAATAAACATCGGACGAGCTTGCTAGACGCAAGGCCTAACACGAAGCTAGGCCCAACGCCTAGCAAAGCCCGCGCGTGACCAAAGCAAGCAAAGCCCAAACGCGAGAGCAAGGCCAGCAAGCGCGCGCCCCTCGTGGGCTGCGAGCACTTGCTGGGCCTGGGCTCAGCGCGCGCGCGCGCACGACGCCCCTCGTGGGCTGCTGCGCCTGCGTGAGTGTTTGTGCTTGCGTACGAAACCTTGATCGGTTAGGATTCGTATAAGATTAATTCCCTAAGTCTACTAGATAAATTAAGTGATTGAATTTTAGATTAATTCAGATTCACTAAATTGTTTCCTAGTAGGATTCTATTATCCGATACTCATGCCCTATAAATAGGTGATCAATGCTCACAATTTATATCGAGTATTCAAGTATTCAAAGTGATTTTGAGAGCAAAATTCAGTCATACAATTGCCTATAAAGTGCCGAAAATTCTAAGTACCTTAAGGGCGATCCTAGTTGGTCAAGCTTAAGGCGGATCCGGACGTGCTGTGGACTATCTACGGAGGGGCGACACTTGGAGTCCTAAAGACTTGTTCTTGTTCGGTTCGGGCGCAGCTAGGGAAGGCACGCAACAAAGAGTATACATCTAAACTATGCTAAATGATTATGTGTAAATAATATGCTTTCCTGGCTTGATGGTTTTTCCGCATGATTTATGAATTGTCATATGTATCATAACCTATCACGAACCATCCAACTAAGATGGCTCAGTACCATCTGAACAAGGTAATGTATTGGCTGTCCGAACTTTGTTTGTTATGCTCGTTGCTTTTTTGGCTTTCATTAACTTTGTTTTCGTTTCTCTAGGCTGCCTATTGGAGTTCCTTTGCCGCTGTATTCCAACTTCACGACGAGAGAAGGCTTCGGCGGTTCGAGGAGCTCTATGCTCGGGACATCCCCAATCTTGACCAGAAGTTCAGCTTTCTCGTGTCCGAGCTTGCGAAGGCGAGGCAAGAGGTTGCCGAGTTCACCAAGGAAGGGGGGGATGCTCTGGTGGAGATTGGCAAGGAAGTTGCCATTCTGACCTTCCAAGTGGAAGAGGATGCTAGCAGGCACAAGGCTTTTGTGAAGAAGAGTGCCGAAGAGAAAGCCGACCTCGAGGCCAAGCTTCACAATAAGGACACCACCATCGTGGACCTTCGGGAGAGCAATATGCGGCTCCAAGCCTCTGTTGACCGAGTTCCTGTTCTTGAAGATGACGTCAAGCGTCTTAAGGAACAGGTTCGGGAGCTTGAGGAGGCGAAGGCTCAGATGTACACTGCTGAGCAATGCCAGGATATGTACTGGGAGGGGATTCTCGGCGCTCGCGGGATGTTCGCCAAGACATGCCTGACTTCAAGTGGGCCGAGCATGTGCCCAAGTGACTCTAGGCTGAGGACAACTTGGTGGAGTGTCAGGCTGATAGGGATGACGCTGCTAAGGAGCGTGAAGAAGCTGACAAGGAGCAACAAGCTCGGAAGGTTGCCTCGGAAGGTGACACCACTGCGGGTGCTTCACCGAGGGCCACTTCTCAGGGACCTGTTGGTGATGTCCCTTAGGAACTCGGGCAGTCGTCTTCTTCAGAGTCGGTTGGTTCCAGTTGAGGGCCTCCGAACTTGTGCTTGACTTTCTCCCCTTTTGCCTCGGTGCTGCGTCGTACTTTAATAATTTCTTTTTGCTTTTCTGAGTACTTCGGTAGGCCGATATTTGTTTGTTGATGGCTGCCGATTTAGCTTTTAGGTCATTTTTCCTTCAATCTTTGAGGATTTCTCGTTGTGCCGAGCTGTAGTTGGTATGATTGTATTTGTTCCCCCAAATATTGAATGAAAAAATGACTTTGCTTTCTCGATTTGGCTGCTTCATTTTAACTTTCTGTGTTTCCGAAGTATCTAGCTCTTTTGCCTTTGAATCCGTAGATTTTGCTAAGGGGTTTCTTTGTTTGTGAGTTCTTCGAATCCGTAGATTTGCTAAGAGACTCATTTTTCTTTTAAGCCCTTCTGAGCTTTGCTAGGTTTTGCTGAGGAGTTTGATAGCCTTTGGACTTTTAGGGTCTGTAGATCTGTTTAGAGTCTGCTTCTGAGATCTTCCGTTCCGTGGATCTGTTGAGTCTACTTTTGAGCTCTTTAAAGTTTGTAGACGTGTTTAGAGTCTGCTTCTGAGCTCTTCAGATCCGTGGATCTGTTAAGAGTCTACTTTTGAGCTCTTTAACGTCTGCTTTCGTTCTTCCGACTTCTTGTGGTTCGGAAACCTGGGCAAGAAGTCGCGAGTCTATCTTAGTTATGAGCTTCGGGGATCCGTGGATCTGAGCCGAACTCCTTATAACTGTATTCGAGAGACTTTGTTGCGAACGGATTTTCCCTGGGTATCGCGAATCCGAGGATTCTGGACGGTACCTTGCGGGTTGATTGAGTGAGCTATTTCTTGGGTTTTAGCTCCAACGAATAGTTATCTCGGGTTGATTTTAGCTTCGGATTGATCAGATCCGAAGTTGCATGCATGTATATATAAATAGCGATAGAAAAAAAGACAGAGATATGTTTAATGAAACACATGGTGCCAGTGGCTTTCCTCTTCTCATTAAACAACTTACTTGGATTACAAAGGGGGTGAGGTCATACAAAGTATTTCATGAGAACATCGGCATTCCAATGGTTCTTCAAGATTGTTCCGTCTAACTGTTTAAGCATAAAGGTGCCAGTTCTCTTTTTAGAGTGGATGATGTATGGCCCTTCCCACGTTGCCGAGAGCTTTCCATGGATCCTTCCCTTCTGAACCGCGGCAGCGTTTCTTAGCACTAGGTCGCCGACCTTTAGAGGCCTTGGATTGACCCTTCGGTTGTAGTGTTTGCTAACCCTCTGCTGGTAAGCTGCGTTGAGAGTTCTGGCTTCGTCCCGAGCTTCATCTAGTAGATCTAGGGCTTCGGTCAGAAGTTGATCATTGCTTTGTCCGTGGGTTCCATCATACTTGTTGTATGCCTGGACCCTCAAGCTTTCTGTTCCGATCTCTACAGGGATGACAACTTCGAAACCGTATACCAAGTGGAAGGGCGTCTGTCCCGTGGCTTCTTTCTCGGTGGTCCGAAGGGACCAGAGTGTTCCAGGGAGCTCTTCTAGCCACTTACTCTTTTCGTCCTCGACTCTTTTCTTGAGTGCGTTGAGTATGAGCTTGTTCGCGGCTTCGGCTTGGCCGTTGCTTTGAGGGTGGCATACCGTTGAGTAGGTGAGGTGGATACCGAAATATTTGCACCACTTCTGCAGTGGTGTGTTGTCAAATTGCTTTCCATGGTCGAAGACCATTAGCCTTGGTATACCGAACCTTGTGATGATGTTTTGCCAAATGAATTTGCGGACTTGTGGCTCAGTGATGGACGAGACTGCTTCAGCTTCAATCCATTTGCTGAAATAATCGACTCCTACAATCAACCATTTCTTCTGGTTCACAGCCGAGGGGAATGGACCGATGATGTCCAACCCCCATTGTGCAAATGGCAAGGGGTAGAGTGTTGATTGTAAGGTCTGAGCTGGCTGATGGATTTCTGGTGCGAACTTCTAGCATTTCTCGCACTTTCTTGTCAGCGCTTTTGCCTCGGAAACCATGGTGGGCCACCAGAACCCGACCCTTAGTGCCTTGTGTGCCAATGCCCTGCCTCCGATGTGATTTCCACATATGCCGAGGTGGATTTCCCTTAGGATGTAATCGGCATCAGTTGGGCCGACACATTTCAGCAGTGGGGCTGAGAATGACCTTCTCATGATTTCTCCGTTGGCGTCAATGACGAACCTTTGATTAAATCTTTTTAACTTTCTTGCTTGCAGCTTGTCTTCGGGAAGTTCTCCCCTCTCCTTGTATGCAATGACTGCGTCCATCCAGCTTGGTTCGGGACGTAGATTGCAGACTGTGGGGGGTGGCATGTCAATGCTTCTCTCTTGGTGTACTTCCACATGGACCGACCTGTTTAGGTCGATGAGCGTTGAGCTTGCAAGTTTGGACAGTGCATCCGCTTGTGTGTTCTGACCTCGGGGAATGAGGATGACTTCAAAGGATCTTAACTTTGACGTTAAGGATTTACTTTTTGCTAGGTAGGCCGTCATACTTGGCCATTTGGCCTCATACTCCCCTCGGATTTGGTTGGCTACGAGCTGAGAATCAGTTTTGAGGCAAACATGTTCGGCCTCCAGAGATAAGCATAGCTCTATCCCTGCGATCGCGGCCTCATATTCGACCTCATTGTTGGTTGCTTTGAAACCGAACTTCAGGGCATATTCGATGCTTTTTCCTACTAGAGGTATCAGCACTACTCCGGCTCCCGAACCGTTCACTGTGGAAGATCCGTCAGTGTATACTTCCCATGTTCTTTTGGTGTCATCCAACATTTCCTGATATGAGCATTCGGCCAAGAAGTCAGCGAGTGCTTGTGCTTTGATGGCGGTCCTCGGCTGATACTTGATGCCGAACTCAGATAGCTCGAAAGCCCATGCAGCCAATCTTCCCGACCTCTCTATCTTGTCTACTTTTTCCAGTGGTTGGTCAGTTAGCACCACTACTTGATGGGAATCGAAATATGGTCTAAGCTTTCGGGCTGCCACCACCACTGCGTATGCTACTTTTTCAATGAGTGGGTACCGAGTCTCGGCATCTGTTAGGGTTCGGCTGGTGAAGTAGATTGGCTGTTGCTTTTTCTCTTCTTCCCGAAGGAGTACTGCGCTTACTGTCCCCGGGCTAACTGCGACGTATAAGTATAAGGTTTCCCCCTCTTTCGGCCTGGCTAGTGTCGGCAGTTGGGCCAAGTGAGCCCTGAGCTGTTGGAATGCATCCTTCTGCTCTTGTTCCCACGTCAGCTCGGGGTCCACTTTCCTCGGGACGCCTTTCTTTTTGACAGGCTCTGCTTCTCCTCGTGGGAGGGTTTTTGGTTTGAGAGCTTTGAAGAAGGGTGCCCCCTTGTCCGAAGCTTTCGATATGAATCTTGAGAGTGCGGCTAACCTGCCTGTTAGCCTATGCACGTCTCTCTTTGTCTTCGGCTCGGGTAGGTCTAATGCAGCCTGGACCTTGTCCGGGTTTGCATCAATTCCCCTTTCGCTCACCATGAAACCGAGGAACTTTCCTGCTTTTACCACGAAGACACACTTCTTCGGGTTCAGCTTCATTTTGTACTTCCTGAGGTTGGCGAAGGTTCGGCCAAGTCTTTGATGTGATCCTCCTCCTTCACGCTTTTTACTATGGAATCGTCCACATAAACCTCGACGTTTCTTCCTTTTTGATCGGCGAAGACGTGATCAACTAACCTTTGGTAGGTGGCCCCGGTATTTTTCAATCCGAAGGGCATCATTCTGTAGTTGAACACTCCCGCGCTTGTGATGAAGGCGGTTTTTGCTCTGTCGTTGGGGTGCATGAATACTTGATGGTACCCTGAAAAGGCGTCCATGAAGCTGAGCAAGGCATGGACGCTGGTAGAGTCCACTAGCTGATCTATCCTCGGGAGGGGATAGCAGTCTTTCGGGCAAGCCCGGTTCAGATCCGTGAAGTCAACACACATGCGCCACGAGCCGTTTGCTTTTTTGACCATGACCACGTTGGCTAGCCACTTGGGGTACATGCACGGTTCGATGAAACCTGCTTCTTGCAGTTTCTTCACCTCTTCGGCGATAGCTTTGTTCTTCTTCGAGGAGTAATTCCTTTTCTTTTGTTTGATTGGTCGGGCCTCGGCATTGACATCCAGCTTGTGGCATATCATCTCCGGATCTATCCCTGGCATATCGGCTGCCGACCATGCAAAAATATCTTTGTGATCCCTCAGCAATTGGATTAGATCGATTCGGAGTCCCGAGCTTAGGCCTCTGCCTATTCGGACACTTCTGTCTGAATCATACTCCAGGGGGACGTACTCCATTTCTTGATCTGGTTCGGGAGAGAGGGTTTCTGGTCGAGCATCAACCTCTGCGGGTTTTATTAGACTGCTCGGCCCCGCCTTTCTTCTTTTTGCATTATTTTCCTCTTTCAGGGTGATGCTTTTCTCATCCTCATCTTTGGGACTGTCTCCTAGCTTCGGCTTTCGGGTGGCAGTGTGACAGGTTGATCTTTCCACCTCCTGGTCACCTTTTATCCGTTCGGCGAAACCTGCATCCGAGACATACATCATCATTTGGTGGTACGTGGATGGGATTGCTTGTATCTTGTTAATCATGGTTCGTCCCATGATGACGTTATATACCGAATCGCAATCCATCACTAAGAACTCCTCTCGGACGTTTCTCGCCGCTAGGCCTTGGCCAATGGTAAAGGGGAGGGTGATCTTTCCTCGTGGAATTGCTGCGGATCCGTTGAAACCGATCAGCGGGTAACTGACCTTAGTCAGTGACTCCTCTCCTTCTTCAAGGATGAGCTGCTCGAAGCAGTTTCCGAAGATGATGTTGACGACGCTTCCTCCATCGACCAGTACTCTGTGAACGTTGTGGTTGTTGAGATCCATTTCAATTACCAACGGGTCGTCGTGTTTGTACTGGGTTCCGAGGCAATCATCAGCAGTGAAAGTCATGTTCAGGGGTGTAGGCTGGTTCTCCCCTACAGTGCTAAAATTGACTCGGTGGGAGAGAGCTCTCAAGTGTTGCTTGCTAGCGTGGCCGGATCTTTGTCCTCCGAATACCATGAGAATTGGTTTTTTCTTTTGCCCTTCGGTCTCGTGGACTCTTTTCTAGGCCTGCTCTTGTAGTTTTCCAAACGTTGCTTTTTCTTTTTCTTCCCTCTCCGTTCTTCGGTCGAGCAAGTATTGCTTTGGGTAGCCTCGGCGAATGAGGTCCTCGATGTTGTCTTTCAGCGAGTTGCACTCCTCGGTGGTATGGCCGAAGTCATCGTGGAACTCACACCACTTGTTCTTGTTCCTACAAAGGGGGTTTGATCTGAGCTTGTCTGGTAGCTTCCACTTTTCATCGTCCTTGTGGAGGCTGAAAATTTCTCTTCGGGGTATGGTGAGTGGAGTGTAGTTGGTGTACTTGGGTTGAAATTCCCCCTTCTTCCCATCTCTTCTTTGGGCTCGCCTCTCTCGCACCCACCTTCTCTTTCCCCTTTCTCCAGTTTCCCTCGGGCTTACTCTGATTCATTTTGGTATCCCTCGTATCCGAGGGACCTTTCAACCTCGCTGCTGCCTTGTTAAACTCTTCTGTTCTGATGAACGCATCTGCCATTTGAAGTACGTTGGCTATTTTGGAGGGGTTTTTCATTGACAGTTTATCCCGCAATTTCCCCTCCCGGAGTGCGTGCTTCAAGGCGAAGATTGCTACGTCTGGCTGCAGATTGGGGATGTTAGTTGATTCTTTCATGAATCTGGCCATGAAGTCCCGAAGACTTTCATCTCGTTCCTGTTGTATGGAGGTCAGTTCTGCGGTAGTTCGTTCGGGGCGATTATTGCTCACAAATTGTACGCAGAACCTCTTCTTCAGCTTCTTCCATCTTTTGATCGATCCCTTCGGCAGCGATCTGAACCATTCTCCTGCAACTCCTGTCAGCGTGGTTGGGAAATATTTGCACCAGCAAGCCTTGGAGTAGGGGCTTAAGAACATTTGTTGTTCGTAGGAGATGACATGATCCCTCGGATCCGTGATCCCGCTGAACGTTAAGTGTGCTGTAGCCTAACTTTAGGAATCTCCTCCATAACAATATCATTTGAGAATGGGGAAGATGCTGGGGTCATGATCCTCTTTTCTAGCCTCGCCCTGATACCTTCGCTCCTCGAGTTTCCTCTGTGGGATTGTTCGGGGGCGTGTAGGGGGCTAGGAGTTCGATCACTCCTCCTTCTTCTTCTCGACTGGCCACTGGCTTCGGTTTGCCTACTGGATCTACTGGTACTGCCTAGCCTATCATGGACCGAAGGGCGCAACCTACTATGTACCGAGCTTCGGATCCGAGTGCGGTCACTTGCCCCGCTTTGGAGAGCTTGCGGTGTTGGAGATGGTGTTTCAAACCATTCTGGCTGCTGTTCTGCCCTTTGCTGCGTATCCCATGTACTCTCTCTCCATCTTGTCGTTAAGTGTGTCCCCGAGATTGTAGGGAGAGTGCGTTCGGGTCCCGTAGTATCTTCGTTAGGCGGTGGCTTGTTTAGCAGAAGTTGTCGCCCGATTCTCCTCGCTTCTCGGCGATCCGCTGCCTGTGCCTGTTCTTTCTCATTGAAGAGGAAATTTTGCATGATTGTCATGGCTGCGGCGAGCTCTTCTCGAGAAGGGAGTGGGGGTCTGCTAGCTGTTGCGGCGGTAGCCCTTGTCGGCTGTGATCTCGCCACTGAATGTAGTTGTTCCCCTTCGTCGGATTCTGAATCCGTTTGGACAAGGACATCGTCTTGGTTGTCATTGTTGGGAATTTCCATTTTTCACGTGAAAAATGGGGTGCTTTTCAAGGCTTTTAAAGTGTTCTTCCCCACAGACGGCGCCAAATTGTTCCGGTGTTGAAGTGGATAGAATAATGGGCTTCGAATGAAGACCCTTTCGAGTGTGTTGAAGATCTTGCTAGCTTGAGTGAGTAGTGTCTGAATTCACCTGCACAAGAACAATGTTACTAGCCTCGGGGGTGTTTCCAAGGAAAGCCCCTCCGATGCCTAAGTAAGAACAATGCTCAGATTCTAGAGAGAGAAGTTCTCTAGAGAGTAGTTTTAAGGCAATAAATTGGATGTACCTTGAGGTGTGAGCCTTGGCGGCCTATTTATAGTGTTTGAGTAATAAATGTCTACATAGGTCATTTATTGTTTGGTGGGCCTTGGGCCTTGCTGGCTAGACATCCGCTTTAGAGTGTTTGTGGGTTTGATGTTGTTGTATTGAGCCATTGGGCTTTGGACTTTAATGGCTCAATTGATAGCCAATTGGAAGCCCAAACAGATATGAATCGCGAGCCTCGTTGTTGTACATACTTTACATGAAGTATTTACCAAGTATAAAAACCATCGATATATATTGTACACTTAATTGTAGAATAATAAAAGACCACCATTTGTACTAAACTACTAAAGTTTCTCATCCAAAGAAGTCTAAGATAGTGACAAGTTCATGTTAAAATCCATTAAAAAAACATATTAAATGACAAAAACGGTTGCAATTATCATATAAGCATTTATAAACCAAACATGGACTTGCATAATTTATTGGCTTGAGAAGGAATTAAAGACACGATTGAAACAAAGCCAACAGGTTTTTCTATTTAGGTTTTTTCTAGAAGAAAACTAACAAACAAAAATAAACCAACAACAAAAAATGATGGATCACCCAATTACAAGACATTAGACAACACTAAAAGTCGCATTGATACGAAGTGATACACGTACGTTAGAAATTAATTGTGGGTATTGTGTCTCATGTAGGAAAATGGAGCAAAGAGTTTATCTCTATTACAGATATAAGTGAAGAGTTGAGGTTATTATTGTAAATCTACTTTTGGTGTCCCTATTCGATTATTAAAATACCCTCTATACTTATAAAATAGAGAATATAATGACATTCTATCCAATAGAAAAGTCTAAAGAAGCATTTTAATCAATATAGTCCCTTAAATAAAATTTTACCATTTTAATCAATTTATTTATATGCGTTCAACTCTATCAAACTTATATGTTTCTTATATTCACACGCATCGCATTTATATTGTATTTTTTACATGTTATTTCAGGTTTAGATGTAATAACACAAATCTGTTTTTAATATTCGTACGCATCGCGTGCATAAAAGACTAGTGGTTTATAGCCTAAGTGGACAACTCCTATTGCCAATTAGTTGTAAATTGAAATCTCCCTTGGCTATGTTAGTGAGCATTTGTTTCCTCACATCGCTTATCCAGTTATTCGTGGGCTTGTTTCGTTTATGGAAAATAGCTTCTTGTAAAAGCTTTAACAGAGAGAATAAGAAAGAGAGGGAGATATTATTATTGCCTCCTTTTGCCTCAAATGAAGCCTAACCGTATGAATCAAAGTTCGCTCCCATTCTCTCTCCCTCTCTTATTTTCTAGGGTTTATTTCCTTGGTCGCCGTAGGTCGGAAATAGTCTCATTTCTTCGGAAATTAGACTATTTTCGACCTTTTTCCTTCATTTAATTCAGTTATTTTCTCTTAAATTCAATAATTTTTCACCATATGGGCGGAGTTCGTCCTTGTTCGTCAGTCTCCCTATGGTGGATTTAGTATTAGTATGTTTGGTTTGTCGTTCAGTTGATTTATGGAGAATTGGTTCGTTGGTAAAGTTTTATGCGGGATCGCAAAGATATCAATTTTTCGACTACATTCAGATGAATCAAATGGAAATCATCCTCGCGGCTACAACAAATCGTTAGACCCTCTCTCTGAAAAGGCTGCGTGTTCTAGCGTTATATACGGGAGACGTTCTACAGTGCAAGATTCATTCAACGACCGTAGTTTTGATGAAGGAAACCTTTATTTGATTCAATTTGTCATGTATTTGTTAGATCTATATTTCTTGTAGATGTCGTATGACTCTTTATTAATGAATTAATTTTCCTTTCAAAAAAAAAAAAGCCTAACTGTATGAGCCTCAATTTTTTTTATTAATTTTTATTTATTTTTAGTTTATCAGATTCTTGTCAATACCTTTTCAGACTGATCTATTTTTTCATTTTACCCCATATTCACTTAGTCAAGACGTTTCAAAATAATAAAATAAAATAATTGAGATAGATTTTATTGCTTAATTAATCTTTTGAAACAAAATCTTGATATTCCAAAAAAATTTGCTCGGTCTTTTATCATGCTCACCTATTTAATTAAATGAGAGAAAAAATCTTAATACTCAATGAGATCTTATCTTAAAACTAGGGTTAATGTTGCTCTAAGTTATCTAAGAAGGAATTTATTAGATTCCATGAGCTTCCAAAGCTGGTTTCCCTCTCCATATTCTATAAACCATAGTTTATAAATATGAGTTAATCTAAATCGTTGTTTTGGGGTTTTACCTTAAAGAGTTTACAACTTTTTGCTTGTACGTTTAACCACCTATGGATGATTGACAAGTCAACGATCACAAAACAAATCGTGCATTATAATACCAACTTATTAATTAGGTGTATGCTATACACTTTTTCTATTCGTGTTGTTATATACTCCGTATCTTCTATCTTTGCATCAAAAACAAACTGAAGTCATCATATTATGTATTTATTACTCCCTCCGTTCCATAAAAAAACATTTGAATATTTATTAAAGAGTATAATAGTTACATCGTTCTTGCATCATTTTTATTTCTAACTAGTTTGTGGCCCGGGCGTTAGCTCCGGATTTTATTTTTAGTGGAATTTATTTATTTTAAATATGTGCATATGTGGTGCTATTATCTGATTTCCATGCAAGATCAGTGGTCGATCAACAAACTTCCTTCCCATATCCGAAAATCAAAACAAAGTCGAGTTTTCTTCTTCATGATTAGTTGATTATTATACTCTTGTCAATGTTTCCCTCTTCCGCACTCATAATTACACTCCATTACCCTAAGTTTTTATTTTTATTTTTCAAGCTTAAGTTGAGAAGAGAAGAATTGTACATTTATAAGTTAAGTAATTAATTCCCTTTTAATTTTTTTCCTTTTAATTTATTATTATTCATTTTGAAAAGGTTGTATTTATTATTTAAATAGAAAAATATAACTTCATTGAGGCTAGCTAAGATGGTAAGAATGGTAACTTTTGATTCAAGAGGTCTAGTGTTCAATCCTTGATACATGTTTTTTGGTTGTCAACTACATGTCATTATACTTAGTAGTGGTGATGTGGCATAATAAGGAGGGATCTACGTGGCACATATACGTTCTTATAAACGCCTTTTAATATAATCCCTCCGTCCCGGAATACTCGACCCGGTTTGACCGGCACAGAGTTGGGGGATCGAGAGTATGGGTTGAATTTTTAATTATTTTTTGTATGGAGTAGGGGGTAGGTGGGTTAATATGGGTGGAGTGAGAAATAATATAATATTGTTAGAATGTTTCCATCTTTAGAAACAGGTCAAGTATTATGGGACGGCCCGATAAGGAAAACAGGTCAAGTATTCCGGGACGGAGGGAGTATTATTATATATTATGGATTTAAGGTACAATTATAATGTATTGTTCCTTCTATTTTGAAAATTTCTACAAAGTACATAAATCCACACCAAGGTTATGTTCCGTTCACCTTATTTCAGGAAAAATAAGTTCAGACAAATTCAGTTAATATAAGTCCAGAAAAAATAAAGGTTACCCAAGTACAATTTATAAATACAACAAGTTCTGATAAGCTTTAATAAATTCTTTTAGATAAAATAAGTTAAGTTCATATAAGATACGTTGATGAAAAATAAATAAAAATCAGGTGAAAATAACACACCCTAAATATTATACTAATTAGCTGAATTAATTAAAGTTTTAGAGATTGTGCCCAAAATCAGAGATCGAATCACGTCGACATCATTATCCTTCACAAACTCTCAGGGGAAGAGGAAAATAAAAAAAAATAAAAAAAAGGTTGAATGCCAAAGGGGACCTTTGACAAAGTGGAAAATAGAAATGTTTATTTAAAGGAAAATATATTGAAATTAATTTTGTACTTCGTACCAAACAATTATTATGACACAACTTCCATATTTCACGTAAGGCGGCATGCATAGATTAATTAATTTTTAAAACAGCAGCACAATTATTATTTTTTGGTCATTGATTTATTGGTTTAATTAATTAATGCGAATAAGTACGTCATAAACGGTACAGCAGCCAGTGCTGAGCTCAAATTTGCGTATGAATAATCATTTTAAGACAAAGATTATGAGCGTCAGCATGTATACATAATACATATACCCATCTATATACTTAATTAACATAGTTTGGATTACCTAATTAATGACTGATTACATAATACTGGGATTACTTGGATTGTTTAAATAGCTAAATCGTAGTTTGACTGAAATGGTCCTGAGTTGACATAAAGCTTCTTATAGATCGATCGAAGCTTGGGTAAAAATCACTGAGATGATAACCTCGATTTGGAGCTAGAAAGAAAAAATTGTATACACAAAAGTCGAGTAACAATTATAATTTTCACTCACTTTCTCTTACTTTAGTCATTTTTTCTCACATCCACGGACCAACGTTTTTACACTCCCTAGCTCACTTACTGTATCCATAATTTCATTTATATCCACTTACATTTTTGCATTCTCCTATTTTTGTCTAAATATTTGTGCAAATAGTATGTGTAAAAATCATATTGAAACGCAGGTAGTACATATTACTCCGTATGTGTTATAGCATGTGTGGCCGGTCTCTATAGTACTTAACTTTGACCAATAATACATACGGAGTAGCATTAGTTTGACATAAATAAAAAGTATGAAAAATATACATGCTTGAAGTCGTTTAAATTAGTTGATTTAGCATGGACAATTGGAGTAAAAAAGTACGACGTAACTTGGAACATACACGAAATATCGTCCGCTGAACAACTCCAGCTAAGTTTAGCCTAATTTACAGTTTTTTCTCCCAATCTCACAAAGAACAAGTACATAGAAACATAAAAGCAGATACATATGTGAAGAAGTATCTTACAAATTCCATGACCAGTACGTTTGCATCTTTGTTGAAAATAAAATGTCAAACATAACAACAATAATATTGTCATACCAAGTACTAAACTACGAATAACTAACGACATATAAACATAAGTAATAAAACACGATTGAAGTACTAGGATACATGTTTATACCTCAAAAGTCAAAACTATGTACTTGGGTATTGGGAACTTGAGACTGCTAAAGGAGGCCTAAATTAAACTATGCACTTGGTCTAGGAGGAAATCTTGTACAACTAGTATACTTCATCCGTTTTTGCAGCGACTTTTTCGCGCCTATACTAGTTTTAAGAAAAATTGGGAGCCATCTCTTGCTTTTAAAAGGTTAGGATACTTTGTGTATTCTAATTTGACTGTCTATTACTTTATGCATTAATTAGCCTAACACAGTGTTCTGTGATTGTGTTAGATTTGTATCAATGTGTTTTTTCAACATATGTTCTCATATATACTGTGCGTATCTCATTTATTTATATTTAGCCATGTAGGTTAAACCTACGAAAAAAACGAAAAAAAACAAACAAACAAAAGAAGGCTTCATTTGCATAAGTTTTCCCCTTTTGCTAGGCCTCAGAACAAAATAACTTCATACTGCATGTGTAAAATGCATCGTATTATACGTAGTCGGCGAGATGCCGAAAGGGTTGTTGTACTTTTTGATATAGTATAAAAATTATCGTAGGGCATTAACCATTATCTTAATTAGCCTATTGGTTGATCGAGTTGATCCTTTGACATGCTATCGGAGCCAGCGTGACACAAAAGCCACGGGATTCAAATCTCATCTACCCCTCCTTTCAAAATGGCACATTTAACGCTGGATCCGAGGATACCTATGTTGCATCGATACTTCATAACAAAAGGAATTTCATGTGAGGGAGCGTGATAGAGTCTAAAAACTTATCGTGGGGCTTCAATCATTAACTCAAGCTTTTGGTTGACTTGGTCTTTTAACATGGTATCAGAGTCAGGCCCGCGACTTGGACTGTTAATACCAAAGGCCAAATTGAAAATGTCACGTGTGAGGGGAGAGTGTCGAGAAACGTTTTCTAGCCCATGAAACATAACATGTGATCAGACTAAAAAGGGACCTCACGTGTAAGGGAGAGTGTTAAAGCAAGTCTTCCCAAAAGCACATGTGAATGTCCCACATTGATAGGATCGAGATGAGAGAGTTAATCATAGGCTAAGGGGTAGAGGTGAACAAAATTCGGGCCGAGCTTTAACACAAAGACTCATTCCCAAGCCCATAAATTTGACGCGGGCTTTGCGGGCCGAAACGGGCTATTTCGAGTCGGGCTCGGGTTTTGTAATAAAAAATGCATATTTTAGGGTGCCTAACCCTGGAATAGTTCATCTATCAGGTCAGTGGGCCGGGCTATAGTTCATCGATCAGGCCTACTAAGGAACTACTCTTATTATCATATGATTTTAAGGTGGAAACTCATTCGATCTGGTTGAGCGGATTATCTCTCTTGATAACAGGTGCGACCCATGCCTGTATATAACACTTTCACATGGAGTACTAGTTTTGGGTAGTTGAGAATTGATAATCATGAAATTTGCAATTGGTGCATTTAACGAAATTCACACCTCTTACTCGTACATGTATTAGTTCTTGAAAATCTTTTGAAAAGTGTTGAGTAGTTCTTTCAATAACATGCTCTCAGATAATAACCATCTACCTACCTTCCAATTACGTAATTCTTTTTATTTTCGGCATTATTATTATTATTATTATAGGAAACCACCAAAACGTTACAAGCTTAACAAGCTACAAAGATCAAGTAAACTACAAGAAGTTGGAGGGGAGCCGAAATACAATCTGGGCCCCCACTCCTCTAGCTATGGTGAACCCGATCCTGCTGAAAATGTGGGCAGCTGCCCGTGCCCCAATGGCCTGAGCCCTGGAGTACGTCTGGACCCGCTTCAGCAAATAAACAGCCCCTTTCTCTAATTCCCCAAAAGAAGAGAAGGAAAAAGGAAAGAAACCGTAACCCAAAGCCCTACAACGCGCCGCATACTTATCCTGCTTCCGCTGCGCTGCAACCGCCACAACCCGACCCGGAACGAAGCCTGACAACCCAGATTGCGTCATAGGGGAAGACCCAGTCAAGTCAACACACACATCTAGACCGCCATCCCATGAATAAAGCAATATATCTGCAGGACGAAGAGCTCCATCACTCTCACTAGTCAGCCCAACATCAACCTCCTTGCGAGCAGAAATCCCCGACCGATAGCAAATATCCAAAAGGGTATCACGAACAACATTATGTCGATTTTTCATACCCACAATCTCAGCACAAGACACGGCATGATCCCCATAAATGTCCCCATCGAAAACCCGAGAGCAAGCAGAACACGGCGTCGAATCAGAGAACAACGGAATACCCAACCGATAGCAAAGAACCGAACGATAAGTCTTACCGTTCATAGTCTGGCTTAAACCCGAGATGGGGACTGCCCGCAACCAAGCTGAGGAGTGATCCCCCTGCTGTGATTTCCATAGAGCAACAAGACGTGAAGATAAGGAGTAGGCGGATTCCGCATCATCAGTAACCTTCGTGAAATATATGTCTGCCAATTTCTTCATGAGTGTGGGGGCAGCGATCTCACTAGGGCTACTCATAAGGTCGGTCTCCACGGTCCTATTGAAAAGACCAAGAGCATCATCAAAGGCCGGTCCCGGACCATCAACACCTGAAAGCCGAAGAAGCGAATCCTGTTAACCAGAAGACTGCAAACGGGATGCAAGAAAAGCATAATGGCGAACATCACCACCTGAATAAACACCCAATCCTCCATAAGAATAAGGCAAGGTGGCAAGGCGCCATTGCCAGTCACCGAACCCAGGTCCCGAAGCAGTCACGATGCGCTCTAAAGAAGCCCGAAGAGCCACATCAAAAGATAATTGGGCCGCTTCGAAAAGATGAGGCGGACAAGTGCGCATAGCAAAGTAGAGTTTAGAAACTCCAGTACACGCACGAAGAAGCAACAACTCACACTGGGATCATTAAGCTTAGCTACAACATCCATCAACACAACAGTCTTCGACACACGCTGCGAAACCAACTCCTTACAAAAAGAGGAATCCGTACTGACTGGACCACCAAGCAACTTAACACCAAGCGCAAGACGAGCAATATCCGTAGGAAAGACACCCTCTAGACGACTGCGTGGGTCCTCCGAAGGCCAGAAAACCTCTGTCTTCTCAACATTAACATGGAGACCTAAATGAGGACCCTCCTCCAAAATCAACTCCAAGACCTTTATTATTATTATTATTATTATTATTATTATTATTATTATTATTATTATTATTATTATTATTATTATTATTATTATTATTATTATTATTATTATTATTATTATTATTTATTATTATTATTATAATAAAGAAACGATTACACAAAGTTGGATGGGAGCCTAGCCACTAATTGGGCTCCGACACCCTTATTCAAAGCAAAACACAAACGATGAAAAAGAAAAGAACGAATGTTAGCAACAGCCGTGTTACTCTGAGCAACACATGAGACCATAGACACTCGAGGGCATCACTCCCCAGTTTTCCAAAGGTGGAGAAAGCAAACGCGATAAAACCATAACCGTTGCCTATGCACTTCGCTTCATACTTCTTCTTCTTCCTGGCAACAGCATTAGCGACAGCAACCCCAGGAGCAAAAGCATCAACTCCTGGCCCGGTGAAGGGAGTGATACCCGTGACATCTAAGCATACATTTTTCCCTTTGTCCCAAGAGTAGACAAGAAGGTCTGCCGGACGGAGATCTCTCCCTTCCTCAGACAGAAATCCCAAAGGCACCTCCTTCTTCACAACAACCCCGGCCTGCGAACAAATATCCCCTTACACATCTCGAACCAAGTTATGGAGGAATTTCAGGCCAACATCATTACCACAATGCATTGCGTGATCCCCGAAGCGATCTATGATTTTCGAAGAGCAGCAAGGACAATTAGTAAAGTCAGGAGGGAACATAGGAATCGCAAGGCGATAACACAAAACACACCTGAATTGTCTTGGGTGCATCGTCTGCCCTAACCCCTCAATTGGGAGGGCTCTCAAGAAGTCTAAGGAGTGTGCCGCTCGGTTGCTAATGAGTATAGCCTTTTCTCTGGAACTCGGGTTGTGCTGTCCCATCATCTTCTTCACTACCACATCAAAGTACACTGAAGCCAACTTTTTCATAAACGCGGGGGCCGGTACCACACGGCAGAGGTCGAGAGGATCGAAATGACACATCTTATTATTATTATTATTATAATATTGTCATTCCGTTTAATTATCTTAAGTTCTTAACCCTTTTATGATTATGTCCTCTGTAAGTTTATTTACTTGTAAAATTTATCTTTTTCGACAAGGATTAGTGACGTTGTCGACTCTCAATTTGTTATGCGTTCATGGTCAATCAAGTCTAATCAACGACATAATCCAACAATATTATCATTTTAATTAGATATGACAACGTACATACCGGAGACTATGAAGAGATCTGACTATTTCAGTCTAATTAAAAAACCCTAGTTTTGTAAACCCTGAAAAGGAAAAATTGAGAGGAGAGAGGGGGTGGCAAAGGCTCCTATTGTTTCCCTACATCTATTATTAACAATATGACATTATTTTTTAATCTATATGAGAAACATGTTTTGGCCTACCCAAAGACTTATCATGGTAATTATTGGCATATGTAACAGAAGTATAATACCTTAAATAATAAACTAATAAAATAAAAATTTAAAGAAGGATTAAAATTAAGCACACACCTCAAATCCTCTCAAAGAAAAGAGAGTTTAACACTCCCTAGACGATTAGGGTTTCATTGTTCGTCTTTTTTCGAGAACACTCTTCAGTTCGTTGGTAATTGTTTACTATTTTCACTGATTTCTTGTTTTAATTATGTTTCCTCACCTGTTTTCATGCTTTCTTAAATTTGACAACTGTCGATTTCAGTGTTTTAAACTTGTTAACTTCTCATCTATCTTCTAAACACTTGTCCCTTTCTCCCTTAATTTCTTTTTACAAAAATAAATAAACGACTCTAATCTCCTTATTTTCTCTGTTTTGAGGATCATCTTTTCTGTTTTACTCTTCTCTGTCTTTGTATTCTACTCTTCTTTATTCCATCCGAAACTTTTTCTTCTTTTCTTTAATCTCTGCTTCTGTTTCTTCTCTCAAAAGTTTTGTTTTGTTATTTTTCTTAATGAATCAACATCATCCTTGGCAAACTTATAGGATGGGTCCCCTCATTGACCCTCCTCATGAATTTCATATGGGAGATATCAATTGGGATAAGTCGGTTGTGGGTCATTTTTTTGATTCCAACCCTCCTAGTCAGTCCATGGTTCAACATTTGGTGGATTCCAGATGGGTGAAACGAGAAAACATTGGGAGATAGTGGGAACTTCAGTGATTTAAGGTATACAAAGTTTTTTCAGAACTGGTTATTTTCTAAAGGAATGGAATCATTCCTTGCTGGTTATGATTCCAAAGATTGCTTCTCCTGAATAGGTTAGTCAACTGCGACCTATAAGCTTATGTAATGTTGTCTATAAATGTGCCTCAAAATGTCTGGTTAATCGGTTGAAGCCCAGTCTCGATGCCCTAATTGATGAACCACAACATGCTTTCATTCCGGGTCGATATATGAGTGACAATATCTTACTTAGCCATGATATTCTACACTTTTTAAATGGAAGGAAAGCAACAGGGCCAAATATAGCAGCAGTTAAGATTGATATGAGTAAAGCTTATGATCGAATACACTGGGGTTTTCTATTACGTGCTCTCAAAGCTTATGGATTCCCTTCAACGTGGATTCAACTGATATACCAGTGCATCTCAAAAGTTTCATTTAAAGTTCTTATTAATGGAAGAACTTCAACAAGTTTCAAGCCTAGGTGTGGTTTAAGGCAAGGAGATCCTTTGTCTCCATATTTGTTTCTTTTCTGCATGGATATTCTTGGACGTATGCTGACTTTAGGTCAAGATATTAAGTTATTCCAGGGTATAAAACTTGCAAGACAAGCTCCACAGATTACGCACTTGTTTTTTGCTGATGATGCAATGATTTTTTTCCAAGCAACAGAAACATCATGCACGAATGTTGGTGGTATTATAGATCGGTATTGCCGAATTTCAGGACAACAACTCAATCTTGCGAAATCCTTTGTCAAGTTTAGTCCTAACACCTCTCTATCTCAACAGCAAAATTACAAATCAATTTTAAGGATGCCAAAGGTTACTCAGTTTGGAAAACATTTTGGGGTACCTGCTGACTGCATGGTTTCAAAACGATTGCATTTCAATTACTTGATAGATAAGGTTGCTGAATTAATAACCTCATGGAATGGGGCGTTATTATCTCAAACACAAAAAATAGTTCTGATCAATTCTGTTATTGTGGCAATGGTTTCTCATGTTATGATGTGTTTGGAAATTCCGATATCGGTTTCAAATAAAATTGATTCTATGATTGCCACCTTTTTTTGGGCTAAAAAAGGGAAAAAAGGAATGCATTGGGTTCGTAGGGATATTTTACATTTACCTCGTGGAATGGGAGGTCTGGGCATTCGTAGAGTTTCGACGCTCAACTCAGTTTTTTTGATGAAACAAGTGTGGAGAATGCATCAAAATCCACAATTATTAATTTCAAGAGTACATTTAGCAAAAGGGAAATTCGCATTAACTACAGGTAAGCCAAATAATCTTTTGGGTCGTGTTTCGTGGGGAATGCGTGGTCTTCGTAGAGCTGAGAATGTTTTACTTCAAGGATGTGCTTGGAAGGTGGGAAATGGGGATAGTATTAAAGCTGGAAGACATAAGTGGGTTAATGGTAGGGTGCCTATTTTTGGTTCTCATATTCGTCTTACAGATGCTAAATCTTGGAAGGTAAGTCATTTTATTAAGTCAGATCATCTTAGCTGGGATGCGGAAGTTGTTAGAAATTCCTTTGATAACATGGATGCTAAGGCAATCATGTCTCTGGAGTTACCAACAAGAACAATAATGGATCAGTTATATTGGACAAAACATAAAACTGGACATTTTACAACAAAATTTGGTTATGCCTTTTTACGAGAAGCTGAAATTAATCAAGATTCTCTCACTGGTCTGGGTCAACACAGGTTTGTTCCGTTTTTCAAGTTACTTTGGGCTCTAAAAATCCTACCAAAGTGGAAGTTGTTTATTTGGAAAATAATGGTAGATGGACTTCCAGTAAAAAAAGCCTTGGAACGAAGAGGTATTAGTTTAAATACCTCTTGTGACTTGTGCATTGATGTCTGTGAGGATGCACAACACATTTTCCGCCTTTGTAGTTTAGCTCAAGAAATGTGGAGGAGTAGTATGCTAGGCATATTCTCAAATTTTAATGAGAATCTATCAATCAAGGATTGGATTCTCAACTATATCCGGCTTTTTAATAGCGTGGATGGAAAGGGTAGTGATCGTATAGTTACCTTCATTGCAATTTTGTGGGGATTATGGAACACTCGAAATACAAGAGTTTTTCGATCAGAGAATGGAGATATACAGGCTTGTAATATACATGTTAAGTTAGCAAGGGAGCAACATCTGGCTTTTACTGGGAAATCTAATGAAAATTTGGGTTTTCTCCATCCACCAGAACAGTTGTCTGGGTACCCACCAGGTTTTGATTTTGCAAATATTGGTTTGGAAATTCCAACTACGTATGGTTCGGTTATATATGTTGATGGATCATGGAACAAAATTACGTTGAGAGCGGGAATGGGTTGGGTTCTTCAACAATCCAATGCAGATTCAAGAATCCTTGGGGGTTGTGACTATGGCTTAGGGCAATCAGCATTACATGTTGAAGCAATGGCTTGTTTGCGTGCACTTCAATGGGCAAAAGAATCTACCCTGCCAAATAGAGTTCTGTATACTGATTCAGCTATCTTGGTCTCATACATGCAGAGGCGTATCATTCCAGAAGTTAATGTCAGATGGACGGTGCAAGCCATTTTTGAAATAGGTAAGAATTTCTTGAGTTGCGTGATCAACAAGGTTGACCGAGATCAAGTTCATTTGGCACATGTTCTGGCCACAAGAGCAGCGAAGGATGGACTACAGTTTGTTACGCCAGTCGATCTTAGATCTATGATTAATTAGGTTTTTGTTTCCTTGTATTTTTATCCAATGTCAAAAAAAAAAAAAAAAAAAAAAGTATAATGAAATATCTCCAACATCAATTAATGACTGGTTACTTTGAAGTTTCATCATAATGCTCGTAAATTGATTATATGTATTCCATATTTAATTAAGAATGATTATCACTCAAACTGAATTAAATAATCATATAGATATATGAAAATATTCATATACTACGTAGTAAGATAATTATATGGTACGGTACGGTTAAATATAATTTGGACTATTCACGTGACAATATTAATTTCATAGAATGTCCTATTCTGACAAAAGAAAATAGAGCTAATCACTTGATAAGGCTAAGAAGTTACTCTCTTCGTTGAACTGACAAAAGAAAATAGAGCTAATCACTTGATAAGGCTAAGAAGTTACTCTCTTCGTTGAGCTATGATCAATTTTAAGGTGAAACTTCATGGACTTGTGAAGTTCACTTTCTCTATCTCTCTCTCTCTTTTGATGACGGAATGCAGCTCAGTCCTGTAGTTAATACTATCCCTATATACAAGTAGCTAGGCCTTGTTCAATCTCTTCACCTGATTTGGTCTTTTTTTTATTTATGGTCTGGTCTGGTCTGATCTGATCTGAATATTTTATGTGAGTGTTTTTTTCTTTTTATGTTCTAGTATGATCTGATTTTTCTGGTCTCGCCTATTAAGTAATAAGAATAAGGTGAAAAGGACAAAGTCAGACTACGTTAACCTTCATAAAACATTGGCTACTAATTCTCGAGGTTGTAAATGATCATTTGCCTAAAGTTGAAAGGTGAATTGATGTCTAATACTTCCTCCGTTTCTGAAAGTTTTTTATGCTTTGGAATACGTGTCCAAAATATTAAAACTTTGACCGTAAATTCTCACTATTATATACATCAAAACGTTACATGTAATATCTTGTTAGATCGGTCTCGGTATGTATTTTCAGAATATCAACTTTTTATAATTTTTCCACATACGAAATAAGATATATTAGTAGTTACATATTACATTGGAGTCCGTGCAAATAGTAACTGTAAAGAACTTTTTGAAACGGAGGTAGTATCTCATATAAAAAAACCAATAAAAACTTTAAAGTTTAAAGGTTGACATAGAATTTCCCTCTAAAAGAAAGAAGGTTGAAAAGGAGGTGGATGAATTTCCCTCAGAAAGAAAGAAGTTTGAAAAGGAGGTGGATGAAAAGGCAATTAATTAACATGATGACCCTTGTGGTTTATCTCCTCGTGTAGGTTTATTTGCGGTTGCCATTGATTTTATAATTTATAAATACTTAATATTTACTCCAAATCAAAGTTAATATAACTCTCTTATTTGATTGGTGAACAAAATCTAGAAGCCATTGAGATTTTTGCTTGAAAATGTTGTCCAACGTACGTGTAATTCCTCCTTTAGTGATGTACTTAATTTAAGTTGATAACTAGTTTGTGTCCCGGGCGATGCCCCAGTTGCTATATTGAATAATTAAAGTTTTAGATTTTTCTTGAACTCAATATTTGACCAAAATACTTGAATTCTATAGAATGAAAAATATCCGTTAAGTTCGTCAACTACACAGACACGCTAAGTCATTTATCATGGCAAGTAAGTTTTCAATCATATCATCTTACAATTTGTATAATTTGTTTTCTCGTTGAACTAAGTGTGCCAAATTAATAAACACTAAATTAGATATATATGCAGCTATGTAAGGCAATCCTATAGTTGATTCTTATGAGACTTATGACATCATGTTTCTTCATGTTTGTCATAATGCTTTAATTTTTTTTAGAATTCATGTGAACATTATTTATTTATAAATTAATGTGAACAGATAAACCACAATTGGTGGTTGGTTAAGATGGTAATGGGAATTATTATCCACACTTGAGGTCTGGTGTTCGAACCTCATTGTGTACTACGTGACACATATATATTCTCCACAACGCCTTTTAATATATTATATAGATGATGGAATCGATCATTGAGGTATTGACTTAGTGATTAAGATTAAGGGTATGTGCAATGATAGATCTCAAGTTCAAATTTCTTATCTATTTGTAATCTGTATTGTTTTTGTGGGCTTGTGGCTTATTCGCAAAAATAAAATAAAATTGATAATGAATCTAGAAGTTGTACTAGGATATTGAATTCAACTTACACGTACCCAGACATATTACGATCAAATAAACACATTTGTTACTACAATTGAAGGCCTTATAGAGTTGAAAAACTGATTTTGACACATTTTATATAGATTGTACGTGACATTCCTCTTAACTTGTGAGTAAAGTGCAGAAAAATATACTCAATAGTGAATGTGCTAAAATTAATTTCCGGTTTATAAAATTCTTTTCCTATGAGGTACTTGAGACATTTTCTCAAAATGGCATGACATAATTATAATATAGGTTCAATAACTGATCACAAACGTCGTTAACCTAATATTGCATGTTAGCACGTAAGGTTTTGTGTTCTTTATGTATTATTTATTTTTCATTAATCTTTTTTGTATTTGTTACAACAATATATCTTATTGTTAAATTTTAGAACATATGAAATTGATCTGAGTGCAACTCGTTAAGGAGGATGAAAGTTCGCTACATTTATAAGCCCAACGAATGTTCCACATTAAAACCATCAAAAGAAAAGTAGAGGTAATATAATTAAAAACTAATTCATGAGTTTTGGAGCGAAAGAGCTACGAGGTAATATAATAATCCTATGATATTTAATTTTTTGGAGCGAAAGAGCTACTAGGCCAGTATAAATTACAAATGTTGGAGGGGCCGAAGACTCAAAATGCATGAGACATGATTTTATAATAATAATATTGCATGCATGTTAAATTGTTAATGCATGCATGTACGTACAAGTTAATTAGCACCTCATCTTCAGTTTAAGGAAAGAAAAGAAGAACGATAACTTACTTCACATCAACAAGGTTGTTAAACTTACACATTAAAAAAAGATGTATAAGAATTAATTTATAAATTGTCTTTCTAGAAGGAAATAGACTTCAAAGCTTTTTGCATGTCGTTGGCTAAACGAGTACCATGCATTATTCAAGATTTTGAAAATATAAATATATAAAGCATACGGAGTATGATAAATAAATAAATTATTAATGTCATTGTTGCTTCAAATGTAAAATATTAAAAAGAATCACTTACAAGGAAGAATTAGTTGTACGTCGGTAGTACTAGTGTGAGGGGGTCGAAAAAGCACGAGGCTAATGCATGACCTCGTCCTTCGTGGGCGTGACGTTGTCGGATCAAGTGTAGTTAGATTTCCTGTGAGTTTACACCCAATCGACTAGTAATATAGGAGTCGCCATTCAGTTTTTAACGACAATGAGAAAAACTGACAAAACCCGGTTATCGTGACATAAAGGAAGTGCAATTATGTTCGACCACGACGGCCATAGGTTCCCTTGTGATCCCTGGTGTGGGGATCGCTCAACGTACACCCGCGGGGCATAGATTGAGTGTTCGGGGGACTGTAACTACCGAGAGGAGTGCTCACCGATAACTCCAGAGGCAGGTTATCCTTACTAGCTCAGCATAAATAATTTAAGGGACATGCGTTAAACTATTAAACTATTCTGAATTGATTTTAGCAATATGCAACACATAATACTAAATCGATCGTGATTATCTTATTTAGATTGATTTAAGGTACCTAGCATGATAATTCAATTGTCCAGGGTATTATCTTATTAGGCGTGATAGATCAATCAAATTAATAGTTTGACAATTTTATAAAAGGGTGATGAAAGCGATTAAATCATATGAGGGACACATTACAACGCACCCTTGAGAGGTGCATTACGGTTCTCAGAAAACTAACCACTTGGCTTTGCTATTTCTCCTTTTATTTAACGAATCTCGGGTTTCCAAGCAATGTTCCAGTATTTAGGCTTAATTCATCAGCTACAAGGGACAGGATGCGTTCTGTTCGACTTTTGGGTCGATTGCGACAGAACGCCGGATCAATTTCGCAGCGTGAGGCTAGGCTTAAGGCTAGAGTCAATACTCGACCAGGTTATGGAATTGTGTGTTATTCACGTCGGTTTTGAGGCTGTATTTATAGGGAAAGAGTTTGTGGAAAGATAGATTTTCAGAATACGAATCCAAAAATAATCCGGAAATAAAACAACCCTAGGCATTTTCAGCGCCCAGGGCTGGGCGCCAAAGATTTCGGCGCCCAGGGCTGGGCATTGAAAATGTGATATGGGCCGAGTTCTTGTCAGATTTGGACTCTTAGAACATGGAGCTTTTTGGGGGATTTATCCGAGTCTTTTAGTGCGTATTAACTTATGAAGGAATGCGTCTGGGCCCGTTACGAACTCTAGGTTCGTTAGGAATTTAGTTCATACGTGACTCTTATTTTCGAATTATACCAGGAATGCAAATTCTATCCCCTTTAGGATTTATGTTGGAGTGCAACACCTATTTCTGACAGGTTTCTATCTTTTATGACTTTGCCACTTTTAACAACTACCTTTTACGGCAGTTACTTTTCTTAGCAGGTTTCTATAAATAGCAGTTTTGGCTGAAATGAAAAGGGTGATTGAGATTCGTTATTTTATAGGAGATGCATTGCCAAGTGGAGATTTATGTTCTCATCATCGAACCTTTCCTTTCGGGAATGGGGACAAAAGTAGGTGTCTACAGTTAGCCCCCACTTTGACTGAGTCTCGGGATGAGACGATGGTCAAAGTATTAGATGGAGTGCGTCATACAAGCCATGGTGTATGTGAACTGTTTTGCGAGGGTCTCACGAGCCCCCGAGTGATAACATTTGACTTAAGGGTCATCACTTGAAGTGTTAACACATTCTTCACGTGTCATTGGAATATGTTAACCGATAGTATAAAAACTCCCACACTTTGTCATTGGAAGTACCTACAGATGTATAGAAACTCCCTCACTTTGTCATTGGAAGTATCTA
Source organism: Spinacia oleracea (assembly GCF_020520425.1). Taxonomy (NCBI): domain Eukaryota; kingdom Viridiplantae; phylum Streptophyta; class Magnoliopsida; order Caryophyllales; family Amaranthaceae; genus Spinacia; species Spinacia oleracea. The sequence goes on from NC_079488.1 coordinate 19,219,742, forward strand.
CAGGTTGTTTTCGAAATCAAAGCTATAAAATGTAACCAGGCCTGACCAAGCCCAATCACGAGGTAAAAATGTTTTTAAAGATTCTCATTTTCAGGGTTAGCTAAACGAGAAAACTCCCTTGTTTTTATAGGACGTAAAACGAAGGAAAATCCAGCACATCGCTCTTTTATGGAAAAGCGGAAAACCAATTTTTTGATTTTTGAAAAGAGAAACGGTCCTTTGATTTTTGGAAAAGGGAAACCATCCTTTGATTTTTGGAAAAGGGAAACCATCCTTTGATTTTTGGAAAAGGGAAACCAGGAAAAGTTATCACTGCAGCGACTAAGGACCTGCGCGGTTAGTGACGCAGACCCCGCCCGCTGAAGGTGGGCGAGCCTGTCCTGCTGAGGGTGGACGCCGCTGAAGGAAATATGTCCTTCACCCAAGGTGCATTAAGTCTAATACCAAGGTTCAGATTAATTGCGAACAATTAATTCAGTGAGATCAAGTGATCGAAACAGCTAGCTGGAGCAATGCTTCCGATCAGTGAGTTCTAATGGATATTGAACTCACAACTTACTCTTGAATGAACCTACAAGGTCACACCAATGACACGTAACAGATCACCAGATTAAATGAATCGGAAATTCATTTAATAGCTTTTCGGGAATTAAGTTGGAAACGTATTATACGATACGACCTTGCATCGAAATCGTATATCGTATCGCGAAAATTCGTAAGCTAGGCGAGACGAATAAATCGTATCGTACGACGGTGATTCGTCATATACGAAACGATAAATAATATATCGGAAATATATTAAATCGCGAATACAAGGAGCAGCCCACGAGCCGAGTGCACGAAGCACTCGAGGCCCATGGGCGCGCGCGCTAGGCGAGCAAGCAAAGCAACACAGCAGCGAGGCCCATGGCCGAGGAGCTGTGCGCGTGCGGGCCGAGACCACGACACAGCAGCAGCAGCGCGGCCCACGGCCCAGCTTGCTGTGCGTGTCCGTGTGATGGCGCACGGGGCTTGCTAGCCGGCCTTGCCTCAAGGCTTGGTCGGTTAGTAAGGTTATGTTAATAACCTTCTAACCTCTTTCCATCTAATCACAACACAATACACACAACCCTAGGAGAAAACAGAGAACCCTAATTCTCTCTGTGCCTACAAGGTGTGTTCATCCCAAAAAGCAAAGTATCTTGATCAATTGTCTAAGCTACGATAATCAAGACGGATCTGATCGTGTCGGTGAACCAAGTAGAGGAACGACAAGTGGAGTTCTTTGTTCGTGTTCGTTGACATATTATTGTGGAAAACACGCTTCGAATGTAAGTTTGCTTAATCTGTGCTTTATACAGGTTTTCTGGCTTTGGGGATTGTTCCGCACATGTTATTATGTTTAACTGTATTCCACTACAGTGGTATCATGAGCCTTATGTATTCAAAGCATGAATTAGCATGATTATTATTGTTTTTGCATCTGTCGAAATATTTGGAATTTTTGTTGATTTTTCGGAATTTTTACGAATTATTGGATGAATTGCGTAATAATCAGGTCCGAAATAAAAAAATGTTCGTTTTTTCGATTTTTAAAACCCTAATCTGATGGAAAACGATTTTCTAAGATCAACTCATGAGAATAGAATTGCGAAAATAGGCCTCGAAGTATCGTCTTTTGGGCGTTTTTGTTAATTTTTCATTAAAAATTAAAAGTGTCGGACAGTAATTCAATTAAAAGGTCGACCTAAGCTACTCGGAATTTCTTGAAATTTTGAAACAATGTTTCTGGGTAAATGCTTAATCTATGGTAAAAATTTCAGATTTTTCCGATAAGAATAAACCCTAATTTTTCCTTTCCCCAATTCGTAAAATTTGAAACCCTAATTGAATTTTAATTAATTTTGGTTTAATAATTCGGTTAATTGGGAAAGGGGATATAATTTCATGGGTCAGTGGCTAATTTTGAAAATTATTGGATTAAAATTTTGAATGGTTTCGTTAATTTTAATCGCACTTAAACCAAATTATTAAAATCTGAAATTTAATTGTTTATGAACGATTTAAAGCTTCAGATTTTATTGATTAAAAGTTCAAACTTTAATGTTGATTCGATCGTTCTTAAAAGTTTGAATATTGTTAGCCCTTGATTTATTAATTTTACGAAATTGGATTGTCGTTAAAGTTTATTAAATCGTTAAAAATCGTTGTTTTTCGAAAATAAAAATCGTAACTTTTGAAAAATAAAATTAATGCAAGTTCGTGAAATTAAATTTAATTTTAATTAAGTTGGTCCGTATTACGAACCAAAGGCACGAACATGAGCATGGTGGACGTATGGCTCGTCGAGTCATACGAGGCCATTGTGCTTGGACCGAGCCGCATGCGACACAGGCAGCAGCAGCTACACTGCGTGCCTCGTGCGCGCTGGGCGAGGAAGGGCAGGCGAGCGTTGTTTGCGGGGCTGCGACGAAGCAAGGCGCAAGCCTTGCGACGTCCAGCACACACACGATGCACAACACGCATGCAGGGGCAGCTACGCTGCGGGGACACGGTGCACGCGCGCGCCGAGGCTGGGGGTGTGCGAGCCTTGCTCGTGTGCTCTTGGGCCTCACGCAAGGCATGGGGCTGGGTGCAAGCCTAGCCCGACTAAGTAATTGGACCTTTTTTGTTAAAAATCGTTCAATTCGTTGGGCTTCGTATATTTGCATTAATTTGGGCTAACGGGATATTTAATTTAATATTTTATTTGCTTGGGCCGGGCCGCGAGTTTTAATTTAATATTTCATAATTAATTATCCGGAATAATTATTGGTTTGAGTGGGAGCCACTAAATTAAATTTAAATGAAATAATTATTTTTTAATTCTTTTCGTAGGTCGCATTATTTTAATTAAATTCAATTTTAATTAGAATAAAGTCTAAGGATTAATAATTTGGAAATTGATTAATCTTTTAGGACGCGTTTATGTGAACGTGAATTTTAATTAATTCACGTAAATACTTGCATATTAATATGGGCCATTCGTTTTAGCACACGAATGGGTGAATGCATAGAATATATATTTTATGTAATGCAGGTACTCCAAGTGACTAGTATAACCAATTTAGGATAGTTAAATACGGTCTGCGTACCGTTCTATCATTGAATGTAAAGTTTTAAATATGGTCTGCGTACCATGGAAATTTTGATGTAATTTATTATTTTCAAGGATTTCTAAGTTTAGAACTTTAAGTTAGCATTTGAACGAAGATTCAAGACGATGCCAAGCTAACAGGGAGGTGATGAAGATTGGATGCTTCAAGACAAGATGTTTTGGGCCATACTAGATCACCATTTATTTATGCACTTTGATATATATATATATATATATATATATATATATATATATATATATATATATATATATATATATATATATATATATATATATATATATATATATATTATGCTTGAATGTATGAATGTATGAATGTATGTATGCTTTGCATGAATAGGTTGTTTCGCATGACTCGATTAGATTAAGTTCACTAAATAATCGAACCAACATAGAAACAACTAGGTCCAAAGTAATATTGAGTTTAAAAATTGCCTTCCAAATCAAGCACTTACAAAAATCTAAGGATCTAAGATAGTAGGTTTACGCTAAAGCGAGGTGCTATTTTAGTTGACTTAGGTGGTAAGGCGTCCTAAAGGAGCACGTTGATTGTGGTTTCAACTCAAACAACAATGGCATTATGTTGTTGCAATGGGATAAATTATGGTATTAATTTATTAACCAAGAGTAATTTGGAGATTACTAGCAATAGGTTTTGTTTACCTAAAATCTTAAACTATTTAAGACATGCTAAAGCTGCTTAAGGATTTAGGACTTTTGGGGTCTTGGAATCGTTTCATTCATTTTGGACCATGTTTTTGCTTTTGCATGAATGAAATGTTTAATAGCTTTGATGAGTGTGTGAATGCTTTTATTTCAAGTTATTAAAATATGATAAATGTTTTCTTTGCTAGTTCATTTTGTAGAATAGTCAATCTTCAACCTTATTGCGTTCGGACAATAGAACTCCGATATTTCCTCGATCGATTGGTAACTATTTTGAGAGCAATTCTCAAAGAAAAGGAGAGTGAGAGCGTATCTTGAATGCTATTTTCTTATAGTGATCTTCATGGTTGTTTTCAAACTAAAGTTTGAATGGTAGACTAATTGGACCTCATATATTCAGAATACTGGGTAGTTTTGACATAATGAAGTATTGAGTTAAAGACTCATGTATAACCAATGGTTAACAACCAATTTTCTTTTGATTCGACAATGAACTAGACTCATTGGATGCGGTCATTCAAAGTGAATAAAAGAAAGGGACTTTGTACGCATAACAAAGTAAGAAGATCAAGCAAAGAGTAAAATCTTTAGGACTATAAGAAAACGTGCTAGAAAGGATAGGAAAGGGGAACAAAATAAATGAATTCAATATTCAATTTCTGCCTAAAAGTTTGTGTTAAAGAGAAACGACTTAGCAAATAAACTCCTATGGTATTAGATTACCGCTTGAGGTTCTAAACTCTTGTTAAGAACTCAAATTCCGGGAGCTAAGTCTGGTAATTGACCTAGAAGTGGGAAATGAAGCAAAGTTGTGCCACATTAACGGAAAGGTCATCATGTTTGTTTTAAAGTCCTTCTAAAGGCTGGAACTTAATGGTATTATGTTCCATTAATCATCATAATCAATTTCTGTTTGGACAACGGAAAGACTCACATTCAAAGTAAACAAAAATATTCGTTGAGTGTTTATTTGAAAGAAATGGTCATTTAAGGGTTGAGTCATATGATTGATTAATAAACAAACGAATCTCTTCACACTCAAACTTCAAAAGGTTCAAATCAAACACTTTGATTTGTGTTCCACATATCTTTGGCAATGTCATACGACCATATCAACAAGTCAACATTCTAAGATTCCATGGCATGGATTTCTGAAAGTTGGTTAATTTAAGACACGTGGGTCTTGCTTGTTGAACATGACATCGAAATGGACTATTGTTAGAAGTTTCTAGACAATAAAGTTCATGGGCCAAAGATGGAATTTATGACCTACCTATTTCACAAGAATTTGAGAAAATATGGCTATATTTACTCAAAGTGAAATGTGTGAAATGCTTCAATGTAATTCACAAAAGGGTATAAAATCAACTTGGCAAGAATTTTGGAACATCTAGGCTGGGTCAAGGTGATGTTTGCATGAGCCAAGAAAGATTATCTAGATTGTTTATATGGCATTATAACAATCGAAGCTCCATAAGAATATGGTATGTACAAATGGAGAAATCAGAATCCATTCGATTAACGATAATCATGACTATTTTCCTATATAGTTTCTAAATGATACTCTCAAGTGACTATCACACTAAACAAGGTTGTCAAAGCTAAGGATAAGATGTCATAAGGATTGAACTTCGGTTCAGTACATCTTTTCAGTACATATATATCTAGGGTTGTCAAACCCAGTGGGAGTTAGTGTTTACATCAAACAAACTCAAGGATAGATATATGTTTCTTTATGAGCGACTCATAGAAACAAAAGGTATTGATACCACAAATCTGAGAACATATGATTGTTGCTTAAGATAATGTCTTTTAGGAAACCATCATATTTCCAAAAAGGTAAGTGGGAGAAAAATGACCTCGAATGGACTTCGAGTCAAGCAACAAACAAATGTAGGATACTTAGGAGTCTTTGGAAAAGCTCCATACTTAGAAACCTTTGGAAGAGCTTCATGAAGACTTTAGAAGTGCTTCAAAAGAATCCTAATACTCAAAGGAGCTTGAGTAATGTCTTTATAGACACTAACGTTTGATGTTCAATACCTAGGTAAATCGTATAAGGAATAGAATTCAACCAAGATAGATACATAGATATCTTGAGGAATGAAAACTATGAAGACTTTTGAAAGTGCTTCAAAAATATACGACTTACAGGTTAGCTACGACGAAATAAAATTCCTAAGTATGGTTTGAGGCCATCAAAAACATAAGTATGGTTCGAGGCCATACAAAATGGTTTGAGGCCATTTCATCCAAAGTACCTTCATCTTGAAGAATCAAATCTATGATTTGGTTGATTTGCATAAAGGGTTCACTCCCATTGGTTGCAAACATGTTTTCTAAACATACAACGTTGATTTTCATAAAGGGTTTACTCCCATTGGTTGCAAACATGTTTTCAAAACATACAAAGATGATATTTTATACACATACAAAAGAGAAGCTAGATTGGTGGTTAAAGATTGCAAACAACTTTACGGCGTTGATAATGTTGAAATCTTTTACACCAAGTCGGAATGCTTGAACTATTTTCGATAAATCTAGCAATCATTGCATATGGCAATATGGCAATTGGAAAACGAAACACCTTACTCAATTGGACTTGTAGAAAGGAATTGTGTACATCACACAATGTAAAAGTTTTGGATGCTAGATAAAAGAACAAGCTTAAGAAATCTATTCGTAGATTAAAGCATGCAAGTGGGAATCGGACCATATTTGTCTAAAAGGCTATTGAGCAATCATATCTTTATGAAAATATGGATCATCTTATAGATGAGGAGTTTAGTGGGAGCTAAGTCCAGTTGATTGGTTCTATATATGAGATACATATCCCTGTATTGAAAATGACATTCAAATTCTAAATGGTTAGATTTGAAAGTATTTTATTAGAACCATGGCGAAACTTAGAACATACTGGGTTAAAGATCTATTGGATAGGATCTAAAGCGTTGTTTGGATTCTGTAAAAGTAATTACTAAATCAAACACAATGGAGAGACTCAAAAGAGACTCTCAACCCATATGAGTAAGTCTAAGTTATGAATGCTTTAACTAAGTATAAAGCTAGGCTGTTATCACTAAAGTTAAGCATGAAGGACCTTGAAGAGGTGCCTTCACCTTACATGGCAATGCCAAGATTTTAGCAAGATTCAGTGTCTCTTGAAACAGAATGAAGCTAAAAGTTACATGGATGGATTTTAAAATGCGAATGGTTTTTGCATTACAATCAATCATGTATAATGTGATATATAGATCGCCAAGATAACTCGTGAACATTGGATCGTGACGAGTTTATACCAATCTCTACTAATCTGGATCAAAGATCATTGGAACAGTATCAAGAACATCCAATACATTTGGATATGTAGGATGAGCACTTGATAAGAGGAAGTGAAGATAACTAAAGTTTTGATGCTACATGCATTTGCCTAAGCAAAAGTTGAATCTTGTTGTTAGGCAAACCACAAACAAACGCGGGCAATTAGGTGTCGTGATTAAAAGGTGGTTACATAGGTTCTAAACCATATGTGATGCATGGGAAAATAAATCAATGATTAGTTTCCAAGTTCTCAGTTGAAAGATGTATCTCCCACATCTATGTGAACTGGTTGGAGCATTCCAAAAGGGAAGCATCATTTGAAATTCTACATAATTGAAATGAATTCATTGTTGCCTAAGAAGCAATAAAAGGGAATTGTTTTTAGTGGGAGTTCTTCAATGAACTCAGGTTGATCACAAGTCTGCTACCTGGATGATTTTCTATTTTAGATATGATTATCATTATAAACAGCAACGAAAGACTAGATCATTCTAGAAACATATTCAAAGATCTTTTCATCTTACATCGAAAGGCTTTCGATAGAAAAGATGCTAAGGATAGGAAAGTATGATAAACTAAACCTCTGCATTGAATGATACACAACATTCATATGCAGATATGGAATCAAGTTTGAGTTCCATGAATGTTTTAAGTATTGGGTGAAAGGCATATATCTGTAAAACATTAAATGCTTGATTTTGGGTTTGAGGTCCACAAATTGGTAAGCATTTGGTTTAAACATTTATCATTTATGAAATCATATTTCATAGATCATTTAATCTTGGTTTAGTATTAAATGTAAGTCCATGTGATTCAAATCATTCAAATGGGATGTCAAGATGGATTATTCGACAAAGAAACACCCATAAGTGAACTTGAATATTGAAGTCACAAAGGATCCCTAATCCAGGTCATTGAAAGGTGGACGACCAATGACTAATGAAGATTAGATTGCAAGTAGATTACTTAGTTCTGTTTCTTGAACTAGAGTGACTGGATGTCAGAATCTTTTGCATAGATACTTATTGGATCTTGTATCGGATTGACCATGAGAACACTTTAAGAGATTAAAGTCATGTCATAGGTAGTTCTCATTAATGGTGATTAGAAACCGTTCCTCTAAACATGAGCGATTATGTCTGCTCGTTTGAGAATTAGTTCGCTTTGATACTAGCTAAACGTCGCACCGTAAAAGGAGGCTATAAAAGTAGTTATTGGGCGTACTATGAATCAAAGTGAGTGTTCATAGATTGCAAGAATGGATTGTGCTCCTATCTTTGATAGGATATGGTGTTGTTGTATAACAAGGCCTCTCGGAGAGTTAGATACTGTAAAATGCATGGCCGTGCTCAGAATGGTTAGGCTTAACCTTCTGCAAAAGTTTGACAGTTGAACTCTGTAATCCGAGAAACACTTCTGGACCTAATAAGGATGGCTTGGATCTTACCTTATGTTCAGTAAGTAACACTAAGTGACAAAGGAATGTGGATGCACACTTGTCTGAATGACAAGTGGGAGATTGAAGGAAATATGTCCTTCACCCAAGGTGCATTAAGTCTAATACCAAGGTTCAGATTAATTGCGAACAATTAATTCAGTGAGATCAAGTGATCGAAACAGCTAGCTGGAGCAATGCTTCCGATCAGTGAGTTCTAATGGATATTGAACTCACAACTTACTCTTGAATGAACCTACAAGGTCACACCAATGACACGTAACAGATCACCAGATTAAATGAATCGGAAATTCATTTAATAGCTTTTCGGGAATTAAGTTGGAAACGTATTATACGATACGACCTTGCATCGAAATCGTATATCGTATCGCGAAAATTCGTAAGCTAGGCGAGACGAATAAATCGTATCGTACGACGGTGATTCGTCATATACGAAACGATAAATAATATATCGGAAATATATTAAATCGCGAATACAAGGAGCAGCCCACGAGCCGAGTGCACGAAGCACTCGAGGCCCATGGGCGCGCGCGCTAGGCGAGCAAGCAAAGCAACACAGCAGCGAGGCCCATGGCCGAGGAGCTGTGCGCGTGCTGGCCGAGACCACGACACAGCAGCAGCAGCGCGGCCCACGGCCCAGCTTGCTGTGCGTGTCCGTGTGATGGCGCACGGGGCTTGCTAGCCGGCCTTGCCTCAAGGCTTGGTCGGTTAGTAAGGTTATGTAAATAACCTTCTAACCTCTTTCCAACTAATCACAACACAATACACACAACCCTAGGAGAAAACAAAGAACCCTAATTCTCTCTGTGCCGAACCCAGAATTCTCAAATTCGAAGCCTAACTATGACGTTTCGGAGGTTTTAGTTTTTCGAATGCAAAATTTCGTAAATTTAAGATGTTAAATTAAATATTTGCGATTCTTGTTGATAAATCTTGAATTTTTGATTGACCTACTGTATATGTTTAACAAGTTTGAATGCCTAGCCTTGTTAATTATGCAATCTAATTTGTAATTATGATTAATTTGTTGAAAATTAGAATAATTTAGAATTAATTTGATTTTCATAATTAATTATAATTTAATTAGATACCTATGATTAAAAACCACCATAAAAATTGTAAATTTATGATAAATTTTAAATTTTTATGACCTAGACTTGAATCCATGTTAATCGGAAATCAATTGAATAATAAATTTTCGATTTTTCGCCCTAAAATTATGAAATTAATATTATTTATTAATTTGTCATTAATTTTAAATATAAATTTTTTAAATTTTATGCGATTCGTTCATATAACTTGCACGCACAAAGCAATGGACGCTACGTGTTACCCTTAAGGGGTGTTGTATAGTGCGGGCATGTGACGACGAGCAAGGGAGCTCGTCGCCCATGCGGCACGAATGCAATGAGCAAGGCCATGGTGCACGAGCACAAGGCAGCAGCCCTGCCTTGTGTCGTGGGCTATGAGCAATGGACGAATGGGCATGGGAGAAGGCAAGGCACAACAGTCGCGTGTGGGCAGCAAGCGAGCTGCGCCACAGCGCGCACTGCCTCGCGCAAAGCGTGCGGAGCCTCGCGCGCAGCGAGCGCAAGCTCGCGTGCCACGAGTGCTCCGCCCAGCGTCGATGCCTCGCACAGCGATCGATGGCTCGCATGCAGCGAGCGCTGGCGAGCGAGCGCAGCGAGCAATGGCTCGCGTGCATCGAGCGCTGGCGCGCGCGCAGCAAGCATCAGCTCGTATGAGGCCTTGCGAAGGAAAGCAGCAGCAGTGATGCGACGCAGCGCATGGGCTGCGCGCACATGGCCAGCGATGGCTGTGTGCGTGTGGCCCATGGGCGTACGTCGCGTAGGGTTGTTGCGTTGCGATTAGATCGTTTTGAAATTTTAATTTGAAATTTTCAGTTTACGTAATTTTAATTAATTTTAAAATTAATAATTTAAATTATTTTCTTGGATTTTAATTTTGAATATTGTAATTATAATAAATTTTATTTAATCTAATTATTTTACTAAAATTAAAATCATGAATTAATTTAAATACGACTGAAATTAAATTAAACTTTTTGGATTCAATTATAAATTTATATGAGCTTTAAATTTTAATTAAATTTGTATGTTTCCGGTTAGACTAGAAATACATTTTTATGTTTAAAATTAGTAAAGCATATGAATCTATTGGTTTAAGTGGGAGCGCTTTTAGTCATAAACTCTTGATTAGGTCTACAAATCCTTAAGGTTAAAACAACTTGATTAGAATTAATAAGGACTGAATAATTGGTAGATTATTGGTGCCCTTGTTTAATTGCTGCAAATGTTTACGTGATGCATAATGTGTTCTACTAACCAGCTATGTGGGCCATTCATGATAATGAATGGGTGAATGGTATATATTGTATATGTACTGTTTTGCAGGTTATGAAGTGACTAGTATGGCCCAAATAGGATAGAAAATATGGTCTGCGTACCATTAATTTGAATGTAATTGGTCTAAAGTACCAAAGTTGTTTTTCAATTCAAATATGGTCTGCGTACCATCAAATAGTTGTAATTAGTTTTAATTATAGCTTATCCTATTTGAAGAAAATGATGCCTCCCACGGAGATTTTCAAGACGGACTTTGAAGTTAAAGCTTCAAGATGAAGTCGGGCCATACTAGATCACATTTATCTTATGCATGTTTTAAGTTATTTATTGCTTTTAAATATGTCTTAAAATGCATGAGATCAAAAGCTTGATTATGTTGCATGATTAAGGATTTTAGTTCACTTAAAATCTAACCAACATAGTAAGAGCCTTAAGTTCCAAACTTAAAAATTGAGTTAAAAGGTGCCATGCCAAAATATACACTTGCTTGGATATCCTTTACATCAATCTAGTAATAGTTTTCGCTCAACGAGGTGTTACTTATTGGTCCTAAAGGGGCAAGGTACACAAATAATTGTGAGTACATGTTAGTTTTGGTGAAACTCAACGATATAAGTAAGGAGTCCTTTTATGTCGTGGCAAAACCGATAGGTTTACCTAATAAGTTCTTAGACGTACCTATCAACCAAGAATAGTTTCTAGACTATTAGCAAAAGGCTTTTGCTTACCTAAGATGTTTTAGGATTAAGTCGACAAACTGTGCTTAGTTCTTCAATGATTTTAGGATCTTGGAATCATTTTATTCACACCTGCCGGAACACATAACTTGAATAAAATGCTTAATAAACATTGAATTATGCATGTATGCTAGAATTTAAGTTTATTAAGAGAAACTGTGAATGGTTATTTATTTGTTTATTCTTTTCAATTGTAGTTTTAAATATGGCAAACAACAATTCATTCAACATTCGATCAATTCTCGAAAAGGAGAAGTTGAACGGGAAAAACTTCCTTGACTGGCAAAGGAACTTGCAAATAGTTCTTATGCAGGAAGAAAAGGAGTATGTCCTAGAAGAGGCGATGCCCGAAGCCGCAGGCGACGGGGTCACTCAGGCAGCCCTCAATCGTTGGATTGATGCCAACAAGGATGTGAAATGTCTAATGCTCGCCACCATGAGTGCAGATCTGCAGAAAACGTTCATCAACTCAGATGCTTTCACAATCATCAGTGAGTTGAAGAACATGTTCCAAGATCTGGCTCGAGTCGAAAGATTCGAGACTCATAGGCAAATTCTTGAGACCAAGCTTAAGAAAGGCGAGCCCGTAAGTCCACATGTTCTCAAAATGATTAAACTCATTGAGAATATGAGTCGGCTGGATCAGCGATTTTCTCAGGAAATGGCTATAGACACCATCCTCCATTCTCTTCATAGCGGGTATGATCAGTTCAAACTGAACTACAGTATGAATAGTCTGGACAAAACGCTCACTAAGCTTCACGGTATGCTGAAGACCGCCGAAAAGACGCTCAAAAGTGATAAGCAGGATGTGCTTATGGTGCGTGGGGGCAAGTTCAAGAAATCTGGAAAGAAGAGGAATGCTAAGAAAGGTGGCAACAAGGCCAGCCCAACTAAGCAAACTGGCGCCAAATCTGTAAAGAGGAAGGTCAGTCAACCCACTTCTGAATCCGAATGCTTCTACTGCAAGAAGAAGGGGCATTGGAAGAGAGATTGCTTGAAGCTAAAGGAAGATCAGAAGAACGGAACAGTCGTTCCATCTTCAGGTATTTTCGTTATAGACTGTATACTTGCTAATTCAACTTCTTGGGTATTAGATACAGGTTGTGGCTCACACTTATGTTCCAATCCACAGGGACTAAGAAGAAGTAGAAAGTTAAGCAAGGGTGAAGTCGACCTACTAGTGGGAAATGGAGCACGGATTGCTGCATTAGCTGTAGGAACTTACTATTTGTCGTTGCCCTCCGGGCTAGTTTTGGAACTGGAAGAGTGTTTCCATGTTCCAAGTCTTACTAAAAACATCATTTCAGTTTCTTGCTTAGACGCTAAGGGATTTTCCTTTTTAATAAAAGACAATAGTTGTTCGTTTTATTTTAAAGAGATGTTTTATGGATCTGCTAGATTAGTCAATGGACTTTATTTATTAGATCACGACAAACAAGTATATAACATAAATACCAAAAAGGCCAAAAAAGATGATTCAGATCTCACCTATCTGTGGCATTGTCGATTAGGCCATATAAACTTGAAACGCTTAGAAAAACTTCAAAAGGAAGGAATTCTAGAACCATTCGACTTAGAGGATTATGGTAAATGCGAATCATGTTTACTTGGCAAAATGACAAAGCAACCTTTCTCTAAAGTTGGAGAAAGAGCAAATGAACTATTGGGTTTAATCCATACAGATGTATGTGGACCAATGAGTACAAATGCTAGAGGTGGTTTCAGCTACTTTATCACTTTCACTGATGACTTCAGGAGATATGGTTATGTCTACCTAATGAAGCATAAGTCTGAATCCTTTGACAAATTCAAGGAATTTCAGAGTGAAGTAGAGAATCAATTAGGCAAGAAGATTAAGGCACTGCGGTCTGATAGAGGCGGTGAATATCTGAGCTATGAATTTTATGACCATCTGAAAGAATGTGGAATTCTATCAGAATTGACTCCTCCTGGAACACCACAATGGAACGGTGTGTCGGAACGGAGGAACAGAACCTTGCTAGACATGGTCAGGTCAATGATGGGTCAGGCCGAACTTCCATTAGAATTTTGGGGACATGCACTAAATACAGCTGCACTCACTATAAATAGAGCTCCGTCTAAAGCTGTCGAAAAGACTCCATACGAATTATGGTTTGGAAAGCCTCCAAATGTGTCTTTTCTTAAGATTTGGGGATGTGAAGTATACGTCAAACGATTAATTTCAGATAAACTTCATCCAAAATCTGACAAATGTATCCTTGTGGGCTATCCAAAGGAAACAAAGGGGTATTACTTCTACAATACATCTGAGAACAAGGTGTTTGTTGCTCGAGATGGTGTCTTTTTGGAGAAAGATCACATTTCCAAAATGACAAGTGGGAGAAAAGTAGACCTCGAAGAAATTCGAGTCGAACAACAAACTCTAGAGAATGCTCAAGATGACATTCAGGATGAAACTCAAAGATCTTTAGAAGAATCTGGTGAGAATCATGGTCAATCTAGAAATGTTACCCCGCGTAGATCGCAAAGATATAGATCTCAACCGGAAAGGTACTTAGGTATTTTGACGAACGAGAGCTATGACGTTCTATTACTTGAAAGTGATGAACCTGCAACTTACAAACAAGCTATGACGAGCCCTAGCTCCAAGCAGTGGCAAGAAGCCATGCAATCTGAATTAGACTCCATGTCTAAAAACCAAGTATGAGATTTGGTCGATTTGCCAGATGGCTACCAAGCCATTGGAAGCAAATGGGTTTTCAAACTGAAAAAGGACAAGGATGGGAAACTTGAAGTTTTCAAAGCTAGATTGGTTGCAAAAGGTTACAGGCAAGTCCACGGTGTGGATTACGATGAAACCTTTTCACCAGTTGCAATGCTAAAGCCTATTCGGATAATGTTAGCAATCGCTGCATATTACGATTACGAAATATGGCAGATGGATGTCAAAACTGCTTTCTTAAACGTCGTTTTAACAGAAACTGTGTTTATGACACAGCCTGAAGGTTTTGAGGATCCAAAGAATGCTAAAAAGTTATGCAAGCTAAAGAAGTCAATCTACGGATTGAAGCAGGCATCCAGGAGCTGGAATATACGTTTTGATGAAGCAGTCAGTGACTTTGGTTTCATCAAGAACGCAGACGAATCTTGTGTATACAAGAAGGTCAGTGGGAGCAAAATTGCTTTCCTAGTATTATATGTCGACGACATATTACTTATCGGAAATGACATTCCTATGTTGAACTCTGTCAAGATTTGGCTTGGGAAATGTTTTTCGATGAAAGATCTAGGAGAAGCACAGTACATATTGGGCATCAAGATTTACAGAGATAGATCTAAAAGGATGATTGGACTTAGTCAAAGCACTTATATCAATAAGGTGCTTGATAGGTTCAAGATGGCGGACTCCAAGCGAGGCTACCTACCCATGTCTCATAGAATGACTCTAAGCAAGAATCAGTGCCCAAAAACACTTGATGAGCATAGACGAATGAATGGGATTCCATATGCATCATTGATTGGTTCAATAATGTATGCTATGATATGTACACGACCGGATGTTGCGTACGCACTCAGTGCTACGAGCATATACCAGTCAGACCCAGGAGAGGCGCATTGGACTACTGCCAAGAATATTCTGAAGTACCTGAAAAGGCACAAAGATGACTTCCTGGTCTATGGTGGAGATGATGAATTAATTGTTAAAGGCTATACGGACGCAAGTTTCCAAACCGACAAAGATGATTTCAGATCACAGTCTGGGTTTGTCTTCTGCCTCAACGGAGGAGCAGTAAGCTGGAAAAGTGCTAAGCAAAGCACCATTGCGGATTCTACAACTGAAGCGGAGTACATTGCTGCACATGAAGCAGCAAAGGAAGCTATATGGCTAAGGAAGTTCATAGGTGAACTTGGTGTAGTCCCCTCCATTAAAGGACCAATAGCCCTGTATTGTGATAATAACGGAGCTATTGCACAGGCAAAGGAGCCTAGACACCACCAGAGAGTCAAGCATGTACTTCGTAGATTTCACCTTCTACGAGAATTCGTTGAAGGAAAAGAAGTCGAGATAAACAAGATTGGAACTGATGACAACATATCAGATCCATTGACTAAACCTCTGCCGCAGGGGAAGCACAACTCGCACACTGCAGCTATGGGAATCAAGCATATTGGAGAATGGCTTTGATGTCTCTGTTTAATGTTTTAAAGTTTTAGAGTTTAAATCTTTGTAAAACATTATTGGTTAATCATTCACAATAAATGAAAAGAATTCATTTTTCCATTTAATTTGTGGTTTATTAAATGATGAGTCCCTTCAATTTGACGATATATTCAAGATAGACTGTCAGGACCAGTCCTGTGACTAAGAAATGTCTATCAAGTGAACTTGAATGTCAAAAGTTGAAAATGGTCCCTAGTCGGAGTTTTCTATAAAATTGGACGCATAGAAAACGTTAGACGATTAGAATGCAAGATGACTAGTAGTTCTGTTTCTTGAACTATGTGGACATGGAAATGTCATAATCATTTGCATAGATACTTACTTTGGGAAGACTAGTATCGGACAAGACCTATGAAACTTTACTGTAAGAGATGAAAATCCGTCATAAGTAAATTTCATTAAAATTATTAGACATTAAATCCTCAATACCTGAGTGATTTGAGGTTACTTGTTTGAGAACTGGTTACTTTGACGTTCACCAACCGTCGCACCGTAAAAGGAGGCTATAAAGGCAACGCTCAGGTAATCACCTATCAAACGAAGTCTAATCTCAAGATCGCAAGATTGGGATTGTCCTCCCATAAATCGGGATGAGATGCTTAAAAGTTGTGCAAGGCCACTCGGAGAGCTAGAAACTGTGAAATGCATGGCCGTGCTCGGATGAATCATAGGCTATGATTATCTGTTTATTTGATCAGTTGAACTCTGAAACCGAGGAACACCTCTGGACATAATAAGGATGACAACTCTTACCTTATGTTCAAGAGCAAGCATCGAGCGACAAAGGAATTAGGAAATGCACACTTGTCCCTAAGGACAAGTGGGAGACTGAAGGAAATAATGCCCTTGGTCCAAGTATGCATTCTATGATAAGTCTAATAAATGCGGTTCAGTATTAATTAACAAGTTAATAATTCAGTGAGATCAAGTGAGCTGAATGCCTAGCTAGAGGCCGCTTCAGTTCAAGTGGAATTAATGATATTAATCCACAGCTTACTCTTGACTGAACCCGTAGGGTCACACAAATAGTACGTAAACGGATCAAGTATTTAATGGCATCAAATACTCCATCTATGTATATTCGGAATCGACGGATCTTGGTTTCAGTGGGAGCTGAGATCGTCACAGGCAAGAAATGAATACTCCGGAAACGATGATATTGCCGGAAACGGAAATATGGATCGTATCGGAAATATAAATATTATCCAAGTCGTAGATGTTACCGGAAACGGAAACATGGTACGTATCGGAAAATATTATCGGAAATGGAAATATTGCCGGAATCGGAAATATTGCCGGAAACGGAAATATTGTCAGAATCGGAAATATTATCGGAATCGGAAAATAGTTCCGGAAACGGAAATATTAAATATTTGTTCGAAACGGAAAATAATTCCGGAATCGGAAATATTAAATATTGTTCGTATGGGAAATGAATTCCGGGACCGGGAATTTAATCGGAAGCGTATCGTACGAATTAGCATCGGAGGAGGCCTGCCAGACGAAGGCCCAGCACGAAGCCGGGCCATCGCCCAGCAAGCCAAGCGCAACAACCACACGCCAAGCATGCGACCAGGCCCAGCGCAAAAGCCAGGCCCAGCCGAAGCTTGGGCGCGCGCGCGGGGCTGCGACGAGTGGGCTGGCGCTATGCGTGGGCCGCAAGGACTGCGTGCGGTGCTAGCGTATTACTCGAAGTGTGTTACTCGAATCCTAAGGCTACCGGGATTCGTCATATGATTAAATCTAATCCTAAAAGATTTAGTTTATTTAATTAGAGTCCTAGTAGGATTATAATTAAATAAATTAGTATCCTAATAGGATTCCAAATCATTTTCCATAACTCTATAAATAGGTGCCTAGGGTCACATATTTACAACGAGTTTTCAAGTATTCAAAGTGATTTTTTGAGAGAAAAATTCAGTCACACAATTGCCCAAAAGTGCCGAAAATAATAGTACCTTAAGGGCGATTCTAGTTGGTCAATCTTAAGGCGGATCCGGACGTGCTGTGGACTATCTACGGAGGGACGACACTTGGAGTCCTAAAGACTTGTTCTTGTTCGGTTCGGGCGCAGCTAGGGAAGGCACGCAACAAAGAGTATGCATCTAAATTATGCTAAATGATTATGTGTAAATAATATGTATTCCTGGCTTTATGGTTTTTCCGCATGATTTATGTATTGTCATATGTATCATAACCTAACAAGAACTGGCCTAGTTATTCCATTACTTAGGTCCTTGCGAAATGACTGGTGGGACCATATGCGAATGTTAACGGAGACCTTTGCTTTGAGGTCGAGTCCGTTTTTTGAATTTGTCCAAGCACGGGACGCAGCCTGAAAGTGTTGTTTCAACTTGCATCGTATATTTTCTTTCTTTCAAGCCCCCAAGCATCCGTACTTGGTGGTTGCTCTTTGCCAAGAAAAGTGCGTATTTTATAACGTCCTTGATCGTGTTTGGGATCGTGCTCGTAAGTGCGAGCGACCTTTGTAGTGGTATGCTACTTTGATGAAATCGTGGAGTGCAACTTCATTTTCCGGGCGACAAAGTTTGCTTCATTTTTCAATGATTAATACATCGAGCTTACTTTGGCCGGGATTGATCTTTTTGATAACTAAACGCTTTTAATTTGAGAAACCAACGACGTAATGATTTTTTTTTGTTTCGAAGAATGACCTTGATTATTATACGTTTTTTTTTATATTGCTTTGAAAAATGTACACATATTTTTTGAGACGAGTCTAAGTTTCGACATTTGCTTTCACTATTTGGGCTCTAAAAGTGCTTTGGGCTTGATCTTGATTACAACAGGGCCCTGTGTCTACTAACACGGTTTTAGGCATTTTCCTGGTTCGCGTTTTGGAAGATTTGGGCCTTGGGCTGCATTTTCATCGCCCCAGGCCAGGCGTTAGATATTTCGGCGCCCAGCCTCGGGCACTGAAAATGCTACCTTAGCAGCCTTTTTTATTTTTTCAGAGTTCTCAACGCGTTTCCGATTGGGATCAGGATGATTTCGTGTATATATAGGGGGTTAAGTACGTCTTTCTTTTTCACCACTGCCAACTTCTTCTCTCCTACAATTATCTAGCTTTATTTTTTCTACTCTTGCCATGTCGATTCCTCCTTTCTCCCTCCAACGAGTTGTTAGGCGCTGGCTTAGAGCCCTTAATTCAAAGAAAAGGTTTTGCTGAAAGGATACCACTTAGAGGCACTTTTAGGCTTACAACAAATTAACGTTGATTATAACTTTCTGTATGCCGCCCTAAACTTTTGGGATTCTGATCACCATGTTTTTGTTTTTCGGGGCAATGAGGTATGCCCTTTGCTAGATGAATTTGCCGCAATCCTGGGTTATCCTACCAATGCTACTCCTGCTACCCCTGGCACTGTTGAAGAGGGTAAAACAACTATAGGGGCTTTCCTAGGACTAGATGATGACACGCTTGCTTAGATCATTGTGGGTGATAAGGTTAATTTGGCGAAGCTTGCAAAACATCACTTTAGGCCTAGTAAAAATATGACTGAACAAAAATTGAATATCCGGGCACTTGTATTCTGCTTGTTGAACCACTATTTACTGTCGAATAACAATGGTGAGTTTGGTGACATAAGGTTGATTCCCCTGATCAGTCAAATGGAGAGTTGCTATTCCATTATGCCGTTGATTGTTGCCGAGACCTTGTTGGGTGCGGATGAGTTAAAGAAGGATGCCAAGTCTGAAAATTTTAAGGGAAGCCCCCTATTGCTGCAGGTAATTGATCGTTTATTTGCGCGCATATAATTATTTTTTCTTTTCGTTTGCCTCTGCCTGGAGCTGATTTTCAGCGCCCAGGGCTGGGCGTCGGAATTTCTGGCGCCTGGTCCTGGGCGTTGAAAATGCATCCCAAGCCTTATTATTTTTCTGATCGTACCCATTTTTTCGCAGACTTGGCTCATGGAACGACTTAGGCTTCTAGAAGCTCCTGCCGATCCTAAACATTATCGCCCTATAGCCTTAGGCAACCGAAAGTATTTGCACCAAGGCCAGGACGAGGCCGAATGAGCCTCCTATTTTACTCATGGCATATGCTCTATTAAGTGGGTGGTACCGTGGTGGGGTTTGACTAATATGACGGGGGGTTCCGAGACGTTAGTTCATGTTTCTTTGTTGGGATTATCTCGGCCTGTTTACATCTTTCCTTACCGAGTCATGCGACAATACGGCTTAAGGCAGACTATCCCATTTGCTGATACGGTACCACCTAAAGTAGCGGTCTTTTCACGAGCACGGGTTCAAGCGTGGGCTAAGTATTATGGTGGCCTTCCGCGTTGGACTGTGACTACAGATGGCTTTGTGGGTCTTTCCGAGAATTATAAGTTGTGGATGAGTTCCGATGATAAGGCTGTGAGAACTAAGGCTTGAAATGAAGAGCCGGCTGAACTTTTGATACCTCGAGGTAGGGCTAAGTATGAAAACCGTAATCCTGCTAACCCTCGCAAAAATGGCATTAAGACTGTGAAAGCTCGTCCTGATCGAAAGCGAAAGGAAATTCCTCCCCATTCCAGTTCTAGGCCTAAAAAGGTACCTAACATGAAGGGGCCTGCTGTTCCCAAAAGAAATGCAAGCTCTCACGGAGATCGTCGCTGGAATAATGTATGGGTTAGGAAAGTTCAGCCCCCAGTAGAACCAGTGGCTGATCGAATTGATGTCGATAATTCTTTCCCTACTATTGTTTGTGCCCTTGAGGCTGAGCGGGCTATAGCTGTTCAGACTGAAGATGTTTCTGAGGCCTTGGCATCCTTGGAAGTTAGTGTCAAGGAGCCTGTTCTTATGGAGATCGACATAGGGGTAGCGCAGAAGCCTGTGGGGGTGGACCCTGCGAACATTGCCCTCTTCAAAACTCTATTTCATGATCCGGAAGAACTTGAGTAGTGTAGTTCTTGCTAGGGTGTATAGGGTATAGGTGAGCTTTATTTATTTCAGTTGTGTTTGTTTTTCATTCCTTAGCACTTTTGTTTTCCTTCTTATTATTTTTAAATATTAATAAAGGCGTAATTTTATTTTTCTGGTTTCTTCGCTTTCTTGTTCTCGCTTTGCTTCTCTTTTTTATTTTCTCATTTCCAACACTTATGCACATTATATATTTTTTGATTGGACCGAATCCATAAATAGGATTGCCTACGTATCCTTGTTAAATAACTTTAACTTAGAATCAGGTCGCACGTAGTTCTAGCTAGAATGAATTCTAGGATGCCGAATTTGATAAGTATGTTATGAGATGGAAACATATTATTTGAAACGGTAGAATAGGCGAAGTTTATTTTAGTCTGCTGCTTTGCCGTAAGTCAAAATTTGCTTTATGATTTTGTTTTGAGTACATGTATTTTGCGCATCGTTTTTTCATGTGTTTTTTTGTGGTATGTATATCTGAATACGTGAACACGTGCTGTACCCCCCCAAGTGTTTGTTATTTTTCCGTGTATGTGCGGATAAAATGACGAGCACTTCTGGCTAAACTTCGGCAAGCAGAGAGTTTCAACGCCCAGACTGGGGCGTTAATGATTTCGGTGCCCAGCTCTGGGCGCTGAAAATGATTTCTGGGGTGATTTTTGGCGTGTTGCTTCTTTTCTTTCACATGTTTCTTGCTTTTATGTCTTTTTCTTTGTTTTGTTTTACTTTTTATTCGTCAGAAATCAATTTTGACACTATTTCGGAAGCTTTTTGGACTGTTAGCGTGAGATGCATTTTCGTCCGGATTAATTTTTTCTATTCGTGACTCAAAACGGCTTTGAAAATGGAGTTAGGGTGCGAAAGATGTGAAGATCTTTGTATAGGGCTTTTGGGTGGGCTGAGGTGCGTGTTGTTAATGAAGGGTATGGTGGGGTTACGTTTTATTAATTTTCTTTTCAAGCAACATTTGCACTTGTTTTGGATTTGATTTCCTTTGGTTTCTTTGGGTTGCACGGGTTAGACCCTTATATGTTTTGGAAATATGATGGGGATGGTGTGGTTTATTTCGGGGTTTTCGGGGGTGGGTTTCGATGTCACGATTCAAGACCAAGTGGGCCTTGTTATTGGGCCTAGAGTGGGCCACTTCCTTTGCAAGTATGATCAGTGCTTATTTAATGTTAGAATAAAAGTTTTTAGGAGAAATTTTACGTCTTAATTAATTTGGAAAGTAAGGAAAACACACTGAAATAAATTAGCCTATATTCTAAGGGGTCTTAGGACCATCTCTAGAGCTTTATTTTTTCTATCATCTAAAGAACTACTAGGCGTTTTGCTAAAGTGCTCTCTATGGCTCAAGCCTTGGGTTTAGTCTCGTAGAACTTTGGTCCTTCGCCTGTACTCATCTTGAATTCTATTCCCTTTGCATTGACCCACTGATATGTCTTCACCCATCCGTTCTCGGTCTCTTCTGGTGTTGATGTAGGAGTGATTAACCGGGTTGGATTGAAACCTTCATCTTGCAGGGCTAGGGTGGTTATTACAGTCTCGTCCTCCATAGGCCTCGATTCGTTAAACAATGTCCATAGAGCTTAGTTGTCTAATATTTCAGCTGTTGCAGTCTTGGTGAGGTGGGGTGCCTCATCCATGGTATGACAGTCATGGAAAATCTCAAATCCGGGTTTTAGCAGGCCATTCTGAACAAAGGGTTCGGGGAAGTCGCAGCATGGGTGTTCTTCTCCTTCTCGGACAAACATACCGTTAAGGGTTCTTTGGTATGGGGGAAGAAGGGTGGCTTGTTTTGTGTTGGCTGGCTTAAGGCGTAGCCTAGACAAGTGGTCAGCAATATCTTCCTCCGTTGGTGTATAGCCTAGACCAAAGGGAGAATTTTTGTGGGGTGGGGGATGGAACATGTTGTTCTTCTCCCTTATGCCCAATGGAGTTCCCGGGAAATAGCCTTGAGCTAGCAATATTTTAGGGATGACCCGGGACGCTCGCGGGTCTAGAAAGGCTAAATTGTAGTCCTCAATGACTTGGATGACTTCATCCACTTGAAAACCGTAAAGGTCTTCTGCAGCATCGGTCGTTCCGACCATAGTACAACTGACGTCGAGAGGAGGGGCGCGTATTTCCGGAATTACCCCGTTATGGTTAAGTTTAACCATCTGGTGCAAGGTAGAAGCCACACCTCCTAAGTCATGGAGCCAAGGGCGCCTGAAGAGGAGGTTGAAAGTGGGCTTGATGTCAATTATCTGAAACTCCATGGTGCGTGCCACAGGCCCGGTTTGTATTGTGAGGTTGATTTTTCCCAACACAGGCCTTCGAGAGTTATCATAGGCTCGCACCCCTTGCGTGGAGGTTTGGAAGTCATCATTTCCTAGCCCCAAGCAATGGGCGGTTCGCAATGGGCAAACATTTACCGCTGAACCGTTATCTACGAGTGCTAGGGGGATGTTTTGTCCTTTGCATCCAACCACTAGATAGAGAGCCTTATTGTGGGCGCCTCCTTTTTTTGTAAGTCTTTGTCAGTAAAAACTATTGCTTTTTCCTCAACATCTCTCTTGACGTGGTTAACGAACGAGTCAGGTGTGATGTCCGTAGGGACTGAGATGAGGTCAAGTGAGCGATAAGTTTTTCACGATGTTCCTTTGAAGTGCACATGAGGTCCCAGATGGTAATCTCGGCTTTAGTTCTTTTTAGTTGCTTCAAGAGAGGATTTTCGATGACTTCTGCGACGGTGGTGTGCCGCATGTTTTCAGGAGTCTGTCTGACTGTGATGTCGTCCACGGGAGGTGGGTGAATATCCTCTTGGTATACCCTTCCGGACCGAGTGAGATTGTCAACTTCGGGCTCTTAAGGGATGGTGTCAATGGGAGCATGCCTGGGCCAAGTTTAAGTAAAAATGTCCTGGCCCGATACTTGGGACAGGTAGATATCTTCAGCATCATCATCCCACACACTGCACACTTCTCTCTCGATTTGATCCATAGGGACCATGGCGAGTGGTGCACCTTGGGGCGTAATATACACCGTAGGGTCAAAGTTCATATTTTCTGGTTGATCGAGAGAGATGTGACAAGAGCCGAGTGGGCTCTTGTTGTTGTTGGGTTTGCCAACGTTAGGGAGAGGTATTATTTCATCCTCTATAATATCCTGGATCGTGTTTTTTAGATTCCAGCAGTTTTCAGTATCATGGCCATTTCCTTGATGGAACTCGCAGCGGGCGCCCTCGACCCAGTATTTATTTTTGAATGAAGGGTCGGGTGTGGGGCCTATGGGCCTTAGTTTTCCTTGATTGGTTAGTCTTTGGAAGGCTTGTACTAGAGTCGACCCGAGTGGGGCAAACTTTGGGTCTCGGGTCCACCTTCCAGGGCTCCTCCGGGTTGGGGTTTCTTCTACGGCGTGGACCTCTTGGGCTTGAGGCGTGTGGCCCCTGTTGTAGGTATTACTTATGTATGCAGGCTTGCTTTGTACTGTTTTTGTGTGGTCATCCTCGATCTTTATTCCTACATCGTAAACCCTCTTGAAGGTATCAAGGCCCAAGTATCTATGATGTTGTTTATAAGCTGGGTCTAGGTTGTCAATGAATTTTTGGACCAATTCAGTTTTAGGAGGCCTATTGATTAGTTGGACCGCTTGGTCCCTCCATCTAGCGAAGTAGGTCGTGAAACTTTCATTTTTCTTTTGGAAGAGGACTTCCAGCTCGCGCATGGTGACTTGAAAATCCATGTTCGACAAGTATTGCTTGATGAACATATTGACAAAGTCCTCCCAAGTGGGGAAGAGCTTAGGATCCTGGTGGTAGTACCATTTGAGTGGCACAGGTTCCAAGGACAAAGGAAAGGCAGGCAGATACATAGACTTGTCCACACCTTTCAAGTTCATGGCATTCACAAAGCTCAAGAGATGATCACGGGGATTGTCCGTGGCTTTGAACTTCGGTAAGTCGGATGAACTAAACTTTTCCGGTAGTTTGCCGGGAAAAGGTTCAGGATCGAGGGAGAAATACTTGCTCCCCATAGTTTGCTGCAGAACCATTTTTTCGATCTTCTTCTCGTTATCGAGGTCATGTTTGGCTTGCGCAGCCGCTAAGGATTCGTTTTCCATTTTCAGTTGATTCATAAGTAGGGTCATTTGGGCCATTTGGTCCTGCAGCTCTTCCATGGACATGTTTGAGGGTGCGAATCGAGGTTGGGGAATCGGAGATCCTTGAAAGGGGGAGTGACTGATGGAGCTTGGAGTTGCTAAACCTTGTGTTGGTGATGTATCTTCGAGACGTACTAACCTTTGATTTTCAGATCGATGCCAAGTGGCAGAACCAGCCCTATGCATAAGACAAGCTAAAGTTTAGGCCCAAAGTTAAGCATTACTTAGTCTAGACTTTTGACTCTTCCTATCGGTTTTCTATTCTTACTCTTGTTGGTATATTTTGGCTTTTCTTTTGGTCATTCTTTAGATTTTCGAAACACTTGCCCGCGTGACATTCAAATTTATATTAATTGGCATGCTTGGTTTTGGTGCCGAACATTGCCGTCATAGGAGCCCTCGTAGCAAATTGGTCATTATTTTATAAGTCGTTCTTAGGATTGAGTGCCTTTTCCATACGTCCTCGTAGCAAATTTGTTACGAATTTTTTATTGCTACGTATATTTTGTGCGCGGGCACCGAGGCTGCGGTGCCTGGACCAAAGGCCAAGAAGCAGCTTCAGCGCCCAGCAGGGGCGTTGAAATAATTGGCGCCCAGCCAGGGGCGCTGAAAATGCGTCCCTGACTGGTACTCGTATTCTGTTCGTCTATTTTTTTTCGCACATACGACTTAATTTTGCGTGCTTGCCCAATAACGTCCTTTGCGCGTTATGAAGCGTCGTGGGATCCGTTACAGGCCGTCCTGGGCGTCGCTTATTTTTGTGGCGATCGCCCGGGACTGCGGGACATGTATTTAGGTATAACTCTTTGGCCAATTGGTGTTTATGAATGATTAGGCAATTTTTAGGGTCGTTGGTTTTCTAGCGTTATTTGTCACACACAATTACAACATAATCACGTAATTCGCTACACATAACTAACATTACAACATGAAGCAAAAATAACATGTCACATAGTTTATGATAGGCTTCTATGGGTAATATTTGCGCCGGCTTGGTACCGCTTCTATCGTAGATCCAACACATGCCCCGGTCAAGGTAGTGCATTCAACAGACGAATTTCGTCCCAATAGGAAAATCACGATGTAAGCCAAGGGGGCATGCACCAATGAGAGGGGCCTTAGTGGGCGAGCGATTGGGTTTGGGACGGGTGTACTACTAGCGAAAAGTGCCGAGTGGACAACATTCGAAGCGTATGCACCCCCCGTTGGCGATAGGTATTGTGAGGTGGTCGAAAAAGCACGAGGCTAATGCGTGACCTCGTCCCTCGTGGGCGTGACGTTTCTTTTTGTCAAATCAAGTGTAATTGGATTTCCTGTGAGTTTACACCCAATTGACTAGTAATATAGGAGTCGCCATTCAGTTTTTAACGACAATGAGAAAAAACTGACAAAACCCGGTTATCGTGACATAAAGGGAGTGCAATTATGTTTGACCACGACGGCCATAGGTTCCCTTGTGATCCCTGATGTGGGGATCTCTCAACGTACACCCGCAAGGTAGAGATTGAGGGTTCGGGGGACTGTAACTACCGAGAGGAGTACTCGCTCTTCGATAACTCCAGAGGCAGGATATCCTTACTAGCTCAGCATAAATAATTGAAGGCACATGCGTTAACTATTAAACTAATCTCAATTGATTTTAATAATATGCAACACATAATACTAGATCGATCGTGATTATCTTGTTTAGATTGATTTAAGGGACCTAGCATGATAGTTCAATTTCCCAAGGGCGAGGAAAGCGATTAAATCATGCAAAGGGACACATTACGACGCACCCTTGAGAGGTGCGTCACGGTTCTCAGAAAACTAACCACTTTGGCTTTGCTATTTCTCCTTTTATTTAATGAATCTCAAGTTTCCGGGCTTAATCCTTCAGCTACAAGGGACAGGATACGTTCTGTTCGATTTTTGGATCGATTGCGACAGAACGCGGGATCAATTTCGCAGCGTGAGGCTTAGGCTTAGGGGTTGGAGTCAATACTCAGAATATGAATTGTGTGTTGTGTTTACGTCGAATTTGGGGCTGTATTTATAGGGAGGAGTTCGTGGAGAGATAGAATTTTAGAGCTCTAATCCAAGAAGAATTAGGAGAGAATACGTACCCAGGTATTTTCAGCGCCCAGGGCTGGGCGCCGAAGATTTCGGCGCCCAGAGCCAGGCGTTGAAAATAGGGTCTGCGCCGTATTTTCTTGTAAGATTTGGACTCGTGGAATACGGAGTCTTTGAGACTTATCCGAGTCTTTTAGTGCGTATTAACTCTATGACGGAATGCGTCTGGGCCCGTTACGAACTCTAGGCTCGTTAGGATTTTAATTAATACGTAACTCTTATTTTCGAGCTATACTAGGAACAAGATTCTTCTTGCAAATTCTATCTCTTTTAGGATTTATGTTGGAGTGCAACACCTAATTCTGACGGGTTTCTATCTTTTATGTCTTGCCACTTTTAACAACTACCCGTTACGGCAGTTACTATTTCTAGCAGGTTTCTATAAATAGCAGGTTCGGGTGAAATGAAAAGGGTGATCGAGATTCGTTATTTTATAGGAGATGCGTTGCCAAGTGGAGATTTATGTTCTCATCATCGAACCTTCCCTTTCGGGAATGGGGACAAAAGTAGGTGTCTACAGTTAGCCCCACTTTGACTGAGTCTCGGGATGAGACGATGGTCAAAGTACTGGACGGAGTGCGTCACACAAGCCATAGTGTATGTGACTTGTTTTGCGAGGGTCTCACGAGCCCCCGAGTGATAACATTTGACTTAAGGGTCATCACTTGAAGTGTCGACATATCCTTCACGTGTCATTGGGATTTGTCAACGGATAGTATAGAAACTTCCTCACTTTGTCATTGGAAGAATCTAAAGATGTGTAGAAACTCCCTCACTTTGTCATTGGAAGTAGCTACAGATGTTTTCGAAATCAAAGCTATAAAGTGTAATTGGGCCTGGCCAAGCCCAATCACGAGGTAAAATGTTTTTTTTTTTTTTAAATTCTCATTTTCTGGGTTAGCTAAACGAGAAAACCCCCTTGTTATTATGGGACGTAAAACGAAGGAAAATCCAGCACATCGCTCTTTTTTGGAAAAACGGAAAACCAATCCTTTGATTTTTGGAAAAAGGGAAACCAGAAAAAGTTATCGCTGCAGCGACTAAGGACCTGCGCGGTTAGTGACGCAGATCCCGGCGGCTAAAGATGGCGAGCCTCTCCGCTAAGGGTGGACACCCCGTCCGATAGAAGTGGACGAATTTATTTTGAAGTTTGTTTTTTTTGAAAATAAGGACCTACGCGATTTGTGACGTAGACCCCGCCGGCTAAAGATGGCGAGCCTGTCCGCTAAGGGTGGACACCCCGTCCGATAGAAGTGGACGAATCTATTTTGAAATTTGTTTGCATTGTTTTTGAAAATAAGGACCTACGCGGTTTGTGATGTAGACCCCGCCGGCTGAAGATGGCGAGCCTGTTTGTTTGTTTTGAAGATTTTTTTTCGAAAACTGAAGACCTGCGCGGCTAGTGACGCAGACCCCGCCCGCTGAAGGTGGGCGAGCCCTGTCCGCTGAGGGTGGACGCCCCTGGATTCTTTAGTTTTTTTTCGATTTGGAACTCGCGTGGTTCGTGGCGCGATCTTGCCCGATTGAGATGGGCAAGTCCCTATTTCATTTGTTCTTGTGATTTCTTTTGAGAATTTCTTTTTATTCATTCTTGTAGGAGCGAATTCTTTCGAGGGATGCTCGGATTTAGTTGTAACCTAAATGTGGGTTGACAACGTGCTTAGACGGACCATTGTCTTGTAGTCATCATCCTTCATGGTTCTGAGCTAGTCTTTTCGGCTCAATTTTGCCACTACCTGGGTCCTTGATTAGGGGACTATGTATAAGTATCAACGGCGACTTTTGTCTTGAGGTCGTAATTCGGTTTTATCTTTTGAGTTTATCCAAACACGGGACTTCGTACAGCGTAGTCTGGGAATATTGTTTTAACTTTGCATACTCTCTTTTGAAATATATATTTTCTTTCGAGCCCCCAAGCATTCGTGCTTGACGGTCATTTCTTTTCAAAGAGGTTCCTCATGGGGATACGCATTTTTTAATGTCCTTGATCGTGTTTGGGATCGTGCTCGTAAGTGCGAGCGATCTTTGTAGTGGTGTGCTACTCTTAACAAAGCCGTGAGGTGCGACTTTCAGTAAATAAATCGGCAATTTTTGAGTCGAATGGATACGGCAGGGCCCTATAGAAGTGAGTGGCCTTTTTGGGTCTGGGATCATTTTCGGCGCCCATGCCTGGGCGTTAAAGATTTCGGCGCCCAGCTCTAGGCGCCGAAAATGATTTCTGGCGAGGTTTCTTGATGACACAGTTAGCCTCTTGTTCGTTCGTTCGTTTGCTTCACTTGGAAATTCTACGTATTCTCTTTTTTTGTTTTTCTTTATTTTTGGAACGTAGATTTTTATTAGAGATCACAATGAGCTGAGTGATCGTGATGAAAAAGCCGTAGCCGATTGGTGGACTACGGTGTTTGTTGCTTTGGGGCGATTATTTGAAGGAACTGTCGCTCTTTAAGGGGTACAGTTATTGCAATAGTTGGGCGAGTCTATACGGCCCGAGGAACATACCTTGAGGCGTAAGACTTTGATCGCTCTTGTATATATTTGTCCTTTTGAACACATTCGTGAATGATGATATGTATGTGCGAACGAGCGTTCATAGAATGGCCGTTGTGTGCGGTCCATTAATCAGTTCGCTTGAATCATTTTTTTTAGCAATGACTGATTTTGAATAATTTACTTAGAGGCTTGATAGGGTTCAGGCCCGTTCATGAAGTGGGCTCAAGCATCGTGCCCTTTCGATCGTTCAAACATTTGCTTTGAGATTTTTTTATTTTGCTATGGTCGTTTCGTAGCTTGGAGCCCCAAAGTATGGCATGTTGGGATGCTTCCTTTTGGCGTACGATTTTTGTAGGTTCTTTCGAGAAAGATGCCTTGGGTTTCCGCTCGTGTAGCTGCGAGCTATCCCTTTCGTGGTAGGTAATAATGTAGAAGTCGTGTGGCTTGCATTTTGAATTTGGGCGATAAGTAGTCTTTGCCTCTTTTACACATGCTCTTTGGTCGTGCCCGCATTAGTGCAATATGTCTTACTTTCTTTTTTTAGACTTGTACCGTGGGATGGTTGAACTTATGGTGCGACGTAGGCTTGTGTGGCCTAACCGCATGTATTCGAACATTTCTCCAGGTGTTGGGATATCATTATTATTTTTTGCATTGGAGTACTTCATCACGCCGCGTTCAGGTGCTCGAACAAGTGTAGCACCTTCTGCGTGGGTGTGCACGGCTTATTACTTCGTTCGATGCGGGGATTCATAGATGTTTCTTTCTTGTTTTTATATCTGGGTAAAATTTGGCAAGCCGAGAGAATCAGCGCCCAGGTTGGGGCGTTAAAGATATCGGCACCCAGCTCTAGGCGTTGAAAATGATTTGTGGGCAGAATTTGACAGTTTTTATCCTTGATTTTTCTTTCGCTTTTGCTTTGGAACGACGTAGACTGTGTAACGGGCGCTTGTAGGGCGAGCGTTATGTGCAGTAGTTTGATCGGAGTTTTGGTGACTCGCGATTTTCAGTTACCCTTGTTAGTGGGGTGACTTTATATATTCTAAGTGGTGCTTAGAATTTGGGAGGGGTTGTAGCCATTCTAAGGTTCGTTTTACACGATTGACCTTAGGATTGTGCCCCTATGACGTGTGTATAGCATTAGCGTCGAGAATTTGCGATAAAATCGTCATTTCGAGCATTTTTAGAGTGTTTTTCTCAAGCCTCCAACTGTAGCTACGGGATTGGCTTGGTGCTATAATGCTTTGCACACGTTTTTATGCATTCATGGTGACATGGATCATGAATAGTTTGAACCAGACTCGTTTAGTGCGAGGTACGTTCGAGTAGTGATTTGCTACTTCTCTTGTAAATGTCGTATTGTGCGACGTTGCCATGGTTAAGGTAGTCACATGTTGAAGTGTGCCTTGACCAAAACCTAGGTGCCTTTCTTTACCCATAATCACATTTAGAAATCTTTTTGACTTACTTGCAACATCGAGACAAACGCATACTTAGCTTAAACCAACGACACTTTATTATGTTCGAAGAAGTCTTTGAAAATTATTTGAAATCTGAGTCCTATTGTGTACAATCCGAGGTGTCCTAAGTAAGTTGACTTATAGAAGGGTTCGTACAGGATTACATGAGTGAATCAAAATACTATTACGATTTTTGGAATGCTGTCTAAGGATTTGCTGGAAGCCAGGGTGCAGGCGTCAAGACTACTTGTGCCCGTGTGGCACATGCTTTGGGCTTTTAGGGCCATCTTTTCCAGAATGGCGGGAATATAAACCGTTTTCAAATTGACTTAGATTTACTTGGTGTATGTCTGCACAAAAGGTCAAGGTATACTTAGTTCTTTCCCTAGCTCTTTCATTTCAAGTTTTTAGCCCCCAGTTGCTATTATGTCTTCCCATTAATGATGCTTTTAGATTTCGATTTTGGATGCCCGTGTCATATGTCTGAGTAGGGTGAGCCTTGGTTAAGTGCCAAGTCCTATTGACAATGTCTGATTTTTTCAAAGGGGATTCGCAAGCATTTGAGTTATCATGAACGGGTGCCCTGAGTTCGAAGGAACGATGGGGCGATGCCGTAGAACAATCCTCTTTATTGCAAGCTTACTGCCTTTACTACTTGTTGGCGATTATGACTGTGTCTAGTTGTGAAAAAAGGTCTTTAAGCGAACGACTATGTCTAGTGGTGAAAGAAGGTCTTTAAGTGAGTTAGTTCGCTTTAGGGAGGGTCAAGTCGAGTACTTTAGAGGTCATGGACGCTTGCGCTAGCCCCCATTCAATTGAGGCAAAGCGAGCTTTTGAGTCTTGGCTAAGTGCCTAGGAGTGTGAGTGCTCCTTCTGGAGAGGGTATGTTCCCTTATTATTTTTCGATGTAAGCTCGTTTTGGCATCTTGATGACTTGGATTCTTCCTTTGACTTAAATTTTTCTTTCGACTTGGGTTGCAAGTATTTAAATTTCAACAAGGGACTCTATTTCTTATTCTTGTTATTCTATAGGCTTTAACATTTTTGCAAATTGGTTGGACCGTATCATGGATTGCCTACGTATCCGCCTTAAATAAATTTAATTTGGAATCAGGTCTTGCATAGTTCTTAGCCAGAAAATGGTTTCTTAGAATGCCGATTTTATACAAGTACGTTCGAGTGGACTCGTAATGTTTGAAAAAGGGTGAAATAAGTGTACAAAAATTTTGGAGCGCGCGTATTTTGCGTATTTTATACGATCTTCTACCCCCCAAGTGTTCGTTATTCTTCCGCATGTATATAGGAAAATATACGAACACTTTTAGGAATTGGGAGTTGAAATGGATAAGCAAGAACGGCGCCCAGGGCTGGGCGTTATTATTTTTGGCGCCCAGGGCTGGGCATTGAAAATGTGTTATGGGCTGCCTTCTTGCGCTGCTCCTTTTCGTTTTGTGCCAAATATTTGCGAATCTTTTTTTTTTGTGCGCTAAATGCTTCTTTTCCTTATTTTTTTAGACGAACTTTAAATGCTTCTTTTCTTTTTTTTGTGCGCTTTGCAAAGTTTCTTTTTTATTATATTTTAATTTTTTTTTTTTTTTTTTTACGTTAAGCGTAGAACGTACTTTTCATTTGTTTTTTTTATTCGTGACTCAAGACGGCTTGAAAGACGGGTCGGATAAGATAGGATAATTTGTATAGGTATTAGTCAAGCATGAGGGTTACATCTGCTAGGACTCACAATTTGCAGCCTCGTACTAGTGTCATGAGTTTACATCAACCAAGGCCAATGAGTAGCATGGGAACGGCTCAAGGGTGTATCCAAACAAGTTATATGGTCATTATACTAATGGTGGTGTAAGAGCAGGTTTGGGCCTTGGAAATAATGGGTATGACGCACGTGTCAATGGCCGTAGGTGGTTTGTAGTTGACAATAAGTTCAAGAACAAGAGTCGAGGTAATGGTTTCTTGGGTTATGGCAATGAGAACATGGATGGGTTAAATGAGCTGTACAGGGGCCCCAGAGCGAAGGCGTCTAAGGACATAAGGATTGGAAAGGGTAGACATCATAGAACCTTATGTAGTTTTTGTGGCATGATTTGGATTGGTTGACTCAATTCTTTTCCTTCGTTTACTTGGGTAAATTTCGCACTTTGTGAGGTACGGGCTAAATATTTCATGGCTCGCTCTCTTCGCTCTCGCTTTTCTCTTTCTATTTTCTCTTTTTGCTTGGGATTTCTCCCCAACATAAATCTTTCAATTTTTTTTTTATTTGGGTTAAAAGGTAGATGGTTGTGGTCTTTGAGTCACGAGGCGAGACTGAGTGAGCCTCGTTTGGTAGGCCTATAGTGGACCTTTAACTTTAGTAGGCCTAGGGTGGACCTTTAGCTTTAGTAGGCCTAGGGTGGACCTTTAAATTGTCTTACTTTGCAAGCGTATATGGTCGTTTTTTAAAATGTGCAAATAGCATAGATTCAAAATGTTGTTTTTACTTAATTGAAATTTAACGAAAGAATTACATCGAAAATAAATTTTTTTCAGGTTCCAGTTTCTGGGATTTAATTGGAAATTGTGATTTAGACTCGAACTTTCATTAATCTTTCTGATTATAACCCGTGTATGAATACAAGGAGGTAGCCTAGACTCAAAATAATGACGTGGCGTAAGCCTATAATACTTGACCAAGCAACTCTCAGACTTAGGCTAATTGGACCATAACTTTCGTTGATTGATACTTTAGATTTTAACCCTTGGGTGTTCATTTGTCATGCGCCATTTTGCTTAATGTTGGCAAGGTAGTTAGTTGGGGAGATTGAATTTTCATCTTTGCAAGGCTAGAATCATTAGTGCGGCTTCCCTCTTAGTGTGTATTGCTTTACCCCGATGGTAGCCTTATGGCATGCCGATTTGGGTATTTTCATGGTTCGTCATGGTGCATTCATGGAAAATCTTTTAGTCAGTATTTAGGAGTATTTCAAGGAGCGAGTGGCTCGAGAGGACTATGATAGTCGTGACCCAATCTGATCATAAGCCTCGAGGCCATTAATTTTTTTTTTTGTTGCCAATGGTATTGACACCTTAGGTTCACTTTGGGGGTTGTGCGACTATGGGGGAATGATTTTCAGAATGTGACCGTTTCCATTTTGCAAATATTTGAATTACATAATATATTCTTTTTATTGGTGAGAGAGAGTATTGAGGCCGTAGATTCTTAGCAAGGGATGACAATTACATATGGGTGCTTATTGATTTAAATGTTAGGAAGGGAGACTCAATATGGCTTAACCTTTTAACTTGCAGAACGACACCAAGCATTAGGACCGATTCTATGGATAAGACAACTAAGACTTAGGATTTTGATTGTACTTTGGCATAGCCTAGTCTAGACTCGGATTTATTTTTTATTCGAACATTATTTTTCCTTGAAGACTCTATTTGAACATTATTTTTTGAATACTTTGCCCATGTGACATTCAAGGTCATTTAATTAGCATGCTCGGTTTTGGTGCCGAACATTGTCGTCATAGGAGGCCTAATGACGACACAAAGAGTTGTTTATTTTATAAGTCGTTCTTAGAATTGAGTGCCTTTTCGTACGCCCTTGCAGCAATTTTCACGAATTTTCTTTTACTGCTACGTATTTTTTTATGCGCGGGCACCGAGGCTTCTATGCTTGACCAAAAGGCCAGGCAGCAACTTCAGCGCCCAGCGGTGGGTGTGAGAATATTTGGCGCCCAACCTGGGGCGCTGAAAATGCGTCCCTGACTGGTACTCGTATTCCGTTCGCGTATATTTTTTTGTATATGCGACTTAATTTTGCGTGCTTGCCTAATAACTGTTAGGTTATGATACATATGACAATTCATAAATCATGCGGAAACAACCATTAAGCCAGGAATACATATTATTTACACATAATCATATAGCATAATTTAGATGCATACTCTTTGTTGCGTGCCTTCCCTAGCTGCGCCCGAACCGAACAAGAACAAGTCTTTAGGACTCCAAGTGTCGTCCCTCCGTAGATAGTCCACAGCACGTCCGGATCCGCCTTAAGATTGACCAACTAGAATCGCCCTTAAGGTACTAGAATTTTCGGCACTCTTAGGTAAGAATTATGGCTGAATTTTTCTCTCAAAACTCACTTTGAATACTTGAATTAATCTCTTAAAATATGTGACCCTAGGCACGTATTTATAGAGTTATGGAAAGGGAATTGGAATCCTAGTAGGATACGAATTAATTAAACTTAGAATCCTACAAGAACTCTAATTAATTAATTTATCCTTTTAGGAATAGGAATTTAATCATATACTAATTCTAATAGTTTTAGGAATCATGCATGAACACAAACTCACACACACACGGCAGCCACAAGGGCCGCCCATGCGCGTGCGTGCGAGCAGCAGCCCACGCAGCGAGGCCATGGCCTTAGGCGCGCGCTGGGCCTGCCTTGCGGTGGGCCTGGGCGCTGCCTTGGCTGGGCGCGCGTTTGGCTTGTTGGGCGATGGCCCGACTTCGTGCTGGGCCTTCGTCCGGCAGGCCTCGTCCGATGCTAATTCGTACGATACGCTTCCGATTAAATTCCCGGTTCCGGAATTCATTTCCGATACGAACAATATTTAATATTTCCGATTCCGGAATCAATTTCCGTTTCGAACAAATATTTAATATTTCCGTTTCCGGAATTATTTTCCGATTCCGATAATATTTCCGATTCTGACAATATTTCCGTTTCCGGCAATATTTCCGATTCTGGCAATATTTCCATTTCCGATAATATTTTCCGATACGTACCATGTTTCCGTTTCCGGCAACATCTACGACTTGGATACTATTTATATTTCCGATACGATCCATATTTCCGTTTCCGGCAATATCATCGTTTCCGGAGTATTCATTTCTTGCCTGTGACGATCTCAGCTCCCACTAAAACCAAGATCCGTCGATTCCGAATATCCATAGATGGAGTATCTAATGCCATTAAATACTTGATCCGTTTACGTACTATTTGTGTGACCCTACGGGTTCAGTCAAGAGTAAGCTGTGGATTAATATCATTAATTCCACTTGAACTGAAGCGGCCTCTAGCTAGGCATTCAGCTCACTTGATCTCACTGAATTATTAACTTGTTAATTAATACTGAACCGCATTTATTAGACTTAACATAGAATGCATACTTAGACCAAGGGCATTATTTCCTTCAGTCTCCCACTTGTCCTTAGGGACAAGTGTGCATTTCCTAATTCCTTTGTCGCTCGATGCTTGCTCTTGAACATAAGGTAAGAGTTGTCATCCTTATTATGTCCAGAGGTGTTTCTCGGTTTCAGAGTTCAACTGATCAAATAAACAGATAATCATAGCCTATGATTCATCCGAGCACGGCCATGCATTTCACAGTTTCTAGCTCTCCGAGTGGCCTTGTACAACTTTTAAGCATCTCATCCCGATTTATGGGAGGACAATCCCAATCTTGCGATCTTGAGATTAGACTTCGTTTGATAGGTGATTACCTGAGCGTTGCCTTTATAGCCTCCTTTTACGGTGCGACGGTTGGTCAACGTCAAAGCAACCAGTTCTCAAACAAGTAATCTCAAATCACTCAGGTATTGAGGATTTAGTGTCTAATAATTTTAATGAAATTTACTTATGACAGATTTTCATCTCTTACAGTAAAGTTTCATAGGTCTTGTCCGATACTAGTCTTCCCAAAGTAAGTATTTATGCAAATGATTATGACATTGCCATGTCCACATAGTTCAAGAAACAGAACTACTAGTCATCTTGCATTCTAATCGTCTAACGTTTTCTATGCGTCCAATTTTATAGAAAACTCCGATTAGGGACCATTTTCAACCTTTGACATTCAAGTTCACTTGATAGACATTTCTTAGTCACAGGACTGGTCCTGACAGTCTATCTTGAATATATATCGTCAAATTTGAAGGGACTCATCATTTAATACTAAACCAATATTAAATGGAATATGAAAATACATTTCATATATGATAAATGTTCAACCCCATTGTTTTACAACCATGGGCCTCAAACCCATCTTTAAAACAGTTCATGGAATTCAAAGCTATGCTTGATTTCCAGTGCTACAACGTGAGTGTTGCTTCTCACTTGTTGCATAGGTTTAGTTATTATGCTTTGCCAATCTTAATATCCTTTTTATCGAATGATTTTCGAGATATGATGATAAGATCTTTTCGAGTTTGTTTATTATGTGATCTAGTCTTTCTTACTTTGATGGTGGTTTTACTCATTTTGCAATGTAGAACCATCAAGTTAGCAGACGTTTTTCTTGCTTCAAGAGTAGTTCTACGCATTTTTCAATGAAGAACCATCAAGTCAGCAGATAGGTGATCTACCCAAGTTCAATGAAGAACTCTTTAATATAAACAACTCTATTTTATTGCTTCTTAGGCAATAAGTACTTTTACTTCAACTGTTTAGGTTGCTAGTGATGCTTTGTTTGGATTTACTTATCCAAGCAGTTCTCAGACAAGTGGAAGACTTTCCAGCTGTATCTTAGAACATAGAAATTAATATTTTAATTTCCCACGCAACAACTCATGGTCTCCAATCCATGTTGCCATTTCAAAACACGATGCTCTATAGATCGTCCTTATCAATGGTTAACTCCAAAGGGTCTTGCTTGATCCTTTGCCAGTGTTTATGCGTGCAGCATCAATATTTAGCATATCTTTATTTCCTTGAATCAAGAACTATTCCTATGTACCTTTTCAAGTACCATAAGTATTCTTGATCTCAATCTAGTTGATCTTCACTTAGATCAATAGAGATTGGTATATGTTCGTCATGCCTAAAGTCATACGATACGTTTTTGGCGATCCTCTTATTATATCATACATGATAAATTCTTTTGCAGAATAATTCCCAATTGAATTCTATTCATGTAACTTTAGCTTATCTAGTTTCAGTAGATACTAAATTCAGCTAAATTCTTTGACATATAATATAGGTTAAGAATCTCATTTAGACTCTTTGATGTTTAACTTAGTAAATGCTTATACATAGTTCAAACATCCTTTACTTAGATTTATTCACATGGGTCGAATATCTCCAATGGAGACTTTCGTGTTTGATTTAGTAAATGCCATTACTTAATCCAAAACAATATCATAAGATCTTTGTAAATAGATCTTAATACCCAGTATGTACTAAGTTTCGCCTTGGTCCATCATTGATGAATAATTTCAAATCTAAGTCATTAGCATTTGAATGTTATTTTACAATAGAGAGATATGTGTGTGATACACATAGGACCAATTAAGTTTTTATGTACTCCCACTAAACTTCTTATATATCTATAAGAATCATGTATATTTTATGAAACTAAAATGCTTATTAGCTTCACTTAAAATACAGTTCCAATTCCCAATTGCTTGCTTAAATCTGTACTTAGATTTTATAAGCTAGCTTTCCTTTTCAAGCATTTATTTGGATCCACAAATCCTATGACATACCATGTACATATTTTATTCCAACATTTGATTGAGGAATACGTTTTGTCATCCAATTGCCATATGTACCAATATGCAATCATTGCTTGAATTATAGACTTAAGCATTACGATTTTGCATGAGGTTTCAACACAATCCATGCCATGAATTTGCTTGTAACCTTTAGCAACTAATCTAGCTTTGTGTGTGAACACAATTCCATGTTTGATGGTTTTTATCCTTAAAACAAACTTGCAACCAATAGGTGTGAAACTATTCTTGCAAATCAACAAAATTTCAATTTTGTCATCAAAACACTAAGTACGTTTTATGGCCTCTAACCATTTAAAACATTTGAGTCTATCTATGGCCTCTAACCATTTTAGGGAATCTATATTTCGTCATAGCTTTCTTACAAGTCACAAACTCATTAATCTATATGATAATAGTTTGACTGCAAGTTGTAGGTTTCTTCACTATTTAATAGAAGAATCTCATAGTTTCATTGACCTGATCTCTATGTTTCTTCACTATCTAATAGAAGAATCTCATAGTTTCAGTGACTTGAATTCTATGCCTACTTTGGGTATAGAACATCAAACAAATAGAATAATAGCCACTTGAAAGTCCTTTGAATATTCTGTTCTCCTTGAAGCACTTGTAAAGTCTTCTAAGAGATGTCTATTCTTTAAAACCACTTCTAAAGTCCTTAAAGAATACGTGTTCGGATTTTCTAAAGAACTTCGAAAAGCCTCCGGAATGTCCGTTTATGTTTGTTGTTCGCCTCGAAGACTTTCGAGGTCTATTTTCTCCCACTTGTCATTTTGGAAACGAATCTCCAAAAGGACATTATTTCGAGCAAACAAACATTATGTTCTCAAAAAATTCGTGGTAGAAACAATACCCTTGTGTTTCATTTGAATAAATCATAATGAAACATATATCTATACTTGAGCCTTAGTTTGTCGAATGACAAACACTAAGCTCCCACTGAGTTTTGCAACTCTCTAGATATATTTTATGAAAAGTTATTCTGAAATTACTTTTTAATAGCTTTGACGAATTTGGTTTAGTTTGGTGGTAGTTGAGCATTTTGTTTTAGAAATTAAAGGAAAAGTCTTTATGATCCATCATTGATCGAATCAAGTACTAATCGACTTCGATCATTCCAACTTAGATATGCCATAACTTATGGACCTAGATTGTGAAATTACACCACACAATCATTGATGATCATATTTGGTCTCAAGTAATCATCAACATGATCTAACCTAGATCTTTATGATTTCTTGCCAAGTGGATTTTATACTTCTGAATCTTTGAACTAGCCAAACAGATTCAACTTATATCACATTTGAGTAAATAAACCTACATTCACTCAAATCCATGTGAAATAATAAAGTCATAAAACCTTTCTTTAGCTTTGAACTCTATCGTCTAGGCGTACTAACAATAGTTCATATTCTTTGTTACTTTCAACAAGTAAGACTAGTTGTCTTAAAATGATCTAGAAATCAATCAACTTTCAAAAGTCCATCAAAATAGAGCTTATGAATGTTAACTTGTTGATATGGTCTAAGCAACAATGCCAAAGATTTGTGGAACTCAAATCAAGGGGTTGATTTGAACCTAGTAAAGTTCTTTAAAGAGTTGTTTGTTTTAATCAAGCATATTGACTCAACCTGAAATTGACCATTTCATTCAAATAAACAAACAAACATTGTTTTTGTTTTTCTTGAATGTGAGTCTTTCTGTGTTTGAAAACAGAAATTTAGGTATGTTGATTATGGAACAAAATAGCCATTAAGTTCCAGCCTTTGAAAGGACTTAAAACAAACTAGATGACCCTACAACTAATGTAGCATTGCCATGCTTCATTTCCCACTTGTAGGTCATTAGTGTATCCTAGCTTCCATTGTTTGAGTTATTACCGAAGTAAGAACCTCAAGCGGTATATGATACCAAGGAAGTTTGATTGCTAGGTCACTTCTCTTTAAACATAAATTTATAGGTAGAAACGGAATCGTAAATTCCTTTCATTTGTTCCTCGTTTTCCTATTTCTTGTACCCTTTCTTATAGTCTTAAGAATTGAATTCTTTAGTGTTGACTTTTATACTTTGTTAGACATGTCCAATGTCACCCCAACAAGGTTCTTACCATTTAATTTATGTTGAATATTAAGTTTCAACTAGATGATCTTACCAGAAGCTTCTAAAGTTCTCTAAGCATCGATCTATTCGAATGTCTAGGGACTAGACTCATTCGAGAATTAAATGGACAAAGATATTAGGTTGTTAACCATTGGTAAAGCTGAGCGTATTAAACTCAATGCTTTATGATCTCAAAACTACAGTGTATTTTGAATTCATAAGCACCAATTGGTTTGCCATTCGATTTTGATACTCGAAAACAACCATAAAAGTCGCTAAAAGAAACGTACATTTTAAATTGCTCACTTTCTCTCATTTCCGTGAATCGTTCTTGGATTCACTACCAATCGAGGAAATTTACTGTTACCTTTCTAAAAGGATTTACTGCAGTGCAAGATATTTAATTATAAACAATAATTAAAACATATATTGAAGCATGCAAAGTCTAAACATTTATCATGAATAATAACTTGAAAATTGAAGCAATCATGCAATTCAAACAAGTTATTAGCATTTTATTCGAATTATATGTTCCGGCAGGTGTGAATAAAATGATTCCAAGACCCTAAAACCATTGAAGAATTAAGCACAGTTTGTCGACTCAATTCTAAAACATTTTAGGTAAGCAAAAGCCTTTTGCTAATAGTCTAGAAACTACTCTTGGTTGATAGGTACGTCTAAGAACTTATTAGGTAAACCTATCGATTTTGCCACGACATAAAAGGACTCCTTACTTATATCGTTGAGTTTCACCAAAACTAACATGTACTCACAATTATTTGTGTACCTTGTCCCTTTAGGACCAATAAGTAACACCTCGCTGAGCGAAAACTATTACTAGATTGATGTAAAGGATATCCAAGCAAGTGTATATTTTGGCATGGCACCTTTTAACTCAATTTTTAAGTTTGGAACTTAAGGCTCTTACTATGTTGGTTAGATTTTAAGTGAACTAAAATCCTTAATCATGCAACATAATCAAGCTTTTGATCTCATGCATTTTAAGACATATTTAAAAGCAATAAATAACTTAAAACATGCATAAGATAAATGTGATCTAGTATGGCCCGACTTCATCTTGAAGCTTTGACTTCAAAGTCCGTCTTGAAAATCTCCGTGGGAGGCACCATTTTCTTCAAATAGGATAAGTTATAATTAAAACTAATTACAACTAT
Organism: Spinacia oleracea; assembly: GCF_020520425.1. Classification (NCBI taxonomy): domain Eukaryota; kingdom Viridiplantae; phylum Streptophyta; class Magnoliopsida; order Caryophyllales; family Amaranthaceae; genus Spinacia; species Spinacia oleracea. The sequence goes on from NC_079488.1 coordinate 19,261,558, forward strand.
TTGATGGTACGCAGACCATATTTGAATTGAAAAACAACTTTGGTACTTTAGACCAATTACATTCAAATTAATGGTACGCAAACCATATTTTCTATCCTATTTGGGCCATACTAGTCACTTCATAACCTGTAAAACAGTACATATACAATATATACCATTCACCCATTCATTATCATGAATGGCCCACATAGCTGGTTAGTATAACACATTATGCATCACGTAAACATTTGCAGCAATTAATTAAGGGGCACCAATAATGTACCAATTATTCAGTCCTTATTAATTCTAATCAAGTTGTTTTAACCTTAAGGATTTGTAGACCTAATCAAGAGTTTATGACTAAAAGGGCTCCCACTTAAACCAATAAATTCATATGCTTTACTAATTTTAAACATAAAAATGTATTTCAAGTCTAACCGGAAACATACAAATTTAATTAAAATTTAAAGCTCATATAAATTTATAATTGAATCCAAAAAGTTTAATTTAATTTTAGTCGTATTTAAATTAATTCATGATTTTAATTTTAGTAAAATAATTAGAATAAATAAAATTTATTATAATTACAATATTCAAAATTAAAATCCAAGAAAATAATTTAAATTATTAATTTTAAAATTAATTAAAATTACGTAAACTGAAAAATTTCAAATTAAACATTCCAAACGATCTAATCGCAACGCAAACACCCTACGCATCGCACGCCCATGGGCCGCACGCACACAGCCATCGCTGGCCATGTGCGCGCAGCCCATGCGCTCGTCGCATAGCTGCTGCATCTTCCATCGCAAGGCATCGCACGCTGTGGTGCTTGCTGCGCGCGCGCCAGCGCTCGTCGCACGCGAGCCATCGCTCGCAGTGCGCGCTCGCCAGCGCTCGCTGCGCGCGCTCCATCGCTCGCTGTGCGCGCGAGCCATTGCTCGCTGTGCGCGCGAGCCATTGCTCGCTGTGCGCGCGAGCCATCGCTCGCTGTTGCGCGAGCAATTCCGCGCGATCAACGCTGGGCGCAGTGCTCGTGGCACGCGAGCTTGCGCTCGCTGCGCGCGAGGCTGCGCGCGCTTGCGCGAGGCAGTGCGCGTTGTGGCGCAGCTCGCTTACTGCCCACACGCGACTGCCATGGCTTGCCTTTCGCCCATGCCCATTCGTCCATAGCTCGTGGCCCACGACACAAGGCAGGGCTGCTGCCTTGTGCTCGTGCACCATGCCTTCCTCATTGCATTCGTGCCGCACGGGCGACGAGCTCCCTTGCTCGTCGTCGCATGCCCGCACTATACAACACCCCTTAAGGGTAACACGAAGCGTCCATTGCTTTGTGCGTGCAAGTTATATGAACGAATCGCATAAAAATTTAAAATTTATATTTAAAATTAATGACAAATTAATAAATAATATTAATTTCATAATTTTAGGGCGAAAAATCGAAAATTTATTATTCAATTGATTTCCGATTGTCATGGATTCAAGTCTAGGTCATAAAAATTTAAAATTTATCATAAATTTACAATTTTTATGGTGGTTTTTAATCATAGGTTTCTAATTAAATTATAATTAATTATGAAAATCAAATTAATTCTAAATTATTCTAATTTTCAACAAATTAATCATAATTACAAATTAGATTGCATAATTAACAAGGCTAGGCATTCAAACTTGTTAAACATATACAGAAGGTCAATCAAAAATTCAAGATTTATCAACAAGAATCGCAAATATTTAATTTAACATCTTAAATTTACGAAATTTTGTATTCGAAAAACTAAAACCTTCGAAAAGTCATAGTTAGGCTTCGAATTTGAGAATTCTGGGTTCGGCAGAAAAATATTAATTTTGTCAAAATTTTAGAATGCCTTTTACATGCGGAATTGACACAAAAATCACTCGATTTGGATGAGTAACGAAGAAACTGCCAAAAAACTGCGTACGTATAATTAAATAAACGCAATTTGCAATTAATTAACAATTACGAAAATTAATCACCCCTTTTAATTCTTGCAAATTTGTAATATTTAACCATGTTCATGCAATTTAGATTATGAAAATAATAAGGGGCTCGTGATACCACTGTTAGGTTATGATACATATGACAATTCATAAATCATGCGGAAACAACCATTAAGCCAGGAATACATATTATTTACACATAATCATATAGCATAATTTAGATGCATACTCTTTGTTGCGTGCCTTCCCTAGCTGCGCCCGAACCGAACAAGAACAAGTCTTTAGGACTCCAAGTGTCGTCCCTCCGTAGATAGTCCACAGCACGTCCGGATCCGCCTTAAGATTGACCAACTAGAATCGCCCTTAAGGTACTAGAATTTTCGGCACTCTTAGGTAAGAATTATGGCTGAATTTTTCTCTCAAAACTCACTTTGAATACTTGAATTAATCTCTTAAAATATGTGACCCTAGGCACGTATTTATAGAGTTATGGAAAGGGAATTGGAATCCTAGTAGGATACGAATTAATTAAACTTAGAATCCTACAAGAACTCTAATTAATTAATTTATCCTTTTAGGAATAGGAATTTAATCATATACTAATTCTAATAGTTTTAGGAATCATGCATGAACACAAACTCACACACACACGGCAGCCACAAGGGCCGCCCATGCGCGTGCGTGCGAGCAGCAGCCCACGCAGCGAGGCCATGGCCTTAGGCGCGCGCTGGGCCTGCCTTGCGGTGGGCCTGGGCGCTGCCTTGGCTGGGCGCGCGTTTGGCTTGCTGGGCGATGGCCCGACTTCGTGCTGGGCCTTCGTCCGGCAGGCCTCGTCCGATGCTAATTCGTACGATACGCTTCCGATTAAATTCCCGGTTCCGGAATTCATTTCCGATACGAACAATATTTAATATTTCCGATTCCGGAATCAATTTTCGTTTCGAACAAATATTTAATATTTCCGTTTCCGGAATTATTTTCCGATTCCGATAATATTTCCGATTCTGACAATATTTCCGTTTCCGGCAATATTTCCGATTCTGGCAATATTTCCATTTCCGATAATATTTTCCCAAACGTACCATGTTTCCGTTTCCGGCAACATCTACGACTTGGATAATATTTATATTTCCGATACGATCCATATTTCCGTTTCCGGCAATATCATCGTTTCCGGAGTATTCATTTCTTGCCTGTGACGATCTCAGCTCCCACTGAAACCAAGATCCGTCGATTCCGAATATCCATAGATGGAGTATCTAATGCCATTAAATACTTGATCCGTTTACGTACTATTTGTGTGACCCTACGGGTTCAGTCAAGAGTAAGCTGTGGATTAATATCATTAATTCCACTTGAACTGAAGCGGCCTCTAGCTAGGCATTCAGCTCACTTGATCTCACTGAATTATTAACTTGTTAATTAATACTGAACCGCATTTATTAGACTTAACATAGAATGCATACTTGGACCAAGGGCATTATTTCCTTCAATAACGTCCTTTACGCGTTGTGCAGCGTTGTGGGATTCGTTACGGGCCCTCTTGGGCATCACTTATTTTTTGTGGCGATTGTTCGGGGTTGCGGAACACGTATCTTGGTATAACTCTTTGGCTAATTGGTTTATGAGTTTGGGAAATTTTTAAGGTCGTTGGTTTTCTAGCATTATATGTCACACACAATCACATAATTCGCTACACATAACTAACATTACACCATGAGGCAAAATAATAATATGTCATGTAGTTTATGATAGGCTTCTATGGGTAGTATTTGTGCCGGCTTGGTACCGCTTCTATCGCAGATCCAACACATGCCCCAGTTGAGGTAGTGCCTTCAACAGACGAATTTCGTCCAAGAGGCCAATCACGATGTAAGCCAAGGGGGCATGCACCAATGAGAGGGACCTAATGGGCGAGCGATTGGGTTTGGGACGGGTGTACTACTAGCGAAAAGTGCCGAGTGGACAACATTCGAAGCGTATGCACCCCCCGGTTAGCGATGGGTATCCTTAGTCCCAACTTCCGAGATGAAACATCCAAGGGAGCCAAGATTCGTTATGCGGTTCTGTCCGTTCACATTAATATGCTGATTTTCAGGTCGTCCCAACTTGATGGGGAAATAAACGCGGGGTAGGATCGTTTCACCCTTCGGCTATTTTGATTACCTACGAGCACGAGTATTTCCTTCACTATCCCCAGTGGAGTCGCCACTGTGAGGGGGTCAAAAAAGCACGAGGCTAATGCGTGACCTCGTCCCTCGTGGGCGTGACGTTTCTTTTTGTCAAATCAAGTGTAATTGGATTTCCTGTGAGTTTACACCCAATTGACTAGTAATATAGGCGTCGCCATTCAGTTATTAACGACAATGAGAAAAAACTGACAAAACCCGGTTATCGTGATATAAAGGGAGTGCAATTATGTTTGACCACGACGGCCATAGGTTCCCTTGTGATCCCTGGTGTGGGGATCTCTCAATGTACACCCGCAAGGTAGAGATTGAGGGTTCGGGAGACTGTAACTACCGAAAGCTTTAGCTATTACATCTCCTCATTTTTTTTAGGTAGTACAGTGCGTATTAATCTATGATGGAATGCGTCTGGGCCCGTTACGAACTCTAGGCTCGTTAGGATTTTAATTAATACGTAACTCTTATTTTCGAGCTATACTAGGAAAAGGATTCTTCTTGCAAATTCTATCTCTTTTAGGATTTATGTTGGAGTGCAACACCTAATTCTGACAGGTTTCTATCTTTTATGTCTTGCCACTTTTAACAACTACCCGTTACGGCAGTTACTATTTCTAGCAGGTTTCTATAAATAGCAGGTTCGGGTGAAATGAAAAGGGTGATCGAGATTCGTTATTTTATAGGAGATGCGTTGCCAAGTGGAGATTTATGTTCTCATCATCGAACCTTCCCTTTCGGGAATGGGGACAAAAGTAGGTGTCTACAGGTATCCTTAGTCCCAACTCCCGAGATGAAACATGCCAAGGGAGCCGAGATTCGTTATGCGGTTCTGTCCGTTCACATTAATATGCTGATTTTCAGGTCGTCCCAATTTGATAAGGAAATAAACGCAGAGTAGGATCGTTTCACCCTTCGGCTATTTTGATTACCTACGGTCGCGAGTATTTCATTAACGTTCCACAGTGGAGTCGCCACTGTGAGGGGGTCGAAAAAGCACGAGGCTAATGCATGACCTCGTCCCTCGTGGGCGTGACATTGTTAGATCAAGTGTAGTTAGATTTCCTGTGAGTTTACACCCAATCGACTAGTAATATAGGAGTCGCCATTCAGTTTGTAACGACAATGAGAAAAACTGACAAAAGCCGGTTATCGTGACATAAAGGGAGTGCAATTATGTTCGACCACGACGGCCATAGGTTCCCTTGTGATCCCTGGTGTGGGGATCGCTCAACGTACACCCGCAGGGCAGAGATTGAGAGTTCGGGGGACTATAACTACCGAGAGGAGTGCTCATCGATAACTCCAGAGGCAAGTTATCCTTACTACCTCAGCATAAATAATTGAAGGGACATGCGTTAAACTATTAAACTATTCTGAATTAATTTTAGCAATATGCAACACATAATACTAAATCGATCGTGATTATCTTATTTAGATTGATTTAAGGTACCTAGCATGATAATTCAATTGTCCAGGGTGTTATCTTATTAGGCGTGATAGATCAATCAAGTTAATAGTTTGACAATTTTATAAAAGGGTGATGAAAGCGATTAAATCATATGAGGGACACATTACAACGCACCCTTGAGAGGTGTGTTACGGTTCTCAGAAAACTAACCACTTGGCTTTGCTATTTCTCCTTTTATTTAACGAATCTCGGGTTTCCAAGCAATGTTCCAGTATTTAGGCTTAATTCATCAGCTACAAGGGACAGGATGCATTTTGTTCGACTTTTGGGTCGATTGCGACAGAACGCCGGATCAATTTCGCAGCGTGAGGCTAGGCTTAAGGCTAGAGTCAATACTCAGGTTATGGAATTGTGTGTTATTCACGTCGGTTTTGAGGCTGTATTTATAGGGAAAGAGTTTGTGGAAAGATAGATTTTTAGAATACGAATCCAAAAAGAATCCGGAAATAAAACAGCCCTAGGCATTTTCAGCGCCCAGGGCTGGGCGCCAAAGATTTCGGCGCCCAGGGCTGGGCGATGAAAATGTGATCTGGGCCGAGTTCTTGTCAGCTTTGGACTCTTAGAACATGGAGCTTTTTGGGAGATTTATCCGAGTCTTTTAGTGCGTATTAACTTATGAAGGAATGTGTCTGGGCCCGTTACGAACTCTAGGTTCGTTAGGAATTTAGTTCATACGTGACCCTTATTTTCGAATTATACCAGGAATGCAAATTCTATCTCCTTTAGGATTTATGTTGGAGTGCAACACCTATTTCTGACAGGTTTCTATCTTTTATGACTTTGCCACTTTTAACATCTACCTTTTACGGCAGTTACTTTTCTTAGCAGGTTTCGATATATAGCAGTTTTGGCTGAAATGAAAAGGGTGATTGAGATTCGTTATTTTATAGGAGATGCGTTGCCAAGTGGAGATTTATGTTCACATCATCGAACCTTCCCTTTCGGGAATGGGGACAAAAGTAGGTGTCTACAACTAGTACTATTGATCGTAATCGTATAACCGTATTCCTAAAAAGTTCCGTATTGTTATTTTTTGGTTTCTAAGTATCCCTTTTGTTATAAACCAACATAAGTTGTTGGAGTTGGTGGGGGAACTCACCTTGTGATTTGGAGGTCACAAGTTCGAGCCCCATCAACTGCCAAATGCTTGGGAGTGGCTCAAGCGATGACCTACGGAGCTGGGCTGGTTAACCTGTGCTAGGTGCTGGTTCAGTTAGGGTCCCTTCTTCTTACATATTAAAAAAAAAAATTCAAATGTATCCATTTTTTACGAAACCAAAAAAATTAAAATATGTTATGTTTTGTTGTCAATTTTCAAAATCAACATAATTACTATAGCATGTCAATTTTTTAGCATAATTCAAACTAAATCATACGTAGTATGACTTATAAAACCAAAAAACCAAAACTGTGAACAACTAACAGTAATACCTAACGGGTTAAGTTTTCAATTCCTATATTTTTTTTTTTTGCTAAAACTAAGTATAATGTTTTATGTTTAGTAACATGGAGTAATACTTACTCAAACCAACGTACTAAGTTTTGGAAAATTAAGCATGTAGCAATGTACCATATCCATACACATCGTACAAAAAAGTAAGTTGTACTTGTTGGTGTTTACTCACCTACTGTCATTGCTTCTCTCATTCTCTCTGCAGTCCTACACTACAATAAAGCAACTCGAGGCAGCAACACTCATGCTCACCAAATACAAGCAGCAATACAACATTCTAGAAGCTCTATGATGACATCACACCTATAACAACTTTCCCATTCTGTTATGCATCATGTAATGACATCACTCTTGTAACTGATTCATTCTTAACTTGTAGTAGCCGATGTGTACATATAAGGCCATCCTATTGGTTGAGCCACATCATCATACTTGTATATATATATGATGATTGCTGTAATGATTCATTCCAAGCAATAAAATCATTAGCTTCTATATTTCCTAAAACTCTCTCTCTCTCTCTTAAATCAGTAAGCTGATATTCAGCTTGTGAAGAAATCAACCCAAATTGGTGATTTCTGATATGGTATCAGAGCAGATGATCATATGATCCTGCTGTAATTCTTCTTAGCTTCGTTCACAGTTTGATCAATTGATCACAAACTTTTCCTGATCTAAATTCTTCAAAGAAAATGTGTATTTCTAACAGCAAAATGCTTGCAGATCAGCAAGAACCTTCTCAGAATCCTAACTCTGCCTATTATCTTAGCAGTAGTGATTTGAATGCCACAAAGTTAGTGAGCATTGAATTCAAAGGAAAATGTTTCAGCGATTGGAGGAGATCAATGATGATTGCATTGTCAGCCAAAAACAAATTGTGTTTTGTTGATGGCAGTTTGAATCAGCCAGCACCAAATTCTTCAAATCACAGAATATGGACTAGGTGCAATGACCTAGTAATCTCTTGGATGCTAGCTTCTCTTGAACCAAAGATTGCTAGAAGTGTTCTTTACCTTAAAACTGCAAGAGCAATTTGGCTTGAATTGGAAGATACGTATTGCCTACAATTTCAAAGGCATATGGACTGCTACTTCAAGAAGAGCAGCAGAATGAAGTACACAATCACAAGCATCACTCACACACAGAGTCTACTGCATTCAATGGGAAATTTGACAATAAACCTTACAAAGGTTCATACAATAACATTCCTAATTCTCAGTATGCAGGAGCTGGAAACCAATACAGAAGCTTCACCAATAGAAACAACTTATACTGTGAGCATTGCAAGATGAGAAACCACACAATTGACAAGTGTTGGAAGCTGCATGGCTATCCTAAAGACTTCAAAGGAAAAGGAAAAAGAATAGCAGCAGCAGCTCAATTAGATGAGTATAGTCCAAAAGAAAACAAGACAGATGAAGGATCAGGAGTAGTTCATGCCACTTTTACTGAAGATCAGTACACTCAGCTGATAAAATGCCTGCATACTCAACTAGTTGCTAGTCAAGCAGAGAATTCTAGCTCTCAGTCTCTTGGTCTAGAAACTACCTATCAACCTCAAGGTACATTCTGTCTCATGTCTAAACTTAACAGAAATTGGATTCTAGACAGTGGAGCTAGTGATCACATGTGTTCTGATTTATCTTTATTCAAGTCTTTTGATCCTGTGATTGATGGAAAACATTCAATAACTGTAACTGATGGTACTGAAATCCAAGTGAAACATTAAGGCCTCATTAATCTGGGTGGAGGAATTACACTCAGAGATGTTCTTCATGTTCCAACTTTCCAGTTCAACTTGATTTCTATATCAAAACTGTGTAGTGATGCAAATTGCTCGGTTTCATTTACATGTGGTGAATGTTTTATTCAGGACCCTTCCAAGAACAAGCACACTCTGCTTGGTAAATTGGAGAAAGGTCTATACAGCCTAAGTGAGGAATTCTTGGTGACATAATCCAATCTAGCATCTCATAAGTGTGCACTTTCTTCTACCAGTTCAGCTGAAGTTCAAGAAGCCAAATTATGGCACCTAAGACTAGGACACATGTCATTTGGAAAAATAAAAAACCTCCATGGTATAAATGTACAGGGTTGTGTAGCTGAATCTTTCTGTCAGATCTGTCCTCTAGCAAAACAGACTAGATTTCCATTCCCAAATAGCTGTATTAGGTCTACTAGACCTTTTAAACTGTTACATCAATTTCTTGTTGATGTTGCAACTCAGTTTGAACTATCAGTTAAACATATTAGATCAGATAATGCCCTTGATCTTACTGAAGGAAAAATGAAGGAATTGTTCCTCAACAAGGGTATACTGCATCAGAAGAGTTGCTCTTACACTCCTCAACAGAATGGTGTTGTGGAGAGAAAGCACAAACATCTTCTAGAAACTACTAGAGCATTAGCTTTTCAATCCAAGCTACCTGACAGATATTGGAACCACTGCATTCTTACTGCAACATATCTGATAAATCGAATGCCCTTGAAAAGCATTGACTTCTGCACTCCCTATGAAAGACTATACAAAACCAAACCTTACCTTTCTCAATTAAGAATCTTTGGCTGTTTATGCTATATAACCACACCCAAGATCCACAGATCCAAGTTTGACAGGAGAGTAGAACCATGTGTATTCCTAGGCTATCCACCAAATCAAAAGGCCTATAAAGTCTTAAATCTAGCTACCAATACCTTGATTGTTTCCAGAGATGTAATCTTCTATGAAAAACATATCCCTTTTCATTATTCTCCTACTCCTAAACAAGCATACTCTACTCAATTTTTTCTTCCTATTACTACTCCATTTACAGATTCTGCTAATACTTCTTCTCCTATACTGGACAGTCTCTCTTCTCCATCTACATCATCATCACCAATATTAACACCATCAACTTCTTCCTCTCCCACTCAATCTTCTGAACATTCTCCATCTCATGTTTCCAATTCCTCTCCCATTCAATCCACAGAACCACCTGAACCACCTCAAAGAAAGTCAACAAGAGTTTCAAAACCTCCTTCTCATCTCAATGATTTTGTGTGTTCCAAGCCTGTGAAACATTGGTGTAATTTGGTTGCATATGACAGTCTACATGAGCAATAGAAGACACTCATTGCTGCTCATATGGATTATATTGAACCTACTTCTTATCAAGAAGCAGCCACAGACTCAAACTGGTTGGTTGCTATGGAAAAGGAAATCACAGCTTTGAACAACAATCGCACATGGGATTTTGTTTTGCTTCCCAAGGGTAAGAAAGCCATTGGCTGTAAATGGGTGTTTAGAATCAAAAAGAATGCAGATGGCACCATTGAAAGGTACAAAGCCAGATTGGTTGCTAAGGGTTTCACTCAAAAATATGGTATTGATTACCATGAGACCTTCTCTCCTGTTGTCAAAATGTCAACTATTAGATGCATCATCTCACTTGCTGCCAGCAGAAACTGGAAATTGTTCAAACTTGATATTAACAATGCCTTCCTACATGGCAACCTAGATGAGGAAGTTTATATGAAGGTTCCTGAGGGTGTTACAGCTCCTACTGGTCATGTTTGCAAGCTTACCAAATCTTTGTATGGTCTAAAACAAGCCTCAAGATAGTGGTTTGCTAGACTAGTTAATGAACTGAAATCCCAAGGGTACACTCAAAGCAAGAATGACTACAGCTTATTTATCAAACATGATTCTTCTGATGTCACCATAGTTGATGTCTATGTTGATGATATCATCATCACAGGATCTAATGAAGCTACCATTGCTGCTCTCAAAGCCCATTTGCATCATACTATCAGTATTAAAGATCTAGGTCTTCAAAACTATTTCCTGGGGATTGAAGTTACTCACACTGCTGAAGGTTACATCCTCACACAAAGGAAATATACAAAGGAAATGCTTCATGATTGTGAACTTGATATCTCTAAACCTGTTGTCACTCCTTTTCCCCTAAATCTCAAGTTATCTTCTGAAGGTCAAGCATGCTCTAATCCTGATCTTTACAGATCTTTTGTTGGCAAACTCAATTTTCTCACTCACACCAGACCTGATTTAGCCTTTGCTGTTCAGTCTCTCGGCCAATTTATGCATGCTCCAACAAACTCTCATCTTGATGCTCTCACTCATACTCTAAGATATGTCAATCACACAGCTAGACAAGGTATTCTCCTAAAGGCTACTGATCAACTAATTTTGCAAGCTTTTTGTGACTCTGGTTGGGCTGCTTGCCCCACAACCAGAAGATCTGTCACTGGTTACATTCTCCTTCTTGGATACGCACCCATCAGTTGGAAATCCAAGAAGCAATCTACAATTTCCAGAAGTTCTTCTGAAGCAGAATACAGGGCTACGTCTCAAGCTGCTAGTGAAGTGACTTGGATTGTTAGATTACTTGAAGAGTTAGGCATCCATGGTCTGCAACTAGTCAAACTTCATTGTGATAACCAATCTGCCTTGCATATTGCCAAAAATCCTATTTTCCATGAACGAACTAAACACATTGAAGTTGACTGTCACTTCACTAGGGACAAGGTCCTTGAGGGTTTAATTCATCCAAGTTATCTTCCTACTTCTAACCAATTAGCTGATATCTTTACTAAAATCCTTCCTGGCTTACAGCATATGGTTTTATCCTCCAATTTTGGCATGGTCAATGTTCTTCCCATCCAAAGTTTGAGGCGGGGTGTTGGTGTTTACTCACCTACTGTCACTGCTTCTCTCATTCTCTCTCCAGTCCTACACTACAAAAAAGCAACTCGAGGCAGCAACACTCATGCTCACCAAATACAAGCAGCAATACAACATTCTAGAAGCTCTATGATGACATCACACCTATAACAACTTTCCCATTCAGTTATGAATTCTGTTATGCATCATGTAATGACATCACTCTTGTAACTGATTCATTCTTAACTTGTAGTAGCTGATGTGTACATATAAGGCCATCCTATTGGTTGAGCCACATCATCACACTTGTATATATATATGATGATTGCTGTAATGATTCATTCCAAGCAATAAAATCATTAGCTTCTATATTTCCTAAACCTCTCTCTCTCTCTCTCTCTCTCTCTCTCTCTCTCTCTCTCTCTCTCTCTCTCTCTCTCTCTCTCTTAAATCAGTAAGCTGATATTCAGCTTGTGAAGAAATCAACCCAAAGTGGTGATTTCTAATTGTACTAAGTTCTTAGTACATGCATTTATATTACAAAGTTGTTATTATGTTTGTACAAATGTGTAGGATAATCAAAGCTAATTAGTTATATTGTTGCTTGAAACACAAAATTATTAAAAAGAATCACTTAGGTACAAGGAAGACATAAGTTGTACGTACTATTGGTCGATCGTATCATCATATTCCTAAAGAGTAACCTGTGTATTTCAATTCCTACATACAGAATATATCTATTTATCGTACTGAAAGGTACTAAGTTGTACACCGTACTAAACTCTAATCAGTACTCCCTCCGTTCCTAAATAAGTGTCACATTTTCATTTTTGGCGTTCCCTTATAAGTGTCGCTTTTCTATTTTTGAACATATACTTTTCCCACTTTTCTATAAATCATGATTACTTTTACTTACACATTCTAGGACAATGATCTGCTAACCCTTAGGGTTACCAACCCCCTGAGGTGGCAGCTTAGTTGTCATTGTTTTTTTTTGTTTTTTTTATTTTTTATTATGTGTCAGCAATCTCGGTATTAAAAAACTTAGTAATTAATGGGTACAACTTACAAAGATATCTGGAATCGAAATTAGGTTCAGAAAAAAAGACAGCCTCTTTCATCTTCCTCCTTCTCATTCTAGTCTCAGTCAACATGAAATTAGTTTCAAGATTATCATTGATTCTTCCTTTTCTCATCTCCTTTAATTTCAATTTCCCTTCAATTCTACTCAAGGTTACACTTAGCAATCTGATAAGATGTTTTTTGACCTGTGCTCATTGTACGATATTTGCGGATAAAATCGAGTTACTTTATTTTAGAGATGGCAACAAGGGGAGGCAAAAAAAGAAGGTATGTCACTGGGAATGCAATATATTTTGGCTTTAGGAACAAGAATCATATTAAATCAGTCATGAGAGAGAAAGTTAGAGAGAGAGAGGGAGTCAACAACTGGGTCACCATCACCAAGAAAAACCACCCATACCACCACCACCGCTCCCCCCCATAGCCACCTACACAGTCTTCGCCAAATTCCTCCCAATCCACCTCCGACCTTATGATATTGAGAAACTATTTGCCAAGCATGGAAACATTTCCAACATAACCATACCAAACACCACCAAGCCAAACCAAATATTCCAATATGCTTTCATAAAATTTAACTCCACATAATCCCTTCATCAAGCCATTACCAAAGAAAATGGAAAGCGCATCCATGGGTACAGACTCTTGGTGGAACCAGCAAAATTCGACACCAAAATCGCCACCACTACGCTGCATGCCCATCGACTCAAGGCCAAAGAAATGACACCCCATCATCAGAAACCGATACCAAAACCATCCATAAGAGATCACAGATCATACAAGGAGGCCACCCTACCTACCACCCATCACCCCAACACAAAAGAAAACAATCGCACACCCGCTGCCATACCACCATCACCTCAAAAACCAACAGCAGACCCAATTCCACCAACATCCCCGACAAACGTTTACCTTACCCCCCAGGAAATAGAACCGCAACCAGATTTCATAAACAAAGAAATGAGCCAAGCAAGAATTATAAGCTCAAGGATCCTAGGAGAAGACGTCGAGCAGGCTAAACTCGACCTTGAAGTAGGGGAACTTGAATGTGAGGAAGCAGGACTCCTCAAGGTGCATAAAAACCCCGAAAACGAAGAGCTCCTCAACAGAAGTGTAATCGTGGTGGATAATTCCCCAACACCAACCTCATCCATCCTCAGCCAAATCCTATCAGAAGAGGTAAACTGTCTAACGATGAAACCCATGGGAGGACCTTTACACCTCATCACCTTTGAGTCTTTGGAGGACAAATTAGCTATGATAGAAAGTAAATGGTTGTCGAAATGGTTCATGGAAATCAGAAACGTAAACAACTCTTGCACCACTCAATGGAGGGAAACTTGGATCAAAGTGTACGGGGTACCGCTTGCGGCATGGTCCTATGACAATTTCTATAAAATTGGTTGTATCTTTGGCAAAGTCCTATCGGTCAGGTACGACAATTTTGATTGTGCGAGCATCCTAACAGTGACAGACTGCTTGTTTAAAATCAATTGTAAAATGGGCTTGATGTTGATGGAAAAAAGCCAAAATATTCATATGGGAAGAAGCCATGGCGATGCCGGCGATGGTGGCCCGGGCGGATTCCGTGGCGGAGAACAGCAGCTCCGATGACCAACACCCCTCACCCTCCCCCCCCCCCCCCCAAGGGGGCTGCACCTAGGAATCTGGATGACGATCCTCGCCCCCTCGAAAGTGGGAATACCATGGGAAACCTCTCAACTCCTCGGGACCCCAATAGTCTCAATCATTCCCAATATACTCCAATTAATTAATGATCAGCCATTTTTTGAGATTCCACCTAGGAACTCTCACCCTACAGAAACTTCCCCGTCAACATCACCAAATAACCCTACCCCACAAGTAGAACCTACAATCTCACCCCCAACCCATTAATTAGACCAGCCCATCTCAATTATTGGCCAACCCAACCAATCTACCTCCAATACCCCTCCTCACTACCTCACAAATACAGACCACAAACAGATTTGGTGCTCTGACCAGATCAAACAAACCTAGCCCACAATGCTCCTCCAGCTCTGGCCCACTTTACCCACCCGGTTTCGAAGATTTCGTTCCCATCCCAATCAAAAGGGAAAACGAAAGGAAAAGGCAAAAGAAACTAAAGAAAAAGAAAGAAAAATTCTCACGTGCCCTCATCTCAACCAGACCGACCAAAACTCCACCCACCACACCGAATCACAAAGACAAGCATGAGGCCATAAACTCAGACAATGTCATCGAATTAGCCCGTTCTCTGGGGATCACTTTCAATGGGCCAGAAGGTGAACTCAAGAAACAGATCGACAACATTCTTGCAGCCCAATGGGATAGCTGGTGCGCCAGCCACATGTAATTGATTTACCCATCATCACTTGAATCAAAGTTAACATGAATTTTCTATCTTGGAACATCAGAGGAATGGGGGCAAGAATGAAAAGAAGTGCCCTCATAAAACATATAACCACAAATAACCCCACCTTCATAGCGATTCAAGAAACCAAAATGGAAGAGATCTCGCCCAAACTGGTCAGTGCTTTCTGGAAAGACAAAGATATCGAATGGATCATAAGCCCATCGATTGGAAATTCGGGAGGCATTATCTCTCTCTGGTCAAAAGCCTTTTTTCCATGATGTCAAATAGAGTGGCAAGGAATTGGATAGCAATCCATGGAACTCTTTTATCCAGAAATCAGGAATGTATTATTCTCAACATTTACAACCCTTGCAGTATAGAGGGGCGTGCAGAGGTTTGGCAAGAAATATCATACTACTGGAGAAACAACAACTATCCATGCATTATTATGGGCGATTTCAATGAAGTACTTTTGCCAGACGATCGAGGAAATCTCCTCGCTTCTCAAACAAGTATGTCAGATTTCCAGTCATTCATACAAGAACTTCAAGTCACTGAAATCCCATCAAACGGACGCTTCACATGGTTCCGGGGGAACTCTAAAAGCAAGCTGGACCAAATTATTGTAAGCCCATAATAGATAGCCCATTTCCCGTACTTGAAAGTATCACTCCTCCATCGTGGGATATCCGATCATTGCCCGCTATTACTCCACACACATGAACGTAACTGGGGACCCAAACCCTTCAGATTTCAGAATTGTTGGTTATCGGACCCAAAATGTCTAAAAATCATCCAAGAAGTATGGCAACAATCCGGCAACATCTCGGAAGAAAACTAAAAACCATCAAGCGGGAATTGCTGGAGTGGAATTCAAACGATTTTGGGATATTGACACAAACATTAAACGCCTGGAAGAACAAATACAGGAGTTTGATAAAATTTCGAATGAGCGCAATTTGAATGATAATAAACTAGAAATCAAGAAAAGAGCCCAACTTGATCTGTGGTCGTGGGCCAAGAGGAAGGAAACATACTGGGCTCAGAATTCCAAAATCCAATGGCTAAAGGAGGGAGATAGAAACACGAAATTTTTCCATGTGATCGCATCAAACCGAAAAAGGAAGAACACAATCTCAGCCATAGAGGTGAACGGACTATCCAACAGTGATCCCACAATCATCAGAAGAGAGGCCACGTCTTTCTTCAGGAATATTTTCACAGAGCAGTACAAAAATAGACCAACCCTAGAAGGTCTTGATTTCAAGAAACTATCTCCATCCCAGGCAGAGGCACTCATAACTCCCTTCACAAATGACGAAATTGATATGGCAATGAATTCCTGTAACCCAGACAAGGCTCCAGGACCCGACGGTTTTAACTTCAGATTTATCAAAAGTGCATGGGATGTTCTAAAAGGAGACATATATGACACAATAAACAACTTCTGGGCCACTTCCTGCATCCCACGCGGCTGCAATATGGCGTTCATCACACTCATTCCGAAAACCACAAACCTGACAGATTTCAAGGATTTCCGGCCAATCATTATGGTAGGTTGTCTGTATAAAATCATCGCAAAATTTCTCTCTCTCCGCCTACAGTCAGTCATGAATTCCATAGTTGGCCCATTACAATCATCATTCATCGAAGGCAGAAAAATACTTGATGGGGCATTGGTGGCGGGTGACCTCGTTGAAACGTGCAAAAGAGAAAAAAAGAGCGTCTGCAATCCTCAAAATTGATTTTCATAAGGCATTTGATAGTGTTTCTTGGAGTTTCCTGGATCGGACACTAGAAAAGATGAACTTTCCCCCCCCCAATGGCGAGAGTGGATTAGGGCATGTGTTATGACGACATCATCATCAGTTCTAATAAACGGTTCCCCATCCGTTCCTTTAAAGCTACAAAGAGGCCTACGACAAGGCGACCCATTATCACCCTTCCTATTCGTGCTCATTGTGGAAAGTCTAAACCTGTTGATTGAAAAAGCAACCTCACTCGGTCACTGGGAAGGGGTTGAGATATACACAGGTGGTTCGAAACTCACCCATCTCCAATATGCGGATGACACGATGATGTTTCCCCCCCCCCCCCAAACCTCCAATACTTACAGAAAATCAAAAGCACACTTATCCTATTTCATCTCATGTCTGGTCTCAAAGTAAATTTCCATAAAAGTTCATTGATAGGAATTCACGTGCCGGAATCATGGATAAATACAGCAGTAGAGACCCTATTATGTAAGGTTGGCAGCCTGCCATTCACCTACCTCGGGCTAGCTAGTAAGCCATAGTATGTTTTGATGCGGTAAACGACATTTAGATGTAATTTAAAGTACATACAATTTTTTAATGTATGTTTTACACATATTCGGTTCTGATTTGGACATGATATGGACATAAAGATTTTGATCCGTGCGTGATTTGGATATATGGTTCTTGATATGGATATGATCGGGACAAATTGACTATAATCTGGAAATATAAGTTATTATCTGGACATGAACTAAACATTATCAATTCTGATCTAGACAAAATTGTTATGACTTGAACCTAATCTGGGTATATCTTTTTTAATCTGGACATAGATCTTTTTTAATCTGAACATATTAATATTGATCTTGACGTGATTTGGACATATCGACTTTTATCAGTTTTGATCTAGGCATGATCTAGAAAAACCAGTTCTGATCTAGGCATGATCTCAATATTAATCGATTTTAATCTAGACATATTGGTTCTAATTTGGACATAATATGGGAAGATATGTTCTGACCTAGACATATTGGTATTGATCTTGAAGTCTTTTAGACAGATCAACTTTGATATAGACATATTGGTATTGATCTTGAAGTCTTTTAGACAGATCGACTTTGATCCAGACATGATTTGAACAGATCCTTTTGTTATAGACATGATTCGGACCGGTCTGTTTGATTTGGACATGATCAGGACATGTCTTCTGATCTTGACAAAACTAGATATATCGGTTTTGATTTGGACATGATCCTGGACGGATCCATTCTGATTTTTACATGGACATATTGTTTTTTATCTGGACAAATTGGTTATGTGAATTTAAATATTTTGTTATTGATTTTATGATACCTTAAAAATAGATCACGATTACACCAACAATAAAAACAATAAACATTAATATTATAATAATAATAATAATAATAATAATAATAATAATAATAATAATAATAATAATAATAATAATAATAATAATAATAATAATAATAATAATAATAATAATAATCTCATCTATTCTGATATGACCCGAACTTATTTTTCTGATATGATCTTATCTGAATAGAAAATGTTACATTAATCCTATGGGTTACTAACTCTATGAGGTGGCAATTGCACGGAAGATGACATGATCTGATATTCTGATCTAGCTACTTAAATCAAGTGATAAGGTACCGAAATAAGTTGAACTAAACAGGGCCTTAGCTTATATATAAACATCTTCTTTATTACGGAGTGATTATAGTAGTGTTATTAGGTCATGTTATGTCACCTTAATTCCACTTATCACTACAACATATAAGATCAAAGAGGGCAAAAAATATCGCCCTCTTTGATGTAAATATCGCCCTCTTAGGCTAGCAGGGCGATTTTTATATCGCCCTCCCATCGCCCTGTTAGGCTCGTTTTATTAGCTTAGCAGGGCAAGTAATATTTTTCGCCCTCTTTGATTGAAATCAAAGAGGGCAATATGCTTCGCCCTCTTTGATTCAAATCAGAGAGGACGACTTTTTTCCGCCCTCTTTGATTGAAATCAGAGAGGATGACTTTTTTCCGCCCTCTTTGATTGAAATCAGGGAAGACGACTTTTTTTGCCCTCTTTGATTATTTCAAGGGAGGCATTCTATTTTCGCCCTTACTGATTGGAATCAAGAAGGGCAGTCTATTTCGCCCTCTTTGATTGTATCTAGGGACACCTGTTTTTGCGCCCTCTATTTTGCTTTTTTATTTCTATTTCTTTTACAGGCTAGCCAATACAGCAAATAAATTAACCTACATGGGATTCGAACCCACATCTTTGCGCATTTGCACAATGCTCTTCCAGTTGATCTAATAGGTTAGTGCTACTTATATATTTAGATCTCCGATTCCAAAATGAGGAGATAAACATGCGAGCTAGTTGTCCTTGTTCCGATGACAGAGCTTTAAAGTACTAGTAAATACTATCTTAACCAACTAGATACTGCTATCTAATCCTATATACTTTGTCATCTGAAATCAAAGCTCAAGAGGCATGTACCTTTTTTAAGTTGATGCATTCATGTACCTTTTTTACAGATATCTCATATGAAATTGCAAGACACGTACAGGTTCTCTGGATTTATTCCTGGTGCCATGTACAGATTGCCTAGAATCCATTCCTTGTGCTGACCTGAGCTAACAAAATATTTGCAAAACCAAATTATATTTTACTTCATCGAATAGATCATATCCAAATAAGGCTATTATGCAAAACTGCCACATTTAAAAATAAACATGAAACACTTTGAACAGACACAATGTCCCAAACAACATATAACTATGCTGAAGCTGAAACTGAAACTGAAACTAAGCAATAAAATACCAGAACATATGCACCTAAAAATGTATCATCGTGAAAGACTTTTAACAGAAATATGTAACTCGTCAGATTGCTTGCCACAGCTCAAGAAATTAACCAGGGAAACAGGTAGCTTAATGATATGAAAAAGAAGGATACCTATATGCAGTGGCAAGGTCAGAGGAGAACAAGGTGTATAAAAGACCTGCTTCAGAAAGATCAACAATATAATGAATCTAGAGTGATTAAACACTCTCTGTAGCAGAAAAGAGAAAAAGACCATGTAAGAGAGCAAGCTTACTACCTTAGTGGTGACTTGCCTTTTGGTACGAACAACAATAACCTAACTCTAACCTCATAATAGTGTAATAGGGAAAGGTAGGGTCGATCCCACTTAAAATTGGATATATCAAACTATTTCTAATGAAAGTTAGAAACCCCTATTTTGAGATTTTATGAACTAGCTAACTTAAGTACTAACTGGAAAATAAAATAGTAAATAAAAGACTAAGAAACAAATAATAAAATAGAAATAAAATAAAATAGGGATTGGGAATTATATTTTGGCATTGAAATATTAACTGATCATAATATGCCCTCTAATCATCATCAGTGAGCTTGCGAACAGCACACACACAACCAAAACCTTTTCGGTATTAGCCAATTGATGACTGTGAAGGTTTATGAGACCAAAAGGCGAAAAACCCATAACCATGATTACATCATAATGAAAGGTACCTTCACTTGACACTATTGAACAGAAATTCTTGGCAATGCAAATATCCATATAACATCTAAAAACTAACCTAAATTGTGAAAGATATTTTTTTATACCTGCAGAACTTATACGAGAAAGCCAAACATTAATCTACATTTCTACTTTTAGCCATCTAAAAGAAACTAAACAGCAACCATGATTTCAATATAAATGTAAAATGTAAAACTGATAAATTAATTACTATACCCAACAGCACGAAGAGACAGGCGTTCAGCTTGTTCAAACTCAGCAATGTATTACTAGTTTGTCTGAGGACAAGAATCTCACCTCTGTCAACAGCCGTATTTGGTGAACATGGTCCTTGCCAGGAAACAAAGGTCTTATGTTCATGAGCTCCATGAATATGCAGCCCACAGACCACAAGGACAAACTAACAATATCATTATTATATAATCATATTCATACATAATACGAAGTACAACTTTTCTGCCTATTAGTCAGTTACCAATTTATCACATCTCATGCATAAACTCCACAATAATATAAGAACTACATACATAGACTTAAACGGAATAGGCAACATACAAGGACGAATAAACATTCAAAAGTCCAACTGTATTTGTACATTACAGAGAAAAAAACACTAGGAATTAGAGAAAGAACTACACTATAACTCTAATCTCACATCAAGTAATCAGAGAATATAAAGAAAATCCAAATCAACAACAAAATTACAACATATGAATCAAATTAATATAATAACACAAATAAATTGCAATGATTAAATCACAAACTGCATAGATATAAAATTATAGAAAATAAAAAAATCGAAAAACTTTGAATTATGTCCATTCTGCAAAATTTGAATGTTCAACATCAATTAGCATGAATATGCTGCATAAATCAAATTCAAAAAGTACGATAGAGGCCTAGTACCTGAAATTGAAGGTTGGTCTGAAAGGAACGAGTAACTCCAACACAGACCTCAAATTGTAGATTCCATAGATCCGCAAACCAAAACCCTAAAATTAACCAAAAACAGCAAATTAACAGGGATTTTAGTATTGAGTTTTCAGTAAACTCAACAAATTATATAGACGAACATATATTGAGTCTAATTAACAAATTGTGGTTCCATAAGAAATCAATAATTCACAAACATCAAAAGAACAGGCAGAACCACAAACATCGCTAATTCAAAATAATACGAATTACAAATCTGCTTCTTATGGTAAACAAATCAATTACAATTTAAATGAAAAATAACATTAATTAAGAAAATAATTCGAATCTTATCACTAAAATACAGTAACATGAGATGATAAATACGGAGTAATGATGAACTAGTAATTCAAATGCCAGCAAAAAAACGCGAAGAAGTTGAGAAAATATGATACCAGACGAACTTCGGATATGAAGCAAATATGTGCGATTGGACCAAATTTCAAGCAAGCTCAACCAAATTTCAAGCGAACTCAATCAAATTTCAGGCGAACTCAACCAAAACGCATAAAATTAGGGTTTATGACTAGAGAAATTGAAGATGGAGAGGGAGAGAGAAAGCTAAACTGAATATTTAAGGGAGAGAAAGAGAAATTGAGAAGAGAAAGCTAAATTGAAGATTTAGGGAGAGAACAAGCTAACTGAAGATTGGAGTTTTCATTTTGGGATTCTTAGAAAGAAAATTTGGGTGAAGTTTGGTATTCGGAGTTTGCAGTTTCAAAGGAGTTGGGGATACTTTTTTTAAAAAAAAACTGATCAAAGAGGGCGAAATTTGAGAAGTCGCCCTGTTTAATGTAAATCAAAGAAGGCAAAGAATACTTTCGCTCTCTTTGTTTTTACCAACCAATACAATGTTTGTTTGCCATATTTGATTTGTTCTATTAGGACGATTTAGAAGTTGCCTTTCTTTTTATAAAAAAATCGCCCTGATTGTTTCTAATTCTTGTAGTGTATTTTGAAAAAAAATAAGCTCAGATAAGATAAGTTCAAATAAGATAAAATAAAATTCGGGAAAAACAACAGTTATCCAAGTACTACAGCATATAGCTAAAATAATTTTAATAAGAGTGCATTCTATTTTCTTGATTTTCACTTATTTTTTCTGAACTTAATTATCTTATTTTAACTTATCTAAACTAAATTTAGTTACACACTTGTTTTTGGCCCGGGGGATACCCCGGGTTACTACAATAATAACATTCTCATTTGCTTCTATATAACATGAAACATGAAACATGAAACATGAAACATGTAATAGGTTATGCTTCCTTTTTTAGTTTTATCAGTAAGACGTACTTTTATTGTTTAGACTCAAAGTCAGGGGTACAAACCTTATACAACCATGTATGACATTTTTTTATGTATATGACGATTATATAGAGCGCCACGTCTCACGTATTCTTTTTTATAATCGCCTTTAATATATAGTATATATTTTACTTGATCAACCCTTATTTTTCATGAACTTATCGTATCTGAACTTATTTTTCCTGAAATAAGTCTAATAAGGTGAACAAAATATAGCCGAATTAAGTTTAGATTAGTCTTGCTAAGTTCGATCAGTTAAGTTTATATAAGTTCAGATAAGACGAATTCAAGAAAAATAACAAAATTTATAGTTGCTTAGATAATGGAATGCTTTTATATATTTTGTTTGAAATGAATTTTTTCTAGAATAAATGATTAATTAATTAATTTTTCATTTAAACTAGTTTAACACCTTAGTAACAGTTTAAAGTAGAGATGTGGCACTGCATGTTACAAAGTCAAATAATTTGGTAAAGGGTAAAAGAAACAAAATTTTTAATTCAATAATCATAATATCATTAAATTATTTTTTCGGTAAGTTTACTCTCAAGTCTTGATTACTATTTATCCGTATTAGATAGACACGAGAAATATTTTAGTAACCATACCTTGATTCAAAAAGACAATAAAAAATATTTATTGTATATCTTTAAAAAAAAACATTGAGTTGCATTAAAAAAAGACATTAGGAGTTAGGAGAATTAGAACTATTATACTACAAGTCGTACTATATATACTTTGTATTATTATATAACTTACAATTATATATTTTTTGATAATTTGATGTTGGTTTCATTTCATTTCATGCCAAAAGGCCTTGACATACAAAACGTAGCATTTATATAACTTACAATTACAATTATTGATCCAAAAAAAAGAAAAGTTACATCAATAATTATGGAGTGATTAGTATTGGAACAAAGCATTAGTGGTCCTTTCTAAAAAAACATTAAGAAAATATAAATTAAAGCCATATAATCATCCACTAAATAAATTATTTATAGAAGAGCACCGTGTCATATGCCATGTCGTTGCCACCTCATAGGGTTAGTAATCCTAAGGGTCAATCAAACATTTTTCCATATTCTACATTTTTCCACTTTTCAATCCCCACATCCACTTTTATTTGTACTTTATTAATAAATAATTATCTACTTTTTCCTTTCCCAAAACAAAAACATTTCCAATCATTACATCTTACACACTTCACAATTTTATTAAGATCTGTGCCGTTCCCAATAAGTGACACTTATTTAGGAACGGAGGGAGTACTACTTTCGTTTCATAAAGATTTTTACGGTAACTATTTGCACAAATATTGAGTCAAAAGCAGAAAATGGTTGAATATATTAAAATATGGATAAAGTAGGAGAAATGTGTAAAAAGGTGGGTGGGTGTAAGGGAAAAAAAATAATAGAAAGTGAGTGGAAAATTGTAAATATTGTGGGGTAAAAAGGATAAGGTAGTAAATTTTCATGTTAGAAAATAGAATAAAGCAGAGCGTACAGAACATTATGAAACATACTAAAACGAAAAGTTTAAAGATCATTTTAAAACGGAGGTAATACATACATTTATATTGTGTTTTGTTTATGTGTAAGAGAATCAAAGCTTAAGCAAGCTTCGATTAAGTATGAAGGGTCGCAGGTGGGTCGGGGCGGGTTACTGATTAATCGAACCAACAAGACATAAAACAATGCAAGATGTCCCTAGATATGTACGTTTGGCAATTAGAGTTTAGAGTTTAGCACTTAGATGATTTTTTTGTTTAGTGAATATGATGTTGTATTGGTTTGTAAACTTTGTATAGCGTGTCCGTTAGGTAATACTATTACTCCCTCCGTCCCTTAATACTTGACCTATTTTGACTTTTTGCATTATTCACATAATTTACTTTGACCTATTTTATTTCTAGTATATGAAAATAAATGTTAGTATATAATATATTGTTGGCTTCATCTTAATATATATTTTCAAAATATTAATATTTTTATAAGTTTTTATAATATGTAGTTAAAGAAATTGGTGGTCAAAATTGTGCATCGGCAAACGTGTACGGTCAAAACAGGTCGAGTATTAAGAGGCATAGGGAGTAGTTTTCAATGTTTAGTTTTGCAATTTTGAAGGTCATATTATTAGGTTGAACGTGAAATTAAAATTACTCAATTCCTATAATAATCAATAATGTTTTTTAGAAATCTGGCAACAAAAAACTAAAATGTACTTTTTGTAATTTCCACAAATTTGTTTTTGGTTTTACATATAAAAAAAGTGAAAGAGAAGAAAAATAAACGATAATGATCAGAGTCATTTATTTTGTAAAATAATATTTATGGATATTCAAACCTCTAAAGTAGGCAGATCCGCTAAATTTTGCCAAAACCCTGTACATCAAACAAAGCCATGGTCATTTTTGTCGAGTCTGGATTCTCTAAAGTTTTAATAAAACTCTATACGGTAGAGTTTTATCTAAACCATACATTTTAAAATCAATGGCTCATATTGATGAGAAAAAAAGGAAACTTTTATAAAGATAATATATGAACCATTGATTTATCATTCAATGGTTGATATGCTCAAACTCTAGCTTGTGGAGTTATTTTAGAACTGATGAGCGACATTTATGTCGCTCTTAGCTTAGGATTTTATGTTAGTTTTTATACTTTTTTATAGTTTTTTACAGCTTTTTGTGTGAATTTTATAAGTTTCATTCCATCTTGTGCTTTATAGGTGATTATGATGAAAAGTGATGGAAAACAAGTAAAATTAAGCCAAAACAGGGCTTGTGCGATCGAGTGATGGTTTGTGCGCCCGAACAGAGGAGTGCAAATGGGTATCAAGGAACATCCAGTTCTGTGCGGTCGAACGTACTCTGTTGTTCGGTCGCACAGAATGGATTTTTGGAGGCAGAATGTCTTAAGTTTGGAAAGCGACCGCACAGTCTTATGTTCGACATCACAGGCATTGTGCGATCGAACGTGCTCTGTTATTCGGTCGCACAGGATTGATTTTTGGAGGCAGAATGTCTCTAATTTGGGATGCGACCGCACAAGGTTTTCTACTCGACCGCACAAGAGTTGTGCGCCCACACAAGTCCTTTTCGAGCGAATCATACTGCAGAGGAGATATCAGCCAAAGAAACCCCATTCGACCGAACAGGGTTCCTCGTTCGGTCGCACATGACGAAGGAAGTGTTCTTCGCTGCCTTCGCTCGCACAGGTCTCAGTGTTTGCTCGAACGGTTCTTTTATGTTCGGTCGCACAAAGGGTCTGTGCGACCAAATGGCTGCTCGGGCTGCTCTTATTCGAATTTTGGCTTTTATTTGGGGAAACTTATAAATAGATTTTTCATTTATTTTGTTAAGTGTAGAATTTTAGTTGACAATTTTAGATTCTCAAAGTGAGTTTTTCAGCATTTCTAGAGAGAGAAACTCTTCTCCATTGAAGCATCAATTTGTAATTCTCTAAACTCTTCTTCTAATTTTGTGCAATTCAATTCAATTTCTTAATTCTTGCTTTGGTTGTGATTGTAGATTGTTCTTTAATTCCTTCAATTCTTGAATTCTTCTTGATTTTGCTTTATTTACTTTGATCCTTAATTCTCTTGTTGATTGTTCAATTGATTGTTATATTCTTTGATTCTCTCTTTCTAATCCTTCAATTCCATGCTTGCTAGTCTAGAATTAATGGATTTCTTGATTTCTAGTATGATTAGTGAGTAGAATTAGGTTAGGGAAAGGGGAGAATCTAGGGGCCTAATTAGGGGAATTTGATGATTTTATTGATGAATGATTGATGTGATTAAATTGATTTAGTGCTAGGATTTTCCATGATCAATTGAGTAGTAGTTGCAAATGCTAGTTGATTGAATTAGATTGGAATGTATGATTTAGGTTTGGCAAGACATTGTGGGCCTAATTCATGCAAGTGAATGATAGTTCCTATTATATGCAAGCTTATCTAGCTTAGGACTATGCGAAAGCTCTTCTATAGGCTAGGTCGCTTCGCGTGCTCTATCCGAGAGGTGGCGAGCACGTCATTTGGTTTCATTCCCCTATGCGCTATGTCATTGCATCATTCATGATTACTAGATGGTAGTTCATTTCCCCCGATTTCCCTAGACTATCCCCAACTCCCTAACGTTTCCCTTCCTTGATTCAATCTAGTTTAATCGTTAATTTAGCTTCCTAGTGATAATTCAAATCAAACTTCTTGTTCGAACTAGCTTGACATTTAAACTCGAGAACCATCGTTTCTTTGGGACGATCCCTTTACTTGCCACTATAGCTCATATAGTTGATTAGTCTA
Source organism: Spinacia oleracea (assembly GCF_020520425.1). Taxonomy (NCBI): domain Eukaryota; kingdom Viridiplantae; phylum Streptophyta; class Magnoliopsida; order Caryophyllales; family Amaranthaceae; genus Spinacia; species Spinacia oleracea. The sequence continues at coordinate 19,288,615 of NC_079488.1, forward strand.
GTGGTTCTATAAATTTTGTTTGATTGTGGCATAGATCTTTCAACGACGGAAAAACGCCCTATCAAAATGACGCCGTTGTCGGGGAACGGTTGTTGTTTTTGAGTTTAAGTTGAGATTAGTTCATTATTAGAAAATACAAAAACATTGCAATTCAGCTTAGCTTTTTTTTTCCTTGGCATTGCTCACGGTTTTCTTGAGTTTGTATGCTTGTTAGGGGGCGTGCTCGTCAAAGGACCCTCCATCCTCTTGACCTCGAATTGGAGAGGACACTTAGGAGACTAAGGCGTGTACGGTCTAGCTCATCAAGCCATAACAGATTCGAATCGTTGAGTGTTGGTGAGGAACAACAAGAGACTGAGCAAGTTTTTGAGAATATGGCGCTCCCGGTTAAGAATTTGGGAATATCGGGGGCATTCGAAGCTACATGAGGTATTCAAGCCCCCACAACAAGTGCCAACAACTTTGAGATCAAGCCCGCCTTGATCAATTTGGTCCAAAGCCACCCCTTTTGTGGGAAGAGCAATGAATCACCTCACGAACATCTCAAACAGTTCGAGCACTATTGTGACACAATCAAGCACAATGGTGTCACATCGGATTACGTGAGGTTGACGTTGTTTCGGTTCTCTCTACTTGGGAGAGCAAGTGATTGGCTTGACAAGGAGGTCAAGCCCAACTCACTTTGCACTTGGACCGAGGTGACGAGTGCATTCTTAAACAAATTCTATTCGCATGGGAAGACGGCAGAGTATCGCCACAAGATTCAGTCCTTTGAGCAAAGGCGAGACGAGTCACTCTTTGAAGCTTGGGATCGTTTTAAGGAGTACCAAAGGGAATTCCCTCACCATGGGATCCCTAAATGGTTGTTGCTTCAAACATTCTACTTGGGGTTGAGTCCAAGTTCAAAGACAAGTCTTGATGCGGGCGCGGGAGGTCCCATCATGAACAAAACTGAGGATCAAATAGAGGAAATCATTGAGGATGTAGTTCAAAACTACCCATCTTGGCATGTAGGCACAAGGAATTATGATGGCAAAGGTAGGAGTGATGATGGTAAGGGTTCGGTTTACGCTATGGAGCAAGCACGGATTATAGAGAAGCTTAGCTCGCAATTGGAGAAGCTTGAAAGCACGCCAAGCCAACCACCTTCACCATTTGCGGGAAGAGCTTCAAGCCAACCACCATCACCATCTTCAATTCCACCTCCTTCGGCCACTCTTCTCACTAAGGGGAAGAGCAAGGTTAGTTCTTATGACACAATGCCTCCGGGCACTTCCTTTTGCGATAATTGCCAAGACTATAGTCACCCCCCCAATGCATGCCCCTTAGTTCATAATTTGTCTTTTGTGGATCATGGCCCTTCGTATGAAGGTGATTTTGATGTAGAGTATGTTCATGCCTTAAATGAGAGGTCTAAGAATGATAACCCTAAAAATCAAAATTTTGCTAGGCAACCTAGAGGGCCCCCTATGTATGGTTCCCACCAAGGCTATGGCCAAGGAAGTGGGTATGATAGCCAAAATCGAGGTGGCTATAGAGCACAAGGCTATCAAGGCCAAGCGCCCTATGGTCAACCTCAAGGTTTTGGCAATCAAGGCCAATACAACAAAGGGAGTTATAATCCCAACCATCAAGGTGGAGGAAGTTATAACTACTCTTATGGGCAATTTAGGGGTGCCTCAAGTGGGGGTTATCCTTTGAACTCGGGAGGTCCTTATGGTGCATCTCAAATCCCACCTCCCGGATTCAATGGACCGAGGACCTTTGGCAACCAATATCAATCAAATCCTAGTGGTTATGGCATTGCACCTCCAGCACTCCCGCCTCTCAAGTCTAATCTTGAGGCTCTCATGGAGTCGTTTGTGGGGGCGCAAGCCAAGAAGAATGTCGAGTTTGAGGATGGATTCAAACAATCCAACACTCATTTGAAGATTATTGAGACCCAACTAGCACAACTCGCTAGCACTATCAAAGAGCAACAAGTGCATACAAGTCTCCCACCCCAAGGTCAACCTCCTAAGAAAATGTATGCAATTGTGACAAGGAGTGGGAAGACTTTAGATGATAGTGCTACGCATGTTGAAGCTCCTAGCTCTAGGGGTGAGAGTTCTATGGGAAATGAGTCCTCGGACCGTGATGATGCTCGGACCGTGATGATGCGGAAGAGAAGTCTCATGTCGACGATATGAGTGATGGTGATAAGTCGAAGGAGACTCCTCTTCCTCCTCTCTCAACTCCTCCTCCCCATGGCCCCTATCCCCAAAGTTTTCATAGGCACAAGTTAGATGTGCAATTTTTAAAATTTCTTGAGGTTCTTCGACAAATGTATATCACTATCCCCTTTACGGATGCGTTGAAACAAATGCCAACCTACACAAGATTCATTAAGGAAATCTTGAGTGGGAAGCGAGATTGTGACGTAAAGGAGACGGTGAACCTCGCCGAAAATTGTAGTGCTATCATCCTTAACAAAATGCCACCCAAACTCAAAGACCCGGGAAGTTTTTCTATCCCTTGTGCTATTAAGGAGCTTGAAATAAGCAATGCCTTGTGTGATTTGGGTGCTAGCGTTAGTATAATACCTTATTCGGTGTTTGCCAAGCTTGAAGTTGGTGATCTTGTCCCAACCAACATCACCTTGCAACTTGCCGACCGTTCGGTCAAGTACCCTATTAGCAAGGTTGAGGATGTTCCCCTAGTTGTTGGCGAGCTTACTTTCCTTGTGGACTCCGTCGTCTTGGACATTGATGAGGATGCCCATACCCCCATTATCTTGGGGAGGCCATTTTTGGCCACCGCGGGTGCTCTTATCGATGTGCAAGGAGGACTAATCACCTTGAAAGCGGGAGACACCAAGGCTAGTTTCAAGCTTGCAATTGATGAACATTGTTGCTCTAAGATGAAATGTTGTATGAAAGTTGACACTCTTGCTTGTGTTAAGCACAATCATTCTTGTGCTATTTCTTCTAACAATCCTTGTGTTCTTAAGTGTGATTTTGAGATTGATAGGAAGGTGAAGAAGGATATGCACGAGAGCTCCTTTGTGCTAAGCGATTCTTATGATGACGTCATCACCATTCCCGACACATTCGGGATGGATCTTGATGATGTGGAGTCACTCACTCCGGCATGTAATGGTAAGGGGTGTATGAGCAAGAAGTCTAATCAAGGCAATCCTATGCCTAGGAAGACTTGGTTTGGTCCCCACTCAATAAGTGGTGGTTTGGGTAAGTTGTTTGTGCCCAAGGAGGCCAAGAAAGGTTTGTTGACTAGTGTTGACCCGAGATTTGTTGTGTTTGACCCCCCTTGACTTGGGGGGTCCGTCAAGCTAATGACGTTAAACGAGCGCTACCGGGAGGCAACCCGTGTATTCATTTCCTCTCTTGCCCCCCCCCCCCATGAGCTTTGGGGGGATTCGTCAAGCTAATGACGTTAAACGAGCGCTACCCGGGAGGCAACCCGGTTGTCTAACTCCTAGTCTTAGTTTTTATTTGATTTTATGCATTATTTTCCATTAATTAGCTTCATTTTCTATTTGAAGGGGAAGCTTGTGAGATATTTGCAAAATCATGCTTTGTGCGACCGAACAGGATACCTCGTTCGATCGCACAAAACTGGTTTTTGAGGCAGAATGGCTAGTTTTTGGAAAACGATCGCACAGTTTTAAAAATTCGATCGCACAGGTCTGTGCGAACGAACGATTTTTTTCTGTTCGATCACACTGACAGGCGGGGCCGTCTCTGAACTCCTTAATTCGAAAAATCACGAGTCCCCTCCCCTTTTTCTTCATTTGTTCGACTTTCATCTCTTACTCTCCTCTCCATTGCTCTCTTCTCTCACTTACTACTACCACTCCTCATCAAATTCATTCACTTCCATTCACGAATTTCACTTCCCATTCATCAAATACACTCACTCTCATTCATCCCAACCCCCAAAATCCCCAAAATTTCAGATTTTTGCAAAATCCCCAATTTCTTGGGTTTTTGTGAAATTGGTCATAATTGTGTGTGTGGTGAATTGGAACTCTTGAGGCTACTTGGGATCAATCCTAGACCACTTCCTTTGCTTGTGGTGATGATTTCTTTCCCTTAATTCTTGTATTTCATTCCATTTTCACCATGTTCATAATGTTTTTGATTTTTCTGAAAATTTTAATTTTTTGGTGTTTGTTGATGCATGTTTGTATTGTGATTAATATTTAATTGTCTAGATGAGCTATGCATGTTTGATTCCTTGTTCCATTTAAGCTCTAGACTTTTTGAGATGATTTTGTGAGATTTTGGGCTACTTTGATTATACTTGTTTGTGGAAGTGTTGGTTGATTGATTGTGGTTGTTAGTGTAGAGTAATGTGGTTAGTTCATGCTTGTTGAGAATTCGGTGTAATTTTTGGAGCTTGTTGAAGAATTTATGGAGATAGTTTACCCTTAGCTCTTGTAGTTGTTTGTTTGTCCTAGATTGTGAACTAACTTAGTTTACTCTTCTTTGTGTGTCTTGGTTTGTTTCTCTTTGTTTTGTAGATTTTTGCTTAGCTTCAACTCATCTCAATGGCACCAAAGCGCTCAAAGAAGAACCCAACCGCGGCCGTGACCGCGACCACATCAAAGAGGAAAAATCCAACCCCGCCGAACATGGAAACCTACGGAATTGAGTTCGCCGAGCAACAATCTTGGGATTTCTTTGAGCTCCTTTCCAAGAGGACAATTAAACCCACCAAGTTCTTCCATCAGGAGAGCGTTTGTAGCTTGGGGGTCGAGGCCGAGGTTGACAAGTTGATCAAGGGCCTAGGGTGGGAAGAGTTTGCAAAGATGAGTGCCCCAACCTATAAAAGGTTGACATTGGAGTTCCTCTCCTCGGCTCGGAAGAACCTTGTAGAAGATGAGGATGGTGATAATGTGGTGGAATTGAGCTTCCAAGTCTTCGGTCGCCAATACAAGTTGAATCACAATCAAATCAATGCCCTCTTCTCCATCGACTCGGAGCATGGTTTCGTCACGAACCCAAGGTCCGAATGTGCTAACATCTATGATGAAAATAGTTGGTGGACTCACCGGAGACGACGGGGATTTCTTCTCCGCCTCAGCCAAGTCTTCTTCATTCCATCATCCGGCCATCCGCATCATGAGCCGGCTCCTCATCTATGCCCTTTTCTCTATGGGTGCTACCGGTGCCTTGTCGGGCACGGAACTTGGTGGTTTATGGTTGGCCACACAAGAGGAGCAAGGGGTACTTGATTTCGGGCAATTGCTCATTTCCCGGATCATCGAGGTTTGGGATAGCCACTTGAATAAATCCGACATCCTCCTTGGCGGCATGCTCACTCTTCTTGTTCGGCTTCTACCGAACAACCCTCATGCCAAGGAGATGGCGGCTTTACCTCCCGTGGCCGGTGGTGAGTTCTTAAACATTCGGGCGATGTACCATGCCACTTGGCTCCACTACACCACCAATGAGGCACAATGGATTTAGCTTGTGCGAAAGAACGGTTGGTGCTTTCTTCCGCACCCGCCCATCACTTTGTGGTCCCCTAATGTCCGCTTCTTGCTTCCGCGGCATCAAAAGTTTGTCAAGGCCGCCGCCGCCGCCGCCACTACCGAGCCTACCGTTACCTCTACTCAAGCTCCTCCTCGGTCTCCTAGTCCTCCTCTCCCGAATGTGGGTAACATACATCTCTCCTCTCCTTTTGACATGACGGGTTTGCAATCCACCCTTGCGACTATCTTGCAAGGGCAAGAGGACCAAGCACGTGTCTTGGCTTCTCTTGCTCCTCAAGGGAGCCGCACGGGGGATTTATTTCCCGATTTTGACTCGTCCTACTACGGTAGGCGGGTGTACGACTACCATGTTGACAAAGGGGACTTTTCCCCCTATGTCAACTACCCTTACCACCCTCCCCAACAAGGGCCCATCCCTAGTTGGAATGAGGAGCGTACACCCACCTACCCGTATTGGACGGGTCCATCCCAACCCGGTGTCACTCCCCCCTCCTTTCCGCCCTATGACTATACTATGATGGGCGGTAGTGGCTACCTCGGTGACCCTATGTACCCCACTACCCCACCGGTGGATCGGCCTAGTGAGTGGCCCGAGGATTTCACCGGGTGGCCTAGGGGATATATGGGTGGTTGGGATGGCCCCTGAGGAGAGCCACCCCATGGCAACTACCCCCTTGTGCCCGAATATGGTAGGCCGCCCTATACTGACGCTTCGGGTCCCGATGTGGACCCCACCTATAATTTCACCCCGTTCACCGACGACGCGGCTCGTGCTCATCGTCTTGAGCGGGATGAATATTGGAGGATTCATGATGCGAGGGGTAAAGGGCATGCCCCGGCCCTTCTTCTTAGGGTTCACTCTATTTCTCCCCCATCTTGATGTGATGGTATGCTTGTGATTAGCTTGGGGGAGAAATGCGGAGTAGGGGTTTGTTATGGGGAGTGTTTGATGTTTGTTGGTGTGATCTTCTTGCCACTTCATGTGGTTGTATATATGATGATGAGTTTTTGCTTGTTTTGGGTTTGTTTTGGCCATTTGGCCTTGTCTACTAACATTTTTCTTGATTGTTTTTTAGTGTTCTTTGTGGTTTGGTTTCGTTGATGTGGGTTCCCACTTTCCACCTATGCTTGTTCGTCGATATTTTGGTGAGTTTTTTCGGTTTTTACCGGTTCTTTGCGGGACTTGCTCCCACGACAATTCCGGTAATATCCTTCTATCTCACTTGCATTCTTTGGGACGGGCATCTTGCATATGGGGCATTTGGTTGGATGGGTAGATGTGCCCCTCCTTGTTTAGTTTTAGGCCTTGAGGACATGGCCTAATTCTAGCTTGGGGGGAGTTTTGTTGTGTAGTTGCCTATTTTTGATGCTCAGGTCTTGGAAACCATACCATTATGTGCACTTGTATATGTTAGTTTCTTTGTTTTTAGTTTGATTTTAGTTTCTTTTCTTTTCTTTTCGTTTGTTTCGTTTGTTTCTTTTTTTTTTTTTCTTTTTTTGGTGTGTTTTCTTATTCTCTTCCTTTTTCTTTCTTTTTCTTCTTTTTCCTTTCCTTTTGTCGAGGCAAGTTTTTCTAGGTTTTCTTAGGCAATATTCTTGATTTGGGCAAATAAAATTGGAACTTGTAGACTAGAATGCTTTTATCCGCAATTGGTAGATTTTTACATGGTTTTCAATGTCTTGGGTCGAATTTAGGATTTGGTGTTAAGGAAGTTGGTTAGAACTTTGGGTAGCATGCGTCTTGAACCCTTGGCTTGTGGTAAGATGGTGTCGATCTCTTTAGTGATTTGAAACCGGAGAGAGTGGTATTTGCTCCCATGTGAGGTTCATGTTCAAATTAGCCCAAACACATATACATATATTTTGAGTGGCATGGATCCTTGGCATTGACTTTCTTACTTCCCGAATTTGACTATTTACTTCCCAAGACCGCGACCGAACTACTTTAGGGGACGATAGAGGCATTTCTTTCGGTGACTATTTTTCTTTTTAGTTTAGAACTTTATTTTCTATTTTTTCTCATATATTTTTGTTTGCATTTGCCCCCTTGCTAGCCATTTGAGCCTTGACCCTTCATTTCTTATGAGCACAATACAAGCCTAATAGCCTTTGTTTTGTTTTCACCCTTAGAAGTGATAGTGAAGCTTTGTGTTATGATGCTTGATAGTTTTGAATGATTATGCATATTTGAGGAATGATGTTTATTGGTATGAATGGAAAAGTTTGGGAAATGTGTTGTATATAGTGAATAAGTGATGCAAAGCAAAAATGAGAAATAAAAGTTTTGAAAAAGCCAAAAATAGAGAAAAACAAGGCATGAGAAAAGTTTCAATTGAAACACAAAAAAAAAGAGAAAATCAAATCAAGAAAAGTGCAAAAATAGTTGTAGTTTAGAATTGTTGTTGAATAAGCTTGGGGGTGCCCCAAATAGGTGGTTTGAGTTTGTTTTTGGTTCGATTTGCTTGAGTTGAGTTCTATCATTGCGCTTCACTTTAGGTATGAGCACCAATTACCAAATTTGTTCCACACCTTACCCCTAGCCTACGTTACGCCCTAAAAGTCCTCTTGACCCTTTAGAGTTGAGTCGTTGTCGGTGGAGGGAGGATTTAGTCAAGTTTATGGAATGGAATTGTCATGCTAAGATGTCGGGTAGCCTATCTTATTTTCTTCGGCGCCTTCGCGGTGTCTCGAGACGCTACTCTTAAGGGTGGAAAAGATCTAGAGATTTGACGTGGTATGCTCGGTTGAAGGGGAATTGATTAGTGTTCACCCTTAGTTCGTTTTGCTTGGTACTTGAATCTTTCACTCGATTTAGGACATTAGTTAGCGCGTACTCATTTATTTGATTGGTAATATTAGTGTTCTTTTATACTCGTTCCATAATAAAGGCCCTATCTTGGATTTTGTAGTTTAATTTTGTTTTCTTCTCTTTTCTTTTCTTCTTCTTTTCTTTCTTTCTTTTCTTGGTTTGTGTTTTTTATTTTAGTCTTGCCTTGATTAAATTTGCTAGATTTTGTTTTTGGTAGGTTTTGAGAATTCGATTAGTTGCTCATTCTTTCCTAGTTGAGTTTAGTTTGCTAGAGACTAGCAAACGCTTAGCTTGGGGGAGATTGATGAGCGACATTTATGTCGCTCTTAGCTTAGGATTTTATGTTAGTTTTTATACTTTTTTATAGTTTTTATAGCTTTTTGTGTGAATTTTATAAGTTTCATTCCATCTTGTGCTTTAAGGTGATTATGATGAAAAGTGATGGAAAATAAGTAGAATTAAGCCAAAACAGGGCTTGTGAGATCGAGTGATGGTTTGTGCGCCCGAACAGAGGAGTGCAAATGGGTATCAAGGAACATCCAGTTCTGTGCGGTCGAACATGCTCTGTTGTTCGGTCGCACAGAATGGATTTTTGGAGGCAGAATGTCTTAAGTTTGGAAAGCGACCGCACGGTCTTATGTTCGACAGCACATGCATTGTGCGATCGAACGTGCTCTGTTGTTCGGTCGCACAAGATTGATTTTTGGAGGCAGAATGTCTCTAATTTGGGATGCGACCGCACAAGGTTTTCTACTCGACCGCACAAGAGTTGTGCGCCCACACAAGTCCTTCTGTTCGAGCGAATCATACAGCAGAGGAGATATGAGCCAAAGAAACCCCATTCGACCGAACAGGGTTCCTCGTTCGGTCGCACATGACGAAGGAAGTGTTCTTCGTTGCCTTCGCTCGCACAGGTCTCAGTGTTTGCTTAAACGTTTCGTTTACGTTCGGTCGCACAAAGGGTCTGTGCGACCGAATGGCTGCGCGGGCTGCTCTTATTCGAAATTTGGCTTCTATTTGGGGAAACTTATAAATAGATTTTTCGTTTATTTTGTTAAGTGTAGAATTTTAGTTGACAATTTTAGATTCTCAAAGTGAGTTTTTCAGCATTTCTAGAGAGAGAAACTCTCCTGCATTGAAGCATCAATTTGTAATTCTCTAAACTCTTCTTCTAATTTTGTGCAATTCAATTCAATTTCTTAATTCTTGCTTTGGTTGTGATTGTTGATTGTTCTTTAATTCCTTCAATTCTTGAATTCTTCTTGATTTTGCTTTAGTTACTTTGATCCTTAATTCTCTTGTTGATTGTTCAATTGATTGTTCTAGTCTTTGATTCTATCTTTCTAATCCTTCAATTCCATGCTTGCTAGTCTAAAATTAATGGATTTCTTGATTTCTAGTATGATTAGTGAGTAGAATTAGGTAAGGGAAAGGGGAGAATCTAGGGGCCTAATTAGGGAAATTTGATGATTTGATTGATGAATGATTGATGTGATTAAATTGATTTAGTGCTAGGATTTCCATGATCAATTGAGTAGTAGTTGCAAATGTTAGTTGATTGAATTAGATTGGAATGTATGATTTAGGTTTGGCAAGACATTGTGGGCCTAATTCATGCAAGTGAATGATAGTTCCTATTATATGCAAGCTTATCTAGCTTAGGACTATGTGAAAGCTCTTCTATAGGCTAGGTCGCTTCGCGTGCTCTATCCGAGAGGTGGCGACCACGTCATTTGGTTTCATTCCCCTATGCGCTGTGTCATTGCATCATTTATGATTACTAGATGGTTGTTCATTTCCCCCGATTTCCCTAGACTATCCCCAACTCCCTAACGTTTCCCTTCCTTGATTCAATCTAGTTTAATTGTTAGTTTAGCTTCCTAGTGATAATTCAAATCAAACTTCTTGTTCGAACTAGCTTGACATTTAAACTCGAGAACCATCGTTTCTTTGGGACGATCCCTTTACTTGCCACTATAGCTCATATAGTTGGTTAGTCTAGTGGTTCTATAAATTTTGTTTGATTGTGGCGTTGATCTTTCAACGACGGAAAAACGCCCTATCAAGAACTCTAGAGGATCCAAAACCATTTTTGTCATGCATATATATAGGATTTGCGCGGCCCTCAAATGATCGGATGTTTTTGTTAAAAGAAATTAATTACTCCTTACCTATTTAACGAAAAAATATGTCTGACCATTGTAACAAAATAACCATACAAATCATAAGGTTAGCAAAAGGTCTTGCATGCACAATGTGTACAATAAATTTATTGTACACCAATATATCTTTTACCCAATTTGCTCTAACTTTTACCCTGTTTTTTCTAATTTTTATATTACTAAAAAAAGTTGATAGATAAACATTTTAAAGGGTTCAATAATTAATTTTATACGTTATTAGCGATTTTGAAGAAATATTTTTATTGAAATGAAAATTTTCATCATTTAAAAAATATATATAACTTTTACATATATAAGGGTGACTTTTAAGCATTTTACATTAACTTAAACTTCGGTGTACAATATTTATCGTACACCTCATGTAAATAAGAATTTGTGTAAGGTTAGTTTGCTAGTTCTGCAAAACTTGCGGTTCTGTGGTTTCCCTTCAAACTATATGATCAAAACCACAAGGTGGAAATAACAGAGCCAAACATATCTAAACACTCTACACCAATTCCACATACAAAGAGATTGAGGTGGTGGAGTAATGGTATCACTTCCCAGTTTCCACCTCATATCGCTATGGTCTAGGCATCAAATCTCTTTTGACTCATTTGAGGGATTTCCCTTATCTCTCCCTAGGCGGGGTCCTCTTCATCTTACTTTTTTTAGTTCCACACACAAAAAACGAGGCAAGCATTCTGTCATCGTCTCCAACACCATCGGAAGACATTGATTATGTGGGCGTCACTAAGAATCTAATCTGATATATATATATATATATATATATATATATATATATATATATATATATATATATATATATATATATATATATATATATATATATATATATAAAGGGGGCATATTTGCTGAAATATTAGATTGCCACCTAGGATTACTATTGGTTTCGGCCAATGGAAAATAAGATTTTTAATTTATTTTTGAATTAAAAAATCAAGTGCCAAGTAGATAATTAATTAGGTGCCACGTAGATATTTTAATTAATTAATTACTAATACGGAGTATATATAACTCCATCCAAAATAAAACACTCTAATAATTAAAATATAAATCTAAAATAAAATTCATCCAAAATCAAACACTAATCTAAAATAAAATTCATCCAAAATCAAACACTAATCTAAAATAAAATTCATCCAAAATCAAACACTAACCTAAAATAAAATTCAATCTAAAATCAAACACTAATCCAATATTAGAGCGTCACGTAGGAATCTAATACTTTCGGCCAATGAAAAATAATATTTTGAAATTATTTTTGAATTAAAAAGTCGAGTGCCACGTAGATAAATAATTAGGCGCTACTTCGATATTTTTATTATTTAATTATTAATATTACGCATATACAATTTCATCCAAATGCAAACACTCTAATAATTAAAAAATAAATCTAAACTAAAATTCAATCCAAAATAAAAAATAATCTAATCTAATATATAAATATAGCAGTTGGTATATATAGGACTTTTATTTTAACTTAACAATTTAATAAAATTCGTATATATATATATATATATATATATATATATATATATATATATATATATATATATATATATATATATATATATATATATATATATCTTATACTCTTTTTAAAGCAAGGAATGGTTTTTTACTATTCATTCAATAGTATAGTGATGGAAAAGTCCACGTAAGATTATATATATATATCTTATACTCTTTTTAAAGCAAGGAATGGTTTTTTACTATTCATTCAATAGTATAGTGATGGAAAAGTCCACGTAAGATTGTCCAGTCACATAATCAAATATTAATTTTATTTTTAAATGATAATAATGAGATAATTATTGTATTTAGATTTTAGGATAAATAAAATATAGAATTTAATCAATAAACAATTCAAAATAAGCTTAAAATGTACATTACCGATAAAAAAAAACCAGTTTACAAAATATCAAAAGTTGGGATAAGATTTGAAAGAAATTCATGAAGTTCTTTTGTATCTTAGATATTACTCCCTCTATTCCTTTTTTATCTTCCTGTTTCTATAAATGTCGTTCCTATTTGATCTTCATGTTTCTATTTTTGGACATGACTTTTTACCATAAATTTCCCCACCATCCCTTATTTAATTCATTCACATTTCCCCATTCACCCACCCAACCCCACTTTTCTGATTTTTTATTACTTTAATAAAAATATCTTCTCTCCTTCATATCTTTATTAATTTTCTTCATTTATTTATTATTTTCTCTTACACCCAATCATCCATTTTCTTATTTTCCACCCCAAACACCAAATAGGAAGATCATTTAGGAATGGAGGGAGTAGTATATGATCGAGTTACCACTCTACTAATTACGTAATATTTCGTATATAAATGAAAATTAACCCGTGCATCGCACGGGCTTAAATCTAGTTGGGGCATATTAGTGGAAAATGGGTGCCCATGGGCTGGTTAGGTGTTGGGCATCCCATGCGGCCTTGTCCTCCCCTAGTCCCCTCGTAGATGAATATTTGATGAGCCAAACGAGTTCAAATGGGCTGATTTTGAGAGTCTATCATATTTTGTCCAACTGAAGGCAATAGGGTCGAAGTTTACATACTCTGCGGTGTTTTCCCAGAATATATAGAAGGCTCTGGGAGGCACTAATATAGCCTCGAATTCATTGTATCTATAGAAGGTAATAGACATGATCAGCCTAAATCCCCTTATCTTGTACAAATTTAAGGAAGTGTGTAGAAACCTCTTTGTCATCAATTAGGAGTTTCTTTGACTGAGAACTTTCTAGTTTGTGTATGGCACTCTTTGAGAGGAGGTCATAGAATAATCAAGGTTAAGTATCGATCGAGGAGCCTATAAATAGGAATCCTGATTTGTTTGTAAAACTAGTTGTTGGCCGGCGTGCGCGTCCCCCAAGTTAGCAAAAAAAAATAGTGAAATTATTATTGTCATAATATAGTAATTACAATTTAAAAGTTATTATGATCATGATCAAAGATTATGGAGAGAACAAAGATTTTGACAGCGGAAACACTAATTTCAACATAAGCGAATCGAAAAATTATGGAGAGAACAAAGATTTTGACAACAAAATAACATTCGACTTTTGCTGGTTGTTGCACTTTTTTATCACAACAATGAACATGATCTTTATAGTAGTTCCTGTTGCAACACAAGTTTAATATAATTAAGTTAAAATCAAATCAACAACACACATTCATAACTAATTTCATAGATAAAACTACGAAATACAAATACTATGAGACGTTGGAGCTTTTGCTAAATAATGTGTCTCACCTCACAACCCAGATAGATTTTTTATCCATAGCAACTTGTTTTCCTAGTTCTAAAAAACACACGAATGGAGAACCAATCCACATTTCACATAGTCAGTCCCATTTTACAGTAAAAACTAAATGCACGTCTTATTAAGATTGAAAGAAATCCAACTTTTTTATGCATTGCCAGGAAAATACAGAACCATTTATACATTGTCAATGCCCATAACATAAATGTAAATCTCAAACATATCCAAGAAAACAGCACACTATACTCTGAGTGTCTGAACTAACCAATTTACTCATTTCCTATTCAAATTCTTTTTCGCGTTTTATTATTACATGAATATATCCCCTCAATTGCATGAAGTAGCTACTATGATATTGCTTAAAAGTGAAACACAATGCAGCAAGGCTTCTGAATGTTATTTCAAAGTTAATGAGACTTGAGGAACTTCCACATAATATAAACAAAAAGGTTGAAACAGGAAATTCATTTTCACAAGATAGATCAAGGCATTGGTTTCAGTTCATACTAATCAAAGAAGCTCAGAAAGTGCTGAAATGAAGACAAAAAACTTTAAAAATGCCAAAATTCAAGTTACCTGAACAAAGTTCACCAGCAGAAAAATAACAATACTAACGACTCATAAAACAGAACTGCAAGAAGAAACATACAGATCGACCAACAATCATAAAACCGCATCTAATCTAGGGAAATCAAGGTGGAAGGAGGAAGAGAAGGAGGGAATTAAAAATTAAGTAAAAGAGTCAAAAAAAGCTATCTTTAAAATAAATAAACTGCAAAGTAAAACATTACACCTAAACAAGGATGGTAGGAGCCAAAACGGCATCAGAAATGTCAGAAGCATGAAACAAAGGCAACTATGAGTTGCAGATGCCACATAAACATCACAAAGAATGGTTATGTCAGAAAATAGAAATATTGTCATGGCAGAAACAATGCAAGTATACGTACCTGATAACTACAATGTCCGGGAAACACAAAAGCCAACAGCAAGAAAGCCTCTAATCCCTCAGTTAGAGAAGAACCGGGATATCCAATTACATCAGATAAACACGTTCAATGAGCCTCGAGAAAAGAAGCAAAAAATAGAAAACAGAAGCCAGGAATGGAGATTAAAAAAATCAAAGACGGGGAAAAAGGAAAGCAATGTAGAAAATTTGCAGAACTCGAGAACTATAGCAAGAGATTTGAAGATTATGCAAAAATAACTTCCCATCAAACAACCAAATGCTGCAAAGAAGACAGAAGATGGTGGATTAACAGATTCAAAAGCAATATTGAGTAACAGGCAAAAAGAAGACCCGATAATATATGGCAACTTCACAAACTCAGATAATAAAAGAAAGTACTCAGTGAGTTTGAGATCAAACCAAAATGGTCCCCCAATAGAGGATGCAAAGTGTACGCATGATTCAACCAGAAAGGTGGTAAATGACATTAAACAACCCAAAATAAGGCCTGTAATAATGAAGAAATGACAAAGACAGTCACAACAAGGATAACAGAAAGGGCATTGAGGCCTTAGAGACCAACATCATACAGATTGAATCAAAACATTGATATTGAACAAACAAACACCAAAAACATACAGTCAAAGTCAAACCTTCACATAGGCTGAAGGGAGTTACTAAACTAACTGCAAGTGACGGGGTAAGATCAGGCATCATAAAGCTCACAATAATGCAATTAAGTGTACATGATTACACGAGTATTAGATATAAATTTGAAGGTAACTTATACCATTCAACTAACATGTTCTTAACCATGTAAATTCAAGGTGAGAATACAATAACAACAGTCACTGATGATGATCAACAGGAACTGGTACCTTATGAAGACAATATCACACTTCAAATAACAGCAACAGGTAATCAAGTGTGTTTCTTGATAAAGGGACCCCCGATTCCCCAAGAAAAAAGCACACTACCAGAGAGTAAATCTCAACCAACATAAATTGGTTGGTTCAGACAATCAGACAAATTCTTAACATTTATACTTTTCTACGAAAAATTGCCCAAAGATGACAAACATCAAAGTAAATCAATATCAATTGCATTTCATAAATGTAAGTAATGGATTTGTGATGGTATTCTAAAAAATGATTTTTAGAATTCGTGACTCGTGTACAATCAAGTAACTTAGCTCAAGTTTGATAAACTACAGTGTTTCTTCCAACAATACGTAAAAAGAACACATTTTTTAACCCAGCCCCGTAACGACCCCTTTATGACCGGCCTTGACTTGCTCCAAGCCTGCAAGACCAGAACCATGTATAGTAACTATTTCAGGTTTCCCACAACCAACCTGCCCTGCCCAAACCCGTCCAACAATGAGTTATGCATATAATTTCTTTCTTCCCTACTTTTTTTTTACTTTAGGTAAGTTTTTACTACTTCTAGACCTCAAAAACCCACCAGTTAATCTCAGAGACAATGGCACTGAAAATAAACTAAATTATAGGATTAGTAAAGAGTACTTTCTCTTGTAGTCATAAAACTCTTCTAATTCCACCCCATCACCTCCATCATCACCATAACGACTTTGATATGTTCTTCCTAACTGCCTCAAGCTGCTAAATGGTTGACATCTCTCATTGTAGTACAAGCATAAGAATCCCATTTCACCTAACATAATAGGCAGATAAGAAGTAATGTACGAATTAGACGACATAGAATGAACTTGCGTAATGCCTTCAGAAAGTTGTAGTTGCTTGTTACCTTTCAAAAATATGCAAGGAAGCCATTCATATGTTTTAAATACTCGTATTGGGAATGAATAAACCATGTTTTTGTGCTTATGACCGTACACCTTTTATGGAATTGTTATCAAATTAACACATAAAGAGTGTTTGTAGAGAAAATGATGGGAGAGAAAGATCAGTATTAGGGAGAGAGAGAGAGAGAGGCAAGGGAGAGTGAAATGCGAAGCATGAGCCGCCAGGTGGTGAAATCTGAGAAGTAGGGCAAAAACGAATTTGTGAAGGAAACAAAGGACTTTTCCATCACTATACTATTGAATGAATAGTAAAAAACCATTCCTTGCTTTAAAAAGAGTATAAGAATATATATATATATATATATATATAGGACCAGGTTCTGGTGAGAACCTCCCTTAAGATAAGAACCACCTTATAATGAGAACCTCTGGTAGCCGTTGGATCACGAATAAATCAACGGACCTGATCTAATCCCAAATTGCCCGTCATTCACAACATTCTTATTTTTAAAAAGACATTGACACTTTCTCTCTCTTCTAAACTTCTCTAGTCTCTCGATATCTCTCTTCAACACGTAAAAAAAATCCAGATTCGTCGCCATTTGCTGCAAATTCGAAGGACGATTGTTTAATTTGGTGATTTAGCTTCAAAATTTTCATTTTTTGAACTTAATTCGCCAACCGGGTCTACTAAATGGAGCATAAAATCAGGTATTATAGGATTTTCTTAAACTCAAATTTTTTAAAGTAATATCACCTAAATATTTGATGTTTTTTTGTTAGTGATGATTACTTTCAAACTTTATTAAAATTTTCTTGAAATTTGCAACCTATAATTCTGAATTTAGTGATTTGTAGCCAATTTTGTCGAGTTTCTTTGTGTTCTAATTTCTTCTGAATTTGGTATGTTTGGGAACGAATTTATGTAATACGAGTGAATTCTGTTGCCTGATTTAGTTACGCTTGATTTTGGATGTGTTTTTTTAGTGATGTTAGATGTATTATTTACTGAATTTTATAGCTTGAAAGTGCGATATTTAAAGTGTTGCGAGTGAATTTCAAGTTCAGTTTTAGGCCTAATTGATAAGAACACTAATGGTAAACTTAAATCTCTAGCAAATCAGATGACTTAATAGTTTTGTTGCTGCTTCTGTAGCCTGTTGTTGGTAATGTTGTTGTTGGTTACAAAATGAAAATCAGATCTTTCCAATTTGAATATTAAAGTTTCCATGTGTGGCGTGCTTTCATTTGGAGTTGAGTGCTTTTTTAGTAGATGTGATTAAACCTATTAGCTCAAATGGTAGAGCACTATGCATATGCATAGGAGATGTAGGTTCGATTCCTACATAGGTTGTCTCGAAAAGTAAAGTAAAAAAATAAAAAGTAAATAAAAGAAACTCAAAAGTAATTCATAATAAAGAAAAAGTAAATCAAAATATTCTACATTAAACTAAAAAGAAAATAATTATAAAGCTTTTTTCAAATGGAAAGCTTAAATTACTAAAGTAAAGAAAACAAACATATAAGTAAACAAAATTGTTCCAAAAGTAAATTGAAACTATTTTTCATGGCGTATAGGTTCATAGAGATAAGTTGTGTGAAATGGAGTCACTCATTAAGTATTTTTCTTCTCCTATTTGAAACGTAGATCAAAATTTGATAAAATTAAATCAATTTTGCTTTAGTTAGTGTTGTCGTCTGTTCTGTTCAACGTTGATCTGTACGATGTTGTTTTTCTGTTGGTGCTGCTGATCTGCACATTGGTGTTGTTGGTTTTCAAACTGTTGCTTGACAAGATTTGCCATAATCCACTGTAATGCTGTTAAGGTGGTATTAGTTCCTGCATTGAGGAATTCAGAACAAAAACTCAAAAGTTTCTCCTCAGTTATCTTTCTCTGATTGTTGTTACCATCTGGGATTTCCATTGTCAACAAGCTATCAGCATAACATATGACCAACCTGTTGGCATTGTTGTTCTCATTATTCCTTGCATTAATCTTAGGAATCAACACCTCGTTCTGTTTGTTTCTCATCTCGTAAAGCTCATTCCAACGACTACTAAGCAAAACCCGAGTCAAGAAAGGCCACGGATTGAGTACTGCAAAGTATCTGAAGGAAGTGAGTTTCCTGTGTTGCATTGCTTCAATTTCTTTAATCTGGGATTCATCCAATTCATCCCCGAAAACTTTAACACAAGAAAACAACACATGGAAAATGAAAATGATCCATCACCTTGAAAACATCAGCATGATCTTGACCACTGGAAACACTTAGATGATTAAGTAGGATTTCAAGAGCCCAAGTCCGAGAATGGGACAATTCCTTGGCCTTAGAAGGATGCAGGATATGTGCTGTCAGATTGCGTCTGAAGAGTCTCCAATTAGGCTCGTAACTTGCTGAACTGATGTTAGGTTCGTTACTGCTAAGTCAAAGTAAAGGTTTCCACTTAAAAGTAAATAAAATAATACAAAAACTAAAGACGAACCTACGTGGGATTTGAACTCACATCTTTGTGCATTATCACAATTCTCTACCAATTGAGCTAGTAGGCTAGTGTGTTCATATAGAATAAATCAAAGAAATAAAATATTTCGAAAGTAAATCAAAGTATTTCAAAGGTAAATCAAAGTGTCTCAAAAGTAAATAAAATAAACATATAAGTAAATGAAATTGTTCCAAAAGTAAATTTAAATTTTTTTCCTTTTGTTCAAATTTATAGTAGATAAATAACTCATATTAGTAAATAGAATCGATTTAAAAGTAAATAACTATCAATCAGGAAAGTTGAAGTAACTATAAAGATCCAGAACCATAAAACACATACCAGTTTGGGATGCTTTATGTGCTTTCCATATTTTACCATTACCTCACTCCGGGATACCTTATGTTCCTTTTGGTACTTAGAAGTATATGGGCGGATGCCAAAGTAAATGGTTTAATATTAAAAGTAAATAAAACAATACAAAAAGTAAATGAAAATAGAAAACTAGTTATGGGTTTGTTTTTTAAAGGCCGTGTAAATAGTCTTATTGCTTTGTTCGATTTAGAATTAGTACCATTGTGTTTCGATTTAGATATGAACTACATTATCTGGTATATAAGTAAATGAAAATATTCAAAAGTAATTCAAAAACTCCCAAAATTAATTCAAAAAATCCCAAAATTAAATGAGGAAATCTCAAAAGTAAATTAATTAAATTTTTTTTAAAAAGGATTTGTATAATGTAGGAACTATAGTTGTTGGAATATATAGGTCAAAAGTAAAGTTTTTTCACCTAAAAGTAAATACAATTAATACATAGAGTAAAGATGAACCTGCGTGGAATTCGAATATAAAAGGCGTGGAATCTCGACGATATTGCCTCGACGCCGCGGGTAACCGCTGGAGTGAAATTTTAGGTTCCGTGGTTTGTCGACGGTTTTCCGCGTCTAAAGCATCCCTCGACTTGTAAAACCGTCGAGAAATAAGTAAAAAATCACATGATCTGCACGTGGTCTCTTCTGTACTGCCCGCGACATCAAGGAAAAACAAAATCCGCCGCTCGCACTAATCTTTTAATTCTCAAACCTAACTCGCCTCCTTCAATGAATCACTGTACAGTATTGCAGGAAACTTCCCTTTATCCCAGATCTACTCTCAAATCTTAATGGAGTTACAGACTCTTACACCTTTTCATTTGTTTTCCCTTCCGGTTGTAATTGTTTCTCTCTCAAATCTCGTATTTTTTTAACTTTACTTTTCTCTTAACTTGGAGGTATTATCCGACCATATCAATGGAATTTGCATCTTCTTCCATCTGATTTTAGGCAAGTCTTGCTCAAGGTAATGTAATTTATCCATCTGAATTTATCAATCTCTATTTTTTTTCATTCTTCAATAGTCTAGGTCTATATTTGTGTAATTTGGGGTTTAGGTTTTCACTGGGCTTAATTGGCGGCTCAAGAAATTTGGATAGGAAGATTTCGATTATTGATTTGCATACAGTTTGTTCAAATTTCGGATTTCAATATATGAAATTAGGTTGCAGATAGGATGAGGAAAGCTATATCCAAATCTGATTCATGATATCGACTCGGTTAGAAATTAAAATGATCGAATACTTGTATTTTACTCCATCCGTCCCGGAATACTTGACCTGTTTTCCTTATTGGGCCGTCCCTTAATACTTGACCTGTTTCTAAACATGGAAATATTCTAACAATATTATATTATTTCTCACTCCACCCCTATTAACCCACCTACCCCCTACTCCATACAAAAAATAATTAAAAATTCAACCCCTACTCTCCCCCAACCCCACCCCTTCACACATTTCCCACTAACTACATTAAAATAATACCCCACTATCAATTACTACCTATTAAATTAAATAAGTCAATTCAAGTCCCTTAAACTCTGTGCCGGTCAAACCGGGTCGAGTATTCCGGGACAGAGGGAGTAGCAGTTATTTTTAGTTGAAAATTGCTTAACGTATTAAATGTTTTTCTTTGACAAAAGGGTTTGCTTACATTGCTAGTTCCCCCTCTAACTTATTGAGCTCGTTTAATTTTATTTATAGGAAATAAAAATAATCTGATGTATGATTCTACAAATTATATGGATTAGATTAAATTTCTAAGGTTTCCATGTTCTAAGTTGATCGTATAGCTGCAATTGAATGGTGTTCAAAATTCTGGGTTTTCATTGCATATAATATAATTGCTTATAAGTTATATCAGGCTTTGCTTTTAATGAATTTGAACAGTAGACCCTACGTCACTTTGGGAGCCTTTATTAACATAAGAGTGTGTTAAGATCATAGCAAAGTATGTTCAAATTTCAAAGTTACATGATGGGTTATCACACTATGTATGTTTGGTTTAATCATTATAAGCATAAAGGTTACTTGGGCAGACTAAGAGGGGAATGCGAATACCCATTTTCACGAGTTTGGTACTAGACTTGTTTCTATTTCACAAATCTAGATGATAATGATTGTTTGAGCATCTGCTGAATTTAGATTAACTTTATATTTCTTGATCGAGTTAGATAAATTAAAGTAGTCTTTCTTGTTCTTTTATTTGTTATTTATTATTTATGTGTGTGTGTGGGTGGGGGGGTATTTTGACGTGGCAAAGTTCTGTTGTGGTTTAGCTTAACTATACTATGAATCTAGGCCATTTAAAGCAAAACTTACAGTTGAGTATACCTCTTCTATATCGTAGGAACATTAGGATAGATATTTGTGATTATGTATGAAATTGTGGGTCTCTCAGTGGAAATTCTTCACTAATTAATGTTGCATCTTGCATATTCTACAATGCAGCGATTACTGCCAATTTTGCCAATGAACCCAAAACAGCCAGTGCTTCTCTTGCTAAGGCTGCCAAGCATGTAATTTTTCTGGGTTTTTGTTTTTTATTCAACCCTTTTTTGTGTATTTTTCAATTAATTTTTCTTTGTTTATTAGTGAAATGTATGTGCAAGTTTAGAATTGATCGTCTTAACCTGAAATATTGCCTTTTGGTTGATGAAATTTGAACTGTAATGAATGGATTTGTGCCCATTTTAAGCTCATTATTTTGATGTTCATGTGTTTTTCTTGAGTATGGTATTCTAATTGAATTTATCGAAGGAGCTGTTTTTTACTCGTAGTTTTTCAGATCAGCTTCAGATATGACGAACTTTTCTTTTTATTCTTGTGTAGTTGTAAGTTTGAGATTTGTGCAACCCCAATAACTACCCTGTTGCACTGCTAGAACTATTTTTTCTTCTGCTTTTCAATGGACTTGTGTCAACACTCATTTCTTATCTAACTTGCTCTTTTATAGTTTGATGCCTTGGTCAATGCCCTGCCACTAGTTGAGGGAGGTGAAGAGGATCAACTGAAAAGAATAGTTGATCTTCAGGTATCGTAGTAGCTGATTTTCTGTGAAATGCTCAAGCAATATAGAGCCTGGTAAAGCGGTTTTTCTTGTGTATTTACCCGGCAGAAAATGATGCTGTTGGACAAGAATGGCAGAAGCAACTGGAAGCTCCAGGTAATGCCTTACTCTTTAGTTTTTTTTTCATTCAGAGTAATTTTCAACTTATGCATTGTCTACTCCTTCCTTGAATTTTTTCTTGCGTGAAATAAATCTCCTGTCATGAATTGTACTTGAGCTTAAGGATAATTGTATTTTCATCTTCTGTAGTTTAGTTTCCTACATGAACTAGGTGACTTTCTTGACAATGCTGGCCTAGTGTACCACCCTGACCCTAGTTTGCACACATCTGTTGTTGCAGTTAATACAACCATAACTCTGTAAGCACAATTTAAACTTCGCTTCAAGCTATACTGTAGGAAGGGTATAGCAGCGTCATAAAAATTTGCAATTCTTTACGTATGCCTTCTCATCAAATTTCAAACGAGGATCTGGGTCAGTTTGCTTACTCCTTGATACACGAGGCTGACTTATTTATTTGTGTATCACTGTATCTGCATTAATTCATATTTACCACTGTATCTTATGAGTAATTACCGAGGTAACTGTCACTCTATTAGCACTTACTACTAGTACTTAAAATCGAAGGATGGTTTGGTTTCATTAGGGGCATTTATGGAATTCCTGATGGTACTTTTATGTACATGATTAAAGCTATTAACAAGGAATATCATAGATTTACTCTATTTAATAATATAACGCTATGGCTCCATATATCTGACCCTAAACCTGCCTTAGACGGAAATCTCACTAGAGGTATCAATGCAATTGTAATGACCTCAGGCAAGATAATCAAACAGAACCCTGGTATCTGTCAAAATGATATTAATTGGACTATGTACACTATGAAATCTGGCAGATATATCACACCTCAACTAGAAAGGGAAATCAGAGAAGTGAAAGAAGTTGAATCAAGAAATCATAAAACTATTCGGAACTCTCACAACTGTATGAGAAGTATAAAACTCAGGGTTAGTTGGGCTTTTTAGTTATTATTGTGTTCAGTTCTTATTTTCCCAAACCTTTTGGCAATGCCAAGAATCATCTGAGTATTCTTTTTTGTAGCCTCATGAATCTATTAGTGCTATATGATGTCATGTGTACTTTTAGCAGAGTAATCTAGATGATAACCGTTTTCCACGTGCAGGATTTAAGATTCTAGCATTCTTTCTCAATCAATTTGGAGGCAAAGTACCTGGCTCAATTCCCGAGATTAAGAATTTTGTGTGTACAAGATTCAAAGCTGAATACCCCATTTTTTATAAGGTTCGTTAGTGAAATCACCAACTTAGAATAGTTAGAGAACCATACTTGCCTAGTTACTGACACCATGACCGCTACTGCTACTGACTGCAACAACTGGACATGAATGGTCCAAATACAGACATAGTTTACAGTTCCTCAAGTTCAGTGCTGGGGGGTTTTTGGTGACTTGGTCTACTGGAATTACGAGAAGTTTTTGGTGGACAAAGAGGGCAAGGTTGTAGAGTGATACACACCTACAACATCCCCTCTCGGGATGAAGGTATGATCCCGAATTCTTTCATTTCAGTTTCTGTTTAACTTTATAAAACTGAACTTTACGAAACAGAACAGAATAGAACATGTCATTTGAGTAGTGTTCATGAATTATCTTGTTCAACAGTCAAAAGAGTAAGCCTGATGTAGAGGAAAAAGAACTAGTCAAAACAATCTAGGACCCTGATGTTTACATTTAATTTTCTACCCTAATATTAAATTCAGGTTGTACAGCAACATGTGGCTCCTTTATCTATAATGTCTAAACAGGAAACCGCCGACACCAAAACCCTAAAAAAGAAAAAGAAAAACGAACACCTCTCGTCGATCAGTTGCTCGATCTTAGTCTGGTACCTTCGAAATTCTCATGGTACCTTCAACCCTCCATTGAAATCGAAATTCTCACAGTACCCTCTGAATTGCGGAAGATTACAAGCTTTCTCACTTTCACCAGGTATGTTCTATGTTCTTTTCCATCGATTTTTAATGTTTTCTGTTTGGTTATGGTGAATCTGTTGATAATTGATATATCTTTTTTTTATGGATGATAATGATTCTGATTGAAATTTCGAAAAAAATAACCGAAAGAAGTTATAATTTGATGGAAACTATAGGGTTAAGGTGGGTTTGAATCTAAATTTTAAGGCTGAATAAGGGATTATTTTTACCAGTTGAGTTTCTGACTTGCTTATTTTCAATTACTATGGGTTTAATTTCGTGTTATATGTTGGATTATTATAAGTTTTGAGGTAAATTTGGGATTTTTTGGGTAAATTTGTTTTGATTGGAAATCGTTGCTGTGATTTTATGTTATTTTTGCCTAGAGTTATGATTAATTTAGCAAGGTTTGTTTAGCATTACCTTAGAATACTAAAGAAACTTACTGAATTTCTTGGTGTTTCTTAGTAATATGACTTATAATATCTCCAGGTGTGCCTTAAAAAGTATTATTGTGGAAATTCTAGTTTTTTGGAGGTCTTTAACAAGCAACAACTGACTGAACTGTATTAGTCATTAATGTATGTAACACAAAACTGAACTTTACGAAATAGAACTTGACTGAACTTTATGAAATAGAACAAAACAGAACTGAACAGAATACTGGAGGGTTAGGGGTTGATGGGTTTGAAGACAGAGGTTGCAGGGCTGATGGGTCAGATATGGGCTGCAAGATCAAGTTCAAATTTAGATTTTAACGTCAGGTTCAGGTTTGGGCTGCAGGGTCAGGTTCAAGCTACCTGAAGACACGAAAACACTACCTACATTGGTCTGGGGATGTTGATTAACTTTAAGTGGCAGAGGCTGTGAACACTCTTAATATTTCCCATTAGTGCTTGTGCCTGAACTATCTAGCTAGTGTTCCTTCTTGCTTGTAGTTCTTTACCTTGGGTTATTCTGTAGTCTACCTGTATTTTTTCTTAGTTTAATTATTTTCTTGCTCATATAAATTAGGTTTTATTTGTTTTAAGTCACTAATAATTACTGCTAGGAGTTGATTAGTATAAAGAAATCAAAACTGAAAATCTGCATTGTATCTTTATCTGGTGCATTCACTCTAAAATCCTAGAATAGCCTTTGATTTGAGATGTTAATTATACCGGTTATTTACTAATTGATTATCGCCATTGGGCACCAAATTGAAGGAACAAAAGAACAGAAGAATCTATTGAAGAGAAAACTGCTTGTGTCAGAGAGAAGACTTGTAGGCTTGTGTTCGGAAAATACCAAGCTTTCTTAAATAAGGATCACTCCATCAACATCAGAAGTTCACTCAATTTACTATCAAAAGGCAAAGCTACTAAAATGGTATTTTTGCAACAATTTTAACTAGAACAGTAGGTATGCACTTGTTCTAACACTCTATCTAGAGCAGTTTTGCTATAAATTCACTCAAAGAGTAGTTGTTTATGATTTTCATTCTTATAAACACAAATAGGACACACAGATCAGTGTCTGCAACACCAATAGCTTCCAATCTATCTCGGTTTTGTAGTGTACGTTGACTGCAAGCACAGATTGAATTTGTGATTAGGCACAAACATTCTATTCCAACCTCCGGGCGATTTTCTTGGAAATGTTTGTTGTCCAACTTATGCTTAGTAATACTACTCGATTGATTGTTATGATTGATGATTATGGGGTCGGTCAAAACTCAGCTAAAACGGAAACTCTTTCAGTTTAGACTAAGCCCTTTGTTTTTTTTTATACAGAGCAGGAACATTAACTTGCTCTTATTGTAACGAGTCATCTCTAACAGGTCGTCTTTATAAACAAAAGCAAGCAAAAAACAAATAAGTTAGGTACGATTAAGAGTCACTAACGTGAGCAACACAACTCAACTGAACTTTATAGTACAGAACAAAGTATAAACACAATCCTCTCACTTATGCAGAGTAATGAATTATATGAAGTTCATATATTTGTTGCTGGTCATTGTTCATTCTTTACAGTGGACATATATTTCTAATTTATTTTTACACCGTGAGAGAAACTATTCCTTACCATTATTAATTTTTTTTTGAAGGTCCGTGATGCGTTTGGAGATTATGGTGGTTGAAGAAAGGAATCAAAGCTCCTTCAACATTGAAGCCCATCTTCTTGAATTTATAGGCTTTGAATTGCCTTTCTTTTGAAGATGATATTTTAGAATAATAGGTCAATTGGAGTTGTAATATACATTGAAGACGTTATGCGCTTGTGTTTTGGTATACTAGGTAAATAGTTTGGATCATATGTAAACTTTGATGATATGTTTATGACGTATTATTATATAATTTAATATAAGTATATATATCTTTAAGTTATTGACATCTCGTCATTTCAATTTTGCTAGCTATATAGTTTTGTATGATTTGAAGTTTAAGACTGTATTTGCTTCGTGCAAAAAAAAATAAAAAAAAATTGAAAACAAAAATCTCGACGCTTTTAATCGTCATAAACTACTTCCCGCAAAATGTTAAACTTAACCCGCAAAAATATTTAGGACGCAGGATAGCGTCGAGAAAGTACATTAACTACGACAAAAAGCGTCGACAATCTCGACGCAGGGATGCGTCAACATCTAATTTTAGACAACAAAACCCGTTGAGATTCTCGACGAAAAGGAGCGTCGAGAAGTTCTCTACGCCCAAATTCTCGACGCTGCTACTTAGCGTCGAGAAAATATTTCTCGACGCCCTTCGTCGTCGAAAATGTGGAAAAAAAGCGTCGAAAAACAACGCGTTTTGTAGTAGTATCACATCTTTTGTGCATTTGCACAATCCTCTATGTTGTGGGAGTTTTTCCAATAATCGATGACGAGGAGGTATCCGGTTCCACGTAGAGCCAAGTCCAATCCACGTCGAGTTGCGTTCCCTGCAAAACAAGAATATTCTCGTTGGAATAATCCCTCCGATGCTTAAGTAAGATTAGGGTTTTTAAAGAAGAAGTATTTAGGAAAAAGAGAGCATTTACTAGTGTGAACTTAAATGTATTTTTTATCTAGGAACTTGTGTCCTTCTTTCTTGGGAATTGAGAGTATCTATATCATTCCCTTTGGGGGGAAAAACCCTAGAAAGAGGGCATATGATTGGTCAGGAAATGGTGACATGACAAGTGTACTTGTCACATCATTCCCTTTTTTGGGCCATGGGCTTCAAAGATTGGGTGTGTCCATTACTTCAGCCATGAATCGTACTTTGAAGGTTCTATTATTGATGCCAGGTGGACAACCTGCCAGCTGGGGCGTGCCACGTGGCTAGATGTAATTGGGCCATGTTAGTAGGGTATTTTTACCCACATCATTTGCCCCTCAATAAGGGAAGTAGAGTAAAATGGCTTTGATAGTATCCGTTCTTGACTGTTCGATTTCCTAAAAAAATTCTTGGGACTAAGGGAGGAGTGCCACGTGGCGACTTTCCCGATTCTATCCCCCTATTTATATAGGTGGGAGAGTAAAAATTTGTTTTTTACTTTCACAAACTTCTTTCCTTGTTTAGAGAGAGAATTTACAGAGAAGCGCTGACAAACTCCCCAGGTCCGCAACTTTCAAGGACAAAGAAGGTGCATTACAGCTGCTCCGTCCATTCTTTTTGCCGCCCAGTTTCATAGTCATCATCTCCAACCTTTTTAAGGTAACTCTTTTAACTTTTTGAATTTCTTGGATTTCTTTTTTCAGCTGTTTCTTAATTGTTATTTGTACACATATATCTTCGCCAATTTTTTGCACCGTCAGTTATTTTGACGGTGCCAAGGTTCTTGAGCTGTTATGGTTGGAACTTCTGGATATAGTGGCCTGATCTGCGCAATATCCCTCATTTTTAAGCCCGTCGTTAAGTTCAGCCTTCCATTATGCCTCTTATGCAGGACACGATGTCGAGGACGAAAAAGATGGCAAATATAGGTGACTTACGGCTAAGGGGACAACATATGGACCCTTCTTTCTCAGGGGGAGATCCATTAGAGTGCCGGCAGGAGAAATAAGCCGGACTCCTCCAGGCGAGGCCCAGAGCTCTCGTTTTGAAACTACATATTTTGATGAATTTTGGATGGAGGAGATGGAGGATGCTGGTCCGTTTAAAAAACCCGCTGACTCGTTCGAGGAGTCAGAGCAAGATGAGAGCGACGGTGAGGTTGTAGGTGAGGTTGCTGAGGACGAGGCGATTAAGGAGCCTCAAGTTGCTGCTGTGGGTGTATGGGGAGAGAATGGTGAAGTCTCCGCAGATCAGATTGGTGCCAATCCAAAATGGCTGAAATGGCTGGAAAAGCATGGGGAGGATTATGCCGTGGGAATGAACATCGGTCCCGGGTATGAGATGAGATTTCCTGATAGTGAGGCGTCCACTATTTTTTACGTGGGCCCTGGTGAGTTTTCGGTGTATAGTGGAGCTTTCAAAAGTGATTTACGCTTTCCTGTCCATCCTTTTGTGGAGGAAGTGCTTGATGGGTTCGGTGTTGGCCTGTGTCAACTGACCCCTAATTCGTGGACGAACGTACTGGGGTACGTAGCTAAGTGTGAACTGATGGGTTTGAGACCGTGTTTTAATGCCTTCCTTAGGTTGGCGAGTCTTCAGAAAGTCAAGGGAGCCGAAGGTTGGTTACAGCTGGAAAACAAAGGGGAGTATGCTACTAGCTTTGACAAGCCGTCCAAGCATCACCTTCGGAGATTAAGGTGGGTGGTGATGTGGACTGCTGATCAAGAGATGGAGCTGAAATTTAGTCGCTGGCAGTTGAAACCTCGCTTTTCAGGAGGGAATGAGGAGTTGTCGACATTGATTGCGCAAGAGTGGGACCAAATTGCTGTCCACTTTCAGGCCGAAACGGTGGTAGTGCAGGGCAAAAATTTGAGTATCCCTAAGTCTTGGCTCCCGTCCTGTTCTCAGTTTAAGAACCCGGTGTTTTTATCGACCGCTGGTATAGATCATGGGTTAGACCAAGGTATTGGGGTATTCTTTCTTATTGGATTGGACGCTTTTTGCTTTACTAACGAATACATTTTTGGTGCAGCCGTTGCTATGTCTAAGCTTCTAGCTCAAGAGAAAGGAGGAATCAGTACCAAGGAGTGGTTGACGCAGATGGTTGACCAGAAGCTGAAGAGGATCGTCGGAGGTGCGCCGACAAAAATAAGTTTATGATTTTGTCATCTTTTTCTGGTACTGTATGAGATTCGACATTTTTCTTTATTTTAATTGCCCCTTTGTTTTTGCAGAAGGGCGAGAAGAATTAGGCCGGCCCGCAACGCAGGGTCGAGGACAAAATAGCCTCTACAGCGGGGAAGTGTCCACGGGTCAAAGCGGGGATCAAGCTTCCCAAAAAGGAGGACAATGCTGAGGGGTCGGCGGATTCCCCAGTCGAGGTTGTCCCTATGGTTGTGACTCCATTGAGGCAGCATCCCCCACCGGAGGGTTCGGCTAGGAGGGGGGATGCTAGGAGAGAGGCTGGCCCGAGTAAGGGAATTCCTTCACCATCCTCTGTCGAGATTCTCGACGGGGAGGACGAGCAGCCGGCGGCTCAAACGGCTCAAGCTCCGGAGGCGCCTCATCATCGAGCTAATGAGGATCCTGGTAGGTTCCGGATTTTTCTATTTGTTTAACTTATTGTATAAGTTCTTCTGAACTAATCATTTCCTCTATCGGCTCAGCTCCTAGTAGGCAGGCGGCATTGGACGAGGAGATTCGCAACATACCTCCGTCGCGACATTTTTCTTCGCGGGATAAGGCTAAGATTATCTCGGCGGTGATCAAGGCCGTGCCTAAGGATTATGTGGAAAAGTTTCCTCCGGCGGCAGATGCTCAGTTTGGGGCCATGCAGGCAACTCTTTTGGATGTAAGTACGCTTCATATGCCGCTCATTTCTTGGTACTTTAGTAATTCATCTAACTTGTCTTTCTCTTGCAGTTTCTCATTAAGGCCGAGGGCTTTAAGCGCTGGCGTGCTGACGTCACCAGTCAGCTCCAAAGGCAGGTGCACATGGCAACCAATGCCGGCGACTATGCTATGATAACGGTGGAGAAGGTTCGGCTAGAGATGCAGGAAACCATTGAAGCTCAAAGTAAGGAGCTTGCCGTCCTGAGGAGCGACAAGAAGAAGTGCTTGATCAAGATTAATGAACAAGTGCTTGCTATTGAAACTCTTAATGCCAAATCCCTCTCTACTCAGAAGTCGAAGCCAAGGTGAAGGAAGCAGCGGCCCTGCGGCAACAAGTGGCTAGTCTTGAGGAGTTGGTTTCGGCCTCCCAAGCTGAGATATCCCAGGTCAAGGCTGAAGCTAAGTTGGCTGCGGATGAGACGAGGGAAAGAACTCGCCGCGCTTGGGACGCCTGCATGGAAGAGTTCTCATTTTCCTGGTTTGAACGGCAAATCGAGAAGCAGGGTGTTATTATTGCTGCTGAGCGACAAGGGCTTCCTCCTCCCGTATTCGAGGATTCTGACGCCGAAAGTGAGGAGGTGAACTCATCAGCCAAGGAGGAGGAGACTTCCGCTCAGCCAGTGCCAAAACCTGCTGCCGATGGTCCAGATGGTATGGACGTGCCAGCCTCTGCCAACTCTGCCGCTGCTCGACCCTAACTCCTCTCCTTTCAAAAAAGAACCAGTTTTTATGGCGGCGTGAGCGTCTGTAATGAATAATTTATTTTTACTTGTCTTTTTAACGCCGAGGGCGTTTTTCTGAATACATTTAATTTTTTGTTGAATTTGGCGCCGTTTTGGCGTATCTAAATGGTGCTTCGTCACCTTTTTATGCCTAAGTTGTTTCTGCTTTGCATATCTTGCGACTTTTATATGCCTTCTCTTTATTTGTGCGTGTTTTGTTTGGTAACCCTTTTTCCCCAGAGGAGGCGATTGTAAGTCATTGAGCAGGACTCCCATTCCCAAGTTTATTTTAGATGATTGATTGACGCAAGTCAATCAATCAGTATGATTGCCGCTGAACTTGGGTATGGGACTTGCTGATGAACGGCATCATAGTGTCCTGAGGTTTTGGAGTGATCTTGCCTTTAATTGACGGTGATCGTCAATCAATTAACACACTACTACAAAAACCATGTTTTGTGGACGATTTGTGCTCGACGCTAGGGTAAAGGCGTTAGCACAATAATATATTTCGCGTGTTTTGGCGACGCTTTTAGGCGCCATCAATTATCTCGTCTGTCTTCCGCGTCGAGATACTGGCCATATTTCTAACTCACCCGCACATGTCTTGCATGTGTGCTCTTCAACCGCGAGTTCATTTTAGGGGGAAAAAGCCTACTCTCACTATCTCTCTCGCAGTTCTCAACCCTAACCCCCGCACATTTTTCATCTTCTCCTTTCTCCAAATCTTCTCAATTCTTATCTAGGTACAAAACTGACCCAATCTCCATCAAAAGCATCAATCTACTCCATTCTAAATCGTCTTCTAGTTTCAGTATTTTTTTCATTTTTCGGAGCAGATCTCACTGAAAATTCCGAAAAATGACCAACGGGATCGTTAAGACGGTGTCGAGATCGGCTTAGTTAATTATGGGAAAATAATTGCAGATCTAGGAAGATGGTGATAACTCGCTACTTTTGTATTTCTTCCTGTTTGCAGCTGAATAAACCCTCAATCTCTCACCATTTCTCAACCCTCTTTGATTTCTTGCTCCAACCTTCAAGATCGACGAGTTACTTGCTCGAATAATGAATTTCAGGTTATTTCTTTCCTCTATTTTGGAATTTCTAGGGTTTTCATTTAATTATTCCTCTTGAATCAATTTTATTTTCGGATGTTTCTGTTTTAGTTATTAATTCCGATATAATTTTCTCTATCTTCTTCTCATTTTCCAGTTTCTTCAATTAGTTGGTTAATATGAGTAATTTTATTTTTGGTAAATCTTGATTGAAAGTGAGGTGATTTTCGGGCTATCGCAATTAAGTCTTTATTGTTTAGGTCATAAAGGAACTCATTGGGGTTGAAAGGGAAGGGAGTAATAATCTGATGAAGAGCTCCTTACTAGTTGTCTTGGTAAATGTTGAATGTTTGTTGTCCTGCTGCTTGATTAGAAAAGATATTGTCCTATTACTTGCTTTACGAAAGGCTACCGTCTTATCGTCTATAACAAACTTCCAATAAGAAATTAGACTTAATTAAATTGTACTTGTTTTGCTTCTCTAAAATATTGAACTTTGGTGTTTTTCTTAATTAAATTATATCTGTTCAATCCTACTTTTTCAGAATATTACTGGAAAAATATTTTACTTTTAGATAACCTCTTCTGCATTCCTATAAAAAATGTAAGATTAGAATTGAGACTGTTTTAGTAAATTTTATTCCTGGTGTTCCCATTCTACTTCGGACCTAGAGAATGCAAAAATCAATGAATCACACATTAATGCTGATAGCTTTAGATGCTTTAAGGAGAGGAGTACCATAAGAAACTAATTTTGAGTTTTGGACAGATTGTTATTTTTGAGTAATTTCTGATTTCTAATATCTTCTTAGGTAGATGCACTGTATCTTTATTTTCTTTAAACGTCTTCTCTACGAGGACTTAATTTCATGTTGTAAACATCAAATCACTATGTCAGCTCCAATCTTCTTGTTCACATGGGTAGCAGTCTTCCTTGTGTATGTTATAGATGTTCTTGAGTAATATATATGTTTTACATAGGGTTCATCTTTTAGTCCAACTATCAAGACTGGTGAGGGTTGAAACTTTAAATGTATGAATACTAGGTGTTCCTTGCACTTTATTTTTCTCAATGTGTCCTATTACTGGTTCAGAAAACTATAGTAACAAACTAACATTTATGGTAACATTTCCTTATAGGACCTGGGTTTCTGTTATATAGTCATGATCCCAACAATATTTACAAGCCTTTCTTTTTTACAGTTATGTTGATACAAGCAATACATAATTGCTTTATGATTATGTTCTTCCTTCACAGATTTATTGATGTTTGTATTTTATGTTTCTTAAGTTTCTACACTTTTTTCAGGTACTACCATATGATCATTTGATGCAAGAGACAGATGTTACAAATGTGTATGAACTGTAAGATTTTCTTATCAATGAGGGCATGTATGCGGTATGTATTCTGGTAGTTTTTTTCATCTTCATAAAACCTAATTGAGTTAACTTAGATTGACGTGTTCTCAATTTTAGTAGTGAATCTGGTTATATTATGTAAATATTCTCTTTTTTTCATGTTATGTGTCCTTTTCTTTACTTCTCGTGAGGTGTCATTCATATTTCTAAAGTTCATATTTTGACTCCATGGCTATGTTTCATATAACTCTATTCTAATTCTAGTAGTCATGTAATTATTCGTTTATTGTGAATCATTTAAATGGATGTCATGTAGAGTGTCTTTGCGGGTCCCATATCCATCTGAAACTTGTTGTAGCTTCGCCTATTTGTTGGTTCAGGTCTTTATTCTAACATTTAAAGATTCAGCAATATAATAAGTTTAATTTTGGCAAAGATGGGAACGCAGCACAATCACTATAACTTTTGTATACTATGCCCGATCGGGTTGTGGCCTATCTCCTCCTTATGTCACGAGGAATGGTTGTTTCTGTTTGTTTTACTATTCCCAGTTTAAGAATATACTTTTAGCCCAACTAGGTTAAGATTGTCCTGGAACATTCGCCATCGTCTCCTTGCTCACCCCAATATTGCACCAAGACAACTTCATTTATAAGTCTTGTAACATTACATCATTACCTGATTTATATGAGCTTTTTGGCACGTATTTGAACTGAAACTATTTGGTCCTTCTGTGCACTTTGCAAGGAATTGATTAGTTCCTCACCAGACCACTGCACCGATATCCCTCTTTTTAGGGGGGTTTTCGAGATAATTATACAGCCAATTCTATGCTATTAATAAAGAACGAGGAATTGAAATTGGTGAGCTTTTCTAATCTGTTTCTTACTTCTTGCTCTATTTTTTTTTAATATGTTTCTCTGTGGATCTGATTGAAATTAATTGAGCTTTCCTTGCAATTTTGTGAAGCCATTGCGCAGAGAGATTTTTGGTGAGTAGTTGAGTGATTCAACTTGTTTTAAATGGTAGTGGATCTGGGTAAAAATGGGTTTTTTACCAAGTGATTTGAGTTGTTCTCCAATGATTCTTTGTCTTCTATGCACTGGAAAAGACTGACAAATTACCTGATCTTGACTTTTTCTATAGTACTTTAATCACAAGTATTTCTGCATTAATCATCTGCTCACCAAACATCTCTCTACACATGATCACATTGTAGCTTAATTAGTAATAGATTGTAGCTATGTTTTAATGGGAAATGCAGCTTAAAAAGGCCATTCTTCTACCTAACTAATACTAGTATTTGTGCAGCCACACGACCCACGCCTTATTTAGCAACTTGCACTTATGCTACTCCTTACTTTAGCTTTTAGCTAACATGTTTATTGTGCAAGTGGTGTTTTTCCTTTGTTACTCTATTCTTAACCTAAGTCATATTTAGTAGATACTGAACATGTTAGTTTTGGTCAGTTACTAGTAAGAAAACAAAGAAAACACACCTCCAAAGTTTCTCGGCCTTGCTGATCTCTTCTTGTTCTCTTCTTGTGTCCAGGTGATTTCAGCCCACCCATAAAGTCTTAAAACACTAGCCACACACAAACTATGGTTAGTAGGCATTGATAGGCTAATCACCCCCAACTAGCCAGTGCGTCTCACTATCAACTATCAAGTATCACCCTGATTGTGTCTAGTGAATATCTCCCAATATCTAGTCCATGCTATCAGGTTCTTGACGCCTAGGCCTCCACTCTTCTTCGAGCTACACCTTATCTCAACGCAAATATCCAATTCTATCACTGTCCCGATACCCATGTCGTTGATAACTTTTGTTAAGTTTATTATTAATTTAGCTTTATCATCTAAGAGTCAAAGAAATGTAAACTATTGGCTCTTGGGACTGGATATCCTGGTAAAGCTGTTATTGTAGTGTTGTTATATGTCATAAGCTAGGAAAAAATGAAACTGGTATAGCTGATACTGATTTTGACTCTGGCTCTACACCAGTCAAGCAATGAAAATGCTAGTTTATGAATGTTGTAATTTTATGTTGTCAGTACATAAAATCTTCTGGTATTTCATGATTTGTGTAGAAAAGAGTAAATGTTTATGATAGCTTGATCAGGGGTTTCTTTATACAAGGGAGATTCAACCATTCGGATTGGAAATAATAGGTTTATATAATGTATTTGCAGGGGCTTATCTGATTTTTTTTTATCATCTGTATGAACTATGAAGTTGATAAGATCATAAGAAGGGAATCAACACTAGTAGAAAAAACCCTTATTGCAGCGGGCTTTTAGACCCCTGTTGCAGCGTACATCGTATGCTGCAACTGGGGGGCCTGCAACAAGTCTGAACTTGTTGCAGCGTACAATGTTCGCTGCTAAAAGGGGTTTTTTGCAGCGTACATATGTATGTACGCTGCAACAAGTGCCAAAAATTTGGCAAAAATTTGGACTTGTTGCATGTACGTACATATATATGTACGCTGCAAAAGACTCAACTTTTTGCAGCGCACATTTATTTGTACGCTGCAACAAGTCTGAAATTTTGCGAAATTTTTTTCCCTTGTTGCAGCGTACAATATATATGTACGCTGCAACAAAGCACTTTTGGCGGGAAAATTCTAATTTTGTTTAGGGATACCTAGAGTGCCTTGCACCAAATATAGAAACCTGTCAAAACAATAATAGAATAACGCAACCTGTATAACAAATATAAAAACAACAACTGGAGTTTTGTATACTATATATCCCAAAACCAAAGTGCACATATTACATTTAAATATATGTTCCAATTTCAACATAAACATACATTTTAATATAAAATTTATTCTATAACAACTAAACCAACTCGATCAAGCGCGCTAAAGCCAATAATAAATACTTGCTGGTAAAAAACTTAGCCCATTGCTCACGAACCACATCAAATTCCTCGCATAAGGCGCAATCCTCGGAGTGTAGACCTTTACAAAAACAGAAATTTAAATTAAACATTAGATTAAATACAAATTAATAATCACATTTTAACATTCAAGAAACTAATGACAATGTCCTAATAGTCTAAAATGAGTCCTTAGGTTCTTTAGTTCAAAGTTGGGAGCGAAAATGTCATTTTAGCCTAAATATGACCTATAACGGCCAAAGAAGTCATGAATGTGCATAAATAGATTGGATTAAGTCTTGTAAAGTTAAAACTAATCATATAAATCATTTAATATGTTTAAAATGAGTCCTAAGGTTCTTTATTTCATATTTGGGAGCAAAAAAGCCTCATTTTAGCCTAATATGACCTATAACGACCAAACAAGCCTTAAATTTGCATAAGTAGATTGGAATGAGTGTTAGAAAGTTAAAACTATTCATATTAAACATGTAATAAGTGTAATACTCTGAGAAAATATTTAGAGACTGATGGACATGCTCACCAGTATTCGATGATCGCGTGAGGAGGAAAACCTGTCAGACAACAGCCCAAATTGTTGGCTATCCTAGTTGTATCTCATTATGGAAAATGCAAGTAACTGATGTGCAGATCAGTACGTGCAGATCAGTAGCCAGCTTAGCTGCCACAACTTTGAGATTGGGACCTTGCGCCTGCTCACTCTACCATAAACAACATTGAAGTTCAGGTGTTGCTGCAGATCAATCCAGATCAACATTGAAGTCAAGGTGTTGCTGCAGATCAATCCAGAGCAACCCAATTGAAAGAATTAGCCAAAATTGCACAAAAATAAATAAATAAAACAGTAATTAAGATATGTAATAGGCTTCATAACCAACACATGTCGATTATTAAAGAAAAAAGGTAGGGAAATTTGCAGCAACAACAGAAAAGCGAATCATAGCATGCTTATCTCTTAATGAAAAACAAGGCTAAACAACAACACCTATTTCAGTCAATGAATATAATCTTGAATAACATAAACCATTATAACCCAATGTATTACCATGAAGCATAAACATTAAACACCAATGGTCCAATACAATCATAATCCACACACATTTCATACCAAGCTTGAGTCAAGTAAACTGATACATTTACCAAAATATGAATCTCTGAAGTCTAAAATGCAATAATGAAGGCATTCCCCATTATATTAATAAACCGTCATATAAATGTCCCCAAGTTAAATTAACAATCAAAATCGGAAAAAAATCAAACCCTAACAATCAAAATCGGAAAAAATGTATCAATTAACACAAAAAATAAGAATAATTTATATAATCAAACCCTAAAAATACGAAATTAGGGGAAAACTCAAGAATTGACTGAAAGCAAACCCTAAAAATACGAAATTAGGGAAAAACAAATACAAAAAGTTAGAAAACTATACCTCCTCAAACAGATTCGCGCAGGAGAGTTTAAGGGATCGAAATACTTGGGACTGAGACGGCGAGAACAGAACGCGATGGGGGAGATAAGGCGAGAACACAGACCCATCGGCGAAGACCGCGACGCAGGGCCGAGCAACGCCTGAGTTCGACGGCTGCTGAGTTCGACGGCTGAGTTCGACGGCGGCTGAGTTCGAAGGCTGAGGTCGAAGGCCAGATGCTTGGAGAGAAGGAGTCGAGCAAATTTTCACAAAAACCAAGACGAATTGTCACCCAATTTCAACAATTACTTGCAAAAAACCCAAAAAAACCACGAATTAGAGAAAACTTAGAACAAAAAAGGGGGGATTCAGAAAAAAGCGTCGAAATGGGAGTTACCTGGGGAAGAAACCGCGGCGAGAAAACGGCGGAGAATTCACGAAAAGGACCTCAGAATTGGGGGAATATGGCGGAGAAAGAAGGGCAGATGAAGAAGAAGAAGAATGAGGAGGTGAGAGAGTACGCAGTGTTAGAAATGGTTTCACGCAGGGAAAGCTGAGGGAAGAAGAGGGAGTACTGAGCGTGGATATGGTTCTCGAACTTGGTCCTTAGGTTTGAGATGAAATGTTTTTCTTAATTAGCTTTGCAGCGATTTTTTTTTATTGCAGGGGGCTTTTATCTGTACGCTGCAAAATAAATGGGCTATTGCAGGGGGCTTTTACTTTGTACGCTGCAAAAAACTCTCTTGCTGCGGGCAATTAATTTGTACGCTGCAACAACCCTTTATAAAGTTTGACCCGCGTTGACCTACTGGTTGTTGAAGCGTATTATTACATGTACGCTGCAACAAGGGGGTTGCAACAGGGGTTTTTTCTACTAGTGCAACCTCGTTTTTTATTAGAGTTAGCATTTATTGTTTCATTGTTGTTTTGGTTGATTTCCGATGACTGGTGATTTGGAATTTCAACTCATGCTTATTTCATTTTTTTTTGTTTGAAGATCGTTCAACGTGATAAAGAGCGGCATGAGAATGAAGGCCATGACACTTGCGCTATAAGCTACTACCACCATTAGATCCTAGTTTTTCTAGGATTTAGTTCTTCAGTTTTGCAGATACAATTTGTATTTTTTATTATGTTTTGGACTATTTAGATAGTAACATATTAGTAACATTATCATGTACTATGGATTTAACGTACTACATACTTCTAGATTTTTGAAAGTATTTCTAATGTTACGTTAATCAAAGACCAATTATGAAAAATTCAGGTTAATTTCATTGTTCTGGTTATTTTAGTTTTATGATGAATAAAGTTAATTTATTATATTATATAAAAATATATAGGTGAAAAAAAATCATACAAAATAAATTTGAACGCCTCTTGATGTTGTGATAGAGGGCTAAGATTGATTTGAATTTTTGCAATCAAAAATTTCTGGACGCTTTTAGGCGTCGAGAATATTAAATAGGGAAATGTTTCACGAGGCGGGAAAATGGATAATCTCGACGTCAAAAACATATATATGGACGCCTAAAATGTCAAGAATCTCGACGTCAAAAACATATATATGGACGCCTAAAAACGTCAAGAATCTCGACGCCAAGAACAAAATGGGGACATAAAAAACTGTCCATAGTATCAACGGAGTAAAGCGCCGAGAAAATTCTAAATTCACTTTTTCTCGACGCTTTCTGGATGCGTCGATCAATTATGTTCGACGCCGTAAGGCGACAAAATGTTGTTCAAAAAGGCAAAAGGGCGGGATTTGTTGTTGTGACATAATTGCCCCTCACTCGATTTGTCCATTTTTGTTATTACTCAGAAATGATTTGAGTCATCAATAGATGATTCTTGGAGGTCCTTCCCGGCATGTTTGTACCAGTGACTCTTTGTTAATTTATTA
This sequence comes from Spinacia oleracea, assembly GCF_020520425.1. Lineage (NCBI taxonomy): Eukaryota > Viridiplantae > Streptophyta > Magnoliopsida > Caryophyllales > Amaranthaceae > Spinacia > Spinacia oleracea. The sequence continues at coordinate 19,328,282 of NC_079488.1, forward strand.
AAACAAAATGTTGCTGAATGCCTTTGAAAAATTAACGTTCGTTTTTTAGAACGGTTTTTTATTGGGGATTTTCCCCCGTCATAAGATGGAGGCGGCATGATTTTTGCCGCTGCATATAGGAGTCTTCCTAAATGCCTTAGAAAAAATGACGTTCGTTTTGTAGAACGGTTTTTTGTTGGGGGTTTGCCCCCGTCATAAGATGGGGGCGGCATGATTTATGCCGCTGCATATAGGAGACTTCCTAAATGCCTTAGAAAAAATGACGTTCGTTTTGTGGAACGATTTTTTTTTGGTGGTTTGCCCCCGTCATAAGATGGGGGCGGCATGATTTATGCCGCTGCATGTAGGGGTCTTCCTAAATGCCTTAGAAAAAATGACGGTCGTTTTGTAGAACGGTTTTTTGTGAGGGGTTTACCCCGGCAAGTAATTTTAAAGGTTTGGGTTTTTAAATAAAAGTCCAACTCGTTTTAATAAACGAGCCCAAACAAAAGAATTTAATTCTAAACTCTAAAGCTAGCCCAATCATTTCATTGCTATGCCTAATATCAAATTCCTAAGCTTAGCCCATTAGGGATTTGGGAGCCTATAAGTAGGACTCTCCTCATTAAATGATCCCCTTATTTTTCGATTAAACCCTTCCTCCTTTACTTGCCCAACACTCCTCTCTCTTTTCTCTCTCCTTGTGCCAGGCTCCCCTCACCCGCACACGACCGAGCAACGTGCTCGTCGTGCCTTGCCCATCGGTGCCCACACATCGTCGCCCCTCTCTCCCTCGCGCAGCGCAGCACGCAAGTGCTGTTGCGCGCTGTTGTTGTTGCTGTGGTGCGCTACTGCTGCCCCTCTCGCCCAGCCACGCGCACACCCCTCTCTCTTGCTCGTCCATCCCGCGCACTCGCCCTCGTGCCTCGCTGCTGTTGCGTGCACTGCTGCTGCCCTTGTTCTTCGTCCGCGCGCGCACACACACGAGTTGTGTGTGTGTGTGTGTGTGTTGTTCTTGTTCGTTCGTTCAATTTTTCGCCAATCACATTCAATTCGTGATTGTTCCGCCCTATAGGCCGGATTGGTATAATTCTATTTTCCCTTACCTATTTTATTTTAATTATGTATTTCAAATTATATTATTTTTGTTTTGAATAATTAAAATGCTGGGAATCGGTTGTGAACACCGTAATGTGATGATTTACATGTTTTTATTCTTGAGGCATATTTTAATTATTAAAGAATGAATTTTTAGATTTATTTATTTAATAAAGACTTGATTTTTATGGTGTCAAATTGATTTTATGGGAAAATTAAAGTCAGGGTTTTAACCTAGACCTAAAGGGTCAATTGATTAGCATGCCTAGGTGATTGATTTAATTATGATAATCAATTATATTTCCAGATTTATAAAAAGGTTTAAAGTGTCAACTTTTATTGATTTTAAGGGTGGAAAAAGTACGTTTTCATACCGGGGAGTAGTTTTGCAAATTGAGACGATTAATTTATTAAAGAACGATTAAATTCTAATTATTGTCAAGGTTTTATATTTCATAAAGTTGCTGGAAATTTAATGAACATGGAAATAATTAAGGTTTCACTATTTTGATGATAGGAGGTGATTTCTAAGTAAGTGATCATGTTTGCACAGTGGCCCCTACGCTTAGATATTCAAGGTACGTACAAGTCTACGGCGACCACATTATTTGTCAAGGGACATTACATGATTGTTTATTGATGTGAATTATATTACGTGAACTTGGTGGATTTATATTTGATTTGGTGGACAATCATGTGAATTATTATTATTGGAATTATTGATTTGTTGATTGAACAAACATGTTGGGACTATTGTGAGTATGGATTTCATTGTCAATCATGTTGTTCAATATTTATGCATGTATGGTTTATTTCACATGCAAGGGATGGATTATTTATTGTTATGCTATTGTACGCGATGTCTATCATACCTTTGAGCCAATTATTCGTACCCCGTTGTACTATTTATTTTACCACATGTGAAGGGTTCGCTCACGTAAGCCACCGCACATGTAGGGTTCAGTTGGGAATATTTTATATGAAATGAATTAGGATTTGTCGTGCTAGGGCACAACCCTAATGTTAACAGGCATGATGTGGAATCTCACCTTTTGTGAGAAGGAACTTGGTAGTAATTTCACTAAGTCTTGATTTATTGATCACAAGTCCTAAACGATTAAAATGAGATTGTTTTGGTTGTCATTTATTAAATGTATGTCTGTTTGAGTCTCGAGTTCGCTATTAATAAAATATTAATAAACGTAAAGCGCAACCAGAATAAGCTTCAAAAGTTTTGGAACGTATATATACTTCGAGTATGAACAATGGGGGGAGACTTGCCGGAAAACTCGATCTTCTACTAATGATACAAGACGTTGTTTCATTTAATTTATGCGCTGGAATTCCGTCGGTATGGCCCGACACTCGGTATGGTCCGATATTCATTATATTATTTATTATGGTGTTTGGTGGGCTCCCAACAGCCTTCCTTTCATGGAAACTTATTTTGGCCCGTTCGAAGCTTATTCCAATTAAATTGTGAGTCAAGAGTCGAGTCAAGAGTCGATTCTTGTATTCATGATTTGTGTGTTATTTATTAAATGGCTTTTGTGTGTGGAATAGTATTTTAGCGAGTGATGCATGTTTAAAGTTTCTTTCACTCTAGCTTTGTAAGTACTCAACTTTTGCTGACTACGTGCTTTATGTCTTTTGGTCATTGCTTTCGCCTTAATGACCCTATGATGATCCATCATTGCACTTGTATTGTTGGGAGTAGATTAATTTAGCAGGTTGGTAGAACAAAGTACGATCGAAATCATGTAGCTTGGGATGGTTGAGAGTTGCATTCTTTTGTGCTTTGAAAACTATTTTAATATTTTAATCTCGTATTGCCTTCGTGATTTAAATTAAACTTTAATCATGTTTTAAGTTTGTTGGATTTTAATACTTTGGTTTTAGGCCGTTATGGTTCCAACTTGTAGGAGACCTCAATAATTATTATTTATGTTGGTTTGAAAGTTAGTTAACATTAAATTCCGCTGCGTAATTCTGGTACTAGCCTTAACCGTTAACACGGTGGCGGTAATACTTTAGTAATTCCTTTATTTTAAGTTGGAAAATAGTTCTATAAAAGCAAAGAATTATTAGGGTGTTGCAAAGTGGTATACTAGAGCTTAGTTTCATTCCTTCTTTGTAGTAAGAAATACTACAAAGTGGTAATCGGAGACTAATGCTTCTTTGTAGTAATCCATACTACAAAGTGGTATTTGCGGAACTTTAGGATTTTTAAACATTATTTTCCTAAAGTCAAAACGTATTATTTTGAATACTCCATATTTTAAAGGTCAAATACCAATTATTTTGAGTCGTTTGAAATAAGTTGAAAAGTTTGGGATTATTATTTAATTTAATTAATTTTTTCCGAAATTTATTTATTTATCCGAAACTTTTGAATTTAATTCGAAATTCTTTAATTTTTTTCGTATTTTTTAAAATTAAATATCCGAATTTAATTTACTTTAATTAATCGATAATTTTTTAATTTTCGATTTTAATTTTAATTTTAATAATTTCAACTAAGTTAGGAGTATTTCATAATTAATTTCGAAAATTAATATTACTTCCAAGTGAAGAATGGGTAGATTAAGAAGGGTATATTAGTTTAAGTATGCATTTCATGTAATTATGTGAGTTATTAATTGCCATGAATATGTTTTGACCATGTTTTGTCTTGCTTTATGTGATTAATTGCATCATAATACATGTTGAGCATATACTTGTGCATTGAAATTGTCTGGCTCCACGAACTATTTATTGTATCCTTTTGGGTTGGAAATTCTTTGGAACGCGTTAGTAAGACTTTTTAGTTGTGTATTTTCGGGATTTAAGATGCTACCTTCTAAGTTCTCAAGTCTAGGATGCCTAGAGAAATTGGATAACGAGACTCCTCATATGTATGTTCAGAAGATTGTGTTTGCTTACCACTATTTTGCTTCAACCAAGAATATGCCACATCTTAGGCATAAGGATATGATGGCTAGTATGGTTATTCATTGTTTGCCCCATAAGAACCCTTACATAGACCTTAAGAACAAGTTCAGTGACATGCACTATAATGATGGTACCCCTAGTTGGTACAAACATGGGACTGGAGATGGTAGATGGAAGTATGATACTGAGGTTCTCACTACTATCTTAGAGGTTGCTGAAAATAGTTATGAGGATGGAAAATACTCTGCGGGTCTAGGTATGGGCTATGGAGGAGAAGAAAGTGATGGTGAAGATGGCATGATACATGATGAGCAAGCTAATGATATTGAGGAGGATGATGATGATGTAGTTGAAATTGAAAATCCTAACCATGTAGTTCCCGAACCAACAATTGAGATATCTAGTGGATCTGAGGCTGAACTTGAAGAAGACAATGTGGTTGATAGTGTGCCACAATAGGATGATGAGGCTATGGATGAAGATTTTGATCCTGAAGAAGACGTGGATGATCCTAATGATCAAGACTTTACTCCAGAGCAATACAAAGAAAGAGATGATCGTCGTGATGACCTTAGTCCTAGCTGTGAATTTTGAAAACTGGTTGAGAGAATTTGATAAGCTTATCCTAGCTGTGAATTGCGCCGAAGACCTTAGGGTGAATAGTGATGTGTACTACCTTAGAGGTGAGGCTGATTTATGGTGGCAACGATGTGAGAATGCCTTTAGAGCCACACCTAACTTTGGGTGGGAAGCGTTTAAAACCGCGTTGAGGAACAAGTTTTACCCACCTTACCTGAAGAAGCAAAAGGCGCAGGAGTTCATCGAACTCAAAATGGAGGGTTTGTCAGTAACAGAGTACTATTCCAAGTTTATAGAGCTGTCTAGGTGTGCACCTAAAGTGGTGGCAACGGAAGAGCTTAAAGCTCAAAGGTTTGAGAATGGATTGACCATGGAATTACAGTTGTTGCTGTCTGGAGAGACCTTTACCTCATTAGACACCCTGTACAGAAAAGCTGCTCACCTGTATGGGTTACAACAAAGGAAGAATGGAGGTGCTGAGAAAAGAAAGGATGTTGGGAACTCGAATCAGGGAAGTAACCAACAGAATCAAGGGAGTTTTAAAAAGAACAAAGGGAATGGGAATTTCCAGTTTAGGGGAACAATGGTGGAAATCGCAACAACCAAAGTGGTGGAAATCAGTCTGGAAGGAATGGAGTAAGGACCTACGACTGTAGGCGCTGTAATATGAATCACCTTGGAAAGGACTGTGACGGAAACCTAGTGACCTGTAGGTTTTGTCAGAAGTTAGGCCATAGAGAGTACGAATGCTACTCTAAGAATGGAAAGCCTAACCAAGGTAACCACCAGAACAATAACCGAAATAACCAGAACCGAAATGGAGGAAATGGAGGTGGAAACCAAAGGGGTTACCAAGGTGGTAACAATAGCAATGACAATCACTAGAACCATGGAAAACCCGGAGGAAACCAACAGCAGAATGGGAACCGAAACAACAATGGAAACGCTAATGGAGGTGGCTATAACAAAGGAGTTTCCCAAGGGAAGCTGAATGTGATATCTAGGCAAGAAGCAGAAACTTCCTCTGACGTCATAGCTGGTACTTTTTCTATTAACTCCGTTTTAGTGAAAGTACTATTTGATTCTGGTGCAACATATTCTTTTATCTTAGTAGACGTTTTGGGAAAATTAGGTTTGAAAGAGCCTGAAACAATTGAGGTACCTATAGTCATACCTACTGGTAGCATAGAAAAGTGTACCAAAATCCATAGGGATGTGCCTTTGACCATAGCCAAGATCGTATTCCTATCTAACCTAATCGAGTTTGAGTTAGGAGAGGTAGATGTGATTCTAGGGATGGACTGGTTGGCCATGTTCAAAGCCAAAATAGATTGTGAGAAGCATAAGGTTCACTTGAGGTCGAGCTTAGGAAAAGTAGTGTCGTATCGTCGTTTTGGTAAACCTAAGAACATAGGGATTATCACGGCAATGGAACTCGTGAAGCTAGTCAGTAAAGGGAACCCAGTCTTCTTATGCAACGTGAGAAACCTAGAGCATTTGACCAAAGATCAACCTGAGAACATTGCGGTAGTACGTGAATGAACTCCTCGATGTGTTTCCGGAAGAGATCCCGGGGATGCGTCCCAATCGACCTATTGACTTCACCATAGACTTAGTGCCTGGAATCGCACCTATCTCGAAAGCACCATATCGAATGGCTCCAGCAGAAATGAATGAGTTGAAAGGCCAATTGGAGGATATGTTAGAGAAAGGTTACATTAAGACAAGTGCATCGCCTTGGGGAGCACCAGTCTTGTTTGTGAAAAAGAAGGATGGAAGTATGAGGCTCTATATAGACTACAGGGAGCTCAATAAAGTCACGATCTGAAGGAAATATGTCCTTCACCCAAGGTGCATTAAGTCTAATACCAAGGTTCAGGCTAATTGCGAACAATTAATTTAGTGAGATCAAGTGATCGGAACAGCTAGCTGGAGCAATGCTTCCGATCAGTGAGTTCTAATGGATATTGAACTCACAACTTACTCTTGACTGAACCTACAAGGTCACACCAATGACAAGTAACAGATAACCGGATTAAATGAATCGGAAATTCATTTAATAGCTTTTCGGGATTTAAGTTGGAAACGTATTATACGATACGACCTTGCATCGGAATCGTATATTGTATCGCGAATATTCGTAAGCTAGGCGAGACGAATAAATCGTATCGTACGACGGTGATTCGTCGTATACGAAACGATAAATAAATATATCGGAAATATATTTAATCGCGAATACAAGGAGCGGCCCACGAGCCAAGTGCACGAAGCATTCGAGGCCCATGGGCGCGCGCACGAATAGGCGAGCAAGCAAAGCAACGCGGCAGCAGCGAGGCCCAAGAGGCGAGGGGCTGTGCGCGTGCGTGCGGGCCGAGACCACGACACAGCAGCAGCGCGGCCCACGGCCCACTGGCTGTGCGTGTCCGTGTGCTTGGCGTGCGGGCTTGCTAGCCGGCCTTGCCTCTTGGCTTGGTCGGTTAGTAAGGTTATGTAAATAACCTTATAACCTATTTTCCAACTTAGTACAATCATAACACAATACACACAACCCTAGGAGAAAACAGGGAACCCTAATTCTCTTTGTGCCTCCATAGTGTGTTCATCCCAAATGGCAAAGTATCTTGATCAATTTTCTAAGCTACGATAATGAAGACGGATCTGATCGTGTCGGTGAACCAAGTAGAGGAACGACAAGTGGAGTTCTTTGTTCGTGTTCGTTGACAGATTATTGTGGAAAACACGCTTCGAATGTAAGTTTGCTTAATCTGTGCTTTATACATGTTTCCTGGCTTTGGGGATTGTTCCGCACATGTTATTATGTTTAATCTTAAGGAAATCGATTTTCTAAGATCAATTGATGGGAATAGAATTGCGAAAACAGGCCTCGAAGTATCGTTTTTTGGGCGTTTTTGTTAATTTTTCATTAAAAATTAAAAGTGTCAAACAGTAATTCAATTAAAAGGTCAACGTATACTACTCGGAATTTCTTCAAAATATGACAATCTTTCTGGGCATATTCTTGATTTATGGTAAAAATTTCAGATGTTTCCGATAAGTATAAACCCTAATTTTGCCATTCCCCAATTCGTAAAATTTGAAACCCTAATTCAATTTTAATTAATTTTGGTTTAATAATTCGGTTAACTGGGAAAGGGGATATAATTTCATGGGCCAGTGGCTAATTTTAAAAATTATTGGATTAAAATTTTAAATGGTTTCGTTAATTTTAATCGCACTTAAACCAAATTATTAAAAATCTGAAATTTAATTGTTTATGAACGATTTAAAGCTTCGGATTTTGTTAATTAAAATTTCAAAATTTAAATGTTGATTCGTTCGTTCTTAAAAGTTTGAATATTGTTAGCCCTTGATTTAATAATTTTACGAAATTGGATTGTCGTTGGAATTTATTATATCGTTAAAAATCGTTGTTTTTCGAAAATAAATATCGTAACTTTTTGAAAAAAAAAATTAATGCAAGCTCGTGAAATTAAATTAAATTTTAATTAAGTTGGTCCGTATCACGAACCAAAGACACGAACATGAGCATGGTGGACGTATGGTTCGTCGAGCCATGCGGGGCTATTGTGCTTAGGCCGAGCCGCATGCCACACGGGCAACAGCAGGTACGCTGCATGCCTCGTGCGCGCTGGGCGAGGAAGGGGCAGGCGGCATTGCTTGCGGGGCTGCGACGAAGCAAGGTGCGAGCCATGCGACGTCCAACACACACACGACGCACAACACGCACGCAGGGGCATCATAGTTGCAGGGACACGATGCGCGCGCGCGAGGCTGGGGGTGTGCGAGCCTTGCTCGTGCGCTCTTGGGCCTCACGCAAGGCATGGGGCTGGGCGCAAGCCTAGCCCGACTACGTAATCGGAATTTTTTCGTTGAAAATTGTTTATTTCGTTGGGCTTCGTATATTTGCATTAATTTGGGCTAACGGGATATTTAATTTAATATTTTATTTTCTTGGACCGGGCCGCGAGTTTTAATTTAATATTTCATAATTAATTATCCGGAATAATTATTGGTTTGAGTGGGAGCCATTAAATGAAATTAAAATGAAATAATTATTTTAATTATTTTCGTAGGTCGCATTATTTTAATTAAATTCAATTTTAATTAGAATAAAGTCTAAGGATAAATAATTTGGAAATTGATTAATCTTTTAGGACGCGTTTATGTGAACGTGAATTTTAATTAATTCACGTAAATACTTGCATATTAATATGGGCCATTCGTTTTAGCATACGAATGGGTGAATGCATAGAATATATATTTTATGTAATGCAGGTACTCCAAGTGACTAGTATGGCCAATTTAGGATAGTTAAATACGGTCTGCGTACCGTTCTATCTTTGAATATAAAGTTTTAAATATGGTTTGCGAACCATGGAAATTTTGATGTACTTTATTATTTTCAAGTATTTCTAAGTTTAGAACTTTAAGTTAGCATTTGAACGAAGATTCAAGACGATGCCAAGCTAACAAGAAGGTGATGAAGATTGGATGCTTCAAGACAAAAAGTTTTGGGCCATACTAGATCACCATTTATTTATGCAATTTAATATATATATATATATATATATATATATATATATATATATATATATATATATATATATTATGCGTGAATGTATGAATGTATGTATGCTTTGCATGAATAGGTTGTTTCCTATGAATCGATTAGTTTTAAGTTCACTACATAATCGAACCAACATAGAAACAACTAGGTCCAAGTAATATTGAGTTTAAAAATTGCCTTCCAAATCAACACTTACAAAAATCTAGGGATCTAAGATAGTAGGTTTACGCTAAAGCGATGTGCTATTTTAGTTGACTTAGATGGTAAGGCGTCCTAAAGGAGCACGTTGATTGTGGTTACAACTCAAAAGACAATGGCATTAAGTTGTGGCAATGGGATAAATTATGGCATTAATTTATTAACCAAGAGTAATTTGGAGATTACTAGCAATAGGTTTTGCTTACCTAAAATCTTAAACTACTTAAGACATGCTAAAGCTGCTTAAGGATTTAGGACTTTTGGGGTCTTGGAATCGTTTCATTCATTTTGGACCATGTTTTTTCTTTTGCATGAATTAAATGTTTAAATAGCTTTAATGATTGCATGTTTTGCTTTTATTTCAAAGTTATTGAATTGTATGAATGGTTATTTATTACAAATTCTTTTCGATTGTAGTAATCAAAATGGCCGCAAACAATAACACGTTCAATCTGCGTTCAATTCTCGACAAGGAGAAGTTGAATGGCAACAATTTCCTCGACTGGCAAAGGAACTTACAAATAGTTCTTATGCATGAGGAAAAAGAATATGTCCTTGAGGAAGAGTTACCGGAAGAGGATGGGCCAGAGGTAACTCAAGCTGCCCTTAATTGTTGGATTCAGGCCAACAGGGATGTCAAATGTGTGATGCTTGCATCCATGAGTCCTGAACTTCAGAAAACGTTCATTAACTCGGATGCTTACCAAATCTTCTCGGAGTTGAAGAACATGTTTCAGGACCAAGCCAGAATCGAAAGATTCGAGACTCAGAGGTTGATCCTTGAGACTAAGCTCAAGAAAGGAGAACCAGTGAGCCCACATGTTCTTAAAATGATTGGACTCTTTGAGAACATGAGAGCTCTAGATTCTGACGTCTCAAATGAAACGGCTATTGACATCATTCTCCATTCGCTTCATAATGGCTATGATCATTTCAAGTTGAATTACAACATGAACAACATGGAGAAATCTCTTACGGAGCTTCACGGTATGCTGAAAACCGCTGAAAAGACGCTCAAGCAAGAGAACAAGCACGATATGCTTATGGTGCATAAGGGCAAGAACTTCAAGAAATCAGGCAAGAATAAGGGCAAGAAGGGTAAGGGCAAGGCTTCGCCCTCATCTAAGTCCAACGGCGCCAGTTCTGGTAAACAGAAATGGGCAACTCGTTCTCCTGCCGACTCTGAATGCTTCTACTGCAAGAAGAAGGGGCATTGGAAGAGGGATTGCTTGAAGAAGAAGGAAGATGAGAAGAATCGGAACGTTGCTTCTACTTCAGGTATGTATGTTATATATTGTAATCTTGCTAATTCTACTTCTTGGGGATTAGATACTGGTTGTGGCTCACACTTATGTTCCAATTCGCAGGGACTAAGGAGAAGTAGAAAGCTTGATAAAGGCGAGATGGATCTACGCGTGGGAAATGGAGCACGGATTGCTGCATTAGCTGTAGGATCTTATTTTATTTCTTTGCCTAGTGGGTTTGTTTTGGAACTAGAAAACTGTTACTATGTTCCTAGTATCACCAGAAACATCATTTCCGTTTCAAGTTTGGATTCTAAAGGTTTTAGTTTTCAATTTAAAGACAATAGTTGTTCTTTTGCTTTGAATGGAATGTTTTATGGTTAAGCACAACAAGAAAACGTTCTATATGTGCTAGATACGAGCAAACACATTTATAACATAAATACCAAAAAGGCTAAAACTGGTGATTCGGATCTCACATTTCTGTGGCGTTGTCGATTAGGCCATATAAAAATAAAGCGCATGGAATTACTTCAACGGAAAGGAATTCTAGAATCATTCGACTTAGAGAAGATTGATCAATGCGAATCTAGTTTACTTGGCAAAATGACAAAGCAACCTTTCTCAAAGGTGGGAGAAAGAGCAAGCGAACTACTAGGGCTAATACATACGGACGTATGTGGGCCTATGAGTACGAAAGCTAGAGGTGAGTTCAGTTATTTCATAACGTTTACGGACAACTTCAGTAGATATGGCTATATTTACTTAATGAAGCACAAGTCTGAATCGTTTGAGATATTCAGAGAATTTCAAAATGAAGTAGAGAATCAACATGGCAAGAAAATCAAAGCTCTAAGATCGGATCGAGGAGGTGAATATCTTAGCCACGAGTTTGATGACCATCTAAAAGAATGCGGTATTCTTTCTGAATTGACTGCTCCGGGGACACCTCAATGGAATGGAGTGTCGGAACGGAGAAACAGGACCTTACTCGATATGGTCAGGTCAATGATGGGTCAGGCCGAACTTCCTTTACAGTTCTGGGGACATGAGTTGCAAACTGCAGCACTCACACTGAATCGTGCTCCGTCAAAAGCTGTTGAAAAGACTGCATACGAATTATGGACTGGGAAACTTCCAAAATTGTCTTTTCTGAAGATTTGGGGTTGCGAAGCATATGTCAAGCGATTAATTTCGGACAAGCTACAACCTAAATCTGACAAATGTTTCTTCGTTGGGTATCCAAAAGAAACTATGGGGTATTATTTCTACAACAAGTCAGACAACAAGGTATTCGTTGCTCGTGACGGTGTCTTTTTGGAAAGAAATCATATTTCCAAATTGACAAGTGGGAGAATAATAGACCTCGAAGAGATTCGAGACGAACAACGAACTCTGAACTCTTTAGAAGCAGTTCAGGTTGATGAACCTCCAAGGTCTTTAGAAGAGCCAGTGGGAGTAGTTCCTCAAAACGTTGTTGCCCCTCGTAGGTCAAATAGAACTATTTTTCAGCCAGACAGATGGACAGGCGTCCTCTTGACTGAAAACTTAGACGTTCTCATATTGGATAGTGATTAACCTATGACTTACAAGCAAGCTATGACGAGCCCAAGCTCCACTAAATGGTTAGAGGCCATGCAATCTGAAATAGACTCCATGTCTGAAAATCAAGTCTGGGATTTGGTTGATTTTCCGGATGGGTTCACACCTATCGGATGCAAATGGGTCTTCAAGTTGAAGAAAGACAAAGATGGAATTGTATACATATACAAGGCTAGATTGGTAGCAAAAGGTTACAGGCAAGTTCACGGCGTGGACTACGGTGAAACCTTTTCTCCAGTCGCGATGCTTAAGTCTATTCGGATAATCCTTGCGATTGCCGCTTTTCATGACTATGAAATATGGCAAATGGATGTCAAAACTGCCTTCTTGAATGGTGTTCTTGAAGAGACTGTGTTTATGACACAGCCGAAGGGTTTTGTCGATCAAAAGAACCAAGGAAAGGTATGCAAGCTTAAGAAGTCCATCTACGGACTAAAGCAGGCACCAAGGAGTTGGAATAAACGATTTGATGAAGCAGTCAATAAGTTTGGCTTCATCAAGAATCAGGACGAATCTTGTGTATACAAGAAGGTCAGTGGAAGTAAAATTGCATTCCTAGTCTTTTATGTTGACGACATACTGCTTATTGGAAACGACATTCCTATGTTGGAGTCTGTAAAGACTTGGCTCGGGAAGTGTTTCTCAATGAAGGACTTAGGAGAGGCGCAGTACATATTGGGCATCAAGATCTATAGGGATAGATCTAAGAGCATGGTTGGACTAAGCCAAAGCACTTACATTGACAAAGTGCTAGCTAGGTTTAATATGATGGAAGCCAAGAGAGGCCATCTACCCATATCACATGGCATATATCTAAGCAAGAATCAGTGTCCAAAATATCTGATGAGCGTAGAAAGATGAGTGGAATTCCATACGCTTTGGCTATTGGATCCATCATGTATGCTATGATTTGTACAAGGCCGGATGTTTCGTTCGCACTCAGTGCAACGAGCAGGTACCAGTCAGAACCAGGTGAGGCGCATTGGACTGCTGCCAAGAACATCCTAAAGTACCTGAAAAGGACTAAGGATCAGTTTCTGGTTTATGGTGGTACAGATGAGTTGAATGTTCAGGGCTATACGGATGCAAGCTTTCAAACCGACAGAGATGATTTCAGATCACAGTCTGGGTTTGTGTTCTGCCTCAACGGCGGAGCAGTAAGATGGAAAAGTGCTAAGCAAAGCACTATTGCGGATTCTACAACTGAAGCCGAGTACATTGCTGCCTCAGAAGCAGCAAAGGAAGCTGTTTGGATTCGGAATTTCATCGAAGAATTGGTGTTGTCCCCTCCATTAAAGGACCAGTGGCTTTGTATTGCGACAATAGCGGAGCCATTGCCCAGGCAAAGGAGCCTAGGAGCCACCAGAAGTCCAAGCACATACGTACTGCGGCGATTTCATATACTTCGAGAGATCGTTGAAAGAAAGGAAATCGAGATTTGCAAGGTTGGAACTGACGACAACGTCGCGGATCCATTGACTAAACCGTTGCCACAAGTGAAACACAACGCACATGTAGAAACCATGGGAATCAAGCATGTTGGAGAATGGCTTTGATTTTCTAAGTATTGTTTTAGAACATCTGTTAGATCATTTATTTCATATTCATTTAATTGTGGTTTAGAATTAAATGATAAGTCCATGTGATTCAAATCATTCAAATGGGATGTCAAGATGGATTCTTTGACAAAGAAACACCCATAAGTGAACTTGAATATTGAAGTCACAAAGGATCCCTAATCCAGGTCATTGAAAGGTGGACGACCAATGACTAATGAAGATTAGATTGCAAGTAGATTACTTAGTTATGTTTCTTGAACTAGAGTGACTGAATGTCAGAATCTTTTGCATAGATACATATTGGATCTTGTATCGGATTGACCATGAGAACATTTTAAGAGATTAAAGTCATGCCATAGGTAGTTCTCATTAATGGTGATTAGAAACTGTTCCTCAGAACATGAGCGATTATGTCTGCTCGTTTGAGAATTAGTTCGCTTTGATACTAGCTAAACGTCGCACCGTAAAAGGAGGCTATAAAAGCAGTTATTGGGCGTACTATGAATCAAAGTGAGTGTTCATAGATTGCAAGAATGGATTGTCCTCCTATCTTTGATAGGATATGGTGTTGTTGTGTAACAAGGCCTCTCGGAGAGTTAGATACTATAAAATGCATGGCCGTGCTCAGAATGGTTAGGCTTAACCTTCTGCAAAAGTTTGACAGTTGAACTTTGTAATCCGAGAAAAACTTCTGGACCTAATAAGGATGGCTTGGATCTTACTTTATGTTCAGTAAGTAACACTAAGTGACAAAGGAATGTGGATGCACACTTGTCTGAATGACAAGTGGGAGATTGAAGGAAATATGTCCTTCACCCAAGACTCATTAAGTCTAATACCAAGGTTCAGATTAATTGCGAACAATTAATTCAGTGAGATCAATTGATCGGAACAGCTAGCTGGAGCAATGCTTCCGATCAGTGAGTTCTAATGGATATTGAACTCACAACTTACTCTTGACTAAACCTACAAGGTCACACCAATAACACGTAACAGATCACCGGATTAAATGAATCGGAAATTCATTTAATAGCTTTTCGGGATTTAAGTTGGAAACGTATTATACGACACGACCTTGCATCGGAATCGTATATCGTATCGCGAATATTCGTAAGCTAGGCGAGACGAATAAATCGTATCGTACGACGGTGATTCGTCGTATACGAAACGATAAATAGATATATCGGAAATATATTTAATCGCGAATACAAGGAGCGGCCCACGAGCCGAGTGCACGAAGCACTCGAGGCCCATGGGCGCGCGCACGAATAGGCGAGCAAGAAAAGCAACACGGCAGCAGCGAGGCCCAAGAGGCGAGGGGCTGTGCGCGTGCGTGCGGGCCGAGACCACGACACAGCAGCAGCGCGGCCCACGGCCAACTGGCTGTGCGTGTCCGTGTGCTTGGCGTGCGGGCTTGCTAGCCGGGCTTGCCTCTTGGCTTGGTCGGTTAGTAAGGTAATGTAAATAACCTTATAACCTATTTTCCAACTTAGTAAAATCATAACACAATACACACAACCCTAGGAGAAAACAGAGAACCCTAATTCTCTCTGTGCCTCCATAGTGTGTTCATCCCTAAAGGCAAAGTATCTTGATCAATTGTGTCGGTGAACCAAGTAGACGGATCTGATCGTGTCGGTGAACCAAGTAGAGGAACGACAAGTGGAGTTCTTTGTTCATGTTAGTTGATAGATTATTGTGGAAAACACGCTTCGAATGTAAGTTTGCTTAATCTGTGCTTTATACATGTTTCCTGGCTTTGGGGATTGTTCCTCACATGTTATTATGTTTAACTATATTCCCCTACACGATCAAGAATAAGTATCCTTTACCTAGAATAGATGACCTATTTGACCAACTGAAAGGAACAAGAATCTTTTCAAAGATCGATTTGCGCTCAGGTTATCATCAATTGAGAATCGTTGATCACGATATACCAAAGACCGCATTCAGGACTAGATACAGACATTATGAGTTCACCGTTATGCCTTTTGGGTTAACCAATGCACCTGCAATATTTATGGACTTAATGAACCGTGTGTTCCATGCTTTCTTGGACAAGTTTGTAGTGGTTTTCATAGATGACATCCTAGTGTATTCGAAGAGTGAAGAGGATCACGCTGAACACTTGAGATATGTGTTGAGTACGCTGAGAGATAACCAGTTGTATGCCAAGTTTTCAAAGTGTTAATTTTGGTTGGAAAAGGTTGCATTTTTGGGAAATTTTGTGTCTAAAGAATAAGTGGCAGTAGACCCTGCTAAGATCAAAGTTGTTAGTGAATGGCCTACACCCACGTGTGTGACTGACATTCGAAGTTTTCTGGGATTAGCTGGTTACTATAGACGCTTTGTGCAAGACTTCTCTAGGATAGCCAAGCCAATGGCAACCTTGATGGAGAAGCAAGCGAAGTTTGAGTGAAATGACATGTATGAGGAGGCGTTACAAGCTTTGAAGACGCGATTGACAACCGCGTCGGTGTTAACTTTGCTAGATGAGAGTGGTACCTATGATGTATATAATGATGCCTCTAAAAATGGCTTAGGGTGTATTGATGCAGAACGGAAAGGTGATTGCGTATGCATCGAGGAAGTTGAAACCATATGAATCCAATTACCCTACCCATGATTTAGAGCTAGCCGCCATAGTGTTTGTATTGAAGATATGGAGACACTATCTGTATGGTGTGAAATGTAGGATATTCACGGATCACAAGAGTTTGAAGTACATTTTCACAGAGAAGGATTTGAATATGCGCCAACGAAGGTGGTTGGAGTTAATCAAGGATTATGATCTGGACATTCAATACCATGAGGGAAAAGCCAATGTAGTTGCGGATGCCTTCAGTAGGAAATCAAGTCATAGTGTGAAATTGTGAATGCGTTAGTAGTTGCTAACGAGCTGTGTAAGGATATGCAGCGATTGAATCTAGAAATAGTGAGTGGTGAATGTCTTGAGGGAATGATGAATGCCTTAACCATCCATCCGTCAATATTTGATGAGATTAAGGAGAATCAGGCTGGTGATGTAAAGTTGGAGCGAATCAAGGAAAAGATTTCGCAAGGAAAGGAATTAGATTTCAAGATCCATGATGATGGAAGTTTGAGGTACAAAGGCAGGTGGTGCGTGCCTCAAAAGTGTGGTAAATTGAAGGAGAAATTGATGAGAGAAGGGCACAATACGCCATACTCTGTGCACCCGGGTGGTGACAAGTTGTATAAGGATTTGAAGAAGATCTATTGGTGGCCAAGAATGAAGAATGAAGTGGCTGAATTTGTGGCTAGATGCGCGACTTACCAGAAAGTCAAGATAGAACATAGGAGACCTCAAGGAAAGGTCCAACCTTTGGAGATTCCGAGTTGGAAATGGGACTGTATTTCAATGGACTTTGTCACTTGTTTGCCCAAGTCAAAAACCGGAAATGATACAATTTGGGTCGTGGAAGATAGGTTGACCAAGTCGGCAGTGTTTATACCAATGAAGGAAACTTGGAAAATGGAACAACTTGCCAAAGCTTACATTAAGAATGTTGTGAGATTACATGGAGTTCCTAAGGATATCGTATCAGATAGGGATTCAAGGTTTCTTTCAAACTTCTGGAAAAGTGTGCAGAAGCACTTTGGTACGAAATTCAAAATGAGTACAGCATTCCATCCAGCCACAGATGGACAAACTGAGAGAACCATCCAAACCCTTGAGGACATGCTTCGAGCATGCGTCATCGATTTCCAAGGAGGTTGGGAAGATAATCTGGATTTGATTGAGTTTTCATACAACAATAGCTACCATACTAGCATAGGAATGGCACCGTTTGAGGCCCTGTATGGACGGAAGTGTAGAAGTCCACTTTGTTGGAATGACATTAGTGAAACAGTAGTGTTGGGACCTCAAATGATAGAGGACACCATGAACCAAATCCGAACCATCCAATCGAAAATTCAAGCGGCGCAGGATCGCCAAAAGAGTTATGCAGACTTGAAACGTAGGGATGAAGAGTTCAACGTAGGTGATAAGGTGTTGCTCAAAGTGTCACCAATGAAAGGTGTTATGAGATTTGGAAAGAAAGGGAAGTTAAGCCCTAAGTACATAGGCCCATACGAAATCTTAGAACGAATTGGAAAGGTAACCTATAGACTAGCCTTGCCTATGGACTTGCAAAGAGTGCATAATGTGTTCCACATATCTTAGTTAAGAAAGTATGTTCCAGATAAATCGCATGTGTTGCAACCGGAAACCATAGAATTAGACCAAAGTTTAACTTTCGAGGAAAGACCTGTCAAAATCCTGGATAGTAAAGTGCGTAGTACACGTACTAAGGATGTGAAATTTGTCAAAGTGTTGTGGTCTAATCAAGAATCTGATGAAGAAACTTGGGAAGCCGAGTATGAAATGAGAAAGAAATATCCAGAGCTTTTTGCTGAGGTTAGGTGAGTTACGGGGTCGTAACTCGTGTCTTTTAATTAAGGGGGGTAGAGTGCGGTAGAATTTCGCCCTTTTTACCTTGTTTTCCCCTATTTTATGCTTAATTTAGTGCTTTCTATTGAATTTTCACTCATTATTGTCCTGTTTAATCATGTAAAGAGTACAACAACTTAAAATTTTTGCAAGTGAACGCATTAAAGTCTCAAGTTTTAAAGTTAAATTTTGATTTCCGAACCAAAGTTTCGGGACGAAACTTCTTTTAGGGAGGCTAGACTTGAGGAGTTGGTTTCGGTCGCCCAAGATGAAATATCCTAGGTCAAGGCTGAAGCTAAGTTGGCTGCGGATGAGACGAGGGAAAGAACTCGCCGCGCTTGGGACGCCTGCATGGAAGAGTTCTCATTTGCCTGGTTTGAACGACAAATCAAGAAGCAGGGTGTTATCATTGCCGCTAAGAGACAAGGGCTTCCTCCTCCCGTATTCGAGGATTCTGACGCCGAAAGTGAGGAGGTGAACTCACCGACCTAGGAGGAGGAGACTTCCGCTCATCCAGTGCTAAAACCTGCTGCCGATGGTCCATATGGTATGGACGTGTCGGCCTCTGCCAACTCTGCCGCTGCTCGACCCTAACTCCTCTCCTTTAAAAAAATAACATGTTTTTATGGCGGCGTGAGCCTCTGTAATGAATAATTTATTTTTACTTGTCTTTTTAACGCCGAGGGCGTTTTTTTAATACACTTAATTTTTTGTTGAATTTGGTGCCGTTTTGGCGTAGACAAATGGTGCTTCGTCACCTT
This sequence comes from Spinacia oleracea, assembly GCF_020520425.1. Lineage (NCBI taxonomy): Eukaryota > Viridiplantae > Streptophyta > Magnoliopsida > Caryophyllales > Amaranthaceae > Spinacia > Spinacia oleracea. Next base: position 19,347,274 of record NC_079488.1, read on the forward strand.
TTTATGCCTAAGTTGTTTCTGCTTTGCATATCTTTGTACCTTTTAAATGCCTTCTCTTTATTTGTGAGTGTTTTGTTTGGTAATGGCCGTCTACCCTTTTGCCCCAGAGGAGGCGTTTGTAAGTCATTGAGCAGGACTCCCATGCCCAAGTTTATTTTAGATGATGGATTGACGCAAGTCAATCAATCAGTATGATTGCCGCTGAACTTGGGTATGGGGCTTGCTGATGAACGACATCATGGTGTCCTGAGGTTTTCGAGTGATCTTGCCTTTAATTGACGGTCATCGTCAATCAGTTAACATAATTGCCCCTCACTCGATTCGTCCATTTTAGTTATTACTCAGAAATGATTTGAGTCATCAATAGATGATTCTTGGAGGTCCTTCCCGGTATGTTTGTACTAGTGACTCTTTGTTAATTTATTAAAACAAAACTAGCTTTTGGCCCGTTCTACGCACGGGCTATATTTTAAGAAACTCAATTTAAAAAAATGGTAAATTGACATACCAAAATGTTAAAGGTATAAATGTATAATACTTCACTAAAAACTTTCACTAATAATTTCGATAGTTCGTAGACATACTAAAATTCCCAAGATATATTGGGTGGAAGCATTACTTTTATGGAATATATTATGAGCTCTCCCAAGACCACAAATACATTCTTAGTTTAGGAGTATACTCCCTCCGTCCCTTAATACTCGACCCATTTGACTTTTTGCACTATTCACATAGTCCACTTTGACCCTATTTTATTTCTAGTATATGAAAACAAATTTTAGTATATAATATAGTGTTGGCTTCATCTTAATATATACGGAGTATTTTTAAAATATTAATATTTTTATAAGTTTTTATAATATGTAGTTAAAAAAATTGGTGGTCAAAGTTGTGCATTGGCAAGTGTGTCCGGTCAAAACAGGTCGAGTATTAAGGGACGGAGGGAATATCTTTTTATCCAAGGGGTTTTAAAAAAATGAGAATAAGAGAAATATGCTAGTACGGAGTAACTAAGTTAAGCATATGTATTCTTTGAATTAAACCAAAGAAATCAACAAATCTTCAATATGCTAAGAAATTCACCATTGTTGTTTGTTGGATTAAAAACTATGTTTCAGTTGCCAAGTATATATGGAGTTTCGCACCCTATCCTTTTCATCACAATCAAGAAAAATACCCAAAAGGAAAATGACCTAAGAATTAAGAGTTATGATCAAGAACGTATGTCAAAATTCTGGAAAATATCAAAGACTAAACCATTTTTTTAAAACTCGAAATTATGCTTATAGAGTTGGGGGTGTGGTAGTATTAGATGTCATACAGATTTCAAAACAAAAATGCATCCATGTTTGTCGGTTTTTAAGTTGTTTGTAAAAGAATTTGAAATATGATGACCCTTGAGGGCTTGAGGCAAGTCAGGCAACGGGATGCAAAGAAGATGCACCGTTGATTTAAACGGGCTAAAAAAAAATGAATATAATGATAGCTTTAATACCAACCCCATTAGAAGAAATATTTTTCCAAAAAACAACGGGGTGGACATGAATTAGAAGTTCATAACATAATTTTAACTTCCACCCACCTATAGAAAAATAATAAAATTCTTCAAAATGAATAAATTTAGCAAAATAAGTTAGGGTGGAATATCGGTCTATAAAAAATTGTAAACATGTAAGTTTAATAAATAGTCAAATTCATTAACCAGAGAATTATAACCATCTGAAACGCTTCTCATTCTTGATTCACCATAACCGCCAATGTATTCATCAATGTCTCTAATTAAATTGTTCTAAACGGTGGTAAACTAAAATTGGAAAGCGAAGGATGAAAGGTTGAGGTGACTTATTATGTTTTAAATGAAGAATTGATTATGTATTCTTGGCCACATGTCTTCTGAGTGGTCATGATTATGTGTCTGCCACGTGTCTTCAAAATAGTGTTGCTTACGTGTCGTAAAAAGAAAATTGGTTTTCTTTTTTAAATACTAGGTATTGATGTTGTTGAATGCCTTAGAAGAATTAACGTTCGTTTTTTAGAACGGTTTTTTGTTGGGGGTTTTCCCCCGTCATAAGATGGAGGCGGCATAATTTATTTCGCTGCATATAGGAGTCTTCCTAAATTCCTTAGAAAAAATGACGTTCGTTTTGTAGAACGGTTTTTTGTTGGGGGTTTGCCCCCGTCATAAGATGGGGGAGGCATGATTTATGCCGCTGCATATAGATGCCTTAGAAAAAATGACGTTCGTTTTGTAGAACGGTTTTTGTTTGGGGGTTTGCCCCCGTCATAAGATGGGGGCGGCATGATTTATGCCGCTGCATATAGGGGTCTTCCTAAATGCCTTAGAAAAAATGACGTTTGTTTTGTAGAACTGTTTTTTGTGGGGGGTTTGCCCCCGTCATAAGATGGGGGCGGCATGATTTATGCCGCTGCATATAGGAGACTTCCTAAATGCCTTAGAAAAAATAACGTTCGTTTTGCAGTACGTTTTTTGTTGGGGGTTTGGGTAATACCTCGTATTCATAATAATTATAAATATATTTTTATTATATATATAAAGCATTTTATGATTTTTAGAATTTATTTCGCATTTAAATATTATTTAAATGTATTTTAATTAATTAGAGTATTTATTATTTTAATTAATGATGAAACGAATTTAATTTTCGAGTCGGGAAATTTAATGGAGTTGCAAGTAATTTTATAGGTTTTGGTTTTTAAATAAAAGTCCAACTCGTTTTATTAAACGAGCCCAATCAAAAGAATTTAATTCTAAACTCTAAAGCTAGCCCAATCATTTAATTGCTAAGCCCAATATCAAATTCCTAAGCCTAGCCCACTAGGGATTTGGGAGCCTATAAATAGGACTCTTCTCATTAAATGATCCCCTTATTTTTCATTAAACCCTTCCTCCTTTACTTGCCCAACACTCCTCTCTCTTTTCTCTCTCCTTGTGCCCGGCTCCCCTCACCCACACACGACCGAGCAGCGCGCTCGTCATGTCTTGCCCATCACTCCCCACACCTCGTCGCCCCTCTCGCCCTCGCGCAGCGCAGCACGCAAGTGCTGTTGCGCCCTGTTGTTGTTGATGTGGTGCGCTGCTGCTGCCCCTCTCTCCCAGCCACACGCACACCCCTCTCTCTTGCTCGTCCAGCCGCGCACTCGCCCTCGTGCCGCGCTGCTGTTGCGTGCACTGCTGCTGCCCTTGTTCTTCGTCCGCGAGCACACACACACGAGTTGTGTGTGTGTTTGTTGTTCTTGTTCGTTCGTTCAATTTCTCGCCCAATCACATTCAATTCGTGATTGTTCCGTGCTATAGGCCGGATTGGTATAATTTTATTTTCCCTTACCTATTTTATTTCAATTCCGTATTTCAAATTATATTATTATTATTGTTTTGAATAATTAAAATGCTGGGGGTCGATTGTGAACACCGTATTGTTTACATGTTTTGATTCTTGAGGCGTATTTTAATTATTCAAGTATGAATTTTCAGATTTATTTATTTAATAAAGACTTGATTTTTATGGTGTCAAATTGATTGTATTGGAAAATTAAAGTTAGGGTTTTAACCTAGACCTAAAGGGACAATTGATTAGCATGCCTAGGTGATTGATTTAATTATGATAATCAATTATATTTTCAGATTTATAAAAAGGTTTAAAGTGTCAATTTTTATTGATTTTAAGAGTGGAAAAAGTATGTTTTCATACTAGGGGGTAGTTTTCCAAATTGAGACGATTAATTTATTAAAGAACGATTAAATTCTAATTATTGTCAAGGTTTTATATTTCATAAAGTTGCTGGAAATTTAATGAACATGGAAATAATTAAGGTTTCATTATTTTGATGATAGGAGGTGATTTCTAAGTAAGTGATCGTGTTTGCAAAGTGGCCCCTACGCTTAGATATTCAAGGTACGTACAAGTCTAGGGCGACCACATTATTTGTCAAGGGACATTACATGATTGTTTATTGATGTGAATTATATTACGTGAACTTGGTGGATTTATATTTGATTTGGTGGACAATCATGTGAATTTATTATTGGAATTTTTGATTTGTTGATTGAACAAGCATGTTGGGACTATTGTGAGTATGGATTTCATTGTCAATCATGTTGTTCAATATTTATGCATGTATGGTTTATTTCACATGCAAGGGATGGATTATTTATTGTTATGCTATTATACGCAATGTCTAGCATACTTTTGAGCCAATTATTCGTACCTCGTTGTACTATTTATTTTACCACATGTGAAGGGTTCGCTCACGTAAGCCACCGCACATGTAGGGTTCAGTTGGAAATATTTTATATGAAATGAATTAGGATTTGTCGTGCTAGGGCACAACCCTCATGTTAACATGCATGATGTGGAATCTCACCTTTTATGAGAAGGAACTTGGTAGTAATTTCACTACGTCTTGATTTATTGATCACAAGTCCTAAAGGATTAAAATGAGAGTGTTTTGGTTGTCGTTTATTAAATGTATGTTTGTTTGAGTCTCGAGTTCGCTATTAATAAAATATTAATAAATGTAAAGCCCAACCAGAACAAGCTTCAAAACTCTTGGAACGTATATACCTCGAGTATGAACAATGGGGGGAGACTTGCTGGAAAACTCGATCTCCTAATAATGATACAAGACGTTGTTTCATTTAATTTATGCGCTGGAATTCCGTCGGTATGGCCCGACATTCGTTATGGTCCGATATTCATTATATTATTTATTATGGTGTTTGGTGGGATCCCAACACCCTTCCTTTCATGGAAACTTATTTTGGCCCGTTCGAAACTTATTATAATTAAATTGTGAGTCAAGAGTCGAGTCTTGTATTCATGATTTGTGTGTTATTTATAAAATGGCTTTTGCGTGTGGATTAGTATTTTAGCGAGTGATGCATGTTTATAGTTTCTTTCACTCTAGCTTTGTAAGTACTCAGCTTTTGCTGACTACGTGCTTTAAGTCTTTTGGTCATGGCCTTCGCCTTAATGACCCTATGATGATCCATCATTGCACTTGCATTGTTGGGGAGTAGATTAATTTAGCAGGATGGTAGAACAAAGTACGATCGAAATCATGTAGGTTGGGATGGTTGAGAGTTGCATTCTTTTGTGCTTTGAAAACTATTTAATATTTTAATCTCGTATTGCCTTCGTGATTTAAATTAAACTTTAATCATGTTTTGAGTCAATTGGTTGGATTTTAATACTTTTGTTTTGGGCCTTCATGGTTCTAACTTGTAGGAGGCCTCAATAATTATTATTTATGTTGGTTTGAAAGTTAGTTAACATTATATTCCGTTGCGTAATTCTGGTACTACCCTTAACCGTTATCACGGTGGCGGTAATACTTTAGTAATTCCTTTATTTTAATTTGGAAAATAGTTTTATAAAAGCAAGGAATTATTAGGGTGTTACAGTTTGCCCCCGTCATAAGATGGGGGTGGCATGATTTATGCCGCTGCATATAGGAGACTTCCTAAATGCCTTAGAAAAAATGACGTTCGTTTTGTAGAACGGTTTTTTGCTGGGGGTTTGCCCCCGTCATAAGATGGGGGCGGCATGATTTATGACGCTGCATATAGGAGACTTCCTAAATGCCTTAGAAAAAATGACGTTTGTTTTGTAGAACAGTTTTTTGTTGGGGGTTTGCCCCCGTCATAAGAAGGAGGCGGCATGATATGCCGCTGCATATAGGAGACTTCCTAAATGCCTTAGAAAAAATGACGTTCGTTTTGTAGAACGATTTTTTGTGGGGGGTTTGCCCCCGTCATAAGATGGAGGCGGCATGATTTATGCCGCTGCATATAGGAATCTTCCTAATTGCCTTAGAAAAAATGATGTTCGTTTTGTAGAACGGTTTTTTTTTCTGAGATTTGATAGGTGATCATCCCATACTTGTGCTAATCTGGGCCACTTCTTAGGCTTCAATCAATTAGGCTTGGATGGGTTGCTAATCTAGGCCCACTTCTTAGGCATTTATTCGATTAGGCTTAGCATGCTTATGTTAGTTAGGTTAGTTTTTGACGTGCAAGTAACACACTGTGTACGAAATAAGTAGAGTAGTATTATTTATAACTTTGTAAGGCGAATTTAGCCAAGTACAAGAGAGATTACTACCCTACAAGGACCGTTAGAGGTCTTTTTAAGTAATGATACTTCTATGAAAGACGGAACCACATGCTATCTAGAAAAAATATTTCTTAAGGTTGTTCGCATTCCAGGTGCGCAAAATAGGCCGGCCATGCATATCCTGAATGCGATAAGTTCCATCCCTGACTTCATCATATATCTCATAAGGGCCTTCCCAGGTATGCGTCAGCTTGCCTTGTTCACTGGCTCGTCCTACATATTCCATTTTTCGGAGAACTAAGTCCCCTACTTTCAATACTCGCTTGGACACATTCTTGTTGTATTCCCTGTTAGGTTATGATACATATGACAATTCATAAATCATGCGGAAAAACCATAAACCCAGGAAAACATATTATTTACACATAATCATTTAGCATAGATTAGATGCATACTCTTTGTTGCGTGCCTTCCCTAGCTGCGCCCGAACCGAACAAGAACAAGTCTTTAGGACTCCAAGTGTCGTCCCTCCGTAGATAGTCCACAGCACGTCCGGATCCGCCTTAAGATTGACCAACTAGAATCGCCCTTAAGGTACTATTATTTTCGGCACTTTATAGGCAAATGTGTGACTGAATTTTTTTTCAAAAACTCACTTTGAATACTTTGAAACTTGTGTTATAAATTGTGAGCCCTAGCCTCATATTTATAGCGGTATGGAAAGGGAATCGAAATCCTACTCAGATACAAATTAATTAAACCTAGAATCCTATAAGAACTCTAATTTAATTAATTTATCAAATAGAATTAGGAATTTAATCATTAACCGAACTCTGCATGTTTTAGGAAACGTGCACGAACACAAACACTTGCACACACACGCACGGCAGCCACGATGGGCCCCATGCGTGCGCGCGAGCAGCAGCCCACTCAGCGCCCGCGCGCGCTGTGCGCGCTGTGCGCTGCGCGTGCTGTGCGCGCTGTGCGCGCTGCGCGCTGCGCGCAGCCTGCTGGGCCTGGCCTTGCGCTGGGCCTGGCGTGGCTGTTTGTGCGGCGCGCTTGGCTTGCTGGGCGATGGCCTGGCTTCGTGCTGGGCCTCGTCCGGCAGGCCTCGTCCGATGCTTATTCGTACGATGCGCTTCCGATTAAATTTTCCGATTCCGGAATTCATTTCCGATACGAACAATATTTAATATTTCCGATTCCGGAATTAATTTCCGTTTCGAACAAATATTTAATATTTCCGTTTCCGGAATTATTTTCCGATTCCGGTAATATTTCCGATTCTGACAATATTTCCGTTTCCGGCAATATTTCCGATTCTGGCAATATTTCCATTTCCGATAATATTTTCCGACACGTACCATGTTTCCGTTTCCGGCAACATCTACGACTTGGATAATATTTATATTTCCGATACGATCCATATTTCCGTTTCCGGCAATATCATCGTTTCCGGAGTATTCATTCCTTGCCTGTGACGATCTTAGCTCCCACTGAAACCAAGATCCGTCGGTTCCGAATATTCATAGATGGAGTATTTAATGCTATTAAATACTTGATCCGTTTACGTACTATTTGTGTGACCCTACGGGTTCAGTCCAGAGTAAGCTGTGGATTAATATCATTAATTCCACTTGAACTGAAGCGGCCTCTAGCTAGGCATTCAGCTCACTTGATCTCACTGAATTATTAACTTGTTAATTAATACTGAACCGCATTTATTAGACTTAACATAGAATGCATACTTGGACCAAGGGCATTATTTCCTTCAGTCTCCCACTTGTCCTTAGGGACAAGTGTGCATTTCCTAATTCCTTTGTCACTCGATGCTTGCTCTTGAACATAAGGTAAGAGTTGTCATCCTTATTATGTCCAGAGGTGTTCCTCGGTTTCAGAGTTCAACTGATCAAATAAACAGATAATCATAGCCTATGATTCATCCGAGCACGGCCATGCATTTCACAGTTTCTAGCTCTCCGAGTGGCCTTGTACAACTTTTAAGCATCTCATCCCGATTTATGGGAGGACAATCCCAATCTTGCGATCTTGAGATTAGACTTCGTTTGATAGGTGATTACCTGAGCGTTGCCTTTATAGCCTCCTTTTACGGTGCGACGGTTGGTCAACGTCAAAGCAACCAGTTCTCAAACAAGTAATCTCAAATCACTCAGGTATTGAGGATTTAGTGTCTAATAATTTAATGAAATTTACTTATGACAGACTTTCATCTCTTACAGTAAAGTTTCATAGGTCTCGTCCGATACTAGTCTTCCCAAAGTAAGTATCTATGCAAATGATTATGACATTGCCATGTCCACATAGTTCAAGAAACAGAACTACTAGTCATCTTGCATTCTAATCGTCTAACGTTTTCTATGCGTCCAATTTTATAGAAAACTCCGATTAGGGACCATTTTCAACCTTTGACATTCAAGTTCACTTGATAGACATTTCTTAGTCACAGGACTGGTCCTGACAGTCTATCTTGAATATATCGTCAAATTGAAGGGACTCATCATTTAATAAACCACAAATTAAATGGAAAAATGAATTCTTTTCATTTATTGTGAATGATTAACCAATAATGTTTTACAAAGATTTAAACTCTAAAACTTTAAAACATTAAACAGAGACATCAAAGCCATTCTCCAATATGCTTGATTCCCATAGCTGCAGTGTGCGAGTTGTGCTTCGCCTGCGGCAGAGGTTTAGTTAATGGATCTGATATGTTGTCATCAGTTCCAATTTTGCTTATCTCGACTTCTTTTCTTTCAACGAACTCTCGTAGAAGGTGAAATCTACGAAGTACATGCTTGACTCTCTGGTGGTGTCTAGGCTCTTTTGCCTGTGCAATAGCTCCGTTATTATCACAATACAGGGCTATTGGTCCTTTAATGGAGGGGACTACACCAAGTTCTCCTATGAACTTCCTTAGCCATATAGCTTCCTTTGCTGCTTCATGTGCAGCAATGTACTCCGCTTCAGTTGTAGAATCCGCAATGGTGCTTTGCTTAGCACTTTTCCAGCTTACTGCTCCTCCGTTGAGGCAGAAGACAAACCCAGACTGTGATCTGAAATCATCTTTGTCGGTTTGGAAACTTGCGTCCGTATAGCCTTTAACAATTAATTCATCATCTCCACCATAGACCAGAAAGTCATCTTTGTGCCTTTTCAGGTACTTCAGAATGTTCTTGGCAGCAGTCCAATGCGCCTCTCCTGGGTCTGACTGGTATCTGCTCGTAGCACCGAGTGCGTACGCAACATCCGGGCGTGTACATATCATAGCATACATTATTGAACCAATCAATGATGCATATGGAATCCCATTCATTCGTCTACGCTCATCAAGTGTTTTTGGGCACTGAGTCTTGCTTAGAGTCATTCCATGAGACATGGGTAGGTAGCCTCGCTTGGAGTCCGCCATCTTGAACCTATCAAGCACCTTATTGATATAAGTGCTTTGACTAAGTCCAATCATTTTTTTAGATCTATCTCTGTAAATCTTGATGCCCAATATGTACTGTGCTTCTCCTAGATCCTTCATCGAAAAACATTTCCCAAGCCAAATCTTGACAGAGTTCAACATAGGAATGTCATTTCCGACAAGCAATATGTCGTCGACATATAATACTAGGAAAGCAATTTTGCTCCCACTGACCTTCTTGTATACACAAGATTCGTCCGCGTTCTTGATGAAACCAAAGTCACTGACTGCTTCATCAAAACGTATATTCCAGCTCCTGGATGCCTGCTTCAATCCGTAGATTGACTTCTTTAGCTTGCATACCTTTTTAGCATTCTTTGGATCCTCAAAACCTTCAGGCTGTGTCATAAACACAGTTTCTGTTAAAACGCCGTTTAAGAAAGCAGTTTTGACATCCATCTGCCATATTTCGTAATCGTAATATGCAGCGATTGCTAACATTATTCGAATAGACTTTAGCATTGCAACTGGTGAAAAGGTTTCATCGTAATCCACACCGTGGACTTGCCTGTAACCTTTTGCAACCAATCTAGCTTTGAAAACTTCAAGTTTCCCATCCTTGTCCTTTTTCAGTTTGAAAACCCATTTGCTTCCAATGGCTTGGTAGCCATCTGGCAAATCGACCAAATCCCATACTTGGTTTTCAGACATGGAGTCTAATTCAGATTGCATGGCTTCTTGCCATTGCTTGGAGCTAGGGCTCGTCATAGCTTGCTTGTAAGTCGCAGGTTCATCACTTTCAAGTAATAGAACGTCATAGCTCTCGTTCGTCAAAATACCTAAGTACCTTTCCGGTTGAGATCTATATCTTTGCGATCTACGCGGGGTAACATTTCTAGATTGACCATGATTCTCACCAGATTCTTCTAAAGATCTCTGAGTTTCATCCTGAATGTAATCTTGAGCATTCTCTAGAGTTTGTTGTTCGACTCGAATTTCTTCGAGGTCTACTTTTCTCCCACTTGTCATTTTGGAAATGTGATCCTTCTCCAAAAAGACACCATCTCGAGCAACAAACACTTTGTTCTCAGATGTATTGTAGAAGTAATACCCCTTTGTTTCCTTTGGATAGCCCACAAGGATACATTTGTCAGATTTTGGATGAAGTTTGTCTGAAATTAATCGTTTGACGTATACTTCACATCCCCAAATCTTAAGAAAAGACACATTTGGAGGCTTTCCAAACCATAATTCGTATGGAGTCTTTTCGACAGCTTTAGACGGAGCTCTATTTATAGTGAGTGCAGCTGTATTTAGTGCATGTCCCCAAAATTCTAATGGAAGTTCGGCCTGACCCATCATTGACCTGACCATGTCTAGCAAGGTTCTGTTCCTCCGTTCTGACACACCGTTCCATTGTGGTGTTCCAGGAGGAGTCAATTCTGATAGAATTCCACATTCTTTCAGATGGTCATCAAATTCATAGCTCAGATATTCACCGCCTCTATCAGACCGCAGTGCCTTAATCTTCTTGCCTAATTGATTCTCTACTTCACTATGAAATTCCTTGAATTTGTCAAAGGATTCAGACTTATGCTTCATTAGGTAGACATAACCATACCTACTGAAGTCATCAGTGAAAGTGATAAAGTAGCTGAAACCACCTCTAGCATTTGTACTCATTGGTCCACATACATCTGTATGGATTAAACCCAATAGTTCATTTGCTCTTTCTCCAACTTTAGAGAAAGGTTGCTTCGTCATTTTGCCAAGTAAACATGATTCGCATTTACCATAATCCTCTAAGTCAAATGGTTCTAGAATTCCTTCTCTTTGAAGTCTTTCTAAGCGTTTCAAGTTTATATGGCCTAATCGACAATGCCACAGATAGGTGAGATCTGAATCATCCTTTTTGGCCTTTTTGGTATTTATGTTATATACTTGTTTGTCGTGATCTAATAAATAAAGTCCATTGACTAATCTAGCAGATCCATAAAACATCTCTTTAAAATAAAACGAACAACTATTGTCTTTTATTATAAAGGAAAATCCCTTAGCATCTAAGCAAGAAACTAAAATGATGTTTTTAGTAAGACTTGGAACATGGAAACATTCTTCCAGTTCCAAAACTAGCCCGGAGGGCAACGACAAATAGTAAGTTCCTACAGCTAATGCAGCAATCCGTGCTCCATTTCCCACTCGTAGGTCGACTTCACCCTTGCTTAACTTTCTACTTCTTCTTAGTCCCTGTGGATTGGAACATAAGTGTGAGCCACAACCTGTATCTAATACCCAAGAAGTTGAATTAGCAAGTATACAGTCTATAACGAAAATACCTGAAGATGGAACGACTGTTCCGTTCTTCTGATCTTCCTTTAGCTTTGGACATTCTCTTTTGTAATGGCCTATTCCATCACAATAAAGACAGCTTGATGTGGACTTGTCCTGCTTTGATTTAGCATTGCCCTTGGACTTTCCACCTTTCTTGAATGGTCTCTTTCTAGCCTTGAGTAAATCTTTGGCTTCACAGTCCAGTACTATTTCAGCCTTTCTGACAAGGTGAATAAATTCTGCAACTGTTTCTTCTCTTGGTTCACTTAGGTATAGTTGCTTGAAGCGACCAAACCCACTGTGTAGTGAATTGAGCAAGACAGAGACTGCCATCCTTTCGCTTATTGGTGTTCCTAGTAGACTTAGGCGATCAAAATATGAACACATAAGATCCACATGGAACCTCAGTGGGACGCCTACCCTTTGTTTAGTGCGAAGGAGCTGAACATGTGTTTCTTGGACCTCCATCCTATAACACCTGTTGGGAGAACTAACCTTTAGACCAGACATTGATTCAATCAACTCATGGACGTTCAGGTCCCTGTCCTCCGTACTTCCACGACAGATATCCCTCAGATTCTTGATGAGCGTAAAAGGTTCATAGGCTACAAACCTTCTAGCCCAATCATCAGGGATATTGTTCAGCATGAGACTCATAACCTTTTTGAGATCCGCATCCCAGGCGTAAAATCTCTCAGGGGTCATGTCTCTGGCATAGTAGCTTGGCATGGGATGTGACAGTACATACTCAAGTCCATTGAGTTTGACTATTTCAACTAGCTTAGCTTCCCATTCAAGAAAATTTGTCAGGTTCAGCTTGACCATAAGCTCAGAACCCATGATGATGTTTTGATTGTTGTTTGCCATATTAAAACTACAATTGAAAAGAATAAACAAATAAATAACCATTCACAGTTTCTCTTAATAAACTTAAATTCTAGCATACATGCATAATTCAATGTTCATTAAGCATTTTATTCAAATTATGTGTTCCGGCAGGTGTGAATAAAATGATTCCAAGATCCTAAAATCATTGAAGAACTAAGCACAGTTTGTCGACTTAATCCTAGAACATCTTAGGTAAGCAAAAGCCTTTTGCTAATAGTCTAGAAACTATTCTTGGTTGATAGGTACGTCTAAGAACTTATTAGGTAAACCTATCGAATTTGCCACGACATAAAAGGACTCCTTACTTATATCGTTGAGTTTCACCAAAACTAACATGTACTCACAATTATTTGTGTACCTTGCCCCTTTAGGACCAATAAGTAACACCTCGCTGAGCGAAAACTATTACTAGATTGATGTAAAGGATATCCAAGCAAGTGTATATTTTGGCATGGCACCTTTTAACTCAATTTTTAAGTTTGGAACTTAAGGCTCTTACTATGTTGGTTAGATTTTAAGTGAACTAAAATCCTTAATCATGCAACATAATCAAGCTTTTGATCTCATGCATTTTAAGACATATTTAAAACAATAAATAACTTAAAACATGCATAAGATATTTGTGATCTAGTATGGCCCGACTTCATCTTGAAGCTTTGACTTCAAAGTCCGTCTTGAAAATCTCCGTGGGAGGCACCATTTTCTTCAAATAGGATAAGCTATAACTAATTACAACTATTTGATGGTTCGCAGACCATATTTGAATTGAAAAATAACTTTGGTACTTTAGACCAATTACATTCAAATTAATGGTACGCAGACCATATTTTCTATCCTATTTGGCCATACTAGTCACTTCATAACCTGCAAAACAGTACATATACAATATATACCATTCACCCATTCATTATCATGAATGGCCCACATAGCTGGTTAGTAAAACACATTATGCATCACGTAAACATTTGCAGCAATTAATCAAGGGCACCAATAATCTACCAATTATTCAGTCCTTATTAATTCTAATCAAGTTGTTTTAACCTTAAGGATTTGTAGACCTAATCAAGAGTTTATGACTAAAAAGCGCTCCCACTTAAACCAATAAATTCATATGCTTTACCAATTTTAAACATAAAAATGTATTTCTAGTCTAACCGGAAACATACAAATTTAATTAAAATTTAAAGCTCATATAAATTTATAATTGAATCCAAAAAGTTTAATTTAATTTCAGTCGCATTTAAATTAATTCATGATTTTAATTTTAGTAAAATAATTAGAATAAATAACATTTATTATAATTATAATATTCAAAATTAAAATCCAAGAAAATAATTTAAATTATTAATTTTAAAATTAATTAAAATTACGTGAACTGAAATTTTCAAATTAAACATTCAAAACGATCTAATCGTAACGCAAACACCCTACGCGTAGCACGCCCATGGGCCGCACGCACACAGCCATTGCTGGCCATGTGCGCGCAGCCCATGCGCTCGTCGCATAGTTGCTGCATCCCTATCGCAAGCCTCCGCACGCATTGGTGCTCGCTGCGCGCGCCAGCGCTCATCGCACGCGGGCTATCGCTCGCAGTGCGCGCGCGACATCGCTCGCTGGGCGCGCGACATCGCTCGATGGGCGCGCGAGCCATCGCTCGCTGGGCGCGCGACATCGCTCGCTGGGCGGGCGAGCAATGCTAGGCGCAGCGCTCGTGGCACGCGAGCTTGCGCTCGCTGCGCGCGAGGCTGCGCGCTCTTGTGCGAGGCAGCGCGCGTTGTGGCGCAGCTCGCTTGCTGCCCACACGCGACTGCCTTGGCTCGCCCTACGCCCATGCCCATTCGTCCATTGGTCGTGGCACACGACACAAGGCAGGGCTGCTGCCTTGTGCTCGTGCACTACGCCCTTGCTCATTGCATTCGTGCCGCACGGGCGACGAGCTCCCTTGCTCGTCGTCGCATGCCCGCATTATACAACACCCCTTAAGGGTAACACGAAGCGTCCATTGCTTCGTGCGTGCAAGTTATATGAACGAATCGCATAAAAATTTAAAATTTATATTTAAAATTAATGACAAATTAATAAATAATATTAATTTCATAATTTTAGGGCGAAAAAATCGAAAATTTATTATCCAATTGATTTCCGATTGTTATGGATTCAAGTCTAGGTCATAAAAATTTAAAATTTATCGTAAATTTACAATTTTTATGGTGGTTTTTAATCATAGGTTTCTAATTAAATTACAATTAATTATGAAAATCAAATTAATTCTAAATTATTCTAATTTTCAACAAATTAATCATAATTACAAATTAGATTGCATAATTAACAAGACTAGGCATTCAAACTTGTTAAACATATGCAGTAGGTCAATCAAAAATTCAAGATTTATCAACAAGAATCGCAAATATTTAATTTAACATCTTAAATTTACGAAATTTTGCATTCGAAAACTAAAACCTTCGAAAAGTCATAGTTAGGCTTCGAATTTGAGAATTCTGGGTTCGGCAGAAAAATAGTAATTTTGTCAAAATTTTAGAATGCCTTTTACATGCGGAATTGACACAAAAATCACTCAATTCGGATGAGTAACGAAGAAACTGCCGAAAAACTGCGTACGTATAATTAAATAAACGCAATTTGCAATTAATTAACAATTACGAAAATTAATCACCCCTTTTAATTCTTGCAAATTTGTAATATTTAACCATGTTCATGCAATTTAGATTATGAAAATAATAAGGGGCTCGTGATACCACTGTTAGGTTATGATACATATGACAATTCATAAATCATGCGGAAAAACCATAAACCCAGGAAAACATATTATTTACACATAATCATTTAGCATAGATTAGATGCATACTCTTTGTTGCGTGCCTTCCCTAGCTGCGCCCGAACCGAACAAGAACAAGTCTTTAGGACTCCAAGTGTCGTCCCTCCGTAGATAGTCCACAGCACGTCCGGATCCGCCTTAAGATTGACCAACTAGAATCGCCCTTAAGGTACTATTATTTTCGGCACTTTATAGGCAAATGTGTGACTGAATTTTTTTTCAAAAACTCACTTTGAATACTTTGAAACTTGTGTTATAAATTGTGAGCCCTAGCCTCATATTTATAGCGGTATGGAAAGGGAATCGAAATCCTACTCAGATACAAATTAATTAAACCTAGAATCCTATAAGAACTCTAATTTAATTAATTTATCAAATAGAATTAGGAATTTAATCATTAACCGAACTCTGCATGTTTTAGGAAACGTGCACGAACACAAACACTTGCACACACACGCACGGCAGCCACGATGGGCCCCATGCGTGCGCGCGAGCAGCAGCCCACTCAGCGCCCGCGCGCGCTGCGCGCTGCGCGCAGCCTGCTGGGCCTGGCCTTGCGCTGGGCCTGGCCTTGCGCTGGGCCTGGCGTGGCTGTTTGTGCGGCGCGCTTGGCTTGCTGGGCGATGGCCTGGCTTCGTGCTGGGCCTCGTCCGGCAGGCCTCGTCCGATGCTTATTCGTACGATGCGCTTCCGATTAAATTTTCCGATTCCGGAATTCATTTCCGATACGAACAATATTTAATATTTCCGATTCCGGAATTAATTTCCGTTTCGAACAAATATTTAATATTTCCGTTTCCGGAATTATTTTCCGATTCCGGTAATATTTCCGATTCTGACAATATTTCCGTTTCCGGCAATATTTCCGATTCTGGCAATATTTCCATTTCCGATAATATTTTCCGACACGTACCATGTTTCCGTTTCCGGCAACATCTACGACTTGGATAATATTTATATTTCCGATACAATCCATATTTCCGTTTCCGGCAATATCATCGTTTCCGGAGTATTCATTCCTTGCCTGTGACGATCTTAGCTCCCACTGAAACCAAGATCCGTCGGTTCCGAATATTCATAGATGGAGTATTTAATGCTATTAAATACTTGATCCGTTTACGTACTATTTGTGTGACCCTACGGGTTCAGTCAAGAGTAAGCTGTGGATTAATATCATTAATTCCACTTGAACTGAAGCGGCCTCTAGCTAGGCATTCAGCTCACTTGATCTCACTGAATTATTAACTTGTTAATTAATACTGAACCGCATTTATTAGACTTAATATAGAATGCATACTTGGACCAAGGGCATTATTTCCTTCATTCCCTCGCCATCCTTAACTTATACAATTGTTGCCGAAGCGCAGCATTTCCTCTGACCTCCAGTAAGAAGCCTAAAGCAGCTTTCATCATCTCCCAGTTTGCGTTCTCATCATAAAGGATGACCCGGAGGGTCGGTTCACACATTTCTATGGGGAGGACAGCTTCTGCACCGTAGGCCAGCAAGAATGGGTTTCTCTAATGGAATTTTTCGTCGTGGTACGAATTGACCATAAAACATCAGGCAATTCATCACCCCATAATCCTTTAGCTTCGTCCAACTTTTTCTTTATCCCTTCTGAGATAATCTTGTTGAAAGCTTCAACTTGGCCGTTGGCTTGTGGTCGCCCGACGGAGGAAAAGCAAATGTGAATCCCGTGCTCTGTCAGCCATTCTTTCAACTCAGGCGTCTCAAATTGAGGTCCATTGTCAACGACGATCGACTGTGGAACTCCAAACCTGGTAATGACGTTTCTCGAGATGAACGCCTTTACATTATACGTCTTGATGTTTTTGAGGGCTTCGGCTTCAACCCATTTGGTGAAATAGTCAACTGCCACAATAATATAACGTCTGCCCCCAGAAGCTGCAGTGTATGGTCCTAGCAGGTCCATTCCCCATTTAGCAAACAGAATTGGACTAGTAATGGGCGTCAGAGGTTGGGCCGACCTGTGAATAAGATGAGCAAATCGGTTGCATTTGTCACACTTCTGAACCATGACTAGCGCGTCCTCTCTCAATGTAGGTCAATAATAACCAGTTCGAAGTGCTTTTTCGGCTAAGGCTCGTCCTCCAATATGAGAACTACATAACCGTTGACGCAAATCAGCTACGATTTCCTTCCCTTTTTCAAGTGTCACACAGCGCAAGAGAGGCCGAGAATAAGACTTTTTGTATAAGACGCCGTTCCATATTTCAAACCAAGAACTTCTTTTTTGCAACTTAGCAGCTAGACGGTGGTCATTGGGAAGTGTTCAGTCAGTTTTGTAAGTTATGATTCCATCCATCCAAGTCGAAGTTCGATCAAGAATCGCTACATCGGGAACACATAGCTCTTGTTCAATACTCCGTTTTTCCTTTACGTCCCAAAACACATGACGAGGAGTGTCACAAGAGGCCGAGCTGGCTAGTTTGGACAAGGCGTCAGCCTGGTTGTTTTCTGTTATAGGGATTTGCTTGGCCTCGAAACTCTTCAAGTGTTCGATTTCTTGATGCACAGCTTGCATGTATTTAATCATGTTGGGATCCCTTGCTTCATAATCTCCGTTTACTTGGCTTACAATGGACAAGGCCAGTATTTCTTGGGCTCCGGCTGCCTTGCACATTTTGATACCAGCTAGCAGGGCTTCGTATTCAGCTTCATTGTTGGATGTTTGGAAGTTGAATCGCATGGCATAGTCATACTTGTCTCCTTCGGGAGATTGACATATTATGTCGGCTCCACATCCATTCTGAGTGGACGACCCATCAACAAATACCGTCCAGCGAGTCAACTTATTTTTCGCAAAGGTAGGCCTCGTCACTTCTGCAATGAAATCGGCAAATGCTTTCCCCTTAATAGCTTTTCGAGGCTCATACGCATTCAGCTCAATTTCCCATTTAAGCATTCGTCCTGCAGCGTCTAGTTTGGTGAGCGGCTGCTTCAGAGGCTGATCTGTGTATACTACTAGTTTGTGTGCCAAGAAGTAAGGACACAGCTTCTTACTTTCCATAAAAAGTGCAAGCGCAAATTTTTCAATTGAGGGGTATCTTAATTCAGCATTTTGCGGGACGTGGCTCACAAAATAGACGGGGAGTTGAACCCCCTCTCTCTCCGTCAATAACACAGCGCTCAAAGACCACTCAGAGATAGACAAATACACGTACAGGATTTCGCCTTGCAAGGGGGCTGACAAGCCTTGGTAAGGTGTGGAGGTGTTTTTTCAGCCGAACGAAGGCAGCTTCTGCCGACTCGGTCCATTCGAACTTACTCTTTTTCTTGATGGTGCAAAAGAAATAATTACACTTATCCCCTGCTCTTGATAATAACCGTCCCAATGCCGCCAGATATCCAGTCAGACGCTGGACCTCTTTTATTGATTTAGGAGACGTCATGTCTATTACTGCTTGTACTTTGTCAAGATTGGCCTCAATTCCCCTTTCATTGATGAGGAAGCCTAAGAACTTTCCCGACGTTACTCCAAAGACACATTTCTTCGGGTTCAACTTCATTTTGTATTTTCGGAGCGTTTCAAAAGTCTCTCTCAGATCAGTCAGGTGTTCTTCTCGCAGCTTACTTTTCACTATCATGTCATCAATGTAAGCCTCAATGTTCCGTCCTAGCTGGTTGGAGAAAACCGTGTTAACAAGGCGCTGAAAGGTGGCCGGTGAATTTTTTAAGCCAAAAGGCATTACTTTGTAACAGTACAACCCTTGCTCAGTAACAAATGACGTTTTATCTTGATCATCAGGCCATAAGGGAATTTGGTGAAATCCAGAGTAGGCGTCCATAAAAGACATCATAGCATGACCATCCGTTGAGTCTACTAACCGGTCTATCTTAGGCTGAGGAAAACTGTCCTTTGGGCATGCCTTGTTCAAATCCGTGTAGTCTACACACATCCTCCATGATCCATTTGGCTTTGGCACTAATACCACGTTTGCTACCCAATCCGGATACTGGCTTGGACGAATGAACCCAGTGTCCAACAACTTCTAAACTTCTTCGGCCGCAGCCTTGTTTCTAGCTTCACCATGATTTCTCTTCTTCTAACGAACAGGTTTTAAGGTGTCATCTACATTGAGTTTGTGGACGGCTACACTTGGATCAATGCCCTGCATTTCTTCCACAGTGAAGGCAAAGGTATCCTGAAATTCTCTCAATAGGGTGACCAGTTTTTCCCCAAGCTGGTCGTCAGGAGAGAGTCCACTAGCACCGTCCTCTCTGGGCGTGCTTCCTCTAGAACAATTTCATAATGGCCGCCGATAGGCTCAGGCCGCCTAGTCTCCATGTGTGACATGGCGATGGTGAAGGTTTCTTTCTTGATCTTATCTTCTGTCTAGTCCAATTTTCTTTTCGAACCAGATTTTCCCTAATTAGGTTTGTTTCCTCCCCATGCTTCAGGACTCAGTGTGATAAGGTAACAATCTATAGCCAATTGTTGGTCACCATGAAGAGTGCCGACTTGGACTTTATCGCAGACAAACTTCATTAGCATAAGATGGGTGACAACCACTACCTTTGCCTGATTTAGAGTAGGATGCCCCAAGATGATATTGTATGCAGTAAGATCCTTTACGATCGGAAATTTGACGTTCAAATTCCTACTTTGATGCCGGCCACCTACCCGAAGGGGTAGAGTTATTATGCCATGGGGATGAATTATGCCACCTCCAAATCTAGTGATGGGATAGTGAATTTTCTAAATCATCTTAGGATCATGCTCAAGACTTTTCAAGCAGGCTGAACTAATGATGTCCGACGAACTTCCCGTATCGACTAGGACACGCCTTACTTTGAGGTTCGCCACCTTCAACTCAATAACCAGAGGATTGTCATGGGGGGTTGCTATCTTTCCTCTATCGGCCTCACAGATTTCCACCTTTGGGAAGTGATTCATTGGCGCCTTGCCTGACAGCATTACCTGGCCCAACCAGCTTGCATAATATATTTGCCCTTTCATCGTCGGATCCCCAGCGACCAGACCTCCTGAGATTACCGCTATATATTCTGGATCTGTGTCATTATCATCACGGCGGTATGATGGAGATTTACTCTTCTTATAGAACTTTTTCCCATTCCCCCCTGTATTTGTGCTGAGAAATGACTTTAGAAAACCCTTGGCGGCCAATCCATTAAGAGCCCTGCGTAAGCTCTTGCAATCTTTTGTATCATGCCTCACGTCACAATGGAATTCGCAATAAAGGGTGCTGTCCCGAGTTTCAACCGGTGACTTCATGGGGAACGGACGATCGATCTCATACCTATTGCTGACGTCTAGTAATATAGTGTAAAGATCTCTGTTATACTCAAACTTCTCTTTATCGTAGGGTCATCCTCTCTTCTGTCCCGTCGAGGAGTTGGCCTGATACCCCTTCTTCTCAATGGCCCATATCCCATTTGGACGGTTGGTCTTATTATCTGATTTATCCTTGCGTTGGGGGTGATCTGAGGCCTCTGTCCCCTTAGACTCTTTTGGGACGAAACAAATTTCTGTGCTATGGATAAAATATTTGGCTTCGTCCAAGGCATTTTCCATGGTTCTCACACTCTTCTTAACCAAATCAAACTTGAAGGAACCCTTCTTGAGACCTCTAAAAAAGTTACGAAATCCACTCCGTCAGGCATATCCGGAATTTTCCCTGATTCCAAATTAAAATGCCGCACACAGCTTCGAAGGGACTCATCTTTTCCTTGCTGTATGCGGCCCAAGTGCATGCTCGTTTTCTTTTCCTCTTTATAGGCCATGAACCTTGCAGAAAACAACATTTCTAACTCTGCGTAAGTGTTGATCGTTCCAGCAGGCAATTTCTCGAACCATTTTGAGGCGACGCCTTTCAAAGTGGCCGGGAAGTATTTGCACCAAGTTGCTTCAGTGGTTCCTTGGACATACATATGGTGACGATAAGCCAGGAGATGCACATCAGGATTAGAGGTGCCGTCATAGGCGTCAATAGCTGGCAGCTTGACTTTAACCTCCTTAGGTGCATTCATAATATCAGCACAAAAAGGGGTGGTGTAATCAAGAATGAGGCCGGCTAATCCCTGTTGAGTGTGACATATTGGGTCTTGTCTCCTGATGTGTGAGACTTTACGCCGCCCGCTGCCTGCATGACTCATATTGGTTCTTGATTGACGGCGCGAGGGAGCAGCAAGAGGTGAGTCATCCATAACGGGGGTGGAGTCGGTGTCAAATAACTCAGTTTCTTGGGGTCTGTCTAGCTGAATCACAGGTACTCTTCTGGACGGTCCCGGATCAGGCCGAGTAGTTGGTAAGATTCGACGTGGAGCCACAGGTTGAAATGAAGTTCTAGTTCATTCGAAATGCCTGTCGCGTTCGTCATTTCGAGCTTGGTCTTGCCGCCAGTCATTGGACCTGGTGACTCCATTAAAGAACGGTACTCCCGTCCCGTGAGACTGAGAACGGATGGATCTAATTTCATCTTGGAGAGTGTCCATCTGCTCCTTGAATCCGACCAGAATATCTTTGAGTTATCCCGCTGACACCGGATCGGCGTCGGCCCTTAAGTGACCACCTAGAGGGTGTAGAGGTTGGCCAGTCTCATCTTCCACTATCACTTGTTCGGGGTGTTGTTGCTCAGGCGGAGGGTCGGGACGGTCGTCCTTCCCTATGGAGCGGTTGCTTCTCTCTTCCCTCCCTCGAGGAGGACGGTCATCAGTCATTGTGGCTTCATTCCCTTCGTTGCGATTGATGGGCACGTCTCCGAAGTGCTGGACGTCTACCATGTTACCTTACCTCCCCACAGACGGCGCCAAATGTTGTGGGAGTTTTTCCAATGATCGATAACGAGGAGGTATCCGGTTCCATGTAGAGCCAAGTCCAATCCACATCGGGTTGCGTTCCCTGCAAAACAAGAATATTCCCGTAGGAATATTCCCTCCGATGCTTAAGTAAGATTAGGGTTTTTAAAGAAGAAATATTTAGCAAAAAGAAAGCATTTACTAGTGTGAACTTGAATGTATTTTTTATCTAGGTACTTGTGTCCTTCTTTCTTGGGAATTAAGAGTATTTATATCATTTCCCTTTGGGGGAAAAACTCTAGAAAGAGGGCATATGATTGGTCAGGCAATGGTGACATGACAAGTGTCCTTGTCACAACATTCCCTTTTTTGCGCCATGGGCTTCAAAGATTGAGTGTACGTGTCCATTACCTCAGCCATGAATCGTACTTCGAAGGTTCTATTACTGATGACAGGTGGACAACCTGCCAGCTGGGGCGTGCCACGTGGCGAGATGTAATTGGGCCATGTTGGCAGGGTATTTTTACCCACATCACTCTACCTTTGATCTAGTAGGCTAGTGTTATTTATTGTATTTCCTTTTTACTTAATAAAACAGAGAGGCATCCCTCCCTTGCACATCGACAAGCCTAAAAATTCAACAAACAAAAAACTAAAACATAAAAAAGAAAATGAGAATCGTTGAGAAGCAAAAGTCAACAAGGGTAATGAGCTGACTCGGACAAGAACTACCAACACATCATGCCAAAAAAATAATGAGTTATTGTGGGACAAGGTCATATATTTAGCATCTTTATGGGCTAAGGCCGGAGGGGTTTTCAAGAATTACTCGTTTGGCTGAATGAGCTGCAGTACTACAACACTAACTTGGCCAAAGTTGACCAGGACTGAGCCCAAGAACTAGATTGCAGACCCTAACTATAAAAACCAGCAGAAACAACCAATGATTGAGTTGTGGCAGTACTGCAGCAATCATACCAATAAACAACCAACCTATATTAATCACCCCCCTGCCAACATCTATAACCAACAACAGAAGAAGAGAAGCAAAACAGTCTACCATCAGCTTATCAAAAGAACAACTAAAAACAGAAATGTAACAAAACAGAACCACCAGCACTAACAAGCCCCTAAGTTGACATATTAGCAATTTAAAGTCTGTTAACATGGTCATTACAATTTTTTGGAGTAAATAAAAATGTGATGGAGCAAGAACCGGCTAGAACATGAAGTACCCTTTGAACCATACTACAGACAGAATATCATTACTACATCTTGACTAGAGTAGAAGATTCAATGCATGAAAATTAAATAAAAAGGAGTATTATCTTAAGGGCTTATTACTGAAGGAGAATTGCATGACCAACTCTTCCATCTCCTCGTAGCAGCAGACCAACAACTAGCCTCACACCATCAATAACCATTGCCCCCGCTTCCAACCAGCACTAAACACCCAAGCACCACCAGCTGCATGACTATACTAGATGCATTCACCTCCACAACCACAAATCTACAACTACAACACTACTACTTCTCCTTGAAGTAGGTGATAAGCCAATAATGCAATATTAAGAATATGCTATACCTGAAAAGAATACGGGAAAGCCAACTAGTTAGGGAGTCCCTCTTAAATATTATAAGGAGTTACCCATTCATCTAGAAAAGAGTGTAAATATCTTCATGTCAAGACACAGCCCAACTAATCACACTCTCCTAATCTTCAACATTAACAAATCTTCAGTAAAATTGAAAATAATATGTTGAGACCAAATTGAAACCCTAAAAATCTAAAATTCAAAGAACATCATAGAATTAGCAAAATAACGAATACATAATCAAAATAGACTAATTCGAAGAAAAATTATACAAGTAATCAAAATTAATCCAAACCCTCAGTTGTAAACCACATTCAATAATATCGATAAACATATCAGAAAAAACGAATCAAATGACAAAAAAATCAATCCAAAACCAAAAGAAATGTAAATCTAATACCTGAACTTCTTATTCGAAGAAAAATGACGAAGGTGAAATCAAAGAAGATGCAAGGATTTGCAGGAGGATGAGAATCGGTGAAGTCGAAGAATGGGAAATCGCAAAGTAAGAAGATTTGGAGGAGGAGAGAGAAAGTTGAAGGAAGAGAGAGAAAGTAATATGAGAATTGTAATTGAGGTAAGGATGTCATTCGGCGTGTGAAACTTACGAAAATACCCTTAATTTTCTGATTTGAGCGGGTGAAATATGAGATGTTGGATTGAATTGATCGACGGCTGAGATTAGTTCTTAGTTCTCATCTTAAGGGGTGGTTCTCACCAGATCCCGATTCTCTCTCTCTCTCTCTCCCTCTCTCTCTCTCTCTCTCTCTCTCTCTCTCTCTCTCTCTATATATATATATATATATATATATATATATATATATATATATATATATATATATATATATATATATATATATATATATATATATATATATATATATATATGTATATATATATATATACATATAAATCTGAAGGAAATAATGCCTTTGGTCCAAGTATGAATTTAATGTTAAGTCTAATAAATGCGGTTCAGTATTAATTAACAAGTTAATAAATTCAGTGAGATCAAGTGAGCTGAATGCCTAGCTAGAGGTCGCTTCAGTTCAAGTGGAATTAATGATACGGTTTTTTCATGAAATGCCCCTGAGGTTTGCAATAATGCACCAAATACACCTGCGCGTTTCAAAATTCATAAAATACCCCTAAAGTTCCGTACTGTTCATTAAATGCTCCTGGATTTAACGGACGTTAGCTTGCCGTTGGTGACGTTTTACCAATTTGCCCTTAATTGTTGTTTGGCGCGATTTAGGTAACAATTGTGACTGAAATTCCAAAAAAAAAAAAAAACTTCTCAACTTCTCTTCTTTCTCTCTCCTTTCCCCTGTTCTTCAACCCTCATCAATTCTACTGTAACTGACAAAATTCTGGGTAGATCTTCAAGAATTTAGTGAAATTTGTTGCGTTCTCTTTTGGCGAGTTCGTGGGTGTTCGTTTGGTGAATTCGCGACAAAAAGGGGGCAACTTGGAGGCGATTTAGAGCTTCGGGTGCAGTGGACGAACAAGGGCCTTTTTCCTAGTTGGATTATCTACTTCAAGGTAATAATCCCTTCTTCGCTGATTTATTTTGCTTGTAAAGTACAATTTTTTCGCGAAATTGATTAGGGTTAGGGTTTTGCGAAATTGTCAGTGATTTTTTGAAATTGTCAGTTGAGATTAATTGATTGGTTAGAAGTTAGTTATTCCTTGGATTTGTTGTGAATAATTGTTTGGTTAGTTGTAAGTTGTGATTGTGACCTGTTGAATTTCATTGTGATCATGATTGTGGTTGTTTATTGATGAATTGTTGTTGGTTGAATCGAAATTCATGTTTTTTTTTCTTAAATTTTCCCTTTAGGATGACTGCAATGTGGTTGTTATTGCATCATGGATCACATAGCTTTGATGTTTGAGCAAGAGGGTTGCAACAAAGATGATTGGACCTTCATCAGTGACAGGATGAAGGTATATGTTTATTTTGCTCCTTTTTTGTTTCAATTTTATAATATTGCAACAGATATGATTGGCCTAAAATGAACATATTCTGTGTAGGGAGTTGACTTGGCAATGAGAGATACTTTTCCTAGAGCTACTAGGAGAGTTTGCTGCCAACACTTGTACATGAATTGCAAAAACAATGGATTTAGTGGATCTGCTTTCTTCAAACTGTTTTGGATAGCTGCAAATGCACACAATGAGTATGTGTATGGTAAAGCATTAGAGAAGATCACTGCTCATGATCCAAATGCTGCTGCATACTTGGACACATGCCAGGAGCAGTGGTCCAGGCATATGTTTGACCCTGCTGTTTGTTGTGATCACAACACAACAAACTTTGTGGAGTCATTCAATGCATGCACAAAACCATACAGAGACATGCCTGTATTCTCATTGTTGGAAGGTATAGCTCACCACTTCATGTTCTGTTCCTTTATTTTGTGATGTTTGTGATGTTCTGTGTATAATGATGTATGTTGTTGTGTTGTTGTACAGCAATCAGAAAGTGGTGTATGGAGAGGGTTGGGGCAAGATTTGACATGGCAATTGATATGGAGGATGGTTAGTTGACTGAGTATGCCAAGAAAGAGGTGGATGAAAGAACAGGAGAGTCTAGGTTCTGCTATGCTACAGCCTGTGGTGGGGGGGAATTCGAGGTCAGAGATGCACATGTGAACTTCCCCATCAGGTTATCAACTAGAAGCTGTGGGTGTGGGAAGTGGCAAATTTCTGGAATCCCCTGCAAGCATGCACTCAGGGTGATTTATGACCAAAGGCTGAACCCCATTGATTTTGTCTCCCCATTCTTCAAGTCTGCTGCATACAAGCTTACATATGCAGACCATATTCACCCCATGTCAGACCCAACACAGTGGCCTAACTTTTCTCTCCCTACCATTCAGCCTCCAGTCATCAAAAGACAAGCTGGCAGACCTGCTAAGAAGAGAAAGAGAGGACCAAATGAACCCAGGAAGGGGAAGAGGAACAGCAATGTGAAATGTGGAAAGTGCAGGGAGTTTGGTCATAACTCAAGGACATGTAAGAATGGAGGACCAAGCACTGGACCAAGCACTTCAGCAGCAGCAGGAGCAAGTACATCACAAGGGGGTCCAAGGGGGAGGAAAAGAGCAAACACAGCAACTTAACCATGCACAAAGTTAAAAGTTAGTCAGTTTTTGGTGAATTGTAGGTGCACAAAGTTAAAATAGCTTAGGCAATTTACAGTTAGTATCACTTTTTGGAAAGAACACAATTGCTTAGACAAGATGTTTTTGTGCAGTTTCAGTGGCATTTGTCCACTTAGAAATCAGTTTTTGTAAAGCTCATATGCTTAAACAAGTGATGTTATTGCTTGAAATTTGTTACAACTCTACTTCATTGCTATCCAAATTAGAAATGCAAACATTATTACACCAATTTTTATTGCAAACTTGAATTGTTGTTTCTGTTGTTTCAGTTTCTTCTTCAATAGCTTCAACTCTTCATGCATTCCCCTGCTTCCTTCTTGCATTCCCCTGTTTTCTTCTTGCATTCCCCTGTTTTCATCAGCTCTGTTTCCCTTGCTTTGAGCTTCATCAAATGTCTGCTCAACAAAACCTTTGCACCACTTGAAATTATCACAAGGATCACACTTGTAGTAAAGCTTTTGCGGATTTTTAGCCGTTTCCGAGCTCCTAATTGCAAATCTTCTCCCACAATTGCAGTTTTTATTTGGAACTCTTAGGTATGACAAATTTGGGATGGAAGAGGATCCGGTTTTTGAATTAGAACTCATGGCTATTTAGGAAATAGAGGGCTAAACATGGAGCAAGTCAAGTGAACAACAGCCTTACTTATAGGCAGCATGAACATAACGGCTATATTGAATTAAAACTAGCCGCTGGATTCAAATTATGAAGTTTGGGTATTTGGTGCAAAGAACTTTACAAATAGGTGTATACTATGCAAAACCTTTATATTTAGGTGTATTTTATGAATTTTAAACATGACTTAACGGAGGACTAACGGAAAGTCATAATAGGGGTATTTGGTGAACAGTTTTGATTAAATAGGGGTATTTTATGAATTTTGAAACGCGCAGGTGTATTTGGTGCATTATTGCAAACCTCAGGGGCATTTCATGAAAAAACCGTTAATGATATTAATCCACAGTTTACTCTTGACTGAACCCGTAGGGTCACACAAATAGTACGTAAACGGATCAAGTATTTAATGGCATTAAATACTCCATCTATGGATATTCGGAATCGACGGATCTTGGTTTCAGTGGGAGCTAAGATCGTCAAAGGCAAAAAATGAATACTCCGGAAACGATGATATTGCCGGAAACGGAAATATGGATCGTATCGGAAATATAAATATTATCCAAATCGTAGATGTTGCCGGAGACGGAAACATGGTACGTATCGGAAAATGTTATCGGAAATGGAAATATTGCTGGAAACAAAAATATTGTCGGAATCGGAAATATTATTGGAATCGGAAAATAATTCCGGAAACGGAAATATTAAATATTTGTCCGAAACGGAAATTAATTCCGGAATCGGAAATATTAAATATTGTTTGTATCGGAAATAAATTTCGGAATCGGGAAATTAATCGGAAGCGCGTCGTACGAATTAGCATCGGACGAGACTCGCTAGACAAAGGCCCAGCACGAAGCCAGGCCCGCGTCCAGCAAGCCAAGCGCGCCAACACATGGCAGCCAAGGCCACGCCAGGCCCAGCGCAAGGCCAGGCTCAGCAGGCCAAGGCGCGCGCACGGGTGGGCTGCGAGCTGCGCTGCTCGCGTGGGCCGTAAGGATTGCGCGGGCTGAGCACCCGCAAGGGCGTGGCTCGTGTGCGTTTGTGTTCGATACAAATCCTAAATCTAATGGGATTCATTCAATGATTAATTCCTAATCCTAATGGATAGAATTAGTTAAAAAGAGTTTTAATGAAATTCTAATTAAGGTAATTAGTATCCTAATAGGATTCCAATTCCCTTTCCATACCCCTATAAATATGTGCCTAGGTTCACAATTTATGGACGAGAGTTTCAAGTATTCAGAGTGACATTTTAAGAGCAAAATTCAGTCATATTGTTGCCCATATTAGCCGAAAATTCCTAGTACCTTAAGGGCGATTCTAGTTGGTCAATCATAAGGTGGATCCGGACGTGCTGTGGACTTTCTACGGAGGGACGACACTTGGAGTCCTAAAGACTTGTTCTTGTTCGGTTCGGGCGCAGCTAGGGAGGGCACGCTACAAAGTGTATGCATCCTAGACTAATTATTTGATTATGTGCAATTAATTTGAATCCTGACATATAGGTTTTTCCGCATGATTTATGTTGTTCATATGTATCATAACATAACAGTGGTATCACGAGCCTCTTATTAATTGCATGATCAATAATTTCTTAACATGGTTAAATTTTATAAATTTGCAAAGAATTAAAAGGGGTGATTAATTTTCGTAATTGTTAATTAATTGCAAATTGCGTTTATTTAATTATATGTACGCAGTTTTTCGGCAGTTTCTTCGTTACTCAACCAAATCGAGTGATTTTTGTGTCAATTCCGCATGTAAAAGGCATTCTAAACACTTGACAAAAACACTCCTTTTCGGCCGAACCCAGAATTCCCAAATTCGAAGCCTAACTATGACTTTTCGGAGGTTTTAGTTTTTCGAACGCAAAAGTTTGTAATTTTAAGATGTTAAATTGAATTTTTGCGATCCTTGTTGTTAAATCTTGAATTTTTGATTGACCTACTCTATATGTTTAACAAATTTGAATGCCTAAGCTTGTTAATTATACAACCTAATTTGTAATTGTAATTAATTTGTTGAAATTCGAATAATTTAGAATTTTATTTGATTTTCATAATTAATTGACGATTTAATTAGGTATCCATGATTAAAAACCACCATAAAAATTGTTAATTTATGATAAATTTTAAATTTTTATGACCTAGATTTGAATCCATGTTAATCGGAAATTAATTGATTAATAAATTTTCGATTTTTCGCCTTAAAATTATGAAATTAATATGATTTATTAATTTGTCGTTAATTTTAAATTAAAATTTTTAAATTTTTATGAAAAACGCTCATAAATGTTGCACGCACAAAGTAATGGACGCTATGTGTTACCCTTAAGGGGTGTTGTATAGTGCGGGCACGCGACGACGAGCAAGGGAGCTCGTCGCCCGTGCGGTACGAATGCAGCGAGCGACAAGCAAGGCCCAGTGCCTGGGCGTGTGTGCTGTGCGATGGGCGAGGGCGATGGGGCAAGGCACAAGCGACGAGCAAGACGCGTGTGGGCAGCGATGTGGCTGCGCCACAGCGCGCCTGGCTCGCTCAAGCAAGCAAGCATACGCGACGAAGCACAGGGCTGCCCGCAGCGTGGCCAGCGATGGCTGCGTGTGCGTGTGGCGCTGTTGCTCGTGCCTTGTGCAGCGATCGGTCGTACGCGGCGCAGCAGCCTCGTAGCTCGATGGGGTTTGGGCGCAAGCCCAAGTGCCTCGTCTTGCGACGATTGATACGTTTTGATTTTAATTTTAGATTTTCAGCTCGGAAATAATTTTAATTAACTTTAAAATTAAAAATTTAAATTGTTTTCTCGGAATTTAATTTTGATTATTATAATTATTATAAATTTTAATTTATACTAATTATTTTACTAAAATTAAAACGTTGAATTAATTTAAATTCATTTAATTCAACGAAAATAAATTAAATGGATTCGATTATAATTTTATATGAGCTTTAAATTTTAATTAAACTTGTATGTTTCCGGTTAGACTAGAAATACAATTTTATGTTTAAAATTAGTAAAGTATATAAAGTTATTGGTTTAAGTGGGAGCCTTTAGTCATAAACTCTTGATTAGGTCTACAATCCTTTAAGGTTAAAACAAGTTGATTAGAATTAATAAGGACTGAATAATTGGTAGATTATTGGTGCCCTTGATTAATTGTTGCAAATATTTATGTGATGCATAACATGTGTTTTTACTAACCAACTATGTGGGTCATTCATGATAATGAATGGGTGAATGGTATATATTGTATATGTATTGTTTTGCAGGTTATTGAAAGTGACTAGTATGGCCCAAATAGGATAGAAAATATGGTCTGCGTACCATTAATTTGAATGTAATATTGGTCTAAAGTATCAAATTTTATTGCTTTTAAATATGGTCTGCGTACCATCGAATAGTTGTAATTAGTTTAATTATAGCTTACCCTATTTGAAGAAAATGGTGCCTCCCATGGTGAAATTCAAGACGGAGTATCCAATCCATTTTCAAGACGGACTTTGAAGTTGAAGCTTCAAGATGAAGTCGGGCCATACTAGATCACATTTATATCTTATGCATGCTTTAAGTTATTTATTGCTTTTAAATATGTCTTAATTATGCATGAGATTATGACTTGATTATGTTGCATGATTAAGGATTTTAGTTCACTTAAAATCTAACCAACATAGTAAGAGCCTTAAGTTCCAAACTTAAAAATTGAGTTAAAAGGTGTCATGCCAAAATAACACTTACTTGGATAACCTTTACATCAATCTTAGTAATAGTTTTCCGCCATAGCGAGGTGTTACTTATTGATTCTAAAGGGGTAAGGTACACAAATAATTGTGAGTACATGTTAGTTTTGGTGAAACTCAACGATATAAGTAAGGAGTCCTTTTATGTCGTGGCAAATTCGATAGGTTTTCCTAATAAGTTCTTAGACGTACCTATCAACCAAGAGTAGTTTCTAGACTATTAGCAAAAGGCTTTTGCTTACCTAAAATATTTTAGAATTGAGTCTAAATACATAATGTGCTTAATTCTTCAATGGTTTTAGGGTCTTGGAATCATTTTATTCACACCTTCCGGAACACATAACTTGAATAAAATGCTAAATGAACATTAAATTATGCATGTATGCTAGAATTTGAGTTTATTAAGAGAAACTGTGAATGATTATTTATTTGTTTATTCTTTTTCAATTGTAGTTTTAAACTATGGCAAACAACAATTCATTCAACATTCGATCAATTCTCGAAAAGGAGAAATTGAACGGGAAAAACTTCCTTGACTGGCAAAGGAACTTGCAAATAGTTCTTATGCAGGAAGAAAAGGAGTATGTCCTGGAAGAGGCGATGCCGAAGCCGCGGGCGACGGGGTCACTCAGGCAGCCCTCAATCATTGGATTGATGCCAACAAGGATGTGAAATGTCTAATGCTTGCAACCATGAGTGCAGATCTACAGAAAACGTTTATCAACTCAGATGCTTTCACGATCATCAGTGAGTTAAAGAACATATTCCAAGATCTGGCTCGAGTCGAAAGATTCGAGACTCATAGGCAAATTCTTGAGACCAAGCTTAAGAAAAGCGAGCCCGTAAGTCCACATGTTCTCAAAATGATTGGACTCATTGAGAATATGAGTCGGCTGGATCAGAAATTCTCTCAGGAAATGGATGTAGACACCATCCTCCATTCTCTTCATAGCGGGTATGATCAGTTCAAGCTGAACTACAGTATGAATAGTCTGGACAAAACGCTCACTGAGCTTCACGGTATGTTGAAGACCGCTGAAAAGACGCTCAAAAGTGATAAGCAAGATGTGCTTATGGTGCGTGGGGGCAAGTTCAAGAAATCTGGAAAGAAGAGGAATGCTAAGAAAGGTGGCAACAAGGCCAGCCAGACTAAGCAGCCAGGCGGCACCAAATCTGAAAAGAAGAAGGTGAGCCAACCCACTTCTGAATCTGAATGCTTGCTAATTCAACTTCTTGGGTATTAGATAAAGATTGTGGCTCACACTTATGTTCCAATTCACAGGGACTAAGAAGAAGTAGAAGGTCAAGCAAGGGTGAAGTTGACCTATGAGTGGGAAATGGAGCACGGATCGCTGCATGAACTTATTATTTGTCGTTACCCTCTGGGCTAGTTTTGGAACTGGAAGATTGTTTCCATGTTCCAAGTCTTACTAAAAACATCATTTCTGTTTCTTGCTTAGATGCTAAGGGATTTTCCTTTTTAATAAAAGACAATAGTTGTTCGTTTTATTTTAAAGAGATGTTTTATGGATCTGCTAGATTAGTCAATGGACTTTATTTATTAGATCACGACAAACAAGTTTATAACATAAATACCAAAAAGGCCAAAAAGGATGATTCAGATCTCAGCTATCTGTGGCATTATCGATTAGGCCATATTAACTTGAAACGCATAGAAAGACTTCAAAATGAAGGAATTCTAGAACCATTTGACTTAGAGGATTTTGGTAAGTGCGAATCATGTTTACTTGGCAAAATGACAAAGCAACCTTTCTCTAAAGTTGGAGAAAGAGCAACTGAACTATTGGGTTTAATCCATACAGATGTATGTGGACCAATGAGTACAAATGCTAGAGGTGGTTTCAGCTACTTTATCACTTTCACAGATGACTTCAGTACATATGGTTTTGTCTACCTAATGAAGCATAAGTCTGAATCCTTTGACAAATTCAAGGAATTTCAGAGTGAAGTAGAGAATCAATTAGGCAAGAAGATTAAGGCACTGCGGTCTGACAGAGGCGGTGAATATCTGAGCTATGAATTTGATGACCATCTGAAAGAATGTGGAATTCTATCAGAACTGACTCCTCCTGGTACACCACAATGGAACTGTGTGTCGGAACGGAGGAACAGAACTTTCTAGACATGGTTAGATCAATGATGGGTCAGGCCGAACTTCCAATAGAATTTTGGGGACATGCACTAAATACAGCTGCACTCACTATAAATAGAGCTCCGTCTAAAGCTGTTGAAAAGACCCATATGAGCTATGGTTTGGAAAGCCTCCAAAAGTGTCTTTTCTTAAGATTTGGGGATGTGAAGTATACGTCAAACGATTAATTTCAGACAAACTTCATCCAAAATCTGAAAAATGTATCCTTGTGGGCTACCCAAAGGAAACAAAGGGGTATTACTTCTACAATACATCTGAGAACAAGGTGTTTGTTGCTCGAGATGGTATCTTTTTGGAAAAGGATCACATTTCCAAAATGACAAGTGGGAGAAAAGTAGACCTCGAAGAAATTCGAGTCGAACAACAAACTCTAGAGAATGCTCAAGAAGACATTCAGGATGAAACTCAGAGATCTTTAGAAGAATCTGGTGAGAATCATGGACCATCTAGAAATGTAAACCCGCGTAGATCGCAGAGATATAGGTCTCAACCGGAAAGGTACTTAGGTATTTTGACGAACGAGAGCTATGATGTTCTATTACTTGAAAGTGATGTACCTGCGACTTACAAACAAGCTATGACGAGCCCTAGATCCAGGCAATTGCATGAAGCCATGCAATCTGAATTAGACTCCATGTTTGAAAACCAAGTTTGGGATTTGGTCGATTTGCCAGATGGCTACCAAGCCATAGGAAGAAAATGGGTTTTCAAACTGAAAAAGGACAAGGATGGGAAACTTGAAGTTTTCAAAGCTAGATTGGTTGCAAAAGGTTACAGGCAAGTCCACGGTGTGGATTACGATGAAACCTTTTCAACAGTCGCAATGCTAAATTCTATTCAGATAATGTTAGCAATCGTTGCATATTACGATTACGAAATATGGCAGATGGATGTCAAAACCGCTTTCTTAAATGGCATTTTAAAAGAAACTGTGTTTATGACACAGCTTGAGGGTTTTGAGGATCCAAAGAATGCCAAAAAGGTATGCAAGCATCAAGGAGCTGGAATATACGTTTTGATGAAGCAGTCAGTGACTTTGGTTTCATCAAGAACGCAGATGAATCTTGTGTATCAAGAAGGTCAGTGGGAGCAAAATTTCTTTTCTAGTATTATATGTCCACGACATATTACTTATTGGAAATGACATTCCTATGTTGAACTCTGTCAAGATTTGGCTTCGGAAATGTTTTTCGATGAAGGATCTAGGAGAAGCACAGTACATACTGGGCATCAAGATTTACATAGATAGATCTAAAAGGATGATTGGACTTAGTCAAAGAACTTATATCAATAAGGTGCTTGAAAGGTTCAAGATGGCAGACTCCAAGCGAGGCTACCTGCCCATGTGTCATGGAATGACTCTAAGCAAGACTCAGTGCCCAAAAACACTTGATGAGCGTAGACGAATGAGTGGGATTCCATACGCATCATTGATTGGTTCAATAATGTATTCTATGATATGTACACGCCCGGATGTTGCGTATGCACTCAGTGCTACGAGCAGATACCATTCAGACCCAGGAGAGGCACATTGGACTGCTGCCAAGAACATTCTGAAGTACTTGAAAAGGCACAAAGATGATTTCCTGGTCTATGGTGGAGATGATGAATTAATTGTTAAAGGCTATAGGGACGCAAGTTTCCAAACCGACAAAGATGATTTCAGATCACAGTCTGGGTTTGTCTTCTGCCTCAACGGAGGCGCAGTAAGCTAGAAAAGTGCTATGCAAAGCACCATTGCGGATTCTAAAACTGAAGCGGAGTACATTGCTGCACATGAAGCAGCAAAGGAAGCTATATGGCTAAGGAAGTTCATAGGTGAACATGGTGTAGTCCCCTCCATTAAAGGACCAATAGCTCTGTATTGTGATAAAAATGGAGCTATTGCACAGGCAAAGGAGCCTAGGCACCACCAGAGAGTCAAGCATGCCCTTCGTAGATTTCACCTTCTACGAGAGTTCGTTGAAAGAAAAGAAGTCGAGATAAGCAAGATTGGAACTGATGACAACATCTCAGATCCATTAACTAAACCTCTGCCGCAGGCGAAGCACAACTCGCACACTGCAGCTATGGGAATCAAGCATATTGGAGAATGGCTTTAATGTCCTTATTTAATGTTTTAAAGTTTTAGAGTTTAATACTTTGTAAAACATTATTGGTTAATCATTCACATAAATGAATAGAATTAATTTTTCCACTTAATTTGTGGTTTATTAAATGATGAGTCCATTCAATTTGACGAAATATTCAAGATTTCTATGATGATGGTCTGAGTTTTCTATAAAGATGGACGAATAGGAAATGATGATTTCTATGATGATGAGTCCATTTAATTTGTGGTTTATTAAATGATGATGGTCGGAGTTTTCTATAAAGATGGACGCATAGAAAACGTTAGACGACTAGAATTCAAGATGACTAATAGTTCTGTTTCTTGAACTATGTGGACATGGCAATGTCGTAATCATTTGCAAAGATACTTACTTTGGGAAGACTAGTATCGGACAGACCTATGAAACTTTACTGTAAGAGATGAAAATCTGTCATAAGTAAATTTCATTAAAATTATTAGACACTAAATCCTCAATACCTGAGTGATTTGAGATTACTTGTTTGAGAACTGCTTACTTTGACGTTGTAAACCGTCGCACCGTAAAAGGAGGCTATATAGGCAACGCTCAGGTAATCACCTATCAAACGAAGTCTAATCTCAAGATCGCAAGATTGGGATTGTCCTCCCATAAATCGGGATGAGATGCTAAAAGTTGTACAAGGCCACTCGGAGAGCTAGAAACTGTAAAATGCATGGCCGTGCTCGGATGAATCATAGGCTATGATTATCTGTTTATTTGATCAGTTGAACTCTGAAACCGAGAAACACCTCTGGACATAATAAGGATGACAACTCTTACCTTATGTTCAAGAGCAAGCATCGAGTGACAAAGGAATTAGGAAATGCACTCTTGTCCCTAAGGACAAGTGGGAGACTGGAGGAAATAATGCCCTTGGTCCAAGTATGCATTTAATGTTAAGTCTAATAAATGCGGTTCAGTATTAATTAACAAGTTAATAAATTCAGTGAGATCAAGTGAGTTGAATGCCTAGCTAGAGGTCGCTATAGTTCAAGTGGAATTAATGATATTAATCCACAGCTTACTCTTGACTGAACCCGTAGGGTCACACAAATAGTACGTAAACTGATCAAGTATTTAATGGCATTAAATACTCCATCTATGCATATTCGTAATCGACGGATCTTGGTTTCAGTGGGAGCTAAGATCGTCAAAGGCAAACAATGAATACTCCGGAAACGATGATATTGCCGGAAACGGAAATATGGATCGTATCAGAAATATAAATATTATCCAAGTCGTAGATGTTGCCGGAAACGGAAACATGGTACGTATCGGAAAATATTATCGGAAATGGAAATATTGCCGGAATCTGAAATATTGCCGGAAACGGAAATATTGTCGGAATAGGAAATATTATTGGAATCGGAAAATAATTCCGGAAACGGAAATATTAAATATTTGTTCGAAACGGAAATTAATTCCGGAATCGGAAATATTAAATATTGTTCGTATCGGAAATAAATTCTGGAATCGGGAAATTAATCGGAACCGCGTCGTACGAATTAGCATCGGACGAGACTTGCTAGACGAAGGCCCAACACGAAGCCAGGCCCGCGTCCAACATGACAAGCGCGCCAACACAAGGCAGCCAAGGCCACGCCAGGCCCAGCGCAAGGCCAGGCCCAGCAGGCCAAGGCGCGCGCACGGGTGGGCTGCGAGCTGCGCTGCTCGCATGGGCTGCGAGGCTTGCGTGGGCCGCATGGCTTGCGCGGGCTGAGCACCTGCAAGGGCGTGGCTCGTGTGCGTTTGTGTTCGATACAAATCCTAAATTTAATGGGGTTCATTCAATGATTAATTCCTAATCCTAATGGATAGAATTAGTTAAAAAGAGTTTTAATGAAATTCTAATTAAGCTAATTAGTATCCTAATAGGATTCCAATTTCCTTTCCATACCCCTATAAATATGTGCCTAGGTTCACAATTTATGGACGAGAGTTTCAAGTATTCAGAGTGACATTTTGAGAGCAAAATTCAGTCATATTGTTCCCCACATTAGCCGAAAATTCCTAGTGCC
Organism: Spinacia oleracea; assembly: GCF_020520425.1. Taxonomy (NCBI): domain Eukaryota; kingdom Viridiplantae; phylum Streptophyta; class Magnoliopsida; order Caryophyllales; family Amaranthaceae; genus Spinacia; species Spinacia oleracea. The sequence continues at coordinate 19,385,046 of NC_079488.1, forward strand.
TTAAGGGCGATTCTAGTTGGTCAATCTTAGGGCGGATTCGGACGTGCTGTGGACTTTCTACGGAGGGAAGACACTTGGAGTCCTAAAGACTTGTTCTTGTTCGGTTCGAGTGCAGCTAGGGAGGGCACGCTTCAAAGTGTATGCATCATAGACTAATTATTTGATTATGTGCAATTAATTTGAATCCTGGCATATAGGTTTTTCCGCATGATTTATGTTGTTCATATGTATCATAACATAACAAAATCATGTCCACAAAAGAACCATCCCAATATAACCATCTGCACACCCAAAAACATAAGAAATGAGTCTCAATTAAGAGTCAAATTTGATATCCTTAATGCGTGAACAAAAGTTAGATCATCAGAGATGCAAATGATTTGGTCTTGTGGATGCCATATCTAAACCTGTGATACAGATGCTATGAGGAATATTTTTCGGAGGTGCAAGAATTTGCAGGTTGATTATAAGTACCAGTACAAAATAGGAACTTGAATCAAAGAATAGTTGACCAGAAACTGAGTTGAATTGAATGATCGTATACACAAAATCCAACAATCATAACGAACAATATACAGAGGTTTCCAAAGAGATGTAACTGATAACAATAACAACAATTGAGCTACACTACAATGTTTTTTGCACACAGGGACGACAGGCCTAGAGAACACATTAAAGGATGTAATTGATAAGAAATAATGCATCACAATAAACACATTGTAAAAAAACACAAGAGAAGTAGAGAGGTAGTAAGACTTACTAATTCTTCAACATGTTTGGCTGATGCAGACAACCAAGCGTGTTGTGTTTTAACTTCGACAGACAAACAAAAATCTGGTATCAAGTATTGGGTTCCTATTAGGGATCCGTCCTTAAACCATGCGACTTCACCCAATCTGACACCTCTCTTTGACAAGAGTTCGGGGAATACACAGCGCAGGGCACTAAGCATATCCCACCAAGAGTTGATGACCTTGAGCTCACATCTCACGGTTCCTTACGAAGGTTTTCGGGGTCTACTGATAGTCCAGAAGTATCCCATGATGGGGATTTCACCAGTAAGGTATGATGTGGTCTGCCCTGAGAAGGGGCCCATGTACTTGGGACGGTCAGGACATTACCTGCATTTTAATTCCATAAGTTATTACTCTTCATACCAAACAAAGAGCAATCAAATAGCACACAACTCTTTTTCAATAAAGTATGAAGCATATTGACCATATTTTATCCCTTTATTTAGTATCGATTTTAATTGTATTCCTGTATATAAGAGAATTAGTTTTAACTGGTAAGTGATCTGATCAAAATAAATGTGAAACTACTGACTCCATCCACAACTGGAAACAGGAAAAGATATCTTAAGACGGATCAAGAATTCACGTTGGACTTTTGGCTCTGCTTCTCGGAATTCAGTCCCTTTCGAACTTCTGTTAGACCCAAAGAAAAATTTCAGAAACTCTGCATAAATACTGAATCATATCTTTCAACCTAAACCTAATTTGAAGAGAACAATGATGAGCTAAGAAATTTCCATAGATGATTGAGGGAGATTTCTGCTTCGATCAAACAACCAACTTAAAGGGCCATCAATCACAACTTCGATAATCTTCCATTAAACTAATTCCCACCCAGAAATCGACTTAAAAATCAAATTATAAACCTAAAAAGAAACCAACATTCAACTTCTAGTATGATTAGCAACTACCCTTTACCCTACGAGAACTAACTAAGGGGAAATGAGGCAAGAGAAGCGAGAATAATAAAGTATTGATACGTGCAACTCTTTTCAAGACAGAAGCTTAATAAAGACTTGTGTGGACAACAGCAAATGGTCTTTTACCGTTGATGGCTAAAGTATATGCATTTGGCGTTGGGCTCTAGCGAATGTACAAATCTAGAGCCTCAACATTCAATATTTCAGCAGCCTCAATCATCAACTGGTGCAGTTCAGGAAGCTGATGCACAAACATAACATGTCAGGGTCAAAAGTTAAAATAAAACATATTATTTGAGGATTTTCTTCAATGGCTAATTGTCTAATTCCGTCGATTAGAGTGCTTAATTACATCGCCAATTACACATATCTACATTATAAAAATAAAAAACGTTCCCCTATACCAACTCAAACAAAACCCTAGCTACAAAATTGATACCATAAACCCGAAAAAACGTAATCAACAGAGGAGAAAGGGAGAGAGTCAAGGAGATAACCATAAGCTCTGTTTCTTTCACTATCGCATCAACCAATCAAAAGATCTAGAAGTAGAAACCCTGGAAAACGCAATCGAGATCAAATTCAAGCTCAACAGATCCACAATCAGATTGCATAACACAACATTAACCTTAAAATATCAAGAAACGTCCGGATTTGAGAAAAAAAACTTCAATTACGAAGAACAAAAAGAGTAGAGAGAAAGAGAGACTTCGGGAGGAAGACAAACCATAATTCAGATTAACACTTTAATCAAACCAAATTAAAGAAATATACCGAAGGAAAAAATGGTAAATCTGCTAAAACAATTGAAAATGGTAACAATTAATTCAGATCGGAAGAGCTTACCATTCAAAGGCGGAGAATCTTTGCGATATTTGAATTAAACCCTATTTTCTCTATCTAATAGATCCAACCTCCATTCATTCGTGAATTGTGTAGTCTGAAATTTTCCATAGGAGATGGCGGATGAGATTATACCAAGAAGAGAAGCAAGAGAAAAGGGAAGCTCGAGCAAGCAAAAGGAGGAGGAAGAAAGACTTAGGGCAGGGATGAACGTAAAAAGAGGGTCAAGGATGAATCAACGTGGAGGAGAAATATGCAACGGCGTGTCCACATCTGAGAAAGAGGGAAAAAACGATAAATTGTAAGAAAATGAACAGTGAAACACAACTCCTTGCTTTTAAAGGTCGTAAAATTTGCCAACACAATTGTATTTTCTCTCAAGCAACTAAAGAATATTCAAACTTACTCTTGACTACAGGTTTAGTTAGCACGTGATAATTCACCACCTCTGGTAAGAATACAGTATGCTCAACAAAGCCAATTAAAAACAAGATTCAAAACTCCATGAAAAAAAAACGTCATATATTATTTATCATATCTAATAATGAATTACGAAATAAAAACGGACAACGAGTACACTACAATACCACAATATCTAGTAGTATAATACACCAAAATTAAAGAAGTGGATAATTATGGAAAAACAAGTTCCTGAATATTAAGATAAAAAATTATGTCAACTAAAAAATTAATACACAATTCTCACCAATGCACCAATGAAAGAGAAATCACGAATCACTAGGGATGTCAGTGGGGCGGGTTTTATGGGAGACCCGCCCCGCATCCGCCCCAAATAGGTGGGGATAGAGGGAGGTTTGGCAGGTGATGGGGCGGGGATGGATATAAAAATCATACCCGCCATGGGTGATGGGCGGGTGTGGATTTTATGTTGGACCCGCCCCATCCCCGCCCACCCCTCCCCATCCCCACCCGCCCCGCTTGATACTCGTAAAATTTATCCGAGTATCATTTCTTACGTGAATTAAAAATTTAAAGAAGATAAAAAGTTGATTTTTTTATGCGTTTGGTTTTGTTTGTAATATGTGATAATATGAATTAAGGCGAGACTTTTAATTTTGTTTGTTTGATTTTTTTTGTTATGGAAGTTACTTTTTTCCATAATGTTTGCTAAAGAAAAACTAGGTGGGTATTGGCGCGGATTTGACTTGGGGTGGGGATGAGACAGGGATGGATACCCAGGCGGGTGGTGGGGCGGGGATGGATTTTAGTTTGTACCCATTGGGGCGAGGATGGGTATGTATTTTGTACCCGCCATGGGTGATGGGGCGGGGATGGGGATGAAAATTTTAGGTGGGGATGAGGATGGAGGGACCTACATCTTCATCCGCCCGCCCCAGGGTGTTGAATTTTCACATAGTGAACTTATAAAGAAAATGACTACAGATTACACGCAGGTTCATTTGTATTTCTATTAATAAATATTAACACGGAGAAATTAAGATGAAAAAAATAGGTAATTTATATTCACTCAGAGCCAGAAGACCAAAAAAGATCGAGAAGAAGCTGCTGCAAGGTGAAGATCTTCAATTTGCAGCAGCTCTTTCTCGATCTTTTTATGCACCCGCAATCATTATTTGGCAAAATGCGTTGATACTTGATAGAATATGTTGGCTGCATGTGAAATATGTAGAGGATGACCATCGTTTATTTATCAAGCATGCATTAGGGGTGAGCATGTGTCGGGTATCCGAACCAATAACATTATCGGATCGGGTAATCGATAATCAATAAGGCGAAAATTAATATCCATGAACCGAACCGTGAAGTTCGTGTATCCGTACTTCGGGTACCCAAACTTTCGGATCGGATATCGGGTACCCGTTATGATATCCAATTGAAAAAAAAGACTTTATAACTAGATTATTGTAATATCATTCAACACTAAATAACAACGTACGTTAATACAAGATTTTGACTACATTACTAATGAAATTAGAATTTAATTATACATTGATTATTAACATTTAGGACTTTGAGCTTTTGGGAAAAAATATTTAAATTGGGAAAAACTTAAACAAGGGCTTATCGGATCGTTATCGGGTACCCGTTATTTATAAAATGATATCCGTAACCATATCCAATAACCAAATTTTGTATCGGGTACCCGAACCGACAACCATATCGGTTCGGGTACCCACTTTTTCGGATCGAATATCGATTCGGATTTCAGATTTTCGGTTTTTCGGATAGTTTTGCTCAGCCATAGCATGCATGTATGCAACATATATTAGTTTGAGCTGATGTTTCATATATTGAATTACACCTTGATTAATTAATTTGTTCATTGGTAATATTAAGGCTATGTCTAGATGGAACTTTTGATATTAGAAGTGATAGGACCCTAGTAGTATATCAACTACCCACAAGGATCACCTCCAAGACAATCAACCAAACAATACAACTCCAATTCACCACAAATAATCCACCAAACAAATAACCTAACAATCAACCAATAATGGACAGTAACAATAATCAAATGCGGAAGAACAAAATGCAATCGATCAACAACACACGAATTATACGTGGAAAACCCCTTCGATGTGAAAAGTAAAAACCACGGGACTTGTGAGGAGTCCACCCTTGTCACCTTCACTTATTATGATAAAATTGAGGGAAAAAGAACCCAAATCATACATACAAAGGTTCACAACCCAACAATACTTCCATACATAAGAAAACAACAAATAAGAGACAAGAGATGAAGAATATCACCCATAAACGTAGGTTCTGTCCAGCAGCGACCTCGGACAAACCAGAGTTCAAAACGACGATCCAACCGTTCAAATTGAGGCCCTATGTATCCTCAACAAGTTGACCAAAAATCAGCACGATCCGACTGTTCAATCTCCGGCAACCAGAAGTTTTCTGATGGCTGCCCTGAAAACTACGAACTCTCTCTTCTCTTTCTCTCCTCTCCTTTTTTGTGTGTGTGTTTAATCTGATTTCTCACATCTAACCTAACTCACCTTAGGTTATGACTAAACATCAAAAAAACACTCCAAAGCTTCTAAGAAAAGCCAACCCATTTAGCCCAAGTGGACTAAAAACATAACCCAATATTTTGGGCTCACAAACACAAGATAAATTACTTACTTGTGCAACAAGTGGGCTGGACCCACAACAATCTCCCCCTCCAGCCCATCACGGGGAAGACACGATCATACAATGATCACTTGAACCTCATCCCGGCAAGCTTACTACAAAGCTCAACCTTGCTTCCAGGAACTCCCTTTGGCAACATATCTGCACCATTCTTGTCGGTGTGGACTTTCTTCAGCTTCATTCTCTTTTCTTCAATTACATCTCGCAACCAATGATATCTAATGTCAATGTGTTTGGTGCGAGCATGATACATTGAATTTTTGCTCAAATCTGAGTATCACAGAATACTACATACTCACCTTACTTCAAACCCAACTCTTGAAAGAACCTCTTAAGCCAAAGCATCTCCTTGCTTGCTTCCACTGCTGCAATATACTCTGCCTCAGTGGTAGACAAAGCTACACATTTTTGTAGCTTGGATTGCCATGAGAGGGCTCCCCTTGAAAATGTAAACATACCTGAGGTAGACTTTCTATTATCAAGATCACCTGCCATGTCTGCATCAGTATAGCCTTCAAGTATAGGTTTTTCACCTCCATAACATAGACTCAACTTGGAGGTGCCCCGCAAGTATCTGAAGATCCACTTCACTGCTTCCTAGTGAGCCTTACCCGGATTGGATAAGAAACGGCTCACCAAACCGACCGCATGTGCAATATCAGGTCTAGTACACACCATAGCATACATCAAAGAACCAACAGCAGAAGAGTAAGGAATGGATGACATAGCTTCTTTCTCCTTCTCTATTGTAGGACAAGCTCTCTTACTTAGCTTGAAGTGAGTAGCTAGTGGTGTACTAACAGTCTTAGCATGCTTCATATTGAACCTTTCAAGCACCCGTTCAATATACTTCTCTTGGGATAACCACAATTTCCCAGCTTTCCTATCACGAGCAATCTCCATGCCTAAGATTTGCTTTGCAGGACCCAAGTTTTTCATGTCAAATGACTTGGACAATGCTTTCTTCAAACTTGGAATCATATCTGCAGCTTGTCCAAATATCAGCATATCATCTACATATAAAAGAAGGATGATGAAATTACCTCCAGGGAACTTTCTGAAATACACACAAGGATCGGCTATAGTACGTTTATAACCATTGTTTGTCATAAAGGAATCAAATTTCCGGTACCACTGCATTGGTGCCTGTTTGAGCCCATAAAGACTCTTCTTCAACTTGGAAACAAGTTTATCTTTCCCTTTTTCTTCAAAACCTTTGGGTTGCTCCATGTAGATCTCTTCATGCAAGTCTCCATGTAAAAATGCAGTTTTTACATCAAGTTGCTCCAACTCAAGATCAAGAATTGCTGCTAAACTCAACACAGTTCTGATAGATGTCATTTTGACCACCGAAGAGAAGATCTCATCAAAGTCAATGCCCTTTTTTGGTTGCATCCCTTTACCACCAATCTGGCTTTGCGCTTCACTATCTTCTCACCATCTTTCTTGTTCTTGAAAACCCATTTGTTTCTCAAGACTTTCTTTCCCTTGGGACACTTCACTAGCTAATAGGTGTCATTCTTTTCCAAGGAATCCATCTCCTCCATCATTGCATCGAGCCACTGGTTTTTCTCATCATGAGACAACACCTCTTGATAGTTTTCTGGCTCTCCATCTTCAATAACTAGAATGAATTCTGAGCTTGGATACTTTGTTGAAGGTTTGCGCTCTCTAGTGGACCTTTGAACATGTGTATCCTCCACTTGAGCGGTAGGTTGCTCCCCCTGCTCATGAACCTCTTCATTAACCACTTCCCCATGTGCATCTTCCTCATGTATTTCTTCATCAGATGAAGACTCATCAAGATCATCAACATCATCAACATGATTTGGTACATTGTCATCAGGTTGTACCTCACCAACATCATCATGTACATCATCAAGTACATCCTCAACATTCTCATTTGCTGGCTGAATAGGAGTAGTAGAAGTATAGCCATTAGTAGTATCAATAGACAAATCTAAAGTAGAAGTGTACCTTGTACTCAGATGATCTTCACCCTTCTCGTGCTTAAAGAATACTACATCTCTGCTTCTCACTACCTTCTTCTTTTCTGGATCATAGAGCCTGAAACCATACTCTTCATCCCCATACCCAACAAACACACATGGATTGGATTTTGAATCAAGCTTTGACCTCTGTTCTTTAGGCACATGCATGTATGCCTTGCTGCCAAAGACTCTCAAATGTGAATAAGTGGGATCACGTCCCTTCCATGCTCTCTCTGGAACGTCAAGACCAAGAGGAATCGATGGAGATCGATTAATCAAAATACACGGCACATCGCACTGCTTTGGCCCAGAATGTCTTAGGAAGATCAGACATTCTAAGCATGCACCTCACCTTCTCAACAATGGTTCTGTTCATCCTCTCAGCAACTCCATTGTGTTGTGGTATGCCAGGCTCTGTCTTCTCATGTCTAATGCCATTTTGTGAGGAATAATACTTGAACTCATTCGAAGTATATATACTCACCACCATTGTCAGATCGAAGACACTTCAACTTTCTTTCCATCTCCCTTTCTACCATGGCATGAAACTTTCTGAATATATCGAACACTTGGCTTTTTGTCTTCAACGTATACACCCATGTTCTTCGAGTAGAATCATCAATGAAAGTGACAAAATATCTACTACAACCAAAAGACTCCACCTCAATAGGACCACAAACATCGGAGTGAATTAGCTCCAACTTTTCTTGCCTTCTGGTGGACTTCCTAGAAAAGGAAGCTCTATGCTGCTTACCTTCCAAACAATGATCACAAGGGTCAAGAGAAACTGATTTATCAACAGGAATAAGAGATTTACCTGCTAACAGTTTTATCCCCTTGTCACTCATATTCCCTAGCCTTCGATGCCACAAATTTGGAGAATTATTTTCTTCAACTGCATTCAGCTCACCAGAACATACACTCAAGTATGTCTTATACAAAGAACAACACAACTCACCACGAGCAACTGTCATCTAGCCCTTAGACAATTTTCACTTACCATCACCAAAGATGTGTCGGTATCCTTCTAAATCAAGGACATTTGCAGACAACAAGTTAAGGCGTAAATCAGGAATATGGTGCACATTCTTCAATGTAAGCATGCACCCAACACTTGTCTTCACACGAATATCACCCAACCCAACAATGCTAGCTGAGCCCTTGTTCCCCATCTTCACACTACCAAAATCACCAGATTGATATTCCGTGAAATACTCCCTTTTGGGAACAATGATATGAAGCACCTGAATCTACAAGTCACTCTGTGTCTGAACTCCCTACATGATGACACTCACTAGTTGCACAAATCAAAGCAACATCATCATCACTCTTAGAAGCGGTTGCTGCAGTATTTTTATCATCTCCCTGCTTTTGTGAGTCTTGCTTCTTACCTTGTTCTCTCTTCCGACGGTAGCAAAACTTTTTGATATGGCCAGGCTTGTTGCAGTAATGACATGTCCTAGTCTCTTTGTCTCTAGACTTGGACCTCCCCTTTGAGTTATCACGGCCTTCGGAACCCTTACTCTTGCTTCTTCCACGATTCTCAACAACAAGAGCATGTGAATTATCAACCAACCAAGGTTTCCCAACTATCTGGCAAAGAACTCAACAAGAACAAAGCCTGCAATTCATCATCAAGAACAATCTTCATAGTAGTCAGCTTGTTAATAATATCCTGAAAGTCACTCAAATGCTCAGAAACGGACTTTCCACCTTTCAATTTCAAATAAACAAGTCTCTTGATTAACGAAGCTTTGTTATGTGCAGTCTTCCTTTCATAAAGACCTTCTAATTTCTTCCACAAATCATATGGTTCGGATTCCTGAGACACATGGTTGAAAATGCTAATATCAACCCACTGCCTAATAGTCCCCAAAGTTTTTCTCTTTAACTTTCCCCATCTTTCTCATCAATTTTCTCTGGTTTTTCAGGTTTAGATATGGTGCCATCGGCTTTTGTGGTTGTTTCAATTGGATCATACAAATCTTTGGAGTATAGAAAATCCTCCATCATCAGTCTCCAGATGGAATAATTGGTTGATGTCAATTTAACCATTGACACTAGTAGATAAAACCTCATGTGCTTGGGGTAAAATGCCATCAAGTGCTGGTGATTATGCCCCCATCACTTGAGGGTGAAGCACTTTGTAATATTTCAAGTGTTTGGTGTTGACCCCAAGCACTTAACATATTAAGTGCTTGGGGTTTCAGAAACCCCAAGCACTTGACATGTTAAGTGCTTGGGGTTTACGAAAAAACTCAAGCACTTAACTTGGGATTTATGGAAAACCCCAAGCACTTGACATGTTAAGTGCTTGGGGTTTTAGGAAAGCCCCAAGAACTTGACTTGTGAAGTGCTTAGGGTTTTCCAAAGCACCCAAGCACTTGATATTAGCAATATTTTTAAATAAAATCTGCTACTATCAAGTGCTTGGGGTATTTTAAAAAAAAACCCAAGCACATAATATTCTTTTACTTATATATAAATTTTGTCAGGCCCGTATCACTTTAGCACAATATGTTATAGTTATAAAACCTGTACCTACACCAAACAACCTCATTCAACCACAACATATACACTATACACCAATAAACATGCCCTTAGCTCATCCATACACCATTCAATAACACAAGTGAAATAAAAATCAAAACGAATATCAAACAACGGGTTAAAACATATTGTATCTAAATTGTTAATGGAAAAAGGTAGCAAACTACAGTATTAGATTCATTATAATGCTAAAAACGCTAACAATCAATGACATTCATTTGTAATAAATCGTGCCAACTTGTCACGAACACATTTTATTTCATCAGTCGTGAAGGACGCTCCCTTTTCATGAATTCCTATAATCAAATCCAACAAAAAAACACGTAATAAATTAGTAAGAGAAATGAATATTGTAAAATATAATATAAACATTATTTTAAAACAATAATTAAGTTATATGAACAATTTTGACTTCAATGGCCGTTTTCGGTTCCAACTCTTAACTAATGAACCTAAACATGTATTCCAAACCATTTACCCGTTTAATATTCTTAATATTAGGATGATAAGACTCATTCTCATCTACTTTGGTCAACTTATGCACATTTAAGGCTCGTTTGAACGTTATAGGACATATTTTGACTATAATTGTTCTTTTCGCTCCCAACTCTCAACTAATGAACCTAAATACGTATTCTAAGCCCTTTACATATTAAATATACTTAATATTAGGATGATTAGACTCATTCTCATCTACTTTGGTCAAGTTATGCAATTTAAGACTCGTTTGATCGTTATATGTCATATTTTGACTATAATTGTTATTTTCGCTCCTAACTCTCAACTAATGAAGATAAATAGGTATTCTAAGCCCTTTACATGTTCAATATACTTAATATTAGAATGATAAGACTCATCCACAGCTACTTTCGTCAACTTATGCAATTTATGGCTCGTTTGTTCGTTATATGTCATATTTTGACTAATGAAGCTAAATAGGTATTACAAGCCCTTTATATGTTCAATATACTTAGTATTATATTTCTAAGACTCATTCTTATCTGCTTTGGTCAACTTATGCAAATTTTAGGCTCGTTTGACCGTTAGAGGACATATTTTGACTATTATGGTCGGTTTCGGTTCCAACTCTTAACTAATGAAGCTAAATAGGTATTTTAAACCTTTTACACGTTTAATATACTTAGTATTTCCAAGACTCATTCTCATCTACTTTGGTCAAGTTATGCACATTTAAGGCTCGTTTGACCGTTACAGGTCATATTTTGACTATCATGGTCGTTTTCGGTCCCAACTCTAAAACTAATGAAGCTAAATAGCTATTCTAAATCATTTACACTTTTAATATACTTAGTATTATGTTGCTAAGACTCATTAACATATACTTTGGTCAACGTATGCATATTTGAGGTTCGTTTGACCGTTATAGGACATATTTTGACTATAATGGTCATTTTCGGTCCCAACTCCTAACTAATGAACTTAAATAAGTATTTTGAAGCTTTTACACGTTTAATATACTTAGTATTATGTTTCTACTCATTCTCATCTACTTTGGTCAAGTTATGCACATTTAAGGCCCATTTGACCGTTATAGGTCATATTTTGACTATAATGGTCGTTTTCGGTCCCAACCCTAAACTAATGAAGCTAAATAGGTATTCTAAATCGTTTACAAGTTTAATATAATTCGTATTAGGTTGATAAGACTCATTCACATATACTTTGGTCAACTTATGCATATTTGAGGCTCGTTTGACCGCTATAGGACATATTTTGTCTATAATGGTCGTTTTCGCTCCCAACTCTTAATTAATGAACATAATTAAGTATTTTGAACGTTTTAAACGTTTTTATACTTTGTATTAGGTTGCTAAGACTCATTCTCATCTACTTTGGTCAACTTATGCACATTTAAGGCCCATTTGACCGTTATAGGACATATTTTGACTATAATGGTCATTTTCGGTCCCAATTCTTAACTAATGAACCTAAATAAGTATTTTGAACCTTTTAAACGTTTATATACTTAGTATTAGGTTGCTAAGACTCATTCTCATCCACTTTGGTCAAGGTATGCAAATTATAGGCTCGTTTGACCGTTATAGGATGTATTTTGACTATAATGCTCGTTTTCTGTCCTAACTCTAAACTAATGAAGCTAAATAGGTATTCTAAGCCCTTTACATGTTTAACATACTTAATATTAGGATGATAAGATCTTTCTCATCAACTTTGGTCAAGCTATGCAATTTAAGCCTCGTTTGATCGTTATATGTCATATTTTGACTAAAATGGTTGTTTTCGGTTCCAACTCTTAACTATTGAACTTAAATAAGTATTATAAGCCCTTTACCTGTTACCTATACTTAAAAGGCTGATGATTAGACCCATTCTCAGCTATTTTGGTCAAGTTATGCAATTTAAGGCTCGTTTGATCGTCATATGTCATATTTTACTAAAATTGTCGTTTTCGGTTCAAACTGTTAACTTATAAACCTAAATAAGTATTCTAAACCCTTTACGCGTTTAATATACTTAGTATTAGGTTGATAATACTCATTATCATCTACTTTGGTCAACTTATGCACATTAAGCCTCGTTTAGCCGTTATAGGATATATTTTGACTATAATTGGCGTTTTCGTTCCCAACTCTTAACTAATGAACATAAATAATTTAAAGCCCTTACATGTTTAATATAATTATTATTAGGTTTCTAAAACTCATTCTAATCTACTTTGGTCAAGTTATGCACATTTGAGGCTCGTTTGATCTTTATTGGACATATTTTGACTATAATGGTTGTTTTCGCTCCCAACTCTCAACTAATGAAGCTAAATAGGTATTATAAGCCCTATAAATGTTTAATATACATAATATTAGGATGATAAGGCTCATTCTCATCTACTTTAATTGGTCAAGTTATGCAATTTAAGGTCCGTTTGATCGTTATATTACATATTTTGACTAAAATGGTCGTTTTCGGTTCCAACTCTTAACTAATTAAACTAAATAAGTATTATAAATCCTTTACATGTTTAATATACTTAATATTATGGTTATAAGACTTATTCTCACCTACTTTGGTCAAGTTATGCAATTTAAGGCTCGTTTAATCGTTATATCTCATATTTTGACTAAAATGGTCGTTTTCGGTTAAAACTCTTAACTATTGAACCTAAATAAGTATTCTAAACCTTTTAAATGTTTAATATACTTGGTATTAGGTTGATTAGACTCATTATCATCTACTTTGGTCAACTTATCCACATTTAAGCCTCATTTGACCGTTATAGGATACATTTTGACAATAATGGGCGTTTTCGCTCCCAACGCTTAACTAATGAACGAAAATAAATATTTTAAACCCTTTACATGTTTAATATAATTAGTATTAGGTTTCTAAAACTCATTCTCATCTACTTTGGTCAAGTTATGCACATTTGAGACTCGTTTGACCGTTATATGACATATTTTGACTATAATGGTTGTTTTCACTCCCAACTCTCAACTAATGAAGCTAAATAGGTGTTCTAAGCCCTTTAAATGTTTAATATACTTAATATTAGGATTATAAGACTCATTATCATCTACTTTGGTCAAGTTATACAATTTAAGTCCGTTTGATCGTTATATGACATATTTTGACTAAAACGACCATTATCGGTTCCAACTCTTAACTAATGAACCTAAATAAGTATTCTAAACCCTTTACATATTTAGTATACTTAATATTAGGATTATAAGACTTATTATCAACTACTTTGGTCATGTTATGCAATTTATGGATCGTTTGATCGTTATATGTCATATTTTGACTAAAATGGTCGTTTTCGGTTCAAACTCTTAACTAATGAACCTAAATAAGTATTCTAAACCATGTACACGTTTAATATACTTAGTATTAGGTTGATAATACTCATTATCAACTATTTGGTCAACTTATGCACGTTTAAGGCTCGTTTGGCCATTATAGGACATATTTTGACTATAATAGGCGTTTTCGCTCCCAACTCTTAACTAACGAACCTAAATAAGTATTTTACATCCTTTACACGTTTAATATAATTAGTATTAGGTTTCTAAGACTCATTCTCATCTAATTTGGTAAAGTTAAGCACATTTGAGGCCCGTTTGACCATTATAGGACATATTGTGTTACTCATTCACCGCTTAAGAACAGTCCCAACCGGGGACTATTCAAGACTTACTCCTGAGGAATAAGTCTTGAACATGTATCTAGGAAAATATGATGATGATGATGCATTAACTTCTATTATATATTACAAATTAACTAGATCATTTCCATCAAAAACCTTACAATACCACGTGTATGCAAATATTGTACCTAGACTAAATAGAGAGAGAAATAATGAAATATTAGAAATACATACCAATATCAACGTGGGCTACTAATTTCGATCGCTACACTCCTCGCTAGCTCCAAGTTGAATCGTACCGCTACAAAATCAATCATAAATATTAGCACATTAATTAGCACATTTTTTTACATGAACTTATTCTACTTAATCTAGACAAAATAAATTTAGATAAGTGCAAATAATTTTGGATAAATATTCTGAGAAGCTAGAATAAAATAGTTAAACAAAATATAGTAAGTTGAACCACACATGGCCTAAAGTACTTTACTTATTACTTGCAAATTATTCACTTTTTTCTATTAATTTCCATGTTTCAAGTTTTACACTTATTGAGTTAAATTTTCAGCATTAATTTCTTTCAATGTCAACAAGTAAGAGTATAAAAACGATATTTCGAAAATATACTTTGAGGAGAATTAAAGAGATCCCAAATGAAAGGGTTTTTACTTAAATAAAAATAACTAGTGATAGCCAAAGCTTAGAATAACCAAAAAATAAAATATTGTAACTAAGAAAACGTATAATTAAAAAAAAATGGCAATAAAAGTAACTTTTTCTTTTTAGGTAGAATAGCGAACTAAATTTATCCTAATTCTACCCAAATTCCAAACAAAGAAACAAAAAAACAAATGGACAGGGTGCAGAGCCCGCAACCCGACCAAACACAACAACACCAAACTTCCAGTTATTGGCACAACACCAAACTGCAGTTGAATAAGAACCTGCAAACAGCAGAACTGCATCTAGCAAAGAACTCTGCAACAGCAGCCTAAACCCAGCAACAGAAGGACAGTACCGAGCAGCAGAAACACGCAACAACTGCTGCAAACAGACAGCAACAGACTGCAAGAGCAATAGATATCCCCTGCATATATCATAATAAGCTAAACTCGGCCTAAAAACCGGCAAAACAAAAACACTTAACAAACAAGGGGAGCAAACAAGCACTTAGCTAATCAAAATATGCCTACAATCATCATTACATCTAGCCTTCTTCCAATTGTAAATATTAAACAAGCACTAAACCAAAGAAAACAAGCACTTAGCAAAAATATTGCATTGTAAAACTGCAATATACCAAAACTGCAATTGTAAAACTCCCATTTCAGGCTCAAATTCAATTGTCAAACTGCAATTTCATGCTCAACTGCACACATGGTGTTAGGTTGTGATACATATGAACAGCATAAATCATGCGGAAAAACCTATATGCCAGGATTCAATTTAATTGCACATAATCAAATAATTAGTCTAGGATGCATACACTTTGTAGCGTGCCCTCCCTAGCTGCGCCCGAACCGAACAAGAATAAGTCTTTAGGACTCCATGTGTCGTCCCTCCGTAGAAAGTCCACAGCACGTCCGGATCTGCCTTAAGATTGACCAACTAGAATCGCCCTTAAGGTACTAGAAATTTTCGGCTAATATGGGCAAAAATATGACTGAAATTTTGCACTCAAAATGTCACTATGAATACTTGAAAAATTGTTCCATAAATTGTGAACCTAGGCACATATTTATAGGGGTATGGAAAGGGAATTAGAATCCTATTAGGATACTAATTAGCTAATTAGAATTTTATTAAAACTCTTTTTAAACTAATTCTATCTATTAGGATTAGGAATTAATCATTGAAAGAATCCCATTAGATTTAGGATTTGCATCGAACACAAACGCATACGAGCACGAGCATGCCGCACAGCCCACGCAAGCCTTGCGGCCCACGAGAGCAGCGCAGCTTGCAGCCCATGTGCGCGTGCCTTGGCCTGCTGGGCCTGGCCTTGCGCTGGGCCTGGCGTGGCCTTAGCTGCGTTATGTTGGCGCGCAGGCTTGCTGGACGCGGGCCTGGCTTCGTGCTGGGCCTTCGTCTAGCAAGTCTTGTCCGATGCTAATTCGTACGACGCGCTTCCGATTAATTTCCCGATTCCGGAATTCATTTCCGATACGAACAATATTTAATATTTCCGATTCCAGAATTAATTTCCGTTTCGAACAAATATTTCATATTTCCGTTTCCGGAACTATTTACCGATTCCAATAATATTTCCGATTCCGACAATATTTCCGTTTCCGGCAATATTTCCATTTCCGATAATATTTTCCGATACGTACCATGTATCTGTTTCCGGCAACATCTACGACTTGGATAATATTTATATTTCCGATACGATCCATATTTTCGTTTCCGGCAATATCATCGTTTCCGGAGTATTCATTGTTTGCCTTTGACGATCTCAGCTCCCACTGAAACCAAGATCAGTCGATTCCGAATATCCATAGATGGAGTATTTAATGCCATTAAAAACTTGATCCGTTTACTTACTATTTGTGTGACCCTACGGGTTCAGTCAAGAGTAAGTTGTGGATTAATATCATTAATTCCACTTGAACTGAAGCGGCCTCTAGCTAGGCATTCAGCTCACTTGATCTCACTGAATTATTAACTTGTTAATTAATACTGAACCGCATTTATTAGACTTAATATTAAATGCATACTTGGACCAAGGGCATTATTTCCTTCAGTCTCCCACTTGTCCTTAGGGACAAGTGTGCATTTCCTAATTCCTTTGTCACTCGATGCTTGCTCTTGAACATAAGGTAAGAGTTGTCATCCTTATTATGTCCAAAGGTGTTTCTCGGTTTCAGAATTCAAATGATCAAATAAACAGATAATCATAGCCTATGATTCATCCGAGCACGGCCATGCATTTTACAGTTTCTAGCTCTCCGAGTGGCCTTGTACAACTTATAGAATCTCATCCCGATTTATGGGAGGACAATCCCAATCTTGCGATCTTGAGATTAGACTTCGTTTGATAGGTGATTACCTGAGCGTTGCCTTTATAGCCTCCTTTTACGGTGCGACGGTTGACAACGACAAAGTAAGCAGTTATCAAACAAGTAATCTCAAATCACTCAGGCCGGTATTGAGGATTAGTGTCTAATAATTTTAATGAAATTTACTTATGACAGGTTTTCATCTCTTACAGTAAAGTTTCATAGGTCTGTCTGATACTAGTCTTCTCAAAGTAAGTATCTATGAAAATGATTACGACATTGCCATGTCCACATAGTTCAAGAAACAGAACTACTAGTCATCTTGCATTCTAGTCGTCTAGCGTTTTCTATGCGTCCATCTCTATAGAAAACTCCGACCAGGGACCATTTTTAACTTTTGACATTCAAGTTCACTTGATAGACATTTCTTAGTCACTGGACTGGTGCTGACAGTCTATCTTGAATATATCGTCAAATTGCAGGGACTCATCATTTAATAAACCACAAATTAAATGGAAAAATTAATTCTATTCATTTATGCGAATGATTAACCAATAATGTTTTACAAAGTATTAAATTCTAAAACTTTAAAACATTAAACAAGGACATCAAAGCCATGCTCCAATATGCTTGATTCCCATAGCTGCAGTGTGCGAGTTGTGCTTCGCCTGCGGCAGAGGTTTAGTCAATGGATCTGAGATGTTGTCATCAGTTCCAATCTTGCTTATCTCGACTTCTTTTCTTTCAACGAACTCTCGTAGAAGGTGAAATCTACGAAGTGCATGCTTGAATCTCTGGTGGTGTCTAGGCTCCTTTGCCTGTGCAATAGCTCCATTATTATCACAATACAGAGCTGTTGGTCCTTTAATGGAGGGGACTACACCAAGTTCACCAATGAACTTCCTTAGCCATATAGCTTCCTTTGCTGCTTCATCTGCAGCAATGTACTCCGCTTCAGTTGTAGAATCCGCAATAGTGCTTTGCTTAGCACTTTTCCAGCTTACTGCACCTCCGTTGAGGCAGAAGACAAACCCAGACTGTGATCTAAAATCATCTTTGTCGGTTTGGAAACTTGCGTCCGTATAGCCTTTAACAATTAATTCATCATCTCCACCATAGACCAGGAAATCATCTTTGTGCCTTTTTAGGTACTTCATAATATTCTTGGCAGGAGTCCAATGTGCCTCTCCTGGATCTGACTGGTATCTGCTCGTAGCACTGAGTGCATACGCAACATCCGGGCGTGTACATATCATAGCATACATTATTGAACCAATCAATGATGCATATGGAATCCCATTCATTCGTCTACGCTCATCTAGTGTTTTTGGGCACTGAGTCTTGCTTAGAGTCATTCCATGAGACATGGGTAGGTAGCCTCGCTTGGAGTCTGCCATCTTGAACCTTTCAAGCACCTTATTGATATAAGTGCTTTGACTGAGTCCAATCATCTTCTTAGATCTATCTCTGTAAATCTTGATGCCTAGTATGTACTGTGCTTCTCCTAGATCCTTCATCGAAAAACATTTCCCAAGCCAAATCTTGACAGATTTCAACATAGGAATGTCATTTCCGTTAAGTAATATGTCGTCGACATATAATACATTTATTTTGCTCCCACTGACCTTCTTGTATGCACAAGATTCGTCTGCGTTCTTGATGAAACCAAAGTCACTGACTGCTTCATCAAAACGTATATTCCAGCTCCTTGATGCCTCAAGTTGTGTCATAAACACAGTTTCTGTTAAAAAGCCGTTTAAGAAAGCGGTTTTGACATCCATCTGCAATATTTCGTAATCGTAATATGCAGCGATTGCTAACATTATCCGAATAGACTTTAGCATTGCAACTGGTGAAGAGGTTTCATCGTAATCCACACCGTGGACTTGCCTGTAACCTTTTGCAACCAATCTAGGTTTGAAAACTTCAAGTTTCCCATCCTTGTCCTTTTTCAGTTTGAAAACCCATTTGCTTCCAATGGCTTGGTAGCCATTTGGCAAATCGACCAAATCCCAAACTTGGTTTTTAGACATGGAGTCTAATTCAGATTGCATGGCTTCTTGTCATTGCTTGGAGCTAGGGCTCGTCATAGCTTGTTTGTAAGTCGCAGGTTCATCACTTTCAAGTAATAGAGCGTCATAGCTCTCGTTCGTCAAAATACCTAAGTACCTTTCCGGTTGAGATCTATATCTTTGCGATCTACGCGGGGTTACATCTCTAGATGGTCCTTGATTCTCACCAGATACTTCTAAAGATCTCTGAGTTTCATCCTCAATGTCATCTTGAGCATTCTCTAGAGTTTGTTGTTCGACTCGAATTTCTTCGAGGTTTACTTTTCTCCCACTTGTCATTTTGGAAATGTGATCCTTTTCCAAAAAGATACCATCTCGAGCAACAAACACCTTGTTCTCCGATGTATTGTAGAAGTAATACCCCTTTGTTTCCTTTGGGTAGCCCACAAGGATACATTTTCAGATTTTGGATGAAGTTTGTCTGAAATTAATTGTTTGACGTATACTTCACATCCCCATATCTTAAGAAAAAACACTTTTGGAGGCTTTCCAAACCATAGCTCATATGGAGTCTTTTCAACATCTTTAGACGGAGCTCTATTTATAGTGAGTGCAACTGTATTTAGTGCATGTCCCCGAAATTCTATTGGAAGTTCGGCCTGACCCATCATTGATCTAACCATGTCTAGCAAGGTTCTGTTCCTCCGTTCCGACACACTGTTCCATTGTGGTGTTCCAAGAGGAGTCAATTCTGATAGAATTCCACATTCTTTCAGATGGTCATCAAATTAATAGCTCAGATATTCACCGCCTCTGTTAGACCGCAGTGCTTTAATCTTCTTGCCTAATTGATTCTATACTTCACTCTTAAATTCCTTGAATTTATCAAAGGATTCAAACTTTTGCTTCATTAGGTAGACATAACCATATCTACTGAAGTCATCAGTGAAAGTGATAAAGTAGCTGAAACCACCTCTAGCATTTGTACTCATTGGTCCACATACATCTGTATGGATTAAACCCAATAGTTCAGTTGCTCTTTCTCCAACTTTAGAGAAAGGTTGCTTTGTCATTTTTCCAAGTAAACATGATTCGCACTTACAATAATCCTCTAAGTCAAATGGTTCTAGAATTCCTTCCTTTTGAAGTCTTTCTATGCGTTTCAAGTTAATATGGCCTAATCGACAATGCCACAAATAGGTGAGATCTGAATCATCCTTTTTGGCATTTTTGGTATTTATGTTATAAACCTGTTTGTCGTGATCTAATAAATAAAGTCCATTGACTAATCTAGGAGATCCATAAAACATCTCTTTAAAATAAAACGAACAACTATTGTCTTTTATTAAAAAGGAAAATCCCTTAGCATCTAAGAAAGAAACAGAAATGATGTTTTTAGTAAGACTTGGAACATGGAAACAGTCTTCCAGTTCCAAAACTAGCCCAGAGAGAAACGACAAATAATAAGTTCCTACAACTAATGCAGCAATCCGTGCTCCATTTCCCACTCGTAGGTCGACTTCACCCTTGCTTAACCTTCTACTTCTTCTTAGTCCCTGTGAATTGGAACATAAGTGTGAGCCACAACCTGTATCTAATACCCAAGAAGTTGAATTAGCAAGTATACAGTCTATAACGAAAATACCTGAAGATGGAACGACTATTCCGTTCTTCTGATCTTCCTTAAGCTTCAAGCAATCTCTCTTCCAAGGCCCCTTCTTCTTGCAGTAGAAGCATTCAGATTCAGAAGTGGGTTGGCTCACCTTCTTCTTTTCAGATTTGGTGCCGCTTGACTACTTAGTCTAGCTGGCCTTGTTGCCACCTTTCTTAGCATTCCTCTTCTTTCCAGATTTCTTGAACTTGCCCCCACGCACCATAAGCACGTCTTGCTTATCACTTTTGAGCATCTTTTCAGCGGTCTTCAGCATACCGTGAAGCTCAGTGAGCGTTTTGTCCAGACTATTCATACTGTAGTTCAACTTGAACTGATCATACCCGCTATGAAGAGAATGGAGGATGGTGTCTACAGCCATTTCATGAGAGAATTGCTGATCCAGCCGACTCATATTCTCAATGAGTCCAATCATTTTGAGAACATGTGGACTTACGGGCTCGCCTTTCTTAAGCTTGGTCTCAAGAATTTGCCTATGAGTCTCGAATCTTTCGACTCGAGCCAGATCTTGGAACATGTTCTTTAACTCACTGATGATCGTGAAAGCATCTGAGTTGATGAACGTTTTCTGTAGATCTGCACTCATGGTTGCAAGCATTAGACATTTCACATCCTTGTTGGCATCAATTCAACGATTGAGGGCTGCCTGAGTGACCCCGTTGCCCGCGGCTTCGGCATCGCCTCTTCCAGGACATACTCCTTTTCTTCCTGCATAAGAACTATTTGCAAGTTCCTTTGCCAGTCAAGGAAGTTTTTCCCGTTCAATTTCTCCTTTTCGAGAATTGATCGGATGTTGAATGAATTGTTGTTTGCCATAGTTAAAACTACAATTGAAAAAGAATAAACAAATAAATAATCATTCACAGTTTCTCTTAATAAACTCAAATTCTAGCATGCATGCATAATTTAATGTTTATTAAGCATTTTATTCAAGTTATGTGTTCCGGCAGGTGTGAATAAAATGATTCCAAGACCCTAAAACCATTGAAGAATTAAGCACATTATGTATTTAGACTCAATTCTAAAATCTTTTAGGTAAGCAAAAGCCTTTTGCTAATAGTCTAGAAACTACTCTTGGTTGATAGGCATGTCTAAGAATTTATTAGGTAAACCTATCAAATTTGCCACGACATAAAAGGACTCCTTACTTATATCGTTGAGTTTCACCAAAACTAACATGTACTCACAATTATTTGTGTACCTTACCCCTTTAGAATCAATAAGTAACACCTCGCTATGGCGGAAAACTATTACTAAGATTGATGTAAAGGTTATCCAAGTAAGTGTTATTTTGGCATGGCACCTTTTAACTCAATTTTTAAGTTTGGAACTTAAGGCTCTTACTATGTTGGTTAGATTTTAAGTGAACTAAAATCCTTAATCATGCAACATAATCAAGCCATAATTTCATGCATAATTAAGACATATTTAAAGCAATAAATAACTTAAAACATGCATCAGATATAAATGTGATCTAGTATGGCCCGACTTCATCTTGAAGCTTCAACTTCAAAGTCCATCTTGAAAATGGATTGGAAACTCCATCTTGAATTTCTCCTTGGGAGGCGCCATTTTCTTCAAATAGGATAAGCTATAATTAAACTAATTACAACTATTTGATGGTACGCAGACCATATTTAAAAGCAATAAAATTTGGTACTTTAGACCAATATTACATTCAAATTAATGGTACGCAGACCATATTTACTATCCTATTTGGGCCATACTAGTCACTTTCATTAACCTGCATAACAGTACATATACAATATATACCATTCACCCATTCATTATCATGAATGGCCCAAATAGCTGGTTAGTAAAACACATGTTATGCATCACATAAATATTTGCAGCAATTAATCAAGGGCACCAATAATCTACCAATTATTCAACTTTATGTGCTTTATTAATTTTAAACATAAAAATGTATTTCTAGTCTAACCGGAAACATACAAGTTTAATTAAAATTTAAAGCTCACATAAAATTATAATCGAATCCATTTAATTTATTTTCAGTTGAATTAAACGAAATTAAATTAATTCAAGGTTTAATTTTAGTAAAATAATTAGTATAAATTAAAATTCATAATAATTATAATAATCAAAATTAAATTCTGAGAAAACAATTTAAATTAATTAAAAAAATTTCCGAACTGAAAATCTCAAATTAAAAACAAAATGTATCGATTGTAGCAAGACGAGGCACTTGGGCTTGCGCCCAAGCGCCATCGAGCCACGAGGCTGCTGCGCCCCGTTCGACCAATCGCTGCACAAGGCACGAGCAACAGCGCCACACGCACACGCAGCCATCGCTGGCCACGCTGCGCGCAGCCCCTGTGCTGCGTCGCGTCTGCTGCTGCTTTGCTTGGGCGAGCCAGGCGCGCTGTGGCGCAGCACCATCGCTGCCCACACGCGTCTCGCTCGTCGCTTGTGCCTTGCCTCATCGCCCTCGCCCATCGTATAGCACACACGCCCAGGCTTGGGCCTTGCGCGCGCGCATTGCTTGTCGCTCGCTGCATTCGTACCGCACGGGCGACGAGCTCCCTTGCTCGTCGTCGCGTGCCCGCACTATACAACACCCCTTAAGGGTAACACGTAGAGTCCATTGCTTTGTGCGTGCAACATTTATGAGCGTTTTTCAAAAAAAAATTAAAATTTTTAATTCAAAATTAACGACAAATTAATAAATCATATTAATTTCATAATTTTAGGGCGAAAAATCGAAAATTTATTAATCAATTAATTTCCGATTAACATGGATTCAAATCTAGGTCATAAAAATTTAAAATTTATCACAAATTAACAATTTTTTTTGTGGTTGATACCTAATTAAATCGTCAATTAATTATGAAAATCAAATCAAATTCTAAATTATTCTAATTTCAATAAATTAATTACAATTACAAATTAGGTTGTATAATTAACAAGCTTAGGCATTCAAATTTGTTAAACATATACAATAGGTCAATCAAAAACTCAAGATTTAACAACAAGAATTGCAAATATTCAATTTAACATCTTAAAATTACAAACTTTTGCGTTCGAAAAACTAAAACCTCTGAAAAGTCATAGTTAGGCTTCGAATTTGGGAAATATGGATTCGGCCGAAAAATAGTAACAAATTTTAGAATGCCTTATACATGCGGAATTGACACAAAAATCACTCGATTTGGTTGAGTAACGAAGAAACTGCTGAAAAACTGCGACCATATAATTAAATAAACGCAATTTGTAATTAATTAACAAGTACGAAAATTAATCACCGCTTTTAATTCTTTGCAAATTTGTAAAATTTAACCATGTTAAGCAATGATTGATCATGCAATTAATAAGAGGCTCTGATACCACTGTTAGGTATGATACATATGAACAACATAAATCATGCGGAAAAACCTATATGCCAGGATTCAAATTAATTGCACGTAATCAAATAACTAGTCTAGGATGCATACACTTTGTAGCGTGCCCTCCCTAGCTGCGCCCGAACCGAACAAGAACAAGTCTTTAGGACTCCAAGTATCGTCCCACCGTAGAAAGTCCACAGCACGTCCGGATCCGCCTTAAGATTGACCAACTAGAATCGCCCTTAAGGTACTAGGAATTTTCGGCTAATATGGGAAACAATATGACTGAAATTTTTCTCTCAAAATGTCATTCTGAATACTTGAAAAACTCTTCCATAAATTGTGAACCTAGTCACATATTTATAGGGGTATGGAAAGGTAATTGGAATCCTATTAGGATACTAATTAGCTAATTAGAATTTTATTAAAACTCTTTTTAAACTAATTCTATCTATTAGGATTAGGAATTAATCATTGAACGGATCCCATTAGATTTAGGATTTGCATCGAACACAAACGCACACGAGCACGAGCATGCCGCACAGCCACGCAAGCCTTGTGGCCCACGCGAGCAGCGCAGCTCGCAGCCCATGTGCGTGTGCCTTGGCCTGCTGGGCCTGGCATTGCGCTGGGCCTGGCGTGGCCTTGGCTGCGTTGTGTTGGCGCGCGGGCTTGCTGGACGCGGGCCTGGCTTCGTGCTGGGCCTTCGCCTAGCAAGTCTCGTCCGATGCTAATTCGTACGACGCGCTTCCGATTAATTTCCCGATTCCGGAATTTATTTCCGATACGAACAATATTTAATATTTCCGATTCCGGAATTAATTTCCGTTTCGAACAAATTTTTAATATTTCCTTTTCCTGAACTATTTTTCCGATTCCAATAAATATTTCCGATTCCGGCAATATTTCCGTTTCCGGCAATATTTCATATTCCGGCAATATTTCCATTTCCGATAATATTTTCCGGTACGTACCATGTTTCCGTTTCCGGCAACATCTACGACTTGGATAATATTTATATTTCCGATACAATCCATATTTCCGTTTCCGGCAATATCATCGTTTCCGGAGTATTCATTGTTTGCCTTTGACGATCTCAGCTCCCACTGAAACCAAGATCCGTCGATTCCGAATATCCATAGATGGAGTATTTAATGCCATTAAATACTTGATCCGTTTACGTACTATTTGTGTAACCCTACGGGTTCAGTCAAGAGTAAGTTGTGGATGAATATTATTAATTCCACTTGAACTGAAGCGGCCTCTATCTAGGCATTCAGCTCACTTGATCTCACTGAATTATTAACTTGTTAATTAATACTGAACCGCATTTATTAGACTTCACATTAAATGCATACTTGTACCAAGGGCATTATTTCCTTCACATGGAACAGAACATATAAACTAATTTACCAAAATTACAAAGTTTTTTTAATAAAATCAACGGTGAATTTACAGAATTAACTGGGTGTTAATTCATTGATTGATAGTTTTGAGCGATAATTACCAAATTTATAGGCCAAAATAAACAAAAATGGTGAGAAATAACAAAATTGCAGAAATAACCTAGCGGTGGCCGGTGGGAAAAGAGCTAGAGACGGCGGAAGTGCGCGCAGGAGAGGAGACGAGGTGGTTGCAGGGCGTCTTCAAGAAGTCTGCGAGTCGGAGAAAGACCGGGGATTCCATTAGTACGGGAGTCGGCTTCAGTCACACAGGAAGGAGAAACGCGAGTGGTGGGGGGAGGGAATATGACAGCCACGACACGGTGGTGCTTTTGGGGTGGGCGGTGTTGGAGGAAGAAACGTTGGTGAGAAGGTCTGGTGAAGAAGCGCAGGTGAGAAGGTTGGGGAAGAAACGCAGCAACGCAGAACGCAGTTTGAGAATGGGCGGGGAAATGAAAATTGGAATTGGGGAATGTTTTTTTGCAAATAAACCTAATTGATGTAGTGAAAAGGTGGTTTAAGTGTTTGGGGTGAATAGTAAACTCCAAGCACTTGTAAAATTTTTAATTTTGTGCTTGGGTGAATTAAAAACCCCAAGCACTTACTCAAACTTCTTTTAAGGTTCAATTAAGTGCTTGGGGTTTCTCTAAAAACCAAGCACTTGGCTCAAAGCACTTGAGGTTTTTTCTACTTCCTCCACTACTACTAGTAGACTCCATAACAATGATCAAATTAAACCCCGCTCTGATATCAATTGATAGGACCCTAGTAGTATATCAACTACCCACAAGGATCACCGCCAAGACAATCAACCAAACAATACAACTCCAATTCACCACAAATAATCCACCAAACAAATAGCCTAACAATCAACCAATAATGGACAGCAACAATAATCAAATGCGGAAGAACAAAATGCAATCAACAACACACGAATTATACGTGGAAAACCCCTTCGATGTGAAGAGTAAAAACCACGGGACTTGTGAGTAGTCCACCCTTGTCACCTTCTCTTATTATGATAAAATTGAGGGAAAAAGAATCCAAATCAGACATACAAAGGTGCACAACCCACCAATACTTCCATACATAAGAGAACAACAAATAAGAGACAAGAGATGAAGAATATCACCCAAAACCGTAGGTTCTGTCCAGCAGCGACCTCGGACAAACCAGAGCTCAAAACGACGATCCAACCGTTCAAAATGAGGCCCTATGTATCCTCAACAAGCTGATCAAAAATCAGCACGATCAGACCATTCAATCTCCGGCAAACAGAAGTTTTCTGATGGCTGCCCTGAAAACTACGAACTCTCTCTTCTCTTTCTCTCTCCTTTTTTGTATGTGTGTTTAATCTGATTTCTCACAGCTAACCTAACTCACCTTAGGTTATGACTAAACATCAAAAAA
The DNA here is from genome assembly GCF_020520425.1 of Spinacia oleracea. NCBI lineage: Eukaryota > Viridiplantae > Streptophyta > Magnoliopsida > Caryophyllales > Amaranthaceae > Spinacia > Spinacia oleracea. The sequence goes on from NC_079488.1 coordinate 19,412,266, forward strand.
ACACTCCAAGGCTTCTAAGAAAAGCCAACCCATTTAGCCCAAGTGGACTAAAAACATAACCCAACATTTTGGGCTCACAAACACAAGATAAATTACTTACTTGTGCAACAACTGGGCTGGACCCACAACTAGAAGCCTAGCCCAATTATTATTATTATTATTATTATTATTATTATTATTATTATTATTATTATTATTATTATTATTATCATCTAGGTAGAATATGAAAGACCGGATTGAACACAGGAGATTACCCGGCCATTCACAATGTTACAAGTATGGTTGGTGTCAGATATTCTTAGTTTACCTTTCGCTATGTCTCAACTCGGATGGTATTTAAGCTACTCCCTCTGTCTCTTTTTGTTTTTTACGTTTGGTATTTTTCACGCGTTTTAACGACTAATTAATGTGCATTGAGATTTTTCTAAATTTTTCATGTAAACGAGGAAAATTACGTTTATTTATAATATTTTCACTCTTATCGAAATTACAAAAGTTTAAATAAGACGGACTGACAGCGTCAGACCGCCTACGTGGCAGCGCGGGTCGTGACGCGGGTCGAGACGCGGGTCAGGACGCGGGTCAAATGTGAATCGGTTATTTTTCCGGGTTTAGTATAAAAGCCTTCTTTCGCACCTTTTTCCATTTTCAAATCACTGTTCACTTTTAGAGAGAGAAACCGCCGAGTTCTTCCATTTCAGGAGAGAGAAAGCTTCTACTCTTTGATCTTCTCTTCGATTTCTTCAATTTCTGTAAGTTTTTTGCATTATCACTTGCTTTTCTTTGTTCGTCTGTAGTTCTTACTAATTTTTCCTCTTTTTTTTCGTTCGATTTAGGGTTTTGAAGGTTCGATTGTGATATTTTCTGAGTTTCTTCAACATTTGGTAAGTTCTTCTTATTTTCATCTACTTTTTGTTCAATTTTGTGATCATTTGATGTTCGTTTTTGTTTGTTACTGTTTTTCGTTTTGATTTAGGGTTTTGTAATTGCGATTTGTGATAATTTCGGTTGTTCTTCATTGTCGACAAAATTATTGAAGTTTTTTGTCATTTTTTCTTCTTTTTGTTCATTTTGTTCATAATTTGAAGTTCGTTTGGTGTTTTTTTAGGTTTTTGTAACTGCGAGATTTAGGTTTTTGTAACTGCGATATTTCAAGTTCTGATTCATGATTTTATCAACCTGTAGATGATTTAGTTTAGAATTTCGTGTATTTTGTTAAGACAACGGTATTTTTAGTTTTGATCTGCGGTATATTTTGCAATTTATTCTTGTTCAACTGTACACATGAATTAGTTTTGTATTTGTTGTTATTAGTTTAGTAATGACATTCATTAGTTAAGTTTTTAAACAAATTAGTGATTTATTAAAATTAAAATTTCGCTGATAAATTTGTTAGTTTTTATCCAATTAGTTAACTATTTTTACCAATTAGTGATTCATTCAAAGCAATTAGTGATACTCTGACATTCATAAATTAAGTATTAAATGAATTAGTTATTTATTTAATTTCAAACTTTTTTGACCAATTAGTTTAGTTTTTTGACCAATTAGTTAATTGCATAATCCAATTAGTTAACTATTTTAACCATTTAGTGAAACATTCAAAGCAATTAGTTACACAATGAAATTGTTTTGTTTTTATTGCTATTTATACTGCTTATGTTCATTACACATTCTTTTTATTTGCGCATTACAATATATTGAACTACATTCATTTATAGTTTCAGTTCACATAATGAGGTCAAAAAATGCAAACAAAGCATCTGATTATCACGATGCTGGGAAGTCGAGTCAAGATGTTGAAGGCAGTTCAAGGCCGACTGAAGATATTCCAGCTAGTTCAAAGCTGAGTGCAGATGAGAGGAAAATTGGAAGGGGGCCAAAGAAGTCGAAAATTAAAGTAGAATATACGAAAGATGGTGGGGAAGTTGTAGAGTTGGATAGGTATAACTCCTATCTTTGTAACTGTTATTTATCACTGTTTAATTAGTTGGATAGGTATGACTATTTAAAAATTGATTTTGCAATTATCATAACTTATTTTACATTTAGTGAACTTTTTGCATAATTTAGTTAACTTTTGACTGCAATTAGTTAAATATTTTTCTGTAATTAGTTAACCTTTTTTAAAAAGAACTTTCCACTAATTAGTTAACTTTTTCCACTAATTAGTTAACCTTTTCCATTAATTAGTTAACTTTTGACTGCAATTAGTTAACTCAATAATTAGTTTACTTTTGACTGCAAATAGTTAACTTTTTCCATTAATTAGTTAACCTATTTCATCAATTAGTTAACCTATTGCATGATTAGTGAAGTTTTTTTCAGTTAGTTAACCTTTTTCTTCAATTAGTTAACCTATCTTTGTAACTGTTATTTATCACTGTTTAATTAGTTGGATAGGTATGACTATTTGTTATTTATTTTTAAATTAATTACTTTTGCTTTGAAACAAATTATTTTACCTATATGAAGTAGTTATGTAATTAAAATAATTAGTTAACCTTTAAACACAATTAGTTAAATATTTTTCAGTAATTAGTTAACCTTTTTTTAAAAAGAATCTTTCCAGTAATTAGTTAACTTTCACTAATTAGTTAACCTTTTACATTAATTAGTTAACCTTTGACTGCAATTAGTTAAGTCAATAATTGGTTAACTTTTGACTGCAATTAGTTAAGTCAATAATTGGTTAACTTTTGACTGCAATTAGTTAACTTTTTTCATTAATTAGTTAACCTATTTTATCAATTAGTTAACCTATTGCATGAATAGTGAAGTTTTTTGCAGTTAGTTAACCTATTTCATTAAATAGTTAACCTTTTTCTACAATTAGTTAACTTCTTAAGCAATTAGTTAAATATTTTCATTAATTAAATTCTTTTGTTTTGTGTAGGGGTTACAAACTAAATTGTAGACCAGAGGCGTTGATTAATCTTCTTAATTCTATAAAGAAGAATGAAAACAAAGTGAAAGCCATTAAAGAGATAGGTTTTGGTGGTTTGTTGAGTGTTCGACTTCATGAAGTCAACACACGCCTTGTTCCATGGCTGCTTCAACATTTTAATTGTGTTGGTCATATGCTCCAGTTTGGAGAAACACAAAATGTTCAGTTATATGATTATGATGTCTATGACGTCTTTGGCTTGCCATGGAACAAGGATTTTGATGTTCAAGAGACGCCAAGAAAGCGGGTTGAAGGAGATGTCAACCATGAAATGATTCAAAGATGGAATGAGAAGTTCCACAAGAAACCAACTGTTCAGGCACCCACCTTGACGGAGTTGGAATCTTTTTTGAAAACAGATGAATGTGGAGATGATTTTAAACGTGCCTTTGTGGTATATGTTTTAGGTAAAAATTTCTAAATTAATCATGCTCAAGTTATTTACCTTTAACAGCAAGTATATAGTTCACTATTTACATTAATTAGTTTACCTTTTTTTATTAATTATTCTTCTTTTTTCATTAATTAGTTCATTTTAATAATTAGTTTACCTTTTTTATCCATTAGTTACTGTTTTCATCAATCATTTAACCTATTTTACATTTAGTTAACTTTCTTCATCATTTAGTTAACTTTTTACATTAATTAGTGAACTATTTTTATGAATTAGTTAATATATTATCTTATTGATTTCTGTAATTATCTTATTGTTTTTATAGGTGTATTTTTGGCTCCTACGTCTAACCGGTTGTTAGACATCAAGGTTTTGAAGGATGTTGAGGATGTTTCACAGATTGTGAAACAAAATTGGTGTAAATACGTGTTAAACCAGCTTGGGTTTGCTGTTGAGAGGTGGAGAGCGAGTGTAAAAAATGACAAGGTTGGTGGCTGTGTTCTATTTTTGGAGATAATTTATCTCCAAAGATCGTTATTTCGGGGTGTAGTCCCCCATAAGGAAATCCCACTTGTTCAACATTGGAATGATGAACAAGTGACTGAACGTCTGGTTTCCGAAGAGAAGATGGGTTTTGGGGTAGCTTTGGTTGATATAACCAGCTATCCCGTGTCTAAGACTTTTGCTGATTTGTTAGGGGGTCTTAACCCTATCAAACTCGAGGTTCCTGAAGCTTCTGCTGCTCCTGAAGCTTCTGCTGCTCCTTCTGCTTCTCCTGCTCCTTCTGCTTCTGCTGCTCGTGCTGCTTCTGCTGCTCCTGCTGCTTCTGCTAAAGCTTCGGAAGTTGCATTGGGTAATTCGCAAGCTGATCGAAGCAGGATTATTGAGTTTCAAATTCCGGAAAGTGCTCAAACAGATGCTGAAATTCAAGCTACCTGCGATGATGTAAGTCATGATAATGTTCAATTAGTTAACCTGTACCATCCATTAGTTAACCTTTTTTATGAATTAGTAAACCTTTTTATTCAATTAGTTAACCTATCTCACAATAGTTAACCTTTTGCTTAAATTAGTTAAGTTTTTACTACAATTAGTCAACTTTTTCCATTAAGTAGTTAACCAAGTGTTACTTGTTTTATGAATTAGTTAACCTATTTCAGCAATTAGTTATCTTATTTCATCAATTAGTTAACTATTTTTCTCTATAAGTGAACTTATTTTTTAATGAATTTTTCCAATGGTTTCATCATTCCATCAATTAGTTAAGTTATTTCATCGAATAGTTAACCTTTTCCTTTAATTAGTTAACTTTATACAGCAATTAGTTAATGTATTCCATCAAATAGTTATCTTTTTCCATGAATTATATAATTGTTTAGATAATTCAATTAGTTAATTATTTTGCTGTTGTTTTCTTTTCTTAATATTTTTCTTTTTTTTTGTGTGAAGGAGTTGCAATTGGCAATGAGAATATATTATCGCGATTTATATGTTGTGTCCAGTTTCCATAAGGACCGTATAAATTTGTTAAAGAGTCGGCGACAAGAATTATCAGACAGTCCAGGATACAGTGATCCTGTGTTTTTGGAGAAAATTGATTCAATTGTTGCCTATGCTGAACACTTGAGAAATGAAAATAATGTTGTTGATGATAATGCTCCTTCTCAAGCTGTTGATGGTGCTGCTGACAAGGGGCCAATTCAGGAGAATGTTGGTGCTGCTGACAAGGGTTCTGGTGATAATGGACCTGGTGATAAAGGGCCAATTGAGAAAAATGTTGAAGGTTCTGGAAATGTTGCTCCCCAAGATGCTGAACCTGAACGAGAAGCTAGGAGTTTCTATAGCAGTCTTCCCATTGGTTCTGCTACAGAAGAAGTCTTCTGCTTATCTGAGTTAATGGAGAGATTTCCGAAGACCCTCGGTCGTCTGAGGAGACTGGAAAAAGAAGTAATTGACTTCTGTTTCTTGGATGATGAGGCACTTGATCAACAGTAAGTTAACAATTAGTTAACTATATATGTCATTTAGTTGAGATTTTTACATAATTTAATATTTTCCTTATTTATTTGTTTTAATTTTTGTGTAACAGGGCTGATGTTTTTATTTTTGGGATGCTCCACAAAATAAATAGGGAGGAAATGCAATGTTTGATTCCTGAGGAATATATCTTATCCAACATTGTTGAGATTTGGTCTATTCTCTTGAACAAAAATCAGTTCATGTTGAATAAAGAACAAAACAATTTCTATTTTGGTGTTGAGTACACGGTTAGTTTCTATTTTATGTAATTTTTTTAATTAATGTCCTTTACTTTTTTATGTTGTATCGTTTAAATAATGAGTTACTTAATTTTTTACATCAATTAGTTAACATTTTCCATTAAGTAGTTAACTTTTTAACTTTTTAAATCATTTAGTTAACTTGTTCTGACAATTAGTTAACCTTTTCAAACAATTAGTTAAGTTTTTCCATCAATTACCTACACTGTAAAGTAACTAGTTTTGTATTCATTTCAATTAGTTTGTGGTATTATTAGTTAATTTTTGCTATCAATTAGTTAACTTTTTCTATCAATTAGTGAACTTTTTCTATCAATTAGTGAACTTTTTCTATCAATTAGTTAACTTTTTCTATCAATTAGTTAATTTTTTCTATCAATTAGTTAACTTTTTCTATCAATTAGTGAACTTTTTCTATCAATTAGTTTCCCATGAATTAGTTATTCTATTAAGGTACCTAGGTTTGTATTCATTTCAGTTAGTTTGTTGTACAATTAGTTAACTTTTTCTATCAATTAGTTAACTTTTGCTATCAATTAGTTAACTTTTGCAATCAAATAGTTAACTATTTCTATCAACTAGTTAACTTTTTCCATGAATTAGTTATCCTTTTCCATCAATTAGTTACACATGAAAGTGCCTAGTTTTGTATTCAGTTCAGTTAATTTGTTTATACTGTTTTCTAATTAAATTTGGTTTTTTGCTTATGCCAGAGGAAGCTTGAAGGTGCTCTTAAGACGAAGTCAGCTGAATCTCTAAATCAAATTATTGATGAACTTATCAATAGTTGGAAATATTGGGTGCAAATCAATGACCACAGATTCAATCTGAAAAATGTGGGAATGGTAAGTTGGTATTTTGGTAGTTATGCCTTTATATGTAATAGTTAATTTGTGATATTAAATAGTTAAGTTTTTATATATTTTAGTTTGATTTTTCTTACTTTTTTCCCTTGATTCATTTGCAGTTTTTCTTTCCCATTATTTACAAAGAACACCTCTCTCTGTTGATTGTCAACATAAATCAGAGAAGTCTTGTCTATGTTGACAACATAATTTGGAATAAGAAGATTCATGATGATTATATGGCAATGGTGTCATTGCTTATTGAAGCATTTGCACAGTTTCTGCTAGAGATTGGCCATGCGGCTGCTGCTGATTGCTTAAATTTTGAAATGTCAATTCTGGACTTTGCTGGGAGATCAGATAACCCTGATCATGTAGATTGCGGAATTTTTTTGATGACAGCAATGCAGTACTTTAATGGCAAAAATATTCCCATGGACCTTTCCTATGTAAGTCTACTTTAGTTAAGATTTTCAAGCAATTAGTTTATCTTTTCTAGTTTCAATAGTTTCAAATTAAGTATTTCATGAATTAGGTAACCTTTTTCTTCAATTAGTTAACTTATTATTTCAAATAGTTAACCTTTTTTCACTTAGTTTACTTTTTACATTAATTAGTTTACCTTTTGCATCCATTAAGCTTTTAACAATAATTAGTTAACGTTTTCCATCTATTAGTTAACTTGTCCCATCAATTAGTTATCTTTTTCATCAATTAGTTATTGTTTTAACTTTTTAACAACTTTTTCTATCAAGTAGTTAATCAATTTAGGTAACTTTTTACTGCAATTAGTTAACTTTTTACTACAATTAGTTAACTTTTTACAGCAATTAGTTAACTTTTTACAGCAATTAGTTAACTTTTTACAACAATTAGTTAACTTTTTACTGCAATTAGTTAACTTTTTATAGCAATTAGTTAACTTTTAACAACAATTAGTTAACTTTTTACTGCAATAAGTTAACTTTTTACAGCCATTAGTTAACTTTTTATAACAATTAGTTAACTTTTTACAGCAATTAGTAAACTTTTTACAGCAATTAGTTAACTTTTTACAACAATTAGTTAACTTTTTACTGCAATTAGTTAACTTTTAATAGCAATTAGTTAACTTTTAACAGCAATTAGTTAACTTTTAAATTTATTAGTGAACTTTTTACAGCAACTAGTTAACTTTTTTAATCTATTAATAAACCTATTTTTTGTTTCATACAATCAGTATTTAGTACACATACATTACCTTATATATTATGTTTTTATTTCAGCGCGGTACAAGGAAAATGTTACGGGCTAAGATTTGTTCAACCTTAGTCCTTTCTGATATGAATGAAATTCGGGCTGGTGTGCTGGAGGAAATGAAATCATTCAACATGATTAAAGTTGGTATTTCCCATGCTGTTCGTGATCGTCGAAAGAAAAAGAAAGAAGAAGAAGAAAGACAGAAAAAAGAAGCAGAAGCAAAGAAGAAGCTAGAAGAAGAAGAGGCTGCAAAGTTGAAACAACAGGCTGATTTAAAAAAGGCTGAAACTACAAGGAAAAGGTTAGAAACAATTGCAAAAAGAAAAGCAGCAGCCCAAGAGAAGCCAGAAGGAAATGACAATGCTCCTTTGAGAACATACAAGTCATCAAGGCGAATTGCCAAGAACAACGAACCAGTGGTAGCAGCTGAAGCAGTTCCAACAGTAGAAGCAGTGCCATTCTCTGATATGGATCAAAACAAAGCTTCTGTTGCACCGACCAAAGAGAGCAAAAGTTGTTCATCATAAGCCACCTTCCAGTTAATCAGTAAACTTATCTATCAGGTTGTTTTTAGTTGTTATTTAGTAAACAATTTATATGTGAATATTTTTATTAACTGCTTTGTTTGGTTGATATATTTTGAGAATAGGTGCTTTAAAACAGAAATTTAATCTTTGAATATTTTGGGCAAGTAGCTCTTTTGGTATATATATTTAGTAGGAGCTTATTTTGAATTATTTACTTGATATATTTCATAAGTATTAAATTCAATTAGTTAAATATCAAATTCAATTAGTTAACTAATTGATGCAAAAAATTAACTAATTGATGGAAAAGCTTAACTTATAGATTGTAAAGGTTAACTAATTGATGCAAAAAGTTGACTACTTTTAGGTTAACAATATTAGTTAAACTTTTGAAAATAAAATCAATTTGTTAACTTATTAAGGGAACAAGTTAACTAATTGATGGTACAAGTTCACTAATTAATGAAAAAAGTTAACTAATTGTACAACAAACTAACTGAAGTGAATACAAAACTAGGTACCTCAATAGAATAACTAATTCATGGAAAAGGCTAACTAATTCATAGAAAAAGTTCACTAATTAATGAAAAAAGTTAACTAATTGTACAACAAACTAACTGAAGTGAATACAAAACTAGGTACCTTAATAGAATAACTAATTCATGGAAAAGGCTAACTAATTGATAGAAAAAGTTCACTAATTGATAGAAAAAGTTAACTAATTGGTAGCAAAAGTTAATTAATAATACTATAAACTAATTGAGGGAACAAGTTAACTAATTGATGGAAAAATTTAACTAATTGATGAAAAAGTTAACTAATTGAGGGAACAAGTTAATTAATAGATGGTACAAGTTAACTTATTGATGATAAAAGTTAACTAATTTTAAGAAAAAGGTAACTAATTGATGATAAAAGTTAACTAATTTTTACAAAAAGGTAACTATTTGAGGGAAAACGTTAACTAATTGAGGAAGCTTATTTTGAATTATTTACTTGGTATATTTCATAAGTCAGTCAATCTAATTCAATATATTATTAAGCATTAAATTCAATTAGTGAAATATCAAATTCAATTAGTTAAAACTTATTAATGAAAATAGTTAACTAATTGCTGCAAAAAGTTAACTATTTGGTGGAAAAGGTTAACTAATTGATGGTAAAGGTTAACTAAAGAGTGGTAAGTTCAACTAATTGATGCAAAAAGTTAACTAATTTTAGGTTAACAATATTAGTTAAACATAGTCATCCTGCATATTGTGACGTCAACAATAATTACAGTAACTTGACTTTTGAAAATGAAATCAATTAGTTAACTAATTGAGGGAACAAGTTAACTAATTGATGGAAAAGGTTAACTAATGCATTGTAAGGTTAACAATATTAAATAATTGAGGGAAGAAGTTAACTAATTGCTATAAAAAGTTAACTAATTGCTGTAAAAAGTTAACTAATTGTAGTAAAAAGTTAACTAATTGCAGTAAAAAGTTACCTAAATTGATTAACTACTTGATAGAAAAAGTAGTTAAAAAGTTAAAACAATAACTAATTGATGAAAAAGATAACTAATTGATGGGACAAGTTAACTAATAGATGGAAAAAGTTAACTAATTATTGTTAAAAGCTTAATGGATGCAAAAGGTAAACTAATTAATTGCTGAAAAAAGTTAACTAATTGATGGAAAACGTTAACTAATGTATTGTAAGGTTAACAATATTAAATAATTGAGGGAAGAAGTTAACTAATTGAGGGAACAAGTTAACTAATTGCTGGTACAAGTTAACTAATTTGATAAACACTAAATTCAATCCAATGTCACTAAAAAAGTTGTTCTTTTGGTGTAAAAGTTCCAAATTCTATAGGTGTTGTTGACGATGTCCTTATCTCAAAGAATCCTTTTTTTCTTTTACTTCTTCCTTTTGTCTTCACTAGTGGTGGATTTTCAACTATTATTTGTGGTGCATTTGATGATGATGATGATGTAGACGGTGCTATGTTGATTGTGGTTTGTTGTGCTTCAACATCGTCTTGTGCCTTTTGTGCTGCCTCCTTTTCTGCTGCTTTTTCTTTTTCTAGAACCTTATTTATGCTTTCGTTAGCATGAGCATAAGCCTCTTTAAGCACCTATTAGTTAAGATTTAAAGCAAACTAGTTAGACTTTTGAAGTATTTAGTATTTATTGTTATGTATTAGTTAAATAATAGTTAGTAAAAAACCTTTTTAGCTGCATCACTCCCTTGACATTTAATAACCAAGTTGTACAAATTTCTTGCCATCTCATAACGCCATGGAGTAATTTTTCTCTTTTCTGTTCCATTCTCTTCCATACTTCACTTTTTGCAAACTTTGTCCACCTTTTTGAAATGTATTGCTCTGGAATATTGACTATAGAATGTATATGTAGAACTCGTATTGCATGGAAACATAGCCATCCTGCATATTGTGACATCAAAATATTTCAATTAATTAGTTAACTAATTGATGGTACAAGTTAACTAATTCATTAAAAAAGTTAACCAATTAGTGAGGCATTAGACAATGAATTAGTGACGAAAACTGATTAATTAAAATAGTTAACTAATTGCTGCATAAAGTTAACTATTTGGTCGAAAAGGTTAACTAATTGATTGTAAAGGTTAACTAATTGATTGTAAAGGTTAACTAAGGGATGGTAAGTTTAACTAATTGATGCAAAAAGTTAACTACTTTTAGGTTAACAATATTAGTTAAACATAGTCATCCTGCATATTGTGACATCAACAATAATTACAGTAACTTAAATTTTGAAAATGAAATCAATTAGTTAACTAATTGAGGGAACAAGTTAAATAATTGATGAAAAAAGTTAACTAATTGAGGGAACAAGTTAACTAATTTTTATAGAAAGGTAACTAATTGATGGAAAAAGTTAACTAAGTTTTATAGAAAGGTAACTAATTGATGGAACAAGTTAACTAATTTTTATAGAAAGGTAACTTTTATTAATTGAACATGTTAAACATATTATTTGTTCATGTAAAATCTCAATTCAATTAGTTACATTTTAGAAGCAATTAGTTAAGTTTTTATACCAAATAGTGTATGTAAAAATGCAATTAGTTAAGAGCATTAACTAACCTGATTCTTCGAAGTTCCTACAAGTGCATTTAATGGAATTTGTTGTTGGATCAAATGCTACATAATGGGCAGTATGTTCTGGCCAAGATTCATGTTGCACTTTGTAACCAAAGAAATTTCCATTGATGTAGTTGACATTTGAGATGCAACCCATTGCATACTTGAATTCTTTTTCAAAGTCTCTAAACAATGTAAGTGTGTAAACATTTGCTGCATGTTTTATCATTCCGACCATCGGAAAATCAGATTTAGGCAAAGCATTTCCACAATCATATTCATTTTGATCTTCTTGATATCTCCAACGATCCACTGTTGCTCCAAAAATGTGAAAGAATTCTGTTAGTGAAGTTGATTTGTTCCCTTTAAATCCAATTGCATTGTTAGTACTCTCACTCCTGTGTAACAAGATTATTATTCAATTAGTTAAACATTCTATAGAATTAGTTAAGCAGGTAGAGGAATTAGTTAAGCAAACAAAGGAACTAGTTAAGAAGGTGAAACAATTAGTTAAACATTTTCTTTAATTAGTTAATCTTTCTGATTAATTAGTTAAGCAGGCAAGGTAAAGGAATTAGTTAAGTAGATGAAAGAATTAGTTAAACACTGTAAAGTATTTAAAGCAATTAGTGAAGTATTCAGAGCAATTAGTGAAGTATTCATAGCAATTAGTGAACTATTCTGAGCAATTAGTTTAGCATTAAAAAAATTAGTTTAGCATTTACCTTTGTGAAGACAATATTCCAGCTGAGAAAAAATCTTTGTTCAAAGCTGTACACCATTTTTCTTTTATTGTATAGAGATTTGTAAACCAATCATGATTTTCAAGGTTATACTTAGTAATCATGTCAAACCAAGTGGTTTCAAATTTTTCTTCATTGTAACAACGATATAAGCACTTCTTGAATGTGTCTTTGAAGGTATTATCAGCTTTTAAGTCTCCAAATCTTGACACAGCATTCTTTTGTAAGTGCCATAAGCATAATCTATGTCTGGTATTAGGAAACACCTGCAATTTTTTTGATGAATGTATTAGTTAAGAATTTAAACTATTTGTTAAGTCAGAACAGAATTCTGTATTAGTTAGGTGATCTGAAAATGATGCAAAAAGTTAACTAATTGTTGTAAAAAGTTAACTAATTCATGCAAAAAGTTAACTAATTCATGCAAAAAGTTAACTAATTGTTGTAAAAAGGTAAGTAACTAATATATTATTAAAACAAAAGTTAACTAGTTCATGGAAAAACTTATCTAATTCATTGCAAAAGTTAACTAATTGATTCAAAAAGTTAACTAATTGTTTTAGAAAGTAAGTAATTGAGGCAAAAAGTACACTAATTGATGCAGAAAGTTAACTAATTATTTTATAACTAATGTATGTAATAGGATAACTAATTGATGGAAAAAGTAACTGATCAATGGTTATCAATTTAGTTAAACTTTTCAACTGATTAGTTAAAGACCAGTAGCAAATAGTTAACAATTTTTAGCAATTAGTTAATTATAAAACCCAAATAGTTAATACACTCTTACTTGTTCAATAGCATTTGCCATTGCTTGATCTTGATCTGTAAAGATAGTTATAGGTGCTTTTCCTCCCATAGAGTCCAAAAATGTTTCCAATAGCCACACAAAAGTGTGTGTCTTCTCATCGGCAATAAAAGCACAACCAAACATCACATTACTCCAATGGTTGTTGACACCTACAAATGGCGCACAAACTAAATTGTATTTGTTTGTTCTAAAAGTCGTGTCAAAGACACAGACATCACCGTATATGTCATAATCTTCTCTCATCATGCCATCTCTCCAAAACATGCTAATTACTTGGTTTTCTTCGTTAACCTTTACTCGGAAATAAAATGTTGGATCTTCTTCTCCTCTCTTAATTAACATGTTCACAACTGCTTGTGTATCTTTTCCTTCTAGTCTTTTCATTTTCAATCTACTTGTGAAATTCATGTGGTCAACTAATGTGTGTCCAACCACCCTTGCGTCGCCAGCTTCATTACACATATATCTATAGGAATCTCCTGGAGTTATTCCTGATAGTGTGAGTCCTTCAATTACTTTTCCCTTTTCTTCATCAATTTTTCTTTGTGATCTGGAAATGATGCAAAAAGTTAACTAATTGTTGTAAAAAGTTAACTAATATATGCCAAAAGTTAACTAATCTATGCAGTAAAAAGTTAACTAATTGATGGTAAAGTTAACTAATTGATGAATAAAGTTAACTAATTGTTGTAAAAAGTTAACTAATATATGCAAAAAGTTAACTAATATATGCAAAAAGTTAACTATTTGTTGTAAAAGTTACCTAATTCATGAAAAAACGTAACTAATTGATTGAAAAAGTTAACTAATTGATGAAAAAGTTAATTAATGGTTTTAGAAAGTAAGTAATTGAAGCAAAAAGTAAACTGATTGATGCAAAACGTTAACTAAATGTTTTAAAAAGTTAACTAATGCATGGAAAAGGTTAACTAATTTATGAAAAAAGTTAAGTTACCTTTCAAAGTTTTGCAGTGACTCTCTTGTTAAGGCATGATTGTGTTCTATAACATGATGAAAGACTATAAACTTTCCATCGTTTTGTAACTTCAATCGTATAGATGCGTTGCACCCTATTCTAGTAAGATTTTGCTACCTTGGGTTCTTTGACTGCCCTTTCTGTTTGCTGTCACTTGATACAGTTGCTTCTTCTTTTTTTGTGTTCTTTGTGTTTTCCTTTCTCTTTCCTTCCTTTGAACAACAAAAGTATCTTTCCTTTATCTCTCCCGTTTTTTGATCTCTCCTTAATGTATTTTTTCTTATTGAAAATCCAAGAAGTATTGAATGTTTGTCATAAAGTTCATGTAGTTCATCCACTGTGCCAGTATATCCAGTCAAAGGTCCTCTAATATCATCCTCTGTTAAATTGTTCCAAATATCTTTTGAACCTGTAAAATGAACAAAAGTAATAGTTAACAAAAGAAACTAATTAGTTACATAATTGAGGAAGTTAGTTAACCAATTGAACTACAATGTTTTTTGATTAAAAGTTAACTAATGGATGGTACACGTTAACTAATTGATGATAAAAGTTAACTAATTGATGATAAAAGTTAACTAATTGGTGGAAAAGGTTAACTAATTGATGGTAAATGTTAACTTAGTGAAAAATGAAATTTGAAAAGTAGCATTAAAAAAAATTAGTTAACCTTTTTTCAGTTAGTTAACTTTTTACATTAATTAGTTTACCTTTTGCATCCATTAAGCTTTTTACAATAATTAGTTAACTTTTTCCATCTATTAGTTAACTTGTCCCATCAATTAGTTATCTTGTTTCATCAATTAGTTATCGTTTTATAGTTAACTTTTTAACAACTTTTTGCAACCTCAAGTTAATAAATTTTATTTAGTTAACTTTTTACTGCAATTAGTTAACTTTTTACAGCAATTAGTTAACTTTTTACAGAAATTAGTTAACTTTTTACAACAATTAGTTAACTTTTTTTACTAAAAAAAATTAGTTTTGTATTGATATTAATTATCCAATTAGTTAACTATTTTTACCAGTTAGTGATTCTTTCAAAGGAATTAGTTATACTTTGACATTCATTACTTTATTTTAAACCAATTTGTTTAGTTTTTTAGCCACTTAGTTAATTGCACAATCCAATTAGTTACGATAAGTAATCAATTAGTTAACTATATTCATTAAATTAATTTTAAAACCTGAAAAATAAGCTGAGGTTGTTTCTCCTGTTGTTGCATAACTTGTTTCAGATGTATTTTCCTTTGTTCCAGAACTTGTTTCAGTAGTTACTTGCTGCATTGTTGTAAAAGCCCTTTGATTAGGGTTATCAAATCGCGCAGGAAGTTGAAATCGAGAAGGAGGATGAAGGTCCCTTTGATTATGGTTATCAAATCGGGCAGCAGGTTGAAATCGAGGAGGAGGATGAAGGTCGCTTTGATTAGGGTTATCAAATCGCGCAGGAGGTTGAAAACGAGGAGGAGGATGACGGTCGCGAGGTTGAAAAATCGGTGGTGGTAGAAATCGAGGATGTTGAAGGTGGCGAGGTTGAAAATTCGGTGGTGTTAGAAATCGAGGAGAATGTTGAAGGTGGCGAGGTTGAAAACTCGGTGGTTGAAATTGTGGCGGAAATATCTGTGTTGGTTGTTGAAATTGTGGTGGAAATAATGGTGGTGGTGGTTGAAAGCCGTCGGCCATGTCTGAAAGTTGGTTGTTGAAAGTTGTCGGCGGCGATTGTGGTGGAAATAATGGTATTGGTGGTTGAAATTGCTCATAGCCGCCGTCTCCCATGTCGGATCTGAAAGTTGTTGGCGGTGATTGCGGCGGAGCAAGCTGAACAATTTCGCGAAATTAGATTAGGGTTTGAAGAATTTCGTTGTTGTCGAAGAAGGAAGGAGGAAGGAGGAAGGAGGAAGGAGAGAGAAAAGTATGGGAACCGCTTTTATATAGCGCGTGAAGCCCACGCGCGCGTGGGGAGTCAGCAGACTGACAGGCGCGTGGCCGTCAGGCCGCCTGACAGGAAACGTGCTGTATCGAAATTCTGATATTGGGAAAATGAGAAAAAGTTAGTGTCTTTATGGAAAGAGTGAGGAATTAAATGACTCAATTGATTTAATTGGTTAATATAATAATTGGGTACAAATTTTGATAGAATATTAAATCCTTTATGTGATAATATAAAAGGAAATGTAAAGAACATTTTGAAACATCCAAAAAGGAAAACGTAAAATACAAAAAGAGACGGAGGGAGTATTTTTTTTCCTTTGCGAATTTGATTTTATTGGAATTTCTCTAAAATTTTACAACTTTTATACGGGTTTTGCTTAATTATATCACAAATTCTTGTTTATAATGGGTGTACAATAAATATTGTACACCGGAGTAAAAGTTGACTCAAAATGCTTAAAAGTTACATTTATATAGGTAAAAGTTATCTATTTTTTAGTGATAAATTTTTTTCATTTGAATAAATATTATTTCTTCAAAATCACCAATAATGTATAAATTAAACATTTAACCCTTTAAAATGTTTATCTATCAACTTTTTTATTTTATAATATAAAAGTTACAGAAAAATAGGTTAAAGTTATGAAAAACTGCATAAAAGTTATCTTGGTGTACAATAAATTTATTGTACACCTTGTGCGCGCAAGACCTTTTGTAATTATATTATATAAGGACGGGACTAGATCGTTGTTATAACTTTATGTTTATATATGTGTAGGAGAATCAAAGCTAATTACGGAGTATTTATTATTGTTTCTTGAAACACAAATTATTACGGAGTATAAACGTATGTACTATTGATCTTATCATCTTAACTTATGTATTTCAATAAACGAGACATAAATCAATGCAAGATGTACCTAGGTAATGTGTGTTTGACAATTAGAGTTTAGAGTTTAATAGCTTGATAAGAGCATCTACAATGATAAGCTAATTTCTAAATTAGCTTGTCATGCCACATAATATTTCAAGCTATATTCCTTTCTAGCTAGTTAGTACCCTAGTGGTTAGCTACGAGCTTGATATTTAATGTAGTCATATTTGTCAATCAATATTTTAATTTAGTTTAATTTAATTAAATATTATTTCATTGGCCAAGTTTTTTCAAGCAAATTAGCTTAAATAAGCTAATTTGCTTGGCCAAGCTAATTTATTATTTTAACTCCAATGGTCAAGCTAGTAGCTTGGATTTTATAAAAATTGCAAGCAAATGCCTAGCTACAACCATTTGAGATGCTCTAACTAATGTATCATGTAGCAGTTAGATGGTAATTGTTTGTTTATTTAGTGATTATGATACGATATCAGTTTGTAACTTCATATAGCATGTCCGTTCGATATCACGGGTAGTTTTCAGTGTTTGGTTTTGCAATTTTAAAGGACGTATAATTTGGGTTGAAGAATGAAGTTAAAGTTACTCGATTACTATAATAAGCGATGATGTTTATGAAAACTGACAACAAAAAAAACTAAAAACTAGTACTCCCTCCGTCTCTTTTTGTTTTTTACGTTTTCCTTTTTGGGTATTTCAAAATGTTCTTTACATTTCCTTTTATATTATAACATAAAAAACTTAGTATTCTATCAAAATTTGTGTCCAATCATTATTTTAACCAATCAAATTCATTGTTTCATTTAATCTCTCACACTTTTCCATTGGGACATTAAATTTTTCTCATTTCCCAATATCAGAATTTTGATAAAAGTGAAAACATTATAAATAAACATAATTTATCTCGTTTAAATAAAAAAATTGAGAGATTTCAATGCAAATTAATTATTCGTTAAAATGCGTGAAAAACACCAAACGTAAAAAACAAAAAGAGACGGAAGGAGTACTAGTTTTTTACTAATCCATTTAATTGAATTATTATTAAGAGTTAGTCCGGTAATGGTTGTTTGTGACCTAATACGTTGTTACTCATTATTGCTTATTATTTATTAGTATAATGTTAGGATTGTTCACTTATTAGTATCATGTTAGGATTGTTATTTATTTAGTATGTAGTACTCATATTTGCTGATTACGTGCTTTTGTTTGTGTATGTTGATCATGGTTATGCCTTGTAGATCCTGTGATGATCCATTTTGGTGAGCAATCTCTATGGATCAATAAGTATTGTCTATTTACAAGTTTGAAGATGATGCACCATTGAGTTCGAGATTGGAGAGATGGTGTAGTTATTTATAATATTCTAAGTTGACTTTGGTTTGGTTTAAGTGTACTTTTACTTTGTTGATTTAGTTATGTTGACCTTCTTTTTCGTTAGTTGGTTTTGGAGTTAATTCTGTAGTTGACTATTTTCAAACTTAAAGTTATTTATTATGTTTTCCGCTGCAAAATTCTGAGTAAGCCGATACATTTTCACATGGGCGATAATACCTTGATAATTATCTATGTTTTATATTAAAAAGGTATTTTAGGAAGAGAGAATTGTCAAGGTGTTACATAACCTTTACGAAAGAACTTCAAAAGCCCGCTCACGAATAGTTACATAATTCAGACTATTAATTTGGAAAAACTTTTAACCACCAAGTCTAAACCTTTATGAGCTAAGGGTGCTACCCCAATGTATTCTCAACAATAACATTAACAAATTTTTGTTTCGACTAATCGAATCAACTTGTTTTATCAGAGAGCCATCAGAATGACAGACACCATACACTAAGAAATTCAGAACGACCATCTGACTACCATGAAAGTGGAATTTTCACATGTCTATCTAAACCAAGCAACAATTAAAATTCTTAGTCATCCTTACAATGAAGAAGACTTTCTTAGGATTTTTCATGAAAATTTATAGTACGGAGTACTTCCTCCGTCCCGGAATACTCGACTCGGTTTGACCGGCACAGAGTTTAAGAGATTTGAATTGACTTATTTAATTTAATAGATAGTAGTTGATAGTGGGGTATTATTTTAATGTAGTTAGTGGAAAATGTGTAAAGGGGTGGGGTTGGGGGAGAGTAGGGGTTGAATTTTTAATTATTTTTTGTATGGAGTAGGGGTAGGTGGGTTAATAGGGGTGGAGTGAGAAATAATATAATATTGTTAAAATATTTCCATTTTTAGAAACAGGTCAAGTATTAAAGGACGGCCCGATAAGGAAAACAGGTCAAATATTCCGGGACGGAGGGAGTACATACTTAGTGGTAAAGGTGACTACAGATTTATTTACAAATGCATCTTGTCTGAAAAAGAGTTTCAAAGTATAGATAATTAAACTCTTCTGTCAGATTTCGAAACAGAAAAATACAACTATACAACAAATTAAGATAGGCAATAGAAAAACAATAACAATTACAAAAAAAGAATCATATAATTAACACCCACACACAACCCCATACCATCAACCCATTTAATTAAGACTTCCTAATAATTGTAAAACTATCAAGTAATACAAAACAGAACAACAAAGATCATTGAAATACAACATGACATTATAGGATGCTAATTTTTTAGTGTGTCATATTTAGAAATTCTGATAGAGAAAAACAATTACACGTACTATAGAAAACTAATTCAGAACACAATGATAGGCGGTGAATCTGAATGCAACTTATTCGAACATGTCTTATTGTTGTAACACTATTGATTAGAACTTGTGCTTGGAGGAAGGTTCAGGTGTCAGAACACAATGATAGGCGGTTCCTTTGTTTAAGGATCATTCAGGTGTTGCAAGATATAGCTGATTGAGATAAAGTAACAAATCTTATTTCCGATTATTTTATCAAATTCTCAATGAAAGAAAAAATTGATCAACGACAAATATTACGGGAGTATATTGACTCATAATAAAACTACAACAAGTATTAAAAACTTAATTGTATTTTCTATTCTGAAGCAATAATACAATTAAGTACTAAACACTAATAAAAGTAAGTTACATAAAAATGTTGTTAAAGCAAGCATCATTGATGAACCACCGTACCAGACTGCGGCAACTGAAAGCGGCAAAAAGGGCAGACATGATTTTTATGAAGCCATCTAAGCACACAAGGTTCATGAAAAACATGTTTGCAAGGCAACTTCAGAAGAGAAATTGTTTTGATCCCAACATCATCACTAACATTAACATTATCAGTACCCTTTTCATCGTTGATGTTGTCTTTGTCCATGTTCTTCAACCCCCGTAGACAAATACCACACACGTTCTCATCATCATCATCATCATCATCATCGACATTAACGCTTTCCAACCCCTCAATAGCAGGTATCTCCTCTTCAAAAGCATGGTTTCCTTTAGCAATCCATGCCCGAAACTCCTCTTCGTTGCAGACTTTGTCAGGAGCAAAACAAACACCATCAACCTTATGATCATGAATCTCAATAATAGGCTCCTCCTTATCAATTTTCAGCACCTTATTCCATACCTCGTCATTCAGAATCTCCAATATTTGGTAGACGACATGCTTGGTAATTTTCTTTTTTAGTATAAGAAATTTAGCAATCTCATCTATGCACATAGGGCAAAAAGGATTCACACGGCTGCCCTTCGTGGCAGGAATATTTTGCTTACTCACCCATCTTTTACCGTTCCTGTGATAATAAACCAAATTTCGGCTCATATTGAAGGATAGTCTGACTATGAGTTTCTTACAAGAATTGGATGGTACAAGATCATGGACACAAGGAATCGCGATTCCGTAATCTTCGAGCTCAAGATACTTATCGATACAATCACCCATTGTTAATTTTACTTTTTCAATTGGAATTTCGAAGGGACCACGATGAATCACAAGACTAATTTAGAGGTAAGTAATTAATATGAAAAACTAAGGGATGGAACTGGTATATATATATATATATATATATATATATATATATATAGAGTAACGTTTTCGAATATGAGTTCAAAAAGAATTATATATATACACATGTTTTCCTTTTCCAATTGGAGTTAGGAAATCATCATACCGTTACATCATTAACAGGAAGGTTTAATTCCTAAAACTTGTCCGTGTACAATAAGGAAAACGATGCAAAAAGGGGAAAATAACAATAAGTGTTGTACAATAAATGTTATACACCGCAGTAAAAGTTAATTTTAAATACTTAAAAAAAAGTTATCATTATATATGTAAAAAATATCTATTTTTAGTGATAATATTTTTCATTTAATAAAAGTTACTTTTTTAAATTCACTAATAATGTATAAAAGTAATTGTTTTACCTTTTAAAAAATTTATCTATCAACTTTTTTTAAATAATACAAAAGTTAATCAAAATATATTACAAAAATTAAACCTAGGTAAAAGATATAAAAAAACTGGGAAAAAGTTATCCTAGTTGTACAGGGATCCCGTTATAAAAGCAGACCTAAGATGATAGAGCAAATGTTGTTGGTCTGAAACATGCAAAGGTTGAAGAATACTAAAGAGCAAACTCAACTCTAAAGTTAGATCAGCTCTTGAGAGACTAGTTGTACGGGGTCCCACCAGCACGAGACAGAGCTCGAGCGACAGAGCAAAACTAAAGTCATAGATGGGGTCTTAAGGTCAAAGCTAAGAAGTATTGACCGGGCAGGCCAAAGACCCCCGGACAGACCATTAGAGGGCAGATCCTGCCCCACATAACAACATAAGTCCAAAAAGGGGACTTGCAGGCTAAGCGACAAAAGCAAGTACATCGCCATTATGCACGTGGTGGCAACTGAGTGGGACAAAGTACAGAACGCCTATAAATACCATCCACATTATTTATGACAGGACACATAATATTCTCGGTATTTGCTCCACCTTCTCTCTACTTTCTCTATCTAGACATTTCTTATATACTTGCTGATTTAAGTATCAAAGGGGGCTTTCTCGGTTAAACTTCCGAGATTAGCTCACGTTTGCTCTGCTTGACAAGGCAAGGCTCATCCAGATCATCCTCCCAGTTCCACACCCGCAACACTGGTGTATAATAATTTATTGTACACCTTATGTGTGCAAGACTTTTGTTTGAATTCACTACCCAATTCATAATGGGAAAAAGGAAAGTAGTAGTGATCAGTACCCTAACGGGATAGCTTTGCCTTAACCTTGAAAAGAACAATAATTGAGCATGTATTACATTATACTAAAATAGACACCGGGAATGATAAGTATTACTTCCTAGTGCAAAATTTTCCTGCCAAAACTTTTTTCTTAAAATATCTTTACTTTATTTTAATGTTTTTCATATTATTTTATTTTTCTTGTCCTTTTTTACTTACTGTTTATGTATATATTATGGAAATAATAAACTTTGGTAATATTTTAGTCAAATTGTTATATTAATAATGAAATTCGTTTTATTATAGTAACTTTGAAAAGAACAACAATTGGGCATTTACACACTAATACACACTATTAGGGACGGCGTCCACAAATCGAATCTGAATCGGATCCAATTGAATCCAGATTGAGATCTGTTTTCAACATATGGATCCATATCTAAATTTGGATTCACGGATCCAAAAGTTATTGATCCGGATCCGTGGGTCGAATCTAGTTCTACATTTTTGTCCTATTTTTTACAAAAAAAACATTGATATTGTCATCCAAACTACAATGCAAAGAATGGAGTATATTTAATGAAGAAAATCAATATCAAATCAAGAAAAACATTAAAAGTTCATATTATTTTAATTTCTATATGGTTTATATTACATACTTTTCATTAAAATAAATTTTCTTTTCAAAATGAATACAAGGTCCGATTTGGACCGAATCTAAATCTCAAAACAGTATCAAGGTTTATATGCTATCCATCAAAAACGGCTCCGGATCCATCAGGTATAAGAAAACTCTCATCAACAACGAGATAAACCCATTTTGGCCGTAAAAGATCTTCTATAGGCTTGGTTCCAAATTTATACAGTATGATACTTTTACAACGGTTTTGATAAATAAATAGATAAAATGAACACATTTGGATATCAATGGACTCCGTTCATTTGTTATGATTTGTACTCATTAAACACAATCAATTGAATCAAACATGCTTCTTCCTCTATAACTTCTATCGATTCGAAACCATCCTTTATACTACGTACGTACTAGGTATTATTATAATAATTTTACAACATGGTCAAAAGGAAAGTTTATCGGAACAACGTAAACCAAACTAATGTACTACAATCTATGTATATTTTTTTTCACTTGCCTCATAGTACGGTGTTCAATTGTCCATATTACACCCTCGTATAAAATTTTACACTCTATCACATTATTAACGGGCAATGAGAGTGATGGATAGCTCAGTTGGTTAGAGCTTCTATCCCGCTTCCAGGTGATCCTGGGATCGATTCTCACCCCCCGCCCTTGTGGCTCATTTGCACCAAAAAAAAACATTATTAACGGGCAATATTAATAAAAAAAGGTAAAAACAAAGTACAGTACCGGTACCACTTTTGACAAAATGATTTGATAAATTTATGTCACATCACAAAATATGAAATGCTAGATTATATTATCGGTTTTTTCATGAAATGCCCCTGAGGTTTTAAAAAACGCACCAAATACCCTCGCCTGTTTCGATTCACATAATATACCCCTATTTTTTTCCAAGTTTGCACCAAATACCCCTTAACTGACCTTCCGTTAGTCCTCCGTTAAGTCGTGTTTATAATTCACAGTATACCCCTTTTTATAAACTTAATGCATAATATACACCTATTTTAAAATTAAGTTGCACTAGATACCCAAATTGCAGGAATTTGAATTTAACGGCTAGTTTTTAAACCTAGGAAGCAAAATATAGCCGTTATGTTCTTGCTGCATATAAATGCTACTAGTGTTCACCTCACTTGCATACTTTCCCCTCTCCAAATTAGCCATGAGCTCTCATTCAAAAATCGAATCTTCTTCCATCCCAAATTTAGCATACATTAGAGTTCCTAATAAAAATTGCTATTGCGGGAGAAGATTTGCAATTAGGAGCTCGGAAACGGAAAAAAATCCGCAAAAGCTTTACTACAAGTGTGATCCTTGTGATAATTTCAAATGGTGCAAAGGTTTTCTTGAGCACACAAGTGATGAAGTTCAGAGCAAGGGAAACAGAAATGATGAAAACAGGGGAATGCAAGAACAAAGCTGGGGAATGCAAGAACAGAGCAGGGGAATGCATGAAGAGTTGAAGCTATTGAAGAAGAAGATCAAACAACAGACACAGCAAATCAATTTTGCAATAAAAATTGGTGTATTAATGTTTGCATTTCTGATTTGGATAGCAATGAAGTAAAGTTGTAACAAATTTCATGAAATAAAGAGACTTTGTTCCATAAATACTTGTTCAAGCAAATAAGCTTTACATAAACTGAACTTTAAGTGGACAAACACCACTGAACTGCACAAAAAGAGGTGTTCTAAGCATTTCACTGTTTCCAAAAAATGATCTCTGCACAACTGTTTCCAAAAACTGATTCTAACTAAACTGATTCTGACTAAACTGATTTGACTAAGTTAGTTTAGCTTTGTGCACTACAATTCACAAAATATAGCCAACTGAGGTGACTATGCAGCTGCCTTTGACCTCTTCCTTGTGTTTGGTCCCCCAATTGATGTACTTGCTCCTGCTGCACCACTCTTTGAAGTACTTGGTCCAGTGGCACTTGTTCCTCCACTCTTGCATGTTCTTGAGTTGTGACCAAACTCTCTACACTTTCCACATTTCACATTTGTGTTCCTCTTCCCTTTCTTTGGTTCATTTGCCCCTCTCTTTCTCTTCTTAGCAGGTCTGCCAGATGGTCTTTTGATGGTTGGAGGCTGAATGGAAGGAAGGCCAAAGTCAGGCCACTGAGATGGATCTGCCATAGGATGAATATGTTCTGCATAGGTTAGCTTGTATGCAGCAGCCTTGAACCATGGGGATATGAAATCATGGGGGTTCATCCTTTGGTCATATATGACCCTCAGTGCATGCTTGCAGGGGATTCCACAGATCTGCCACTTCCCACAGGCACAACTTCTTGTTGCAAGCCTAATTGGGAAGTTGACATGTCCATCCCTAACCTCAAATTCACCCCCTCCACATGCTGTGGCATAACATAACCTGGACTCAGCTGTCCTCTCCTCTAACTCTTTCAATGCATATGCAGTGAGCTGACCTTCCTCCATGTCAACTGCCTTGTCAAATCTAGCCCCCACCCTCTGCATACACCAACTTCTGATTGCTGTACACCAGACATTAACCAACAAACAACAAGTTCAGGGGTATATTATGCATGAATATGATTAAACAACAAACAACAAGTTCAGGGGTAATATTATGCATGAATATGATTAGAAGAGTTATACCTTCCAATAATGAGAAGACAGGCATGTCTCTGAAGGGCTTTGTGCATGCATTGAATGACTCCACAAAGTTTGTTGTGTTGTGATCACAAAAAACAGTAGAGTCAAACTTATGCCTAGACCACTGCTCAATGCAGCTGTTCAAGTATGCAGTGGCATTTGCATTGTACTCACTGATCTTTTCCATGGCCTTACCAAACACATACTCATTGTATGCATTAGCAGCTATCCAAAATAGCTTGTGGAATGCAGATCCACTGAAGCCATTGTTCTTACAATTCATGTATAGGTGTTGGCAGCAAACTCTCCTAGTTGCTCTAGGAAAAGTTTCTCTAACTGCCAACTCAACACCCTACACATCAGCAAACAACAAAAACAGGTTCATTAATATAGAAACATAAACATAAGAAAAAGTAAAGATCAGAAAAGAGTAAATATCAGATCAGTACACATACCTTCATCCTATCACTGATGAAGGTCCAATCATCTCTGTTGCAACCCTCCTGCTCAAACATTTGCCTCAAACATCTCATGAAGTAGGTCCAACTGTCACAACTCTCAGTGTCTACTATCCCATAGGCAAGAACAAAAATTTCATTATTCCCATCTATGCCAACTGCTGTCAGTAGAATGCCCTTGTAGAAACCACTTAAATGAGCCCCATCTATTCCAATTATGGGCCTACAACCCCTTAGAAACCCCCTGACTTGTGCAGCAAATGAGAAGAAGCAAGCTCTGAATTTTGGGTTCACATCCCCACTACTGGCCCCCCATGTTATAAGTGCATGACTCCCTGGGTTTGTTTGCTTAATCATCTCAGCATATCTAGGCAACAGCTCATATGCTTCAGCCCAACCACCATGCATCTTTCCCTTTGCCATACTCCTGACCTTGTACAATAGCCTCTTTTTCACCCTCAACTGAAACTTCTCCTGTGCATACCTCCTCAATGTCTCCACTGGAATCTCTGGATTTGCCTCTATTTCCCCCAACATATGCTTACACAACCACTCAGAGGTCACTACTGGATTCTCCTCAAGCCTCCCACAAGTTCTGTGGGACCCACTGATCACCTTAATGGCCCAGCTAACATTGTCAAACAACCTACTGGCATGTATCCTCCAGTCACATGACTCCACTGCACACACTGCTGTGTACCTCCTATTATCAGCCCTCTCAACACTAAGCCCAAACCCCTCCTGTATGCAGTAACTTCTCAACACTTCAAGAAATGTGGCCTTATCATGAAAGATCAACCAGGGTTCTAACTTAATGGACCCATATGGTTGATCAGTCCATATTTTGCCATTTTTATAGGCCTTATCCATCTTTGAGGAACCATTTAGACAATCCTCAAACCCCAAATCAGGAATATCATCAGGAATCACCTCATCATCAACATCAGAATCAATCCAATCATTCAGAACATCCTCTTGTTCAGAATCTGATTCCTCATAATCAGAATCCTCACTCTCCTCTTCTGAACATATCTCACCAACATCAGCAAAAACCCCTGGTGTCTTAGACCTTCCTGTACCCTTTCTCCCTTTTCCCTTTCCCTTGGAAACCCAAGTTCCAGCCTTCTTAGCAGTGACTTTGTTAACCCTAAACCCCTCAGGTCTAGCTCTGCCCCCCTTCTTTTTCACTGGCTGAGCTTGATCAGGTGGTGCTTGATTGTTAGGCTCATCAGTTTGGTTGTTCTGTGGTGGAGTGGGATTTTGTGGTGGTGGTGGAGGGGTGTGATGTTGTGGTGGAGAGGTGGGATGTTCTGGTGGTGGTGTGTGTTGTTGTTGTTGTGGTGGAGAGGTGGGATGTTCTGGTGGTGGTGTGTGTTGTTGTTGTTTTGGTTGGGTGGGTTCTTTCTGTGGTGGGGGTGGTGGGGGTGGTGGTGTAGGTTGTTTGGTGGGTTGTTTAGGTGGGGTGGGTTGTTTCTGTGGGGTGGGTTGTTTAGCTGATGCCCTCCTTTTGGGGGTTAGTTTCTTAGAAGCAGGCTTATCCTTGCCTTTTGACTTAGAAGCAACATGATTTGTGTGTTTGGGTGGGGTGGGTTGTTTCTTTGGGGATTCTTGTGTTTGTTTTGGTTGAGAGCAACCTGGAAACACCTCATCAGCATCATCTTTGCTAATGACTCTCACATACTCAACCTTCATGTCCTCACAATCAACAACAGGGACCTCCATAGCCACAATGTACTCCATTTGTTCCTGTATTTCCCTCAAAATGTCCTCCCTTTCCTGTTGTTTCCTCATTGCCTCTTCCTCCTCTCTTTGAGCCCTCAACAGTTCCTCTTGTCTCTCCTTAAGTTGTCTCTCTTTTTCCTTTCTATGATTCTCAATTGTTGCAACAGCATTCCTAAACACCAATCCTGGTTTATCTGTTCCCTCAACCCAAATTTCAGCAGTGTCTTTACCCCAATTCCATCCCCACAGAAGCCTTAAAGTCTTATCATCATTCAATTCAACCTTACCACAAGGACCCTCAACATACAAGCTAAAGGTACTAGGCAAAAAAACATCTTGCTTAACTGATTCCTCAAAGATATCAAGAAACAACTTCAACAAACGATATTTTTCCATGTCTCCCACTCTAATATCAAAACTATGTGACCCATAACGTAGTAACAACCAAATAGCACTCATCCTAAAGGGAAAAAATAATGAAACTAACATCAATTTTCATTCCAACAACCACAATTGACCAATAACCAACAAGAAAGTTGCGCAATTTTAAAAAAAAAACTGACAATTTCACAAACCCTAACCCTAATCGATTTCGTGAAAAAAAAACAAGTTTACCAGCAAAATTAAACAGAGGAGAAGAGATTATTACCTGGAAGTAGACTAACCAACTTTAAATTCCCGTTTCCTCTTCAACACTAACTCAACTGGAAATCGCCTCAAGTTTCTCCCTTTTTTGTCGCGATTGAAGCAAAATCACAACCCACGAACTCGCCTTTAAGGTGCGCAGCAAAATTCACAAAAATATTGAAGATCTACCCAGAATTTCTAGGGTTTGAGTAGGATTAGAGCTTGAAGAAGAACAGGGGAGAGGAGAGAGAAAGAGAAAAATGTGAACGGTTTTTTTTTTTTTTTGGTCTTTCTGTGAAAGTGAAGGAAGTCAATGGCGCTAAACCAAAATTAAGGGCAAATAAGTAAAACACCACTAACGGCAGACTAACGGCGTTAGCTAACAGGGGCATGTCATGAACAGTACGGATAAATAGGGGTATATTATGTGAATCGAAACAGGCGAGGGTATTTGGTGCGTTTTTTAAAACCTCAGGGGCATTTCATGAAAAAACCGTTATATTATTGAAGCTTTGAAAGCTGGAACAGGTTTTTCATATATAGTGGCGTATCCAGGATTTTGAAATAGGGTATACACTTTTAAAAGAAATACTGAAATACTTTCTCCATTACGGAAATATTGCATAATGGTTGACTTTTACTTCTCTAACCATTACTTTGACTCTTAAAATTTCAAATCGTGTGAAAATAAAATTTATAAATAATTAATATTTAAAAATATATATCGATACGAATCTAACATACAAGATTAAAATTTTATTACATACGAATCACAAAAAATGACCAAAATCGTAGTGTGAATAGTGTAAAAAACAAATGGTGCGATATTTCCAAAACGGAGAAAGTATCAAGCATATGTCAAGGCCTAGACTGGTCGCAAGAAACCTTAAAGATAGTAATAACTGATGGGCACAAAAGTCAATGTTCAGATTTTAATTTCTTTTGGTTGTAGCTGTAACTGTGTAAGTGTGCTGGATCTGCTGCTTAATTTTACGAGAAAAAGTCACATTGGGAAAAATAGGTTCAAATTAAGTCTGCCAAGTTCATTTTTCAACAGGAATAAGTTCATAGAACTTCATACATAGGCAGGGAGCTGTGCAGTCTCATTTAAGAAACGGCTTTGTGGGTGTTTTTGCATCTGTATGCATAATTTTGTTTTTAATGGAGAGACTTAATTAACCCTTTCCTATTATCAGCTGGCTCATTTATAACTATGTAGTTTCTGCTTTTGAATTTTCTCTAGGCAGCTTCACTATTTGCATAAGAATTACAGAATCCTTACGCAGCTCTTAGCCTCTCTGTCTGATTGTACCGGTGTTTTTTCTTTTTTCGTCAATGATACTTTATATTAGGTTCATATCAAATGTATCTTACTATATGGTGTCTTCTTTCTGATTGTGACAATCTAAACCAACAGTATAGTATGAGCTTGAATAGCTACAATTTATTTTTTTGTAAAAGAAATTGGTTCACAGAAGTTCACTTGACTAAAGTTATCGCTCTGGCGGTCTAAGTCCTGTTGGTGATCCTCTTCGCTCTTAATACCACATACCTTCTTCCAATACCAACGGTTGTTCTTTGGCGGTTGGTATGTCCACCTGTTCTTTGGTGGTTGGTTGTTCTTTAATAGTTCATCAATGCCGAACTCTTTTTTGTTTTCAGTAGTTAGTTGTTGATTAGTATAAGACTACTCTTTTTAGTTGTTGTTTTCAGTGGCTGTTCTTTGGTGGTTGGTATGTCCACCTTTTCTTTGGTGATTAGTTGTCTAATGGAAGTTCTGTTGGTTCCTTGAAATGTGCATTTTCTCACTAAGCTCTTCAAATGCTGGCACCAAATTTACAAGCCTTGCAACCAAATCCACTAAAAGAGAAGCAAAAGTTGCTGAATTGAAAGACGCGAAGGCCATTGAGTCCTGCCAGCCATCAGTAGAAAACATACCTTGCATTGAAGCTCCAGCACCAATCATAGAAATTCTTGAACCTGTCATATCAATAGATGAATGCATATGTTCAGGATCCATGCTAAGTACACTAACGGAGTTTCTCACAAGCTGACTGCCTCCACAATCTTTCATTTTGGCAACATGCTCTGGATCATCAAATTCCTTTGGTCTTTTTTCTTCTTCCCATCTCTCAAAATTTACAAGAGATAAGAATTTTCATCTATCCTAATCTGTAGTTGTTTTGCTGTTGCATAAACTTCTAGGTTTTGTGTAATTGCTGATTTTTTTTTTTTTTTTACAGAGCAAAAAAGTGGAAACTGGGTGTTGGATTTAGTGTCAGAACCTCCTAAAGGTGAGGTCTTTAGCTGGTTTTTTGGATAATTAATACTTTATATTGTTTGCTTTTGGATAATTAATGCTTAATTACAACTTTTGAAATTCTTGGTTTTGTGTGTTTGAGTAGAAAAGTTGTTTTTCTTTGATTTTTTTAGAAAATTTCCAAATCAATTTTGTGGGATTTAGTATATTACCAGCCTTATATGCTAAATCTAGGTTGATACAAGAATTAGAATCTCAGTAATTAAGTCTGATATGCAACGTCTCTTATTGCAATACCTTCTGATTATGAGATTATCAATAAATAGGTACGGTTAAGCTTTTGGCATATGTGGATTCTTTCTATAAAAGTTAAACCCGGTATAAGGTAGTTTTCTATTTAGAATGTTTTCATTTGGCTTGGTTATTGCAGGTACAGAGGATTTGATGAATATAAAGGAATTGAGTGACTTGGAAACAAACTATTTTATATGTTTAGTTACTTTGGTATTAAGTTTTGATTATTAATCATGTAAGCGCATGAATAAATTGTGTTACGGAGTATGGTTTAGATTTTTTTTTAAATAGGGATGATTAATTTTTCTTTAGTTGAATGTTGCAAACATTTTTTCTTGCCTACTACATATTTGTGATGATTAATTGTAATACTAAAGTTTTATATAATCTCGCACGCATCGCGTGCATATAAGACTAGTCAAACATATGTCAAGGCCTAGACTGGTCGCAAGAAACCTTAAAGATAGTAATAACTGATGGAATAAAATCTTTTCCCATAACAATGTTACACCAAAACAAAATTACCGAGTTTTTTAACTGAAAAAGCATTTTAATAGGCTAAGTATTTAAAAAAAGAAAAAAAAATACAAATTTGTTCAATCTAGGAGTCAACCTTGATCACAAAAAAAGAAGCATGGTGTACACAAAAGATCTCTAGATCAGTGACGGAGCCAATACATACACTTAACCCCACTTGGCCAAATAAAATTTCTTAATTATAGTTAATTTTTCATTTATTCGTATGAAAAAGTACTGAATTTAGATAATTTTGCAATATTTTAATAGTAATCACACTTACTATAATTTCTACATATGTCACTGAGTCTAGATGCTATCTCCTCATGGGATGATTCTACTATGGTTATCATAAAAATGACCATTACTTAGAATTAATATGAGCCACACAAAATAATTTTCTTTTATCTTTAAATTTAATATAAATAGTACTCTTTAATGATTTTATTGTTTTTATCTTTAAATTTAAATACACAATCTATTTTATGAAAATAGTTTTTGTGATTTCTGAATTTTTTAAAATTAGTTATTTGTATTTTCTAAAAATGTAAAAATTAATAATTAGTATAATTAACTAAAAATAATTAAGAATTGAGGGTTTGTATGTTTCTCTCTCCTCTGCCCAACCTATTGCCGGACCACCAAGCCTTGATGGGGGCGGCTGCGAAGGGTGGTGCGCCGATCGGCGTCAGGGAGCGAAATGCGGGAGGGAGGTGAGCCGACGAACAGAGATACATGGGGAGGGGGCTGGTGTTCGATACGGGGGAGGTGGCTGGGGGTTGTGTTTGTGGGTAGCGCGGAGGTTTTTTGCGCGGCTAGGGAGGGCGGCGCGAAGATCGATGTCGGGGAGCGAAAAAAGGGGGCAACTCCGGCGAACATAGTGGCGGAGGAAGGGCTGGTGGTTCACTACGGGTGGCGGCGATTATAGGTGGTGGTTGATCGAGAAACCCTATGTGGGTCGGATTTGAAGGAAATAATGCCCTTGGTCCAAGTATGCATTCTATGTTAAGTCTAATAAATGCGGTTCAGTATTAATTAACAAGTTAATAATTCAGTGAGATCAAGTGAGCTGAATGCCTAGCTAGAGGCCGCTTCAGTTCAAGTGGAATTAATGATATTAATCCACAGCTTACTCTTGACTGAACCCGTAGGGTCACACAAATAGTACGTAAACGGATCAAGTATTTAATGGCATTAAATACTCCATCTATGAATATTCGGAACCGACGGATCTTGGTTTCAGTGGGAGCTAAGATCGTCACAGGCAAGAAATGAATACTCCGGAAACGATGATATTGCCGGAAACGGAAATATAGATCGTATCGGAAATATGAATATTATCCAAGTCGTAGATGTTACCGGAAACGGAAACATGGTACGTATCGGAAAATATTATTGGAAATGGAAATATTACCAGAATCGGAAATATTGCCGGAAACGGAAATATTGTCAGAATCGGAAATATTGCCGGAATCGGAAAATAATTCCGGAAACGGAAATATTAAATATTTGTTCGAAACGGAAATTAATTCCGGAATCGGAAATATTAAATATTGTTCGTATCGGAAATAGATTCCGGAAATGGAAATTTAATCGGAAGCGTATCGTACGAATTAGCATCGGACGAGGCCTGCCGGACGAAGGCCCAGCACGAAGCCAGGCCGTCGCCCAGCAAGCACGCACAAGCCCAGCGCGCGCCAAGGCCACGGATGCGTGGGCCTTGCTGCGTGGGCTACAGCTCGCACGCATGGGCAGTCCTTGTGGCTGCCGTGTGTGTGTGAGTTTGTGCTCATGCGTGATTCCTGAATCAGCAAGAGTCAGTGTATGATTAAATGTCTATTCCTAATTGGATAAATTAATTAAATAGAATTCATGTAGGATTCTAATTCCAATTAATTCGCATCCTACTAGGATTACGATTCCTTTTCCATAACTCTATAAATAAAGGCCTAGGGGTCATAATTTATATACAAGTTTCAAAGTATTCAAAAGTGAGTTTTTTGAGAGAAAATCAAACACACATCTTGCTCAAAAGTGCCGAAATTTTCTAGTACCTTAAGGGCGATTCTAGTTGGTCAATCTTAAGGCGGATCCGGACGTGCTGTGGACTATCTACGGAGGGACGACACTTGGAGTCCTAAAAGACTTGTTCTTGTTCGGTTCGGGCGCAGCTAGGGAGGGCACGCAACAAAGAGTATGCATCTAATTATGCTATATGATTATGTGTAAATAATATGTTTCCTGGGTTAATGGTTGTTTCCGCATGATCTATGTAAATGTCATATGTATCATAACCTAACAGTGGTATCACGGGTCCAAATGGCATTTTTTTAAGCCTCCAGTTACTTGACAAAATATATGAAGGAAATAATGCCCTTGGTCCAAGTATGCATTTAATGTTAAGTCTAATAAATGCGATTCAGTATTAATTAACAAGTTAATAATTCAGTGAGATCAAGTGAGCTGAATGCCTAGCTAGAGGCCGCTTCAGTTCAAATGGAATTAATGATATTAATCCACAACTTACTCTTGACTGAACCCGTAGGGTCACACAAATAGTACGTAAACGGATCAAGTATTTAATGGCATTAAATACTCCATCTATGGATATTCGGAATCGACGGATCTTGGTTTCAGTGGGAGCTAAGATCGTCAAAGGCAAACAAATGAATACTCCGGAAACGATGATATTGCCGGAAACGGAAATATGGATCGTATCGGAAATATAAATATTATCCAAGTCGTAGATGTTGCCGGAAACGGAAACATTGTACGTATCGGAAAATATTATCGGAAATGGAAATATTGCCGGAATCTGAAATATTGCCGGAAACAGAAATATTGTCGGAATCGGAAATATTATTGGAATTGGAAAATAATTCCGGAAACGGAAATATTAAATATTTGTTCGAAACGGAAATTAATTCCGGAATCGGAAATGTTAAATATAGTTCGTATCGGAAATGAATTCCGGAATCGGGAAATTAATCGGAAGCACATCGTACGAAATAGCATCGGACGAGACTTGCTAGACGAAGGCCCAACACGAAGCCAGGCCCGCGTCCAGCAAGCCAAGCGCCCAACACAACGCAGCCAAGGCCACGCCAGGCCCAGCGCAAGGCCAGGCCCAACAAGGCCAAGGCGCGCGCGCACAGGTGGGCTGCGAGCTGCGCTGCTCGCGTGGGCCGCAAAGCTTGCGTGGGCTGTGCGGCATGCTCGTGCTCGTGTGCGTTTGTGTTCGATACGAATCCTAAAGCTAATGGGATTCGTTCATTGATTAATTCCTAATCCTAATAGATAGAATTAGTTTAAAAGAGTTTTAATAAAATTCTAACTAAACTAATTAGTATCCTAATAGGATTCCTAAACCTTTTCCATAGCCCTATAAATATGTGCCTAGGTTCACAATTTATGGAAGAGTTTCGTCAAGTATTCAGAGTGACATTTTGAGGGAAAATTCAGTCATAATATTGCCCATATTAGCCGAAAATCTTGAGTACCTTAAGGGCGATTCTAGTTGGTCAATCTTAAGGCGGATCCGGACGTGCTGTGGACTTTCTACGGAGGGACGACACTTGGAGTCCTAAAGACTTGTTCTTGTTCGGTTCGGGCGCAGCTAGGGAGGGCACACTACAAAGTGTATGCATCCTAGACTAATTATTTGATTATGTGCAATTAATTTGAATCCTGGCATATAGGTTTTTCCGCATGATTTATGTTGTTCATATGTATCATAACCTCACAGTGGTATCACGAGCCTCTTATTAATTGCATGATCATTAATTGTTTAACATGGTTAAATTTTACAAATTTGCAAAGAATTAAAAGGGGTGATTAATTTTCGTAATTGTTAATTAATTGCAAATTGCGTTTATTTAATTATATGTACGCAGTTTTCGGCAGTTTCTTCGTTACTCAACCAAATCGAGTGATTTTTGTATCAATTCCTCATGTAAAAGGCATTCTAAAATTTTGACAAAAATACTAAATTTCGGCCGAACCCAGAATTCCCAAATTCGAAGCCTAACTATGACATTTCGGAGGTTTTAGTTTTTCGAACGCAAAAGTTTGTAATTTTAAGATGTTAAATTGAATATTTGCGATCCTTGTTGTTAAATCTTGAGTTTTTGATTGACCTACTGTATATGTTTAACAATTATGAATGCCTAGACTTGTTAATTATACAACCTAATTTGTAATTATGATTAATTTGTTGGAATTCGAATAATTTAGAATTGATTTGATTTTCATGATTAATTAATAATTTAATTAGGTACCAATGATTAAAATCCACCATAAAAATTGTTAATTTATGTTAAATTTTTAATTTTTATGACCTAGATTTGAATTCATGTTAATCAGAAATTAATTGATTAATAAATTTTCGATTTTTTCGCCCTAAAATTATGAAATTAATATAATTTATTAATTTGTCATTAATTTTGGAAATAAAAGTTTTAATTTTTATGCAATTCGCTCATAAAACTTGCACGCACAAAGGAATGGACGCTACGTGTTACCCTTAAGGGGTGTTGTATAGTGCGGGCACGCGACGACGAGCAAGGGAGCTCGTCGCCCGTGAGGTACGAATGCAGCGAGCAACATAGCATGGCGTGCGCGCGAGGCATTGGTGCTGGCCGTGTGTGTTATGCGATGGGCGAGGGCGACGAGGCAAGGCACAAGCGATGAGCAAGACGCGTGTGGGCATCGATGGTGCTGCGCCACATTGCGCCTGGCTCGCCCAGCAAGCTAGCAGAACGCGCGAGCAGGGAGAGATCCCTCGCCCGGCGCGCGCTTCCTTGCGCAGCAAGCAGCAATAGAGCACTGGGGTTGCGCGCAGCGTGGCCAGCGATGGTTGCGTGTGCGTGTGGCGCGTGGCTGTGTGTGCCTTGTGCAGCGATCGATCGAGCGGGGCGCAGCAGCCTCGTGGCTTGATGGGGTTGGGCGCAAGATCAAGTGCCTCGTCTTGCGACGATTGATACGTTTTGATTTTAATTTGGGATTTTCAGTTCGGAAATAATTTTAATTAACTTTAAAATTAATAATTTAAATTGTTTTCTCGTAATTTAATTTTGATTATTATAATTATTATAAATTTTAATTTATACTAATTATTTTACTAAAATTAAAACCTTGAATTAATTTAAATTCATTTAATTGAACTGAAAATAAATTAAATGGATTCGATTATAATTTTATATGAGCTTTAAATTTTAATTAAACTTGTATGTTTCCGGTTAGACTAGAAATACATTTTTATGTTTAAAATTAGTAAAGCATATAAAGTT
This sequence comes from Spinacia oleracea, assembly GCF_020520425.1. Classification (NCBI taxonomy): domain Eukaryota; kingdom Viridiplantae; phylum Streptophyta; class Magnoliopsida; order Caryophyllales; family Amaranthaceae; genus Spinacia; species Spinacia oleracea. Next base: position 19,448,560 of record NC_079488.1, read on the forward strand.
ATTGGTTTAAGTGGGAGTCTTTAGTCATAAACTCTTGATTAGGTCTACAATTCTTTAAGGTTAAAACAACTTGATTAGAATTAATAAGGACTGAATAATTGGTAGATTATTGGTGAAGGAAATAATGCCCTTGGTCCAAGTATGCATTCAATGGTAAGTCTAATAAATGCGGTTCAGTATTAATTAACAAGTTAATAATTCAGTGAGATCAAGTGAGCTGAATGCCTAGCTAGAGGCCGCTTCAGTTCAAGTGGAATTAATGATATTAATCCACAGCTTACTCTTGACTGAACCCGTAGGGTCACACAAATAGTACGTAAACGGATCAAGTATTTAATGGCATTAAATACTCCATCTATGGATATTCGGAATCGACGGATCTTGGTTTCAGTGGGAGCTGAGATCGTCACAGGCAAGAAATGAATACTCCGGAAACGATGATATTTCCGGAAACGGAAATATGGATCGTATCGGAAATATAAATATTGTCCAAGTCGTAGATGTTGCCGGAAACGGAAACATGGTACGTATCGGAAAATATTATCGGAAATGGAAATATTGCCGGAAACGGAAATATTGTCAGAATCGGAAATATTATCGGAATCGGAAAATAGTTCCGGAAACGGAAATATTAAATATTTGTTCGAAACGGAAATTAATTCCGGAATCGGAAATATTAAATATTGTTCGTATCGGAAATGAATTCCGGAACCGGGAATTTAATCGGAAGCGTATCGTACGAATTAGCATCGGACGAGGCCTGCCAGACGAAGGCCCAGCACGAAGCCGGGCCATCGCCCAGCAAGCAAAACGCAACAACCACACGCCAAGCATACGACCAGGCCCAGCGCAAAAGCCAGGCCCAGCCGAAGCTTGGCGCGCGCGCGGGGCTGCGACGAGTGGGCTGGCGCTGTGCGTGGGCCGCAAGGCCTGCGTGCGGTGCTAGCGTATTACTCGAAGTATGTTACTCGAATCCTAAGGCTACCGGGATTCATGATATGATTAAATCTAATCCTAAAAGATTTAGTTTATTTAATTAGAGTCCTAGTAGGATTATAATTAAATAAATTAGTATCCTAATAGTATTCCAAATCCTTTTCCATAACTCTATAAATAGGTGCCTAGGGTCACATATTCACAACGAGTTTTCAAGTATTCAAAGTGAGTTTTTGAGAGAAAAATTCAGTCACACAATTGCCCAAAAGTGCCGAAAATAATAGTACCTTAAGGGCGATTCTAGTTGGTCAATCTTAAGGCGGATCCGGACGTGCTGTGGACTATCTACGGAGGGACGACACTTGGAGTCCTAAAGACTTGTTCTTGTTCGGTTCGGGCGCAGCTAGGGAAGGCACGCAACAAAGAGTATGCATCTAAACTATGCTAAATGATTATGTGTAAATAATATGTTTTCCTGGCTTAATGGTTTTTTCCGCATGATTTATGAATTGTCATATGTATCATAACTTAACAGTGGTATCAGAGCCTCTTATTATTTTCATAATCTAAATTGCATGAACATGGTTAAATATTACAAATTTGCAAGAATTAAAAGGGGTGATTAATTTTCGTAATTGTTAATTAATTGCAAATTGCGTTTATTTAATTATACGTACGCAGTTTTTCGGCAGTTTCTTCGTTACTCATCCAAATCGAGTGATTTTGGTGTCAATTCCACATGTAAAAGGCATTCTAAAATTTTGACAAAAAGAGTATTTTTCTGCCGAACCCAGAATTCTCAAATTCGAAGCCTAACTATGACTTTTCGGAGGTTTTAGTTTTTCGAATGCAAAATTTCGTAAATTTAAGATGTTAAATTAAATATTTGCGATTCTTGTTGATAAATCTTGAATTTTTGATTGACCTACTGTATATGTTTAACAAGTTTGAATGCCTAGCCTTGTTAATTATGCAATCTAATTTGTAATTATGATTAATTTGTTGAAAATTAGAATAATTTAGAATTAATTTGATTTTCATAATTAATTATAATTTAATTAGATACCTATGATTAAAAACCACCATAAAAATTGTAAATTTATGATAAATTTTAAATTTTTATGACCTAGGCTTGAATCCATGATAATCGGAAATCAATTGAATAATAAATTTTCGATTTTTTCGCCCTAAAATTATGAAATTAATATTATTTATTAATTTGTCATTAATTTTAAATATAAAAATTTTAAATTTTATGCGATTCGCTCATATAACTTGCACGCACAAAGCAATGGACGCTACGTGTTACCCTTAAGGGGTGTTGTATAGTGCGGGCATGTGACGACGAGCAAGGGAGCTCGTCGCCCATGCGGCACGAATGCAATGAGCAAGGCCATGGTGCACGAGCACAAGGCAGCAGCCCTGCCTTGTGTCGTGGGCTATGAACAATGGACGAATGGGCATGGGCGAAAGCAAGGCACGACAGTCGCGCGTGGGCAGCAAGCGAGCTGCGCCACAGCGCGCACTGCCTCGCGCAAAGCGTGCGGATCCTCGCGCGCAGCGAGCGCAAGCTCGCGTGCCACGAGTGCTCCGCCCAGCGTCGATGCCTCGCATAGCGAGCGATGGCTCGCAGCATCGAGCGCTGGCAAGCGCGCACAGCGAGCGCTGGCGAGCGAGCGCAGCGAGCGATGGCTCGCGTGCATCGAGCGCTGGCGCGCGCGCAGCAAGCACCAGCTCGCATGAGGCCTTGCGAAGGAAAGCAGCAGCAGCGATGCAACGCAGCACATGGGCTGCGCGCACATGGCCAGCGATGGCTGTGTGCGTGTGGCCCATGGGCGTACGTCGCGTAGGGTTGTTGCGTTGCGATTAGATCGTTTTGAAATTTTAATTTGAAATTTTCAGTTTACGTAATTTTAATTAATTTTAAAATTAATAATTTAAATTATTTTCTTGGATTTTAATTTTGAATATTGTAATTATAATAAATTTTATTTATTCTAATTATTTTACTAAAATTAAAATCATGAATTAATTTAAATACGACTGAAATTAAATTAAACTTTTTGGATTCAATTATAAATTTATATGAGCTTTAAATTTTAATTAAATTTGTATGTTTCCGGTTAGACTTGAAATACATTTTTATGTTTAAAATTAGTAAAGCATATGAATTTATTGGTTTAAGTGGGAGCCCTTTTAGTCATAAACTCTTGATTAGGTCTACAAATCCTTAAGGTTAAAACAACTTGATTAGAATTAATAAGGACTGAATAATTGGTAGATTATTGGTGCCCTTGATTAATTGCTGCAAATGTTTACGTGATGCATAATGTGTTTTACTAACCAGCTATGTGGGCCATTCATGATAATGAATGGGTGAATGGTATATATTGTATATGTACTGTTTTGCAGGTTATGAAGTGACTAGTATGGCCCAAATAGGATAGAAAATATGGTATGCGTACCATTAATTTGAATGTAATTGGTCTAAAGTACCAAAGTCGTTTTTCAATTCAAATATGGTCTGCGTACCATCAAATAGTTGTAATTAGTTTTAATTATATCTTATCCTATTTGAAGAAAATGGTGCCTCCCACGGAGATTTTCAAGACGGACTTTGAAGTTAAAGCTTCAAGATGAAGTCGGGCCATACTAGATCACATTTATCTTATGCATGTTTTAAGTTATTTATTGCTTTTAAATATGTCTTAAAATGCATGAGATCAAAAGCTTGATTATGTTGCATGATTAAGGATTTTAGTTCACTTAAAATCTAACCAACAAAGTAAGAGCCTTAAGTTCCAAACTTAAAAATTGAGTTAAAAGGTGCCATGCCAAAATATACACTTGCTTGGATATCCTTTACATCAATCTAGTAATAGTTTTCGCTCAGCGAGGTGTTACTTATTGGTCCTAAAGGGGCAAGGTACACAAATAATTGTGAGTACATGTTAGTTTTGGTGAAACTCAACGATATAAGTAAGGAGTCCTTTTATGTCGTGGCAAAATCGATAGGTTTACCTAATAAGTTCTTAGACGTACCTATCAACCAAGAATAGTTTCTGGACTATTAGCAAAAGGCTTTTGCTTACCTAAGATGTTTTAGGATTAAGTCGACAAACTGTGCTTAGTTCTTCAATGATTTTAGGATATTGGAATCATTTTATTCACACCTGCCGGAACACATAACTTGAATAAAATGCTTGATAAACATTGAATTATGCATGTATGCTAGAATTTAAGTTTATTAAGAGAAACTGTGAATGGTTATTTATTTGTTTATTCTTTTCAATTGTAGTTTTTAATATGGCAAACAACAATCAAAACATCATCATAGGTTCTGAGCTTATGGTCAAGCTGAACCTGGCAAATTTTCTTGAATGGGAAGCTAAGCTAGTTGAAATAGTCAAACTCAATGGACTTGAGTATGTACTGTCACATCCCATGCCAAGCTACTATGCCAGAGACATGACCCCTGAGAGATTTTACGCCTGGGATGCGGATCTCAAAAAGGTTATGAGTCTCATGCTGAACAATATCCCTGATGATTGGGCTAGAAGGTTTGTAGCCTATGAACCTTTTACGCTCATCAAGAATCTGAGGGATATCTGTCGTGGAAGCACGGAGGACATGGACCTGAACGTCCATGAGTTGATTGAATCAATGTCTGGTCTAAAGGTTAGTTCTCCCAACAGGTGTTATAGGATGGAGGTCCAAGAAACACATGTTCAGCTCCTTCGCACTAAACAGAGGGTAGGCGTCCCACTGAGGTTCCATGTGGATCTTATGCGTTCATACTTTGATCGCCTAAGTCTACTAGGAACACCAATAAGCGAAAGGATGGCAGTCTCTATCTTGCTCAATTCACTACACAGTGGGTTTGGTCGCTTCAAGCAAATATGCCTAAGTGAACCAAGAGAAGAAACAGTTGCATAATTTGTTCACCTTGTCAGAAAGGCTGAAATAATACTGGACTGTGAAGCCAAAGATTTACTCAAGGCTAGAAGGAGACCATTCAAGAAAGGTGGAAAGTCCAAGGGCAATGCTAAATCAAAGCAGGACAAGTCCACATCAAGCTGTCTTTATTGTGATGGAATAGGCCATTACAAAAGAGAATGTCCAAAGCTAAAGGAAGATCAGAAGAACGGAACAGTCGTTCCATCTTCAGGTATTTTCGTTATAGACTGTATACTTGCTAATTCAACTTCTTGGGTATTAGATACAGGTTGTGGCTCACACTTATGTTCCAATCCACAGGGACTAAGAAGAAGTAGAAAGTTAAGCAAGGGTGAAGTCGACCTACGAGTGGGAAATGGAGCACGGATTGCTGCATTAGCTGTAGGAACTTACTATTTGTCGTTGCCCTCCGGGCTAGTTTTGGAACTGGAAGAGTGTTTCCATGTTCCAAGTCTTACTAAAAACATCATTTCAGTTTCTTGCTTAGACGCTAAGGGATTTTCCTTTTTAATAAAAGACAATAGTTGTTCGTTTTATTTTAAAGAGATGTTTTATGGATCTGCTAGATTAGTCAATGGACTTTATTTATTAGATCACGACAAACAAGTATATAACATAAATACCAAAAAGGCCAAAAAGGATGATTCAGATCTCACCTATCTGTGGCATTGTCGATTAGGCCATATAAACTTGAAACGCTTAGAAAGACTTCAAAAGGAAGGAATTCTAGAACCATTTGACTTAGAGGATTATGGTAAATGCGAATCATGTTTACTTGGCAAAATGACAAAGCAACCTTTCTCTAAAGTTGGAGAAAGAGCAAATGAACTATTGGGTTTAATCCATACAGATGTATGTGGACCAATGAGTACAAATGCTAGAGGTGGTTTCAGCTACTTTATCACTTTCACTGATGACTTCAGTAGATATGGTTATGTCTACCTAAAGAAGCATAAGTCTGAATCCTTTGAAAAATTCAAGGAATTTCAGAGTGAAGTAGAGAATCAATTAGGCAAGAAGATTAAGGCACTGCGGTCTGATAGAGGCGGTGAATATCTGAGCTATGAATTTGATGACCATCTGAAAGAATGTGGAATTCTATCAGAATTGACTCCTCCTGGAACACCACAATGGAACGGTGTGTCGGAACGGAGGAACAGAACCTTGCTAGACATGGTCAGGTCAATGATGGGTCAGGCCAAACTTCCATTAGAATTTTGGGGACATGCACTAAATACAGCTGCACTCACTATAAATAGAGCTCCGTCTAAAGCTGTCGAAAAGACTCCATATGAGTTATGGTTTGGAAAGCCTCCAAATGTGTCTTTTCTGAAGATTTGGGGATGTGAAGTATACGTCAAACGATTAATTTCAGACAAACTTCATCCAAAATCTGACAAATGTATCCTTGTGAGCTATCCAAAGGAAACAAAGGGGTATTACTTCTACAATACATCTGAGAACAAGGTGTTTGTTGCTCGAGATGGTGTCTTTTTGGAGAAAGATCACATTTCCAAAATGACAAGTGGGAGAAAAGTAGACCTCGAAGAAATTCGAGTCGAACAAAAAACTCTAGAGAATGCTCAAGATGACATTCAGGATGAAACTCAGAGATCTTTAGAAGAATCTGGTGAGAATCATGGTCAATCTAGAAATGTTACCCCGCGTAGATCGCAAAGATATAGATCTCAACCGGAAAGGTACTTAGGTATTTTGACGAACGAGAGCTATGACGTTCTATTACTTGAAAGTGATGAACCTGCGACTTACAAACAAGCTATGACGAGCCCTAGCTCCAAGCAATGGCAAGAAGCCATGCAATCTGAATTAGACTCCATGTCTGAAAACCAAGTATGGGATTTGGTCGATTTGCCAGATGGCTACCAAGCCATTGGAAGCAAATGGGTTTTCAAACTGAAAAAGGACAAGGATGGGAAACTTGAAGTTTTCAAAGCTAGATTGGTTGCAAAAGGTTACAGGCAAGTCCACGGTGTGGATTACGATGAAACCTTTTCACCAGTTGCAATGCTAAAGTCTATTCGGATAATGTTAGCAATCGCTGCATATTACGATTACGAAATATGGCAGATGGATGTCAAAACTGCTTTCTTAAACGGCGTTTTAACAGAAAATGTGTTTATGACACAGCCTGAAGGTTTTGAGGATCCAAAGAATGCTAAAAAGGTATGCAAGCTAAAGAAGTCAATCTACGGATTGAAGCAGGCATCCAGGAGCTGGAATATACGTTTTGATGAAGCAGTCAGTGACTTTGGTTTCATCAAGAACGCAGACGAATCTTGTGTATACAAGAAGGTCAGTGGGAGCAAAATTTCTTTCCTAGTATTATATGTCGATGACATATTACTTATCGGAAATGACATTCCTATGTTGAACTCTGTCAAGATTTGTCTTGGGAAATGTTTTTCGATGAAAGATCTAGGAGAAGCACAGTACATATTGGGCATCAAGATTTACAGAGATAGATCTAAAAAGATGATTGGATTTAGTCAAAGCACTTATATCAATAAGGTGCTTGATAGGTTCAAGATGGCGGACTCCAAGCGAGGCTACCTACCCATGTCTCATGGAATGACTCTAAGCAAGAATCGGTGCCCAAAAACACTTGATGAGCGTAGACGAATGAATGGGATTCCATATACATCATTGATTGGTTCAATAATGTATGCTATGATATGTACACGCCCGGATGTTGCGTACGCACTCAGTGCTACGAGCAGATACCAGTCAGACCCAGGAGAGGCGCATTGGACTGCTGCCAAGAATATTCTGAAGTACCTGAAAAGGCACAAAGATGACTTCCTGGTCTATGGTGGAGATGATGAATTAATTGTTAAAGGCTATACGGACGCAAGTTTCCAAACCGACAAAGATGATTTCAGATCACAGTCTGGGTTTGTCTTCTGCCTCAACGGAGGAGCAGTAAGCTGGAAAAGTGCTAAGCAAAGCACCATTGCGGATTCTACAACTGAAGCGGAGTACATTGCTGCACATGAAGCAGCAAAGGAAGCTATATGGCTAAGGAAGTTCATAGGTGAACTTGGTGTAGTCCCCTCCATTAAAGGACCAATAGCCCTGTATTGTGATAATAACGGAGCTATTGCACAGGCAAAGGAGCCTAGACACCACCAGAGAGTCAAGCATGTACTTCGTAGATTTCACCTTCTACGAGAGTTCGTTGAAAGAAAAGAAGTCGAGATAAACAAGATTGGAACTGATGACAACATATCAGATCCATTGACTAAACCTCTGCCGCAGGCGAAGCACAACTCGCACACTGTAGCTATGGGAATCAAACATATTGGAGAATGGCTTTGATGTCTCTGTTTAATGTTTTAAAGTTTTAGAGTTTAAATCTTTGTAAAACATTATTGGTTAATCATTCACAATAAATGAAAAGAATTCATTTTTCCATTTAATTTGTGGTTTATTAAATGATGAGTCCCTTCAATTTGACGATATATTCAAGATAGACTGTCAGGACCAGTCCTGTGACTAAGAAATGTCTATCAAGTGAACTTGAATGTCAAAAGTTGAAAATGGTCCCTAGTCGGAGTTTTCTATAAAATTGGACGCATAGAAAACGTTAGACGATTAGAATGCAAGATGACTAGTAGTTCTGTTTCTTGAACTATGTGGACATGGCAATGTCATAATCATTTGCATAGATACTTACTTTGGGAAGACTAGTATCGGACAAGACCTATGAAACTTTACTGTAAGAGATGAAAATCTGTCATAATTAAATTTCATTAAAATTATTAGACACTAAATCCTCAATACCTGAGTGATTTGAGGTTACTTGTTTGAGAACTGGTTACTTTGACGTTGACCAACCGTCGCACCGTAAAAGGAGGCTATAAAGGCAACGCTCAGGTAATCACCTATCAAACGAAGTCTAATCTCAAGATCGCAAGATTGGGATTGTCCTCCCATAAATCGGGATGAGATGCTTAAAAGTTGTACAAGGCCACTCGGAGAGCTAGAAACTGTGAAATGCATGGCCGTGCTCGGATGAATCATAGGCTATGATTATCTGTTTATTTGATCAGTTGAACTCTGAAACCGAGGAACACCTCTGGACATAAGAAGGATGACAACTCTTACCTTATGTTCAAGAGCAAGCATCGAGCGACAAAGGAATTAGGAAATGCACACTTGTCCCTAAGGACAAGTGGGAGACTGAAGGAAATAATGCCCTTGGTCCAAGTATGCATTCAATGTTAAGTCTAATAAATGCGGTTCAGTATTAATTAACAAGTTAATAATTCAGTGAGATCAAGTGAGCTGAATGCCTAGCTAGAGGCCGCTTCAGTTCAAGTGGAATTAATGATATTAATCCACAGCTTACTCTTGACTGAACCCGTAGGGTCACACAAATAGTACATAAACGGATCAAGTATTTAATGGCATTAAATACTCCATCTATGGATATTCGGAATCGACGGATCTTGGTTTCAGTGGGAGCTGAGATCGTCACAGGCAAGAAATGAATACTCCGGAAACGATGATATTGCCGGAAACGGAAATATGGATCATATCGGAAATATAAATATTATCCAAGTCGTAGATGTTGCCGGAAACGGAAACATGGTACGTATCGGAAAATATTATCGGAAATGGAAATATTGCCGGAATCGGAAATATTGCCGGAAACGGAAATATTGTCAGAATCGGAAATATTATCGGAATCGGAAAATAGTTCCGGAAACGGAAATATTAAATATTTGTTCGAAACGGAAATTAATTCCAGAATCGGAAATATTAAATATTGTTCGTATCGGAAATGAATTCCGGAACCGGGAATTTAATCGGAAGCGTATCGTACGAATTAGCATCGGACGAGGCCTGCCAGACGAAGGCCCAGCACGAAGCCGGGCCATCGCCCAGCAAGCAAAACGCAACAACCACACGCCAAGCATACGACCAGGCCCAGCGCAAAAGCCAGGCCCAGCCGAAGCTTGGCGCGCGCGCGGGGCTGCGACGAGTGGGCTGGCGCTGTGCGTGGGCCGCAAGGCCTGCGTGCGGTGCTAGCGTATTACTCGAAGTGTGTTACTCGAATCCTAAGGCTACCGGGATTCATCATATGATTAAATCTAATCCTAAAAGATTTAGTTTATTTAATTAGAGTCCTAGTAGGATTATAATTAAATAAATTAGTATCCTAATAGGATTCCAAATCCTTTTCCATAACTCTATAAATAGGTGCCTAGGGTCACATATTCACAACGAGTTTTCAAGTATTCAAAGTGAGTTTTTGAGAGAAAAATTCAGTCACACAATTGCCCAAAAGTGCCGAAAATAATAGTACCTTAAGGGCGATTCTAGTTGGTCAATCTTAAGGCGGATCCAGACGTGCTGTGGACTATCTACGGAGGGACGACACTTGGAGTCCTAAAGACTTGATCTTGTTCGGTTCGGGCGCAGCTAGGGAAGGCACGCAACAAAGAGTATGCATCTAAACTATGCTAAATGATTATGTGTAAATAATATGTTTTCCTGGCTTAATGGTTTTTTCCGCATGATTTATGAATTGTCATATGTATCATTACCTAACAATTGGTGCCTTTGATTAATTGCTGCAAATATTTATGTGATGCATAACAATGTGTTTTACTAACCAGCTATGTGGGCCATTCATGATAATGAATGGGTGAATGGTATATATTGTATATGTACTGTTTTGCAGGTTAATGAAAGTGACGAGTGTGAGGGGGTCGAAAAAGCACGAGGCTAATAAGTGACCTCGTCCCTCGTGGGTGTGACGCTTCTTTTTGTCAAATCAAGTGTAACTGGAATTCCTGTGAGTTTACACCCAATTGACTAGTAATATAGGAGTCGCCATTCAGCTTTTAACGACAATGAGAAAGCTGACAAAACCCGGTTATCGTGACAGAAAGGGAGTGCAATTATGTTTGACCACGACGGCCGTAGGTTCCCTTGTGATCCCTGGTGGTGGGGATCGCTCAACGTACACCCGCAGGGTAGAGATTGAGGGTTTGGGGGACTGTAACTACCGAGAGGAGTACTCTCTCTTCGATAACTCCAGAGGCAGGATATCCTTACTAGCTCAGCATAAATAATTGAAGGGACATGCGTTAACTATTAAACTAATCTGAGTCGATTTTAGCAATATGCAACATATAATACTAGATCGAGCGCGATTATCTAATTTAGATTGTATTAAGGGACCTAGCATGATAATCCAATTTCCCAAAAACATAATCTTTATTAGGCGTGATAGAACAATCAGATTTAATTAGTTTAACAGTTCATAAAAGGGCGAGGAAAGCAATTAAACCATGGAAAAGGGACACATTACGACGCACCCTTGAGAGGTGCGTCACGGTTCTCAGAAAACTAACCACTTTGACTTTGCTATTTCTCCTTTTATTTAACGAATCTCAAATTATGGGACGGGATACGTTCTGTTCGATTTATGGATCGATTGCGACAGAACGCGTGATCAGTTTTGCAGCGTGAGGCTTAGGCTTAGGGGTTCAGAGTCAATACTCAGAATAATAATTGTGTGTTGTTGTCGAACTTAAGGCCCTATTTATAGAAAAGAGTTCGTGGAAAGATATAATTGTAGAACTCTAATCAACGAGGAATTAGGAAAAAACACGTACCAGGTATTTTCAGCGCCCAGGCCTGGGCGCCGAAGATTTCGGCGCCCAGAGCCAGGCGTTGAAAATAGGATCTGGGCTGTTTTTCTTAGTCAGATTCGGATTCCTAGAATCCGGAGTATTTGAGATTTAATTGAGTCTTTTAGTGCGTATTAACCTTGTGACGGGATGCGTCTAGGCCCGTTACGAACTCTAGGCTCGTTAGGATTTTAATTAATACGTGACTCTTATTTTTGAATCATATTAGGAATAGGATTCTCTCATAATCTCTATCTCATTTAGGATTTATGTTGGAGTGCAACACCTAATTCTGACAGGTTTCTATCTTTTATGACTTGCCACTTTTAACAACTACCCATTACGGCAATTACTATTTTTAGCAGGTTTCCATAAATAGCAGGTTTCTATAAATAGCAGGTTTCGGGTGAAATGAAAAGGGGTGATCGAGATTCGTTATTTTATAGGAGATGCGTTGTCAAGTGGAGATTTATGCTTTCATCATCGAACCTTCCCTTTCGGGAATGGGGACAAAAGTAGGTGTCTACAGTTAGCCCCCACTTTGACTGAGTCTTGGAGTAAGACGATGGTCAAAGTATTAGACGGAGTGCGTCGCACAAGCCATGGTGACCTGTTTTGGCGAGGGTCTCACGAGCCCCCGAGTGATAACATTTGACTTAAGGGTCATCACTTGAAGTGTCGACATATCCCTCACGTGTCATTAGGATTTGTCAACGGATAGTATAGAAACTTCCTCACTTTGTCATTGGAAGGATCTAAAGGTGCGCAGAAACTCCCTCACTTTGTCATTGGGAGTAGCTACAGATTTTTTCGAAATCAAAGCTATAAAGTGTAATTGGCCTGGCCAAGCCCAATCACGAGGTAAAAAATGTTTTTAAAGATTCTCATTTTCAGGGTTAGCTAAACGAGAAAACCCCCTTGTTTTTATGGGACGTAAAACGAAGGAAAATCCAGCACATCGTTCTTTTTTGGAAAAAACGGAAAACCAATCTTTGGAAAAAGGGAAAGCTACTCACATCGTTCTTTTATGGAAAAACGGAAAACCAGAAAAAGTTATCGCTGCAGCGACTAAGGACCTGCGCAGTTAGTGACGCAGACCCCGCCGGCTAAAGATGGCGAGCCTGTCCGCTAAGGGTGGACACCCCGTCCGATAGAAGTGGACGAATGTATTTTTGAAATTTGAAAATAAGGACCTACGCGACTTGTGACGTAGACCCCGCCGGCTAAAGATGGCGAACCTGTCCACTAAGGGTGGACACCCCGTCCGATAGAAGTGGACGAATCTATTTTGAAATTTGTTTTGTGTTCATTTTTTTTGAAAATAAGGACCTACGTGGTTTGCGCCGTAGACCCCGCCGGCTGAAGATGGCGAGCCTGTTTCATTTTGTTTTTTGAAGATTCTATTTTTCGAAAACTGAGGATCGGCGCGGCTAGTGATGCAGACCCCGCCCGCTGAAGGTGGGCGAGCCCTGTCCGCTAAGGGTGGACATCCCTGAATTCGTTTTTTCTTGATTTGGAACTCGCGTGGTTCGTGACACGATCTTGCCTGATCGAGGTGGGCAAGTCTCTATTTTTTGTTCATTGTGATTTCTTTTGAGATTTCCTCTTTATCCATTCTTCGTAGGAGCGAATTCTTCCGAGGGATGCTCGGATTTAGTTGTAACCTGAACGTGGGTTGACAACGGATTTAGACGGACCTTTGGTTTTGAGCTAGTCTTTACGGCTCGATTTTTGCCACCACTTGGTCTTTGATCAGAGGACCATATACAAGTGTCCGTGACGACCCTTTTCTGCGGTTGAACCTGTTCTTTTGAGATCATCCAAACATGGGACGGCGTATAGCGCAGTCCGGGAATGTGATTTCGATTGCGCACTTTTTGTTGGAGTATACTTTCCGCGAGCCCCCAAGCACTTGGGCTTTGTTAGTCATTTTTCGCATACTTCATAACGTATTTTAATCATGTTTGGGGTCGTGCTCGTATGTGCGAGCGACCTTTCATAGTAGTGTGCTATTTTGGCGAAGTCGTGGGGTGCAACTTCAGTCTTCGGGCGACAAGGTTTAATATCATCCGGTTTATCTTGGCCCGGATTAATCTTTTGACAGACAAACATTTTTTATTTGAGAAACCAACGACTTAACAACATTTTTTGGTGTTTCGAAGAATGACCTTGATATTTCATATTTGTTTTGAAAAGTGTACATATATGTTTCTTGAGACAAGTCTAAGTTTCGACCAAGTTTTACCATTCATTTTTGCTATTTGGGAGCATAAAGGTGCTTTTGGGCTTTATCTTAATTGCAATAGGGCCTCGTGTCTAGCAACACGGTTTTAAGTCTTTTCCTGTTCCGCATTTTGTGAAATCTGGGCCTTGGGCTGCATTTTCGGCGCCCAAGGTTGGGCGTTAATTATTTCGGCGCCCAGCTTCGGGCGCTGAAAGTCCTTTCCTGGCGAATTTTGACTTTCGGATTTCTTAACGCCTTTCCGAATGGGATCAGGATGTCACTTGATGCGTTCAGCTATATATAGGGGCTAGATACGTCCCTATTTTCCATCACTCTCAATTTCCTTCTTTCTTTGCTGTGTTTTAGTTACTCCTTGCTTTCGTCATGTCGATTCCTACTTTCTCACTCCAACGGGCTATCAAACGTTGGCTACGGGCCCTTAATCCTACAGAAAAGGCTTTGTTGAAAGAATACCACTTAGAGGCACTTTTAGGCTTACAACAAATTAACATTGACTATAATTTTCTGCACGCAGCCCTAAGATTTTGGGATTCTGATCATCATGTTTTTGTCTTTCGGGGCAACGAAATATGTCCTTTGCCAGATGAATTTGCTGCGATCCTTGGTTATCCTACTAATGCTACCCCTGCCACTCCTGGCACTATTGAAGAGAGTAAAACAACCATAGGGGCTTTCCTAGGACTAGATGCTAACATGCTTGCTGAAGTTGTTGTAGGTGATGAGGTTAATTTGGCAAAACTTGTAAAACATCACTTTAGGCCTAGTAAGAATATGACCGAACAGAAATTGAATATTCGAGCCCTTGTATTTTTCTTGTTGAATCATTATTTGCTGTCGAATAACAATGGTGAGTTCGGTGACATAAGGTTGATCCCCTTGATTAGCCGGATGGAAAGTTGCTATTCTATTATGCCGTTGGTTGTTGCCGAGACTTTGCTGAGTGCGGATGAGCAGAAGAAGGATGCCAAATCTGAATATTTTAAGGGAAGCCCCTTATTACTGCAGGTAATCGATTTTTTTTTCTTTGCGCACGTATACGTTTTTTGCATATATATTTTTTATTCGTCCTGCCTTGGGGCTGAGTTTCAGCGCCCAGGGCTGGGCGCCAGAATTTTCGGCGCCTGGTCCTGGGCGTTGAAACTGCGCCCCAAGAACCGTTCTCTTTTTAATTTTTTTTTGATCGTACCCGTTTTTTGCAGATTTGGCTCGTGGAACGGCTTAGGCTCTTGGAAACTCCTGCCGATCCTAAACATTATCGCCCTATATCCTTGGGTAACCGAAAATATTTGCACCGAGGCCAGGACGAGGCCGAGTGGGCCTCCTTTTTTACTCATGGTATCTGTTCTATTAAGTGGGTGGTACCGTGGTGGGGTGTGACTACTATAACGGGGGGTTCTGATGTATCGGTTTATGTTTCCTTGTTGGGGCTATCTCGGCCCATTTATATTTTCCCTTACCGAGTCATGCGTCAATACGGTTTAAGGCAGACTATCCCCTTTTCTGATGCGGTACCACCTAAAGTAGCGGCCTTTTCACAAGCACGGGTTCAAGCGTGGGCTAAGTATTATGATGGTCTCCCGCGTTGGGCCGTAGCTACAAATGGCTTTGTGGGTCTTTCTGAAAACTACAAGTTGTGGATGAGCTCCGATGATAAAGCTGTGAGGACCGAGGCTCGAAATGGGGAGCCGGCTGAGCTTTTGATACCTCGTATTCGTGTTAAGTATGAGGGTCCTGATTCTGCCAAACCTCGTACCCATGGTATTAAGACTGTGAAAGCTCGTCCTGATCGAATGCGAAAGGAAGTTCCTCCCCGTTCCAGTTCCAGGCCTAAAAAGATGCCTAACATGAAGGGGCATGCTGTTGTTAAATGAAATGGAAGCTTTTGCGGAGATTGTCGCCGGAACAATGTATGGGTTAGGAAGGCTCAGCCGCCTGTAGAAACAGTGACTAGTCTAGTTTATAATAATCCTTCTCCCACCATTGTTTGCGCCCTTGAGGCTGAGCGGGCTATAACTGAGAATGTTTCTGAAGCCTTGGCATCTTTAGAAGTTAGTGTCCAGGAGCCGGTTCTTATGGAGATTGATATAGGGGCAGCGCAGAAGAGTGTGGGGGTGGATCCTGCGAACATTGCCCTCTACAAGACTTTATTTGATGATCCAGAAGAACTAGAGTAGTGTAGTTCTTGCTAGGGTGTAGGTGCCCTTTATTTATTTCAGTTGTGTTTGTTTTTTCATTTCTTAGCACTTTGTTTTCCTTCTTATTATTTTTCAATAAAGGCGTATTTTATTTTTCATTTTTTTGTTTCTCCTCTTTTTTATATTTTTATATGTCTAACACTTTTTGCACATTTTATATATGTTTTTTTTTGGACCGAATCCTTGGTAAGGATTGCCTACGTATCTTGTCAGAATCAGGTCGTGCGTAGTTCTAGATAGAATAAGTTCTAGGATGCCGGATTTTAATGGATATGCCCTGAGGTGGTAGCATATTACTTAATCGGTCAAATGAGTGAAGTATTATCATTATTTTCGCCTCGTCTACCGTTTTTTCCGTAAGTATTATGTAAAAACGAAATTCGACTTTTTTGTATGGCTATATTTTTTGGTAAGCCTGTTTGGATACGTGTTGTACCCCCCAAGTGTTCGTTATTTTTCCGTTATGTGCGGATAAAATGACGAGCACTTCTAAAAATTAGGCAGGCAGAGAGTTTCAACGCCCAGGCTGGGGCGTCAAAGATTTCGGCGCCCAGCCCTGGGCGATGAAAATGATTTGGACGGTCGTTTTTGACGCCTTGCTTCACGTGTTCTTGCATTTCTTTTTTCTCTTTTTTTTCGTTTTAGTGCTTTGATTTTTGCTCGTATTTAAAATCAATTTTGAGGCTATTTCGGAGGTTTTTTTGACTGTTAGCGTGAGACGCATTTTTGTCCGGATTAATTTTTTTTCTATTCGTGACTCGAAACGGCTTTGAAAATGGAGTTAGGGTGCGGGAGTTATGAAGATCTTTTTGTAGGCTTTAGGGTGGGTTGAGGTGCGTGTCGTTTTTGAAGGATATGACGGGGTTACATTTTATTAATTCCCTTTTTAAGCAATATTTGCATTTGTTTTGGATTTTTGATTTCCTTCGATTTCTTTGGGTTGCGTGGATTGACTTTTGTGATGACACTGGTTGACCTTTATGTTTTGGGGATATGAAGGGGATGGTGCGGTTTATTTTGTGGGTTTCGGGAATTGGTTCCCATGACACTATTTCAAGACCGAGTGGGCCTCGTTTGTTGGGCCTAGAGTAGGCCGCCTCTTTATTTTTGTATTTTGCAAGTACATTTGGTGCTTACTTAGTGTTAGAATAAAATTTTAGGAGAAATCTTACGCCTTTATTAATTTGGAAAGTAAGGAAAACACACTGAAATAAACTTGACCTATATTCTAAGGGGTCTTAGGACCATCTAAAGTCTTTATTATTTTTCTACCAATCTAAAGAACTACTAGGCGCTTTTTATCAAGGTGGTCTATGTGGCTAAAGCCTTGGGTTTAGTCTCCTAAAACTTTGGTCCTTCACCGGTACTCATCTTGAATTCTATTCCTTTTGCATTGACCCACTGATATGTCTTCACCCATCCATTCTCGATCTCTTCTAGTGTTGATGCAGGAGCGATTAACCGGGTTGGATCGAAACCTTCATCTTGTAAAGCTAGGGTAGTCATCACAGTCTCGTCCTCCATAGGCCTCGATTCGTTAAACAATGTCCATAGAGCCTGGTCGTCCAATATTTTAGCTGTTTTAGTCTTGGTGAGGTGGGGTGCCTCATCCAAGGTGTGGCAGTCATGGAAGATTTCAAATCCTGGTTTTAGCAAGCCATCCTGAACGAAGGGTTCAGGGAAATCACAGCACGGGTGTCCTTCTCCTTCCCGAACGAACATCCCGTTAAGGGTTCTTTGATATGGGGGAAGGAGGGTGGTTTGTTTGGCCTTGTTAAGGCGTAGCCCAGACAGGCGGTCAGCAATATCTTCCTCCGTTGTTTCATAGCCTAAGCCAAAGGGAGTAGATTTGTTGGGTAAAGGATGGAATGTGCATTCCTTCTTCCTTATGTCCAATGGGGTTCCAGGGAAATAACCTTGAGCTAACAGCATTCTATGGATGACTCGGGTTGCGTGCGGGTCTAGGAATGATGGATCATAATCTTCGATGAACTGGATTGTTTCTTCCATTTGAAACCCGTAAAGGTCGTCTGCAGTTTCGGCCGTTCCAACCATTTCTAGTATTACCCCGTTATGGTTAAGTTTAACCATTTGGTGCAAGGTAGAAGCCACACCTCCTAAGTCATGGAGCCAAGGTCGCCCCAAGAGGAGGTTGAAAGTGGGCTTGATGTCGATTATTTGAAACTCCGTGGTGCGTGCCACAGGCCCGGTTTCTATGGTAAGGTTGATTTTTCCCAACACAGGCCTTCGGGAGTTATCATAAGCTCGTACCCCTTGCGTGGAGGTTTGGAAGTCATCGTTTCCTAGGCCCAAGCAATGGGCGGTTCGCAATGGGCAAACATTAACCGCCGAACCGTTATCTACGAGTGCTAGGGGGATGTTTTGTCCTTTGCATCCAACTACTAGATAGAGGGCCTTATTGTGAGCACCCCCCTCTTTGGGCAAGTCTTTGTCAGTGAAAACTATGGCCTTTTCTCCGGCATCTCTCGTGACATGGCTAACCAATGAGTTAGGTGTGATATCTGTAGGTACTGAGATGAGGTCGAGTGAGCGAATAAGCTTTTCGCGATGTTCCTTTGAAGTACACATGAGATCCCAGATGGTAATTTCGGCTTTAGTTCTTTTTAGTTGTTTCAAGAGAGGATTTTCAACGACTTCCGCGACGGTGGTGTGCCGTCCATTCTCAGGAGTTTGCCTAACTGGGATATCGTCCATAGGAGGTGGGCGAATATCCGGTTGGTATATTCTTCCGGATCGGGTGAGGTTGTCGACCTCGGGCTCCTGAGGGGTGGTGTCAATGAGAGCATACCCGGGCCAAGTTTCAGTAAAGAGGTCCTGGCCCGACACTTGAGATAAGTAAATATCTTCAGCCTCATCATCCCACACACCGCACACTTCTCTCTCGATTAGATCCACAAGGACCACGGCGAGTGGTGCACCTTGTGGTGTAATGTACACCGTAGGGTCAAAGTTCTCATTTTCTGGTTGGTCGAGAGAGATGTGACAAGAGCCGAGTGGGCTCTTGTTGTTCTTGGGTTCGCCAACGTTAGGGAGAGGTATTACTTCATCCTCTATCATGTCCTGGATCGTATGTTTTAGATTCCAGCAGTTTTTAGTGTCATGCCCATTTCCTTGATGGAATTTGCAGTAAGTACCTTCGACCCAATATTTGCCCTTGACAGGAGGGTCACGGGTGGGGCCTATAGGTCTCAACTTTCCTTGATTGGTTAGTCTTTCAAAGGCTTTTACCAAAGTCGACCCGAGTGGGGCAAACTTTCGGTCTCGGACCCATCTTCCAGGGCTTCTTCGGGCGGGAGTCTCCTCTACGACATGGACTTCTTGGGCTTGGGATGTGTTGCCCCTATTGTAGGTATTGCTTTTATATGCGGGTTTACATTGTATTGTTTTTGCGAGATCATCCTCGATCTTTATTCCCACATCATAAACTCTTTTGAAAGTGTCAAGTCCCAGGTACCTAAGGTGCTGTCTGTAGGCCGGGTCCACGTTGTCAATGAATTTTTGGACCATTTCTGTTTCGGGAGGCCTATTGATTAGCTGGGCCGCCTGATCCCTCCATCTAGCAAAGTAAGTTGTGAAACCCTCATTTTTCTTTTGGAAGAGAACTTCCAGCTCGCGCATGGTGACTTGAAAATCCATGTTCGACGAGTATTGCTTGATGAAGACATTGACAAATTCTTCCCAAGTGGGGAAGAGCTTAGGGTCCTGGTGATAGTACCATTTGAGCGGCATAGGTTCCAAGGACAAAGGAAAGGCAGGTAAATACATGGACTTGTCCACGCCTTTCAAGTTCATGGCATTCACAAAGCTCAATAGATGATCACGGGGATTTTCCGTGGCTTTAAACTTTGGTAAGTCAGATGAACTAAACTTTTCTGGTAGTTTGCCAGGAAAAGGTTCAGGATCGGGGGAGAAGTACTTGCTCCCCATGGTTTGTTGTAGGACCATTTTTTCAATCCTCTTCTCGTTATCGAGGTCATTTTTGGCTTGTGCAGCCGCTAAGGCTTCGTTTTCCATTTTCAGTTAGCCCATGAGTTGGGTCATTTGAGCCATCTGGTCTCGCAATTCTTCGATGGACATGTTTGAGGGTGCGAATCGAGGTTGGGGAAGCGGAGATCCTTGAAATGAGGGATGACGGACGGAGCTTGGAGTCACTAAACCTGGTGTTGGCGATGTATCTTTGAGGCGCACTAACCGTTGATTTCCTGATCGGCACCAAGTGGCAGGACCAGTCCTATGCATAAGATAAGCTAAAGTTTAGGTCCAAAAGTTT
Source organism: Spinacia oleracea (assembly GCF_020520425.1). NCBI lineage: Eukaryota > Viridiplantae > Streptophyta > Magnoliopsida > Caryophyllales > Amaranthaceae > Spinacia > Spinacia oleracea. The sequence continues at coordinate 19,468,846 of NC_079488.1, forward strand.
CAAGTATTACTTAGTTTAGACTTCGACTCTCTCTATTGGTTTTTCACTCTTTCTTTTGTTGGTACACTTTTTAGTTCTTTCTTTTGGTCATTCTTTGGACTTTCGAAACACTTGCCCGTATTGGAAGAGAGATTGCTTGAAGCTAAAGGAAGATCAGAAGGACGGAATAGTCGTTCCATCTTCAAGTATTTTCGTTATAGATTGTATACTTGCTAATTCAATTTCTTGGGTATTAGATACAGGTTGTGGCTCACACTTATGTTCCAATTCACAGGGACTAAGAAGAAGTAGAAGGTTAAGCAAAGGTGAAGTCGACCTACGAGTGGGAAATGGAGCAAGGATTGCTGCATTAGTTGTAGGAACTTATTATTTGTCGTTGCCCTCTTGGCTAGTTTTGGAACTGGAAGACTGTTTCCATGTTCCAAGTCTTACTAAAAACATCATTTATGTTTCTTGCTTAGATGCTAAGGGATATTCCTTTTTAATAAAAGACAATAGTTGTTCGTTTTATTTCAAAGAGATGTTTTGTGGATCTGCTAGATTAGTCAATGGACTTTATTTATTAGATCACGACAAACAAGTTTATAACATATATACCAAAAAGGCCAAAAAGGATGATTCAGATCTCACCTATCTGTGGCATTGTCGATTAGGCCATATTAACTTGAAACGCATAGAAAGACTTCAAAAGGAAGGAATTCTAGAACCATTTGACTTAGAGGATTATGGTAAGTGTGAATCATGTTTACTTGGCAAAATGACAAAGCAACCTTTCTCTAAAGTTGGAGAAAGAGCAACTGAACTATTGGATTTAATCCATACAGATGTATGTGGACCAATGAGTACAAATGCTAGAGGTGGTTTCAGCTACTTTATCACTTTCACTGATGACTTCAGTAGATATGGTTATGTCTACCTAATGAAGCATAAGTCTGAATCCTTTGACAAATTCAAGGAATTTCAGAGTGAAGTAGAGAATCAACTAGGCAAGAAGATTAAGGCATTGCGGTCTGACAGAGGCGGTGAATATCTGAGCTATGAATTTGATGGCCATCTAAAAGAATGTGGAATTCTATCAGAATTGACTCCTCCTGGAACACCACAATGGAACGGTGTGTCGGAACGGAGGAACAGAACCTTGATAGACATGGTTAGATCAATGATGGGTCAGGCCGAACTTCCAATAGAATTTCGGGGACATGCCCTAAATACAGCTGCACTCACTATAAATAGAGCTCCGTCTAAAGCTGTTGAAAAGAATCCATATGAGTTATGGTTTGGAAAGCCTCCAAAAGTGTCTTTTCTTAAGATTTGGGGATGTGAAGTATACGTCAAACGATTAATTTCAGACAAACGTCATCCAAAATCTGACAAATGTATCCTTGTGGGCTACCCAAAGGAAACAAAGGGGTATTACTTCTACAATACATCTTAGAACAAGGTCTTTGTTGCTCGAGATGGTATCTTTTTGGAAAGAGATCACATTTCCAAAATGACAAATGGGAGAAAAGTGACCTCGAAGAAATTCGAGTTGAACAACAAAATCTAGAGAATGCTCAAGATGACATTCAGGATGAAACTCAGAGATCTTTAGAAGTATCTGGTGAGAATCATGGACCATCTAGAAATGTATTTAACCCCGCGTCGATCGCAGAGATATAGATCTCAACCGGAAAGGTACTTAGGTATTTTGACGAACGAGAGCTATGACGTTCTATTACTTGAAAGTGATGAACCTGCGACTTCCAAACAAGCTATGACGAGCCCTAGCTCCAAGCAATGGCAAGAAGCCATGCAATATGAATTAGACTCCATGTCTGAAAACCAAGTTTGGGATTTGGTCGATTTTCCAGATGGCTACCAAGCCATTGGAAGCAAATGGGTTTTCAAACTGAAAAAGGACAAGGATGGGAAACTTGAAGTTTTCAAAGCTAGATTGGTTACAAAACGATACAGGCAAGTCCACGGTGTGGATTACGATGAAACCTTTTCACCAGTTGCAATGCTAAAGTCTATTCGGATAATGTTAGCAATCACTGAAATATGGCAGATGGATGTCAAAACCGCTTTCTTAAACGGCATTTTAATAGAAACTGTGTTTATGACACAGCCTGAGGGTTTTGAAGATCCAAAGAATGCTAAAAAGGTATGCAAGCTAAAGAAATCAATCTACGGATTGAAGCAGGCATCAAGGAGCTGGAATATACGTTTTGATGAACCAGTCAGTGACTTTGGTTTCATCAAGAACGCAAACGAATCTTGTGTATGCAAGAAGGTCAGTGGGAGAAAAATTGCTTTCCTAGTATTATATGTCGATGACATATTACTTATCGGAAATGACATTCCTATGTTGAACTCTGTCAAGATTTGGCTTGGGAAATGTTTTTCGATGAAGGATCTAGGAGAAGCACAGTACATATTGGGCATCAAGATTTACAGAGATAGATCTAAAAGGATGATTGGTCTTAGTCAAAGAACTTGTATCAATAAGGTGCTTGAAAGGTTCAACATGGAAGACTCCAAGCGAGGCTACCTACCCATGTCTCATGGAATGACTCTAAGCAAGACTCAGTGCCCAAAAACACTTGATGAGCGTAGAAGAATGAATGGGATTCCATATGCATCATTGATTGGTTCAATAATGTATGCTATGATATGTACACGCCCGGATGTTGCGTAAGTACTCAGTGCTACGAGCAGATACCAGTCAGACCCAGGAGAGGCACATTAGACTGCTGCCAAGAATATTATGAAGTACCTGAAAAGGCACAAAGATGACTTCCTGTTCTATGGTGGAGATGATGAATTAATTGTTAAAGGCTATACGGACGCAAGTTTCCAAACCGACAAAGACGATTTCAGATCACAGTCTGGGTTTGTCTTCTGCCTCAACGGAGGTGCAGTAAGCTGGAAAAGTGCTAAGCAAAGCACCATTGCGGATTCTACAACTGAAGAGGAGTACATTGTTGCACATGAAGCAGCAAAGGAAGCTGTATGGCTAAAGAAGTTCATAGGTGAACTTGGTGTAGTCCCCTCCATTAAAGGACCAATAGCTCTGTATTGTGATAATAATGGAGCTATTGCACAGGCAAAGGAGCCTAGACACCACCAGAGAGTCAAGCATGTACTTCGTAGATTTCACCTTCTACGAGAGTTCGTTGAAAGAAAAGAAGTCGAGATAAGCAAGATTGGAACTGATGACAACATCTCAGATCCATTAACTAAACCTCTGCTGCAGGCGAAGCACAACTCGCACACTGCAGCTATGGGAATCAAGCATATTGGAGAATGACTTTGATGTCCTTATTTAATGTTTTAAAGTTTTAGAGTTTAATACTTTGTAAAACATTATTCGTTAATCATCCACAATAAATGAATAGAATTCATTTTTCCATTTAATTTGTGGTTTATTAAATGATGAGTCCCTTCAATTTGACGATATATTCAAGATAGACTGTCAGGACCAGTCCTGTGACTAAGAATTGTCTATCAAGTGAACTTGAATGTCAAAAGTTGAAAATGGTCCCTGGTCGGAGTTTTCTATAAAGATGGACGCATAGAAAACGTTAGATGACTAGAATGCAAGATGACTAGTAGTTCTGTTTCTTGAACTATGTGGACATGGCAATGTCGTAATCATTTGCATAGATAATTACTTTGGGAAGACAAGTATCGGACAGAACTATGAAACTTTACTGTACGAGATGAAAATCTGTCATAAGTAAATTTCATTAAAATTATTAGACACTAATCCTCAATACCTGAGTGATTTGAGATTACTTGTATGAGAACTGCTTACTTTGATGTTGTCAACCGTCGCACCGTAAAAGGAGGCTATAGAGGCTACGCTCAGGTAATCACCTATCAAACGAAGTCTAATCTCAAGATCGCAAGATTGGGATTGTCCTCCCATAAATCGGGATGAGATGCTAAAAGTAGTACAAGGCCACTCGGAGAGATAGAAATTGTAAAATGCATGGCCGTGCTCGGATGAATCATAGGATATGATTATCTGTTTATTTGATCAGTTGAACTCTGAAACCGAGAAACACCTCTGGACATAATAAGGATGACAACTCTTAACTTATGATCAAGAGCAAGCATCGAGTGACAAAGTGTTAGGTTATGATACATATGACAAAACATAAATCATGCGGAAAAACCATAAAGCCAGGAAACATATTATTTACACATAATCATTTAGCATAGTTTAGATGCATACACTTTGTTGCGTGCCCTCCCTAGCTGCGCCCGAACCGAACAAGAACAAGTCTGTAGGACTCCAAGTGTCGTCCCTCCGTAGATAGTCCACAGCACGTCCGGATCCGCCTTACGCTTGACCAACTAGAATCGCCCTTAAGGTTGCTTAGGAATTTCGGCTATTATGGTGCAAGTGTTTGGCTAATTTTGCCTAAAAACCTTACCTTTGAATACTTCAATTGTATCTATAAATTATGACCCTAGGCACCTAATTATAGGGTTATGGAAAAGGAATTATAATCCCACTAGGATGTGGATTTATTAATTAGAATCCTATTTGAACTCTAAATAATAAATTTAATTTATTAGGATTAGGATTTAATCAATACACGAATTCCGATAGGATTAGGATTCGTTACGAACACGAGAGTCGTATGGCCACGAGCATCGCACCACCGTGCAGGCCTTGCGGCCCACACGAGCAGTCGCTGCTCGCAGCCCAACAGCACGCTCAACGCGCGCGCGCGCCAAAGGCCTTGCTGGGCCTGGCCTTGCGCTGGGCCTGGCGAGGCTGTGGCAGCTCCGTGTTTGGGCGCTCGGCTTGCTGGGCGCGGGCCTGGCTTCGTGCTGGGCCTTCGTCTAGCAAGCCTCGTCCGATGCTAATTCGTACGATGCGCTTCCGATTAAATTCCCGGTTCCAGAATTCATTTCTGATACGAACAATATTTAATATTTCCGATTCCGGAATTTATTTCCGTTTCAAACAAATCTTTAATATTTCCGTTCCCGGAATTATTTTACGATTCCGATAATATTTCCGATTCTGACAATATTTCCGTTTCCGGCAATATTTCCGATTCCGCTAATATTTCCATTTCCAATAATATTTTCCGATACGTACCATGTTTCCGTTTCCGGCAACATCTACGACTTATATTTCCGATACGATCCATATTTCCGTTTCCGGTAATATCATCGTTTCCGGAGTATTCATTTCTTGCTTGTGACGATCTTAGCTCCCACTGAAACCAAGATCCGTCGATTCTGAATATCCATAGATGGAGTATTTAATGCCATTAAATACTTGATCCGTTTACGTACTATTTGTGTGAGCCTACAGGTTCAGTCAAGAGTAAGCTGTGGATAAATATCATTAATTCCACTTGAACTGAAGCGGCCTCTAGCTAGGCATTCAGCTCACTTGATCTCACTGAATTATTAACTTTTTTAATTAATAATGAACCGCATTTATTAGACTTAATATTATATGCATACTTGGACCAAGGGCATTATTTCCTTCAGTCTCCCACTTGTCCTTAGGGACAAGTGTGCATTTCCTAATTCCTTCGTCGCTCGATGCTTGCTCTTGAACATAAGGTAAGAGTTGTCATCCTTATTATGTCCAAAGGTGTTTCTCGGTTTCAGAGTTCAACTGATCAAATAAACAGATAATCATAGCCTATGACTCATCCGAGCACGGCCATGCATTTTACAGTTTCTAGCTCTCCGAGTGGCCTTGTACAACTTTTAAGCATCTCATCCCTGGGAGGACAATCCCAATCTTGCGATCTTGAGATTAGATTTCGTTTGATAGGTGATTACCTGAGCGTTGCCTTTATAGCCTCCGTATACGGTGCGACGGTTGGTCAACATCAAAGTAACCAGTTCTCAAACAAGTAATCTCAAATCACTCAGGTATTGAGGATTTAGTGTCTAATAATTTTAATGAAATTTACTTATGACAGATTTTCATCTCTTACAGTAAAGTTTCATAGGTCTGTCCGATACTAGTCTTCCCAAAGTAAGTATCTATGCAAATGATTACGACATTTCCATGTCCACATAGTTCAAGAAACAGAACTACTAGTCGTCTAACTTTTTCTATGCGTCCAATTTTATAGAAAACTCCGACCAGGGACCATTTTCAACCTTTGACATTCAAGTTCACTTGATAGACATTTCTTAGTCACGGGACTGGTCCTGACAGTCTATCTTGAATATTTCGTCAAATTGAAGGGACTCATCATTTAATAAACCACAAATTAAATGGAAAAATGATTTCTATTCATTTATTGTGAATGATTAACCAATAATGTTTTGCAAAGAATTAAACTCTAAAACTTTAAAACATTAAATAAGGACATCAAAGCCATTCTCCAATATGCTTGATTCCCATAGCTGCAGTGTGCGAGTTGTGCTTCGCCTGCGGCAGAGGTTTAGTCAATGGATCTGATATGTTGTCATCAGTTCCAATCTTGCTTATCTCGACTTTTTTTCTTTCAACGAACTCTCGTAGAAGGTGAAATCTACGAATTACATGCTTGACTCTTTGGTGGTGTCTAGGCTCCTTTGCCTGTGCAATAGCTCCGTTATTATCACAATACAGGGCTATTGGTCCTTTAATGGAGGGGACTACACCAAGTTCACCTATGAACTTCTTTAGCCATACAGCTTCCTTTGCTGCTTCATGTAAAACAATGTACTCCTCTTCAGTTGTAGAATCCGCAATGGTGCTTTGCTTAGCACTTTTCCAGCTTACTGCACCTCCGTTGAGGCAGAAGACAAACCCAGACTGTGATCTGAAATCGTCTTTGTCGGTTTGGAAACTTGCGTCCATATAGCCTTTAACAATTAATTCATCATCTCCACCATAGAACAGGAAGTCATCTTTGTGCCTTTTCAGGTACTTCATAATATTCTTGGCAGCAGTCTAATGTGCCTCTCCTGGGTCTGACTGGTATCTGCTCGTAGCACTGAGTACGTACGCAACATCCGGGCGTGTACATATCATAGCATAAATTATTGAACCAATCAATGATGCATATGGAATCCCATTCATTCTTCTACGCTCATCAAGTGTTTTTGGGCACTGAGTCTTGCTTAGAGTCATTCCATGAGACATGGGTAGGTAGCCTCGCTTGGAGTCTGCCATCTTGAACCTTTCAAGCACCTTATTGATACAAGTTCTTTGACTAAGACCAATCATCCTTTTAGATCTATCTCTGTAAATCTTGATGCCCAATATGTACTGTGCTTCTCCTAGATCCTTCATCGAAAAACATTTCCCAAGCCAAATCTTGACAGAGTTCAACATAGGAATGTCATTTCCGATAAGTAATATGTCATCGACATATAATACTAGGAAAGCAATTTTACTCCCACTAACCTTCTTGTATACACAAGATTCGTTTGCGTTCTTGATGAAACCAAAGTCACTGACTGGTTCATCAAAACGTATATTCCAGCTCCTTGATGCCTGCTTCAATCCGTAGATTGATTTCTTTAGCTTGCATACCTTTTTAGCATTCTTTGGATCCTCAAAACCTTCAGGTTGTGTCATAAACACAGTTTCTGTTAAAACGCCGTTTAAGAAAGAGGTTTTGATATCCATCTGCCATGTTTCGTAATCGTAATATGCAGCGATTGCTAACATTATCAGAATAGACTTTAGCATTGCAACTGGTGAAAAGGTTTCATCGTAATCCACACCGTGGACTTGCCTGTAACATTTTGCAACCAATCCAGCTTTGAAAACTTCAAGTTTACCATCCTTGTCCTTTTTCACTTTGAAAACCCATTTGCTTCCAATGGCTTGGTAGCCATCTGGCAAATCGACCAAATCCCATACTTGGTTTTCAGACATGGAGTCTAATTCAGATTGCATGGCTTCATGCAATTGCCTGGAGCTAGGGCTCGTCATAGCTTGTTTGTAAGTCGCAGGTACATCACTTTCAAGTAATAGAACATCATAGCTCTCGTTCGTCCAAATACCTAAGTACCTTTCCGGTTGAGATCTATATCTCTGCGATCTTCGCGGGGTTACATCTCTAGATTGTCCATGATTTTCACCAGAAACTTCTAAAGATCTCTGAGTTTCATCCTTAATGTCATCTTGATCATTCTCTAGAGTTTGTTGTTCGACTCGAATTTCTTCGAGGTCTAATTTTCTCCCACTTGTCATTTTGGAAATGTGATTCTTTTCCAAAAAGATACCATCTCGAGAAACAAACACCTTGTTCTCAGATGTATTGTAGAAGTAATACCCCTTTGTTTCCTTTGGATAGCCCACAAGGATACATTTGTCAGATTTTGGATGAAGTTTGTCTGAAATTAATAGTTTGACGTATACTTCACATCCCCAAATCTTAAGAACATACACTTTTGGAGGCTTTCCAAACCATAACTCATATGGAGTCTTTTCAACAGCTTTAGACGGAGCTCTATTTATAGTGAGTGCGGCTGTATTTAGTGCATGTCCCCAAAATTCTATTGGAAGTTTGGCCTGACCCACCATTGATCTAACCATGTCTAGCCTGTTCATCCGTTCCGACACACCGTTCTGTTCCAGGAGGAGTCAATTCAGGTAGAATTCCACATTCTTTCAGATGGTCATCAAATTCATAGCTCAGATATTCACCGCCTCTATCAGACCGCAGTGCCTTAATCTTCTTGCCTAATTTATTCTCTACTTCACTCTGAAATTCCTTGAATTTGTCAAAGGATTCAGACTTATGCTTCATTAGGTAGACATAACCATATCTACTGAAGTCATCAGTGAAAGTGATAAAGTAGCTGAAACCACCCCTAGCATTTGTACTCATTGGTCCACATACATCTGTATGGATTAAACCCAATAGTTAAATTGCTCTTTCTCCAACTTTAGAGAAAGGTTGCTTTGTCATTTTGCCAAGTAAACATGACTCGCACTTACCATAATCCTCTAAGTCAAATGGTTCTAGAATTCTTTCCTTTTGAAGTCTTTCCATGCGTTTCAAGTTAATATGGCCTAATCGACAATGCCACAGATAGGTGAGATCTGAATCATCCTTTTTGGGCTTTTTGGTATTTATGTTATAAACTTGTTTGTCGTGATCTAATAAATAAAGTCCATTGACTAATCTAGCAGATCCATAAAACATCTCTTTAAAATAAAACGAACAACTATTGTCTTTTATTAAAAAGGAAAATCCCTTAGCATCTAAGCAAGAAACAGAAATGATGTTTTTAGTAAGACTTGGAACATGGAAACACTCTTCCAGTTCCAAAACTAGCCCAGAGGGCAACGACAAATAATAAGTTCCTACAACTAATGCAGCAATCCTTACTCCATTTTTCGGCAGAATGTTCGTTACTCAACCAAATCGAGTGATTTTTGTGTCAATTCCGCATGTAAAAGGCATTCTAAAATTTTTGTGTCAAATCGCCGAAACCCAAAATTCCCAAATTCGAAGCCTAACTATGACATTTCGGAGGTTTTAGTTTTTCGAACGCAAAAGTTTGTAAATTAAAGATGTTAAATTAAATATTTGCGATTCTTGTTGATAAATCTTGAATCTTTGATTGACCTACTGTATATGTTTAACAAGTTTGAATGCCTAACCTTGTTAATTATACAACCTAATTTGTAATTATGATTAATTTGTTGAAATTCGAATAATTTAGAATTGATTTGATTTTCATAATTAATTAATAATTTAATTAGGTACCAATAATTAAAAACCACCATAAAAATTGTTAATTTGTGTTAAATTTTAAATTTTTATGACCTAGATTTGAATCCATGTTAATCGAAAATTAATTAATTAATAAATTTTCGATTTTTCACCCTAAAATTATGAAATTAATATGATTTATTAATTTGTCATTAATTTTGGAAATAAAAGTTTTAATTTTTATGCAATTCGCTCATAAAACTTGCACGCACAAAGCAATGGACGCTACGTGTTACCCTTAAGGGGTGTTGTATAGTGCGGGCATGCGACGACGAGCAAGGGAGCTCGTCGCCCATGCGGTACGAATGCAGCGAGCAAGGCGAGTGACAAGCGAGCACAAGGCAGTGGCCTTGCCTTGCGTCGAGTGCTGCGATGATGCATGGGCGGATGGGCGAAGAAGCAAGGCGAGCGAGTAATGGAAGGCGCACGCGCGGGCAGCGAGGGGTGCCTCGCAGCACGAGCGCTGCCTCGCCCAGCCTCGCCAAGCAGCTGCTGCGCTACGAAGCCAGCGAGCAATGTTGCGCGCAAGTGTGGCTTGGCTTGCTGCGTTTGCGCGTGGCTGCTGCTCGCTCCTTGCTGTGCGATCACTCGTGAGGGGCGATGCTGCCTCATGGACTCGACGCGGCATGGGCGCAAGCCCATGGCCTCGTCTTGACCCGATTGATGCGCTTTGAACTTAATTTAATTTTCAGTTCGGAAACGATTTTAATTAATTTTAAAATTCGTAATTTAAATTGTTTTTTCGGATTTTAATTTTGAATATTATAATTATTATAAATTTTATTTATACTAATTATTTTACTAAAATTAAATCTTGAATTAATTTAAATTTGTTTAATTCAACTGAAATAAATTAAATTAATGGATTCGATTATAAATTTATATGAGAATTAAATTTTAATTAAAATTGTATGTTTCCGGTTAGACTAGAAATACATTTTTATGTTTAAAATTAGTAAAGCATATGAATTTATTGGTTTAAGTGGGAGCATTTTTAGTCATAAACTCTTGATTAGGTCTACAAATCATTTAAGGTTAAACAACTTGATTAGAATTAATAAGGACTGAATAATTGGTAGATTATTGGTGCCCTTGATTAATTGCTGCAAATATTTATGTGATGCACTAACCAGCTATGTGGGCCATTCATGATAATGAATGGATGAATGGTATATATTGTATATGTATTGTTTTGCAGGTTATGGAGTGACTAATATGGCCCAAATAGGATAGAAAATATGGTCTGCGTACCATTAATTTGAATGTAATTGGTCTAATGCACCAAATTTGTTTTTCAATTTAAATATGGTCTGCGTACCATCAAATAGTTGTAATTAGTTTAATTATAGCTTATCCTATTTGAAGAAAATGGCGCCTCCCACGGTGAAATTCAAGACGGAGTTTTCAATCCATTTTCAAGACGGACTTTGAAGTTGAAGCTTCAAGATGAAGTCGGGCCATACTAGATCACATATATCTTATGCATGCTTTAAGTTATTTATTGCTTTAAATATGTCTTAATTATGCATGAGATTGTGGCTTGATTATGTTGCATGATTAAGGATTTTAGTTCACTTAAAATCTAACCAACATAGTAAGAGCCTTAAGTTCCAAACTTAAAAATTGGGTTAAAAGGTGCCATGCCAAAATAAACACTTACTTGGATATCCTTTACATCAATCTAGTAATAGTTTACGCTCAGCGAGGTGTTACTTATTGGTCCTAAAGGGGTAAGGTACACAAATAATTGTGAGTACATGTTAGTTTTGGTGAAACTCAACGTTATAAGTAAGGAGTCCTTTTATGTCGTGGAAAAATCGATAGGTTTACCTAATAAGTTCTTAGACGTACCTATCAACCAAGAGTAGTTTCTAGACTATTAGAAAAAGGCTTTTGCTTACCTAAAAGATTTTAGAATTGAGTCTAAATACATAATGTGCTTAATTCTTCAATGGGTTTTAGGATCTTGGAATCATTTTATTCACACCTGCCGGAACACATAACTTGAATAAAATGCTTAATGAACATTGAATTATGCATGTATGCTAGAATTTAAGTTTATTAAGAGAAACTGTGAATGGTATTTATTTGTTTATTCTTTTCAATTGTAGTTTTAATTATGGCAAACAACAATTCATTCAACATTCGATCAATTCTCGAAAATGAGAAGTTGAGCGGGAAAAACTTCCTTGACTGGCAAAGGAACTTGCAAATAGTTCTTATGCAGGAAGAAAAGGAGTATGTCCTGGAAGAGGCGATGCCCGAAGCCGCAGGCAAAGGGGTCACTCAGGCAGCCCTCAATCGTTGGATTGATGCCAACAAGGATGTGAAATGTCTAATGCTTGCAACCATGAGTGCAGATCTACAGAAAACGTTCATCAACTCAGATGCTTTCATGATTATCAGTGAGTTAAAGAACATGTTCCAAGATCTGGCTCGAGTCGAAAGATTCGAGACTCATAGGAAAATTCTTGAGACCAAGCTTAAGAAAGGCGAGCCCGTAAGTCCACATGTTCTCAAAATGATTGGACTCATTGAGAATATGAGTCGGCTGGATCAGCAATTTTCTCAGGAAATGGCTATAGACACCATCCTCCATTCTCTTCATAGCGGGTATGATCAGTTCAAGCTGAACTACCAGTATGAATAGTCTGGACAAAACGCTCACTGAGCTTCACGGTATGCTGAAAACCGCTGAAATGACGCTCAAAAGTGATAAGCAAGATGTGCTTATGGTGCGTGGGGGCAAGTTCAAGAAATCTGGAAAGAAGAGGAATGCTAAGAAAGGTGGCAACAAGGCCAGCCAAACTAAGCAACCAGCTGGCGCCAAATGTGAAAAGAGGAAGGTCAGTCAACCCACTTCTGAATCTGAATGCTTCTAGTGCAAGCAGAAGGGGCATTGGAAGAGAGATTGCTTGAAGCTAAAGGAAGATCAGAAGAACGGAACAGTCGTTCCATCTTCAGGTATTTTCGTTATAAACTGTATACTTGCTAATTCAACTTCTTGGGTATTAGATACAGGTTGTGGCTCACACTTATGTTCCAATCCACAGGGACTAAGAAGAAGTAGAAATTTAAGCAAGGGTGAAGTCGACCTACGAGTGGGAAATGGAGTAACGAACATTCTGCCGATTTGGTTGAGTAACGAACATTCTGCCGAAAAATGGAGCAAGGATTGCTGCATTAGTTATAGGAACTTATTATTTGTCGTTGCCCTCTGGGCTAGTTTTGGAACTGGAAGAGTGTTTCCATGTTCCAAGTCTTACTAAAAACATCATTTCTGTTTCTTGCTTAGATGCTAAGGGATTTTCCTTTTTAATAAAAGACAATAGTTGTTCGTTTTTTTTAAGGAGATGTTTTATGGATCTGCTAGATTAGTCAATGGACTTTATTTATTAGATCACGACAAACAAGTTTATAACATAAATACCAAAAAGCCCAAAAAGGATGATTCAGATCTCACCTATCTGTGGCATTGTCGATTAGGCCATATTAACTTGAAACGCATGGAAAGACTTCAAAAGGAAAGAATTCTAGAACCATTTGACTTAGAGGATTATGGTAAGTGCGAGTCATGTTTACTTGGCAAAATGACAAAGCAACCTTTCTCTAAAGTTGGAGAAAGAGCAATTTAACTATTGGGTTTAATCCATACAGATGTATGTGGACCAATGAGTACAAATGCTAGGGGTGGTTTCAGCTACTTTATCACTTTCACTGATGACTTCAGTAGATATGGTTATGTCTACCTAATGAAGCATAAGTCTGAATCCTTTGACAAATTCAAGGAATTTCAGAGTGAAGTAGAGAATCATTTAGGCAAGAAGATTAAGGCACTGCGGTCTGATAGAGGCGGTGAATATCTGAGCTATGAATTTGATGACCATCTGAAAGAATGTGGAATTCTATTAGAATTGACTCCTCCTGGAACACCACAATGGAACGATGTGTCGGAACGGAGGAACAGAGTCTTGCTAGACATGGTTAGATCAATGATGGGTCAGGACGAACTTCCAATAGAATTTTGGGGACATGCACTAAATACAGCCACACTCACTATAAATAGAGCTCCGTCTAAAGCTGTTGAAAAGACTCCATATGAGTTATGGTTTGGAAAGCCTCCTAAAGTGTCTTTTCTTAAGATTTGGGGATGTGAAGTATACGTCAAACTATTAATTTCAGACAAACTTCATCCAAAATCTGACAAATGTATCCTTGTGGGCTATCCAAAGGAAACAAAGGGGTATTACTTCTACATTACATCTGAGAACAAGGTCTTTGTTGCTCGAGATGGTATCTTTTTGGAAAAGAATCACATTTCCAAAATGATAAGTGGGAGAAAAGTAGACCTCGAAGAAATTCGAGTCGAACAACAAACTCTAGAGAATGCTCAAGATGACATTAAGGATGAAACTCAGAGATCTTTAGAAGTATCTGGTGAGAATCATGGACAATCTAGAGATGTAACCCCGCGTAGATCGCAGAGATATAGATCTCAACCGGAAAGGTACTTAGGTATTTTGACGAACGAGAGCTATGATGTTCTATTACTTGAAAGTGATGAACTTGCGACTTACAAACAAGCTTTGACGAGCCCTAGCTCCAAGCAATGGCATGAAGCCATGCAATCTGAATTAGACTCCATGTCTGAAAACCAAGTATGGGATTTGGTCGATTTTCCAGATGGCTACCAAGCCATTGGAAGCAAATGGGTTTTCAAACTGAAAAAGGACAAGGATGGAAAACTTGAAGTTTTCAAAGCTAGATTGGTTGCAAAAGGTTACAGGCAAGTCCACAGTGTGGATTACGATGAAACCTTTTCACCAGTTACAATGCTAAAGTCTATTCGGATAATGTTAGCAATCGCTGCATATTACGATTACGAAATATGGCAGATGGATGTCAAAACCGCTTTCTTAAACGGCGTTTTAACAGAAACTGTGTTTATGACACAGCCTGAGGGTTTTGAGGATCCAAAGAATGCTAAAAAGGTATGCAAGCTAAAGAAATCAATCTACAGATTGAAGCAGGCATCCAGGAGCTGGAATATACGTTTTGATGAAGCAGTCAGTGACTTTGGTTTCATCAAGAATGCAGACGAATCTTGTGTATACAAGAAGGTCAGTGGGAGCAAAATTTCTTTTCTAGTATTATATGTCGATGACATATTACTTATCGGAAATGACATTCCTATGTTGAACTCTGTCAAGATTTGGCTTGGGAAATGTTTTTCGATGAAGGATCTAGGAGAAGCACAGTACATATTGGGCATCAAGATTTACAGAGATAGATCTAAAAAGATGGTTGGACTTAGTCAAAGCACTTATATCAATAAAGTACTTGATAGGTTCAAGATGGCAGACTCCAAGCGAGGCTACCTA
Source organism: Spinacia oleracea (assembly GCF_020520425.1). NCBI lineage: Eukaryota > Viridiplantae > Streptophyta > Magnoliopsida > Caryophyllales > Amaranthaceae > Spinacia > Spinacia oleracea. Next base: position 19,483,919 of record NC_079488.1, read on the forward strand.
CCCATGTCTCATGGAATGACTCTAAACAAGACTCAGTGCCCAAAAATACTTGATAAGCGTAGACGAATGAATGGGATTCTGTATGCATCATTGATTGGTTCAATAATGTATGCTATGATATGTACACGCCCGGATGTTGCGTACGCACTCAGTGCTACGAGCAGATACCAGTCAGACCCAGGAGAGGCACATTGGACTGCTGCCAAGAATATTCTGAAGTACCTGAAAAGGCACAAAGATGACTTCCTGGTCTATGATGGAGATGATGAATTAATTGTTAAAGGCTATACGGACGCAAGTTTCCAAACCGACAAAGATGATTTCAGATCACAGTCTGGGTTTGTCTTCTGCCTCAATGGAGGTGCAATAAGCTGGAAAAGTGCTAAGCAAAGCACCATTGCGGATTTTACAACTGAAGCAGAGTACATTGCTGCACATGAAGCAGCAAAGGAAGCTATATGGCTAAGGAAGTTCATAGGTGAACTTGGTGTAGTCCCCTCCATTAAAGGACCAATAGCCCTGTATTGTGATAATGATGGAGCTATTGCACAGGCAAAGGAGCCTAGACACCACCAAAGAGTCAAGCATTTACTTCGTAGATTTCACCTTCTACGAGAGTTCGTTGAAAGAAAGGAAGTCGAGATAAGCAAGATTAGAACTGATGACAACATATCAGATCCATTGACTAAACCTCTGCCGCAGGCGAAGCACAACTTGCACACTGCAGCTATGGGAATCAAGCATATTGGAGAATGGCTTTGATGTCCTTGTTTGATGTTTTAAAGTTTTAGAGTTTAATTCTTTGTAAAACATTATTGGTTAATCATTCACAATAAATGAATAGAATTCATTTTTCCATTTAATTTGTGGTTTATTAAATGATGAGTCCCTTCAATTTGACGAAATATTCAAGATAGATTGTCAGGACCAGTCCTGTGACTAAGAAATGTCTATTAAGTGAACTTGAATGTCAAAAGTTGAAAATGGTCCCTGGTCGGAGTTTTCTATAAAATTGGACGCATATAAAATGTTAGACGGCTAGAATGCAAGATGACTAGTAGTTCTGTTTCTTGAACTATGTGGACATGGAAATGTCGTAATCATTTGCATAGATACTTACTTTGGGAAGACTAGTATCGGACAGACCTATGAAACTTTACTGTAAGAGATGAAAATCTGTCATAAGTAAATTTCATTAAAATTATTAGACACTAAATCCTCAATACCTGAGTGATTTGAGATTACTTGTTTGAGAACTGGTTACTTTGACGTTGACCAACCGTCGCACCGTAAAAGGAGGCTATAAAGGCAACGCTCAGTTAATCACCTATCAAACGAAGTCTAATCTCAAGATCGCAAGATTGGGATTGTCCTCCCATAAATCGGGATGAGATGCTTAAAAGTTGTACAAGGCCACTCGGAAAGCTAGAAACTGTAAAATGCATGGCCGTGCTCGGATGAATCATAGGCTATGATTATCTGTTTATTTAATCAGTTGAACTCTGAAACCGAGAAACACCTCTGGATATAATAAGGATGACAACTCTTACCTTATGTTCAAGAGCAAGCATCGAGCGACAAAGGAATTAGGAAATGCACACTTGTCCCTAAGGACAAGTGGGAGACTGAAGGAAATAGTGCCCTTGGTCCAAGTATGCATATAATATTAAGTCTAATAAATGCGGTTCAGTATTAATTAACAAATTAATAATTCACTGAGATCAAGTGAGCTGAATGCCTAGCTAGAGGCCGCTTTAGTTCAAGTGGAATTAATTATATTAATCCACAGCTTACTCTTGACTGAACCCGTAGGGTCACACAAATAGTACGTAAACGGATCAAGTATTTAAAGGCATTAAATACTCCATCTATGGATATTCGGAATCGACGGATCTTGGTTCCAGTGGGAGCTGAGATCGTCAAAGGCAAGCAAATGAATACTCCGGAAACGATGATATTGCCGGAAACGGAAATATTGTCTGAATCGGAAATATTATCGGAATCGGAAAATAATTCCGGAAACGGAAATATTAAATATTTGTTCGAAACGGAAATTAATTCCGGAATCGAAAATGTTAAATATTGTTCGTATCGGAAATGAATTCCGGAATCGGGAAATTAATCGGAAGCGCGTCGTACGAATTAGCATCGGACGAGCTTGCTAGACGAAGGCCCAGCACGAAGCTAGGCCCACGTCCAGCAAAGGAAACGCGCGCCACAACACGCCATCCCAAGGCTGCGCCAGCCCCACCGCAAGGCAGGCCCAGCGCGCGCCCAAGGCTGCGGCAGTCGTGGGCTCTGTGGCAATTGGGCTGTTCTATCGCAAAACCAATTAATCGATTTCAAACATGTATATTTCAAAATCGTATTTTTGTGCAAAAATCAAAGAAAAAGGAGGAACTTTCAAATAATAGGATAAATGATGTTGATAAAAGGAAATATAAATTTGTTATATTATTTGGGATTAAGATTGAATAAACTACACCCGCCCATATAAATTGAGTAGAATGAAGAGCTTTGAGGAAAAAGAAGCAGAACTTAAAGAGAGGAGTAAAATTGATAGTTTTTCTTTTCTTTTTTAAGTAACGAGAAACTTAATTTTTAAGTAATTTGTGATTTTTTTTAAAGTTTCAGATGTATTTAATTAGTAATTAAATTAATTAATATATATAATTAGGGTGATTATGGTATTATTAGTTGACTAGTTGATTATAAAATAGATTAAATGACAATTATGTTGACTTCAAAAATTAAAGATGGTGTAATAATTCACAAACTCACCAAAGAGTAGGTAATAATTGACAAATTTTCCGATAGAAATTTTTTAAAATGTGTTTTGTAATAAAAATTCAAACATGTATTTTTTTTAAAAAAAAAAATCTTTCCATACACACAACCCACTTGGAAACAAACTGTGTTGCTACCAAAATAAAGTGTTTTTGGATGGTTTATACTTTATACAATAAAGGGAAGTGTCTATTTATAGGCTTCCATGCGCCTTAGCATAAATCATTTCTAAATTGAAGTATAGAATTCGCACCTTCTAAGATATTTTTATCAGCTTTTACCAAAAATATGTACAAGTATTATTCTATATGGAATTCTCTTACACAATTCATATTTCTAGAGTGTTCTAAAGGGTTTTAGATACTTTTGGCAAAAATTTCGACGTGTTGTACATGAGGAGTAAAAGTTCTAAGATAGTCATCACAAAAATGACCATGGTAGGGAATTATTATGGACCACACAAATTGATTTTATTTTTACCTTTTTTATTTTCTTTTTATCTTTATTTTTTTTATCCAAAAATCAGTTAAATTATTTTTATGTAATATGAAAAATCAATTTCTTTATTTTTGTTAAAATCAAAAAATAATTTCCAAAAATATGTTAATACGTAAATAGACTAAGTAAAAATTGGAAAATTTGGTAATATTAATCCAACCTTTTGCCGATTTTTTAATTTAAACCCACCTACGACATATTTTTTAATAATCCCACTTTTACCACCCAACGTCTTTTATTGGGCCCAACACGTCATAAACCTATTGTCGGCGGTAATATATCCCTACGTGGAAGTACTCTCTCTAGATGTATTCAGTCATCATCATCAATTCATCACCATCTCGATGATTTTTTCACCAGTTATCGGTCACTTAAGCCCAATAAAAGTCGTTGGGTAGTAAAGGTGGGATTATTAAAAAATATGTCTTAAGTGGGATTAATAAAAGAAAACCGGCCAAAAGTTGGATTAATATTACCAAATTTTCCGTAAAAATTTGGGTATTATTAATTTTCTCTCTCCTCTGCCAAACCACTCACTGGACCTCCTCACCGGACCACCATGCCAACCATGTTCTTCCTCTCTCCTCTTCCCATCCAACACGTCGGGCATCAAGGAGTACATCGATGGCGCACGATCTAGTCGGCGGTCCGTGGTCGTCGCTTGGAGTTCGCATCTGGTCGGTGGCCGTCGTTCAGCGTCGTCGTTGCTGGAAGTTCGTAGGTTGTTGAGCGCCATTGTTGCTGGAAGCTCGCAAGTCGGTGACCATCGTTACGGTTTTTATGGAAGTTTGCAGGTCGGTGTCGTGCGCAGGCTGGGGCTGGAACAGTGCCGTCGTTGCTGGTGCGCTGTCGTTGGTTGGGAAGAAATCCTAACGGGGCGGGCCGGGAATCTAAGCCCAAAGGTATCCTTTTTTATAAAAAATAACTTTATAGAAAAATATAATATAATAAAAATCGGCATTAAAGTATGTAACGTGTATTATGTCTTGGTGGTTGACAGGTATTAGTTGCCATTCCAAGAGATCCAAGGTTCGACCCTTGGTTAAAGCATTTTTTTTTTTAATTTTGGCACTATATCCCCTAAATTAAAAACGATAAATCGTATACTAATTATTTTTATATTATTTTAATAATATAATAAACCTATAATTTTATTTCGCATTTTGTTTTTTTGAATTTTTGCACTATATCCCCTAAATTAAAAACGATAAATCGTATACTAATTATTTTTATATTGTTTTAATAATATAATAAACCTCTATATGTCTAATTTTATTTTAAAAATAAGTGTTTTTTATTTTCTTTGTTTTAGTTATTTATAGTTGAATTATTTTATTTTCTAAATTTCATTTCCTTTGAGTAACTCGTGTTTTTATTACTTTGTATTTTATTTTCGTTTTATTTTCAATTTTCTCAAATCTCCCCTCGACTATTTTATGTAAGATATGTGCTCGGGATTCAAGACACATATTTGAATATCAACTCAAGTATATAGTTCATAAAATAATTAATAAAATAAAAAGAACACTTATTTTTTAATAATATGTTCTAAATATTACTTGAGGAAACTACCTACAAAATAGATGGACATTACCAAAGCACAATATAGATGGACATTGTTGTTGGGTTTTGTGATGGTAACATCCTTCTATATTGTTGGTAATTACCTTAAACATTTTTTCGGTCTAAGTATTGAAATTGTATAGAAAATGTATTAGCAAAATGAATTTAAAGGAAACAAGAAAGGGGTTATAGCCAAGTGAAACCTATTTTAAGCCTGTTTTGACTTATGACGTAGTATTTCCGTTCAATAATGATTTTTGAATTTCTATTTCATGTTTATCAATGCACATTTCAAATCATATTCCTAAAATGTTGTAAATGTGGGTTTTCAAGGTTAATTATAGAACAAGAGTTAGAACAATTACTTAGTTTTAATCGAGTTTGTTAAAATATTTCATTTAATTTAATGCAAGGTTTTTCAATGTTTCAACATAAAAACTATGGGTAAATTTTGATAGTATAGAGGACTTTAATCTATACTATATATTAAAAGGCGTTTCTAAGGATGTTTATGTGACACGTGGCGCTCTGCCTAAGAATCATTCATTCCAAGTGATCTTCACATACATAAAAAAATTTCAAATATGATTTGCATAAGGCTTGAACCTCCAACCTTGTGTTTAAACAATAAAGCTTTTACCATTAAGACATGGTATGTTTCATATCATCATTGTGAAAATAAAAATTAATAAGTACTCTGTAAATGCAAATATTTTAATGTAGTAACCCGAGGCATTGCCCGGGCCCAAAAACTAGTTTTCAAACGAATTGTTCACCAATGTAAAAGAGTCGAGAATTAAGTTGTTCGAGCTTGATTCATTTACTTAGCAAGCTTAATTATTCAAGCTTTCTTATTAACTTAACAAACGAGTTTGAATGAGTTTTGACCGAGCTTGTTTGCGAGTAGTTCCCAAAAGTATCAGCATTTTATAGAAAAAAATATTGACCAAATGAATTTATTTTGACTTGTGACATGCTTTTTCCGTTCAATAATAATGTTTGATTCCTAGTTCATGTTTAACAATGCACATTTCATATCATATTCTTAAAATGTTGTAAATATGGGTTTTCAAGGCTAAATTATAAAACAAGAATTATAACAATTACTTAGTCTTAATCGAGTTTGTTAAAATAAACGATCCTTAATTAATTACCTTTATAACAAAATTGTATATATTTCTTTAATTTAATGCAAGTTTCTTCAATATTTCAGCATAAAAACCATGGCTAAATTTTAATAGTAACGAGGACTTGTTTTTCAATTTAAACACGGGACACTTATAAATGAATTCAAACGAATAGAACGTTAATGAGTCGAGAATGAATTGTTCGAGTTTGGTTCATTTACTTCACAAGCTTACATTTTTTTTTCAAGCTTGCTTATTAACTTAACAAATGAGCTTGGATGAGTTTTAACTGAGCTTGTTTGCGAGTACTACGCGAAAGTATCAACTCATTTGCTCCCCTACTGTAAATGATATGAAATGTAAATTATATATTGGTTTTGTAAATTAAGTGAAGTATATTAATTGAAAACAAATGGGGAAAAACACCTATTTTGAAATAATCTATCTATACTATTATTAAAACTGCAAGGCAAGGAATGTAATCTCGCCACATGTCGCTTCCTATTATCGATGACATGCCGCATCGTCATCTTTGACATGTCATGCATCTCATATAGTTTTCTTGATCATGAAAAAATGTTAGTTATAGGTTTCGTACCCGTGACCTGTCATTTGTTAGTCACATATTTTAACCACTACGCCACAATTCATTTTGATGTTTCTTGTACATGCACAATTATATTAATTCAATATAATGAGAAAAATAATCTGAATCATTTATTAATAGTCTCGATCACAACACTAATTAGTCATTACTTTTAAGAGTTAGTAATCCTTGCATGTTAAAATTTAGTAAAGCATACTCAAAGAAAGATGTATTGTAATGTGTAACAAATTAAATTAGACTCAAACCGAGTTATATAAGAATCTAATTAATCCATTTTCTACTATCCGGGACATCGTCCGGGGCACTAACTAGTTAGATCTAAAAAGTATTCATGGTAACTACTAACAACATATATCGACATTACCAACATACTAGCCAACAACAATGTCAATTATATATTGTTTTGGATAGTTTCAATCTATGTTGCTGGTAGTTACCTTAACTTACTAGGACAAAACGTACACGCACTTACAATTGGCGGTTCAACAAATTTAAGTTCCTCAAATTCAAGTATTTTGGCGGTTCTTTAAATTTTTCATCTACAATTTTTGTTAAAAACCCAAAAATTTCTCTCTTCTCACAAAACTTTACAAAATATTTTTCTCCCCTAAATTCCCCAAAATTCTCTCTCTTTCAAAATTCCCATAATTTTCTCTCTCCTAAAATTCACCAAACAATTTCCCTCTCCTAAAATTTCCCAAAGTATTTTAACTCAAATTATTTTTCTGAAATGAATTTAAGTTTTTAATTTACAATTTCAATTTGCGTGGTGAAGCTCACTACTAATTTTCTTTGAATTTGCGTGGTTGGAGGTTCATTCAGGTTGTTCCAAAATTTAGATCTAACTATTGCAAATTTGTGTATTTGTTTTAGATCTGTAAATAAAGGTTGTAGTATAGGTCTAGCTTCTTTGGGATTTTTTTTGAGTTTACAACTATTTCTCTGAACTTTAAGGCCATTGAAGCTACTGCATACTGAGAGTATGATGGAGAAGCTGATGAACAGTGCGTTGAAAAGGAAAATACGATAAGAGTTGTTGATTTTACAATTAATTATAGAACTATGGTCACTACCAAATATTAGGTTGGACATGACCAACCAAGCCATCAGTGTAGTGAAGATTGGCAATGACATGTATGTTACTGGTACTGACCTTAATTAATTTGGGCAAAGCTACACATATGTTTTCGATGGACTTCTTTTCAAAGGCCCAAGCCCAAATTCACATCACTCCATCTTAACCTCAAGTATAAATATTCTATAACCCTAACTAATCAATCCTCACCACTTCTTCAGCCACTATCACACATTCTCTCTCTCTCTCTCTCTCTCTCTCTCTCTCTCTCTCTCTCTCTCTCTCTCTCTCCCTCCCTCCCTCTCTCTCTCTAAAATTCATCTCTCTCTCTCAAATTCGAAGCTCTCGAGGGGATTTCGGGCATCATATCCTTACTATCACCAACAAAAGCTATGAACATGGAGATTTAAACGCATTTTAGATTTTTAGATTATTTGATTGTACTTTATCATTTAGATCTGAAATTTTATTTGGTTTTATGTTTTTGAGTATTAAAGTCATAATTTTTCAAGTTAATCCTTGTATAATAACTCATGGGTTTTTGAATGAATTTCTTTGAGCTTGTCTTTGCAAATTCAATCTGGATTTATTCTAATTTGTTAAAATTCTTGGCCCTTTTCAAAGTTACTGGGAGTATGGGGAATAAGATGATGAATAGTGCACTAAAATGGAAGAAGACGACGATAATTGTTGGTTTTGAAATTAATTATAGAAATGTGGTAATTACCAAATATGTGGTTGGACATTACAAACAAATCATCAACGTATTGAAGATTAACAATCACCATACATAGTACTGGACATGACCAATCATAATAATTACGAGTTAAAAAGAATAAAAATCGTTAGTTAAACTAATGAAGATACAATATAAGAAACAAAGGTAAAAATGAATAAAAAGTATAGTAAAATATCCTAGAAAATTTAAGAAATATTTATATTTAAAAATTGTTTAAGGTCACTAACAGCAATGTAGATGGACATTACCAACACGCAAAGCGAAGAACAAAGTCTTTGTACGTGTTTTGATAATTTCATTATATTTTTTGATTACCAAGATGTAAATTATTTTGTCAATTTTGCTGAAACTTTATAGGTTTGGTCATGTCCGATATTATGTATGGTCAGTGCCAATCTTCACTATAATGATGATTTGTTTAGTAATGTCCAACCTCATGTTTGGTAATGACCACCGTTTCATAATTAATTTTTAAATCAATAAAATTCATCGTCTTTTTCTATTTTAACGCATTGTTGTAAACTCCAATAAAATTCATCATCTTCTCTTTCATACTCCCAGTAGGCAGTAGCTTCCATGGATTAAAGGTTTCATGGAATAGTTGTAAACTCCCAAAAAAATAACAAAGACGCCACACACTACAAGTCTACAACTTTTATTTATATATCTAAAACAAAAACACAATAAATTTGCAATACTTAGTTCTAAATTCTGGGACAACCAAAATGAATCTCCAACCATGCAAACTCAAAGAAATTTTGTAGTGAACTCCACCATAGACACCATAATGAATTGAAATTGTAAATTAAAAACATAAATTTGTTTTAGAAAAATAATTTGAGAAATTAAAAACCTTTAGGAGAGAGAAAATTTTGGGAAATTTTAGGAGAGAGAAATTTTGAGGAATTTTAAAATAGAGAGAGATTTGGAGAATTTTAGGAGAGATAAATTTTTTGTAAATTTTTGTGAGGAGAGAGAAAATTTTGCGTTTTTAACAAAAAATGGAGATGAAAATTTGGAGAACCGCCAAACTACTTGAATTTGAGGAACATAAATTTGTTGAACCGTCAATTGTAGTGTGTGTACTTTATGTCCTAGTAAGTTAAGGTAACTACCAAAAACATAGATGGAAACTATCCAAAACAAGATACAATTGACATTGTTGTTGGCTAATATGTTGGTAATGTCCATATATGTTGTTAGTAGTTACCAAGAATACTTTTTAGATCAAATTATTTCACAATATGTGTGTATTCCCCATTTTTTCAATTAATATGGAAAACCAATATATGATTTCTATTTCAAATTGTTCACAATAGTGGAGCAAATGAGCCAATACTTCCGCGAACTACTCGCAAACAAGGTCGGTCAAAACTCGCCCAAACTTGTTTATTCGTCCGTAGTCCACTAACATGCTCGTTTAACAATATTTGTTATGTTGAAATGTTGAAAAACCTTGCATTAAATTAAATGGATATATAAAATTGTCATTTATTTTTAGGAAAGTTGATTAAAACTAAGTAATTGTTCCAATTCTTGTTCTATAATATAGCCTTGAAAACCCATATTTACAAAATTTTAAGAATATAATATGAAATGTTAGACATGAAATAGAAATTGAAACACCATTATTGAACCGAAGAATCATGTCACAATTCAAAACAAGCTCATAATCCGACTAACTTGGCTAAAACCCCTTTATTTTATCCGTTAATTAAAATTCATAATATAATGTCAACACTAGATTATAGTGGAGCAAATGAGTCGATACTTCCGTGAACTACTCGCAAACAAGCTCGGCCAAAAAACTCATCCAAACTTGTTTGTTAAGTTAATAAACGTACAATCTTGAACAAATAATGAAGCCATGGAAGCTATTATTTCCATTTTAAATTGTTCACAATATGGGAGCAAATGAGCCAATACTTTCGCGAACTACTCGCAACCAAGCTCGGTCAAAACTCATCCAAACTCGTTTGTTAAGTTAATAAACGTACAATCTTGAACAAACTCGATTGTTGTAATTGAATAAAGCTCGAACAACTTCATTATCGACTCGTTAAAACCCGTGAACAATTCGTTTGAATTCATTTTTAAGTGTTCCGTGTTTAAATTGAAATTAAAGTTCTCGTTACTATAAAAATTTAGCAATAATTTTATGTTGAAATATTGAAAAACCTTGCATTAAATTAAATGGATATATAATTTTTTATAAAGGTAGTTTAAGGTCGTTGATTTTTAGCAAAGTCAATTAAAACTAAGTAATTGTTCTGATTCTTGTTCTATAATATAGCCTTGAAACCCCATATTTACAGAAAAATTAGAATATGATATGAAATGTGCAGTATTAGACATGAAATAGAAATTGAAACATCATTATTGAACATAAGGTTGGACATGACCAAACAAACCATTGAATCTTGAATCTTAAATAATTCAACTACAAAATGATTTAAACAAAGAAATAAATAACCTTTGTTTCTTATTTTATAGCTTCATTAATTTAATTAACGGTTTTTTTACTTTTTAACTCATATTTATATTATTTAATTATCTATTAAAACCAATAAAAATAATATTAATTCCACAGGATTTATTTTTTTATTTTGGAAGATATAAGTAAATGTCAAAAATAAAAACACAAAAATAAAAAGAAATAAATATGGTTAATTACATCAAGTAAAAGTAAAAAATAAAAAAATGGTTCTTAGTTCTAAAAATATTTTAAGGTAACTACCAACAATATAGACCGACAATTAACATAACATATTTTCAACAATATTGTCAATACTTAGTTCTAAAAATAGTTTAAGGTAGTTACCAACAATATAAACTGACATTTACCATCGCAAAAATCAACAACAATGTTTCTTAATTATTAAGCTATAAATAAAAATTAAAATGAAAATAAATTACGAAAAATAAAATTAATCTCGTGAATTATATAAATAATAATTTTTTATATAATTTATTGACAAATATATTGTCGAATAACAAATACTACGTAGATTATAATATAAATATTTATAAATTAATCTTGCGAGTGACTCACTTTTCAAGTTATTCTCTGTATGTGCAAGGTTTTTTATTTATTGAAATAAGATAACGCATAAAGGTGAATAATTTATTAAAAGATTAAAAAAAAACTGTTAACAAAAATTGGCTTCATCAAGGTTTGAACCCCAAACCTACAGGACAATCAAAGAAACTTAGCATGTTTGTAACCACCAAGGTAGAATCATTTTTCTGTTATTAGTTACTTATTTATATTATGTACTAATAATGTACTATGAGTCTTTAAAAAAAACCCGACCTCCAGCCGCCACCACGACCGCAAATAACAACCGTCGATTCGCCGCCTTCCCTCCGTCGCCACTCCCTTCATCGCACCAGATCCGCCTCCTTCCACGAAATCCGTCGCCTTCCCCTCGTCGCCACTCCATCCGTCGCACCAGATCTGCCTCCTTCTGCGACCACCTCCTTCGCGAACCCCCACCAACCCCACGAACCTCACTGTTGATGCGAACCCCCACCTCCTTCGCGAACCCCCACCAACCCCGCGAACCCCACTGTTGCCGCGAACCCCCACCGCGAACCTCTCCGCCACTGTTCTGTAAGACCACCCAACCACCGTACTCCGAGACCACCCAACCACCGTTCTTCGCGAATCACCCTTCCGCCTCCGCACTACCACCGAGAGAGAAATTTTTTGGGAATTTTAGGAGAGAGAAAATTTAGGGTAATTTTAGGAGAGAGAAAAATTGGGTTTTTTAACAAAATTTAGAGATATAATTTTGGAGAGAACCGCCAAAATAATTGAATTTGAGGAACTGAAATTTGGAAGAACCGCCAATTGTGTGTGCGTGTACTTTTTGTCACAGTAAGTTAAGGTAACTACCAACAACTTATATGGAACTATCCAAAACAAGATATAATTGGCATTTTTGATGGCTAGTATATTGGTAATGTCCATATATGTTGTTAGTTGTTACCATGAATACTTTTTAGATCTAAGTATTTCAAAATAAGTGTTTTTTCCCATTTGTTTTCAATTAATATGGAAAACCAATATGTGATTTTCATTTCAAATTGTTCACAATAGTGGAGCAAATGAGCCGATACTTTCGGGAATTACTCGTAATCAAGCTCGGTCAAAACTCATCCTAGCTCGTTTTTTAGGTTAATAAACGTACAATCTTGAACAAATAATGTAAGATTGTAGTAATTGAACAAAGCTCGAGCAACTTCATTATCGACTCGTTAACATCCGTGAACAATTCGTTTGAATTCGTTTTTAAGCGTTCCGTATTTAATTGAAATTAAAGTTCTCGTTACTATTAAAATTTAGCAATAATCGTTATGTTGAAATATTGAACAATTTTGCATTAAAATAAATGGATATATAAAATTTTGTTATAAAGGTATGTGAAGGTCGTTTATTTTTAGCAAAGTCCATTAAAACTAAGTAATTGTTCCAATTCTTGTTCTATAATATAGCCTTGAAAACCATATTTATAAAATTTTAAGAATATGATATAAAATGTGCATTATTAGACAAGCAATAAAAATTGAAACATCATTATTGAACCGAAGAATCATGTCACAATTCAAAAGAAGCTCATAATCGGGCTAACTTGGCTAAAACCCCTTTCTTTTATCCGTTAAAATTCATTTGGTTAATAAAAATGATCAACACTAGATTATCCTAAAAATGGTTAAGGTAATTAACAAGATAAACTCGAGGGTAGAATCGAGAAAATTTAAATTTTAATTTAATTGAAATACATTGGTTTTTCATATTAATTAAAGTATATTAATTAAAATATATTAATTGAAAACTAAGGAAATACAACACTTATTTTGAAACACTTGATCTAAACTTGTTTAGGGTAACTATCAACAACGTAGATGGAACTTCCCAAAACACGATATAGATTGACATTGTTGTTACCGCCTGTATTGGTTGCTTCCATGTACGTTGTTGGTAGGTACCTTGAAAACTATTTAGATATAAGTATTTCAAAATACATGTTATTTTTCTTTTGTTTTCATTTATATACTTCAATACTCCTAGTAGCTTCAATGGCCTCATACGCATGTTATCGTTGGGTTATGTTATGGTGGTTTCCATTTACGTTGTTGGTAGTTACCTTAAACAACTTTTAAATCCAAATACTTCTTCATTTTCGTCTTTATTTTTCCCCATAACTTTAAATTATAATTAAGCTTATAAATTTTATTCAAAAAGATAATTGCCAAAAAAAAATATATTTAAAAAGAAATAAGAAAAAAAAAGCAACTAAAAACTTAAACAATCTGAAGATTTTACAAAATGAAAATAAATTTAGGTATTTTTTTTAGATTTTACACCTATTTCTCGGAAGGTTTAGGCCATGAAAGCTACTGCCTACTAGTAGTATGAGGGAGAAGATGATGAACAGTGCGTTAAAATGGAAAACACGATGAGAGCTGCCGATTTTAAAATTAATTATAGAATTGTGGCCATCGCCAAACATAAGGTTAGACATGGCCAAACAAACCATTGAATCTTGAATCTTAAATAATTTAACTATAAAATAATTTAGGAAAAATTACTTTAAATAATCCAACCTTTCGACGATTTTCCGTTAATAATCCAACTTTTGGATTATTATCTAATAATCCAACCTTTATACCCCATTAACTTTTATTGAACCCAGGTGACTTGAAACCGGCTAAAAAGGTCAACTTTTATTTACTTTTTAATTTTTTTTTCAAGCATCTTATTTCCTCCTCCTTCTTCTTCGATTATATACCTGAAGTTCTACCATATTAGCAAAATCACCAATCAATTTCAAATCAACCAATCTTAATCTCCATCATCAACAACATTCAACAATGGCGTAATTTATAGAACTAGAAACACAAGGAGTTTGAATACCATTCCACGTCGTAGCCCAAAACAAGAATCATCCAACAAGACCCGCCTACTGAAATACACATTTATAATTGACAATTTGTCTCCTCCTCCCATCTTTCTCTCTCCCCCATTCATCTCCATCAAATCTTAGCTTGAAGCTTCAACGATGGCGGTACCCTCGGATGAATTCACCCAACATCAAACGACAACATTAGAGCCGACAATCCGCAGGAAAATGGCAACATTGAACTACTAACGACATCGTTGTAGCCATAATAATCCAACAGAATATGGGCTTCTAACACCATCTAATTTTACCCACATCAATTGCCATAATCAAAAAATAACATCAACAATATAAGAATAATAATCTTATCTCACTAATTAAATTAAGCTCAATCCCGTAATTCTCATCAATTTGGTTCTGTCGCCAATTTACATTCCGAAAGAAAATAACTTTATTCCTTAAAAATTGAGTTTACCTCTGCAACTACCTCGAATTTGATTAATTTGTCGATCCTTTGATCCACCGCCGTTGTAGAAAATGAAATCGTAAGTTTTGTTATCAAAATTGTACTTGAGGGGAGAGTTAGTTTGCAGGGCAGCAATACTAGGTGTTGTGTTGTTCGACGTTTAGAAGCAGGTTGGAGGACGATGGTGGTCGTCCGTCTGCCATTGAGGGATTGGGGTGTGGTGTTGTGGAGGAGAGAGAACAGAAGTCATGGTTGAACAGAAGAAATGGAGAACAAGAGGAAATAAGGAGAAGGGGAAAATGGGATAAGTTAAAAGAAAATTAAAAAAAAAAAGAGCTAACGAATGGTTGCTTAACACGTGGGATAGGTTACCTGCTGATCCGACTTCTTTACCGGTTGGGTACAATAAAGTTAATGGGGTATAAAGGTTGGATTATTAGATAATAATCCAAAGGTTGGATTATTAACGGAAAATCGTTGAAAGGTTGGATTATTTAAAGTAATTTTTCCAATAATTTAAACAAAGAAAATAAATAACCTTTGTTTCTTATTTTATAGCTTAAATAGTTTAATTAATGGTTTTTATTTTTTTTTACTCATAATTATATTCTCCTATTCAATAAATATTTGAAATGGAAGTCGGGTATCGATTTTGCATATTAATTGAAGTATATAAATGAAAAAAAAAGAATGAAAAATATTTATTTTGAAATACTTAGATATAAAAACATTTAAGGTAACTACCAACAACATACATAGATACCACCAACACAACACCAACAACAATGTTAATCTATATCGTTTTTTGAAAAATCTTAAAAACACGAACAAGGACTTTGTTCTTGGCTTTGTGTGTTGGTAATGTCCAATCTTTATTGTTGGTAGTTATCTTAAACACTTAGCCAAACAATTAGAATTCATAGAATATTTTCTATTAGAATTTATTTTAACCTATGTTTCTTATTCGTAGCTTAATTAACAATTTCTTTATCAGATGAATTAGTTTAATTTCTTTTATCTCCGTTAAGTCACTTTAATTAGTTTACCTTAAAGAATTTTTAGATTAATTTGTTCACCAACTCATTTATACAAAGTCTGTATCTTTTTTTTTTATTTTTTTTAATGAAGGTTAATAAGGGAAATAATAATTTGATACGACATCGAGAATTCGATTAATATTTTATGAAAATATTATAAAAATAATTGACAAATATACTGCCAAGTAAACAAATATATTATAGTATTAATTTTAACATGATTAATCTCGCGACTGATTCATTTTTCAAGTTAGTCGCTATATGTGCAAAGTTTTTTATTTATTGATATAAGATAACACATAAAAGTTTAATAATTTATTAAAATAATATAAACAATAATTGCATAAGAGTAACCTTTTTTTTTAAAAGGGTAAGTAAATGCCAAAAATCTCAAAAAAAATTTTTTATCAAGGCTCTAACCTCAAACCTAAGGGGGAAACATCCTCACAAGTTCAACACCACCAAGGCAGAATTGTTTTTGTGTTATTAGTTGCAGATTAAGGGGGTGTTTGGTATGAAAGTTGGAAATGGAGTGGAATGGAAACAAATAAAAAGGGGAAAGGGTAATATTAACTATTTTCATTATTGGGTGTTTGGTATATAATAGGAAAGGAATAACTTATATACGATTCCCTTACTTAATGTTTGGTAAGTAATAAGGAAATGAATATATTTTATAGTGTATTCTACATCTATATATGAACAATATAAAGTAGGAAATCATAATAAAATAGTACAAATTGACAAGAAATACGGAGTAACACCTTTGAAGAACAACCATTTTTTTTAAGAACCACAATACTCCCCCCTGTTTATAGCCCCAAATCCCAATACCTGATTTTTATCAAACCTGACCCAGTTTTTACATGAAGGAAAAATAGAATTCAATTATTTTATATAAATGTTTTAACATTTTTTTGGGAGGAATTATTACAAGGAAGGCAAGCAAACCACTTCCTTTACCCATTTTCATCTATTTCTCTCTCCTGCTCTCACCAGTCGCCTATTCCCAGTTTGCCTGCCCACCCATCCATCCACCATTGACCGGCCACCACCTTCGCCCATCTCCACCGCCCCACCCTCCTCACCACTGCCAACTATGCAGACTCAATCGACTCTTCCCGACGCTCACGGGCAACTAACTTTGGCGATCCATTCCAATCAACCTCATCAATCCTCCGCAACAACCGCCGCCTCATGTACGGAGGTCACATAGTGCCTCGCCCTCATGACAAGTACAATTTCAGTTTGGGAGTAAGCTCAAAGGAGAGAGGGACGAGAAAAGAAGAGAGCAATAAGGAGTTTGAGGGGAAACAGTAATTGTTACCGTGGCCTTTGGAGCAGGAAATAGGGGAGTCAATTACCCCTCAATAACGGTAACGGTTATCATGTACTCCAAACCAAACAGCTTGTAATGTAACAGTTATGTGAATCCGTTTCCGGCTCTAAAAATTGAGATACCAAACATCCCCTAAAGTTATATATTTTGTCAAGTAACTGGAGGCTTAAAAAAAAACGTCATTTGGACCCGAGATAATTCGGCCCACTTAGGGTTTCTCGATCAACCACCACCTATAATCGCCGCCACCCGTAGTGAACCACCAGCCCCTCCTCCGCAACTATGTTCGCCGGAGTTGCTCCCTTTTTTCGCTCCCCGACATCGATCTTCGCGCTGCCCTCCCTAGCCGCGCAAAAAACCTCCGCACTACCCACGACCACAACCCCCAGCCACCTCCCCCGTATCGAACACAAGCCCCCTCCCCCTGTATCTCTGTTCGTCGGCTCACGTCCCTCCCGCATTTCGCTCCCTGACGCCGATCGACGCACTACCCTTCGCAGCCGCGCCCATCAAGGCTTGGTGGTCCGGCAATAGGTTGGGCATAGGAGAGAGAAACATACAAACCCTCAATTCTTAATTACTTTTAGTTAATTATCCTAATTATTAATTTTTACATTTTTAGAAAATACAAATAACTAATTTTAAAAAATTCAGAAATCACAAAAACTATTTTCATAAAAGAAATTGTGTATTTAAATTTAAAGATAAAAACAATAAAATCATTAAAGAGTACTATTTATATTAAATTTAAAGATAAAAGAAAATTATTTTGTGTGGCTCATATTAATTCTAAGTAATGGTCATTTTTATGATGACCATGGTAGAATCATCCCATGAGGAGATAGCATCTAGACTCAGTGACATATGTAGAAATTATACTAAGTGTGATTACTATTAAAATATTGCAAAATTATCTAAATTTAGTACTTTTTCATACGAATAAATGAAAAATTAACTATAATTATGCAATTTTATTTGGCCAAGTGGGGTTAAGTGTATGTATTGGCTCCGTCACTGATCTAGAGATCTTTTGTGTACACCATGCTTCTTTGTTTGTGATCAAGGTTGACTCCTAGATTGAACAAATTTGTATTTTTTTTTCTTTTTTTTAAATACTTAGCCTATTAAAATGCTTTTTCAGTTGAAAAACTGGGTAGATATTTGTCTACCCACCTAATTTACACAATACATCCGCCATTGCATGCGGGGAATTTTGTTTTGGTGTAACATTGTTATGGGAAAAGATTTTATTCCATCAGTTATTATTATCTTTAAGGTTTTTTGTGACCAGTCTAGGCCTTGACATATGTTTGATACTTCCTCCGTTTTGGAAATATCGCACCATTTGTTTTTTACACTATTCACACTACGATTTTGGTCATTTTTTGTGATTCGTATGTAATAAAATTTTAATCTTGTATGTTAGATTCGTATTGATATATATTTTTTAAATATTAATTATTTATAAATTTTATTTTCACACGATTTGAGATTTTAAGAGTCAAAGTAATGGTTAGAGAAGTAAAAGTCAACCGTTGTGCAATATTTCCGTAACGGAGAAAGTATTTCAGTATTTCTTTTAAAAGTGTATACCCTATTTCAAAATCCTGGATACGCCACTATATATGAAAAACCTGTTCCAGCTTTCAAAGCTTCAATGATATAATCTAGCATTTCATATTTTGTGATGTGACATAAATTTATCATATCATTTTGTCAAAAGTGGTACCGGTACTGTACTTTGTTTTTACCTTTTTTATTAATATTGCTCGTTAATAATGTTTTTTTTGGTGTAAATGAGCCTCAAGGGTAGGGGGTGAGAATCGATCTCAGGATCACCTGGAACCGGGATATATAGAAGCTCTAACCAACTGAGCTATCCATCACTCTCATTGCCCGTTAATAATGTGATAGAGTGTAAAATTTTATACGAGGGTGTAATATGGACAATTGAACACCGTACTATGAGGCAAGTGAAAAAAAATATACATAGATTGTAGTACATTAGTTTGGTTTACGTTGTTCCGATAAACTTTCCTTTTGACCATGTTGTAAAATTATTATAATAATACCTAGTACGTACGTAGTATAAAGGATGGTTTCGAATCGATAGAAGTTATAGAGGAAGAAGCATGTTTGATTCAATTGATTGTGTTTAATGAGTACAAATCATAACAAATGAACGGAGTCCATTGATATCCAAATGTGTTCATTTTATCTATTTATTTATCAAAACCGTTGTAAAAGTATCATACTGTATAAATTTGGAACCAAGCCTATAGAAGATCTTTTACGGCCAAAATGGGTTTATCTCGTTGTTGATGAGAGTTTTCTTATACCTGATGGATCCGGAGCCGTTTCTGATGGATAGCATATAAACCTTGATACTGTTTTGAGATTTAGATTCGGTCCAAATCGGACCTTGTATTCATTTTGAAAAGAAAATTTATTTTAATGAAAAGTATGTAATATAAACCATATAGAAATTAAAATAATATGAACTTTTAATGTTTTTCTTGATTTGATATTGATTTTCTTCATTAAATATACTCCATTCTTTGCATTGTAGTTTGAATGACAATATCAATGTTTTTTTTGTAAAAAATAGGACAAAAATGTAGAACTAGATTCGACCCACGGATCCGGATCAATAACTTTTGGATCCGTGAATCCAAATTTAGATATGGATCCATATGTTGAAAACAGATCTCAATCTGGATTCAATTGGATCCGATTCAGATTCGATTTGTGGACGCCGTCCCTAATAGTGTGTATTAGTGTGTAAATGCCCAATTGTTATTCTTTTCAAAGTTACTATAATAAAACGAATTTCATTATTAATATAACAATTTGACTAAAATATTACCAAAGTTTATTATTTCCATAATATATACATAAACAGTAAGTAAAAAAGGACAAGAAAAATAAAATAATATGAAAAACATTAAAATAAAGTAAAGATATTTTAAGAAAAAAGTTATGGCAGGAAAATTTTGCACTAGGAAGTAATACTTATCATTCCCGGTGTCTATTTTAGTATAATGTAATACATGCTCAATTATTGTTCTTTTCAAGGTTAAGGCAAAGCTATCCCGTTAGGGTACTGATCACTACTACTTTCCTTTTTCCCATTATGAATTGGGTAGTGAATTCAAACAAAAGTCTTGCACACATAAGGTGTACAATAAATTATTATACACCAGTGTTGCGGGTGTGGAACTGGGAGGATGATCTGGATGAGCCTTGCCCTGTCAAGCAGAGCAAACGTGAGCTAATCTCGGAAGTTTAACCGAGAAAGCCCCATTTGATACTTAAATCAGCAAGTATATAAGAAATGTCTAGATAGAGAAAGTAGAGAGAAGGTGGAGCAAATACCGAGAATATTATGTGTCCTGTCATAAATAATGTGGGTGGTATTTATAGGCGTTCTGTACTTTGTCCCACTCAGTTGCCACCACGTGCATAATGGCGATGTACTTGCTTTTGTCGCTTAGCCTGCAAGTCCCCTTTTTGGACTTATGTTGTTATGTGGGGCAGGATCTGCCCTCTAATGGTCTGTCCGGGGGTCTTTGGCCTGCCCGGTCAATACTTCTTAGCTTTGACCTTAAGACCCCATCTATGACTTTAGTTTTGCTCTGTCGCTCGAGCTCTGTCTCGTGCTGGTGGGACCCCGTACAACTAGTCTCTCAAGAGCTGATCTAACTTTAGAGTTGAGTTTGCTCTTTAGTATTCTTCAACCTTTGCATGTTTCAGACCAACAACATTTGCTCTATCATCTTAGGTCTGCTTTTATAACGGGATCCCTGTACAACTAGGATAACTTTTTCCCAGTTTTTTTATATCTTTTACCTAGGTTTAATTTTTGTAATATATTTTGATTAACTTTTGTATTATTTAAAAAAAGTTGATAGATAAATTTTTTAAAAGGTAAAACAATTACTTTTATACATTATTAGTGAATTTAAAAAAGTAACTTTTATTAAATGAAAAATATTATCACTAAAAATAGATATTTTTTACATATATAATGATAACTTTTTTTTAAGTATTTAAAATTAACTTTTACTGCGGTGTATAACATTTATTGTACAACACTTATTGTTATTTTCCCCTTTTTGCATCGTTTTCCTTATTGTACACGGACAAGTTTTAGGAATTAAACCTTCCTGTTAATGATGTAACGGTATGATGATTTCCTAACTCCAATTGGAAAAGGAAAACATGTGTATATATATAATTCTTTTTGAACTCATATTCGAAAACGTTACTCTATATATATATATATATATATATATATATATACCAGTTCCATCCCTTAGTTTTTCATATTAATTACTTACCTCTAAATTAGTCTTGTGATTCATCGTGGTCCCTTCGAAATTCCAATTGAAAAAGTAAAATTAACAATGGGTGATTGTATCGATAAGTATCTTGAGCTCGAAGATTACGGAATCGCGATTCCTTGTGTCCATGATCTTGTACCATCCAATTCTTGTAAGAAACTCATAGTCAGACTATCCTTCAATATGAGCCGAAATTTGGTTTATTATCACAGGAACGGTAAAAGATGGGTGAGTAAGCAAAATATTCCTGCCACGAAGGGCAGCCGTGTGAATCCTTTTTGCCCTATGTGCATAGATGAGATTGCTAAATTTCTTATACTAAAAAAGAAAATTACCAAGCATGTCGTCTACCAAATATTGGAGATTCTGAATGACGAGGTATGGAATAAGGTGCTGAAAATTGATAAGGAGGAGCCTATTATTGAGATTCATGATCATAAGGTTGATGGTGTTTGTTTTGCTCCTGACAAAGTCTGCAACGAAGAGGAGTTTCGGGCATGGATTGCTAAAGGAAACCATGCTTTTGAAGAGGAGATACCTGCTATTGAGGGGTTGGAAAGCGTTAATGTCGATGATGATGATGATGATGATGATGAGAACGTGTGTGGTATTTGTCTACGGGGGTTGAAGAACATGGACAAAGACAACATCAACGATGAAAAGGGTACTGATAATGTTAATGTTAGTGATGATGTTGGGATCAAAACAATTTCTCTTCTGAAGTTGCCTTGCAAACATGTTTTTCATGAACCTTGTGTGCTTAGATGGCTTCATAAAAATCATGTCTGCCCTTTTTGCCGCTTTCAGTTGCCGCAGTCTGGTACGGTGGTTCATCAATGATGCTTGCTTTAACAACATTTTTATGTAACTTACTTTTATTAGTGTTTAGTACTTAATTGTATTATTGCTTCAGAATAGAAAATACAATTAAGTTTTTAATACTTGTTGTAGTTTTATTATGAGTCAATATACTCCCGTAATATTTGTCGTTGATCAATTTTTTCTTTCATTGAGAATTTGATAAAATAATCGGAAATAAGATTTGTTACTTTATCTCAATCAGCTATATCTTGCAACACCTGAATGATCCTTAAACAAAGGAACCGCCTATCATTGTGTTCTGACACCTGAACCTTCCTCCAAGCACAAGTTCTAATCAATAGTGTTACAACAATAAGACATGTTCGAATAAGTTGCATTCAGATTCACCGCCTATCATTGTGTTCTGAATTAGTTTTCTATAGTACGTGTAATTGTTTTTCTCTATCAGAATTTCTAAATATGACACACTAAAAAATTAGCATCCTATAATGTCATGTTGTATTTCAATGATCTTTGTTGTTCTGTTTTGTATTACTTGATAGTTTTACAATTATTAGGAAGTCTTAATTAAATGGGTTGATGGTATGGGGTTGTGTGTGGGTGTTAATTATTGTTGACCCTAAAGTTTTGATGATGACAAAGCAAACTCCTGACAATGGGTTAAGTTATGTTGCATAATAGGTTCCGAGATCCTTAGAGGGATAATGCTAAGTTAAGGAGATCCTGAGTTGGATAAACTAAGCAACGTGGAATATAAGCAAGTAATTGATCCATGTCACACACTACATTGAAGAAATAATCATTAAGCAAGGCGAGATCCTTAGGCGAGTTCCTAAGGCGTGATCCTCATATATTATGTGGATCCTCGACGTTCCAGAGAAGGAACAAATTGGGAAGTCTTCGAGTGAAGCTTCTAAAGGTGCAACATGAAGACTACAACATATGAGTTTATGTTTTAGGATTTATGTAAGTATTTAATAAAGTTTATAAGTAATTTGGTATGAAAGGGACATAGTATTTTGGTACGTTTTAAATGAAATATGTTAACTGTAATTATAAAAGAGTTTTAACTTGGAAAATCTTTTTAATAAATAAAATGAATTTAATTAATAAATGTAAACATAGGATTCTGATTTATTCTCCTTGTTACTCAAGTAAAAGGTTTTTCACGTTCCTTGAAACTCTCCCCACGTATTTCTGTTTAAACGTGCATTTAGTGTTTTGATTTGGTCTCCCTTGTTTCTCTCCAACTATGCCCATGTTACTGAGCAATAACTGTTAGTGGGTAGTTGAGGAGAACATGGATAGCCAACCCTAGGTAAAACTCTCCTATAAAAGGAGAAGAGTTTTAGCTTTTCAAAACACACAGCTGATCTTTACAAAATATATCTTAAGAGCTTAAACGTTTTAAAAGAGAATCAGTTTTCAAAAGAGTGTCCCTTGAGTTCCTTATTACTTTGAGCTTTATTACGTACTAGAGTTTTATATCAAATTGTATTTTGGGTTTAAGGGTTGAGTGATCCTTAATTGACTTAGAGTTAAGTCAAAGAGAAACAGAGCGACTTAGAGTTAAGTCAAAGAGAAAAGGAGCGACTTAGAGTTAAGTCAAAGAGAGAAAGAGGAGCACAGTAATCAAAGGGGATTGCTGTGGGGAACTCGTGTTCGAGAGGAACTCGAGTTAAAGAGTGTATTTGTAATAGAGTTATTGCATTAATACAAAAGAGTAGTGAGGCTCTTCTTGATTAGGGTCAAGAAGGTTCCTCCGTTTTATATCTTTCTTCGCTCATTATTCTCAGTCTCTTTATTGTTTAAATTCCGCAAGAAACTTACCCAAGTTCCCAAGAAACAATTCACCCCCCCTCTTGTCAAGTGTTCCTACTGAACTATCAGTTGGTATCAGAGCAGGATCTCACAAAAATACAGGAAACCCTGTTGAGAAAAAGTTCCTGGAAAGTATGAACGCTTACGAGAAACTCGAGGAAGGTTATTCCACTCAAAGACCTCCAATGTTCAACGGGAAATTCTACACCTACTGGAAGAACAGGATGGATATCTACATCAAGGCAGAGAACTATCAAGTCTGGCGAGTCATAGAAGTCGGTGATTTCGAGGTAACAATGACCAATGCTCAAAACGAGGTAGTTCCTAAACCCATGTCTGAATTTACTAAGGAAGATTTTGAGAAATATGAAATCAACGCAATGGCTGTGAAAATCTTGCATTGCGGCCTTGGACCTCACGAACATAACAGAGTTATGGGGTGCAAGAGCGTAAAGCAAATCTGGGATGTCCTTCAAATAACTCATGAAGGAACTAATGAGGTCAAACGTTCAAAATTTGATTTATTAATGTCTAAGTATGAACGTTTTGAAATGCAACCAAGAGAAACAATACAGGAAATGTTTACTCGTTTCACTAACATCACTAATGAACTAGTTTCTCTTGGAAGAAATATTCCCTCTGATGAACAGGTTAGGAAGATCCTAAGGAGCATGCCACAGGATGATAGATGGAGAACCAAGGTCACGGCATTGCTCGAAACAAAGGATTTCACCAAATTCAACATTGAACAATTGGCGGGATCCTTGATGACGCACGAATTGAAGGAAATAATTCCCTTGGTCCAAGTATGCATTCAATGATAAGTCTAATAAATGCGGTTCAGTATTAATTAACAAGTTAATAATTCAGTAAGATCAAGTGAGCTGAATGCCTAGCTAGAGGCCGCTTCAGTTCAAGTGGAATTAATGATATTAATCCACAACTTACTCTTGACTGAACCCGTAGGGTCACACAAATAGTACGTAAACGGATCAAGTATTTAATGGCATTAAATACTCCATCTATGGATATTCGGAATCGACGGATCTTGGTTTCAGTGGGAGCTGAGATCGTCACAGGCAAGAAATGAATACTCCGGACACGATGATATTGCCGGAAACGGAAATATGGATCGTATCGGAAATATAAATATTATCCAAATCGTAGATGTTGCCGGAAACGGAAACATGGTATGTATCGGAAAATATTATCGGAAATGGAAATATTGCCGGAATCAGAAATATTGCCGGAAACGGAAATATTGTCAGAATCGGAAATATTATCGGAATCGGAAAATAATTCCGGAAACGGAAATATTAAATATTTGTTCGAAACGGAAATTAATTCCGGAATCGGAAATATTAAATGTTGTTCGTATCGGAAATAAATTCCGGAATCGGGAATTTAATCGGAAGCGTATCGTACGAATTAGCATCGGACGAGGCCCGCTAGACGAAGGCCCAGCACGAAGCCAGGCCATCGCCCAGCGAGCCGCACGCAGCAACGCACGCCTCGACCAGGCCCAGCGCAAGGCCAGACCCAGCCAAGGGCGCGCGCGCACGCAGCACCGCACATGGGCTGTGCGCTTGTCGTGGGCCGCAAGGCCTGCGCAGGTGCACGGCTTGTACGATGCGTGTGCGGGAAATCCTAATTCTATTAGGATTCGTGCGAAGATTAAAATCCTAATCTTATTAGATTTGCTTTGTTATTTAGAGTCCTAATAAAGTTCTAATTAACAAATCCACATCCTAGTAGGATTACAATTCCTTTTCCATACCTCTATAAATAAGGGCCTAGGGTCATTATTTATATACAAGTTTTCAAGTATTCAAAGCTAGGATTTTTAAGCAGAAAAATCAGCCATAACTCTTGCCCATTTAGCCGAAAATAAGTAGTACCTTAAGGGCGATTCTAGTTGGTCAATCTTAAGGCGGATCCGGACGTGCTGTGGACTATCTACGGAGGGACGACACTTGGAGTCCTAAAGACTTGTTCTTGTTCGGTTGGGGCGCAGCTAGGGAGGGCACGCAACAAAGTGTATGCATCTAAACTATGCTAAATGGTTATGTGTAAATAATATGCTTTCCTGGCTTTATGGTTTTTTCCGCATGATTTATGAATTGTCATATGTATCATAACCTAACACGAATTACATCTAGGAGCAGCTGTTCCTGAGAATCCCAAGAACCGAGGCCTTGTTCTTAAGGTTGAGGAACAGGAGGACTCATATCCTGATGATGAAGAAGCTGCCATGTTGGTCAGAAGAATGAAAAGATTTTACAGGAACTCTAAACCTGGAAATCTAAGAGGAAGGAACTCAATGAGAAAACCAAGCGGTTCCAAGCCTGACCAAGGATGTTTCAAGTGCGGAGAATCAGACCATCTAATCAAAGACTGCCCTCAGTGGGAAAATGAAAAAGGGAAAGGCAAGGGAAAGGATCTGTCCAAGGAAAGATTCAACAAATCAACCTTTGCCAAACCCAACTTCAAGAAGGCTATGATCGCAGCTTGGGGAGATGCTACTGACTCGGAAGAAGATGAGGATCAACCAAATGAAGAAACAGTAAACCTTTGTCTTATGGCAAAGATTGATGGAACAACCCAAGATCCATCAAGAGAAGTAAGTTCCTCAACTCTTCAATCTCTGTCTAAAAATAAGTTAGTGGAATTATTGATAGAAACTCTAGATAACTTTAAAAAGCTTAGTGTAATAAAGGCTCAAAGTGACAAAGCCTTGGAACTCACCAAGGGACACATGACCTACCTTAATAATGTTAGATCTGATGTACAGGGTAGGTTCTTTGACTTTCTTGATAGAAACACTGCTCTTCAAAACTCCTTTGAGAGAGTCAAAAATGAAAACATTCTTCTCAAAGTGGAACTCAGTCAATATAAACTGTTTAATTTAAGCCTAGATCCTAGCAAGTCCACTGAAATTAGCATGGGGGTCTTTAACGTTGATTTGGAAAACTTAAACAGTGAGTTGGTCACAGTAAAGGAACAAAAGGAGAAATTAATCAAAGAACTAGCCTTAGCTAATGCACATAAACAAGCTCCTAGAATCACTCCTAAGTGGATTGAGAAGGCTCAACCTAAGAGAACTGAAGGCCTAGGTTTTTACTATAAAAGGAACAATGGTAAAAAGAAAAATTATGTGGAACTGCCTAGTGTCAAAGTTTGTTCCTTTTGTGGTGCTGGTGATCATGTTGTGACTGAGTGTTCCAAAAAGAAGGAACTGTTTAATAAAAACCAGAACATTGTCAAGAAGATATGGATTAAGAAAGATGATCTATTAGTAGAAAAGGAACTCGAGGAAACCCGAGTTCCTGTATCTAACAATTGATAATATTGCAGGTCCTAGTGAGGGGGAACAACTCGTGGTATCTAGATAGCGGGTGTTCCAAGCACATGTCAGGAGATAAAACCAAATTTCTCTCACTAGAGGCCTACAACGGAGGAACTGTGACCTTTGGAGACAACAAGAAAGGTGAAATCATCGCCATTGGAAAAGTAGGAAAGTCAAGTTCCCATTCAATTGATAATGTGTTCCTGGTAGAAGGTTTAATGCACAGTCTGCTTAGTATTTCACAATTCTGTGACAAAGGAAACTCGGTAAGCTTTACTTCAGAAAGTTGTCGAATTATTAACAATAACAGTAAGGAAGTTATTTTGGAAGGAACTCGCAAAGGGAACACATATACTGTGGATCTCAACAAAGTTCCAAGGAACAACTTAACTTGTCTTAGTGTTATTGAGGAGGATCCACTTCTATGGCACAAGAGATTCGGACATGCTAGCTTTTCATTGCTTGACAAACTGAGATCAAAGGAACTAGTGAGAGGTCTGCCTTCCATCAAGTTCCTTAAAGACAAAGTTTGTGAAGCATGTGCCAAAGGAAAGCATGTCAGGAGCTCTTTCAAGCCTAAGAAAATGGTCAGCACAACCAAACCATTGGAACTCATCCATATGGATTTGTGTGGACCTATGAGAATTCAAAGTAGGAGTGGAAAACGTTATGTCTTGGTTATTGTTGACGATTTTTCTCGATTTACCTGGGTTATTTTCTTAGCAAGTAAAGATGAAACGTTTAATGAATTTGTTGCTTTTGCTAAGAGAATACAAAGATCCACAGGACGTCAGCTAATACATATAAGGTCAGATAATGGAACTGAATTTGAGAATCACAAGTTTGATGAATACTGCAAGGAACAAGGTATGGATCACAACTTTTCTGCACCTAGGACTCCACAACAAAATGGAGTCGTTGAAAGAAAAAATAGAACCTTGGAAGACATGGCTAGAACGATGTTAATTGCCAGTTCCTTACCAAGGAACTTCTGGGCTGAAGCAGTAAACACAGCTTGCTATATTGTTAATAGAGTAATGATCAGGGCCATTTTAAACAAGACTCCCTATGAGTTATTAAAAGGAAACAAACCCAATATCTCTTACTTTAGAGCCTTTGGGTGTAAATGCTTTGTTCACAACAATGGCAAAAGGAACTTAGGGAAATTCGATGAAAGAAGTGATGAGGCCGTGTTCCTAGGATACGCCTTAAACAGTAAAGCATACAGAGTTTATAATAAAAGGTCGATGTGTATTGAAGAGAGTGTACATATAATATTTGATGAAGCTAACAATGTTGATGAAATTCAGGAACAGGAAGATTTCGAAATTGGATTAACTCGTTTTACAGATTATGATGAGGAAATCTCTCCTGGAAGACAGCAAAATGGAATAGCAAATCCACAAACACAAGAAACAGCTACTAACCAAGGAGTTCCTGAAAGAAGAGCCCCTGATCCTGAGGAACCAGAAAATGTTGATCATGAGGAACCAGAAAATGCAAATCCTGAGGAACCAGAAGATGATGATTCTGAGGAACCGGAAGAAGATCAAGAGACCTCTGATGCAGAGGAACAAGGATCTCAGGAAACAGAAGGAACTGAGGAGACCTTAGATGTTCCAGTGGCACAATTTCAACCTAAGCTCTGGAAACATCAAAGTTCTCACCCAATGGATCTAATTATCAGTGATATTAGGAAAGGAACTCAAACAAGGTCTCAACTAAGGAACTTCTGTGCTTTTCATGCGTTCCTCTCCACAATCGAGCCAAGGAACCACACCGAAGCTTTGGAAGATGCTGATTGGATCACTGCCATGCAAGATGAGTTAAATGAGTTCTAAAGGAACAAGGTATGGCATCTGGAACCCAAACCAAAGAATCAGAAAGTCATAGGATTAAAGTGGGTGTTCAGGAACAAGCTCGATGAACATACTACAATCATCAGGAACAAAGCAAGGTTAGTAGTCAAGGGCTACAATCAACAGGAAGGTATTGATTTCGAAGAAACCTTTGCACCTGTTGCTAGATTAGAAGCTATTCGTATTCTAATTGCTTTTGCAGCCTTTATGGGATTCAAGTTGTATCAGATGGACGTCAAATGTGCTTTCTTAAATGGTTTTCTTGAGGAAGACGTCTATGTGGAACAACCCCCTGGTTTTGAGAATCCCAAATTTCCGAACCACATCTATAAGCTTGATAAAGCTCTTTATGGGTTAAAGCAAGCTCCTAGATCGTGGTACGAGAGATTATCAAAGTTTCTTTTACAAAATGATTTTAAACGAGGAAGAATCGATAAAACTCTATTTTTAAAATCAAAAGGCTCTGACTTATTAGTTGTACAAATTTATGTCGATGATATATTATTTGGTGCTACTAACGAAAATTTGTGCAAGGATTTTGCTAATTTAATGTGCAGTGAGTTTGAAATGAGTATGATGGGGGAACTCAATTTCTTTCTTGGTTTGCAAATCAAACAAACTAAGGAAGGAATTATGATCCACCAACAAAAGTATGTGAAGGAACTCCTCAAAAAGTACGAGCTAGATTCAGTGAAAACGAATCACACTCCCATGGGAACATCCACAAGACTAGATGAGGATCCCACAGGAAAAAGTGTGAATCAAACGACGTACAGGGGAATGATTGGATCTCTACTATACCTAACTGCAAGCAGACCAGACATATCATTCAGTGTTGGGTTGTGTGCAAGATTTCAATCAAACCCAAAGGAGTCCCACATGACTGCAGTGAAGAGGATATTCAGATACCTCAAAGGAACAGACAATCTATGTCTGTTTTATCCAAGAAGTGGAACTTTCGATTTAAAAGGATATGCGGATGCAGACTATGCAGGTGATTTAGTAAACCGAAAGAGCACATCAGGTATGGTTCAATTCCTAGGATCTTGCATGGTTTCTTGGGGTTCCAAGAAACAGAATACCGTTGCCTTATCCACAGCAGAAGCTGAATATGTAGCAGCTGCTGCATGTTGCTCTCAAATGTTGTGGATAAAGCAACAGTTAAGGGATTTTGGGATCATATATGATTGTGTTCCTATTTATTGTGATAACACTAGTGCAATATGAAGGAAATAATGCCCTTGGTCCAAGTATGCATTCAATGTTAAGTCTAATAAATGCGGTTCAGTATTAATTAACAATTTAATAATTCAGTGAGATCAAGTGAGCTGAATGCCTAGCTAGAGGCCGCTTCAGTTCAAGTGGAATTAATGATATTAATCCACAGCTTACTCTTGCCTGAACCCGTAGGGTCACACAAATAGTACGTAAACGGATCAAGTATTTAATGGCATTAAATACTCCATCTATGGATATTCGGAATCGACGGATCTTGGTTTCAGTGGGAACTGAGATCGTCACAGGCAAGAAATGAATACTCCGGAAACGATGATATTGCCGGAAACGGAAATATGGATCGTATCGGAAATATAAATATTATCCAAGTCGTAGATGTTGCCGGAAACGGAAACATGGTACGTATCGGAAAATATTATCGGAAATGGAAATATTGCCGGAATCGGAAATATTGCTGGACACGGAAATATTGTCAGAAACGGAAATATTATCGGAATCGGAAAATAATTCCGGAAACGGAAATATTAAATATTTGTTCGAAACGGAAATTAATTCCGGAATCGGAAATATTAAATATTGTTCGTATCGGAAATGAATTCCGGAACCGGGAATTTAATCGGAAGCGTATCGTACGAATAAGCATCGGACGAGGCCTGCCGGACGAGGGCCCAGCACGAAGACAGGCCATCGCCCAGCAAGCCACACGCATCCAACAACACGCCAATGCCTCGACCAGGCCCAGCGCAAGGCCAGTCCCAGCCAAGGCTGGCGCGCGCGCACAAATGGGCTGCGGGCAGTGGGCCTGTGCGCCGTGCGCACAGCGTGGGCCGCAAGGCTTGCGCATGGGCGTGCGATGCTCGTGCGGTGCGTGTGTACGTGCTATACGAATCCTAAAGCTATCGGGATTCGTGCATAGATTAAATCCTAATCCTAAAAGATTAAATTAATTATTTAGAGTTCTAATAGGATTCTAATTAATTAATTAGTATTCTAACAGGATTCGAAATCCTTTCCAAGGTTCTATAAATATATGCCTAGGGTCATAAATTTATACACAAGTTTTCAAGTATTCAAAGCTAGGATTTTTAAGCAGAAAAATCAGCCATAACTCTTGCCCATTTAGCCGAAAATAAGTAGCACCTTAAGG
Organism: Spinacia oleracea; assembly: GCF_020520425.1. Lineage (NCBI taxonomy): Eukaryota > Viridiplantae > Streptophyta > Magnoliopsida > Caryophyllales > Amaranthaceae > Spinacia > Spinacia oleracea. The sequence continues at coordinate 19,515,637 of NC_079488.1, forward strand.
GCGATTCTAGTTGGGCAATCTTAAGGCGGATCCGGACGTGTTGTGGACTATCTACGGAGGGACGACACTTGGAGTCCTAAAGACTTGTTCTTGTTCGGTTCGGGCGCAGCTAGGGAGGGCACACAACAAGGAGTATGCATCTAAACTATCCTAAATGATTATGTGTAAATAATATGTTTTCCTGGCTTTATGGTTTTTTCCGCATGATTTATGAATTGTCATATGTATCATAACCTAACAGTGGTATCACGAGCCTCTTATTATTTTCATAATCTAAATTGCATGAACATGGTTAAATATTACAAATTTGCAAGAATTAAAAGGGGTGATTAATTTTCGTAATTGTTAATTAATTGCAAATTGCGTTTATTTAATTATACGTACGCAGTTTTTCGGCAGTTTTTTCGTTACTCATCCAAATCGAGTGATTTTTGTGTCAATTCCGCATGTAAAAGGCATTCTAAAATTTTGACAAAAATACCACTTTTCGGCCGAACCCAGAATTCTCAAATTCGAAGCCTAACTATGACTTTTCGGAGGTTTTAGTTTTTCGAATGCAAAATTTCGTAAATTTAAGATGTTAAATTAAATATTTGCGATTCTTGTTGATAAATCTTGAATTTTTGATTGACCTACTGTATATGTTTAACAAGTTTGAATGCCTAGCCTTGTTAATTATGCAATCTAATTTGTAATTATGATTAATTTGTTGAAATTGGAATAATTTGGAATTAATTTGATTTTCATAATTAATTATAATTTAATTAGATACCTATGATTAAAAACCACCATAAAAATTGTAAATTTATGTTAAATTTTAAATTTTTATGACCTAGACTTGAATCCATGTTAATCGGAAATCAATTGAATAATAAATTTTCGATTTTTCGCCCTGAAATTATGAAATTAATATTATTTATTAATTTGTCATTAATTTTGAATATAAATTTTAAATTTTTATGCGATTCGCTCATATAACTTGCACGCACAAAGCAATGGACGCTACGTGTTACCCTTAAGGGGTGTTGTATAGTGCGGGCATGTGACGAAGAGCAAGGGAGCTCGTCGCCCATGCGGTACGAATGCAATGAGCAAGGCCATGGTGCACGAGCACAAGGCAGCAGCCTTGCCTTGTGTCGTGGGCTGTGTGCAATGGGCGAATGGGCGAGGGCGAGAGCAAGGCCGAGCAGTCGCGTGTGGGCAGCAAGCGAGCTGCGCCACAGCGCACACTGCCTCGCGCAAGCGTGCGGAGCCTCGCGCGCAGCGAGCGCAAGCTCGCGTGCCACGAGTGCTACGCCCAGCGCCGATGCCTCGCGCGCAGCGAGCGCCAGCTCGTATACTGCTGCCTCGTGCGATGAGCGCAAGCTCGCGTGCGGGAAAGGCAGGCGCACAGCGAACAATGGCTCGCATGGATCGAGCGCTGGCGAGCGCGCGCAGCGAGCGATGGCTCGCATGGATCGAGCGCTGGCAAGCGAGCGCAGCGAGCGATGGCTCGCGTGCATCGAGCGCTGGCGCGCGCAGCGAGCACCAGCTCGCGTGAAGCTTTGCGAAGGTGAGCAGCAGCGATGCGACGCAGCGCATGGGCTGCGCGCACATGGCCAGCGATGGCTGTGTGCGTATGGCCCATGGGCGTGCGTTGCGTAGGATTGTTGCGATGCGATTAGATCGTTTTGAAATTTTAATTTGAAATTTTCAGTTTACGTAATTTTAATTAATTTTAAAATTGATAATTTAAATTATTTTCTTGGATTTTAATTTTGAATATTGTAATTATAATAAATTTTATTTATTCTAATTATTTTACTAAAATTATAATCATGAATTAATTTAAATACGACTGAAATTAAATTAAACTTTTTGGATTCAATTATAAATTTATATGAGCTTTAAATTTTAATTAAATTTGTATGTTTCCGGTTAGACTAGAAATACATTTTTATGTTTAAAATTAGTAAAACATATGAATTTATTGGTTTAAGTGGGAGCCCCTTTTAGTCATAAACTCTTGATTAGGTCTACAAAACCTTAAGGTTAAAACAACTTGATTAGAATTAATAAGGACTGAGTAATTTGTAGATTATTGGTGCCCTTGATTAATTGATGCAAATGTTTATGTGATGCATAATGTGTTTTACTAACCAGCTATGTGGGCCATTCATGTTAATGAATGGGTGAATGGTATATATTGTATATGTACTGTTTTGCAGGTTATGAAGTGACTAGTATGGCCCAAATAGGATAGAAAATATGGTCTGCGTACCATTAATTTGAATGTAATTGGTCTAAAGTACCAAAGTTGTTTTTCAATTCAAATATGGTCTGCGTACCATTAAATAGTTGTAATTAGTTTTAATTATAGCTTATCCTATTTGAAGAAAATGGTGCCTCCCACGGAGATTTTCAAGACGGACTTTGAAGTTAAAGCTTCAAGATGAAGTCGGGCCATACTAGATCACATTTATCTTATGCATGTTTTAAGTTATTTATTGCTTTTAAATATGTCTTAAAATGCATAGATCAAAAGCTTGATTATGTTGCATGATTAAGGATTTTAGTTCACTTAAAATCTAACCAACATAGTAAGAGCTTTAAGTTCCAAACTTAAAAATTGAGTTAAAAGGTGCCATGCCAAAATATACACTTGCTTGGATATCCTTTACATCAATCTAGTAATAGTTTTCGCTCAGCGAGGTGTTACTTATTGGTCCTAAAGGGGCAAGGTACACAAATAATTGTGAGTACATGTTAGTTTTGGTGAAACTCAACGATATAAGTAAGGAGTCCTTTTATGTCGTGGCAAAATCGATAGGTTTACCTAATAAGTTCTTAGACGTACCTATCAACCAAGAATAGTTTCTAGCAAAAGGTTTTTGCTTACCTAAGATGTTTTAGAATTAAGTCGACAAACTGTGCTTAATTCTTCAATGATTTTAGGATCTTGGAATCATTTTATTCACACCTGCCGGAACACATAATTCGAATAAAATGCTAATGACTTGTTTAAATTGCATGATTGCTTTCATTTTCAAGTTATTATTCATGATAAATGTTTAGACTTTGCATGCTTCAATGTATGTTTTAATTATTGTTTATAATTAAATATCTTGCACTGCAATAAATCCTTTTAGAAAGGTAACAGTAAATTTCCTCGATTGGTAGTGAATCCAAGAACGATTCACGGAAATGAGAGAAAATGAGCAATTTAAAATGTACGTTTCTTATAGCGACTTTTATGGTTGTTTTCGAGTATCAAAATCGAATGGCAAACCAATTGGTGCTTGTGAATTCAAAATACAGTATTTTTGAGATCATAAAGCATTGAGCTTAAACGCTCAGCTTTACCAATGGTTAACAACCTAAACATCCTTGTCCATTTAATTCTCGAATGAGTCTAGTCCCTAGACATTCGAATAGATCAATGCTTAGAGAACTTTAGAAGCTTCGGGTAAGATCATCTAGTTGAAGCAAAATATTCAACATAAACTAAAATGGTAAAAACCTTGTTGGTGACATTGGACATGTCTAACAAATTATAAAAGTAACCACTAAAGAAATCGATTCTTAAGACTATAAGAAAGGGTACAAGAAATAGGAAAACGAGGAACAAATGAAAGGAATTTACGATTCCGTTTCTACCTATAAGTTTATGTTTAAAGAGAAGTGACCTAGCAATCAAACTTCCTTGGTATCATATACCGCTTGAGGTTCTTACTTCGGTAATAACTCAAACAATGGAAGCTAGGATACACTAATGACCTACAAGTGGGAAATGAAGCATGGCAATGCTACATTAGTTGTAGGGTCATCTAGTTGTAGTGTTCCTATTTATTGTGATAACACTAGTGCAATATGAAGGAAATAATGCCCTTGGTCCAAGTATGCATTCAATGTTAAGTCTAATAAATGCGGTTCAGTATTAATTAACAAGTTAATAATTCAGTGAGATCAAGTGAGCTGAATGCCTAGCTAGAGGCCGCTTCAGTTCAAGTGGAATTAATGATATTAATCCACAGCTTACTCTTGACTGAACCCGTAGGGTCACACAAATAGTACGTAAACGGATCAAGTATTTAATGGCATTAAATACTCCATCTATGGATATTCGGAATCGACGGATCTTGGTTTCAGTGGGAACTGAGATCGTCACAGGCAAGAAATGAATACTCCGGAAACGATGATATTGCCGGAAACGGAAATATGGATCGTATCGGAAATATAAATATTATCCAAGTCGTAGATGTTGCCGGAAACGGAAACATGGTACGTATCGGAAAATATTATCGGAAATGGAAATATTGCCGGAATCGGAAATATTGCCGGACACGGAAATATTGTCAGAAACGGAAATATTATCGGAATCGGAAAATAATTCCGGAAACGGAAATATTAAATATTTGTTCGAAACGGAAATTAATTCCGGAATCGGAAATATTAAATATTGTTCGTATCGGAAATGAATTCCGGAACCGGGAATTTAATCGGAAGCGTATCGTACGAATAAGCATCGGACGAGGCCTGCCGGACGAGGGCCCAGCACGAAGCCAGGCCATCGCCCAGCAAGCCACACGCATCCAACAACACGCCAATGCCTCGACCAGGCCCAGCGCAAGGCCAGTCCCAGCCAAGGCTGGCGCGCGCGCACAAATGGGCTGCGGGCAGTGGGCCTGTGCGCCGTGCGCACAGCGTGGGCCGCAAGGCTTGCGCATGGGCGTGCGATGCTCGTGCGGTGCATGTGTATGTGCTATACGAATCCTAAATCTATCGGGATTCGTGCATAGATTAAATCCTAATCCTAAAAGATTAAATTAATTATTTAGAGTTCTAATAGGATTCTAATTAATTAATTAGTATTCTAACAGGATTCGAAATCCTTTCCAAGGTTCTATAAATATATGCCTAGGGTCATAAATTTATACACAAGTTTTCAAGTATTCGAAGCTAGGATTTTTAAGTAGAAAAATCAGCCATAACTCTTGCCCATTTAGCCGAAAATAAGTAGCACCTTAAGGGCGATTCTAGTTGGTCAATCTTAAGGCGGATCCGGACGTGCTGTGGACTATCTACGGAGGGACGACACTTGGAGTCCTAAAGACTTGTTCTTGTTCGGTTCGGGCGCAGCTAGGGAGGGCACGCAACAAGGAGTATGCATCTAAACTATGCTAAATGATTATGTGTAAATAATATGTTTTCCTGGCTTTATGGTTTTTTCCGCATGATTTATGAATTGTCATATGTATCATAACCTAACACAATATGCATTTCTAAGGATCCGGTACATCATTCCCGGGTTAAGCATATTCATATTAGGCATCACTTTCTTAAGGATAATGTTGAAAAAGGTTTAATCAAGTTGGACTTTTGTCAAACTGAGAATCAAATTGCAGATATTATGACTAAACCTTTAAGCAGAGAGAAGCATGAGAAAATGAGAATGGAACTCGGGATGATCAAAATAAGATAAGTAAGCTGACAGATCCTCATGAGGTATGACTTTTTTTAGATTTATGCTTTACTACTATATACCATTATAAATACATGTGCGTAAAGCATAACTGAAGTTTACCATCGTTAAGGAACAACTAAAAATTTCGAATTAAAAATGTGTATTTAATTAGTCAGTAATATGAGATACGTAATTCACACAGTTCCACTAATCTAGGAGGATCATGGTTATTTTTTTCTGTTACAAATTTTTATTTACTCATTTTATTTTATTTTTCCACAAATTAATTTTTTTTCCTTATATCCTTAAATTTTTTATTATTCCACCAAATTTTATCTTTTCCAAATTTTAAAGCTAATGGAACTCACACCCACTCCTATGGATCTAGCATACCCTAGCCCACCTCAAATACAGCAAACACCAAAGGAACAAGCCTTGATAATCTACACACCTCCTCTCCATCTTCCTTCATCTTCTCCACCATCTCCAACAATGGTGAGAACAAGCTTAAACACAAATCTGAAACGAAAAAGAAAATCTCTATCCCCTACTCCTATGGATATCTCACCCATTCCACAACAAATCCAACAAATCAAAAATCCCCAAATTCCATCACCAAAAACCCTAGATTTTCAAATTTCAAATTCTGAAACCCTAACCACCATGGGCGGCGGCCAGCCACAAGCAACCGCCGGCGGCAGCAGGTCGGCGAACGACCCCAGACCGGCCGACCGACCGGCCGACATCACCGAACCCCACTCACTCGCCTCCACCACGAAACTCAGCCACGAAAGTTTCAAACCCACCACCGACGAAACTCTTCTCCACCAAACCAAACCCACCACCGACGGCGGCTCCCAGCACCCCCCACCGTCCGACAACACCGTCGACGGCCCAGATCTCACCCAGCCCATGCTCGCACTCGACCTCCCTCCTCCGTCCGACCTCCCAGTCGCGATTCCCCCTCCCCTCGACCCGATTGCGACACCACAACAACCCGCGTCTGATCCTGCCCCACAACCCGCCCGACTCACGTCCGTGCAACCCGCCACCCTTATCCCTCCGCCCAGCCCACCCTCCCCCTCAGTTTTGTCGACAGAAAAGACCCACCACCGACCCGCGAAGAGGCATCGGCGGTCGGGTGGTGGGGTGGCTGTGAAATCGAAAAAACCCGTGGACTGTTCTAAGGGGGAAATAACCCATAACCGGGTCCTTTCGGCGGGTGAGGCGAATTTGGTTAAGGCTTTTGCTGTAAATCAGACTTGGTGCAAAACTAATCTAGAGGAATTCATGGAAATTCTTAAACATCATGGAAAGTCTTAAACATCAGGGAAATTCATGGAAATCCTCCGTCCGACCTCCCAGTCGCGATTCCCCCTCCCCTCGACCCGATTGCGATACCATCAAATAGTTGTAATTAGTTTTAATTATAGCTTATCCTATTCGAAGAGAATGGTGCCTCCCACGGAGATTTTCAAGACGGACTTTGAAGTTAAATCTTCAAGATGAAGTCGGGCCATACTAGATCACATTTATCTTATGCATGTTTTAAGTTATTTATTGCTTTTAAATATGTCTTAAAATGCATGAGATCAAAAGCTTGATTATGTTGCATGATTAAGGATTTTAGTTCACTTAAAATATAACCAACATAGTAAGAGCCTTAAGTTCCAAACTTAAAAATTGAGTTAAAAGGTGCCATGCCAAAATATACACTTGCTTGGATATCCTTTACATCAATCTAGTAATAGTTTTCGCTCAGCGAGGTGTTACTTATTGGTCCTAAAGGGGCAAGGTACACAAATAATTGTGAGTACATGTTGTTAGGTTATGATACATATGACAATTCATAAATCATGCGGAAACAACCATTAAGCCAGGAATACATATTATTTACACATAATCATTTAGCATAGTTTAGATGCATACTCTTTGTTGCGTGCCTTCCCTAGCTGTGCCCGAACCGAACAAGAACAAGTCTTTAGGACTCCAAGTGTCGTCCCTCCGTAGATAGTTCACAGCACGTCCGGATCCGCCTTAAGATTGACCAACTAGAATCGCCCTTAAGGTACTATTATTTTCGGCACTTTTAGGCAAATGTGTGACTGAATTTTTGTCTCAAAAACTCACTTTGAATACTTGAAAACTCGTTGTAAATATGTGACCCTAGGCACTTATTTATAGAGTTTATGGAAAGGAATTATAATCCTATTAGAATACAAATCTATTTAATTATAACCCTACTAGGATTCTAATTAAACAAAGTTTATCTATTAGGATTAGATTTAATCATATTACGAATCCCGGTAGCCTTAGGATTCCGAGTAACACACACGAGTGGCGCACAAGCACCGCACGCCCGCACGCAGGCCTTGCGGCCCACGCCGAGCGCACGGCGCAAGGCCCACTGTCGCAGCCTTGTCCGCGCGCGCGCCCAAGCTACGGTTGGGCCTGGCTTTTGCGCTGGGCCTGGTCGTATGCTTGGCGTGTGGTTGTTGCGCTTGGCTTGCTAGGCGATGGCCCGGCTTCGTGCTGGGCCTTCGTCTGGCAGGCCTCGTCCGATGCTAATTCGTACGATACGCTTCCGATTAAATTCTCGATTCCGGAATTCATTTCCGATACGAACAATATTTAATATTTCCGATTCCGGAATTAATTTCCGTTTCGAACAAATATTTAATATTTCCGTTTCCGGAATTATTTTCCGATTCCGATAATATTTCCGATTCTGACAATATTTCCGTTTCCGGCAATATTTCCGATTCCGGCAATATTTCCATTTCCGATAATATTTTCCGATACGTACCATGTTTCCGTTTCCGGAAACATCTACGTCTTGGATAATATTTATATTTCCGATACGATCCATATTTCCATTTCCGGTAATATCATCGTTTCCGGAGCATTCTTTTCTTGCCTGTGACGATCTCAGCTCCCACTGAAACCAAGATCCGTCGATTCCGAATATCCATAGATGGAGTATTTAATGCCATTAAATACTTGATCCGTTTACGCACTATTTGTGTGACCCTACGGGTTCAGTCAAGAGTAAGCTGTGGATTAATATCATTAATTCCACTTGAACTGAAGCGACCTCTAGCTAGGCATTCAGCTCACTTGATCTCACTGAATTATTAACTTGTTTAATTAATACTGAACCGCATTTATTAGACTTAACATTGAATGCATACTTGGACCAAGGGCATTATTTCCTTCAGTCTCCCACTTGTCCTTAGGGACAAGTGTGCATTTCCTAATTCCTTTGTCGCTTGATGCTTGCTCTTGAACATAAGGTAAGAGTTGTCATCCTTATTATGTCCAGAGGTGTTCCTCGGTTTCAGAGTTCAACTGATCAAATAAACAGATAATCATAGCCTATTATTCATCCGAGCACGGCCATGCATTTCACAGTTTCTAGCTCTCCGAGTGGCCTTGTACAACTTTTAAGCATCTCATCCCGATTTATGGGAGGACAATCCCAATCTTGCGATCTTGAGATTAGACTTCGTTTGATAGGTGATTACCTGAGCGTTGCCTTTATATCCCCCTTTTACGGTGCGACGGTTGGTCAACGTCAAAGCAACCAGTTCTCAAACAAGTAATATCAAATCACTCAGGTATTGAGGATTTAGTGTCTAATAATTTTAATGAAATTTACTTATGACAGATTTTCATCTCTTACAGTAAAGTTTCATAGGTCTTGTCCGATACTAGTCTTCCCAAAGTAAGTATCTATGCAAATGATTATGACATTGCCATGTCCACATAGTTCAAGAAACAGAACTACTAGTCATCTTGCATTCTAATCGTCTAACGTTTTCTATGCGTCCAATTTTATAGAAAACTCCGACTAGGGACCATTTTCAACCTTTGACATTTCTTAGTCACAGGACTGGTCCTGACAGTCTATCTTGAATATGTCGTCAAATTGAAGGGACTCATCATTTAATAAACCACAAATTAAATGGAAAAATGAATTCTTTTCATTTATTGTGAATGATTAACCAATAATGTTTTACAAAGATTTAAACTCTAAAACTTTAAAACATTAAACAGAGACATCAAAGCCATTCTCCAATATGCTTGATTCCCATAGCTGCAGTGTGCGAGTTGTGCTTCGCCTGCGGCAGAGGTTTAGTCAATGGATCTGATATGTTGTCATCAGTTCCAATCTTGTTTATCTCGACTTCCTTTCTTTCAACGAACTCTCGTAGAAGGTGAAATCTACGAAGTACATGCTTGACTCTCTGGTGGTGTCTAGGCTCCTTTGCCTGTGCAATAGCTCCGTTATTATCACAATACAGGGCTATTGGTCCTTTAATGGAGGGGACTACACCAAGTTCACCTATGAACTTCCTTAGCCATATAGCTTCCTTTGCTGCTTCATGTGCAGCAATGTACTCCGCTTCAGTTGTAGAATCCGCAATGGTGCTTTGCTTAGCACTTTTCCAGCTTACTGCTCCTCCGTTGAGGCAGAAGACAAACCCAGACTGTGATCTGAAATCATCTTTGTCGGTTTGGAAACTTGCGTCCGTATAGCCTTTAACAATTAATTCATCATCTTCACCATAGACCAGGAAGTCATCTTTGTGCCTTTTCAGGTACTTCAGAATATTCTTGGCAGCAGTCCAATGCGCCTCTCCTGGATCTGACTGGTATCTGCTCGTAGCACTGAGTGCGTACGCAACATCCGGGCGTGTACATATCATAGCATACATTATTGAACCAATCAATGATGCATATGGAATCCCATTCATTCGTCTACGCTCATCAAGTGTTTTTGGGCACTGATTCTTGCTTAGAGTCATTCCATGAGACATGGGTAGGTAGCCTCGCTTGGAGTCCGCCATCTTGAACCTATCAAGCACCTTATTGATATAAGTGCTTTGACTAAGTCCAATCATCCTTTTAGATCTATCTCTGTAAATCTTGATGCCCAATATGTACTGTGCTTCTCCTAGATCTTTCATCGAAAAACATTTCCCAAGCCAAATCTTGACAGAGTTTAACATAGGAATGTCATTTCCGATAAGTAATATGTCGTCGACATATAATACTAGGAAAGCAATTTTGCTCCCACTGATCTTCTTGTATACACAAGATTCGTCTGCGTTCTTGATGAAACCAAAGTCACTGACTGCTTCATCAAAACGTATATTCCAGCTCCTGGATGCCTGCTTCAATCCGTAGATTGACTTCTTTAGCTTGCATACCTTTTTAGCATTCTTTGGATCCTCAAAACCTTCAGGCTGTGTCATAAACACAGTTTCTGTTAAAACGCCGTTTAAGAAAGCAGTTTTGACATCCATCTGCCATATTTCGTAATCGTAATATGCAGCGATTGCTAACATTATCCGAATAGACTTTAGCATTGCAACTGGTGAAAAGGTTTCATCGTAATCCACACCGTGGACTTGCCTGTAACCTTTTGCAACCAATCTAGCTTTGAAAACTTCAAGTTTCCCATCTTTGTCCTTTTTCAGTTTGAAAACCCATTTGCTTCCAATGGCTTGGTAGCCATCTGGCAAATCGACCAAATCCCATACTTGGTTTTCAGACATGGAGTCTAATTCAGATTGCATGGCTTCTTGCCATTGCTTGGAGCTAGGGCTCGTCATAGCTTGTTTGTAAGTCGCAGGTTCATCACTTTCAAGTAATAGAACGTCACAGCTCTCGTTCGTCAAAATACCTAAGTACCTTTCCGGTTGAGATCTATATCTTTGCGATCTACGCGGGGTAACATTTCTAGATTGACCATGATTCTCACCAGATTCTTCTAAAGATCTCTGAGTTTCATCCTTAATGTCATCTTGAGCATTCTCTAGAGTTTGTTGTTCGTCTCGAATTTCTTCGAGGTCTACTTTTCTCCCACTTGTCATTTTAGAAATGTGATCTTTCTCCAAAAAGACACCATCTCGAGCAACAAACCCCTTGTTCTCAGATGTATTGTAGAAGTAATACCCCTTTGTTTCCTTTGGATAGCCCACAAGGATACATTTGTCAGATTTTGGATGAAGTTTGTCTGAAATTAATCGTTTGACGTATACTTCACATCCCCAAATCTTAAGAAAAGACACATTTGGAGGCTTTCCAAACCATAATTCGTATGGAGTCTTTTCGACAGCTTTAGACGGAGCTCTATTTATAGTGAGTGCAGCTGTATTTAGTGCATGTCCCCAAAATTCTAATGGAAGTTTGGCCTGACCCATCATTGACCTGACCATGTCTAGCAAGGTTCTGTTCCTCCGTTCCTACACACCGTTCCATTGTGGTGTTCCAGGAGGAGTCAATTCTGATAGAATTCCACATTCTTTCAGATGGTCATCAAATTCATAGCTCAGATATTCACCGCCTCTGTCAGACCGCAGTGCCTTAATCTTCTTGTCTAATTGATTCTCTACTTCACTCTGAAGTTCCTTGAATTTGTCAAAGGATTCAGACTTATGCTTCATTAGGTAGACATAACCATATCTACTGAAGTCATCAGTGAAAGTGATAAAGTAGCTGAAACCACCCCTAGCATTTGTACTCATTGGTCCACATACATCTGTATGGATTAAACCCAATAGTTCATTTGCTCTTTCTCCAACTTTAGAGAAAGGTTGCTTTGTCATTTTGCCAAGTAAACATGATTCGCATTTACCATAATCCTCTAAGTCAAATGGTTCTAGCATTCCTTCCTTTTGAAGTCTTTCTAAGCGTTTCAAGTTTATATGGCCTAATCGACAATGCCACAGATAGGTGAGATATGAATCATCCTTTTTGGCCCTTTTGGTATTTATGTTATATACTTGTTTGTCGTGATCTAATAAATAAAGTCCATTGACTAATCTAGCAGATCCATAAAACATCTCTTTAAAATAAAACGAACAACTATTGTCTTTTATTAAAAAGGAAAATCCCTTAGCATCTAAGCAAGAAACTGAAATGATGTTTTTAGTAAGACTTGGAACATGGAAACATTCTTCCAGTTCCAAAACTAGCCCGGAGGGCAACGACAAATAATAAGTTCCTACAGCTAATGCAGCAATCCGTGCTCCATTTCCCACTCGTAGGTCGACTTCTCCCTTGCTTAACTTTCTACTTCTTCTTAGTCCCTGTGGATTGGAACATAAGTGTGAGCCACAACCTGTATCTAATACCCAAGAAGTTGAATTAGCAAGTATACAGTCTATAACGAAAATACCTGAAGATGGAACGACTATTCCGTTCTTCTGATCTTCCTTTAGCTTCAAGCAATCTCTCTTCCAATGCCCCTTCTTCTTGCAGTAGAAGCATTCGGATTCAGAAGTGGGTTGACTGACCTTCCTCTTTACAGATTTGGCGCCAGTTTGCTTAGTTGGGCTGGCCTTGTTGCCACCTTTCTTAGCACTCCTCTTCTTTCCAGATTTCTTGAACTTGCCCCCACGCACCATAAGCACATCCTGCTTATCACTTTTGAGCGTCTTTTCAGCGGTCTTCAGCATACCGTGAAGCTCAGTGAGCGTTTTTTCCAGACTATTCATACTGTAGTTCAGTTTGAACTGATCATACCCGCTATGAAGAGAATGGAGGATGGTGTCTATAGCCATTTCCTGAGAAAATTGCTTATCCAGCCTACTCATATTCTCAATGAGTCCACATTTTGAGAACATGGGGACTTACGGGCTCGCCTTTCTTAAGCTTGGTCTCAAGAATTTGCCTATGAGTCTCGAATCTTTCGACTCGAGCCAGATCTTGGAACATGTTCTTCAACTCACTGATGATTGTGAAAGCATCTGAGTTGATGAACGTTTTCTGCAGATCTGCACTCATGGTGGCGAGCATTAGACATTTATCATCCTTGTTGGCATCAATCCAACGATTGAGGGCTGCCTGAGTAACCCCGTCGCCTGCGGCTTCGGGCATCGCCTCTTCTAGGACATACTCTTTTTCTTCCTGCATAAGAACTATTTGCAAGTTCCTTTTCCAGTCAAGGAAGTTTTTCCCGTTCAACTTCTCCTTTTCGAGAATTGATCGAATGTTGAATGAATTGTTGTTGGCCATATTTAAAACTACAATTGAAAAGAATAAACAAATAAATAACCATTCACAGTTTCTCTTAATAAACTTAAATTCTAGCATACATGCATAATTCAATGTTCATTAAGCATTTTATTCAAGTTATGTGTTCCGGCAGGTGTGAATAAAATGATTCCAAGATCCTAAAATCATTGAAGAACTAAGCACAGTTTGTCGACTTAATCCTAAAACATCTTAGGTAAGCAAAAGCCTTTTGCTAATAGTCTAGAAACTATTCTTGGTTGATAGGTACGTCTAAGAACTTATTAGGTAAACCTATCGATTTTGCCACGACATAAAAGGACTCCTTACTTATATCGTTGAGTTTCACCAAAACTAACATGTACTCACAATTATTTGTGTACCTTGCCCCTTTAGGACCAATAAGTAACACCTCGCTGAGCGAAAACTATTACTAGATTGATGTAAAGGATATCCAAGCAAGTGTATATTTTGGCATGGCACCTTTTAACTCAATTTTTAAGTTTGGAACTTAAGGCTCTTACTATGTTGGTTAGATTTTAAGTGAACTAAAATCCTTAATCATGCAACATAATCAAGCTTTTGATCTCATGCATTTTAAGACATACTTAAAAGCAATAAATAACTTAAAACATGCATAAGATAAATGTGATCTAGTATGGCCCGACTTCATCTTGAAGCTTTAACTTCAAAGTCCGTCTTGAAAATCTCCGTGGGAGGCACCATTTTCTTCAAATAGGATAAGCTATAATTAAAACTAATTACAACTATTTGATGGTACGCAGACCATATTTGAATTGAAAAACAACTTTGGTACTTTAGACCAATTACATTCAAATTAATGGTACGCAGACCATATTTTCTATCTTATTTGGGCCATACTAGTCACATCATAACCTGCAAAACAGTACATATACAATATATACCATTCACCCATTCATTATCATGAATTGCCCACATAGCTGGTTAGTAAAACACATTATGCATCACGTAAACATTTGCAGCAATTAATCAAGGGCACCAATAATCTACCAATTATTCAGTCCTTATTAATTCTAATCAAGTTGTTTTAACCTTAAGGATTTGTAGACCTAATCAAGAGTTTATGACTAAAAGCGCTCCCACTTAAACCAATAAATTCATATGCTTTACTAATTTTAAACATAAAAATGTATTTCTAGTCTAATCGGAAACATACAAATTTAATTAAAATTTAAAGCTCATATAAATTTATAATTGAATCCAAAAAGTTTAATTTAATTTCAGTCGTATTTAAATTAATTCATGATTTTAATTTTAGTAAAATAATTAGAATAAATATAATTTATTATAATTACAATATTCAAAATTAAAATCCAAGAAAATAATTTAAATTATTAATTTTAAAATTAATTAAAATTACGTAAACTGAAAATTTCAAATTAAAATTTGAAAACGATCTAATCGCAACGCAAACACCTCACGCATCGCACGCCCATGGGCCACACGCACACAGCCATCGCTGGCTTTATGCGCGCAGCCCATGCGCTGCGTCGCATAGCTGCTGCTGCTTTGTGCGAGCCAGCGCTCGCTGCGCGAGGCATCGACGCTGGGCGCAGCACTCGTGGCACGCGAGCTTGCGCTCGCTGCGCGCGAGGCTGCGCGCGCTTGCGCGAGGCAGTGCGCGTTGTGGCGCAGCTCGCTTGCTGCCCACACGCGACTGCCGTGCCTTGCCTTCGCCCATGCCCATTCGTCCATTGCTCATAGCCCACGACACAAGGCAGGGCTGCTGCCTTGTGCTCGTGCACCATGGCCTTGCTCATTGCATTCGTGCCGCATGGGCGACGAGCTCCCTTGCTCGTCGTCACATGCCCGCACTATACAACACCCCTTAAGGGTAACACGTAGCGTCCATTGCTTTGTGCGTGCAAGTTATATGAACGAATCGCATAAAATTTAAAAATTTATATTTAAAATTAATGACAAATTAATAAATAATATTAATTTCATAATTTTAGGGCAAAAAATCGAAAATTTATTATTCAATTGATTTCCGATTAACATGGATTCAAGTCTAGGTCATAAAAATTTAAAATTTATCATAAATTTACAATTTTCACTAGTGGAAAAAATACCTGTTGAGGGGGGCATTTTGGGTTTATTGAGGCGAACAAGGCCCGCTGCGACAGACGTAGCTTCAACAGCTCAGTGATCTGTTGAGGCGGGCTTTGTTCGCCTCAACAGGTGATCTGTTGTGGGGGGCTTTCAAAAGCCCGCCTCAACAACCTCTACAGATAAGCGAAAAATAAGGACCTGTTGTGGGGGGCTTTACAGAAGCCCGCCTCAACAGCCTCCTCTGTTGAGGCTCACTTCTTAAATGCCCCCCTCAACAGACCTGTATTTTTGCGCCAATACCTGTACATTGGCGCCATTGATATCATATCCTTCAAAAGATCGAACACATAGTCGAGGACCTCGAGATAACCACTTGATCGTATCAGAAACATCATGGTCTTGTTTCTTTCCAACTTCCTTCTTAAACCATTCAATAAATGTGCGATTATGTTCCCGCATCAACGCTCTTTCCTTCAACTTAGGATTACAATGTTGCAATTCAAGAAGATGCTTTTCTAAATAAGGATGAACCTTTGTAAGATGCTGCAACACACAAAGATGTGCCTTCTTCTTCCTCTCCGATGGAGGAGATATCACATTTTTACCAATTACTCCCTCCCCTGCGAGCCTACCAACATGTCGAGATTTTGGAAGTCCTATTGGTTCAAGGCTTGACAAAAACTCAGCTAGATATCCAGAAATCTCTTCTTTAAGGACTCCCCGAATGATACTACCCTCTGGATTAGCCGGATTCCTTGCTTTGTCCTTTAAAGTCTTAAAAAATCTCTCAAAAGGATACATCCATCTTAAGAACACCGGACCACATAACTTGACTTTGTGAACTAAATGGACAATCAAATGCACCATTATATCAAAGAAAGAAGGCGGAAAACACATTTCAAATCGACATAGAGTTTCAACAACATCATTGTGCAAAGCATCCAAAGTCTCCGGATCAATCACCTTAGCACATATGGAATTGAAAAACAAACAAAGTTTTGTTATAACATGTCTCACGTGTTTCGGCAATATCCCACGAAGTGCAATTGGCAAAAATACATTAATCAGTGCATGACAATCATGAGACTTCATACCAATCAACCTAAGGTCCGAGAGAGACACTAGGCGCTTAACATTCGACGAATATCCCGAGGGAACCTTAATGCCATGTAAGCACTCACAAAACTTCTTCTTCTCCTTTCTCGACATTGTGTAACACGCTGGAGGCAGAAAGGTCTTTGTACCATCCTTTTTTTTAACAGGCCACAAATCTGGTCGAATATTCTTCTTTTTCATATCTTTCCGCACATTCTCATTGTCCTTGGTCTTTCCTGGTATGTTTAGCAAAGTCCCGATGATAGCATCGCACACATTTTTCTCAATGTGCATTACATCGAGACAATGCCTAACCGACAAATCTTTCCAGTAGGGAAGATCCCATAATGGAGACACTTTCTTCCATAAAACACCCTTTTTAGACTTGGACTTGAAGCACTTACCGTATTTGGTTTCAACATTTTTGATACGTTCATAAACTTGTGATCCTGTCAAAGGTGTACGAGCTACTCCTTCCTCGGTGAACCCATTGAATTCCTTCTTTTTCTTACGATAAGGATGATATCGACTAAGGTGCTTCCTGAAATCTGGGTAGATATTTTTCTTGAAATGATCCAACCGTGTGGGCTTCATGTCCTCTTCACATATAGGGCATGCTTGTTCTCCTTTGGTTTTGTACCCAGACAAGTTTCCATAGGCCGGAAAATCATTTATGGTACAGAAAACCATTGCCCGCAATGTAAAGTTTGAGTTGGTGTGAGCATCGAACATTGGAACACCTTCATTCCACAACAATTTCAAATCATCTATGAGTGGAGCGAGATACACATCTATATCATGTCCTGGCTGCTTAGGCCCTGAGATGAGGAGTGACAACATGATATACTTGTGTTTCATACACAACCATGGAGGAAGATTGTAAATTGCAAGAAGAACCGGCCAAGTGCTATGCTGACTACTCAGAGAGCCGTATGGATTCATCCCATCTGTACATAGAGCAAGTCTCAGATTTCTAACCTCCTTGCCAAATTCAGGATACTTCTTATCAATAGTTCTCCATTGAGGAGAATCAGCCGGATGTCTAAGGAATTCATCTTTCTTCCTCCCTTCCGCATGCCACCTCAGATACTTAGCATTCTTCTTTACGGAGAACAAGCGCTCAAACCTAGGTATGATCGGAAGATACCACAATACCTTGGCGGGCGGTCCCCTCTTAGCTGAATTGGCCCCTTTACGCTTGTAACGCGACATAGAACACGTTGGACACTTATCCAAATTTTCATACTCTTTTCTGTAAAGAATACAATCATTTGGGCAAGCATCTATCTTGACGGCCTCTAAGCCTAAGGGATTGGTCAATTTGTTGGCATAATAGGCAGAGGTGGGAATGTCATTGCCATCGGGAAACCAAAGACCTAGTCGTTTCAATAATTTCGTGAAACTTTCTTCGGTCCAACCACTCTCCGCTTTCAAGTTGGAAAGTGATGCCACACATTCTAACAATTTGAATTTTGTACACCCAGGGTACAAAGGCGTCTCAGCAGCCTTTAATACATGCTCGAGTATGTGAGGTCGTTCATTCAAGTGATCTTTCACCGCATCCATCATTTCATTTATTTCATTATCTTCTTGCTCATCATCATCCATCTCATTATTCTCAGAAATATCAGAATCACTCTCATCACTCTCATCACTCTCTGCCAGAACATCAAATTCATTCACACTAGAACTTGGACGATCAAGTATTTTCTCACCATGCCAAAACCAGACATGGTAATCTTGCTTAAACCCACGACGAAATAAATGATCCTCAATTTCATCAATATCAGCTAACCGCCTTACATTGTTACAATCACGGCAAGGACAATAGATCTTTGCGGCTTTCGTATTCCGTTGGTGTGCTAAAGCACATCTAAGGAACTCCTCAACCCCACTCAAGTATTCCACCGTAGTATGGTCACCGTACATCCAACGACGACTCATTTCTAATAACACAAGGTTTTACACAGAATTAGATAAATCAAGCCACAAATTCTTAATTTTGACACAAGAACTATACTAGCTTGGCATAAGATCTTTGTTCTCTAATGATGCAATCATAATTTTGACACAAGAACTATACTAGCTTGACAGTATGCTGCACAAAAGTAATCATTGCTACACATGTTGAAAACTAATTTTTCAATTAAAAAAAAACTAAGATTTGGTTTTAAGTCCAAACCTTGGTCTGATGGCTGATTCTTCTATTGCAAAATGAGGAATAGATGGATATAAGGAAGATAGGGTTGAATAGCTTGGTCTGAAGTTCCTCGAGAACTGGCACCAAGAAGCATAAAACAGAACATCTACACAGTCCTGATTGAGGTTGTACACCAAATGCAGCGCTTTTTGCAATGATGCTTCATCTCCCTTGAAAATTAGAAGTAAGCAAATGCTATTAGATTTAGTTGAAAAGTAACAGAAAGGAAAAAGCTCCACATAAAATAACATAGCTATAGAATCTCCTAATTTGGTTATCAAAGTCCTTTCTTAAGTTAAATATCAAACCACAGTTTGTTTCCATGCAACATGATGGATAACTGAATGAGCCCCTATGCATGCAACTATGCAAGGGTTAAGCTACAAGCACCTGGCACTACTCATACTCAGCCATAGTCAAAAGCCTTGTAAGTAGAACTAGTTAATATGAGACTGGTCCTCGGCAAAGGAAGAGGCACGGAGGTTTGCTGCGGACTGTGCATACATTTTCAAATTTTGACAGGTGCTCGACGACCTGGCTTGATTAAATTTTTAACCAAGAAACAAAAAAAGACTAAAAAAATCTCTAGGGGGGCAGACTAGTTTTTTTTCACACCGTTAACATAATACTTGCAATAAAGAAGTGTTTACAATCTGCGTTATTATCAGATACTGTAGCAGGCTATATCAGGTACACCAGCTGGTTGCATCAGGTACACCAGCTGGTTGAGCTGCTGCGAGCCCAAACCATAGACCGATAAATCCAACCTTGACCGAAAATGCCATAAAAACTAGTACAGGCAATGCAACCAAGTAGAAGGTGACAAAGTTTATTGTTGCACCTATTTTAGTCCTTGTTGAACCTGTCAAAGCCCCACAGGCAGCTGTCTATGGACAGTTTCCGATCTCACAAAACCCCAGAATAGGAACTCAACAATAGCAAGAGCAATATTGTAGCATAATAAAAATGGAACTAAAAGAACTTGAAAATCAAAGCAGCAGCAACAACAGTCTCCACTGTCATACATCAGAATATTGTAGATATATCACAAGCGTGTACAAAAAACACCACAATATACTATAGTGAATACATCAAGCTATGGTAATTTTAGAGCCTATAAAGCTACAATCCAATATCAACGATTAGTTTACATCATTAATAAACTATCAATATTACA
The DNA here is from genome assembly GCF_020520425.1 of Spinacia oleracea. Lineage (NCBI taxonomy): Eukaryota > Viridiplantae > Streptophyta > Magnoliopsida > Caryophyllales > Amaranthaceae > Spinacia > Spinacia oleracea. The sequence continues at coordinate 19,535,668 of NC_079488.1, forward strand.
ATGAACACATGAGTATATTTTAGGCAGACATATTTTCAACAGATTCATATCGATTCGCTCCACTTAAAAGTTCAAACACTTCATTTCATCTGCATACTTTGGATCGAGCTACTCACATAGCTTACATAAACCATCACCAAAAAAGAGGCCTTCATCATTTAGACACAAAACCCATATCACTAACTTCTATTTTGTAACTGAACTAGAAAAATTTAACCTAACATCTATTTTGTAACTGAACTAGAAAAACCACAAATATCAAACCCTAATTTGTAAATTCATCCAATATTGAAACATTAGCCTAAATTCTCTGCATAATCAACTCATTATGCTCAACTAATTGAAGAGAAACTGAATTTTAAGACCAAGCAAAACAAGAATCAATTATAACCTAACCTTGATATATTGCGGCACTGTGTGAAACAGAGTCAACCGAGATAGGGAAGACGACGGTCGGCGGCGACCTTTATGGAAGAGGAGGCGAGGAAGGTGATGGTGGTGGTGGTGGTGGTGGAGCCGCGCGGTGAGGAGCGGCGACTGTTCTTGCTTTGTTCGAATAGAGACTTGGGGATTAATTGCCCAGTGCGTGTTATCTATTTGGCGGTGAGAGAGGTGTGTTTTAATTGATTTAAATTTTGTGAATATCTATTGAAGCGAACATCAAGAAGCCCGCCTTTTTAGAATACTACCTATTGAGGCGGGCAAACTAAAGCCCCCTTCAACAGGATCTGTAGAAGCGAACCTAACAAAAGCCCGCCCCAACCACATGCTTACACTTTTGACCCGCGTTGACTAAGGGGTTATTGAGGCTCACTTATATATGCCCCCCTCAACAAGGGGGCTACAACAGGGGTTTTTTCCACTAGTGTTTTATGGTGGTTTTTAATCATAGGTATCTAATTAAATTATAATTAATTATGAAAATCAAATTAATTCTAAATTATTCTAATTTTCAACAAATTAATCATAATTACAAATTAGATTGCATAATTAACAAGGCTAGGCATTCAAACTAGTTAAACATATACAGTAGGTCAATCAAAAATTCAAGATTTATCAACAAGAATCGCAAATATTTAATTTAACATCTTAAATTTACGAAATTTTGCATTCGAAAAACTAAAACCTTCGAAAAGTCATAGTTAGGCTTCGAAAAGTCATACTATTTTTGTCAAAATTTTAGAATGCCTTTTACATGCGGAATTGACACAAAAATCACTCGATTTGGATGAGTAACGAAGAAACTGCCGAAAAACTACGTACGTATAATTAAATAAACGCAATTTGCAATTAATTAACAATTACGAAAATTAATCACCCCTTTTAATTCTTGCAAATTTGTAATATTTAACCATGTTCATGCAATTTAGATTATGAAAATAATAAGAGGCTCGTGATACCACTGTTAGGTTATGATACATATGACAATTCATAAATCATGCGGAAACAACCATTAAGCCAGGAATACATATTATTTACACATAATCATTTAGCATAGTTTAGATGCATACTCTTTGTTGCGTGCCTTCCCTAGCTGCGCCCGAACCGAACAAGAACAAGTCTTTAGGACTCCAAGTGTCGTCCCTCCGTAGATAGTCCACAGCACGTCCGGATCCGCCTTAAGATTGACCAACTAGAATCGCCCTTAAGGTACTATTATTTTCGGCACTTTTAGGCAAATGTGTGACTGAATTTTTCTCTCAAAAACTCACTTTGAATACTTGAAAACTCTTTGTAAATATGTGACCCTAAGCACTTATTTATAGAGTTTATGCAAAGGAATTATAATCCTATTAGAATACAAATCTATTTAATTATAACCCTACTAGGATTCTAATTAAACAAAGTTTATCTATTAGGATTAGATTTAATCATATTACGAATCCCGGTAGCCTTAGGATTCCGAGTAACACACATGAGTGGCGCACAAGCACCGCACGCCCGCACGCAGGCCTTGCGGCCCACGCCGAGCGCACAGCGCAAGGCCCACTGTCGCAGCCTTGTCCGCGCGCGCGCCCAAGCTACAGCTGGGCCTGGCTTTTGCGCTGGGCCTGGTCGTATGCTTGGCGTGTGGTTGTTGCGCTTGGCTTGCTGGGCGATGGCCCGGCTTCGTGCTGGGCCTTCGTCTGGCAGGCCTCGTCCGATGCTAATTCGTACGATACGCTTCCGATTAAATTCTCGATTCCGGAATTCATTTCCGATACGAACAATATTTAATATTTCCGATTCCGGAATTAATTTCCGTTTCGAACAAATATTTAATATTTCCGTTTCTGGAATTATTTTCCGATTCCGATAATATTTCCGATTCTGACAATATTTCCGTTTCCGGCAATATTTCCGATTCCGGCAATATTTCCATTTCCGATAATATTTTCCGATACGTACTATGTTTCCGTTTCCGGCAACATCTACGTCTTGGATAATATTTATATTTCCGATACGATCCATATTTCCGTTTCCGGTAATATCATCGTTTCCGGAGCATTCTTTTCTTGCCTGTGACGATCTCAGCTCCCACTGAAACCAAGATCCGTCGATTCCGAATATCCATAGATGGAGTATTTAATGCCATTAAATACTTGATCCGTTTACGCAATATTTGTGTGACCCTACGGGTTCAGTCAAGAGTAAGCTGTGGATTAATATCATTAATTCCACTTGAGCTGAAGCGGCCTCTAGCTAGGCATTCAGCTCACTTGATCTCACTGAATTATTAACTTGTTTAATTAATACTGAACCACATTTATTAGACTTAACATTGAATGCGTACTTGGACCAAGGGCATTATTTCCTTCACATGTTAGTTTTGGTGAAACTCAACGATATAAGTAAGGAGTCCTTTTATGTCGTGGCAAAATCGATAGGTTTACCTAATAAGTTCTTAGACGTACCTATCAACCAAGAATAGTTTCTAGACTATTAGCAAAAGGCTTTTGCTTACCTAAGATGTTTTAGGATTAAGTCGACAAACTGTGCTTAGTTCTTCAATGATTTTAGGATCTTGGAATCATTTTATTCACACCTGCCGGAACACATAACTTGAATAAAATGCTTAATGAACATTGAATTATGCATGTATGCTAGAATTTAAGTTTATTAAGAGAAACTGTGAATGGTTATTTATTTGTTTATTCTTTTCAATTGTAGTTTTAAATATGGCCAACAACAATTCATTCAACATTCGATCAATTCTCGAAAAGGAGAAGTTGAACGGGAAAAACTTCCTTGACTGGAAAAGGAACTTGCAAATAGTTCTTATGCAGGAAGAAAAGGAGTATGTCCTAGAAGAGGCGATGCCCGAAGCCGCAGGCGATGCCCGAAGCCGCAGGCGACGGGGTCACTCAGGCAGCCCTCAATCGTTGGATTGATGCCAACAAGGATGTGAAATGTCTAATGCTCGCCACCATGAGTGCAGATCTGCAGAAAACGTTCATCAACTCAGATGCTTTCACAATCATCAGTGAGTTGAAGAACATGTTCCAAGATCTGGCTCGAGTCGAAAGATTCGAGACTCATAGGCAAATTCTTGAGACCAAGCTTAAGAAAGGCGAGCCCGTAAGTCCCCATGTTCTCAAAATGATTGGACTCATTGAGAATATGAGTAGGCTGGATAAGCAATTTTCTCAGGAAATGGCTATAGACACCATCCTCCATTCTCTTCATAGCGGGTATGATCAGTTCAAACTGAACTACAGTATGAATAGTCTGGACAAAACGCTCACTGAGCTTCACGGTATGCTGAAGACCGCTGAAAAGACGCTCAAAAGTGATAAGCAGGATGTGCTTATGGTGCGTGGGGGCAAATTCAAGAAATCTGGAAAGAAGAGGAGTGCTAAGAAAGGTGGCAACAAGGCCAGCCCAACTAAGCAAACTGGCGCCAAATCTGTAAAGAGGAAGGTCTGTCAACCCACTTCTGAATCCGAATGCTTCTACTGCAAGAAGAAGGGGCATTGGAAGAGAGATTGCTTGAAGCTAAAGGAAGATCAGAAGAACGGAACAGTCGTTCCATCTTCAGGTATTTTCGTTATAGACTGTATACTTGCTAATTCAACTTCTTGGGTATTAGATACAGGTTGTGGCTCACACTTATGTTCCAATCCACAGGGACTAAGAAGAAGTAGAAAGTTAAGCAAGGGAGAAGTCGACCTACGAGTGGGAAATGGAGCACGGATTGCTGCATTAGCTGTAGGAACTTATTATTTGTCGTTGCCCTCCGGGCTAGTTTTGGAACTGGAAGAATGTTTCCATGTTCCAAGTCTTACTAAAAACATCATTTCAGTTTCTTGCTTAGATGCTAAGGGATTTTCCTTTTTAATAAAAGACAATAGTTGTTCGTTTTATTTTAAAGAGATGTTTATGGATCTGCTAGATTAGTCAATGGACTTTATTTATTAGATCACGACAAACAAGTATATAACATAAATACCAAAAGGGCCAAAAAGGATGATTCATATCTAACCTATCTGTGGCATTGTCGATTAGGCCATATAAACTTGAAACGCTTAGAAAGACTTCAAAAGGAAGGAATTCTAGAACCATTTGACTTAGAGGATTATGGTAAATGCGAATCATGTTTACTTGGCAAAATGACAAAGCAACCTTTCTCTAAAGTTGGAGAAAGAGCAAATGAACTATTGGGTTTAATCCATACAGATGTATGTGGACCAATGAGTACAAATGCTAGGGGTGGTTTCAGCTACTTTATCACTTTCACTGATGACTTCAGTAGATATGGTTATGTCTACCTAATGAAGCATAAGTCTGAATCCTTTGACAAATTCAAGGAACTTCAGAGTGAAGTAGAGAATCAATTAGACAAGAAGATTAAGGCACTGCGGTCTGACAGAGGCGGTGAATATCTGAGCTATGAATTTGATGACCATCTGAAAGAATGTGGAATTCTATCAGAATTGACTCCTCCTGGAACACCACAATGGAACGGTGTGTCGGAACGGAGGAACAGAACCTTGCTAGACATGGTCAGGTCAATGATGGGTCAGGCCAAACTTCCATTAGAATTTTGGGGACATGCACTAAATACAGCTGCACTCACTATAAATAGAGCTCCGTCTAAAGCTGTCGAAAAGACTCCATACGAATTATGGTTTGGAAAGCCTCCAAATGTGTCTTTTCTTAAGATTTGGGGATGTGAAGTATACGTCAAACGATTAATTTCAGACAAACTTCATCCAAAATCTGACAAATGTATCCTTGTGGGCTATCCAAAGGAAACAAAGGGGTATTACTTCTACAATACATCTGAGAACAAGGTGTTTGTTGCTCGAGATGGTGTCTTTTTGGAGAAAGATCACATTTCTAAAATGACAAGTGGGAGAAAAGTAGACCTCGAAGAAATTCGAGACGAACAACAAACTCTAGAGAATGCTCAAGATGACATTAAGGATGAAACTCAGAGATCTTTAGAAGAATCTGGTGAGAATCATGGTCAATCTAGAAATGTTACCCCGCGTAGATCGCAAAGATATAGATCTCAACCGGAAAGGTACTTAGGTATTTTGACGAACGAGAGCTGTGACGTTCTATTACTTGAAAGTGATGAACCTGCGACTTACAAACAAGCTATGACGAGCCCTAGCTCCAAGCAATGGAAAGAAGCCATGCAATCTGAATTAGACTCCATGTCTGAAAACCAAGTATGGGATTTGGTCGATTTGCCAGATGGCTACCAAGCCATTGGAAGCAAATGGGTTTTCAAACTGAAAAAGGACAAGGATGGGAAACTTGAAGTTTTTAAAGCTAGATTGGTTGCAAAAGGTTACAGGCAAGTCCACGGTGTGGATTACGATGAAACCTTTTCACCAGTTGCAATGCTAAAGTCTATTCGGATAATGTTAGCAATCGCTGCATATTACGATTACGAAATATGGCAGATGGATGTCAAAACTGCTTTCTTAAACGGCGTTTTAACAGAAACTGTGTTTATGACACAGCCTGAAGGTTTTGAGGATCCAAAGAATGCTAAAAAGGTATGCAAGCTAAAGAAGTCAATCTACGGATTGAAGCAGGCATCCAGGAGCTGGAATATACGTTTTGATGAAGCAGTCAGTGACTTTGGTTTCATCAAGAACGCAGACAAATCTTGTGTATACAAGAAGGTCAGTGGGAGCAAAATTGCTTTCCTAGTATTATATGTCGACGACATATTACTTATCGGAAATGACATTCCTATGTTGAACTCTGTCAAGATTTGGCTTGGGAAATGTTTTTCGATGAAAGATCTAGGAGAAGCACAGTACATATTGGGCATCAAGATTTACAGAGATAGATCTAAAAGGACGATTGGACTTAGTCAAAGCACTTATATCAATAAGGTGCTTGATAGGTTCAAGATGGCGGACTCCAAGCGAGGCTACCTACCCATGTCTCATGGAATAACTCTAAGCAAGACTCAGTGCCCAAAAACACTTGATGAGCGTAGACGAATGAATGGGATTCCATGTGCATCATTGATTGGTTCAATAATGTATGCTATGATATGTACACGCCCGGATGTTGCGTACGCACTCAGTGCTACGAGCAGATACCAGTCAGACCCAGGAGAGGCGCATTGGACTGCTGCCAAGAATATTCTGAAGTACCTGAAAAGGCACAAAGATGACTTCCTGGTCTATGGTGGAGATGATGAATTATTTGTTAAAGGCTATACGGACGCAAGTTTCCAAACCGACAAAGATGATTTCAGATCACAGTCTGGGTTTGTCTTCTGCCTCAACGGAGGTGCAGTAAGCTGGAAAAGTGCTAAGAAAAGCACCATTGCGGATTCTACAACTGAAGCGGAGTACTTTGCTGCACATGAAGCAGCAAAGGAAGCTATATGGCTAAGGAAGTTCATAGGTGAACTTGGTGTAGTCCTCTCCATTAAAGGACCAATAGCCCTGTATTGTGATAATAACGGAGCTATTGCACAGGCAAAGGAGCCTAGACACCACCAGAGAGTCAAGCATGTACTTCGTAGATTTCACCTTCTACGAGAGTTCGTTGAAAGAAAAGAAGTCGAGATAAACAAGATTAGAACTGATGACAACATATCAGATCCATTAACTAAACCTCTGCCGCAGGCGAAGCACAACTCGCACACTGCAGCTATGGGAATCAAGCATATTGGAGAATGGCTTTGATGTCCCCGTTTAATGTTTTAAAGTTTTAGAGTTTAAATCTTTGTAAAACATTATTGGTTAATCATTCACAACAAATGAAAAGAATTCATTTTTCCATTTAATTAGTGGTTTATTAAATGATGAGTCCCTTCAATTTGACGATATATTCAAGATAGACTGTCAGGACCAGTCCTGGGACTAAGAAATGTCTATCAAGTGAACTTGAATGTCAAAGGTTGAAAATGGTCCCTAGTCGGAGTTTTCTATAAAATTGGACGCATAGAAAATGTTAGACGATTAGAATGCAAGATGACTAGTAGTTCTGTTTCTTGAACTATGTGGACATGGCAATGTCATAATCATTTGCATAGATACTTACTTTGGGAAGACTAGTATCGGACAAGACCTATGAAACTTTACTGTAAGAGATGAAAATCTGTCATAAGTAAATTTCATTAAAATTATTAGACACTAAATCCTCAATACCTGAGTGATTTGATATTACTTGTTTGAGAACTGGTTGCTTTGACGTTGACCAACCGTCGCACCGTAAAAGGGGGATAAAGGCAACGCTCAGGTAATCACCTATCAAACGAAGTCTAATCTCAAGATCGCAAGATTGGGATTGTCCTCCCATAAATCGGGATGAGATGCTTAAAAGTTGTACAAGGCCACTCGGAGAGCTAGAAACTGTGAAATGCATGGCCGTGCTCGGATGAATCATAGGCTATGATTATCTGTTTATTTGATCAGTTGAACTCTGAAACCGAGAAACACCTCTGGATATAATAAGGATGACAACTCTTACCTTATGTTCAAGAGCAAGCATCGAGCGACAAAGGAATTAGGAAATGCACACTTGTCCCTAAGGACAAGTGGGAGACTGAAGGAAATAATGCCCTTGGTCCAAGTATGCATTCAATGATAAGTCTAATAAATGCGCTTCAGTATTAATTAACAAGTTAATAATTCAGTAAGATCAAGTGAGCTAAATGCCTAGCTAGAGGCCGCTTTAGTTCAAGTGGAATTAATGATATTAATCCACAGCTTACTCTTGACTGAACCCGTAGAGTCACACAAATAGTACGTAAACGGATCAAGTATTTAATGGCATTAAATACTCCATCTATGGATATTCGGAATCGACGGATCTTGGTTTCCGTGGGAGCTGAGATCGTCACAGGCAAGAAATGAATACTCCGGAAACGATGCTATTGCCGGAAACGGAAATATGGATCGTATCGGAAATATAAATATTATCCAAGTCGTAGATGTTGCCGGAAACGGAAAAATGGTACGTATCGGAAAATATTATCGGAAATGGAAATATTGCCGGAATCGGAAATATTGCCGGAAACGGAAATATTGTCAGAATCGGAAATATTATCGTAATCGGAAAATAATTCCGGAAACGGAAATATTAAATATTTGTTCGAAACGGAAATTAATTCCGGAATCGGAAATATTAAATGTTGTTCGTATCGGAAATAAATTCCGGAATCGGGAATTTAATCGGAAGCGTATCGTACGAATTAGCATCGGACGAGGCCCGCTAGACGAAGGCCCAGCACGAAGCCAGGCCATCGCCCAGCGAGCCGCACGCAGCAACGCACGCCTCGACCAGGCCCAGCGCAAGGCCAGGCCCAGCCAAGGGCGCGCGCGCACGCAGCACCGCACATGGGCTGTGCGCTTGTCGTGGGCCGCAAGGCCTGCGCAGGTGCACGGCTTGTACGATGCGTGTGCGGGAAATTCTAATTCTATTAGGATTCGTGCGAAGATTAAAATCCTAATCTTATTAGATTTGCTTTGTTATTTAGAGTCCTAATAAAGTTCTAATTAACAAATCCACATCCTAGTAGGATTACAATTCCTTTTCCATACCTCTATAAATAAGAGCCTAGGGTCATTATTTATATACAAGTTTTCAAGTATTCAAAGCTAGGATTTTTAAGCAGAAAAATCAGCCATAACTCTTGCCCATTTAGCCGAAAATAAGTATTACCTTAAGGGCGATTCTAGTTGGTCAATCTTAAGGCGGATCCGGACGTGCTGTGGACTATCTACGGAGCGACGACACTTGGAGTCCTAAAGACTTGTTCTTGTTCGGTTGGGGCGCAGCTAGGGAGGGCACGCAACAAAGTGTATGCATTTAAACTATGCTAAATGGTTATGTGTAAATAATATGCTTTCCTGGCTTTATGGTTTTTTCCGCATGATTTATGAATTGTCATATGTATCATAACCTAACACGAATTACATCTAGGAGCAGCTGTTCATGAGAATCCCAAGAACCGGGGCCTTGCTCTTAAGGTTGAGGAACAGGAGGACTCATATCCTGATGAAGAAGAAACTGCCATGTTGGTCAGAAGAATGAAAAGATTTACAGGAACTCTAAACCTGGAAATCTAAGAGGAAGGAACTCAATGAGAAAACCAAGCGGTTCCAAGCCTGACCAAGGATGTTTCAAGTGCGGAGAATCAGACCATCTAATCAAAGACTGCCCTCAGTGGGAAAATGAAAAAGGGAAATGCAAGGGAAAGGATCTGTCCAAGGAAAGATTCAACAAATCAACCTTTGCCAAACCCAACTTCAAGAAGGCTATGATCGCAGCTTGGGGAGATGCTACTGACTCGGAAGAAGATGAGGATCAACCAAATGAAGAAACAACAAACCTTTGTCTTATGGCAAAGATTGATGGAACAACCCAAGATCCATCAAGAGAAGTAAGTTCCTCAACTCTTCAATCTCTGTCTAAAAATAAGTTAGTGGAATTATTGATAGAAACTCTAGATAACTTTAAAAAGCTTAGTGTAATAAAGGCTCAAAGTGACAAAGCCTTGGAACTCACCAAGGGACACATGACCTACCTTAATAATGTTAGATCTGATGTACAGGGTAGGTTCTTTGACTTTCTTGATAGAAACACTGCTCTTCAAAACTCCTTTGAGAGAGTCAAAAATGAAAACATTCTTCTCAAAGTGGAACTCAGTCAATATAAACTGTTTAATTTAAGCCTAGATCCTAGCAAGTCCACTGAGATTAGCATGGGGGTCTTTAACGTTGATTTGGAAAACTTAAACAGTGAGTTGGTCACAGTAAAGGAACAAAAGGAGAAATTAATCAAAGAACTAGCCTTAGCTAATGCACATAAACAAGCTCCTAGAATCACTCCTAAGCGGATTGAGAAGGCTCAATCTAAGAGAACTGAAGGCCTAGGTTTTTACTATAAAAGGAACAATGGTAAAAAGAAAAATTATGTGGAACTGCTTAGTGTCAAAGTTTGTTCCTTTTGTGGTGCTGGTGATCATGTTGTGACTGAGTGTTCCAAAAAGAAGGAACTGTTTAATAAAAACCAGAACATTATCAAGAAGATATGGATTAAGAAAGATGATCTATTAGTAGAAAAGGAACTCGAGGAAACCCGAGTTCCTGTATCTAACAATTGATAATATTGCAGGTCCTAGTGAGGGGGAACAACTCGTGGTATCTAGATAGCGGGTGTTCCAAGCACATGTCAGGAGATAAAACCAAATTTCTCTCACTAGAGGCCTACAACGGAGGAACTGTGACCTTTGGAGACAACAAGAAAGGTGAAATCATCGCCATTGGAAAAGTAGGAAGGTCAAGTTCCCATTCAATTGATAATGTGTTCCTGGTAGAAGGTTTAATGCACAGTCTGCTTAGTATTTCACAATTCTGTGACAAAGGAAACTCGGTAAGCTTTACTTCAGAAAGTTGTCGAATTATTAACAATAACAGTAAGGAAGTTATTTTGGAAGGAACTCGCAAAGGGAACACATATACTGTGGATCTCAACAAAGTTCCAAGGAACAACTTAACTTGTCTTAGTGTTATTGAGGAGGATCCACTTCTATGGCACAAGAGATTCGGACATGCTAGCTTTTCATTGCTTGACAAACTGAGATCAAAGGAACTAGTGAGAGGTCTGCCTTCCATCAAGTTCCTTAAAGACAAAGTTTGTGAAGCATGTGCCAAAGGAAAGCATGTCAGGAGCTCTTTCAAGCCTAAGAAAATGGTCAGCACAACCAAACCATTGGAACTCATCCATATGGATTTGTGTGGACCTATGAGAATTCAAAGTAGAAGTGGAAAACGTTATGTCTTGGTTATTGTTGACGATTTTTCTCGATTTACCTGGGTTATTTTCTTAGCAAGTAAAGATGAAACGTTTAATGAATTTGTTGCTTTTGCTAAGAGAATACAAAGATCCACAGGACGTCAGCTAATACATATAAGGTCAGATCATGGAACTGAATTTGAGAATCACAAGTTTGATGAATACTGCAAGGAACAAGGTATGGATCACAACTTTTCTGCACCTAGGACTCCACAACAAAATGGAGTCGTTGAAAGAAAAAATAGAACCTTGGAAGACATGGCTAGAACCATGTTAATTGTCAGTTCCTTACCAAGAAACTTCTGGGCTGAAGCAGTAAACACAGCTTGCTATATTGTTAATAGAGTAATGATCAGGGCCATTTTAAACAAGACTCCCTATGAGTTATTAAAAGGAAACAAACCCAATATCTCTTACTTTAGAGCCTTTGGGTGTAAATGCTTTGTTCACAACAATGGCAAAAGGAACTTAGGGAAATTCGATGAAAGAAGTGATGAGGCCGTGTTCCTAGGATACGCCTTAAACAGTAAAGCATACAGAGTTTATAATAAAAGGTCGATGTGTATTGAAGAGAGTGTACATATAATATTTGATGAAGCTAACAATGTTGATGAAATTCAGGAACAGGAAGATTTCGAAATTGGATTAACTCATTTTACAGATTATGATGAGGAAATCTCTCCTGGAAGACAGCAAAATGGAATAGCAGATCCACAAACACAAGAAACAGCTACTAACCAAGGAGTTCCTGAAAGAAGAGCCCCTGATCCTGAGGAACCAGAAAATGTTGATCATGAGGAACCAGAAAATGCAAATCCTGAGGAACCAGAAGATGATGATTCTGAGGAACCGGAAGAAGATCAAGAGACCTCTGATGCAGAGGAACAAGGATCTCAGGAAACAGAAGGAACTGAGGAGACCTTAGATGTTCCAGTGGCACAATTTCAACCTAAGCCCTGGAAACATCAAAGTTCTCACCCAATGGATCTGATTATCAGTGATATTAGGAAAGGAACTCAAACAAGGTCTCAACTAAGGAACTTCTGTGCTTTTCATGCGTTCCTCTCCACAATCGAGCCAAGGAACCACACCGAAGCTTTGGAAGATGCTGATTGGATCACTGCCATGCAAGATGAGTTAAATGAGTTCCAAAGGAACAAGGTATGGCATCTGGAACCCAAACCAAAGAATCAGAAAGTCATAGGATTAAAGTGGGTATTCAGGAACAAGCTCGATGAACATACTACAATCATCAGGAACAAGGCAAGGTTAGTAGTCAAGGGCTACAATCAACAGGAAGGTATTGATTTCGAAGAAACCTTTGCACCTGTTGCTAGATTAGAAGCTATTCGTATTCTAATTGCTTTTGCAGCCTTTATGGGATTCAAGTTGTATCAGATGGACGTCAAATGTGCTTTCTTAAATGGTTTTCTTGAGGAAGACGTCTATGTGGAACAACCCCCTGGTTTTGAGAATCCCAAATTTCCGAACCACATCTATAAGCTTGATAAAGCTCTTTATGGGTTAAAGCAAGCTCCTAGATCGTGGTACGAGAGATTATCAAAGTTTATTTTACAAAATGATTTTAAACGAGGAAGAATCGATAAAACTCTATTTTTAAAATCAAAAGGATATGACTTATTAGTTGTACAAATTTATGTCGATGATATATTATTTGGTGCTACTAACGAAAATTTGTGCAAGGATTTTGCTAATTTAATGTGCAGTGAGTTTGAAATGAGTATGATGGGGGAACTCAATTTCTTTCTTGGTTTGCAAATCAAACAAACTAAGGAAGGAATTATGATCCACCAACAAAAGTATGTGAAGGAACTCCTCAAAAAGTACGAGCTAGATTCAGTGAAAACGAATCACACTCCCATGGGAACAGCCACAAGACTAGATGAGGATCCCACAGGAAAAAGTGTGAATCAAACGACGTACAGGGGAATGATTGGATCTCTGCTATACCTAACTGCAAGCAGACCAGACATATCATTCAGTGTTGGGTTGTGTGCAAGATTTTAATCAAACCCAAAGGAGTCCCACATGACTGCAGTGAAGAGGATATTCAGATACCTCAAAGGAACAGACGATCTATGTCTGTTTTATCCAAGAAGTGGAACTTTCGATTTAAAAGGATATGCGGATGCAGACTATGCAGGTGATTTAGTAAACCGAAAGAGCACATCAGGTATGGTTCAATTCCTAGGATCTTGCATGGTTTCTTGGGGTTCCAAGAAACAGAATACCGTTGCCTTATCCACAGCAGAAGCTGAATATGTAGCAGCTGCTGCATGTTGCTCTCAAATGCTGTGGATAAAGCAACAATTAAGGGATTTTGGGATCATATATGATTGTGTTCCTATTTATTGTGATAACACTAGTGCAATATGCATTTCTAAGGATCCGGTACATCATTCCCGGGTTAAGCATATTCATATTAGGCATCACTTTCTTAAGGATAATGTTGAAAAAGGTTTAATCAAGTTGGACTTTTGTCAAACTGAGAATCAAATTGCAGATATTATGACTAAACCTTTAAGCAGAGAGAAGCATGAGAAAATGAGAATGGAACTCGGGATGATCAAAATAAGATAAGTAAGCTGACAGATCCTCATGAGGTATGACTTTTTTTAGATTTATGCTTTACTACTATATACCATTATAAATACATGTGCGTAAAGCATAACTGAAGTTTACCATCGTTAAGGAACAACTAAAAATTTCGAATTTAAAATGTGTATTTAATTAGTCAGTAATATGAGATACGTAATTCACACAGTTCCACTAATCTAGGAGGATCATGGTTATTTTTTTCTGTTACAAATTTTTATTTACTCATTTTATTTTATTTTTCCACAAATTAATTTTTTTTCCTTATATCCTTAAATTTTTTATTATTCCACCAAATTTTATCTTTTCCAAATTTTAAAGCTAATGGAACTCACACCCACTCCTATGTATCTAGCATACCCTAGCCCACCTCAAATACAGCAAACACCAAAGGAACAAGCCTTGATAATCTACACACCTCCTCTCCATCTTCCTTCATCTTCTCCACCATCTCCAACAATGGTGAGAACAAGCTTAAACACAAATCTGAAACGAAAAAGAAAATCTCTATCCCCTACTCCTATGGATATCTCACCCATTCGACAACAAATCCAACAAATCAAAAATCCCCAAATTCCATCACCAAAAACCCTAGATTTTCAAATTTCAAATTCTGAAACCCTAACCACCATGGGCGGCGGCCAGCCACAAGCAACCGCCGGCGGCAGCAGGTCGGCGACCGACCCCAGACCGGCCGACCGACCGACCGACGTCACCGAACCCCACTCACTCGCCTCCACCACAAAACTCAGCCACGAAAGTTTCAAACCCACCACCGACGAAACTCTTCTCCACCAAACCAAACCCACCACCGACGGCGGCTCCCAGCACCCCCCACCGTCCGACAACACCGTCGACGGCCCAGATCTCACCCAGCCCATGCTCGCACTCGACCTCCCTCCTCCGTCCGACCTCCCAGTCGCGATTCCCCCTCCCCTCGACCCGATTGCGACACCACAACAACCCGCGTCTGATCCTGCCCCACAACCCGCCCGACTCACGTCCGTGCAACCCGCCACCCTTATCCCTCCGCCCAGCCCACCCTCCCCCTCAGTTTTGTCGACAGAAAAGACCCACCACCGACCCGCGAAGAGGCAGCGGCGGTCGGGTGGTGGGGTGGCTGTGAAATCGAAAAAACCCGTGGACTGTTCTAAGGGGGAAATAACCCATAACCGGGTCCTTTCGGCGGGTGAGGCGAATTTGGTTAAGGCTTTTGCTGTAAATCAGACTTGGTGCAAAACTAATCTAGAGGAATTCATGGAAATTCTTAAACATCAGGGATGGGTGAGCTTATTTTGTGATTATTCGAAAACCTCCATATTTCCAGATGCTATGAATGAATTTCGCGCGAATTTTAAATGTGTGGATGGTGTTTGTTCTAGTTGTGTGAATGGAACGTCGTTTGAATTTAATGCTGAATATATTGCAAAGTTATTGAATATTCGTAATGAGGGATTTGATTTGTATGTGAAAGGAGCAACTGCTCAAATTAAGATTGGTGTGATGACTAATGAACAACTTGTGGAAGCAATAGGAGGAGATCTTAAAGTGTGCTCTTTAACTAACAAAAGCTTGTTTCCCACCCCTCTACAAAAACTCCTTTTCAACCTTGTTCGTAGAGGTATTGTTCCTCGCACTCAAAAGCATACCTTGGCCAACCTCTATGATGCTTCATTGATGTACTGCCTTGAGCACAAAATCCCAATCAACTTTCCTGCCTTAATGATTAAACACTTATCCCACTGTGTTCCTTCAGATTATAAAGTTGGTTATGCTTCGTTGTTGACTATGATGTTTTGGAGTTTCTCTGTGGATTTGCGTGACTATGGAGATTTGGCGGTCACGAGTCAACAAATTGTGCAAGTGATTTATTAAGAAGCATGAATCTAGCAGTAGCTAATGGGAGATTATGTTGGGTCGTGGCTACAGTGAAGGAAACTAAAAGTAAGGGGGAAAAAGAAGGTGTTCCTAAGGTAGTTCCTAAGAAGGTGGAAAAGGCTCCTAAGGTGGTTCCTAAGGTGCCAAAGGATGTTCCTCATGGTAAACGTAGGAGCATAAGCGTAGCCACTAGAGTTCCTAAGGTCATTGTTCCTCCGGTGTTCGTTGACATATCTTGTGACAATGAGGATGATGATGGGTACGTAGAGGTATTGGAGGACACTGTTGAATTTGAAAAGGAGGAAAAGGAACTTGCTATGATTGAAAAATTATCCACCCCTGTTCCTACACCAAAGGTGGATAGCCCTGTTCCTCACCCAGGGTACATCCCTGTTCCTCCCACTCCTACTGTTCCTTCTTCCTTTACTGGCTTTGGTGGGTTTGCTGCTTTTGGTTCTTCAAGTTCCTTAGGATCTCATGATCCCAATAAGGAGGAACTCAAGGAACAGGTTATCAAGTTGAGAAAGGATATGGATAGAATGATACTGCTTCAAGAGTCCACAAATGCTAAGATACTACAACTCCAGAATCAGGTTACAGCTTTGTTATCTGGAGTTCAACCAATGGATTCAAGTCCTTCCCATACTTGAGGATCTCTTTGCCAAAATCTAACCTTGTTCCATCCCATTTTCCCAGATCCTAAATTTTGTGTGTGTGTGTGTGCTACATTACGCTTTATTTTTATTTTGGAACTTTTTCTTTATTTTTTTTTGGTTTGTACTCCTCTCATGGGATACAGTTACATCCTTTTATTTTATTTCCTTTATTTTTAGTGGAACTCATCAATGAACGTATCTCTAAAATCATGACTAGTTATTTATTATGTTTTCTATTCAAATCCAGTACGTTGGAACTTAACTTTGAGGCTAACTTAGTTTGCCAACAGTTGATCGGAGGGCGCTCTAATCGGTATATATTAGTATTGTGTATTTCTACTTTTTGTTAATGTCAACAGGGGGAAATGAATGCAAACTTAAATTAAATTGACCACTTGAGTCCGTCTCACTACTCTCTTCTCGATGTAAGTTTATAAAATTTAATTTCTCGTTTTTCATTTTTATGTTCGTTTATTAAAATTAATTTCAATTTTCCTTAATTTCATTTCGGAAGCTTAAGATTAATTTTCATAAAAATACTTTATTTAATTTATTGCTTTATAGTTACGCTAATTGATTATTGTTGCATTTAGTGAAAGTTTGCTTTTGTTGTCATCCCCAAAAAGGGGGAATATTGTTGACCCTAAAGTTTTGATGATGACAAAGCAAATTCCTGACAATGGGTTAAGTTATGTTGCATAATAGGTTCCGAGATCCTTAGAGGGATAATGCTAAGTTAAGGAGATCCTGAGTTGGATAAACTAAGCAACGTGGAATATAAGCAAATAATTGATCCATGTCAGACACTACATTGAAGAAATACTCATTAAGCAAGGCGAGATCCTTAGGCGAGATCCTTAGGCGAGTTCCTAAGGCGAGATCCTCATATATTATGTGGATCCTCGACGTTCCAGAGAAGGAACAAATTGGGAAGTCTTCGAGTGAAGCTTCTAAAGGTGCAACATGAACACTACAACATATGACTTTATGTTTTAGGATTTATGTAAGTATTTAATAAAGTTTATAAGTAATTTGGTATGAAAGGGACATAGTATTTTGGTACGTTTTAAATGAAATATGTTAACTGTAATTATAAAAGAGTTTTAACTTGGAAAATCTTTTTAATAAATAAAATGAATTTAATTAATAAATGTAAACATAGGATTCTGATTTATTCTCCTTGTTTCTCAAGTAAAAGGTTTTTCATGTTCCTTGAAACTCTCCCCACGTATTTCTGTTTAAACGTGCATTTAGTGTTTTGATTTGGTCTCCCTTGTTTCTCTCCAACTATGCCCATGTTACTGAGCAGTAACTGTTAGTGGGTAGTTGAGGTGAACATGGATACCCAACCCTAGGTAAAACTCTCCTATAAAAGGAGAAAAGTTTTAGCTTTTCAAAACACACAACTGATCTTTACAAAATATATCTTAAGAGCTTAAACGTTTTAAAAGAGAATCAGTTTTCAAAAGAGTGTCCCTTGAGTTCCTTATTACTTTGAGCTTTATTACGTACTAGAGTTTTATATCAAATTGTATTTTGGGTTTAAGGGTTGAGTGATCCTTAATTGACTTAGAGTTAAGTCAAAGAGAAACAGAGCAACTTAGAGTTAAGTCAAAGAGAAAAAGAGCGACTTAGAGTTAAGTCAGAGAGAGAAAGAGGAGCACAGTAATCAAAGGGGATTGCTGTGGGGAACTCGTGTTCGAGAGGAACTCGAGTTAAAGAGTGTATTTGTAATAGAGTTATTGCATTAATACAAAAGAGTAGTGAAATTCTTCTTGATTAGGATCAAGAAGGTTCCTCCGTTTTATATCTTTCTTCGCTCATTATCCTCAGTCTCTTTATTGTTTAAATTCCGCAAGAAACTTACCCAAGTTCCCAAGAAACAATTCACCCCCCTCTTGTCAAGTGTTCCTACTGAACTATCAATTATATGATTCTTTTTTTTGTAATTGTTATTGTTTTTTCTATTGCCTATCTTAATTTTTTGTATAGTTGTATTTTTCTGTTTCGAAGTCTGACAAAAGAGTTTAATTATCTATACTTCTGAAACTCTTATTCAGAAAAGATGCATTTGAAAATAAATTTGTAGTCACCTCTACCACTAAGTATGTACTCCGTACTACTCCATTGTGGTAATTACAGTTATTCATGTAACGAAAAGCCAAGAAATTTATAGAATGAGTCATTTTTACAGTCTAAACAACAATAATTGGGAAAATGACACATTTGGAGTGAGAATGACTTTAAGATTTCTTTGGAAAAAGCTAACTAATTAACCAAAAAGTAAAATGACTGACCCTTGAAAATTCTCACCTTTTATCTGCATTATTGCTGACCAAAAAGACTAGTTGATAAAAATGCAAGCACCCTTGAAGGTGTTGGGGTGTTAAAATGGGCCCACCATTTTAACCTAAAAGCCAATAAAATCCACTCAAGCCCAATATCCCTTACAAGGCCTCAAAGGCCCAACAAAGGCACTATATATACCCCTCAAAGGGCAAGGTAAAGAGGTGATTCTCTAACCCTAGAGAAGCCACCCTACTCTCTCTCCCCTAAACACCTCATTTTATACATCAATTGTACTGACTTGAGCGTCGGAGGCTCCGCCTCGGGGACCCCCCCTTTGGCCCGGAGTTCATCTTGCAGGCACCGTACATGATCGGAACTCAAGACATCAAGGACGCTCCTTCCATCGTTTCAACCCCGGAACAATTTGGCGCCGTCTGTGGGGAGAGAGTACAATAACCCATGAAGATCCACTCTTACATGGCTATCGTGTTCAAGCACAAAAGTGGCCGGAAAATTTGAAGATAGCCAGCCAGAACTACTAGTTTACTAACAAATCTTCATCATTCGAAGGTGGATAATGTGTTTGGCAAACTCATTTGACGACACTTCAGTCGCAAACAAACAAATCAATTACGAGCTACGCATCAGCAAAACATCTAATGACCAAGTTCCATTTATCAAGAGCCAAGAGAAAGATCTGTTTAAAAGATAAACAATCTTTTACTACAAGAAAAGCATCTTCCTGGCGGTAAATGATTAAAACAAGTTGCAATTTGTTTTGTTGGTCCCTATTTACATTAATTAATGATAAAGAGGAAAGCTCCAAAAAAAAAAAAAAAGCTTCAGGATGTCAAACCGAGCCGAAGGTAAAAATCCGAAGGTAAAAATCCGAAGGTAAAAATCCGAAGGATAAAACCGAGCCGAAGGTAAAAATCCGAAGGATAAAACCGAGCCGAAGGTAAAAATCCGAAGGATAAAACCGATCCGAAGGTAAAAATCCGAAGGACAAAACCGAGGCGAAGGTAAAAATCCGAAGGACAAAACCGAGCCGAAGGTAAAAATCCGAAGGATAAAACCGAGCCGAAGGTAAAAATCCGAAGGATAAAACCGAGCCGAGATTACAACTCGAACCGATGTTACAATCCGAGCCGATTTTAGAAGCACGTTCTTAAACAGATCTCCAGATTTGAAGAGCGAGGTTAAAAATCACTCAAAGATTACAACTCGAAATCGATGTTACAATCCGAGCCGAAGGTAAAAAGCCGCTCCGAGATTACAACTCGAACCGATGTTACAATCCGAGCCGATATTAGAAGCACGTTCTTAAACAGATCTCCGGATTTGAAGAACGAGGTTAAAAATCGCTCAAAGATTACAACTCGAATCGATGTTACAATCCGAGCCGAAGGTAAAAAACAGCTCCGAGATTACAACTCGAACCGATGTTACAATCCGAGCCGATTTTAGAAGCACGTTCTTAAACAGATCTCCGGATTTGAAGAACGAGGTTAAAAATCGCTCAAAGATTACAACTCGAATCGATGTTACAATCCGAGCCGAAGGTAAAAAGCCGCTCCGAGATTACAACTCGAACCGATGTTACAATCCGAGCCGATTTTAGAAGCACGTTCTTAAACAGATCTCCGGATTTGAAGAGCGAGGTTAAAAATCACTCAAAGATTACAACTCGAATCGATGTTACAATCCGAGCCGAAGGTAAAAAGCCGCTCCGAGATTAAAACTCGAACCGATGTTACAATCCGAGCCGATTTTAGAAGCACGTTCTTAAACAGATCTCCGGATTTGAAGAACGAGGTTAAAAATCGCTCAAAGATTACAACTCGAATCGATGTTACAATCCAAGCCGAAGGTAAAAAGCCGCTCCGAGATTACAACTCGAACCGATGTTACAATCCGAGCCGATTTTAGAAGCACGTTCTTAAACAGATCTCCGGATTTGAAGAACGAGGTTAAAAATCGCTCAAAGATTACAACTCGAATCGATGTTACAATCCGATCCGAAGTTAAAAATCCGAAGGATAAAACCGAGCCGAAGGTAAAAATCCGAAGGATAAAACCGAGCCGAAGGTAAAAATCCGAAGGACAAAACCAAGCCGAAGGTAAAAATCCGAAGGACAAAACCGAGCCGAAGGTAAAAATCCGAAGGATAAAACCGAGCCGAAGGTAAAAATCCGAAGGATAAAACCGAGCCGAAGGTAAAAATCCGAAGGATAAAACCGAGCCGAAGGTAAAAATCCAAAGGATTAAAACCGAGCCGAAGGTAAAAATCCGAAGGACAAAAATCCGAAGGTAAAATCCGAGCCGAGATTACAACGCGAACCGATGTTACAATCCGAGCCGAGGTTAAAATTCTGAGCTGAAATCGACTTTCACTTGGAAGTGATCAAAATCAAAACCCAACCCATTTTTCAAATAGAATTGGGTCTGGGGGGCATTTGTTGGGGTGTTAAAATGGGCCCACCATTTTAACCTAAAAGCCAATAAAATCCACTCAAGCCCAATATCCCTTACCAGGCCTCAAAGGCCCAACAAAGGCACTATATATACCCCTCAAAGGGCAAGGTAAAGAGGTGATTCTCTAACCCTAGAGAAGCCACCCTACTCTCTCTCCCCTAAACACCTCATTTTATACATCAATTGTACTGACTTGAGCGTCGGAGGCTCCGCCTCGGGGACCCCCCCTTTGGCCCGGAGTTCATCTTGCAGGCACCGTACGTGATCGGAACTCAAGACATCAAGGACGCTCCTTCCATCGTTTCAACCCCGGAACAGAAGGTATTTATAGTAACTTCACCAAAATGAAAAGGATGCGTTCAATTTTCACAAGTATTGGGTATCGCGATTCAGGAAGACTTGTTGAGATCTCAAAATTGAAATATTTAAGGGTATTAGACTTGAATCGTTCTGGATTAGAGAAGCTACCGAGTGAGATAGGTACATTGTTGCATCTACGGTATCTTGACCTCACATATAATATTTCCCTCTCTAAGTTGCCCACATCCATTACCAAGCTTTACAACTTGCAAACATTGAAGTTATGTGGCTGTAAAAGACTGAAAAGTTTTCCAAGAGATTTGAGGAAATTAGTTAATCTTAGGCATCTAGATATAAGCGGATGCCTTAGCTTGACTCATATGCCTCTAGAGATAAACAACATGACATCTCTGCAAAAGATGAATGGGATTGTAATGAAAGGAACAAGCAAAGGTTGGAATTTGAAGTCAGGTGCTTTCAATCCGTTGTTTTGGAATTTGGAGTCAGGTGCTTTCAATCCGTTGTTTTGGAATTTGGAGTCAGGTGCTTTCTATCCATTGTTTTTTGAGTTACCAGAAATTTTCATTAACAATAAAGACGCTGTGGCAATTTATGTTTCAGAAGATGCCATAGTCCATAGATGCTAGGGAAATAGGATTTCTGTTAAAAGGTCGTCATTTGAGGATAATCAGTTATTTTTGGGAGGTCAATAATAATAATAATAATAATAATAATACGTGAAAGGGGCGATTATGGGGCGATTTAGGGTTCCACGTTCGTAGGTCACAGGTCAAAGCTCCGGTGGCTATTACGGCGGCGACGTGCAGGAGGTTCGTCGGCGGTTTCCGGGCATTGTGTTGGTGGTTCTGGGGCAGTTTGCAGGGCTTTTGGTGCAGTTCGCAGGAGGTATTGGGTGAGGTTTTGGTGCAGTCCGAGAGGTTTTCAGGCGCGTATCACGGTTGTTGAGTGCGGTTTTCAGGCGACTTTCAAGCGTGGGGGGTGGCGCGCCTCCGGTCCTGCTGTGGCAACGTCGGTTCAGGCATTTGCGAGGTGTTTGATTTGTGTTTTGTTGATCAGTTTCCGGTGGTATTCAGGCATTTACGAGGCGTTTGTTTTGTGGTTTGTTGATCGGTTTCCGGCGGGTTTTGTGTCTTTGCGGCGGTATTCAGACATTTCCTGTGGTGTGAGATTCTGTTCGGGGGTTTCTTTTGGCTAACCACCTTGTTTGGTGTTTCGGGTGGCTTTTGGTTACGGACTTGCGGTGATTCTGGTCGGCAATTTCAGGCCTTGCATTGCTGTTCTGAAGGTGCAGGTCAGTGGGTGTTTCGGTGGTGTTGGGGGTGCTGTTTAGAGCTGCGTTGTGTTGGGTGTTTCGGTGGTGTTGTGGGTGTTTCGGTGTTGTGTTGGGTGGCAGTGTGTGGTTGTTGCGTTGTACGACATTTCAGTTTTGATCAGTGTTAGTTTCTGGCAGTCTGGCAGTTTGGCAATTTCGGTGAGTTCCGTTTCAGATTCAGTGCGGTTGAAGTGCTTTGATATGGCGGCTTCCGTGGAGAAGTTTCATTGCCCTTTTGTGGGACTTAGCGGGTGCCAGGATGGAGGTGGGCGTGGTTTGGTGAGGAGTTCTCTGCTCACTCACTTACGGGATCGTCACTGTTGCTCTGGTGTGCGGGATGCTACCCGTCATTCCCTTACTACCAATTTGCAGGTTTTTTCTACGGCTGAGGTGACCTTTCGTCGTATGGGAATTTGGCTATGTGGAGATTGTTTCAAGACTCATACTCATCGTACTAGGTGTCGACATGGCAGTGGTTCTAGTACTGTTTTTGTGGACCCTCCTGATTCTAGGGATGGTATTCCCCGTTTTATTCTCTATGGTATTCAAAAACCCCTAGCTCCTACTTCCGAGCTGCCTTCTTCTGATGCGCCTCGGGAACATCATTTTTCTTTTGATGTTGCTCTTCTAGACTCTTTGTTGTCTAAGCGGTTGCGCTCTGTGAAATCCATCCCTCCCAAATGTCGTTTGGGTTTTTCGCGGGTTCTGAAAGGGGCGCTTGATAAGGTGATTTGCAGATCAGATGACATCGCTTGTTGGGTTCAGTTGCTCGTGTTACCTCTTTGTGACCTCACGACTTTTTCTCCGCGGAGTAATCGTGAGTGTTCATCCGGTGTTAGGCGTCGTCGTCAGGAAGAGAGTATCACCGCTGCTATTCGTTCTTGGGGTGTGCCTGGTGGTTCTGAGCAGCTTGTTATGGACACATTGGCTAGCGTGTCTCCCCCTCTATTGGATGTTGACGACGACCATGATTTGGCGGAGCGTAATATTAAGCAATGCAAGAGAAAAATTTCTGACGGTCACTACACGGCTGCCGTTAGAGTTCTTTCGTCCTCAGGTCTTGCCCCTTACAATGATGCTACTCTTGCTGATTTGCAAGCAAAGCACCCTTCAGTTCCAGAACCTACCTTTCCGGATATCCCAGTTGATCATCACCTTACTGCTTCCTCCGCTGTTGTGTTGGAGCAGATTAGGGGCTTTCCGCGTGGTACTTCGTGCGGTAGAGATGGCTTGCGTGCTCAACACCTTTTGGATTGCTTGGGTGGTGCTGCTGTAGCTGTTTCTGATGAGTTGGTGGACTCTATCACTCAGGTAGTTAATCTCTTTCTTGCTGGAAAGTGTCCTGCTGAGCTTGGTGGATATATTGCTAGTGCTCCTCTTACGCCGCTTGTTAAGCCGGGTGGTGGTATTCGGCCTATTGCTGTGGGCACTATTTGGAGGCGTCTTGTTTCTAAGGTTGGGGCTGCTATGATTGGTCCGCGTTTAGGGAACTACTTTGGGGGGCTTCAGTTTGGATTTGGGGTTCCTGCAGGTGGTGAGGCTATTCTCCATGCTGTCAATCGTTTGGTTGAGGCTCGTGGGGCCGATGTTGGCCTCTCTATGTTATTGGTGGATTTTCAGAATGCATTCAATTTGGTTGATCGTTCGGCTTTGTTGCGTGAGGTTCGGCTACATTGTCCTGCTCTTTCGCGTTGGGTTGAATTCTGCTACTCTTCTCCAGCACGGTTGTATTATGGGGAGCATACCTTGTGGTCTTGTCAAGGTGTGCAGCAAGGGGATCCTCTCGGCCCTTTGCTATTTTCTTTGGTTCTACATCCATTGGTGTGTCGAATCAGGGACTCTTTTGATCTATCTCTGCAGGCGTGGTACTTGGATGATGGCACTATCGTTGGTGACAGTTTGGTGGTTGGAAAGGTCTTGGAGTTGATTTTGGAGGAGGGTCCTCATTTAGGTCTCCATGTTAATGTTGAGAAGACAGAGGTTTTCTGGCCTTCGGAGGACCCACGCAGTCGTCTAGAGGGTGTCTTTCCTACTGGTATTGCTCGTCCCGCGCTTGGTGTTAAGTTGCTTGGTGGTCCAGTCAGTACGGATTCCTCTTTTTGTAAGGAGTTGGTTTCGCGGCGGGTGTCGAAGACTGTTGTGTTGATGGATGCTGTAGCTAAGCTTAATGATCCCCAGTGTGAGTTGTTGCTTCTTCGTGCGTGCACTGGAGTTTCTAAACTCTATTTTGCTATGCGCACTTGTCCACCTCATCTTTTTGAAGCGGCCCAAGTATCTTTTGATGTGGCTCTTCGGGCTTCTTTAGAGCGTATCGTGACTGCTTCGGGACCTGGGTTCGGTGACTGGCAATGGCGTCTTGCTACCTTGCCTTATTCGTATGGAGGATTGGGTGTTTATTCAGCTGGTGATGTTCGGCATTATGCTTTTCTTGCATCCCGTTTGCAGTCTTCTGGTTTGCAGGATTCGCTTCTTCGGCTTTCGGGTGTTGATGGTCCGGGGTCGGCCTTTGATGATGCTCTTGGTCTTTTCAATAGGACCGTGGAGAGCGACCTTATGAGTAGCCCTAGTGAAATCGCTGCCCCCACTCTCATGAAGAAATTGGCAGACATATATTTCACGAAGGTTACTGCTGATGCGGTATCCGCCTACTCCTTATCTTCGCGTCATGTTGCCCTTTGGAAATCTCAGCAGGGGGATCACTTTTCAGCTTGGTTGCGGGCAGTCCCCATCTCGGGTTTAGGCCAGACTATGAACGGTAAGACTTATCGTTCGGTTCTTTGCTATCGGTTGGGTATTCCGTTGTTCTCTGATTCGACGCCGTGTTCTGCTTGCTCTCGGGTTTTCGATGGGGATATTTATGGGGATCATGATGTGTCTTGTGCTGGGATCGTGGGTATCAAACATCGACATAATGTTGTTCGTGATACCCTTTTGGATATTTGCTATCGGTCGGGGATTTCTGCTCGAAAGGAGGTTGATGTTGGGCTGACTAGTGAGAGTGATGGAGCTCTTCGTCCTGCAGATATATTGCTTTATTTTTGGGATGGCGGTGTAGATGTGTGTGTTGACTTGACTGGATCTTCACCTATGACGCAATCTGGGTTGTCAGACTTCGTTCCGGGTCGGGTTGTGGCGGTTGCTGCGCAGCGGAAGCAGGTTAAGTATGCGGCACGTTGTAGGGCTTTGGGTTACGGTTTCTTTCCTTTTTCCTTCTCTTCTTTTGGGGAGTTGGAGAAAGGGGCTGTTTCGTTGCTGAAGCGGGTCCAGACGTACTCCAGGGCTCAAGACATAGGGGCACGGGCAGCTGCCCACATTTTCAGCAGGATCGGGTTCGCCATAGCTAGAGGAGTGGGGGCCCAGATTGTATCTCGGCTCCCCACCAACTTCTTGTAGTTTACTTGATCTTTGTAGCTTGTTAAGCTTGTAACGTTTTGGTGGTTTCCCATAATAATAATAATAATAATAATAATAATGCAGAAGGAATGTTACAAGGGTTGCAACCCCATCCTAATCTCAAAATGTTTGAGTTGTGGTCTTATCCAGGAGTGAGGTTCCCAAGCTGGGGGAGCTCATCAATGGATAATCTTCAATCTTGTCTCCCAAATCTTGTTAGAATAACACTCAAGTTTTGTAAAAGGTTGAACCATCTACCAGTAATGAGTCAACTGCGTCATTTGAAATTCCTTAGATTAGAAACTTCGTGGGAAGTGGAGTATATGGAGAGTAGTAATATTAGTGAAGATCATGACTTGCTTTTCTTTCCAGCCCTTGAAGAGCTTCATATGGAAGACTTGCCAAAATTGAGGGGATGGTGGAAATCAAAATCAGGGGAGGGTGAGAGAGAAGGAGTTGCAGGGTTTGAACCAAATTCATATTCATTCCATCAGCTTTCTCATTTGGTTATTTCGCTTTGTGATAATTTGAGAAACTTTCCCCACTGTCCGAAACTGGAAGAATCGAACTTTGACCTGCAGAAAATTAGACGTCGGAATTAGATATTGTGGTAATTTGGAACGATGCCAGAAGTACGTCGGTGGTCAATGCATTTCATGATTGAAAGCGTATACATATGTCATTTCTTTTTGTTCATTATCTTTCTAGAGTTTACTTTTCCATACTTTACATTCACTGTCGATCATTCAGAGTATTTGTCTATATTTACCTATTAAGTTCTACTTTTCAGTTGATTTCACATTCAATTTTTCTACCTATTAAGTTCTACTCTTTTGGACTCCTCGCTCTTTAGAGTGATGTACGTGTCAATTACTACATCCTACAATTGTATGAATTACAAAAACAAGCAAAGAGATCTTTAATAAAAGACCCTTTAAATAACATAATGGGTCTCTTTAGTGAAATAGATCTAATATTAGAGATAAAGGGTCTCTTATGTGTACTGGGGTCCACCAATCACACAAAGTATGTAACAAAGAGACCCTTCGAGTGACCTCACAGGTCTCTTGTATACAACGGGCCCCACAAACTATATAAAATATGAAAAGGAAGAGACCTCTTAAGTAAGGTCACGGGTCTTTTTTTTCATTCAATTTAACTTTATTTCCGTTTTTTTTTTTCTATTTGATAATATTGATTTACTTGTTACCAACCCTAGCTTCTTCAACTTCATCATTTTCTAAATTTCTCCATCAAAAACAATATCTCGATGACTTAGCCTTTCCTTCTCTCCCCTCTCACCTCTCGCAGCATCTCCGTTTACTCTTCTCCCGTCGCCGCTGCCGCCACCAACCAGGCAAACCCACCTTCTCTGCCACCATACTGGTTCTCTCACCGTCACTTTCAATCATCAATTGAGAAGCGTTGTAGAAACCTTAATTCGAAGAAAAATAAGTGCTTTTAACGAGATGTAATTTCCAAATGCTTAGAGGAAGTGAGCCGTGAGATTAATCTCACCGCCTACAAGAAAGTGAGGTATCCCAATCACATCTCTTTAATTTTTAATTTTTAATTTTTTTACGTTTTTGACAAATTTGTTAATTAGGGTTAGGAATTGGTTTTGTTTGCGTTGAATTGATATGATCTGTGTGTTTTTGCTGGAATTATTTTGAAATTGATGAGTTATTTTAACGCTAATTGTCAATGTTTGTGAAATTATTACCGTTGGTTCTGATAATTATCTTATTTGCACACTAAGTGTGTGATGAAATGCCCAATTGATTATTTTTGTGATATTTTTGGATATCCAGTGATTCAGTGAACCGGCATTGGTCCTATTTTCTCTCCGCCAACTTTTTTTTGCCTCACCAATAACCATTCATGCTCCAATTTCCCCTAAATCACTCTAGAAATATTGGTCTTTCACTCTACCTATTTCTCCATGGCTAAAATTAAGAGTTTCCCATGGAATTGTTTGAGTTGTGTCTTTGGTTTTTGAGTTGTGACTCTGGTTTTAAGTTCAATTAGTTGAATTGTGAATTTTTTTCACTTGAATGCTTTTGTCCAGTGGACCAGTTTTTCTGGAGAACAATATCAAACTTGCCATGTCCATGATACCAAATTTACCAATCTCTTTTTGTGGTTCTGGTCCTTAGAAACTTTGCATCCACTAGTCAGTAAGCCTTGTTTGTCTTTGATTCGCACAATTATTCAACCATTTGAAAACGTTTAACGATATAACTTCTCATAGGGTAGTCGATTTTTAATCCGTAGTCCGAGCTGGATAGGGTTTAGATTCAATCCCAGTTGTTTTAAGTTGTAATCACTTTCAGTTGTTAATTAAAATTTGAGGTCATTTCAGGTGCAGATGTTAGTCAAGTAAATTTGACATCAGACTCGACTCCATTGTTTTGACCTCTAATAAGTGATAATACCTGAAAAGATTCAATATAATTTGACCTTAGTATCATTGGATTTTACTATTTTTTAGTATTCATTTCAAATTTAAGAGAATATGACAGATATATGTCACTTAGACATGACCTGGTTAATGCAACATGTGTTTGAGGGAATTGGCAAAAGGAAGAGATAGTTCTTTCAGTATTTAAAGAATTTAGTAGCTTAAATCTATATTGTTAAGTTGTTATAGGGATGTATTTGTATCATTTCTTTTAGTAGTTTCATTTTCTTGTTTATTAATTGCTTGTGGAGATAACATGTCTAAAAGATTTGCCAAAGGGATATGGGTTCACTCTAATGGGTCTCTTGACATCTGCTAGGCAAAGCTTCTGTAGCTTTCAATGTATATGGGGATTATTCATGGAAGACAAAAACAAATATTGGAGCAATGTGTTGCTCCTTTTGATTTTTGTATCAATGCCCTTGAGATGGAATTGATGATAAGAACCATTTATTGTGCATGAAAAGACTCATATGAATTGAACTTTTTCTACATAAAATATATGAATTGTTTCATTACAGAAAAGTTCCCCCTGCATCTCGAATTGTTGCATATTTCCGTGCTGTTGGCCTCTCCAATTCTGTTTCTTTGATAGTTTGTTGTCCTGAAATTGACATCCTATAATTAATATTATTGGATTAACTATAAAGTCAAAGCAAAGTGATCTCATAGTCAAGCTTTGAAAATTAGATAATAGTGTGTATCATTGATCAAAGCAAGGCACCTATTAATCAGATGCGTGAACTCCCCTCTGTCAGCCATTTTTTATTGCAGCGTTTGATTACAGGACAAGTTATCAACTCGGACTAGTAGCTTAGTGATACCCAACCTCATATTAGAGCCATCCATTCTGCCTTAATAGCATTACAGTGGCCAAGGTTCACACTTAGTGCAGAAACAAAGTCCCCCCCTGCAATTTATGGTTCTTGCATTGCTGTAAATGATGTGTCTCAGCTCTTTAATCATGTATTTTACTTGTATCTTTTAGGAGATAATGGTTTACATAATTGTAAACTATGCTTCAACCTTAAGCATAGTCTGCATCATGGTTTCCATTGTATCTTTATGATATTTTGATCTGGTAAGATACAGATTGTCATGGTTTAAATAATTCAACCTTAAGCATGACAATAGTCTGCATACAGTGTCTTCAAACCAAATAAATTGCCCTTAATATATTGTTGGTTGTATTCGAAGTTTCATTTAGATGTTTATGTCTTTCTCATCATTCATGTTATCGTTAATCGGTAAATGAGTCGATTATTTTAAATTATGCTTTGTTTAACTACTAATTAATAATTATGCTACTTATTACAGTTTTCTGAAGAAACTTATTCATCGGAAAATGTGGATGAGGTAGAGACATGTGGGTCGAGTATTTGCTCAAGCAAAAAGCGGATCAAGACAACAAAGTTGATGGTATGGAAATAACTCCATGAGTTTCGGTTCCAATTGTTGGTAAATTGGTGTGAATGATTATATTTTGGAATTGATTTTTGTTTTACGTTTTTGGAAATTGCGATGTAAAGTTTGACGCTTATGCAAATCACAGTTTATGTAAAGCTTGCGTTGAGCATTATTTGTTGGAAATATTTTTTTTTGGTAATATATGGATTATGGAGTTGTTCTCGGATTATTACAAATTATTTATTATAGCAGGTGTGGTTTTGTGCTTTGATGCCGGCTAACCGGTATTTATAGAGGTGTAAACGCAGGTGTAATGTGTATATTAATGCGGTGCCTGCTGGCCTGTATTTTAGAGGTGTAAAAGCAGGTTGAATATGCATATTAATTAGTTCTGAATATATTGCTGATCGACCAGCGGTATTATTCTGCTATTATCGGTTTTTTGTTTTTTTTTAAAAAAAAAGGGTTGCAAAGAGACCCGCCAGGTGTAATAAAGGCTCTCTAGTTATAATAATAAAAAATTCAAAGAGACCCCATATCTAAGATGTTAGGTCTTAGTTTGTAAAAAATAAAAATAATAAAAATAACAAAGAGACCCCAAAGAGACCTCCTATCCTACTTATGAGGTCTAAACAATTTTAAAAAAAATCTCCCATCTCTAATAAGGGGTCTCTTTCCCTTCTAAATTATTTTCACCAGCTTTTACATAAGAGACCCTCTTTCTTACGTGGGGGGTCTCTAGATTTTAACAAACAGACCCCCTCTCGATGAGGGGGTCTCTTTATCAAAGAGACCTGTGAGATAAAGACCCCTTGAAAGGAGATCTCTTAAGCCATTTTAGAAGGGTCTCTTTGCCCTTTTTTGTAGTAGTGGGAAGGCCGAATATTTTATTGCGAGGTCAAATTACCTGGTAATATACTCATGTTGCTGCAGTGATAAGCTAATTTTTCTACAAGAAAATAATGCACCGATAAGGACTTATGTCTAGACCTGTCAAACGGGTCGTGTCGGGTCGGGTTAGTGTCGGTCAACTTCGGGTTCGGGTTTTATCGGGTCGGTCAGTTTCGGGTTCGGGTTGACAAAAGCTTGTTCAAGACCCAGAGTTTTCGGGTTCGGGTTGACCGAACGGGTTGAGAGCTTTTATTACGCCTTTTTTTTATTACGCATTCTTTTAATATTATATGTCTTTTTACGGGTTCGGATTGAACCAACAGGATGAATAATTATTATTACTATTAGTTTTACTCGTATAATGAATTTAGATGTACATGCAATTAAAAATATTTTAAATTTTTAACATTTTGAGATCTAATTATTAATAATATAATAGTAAAGCATGAAAGAAGCAGCAACAATATAACATTGAGCCATATACAAATTGATTTCATGTAACACTTGGTAATACGAGGCACTCAAACACTAGCATTTACTTCCCAAGTTCCCAATTCAAGAATATGGAGTAATGCAGCAAATCAGACTGAGCTGAAAGAAACCAAACCAGCAAATCAGACTGAAGTTAAAGAATTCAGCACGCATGAATGAAGCAGCAGCAAGCAACAAGCATGAAAGAAGCAGCAACGGAACAGAACCTGCACGTCTGCAACCATTCATTCATTTAGGTTTCTGTATACTGAACCTGCAGCTATTCATTGACTCAACATAAACCATAATGAACAGAACCTGTAACAAGCATGAAAGAAGCAACATCATGCAACAATAGAAGTCTGCAACCATTCATTCAATAAACATAACCTGCAGCAAGCAGCAATAGAAGTCTGCCAATCAGACTGCAATCAGACACCACAGGTCCACAACAGAAGCCAAAGAACAACAGGACCAAGCAGAAGCTGCAGTCAAAACCAAGTATGCACAGTAGAAAAGGTCCTCATAATTTAGTTCCAACTTACAAGTATTCCAAATAAAGCCATGCTCAAATTAAAAATACAATCTAAAAGTTACTAATAGAGTCAAGTGAAGCTTAATAAAACAAAGTTCCGACAACGCAAAATAAAACAAGATGCTCCCAAATGTAGTCATAACTTTTCTCAAAAGTCCTCCTCGTCTTCACCATACTCATCATCACTGATTTCTTGAGGTGCAATGTTAGGATCTTGAAGAAGAGGAATCTCAATACCATCATCAAGAGAATTGTCACCTTCAAGAAATTCAATTAATTAAGAAATATATTACACATAAAGATAATTAAAATGAGCTTAAAATTTTAATTTTTAGAAGATAAATGACTTACCCTTTTCAACATCGTAGCCAATTAGCCAACTCCGAGTTGTAATTAAAACTTCTGCATTATCAGGTAACAAAGAAGCTCTCCACTTTGTTAATATCCTACTTCCTAAGCTAAAAGCCGACTCAGATGCAACGGTAGTAATAGGGATGCTTAACAATTCTCTAGCCATTTTTGCAACTTGTGGAAACCTTATTTCATTAACTTTCCACCATTGAAGAACATCCAATTCTGCCAAAGGATCTAGTTTATGCTCACCCAAATAGTCATCAAGTTGTGTTCTACCTTGAAACGAGGAATTCTCAAAGTTCGAAAATGCCTACATAGAACAAACATAGACATTAGGACAAATTATAAACCATTTAATAACATGACCAATAAAAATTATAGATGAAAGATAAGGAACTTACAGCAAGGTGGTTACTTTCACATCTAGCTCCAGGGACATTATCTTGCACATTACCAGTTGTGGCATACTCTTCAAAGAGCTTGAAGAGAGATTATTTCACTTTTTCAGTCTTATATTCAGCACTTTTAGCATCCAGTTGCATAAACCAGAACTTAACATATTGAAGTTTCAAGCGAGGATCAAAAATTGCAGCTAAAGAAAGAATCATGCTGTAAGATTCCCAATACTTGTCAAATTTATATTTCATCTTCTTTCCCATACTGTTCAATGTCTCATCCTCATGATTACAATAACTCCTTATGAGAGACTCGATTGTCCAAACATGCATTAAATACAAATTGGCAGTTGGATAATTCCTACCAAAAAACCGTTTGGTAATCGCATCAAAAGGTCTTAATAGTGCACATATCTTCTCAAGTTTAGACCATTCATCCTCCGTTGGAGCTTGAGGCGTACTTGCATTACCAATCCTTACCATCCTTGTGAAAACACCACGATAAATAAAAGCCCTTTCAAGCATTATAAACGTAGAATTCCATCTCGTAGGACAATCCAACCAAAAACCCTTGGAACAATCAATACCAATACTAAGAGCACACTCACGAAATTTTAGTTTTCTAGCCTCAGAGCTAGTCCAATATCTAACTGATTGTCTAACTTTATTCATAGCATCACAAAAAATACCCAACCCATCTTGAACAATCAAGTTTAATACATGGGCACCACAACGAATGTGAAAGTAATCACCATCAGAAGGTAATCTACCAAACACAGAAAGACTATCAGCCAACAAATCTTGCATATTGTCATTGCATCTAGCATTGTCTAATGTGATAGAAAAGATTTTCTTATGAATTCCCCATCCCTTTAAAAGAGCAAGAACCTTATCATGCAAAGCTTGGGAATTATGAGGAGGAGGTAAATGACAAAAGTTAAGTATCTTATTCTGCAACTTCCAATTCTCATCTACATAATGAGCTGTCAAAGAAAGGTAACCTTGACCAACAGAAGACGTCCGCATATCACTTGTTAAGCATATCTTCCCAGGAACCTCTTGCAATTCTCTCTTAAGCTTTTTTTTCTCTAGCATATGAACTTTAATAGTCCAATTCCTAGCTGTATTTCGACAAATTGGCTTGCACTCATCATTCAAATACATATGAATATCGTTATTCCCTTCATGTTCAGCAAACGAGTAACTATAACCATGCATAATGATAGCTAATGCAACTTTCTTTTTGTAGATAAGATGATTAAACTTTTTAGGTTTTTTTGCCTCTTTATCTAAAAACATTTGACCAACATCAAAACTAGCAAGTTTAGGACAAATTTCAGTATGACGTTTGAAATTAGTTGTACCATTATGAGAATCAGCAAACACAGGTCCTTGGTTGCAATATTTGCAATAAGCTCTTGGTCGTTTGTCATTGAACTCGCCACCGTCGAAGCAATTATACTGGTCCCAAACAGTTGATGCCCATTTCCTTTTGCGACTCCCACATGAGTCATTAGTTTCTTGTCCACTCTCACCACCGCGACTAGTATCACCGATACTTGCACCACCCAAATTAAGCTCAACTCCTACAGCAATTACAAATTTAAAATGATCAGAGTTAAACATGAGGCAACCTATTACAAATTTAAAATGTATGACCTGTTTTGTAATTGTTGTATTTAGTTTCAACCTATTACAAATTTTAGTTTGTAAGACGACAGAATCATTGAATGATGATAGCCTGTACAACAATACAACTCTAACACTCTAAATATGTTATTCACTTTCGATATGCAGCAATAAACCCACATAAAAATGCAAATAAATTATGGAAAAGGACTTAAGGAGTCCTTTCACTACCTGACCTCCTCAAACCAGCCATCACTCAAACAAAACCCCACAAACAAAATAAACATTTTCATTAATTAGTTCACTATTCATATACATATTGTTGCATCCAACGGAACATAAAATCCAACCAGAAGTTCATCGAAAGCCATTATTACTATATTGCAGATTTGCAGGGCCTTGCAAATAAGAACAACTAAATAGAAGCAGCAAATTAACCTATTAAAAATTATGCAAATTAATATTTCTCAATCTAACCAGCAAACCCAAAACCTAGAAAAAATTATGCCAAATTAATAACAAAATAGTAGCAGACTAGCAGCAAATTAACCGAACAAACTACACCAAAACGGCAAAACATGATGATATTATATATTTTTAAAATAATTATTGAATTTAAAGTCTAAAATTGAATAATTGATAGAGGATTAAAGCTTTAAAGAATTAAAGGGTTACCTTCTTCGAGAGTGGGAGATGAAGAGGATGAAAAAATTGATTGACCACGAGGAAATGGAACGCGACCTGCCGGAGAACCTCCTCGCTTATGCAAGGGAGGACGAGAGCTTGACCGTCGACCCATGTCGGCGGTAAACCGAGAGTCTGAGAGTATGAGAGAGAATGAGAGATGAGTGTTTGAGAGCAGATAACGGCTGTTTGAGAGTAAGCGAGTAAGGGACTGTTAGTGTTTAGGTTTGGGTTTTTTTTAAAAAAAAAATAAAAAGTAAATTTTCACTTTATCACTAAACCCGACGGGTCATACCGAACCCGACCCGTTTTGGACCCGAAATTTACGGGTTGTTCGGGTTCGGATAAAAACGGGTTACGGGTTGAGAAATCTTGTTCAGGACCCACTTTTTTCGGGTCGGGTTCGGGTCGGTTTTCGGGTCGGGTCGATTTTTGACAGGTCTACTTATGTCCAATATTTATATGGAGTAAATATAACTTTGTTAAAAGTTATGCTCAAAATTAGTGTTTTTAATTTTAAGAACATGATTAATTATGAATATTATTTACTGGACAATAATGTGTTAGTGGGTTATTTGTAGTATGATTTATAAGTTTATAAAAGGTCTTTTGATGTAACTTAATTAATTGGATTGAACGAAATAGTAGTACAAGTGTAATTTTGCTACATCCGTTTCTCTCTCGTCGCTATTATAATTTCAACAAACTTATACTCCGTACTACCAATGCTAGTACCTTGGTCAGTCAAATCCCTTATTACAATGCCCCACCAGTCCACCACGTTTATGATAAGTTATTCTATAGGGTTATCTGTTTTGAACTTATTTTCTAGGCTTTTTTTCGCATCTTTCTAGCTAGATAATATTATATTAACTCTTTTAGGTCATAATCTATTATATTTTGTAATCTATACTCCTCAAGATCAATAAAATTTTCCTCTCATATGTCTGTGAAACGTAACTAACAAATTGTTAGTGAACCACGCTAAATCTCTGTGTTCTTTACGTTATTTATAATCTTTCTTGATTTTAAAAAAACATATTACCTCTGTTCCTCAATAATCTTTACGCTTACTATTTGCACGGTAATTAAGGAATTTCGGTTAACATGTGATGGTGGGGTAACAAAGAAAAATGAGTGGCTATAAATTGTCCAAAAATGTGAGTGGATGAAAATTAATATTAAAGTATTATGAGTGGGTAAATTGTGGTGGGCCAAATGAGTGTAAAAATGGAATAAAGTAAAGTGTGAAGAAATTTCAGGAACGAACCAAAACGGAAAGCGTAAAGAACTTTTAGAAACGGAGGTAGTATGTAAAATATTGTTACACTTACTTGTTACATTTTCCTTTTCGCCCGTCCCACATTACTTATTACGCTTATAAATTAAAAATGGCATCACAATTATCATATATTTTCTCTCTTCCTACTAATCAAATTTTATTCTCCACACCCTCTCTCATCAATACCTAGTCAATACAAAACATAACCAACAACCTTGAATGACATGTGGCCCATTATATACTTTTCACAAAATTGACACTTGGCCCATCTTCTATTTTTCGTAAAAGAAAAAGTAGAGAAAAGAAATGCAAGGTTGGCATCATCATTTACCATGTCCCCTTTCACCCTCCCCAGTCCCCATTACTGTTGAGCTCCGCTTCATCTTCCTCACCATTAATCATCATTCATTCCAAATTGATAAGCAATCGACCTTACAAATTACGAACATTGAATATTAAGCGTCTTCAGTGTCGGCTCTCAATGGAATGTTAACAATATTCATTTTGCATTACACTCCTGTTAGTTTCACAGAGTTCCTCAAGAGGGGGGGTGAATTAATATTTTACGGTTTTACAAAAATTAAACTACTAGGAACAGAAACAGTAAAATATGCAAGCGAGATTTAGCGTGGAAAACTCTCTAGGCCCAATAGAGAGGAAAAAACCACGGCCCCTTTGGGGACTTAAACACATTCACTAATTTGGCAAAACAACTCAGTTTCTTTACAAGCCTAATCTACTCGGGCCACAATCTGTTAGTCTCCTCTGACTACAGATGACCAGGAACAACCCCTCGTTGTTCCTTCCCTTAGAGAAACAGTCCCTCAACTGCTTCTCCTCACAGATCTCTTGTGAGATCTTCTCTCTTGCTCAAGTAAGCCTGACTCAGGCTTAACATACAATATCTCAACACTTTAAACTGAAAACAAAGTAATATTAAACTTAATACTAAATACTAGATATAAGACCTCGTAACAAATACTGCTCTATATGGGAACAGGAACAGACTCTTTAAAGATTAAGACTTTAAGGGTAATACCTGAAAGGTTCCGGTTAATGTAAATAAGTCTGATAAAAAACTTTCCCAGAGAACTTAAGGTGTATATATAGGAAACCAAGAGTTTACCCTAGATTCTAATTCAAACCAATTTAGGACTCTTTTCAAAAGATATATTTTCGCAAATAACATCTTTAAAACGCGTTTAGATAAACTCAATCCTTACGGATTTGAGAGTTGTGAATTAACTTAAAACGTTTAAGAGTTTAACCTTAAGTAAAATAGTAAAATCAGTTTTGTAAATCGACACTTATCTTTTATAAAATAAAACTGATTTAGGACTCTATGAAATATTCTGTTTCCATACTAAGTTGTATTTGTATCAACTGATCTTATACCTTTCTGGACTCTAATTTGACTTGCTGGGCTTCATACTCCTTGGCCCATGATTCAATCTTAATCCTTGTTTTGAACTGCTTCTCTTCATGGTTTCTCAGCTGGTAGCGTTGTATTCTTGTTGTTGCTAAGTGTGCTGATCGTTTCATATAAACCTGTGACATTCCTTAAATAACCAGTTGTGAGTATAGCTTAAGTTTGTCATCGTCAAAACTCAGGAATCAACAATTTCCCCATTTTTGATGATGACAACCTTACAACTCGATAAGAGTAAAATATGCAGATAATGACTAAGAAATGAAACAAGGTGCTGCTGACAATCATACCTCAAACCTCAATTAGGAACAGATGGAACACTTTCTGAGGTTTCGAACTTATGTATAGA
Organism: Spinacia oleracea; assembly: GCF_020520425.1. NCBI lineage: Eukaryota > Viridiplantae > Streptophyta > Magnoliopsida > Caryophyllales > Amaranthaceae > Spinacia > Spinacia oleracea. Next base: position 19,573,754 of record NC_079488.1, read on the forward strand.
TACAACTATTTGAAACACAAGTTGTCCCCCAATATCTTCCCCCTTTGGAATTATCAAAAAGGGTAGTTGAAAAACGATTTCACAAGACAGAGAAGAAAGAAATAGAGAATTATGTTACCCCAACAGACCGAGAAGCAGTTTGCAGCTCAAGTCGATCAACGAGTTTGACCGCACCCCTGCAAGCAAAACAAGATAATAGCAACATAGAGCACAACACAAGCAATAAGTCTATATGTCAGTGTGGGTCAACTATCAGAACGTAGGAAAAGCGCACTAATGATCATTAGTCATAAACTTGGCGCATTCAAAACATCCAAAAAAAATTGTTCAAGGACCAAAAGAAAGTAATTGTTTATCAGAGAGCAAAATATATGGGGTGGGGTAAGGTAGCATAAGAAGCAGGGTCAGGCTTGGGGTGATCCAGGAGCAGCATTATAATCATTTGCCACCTCCTCTATGATCATGTCAGCAAGACGTTCTGTCATGTCGTTGAAGAACTCTGCCTGGTCCTGCTGCATCTTGTGAATAAGCTCCTGCAAAGAAGTAACAGCTGACAACAGAACCACATTGTCCAGCTGCAGTTGATCCACTTTAGCCATCAGGAGCTGCACTGAACCGTCTGGTGAGGGAGAAGCAGATTGGGTTTCACCATCTTTGTCTGAATCTGAATCCTCGACCCTGTAGACCGGAGGCACTCCTTTGGAAGAGCTGGCTAGACGGCTACTGCGACGAATAGGCTGATAAGATGATGTGGCTGGAATGTTCTTGGGAGAGGAGGTGGCTTTGGTTGGACTTGGCTCCTTTGGGCATAGGTCAACAGGAACACCCTCTGTCTGACCCTCTGTCTCCTGGCAAGGAAATGGTGCCTCCTCTTCCTCATCTGATAGCTCATCTCCCTCATCGAGCTCTTCTTCTACCCCCTCTAAATCATCCTCCTCCTGTTGGGCTGTGTCTCCAACCAACAGCTTCCCAACGCAGACAACCCCATCAACAACACTCAGACTTACACCATGTAGACAGGCTTTGTTTAGAATGTGGGCTGGAGTATGTGGTTCAGATATATACTTTGTGAGATCAACCCCCACTTTGCGCATGATAAAGGTCAAGAGGGAGCCGTATCCAATCATGTTGTTTTGAGAAATGCTGTGGGTTAGGTGAGCAATAAAGACCATGGGAAAGTTGATTTGGCGTTGAGATTCAAGGAGAAAGATGTAAATGAGGTCTAATCGACTGGCTAGGGCTCGTTTATCATGACGCGGAACAAGTCCTCGACGTACCACATTGAACAAGACTTTCTGAAAGAGAGTTAGAAGAGATTGATTTAGGGCTTTTGGGTGTTTGCCCTGTCCCCCAAAATAAGAGTAGAAGTCTTCCATTGTAGCACCTCCCAATTCAATTGGGCCTTTCCCCTTATGGTAAACCTCCTCACCCAGCACATGAACCTTGAACCAATTTCCCAATTTTTCAGCATCAAAACTAAATGACTTCCCATTTACCTCCGACTGACAAACCCCCCCTTTGTTTAAAAAATTTGAACAGAATTCTCCCATAGCCTCAGGGTACATGCAAGCTTTGGAGCACACCTCAAACAGATATGTCCACCCCTGTGACTCAATAGATTCTAGTAACTCAACAAAACCAACTTCACGACACCAACCAAAATCAATACTCAACCCAGGGAGCATGCGATCGGGGGGAAAATAATGAAATTTTGAGGATTCAAGTTTTACCTTTTTCTCCACTGGAAGGTTTGGTTCCCCCTGAGTTTGTGCAGCTGCTTCCTTTTTCAGGATGAGTTTTCTTTTTGTGGTCAGCTTGGCGGTGGACTTGGCGGCCGATGGTTTTGGTGTGGGTTGCTTTGGAGCCATGGATTCTGGGTAGACTGTTTTGAGAGGGATGATTGTGATTATCGGTTCCGAAGGAGAGGAAGAGTTTCTAGGGTTTGGGAATTGAAGCTTGTAGAGAGTCATGATTATTTATAGGAGAGATGGTTAGCGAGTGGATTATGAGAGAGAGAGAGAGTTTTTGAATTTTAAATTCTGGGGTTTGAAGAATAATCGGCGAAGTTTATAGGGAGAATGATTGGGAGCTGAAAAGGTTTTGTTGGGAATTGATTTGTGGGAAGCGTGTTTGAGTGAACAAAAATGAATAGTAATGCATGCACCGTGTTCGTAAGATTCACCGAATCAAATTAAATGCTTTCCATTCATTTTTAGTTTTCCCACTTAGACTTAGAATTAATGCAAGTATTGAGAGCAAGTGCAGTTACCTTAGAAGTGTGCAGACGTGGCTGTGGTGATGCACAGCTGGGTTTTGCAATCTGATTCCGATAGTTAGTCCATTCTCAAATACGTAAGAATTAAAGAAATAAAATTTTATTTTATTATTTTTATTTTTTTTTGAAAAATTCATAAGGGTTAAGAAATAAGGGAAACAAGGATCAAGTTATTCGTATCATACCGAGTTCTAACCTTAGTTTGTCGTGTCTGTCCCTGGATAGTGGTTTGGTTAGGATGTCAGCAACTTGATCTTCTGTGGGACAGAATTCAAGCTTGACTAATTCCTTTTCCACATAGTCTTTTAGAAAATGATGACGAATGTGAATGTGCTTGACTCTTGAATGATGAACTGGATCCTTTGATATGCAGATGGCACTAGTGTTGTCACATAATATAGGAACGCAACTTAATTTCATACCAAAATCTCTAAGTTGTTGTTTGATCCATAGCATTTGGGAACAACATGAAGCAGCAGCTACATATTCAGCTTCTGTTGTGGACAGTGCCACAGTGTTTTGTTTCTTTGATGCCCAAGATACGGCACATGCTCCTAGGAACTGAACCATTCCCGATGTGCTTTTCCTGTTTACTAAATCACCTGCATAGTCAGCATCTGTGTATCCTTTGAGGTCAAAGTGATCATAGTTAGGGTACCATAGGTATAAATCATCTGTTCCTTTTAGATATCTTAGAATTCTTTTAACTGCTGTAAGATGAGATTCTTTTGGATTAGATTGAAAATGTGCACAGACACCTACACTGAATGCAATGTCTGGTCTACTTGCTGTGAGATAAAGTAACGAACCTATCATACCTCTGTATCGTGTTTGATCAACACTTTTACCTTCTTGATCCTCATCTAATCTTGTAGTTGTTCCCATTGGTGTGTGGTTGCTTTTAGCAGACTCCATTCCATATTTCTTGATGAGATCCTTTATGTATTTCTGTTGATGTATCATGATGCCTTGTTCCGTTTGTTTGATTTGAAGACCTAGTAAGAAGTTAAGTTCTCCCATCATGCTCATTTGAAATTGTTGCTGCATTAAGTCAGAGAATTCCTTGCAAAGATCTTCGTTAGTAGCACCAAATATAATATCATCAACATAAATTTGAACTATTAGTATGTCTGTATTTCTTGACTTAAGGAACAGGGTTCTATCAACTTTACCTCGATTGAATTTATTGTCTAGTAGGAAATGAGAAAGTCGTTCATACCATGCTCTTGGAGCTTGTTTTAATCCATATAGTGCTTTGTCCAGCTTGTACACATGTGAGGGGTATTCTGGATCTTCAAAACCTGGTGGTTGTTCCACGTAGACTTCTTCCTTGAGATGTCCGTTTAGGAACGCACATTTTACATCCATTTGATAGAGTTTGAACCCCATGTATGATGCGAACGCTATAAGTATACGTATTGCTTCCATTCTGGCAACTGGAGCAAATGTCTCTTCAAAATCTATCCCTTCTTGCTGATTGTACCCTTTGACCACCAATCTGGCTTTGTTCCTAGTGATGGTTGCATGCTCGGCTTGTTTGTTTCTGAATACCCACTTTAGGCCTATTACTCTGTTGGCTAAAGGTGTGGGCTCAAGATGCCATACCTTATTTCTTTCGAATTCATTGAGTTCCTCCTGCATGGCAATGATCCAATCAGAGTCAGTTAGTGCCTCTTTATAATTTTTAGGTTCAATCATTGATAAGTAAGCATAAAAAGCACAAAAGTTTTTAAGTTGTGATCTCGTTGTTGTTCCTCGTCCAAGATCACTAATTATTTGGTCAAGTGGATGTGAGCTTTGATGTTTCCAAGGTCTGGGTTGGAATGGTGTAGAGGTTTCTTCGGCACGCTGTTCTGTTTGAGTATTTGGTTCTGTATGATCCTCATTTTGGCGTTTGTTCTACTTCAACTGTTCCTCCTTCAGGTGTTTTAACATCCTGTGTCTGTTCTTCTATTTGAGAAGTCCTTCTTACTTCTTCGTCTTCAGTTTTTCTTGTGAGTCCTAGTTCGAAATTTCCTTCAGGAGTTGTGCCTGTAACAGAGTATTGGGAGTCAGTTTCATCAAATATAATATGTATGCTTTCTTCCATGCACATGGTCCTTTTGTTGAATACTCGATATGCTTTGCTGTTCGAAGCGTATCCCAAGAATATAGCTTCATCACTTCGTGCATCAAATTTTCCCAGTTGGTCTTTTCCATTGTTGTGGACGAAACACTTGCATCCAAAGATTCTGAGATGAGTTATGGAGGGTTTTCTTCCTCTATATAATTCATATGGGGTTTTGTTTTTGATTGCTCTAATCAACACTCGATTGAGCACATAGCATGCTGTGTTTAGAGCTTCGGCCCAGAAACTTTTTGGAAGTCCACTAGCAATCAGCATTGTCCTTGTCATGTCTTCAAGAGTTCGATTCTTTCTTTCTACCACACCATTCTGTTGAGGAGTTCTAGGTGCAGAGAAGTTATGATCTATTCCTGATTCTTTGCATAGGTCATCAAATTTCTTGTTTTGGAATTCTGTACCATGATCTGATCTGATGTGGACCAGTTTGTGATTGCTTTGTCGTTGGACCCTAGAGGCAAATGCTACGAATTCTTCAAATGTTTCTTCCTTGCTGGCTAGGAAGATTACCCATGTGTATCTTGAGAAGTCATCTACAATTACAAGCACATATCTTTTTCCACTTCTGCTTTGAGTTCTCATTGGTCCACATAAGTCCATGTGGATCAGCTCCAGTGGTCTTGTTGTACTGATTATTCCCTTTGACTTGAAAGAAGTCCTTACTTGTTTTCCTTGATACAAGCATCACACACTGATAATTTTGCGAACTTGGTATTCGGAAGACCTGTGACTAAATTTTTTGAATTCAACTTGTTCATTAGAGAGAAACTAGCATGACCAAATCTTTTATGCCACAATAATGGATCATCTTCAATAACACTGAGACAGGTCAGATTGGAGTGAGGAACAGAGTTAAGATTAACCACATAGGTGTTCCCTTTCCTCTGTCCCTCTAAGATCACTGTATCAGTGTTACTGTTGATAATCAGACATTTATTCGAGAAGAATTTAGCATAATTTCCTTTGTCACAGAATTGAGAAATGCTTAATAAGCTATGTCCTAGACCTTCAACTAAAAATACATTATCGATGGAGTGAGACTTTGACTTACCGACCTTACCAATTCCAATGATGTTACCCTTTTTATTATCGCTAAAAGTCACAGTTCCACCTTCATAGGTCGTGAGTGAGAGAAATCTGTTTCTGTCTCCTGTCATGTGCTTGGAACAACCGCTGTCTAGGTACCATGTGTTGTTCCCCCTCACTTCGACCTGCATGAGATTTTTAGTTAGAGTTTTTAGGAACCCAGCATAGCTTGGGTTCCTTGCTTGGAATCAAATCGCTTTTCTTTACCCATTTAGTTCTGGTGTGTTCTATGTTCTTTTCCAAGCTTCTTTGGTTTTTGGGACATGAGATTCTGTAGTGACCAATTAGACCACAGAAGGAGCATACAATGTCACTATAGAGATCTACTCTAGTCTTCCTAGGTTGACGTTTCTTATAGTTGAAACCTAGTCCTTCTGTGCGTTTGGTTCTAGCTTCTTCTATCCATTTAGGTGTTCCTTCTATTCTGTGTCTAGTCTTTCTAGCTAGTTCATCTTCTAGTTTGGTCTTTTCTTGGTGAATCTTGACTAGTTCCAGTTGTGTTCTTTCTAGTTCATCTTTGTAAAGGCTTTTAGTCTTGGCTACTTCTAGATCAATCAGTTCTTGTTTTAGCCAGATGTTTTCACTTCGTAAGGCTTCACAGATTTCTTTTATGTGGAGGTTCTGATCAAAGAGGTTAAAGAACCGTTTGTCTATATCTATGTTAGTATTTTTTGTCCATTCTAGCTCATTACTAAGTTCTTTTATGGTGGTCTGGTGTTCTTTATCAGAGTTTAACTTTTCTTTCAGTAGATCCTCATAATCACTAGTGAGACAGGAAAGTAGGTCAAACAATTCTAACTTGGAAAGAGATTCAAGTTTATTTTTAATTTGAGTGAGACTTGCCTGGAATTTTTCAGATTCTGAGTCAGATCCATCTTCTTCATGTTCAGCTACCAGGCACAGGTGAGCTGTTTCTTCGTTGGGTTGTTCCTGTTCCTCATCCGAAGAAGTGTCTCCCCATGCAGTAATCATGGCCTTTCTCACCTCAGTTTAGGAGAATGAGTTCTTGTTATCTTTGAATCTGTCTCTGGTTGTTTCCTTTCCTTTTCCCTGTTCTTGATCCTAGAGAGGACATTCCCTAATGCGATGTTCCAAGTTTCCACACTTATGGCATCCAGTATCAGTTTTGGAGAATTTCCGGTTAGGTTTCCCTCGGTGATCTCCATCTTTATAGGTCCTGAACATTCTTCTGAATCTCCTAGCAAATAGAGCTGTTTCCTCATCCTCTTCAGAGTTTTCATCGTTTTCAGTTTTTAGAGCAAGAGCCCTTTTTTGTTATTCTCTGAAGGTCGAGCATTTTGTTGCAGTTCATGAGTCAGGAGGGATCCAGCTAGTTGTTCCAGGTTAAACTTGGTGAAGTCTTTAGTTTCCTGAAGGGCAGTTACCTTGGCCATCCAGGGATCCTGTGGAAGACTTCTTAGAACTTTTCTAACTTGTTTCTCAGGGGTTATGATTTTGCCAAGAGAGTTCAATTCATTGATGATGTTAGTGAAGCGGGTGATCATGTCTTGAATTGTTTCAGAAGGTTTCATGGTGAACAACTCATACTGGTGCATTAAAAGATCAATCTTTGATCTTTTGACTTCGTTTGTTCCTTCATGAGTGACTTGGAGCAGATCCCAAATTTGCTTCGCATTCTTGCATCCCATTACTCTATTGTGCTCGTTTGGACCTAGTCCACAGTGAAGAATTTTGACAGCCATGGCATTAAGCTCGAGCTTTTCATAGTCGGCTTTGTCAAATTCAGCAATCGGTTTAGGAACGGTTTCACCAGAGGTGTTTAGCTTAGTGACTTGGAAGTCTCCAACTTCAATGACTCTCCATACTTGATAGTTCTCAGCCTTGATAAAGATCTCCATCCTGTTTCTCTAGTATGAATAGTATTTGCCACTAAACATTGGAGGTCGTTGTGTTGAGTATCCCTCTTCGAGTTTCTCAGTTGTGTTCATAGCTTCAGAATCGTTTTTCCCGACAGAATTACCTGCAGTTGAAGGGTTCTTGCTCTGATACCAATTGTTAGTTTCACAGAGTTCCTCAAGAGGGGGGGTGAATTGATATTTTACGGTTTTACAAAAATTAAACTACTAGGAACAGAAACAGTAAAATATGCAAGCGAGATTTAGCGTGGAAAACTCTCTAGGCCCAATAGAGAGGAAAAAACCACGGCCCCTTTGGGGACTTAAACACATTCACTAATTTGGCAAAACAACTCAGTTTCTTTACAAGCCTAATCTACTCGGGCCACAATCTGTTAGTCTCCTCTGACTACAGATGACCAGGAACAACCCCTCGTTGTTCCTTCCCTTAGAGAAACAGTCCCTCAACTGCTTCTCCTCACAGATCTCTTGTGAGATCTTCTCTCTTGCTCAAGTAAGCCTGACTCAGGCTTAACATACAATATCTCAACACTTTAAACTGAAAACAAAGTAATATTAAACTTAATACTAAATACTAGATATAAGACCTCGTAACAAATACTGCTCTATATGGGAACAGGAACAGACTCTTTAAAGATTAAGACTTTAAGGGTAATACCTGAAAGGTTCCGGTTAATGTAAATAAGTCTGATAAAAAACTTTCCCAGAGAACTTAAGGTGTATATATAGGAAACCAAGAGTTTACCCTAGATTCTAATTCAAACCAATTTAGGACTCTTTTCAAAAGATATATTTTCGCAAATAACATCTTTAAAACGCGTTTAGATAAACTCAATCCTTACGGATTTGAGAGTTGTGAATTAACTTAAAACGTTTAAGAGTTTAACCTTAAGTAAAATAGTAAAATCAGTTTTGTAAATCGACACTTATCTTTTATAAAATAAAACTGATTTAGGACTCTATGAAATATTCTGTTCCCATACTAAGTTGTATTTGTATCAACTGATCTTATACCTTTCTGGACTCTAATTTGACTTGCTGGGCTTCATACTCCTTGGCCCATGATTCAATCTTAATCCTTGTTTTGAACTGCTTCTCTTCATGGTTTCTCAGCTGGTAGCGTTGTATTCTTGTTGTTGCTAAGTGTGCTGATCGTTTCATATAAACCTGTGACATTCCTTAAATAACCAGTTGTGAGTATAGCTTAAGTTTGTCATCGTCAAAACTCAGGAATCAACAATTTCCCCCTTTTTGATGATAACAACCTTAAAACTTGATAAGAGTAAAATATGCAGATAATGACTGAGAAATGAAACAAGGTGGTGCTGACAATCATACCTCAAACCTCAATTAGGAACAGATGGAACACTTTCTGAGGTTTCGAACTTATGTATAGATACAACTATTTGAAACACAAGTTGTCCCCCAATATCTTCCCCCTTTGGAATTATCAAAAAGGGTAGTTGAAAAACGATTTCACAAGACAGAGAAGAAAGAAATAGAGAATTATGTTACCCCAAAAGACCGAGAAGCAGTTTGCAGCTCAAGTCGATCAACGAGTTTGACCGCACCCCTGCAAGCAAAACAAGATAATAGCAACATAGAGCACAACACAAGCAATAACTCTATATGTCAGTGTGGGTCAACTATCAGAACGTAGGAAAAGCGCACTAATGATCATTAGTCATAAACTTGGCGCATTCAAAACATCCAAAAAAAATCGTTCAAGGACCAAAAGAAAGTAATTGTTTATCAGAGAGCAAAATATATGGGGTGGGGTAAGGTAGCATAAGAAGCAGGGTCAGGCTTGGGGTGATCCAGGAGCAGCATTATCATCATTTGCCACCTCCTCTATGATCATGTCAGCAAGACGTTCTGTCATGTCGTTGAAGAACTCTGCCTGGTCTTGCTGCATCTTGTGAATAAGCTCCTGCAAAGAAGTAACAGCTGACAACAGAACCACATTGTCCAGCTGCAGTTGATCCACTTTAGCCATCAGGAGCTGCACTGAACCGTCTGTTGAGGGAGCAGCAGATTGGGTTTCACCATCTTTGTCTGAATCTGAATCCTCGACCCTGTAGACCGGAGGCACTCCTTTGGAAGAGCTGGCTAGACGGCTACTGCGACGAATAGGCTGATAAGTTGATGTGGCTGGAATGTTCTTGGGAGAGGAGGTGGCTTTGGTTGGACTTGGCTCCTTTGGGCATAGGTCAACAGGAACACCCTCTGTCTGACCCTCTGTCTCCTGGCAAGGAAATGGTGCCTCCTCTTCCTCATCTGATAGCTCATCTCCCTCATCGAGCTCTTCTTCTACCCCCTCTAAATCATCCTCCTCCTGTTGGGCTGTGTCTCCAACCAACAGCTTCCCAACGCAGACAACCCCATCAACAACACTCAGACTTACACCATGTAGACAGGCTTTGTTTAGAATGTGGGCTGGAGTATGTGGTTCAGATGTATATTTTGTGAGATCAACCCCCACTTTGCGCATGATAAAGGTCAAGAGGGAGCCGTATCCAATCATGTTGTTTTAAGAAATGCTGTGGGTTAGGTGAGCAATAAAGACCATGGGAAAGTTGATTTGGCGTTGAGATTCAAGGAGAAAGATGTAAATGAGGACTAATCGACTGGCTAGGGCTCGTTTATCATGACGTGGAACAAGTCCTCGACGTACCACATTCAACAAGACTTTCTGAAAGGGAGTTAGAAGAGATTGATTTAGGGCTTTTGGGTGTTTGCCCTGTCCCCCAAAATAAGAGTAGAAGTCTTCCATTGTAGCACCTCCCAATTCAATTGGGCCTTTCCCCTTATGGTAAACCTCCTCACCCAACACATGAACCTTGAACCAATTTCCCAATTTTTCAGCATCAAAACTAAATGACTTCCCATTTACCTCCGACTGACAAACCCCCCCTTTGTTTAAAAAATTTGAACAGAATTCTCCCATAGCCTCAGGGTACATGCAAGCTTTGGAGCACACCTCAAACAGATATGTCCACCCCTATGACTCAATAGATTCTAGTAACTCAACAAAACCAACTTCACGACACCAACCAAAATCAATACTCAACCCAGGGAGCATGCGATCGGGGGGAAAATAATGAAATTTTGAGGATTCAAGTTTTACCTTTTTCTCCACTGGAAGGTTTGGTTCCCCCTGAGTTTGTGCAGCTGCTTCCTTTTTTAGAACGAGTTTTCTTTTTGTGGTCAGCTTGGCGGTGGACTTGGCGGCCGATGGTTTTGGTGTGGGTTGCTTTGGAGCCATGGATTCTGGGTAGACTGTTTTGAGAGGGATGATTGTGATTATCGGTTCCGAAGGAGAGGAAGAGTTTCTAGGGTTTGGGAATTGAAGCTTGTAGAGAGTCATGATTATTTATAGGATAGATGGTAGGCGAGTGGATTATGAGAGAGAGAGAGAGTTTTTGAATTTTAAATTCTGGGGTTTGAAGAATAATCGACGAAGTTTATAGGGAGAATGATTGGGAGCTGAAAAGGTTTTGTTGGGAATTGATTTGTGGGAAGCGTGTTTGAGTGAACAAAAATGAATAGTAATGCATGCACCGTGTTCGTAAGATTCACCGAATCAAATTAAATGCTTTCCATTCATTTTTAGTTTTCCCACTTAGACTTAGAATTAATGCAAGTATTGAGAGCAAGTGCAGTTACCTTAGAAGTGTGCAGACGTGGCTGTGGTGATGCACAGCTGGGTTTTGCAATCTGATTCCGATAGTTAGTCCATTCTCAAATACGTAAGAATTAAAGAAATAAATTTTTTTTTTTTTTATTATTTTTTTTTTTGAAAAATTCATAAGGGTTAAGAAATAAGGGCAACAAGGATCAAGTTATTCGTATCATACCGAGTTCTAACCTTAGTTTGTCGTGTCTGTCCCTGGATAGTGGTTTGGTTAGGATGTCAGCAACTTGATCTTCTGTGGGACAGAATTCAAGCTTGACTAATTCCTTTTCCACATAGTCTTTTAGAAAATGATGACGAATGTGAATGTGCTTGACTCTTGAATGATGAACTGGATCCTTTGATATGCAGATGGCACTAGTGTTGTCACATAATATAGGAACGCAACTTAATTTCATACCAAAATCTCTAAGTTGTTGTTTGATCCATAGCATTTGGGAACAACATGAAGCAGCAGCTACATATTCAGCTTCTGTTGTGGACAGTGCCACAATGTTTTGTTTCTTTGATGCCCAAGATACGGCACATGCTCCTAGGAACTGAACCATTCCCGATGTGCTTTTCCTGTTTACTAAATCACCTGCATAGTCAGCATCTGTGTATCCTTTGAGGTCAAAGTGATCATAGTTAGGGTACCATAGGTATAAATCATCTGTTCCTTTTAGATATCTTAGAATTCTTTTAACTGCTGTAAGATGAGATTCTTTTGGATTAGATTGAAAACGTGCACAGACACCTACACTGAATGCAATGTCTGGTCTACTTGCTGTGAGATAAAGTAACGAACCTATCATACCTCTGTATCGTGTTTGATCAACACTTTTACCTTCTTGATCCTCATCTAATCTTGTAGTTGTTCCCATTGGTGTGTGGTTGCTTTTAGCAGACTCCATTCCATATTTCTTGATGAGATTCTTTATGTATTTCTGTTGATGTATCATGATGCCTTGTTCCGTTTGTTTGATTTGAAGACCTAGGAAGAAGTTAAGTTCTCCCATCATGCTCATTTGAAATTCTTGCTGCATTAAGTCAGAGAATTCCTTGCAAAGATCTTCGTTAGTAGCACCAAATATAATATCATCAACATAAATTTGAACTATTAGTATGTCTGTATTTCTTGACTTAAGGAACAGGGTTCTATCAACTTTACCTCGATTGAATTTATTGTCTAGTAGGAAATGAGAAAGTCGTTCATACCATGCTCTTGGAGCTTGTTTTAATCCATATAGTGCTTTGTCCAGCTTGTACACATGTGAGGGGTATTCTGGATCTTCAAATCCTGGTGGTTGTTCCACGTAGACTTCTTCCTTGAGATGTCCGTTTAGGAACGCACATTTTACATCCATTTGATAGAGTTTGAACCCCATGTATGATGCGAACGCTATAAGTATACGTATTGCTTCCATTCTGGCAACTGGAGCAAATGTCTCTTCAAAATCTATCCCTTCTTGCTGATTGTACCCTTTGACCACCAATCTGGCTTTGTTCCTAGTGATGGTTGCATGCTCGGCTTGTTTGTTTCTGAATACCCACTTTAGGCCTATTACTCTGTTGGCTAAAGGTGTGGGCTCAAGATGCCATACCTTATTTCTTTCGAATTCATTGAGTTCCTCCTGCATGGCAATGATCCAATCAGAGTCAGTTAGTGCCTCTTTATAATTTTTAGGTTCAATCATTGATAAGTAAGCATAAAAAGCACAAAAGTTTTTAAGTTGTGATCTCGTTGTTGTTCCTCGTCCAAGATCACTAATTATTTGGTCAAGTGGATGTGAGCTTTGATGTTTCCAAGGTCTGGGTTGGAATGGTGTAGAGGTTTCTTCGGCACGCTGTTCTGTTTGAGTATTTGGTTCTATATGATCCTCATTTTGGCGTTTGTTCTACTTCAATTGTTCCTCCTTCAGGTGTTTCAACATCCTGTGTCTGTTCTTCTATTTGAGAAGTCCTTCTTACTTCTTCGTCTTCAGTTTTTCTTGTGTGTCCTAGTTCGAAATTTCCTTCAGGAGTTGTGCCTGTAACAGAGTATTGGGAGTCAGTTTCATCAAATATAATATGTATGCTTTCTTCCATGCACATGGTCCTTTTGTTGAATACTCGATATGCTTTGCTGTTCGAAGCGTATCCCAAGAATATAGCTTCATCACTTCGTGCATCAAATTTTCCCAGTTGGTCTTTTCCATTCTTGTGGACGAAACACTTGCATCCAAAGATTCTGAGATGAGTTATGGAGGGTTTTCTTCCTCTATATAATTCATTTGGGGTTTTGTTTTTGATTGCTCTAATCAACACTCGATTGAGCACATAGCATGCTGTGTTTAGAGCTTCGGCCAAGAAACTTTTTGGAAGTCCACTAGCAATCAGCATTGTCCTTGTCATGTCTTCAAGAGTTCGATTCTTTCTTTCTACCATACCATTCTGTTGAGGAGTTCTAGGTGCAGAGAAGTTATGATTTATTCCTGATTCTTTGCATAGGTCATCAAATTTCTTGTTTTGGAATTCAGTACCATGATCTGATCTGATGTGGACCAGTTTGTGATTGCTTTGTCGTTGGACCCTAGAGGCAAATGCTACGAATTCTTCAAATGTTTCTTCCTTGCTGGCTAGGAAGATTACCCATGTGTATCTTGAGAAGTCATCTACAATTACAAGCACATATCTTTTTCCACTTCTGCTTTGAGTTCTCATTGGTCCACATAAGTCCATGTGGATCAGCTCCAGTGGTCTTGTTGTACTGATTATTGTTAGGCTATGATACATATGACAATACATAAATCATGCGGAAAAACCATAAAGCCAGGAAAGCATATTATTTACACATAATCATTTAGCATAGTTTAGATGCATACTCTTTGTTGCGTGCCTTCCCTAGCTGCGCCCGAACCGAACAAGAACAAGTCTTTAGGACTCCAAGTGTCGTCCCTCCGTAGATAGTCCACAGCACGTCCGGATCCGCCTTAAGCTTGACCAACTAGGATCGCCCTTAAGGTACTTAGAATTTTCGGCACTTTATAGGCAATTGTATGACTGAATTTTTGCTCTCAAAAATCACTTTGAATACTTGAATACTCGATGTAAATATGTGACCATTTTCAACCTTTGACATTCAAGTTCACTTGATAGACATTTCTTAGTCACAGGACTGGTCCTGACAGTCTATCTTGAATATATCGTCAAATTGAAGGGACTCATCATTTAATACTAAACCAAGATTAAATGGAATATGAAAATACATTTCATATATGATAAATGTTTAACCCCATTGTTTTACAACCATGGGCCTCAAACCCATCTTTAAAACAGTTCATGGAATTCAAAGCTATGCTTGATTTCCAGTGCTACAACGTGAGTGTTGCTTCTCACTTGTTGCATAGGTTTAGTTATCATGCTTTGCCAATCTTAATATCCTTTTCATCGAATGTTCTTCGAGATATGATGATAAGATCTTTTCGAGTTTGTTTATTATGTGATCTAGTCTTTCTTACTTTGATGGTGGTTTTACTCATTTTGCAATGAAGAACCATCAATTTAGCAGACGTTTTTCTTGCTTCAAGAGTGGTTCTACGCATTTTTCAATGAAGAACCATCAAGCCAGCAGATAGGTGATCTACCCAAGTTCAGTGAAGAACTTTAAACAACCCTGTTTTATTGCTTCTTAGGCAATAATTACTTTTACTTCAACTGTATAGGTTGCTAGTGATGCTTTGTTTGGATTTACCTATCCAAGCAGTTCATAGATATGTGGAAGACTCTCCAACTATATCTTAGAACATAGAAATTATTATTTTAATTTCCCACGCAACAACTCATGGTCTCCAATCCATGTTGCCATTTCAAAACACGATGCTCTATAGCTCGTCCTTATCAATGGTTAACTCCAAAGGCTTTTGCTTGATCCTTTGCCAGTGTTTATGCGTGTAGCATCAATATTTAGCATATCTTTATTTCCTTGAATCAAGAACTATTCCTATGTACCTTTTCAAGTACCATAAGTTTTTCTTGATCTCAATCTAATTGGTCTTCACTTAGATCAATAGAGATTGGTATATGTTCGTCATGCCCAAAGTCACACGATCGTTTTTGGCGATCCTCATATTATATCATACATGATAAATTCTTTTGCAGAATAATTCCCGATTGAATTCTATTCATGTAACTTTAGCTCATTTAATTTCAGTAGATACTGAATCCAGCTAAATTCTTTGATATATAATATAGGTTAAGGATCTCACTTAGATCCTTTGATGTTTAACTTAGTAAATGGTTATACATAGTTCAAACATCCTTTACTCAGATTTATTCATATGGGTTGAATATCTCCAATGGAGTCTTTCGTGTTTGATTTAGTAAATGCCATTACTTAATCCAAAACATTAATATAAGATCTTTGTAAATAGATCTTAATACCCAGTATGTGCTAAGTTTCGCCTTGGTCCATCATTGATGAATAATTTCAAACCTAAGTTTTTTTAGCATTTGAATGTTATTTCACAATAGAGAGATATGTGTGTGATACACATAGGACCAATTGAGTTTTATGTACTCCCACTAAACTTCTTATATATCTATAAGAATCATGTATATTTTATGAAACTAAAATGCTTATTAGCTTCACTTAAAATACAGTTCCAATTCCCAATTGCTTGCTTGAATCTGTACTTAGATTTTATAAGCTAGCTTTCCTTTTCAAGCATTTATTTGGATCCACAAATCCTATGACATACCATGTACATAGTTTATTCCAACATTTGATTGAGGAATACGTTTTGTCATCCAATTGCTATATGTACCAATATGCAATCATTGCTTGAATTATAGACTTGAGCATTACGATTATGCATGAGGTTTCAACACAATCCATGCCATCAATTTGCTTGTAACCTTTAGCAACTAATCTAGCTTTGTGTGTGAACACAATTCCATGTTTGATGGTTTTTATCCTTAAAACAAACTTGCAACCAATAGGTGTGAAACTATTCTTGCAAATCAACAAAATTTCAATTTTGTCATCAAAACATTGAGTATGTTTTATGGCCTTTCACCAATTAAACATATAGTCTATATATGGCCTCTAACCATTTTAGGGAATCTGTATTTCGTCATAGCTTTCTTACAAGTCACAAACTCATTAATCTATATGATAATAGTTTGACTGCAAGTTGTAGGTTTCTTCACTATTTAATAGAAGAATCTCATAGTTTCATTGACCTGATCTCTATGTTTCTTCACTATCTAATAGAAGAATCTCATAGTTTCAGTGACTTGAATTCTATGCCTTCTTGGGTATAGAACATCAAACAATAGAATATCAATAGCCACTTGAAAGTCCTTTGAATATTCTGTTCTCCTTGAAGCACTTGTAAAGTCTTCTAAGAGATGTCTATTCTTTAAAGCCACTTGTAAAGTCCTTACAGAATAAGTTCGGATTTTCTGAAGCACTTCGAAAAGCCTCCGGAATGTCCGTTTATGTTTGTTGTTCGCCTCGAAGACTTTCGAGGTCTATTTTCTCCCACTTGTCATTTTGGAAACGAATCTCCAAAAGGACATTATTTCGAGCAAACAAACATTATGTTCTCAAAAATTCGTGGTAGAAACAATACCCTTGTGTCTCATTTGAATAAATCATAATGAAACATATATCTATACTTGGGCCTTAGTTTGTCGAATGACAAACACTAAGCTCCCACTGAGTTTTGCAACTCTCTAGATATATTTTATGAAAAGTTATTCTGAAATTACTTTTCAATAGCTTTGACGAATTTGGTTTAGTTTGGCGGTAGTTGAGCATTTTGTTTTAGAAATTATAGGAAAAGTCTTTATGATTCATCATTAATCGAATCAAGTACTAATTGACTTCGATTATTCCAACTAAGATATGCCATATCTTATGGACCTAGATTGTGAAATTACAACACACAATAATTGATGATCATATTTGGTCTCAAGTAATCATCAACATGATCTAACCTAGATCTTTATGATTTCTTGCCTAGTGGATTTTATACTTCTGAATCTTTGAACTAGCCAAACAGATTCAACTTATATCACATTTGAGTAAATAAACCTATATTTACTCAAATCCATGTGAAATAATAAAGTCATAAAATCTTTCTTTAGCTTTGAACTCTATTTTCTAGGCGTTCTAACAATAGTTCAAATCTATTGTTACTTTCAACAAGTAAGACTAGTTGTCTTAAATTGATCTAGAAATCAATCAACTTTCAAAAGTCCATCAAAATAGAGCTTTTGAATGTTAACTTGTTGATATGGTCTAAGCAACAATGCCAAAGATTAGTGGAACTCAAATCAAGGGGTTGATTTGAACCTAGTAAAGTTCTTTAAAGAGTTGTTTGTTTTAATCAAGCATATTGACTCAACCTGTAATTGACCATTTCATTCAAATAAACAAACAAATATTGTTTTTGTTTTTCTTGAATGTGAGTCTTTCTGTGTTTGAAAACAGAAATTTAGGTATGTTGATTATGGAACAAAATAGCCATTAAGTTCCAGCCTTTGAAAGGACTTAAAACAAACTAGATGACCCTACAACTAATGTAGCATTGCCATGCTTCATTTCCCACTTGTAGGTCATTAGTGTATCCTAGCTTCCATTGTTTGAGTTATTACCGAAGTAAGAACCTCAAGCGGTATATGATACCAAGGAAGTTTGATTGCTAGGTCACTTCTCTTTAAACATAAACTTATAGGTAGAAACGGAATCGTAAATTCCTTTCATTTGTTCCTCGTTTTCCTATTTCTTGTACCCTTTCTTATAGTCTTAAGAATTGAATTCTTTAGTGTTGAATTTTATACTTTGTTAGACATGTCCAATGTCACCCCAACAAGGTTCTTACCATTTAATTTATGTTGAATATTAAGTTTCAACTAGATGATCTTACCAGAAGCTTCTAAAGTTCTCTAAGCATCGATCTATTCGAATGTCTAGGGACTAGACTCATTCGAGAATTAAATGGACAAAGATATTAGGTTGTTAACCATTGGTAAAGCTGAGCGTTTTAAACTCAATGCTTTATGATCTCAAAACTACAGTGTATTTTGAATTCACAAGCACCAATTGGTTTGCCATTCGACTTTGATGTTCGAAAACAACCATAAAAGTCGCTAAAAGAAACGTACATTTTAAATCGCTCATTTTCTCTCATTTCCGTGAATCGTTCTTGAATTCACTACCAATCGAGGAAATTTACTGTTACCTTTCTAGAAGGATTTTATTGCAGTGCAAGATATTTAATTATAAACAATAATTAAAACATACATTGAAGCATGCAAAGTCTAAACATTTATCATGAATAATAACTTGAAAATGAAAGCAATCATGCAATTTAAACAAGTCATTAGCATTTTATTCGAATTATGTGTTCCGGCAGGTGTGAATAAAATGATTCCAAGACCCTAAAACCATTGAAGAATTAAGCACAGTTTGTCGACTCAATTCTAAAACATTTTAGGTAAGCAAAAGCCTTTTGCTAATAGTCTAGAAACTATTCTTGGTTGATAGGTACGTCTAAGAACTTATTAGGTAAACCTATCGATTTTGCCACGACATTAAAGGACTCCTTACTTATATCGTTGAGTTTCACCAAAACTAACATGTACTCACAATTATTTGTGTACCTTGCCCCTTTAGGACCAATAAGTAACACCTCGCTGAGCGAAAACTATTACTAGATTGATGTAAAGGATATCCAAGCAAGTGTATATTTTGGCATGGCACCTTATAACTCAATTTTTAAGTTTGGAACTTAAGGCTCTTACTATGTTGGTTAGATTTTAAGTGAACTAAAATCCTTAATCATGCAACATAATCAAGCCACAATCTCATGCATAATTCAGACATATTTAAAGCAATAAATAACTTAAAGCATGTATAAGATAAATGTGATCTAATATGGCCCGACTTCATCTTGAAGCTTTAACTTCAAAGTCCGTCTTGAAAATCTCCGTGGGAGGCACCATTTTCTTCAAATAGGATAAGCTATAATTAAAACTAATTACAACTATTTGATGGTACGCAGACCATATTTGAATTGAAAAACAACTTTGGTACTTTAGACCAATTACATTCAAATTAATGGTACGCAGACCATATTTTCTATCCTATTTGGGCCATACTAGTCACTTCATAACCTGCAAAACAGTACATATACAATATATACCATTCACCCATTCATTATCATGAATGGCCCACATAGCTGGTTAGTAAAACACATTATGCTTCACATAAACATTTGCAGCAATTAATCAAGGGCACCAATAATCTACAAATTATTCAGTCCTTATTAATTCTAATCAAGTTGTTTTAACCTTAAGGATTTGTAAACCTAATCAAGAGTTTATGACTAAAAGGGGCTCCCACTTAAACCAATAAATTCATATGCTTTACTAATTTTAAACATAAAAATGTATTTCTAGTCTAACCGGAAACATACAAATTTAATTAAAATTTAATTTAATTTCAGTCGTATTTAAATTAATTCATGATTTTAATTTTAGTAAAATAATTAGAATAAATAAAATTTATTATAATTACAATATTCAAAATTAAAATCCAAGAAAATAATTTAAATTATCAATTTTAAAATTAATTAAAATTACGTAAACTGAAAATTTCAAATTAAAATTTCAAGACGATCTAATCGCAACGCAACAATCCCACGCAACGCACGCCCATGGGCCACACGCACACAGCCATCGCTGGCCATGTGCGCGCAGCCCATGCGCTGCCTCGCATTGCTGCTGCTCACCATCGCAAGGCATCACGCGAGCTGGTGCTCGCTGCGCGCGCCAGTGCTCGACGCACGAGCATGCTGCCGCAGCACTCGTCTCACGTCGCAACACGCACTCGCACGCCATCGCTGGACGCAGCGCTCGTCGCATGCACAACAAGCACTCGCACGCCATCGCTGGGCGCAGCGCTCGTCGCACGCGAGCTTGCGCTCGCTGCGCGCGAGGCTCCGCAGGCTTGCGCGAGGCAGTGCGCGCTGTGGCGCAGCTCGCTTGCTGCCCACACGCGACTGCTCGTGCCTTGCTCTCGCCCTCGCCCATTCGCCCATTGCACACAGCCCACGACACAAGGCAGGGCTGCTGCCTTGTGCTCGTGCACCATGGCCTTGCTCATTGCTTTCATACCGCATGGGCGACGAGCTCCCTTGCTCGTCGTCACATGCCCGCACTATACAACACCCCTTAAGGGTAACACGTAGCGTCCATTGCTTTGTGCGTGCAAGTTATATGAGCGAATCGCATAAAAATTTAAAATTTATATTCAAAATTAATGACAAATTAATAAATAATATTAATTTCATAATTTTAGGGCGAAAAATAGAAAATTTATTATTCAATTGATTTCCGATTAACATGGATTCAAGTCTAGGTCATAAAAATTTAAAATTTAACATAAATTTACAATTTTTATGGTGGTTTTTAATCATAGGTATCTAATTAAATTATAACTAATTATGAAAATCAAATGAATTCTAAATTATTCCAATTTTCAACAAATTAATCATAATTACAAATTAGATTGCATAATTAACAAGGTTAGGCATTCAAACTTGTTAAACATATACAGTAGGTCAATCAAAAATTCAAGATTTATCAACAAGAATCGCAAATATTTAATTTAACATCTTAAATTTACGAAATTTTGCATTCGAAAAACTAAAACCTCCGAAAAGTCATAGTTAGGCTTCGAATTTGAGAATTCTGGGTTCGGTCGAAAAATATTGTTTTTGTCAAAATTTTAGAATGCCTTTTACATGCGGAATTGACACAAAAATCACTCGATTTGGATGAGTAACGAAGAAACTGCCGAAAAAACTGCGTACGTATAATTAAATAAACGCAATTTGCAATTAATTAACAATTACGAAAATTAATCACCCCTTTTAATTCTTGCAAATTTGTAATATTTAACCATGTTCATGCAATTTAGATTATGAAAATAATAAGAGGCTCGTGATACCACTGTTAGGTTATGATACATATGACAATTCATAAATCATGCGGAAAAACAATAAAGCCAGGAAAGCATATTATTTACACATAATCATTTAGCATAGTTTAGATGCATACTCTTTGTTGCGTGCCTTCCCTAGCTGCGCCCGAACCGAACAAGAACAAGTATTTAGGACTCCAAGTGTCGTCCTTCCGTAGATAGTCCACAACACGTCCGGATCCGCCTTAAGCTTGACCAACTAGGATCGCCCTTAAGGTACTTAGAATTTTCGGCACTTTATAGGCAATTGTATGACTGAATTTTTGCTCTCAAAAATCACTTTGAATACTTGAATACTCGATGTAAATATGTGACCCTAGGCACCTATTTATAGAGTTATGGAAAAGGATTTGGAATCCTATTAGGATACTAATTTATTTAATTATAATCCTACCAGGACTCTAATTAAATAAACTAAATCTTTTAGGATTAGATTTAATCATATGACAAATCCCGGTAGCCTTAGGATTCGAGTAACACACTTCGAGTGATACGCTAGCACCGCACGCAGGCCTTGCGGCCCATGCACAGCGCCAGCCCACTCGTCGCAGCCCCGCGCGCGCGCCAAGGCCATTGCTGGGCCTGGCCTTGCGCTGGACCGGGCGTGGCTTGGCAGCGTGTTTTTGGGCGCTTGGGCTTGCTGAGCGTAGGCCTGGCTTCGTGCTGGGCCTTCGTCTAGCAAGTCTCGTCCGATGCTAATTCGTACGACGCGCTTCCGATTAAATTCCCGATTCCGGAATTTATTTCCGATACGAACAATATTTAATATTTCCGATTCCGGAATTAATTTCCGTTTCGAACAAATATTTAATATTTCCGTTTCCGGAATTATTTTCCGATTCCGATAATATTTCCGATTCTGACAATATTTCCGTTTCCGGCAATATTTCCGATTCCGGCAATATTTCCATTTCCGATAATATTTTCCGATACGTACCATGTTTCCGTTTCCGGCAACATCTACGACTTGGATAATATTTACATTTCCGATACGATCCATATTTCCGTTTCCGGTAATATCATCGTTTCCGGAGTATTCATTTCTTGCCTGTGACGATCTCAGCTCCCACTGAAACCAAGATCCGTCGATTCCGAATATCCATAGATAGAGTATTTAATGCCATTAAATACTTGATCCGTTTACGTACTATTTGTGTGACCCTACGGGTTCAGTCAAGAGTAAGCTGTGGATTAATATCATTAATTCCACTTGAACTGAAGCGGACTCTAGCTAGGCATTCAGCTCACTTGATCTCACTGAATTATTAACTTGTTAATTAATACTGAACCGCATTTATTAGACTTAACATAGAATGCATACTTGGACCAAGGGAATTATTTCCTTCAATTATTCCCTTTGGCTTGAAAGAAGTCCTTACTTGTTTTCCTTTGATACAGGCATCACACACTGATACTTTTGCGAACTTGGTATTCGGAAGACCTGTGACTAAACTTTTTGAATTCAACTTGTTCATTAGAGAGAAACTAGCATGACCAAATCTTTTATGCCACAATAATGGATCATCTTCAATAACACTGAGACAGGTCAGATTGGATTGAGGAACAGAGTTAAGATTAACCACATAGGTGTTCCCTTTCCTCTGTCCCTCTAAGATCACTGTATCAGTGTTACTGTTGATAATCAGACATTTATTCGAAAAGAATTTAGCATAATTTCCTTTGTCACAGAATTGAGAAATGCTTAATAAGCTATGTCCTAGACCTTCAACTAAAAATACATTATCGATGGAGTGAGACTTTGACTTACCGACCTTACCAATTCCAATGATGTTACCCTTTTTATTATCGCCAAAAGTCACAGTTCCACCTTCATAGGTCGTGAGTGAGAGAAATTTGTTTCTGTCTCCTGTCATGTGCTTGGAACAACCGCTGTCTAGGTACCATGTGTTGTTCCCCCTCACTTCGACCTGCATGAGATTTTTAGTTAGAGTTTTTAGGAACCCAGCATAGCTTGGGTTCCTTGCTTGGAATCAAATCGCTTTTCTTTACCCATTTAGTTCTGGTGTGTTCTATGTTCTTTTCCAAGCTTCTTTGGTTTTTGGGACATGAGATTCTGTAGTGACCAATTAGACCACAGAAGGAGCATACAATGTCACTATAGAGATCTACTCTAGTCTTCCTAGGTTGACGCTTCTTATAGTTGAAACCTAGTCCTTCTGTGCGTTTGGTTCTAGCTTCTTCTATCCATTTAGGTGTTCCTTCTATTCTGTGTCTAGTCTTTCTAGCTAGTTCATCTTCTAGTTTGGTCTTTTCTTGGTGAATCTTGACTAGTTCCAGTTGAGTTCTTTCTAGTTCATCTTTGTAAAGGCTTTTAGTCTTGGCTACTTCTAGATCAAGCAGTTCTTGTTTTAGCCAGATGTTTTCACTTCGTAAGGCTTCACAGATTTCTTTTATGTGGAGGTTCTGATCAAAGAGGTTAAAGAACCGTTTGTCTATATCTATGTTAGTATTTTTTGTCCATTCTAGCTCATTACTAAGTTCTTTTATGGTGGTCTGGTGTTCTTTATCAGAGTTTAACTTTTCTTTCAGTAGATCCTCATAATCACTAGTGAGACAGGAAAGTAGGTCAAACAATTCTAACTTGGAAAGAGATTCAAGTTTAATTTTAATTTGAGTAAGACTTGCCTGGAATTTTTCAGATTCTGAGTCAGATCCATCTTCTTCATGTTCAGCTACCAGGCACAGGTGAGCTGTTTCTTCGTTGGGTTGTTCCTGTTCCTCATCCGAAGAAGTGTCTCCCCATGCAGCAATCATGGCCTTTCTCACCTCAGTTTTGGAGAATGAGTTCCTGTTATCTTTGAATCTGTCTCTGGTTGTTTCCTTTCCTTTTCCCCGTTCTTGATCCTAGAGAGGACATTCCCTAATGCGATGTTCCAAGTTTCCACACTTATGGCATCCAGTATCACTTTTGGAGAATTTCCGGTTAGGTTTCCCTCGGTGATCTCCATCTTTATAGTTCCTGAACATTCTTCTGAATCTCCTAGCAAATAGAGCTGTTTCCTCATCCTCTTCAGAGTTTTCATCGTTTTCAGTTTTTAGAGCAAGAGCCCTTTTTTGTTATTCTCTGAAGGTCGAGCATTTAGTTGCAGTTCATGAGTCAGGAGGGATCCAGCTAGTTGTTCCAGGTCAAACTTGGTGAAGTCTTTAGTTTCCTGAAGGGCACTTACCTTGGCCATCCAGGGATCCTGTGGAAGACTTCTTAGAACTTTTCTAACTTGTTTCTCAGGGGTTATGATTTTGCCAAGAGAGTTCAAATCATTGATGATGTTAGTGAAGCGGGTGATCATGTCTTGAATTGTTTCAGAAGGTTTCATGGTGAACAACTCATACTGGTGCATTAAAAGATCAATCTTTGATCTTTTGACTTCGTTTGTTCCTTCATGAGTGACTTGGAGCAGATCCAAAATTTGCTTCGCATTCTTGCATCCCATTACTCTATTGTGCTCGTTTGGACCTAGTCCACAGTGAAGAATTTTGACAGCCATGGCATTAAGCTCGAGCTTTTCATAGTCGGCTTTGTCAAATTCAGCAATCAGTTTAGGAACGGTTTCACCAGAGGTGTTTAGCTTAGTGACTTAGAAGTCTCCAACTTCAATGACTCTCCATACTTGATAGTTCTCAGCCTTGATAAAGATCTCCATCCTGTTTCTCTAGTATGAATAGTATTTGCCACTAAACATTGGAGGTCGTTGTGTTGAGTATCCCTCTTCGAGTTTCTCAGTTGTGTTCATAGCTTCAGAATCGTTTTTCCCGACAGAATTACCTGCAGTTGAAGGGTTCTTGCTCTGATACCAATTGTTAGTTTCACAGAGTTCCTCAAGAGGGGGGGGTGAATTGATATTTTACGGTTTTACAAAAATTAAACTAATAGGAACAGAAACAGTAAAATATGCAAGCGAGATTTAGCGTGGAAAACTCTCTAGGCCCAATAGAGAGGAAAAAACCACGGCCCCTTTGGGGACTTAAACATATTCACTAATTAGGCAAAACAACTCAATTTCTTTACAAGCCTAATCTACTCGGGCCACAATCTGTTAGTCTCCTCTGACTACAGATGACCAGGAACAACCCCTCGTTGTTCCTTCCCTTACAGAAACAGTCCCTCAACTGCTTCTCCTCACAGATCTCTTGTGAGATCTTCTCTCTTGCTCAAGTAAGCCTGACTCAGGCTTAACATACAATATCTCAACACTTTAAACTGAAAACAATGTAATATTAAACTTAATACTAAATACTAGATATAAGACTACGTAACAAATACTGCTCTATATGGGAACAGGAACAGACTCTTTAAAGATTAAGACTTTAAAGGTAATACCTGAAAGCTTCCGGTTAATGTAAATAAGTCTGATAAAAAACTTTCGCAGAGAACTTAAGGTGTATATATAGGAAACCAAGAGTTTACCCTAGATTCTAATTCAAACCAATTTAGGACTCTTTTCAAAAGATATATTTTCGCAAATAACATCTTTAAAACGCGTTTAGATAAACTCAATCCTTACGGATTTGAGAGTTGTGAATTAACTTAAAACGTTTAAGAGTTGAACCTTAAGTAAAATAGTAAAATCAGTTTTGTAAATCGACACTTATCTTTTATAAAATAAAACTGATTTAGGACTCTATGAAATATTCTGTTCCCATACTAAGTTGTATTTGTATCAACTGATCTTATACCTTTCTGGACTCTAATTTGACTTGCTGGGCTTCATACTCCTTGGCCCATGATTCAATCTTAATCCTTGTTTTGAACTGCTTCTCTTCATGGTTTCTCAGCTGGTAGCGTTGTATTCTTGTTGTTGCTAAGTGTGCTGATCGTTTCATATAAACCTGTGACATTCCTTAAATAACCAGTTGTGAGTATAGCTTAAGTTTGTCATCGTCAAAACTCAGGAATCAACAACTCCAACAAAAACACCCTCACAAAAACCTTCAATTGGAAATTCCACAATTCGATCCCACCATCTTCTCCCTAACTTTAATAGCCTTCATTCACAAATTAATTTTCCCAAAACATCAACAATTTCTTAAATTATGTCGGTTACTATTTATTTGCACAAATTGTCATTGACATTCCATCTCTCATCTCTTAATCATTTAACATAGTTAGGTTCGTCATGAATAATGATATGACCCAGAGCTTCAGACAATATAAGATTCCATTTTTTTAATGCATGTTTAAAATTGTTCTAATTAACAATTGTAATTTGTGTATTTTTGTTAATAGGTACAAATTTACACTTTCCATGTTTCAAATTGATGTATTTATATGTTGTTGTATTTTAAAATGTACGTAGTATCGTTTACTGCATAGTGAAAAATTTCCCAATTTTGTGAATTTAATTTGCGGCAGCCTCACTGACGGGGTAAGGAAGAGAAAATTCGACCACGTTCTGTTCCGTACTGCCTCCGTAGCATTGCTTTTGGAAAGGGAATCAGAAAAGTGTCCCAAAGCTTAGACAACACTCTACCATTTGGGTCAGCAATCTTGATGCCACTATCAAATACTTGATTATGGGAAGGTGTGATTGTAAGAAATAAAGGCTATTGAAATCAAATAAATAAGAGAAATTTAAAGACTTTACTTGATTGATAATCTCCGGATTACAATGATTGTGTCGTGGTATGAAGACCACTGACTTAGAAGCGAATTTCGCCACTACCGGTACAGATTCTCAAGTGACGAACGCCCCCCAAGGTTAACACAGTCCTTCTCTAAATTCGGCACCCGAACTCAGAAGGTGGAAATGCTCAAGAACTGCTCAGATCTCCAATAGGATTTAGGGTTTGTGTTTGTGGTATTATGTTTTTTGATTAATATGTTTCGTATATATATTTTCGAAGGAAATACGTAGTGTATATATATATATATATATATATATATATATATATATATATATATATATATATATATATATATATATATATATATATTCCATGTAAATTGGAGATTACATAAATCATGATGGCCACTAATAATGTGGGACCCCTTGGAGGAAAGAATCCTCAAAAGGTCTTGCGTGTACAAGTTGTACAATAAATTTATTGTGCACCAACATAACTTTAATCCAGTTTTCTATAACTTTTACTCAGTTTATTCTAACTTTTATATTATTAAAAAAAAAAGTCAATAGATAAACATTTTAAAGTATTAAATGATTAATTTTATACAATGTTAGTGATTTTGAAGAAATATTTTTTATTAAAATGAAATTTTTTATTACTAAAAAGTAGATAACTTTTACATATATAAGGGTGACTTTTAAGCATTTTACGTCAACTTTAACTTCGGTGTACAATATTTAACGTGCACCCCATGTAAATAAGAATTTGTGAAGAATCCTAATGGCTTGCAAAAACTCCCACAAAAACACCACGTGACTTAGGATTATAAAACCAATAAAGTAAAGGATTTGCAGCATAATCAATCTTCAGTACAGAGAGCTCCACGGTAGGATTGCGGCAAACACTTAAACCCCGCGGTATGCCTGTGGCCTTCGCTGATTTTCTCCACACAATTTGGTCCAACTATTTAACGCTTTGCATTATTATCAACAATCCCCCACTAAGACAAAGTAATATGAGGCTAAGAGAAACTGAGCAGTAAATTGTAGGCTAAGTATTTAAATGTTAGTATCCAAAGGTTTGAACTAACACATAGTGGAGTGGTGTGTTTAACGGTCTATAGAGTGTCCAAAGAATTGAACTCCATAGATTATTAAAGTTACCCGACAACATATACCTTGCCATAAGAGCTTGAGCAATTCCTCGATAAATAACACCGGCCGCTCATCTTGGGACTCTTAGTGAACGCTCTAGAGAGATATCCCATCACTCATACATGGAGGCCACCCCTTCACATTCACCGCAGGTGTTCCACGAACATTAAGAACATTTAAGTTCAACCTTCCATCTATACAACTCACCGGTCATCTCACGACACCACTAGCTCGAGTGGCCTATGTCTGTGAGGCTAGTTATATAGATCTTCTCATGACACCATTAACTCGAATGGTCCCGGTCTATGAGGCTGAGCAAAGAAGTACCGTATCTACAGAGCATCTCATGACATCACTTAGACAAGTGACCTCGGTCTATGAGGCTAGATACATCCAGAACTTTTAACTCACATACATCATCCCTTTCGGGATGGCTCACCACACGGGTTTAATATCTCTTAAACCCATACCTCTTGATGAATCAAGTACCTTCCTTCTGTCCAACCCTTTTGTAAAAGGATCCGCCAGGTTCTTCTCCGTTCTAACATATTCCAGAGATATCGCACCATTCACACGAATGTGTCTCTTCTTGCCATTATGTACATTGTTCTTCGCAACAGCTATGGCAGCTTGTGAATCACAATGTATAGGTACAGAAGGAGTTGGCTTACCCCATAAGGGAATGTTTGCTAACAAGTTTCTCAACCAATCGGCCTCCTGCGTCGCAAGATCTAAAGCAATGAACTCCGACTCCATGGTAGACCGAGCTATGCACGTTTGTTTAGATGACTTCCATGAAATTGCACTTCCACACAAGGTAAAAACATACCCACTTGTTGAGCTCACCTCATCACTGTCTGTCACCCAGTTCGCATCACAGTATCCTTCGAGAACCAATGGGAAACCTGTAAAGTTTAAGCCCCAATCCATGGTGCCTCTAAGGTATCTCAATAAATGTTTGAGGGCACTCCAGTGCTCCCCGCTTGGATTATGGGTATAACGACTGAGTCTACTCACTGCAAAAGCAATATCAGGTCTTGTACAATTCATAAGGAACATAAGACTACCAATCACCTTGGCATATTCCTCCTGAGAAACACTCGTTCCATTATTCTTAAACAGATGTTTGTTCGGATCACACAGCGTCCTCACGGGCACCACATCAAAAATCAAACTTCTTTAAGATCTTCTCCACATAATGGGTTTGAGACAACATGTAGTCCTTGTCGATTTTGGTGACTCTCACACCAAGTATCACATCAACCTCACCCAAGTCTTTCATCTCAAATTTGGAGGACAAGAAGTTCTTAGTTTCATTGATGGCATCAATACTAGCACTGAATAATAGCATATCATCAACATATAAGCATATAATCACACATTCAGTACCAAACATCTTTGTGTAGACACACGCATCACTGCCATTCACCACAAAGCCAAAACTAAGAATAGTGTTATGAAATTTTTCATACCATTGCTTCGGTGCCTGCTTCAAACCATATAACGATTTTTTCAGTCTACATACCGTATTCTCCATCCCAGGAACTACAAAGCCAGGGGGCTGCTCCATGTAGATTTCCTCCTCCAGATCTCCATTTAGGAAACCTGTTTTAACATCCATCTGATGAACAATTAAATTAAACGCAGATGCTAACGCAAATAAGATACGAATAGTAGTTATCTTAGTCACAGGAGAGTAAGTATAGAAATAATCAACACCAAACTTCTGTGAGAATCCTCGAATCACAAGTCTGGCCTTGAACCTTTCAACTGAACCATCAATCTTCTTTTTCCTCTTGAAAATCCACTTGCATCCTATGGCCCTACTCCCTTTCGGGAGCTCCACCAACTCCCAGGTCTGATTTGTCAAGATGGATTCAAGTTCATTATTGATTGCTTTCTTTCAGAAACTCGCATCAACGGACCTCATAGCTTTTTCATAGGTTTTTGGGTCATCATCTACTACCTGTAGACACACCATTATTTCATCCAAACCATCCATACTTTCCATCTCCGCGAGAAACGCTGTGAGAAAGTCAGGTCCAAACTTGTTTCTGTCCTTTGCCTTTTACTTCTCCTAGGTTGCACTTGATCATCAACCCTAAGGGAGGTTTCAAAATGTTCTACAGAAGGTCTAATTTGGGAAGACTGTCCTGCAGGTGGGGTAGCAAAGGAAGAATCATTAGTATCAACATTAATTTTCAAGGGAAATACCTGCTCGAAGAACTCAGCATCACGAGCCTCGCATATCGAGTGATCATCAAGTCTCATGAACCTGTATGTTGTACTGTTCTCCGCATAGCCTACCAACACAGTATCAAATGTTCTCGATCCTACAGTAGGCCATTTGAAAGATGGATAGCCTACTTTTGCCAAACACCCCCACACCTTCAAGTAGCACAAGTTAGGAGCATAACCCTTCCAATACGCATACGGGGTCTTGTCCAGCTTTTTATGAGTGACCCTGTTCAGCACAAAGTTTGCAGATAGCACTGCTTCCCCCCCACAAGTTATCAGGAAGACCTGAACTCAAAAGCATTGCATTCATCATTTCTTTCAACGTTCAGTTCTTTCTTTCAGCTATGCCATTCTGTTGTGGGGTATAGGGAGCTGTCAGCTCATGAATAATGCCTTCCTTCTCGCACACTTCCTTTAGAAATGTCGACCCATATTCTCCACCTCTGTCAGACCGTACCCTTTTGATTTTTCGATCTAACTGATTTTCTACCTCTGCTTTATACACCAGGAACTTGGACTCTGCTTCATCTATAGACCTTAAAAGGTAGACTTTGCTATACCTTGAAAAATCATCAATGAAAGTAATGTAATAGCGTTTTCCACCTCTACTTTCTGTAGACACCTACTTTTGTCCCCATTCCCGAAAGGGAAAGTTCGATGATGAAAGCATAAATCTCCACTTGACAACGCATCTCCTATAAAATAACGAATCTCAATTTCCCTTTTCATTTCACCCGAAACCTAATATTTATAGAAACCTGCTATTTATGGAAACCTGCTAAAAATAGCAACTGCTGTAATGGGCAGCTGTTAAAAGTGGCAAGTCATAAAAGATAGAAACCTGTCAGAATTAGGTATTGCACTCCAACATAAATCCTAAATGAGATAGAAAACTGCGAGAATCCTATTCCTAATATGATTCGGAAATAAGAGTTACGTATTAATTAGAATCCTAACGAGCCTAGAGTTCGTAACGGGCCCAGACGCATTCCGTCATGAAATTGATACGCACTAAAAGACTCGATTAAGTCTCAAACACTACGGATTTCAGGAATCCGAATCTGACCAAGAAAACAGCCCAGACCCTATTTTCAACGCCTGGCTCTGGGCGCCGAAATCTTCGGCGCCCAGGCCTGGGCGCTGGAATTACCTGGGTACGTGTTTTTTCCTAATTCTTTATGGATTAGAACTCTGCAATTCTATCTTTTCACGAACTCTTCCCTATAAATACAGCCCCAAATTCGACGTGAAAAGAACACACACAATTAGGGATGTCAATGGGGCGGGGCGGATGCGGATGTAGGTTCCTCCATCCCCATCCCCACCTAAATTTTCATCCCCATCCCCGCCCCATCACCCATGGCGGGTACAAAATTTATCCCCATCCCCGCCCCAACGGGTGTAAGCTAAAATCCATCCCCGCCCCGCCACCCAACTGGGTATCCATCCCCGTCTTATCCCCGCTTCATACCCGCGCTAATACCCGCCTAAATTTTCTTATTTAGCAAACATTTGCCATATATACGGAGTAATCAAAATTAACTATAAAAATCGAAAAAATACCTTATGACTAAAGTAACCTATACAATCGAAAAAATACTCGTCATAACAAAAAAAATCCAAACAAAAAACATAAAAATCTCACCTAAATTTATATATCACCTAAAGATGCAAATAAATCCAAATTCACCCCATCACCCATGGCGGCCGGGTATGAAGCGGGGCGAGTGGGGATGGGGCGGGGATGGGGCGGGTTCAACACAAAATCCACACCCGCCCCATCACCCATGGCGGGTACAATTTCTATACCCATCCCCGCCCCATCACCCGCCAAACCTACCTCCATCCCCGCCTACTTGGGGCGGATGCGGGGCGGGTCTCCCGCAAAACCCGCCCCACTGACATCCCTACACACAATTCATATTCTGAGTATTGACTCTAACCCTTAGCCTAAGCCTCACGCTGCGAAATTGTTCACGCGTTCTGTCGCAATCGATCCATAAATCGAACAGAACGTATCCTGTCCCATAATTTGAGATTCGTCAAATAAAAAGGAGAAATAGCAAAGTCAAAGTGGTTAGTTTTCTGAGAACCGTGACGCACCTCTCAAGGGTGCGTCGTAATGTGTCCCTTATCGATGATTTAATTGCTTTCCTCGCCCTTTTTATGAACTGTTAAACTAACTAAATCTGATTGTTCTATCACGCCTAACAAATATAATATTTTTGGGAAATTGGATTATCATGCTAGGTCCCTTAATGCTATTTAATTCAGATAATCGCGATCGATCTAGTATTATATGTTGCATATTGCTAAAATCAACTCAGATTAGTTTAATAGTTATCGCATGTCCCTTCAATTATTTATGCTGAGCTAGTAAGGATATCCTGCCTCTGGAGTTATCGACGAGCGAGTACTCCTCTTGGTAGTTCCAGTCCCCCGAACCCTCAATCTCTACCTTGCGGATGTATGTTGAGAGATCCCCACACCAGGGATCACAAGGGAACCTACGGCCGTCGTGGTCAAACATAATTGCACTCCCTTTATGTCACGATAATCGGGTTTTGTCAGTTTTTCTCATTGTCGTTAAAAACTGAATGGCGACTCCTATATTACTAGTCAATTGGGTGTATACTCACAGGAAATCCAATTACACTTGATTGAATAAAAAAGAATTGTCACACCCACGAGGGACGAGGTCACGCATTAGCCTCGTGCTTTTTCGACCCCCTCACACTTTCCAAGTTCTTGAAATCTTCCAAGTCAGTGTGAATTAACTCTAACAATGTTGTTTCCCTCTTTGTGACTGGTTTGTACGGTTTCTTCACAAACTTTGACTCAACGCATACACCACATTTATTGTGTCCATCAATTATCATATTGGGGAGCAGATTTAGGCTCTTCATACGTTTCAACTTGCTCACCCCCACATGTCCCAGTCTACTATGCCACAAATCAATGGACTCAACAATATAAGCAGAATATAAGCAGAAGAAGAATTCTTATTCATGATGGAATCAAATACAATTTCAAGAACAAATAAACCCCCATTAAGGTATCCCTTTCCTACATATTCGCCATTGCCTACATATCCCTTTCCTACATATTCGCAGAAGAAGAATTCTTATTCATGATGGAACCAATACAAATTCAAGAACAAATAAACCCCCATTAAGGTATCCCTTTCTCTAGGGAGTAGGGCGATCATTGAACAACACATAATCAATATCAGCTTGTTCAAAATAAATTAACAATTTTTGAGACCACCTCTTATAATTAGTTCCATCAAGCGGTTCCAATTTTGACAGATCCAACATCAAACGAGATTGTGGTAATCCAGACATGATTTCAATAGTAAAAATTCGCTTCTAAATTGTAAGAAATAAAGGCTATTGAAATCAAATAAACAAGAGAAATTTAAAGACTTTACTTGATTGATAATCTCCGGATTACAATTAGAAGCGAATTTCGCCACTACCGGTACAGGTTCTCAAGTGACGAGCGCCCCCCAAGGTTAACACAATCCTCCTCTAAATTCGTGCACCCGAACTCAGAAGGTGGAACTGCTCAAGAACTGCTCAGATCTCTAATAGAATTTAGGGTTTGTGTTTTTGGTATTATGTTTTTTGGTTAATATGTTTCGTATATATATTTCCGAAGAAAATACGTAGTGTATATATATACTCCATGTAAATTGGAGATTACATAAATCATGATGGCCACTAACAATGTGGGACCCCTTGGAGGAAAGAATCCTAATGGCTTGCAAAAACTCCCACAAGAACACCCTCGTGACTTAGGATTATAAAACCAATAAAGTAAAGGATTTGCAGCATAATCAATCTTCAATACAGAGAGCTCCACGGTAGGATTGCGGCAAACACTTAAACCCCGCGGTATGCCTGTGGTCTTCGCTGATTTTCTCCACACAATTTGGTCCAACTATCTAACGCTTTGCATTATTATCAACAGTGATCATCAATCCAATCACAAATTGATTTTGGATTGATCTCAAACCAGGCAAGATACCAATCCCGTACGGTGTACAAAGTATGCAGGGGTAGTATAATGTATACATAACTACATAAGGCATATTGCACGTTCAAGACTCTGGACTAAGCCATTGGCGTTGGGAGAACCGGTGGGAGCTGCAGAGCTCACCGTGAAGCTCTGCCTGGAGCAGTGTTTGACTCTAGATGATTGAATGTCAAAATGGCATTTATCTTCTTGCAGAATCATGTGTACTTCTTCTCACTAACAACTTATAAGTTATAACCTTTACTTCATCTCCAAGTAGAATTATGTTTCAATGATGAGTGAGAAATGAGATAGTGGCATATAGCTCTTCAAAGTCAACCTCTAAAAGTTCTGTAACTTGTATAGGGATGTTTTAAAATTAGCTTTTGGCACGACGGGTCGCTAAAAGCACGACAAGGCACGACACGACTCGATCCGGCACGACAAAGCACGCTAAATTTTTTAAAATTAGCTTTAGGCACGACGGGCTGGCCCGGCACAGCACGAAAGCCCGTGGGCTTGGGCCGGGCCTGGGCCCGACCCGGTTAGGCCAATGCCCGTGGGCTCGACCCGGCCCACAACCCTCTTTATCCATACTTAAAGATCCCAGAATGAGCTTCAAACCTTAAGCCTTCTATATCATCAACAACTCACTCTGTTATAGTAATTTACCTTTCATATTCTTAAGTTTACCTGATAAATAGTACTCCCTTCGTTTCTTTTTGTTTGTTACGTTTAGACTTTTGCACGTTTATTAACGTATAATAAAGATTCTTTTGCCCTTTTATTAAAAAAATAAACCCAAGTAAAACCTCTATCCACTAATCATTACAACAACCAATAAGATTGTTTTATTTATCAAAATGAACCAATAATGGAAAAGCACAAAGATTGCTAACTTAACATACTTGGGAAATTGTAAAAAAAAATTAATGAGTTGAAAAAATTGGACCAATTAAAATTAAAAGTTGGCATAAAAAATGATAGTATAATAAGTTTACAAAAGGAAATATTCTCCCACGTAACAAACTTTGTGAAACACCCTAAAAAGAATACGTAAAAAACAAAAAGAAACGGAGGGAGTAGTTTTTATCGATTTCTTATTACGATAAACAATGTATATTATGGAGACAATTTAGGGGGTTTATATCAGTAGAGAAATATCTACTAAGTACAACTATAGTAATAGCAATAAGTTTTTAAAATGTAGGCTACATTTATGTTTGCATTCGCAATAAATAATTGACATTACAAACTTATCTTTACTCGAATGAATTTTATATTTGTCTATCTTTATACGAATAAATTTTATATTTGTCTATCTTTACTTACTGTTGTGAGATCTTTTACAGTGATGACGTGTCACGCGTTCCTCAGAGGTATCAAGTATGACCTGACACGAACTTCTGGCAACCTGCAAAACAAGAATATTCTCGTAGGAATATTCCCTCCGATGCTTAAGTAAGTATATGCTAGAGAGAGAAATAATTTGTAGAGAGAGGGCAGAGCAAAGTTAATGCTAAGTTGGTGGGAATGAATTGATTGATTTCTTTCCTTGGGATCTGAGCCCTATTTATAGAGCTAGGGTTTCTTGGGAAGTGATCCCTCATCCCTATCTGCGTGCTCCGTAGGATTTTTGGGGGACATGTGTCCTTTTGTCAATGACCTTTATAGCAAGTTGGGCCAGAGATTATGGGCTTCCTTAACTAAGGTTGTGCCTTTATTTCATCTGAACACCAAGGTCTAGGCCTGCTTCTTGGGCTTGGGCCATGGATTCGTTTCCCTAGTTTTCTTGACTTCCTTGGGCTTAAAGGTGCAACTATTAAGCCCACATCATTTGCCCCTGATGAGGAATGAAAACAGACGTTAGTTTTCACTGCTCTTGGATTGTTCAATGGGATGACGACGCGTGGCAGGGGTAATGATTTCTTACCCCTCTATAAATAAGTGGTCATATTGAGTGTTTTCCCCCTCATTTCTAGTGATCATTTGAGAGCCATAGGAGAAGGTGATTTCCGGCGTCTATCATCCACCGAAATCCACTGTAGTGCCGCCATAATCTTCAAAGCCCTGTTCTTGCAGTTCTTCATCAAGTTTCTTCAAAAATTCTCTTTGATCTATCAGGTAATGCTTTCTTTGGTTAAATTTGTTCGTTGATTTTGATCCTTCCCAATTCTCTCTTCTTAATCATGCGAGGGCTTCGTCAAACTGAGGGCGTCAACCTGCCCTTTTGACGTCTTCTCTTTTCAAGTAATGCCCCTCGTCTTGAGCCAAGTCTTCAGTCTGTGCAGGATATCATGGCGCGAATAGAAGATGAAGAGAAATTCGAAGGGGAATCTTCTTCTCCCATTGAGCAGGACGTCCCCTCAAACGAGCGTGCCGATGTCGCGCCGGCGGGCACGTCAGGTGGAGAGGAAGGTCACCTTCACCCCAGCGAGATCTTCCCACTTCAGCCGTGGCTGACTTTCCTCACCATCCAGGGTAGGGATTATGGGAAGTCTCTGAATCTAGGTTCTGAGTACAAGTTTCGCATGCCGGCTGGTATGGACTGCACCAGCTTTGGACTAGTGGAAGGGGAATTTGCCGTGTACAGCTCCTTTCTGAAGCTTGGCATGAGATTCCCTCATCACCCCTTTGTGGTGGAATTGTTGGACGGCTTCAACATTGGTCTGAACCAAATGTCCCCCAATTCTTGGGCTGGTGTGTTCGGTTATATCTCCCGTTGTGAGCTCGAAGGTATTACTCCCTCCTTCCCAGCGTTCCTGAGGATCGCCTCCATGTCCCAAGTCTCCAAAGCTGCCGCGGGTTGGCTAATTCTTACGTACAAGGGAGCTTATCGGACGGTGATGGGCAAGGCGTCCAAGTGGCGTCACTGGAGAAAGAAGTGGGTGGTTATCAAAACCACTAATTTGGAGATGTGCGAGCGGATGAGACGTTGGACTGTTAAGCCCAATTTTGTTGGATAAGGAGGCTCTTTCCCTCCGATCTCCGCCGCCCTCTGGAAACGGGTCTCGTCTTTGTTCAAGGCCAAGCCGCTCATAATTAAGGACAAGACGACCTACATACCCGAGGGGTGGTTGCCTCATTTGGATCAACTGGCCGATCCCGTTTTCCTCTCGGCTGTGGGCTTGTGTCCGTATATGCCGAGAGGTAATGTATCTATACTTCAAATCTTTCACTGTTTTATCAAAACATTACTTTACTAATGTCTTCTTTTGATTTTTCAGATGAGGCCATGGATAAGCTGGACGATGCTTCCAAAGCCCGAGTGGATATGCCGTCCTGGCTGGCAAAGGTACTTGACGCCAGCACCTTTAAGGCTTGGCAGCGTCAGCAGGCGGCCGAGCAAGCCGTCCCAGAGCAGATGGCTCCCCCTCCTGCTGCTGCTGAGAAGGTATTGTTCAAGCCTTCCTATGTAATTTCCATTGATGTTCGCAGCTTATATGTTTTTGTTTCTTCAGAGTTCGAGGAAGGCGGTCACGGACGCGACACCTTCTTCCAAGCGCAGGGCTGGCGACACAGGGAAACCCGTCTTCAAGTCAACGGCTTCGAAGGCACCTAAGGTATTTGCCGTCCCTAACACTGCATCCGCTTCTCCTAGCTCTCGGAAAGCTGGAGCGACGATCGATCCTCTTGCGGGAATTGCTGAAGCCGTCCGCCGGAATATTCCTTTGAAGGCGGCGGAAAGAGCTAGAAATTCCGGGGGTAAGTTTTACTCCAACATTGTAACCACCTGCCGTTCCCCGTCTAGCAGTTCCATAGTCTCTCCCAGGGATTCTAAGGCCGTTGTTTTTCCCATAGAAATACCCGACCCTCAGAAAGACATTGATGCTGAATTGGATCAGATCCCTTCTTCAGGCGGGTTCAACTCTCATGACCGAAGGAGGATAATGACTTTGATGCGCAATGCCATTCCTCCCAAGTATGCTGAGACCCTTCCTAAGGCGGCCGAGAATCAGCTTGCCGCCATGCAGTCTTCGGCACTGGATGTGAGTTTCATTATGCCTTCATTATTTACATATTCTTGTTTCTCTTGTTTTTTACTCTTGCTGTTTTGTGCAGATGTTCATTCTGCTAGACTCGCTAAAGAAGTGTCGCACTGCTTTGGTGCATGAAGAGGCTCGACACCGTCTTCTGGCCAGTCAGTGCGGCGATCAGCATTTTGCTGAGCTGGAGAAACTTCGTTTTGACAGGCGGGAGGAGATTGACGTTGTGACCAAGTCCCTGACCTCCCAACGTGCTGAGAACGCGGGCCGCCTTCTGCAAATTGATCAGAACTTTTCTCAAATGGAGGACCTTTCTGAGAAAATTAAGGAGAAGGAAGCTGAATTTTCTCGTCTTGAGACTCAGTTTAAGGAGTTGGAGGCCCAGCTGGAGGCGGCTCGCAAGGAGGTTGCCTCGTCAAAGAGTTTTCTCGACTAGTCGGCCATGCTAGGTGAGAAATCAACTCGAAGGGGCATGGAGCTTGCATGGAACACCGAATTTGCCAGTGAACGTCCCTTCAGCTGGTTCGAGAAGTTCCTCACCTATCAGATTGAGGTGGAGAAGGCTCAGAAGGAAGAACGCACTCCTCCTGAGTTTGTTCCCAGCGAGGACGATGAATGAGGGCTTCTAGGCGCCTTGTATTTATTTGGGCTTGTTTTCGTGACGCCTTGCTTAGTGGCACTATGTGCATAATTTTGTAATTATGACTAATTTTTTGGAATGACTTGGCGTCTTTTGAACATTTTTATTGCTCTTTAGCTTTTGTCATCTGTTTATTTGTGATTGATTCTACGATTATATCTGACGCTCCTAAATTGAGACGTCAGATGCTTGCCTTGGTCTTTTTGCCGAGGTCTTTAGCTTCTTTATATAGCTATTTTAGAAATGTGTGACCCCTGTGTTCTAGGTGATCAGCCTAGTGAGGGTGCTAATCTGGGCCACTTCTTAGGCCTTTAGACGACTAGTCTTTATTTCTTGGGAGAACGTTAGTTTGCCTTTCTCCAAGAGATTTGGTAACATATTTGTCATAAAGATTTCCCAGCAAGGCCGACTTGCAGGGAATTTTTCATTTAATGTTTAAAGCATGCTACATGGTGCGTCTAAGTTTTGGACGTCTTTACAAAACATATAATCGAGATAACATTAAGTGTTGCAAAATCGGACGCCCCTGCATGTCTTGGATCCGGTATGTTCCGTCTCGAACCTCCTCGTAAATCTCATATGGACCTTCCCAAGTAGGAGTGAGTTTCCCTTGTTCATAAGCGCGTCTGACGGCTTCCATCTTTCTAAGCACAAAATCTCCGACTTTTTGTATTCTTCTAGAAACCCTTTTGTTGTACTCCCTCGTCATTCGGAGTTTGTATAGCTGTTGTCGTAGAGCCGCGTTTCCTCTTGTTTCTGGTAAGAAATCCAAGGCCGCCTTCATCATTTCCCAATTGGCGTCTTCATTAAACAACATGACGTGCAGAGTTGGCTCACACATTTCAATGGGTAGGACGGCTTCAGCTCCATAAGCTAACAAGAATTGTGTTTCTCCTGTGGAGTTTTTTGCCGTGGTCCGTATAGACAATAAAACATTGGGTAACTCGTCGGCCCATAAGCCCTTCGCCTCATCAAGCTTCTTTTTCATCCCTTCAGAGATGATTTTGTTGAATGCTTCTACTTGTCCGTTAGCTTGGGGGTGTCCTACTGATGCAAAACATGCTGTGATACCATGGTCAGCCAACTAATCTTCCAATTTGGGCGTCTTGAATTGTGGCCCGTTGTCAAAGACAATATACTGAGGCACGCCAAATCTTGTGATGATGTTTTTCCAGATGAATGCTCTCACATCTTGTGCCTTAGTGTTTTTCAAAGCTTTAGCTTCTACCCATTTGGTGAAATAGTCGACGGCAACTATTACGTAACGCAACCCTCCTGGTGCCGTCGTATAGGGACCTAATAAGTCCATCCCCCATTTGGCAAATGGTATAGGGCTGGTGATTGGTGTCAGTCTCTGTGCTGGCCGTCGAATTAGATGAGCAAATCGTTGGCATTTATCACACGCTTAACCAAGTTGAGAGCGTCTTCTTTGAGAGTGGGCCAATAGTATCCGATTCTTAGGGCTTTTTCTGCCAGGGCCCTTCCTCCTATGTGAGAGCTGCATAATCCCTGATGAAGATCTTCCAGTACTTCATGCCCCTTCTCGGGGGTTACGCAGCAAAGAAGAGGCCGTGAGAAAGCTTTTTTGTATAGAGTCCCATTCCATATCTCGAACTTGGTACTTTTCCTTTGTAATCTTTCTGCCTGCCTGGGATCATCAGGGAGTACTCCATTCATTTTGAAATTAACAATATCGTCCATCCAGGTGGCTGCTCGGTCTAGGATATCTGTCCTCGAGGCGTCAATGCTTTTAAGCTGCTTTACTTCCCAAAACACATGACGTGGCGTATCATAAGACGGTGAGCTAGCTAGTTTGGACAGAGCGTCTGCTTTGTTGTTTTCAGACCGGGGTATATGTT
The DNA here is from genome assembly GCF_020520425.1 of Spinacia oleracea. NCBI lineage: Eukaryota > Viridiplantae > Streptophyta > Magnoliopsida > Caryophyllales > Amaranthaceae > Spinacia > Spinacia oleracea. The sequence goes on from NC_079488.1 coordinate 19,614,297, forward strand.
GTATTTCAAAGTTAGACAGCTGCTAAACTTCCTTACGGACCTTTTCCAGATATTTTATCATGGCGTCATCCTTGGCCTCATATTCTCCTTTTACTTGACTGACGATTAACTGTGATTCAGATAAAACCAGGACGTCTGCCGCTCTCGCTGCTTTGCTCATCTGAATTCCGCATATCAGGGCTTCGTATTCAGCTTCGTTGTTTGACGCCTGAAAGTTAAAATGGATTGCATATTCATAGATATCCCCTTCTGGTGATTCGCAGATAATGCCGGCTCCCGACCCATTTTGGGTGGCAGAGCCGTCCACATGAACTATCCACTGGGTTTTTTCATTCTTCAAATAGGGTGGCTTGGTCAGTTCCGCAATGAAGTCAGCAAATGTATGTCCCTTTATTGCCTTCCGCGGCTCATACGAAATATCAAATGCATTAAGCTCAATTGCCCAGTTGAGCATTCTACCGGATGCTTCCAGATTGGTAAACGACCGCTTTAGCGGTTGATCTGTGTATACTATCAGCCGATGAGCCAGGAAATATGGACGAAGCTTCTTACTAGCCAAGAACAGAGCGAAGCCGAATTTTTCAACAGTTGGATATTTGAGTTCGGCATTCTGCAACATGTGGCTGACAAAGTAGACAGGTAGTTGCGTCCCATCCCTTTCTGTAAGAAAGACGACACTTAATGCGTACTCTGAGATGGCAAGGTACAGATACAGGACTTCTCCTGAGAGAGAGCTGACCAGTCGCGGCAGAGTGTGCAGGTGTTCTTTTAAACGAAGGAAGGCGGCCTCTGCCTGCGGCGTCCACTCAAACTGGGTGCCCTTTTTGATGGTACTAAAAAAGTAATGACACTTATCCCCGGCTCTAGATAAAAATCGTCCCAAGGCAGCAAGACATCCAGTTAGGCGTTGCACATCTTTGACCGTCCTTGGCGACGTCATATTGATGACGGCCTGCACCTTGTCCGGATTTGCTTCTATGCCTCTTTCATCAATCACGAAGCCAAGGAACTTGCTAGAGGATACCCTGAATATGCACTTCTTTGGATTGAGTCGCATTTGGTATGTCCCGAGGGTCTCAAAGGTTTCTCGCAAATCGTCGAGGTGATCTATCTTTTGCTTGCTTTTTACAATCATATCATCGATATAGGCTTCTATATTCCTCCCCAGTTGTTTCGCGAAAACCGTGTTCACCAACCGTTGGAAGGTGGCTGGGGCATTTTTTAAACCGAACGGCATTACTTTGTAGCAGTACAATCCTTGTTCCGTGACAAATGACGTATTCTCTTGATCTTCGGGCCACAATGGGATCTGGTGAAATCCGGAGTAGGCGTCCATGAAGCTCATCATGGCATGTCCGGTCGTTGAGTCGACGAGTCGATCTATCTTCGATAGTGGGAAACTGTCCTTGGGGCAGGCTCTGTTGAGATCGGTGTAATCAACACACATCCTCCATGTCCCATTGGGCTTGGGTACCAGTACTACATTAGCTACCCAGTCTGGGTACTGACATGGCCGTATGAAGCCTGCATCCATGAGCTTTTTAACCTTAGCAGCGGCGGCCAAATTTCTTGCTTCTCCATGATTCATTTTCTTATGGCGTACTGGCTTTATAGCACTATCCACATTTAGCTTGTGCACGGCTACCGCCGGATCAATGCCTGGCATCTCCTCTACCATGAAGGCAAATATTTCTTTGTATTCTCAGAGCAGTTGCACTAATGCTGTTGACATGGGGTCGTCAGGGGGAATCCCAATGGGGACCGTTCGAGACGGGTCTGCTAAGTCCAGAATTATAGCATAGTGAGCTCCCACTGGCTCAGGTCGTCTTTCTGCATTGTGCTCCGTTGGTGTCTCTCGGGTTTTACGACGGCTTGCCAGAGGTTTAGCTTGCTCGTTTCCCCTCGGAGAAGCTCCCCAGGCCGGTGGCTCTAATGTCGATAAGTAACAATCCCTGGCCAACTGTTGATTTCCATAGAGGGACCCAACGCGTCCGTTACTTCCTACAAATTTGACCAGTAGTAAATGAGGAACGATCACAGCTCTTAGGTCGTTGAGTGTTGGACGATCGAGTATGATGTTGAATGCAGTGAGGTTTGCTACAATTATAAATCGGATGACGCCTTCTTTGGTCACTGGGGGAACTCCAATAGAGGCCGGGAGTAAGATGGATCCAATTGGACGAACGATGCTCCCTCAGAACCCTACCAAGGGCCCGAATACCTTTTCTATGGCTTCGGGATCGTGCTTTAATTTCTGTAGACATTACAGACTGATTATGTCGGACGAGCTCCCCGTGTCTACCAGTACTCTCTTCACTTTGAGATTAGCCACCTTAATCTCTATAACCAGAGGGTCATCGTCATATGGTGCTGCCGCCCTTCTGTAATCATCTTTGGAAATTTCTACAGAGGGTAGATTCATCTGTGCGGGGCGAAGATAAGATGGACCTACTTGCCGTCCTTCCTTACATGGTTCTCCTGCAGCTATTCCCCCTGATATTACCATAACTCTTTCGTCTGAATAATTCTTGAAGGGGAGGCTTGCTTCTTTGTCTGCGTCCTTTAAATGGATGTACTGGCGGAGGCGTCCTTCAGCCGCATGATCACTTAGTATCTTCCTCAACATCCGACAGTTTTGGGTGTCATGTCCTTCATCATTGTGAAAAGCACAGAAAGGGGCTTGTTGGCTGGATGTGGTCAATCGTCGGGGGGACGGTTCTATTCCCAGACTCGGTCCCTCAGCCAGGAGGATGTTTTCAAGAGCCGTGTTAAACATAAAGGAGCCCCTAGATGATGACCTCCTTCGCCTTCTTTCCTCCTCAGTGCCGCGGCCATTCTTTCTCAAGGTGGTGCTCTCATGTTGTCTTCTAGGAGTCTTGATAGAGTGATGACCCTGAGCCTCATCATTCTTCTGTGAAGTTCGCCTCGTCCGTCTTCCTGGACGTTCCTCTTTTACATGCCGACTCTCCTTCTCCAGGGTGCGTCCTTTCATGGGTGAGTCGAGATCTTCTGATAAAGGTTCCATCATCCTGCCATTATCATGCTTAGGGTTGGCTTCGTGGAGGGACCTAGTGACTTCTTTTTGGGGAACGTGCCGAAACCCTTCTTGCCATTCATCTGCAATATCTTGATGGGGACCATTCAACAAGTGCTGCACAGACCTCGCGGCAGCAGGCCGGCTAGCTGCCGCGTCACAATGATAGTTGGACTTATCTTTAGACGTCCCTCCCCTGACTGGGAGTCCCATTTCGTCCTGGGGTTTTCCGCGCTCAGATTGAAGTTCAGCCATGACACTGTACCTCCCCACAGACGGCGCCAAATGTTGTGGGATCTTTTACGGTGATGACGTGTCACGCGTTCCTCGGAGGCATCAAGTATGACCTGGCACGAACTTCTGGCAACCTGCAAAACAAGAATATTCCCGTAGGAATATTCCCTCCGATGCTTAAGTAAGTATATGCTAGAGAGAGAAAAAATTTGTAGAGAGAGGGCAGAGCAAAGTTAATGCTAAGTTGGTGGGAATGAATTGATTGATTTCTTTCCTTGGGATCTGAACCCTATTTATAGAGCTAGGGTTTCATGGGAAGTGATCCCTCATCCCTATCTGCGTGCTACGTAGGATTTTTGGGGGACATGTGTCCTACTGTCAATGACCTTTATAGCAAGTTGGGCCAGAGATTATGGGCTTCCTTAACTAAGGTTGTGCCTTTATTTCATCTGAACACCAAGGTCCAGGCCTGCTTCTTGGGCTTGGGCCATGGATTCGTTTGCCTAGTTATCTTGACTTCCTTGGGCTTAAAGGTGCAACTATTAAGCCCACATCACTTACCATGTCTCAATACAACACATCCAGATTGACCAATATATAACAAGCCCGTTCTACGAACGGGCCCAAAGACTAGTTAAATAAAAAAATAAAAAAAACCCTACTAACTCCTATCACATCTACTTTTTGAATAAAGTAAAAATTGATAACCAAACAACCACTTACTCCCTCCGTATTTATTTAAGGGATACACTTGCCTTTTCCGGCCGTATTTATTTAAGAGATACACTTGCCATTTTTAGTAACTTATCATCCCCCACTATCTAATTAAATAATACATCTAATCTACCCTATGACCCACCATCCTATTAAACAAATAATTTCATAAACCCACCCCACCTCCCACCCCACCAAAAAGACATGGTCCCCACTTGTTTACTTATTAAAATATCTAACCAACCCCACTTGCTTTATTATTTTATTTCATTCAATTTTTTTCTTAATACCCGTGCCCAATCAATTGTATCTCTTAAATAAATACGGAGGGAGTATTACCTTAAACTTTGTGTAAAGGTAAGTGTAACGAGTAATGTGGACGGAAGGATCGACTCGAACCCAAAAGTTATTTTAAAATCTCTAAACCTGTTGGATCGACTCGAACTCAAAAGTTCTAGGCTTGAACAAGCATTTGTAAATTAGAACTCGAAAATGACCGACTCGAATAAATCCGAAATAAATTTTTCATAACCCGACCAACTTGTTTGACAGGTCTAATCAAAATTGTCAATGACAAAACTTTTGCAGAAAGAAAGTCGTTTTTTCTAAAGTACTCCCGTGGCCGCGGGCCGCGGCAACCGAGAAAACAACCACAATTGGCACTTGGCCGAACTTGGCAAGTTCAGCCACCGAGATGTGTGGTTTTGGGCCGAGGCTGAAGACGTTACCGGAGATGTTTAGTGTCATAGTGTGGCTGAACCTGGTTGTAGTATCTTAGCGTTTGATTGAAAATGTTTTCTTACAGCGAAAAGGAGGTGAATTACAATCCATGCTAGTACAAGACACAACACATAACACACATAACCATCACTTCCTGATGTTCTAAGTGTCATCTTGGATTATCATTTATCAACTAAAATAGGATCTTTTATCAAACTAGCTACTTTTAAAATTTTATTAATCAAAACGGCTAGTTTTAAATTGTATTTTTCAAAGTAGCTATTCTTTAGTTTCAAAAAAAAAAAGTAGCTACTTTTTTTACTTTCAATTAAAAACAAATAAACCAGTTTGGGCTTTTTAAAACCAATGAACCGGTTTAATTTTTTTACATAGTGAACCGGTTTGAATTGTTTTAATAGTGAACCAATTGACAATTTACTTATATTTTTCGCCTCTTAGCAACTTCAAAAGTTTTTATAGGGACTTGCTCGCAAATCTAATATTGTTAATTCGATCTTTTAGATACGCGAATTCGTTGTGTTAAATGAATATGCTTGGCAAACCTAATCAACCAAGAATTTAACATACTCTAAAACAGTGTGCGTGAAAGTGGCGTGAAGGAGAAGAGTAGTGCGTGCAATAAAGGCGCCTAACATTGCAAATTTTTGCGTCTATTATCCCTACAAGTCGGACCACTATCTTACTATAGCCAATTGTATTTTTTTTAAATTATACTGTAATTTCTCATTATTAAGTATGAAACTATGAATTGAAATCATTAAAATAATTAATTAATAATTAACTTATCATTGGAGCAAGAAATAGGTAGCAATTGTGTAACTTGAGAAGATGAAGCGTCATAACAAGCATGCATAATACAAATTTGCCGTCCATTGGAGTTTAGGTTGTAAAAAAAACGTTATTAAAATATTAAAATGGGTAAAAAAAATGAACTTAAATTATTACTATGGTGAAATAAACGTTATCATGGATATTTGTTTTTTAATAAATAGTTAAATAACATGTTATTTTTTAAAACAAAAAAGTGAAACATTATATCGCATGTTCTTTTGTCGTAGTATCATGTATTCATGTTCTTTTGTTTATGCACGTGTGTTCTTTTGGTGCACATGGTGCACCATGCTCACTGTGCACCATGGTCCATAATCCACGGGTTGCTAAAATAACTTATTTCGGCCACGGAAGAATTCCCTAAATGATCAGTATTGTGTTAGATATAATAGTCTTCACTTTGTTATGTGGGAGTTTTCTCCCACATGGAAGAAATATAAACTTTTGCATATCTTTAAATATGCCCATGTGCTTGACTTATTAAATATGTTGTGGCTTGAGTCATTGGGCCAAGTGGGGCATTGGGCTTGGTTGCTAGTATTGGGTTAATAATATTGCTATATATTATTAATCAAGACTTAGCACTTAGCACGTGGCACGCACACGGTTTATTAAGGATTTAATTAACGATTAATCTTTTTGCGGTTATTAATATTTTGATTAATTAAAATATTAATTAATTATTTAAGTTAATAGGTGTAGACACCTACTTTTGTCCCCATTCCCGAAAGGGAAGGTTCGATGATGAAAACATAAATCTCCACTTGACAACGCATCTCCTATAAAATAACGAATCTCAATTCCCCTTTTCATTTCACCTGAAACCTGCTATTTATAGAAACCTGCTATTTATGGAAACCTGCTAAAAATAGTAACTGCCGTAATGGGTAGTTGTTAAAAGTGGCAAGTCATAAAAGATAGAAACCTGTCAGAATTAGGTGTTGCACTCCAACATAAATCCTAAATGAGATAGAGATTATGAGAGAATCCTATTCCTAATATGATTCGAAAATAAGAGTCACGTATTAATTAAAATCCTAACAAGCCTAGAGTTCGTAACGGGCACAGGCGCATCCCGTCACAAGGTTAATACGCACTAAAAGACTCAATTAAATCTCAAATACTCCGGATTCTAGGAATCCGAATCTGACTAAGAAAATAGCCTAGACCCTATTTTCAACGCCTGGTTCTGGGCGCCGAAATCTTCGGCGCCCAGGCCCGGGCGCTGAAATTACCTGGGAAGTATTCTTTCCTAATTCCTCGTGGATTAGAGCTCTACAATTCTATCGTTCCACGAACTCTTTTCTATAAATAGGGCCTTAAGTTCGACGTAAAAAACACAACAAACAATTATTATTTTGAGTATTGACTCTAAACCCCTAAGCCTAAGCCTCACGCTGCAAAACTGATCACGCGTTCTGTCGTAATCGATCCATAAATCGAACAGAACGTATCTTGTCCCATAATTTGAGATTCGTTAAATAAAAGGAGAAATAGCAAAGTCAAAGTGGTTAGTTTTCTGAGAACCGTGACGCACCTCTCAAGGGTGCGTCATAATGTGTCCCTTTTCTATGATTTAATTGCTTTCCTCGCCCTTTTATGAACTGTTAAACTAACTAAATCTGATTGTTCGATCACGCCTAACAAATATGATATTTTTGGGAAATTGGATTATCATGCTAGGTCCCTTAAAACAATCTAAATCAGATAATCGCGTTCGATCTAGTACTATATGTTGCATATTGCTAAAATCAACTCAGATTAGTTTAATAGTTAACGCATGTCCCTTCAATTATTTATGCTGAGCTAGTAAGGATATCCTGCCTCTGGAGTTATCGATGAGCGAGTACTCCTCTCGGTAGTTACAGTCCCACGAACTCTCAATCTCTACCTTGCGGGTGTATGTTGAGAGATCCCCACACCAGGGATCACAAGGGAACCTACGGCCGTCGTGGTCAAACATAATTGCACTCCCTTTATGTCACGATAACCGGGTTTTGTCAGTTTTTCTCATTGTCGTTAAAAACTGAATGGCGACTCCTATATTACTAGTCAATTGGGTGTAAACTCACAGGAAATCCAATTACACTTGATTTGACAAAAAGAAACGTCACACCCACGAGGGACAAGGTCACGCATTAGCCTCGTGCTTTTTCGACCCCCTCACATTGGCTACTCCATTGGGGATAGTGAAGGAAATACTCGTGCTTGTAGGTAATCAAAATAGACGAAGGGTGAAACGATCCTAACCCGCGTTTATTTCCCCATCAAGTTGGGACGACCTGAAAATCAACATATTAATGTGAACGGGCAGAACCGCATAACGAATCTTGGCTCCCTTGATGTTTCATCTCGGGAGTTGGGACTAAGGATACCCATCGCCAACCGAGGGGTGCATACGCTTCGAATTTTGTCCAATCGGCACTTTCGCTAGTAGTACACCCGTCCCAAACCTAATCGCTCACCCACTAGGTCCCTCCCGCCTGCATGCCCCCTTGGCTTGCACTTGCGGGTTGGCCTTCTGGGACGAAATTCGTCTGTTGAAAGCACTACCCCGACCGGGGCATGTGGTGGATCTGCGATAGAAGCGGTACCAAGCCAGGCGCAAATAACTACCCATAGAAGCCTATCATAAACTACATGACATATTATTATTGCCTCATGATGGAATGTTAGTTATGTGTGGCGAAATATATGATCGTGTGTGACAAACTATCCTAGAAAAACCAACGACCTTAAAAATTGCCCAAACATTCATAAACCAATTTGCCAAAGAGTTATACCGAAATACGTGTTCCGCAAACCCGAACGATCGCCACAAAAATAAGCGGCGCTCGGGATGGCCTGTAACGAATCCCACAAACGCTGCACGACGCGTAAAGGACGTTATTAGGAAAGCACGCAAAATCGAACTCGCATAAACAAAAGTAGACGCAAACAGAAAATGAGAACCAGCCAGGGACGCATTTTCAACGCCCCTGGCTGGGCGCCAGAATTTCTCACGCCCGACGCTGGGCGCTGAAGTTGTTGTTTGGCCTTCTGGTCAGGCGCAGCAGCCTCGGTGCCCGCGAAAAAGAAAACACGTAGCAAAAAAAAACCGTTCGTACAAAATTGCTGCGAGGGCGTAAGAAAAGTACTCGATTCTAAAAGCGACTCATAAAAAAGAATAACTCTTTGCGTCGTTGTTAGGCCTCCTACGACGACAATGCTCGGCACCAAAACCGAACATGCTAATAACTATGAATGTCACACGGGCGAAGATTTTCGAAAATATAAAGAGTTCAAATTGCACACATAGTAGTCCAAATATACTAGTCCGACTTAAGGGTAGTCATAAAATGTCTAAAAATCGACTCACGAAACAAACTAATGTGTCTCCTACTCCACAACAATAATGCAGGGCCCCTGAATACCTACCCGTGATAGCCATTAAGGAGCGCGATGGAAGGAGCATATCCCGAAAACCTATACCTAGAGGTCACACAAACCCAAGAAATGCATGCTCTGGAACACGACCCTCTACGTTCTCAAAGGCCACTCGCCTCAAAGAACCACGCTATGCCAAAAACGCTCCCCAACTCGCATGCTTTCGGGCTATTGTTTGGGTTAGAAAAGAAAAGAGCGAGGAATGAAACAGAAATTATGGCATTAGCCCTTCAAGATGAATTGTTCGATCCTACTAAATTGATCGCTCCATCACCCTCAAAAGATAACCAAATCCAACGAGGATGGCGCAAGACTTTCAAATGGACTAATTCTCGTGGGATGAAGTTCAAGATATCTGCGGGAGAGGGTCCGGTGTACGAAGAATTAGAGTCTGAATCCGAGTCCGAACCTAGCAAAATTGTAACCCCTCCCAAAAATAGTTTAGACCCGGAAATATCTACTCTGGGAGATCTTTTTGATGTAATGCTTCATGACTTTAATAAGATAAACAAAACTTTTGAGTATACGCCGCTTAAAAATCCGAGTAATAATGCAGAATGTCTCGCCACTAATGAGCACGAAAAAGAGCCAGAAGAGGAATATACCGAATTAATAAAAGCTGTAAGTGAACAAGAACTCAAAACTCCTATAATTGAGGATACAGAATCGGTAAATATTGGAACAAAAGAAAATCCTAAAATCATCAAAATTGGCCTCACCTTAACTCCCACTGAAAAGGCCGATCTAATCTCCACTTTGCGGGAATTCGAGGGTGTCTTTGCTTGGTCCTACAAAGACATGCCAGGAATAGATCGAGAAATCGCTGAACAAAAGCTACGGCGGCTCAAACCAGAGATAGCCTTGAAAATAAAAGAAGAAGTCACTAAACAATTAGACGCCGGCTTCATAAAAGTCTCCAACTACCCAGAATGGGTGGCCAATATTGTCCCCGTAGCTAAAAAAGATGGACGAGTGCGAATATGCGTAGACTTTCGAGACCTCAACAAAGCCAGTCCCAAAGATGACTTCCCTCTACCTCACATTGACATACTAGTAGACAACACCGCAGAACACGCGCTTCTCTCCTTTATGGACGGGTACGCCGGATATAACCAAATACTTATGGCAGAAGAAGACATGGAAAAAACAACCTTCACTACCCCTTGGGGTACATATTGCTACACTGTAATGCCTTTTGGTTTGAAAAACGCGGGGGCCACCTATCAAAGAACAACCACCACGTTACTCCATGACATGATACACAAAGAAATCGAGGTCTATGTAGACGACATGATCGTCAAATCTAAAGACCGGCACGGTCACCTCCCATCACTTAGAAAGTTCTTCACCCGAATCTTGAAATATAACATGAGACTAAATCCACAAAAATGTGTGTTCGGGGTAACCTCTGGAAAATTGCTAGGATATGTTGTTAGTACGGGAGGAATCGAGATTGACCCATCCAAGATCAAAGCCATTACGGAAATGCCCCCACCGAAAACTAAAAAACAGATAAGGGGCTTCCTACGAAAGCTGCAATACATTAGTAGGTTCATTTCCAAGCTTACTATGACTTGCGAGCCAATATTCAAAAAATTAAGAAAAGAAGAAAAAGCCGAATGGGATGAACAATGCCAAATTGCCTTCGATAAAATCAAAGAATATCTAAGCAAACCACCCGTCCTTTCCCCGCCTTTGCCCGGAACCCCTTTACGCCTATACCTAACCGTCACGGATACTGCAGCAGGAGCTATGCTCTCACAGTGTGTACATGGATCCGAGCGAGCCATTTACTACTTGAGCAAGAAGTTCATACAGTACGAGACAAGATACACAGAACTTGAGAAAACCTGCCTCGCCCTCGTCAGGGCATCCAAAAAACTCAAACATTACCTAGTGGCCCACACTGTTCATATATTGTCACAACTAGACCCCTTAAAATATATGTTCGAAAAGCCCGCCCTAAATGGTCGCCTGTCCAGGTGGCTAGTCATGCTCTCAGAATTCGACCTAAAATTCATGCCAGGAAAAACAATCAAAGGAAGAGCGGTAGCCGAGTTCCTGGCCGAGCATGCAACGAATGAGGAAACCACGGAAGCTTACCTCCTCCCTGACGAGGAACTTCTGATGATACGAGACGACTATTGGACACTATACTTCGATGGCGCGTTCAATCAGAACGGATGCGGCGTCGGAGTTCTCCTAGTTAGTCCCGAAGGGGCCCATATACCAATTTCCGTCAAACTTGACTTCGAGGCCACAAACAACGCCGCCGAATATGAAGCCTGCATAGTTGGGCTAGAGGCCGCAGTTAGCCTCGGAGTCAAGCATCTACAAGTCTTCGGGGATTCTTCCCTAATAATCAACCATACATCTAAAAGGTGGAAGGTCCGAAGCACTAGTCTCTCAAAATATCAAGCTCACTTAGACCAAATAGTCGAGCAATTCAAAAAAATCGAGTATACGTACTTACCAAGAGACGACAACCAATTCGCGGATGCACTAGCAAAGCTAGCTTCAATGGTCAACATCCCGAATGAATGGGACGGAATGACCCTTCGGGTCGAACGAAGGAAAGAGCCGGCTTATTGCTGTGCCATAGACTCCGAACCTGAAAACACCGAAGAAGAACCATGGTATACGGACATCCTTCGTTACAAAACAAGTGGGGAATCCCCCCCAAACACCTCCCCGCGAGCACAAAAGGCCCTACGCCTCCTCGCTGTACAACATAGCATAATTCTGGGGGAACTGTACAAATACACGCCTAATAAGATCAAGTTACTTTGTGTCCACCAAAACCAAGCCCAAAGACTAATGGAAGAATACCATAACGGCGTGTGCGGACCTCATATGAACGGAAAAATGCTATCCCGAAAAATATCCCGCTCAGGGTACTATTGGACCACTATGGAAACCGATTTCCATCACTTTGTAAAAAACTGCCCAAAATGCCAGATCTTCAGTAACCTTAACCACTTACCACCCTCAGAACTATACACCTTCACTTCTCCATGGCCCTTTTCCACCTGGGGTATAGATATAATCGACAAGGTAACACCAACAGGCGTAGGGGGGCACGAGTATGTTTTAGTCGCAATTGATTTCTTCACTAAATGGGTAGAGGCAGTCTCCTATGCAAAATTAACGGCCAAACATGTCGCCCGATTCCTAGAAAAGAACATATTCTGTCGATACGGGGTTCCACATGAAATCATAAGTGACCAAGGTTCCCACTTTAGGGCCGAAGTCCAAGACCTGCTCGAAAAATATCATGTCAAACATCATAAATCCTCTCCCTATAGGCCGCAAATGAACGGCGCGGTAGAGACGGCCAACAAAAATATTAAAGTCATAATCGAAAAAATGGCCGAAAATTATAAGGATTGGCCCAACAAATTACACTTCGCATTATGGGGCTATCGAACCTCAATCCGCACCTCCATTGGAGTAACACTCTACTCCTTGGTATACGGAATGGAAGCAGTTCAACCGATCAAGTTGGAAATTCCCTCCCTCCGGATCGTCCTAGAAAGCAAGCTGCCCGAGGCCGATTGGGTTCAAGCTAGGTACGACGAGCTCGTCCTTTTAGACGAACGGAGGTTGAGAGCTTTACATCACGTGCAAGTGTATCAAAAGCGCATCGCAAGGCAATTCAACAAAAGAGTCAAACCTCGAAATATCAAAGAAGGCGATTTTGTGTTAAAAGAAGTCCGCGCACCTACTACGGACCCTCGAGGAAAATTCCGGCCTAATTGGACCGGACCATATTTTGTAAAGACCATCCTACCTGGCGGAGCAGTCCAACTAGCCGACATAGATGGAGCGGAATTCGCTAACCTCACGAATTTAGACCAATTGAAAAAGTACTATATTTAATAAAATTCAGTCCGGAGTTAAGTCATCTAATAAAACACATTAAGACTCATAAGCAAGCATTCTGCGCATTACTCTAAGCAAACGGCTTAAAACTCACTAAAGTAGAAAGGACGAAGGACAAAGTTTCAGCGCCCAAGACTGGGCGCCTTTATTTTTAACGCCCAGGCCTGGGCGCCGATATTTCCTACGCCCGTATTTGGGCGTCATTCTCTCTTGCCACCTATCTTCCCGCTTCTGCAAGTGTTCGTACTCCTTTTTTCGGATCATCAAAAGAACCACGAACACTTAAGGGGGTAGCAGATGTGTAATGAACGCTCCTTTCAAAAAAATTTCAAATCATGGCTAGAACTACGCGCGACCTGATTCTGACAAGATACGTAGGCAATCCTTATCAAGGATTCGGTCCAATAAAAATTTAAAAAATATACTAAAGTCATGGAGCACATCAAGACAAAAGGATATTACAAAGGGCACTATACCCTAACCCATGCACGGACAAGGCCAAATAGAATGAAAACAAAGCACCCAGAATTTTCAGGAACGAGCCCAACAAAGGAGTATGGCACGTGTCGGCAAAAAACGAAAAAATAGTGAACATGCATATGTAATACCCCAAGTAGACGGCTAGTCTAAAAATATGTGTGCACTCTTGTATGAACTCATTATTTTTATGGAATTCTTTCTCTTTTCGAAATTCGTCGTTGGTTTAGAAAGCTAATATTGCTATAATATGTTGAGGCAAAGCCCATGGAAGGCTCAAAATATTCTTGCACCCAAAATTCGCAAAAAATAAAATATATATACATGCGGAATACAAGAATGAATATATACAAAACAGGAGGTAAGCCTAAGACTCGTCATCGGCTTCATGTCTCCAAGCCTCGCCGGTCCATCCACTCCACTCCCCGTGGTATGAGGACCCCCAGCCAGAATCACCCCAAAAATGAGGCTGTGGCTGCAACTCGGGGCTAGGCTCTCGAGCCACCGACACGGAACGTCGCCTACGCTCCTGCTCGGACCTCTCCCCGGAAGAACTCACCCCCACATCGGAACGGCGATGCCGTAGGGGCGAGTGCCGTGCTCTCTCTCTCTCCTCACGACCGCGCCCCCCACCCGAGGGACCTGCGTCGTCGGCCCCGGCTCGTCCAGCCCCCGTCTGCAAAAACAAAAGGAGGGTGTGTTATTCCAGTAGGAACACGCACAAGAGGGGGGGGTGAATTGTAATTAGAACTTTGATGAAGTTTCTTGCGGAACTTAAGAAACAATCAAGGAACTGAGAATAGAGAAGACAATAACAACAATTGTGAAAACTTCTTGACACTAATCAAGAAGAGAATTCTTTTATTATAGTAATGCCTCGATTACAATAATCTCTCCAACACAAGTTCCTCTCAAACTCGTGTTCCTCACAGTAATCTACTTCGATTACAACTCCTTAACTTCTCTCTCTCAGACTTAAACTCTAAGTCTAAACAGGATAACTCTATCCTCACTAATACAAAATATAATTCGTGTTTGGATAACTCTAGATATTAATAATGCTTTTGTGTGGATATAAGGAACTTAGGAACTTTGAATTAACTAGGACACAAACTGTTTTAGAAAATCTTAGACAATACGTTTTTAGGAAAGCAAGAACTCTTAGAATGTTTGTGTAATTTCTCAGAAAACATACTTTCCCTTTTATAGATTTATCCCTAGGGTTAGTTCCCTTCAAAACCTCAACTGCCAACTGCCACTGCTTTGTTCTTCACGTCCCTTGACTTGAGGAACAAGGGGAAGACCACTTCCCACGTTTCAGCAACAAGGAAGTTAGTGGTTTGACTCAATCAAACCCTAAAAGATTTTTTTCAACAGATTTTATTTGTTTACAAAAACCGTGGCAAATTTTTAGGAAAATAAGTTTTGATAAAAATAATATAAAACGTAAATCTATTTTATATTTAAAACTTATTTTTATTTAATTACATGTTTTCATAAAAATTTCTTCCAGTAAAATAAATGGCCTAATTAAATCACAAGTTCCTTGAGTACCCTATATATCTTTTGCAAAATTAATATTTACATAAAATTCTAAGTACAGTAGACTACCTAGACTTTTATGTCTTCCTTTTGTCTGGAACTTGCAACTCAGAAGCTTCAGACGTTCCAGCTCTGGAACAATGATGAGTTCCTCTCTGTCTAACACAGGAACTCGTGGCCATGAGTCTGTAATAGTTCTTGTGAGCTTGTATAACTCTTGATATGTAACTGTGTTGCTCCTCTTGTGACTTCAAACTGGAACAGATACAACTTCCAGCTCAGGAACTCCAGTGACTGTTCCAAGTGTACACCAGGAACTTCACCATCTGATTCAAGTTCCTATCCTAATAGAAACTTGGGCATTTACCTGTTCAAAGTCATTTAGCAACCATAATCAGGAAGTTTGCAATATGTGTGTGTCATCAACCAAAACTTAGAAACAACAATATTCCCCCTTTTTGGTGATGACAACACTTGCAAACTTTTTACAAAGAGAGTAAGTACAAACAGGAACTTATACAGACTATTGTGAAACAGAACATAAAAATAGAAAAACAAAAGAGAAAGATTAAAGAGAAGAAAGAAAGAAAGAAAAATAAACTTACAGAGAGATTCAGAGAGATTGATGCAGGAACTGGGATTGAGTGTGCCTTGGAAGTTTGCACCCTTGACTTCCCCCTGTTGACATCAACAAAAAGCATAGCACGAAATATAGCCATTCCAAACACAGTGCCCCACGATCAACGTTTGGCAAGTTAAGCTAGCCTCAAAGTATTAAACCAACTCATACAATAAATTGAAAGCAAGCAGTAATGATCAAAACTAGAAAGCACAGATAGGTGTAACCAAGCAAGTCAAAATAAGATGGAACAAATACCCAAGTTTGAAAATTATACAAACCAAAAGCAAATTAAAAAGATTGTTCCATGGCAAAAGATAAAAGAAACATGGGATAGGGTGATTAGGCTTGGGATGGGGAACCAGAACCAGCAGTTTCTTCTATCACAGTCTCCTCAAAAGATTCCAGATTGTTGATCTTGGTGAGGATTGTGGCACGAGTTGCATTGGCTTGTTCTGAGTAGTGGTGAAGAGTGGTTTGGAGAGTCTTGACACTGGTAACCAATGCACCTATGTGGGCCTGCATTGAGCTAATCCTGTGATCTGTTCCCTCCTGCAGTTCCACCAGACGAGCAACTGTTGCCTTCAGCTCCAATATCTGATCATCCTTTGTGTTCCAGGCACCCCCATGATCTTGAACATGTTCCTGTTCAGATGGAACACGACGAGCTTTGGACTTTTTGGAGGATCTGGGTGTCCTTTTTCTTGGCCCAACAGTTTCAGGCAGTTCCTCTTGATTCAGTGGAACAGCATCCTCCTCTATGGGCATCTCCTTGACATCCCCTTCCTCATTTATTTCCATGAAGACAGGCCCTCTTTTCTTGTTCTCCTTCATTGCCACCCTCAAGCTCTTTCTTTTTCTTTGGGATCCTACACTCTTCCTGTTCCCTCGAGATAAAGGGACCTCTATTTGTTCGAGTTCCTCCTCCTCCTCCACTTCTTCTTTAACTACAGTTCCTTCCTGATCTTCCTCATCTTGTTTCTCTTCCTTTCCAGCCCTAATGACTTTACCCTGAACCACTTTAAGATTTAATAGATGGAGCATTTCAAGTTGAAGGATTTGGGTGGATTTTAAGGGAATCACAAAGTATGGGCTAAGGTCAACTGAGAAGCTTTTGAAGATTTCTGTAAGAAGGGAGGAGTATGGAATTTTGAATTTGGGGATACAGGTGGATAAGTGTTTGATCATGATTGCAGGAAAGTTTATGGGAATTTTCCTTTCAAGACAATACATGAGACATGCATCAAACAGACTTGCTATGTTCCTTTTCTGAGTTCGAGGAACTACACCTCTCCACACAATATTAAACAGTAATTTTTGAAGAGGTGAAAAGCAGTTGTGTGAGGTGGAGGTGGATACTTTAGAATCTCCTCCAATGGAACCAACTATATCTTTCTCATCTACATTATCTATGGTCACTGTGATTTGACCTTTGAGCCACATATCAAAACCCCTATTGGGTGTACCAAACAGCTGTTCCAGATAAGAGGCATCAAATTCGATGCGAGCTCCATTCACTTTACTTGAACATACATTATCAACACATGCAAAGTTCTTGCAGAATTCTTTCATAGCTTCAGGAATTAAGGGGGATTTGGCATAGGTACTCAACAGACTTACCCATTTTTGTTGTTCAAGAATTTCCATCAACTCTTTAAATTTCGTGGCTTCACACCATGTTGAGTTGATGGCGAACCCCTCGACCAGGTTGTTTTCCTTTGCAGTGAGTTTCTTGGACCCTTTTGCTTCCCCCTGAGTTTGAGCATTCTCCTCTGTTTCCTCGATGTTTTCACCAGAAGCTTCCACTCGTCGTTTTTTGGATTTTCTTGTGGAGGATCTAGGGTTTGAGATTGGGGATTTCATTTCGATGTCAGTGTCGGTTTGTTCCCCCTGAGTGATTGCGAGCATTGGATTGTGGGATCGAAGAGGAATTGGCGATTGAATGGGTGAGGTATCCATGGGAACTGGAGATGAAGGGTTTCTCTTTCGTTTGAGGGATGTGAGATCAGTGTTGTTGCTTGTGAGAACCATGGTGGAGGTTTTTATAGGTGAAAGGAGAGGTGATGTCAGTGGAGAAGGCGTGTGGGAGAGAGAGAAAGGGGGTTGCATGGATTGAATGTGGAAAGGGAAGAGTTTCTCCTATTTATTGCCAATGGAACCGTTCCAAACATTCTTTGAATATGGGTATTCGGTTTTGAATTTTTTAAAAAATAAATAGATATAAATAAAAGGAAAATGTAGAAAGAAAAAATTGTGTTTGACTTTGACTTGCTTAATTTCGTATCTCTGACTTAACCTAGTTTGAAAGGAACTGCTTACCTTGCTCATTTGGAGTGTGAGTGAATTTTCCACGATGGTAAGCTTCAACTATGTTTGCACACAAGATTTTGTGTTTGTAATAGTCTATATGTACCATGATTTTTGCTTTTGCCTTAGAGGAACTTCAATTTGGCAATTACCTTAGCTTGATCATTCCGAGTTCCATTCTCATTTTCTCATGTTTCACTCTGTTCAAAGGCTTAGTTAAAATATCAGCAATTTGGTGATCAGTTTGGCAAAAATCTAATTTGATCAAACCTTTCTCAACATTATCTTTAAGGAAATGGTGTCTAATGTGGATGTGTTTGACTCGGGAATGATGAACCGGATCTTTTGAAATACAAATAGCACTAGTGTTATCACAATAGATAGGAACACAATCATAGATAATACCAAAATCTCTTAGCTGTTGTTTTATCCATAGAATTTGTGAGCAACAAGCTGCAGCAGCTACATACTCAGCTTCAGCTGTGGATAGAGCAACAGTGTTCTGTTTCTTGGAACCCCAAGAAACCATGCATGGACCTAGGAACTGTACCATACCTGATGTGCTTTTTCTATTCACTAAGTCACCTGCATAATCAGCATCCGCATATCCTCTTAGCTCGAAAGATCCACTTCTTGGATAGTATAGGCATAGGTCATCAGTTCCTTTGAGATATCTTAGTATTCTTTTCACCGCAGTTAGATGGGACTCCTTTGGATTCGATTGAAATCTTGCACATAGTCCTACACTAAAAGAAATGTCAGGTCTACTGGCTGTTAAATATAATAGTGATCCAATCATACCTCTGTATTTCGTTTGATTCACACTTTTCCCATTTGGATCAGTGTCTAATCTGGTAGCAGTTCCCATGGGAGTGTGATTTACTTTGGCTGATTCTAGCTCATATTTCTTTAGGAGTTCCTTCACATACTTTTGTTGGTGTATCATGATTCCCTCCTCGGTTTGCTTGATTTGTAAACCAAGGAAGAAGTTGAGTTCCCCCATCATACTCATTTCAAATTCACTGCTCATCAAGCTTGCAAAATCCTTGCACAAATTTTCATTAGTTGCTCCAAATAATATATCATCAACATAAATTTGAACTACTAACAAGTCAGTTCCTCTAGATTTTAAGAATAAGGTTTTGTCTATTCTACCTCTTTTAAAATCATTTTGAAGGAGGAACTTTGATAATCTCTCGTACCAAGATCTAGGGGCTTGTTTTAGTCCATAGAGAGCCTTATCTAATTTGTAAATATGATTTGGAAATTCGGGATTTTCAAATCCAGGGGGCTGTTCCACATAAACGTCTTCCTCTAAGAAACCGTTTAAGAAAGCACATTTAACATCCATTTGATAAAGTTTAAAACCCATGAAAGCAGCAAAAGCAATTAAGATTCTAATGGCTTCTAATCTAGCAACAGGTGCAAATGTTTCTTCAAAGTCAATACCTTCCTGTTGGTTATAACCTTTGACCACTAACCTTGCTTTGTTCCTTATGATTGTTGCATGTTCATCTTTCTTGTTCCGGAACACCCATTTCAGCCCTATCACCTTCTGGTGCTTTGGTTTGGGTTCCAAGTGCCATACCTTGTTTCTTTTGAATTCATTTAATTCTTCTTGCATGGCAATGATCCAGTCAGCGTCTTCCAGAGCCTCAGTGTGATTTCTTGGCTCAAATATGGAGAGGAACGCGTGGAATGCGCAAAAGTTCCTTAGTTGTGACCTTGTCTGAGTTCCTTTTCTGATGTCACTCACAATGAGTTCCATTGGGTGGGACTTTTGATGCTTCCAAGGTTTAGGTTGAAATTGAGCTACTGGTGTTGTGGCATTTTCGTCAGTTCCTTCTATGACCTGAGTTCCCTGTTGGTCATTGTGGGGTTCCTCTGGTGTTGTTTCTGGATCTTCTTGGTTTTCTGCTTGTTCCTCTAGTACGGGAACTTCTTGATTTTGTTGAGCAGTTCCTCTGGCTGTGTGTTTGCTTGGTTGGAACTCCTCATCATTTTCTGCAGCACGAGATAAACCAATCTCGAAAAATTCTTGTTCCTGTACTATGTCAGTTTTGTTAGATTCATCAAATATTATATGTACACTTTCCTCAACACACATAGATCTTTTGTTATAAACTCTATAAGCCTTGCTATTTAAGGCATATCCTAGGAACACTGCCTCATCGCTTCTTTCATCAAACTTCCCCAAGTTCCTTTTTCCATTGTTGTGGACAAAACATTTGCTGCCAAAGGCTCTAAAGTAAGAGATGTTGGGTTTTATACCTTTTAGTAGCTCATAGGGGGTTTTGTTTAGGATTGCTCGAATCATAACTCTATTTATAATGTAACAAGCAGTATTGACTGCTTCAGCCCAGAAGTTCCTAGGCAGGGAACTGGCTATTAGCATGGTTCTTGCCATGTCCTCTAAGGTTCTATTTTTCCTCTCAACAACTCCATTTTGTTGTGGAGTTCTGGGAGCTGAGAAATTGTGGTCCATACCTTGTTCCTTGCAGTATTCATCGAATTTGTAATTTTCAAATTCTGTTCCATGATCTGATCTTATATGGATCAGTTGGTGACCTGTGGTTTTCTGGATTTTCTTTGAAAATGTAACAAACTCATCAAACGTTTCATCCTTGCTTGTTAGAAATATGACCCAAGTAAAGCGAGAGTAATCATCAACAATAACTAATACATATTTTTTCCCACTTCTGCTTTGAATTCTCATTGGTCCACATAAGTCCATATGGATGAGTTCCAATGGTTTTGTGGTGCTTACCAATTTCTTAGATTTAAAGGAACTTCGGACATGCTTGCCTTTTGCACATGCATCACACACTTTATCAGTTAGGAACTTGATTGAGGGGAGTCCTCGAACCAGTTCCTTTGATCTTAGTTTGTCAAGCAGAGAGAAACTAGCATGTCCAAACCTCCTGTGCCATAGTAGGGAATTTTCTTCAAGGGCACTGAGGCAGGTTAGATTGTTCCTGGGAACTGTATTGAGATCCACAGAATATGTGTTCCCTTTACGAGTTCCTTCCAAAATAACCTTCCCAGTGTTATTGTTTATGATTTGACAGTTTTCAGAAGTAAAACTTACAGAGTTTCCTTTGTCACAGAATTGAGAGATGCTTAGTAGACTGTGCATCAAACCCTCGACTAAAAATACATTTTCAATGGCGTAGGAACTTGACCTTCCAACTTTTCCAATTCCAACAATTTCTCCTTTCATGTTGTCTCCAAAGGTCACAGTTCCTCCATTGTAGGCTTCTAGTGAGAGGAATTTAGATTTGTCTCCTGTCATGTGTTTGGAACACCCGCTGTCGAGATACCACGAGCTGTTCCCCTTCACTAGAATCTGTAAAGAGATCAAAGGTTAGTTACAGGAACTCGGGTTTCCTCGAGTTCCTTTTCAACTATAACTTCAGACTTCTTAACCCATTTTTGCTTTACATAATTTATGTTTCTTTGATCCTGTTCCTTCATCTTGGAACACTCAGTACTTATGTGACTTCCACTTCCACATGAGAAACAGACTTTTACACTAGGAAGATCCACATACTTTTTCTTATGACTAGTTTTATGGTTAAAGCCCAATCCTTCTGTTCTCTTAGATTGAGCATTCTCAATCCATTTGGGAGGAACTTTAGGTGGTTGTCTCTGTGCCCTGGCCATGGATAGTTCCCTTTCCAGTTTCTCTTTTTGTTCCTTTGTGGTGATCAGATCTTTGTTTAAATTTTCTAAGTCGATGTGAAAAACTCCCATGTTGATTTCCAAGGATTTTGTAGGATCTAAACTTAGATTAAACATCTTATATTGACTGAGTTGAACTTGTAGAAGGATGTTTTCATTTCTAATTTTTTCGAATGACTCATTAATAGAGGTATTTCTATCTAGTAATTCAAAGAACCTGCCTTGGACATCAGATCTAATATTGTTCAGATAATTTATGTGGTCTTTACTGAGTTCCAAGGCTCTATCACTTTGTGCTTTTAATATACTTAGCTTTTTGTAATCATCTAGAGTTTCTAGCAACAGTTCAATTAGTTTTGACTTTGAGAGACACTGAAGAGTGGAGGAACTTACTTCTTCTGATGGAACTTGATCAGTTCCTTCTGTTCTAGCCATAAGGCAGAGATTTGCAGTTTCTTCATTTGGTTGTTCCTCATCGTCTTCTGAGTCTGTTGCTTCGCCCCATGCAGCTATCATGGCCTTCTTGAAGTTTGGTCTGTTGAAGGTAGACTTGTTAAAGCGATCTTTGACCTGTTCCTTCCCTTTTCCTCTGGTCTTGTCGTTCTCCCACAGAGGGCATTCACGAATTTGATGATCAGTTTCTCCACATTTGAAGCAACCTTGCTCAGTTTTGGAACTAGTGATTTTCTTGGCAAAGTTCCTTCCTTTCTGGTTTCCTGGTTTGAAGTTCCTATAGAGCTTTCTCATTCTTCTGACCAGCATGGCAGCCTCTTCTTCATCTGGTTCAGATTCATCGAGTTCCTCAGCCTTTAGAGCAAGTCCTCGACTTCTTGAGCTCTCAGGAACAGCAGCTCCAAGATGCAATTCGTGTGTCAGCAAGGAACCAGCAAGTTGTTCAATGTTGAACTTGGTGAAGTCCTTGGTCTCAAACAGTGCAGTGACCTTTGTTCTCCAACGATCATCTTGTGGCATGCTTCTTAGTATTTTTCTTACCTGTTCATCTGTGGGAATGATTCTACCAAGAGAAACTAATTCATTGGTTATGTTAGTGAATCTAGTGAACATTTCTTGAATAGTTTCTTTTGGAAGCATTTCAAATCTTTCATATTTAGACATCAAAAGGTCAATTTTGGAACGCTTAACTTCATTAGTTCCTTCGTGGGTTACTTGAAGTAGTTCCCAAATCTGTTTTGCGTTCTTGCACCCCATGACTCTGTTGTGTTCATGAGGTCCAAGCCCACAATGCAAGATTTTGACAGCCATGGCATTCATCTCATATTTATCAAAGTCTTCTTTAGAAAATTCAGACATTGGTTTAGGAACTACCTCGTTTTCAGCATTGGTCTTTGTTACCTCGAAGTCTCCAACTTCAATTACACGCCAAACTTGGTAATTTTCAGCTTTGATGAATATCTCCATTCTATTCTTCCAGTATGAGTAGAACTTGCCATTGAACATAGGTGGCCTTTGTGTCGAGTAACCTTCTTCCAGTTTCTCTTGTGAGTTCATACTTTCAGGAACTTGACTCAAACAGGGTTTCCTGTGTTTTAGTGAGTACTGGCTCTGATACCAACTGTTATTCCAGTAGGAACACGCACAAGAGGGGGGGGGTGAATTGTAATTAGAACTTTGATGAAGTTTCTTGCGGAACTTAAGAAACAATCAAGGAACTGAGAATAGAGAAGACAATAACAACAATTGTGAAAACTTCTTGACACTAATCAAGAAGAGAATTCTTTTATTATAGTAATGCCTCGATTACAATAATCTCTCCAACACAAGTTCCTCTCAAACTCGTGTTCCTCACAGTAATCTACTTCGATTACAACTCCTTAACTTCTCTCTCTCAGACTTAAACTCTAAGTCTAAACAGGATAACTCTATCCTCACTAATACAAAATATAATTCGTGTTTGGATAACTCTAGATATTAATAATGCTTTTGTGTGGATATAAGGAACTTAGGAACTTTGAATTAACTAGGACACAAACTGTTTTAGAAAATCTTAGACAATACGTTTTTAGGAAAGCAAGAACTCTTAGAATGTTTGTGTAATTTCTCAGAAAACATACTTTCCCTTTTATAGATTTATCCCTAGGGTTAGTTCCCTTCAAAACCTCAACTGCCAACTGCCACTGCTTTGTTCTTCACGTCCCTTGACTTGAGGAACAAGGGGAAGACCACTTCCCACGTTTCAGCAACAAGGAAGTTAGTGGTTTGACTCAATCAAACCCTAAAAGATTTTTTTCAACAGATTTTATTTGTTTACAAAAACCGTGGCAAATTTTTAGGAAAATAAGTTTTGATAAAAATAATATAAAACGTAAATCTATTTTATATTTAAAACTTATTTTTATTTAATTACATGTTTTCATAAAAATTTCTTCCAGTAAAATAAATGGCCTAATTAAATCACAAGTTCCTTGAGTACCCTATATATCTTTTGCAAAATTAATATTTACATAAAATTCTAAGTACAGTAGACTACCTAGACTTTTATGTCTTCTTTTTGTCTGGAACTTGCAACTCAGAAGCTTCAGACGTTCCAGCTCTGGAACAATGATGAGTTCCTCTCTGTCTAACACAGGAACTCGTGGCCATGAGTCTGTAATAGTTCTTGTGAGCTTGTATAACTCTTGATATGTAACTGTGTTGCTCCTCTTGTGACTTCAAACTGGAACAGATACAACTTCCAGCTCAGGAACTCCAGTGACTGTTCCAAGTGTACACCAGGAACTTCACCATCTGATTCAAGTTCCTATCCTAATAGAAACTTGGGCATTTACCTGTTCAAAGTCATTTAGCAACCATAATCAGGAAGTTTGCAATATGTGTGTGTCATCAACCAAAACTTAGAAACAACAGGGTGAGTAACTGAAAGCCAAACAAAAGGTACAGATCAAAAGAAAAAAAAGAGGGCACATTACCCGAGTGGAGTGAGGGCTCCTGCAAGAAAGTGCAGATAGGGCCCGAACCAACGCGGACTTCAACCGGTTGATCACCCCCACCATTGCGTTGGCCGTACGGGCCGGAACCTGAAACAGGAATGTTAGTAACAAAAGAAAAAAAAACAAAAGATATAAGAAGAGTGCACAAATAAAAGGTGCATACCGCCTGTACTCCATCAGGGAGCGGAGCATGGAAAACCCGGTCTTCCGGGACAGTCTCCACAATCTCGGATCCACTCTCTCCGGTATACGAGATCCGAGCATCGGGAAGCACCCATCCCCCTAACGAAGGGTTAGAATACTCCTGCACAAAACACAGTAAACATAAACACATAGGCACGAGCATGAAAACCCTAACAAAAAAACTCAGTACAAAAAGAGAGAGCAACTCACAACGCCAGGCTCTGGGAGACGAAGAGAATCCTGGATAAACTAATAATAGCTAGCTCCCGCTATCACCAACTCCGTCGCCGGCACGCCAGTCCTCGAGTGGACCCTCCACGACTCGCCTATCGAACGAGTAGACAGCATGGTCGCAGGCGGAGGCTTAGGCACCGAAAAAACCCCGACCGTCTGCATACGTACTCGCTCTCCCAGGTACCAAACAGGGTCGCGGCGGCCAACGAACAAGACCCGCATCTGGCTCAGGGCATAACTATCCCTGACCGAAGCATAAGTACCACTAAAGGAGAGCCATGTGGTCCAAACCACCTGTTTCGTACAGACACGGTCAGATCTCGCACATAGAAAATAAAAGAAAAATGACGAAATACGAGATAGAGGATAAGATTCTGTACATGCTCAGGGTTCCCGTCCCGAATGAGATCCAACACGGTATCGGGCGGCGGACGCGCAGTCAGCTTCTTCTTCCAACCCCAACGATGACCGGCAGGGTACTCCAAAGGCCTCTGCCCCTTTCGGGGAGCCAGCCAAGGCAAGTGCTCAAAAGCCCACAGCTATAAAAGGAAAAGACAATAATACGTCAAAAAAAAGGGGGCCCGGTAAAAGCGAGAAAACAAAAGAAAGGCTAGGCACATACCTCGATCAAACGCGGCACTCCCGCCAATGTAATGACAAAGTGACGTCTACACGGGTCCGAGTCGCGCACCGCCAAACTCATCTGGCCGACGAGCGTCGCGTAGCCCAAATTGCCCCAGCAATAGTCACCCAGCGTAGAGACGTCCTCCACCATGCCTATCCACCTCGGGTCAAAGGTGTCAGTCGGACCCGATAGAAAAGTGGAAGTAATAAAATGGAGGTAGAACAGCCGGGCCTGTCTCAAAGACGACTCCTCCACTCCATGCTCCAGGGCCCACATCAGGTCAGCAAAAGGTATCCCACGGGGCTGGTACGAAGGCAATCTCATGCCCATCCACGAGCCCAGGAGCCTGGTACCCTCAGCAACCGTCGGCGGTGGGCCATTCGACCCCAGGAGAACGGGGTTCCCTGTAAAGGTGAAGCCCGTCAAAGCCGTGTAGTCCTCAGGAGTGATCGTCATCTCACCCCAAGGAAAATGGAAAGTGTTGGTGGTATCCCACCACCACCTCATGAACGACCGCAGAAAGGACAGGGAGATGTTAAGCCGCAGTATCTCCTAGAAGGTCTCGACCACCGGAAACAGTGAGCTCGCCCTCACCAAAGCCTGGGCGTCCGAGCTCAGGAAACCAAAAATAGTCTCGCTCGTCGCTGCACCGTAGCCGCGAACCGTAGTGTCCCTCCTCGCGTGAAGGCGGGTAGTCACGTGGTGCTCTAGGTCGTAGTGCAGGTCTTGACCGTCGTAGAACTTAGGACCCACCCATAGGGGTCCCGCGCCAGTAGACTGACGCGTCATGCCACGCTCCTCGTGGCCACCAGAAGGAGGTGACAACTCGTCAGACATGCTGATCAACGATACAACAAGGCATTATACCTTTAACAAAATTGGCACTCACACCAATCACAAAAAGAGTGCATTCCGCTCATAAAATGGAGTCATACAATTTTTGTTCCCTAAAAACAAGATACTAAGTTCATATTGAGCAAAAATTCCCTAAATAGAAAAATTATTATTAACTCCAACAAAATCAAAATTCTTCCATAATTTGTCATTCATGAATTATGAGGAACGCAAGCAATATACCAAAAACACCTACATTGTAAGAAAACACTAGAGTCGTAGGAATACTTGGGGGCTAGTATAAACATGCCCAAATTCAACAAGAATCCGCATACTTGCGAAAATTAACATGCACAAACTAATTAACATGTTATGTAGAACATTTCGAACTATCTGATTGAAGGAAAGGGGCACAAAATCAAAAACCCCCAAATCAATTTCATGCACAAAAAACTTGACCAAAAATACTGAAATTGACAAAAAAAGCTCAAAATTACTGAAAATTACTTACATTGGGAAGATTCGGGAGTGACTTGGAGTAGAATTCGCAAAGAAAAGTGAAGAAACGAGCAAAAAATCACTTGAAAGAGGTGAGGAGTTTGAGCGAAAATGGCGGAAATGGGAAAGGAAGGAGACGGTCCGCGTATTTAAAGACCAATCTCCCCTTCGCATTTTCAACGCCCAGCTCTGGGCGTTAGAAATTCTCGCGCCTAGAGCTGGGCGCTGAAAGTGTTTCCCAGACAGCGAATATTCGCTGTCGGGCACGCGCAATCCCTATTTGTGTAAAACATCCGTTATCTGGACATTTCTTTCCCAAAAACGGTATTTTGCAATATCGTTAACAAAAAAAATATATACACAGTGTGGACCCACTTATAGGACACACCTAATCGGGAAATATTGCAACCCACCAATAGGTTGTAATTACAAAAAACCCTTCTACATAGGCAAAATGAAAAAGCAAGAAATTCCAAAATGGGCTCGCCCACCCGCAGCGGGCGGGGTCTGCGTCACTAGCCGCGCAGATCCTCAGTATTCGAAAAATAGAATCTTCAAAAATAAAATAAAATGAAACAGGCTCGTCATCTTCAGCCGGCGGGGTCTACGGCGCAAACCACGTAGGTCCTTATTTTCAAAAAATAAAAACAAATTTCAAAATAGATTCGTCCACTTCTATCGGACGGGAAGTCCACCCTTAGCGGACAGGCTCGCCATCTTTAGCCGGCGGGGTCTGCGTCACTAACCGCGCAGGTCCTTAGTCGCTGCAGCGATAACTTTTTTTGGTTTTTCGTTTTTCCAAAAAAGAACGATGTGAGTAGCTTTTGGTTTTCCGTTTTTTCCAAAAAAGAACGATGTGAGTAGCTTTCCTTTTTTTTAAATGGTTTTCCGTTTTTTCCAAAAAAGAACGATGTGCTGGATTTTCCTTCGTTTTACGTCCCATAAAGAACAAGGGGGTTTTCTCGTTTAGCTAACCCTGAAAATGAGAATCTTTAAAAACATTTTTACCTCGTGATTGGGCTTGGCCAGGCCCAATTACACTTTATAGCTTTGATTTCGAAAACATCTTCTGTAGCTACTCCCAATGACAAAGTGAGGGAGTTTCTACGCACCTTTAGATCCTTCCAATGACAAAGTGAGGAAGTTTCTATACTATCCGTTGACAAATCCCAATGACACGTGAGGGATATGTCGACACTTCAAGTGATGACCCTTAAGTCAAATGTTATCACTCGGGGGCTCGTGAGACCCTCGCCAAAACAGGTCACCATGGCTTGTGCGACGCACTCCGTCTAATACTTTGACCATCGTCTTACTCCAAGACTTAGTCAAAGTGGGGGCTAACTGTAGACACCTACTTTTGTCCCCAATCCCGAAAGGGAAGGTTCGATGATGAAAACAAAAATCTCCACTTGACAACGCATCTCCTATAAAATAACGAATCTCAATTCCCCTTTTCATTTCACCCGAAACCTGCTATTTATAGAAACCTGCTATTTATGGAAACCTGCTAAAAATAGTAACTGCCGTAATGGGTAGTTGTTAAAAGTGGCAAGTCATTAAAGATAGAAACCTGTCAGAATTAGGTGTTGCACTCCAACATAAATCCTAAATGAGATAGAGATTATGAGAGAATCCTATTCCTAATATGATTCGTAAATAAGAGTCACGTATTAATTAAAATCCTAACGAGCCTAGAGTTCGTAACGGGCCCAGGCGCATCCCGTCACAAGGTTAATACGCACTAAAAGACTCAATTAAATCTCAAATACTCCGGATTCTAGGAATCCGAATCTGACTAAGAAAACAGGCCAGACCCTATTTTCAACGCCTGGTTCTGGGCGCCGAAATCTTCGGCGCCCAGGCCTGGGCGCTGAAATTACCTGGGACGTATTCTTTCCTAATTCCTCGTGGATTAGAGCTCTACAATTCTATCGTTCCACGAACTCTTTTCTATAAATAGGGCCTTAAGTTCGACGTGAAAAACACAACACACAATTATTATTCTGAGTATTGACTCTAAACCCCTAAGCCTAAGCATCACGCTGCAAAACTGATCACGCGTTCTGTCGCAATCGATCCATAAATCGAACAGACCGTATCCTGTCCCATAATTTGAGATCCGTTAAATAAAAGGAGAAATAGCAAAGTCAAAGTGGTTAGTTTTCTGAGAACCGTGACGCACCTCTCAAGGGTGCGTCGTAATGTGTCCCTTTTCTATGATTTAATTGCTTTCCTCGCTCTTTTATGAACTGTTAAACTAACTAAATCTGATTGTTCGATCACGCCTAACAAATATGATATTTTTGGGAAATTGGATTATCATGCTAGGTCCCTTAATACAATCTAAATCAGATAATCGCGTTTGATCTAGTACTATATGTTGCATATTGCTAAAATCAACTCAGATTAGTTTAATAGTTAACGCATGTCCCTTCAATTATTTATGCTGAGCTAGTAAGGATATCCTGCCTCTGGAGTTATCGATGAGCGAGTACTCCTCTCGGTAGTTACAGTCCCCCGAACTCTCAATCTCTACCTTGCGGGTGTATGTTGAGAGATCCCTACACCAGGGATCACAAGGGAACCTACGGCCGTCGTGGTCAAACATAATTGCATTCCCTTTATGTCACGATAACCGGGTTTTGTCAGTTTTTCTCATTGTCGTTAAAAACTGAATGGCGACTCCTATATTACTAGTCAATTGGGTGTAAACTCACAGGAAATCCAATTACACTTGATTTGACAAAAAGAAACGTCACACCCACGAGGGACAAGGTTACGCATGTTAGGTTATGATACATATGACAATTCATAAATCATGCGGAAAAACCATAAAGCCAGGAAAGCATATTATTTACACATAATCATTTAGCATAGTTTAGATGCATACTCTTTGTTGCGTGCCTTCCCTAGCTGCGCCCGAACCGAACAAGAACAAGTCTTTAGGACTCCAAGTGTCGTCCCTCCGTAGATAGTCCACAGCACGTCCGGATCCGCCTTAAGCTTGACCAACTAGGATCGCCCTTAAGGTACTTAGAATTTTCGGCACTTATTAGGCAATTGTATGACTGAATTTTTGCTCTCAAAAATCACTTTGAATACTTGAATTCTCCATACAAAATAATAACCCTAGGCCTTTATTTATAGAGGTATGGAAAGGGAATCGTAATCCTATTAGGATACGAATTAATTAAACTAGAATCCTAATAGAATTCTTATTTTAATTAATTCATCCTTTTAGGTTTAGGAATTTAATCATATGTCGAAACCTGATTGCTTTAGGATTCGTATAGCACACAAACACACACGCACGCACATCAGCCCACGAGAGGCGCCATGCGCGCGCGCGCAGCCCGCGAGCTCGCAGCCCACTGCCACAAGCCCACACGCTGCCGCAGCCTTGGCGCGCGATGGGCCTGCCTTGCGGTGGGCCTGGCGCAGCCTTGGCTGGTGCGTTTGTGGCGCGCTGGCTTGCTGGGCGATGGCCCGGCTTCGTGCTGGGCCTTCGTCTGGCAGGCCTCGTCCGATGCTAATTTGTACGATACGCTTCCGATTAATTTCCCGATTCCGGAATTCATTTCCGATACGAACAATATTTAATATTTCCGATTCCGGAATTAATTTCCGTTTCGAACAAATATTTAATATTTCCGTTTCCGGAATTATTTTCCGATTCCGATAATATTTCCGATTCTGACAATATTTCCGTTTCCGGCAATATTTCCGATTCCGGCAATATTTCCATTTCCGATAATATTTTCCGATACGTACCATGTTTCCATTTCCGGCAACATCTACGACTTGGATAATATTTATATTTCCGATACGATCCATATTTCCGTTTCCGGCAATATCATCGTTTCCGGAGTATTCATTTCTTGCCTGTGACGATCTCAGCTCCCACTGAAACCAAGATCAGTCGATTCCGAATATCCATAGATGGAGTATTTAATGCCATTAAATACTTGCTCCGTTTACGTACTATTTGTGTGACCCTACGGGTTCAGTCAAGAGTAAACTGTGGATTAATATCATTAATTCCACTTGAACTGAAGCGGCCTCTAGCTAGGCATTCAGCTCACTTGATCTCACTGAATTATTAACTTGTTAATTAATACTGAACCGCATTTATTAGACTTAACATTGAATGCATACTTGGACCAAGGGCATTATTTCCTTCAGTCTCCCATTTGTCCTTAGGGACAAGTGTGCATTTCCTAATTCCTTTGTCGCTCGATGCTTGCTCTTGAACATAAGGTAAGAGTTGTCATCCTTATTGTGTCCAGAGGTGTTCCTCGGTTTCAGAGTTCAACTGATCAAATAAACAGATAATCATAGCCTATGATTCATCCGAGCACGGCCATGCATTTCACAGTTTCTAGCTCTCCGAGTGGCCTTGTACAACTTTTAAACATCTCATCCCGATTTATGAGAGGACAATCCCAATCTTGCGATCTTGAGATTAGACTTCGTTTGATAGGTGATTACCTGAGCGTTGCCTTTATAGCCTCCTTTTATGGTGCGACGGTTGGTCAACGTCAAAGAAACCAGTTCTCAAACAAGTATTCTCAAATCACTCAGGTATTGAGGATTTAGTGTCTAATAATTTTAATGAAATTTACTTATGACAGATTTTCATCTCTTACAGTAAAGTTTCATAGGTCTTGTCCGATACTAGTCTTCCCAAAGTAAGTATCTATGCAAATGATTATGACATTGCCATGTCCACATAGTTCAAGAAACAGAACTACTAGTCATCTTGCATTCTAATCGTCTAACGTTTTCTATGCGTCCAATTTTATAGAAAACTCCGACTAGGGACCATTTTCAACCTTTGACATTCAAGTTCACTTGATAGACATTTCTTAGTCACAGGACTGGTCCTGACAGTCTATCTTGAATATATCGTCAAATTGAAGGGACTCATCATTTAATAAACCACAAATTAAATGGAAAAATGAATTCTTTTCATTTATTGTGAATGATTAACCAATAATGTTTTACAAAGATTTAAACTCTAAAACTTTAAAACATTAAACAGAGACATCAAAGCCATTCTCCAATACGCTTGATTCCCATAGCTGCAGTGTGCGAGTTGTGCTTCGCCTGCGGCAGAGGTTTAGTCAATGGATCTGATATGTTGTCATCAGTTCCAATCTTGTTTATCTCGACTTCTTTTCTTTCAACGAACTCTCGTAGAAGGTGAAATCTACGAAGTACATGCTTGACTCTCTGGTGGTGTCTAGGCTCCTTTGCCTGTGCAATAGCTCCGTTATTATCACAATACAGGGCTATTGGTCCTTTAATGGAGGGGACTACACCAAGTTCACCTATGAACTTCCTTAGCCATATAGCTTCCTTTGCTGCTTCATGTGCAGTAATGTACTCCGCTTCAGTTGTAGAATCCGCAATGGTGCTTTGCTTAGCACTTTTCCAGCTTACTGCACCTCCGTTGAGGCAGAAGACAAACCCAGACTGTGATCTGAAATCATCTTTGTCGGTTTGGAAACTTGCGTCCGTATAGCCTTTAACAATTAATTCATCATCTCCACCATAGACCAGGAAGTCATCTTTGTGCCTTTTCAGGTACTTCCGAATATTCTTGGCAGCAGTCCAATGCGCCTCTCCTGGGTCTGACTGGTATCTGCTCGTAGCACTGAGTGCGTACGCAACATCCGGGCGTGTACATATCATAGCATACATTATTGAACCAATCAATGATGCATATGGAATCCCATTCATTCGTCTACGCTCATCAAGTGTTTTTGGGCACTGAGTCTTGCTTAGAGTTATTCCATGAGACATGGGTAGGTAGCCTCGCTTGGAGTCCGCCATCTTGAACCTATCAAGCACCTTATTGATATAAGTGATTTGACTAAGTCCAATCATCTTTTTAGATCTATCTCTGTAAATCTTGATGCCCAATATGTACTGTGCTTCTCCTAGATCTTTCATCGAAAAACATTTCCCAAGCCAAATCTTGACAGAGTTCAACATAGGAATGTCATTTCCGATAAGTAATATGTCGTCGACATATAATACTAGGAAAGCAATTTTGCTCCCACTGACCTTCTTGTATACACAAGATTCATCTGCGTTCTTGATGAAACCAAAGTCACTGACTGCTTCATCAAAACGTATATTCCAGCTCCTGGATGCCTGCTTCAATCTGTAGATTGACTTCTTTAGCTTGCATACCTTTTTAGCATTCTTTGGATCCTCAAAACCTTCAGGCTGTGTCATAAACACAGTTTCTGTTAAAACGCCGTTTAAGAAAGCAGTTTTGACATCCATCTGCCATATTTCGTAATCGTAATATGCAGCGATTGCTAACATTATCCGAATAGACTTTAGCATTGCAACTGGTGAAAAGGTTTCATCGTAATCCACACCGTGGAATTGCCTGTAACCTTTTGCAACCAATCTAGCTTTGAAAACCCATTTGCTTCCAATGGCTTGGTAGCCATCTGGCAAATCGACCAAATCACATACTTGGTTTTCAGACATGGAGTCTAATTCAGATTGCATGGCTTCTTGCCATTGCTTGGAGCTAGGGCTCGTCATAGCTTGTTTGTAAGTCGCAGGTTCATCACTTTCAAGTAATAGAACGTCATAGCTCTCGTTCGTCAAAATACCTAAGTACCTTTCCGGTTGAGATCTATATCTTTGTGACCTACGCGGGGTAACATTTCTAGATTGACCATGATTCTCACCAGATTCTTCTAAAGATCTCTGAGTTTCATCCTGAATGTCATCTTGAGCATTCTCTAGAGTTTGTTGTTCGACTCGAATTTCTTCGAGGTCTACTTTTCTCCCACTTGTCATTTTGGAAATGTGATCTTTCTCCAAAAAGACACCATCTCGAGCAACAAACACCTTGTTCTCAGATGTATTGTAGAAGTAATACCCCTTTGTTTCCTTTGGATAGCCCACAAGGATACATTTGTCAGATTTTGGATGAAGTTTGTCTGAAATTAATCGTTTGACGTATACTTCACATCCCCAAATCTTCAGAAAAGACACATTTGGAGGCTTTCCAAACCATAATTCATATGGAGTCTTTTCGACAGCTTTAGACGGAGCTCTATTTATAGTGAGTGCAGCTGTATTTAGTGCATGTCCCCAAAATTCTAATGGAAGTTTGGCCTGACCCATCATTGACCTGACCATGTCTAGCAAGGTTCTGTTCCTCCGTTCCGACACACCGTTCCATTGTGGTGTTCCAGGAGGAGTTTATTCTGATAGAATTCCACATTCTTTCAGATGGTCATCAAATTCATAGCTCAGATATTCACCGCCTCTGTCAGACCGCAGTGCCTTAATCTTCTTGCCTAATTGATTCTCTACTTCACTCTGAAATTCCTTGAATTTGTCAAAGGATTCAGACTTATGCTTCATTAGGTAGACATAACCATATCTACTGAAGTCATCAGTGAAAGTGATAAAGTAGCTGAAACCACCTCTAGCATTTGTACTCATTGGTCCACATACATCTGTATGGATTAAACCCAATAGTTCATTTGCTCTTTCTCCAACTTTAGAGAAAGGTCGCTTTGTCATTTTGCCAAGTAAACATGATTCGCATTTACCATAATCCTCTAAGTCAAATGGTTCTAGAATTCCTTCCTTTTGAAGTCTTTCTAAGCGTTTCAAGTTTATATGGCCTAATCGACAATGCCACAGATAGGTGAGATCTGAATCATCCTTTTTGGCCTTTTTGGTATTTATGTTATATACTTGTTTGTCGTGATCTAATAAATAAAGTCCATTGACTAATCTAGCAGATCCATAAAACATCTCCTTAAAATAAAATGAACAACTATTGTCTTTTATTAAAAAGGAAAATCCCTTAGCATCTAAGCAAGAAACTGAAATGATGTTTTTAGTAAGACTTGGAACATGGAAACACTCTTCCAGTTCCAAAACTAGCCCGGAGGGCAACGACAAATAATAAGTTCCTACAGCTAATGCAGCAATCCGTGCTCCATTTCCCACTCGTAGGTCGACTTCACCCTTGCTTAACTTTCTACTTCTTCTTAGTCCCTGTGGATTGGAACATAAGTGTGAGCCACAACCTGTATCTAATACCCAAGAAATTGAATTAGCAAGTATACAGTCTATAACGAAAATACCTGAAGATGGAACGACTGTTCCGTTCTTCTGATCTTCCTTTAGCTTCAAGCAATCTCTCTTCCAATGCCCTTTCTTCTTGCAGTAGAAGCATTCGGATTCAGAAGTGGGTTGACTGACCTTCCTCTTTACAGATTTGGCGCCAGTTTGCTTAGTTGGGCTGGCCTTGTTGCCACCTTTCTTAGCATTCCTCTTCTTTCCAGATTTCTTGAACTTGCCCCCACGCACCATAAGCACATCCTGCTTATCACTTTTGAGCGTCTTATCAGCGGTCTTCAGCATACCGTGAAGCTCAGTGAGCGTTTTGTCCAGACTATTCATACTGTAGTTCAGTTTGAACTGATCATACCCGCTATCACTAGTAGAAAAAACCCTTATTGCAGCGGGCTTTTAGACCCCTGTTGCAGCGTACATCGTATGCTGCAACTGGGGGGCCTGCAACAAGTCTGAACTTGTTGCAGCGTACAATGTTCGCTGCAAAAAGTGATTTGTTGCAGCGGGCTTTTAGATGTACGCTGCAACAAGTGCCAAAAAATTGGCAAAATTTTGGACTTGTTGCAGCGGGCTTTTAGATGTACGCTGCAACAAGTGCCAAAAAATTGGCAAAATTTTGGACTTGTTGCAGCGTACATATATATGTACGCTGCAAAAGACTCAACTTTTTGCAGCGTACATTTATTTGTACGCTGCAACAAGTCTGAATTACTCAATTTTTTGCAGCGTACATTTATTTGTACGCTGCAACAAGTCTGAATTTTTGCCAAATTTTTTTCCCTTGTTGCAGCGTACAACATATATGTACGCTGCAAAAAAGCACTTTTGGCGGGAAAATTCTAATTTTGTTTAGGGATACCTAGAGTGCCTTGCACCAAATATAGAAACCTGTCAAAACAATAATAGAATAACGCAACCTGTATAACAAATATAAAAACAACAACTGGAGTTTTGTATACTATATATCCCAAAACCAAAGTGCACATATTACATTTAAATATATGTTCCAATTTCAACATAAACATACATTTTAATATAAAATTTATTCTATAACAACTAAACCAACTCGATCAAGCGCGCTAAAGCCAATAATAAATACTTGTTGGTAAAAAACTTAGCCCATTGCTCACGAACCACATCAAATTCCTCGCATAAGGCGCAATCCTCGGAGTGTAGACCTTTACAAAAACAGAAATTTAAATTAAACATTAGATTAAATACAAATTAAATATCACATTTTAACATTCAAGAAACTAATGACAATGTCCTAATAGTCTAAAATGAGTCCTTCGGTTCTTTAGTTCAAAGTTGGGAGCGAAAATGTCATTTTAGCCTAAATATGACCTATAACGACCCAATGAGCCTATAGGTGCATAAATAGATTGGAACGAGTCTTAGATCGTTAAAATTATGCATATTAAACATGTATTAAGTTTAAAATGCGTGCTTAGGTTCTTTATTTTAAAGTTAGGAGCGAAAATGCCTCATTTTAGCCTAAATATGACCTATAACTATCAAACAAGCATTAAATGTGCATAAACAGATTAGAATAAGTCTTAGAAACTTAAACTAAGCATATTTATCATATAATAAGTTTAAAATGAGTCATTAGGTTCTTAAGTTCAAAGTTGGGAGCGAAAATGTCATTTTAGCCTAAATATGACCTATAACGACACAATGAGCCTTAAATGTGCATAAATGGATTGGAATAAGTCCTAGAAAGTTAAAACTAGAATATAAAACATTTAGTAGGTTTAAAATGAGTCCTTAGGTTCTTTAGTTCATAGTTGGGAGCGAAAATGTCATTTTAGCCTAAATATGACCTACAACGACCTAATGAGCCTTAAAGGTGCATAAATAGATTGGAACGAGTCTTATAAAGTTAAAATTATGCATATTAAACATGTATTAAGTTTAAAATGAGTGCTTAGGTTCTTTATTTTAAAGTTAGGAGCGAAAATGCCTCATTTAGCCTAAATATGACCTATAACTATCAAACAAGAATTAAATGGGTATAAGTAGATTAGAATAAGTCTTAGAAACTTAAAACTAAGCATATTTATCATATAATAAGTTTAAAACGAGTCATTAGGTTCTTAAGTTCAAAGTTGGGAGCGAAAATGTCATTTTAGCCTAAATATGACCTATAACGACACAATGAGCCTTAAATGTGCATAAATGGATTGAAATGAGTCCTAGAAAGTTAAAAATAAGCATATAAAACATTTAGTAAGTTTAAAATGAGTCCTTAGGTTATTTGGTTCATAGTTGGGAGCGAAAATGTCATTTTAGCCTAAATATGACCTATAACGACACAATGAGCCTTAAATGTGCATAAATGGATTGGAATGAGTCTTAGAAAGTTAAAAATAAGCATATAAAACATTTAGTAAGTTTAAAATGAGTCCTTAGGTTCTTTGGTTCATAGTTGGGAGCGAAAATGCTTCATTTTAGCCTTAATATGACCTATAACGACCCAATAAGCCTTAAATGTGAATAAATAGATTGAAATGAGTCTTAGAAAGTTAAAACTAAGCATATTAATCATGTAAAGGGTTTAAAATGAGTCTTTAGGTTCTTTAGTTCAAGGTTAGGAGCGAAAATGTCTC
The DNA here is from genome assembly GCF_020520425.1 of Spinacia oleracea. Classification (NCBI taxonomy): domain Eukaryota; kingdom Viridiplantae; phylum Streptophyta; class Magnoliopsida; order Caryophyllales; family Amaranthaceae; genus Spinacia; species Spinacia oleracea. The sequence continues at coordinate 19,651,843 of NC_079488.1, forward strand.
ATTTTAGCTTAAATATGACCTATAACGACCAAACAAGTCTCAAATGTGCATAATAGATAGGATTGAGTCTTGAAAAGTTAAAAATAATCATATGAATCATGTAATAAGTTTGAAATTAGTTTTTAAGTTCGTTAGACCAAAGTTGGGAGCGAAAATGTCATTTTAGCCTAAATATGACCTATAACGGCCAAAGAAGTCATGAATGTGCATAAATAGATTGGATTAAGTCTTGTAAAGTTAAAACTAATCATATAAAACATTTAATATGTTTAAAATGAGTCCTAAGGTTCTTTATTTCATATTTGGGAGCAAAAAAGCCTCATTTTAGCCTAATATGACCTATAACGACCAAACAAGCCTTAAATTTGCATAAGTAGATTGGAATGAGTGTTAGAAAGTTAAAACTATTCATATTAAACATGTAATAAGTGTAATACTCTGAGAAAATATGTAGCTTTTCCTATTTGGTTTATTGTTCACAAATCAGGATCTTTGGACAACAACAAATGCTTATTAATCCAAGAAGCTTTTCCTATTTGGTTAAAACCCACACATTATTCACAATCTTCAACTTTTGTGATAATCATAAATCAAAACAAAGTTTAAGTTTAAAATTAGGCAAATGAGTCAAAAAAGTAACGTAATAAGAGAAGTGGAAACTGGAAAGGCACACAGTGTCGCAAGTATACACCTGATTTACACATTGGACACAAGGTAAGTATAAGTTTGACAAAATACTGTTTCAGTTGAACACAAGGTAAGTTGCACTAAAAGGAAGATAAAGAAGATAATTAGAAAAACCAACTTTGTGATGACACAGACTAGTCCCATCACGAGCACCAAAATAATAGGACACAACATGATACATACCAAGGGTGGGATTCTTCTCAACAAAGAAGTTGTTCTTCGTGAAACGCTGCATGTGCACAATAATGTAAGGTGGCAGTTTAGTTACACGATATCGCATCCTAGCTATTTGAGGACGCACGACTTCTGTTATGGTCTCCCCGTCAAACTTGTTCATTATGTTGAAAAGTGGAACCTAAGAAGAACGCAGATGTGCCAAATCCATCAGTTACCAAGAAAAGTAAAGCGAAAAAGATGAACACATTAACATAAATGGTGAAGCCAAAAGACATACATGATGGATGCCTACCTAGAAAAGAAACCCAGTCTTTTTACAGAAATTTAACATTCTATTTTTTGACAAATCAAGATATACATACTGAAGAACAACTTCAAATTATCTATAGATCGTGATTTGTGATTAGATACAAATCAGTAGTGAGGATATAACCAACTTTACAGGAGGGCATAGCTACAACTGCTAGCAAAGCCATAATTTTCCACCCACCAAATAGTCAGCTAGCACATTCAATGTTACAAGTGTGAATGTGTGACCATTATAGAAACATCTAACCAGGGAAACTCCCTCCCAGATTATCATTTATTCAAAGTTAAGACCTTAATATTCAACAAAGCCTCCCGATTCTGCCACCAAGAATCAAAGGGATGAGCATAATGGGAATAGTGCTCTGGGAAACAAAGGTATTCTTAACCTTACATCTCATGCTTTCTCTCTTCTGAAGCTGCTGCTATAACAGCCCCAGAAGAACCGAAGGACACAATCTACGGAATACTAATAAGAGAAAACAAAGTTTTTTTTAAATTCAAAATAAAGAATAAGATTTCAACCTAAACTGCCAATATAAGCTGTCTCCATCAGCTGAGCCATAGGATCAATGGCCTGGCTAGCTATTGCCGGTAAAGAAAGCATTATAAGCTCCCGTTTGACATTTGGAGGAGGCAACTGGTTGAGGGGCTGAAGTACAGACTCACTGCGAAGTCATTAAAAATAAACTAACATAAAAGGGACATGCTTAAAACTTAAAGATTCAAATCAACAGTAGTTTCAACATAATCATTATCGCAGAGAAGTATTTTTACCAACGTATATTTTTGAGATGCGTGGCTCAAATAGTTGTAATGTGGTATCACCAAAAGATCAAGTAACACAAAAAATAAGAATAAGAATAATTTATATTATCAAACCCTAAAAATACGAAATTAGGGGAAAATCAAGAATTGACTGAAAGCAAACCCTAAAAATACGAAATTAGGGAAAAACAAATACAAAAAGTTAGAAAACTATACCTCCTCAATTTCGAAGGCGGCTGAGTTCGAAGGCTTATCTGGGTATAAGCAAAGAGAAAGAGAGAGAGCATACCACAGCTGTAGCATCGTGCAAGACAGAAGTAATTGTCCATTCACCATTTTTCTAAATCAAAAAGAAACCCAAAAAGGGAAATCGTCAGAAATGCAAGAAATTTCTGAGAGACAAATCATCGAACAGTTTATGTGCATAGAAAAAGGCAGAGAAAAACAATAAAACAATAAAAAATTAACAAGGGTCAAAGAGAATATACAGAATCGGAGTCGAGGAGAAAGAGACAACGGGGGCAGCGAGGGGTGCCGAGGCCAGGATTAATGGTGGGATCATGGTGATACACATTTCCAGTTCGAAGCTTCTCCTCGTACACTTCTCGGGTTCCCATTTTTTACGTCACCCCTTTCAAATTTCTTGAAGCGAAAGATAAGATGTAAAATTGAGTGTGGTGGAGTGAAGGAACTGCGGGGATGACGATGGGAGGGGGTAGGGCAGCGACAGAATTCAAGGTGGTGGTTCAGGCGGAGAAAGAAGGGATTTAGGAGAGAGAAAGAGAGCAGATGAAGAAGAAGAAGAATGAGGAGGTGAGAGAGTACGCAGGGAAAGCTGAGGGAAGAAGAGGGAGTATGAGCGTCCTTAGGTTTGAGATCCGAAATGTTTTTCTTAATTAGCTTTGCAGCGAAATTTTTTTATTGCAGCGGGCTTTTATCTGTACGCTGCAAAATAAATGGGCTATTGCAGGGGGCTTTTATTTTGTACGCTGCAAAAAACTCTCTTGCTGCGGGCAATTAATTTGTACGCTGCAACAACCCTTTATAAAGTTTGACCCGCGTTGACCTACTGGTTGTTGAAGCGTATTATTACATGTACGCTGCAACAAGGGGGTTGCAACAGGGGTTTTTTCTACTAGTGTATGAAGAGAATGGAGGATGGTGTCTATAGCCATTTCCTGAGAAAATTGCTGATCCAGCCGACTCATATTCTCAATGAGTCCAATCATTTTGAGAACTTGTGGACTTACGGGCTCGCCTTTCTTAAGCTTGGTCTCAAGAATTTGCCTATGAGTCTCGAATCTTTCGACTCGAGCCAGATCTTGGAACATGTTCTTCAACTCACTGATGATTGTGAAAGCATCTGAGTTGATGAACGTTTTCTGCAGATCTGCACTCATGGTGGCGAGCATTAGACATTTTACATCCTTGTTGGCATCAATCCAACGATTGAGGGCTGCCTGAGTGACCCCGTTGTTAGGTTATGATACATATGACATTTACATAAATCATGCGGAAACAACCATTAACCCAGGAAACATATTATTTACACATAATCATTTAGCATAGTTTAGATGCATACTCTTTGTTGCGTGCCTTCCCTAGCTGCGCCCGAACCGAACAAGAACAAGTCTTTTAGGACTCCAAGTGTCGTCCCTCCGTAGAAAGTCCACAGCACGTCCGGATCCGCCTTAAGATTGACCAACTAGAATCGCCCTTAAGGTACTCAGAAAATTCGGCACTTTTGGGGCAAGATGGGTGGTTGAATTTTTTTTTTCTCAAAAAACTCACTTTTGAATACTTTGAAACTTGTATATAAATTATGACCCCTAGGCCTTTATTTATAGAGTTATGGAAAAGGAATCGTAATCCTAGTAGGATGCGAATTAATTGGAATTAGAATTCTACATGAATTCTACTTAATCAATTTATCCAATAGGAATAGACATTTAATCATACACTGACTCTTGCAGATTCAGGAATCTCGCATGAGCTCAAACTCACACACACACGGCAGCCACAAGGGCTGCCCACGCATGCGAGCAGCAGCCCACGCAGCGCGGCCCACGCATGCGCGGCCTTGTGCGCGCTGGGCTGTGGCGTGCGTGCTTGCTGGGCGATGGCCTGGCTTCGTGCTGGGCCTTCGTCCGGCAGGCCTCGTCCGATGCTAATTCGTACGATACGCTTCCGATTAAATTTCCATTTCCGGAATCTATTTCCGATACGAACAATATTTAATATTTCCGATTCCGGAATTAATTTCCGTTTCGAACAAATATTTAATATTTCCGTTTCCGGAATTATTTTCCGATTCCGGTAATATTTCCGATTCTGACAATATTTCCGTTTCCGGCAATATTTCCGATTCTGGTAATATTTCCATTTCCAACAATATTTTCCGATACGTACCATGTTTCCGTTTCCGGCAACATCTACGACTTGGATAATATTCATATTTCCGATACGATCCATATTTCCGTTTCCGGCAATATCATCGTTTCCGGAGTATTCATTTCTTGCCTGTGACGATCTTAGCTCCCACTGAAACCAAGATCCGTCGGTTCCGAATATTCATAGATGGAGTATTTAATGCCATTAAATACTTGATCCGTTTACGTACTATTTGTGTGACCCTACGGGTTCAGTCAAGAGTAAGCTGTGGATTAATATCATTAATTCCACTTGAACTGAAGCGGCCTCTAGCTAGGCATTCAGCTCACTTGATCTCACTGAATTATTAACTTGTTAATTAATACTGAACCGCATTTATTAGACTTAACATAGAATGCATACTTGGACCAAGGGCATTATTTCCTTCAGTCTCCCACTTGTCCTTAGGGACAAGTGTGCATTTCCTAATTCCTTTGTCGCTCGATGCTTGCTCTTGAACATAAGGTAAGAGTTGTCATCCTTATTATGTCCAGAGGTGTTCCTCGGTTTCAGAGTTCAACTGATCAAATAAACAGATAATCATAGCCTATGATTCATCCGAGCACGGCCATGCATTTCACAGTTTCTAGCTCTCCGAGTGGCCTTGTACAACTTTTAAGCATCTCATCCCGATTTATGGGAGGACAATCCCAATCTTGCGATCTTGAGATTAGACTTCGTTTGATAGGTGATTACCTGAGCGTTGCCTTTATAGCCTCCTTTTACGGTGCGACGGTTGGTCAACGTCAAAGCAACCAGTTCTCAAACAAGTAATCTCAAATCACTCAGGTATTGAGGATTTAGTGTCTAATAATTTAATGAAATTTACTTATGACAGACTTTCATCTCTTACAGTAAAGTTTCATAGGTCTTGTCCGATACTAGTCTTCCCAAAGTAAGTATCTATGCAAATGATTATGACATTGCCATGTCCACATAGTTCAAGAAACAGAACTACTAGTCATCTTGCATTCTAATCGTCTAACGTTTTCTATGCGTCCAATTTTATAGAAAACTCCGACTAGGGACCATTTTCAACCTTTGACATTCAAGTTCACTTGATAGACATTTCTTAGTCACAGGACTGGTCCTGACAGTCTATCTTGAATATATCGTCAAGTTGAAGGGACTCATCATTTAATAAACCACAAATTAAATGGAAAAATGAATTCCTTTCATTTATTGTGAATGATTAACCAATAATGTTTTACAAAGATTTAAACTCTAAAACTTTAAAACATTAAACAGAGACATCAAAGCCATTCTCCAATATGCTTGATTCCCATAGCTGCAGTGTGCGAGTTGTGCTTCGCTTGCGGCAGAGGTTTAGTTAATGGATCTGATATGTTGTCATCAGTTCCAATTTTGCTTATCTCGACTTCTTTTCTTTCAACGAACTCTCGTAGAAGGTGAAATCTACGAAGTACATGCTTGACTCTCTGGTGGTGTCTAGGCTCTTTTGCCTGTGCAATAGCTCCGTTATTATCACAATACAGGGCTATTGGTCCTTTAATGGAGGGGACTACACCAAGTTCTCCTATGAACTTCCTTAGCCATATAGCTTCCTTTGCTGCTTCATGTGCAGCAATGTACTCCGCTTCAGTTGTAGAATCCGCAATGGTGCTTTGCTTAGCACTTTTCCAGCTTACTGCTCCTCCGTTGAGGCAGAAGACAAACCCAGACTGTGATCTGAAATCATCTTTGTCGGTTTGGAAACTTGCGTCCGTATAGCCTTTAACAATTAATTCATCATCTCCACCATAGACCAGGAAGTCATCTTTGTGCCTTTTCAGGTACTTCAGAATATTCTTGGCAGCAGTCCAATGCGCCTCTCCTGGGTCTGACTGGTATCTGCTCGTAGCACTGAGTGCGTACGCAACATCCGGGCGTGTACATATCATAGCATACATTATTGAACCAATCAATGATGCATATGGAATCCCATTCATTCGTCTACGCTCATCAAGTGTTTTTGGGCACTGAGTCTTGCTTAGAGTCATTCCATGAGACATGGGTAGGTAGCCTCGCTTGGAGTCCGCCATCTTGAACCTATCAAGCACCTTATTGATATAAGTGCTTTGACTAAGTCCAATCATCTTTTTAGATCTATCTCTGTAAATCTTGATGCCCAATATGTACTGTGCTTCTCCTAGATCCTTCATCGAAAAACATTTCCCAAGCCAAATCTTGACAGAGTTCAACATAGGAATGTCATTTCCGATAAGCAATATGTCGTCGACATATAATACTAGGAAAGCAATTTTGCTCCCACTGACCTTCTTGTATACACAAGATTCGTCCGCGTTCTTGATGAAACCAAAGTCACTGACTGCTTCATCAAAACGTATATTCCAGCTCCTGGATGCCTGCTTCAATCCGTAGATTGACTTCTTTAGCTTGCATACCTTTTTAGCATTCTTTGGATCCTCAAAACCTTCAGGCTGTGTCATAAACACAGTTTCTGTTAAAACGCCGTTTAAGAAAGCAGTTTTGACATCCATCTGCCATATTTCGTAATCGTAATATGCAGCGATTGCTAATATTATTCGAATAGACTTTAGCATTGCAACTGGTGAAAAGGTTTCATCGTAATCCACACCGTGGACTTGCCTGTAACCTTTCGCAACCAATCTAGCTTTGAAAACTTCAAGTTTCCCATCCTTGTCCTTTTTCAGTTTGAAAAACCCATTTGCTTCCAATGGCTTGGTAGCCATCTGGCAAATCGACCAAATCCCATACTTGGTTTTCAGACATGGAGTCTAATTCAGATTGCATGGCTTCTTGCCACTGCTTGGAGCTAGGGCTCGTCATAGCTTGCTTGTAAGTCGCAGGTTCATCACTTTCAAGTAATAGAACGTCATAGCTCTCGTTCGTCAAAATACCTAAGTACCTTTCCGGTTGAGATCTATATCTTTGCGATCTACGCGGGGTAACATTTCTAGATTGACCATGATTCTCACCAGATTCTTCTAAAGATCTCTGAGTTTCATCCTGAATGTCATCTTGAGCATTCTCTAGAGTTTGTTGTTCGACTCGAATTTCTTCGAGGTCTACTTTTCTCCCACTTGTCATTTTGGAAATGTGATCTTTCTCCAAAAAGACACCATCTCGAGCAACAAACACTTTGTTCTCAGATGTATTGTAGAAGTAATACCCCTTTGTTTCCTTTGGATAGCCCACAAGGATACATTTGTCAGATTTTGGATGAAGTTTGTCTGAAATTAATCGTTTGACGTATACTTCACATCCCCAAATCTTAAGAAAAGACACATTTGGAGGCTTTCCAAACCATAATTCGTATGGAGTCTTTTCGACAGCTTTAGACGGAGCTCTATTTATAGTGAGTGCAGCTGTATTTAGTGCATGTCCCCAAAATTCTAATGGAAGTTCGGCCTGACCCATCATTGACCTGACCATGTCTAGCAAGGTTCTGTTCCTCCGTTCTGACACACCGTTCCATTGTGGTGTTCCAGGAGGAGTCAATTCTGATAGAATTCCACATTCTTTCAGATGGTCATCAAATTCATAGCTCAGATATTCACCGCCTCTATCAGACCGCAGTGCCTTGATCTTCTTGCCTAATTGATTCTCTACTTCACTCTGAAATTCCTTGAATTTGTCAAAGGATTCAGACTTATGCTTCATTAGGTAGACATAACCATACCTACTGAAGTCATCAGTGAAAGTGATAAAGTAGCTGAAACCACCTCTAGCATTTGTACTCATTGGTCCACATACATCTGTATGGATTAAACCCAATAGTTCATTTGCTCTTTCTCCAACTTTAGAGAAAGGTTGCTTTGTCATTTTGCCAAGTAAACATGATTCGCATTTACCATAATCCTCTAAGTCAAATGGTTCTAGAATTCCTTCCCTTTGAAGTCTTTCTAAGCGTTTCAAGTTTATATGGCCTAATCGACAATGCCACAGATAGGTGAGATCTGAATCATCCTTTTTGGCCTTTTTGGTATTTATGTTATATACTTGTTTGTCGTGATCTAATAAATAAAGTCCATTGACTAATCTAGCAGATCCATAAAACATCTCTTTAAAATAAAACGAACAACTATTGTCTTTTATTATAAAGGAAAATCCCTTAGCATCTAAGCAAGAAACTGAAATGATGTTTTTAGTAAGACTTGGAACATGGAAACATTCTTCCAGTTCCAAAACTAGCCCGGAGGGCAACGACAAATAGTAAGTTCCTACGGCTAATGCAGCAATCCGTGCTCCATTTCCCACTCGTAGGTCGACTTCTCCCTTGCTTAACTTTCTACTTCTTCTTAGTCCCTGTGGATTGGAACATAAGTGTGAGCCACAACCTGTATCTAATACCCAAGAAGTTGAATTAGCAAGTATACAGTCTATAACGAAAATACCTGAAGATGGAACGACTGTTCCGTTCTTCTGATCTTCCTTTAGCTTCAAGCAATCTCTCTTCCAATGCCCCTTCTTCTTGCAGTAGAAGCATTCGGATTCAGAAGTGGGTTGACTGACCTTCCTCTTTGCAGATTTGGCGCCAGTATGCTTAGTTGGGCTGGCCTTGTTGCCACCTTTCTTAGCATTCCTCTTCTTTCCAGATTTCTTGAACTTGCCCCCACGCACCATAAGCACATCCTGCTTATCACTTTTGAGCGTCTTTTCAGCGGTCTTCAGCATACCGTGAAGCTCAGTGAGCGTTTTGTCCAGACTATTCATACTGTAGTTCAGTTTGAACTGATCATACCCGCTATGAAGAGAATGGAGGATGGTGTCTATAGCCATTTCCTGAGAAAATTGCTGATCCAGCCGACTCATATTCTCAATGAGTCCAATCATTTTGAGAACATGTGGACTTACGGGCTCGCCTCTCTTAAGCTTGGTCTCAAGAATTTGCCTATGAGTCTCGAATCTTTCGACTCGAGCCAGATCTTGGAACATGTTCTTCAACTCACTGATGATTGTGAAAGCATCTGAGTTGATGAACGTTTTCTGCAGATCCGCACTCATGGTGGCGAGCATTAGACATTTCACATCCTTGTTGGCATCAATCCAACGATTGAGGGCTGCCTGAGTGATCCCGTCGCCTGGAGCTTCGGGCATCGCCTCATCTAGGACATACTCCTTTTCTTCCTGCATAAGAACTATTTGCAAGTTCCTTTGCCAATCAAGGAAGTTTTTCCCGTTCAACTTCTCCTTTTCGAGAATTGATCGAATGTTGAATGAATTGTTGTTTGCCATATTAAAAACTACAATTGAAAAGAATAAACAAATAAATAACCATTCACAGTTTCTCTTAATAAACTTAAATTCTAGCATTCATGCATAATTCAATGTTTATTAAGCATTTTATTCAAGTTATGTGTTCCGGCAGGTGTGAATAAAATGATTCCAAGATCCTAAAATCATTGAAGAACTAAGCACAGTTTGTCGACTTAATCCTAGAACATCTTAGGTAAGCAAAAGCCTTCTGCTAATAGTCTAGAAACTATTCTTGGTTGATAGGTACGTCTAAGAACTTATTAGGTAAACCTATCGAATTTGCCACGACATAAAAGGACTCCTTACTTATATCGTTGAGTTTCACCAAAACTAACATGTACTCACAATTATTTGTGTACCTTGCCCCTTTAGGACCAATAAGTAACACCTCGCTGAGCGAAAACTATTACTAGATTGATGTAAAGGATATCCAAGCAAGTGTATATTTTGGCATGGCACCTTTTAACTCAATTTTTAAGTTTGGAACTTAAGGCTCTTACTATGTTGGTTAGATTTTAAGTGAACTAAAATCCTTAATCATGCAACATAATCAAGCTTTTGATCTCATGCATTTTAAGACATATTTAAAGCAATAAATAACTTAAAACATGCATAAGATATTTGTGATCTAGTATGGCCCGACTTCATCTTGAAGCTTTGACTTCAAAGTCCGTCTTGAAAATCTCCGTGGGAGGCACCATTTTCTTCAAATAGGATAAGTTATAACTAATTACAACTATTTGATGGTACGCAGACCATATTTGAATTGAAAAATAACTTTGGTGCTTTAGACCAATTACATTCAAATTAATGGTACGCAGACCATATTTTCTATCCTATTTGGGCCATACTAGTCACTTCATAACCTGCAAAACAGTACATATACAATATATACCATTCACCCATTCATTATCATGAATGGCCCACATAGCTGGTTAGTTAAAACACATTATGCATCACGTAAACATTTGCAGCAATTAATCAAGGTCACCAATAATCTACCAATTATTCAGTCCTTATTAATTCTAATCGAGTTGTTTTAACCTTAAGGATTTGTAGACCTAATCAAGAGTTTATGACTAAAAGCACTCCCACTCAAACCAATAAATTCATATGCTTTACTAATTTTAAACATAAAATTGTATTTCTAGTCTAACCGGAAACATACAAATTTAATTAAAATTTAAAGCTCATATAAATTTATAATTGAATCCAAAAATTTAATTTTAATTTCAGTCACATTTAAATTAATTTATGATTTTAATTTTAGTAAAATAATTAGAATAAATGCCATTTATTATAATTATAATATTCAAAATTAAAATCCAAGAAATTAATTCAAATTATTAATTTTAAAATCAATTAAAATTACGTGAACTGAAATTTTCAAATTAAACATTCAAAAACGATCTAATCGAAACGCAAACATCCTATGCGTTGCACGCCCATGGGCTGTACGCACACAGCCATTGCTGGCCATGTGCGCGCAGCCCATGCGCTCGTTGCATAGCTGCTGCTGTCCCATACGCAAGCCTCCGCACAGCGCCCACCGCACGCGAGCTATCGCTCGCAGCGCGCGCGCGTTACCGCGCTCGCTGGTGCGCGAGATCGCTCGCTGGTGCGCGCGAGCCATCGCTCGCTGGGGCGCTGCATCGCTCGCTGGTGCGCGCGAGCCATCGCTCGCTGGCGCGCGAGATCGCTCGCTGCGCGCGCGCGAGCCATCGCTCGCTGGTGCGCGACATCGCTCGCTGGGCGGGCGACGTCGCGCGATGTGCGCGCGAGTGATGCTGTGCGCAGCGCTCGTGGCACGCGAGCTTGCGCTCGCTGCGCACGAGGTTGCGCGCTGTTGTGCGAGGCAGCGCGCGCTGTGGCGCAGCTCGCTTGCTGCCCACACGCGACTGCCTTGGCTCGCCCCTCGCCCATGCCCATCCGTTCATTGCTCGTGGCACACGACACAAGGCAGGGCTGCTGCCTTGCGCTCGTGCACTACGCCCTTGCTCATTGCATTCGTGCCGCACGGGCGACGAGCTCCCTTGCTCGTCGTCGCATGCCCGCATTATACAACACCCCTTAAGGGTAACACGAAGCGTCCATTGCTTCGTGCGTGCAAGTTATTTGAACGAATCGCATAAAAATTTAAAATTTATATTTAAAATTAATGACAAATTAATAAATAATATTAATTTCATAATTTTAGGGCGAAAAAATCGAAAATTTATTATCCAATTGATTTCCGATTGATATGGATTCAAGTCTAGGTCATAAAAATTTAAAATTTATCGTAAATTTACAATTTTTATGGTGGTTTTTAATCATAGGTTTCTAATTAAATTACAATTAATTATGAAAATCAAATTAATTCTAAATTATTCTAATTTTCAACAAATTAATCATAATTACAAATTAGATTGCATAATTAACAAGACTAGGCATTCAAACTTGTTAAACATATGCAGTAGGTCAATCAAAAATTCAAGATTTATCAACAAGAATCGCAAATATTTAATTTAACATCTTAAATTTACGAAATTTTGCATCCGAAAAACTAAAACCTTCGAAAAGTCATAGTTAGGCTTCGAATTTGAGAATTCTGGGTTCGGCAGAAAAATACTATTTTTGTCAAAATTTTAGAATGCCTTTTACATGCGGAATTGACACAAAAATCACTCAATTCGGATGAGTAATGAAGAAACTGCCGAAAAACTGCGTACATATAATTAAATAAACGCAATTTGCAATTAATTAACAATTACGAAAATTAATCACCCCTTTTAATTCTTGCAAATTTGTAATATTTAACCATGTTCATGCAATTTAGATTATGAAAATAATAAGGGGCTCGTGATACCACTGTTAGGTTATGATACATATGACATTTACATAAATCATGCGGAAACAACCATTAACCCAGGAAACATATTATTTACACATAATCATTTAGCATAGTTTAGATGCATACTCTTTGTTGCGTGCCTTCCCTAGCTGCGCCCGAACCGAACAAGAACAAGTCTTTTAGGACTCCAAGTGTCGTCCCTCCGTAGAAAGTCCACAGCACGTCCGGATCCGCCTTAAGATTGACCAACTAGAATCGCCCTTAAGGTACTCAGAAAATTCGGCACTTTTGGGGCAAGATGGGTGGTTGAATTTTTTTTTTCTCAAAAAACTCACTTTTGAATACTTTGAAACTTGTATATAAATTATGACCCCTAGGCCTTTATTTATAGAGTTATGGAAAAGGAATCGTAATCCTAGTAGGATGCGAATTAATTGGAATTAGAATTCTACATGAATTCTACTTAATCAATTTATCCAATAGGAATAGACATTTAATCATACACTGACTCTTGCAGATTCAGGAATCTCGCATGAGCTCAAACTCACACACACACGGCAGCCACAAGGGCTGCCCACGCATGCGAGCAGCAGCCCACGCAGCGCGGCCCACGCATGCGCGGCCTTGTGCGCGCTGGGCTGTGGCGTGCGTGCTTGCTGGGCGATGGCCTGGCTTCGTGCTGGGCCTTCGTCCGGCAGGCCTCGTCCGATGCTAATTCGTACGATACGCTTCCGATTAAATTTCCATTTCCGGAATCTATTTCCGATACGAACAATATTTAATATTTCCGATTCCGGAATTAATTTCCGTTTCGAACAAATATTTAATATTTCCGTTTCCGGAATTATTTTCCGATTCCGGTAATATTTCCGATTCTGACAATATTTCCGTTTCCGGCAATATTTCCGATTCTGGTAATATTTCCATTTCCAACAATATTTTCCGATACGTACCATGTTTCCGTTTCCGGCAACATCTACGACTTGGATAATATTCATATTTCCGATACGATCCATATTTCCGTTTCCGGCAATATCATCGTTTCCGGAGTATTCATTTCTTGCCTGTGACGATCTTAGCTCCCACTGAAACCAAGATCCGTCGGTTCCGAATATTCATAGATGGAGTATTTAATGCCATTAAATACTTGATCCGTTTACGTACTATTTGTGTGACCCTACGGGTTCAGTCAAGAGTAAGCTGTGGATTAATATCATTAATTCCACTTGAACTGAAGCGGCCTCTAGCTAGGCATTCAGCTCACTTGATCTCACTGAATTATTAACTTGTTAATTAATACTGAACCGCATTTATTAGACTTAACATAGAATGCATACTTGGACCAAGGGCATTATTTCCTTCACCCGTCGCCTGCGGCTTCGGGCATCGCCTCTTCTAGGACATACTCCTTTTCTTCCTGCATAAGAACTATTTGCAAGTTCCTTTGCCAGTCAAGGAAGTTTTTCCCGTTCAATTTCTCCTTTTCGAGAATTGATCGAATGTTGAATGAATTGTTGTTTGCCATATTTAAAACTACAATTGAAAAGAATAAAAAAATAAATAATCATTCACAGTTTCTCTTAATAAACTTAAATTCTAGCATACATGCATACTTCAATGTTCATTAAGCATTTTATTCAAGTTATGTTTTCCGGCAGGTGTGAATAAAATGATTCCAAGACCCTAAAACCATTGAAGAATTAAGCACAGTTTGTCGACTCAATTCTAAAACATTTTAGGTAAGTGCTAATAGTCTAGAAACTACTCTTGGTTGATAGGTATGTCTAAGAACTTATTAGGTAAACCTATCGATTTTGCCACGACATAAAAGGACTCCTTACTTATATCGTTGAGTTTCACCAAAACTAACATGTACTCACAATTATTTGTGTACCTTGCCCCTTTAGGACCAATAAGTAACACCTCGCTGAGCGAAAACTATTACTAGATTGATGTAAAGGATATCCAAGCAAGTGTATATTTTGGCATGGCACCTTTTAACTCAATTTTTAAGTTTGGAACTTAAGGCTCTTACTATGTTGGTTAGATTTTAAGTGAACTAAAATCCTTAATCATGCAACATAATCAAGCTTTTGATGTCATGCATTTTAAGACATATTTAAAAGCAATAAATAACTTAAAACATGCATAAGATAAATGTGATCTAGTATGGCCCGACTTCATCTTGAAGCTTTAACTTCAAAGTCCGTCTTGAAAATCTCCGTGGGAGGCACCATTTTCTTCAAATAGAATAAGCTATAACTAATTACAACTATTTGATGGTACGCAGACCATATTTGAATTGAAAAACAACTTTGGTACTTTAGACCAATTACATTCAAATTAATGGTACCATATTTTCTACCTATTTGGGCCATACTAGTCACTTCATAACCTGCAAAACAGTACATATACAATATATACCATTCACCCATTCATTATCATGAATGGCCCACATAGCTGGTTAGTAACACACATTATGCATCACATAAACATTTGCAGCAATTAATCAAGGGCACCAATAATCTACCAATTATTCAGTCCTTATTAATTCTAATCAAGTTGTTTTAACCTTAAGGATTTGTAGACCTAATCAAGAGTTTATGACTAAAAGGGGCTCCCACTTAAACCAATAAATTCATATGCTTTACTAATTTTAAACATAAAAATGTATTTCTAGTCTAACCGGAAACATACAAATTTAATTAAAATTTAAAGCTCATATAAATTTATAATTGAATCCAAAAGTTTAATTTAATTTCAGTCGTATTTAAATTAATTCATGATTTTAATTTTAGTAAAATAATTAGAATAAATAAAATTTATTATAATTACAATATTCAAAATTAAAATCCAAGAAAATAATTTAAATTAATAATTTTAAAATTAATTAAAATAACGTAAACTGAAAATTTCAAATTAAAAATTTTAAAACGATCTAATCGCAACGCAACAATCCCACGCAACGCACGCCCATGGGCCAAACGCACACAGCCATCGCTGGCCATGTGCGCGCAGCCCATGCGCTGCCTCGCATCGCTGCTGCTCACCATCGCAAGGCATCACGCGAGCTGGTGCTCGCTGCGCGCGCCAGCGCTCGACGCACGAGCATGCTGCCGTAGCCCATCGTTGGGCGCAGCACTCGTCGCACGTCGCAACAAGCAGGCTGCTTGCCATCGCTGGGCGCAGCGCTCGTCGCACGTCGCAACAAGCACGCTGCACGCCATCGCTGGGCGCAGCGCTTGTCGCACGCACAGTAGCGCTCGCTGCGCGCGAGCGACCGATGCTGGGCGTAGCACTCGTGGCACGGGAGCTTGTGCTCGCTGCGCGCGAGGCTCCGCACGCTTGCGCGAGGCAGTGCGCGCTGTGGCGCAGCTCGCTTGCTGCCCACACGCGACTGCTCGTGCCTTGCTCTCGCCCTCGCCCATTCGCCCATCGCACACAGCCCACGACACAAGGCAGGGCTGCTGCCTTGTGCTCGTGCACCATGGCCTTGCTCATTGAATTCGTACCGCATGGGCGACGAGCTCCCTTGCTCGTCGTCACATGCCCGCACTATACAACACCCCTTAAGGGTAACACGTAGCGTCCATTGCTTTGTGCGTGCAAGTTATATGAGCGAATCGTATAAAATTTAAAATTTATATTCAAAATTAATGACAAATTAATAAATAATATTAATTTCATAATTTTAGGGCGAAAAATAGAAAATTTATTATTCAATTGATTTCCGATTAACATGGATTCAAGTCTAGGTCATAAAAATTTAAAATTTAACATAAATTTACAATTTTTATGGTGGTTTTTAATCATAGGTATCTAATTAAATTATAACTAATTATGAAAATCAAATTAATTCTAAATTATTCCAATTTTCAACAAATTAATCATAATTACAAATTAGATTGCATAATTAACAAGGCTAGGCATTCAAACTTGTTAAACATATACAGTAGGTCAATCAAAAATTCAAGATTTATCAACAAGAATCGCAAATATTTAATTTAACATCTTAAATTTACGAAATTTTGCATTCGAAAAACTAAAACCTCCGAAAAGTCATAGTTAGGCTTCGAATTTGAGAATTCTGGGTTCGGCCGAAAAAAACTGCTTTTGTCAAAACTTTAGAATGCCTTTTACATGCGGAATGGACACAAAAATCACTCGATTTGGATGAGTAACGAAGAAACTGCCGAAAAACTGCGTACGTATAATTAAATAAACGCAATTTGCAATTAATTAAGAATTACGAAAATTAATCACCCCTTTTAATTCTTGCAAATTTGTAATATTTAACCATGTTTATGCAATTTAGATTA
The DNA here is from genome assembly GCF_020520425.1 of Spinacia oleracea. Classification (NCBI taxonomy): domain Eukaryota; kingdom Viridiplantae; phylum Streptophyta; class Magnoliopsida; order Caryophyllales; family Amaranthaceae; genus Spinacia; species Spinacia oleracea. Next base: position 19,668,604 of record NC_079488.1, read on the forward strand.
TGAAAATAATAAGAGGCTCGTGATACCACTGTTAGGTTATGATACATATGACAATTCATAAATCATGCGGAAAAACCATAAAGCCAGGAAAGCATATTATTTACACATAATCATTTAGCACAGTTTAGATGCATACTCTTTGTTGCTTGCCTTCCCTAGCTGCGCCCGAACCGAACAAGAACAAGTCTTTAGGACTCCAAGTGTCGTCCCTCCGTAGATAGTCCACAGCACGTCCGGATCCGCCTTAAGCTTGACCAACTAGGATCGCCCTTAAGGTACTTAGAATTTTCGGCACTTATTAGGCAATTGTATGACTGAATTTTTGCTCTCAAAAATCACTTTGAATACTTGAATTCTCCATACAAAATAATGACCCTAGGCCTTTATTTATAGAGGTATGGAAAGGGAATCGCAATCCTATTAGGATATGAATTAATTAAACTAGAATCCTAATAGAATTCTTATTTTAATTAATTCATCCTTTTAGGATTAGGAATTTAATCATATGTCGAAACCTGATTGCTTTAGGATTCGTATAGCACACAAACACACACGCACGCACAGCAGCCCACGAGAGGCGCCATGCGCGCGCGCGCAGCCCGCGAGCTCGCAGCCCACTGCCACAAGCCCACACGCTACCGCAGCCTTGGCGCGCGCTGGGCCTGCCTTGCGGTGGGCCTGGCACAGCCTTGGCTGGTGCGTTTGTGGCGCGTTGGCTTGCTGGGCGATGGCCCGGCTTCGTGCTGGGCCTTCGTCTGGCAGGCCTCGTCCGATGCTAATTCGTACGATACGCTTCCGATTAATTTCCCGATTCCGGAATTCATTTCCGATACGAACAATATTTAATATTTCCGATTCTGGAATTAATTTCCGTTTCGAACAAATATTTAATATTTCCGTTTCCGGAATTATTTTCCGATTCCAATAATATTTCCGATTCTGACAATATTTCCGTTTCCGGCAATATTTCCGATTCCGGCAATATTTCCATTTCCGATAATATTTTCCAATACGTACCATGTTTCCGTTTCCGGCAACATCTACGACTTGGATAATATTTATATTTCCGATACGATCCATATTTCCGTTTCCGGCAATATCATCGTTTCCGGAGTATTCATTTCTTGCCTGTGACGATCTCAGCTCCCACTGAAACCAAGATCCGTCGATTCCGAATACATAGATGGAGTATTTAATGCCATTAAATACTTGATCCGTTTACGTACTATTTGTGTGACCCTACGGGTTCAGTCAAGAGTAAGCTGTGGATTAATATCTGTAATTCCACTTGAACTGAAGCGGCCTCTAGCTAGGCCTTCAGCTCACTTGATCTCACTGAATTATTAACTTGTTAATTAATACTGAACCGCATTTATTAGACTTAACATTGAATGCATACTTGGACCAAGGGCATTATTTCCTTCAACGCATTAGCCTCGTGCTTTTTCGACCCCCTCAAAATAGGATAATATCTGATGGGGTTATTTTGTAACTGCCATATTATTTTCCTATTTAACCTAAGGCAGAAGGTTAATGTTGATTACGTTTTTCATTCATATTTCTGATAAACACATGTTCATGAGAATGGAGGATCTTGCTGTAATCCGTTCATTTGATTAAGGAATCCTGGAGGTAGATTAGCTTTGAATCCCATCAACAATTTAGTGGGGGCTAATATTATCCTGAGAACAGAGATTATCTCGTCCTAATCTAGTTTCTGTATTTTCGTTTTTCATAATTCAAAGTATAATTATTAACATATTGTCATTTTTATTACAACATGATAAATCGGAAATTTTTATCATTCAGAATTTTGGATAAAAATCAATAGAAAATTAGATGCAGATATCAAGTTTTGTTGAAAAGAAAAACAAATTGAAAGTTGGTTTAGTTATTTATACACTATATATCTTGTCACCTAAAAAAATATTACGTACTACCTCCGTTCCGCAATAGATGCATCGTTTCTCATTTGGACACTATTCATCAATTAACGCTGACAATCATTATTTCACATTACGTAAGAATAAACATAGTCAAGTGAGATCTTGTTAAATTCGTATCAATGCGAATATTTCAAATATTAATTTTTTATAATTTTTACTTACATGCCATTAGACATATTAATGTTCAAATAAGCGTGTTGGAATACGTGAAAAAAGAAATGATGCAAGTATTGTGAAACGGAGGTAGTACTTGATAGGAGCGTAATATTCCGGGGGTTGAAACGATGCCTGCAAGATGAACTCCGGGCAAAATTGTTACCAAATATTACCCTATAAATATTACCAAATTGTTCCGGGGTTGAAACGATGGTAGGAGCGTCCTTGATATCTTGATTTCAGGTCACGTACGGTGCCTGCAAGATGAACTCCGGGCCAAGGGGGGGTCCCCGAGGCGGAGCCTCCGACGCTCAAGTCAGTACAATTGATGTATAAAATGAGAGTGTTTAGGGGAGAGAGAGTGTAGGGTGGCTTCTCTAAGGTTAGAGAATGACCTCTTTTTCCTTACCCTTTGAGGGGTATATATAGTGTCTTGTTGTGCCTTTCAGGCTTGTAAGCGATATTGGGCTTGAGTGAGTTTTATTGGCTTTTGGGTTAAAATGGTGAGCCCATTTTAACACCCCAACAAATGCCCCCCAGGCCCAATTCTATTTGAAAAATGGGTTGGGTTTTGATTTTGATCACGGATTTTTTACCTTCGGCTCGGTTTTTTACCTTCGGCCCGATTTTTTTACCTTCGGCTCGATTTTTTACCTTCGGCTCGGTTTTTAACCTCGGCCCGGTGTTTTACCTTCGGCTCGGTTTTTTACCTTCGGCTCGGTTTTTAACCTCGGCTCGGTGTTTTACCTTCGGCTCGCATTTTTACCTTCGGCCGAATTTTTTACCTTCGGCTCGGTTTTTGACCTCGACCTGATTTTTTACCTTCGGCCCGGTTTTTTACCTTCTGCCCGGTTTTTTACCTCGGCTTGGTTTTTTAACCTCGTTAATCAAATCCGGAGATCTGTTTAAGAACGTGCTTTTAACCTCGGCCTGGATTGTAACATCGGTTCGAGTTGTAATCTCGGATGGGTTTTTAACCTCGCGCGGCCCGGTTTGTAACATCGGTTCGAGTTGTAATCTCGGATGGGATTGTAACATCGGCTCGGATTGTAACATCGGCTCGTATTTTAATCTCGGAGCGGTTTTTAATCTCGGCTCGGATTGTAACATCGGCTCCGATTGTAATCTCGGAGCGGTTTTCAACCTCGGCTCGGATTGTAACATCGACTCGAATTTTAATCTCGGAGCGGCTTTTAACCTCGGCTTGGATTGTAACATCGGCTCGAATTTTAATCTCAGCCCAGTCTTTAGTGTATTTATGTTTGTCAAACACGAATTTATAATTCGTTTTGAACATGATGAACAATTTGAGGTGTATGCTCTTGCAAAATGACTTATTGTTAGACAATGTCTGTCAAATTAAGTTTCCAAGAATATTAGCATTTCACCCAATTTATCAAGTCAAGTAAATTATATAGGCTGACAAAATTTAAAGTACAAAATTTAAATAAATGGAGGACTTAGCTTTGGGCTGACTGCAAGGTGGGTTATATTAACTGGATGTTTGAGCTCCGAGGACTAGGACAAAGCATCCAGGGTCCTGGAATTAGTTGAGCTTGTGCTCTGATTGGTCCATTTTGTTTACCCAATGCAGGTGTTTGATAATGTGGCCATGTGAAAGCATTTTGACACGTCGTATGCCAACCCATGAGCTTCTGACCGAATTTGTTTTGAGACCCTTCTTTCTACGGGCCCACGCAACCATAGTAAAGCAAAGAGGAGCCAACTTGTCTCTCAGATAAATAGGAGAACGGATATTTCATGAAATACCCCTGAGGTTTAAGTTAATTCACCAGGTACCCTCGTTGTTTCAGTAATCTACCAGGTACCCCTCAGGTTTCATTTTCTCGCATGACTTAAACCTGCCGTTAAGTGGCCGTTAGAAACTTTTTTTCACCAGGTACCCTCGTAATTTATTTCACCAGGTACCCCTGACTTTTTTTAGATTTTCACCAGGTGCCCTTGTGCTTTATGGTAATTTCACCAGATACCCCTGCTCACCAACGGCTAGTTTTTTTTAAAAAAACTAGCCGTTGGTAAGCCTTCTCTATTTAAAGGGGGAGCCGCTGCAACTCTTCACTACAAATTTCTGTTCTTCCCCTTAACCAACTCATATTTTCCCTAATTCCCAATTCAAATGAGCTCATATTCTCAATCCCAATCTTCTTCTACAACGTATGAATCCTCATACGTTGTAGTTCCACACAAAACATGCAACATATGTGGGAAAAAATTTGCAATAAGAAGTTCTGAAACAATGAAAAATCCTCAAAGACTATATTACAAGTGTGACTTATGTGACAACTTCAAGTGGTGCAAGGGAAGCATTGAGCAACCACTGCCAATCAGAAACAACAGAGGTAGCACAAAGGAAGGAGAAATTGAAGAAAACAGAAGCTTGGATGAAGAAATTCACCAAATGAAGAAGAAACTCAAGCAGCAAAAGAAATTAATGCATGGAACTATCAATATTGGCATTGTAATGTTTTTTATTCTAGTATTTGTAATGAGAAAGTGAATGATGACATTTCATCAATAATATGATATTTCATTTCCGAATTAAGTAGCTTTACAAAAGTGTGCCCCCGACACACAAAAACTTTAAGTGTAGCTCTACAAAAACTTGCTCCCATTGGCAAAAGATATACATGATAAGTTTAGTAAAAAGTTATGCATAAATCACAAAATCAAGTACGCTTCCTTTTTCCCTTACTTGATGCATTACGTTGTTGCTGTGAACTGGAAGCACCTTGATCTCCCCCTTGCTGTGAACCAGCTGCACCAGAACCAGCTGCACCAGCTGCACCAGCAGAACCAGAAGCACCACCAACAGCAGCAGCAGCAGCAGCAGCAGCATCCTTCTTTTGCTTTGCAGTGGCCCCACCTCTGCATGTCCTTGCATTGTGTCCCACCTCCTTACACTTACCACACCTCACAGTGCTATTTCTCTTTCCCCTTTTTGGATCATATTTACCTCTTTTTCTCAGTTTAGGGGATCTACCTGATGCTCTCTTCATGGGTGGTGGGAGGATAATAGGAAGGTCAAAAGAAGGCCATTGGGTTGGGTCAGGCATGGGGTGTATGTGCTCTGAGTAAGTTAACTTGTATGCTTGCCCTTTGAAGTAGTGAGACACAAAATCAGTAGCCTCAAGTCTTTGGTGGTAAATAACCCTAAGGCCATGTCTGAAAGGTATGTCAGATATTTGCCATACTCCACAACCACAAGTCCTTGCATCAAACTTAATAGGGTATTTGACAGCCCCCTCTTTCACTTCATATTCCCCTCCCCCAGCAACTGTTACAGAACAAAACCTGGTGAAACTAGCCGTTGGTGAGAAGGGGTATCTGGTGAAATTACCATAAAGCACAAGGGTGAAGGAAATAATGCCCTTGGTCCAAGTATGCATTCTATGTTAAGTCTAATAAATGCGGTTCAGTATTAATTAACAAGTTAATAATTCAGTGAGATCAAGTGAGCTGAATGCCTAGCTAGAGGCCGCTTCAGTTCAAGTGGAATTAATGATATTAATCCACAGCTTACTCTTGACTGAACCCGTAGGGTCACACAAATAGTACGTAAACGGATCAAGTATTTAATGGCATTAAATACTCCATCTATGAATATTCGGAACCGACGGATCTTGGTTTCAGTGGGAGCTAAGATCGTCACAGGCAAGAAATGAATACTCCGGAAACGATGATATTGCCGGAAACGGAAATATGGATCGTATCGGAAATATGAATATTATCCAAGTCGTAGATGTTACCGGAAACGGAAACATGGTACGTATCGGAAAATATTATTGGAAATGGAAATATTACCAGAATCGGAAATATTGCCGGAAACGGAAATATTGTCAGAATCGGAAATATTGCCGGAATCGGAAAATAATTCCGGAAACGGAAATATTAAATATTTGTTCGAAACGGAAATTAATTCCGGAATCGGAAATATTAAATATTGTTCGTATCGGAAATAGATTCCGGAAATGGAAATTTAATCGGAAGCGTATCGTACGAATTAGCATCGGACGAGGCCTGCCGGACGAAGGCCCAGCACGAAGCCAGGCCGTCGCCCAGCAAGCACGCACAAGCCCAGCGCGCGCCAAGGCCACGGATGCGTGGGCCTTGCTGCGTGGGCTACAGCTCGCACGCATGGGCAGTCCTTGTGGCTGCCGTGTGTGTGTGAGTTTGTGCTCATGCGTGATTCCTGAATCAGCAAGAGTCAGTGTATGATTAAATGTCTATTCCTAATTGGATAAATTAATTAAATAGAATTCATGTAGGATTCTAATTCCAATTAATTCGCATCCTACTAGGATTACGATTCCTTTTCCATAACTCTATAAATAAAGGCCTAGGGGTCATAATTTATATACAAGTTTCAAAGTATTCAAAAGTGAGTTTTTGAGAGAAAATCAAACACACATCTTGCTCAAAAGTGCCGAAATTTTCTAGTACCTTAAGGGCGATTCTAGTTGGTCAATCTTAAGGCGGATCCGGACGTGCTGTGGACTATCTACGGAGGGACGACACTTGGAGTCCTAAAAGACTTGTTCTTGTTCGGTTCGGGCGCAGCTAGGGAGGGCACGCAACAAAGAGTATGCATCTAATTATGCTATATGATTATGTGTAAATAATATGTTTCCTGGGTTAATGGTTGTTTCCGCATGATCTATGTAAATGTCATATGTATCATAACCTAACAGTGGTATCACGAGCCCCTTATTATTTTCATAATCTAAATTGCATGAACATGGTTAAATATTACAAATTTGCAAGAATTAAAAGGGGTGATTAATTTTCGTAATTGTTAATTAATTGCAAATTGCGTTTATTTAATTATATGTACGCAGTTTTTCGGCAGTTTCTTCATTACTCATCGGAATTGAGTGATTTTTGTGTCAATTCCGCATGTAAAAGGCATTCTGAAATTTTGACAAAAATAGTATTTTTCTGCCGAACCCAGAATTCTCAAATTCGAAGCCTAACTATGACTTTTCGAAGGTTTTAGTTTTTCGAATGCAAAATTTCGTAAATTTAAGATGTTAAATTAAATATTTGCGATTCCTGTTGATAAATCTTGAATTTTTGATTGACCTACTGCATATGTTTAACAAGTTTGAATGCCTAGTCTTGTTAATTATGCAATCTAATTTGTAATTATGATTAATTTGTTGAAAATTAGAATAATTTAGAATTAATTTGATTTTCATAATTAATTGTAATTTAATTAGAAACCTATGATTAAAAACCACCATAAAAATTGTAAATTTACGATAAATTTTAAATTTTTATGACCTAGACTTGAATCCATATCAATCGGAAATCAATTGGATAATAAATTTCGATTTTTCGCCCTAAAATTATGAAATTAATAATATTTATTAATTTGTCATTAATTTTAAATATAAATTTTAAATTTTTATGCGATTCGTTCAAATAACTTGCACGCACGAAGCAATGGACGCTTCGTGTTACCCTTAAGGGGTGTTGTATAATGCGGGCATGCGACGACGAGCAAGGGAGCTCGTCGCCCGTGCGGCACGAATGCAATGAGCAAGGGCATAGTGCACGAGCGCAAGGCAGCAGCCCTGCCTTGTGTCGTGTGCCACGAGCAATGAACGTATGGGCATGGGCGAGGGGCGAGCCAAGGCAGTCGCGTGTGGGCAGCAAGCGAGCTGCGCCACAACGCGCGCTGCCTCGCACAAGTGCGCGCAGCCTCGCGCGCAGCGAGCGCAAGCTCGCGTGCCACGAGCGCTGCGCACAGCATCACTCGCGCGCACAGCGCGCGACGTCGCCCGCCCAGCGAGCGATGTCGCGCACCAGCGAGCGATGGCTCGCGCGCGCGCAGCGAGCGATCGCGCGCGCGCAGCGAGCGATCTCGCGCGCCAGCGAGCGATCTCGCGCGCCAGCGAGCGATCTCGCGCGCCAGCGAGCGAGCCAGCGCGCCCAGCGAGCGATCTCGCGCGCGCACTGCGAGCGATAGCTCGCGTGCGATGGGGCGCTGTGCGGAGGCTTGCGTTGGGACAGCAGCAGCTATGCTACGAGCGCATGGGCTGCGCGCACATGGCCAGCAATGGCTGTGTGCGTACGGCCCATGGGCGTGCAACGCGTAGGGTGTTTGCGTTACGATTAGATCGTTTTGAATGTTTAATTTGAAAATTTCAGTTCACGTAATTTTAATTAATTTTAAAATTAATAATTTGAATTAATTTCTTGGATTTTAATTTTGAATATTATAATTATAATAAATGGAATTTATTCTAATTATTTTACTAAAATTAAAATCATGAATTAATTTAAATGCGACTGAAATTAAATTAAATTTTTGGATTCAATTATAAATTTATATGAGCTTTAAATTTTAATTAAATTTGTATGTTTCCGGTTAGACTAGAAATACAATTTTATGTTTAAAATTAGTAAAGCATATGAATTTATTGGTTTGAGTGGGAGCGCTTTTTAGTCATAAACTCTTGATTAGGTCTACAAATCCTTAAGTTAAAACAACTCGATTAGAATTAATAAGGACTGAATAATTGGTAGATTATTGGTGACCTTGATTAATTGCTGCAAATGTTTACGTGATGCATAATGTGTTTTACTAACCAGCTATGTGGGCCATTCATGATAATGAATGGGTGAATGGTATATATTGTATATGTACTGTTTTGCAGGTTATGAAGTGACTAGTATGGCCCAAATAGGATAGAAAATATGGTCTGCGTACCATTAATTTGAATGTAATTGGTCTAAAGTACCAAAGTTATTTTTCAATTCAAATATGGTCTGCGTACCATCAAATAGTTGTAATTAGCTATAGCTTATCCTATTTGAAGAAAATGGTGCCTCCCACGGAGATTTTCAAGACGGACTTTGAAGTCAAAGCTTCAAGATGAAGTCGGGCCATACTAGATCACAAATATCTTATGCATGTTTTAAGTTATTTATTGCTTTAAATATGTCTTAAAATGCATGAGATCAAAAGCTTGATTATGTTGCATGATTAAGGATTTTAGTTCACTTAAAATCTAACCAACATAGTAAGAGCCTTAAGTTCCAAACTTAAAAATTGAGTTAAAAGGTGCCATGCCAAAATATACACTTGCTTGGATATCCTTTACATCAATCTAGTAATAGTTTTCGCTCAGCGAGGTGTTACTTATTGGTCCTAAAGGGGCAAGGTACACAAATAATTGTGAGTACATGTTAGTTTTGGTGAAACTCAACGATATAAGTAAGGAGTCCTTTTATGTCGTGGCAAATTCGATAGGTTTACCTAATAAGTTCTTAGACGTACCTATCAACCAAGAATAGTTTCTAGACTATTAGCAAAAGGCTTTTGCTTACCTAAGATGTTCTAGGATTAAGTCGACAAACTGTGCTTAGTTCTTCAATGATTTTAGGATCTTGGAATCATTTTATTCACACCTGCCGGAACACATAACTTGAATAAAATGCTTAATAAACATTGAATTATGCATGTATGCTAGAATTTAAGTTTATTAAGAGAAACTGTGAATGGTTATTTATTTGATTATTCTTTTCAATTGTAGTTTTAATATGGCAAACAACAATCAAAACATCATCATGGGTTCTGAGCTTATGGTCAAGCTGAACCTGACAAATTTTCTTGAATGGGAAGCTAAGCTAGTTGAAATAGTCAAACTCAATGGACTTGAGTATGTACTATCACATCCCATGCCAAGCTACTATGCCAGAGACATGACCCCTGAGAGATTTTACGCCTGGGATGCGGATCTCAAAAAGGTTATGAGTCTCATGCTGAACAATATCCCTGATAATTGGGCTAGAAGGTTTGTAGCCTATGAACCTTTTACGCTCATCAAGAATCTGAGGGATATCTGTCGTGGAAGTACGGAGGACAGGGACCTGAACGTCCATGAGTTGATTGAATCAATGTCTGGGCTAAAGGTTAGTTCTCCCAACAGGTGTTATAGGATGGAGGTCCAAGAAACACATGTTCAGCTCCTTCGCACTAAACAGAGGGTAGGCGTTCCACTGAGGTTCCATGTGGATCTTATGTGTTCATATTTTGATCGCCTAAGTCTACTAGGAACACCAATAAGCGAAAGGATGGCAGTCTCTGTCTTGCTCAATTCACTACACAGTGGGTTTGGTCGCTTCAAGCAACAATACCTAAGTGAACCAAGAGAAGAAACAGTTGCAGAATTTATTCACCTTGTCAGAAAGGCTGAAATAGTACTGGACTGTGAAGCCAAAGATTTACTCAAGGCTAGAAAGAGACCATTCAAGAAAGGTGGAAAGTCCAAGGGCAATGCTAAATCAAAGCAGGACAAGTCCACATCAAGCTGTCTTTATTGTGATGGAATAGGCCATTACAAAAGAGAATGTCCAAAGCTAAAGGAAGATCAGAAGAACGGAACAGTCGTTCCATCTTCAGGTATTTTCGTTATAGACTGTATACTTGCTAATTCAACTTCTTGGGTATTAGATACAGGTTGTGGCTCACACTTATGTTCCAATCCACAGGGACTAAGAAGAAGTAGAAAGTTAAGCAAGGGTGAAGTCGACCTACGAGTGGGAAATGGAGCACGGATTGCTGCATTAGCCGTAGGAACTTACTATTTGTCGTTGCCCTCCGGGCTAGTTTTGGAACTGGAAGAATGTTTCCATGTTCCAAGTCTTACTAAAAACATCATTTCAGTTTCTTGCTTAGATGCTAAGGGATTTTCCTTTATAATAAAAGACAATAGTTGTTCGTTTTATTTTAAAGAGATGTTTTATGGATCTGCTAGATTAGTCAATGGACTTTATTTATTAGATCACGACAAACAAGTATATAACATAAATACCAAAAAGGCCAAAAAGGATGATTCAGATCTCACCTATCTGTGGCATTGTCGATTAGGCCATATAAACTTGAAACGCTTAGAAAGACTTCAAAGGGAAGGAATTCTAGAACCATTTGACTTAGAGGATTATGGTAAATGCGAATCATGTTTACTTGGCAAAATGACAAAGCAACCTTTCTCTAAAGTTGAAGAAAGAGCAAATGAACTATTGGGTTTAATCCATACAGATGTATGTGGACCAATGAGTACAAATGCTAGAGGTGGTTTCAGCTACTTTATCACTTTCACTGATGACTTCAGTAGGTATGGTTATGTCTACCTAATGAAGCATAAGTCTGAATCCTTTGACAAATTCAAGGAATTTCAGAGTGAAGTAGAGAATCAATTAGGCAAGAAGATTAAGGCGCTGCGGTCTGATAGAGGCGGTGAATATCTGAGCTATGAATTTGATGACCATCTGAAAGAATGTGGAATTCTATCAGAATTGACTCCTCCTGGAACACCACAATGGAACGGTGTGTCAGAACGGAGGAACAGAACCTTGCTAGACATGGTCAGGTCAATGATGGGTCAGGCCGAACTTCCATTAGAATTTTGGGGACATGCACTAAATACAGCTGCACTCACTATAAATAGAGCTCCGTCTAAAGCTGTCGAAAAGACTCCATACGAATTATGGTTTGGAAAGCCTCCAAATGTGTCTTTTCTTAAGATTTGGGGATGTGAAGTATACGTCAAACGATTAATTTCAGACAAACTTCATCCAAAATCTGACAAATGTATCCTTGTGGGCTATCCAAAGGAAACAAAGGGGTATTACTTCTACAATACATCTGAGAACAAAGTGTTTGTTGCTCGAGATGGTGTCTTTTTGGAGAAGGATCACATTTCCAAAATGACAAGTGGGAGAAAAGTAGACCTCGAAGAAATTCGAGTCGAACAACAAACTCTAGAGAATGCTCAAGATGACATTCAGGATGAAACTCAGAGATCTTTAGAAGAATCTGGTGAGAATCATGGTCAATCTAGAAATGTTACCCCGCGTAGATCGCAAAGATATAGATCTCAACCGGAAAGGTACTTAGGTATTTTGACGAACGAGAGCTATGACGTTCTATTACTTGAAAGTGATGAACCTGCGACTTACAAGCAAGCTATGACGAGCCCTAGCTCCAAGCAATGGCAAGAAGCCATGCAATCTGAATTAGACTCCATGTCTGAAAACCAAGTATGGGATTTGGTCGATTTGCCAGATGGCTACCAAGCCATTGGAAGCAAATGGGTTTTCAAACTGAAAAAGGACAAGGATGGGAAACTTGAAGTTTTCAAAGCTAGATTGGTTGCAAAAGGTTACAGGCAAGTCCACGGTGTGGATTACGATGAAACCTTTTCACCAGTTGCAATGCTAAAGTCTATTCGAATAATGTTAGCAATCGCTGCATATTACGATTACGAAATATGGCAGATGGATGTCAAAACTGCTTTCTTAAACGGCGTTTTAACAGAAACTGTGTTTATGACACAGCCTGAAGGTTTTGAGGATCCAAAGAATGCTAAAAAGGTATGCAAGCTAAAGAAATCAATCTACGGATTGAAGCAGGCATCCAGGAGCTGGAATATACGTTTTGATGAAGCAGTCAGTGACTTTGGTTTCATCAAGAACGCGGACGAATCTTGTGTATACAAGAAGGTCAGTGGGAGCAAAATTGCTTTCCTAGTATTATATGTCGACGACATATTGCTTATCGGAAATGACATTCCTATGTTGAACTCTGTCAAGATTTGGCTTGGGAAATGTTTTTCGATGAAGGATCTAGGAGAAGCACAGTACATATTGGGCATCAAGATTTACAGAGATAGATCTAAAAGGATGATTGGACTTAGTCAAAGCACTTATATTAATAAGGTGCTTGATAGGTTCAAGATGGCGGACTCCAAGCGAGGCTACCTACCCATGTCTCATGGAATGACTCTAAGCAAGACTCAGTGCCCAAAAACACTTGATGAGCGTAGACGAATGAATGGGATTCCATATGCATCATTGATTGGTTCAATAATGTATGCTATGATATGTACACGCCCGGATGTTGCGTACGCACTCAGTGCTACGAGCAGATACCAGTCAGACCCAGGAGAGGCGCATTGGACTGCTGCCAAGAACATTCCGAAGTACCTGAAAAGGCACAAAGATGACTTCCTGGTCTATGGTGGAGATGATGAATTAATTGTTAAAGGCTATACGGACGCAAGTTTCCAAACCGACAAAGATGATTTCAGATCACAGTCTGGGTTTGTCTTCTGCCTCAACGGAGGAGCAGTAAGCTGGAAAAGTGCTAAGCAAAGCACCATTGCGGATTCTACAACTGAAGCGGAGTACATTGCTGCACATGAAGCAGCAAAGGAAGCTATATGGCTAAGGAAGTTCATAGGAGAACTTGGTGTAGTCCCCTCCATTAAAGGACCAATAGCCCTGTATTGTGATAATAACGGAGCTATTGCACAGGCAAAAGAGCCTAGACACCACCAGAGAGTCAAGCATGTACTTCGTAGATTTCACCTTCTACGAGAGTTCGTTGAAAGAAAAGAAGTCGAGATAAGCAAAATTGGAACTGATGACAACATATCAGATCCATTAACTAAACCTCTGCCGCAAGCGAAGCACAACTCGCACACTGCAGCTATGGGAATCAAGCATATTGGAGAATGGCTTTGATGTCTCTGTTTAATGTTTTAAAGTTTTAGAGTTTAAATCTTTGTAAAACATTATTGGTTAATCATTCACAATAAATGAAAGGAATTCATTTTTCCATTTAATTCGTGGTTTATTAAATGATGAGTCCCTTCAACTTGACGATATATTCAAGATAGACTGTCAGGACCAGTCCTGTGACTAAGAAATGTCTATCAAGTGAACTTGAATGTCAAAGGTTGAAAATGGTCCCTAATCGGAGTTTTCTATAAAATTGGACGCATAGAAAACGTTAGACGATTAGAATGCAAGATGACTAGTAGTTCTGTTTCTTGAACTATGTGGACATGGCAATGTCATAATCATTTGCATAGATACTTACTTTGGGAAGACTAGTATCGGACAAGACCTATGAAACTTTACTGTAAGAGATGAAAGTCTGTCATAAGTAAATTTCATTAAATTATTAGACACTAAATCCTCAATACCTGAGTGATTTGAGATTACTTGTTTGAGAACTGGTTGCTTTGACGTTGACCAACCGTCGCACCGTAAAAGGAGGCTATAAAGGCAACGCTCAGGTAATCACCTATCAAACGAAGTCTAATCTCAAGATCGCAAGATTGGGATTGTCCTCCCATAAATCGGGATGAGATGCTTAAAAGTTGTACAAGGCCACTCGGAGAGCTAGAAACTGTGAAATGCATGGCCGTGCTCGGATGAATCATAGGCTATGATTATCTGTTTATTTGATCAGTTGAACTCTGAAACCGAGGAACACCTCTGGACATAATAAGGATGACAACTCTTACCTTATGTTCAAGAGCAAGCATCGAGCGACAAAGGAATTAGGAAATGCACACTTGTCCCTAAGGACAAGTGGGAGACTGAAGGAAATAATGCCCTTGGTCCAAGTATGCATTCTATGTTAAGTCTAATAAATGCGGTTCAGTATTAATTAACAAGTTAATAATTCAGTGAGATCAAGTGAGCTGAATGCCTAGCTAGAGGCCGCTTCAGTTCAAGTGGAATTAATGATATTAATCCACAGCTTACTCTTGACTGAACCCGTAGGGTCACACAAATAGTACGTAAACGGATCAAGTATTTAATGGCATTAAATACTCCATCTATGAATATTCGGAACCGACGGATCTTGGTTTCAGTGGGAGCTAAGATCGTCACAGGCAAGAAATGAATACTCCGGAAACGATGATATTGCCGGAAACGGAAATATGGATCGTATCGGAAATATGAATATTATCCAAGTCGTAGATGTTACCGGAAACGGAAACATGGTACGTATCGGAAAATATTATTGGAAATGGAAATATTACCAGAATCGGAAATATTGCCGGAAACGGAAATATTGTCAGAATCGGAAATATTGCCGGAATCGGAAAATAATTCCGGAAACGGAAATATTAAATATTTGTTCGAAACGGAAATTAATTCCGGAATCGGAAATATTAAATATTGTTCGTATCGGAAATAGATTCCGGAAATGGAAATTTAATCGGAAGCGTATCGTACGAATTAGCATCGGACGAGGCCTGCCGGACGAAGGCCCAGCACGAAGCCAGGCCGTCGCCCAGCAAGCACGCACAAGCCCAGCGCGCGCCAAGGCCACGGATGCGTGGGCCTTGCTGCGTGGGCTACAGCTCGCACGCATGGGCAGTCCTTGTGGCTGCCGTGTGTGTGTGAGTTTGTGCTCATGCGTGATTCCTGAATCAGCAAGAGTCAGTGTATGATTAAATGTCTATTCCTAATTGGATAAATTAATTAAATAGAATTCATGTAGGATTCTAATTCCAATTAATTCGCATCCTACTAGGATTACGATTCCTTTTCCATAACTCTATAAATAAAGGCCTAGGGGTCATAATTTATATACAAGTTTCAAAGTATTCAAAAGTGAGTTTTTGAGAGAAAATCAAACACACATCTTGCTCAAAAGTGCCGAAATTTTCTAGTACCTTAAGGGCGATTCTAGTTGGTCAATCTTAAGGCGGATCCGGACGTGCTGTGGACTATCTACGGAGGGACGACACTTGGAGTCCTAAAAGACTTGTTCTTGTTCGGTTCGGGCGCAGCTAGGGAGGGCACGCAACAAAGAGTATGCATCTAATTATGCTATATGATTATGTGTAAATAATATGTTTCCTGGGTTAATGGTTGTTTCCGCATGATCTATGTAAATGTCATATGTATCATAACCTAACAAAGGGCACCTGGTGAAAATCTAAAAAACCTCAGGGGTACCTGGTGAAATAAATTACGAGGGTGCCTGGTGAAAAAAAGTTTCTAACGGCCACTTAACGGCAGGGTTAAGTCATGCGAGAAAATGAAACCTGAGGGGTACCTGGTAGATTACTGAAACAACGAGGGTACCTGGTGAATTAACTTAAACCTCGGGGGTATTTCATGAAATATCCGATAGGAGAAACTTGTTTCTCAAATAAAGAGAAATCAACTTATTTCTCAAATTCATATGGAATAAGAACGGGAATCCAACTCAGAATCTCAAATTCATATTACTAAGCTTGGTAAAGATGATCGATGTTGTTGTTTCAGCTATGAGCTTCGTCCATGAGTTTCAGCTATGAGCTTCGGCCACGAGATTCGGCTATGAGCTTCGGGAGCTACTATGCTCGGCCCTGCTCTTTGGCACCGACTTCGGCGCTGAGCTCATGAGCTGCTATGATCGGGAGATGTAATTCGGCACTGAGCCTCGGCATTGAGTTCGGGAGTTGATTTTTCACCTTTAATTGGTCATTGAGTAATTTTATCAAACACTTGATGAGCAGCAGCAAATAATGTCAGCCTTTAAATCTTTCAAGGAATAAGGTCTGACTTCATTGTAGAATTTATGCCGATTACTCGGTGTGTATTTTGCTTTGAAACCCCGATGAGCATGAGTTTCGGCCTTGTTCAGACCTTGGCTTCACCTTTTGATTAGTTAACCTCGAGTCAAAAACTGCAGCCCAGCTTTGGCAGTGATCATAGAGCTCGGGAGTTGGTGTTCTCGGCATTGCCCTTCGGCCTCGAATCTCGCAGTGAACGCTGTTATGAGCTTCGGAGCTTTGCCTCCACATGGTGGGTGGCTTTTCCTTTTTGCCCGTTGAGTTTCTCTTTTAGTATTGATTTAGCTTTCCGCTTGGTCACCCTTAGCAAATGAGCTTCGTAATTATCTGAACTGAGTTTTGGTGCTGAGCTAGGGAGTTGCTGACTCTGGCACTAACTTTCAGGTACTAAGTTTAGCCTCGGGGAGCGAGGGCTCGGTCCGTAGCTCCACCTTCGGATCCCCGAGTAGTTGCCTCAGCATGTTGTTTGGATCTCGGGAAGCTCTTCGGGAGACTAATCTTCACCTTTGGCTAGTCTTTGAGGTATTTTGTCAAACACCTTGTGGGCGTCAACTGAAGTTGTAGTCATGAAGTTTCTTTTGTAGTAGCTTTCACGACCAAGTTGATTATTATGAACTCAACTATGAGGTCTGCCAAACAACAGTGTATCAATGACAAACAACATAGATGTACCAGTTTTCTATCAAACTAAATTAGTTATGGTATAAGAAAGCATGATGATTTCATAAAATATCACATTAATTTATAGAGAAACTTAGCTTTGAGCTTGCAACTGGGCCATGGAAATGAGGTTTGTAATTCACAGTTGTGAAGTGTTTCATTTCTCCGTACGTGGATTAACACATTGAATGTGCTCTGTTTACCCTCGACATTGTGGTTCGGACCTTGGTCCACACCTTGGCACTGACAAGTAAAGCCCATTGAATTTCGGAACTTTTCAAAGCTCTGGAGACGAGCTTCGAGACTGATGTGCTCGGTAGATACTATGCTCGGGAGATGAGCTTCGACACTTAACTTCGGCACCGAGCCTCGGCACTGAGTTCGAATCTTAGTTTCGGCAACCGCTATGCTCGAGAGATGAGCTTAATTCAGGCATTTTGACAAATAATATGTGGGCATCTACTGACGTTGCTATCACAAAGCTGCTCCTTTTTGTAATACCTGCCATTCTTCCTTGCATAACATCAATAAGTAACCTCATTGATATATCAACAAGCCTGAAATGTCAACTAAACATATCTTCCAAGAAATTCTTGACTTCCTGACTTAGTTGGTGTACGGGATACTCCCGTAGGCCCAATTCTATACCAGAATATTCTAGTATTATGGGCCCAAAGAGTAATAAAGGCCAAGGCCCAATCTATGACCTAATAATCTATCAAAT
Source organism: Spinacia oleracea (assembly GCF_020520425.1). NCBI lineage: Eukaryota > Viridiplantae > Streptophyta > Magnoliopsida > Caryophyllales > Amaranthaceae > Spinacia > Spinacia oleracea. The sequence goes on from NC_079488.1 coordinate 19,686,483, forward strand.
CCCTATAAATACTCATTTACGGGGGAAGGTAAAAGAGACCTCTCTACACTCTCTACTCCCTCCTCTCTGTATTCCATCTCTTTATGATATATTATTAATGTTGGGCGTCGGAGGCTCCGATCCGGGAAACCTCCTCCGGATTCGGGGTTCACTTTGCAGGAAATCACCTCCACATTTAAGATACGAAGATCCGACCACACCACCTGATTCCAATATCGGAACAATTGGCGCTAGAAGGAGGGGCACAATAACGTACCATTGTGCCCAGAATCTCCGAACATAAAAACCCATTTTCATCCTCTCAGATCTACAAAGAAACATGTAAAAGCTGTATACAGAATACATAAACCCATCGCAATTCTTCGACATCCACAAATAAGCAAAGATAAAAATAAAAATATAGAAAAGAAAAATTTTGATTTCTCTCCTCAAGCTAAACTACGGCTTACAAAAAAAAAAGCCACTGCAGATTCTATTACCCAAAACAAAAAGCCATTGCAGAGTCTATCACCCAAAACAAATTACTCCCCAAAACAAATTCAGTCTCAAATTCATAAATTTGGAAGGTTCAAATCTAAGAAACTCAGTTAAAAGAAGAAAAAGAAAAAGAAAAGGAAAAGGCAAGCATCAAAGTAAGGGTAAAGGGAAGTGCGTAATTTGGGCATAAACATAGCAACACCGACTAAGTGTTGGTTGCTGAATTGCTCCGCTAACGGCGACGCTACCGGAACACGATACCAAAGCTAAGCTTTCTCTCTCCTTATTTGTGTGATTAAGATGATGTTTTGATTATTCAACGCCCATCCATGATTAACGTACCCATTACTTGCCGTTTGAAATGACCTGCTTCATTGCCGACTGTATTATTGCTGGTAAAGATTACCTGATTAATTGCCGGCTGCATAATGTCGGTAAAGATTACCTGGCTAAGAACACCCCGTAAAATTACCTGACCCATTGCCGACTGCATTATTGCCGGCTAAAATTACGGATTCTAAAATTAAGATTATGCCTACTACGACAAGTGTTTAAGAGTATGACAATTGCGACAAGTATTAATTAGTATTTATTAGCCAACCTCAAGTTGACCTGAGATTAGTTCTTTCAGCATGCACCCTCCCGGTAATAGTCGGTTCCAACCGAAGCCATATTTTACCCACTGGCAAAAATCACAGTATTATAGTAAAAGTATAATCTACAAATTCTAGAGTAACCTCTCAATACCTATTAGGAAAAGTTTAACATTGGGTGAACACTCATATATTCTTGCCGGTTTAAATTTACTACCGAACTAAGCTTGATGTATCCTTAAGAGCAAAAAGAAGAAGGTGCGGGAATATAAAAGTTATTCTGCGCGTCTGAAGTGTGACCCAATATGTGTTCTCAATGCATTAAGTTTCGAGTGTTGTTTCAATAATGTTTGGAAATTCGTGTATTGTTCCCTTCTGCTTATGAAAGTTTTATTTTGGTTTCTTGCTGGCTGCTATCGGCCTACAATTGCTGCCGGCTTGATTTGATGAGTCATATTTGCTACCGGACTGATTTGAAAAGTCATACCGCATACCCTCTAATTCGTTCTCGGCAGTGGAAAATGTTGTAGGTTGCAGTCAGCTATTTCTCTGTCAGTCCTCAAAAGACTATCGGTCGTGCAGTCGACAGTATATTAGTGTAAACACCTCGCGCCGGTCTAAGTCTGTTACCGGTCTACAATGTCATACACTCATGCCAATGTCATACTCCCTTGTCATGCGTCATATAGTTTAATCTTTTACTTTTTACCAAAAAAATTCTAGGTGCCCAGTATGGGAGATTGTTTTGAGCAAACGTTTTGGAAGTTAAATGTTATTTATACCACTTTATTTGATGCTGGTTAGTACCAGAAGTTTTCTCAATTAATGGACCAAAAGAAAGTGTTAAAAAAATGTATGATAAGGTGTCTCTTTCAAATCCTTGTGTTCTTTAGTAGATATTCTTGGCTTTCTGGTAAACTACTTCCTAGAGTCTTAACCATAATTAAAGACGGTCATTGTGTCATTCGACCTGCTATAAATTCCAATTTTAGTACTCCATATCAAGTATGTACGTTCATAATTCCATGGTAATAGGCGGATGCAACCATTTTATTTTCTACCAGCATTTTAAGCAACCTGGGTTGTTGGGTGATGTTTGGTAAAGGCTCATAAGTTTCAAATGTCCAGAGGGAAGCTATCTAATGTAAGACCAGGCGATCGGTTGTGATTTGCTATCTGTCAAGTATTGAGAGTTTTCTCAAAAGTGCAATGTGAATATAAATGTTTTTGACAAATCACACTCGTACCATTTAGTCAGACTAGGTGGTACTGTCTAAAGCGATGTAGGCCTAAAAGTGGTAGTTGTACCCCATACCTTCTAATTTAATCACCGATTGCGCTCGAAGTCAAAAAAGTCTTGTTTCCAGTCTAAATTGCTAGCAGCCTGCAAGTCCATACCTTGTACAAGCGGCTTTGTACCACACCAATTGTCTAAACATAAGTGTCAATCACAACCTCCCTGTCATACCATAAGTATTGATGAAGTCAGACTTAGTTTATATTGTATTAAGGAATATGTGCTTCCCAAGTGTTAGCTGAAGATGATAAGAAGACTTAATGTTTACAAGAGCTTCTCATAATACAAATTTTTGGGTAATAGCTCCTATCATCGAATTTATTACATAAAAATGTTTGAAAAAAAGGACATTCTTACCATATAATTTTCTACCAGCCTATTTCTTGTCAAACTCGTTAATATGTTGATTGCTAACGTCTTGGTCACTCACCTTTAAAGATAGAATTTCTAGACTTTTATATTGTACAAAGTTGTTTAACGGTACTTGCTAGACGAAATGTTTTCTTGAATGCATGTTGTATGTGTTATACCCAAATGATTCAAGCATTGAAGTGCCTGTATGAGCATTCTCGCTTAGTTTTATTGTAATGTAGCCTGAAAGTTTGAATACCGAACCGCATTGAGCCATGTTGTGTTAATAAATATAGTAGAAGTATATTGGACTCACAGGCAGAGATATCAGAAGCTCCTCCTTGTTTTGGTTTTTATCAAAAGTTGGTTGGTAGTAATAGTAAGACTCAAATATTCAGTTCCAGTTGCTGAGCATAAGTTCAAGTGTTTTACCCAAATGGCTATCAGTAATAAAGCATAGGGTATTTATGATGGTTTCATTAAGAGCCCCATTGCAAAATCAATTTAGCTTGAAAGTGAAAAGTGGCCAATTTCAGTCTATATATAATTCGTAGGGCCAATTTCAGTGAAAAGTGGCCAATTTCAGTGTCTATATGAAAAGTGGCCAATTTCAGTGAAAAGTGGCCAATTAAGAGCCCCCCTAGCAGACTTAGGCGATCAAAATATGAAAGCATAAGCTCCACATGGAACCTCAGTGGGATGCCAATAAGCGAAAGGATGGCAGTCTCTATCTTGCTCAATTCACTGCACAGTGGGTTTGGTCGCTTCAAGCAACTATACCTAAGTGAACCAAGAGAAGAAACAGTTGCAGAGTTTGTTCACCTTGTCAGAAAGGCTGAGATAGTACTCGACTGTGAAGCCAAAGGTTTACTCAAGGCTAAAGGGAGACCCCTCAAGAAAGGTGGAAAGTCCAAGGGCAATGCTGAGTCAAGAAAGAAGACAAAGTTGGACAAGTCCACATCAAGCTGTCTTTATTGTGATGGAATTGGCCATTACAAGAGAGAATGTCCAAAGCTTAAGGAAGATCAGAAGAACGGAACAGTCGTTCCATCTTCAGGTATTTTCGTTATAGACTGTATACTTGCTAATTCAACTTCTTGGGTATTAGATACAGGTTGTGGCTCACACATATGTTCCAATTCACAGGGACTAAGAAGAAGAAGAAGGTTAAGCAAGGGTGAAGTCGACCTACGAGTGGGAAATGGACCACGGATTGCTGCATTAGTTGTAGGAACTTATTATTTCTCGTTGCCCTCTGGGCTAGTTTTGGAACTGGAAGATTGTTTCCATGTTCCAAGTCTTACTAAAAACATCATTTATGTTTCTTGCTAAGATGCTAAGGGAATTTCCTTTTTAATAAAAGACAATAGTTGCTCGTTTTATTTTAAAGAGATGTTTTATGGATCTGCTTGATTAGTCAATGGACTTTATTTATTAGATCACGACAAACAAGTTTATAACATAAATACCAAAAAGGCCAAAAAGAACAATTCAGATCTCACCTATCTGTGGCATTGTCGATTAGGCCATATTAACTTGAAACGCATAGAAAGACTTCAAAAGGAAGGAATTCTAGAACCATTTGACTTCGAGGATTATGGTAAGTGAGAATCATGTTTACTTGGCAAAATGACAAAGAAACCTTTCTCTAAAGTAGGAGAAAGAGCAAATGAACCATTGGGTTTAATCCATACAGATGTATGTGGACCAATGAGTACAAATGCTAGAGGTGGTTTCAGCTACTTTATCACTTTCACTGATGACTTCAGTAGATATGGTGATGTCTACCTAATGAAGCATAAGTCTGAATCCTTTGACAAATTCAAGGAATTTCAGAGTGAAGTAGAGAATCAATTAGGAAAATAGATTAAGGCATTGCGGTCTGATAGAGGCGGTAAATATCTGAGCTATGAATTTGATGACCATCTGAAAGAATGTGGAATTCTATCAGAATGGACTACTCCTGGAACACCTCAATGGAACGGTGTGTCGGAAGAGAGGAATAGAACCTTGCTAGACATGGTTAGATCAATGATGGGTCAGGCCGAACTTCCAATAGAATTTTGGGGACATACACTAAATACAGCTGCACTCACTATAAATAGAGCTCCGTCTAAAGCTGTTGAAAAGACTCCATATGAGTTATGGTTTGGAAAGCATCCAAAAGTGTATTTTCTTAGGATTTGGGGTTGTGAAGTATACGTCAAACAATTAATTTCAGACAAACTTCAACCAAAATCTGACAAATGTATCCTTGTGGGCTATCCAAAGGAAACAAAGTGGTATTACTTCTACAATACATCTGAGAACAAGGTGTTTGTTGCCCGAGATGGTATGTTTTTGGAAAGAGATCACATTTCCGAAATGACAAGTGGGAGAAAAGTAGACCTCGAAGAAATTCGAGTCGAACAACAAACTCTAGAGAATGCTCAAGATGACATTCAGGATGAAACTCAGAGATCTTTAGAAGTATCTGGTGAGAATCAAGGACTATCTAGAAATGTAACCCCACGTAGATCGCAAAGATATAGATCTCAACCGGAAAGGTACTTAGGTATTTTGACGAACGAGAGCTATGAAGTTCTATTACTTGAAAGTGATGAACCTGCGACTTACAAACAAGCTATGACGAGCCCTAGCTCCAAGCAATGGCAAGAAGCCATGCAATCTGAATTAGACTCCATGTCTGAAAACCAAATTTGGGATTTGTTCGATTTGCCAGATGGCTACCAAGCCATAGGAAGCAAATGGGTTTTCAAACTGATAAAGGACAAGGATGGGAAACTTGAAGTTTTCAAAGCTAGATTGGTTGCAAAAGGTTACAGGCAAGTCCACGGTGTGGATTACGATGAAACCTTTTCACCAGTCGCAATGCTAAAGTCTATTCGGATAATGTTAGCAATCGCTGCATATTACGATTACGAAATATGGCAAATGGATGTTAAAACTGCTTTCTTAAACGGCGTTTTAACAGAAACTGTGTTTATGACACAGCTTGAGGGTTTTGAGGATCCAAAGAATGCTAAAAAGGTATGCAAGCTAAAATCTACGGAGTGAAGCAAGCATCAAGGAGTTGGAATATACGTTTTGATGAAGCAGTTAGTGACTTTGGTTTCATCAAGAACGCAGACGAATCTTGTGTATACAAGAAGGTCAGTGGGAGAAAAATTTCTTTTCTAGTAATATATGTCGACGACATATTACTTATCGGAAATGACATTTCTATGTTGAACTCTGTCAAGATTTGGCTTGGGAAATATTTTTCGATGAAGGATCTAGGAGAAGCACAGTACATACTGGGCATCAATATTTACAGAGATAGATCTAAAAAGATGATTGGACTCAGTCAAAGCACTTATATCAATAAGGTGCCTGAAAGGTTTAATATGGCAGACTCCAAGCGAGGCTACCTACCCATGTCTCATGGAATGACTCTAAGCAAGACTCGGTGCCCAAAAACACTAGATGAACGTAGACGAATGAGTGGGATTCAATATGCATCATTGATTGGTTCAATAATGTATGCTATGATATGTACACGCCCGGATGTTGCGTACGCACTCAGTGCTACGAGCAGATACCAGTCAGACCCAGGAGAGGCACATTGGACTGCTGCCAAGAATATTCTAAAGTACCTGAAAAGCCACACAGATGATTTCCTAGTCTATGGTGGAGATGATGAATTAATTGTTAAAGGCTATAAGGACGCAAGTTTCCAAACCGACAAAGATGATTTCAGATCACAGTCTGGGTTTGTCTTCTACCTCAACGGAGGTGTTAAGCTGGAAAAGTGCTAAGCAAAGCACTATTGCGGATTCTACAACTGAAGCGGAGTACATTGCTGCACATGAAGCAGCAAAGGAAGCTATATGGCTAAGGAAGTTCATAGGAGAACTTGGTGTAGTCCCCTCCATTAAAGGACCAATAGCTCTGTATTGTGATAATAAGGGAGCTATTGCACAGGCAAAGGAGCGTAGACAACACTAGAGAGTCAAGCATGTACTTCGTAGATTTCACATTCTACGAGAGTTTGTTGAAAGAAAAGAAGTCGAGATAAGCAAGATTGGAACGAATGAAAATATCTCAGATCCATTAACTAAACCTCTGCCGCAGGCGAAGCATAACTAACACACTGCAGCTATGGGAATCAAGCATGTTGGAGAATGGCTTTGATGTCCTTATTTAATGTTTTAAAGTTTTAGAGTTTAATACTTTGTAAAACGTTATTGGTTAACCATTCACATTAATGAATAGAATTCATTTTTCCATTTAATTTGTGGTTTATTAAATGATGAGTCCCTTCAATTTGACGATATATTCAAGATAGACTGTCAGGACCAGTCCTGTGACTAAGAAATGTCTATCAAGTGAACTTGAATGTCAAAAGTTGAAAATGGTCCCTGGTTGGAGTTTTCGATGAAGATGGATGCATAGAAAACGTTAGACGACTAGAACGCAAGATGACTAGTAGTTCTGTTTCTTGAACTATGTGGACATGGCAATGTCACAATCATTTGTATAAATATTTACTTTGTGAAGACTAGTATCAGACAGACCTATGAAACTTTACTGTAAGAGATGAAAATCTGTCATAAGTAAATTTCATTTAAATTATTAAACACTAATCCTCAATACCTGAGTGATTTGAGATTACTTGTTTGAGAACTTCTTACTTTGACGTTGTCAACCGTCGCACCGTAAAAGGAGGCTATAAAGGCAACGCTCGGGTAATCATCTATCAAACGAAGTCTAATCTCAAGATCGCAAGATTGGGATTGTCCTCCCATAAATGGGGACGAGATGCTGAAAGTTGTACAAGGCCACTGGGAGAGCTAGAAACTTTAAAATGCATGGCCGTGCTCAGATGAATCATAGGCTATAATTATGTGTTTATTTGATCAGTTGAACTCTGAAACCGAGAAACACCTCTGGACATAATAAGGATGACAACTCTTACCTTATGTTCAAGAGAAAGCATCGAGTGACAAAGAAATTAGGAAATGCACACTTGTCCCTAAGGACAAGTGGGAGACTGAAGGAAATAATGCCCTTGGTCCAAATACGCATTTAATGGTAAGTGTAATAAATGGGTCCAGTGTTAATTATACAAGTTAATAATTCAATGAGATCAAGTGAACTGTATGCCTAGCTAGAGGCTGCTTCAGTTCAAGTGGATTAATGATATTAATCCACAGCTTACTCTTGACTGAACCCGTAGGTTCACACAAATAGTACGTAAATGGATCAAGTATTTAATGGAATTAAATACTCCATCTATGGATATTCAGAATCGTTGGATCTTGGTTTCAGTAGGAGCTGAGATTGTCAAAGGCAAATTATGAATACTCCGGACACGATGATATTGCCGGAAACGAAAATATGGATCGTATCGGAAATATAAATATTATCCAAGTCATAGATGTTGCCGGAAACGGAAACATGGTACGTATCGGAAAATATTATCGGGAATGGAAATATTGCCGGAATCTGAAATATTGCCGGAAACGGAAATATTGTCTGAATCGGAAATATTGTCGGAATCGGAAAATAATTCCGGAAACGGAAATATTAAATATTTGTTCGAAACGGAAACTTATTCCGGAATCGGAAATATTAAATATTGTTCGTATCGGAAATGAATTCCGGAATCGGAAAATCAATCGGAAGCGTGACGTACGAAATAAACATCGGACGAGCTTGCTAGACGCAAGGCCCAACACGAAGCTAGGCCCAGCGCCTAGCGAAGCCCGCGCGCACAAACGCATGGGCGCAGCCCACTGAGACCAAGCAAGCAAGCCCAACCAAGCACGAAGCAAGGCCAGGCCCGCGAGCAAGGCCAGCGAGCTGGCGCGCGCCCTTCGTGGGCTGCGAGCAGCTGCTGGGCCAAGGCTCAGCGCGCGCGCGCGCATCACCTTTCGTGGGCTGCTGTGTGTGTGTGTGTGTGTTTGTGTTTGTGTACGAAGCCTTGATCGATTAGGATTCGTTTAGATTGATTTCCTAAATCTACTAGATAAATTAAGTGATTGAATTTAAGATTAATTCAGATTCCCTAAATTGATTCCTAGTAGGATTCTAATATCCGATTTCCTACCCTATAAATAGGTGATCATAATTCACAATTTATAACGAGTAATTCAAGTATTTATACAAGTTTTAGGCTTAAAACTGAGTCATTAATTTGCTGTAAAAATCCGAAAATCACATAGTACCTTAGGTGCAATATATTCTAGTTAATTAAATCTAAGGCGGATCCGAGCGTGCTGTGGACTATCTACGGAGGGACAACATTTGGAGTCCTAAAGACTTGTTCTTGTTCGGTTCGGGTGCAGCTAGGGAGGGCACGCTACAAAGTGTATGTGTCCTAAGTTATGCTGATTGTTATGTGGCAAATAATTTGGATTTTCCTGGCTTTATGGTTTTTCCGCATGATTTATATTCAATTATATGTATCATAACCTTACAGTTTTTGTGTTCGAATTATGTCTCATGTTTTACATGGATTATGAATTCATACTTGAAATTTATCACTTAAAGAATTGGAAAAATGTAAATTTTCTTTTGAAAATATAGCCTAATAACCAACATTGAAAATACGCTTACATCGGATCTCATCCCCACACCTATAACTTTAACCTACCAAAAGTCACATTAGTCCTATTAAAACTTGTTATACTTATATCAATATATACGAAGTATTTTTCTAAATATTAACTTTTGTATATTTTTACTTATACATAATTCGATATATTAAGAGTCAAAGTCATGTGCTTGGGAAATTAAAATCAACAATGGTGTAAGATTCAGAAACCGATGGAGTATAAAAACTATAGTCTATTCCCCCTCCATCTTTTACAAGTTATTCCATTTAACTTATTACGGTATCTAAGCCACGACTTAAATTATAAATTTGTACGGAGTAATATTCTATATGCTTAATCTTATAATTTATAAAAAGTAAATATTTTAAAAAAATAATATACTAGATTTTAGCCCGTACGATGCACGAATTCTATTAAATTGTTTAGTTAAAATAAAACTCCTATATATATCAATTGCTATATTTTATATATTAGATTAGATTAGTGTTTGATTTTGGATTGAATTTCATTTTAAATTTATATTTTTTAATTACTAAAGTGTTTGATTTTGGATTGACTTTCATTTTAAATTTATTTTTTAATTATTAAAGTGTTTGATTTTGTATGAAATTGTGTATACGTGGTATTAGTAATTAACTAATAAAAATATTCATGTGGCACCTAATTATTTATCTACGTGGCACTCGACTTTTTTATTTCATAAATTATTTCGAAATCTTATCTTTGATTGGCCAAAAATCATTAGATTTCCTACGTGACATTATAATATTGCATCCGTGTTTGATTTAGGATTGAAATTTATTTTAGATTAGTGTTTGATTTTAGATTGAATTTTATTTTAGATTTATTTTATAATTATTAGAGTGTTTGATTTTGGATGGAGATGATATTGTTAGTAATTAATTAATTAAAATGTCTACGTGACACCTAAGTAATTATCTACGTGGCACTCGATTTTTTTAATTCTAAAATAAATAAGAAGTCTTATTTTTTATTGGTCGAAATCCATAGTAATTCTACGTGGCGCTCTGATATTTCAGAATATATATATATATGTATATATATATATATATATATATATATATATTTATACATATGGAAGGGATCCGGTAAGAACACCTCCTTATGTAAGAACACTTCTAACGGTAAGAACACTTTTACACTCTCCATGTTCTAAATTTGTTCAACCATGTTCTAAATTTGTTCAACCATGTTCAAAATTTATTCTAAAATGTTCTAAATTTTCAAGCTCGTGTTCTAAATTTATTCACCCATGTTCTAAATTTGTTTAACCATGTTCTAAATTTCTTCAACCATGTTCTAAATTTTCAAAGTCATGTTCTAAATTTATTTAACCATGTTCTAAATTTATTCAACGATGTTCTAAAATTGTTCAACCATGTTCTAAATTTATTCAAGCATGTTCTAAATTTATTCAACGATGTTCTAAATTTGTTCAACCATATTCTAAATTTATTCAAACATGATCTGAATTTATTCAACCATGTTCTAAATCTAGAACATGAGAACCTAGTCAACACATATACATATATATCATGTTCTAAATTTTCAAGCTCATGTTCTAAAATTATTCAAGCATGTTCTAAATTTGTTTAACCATGTTCTAAAATTATTCAAGCATGTTCTAAATTTATTCAACGATGTTCTAAATTGGTTCAACCATGTTCTAACTTTATTTAAGCATGTTCTAAATTTATTCAATAATGATTTAAATTTAAAACATGAGAACCTAGTCAACACATATACATGTTCTAAATTTCCAAGCTCATGTTCTAAGTTGATTTAAGCGTGTTCTAAAATTATTTAAGCATGTTCTAAATTTATTCAAGCATGTTCTAAATTTATTCAACCATGTTCTACATTTATTTAAACATGTTCTAAATTCATCCATGCATGTTCTAAATTAATTCAAACATTTTCTAAATTTGTTCAACGGTATTCTAACTTTATTCAATAGTGTTCTAACTTTATTCAAGCATGTTCTAAATGTATTCAAGCATGTTCTAAAATTTATTATAGCATGTTGCCACTTTTCTTTATTGCCAATGTACACTTGATATATGTTTGAGCATAAATAGCAAAAATAAACTCCGAGATTTGTGTTACTCTATCAATTCAATTGTTCCCCTAAAGATTCTTACAATTAGCTGATAAGCAGTATGTAGATGTAGTTTGAAGAACAACTAATTCACAATCATAACAAGAAGAACAACTACACAAAATAAGATTAAATTATCGTTGTTTAGCTGAGCCAATTATGTAGTACCTGAATCAATAATGAAAAAAGATTAATTTATGAACTACATTCAAGGTTTCCTCTAAGACAATAATTATGAACTACATTCACAACTACAATGACATACAACTTGTCTTTCATGCCATCAAACAGCCGGACAAAAGCATGTCTCCACGAAGTCGATTGAAAAATCGATTGAGAAATTGATTGAGAAATCGTTTGAGAAACCGATTGAAAATTGTCAATTAAAATTGCTTTTGAATTGAAAATTGTCGATTAAAATTTCTTTTGAATTTGATTTTGAATTGAAAGTGCTAATTGAGGAGATAATCGGAGTTGCTACTAAAATATTATCGGAATTGGAGGAGGAAGGAGGAGATGCTCTGTGGCCAGATTACTGCGAGCGGCGAACTGAGAGCGACGAGCTATGAGAGGCGCCGGCGAGATTGAAAATCTGATTTCGTATTTGAAGAATCGATTGAAATCGATTTGAATTTCGGAATTGAGAAATCGATGGAAATTGATTTTTGAAATCGAATTCAACGGAGAATCGAATGAGAATTGTTGAATTAAAATTGTGTTTACCTGATTCGCGAAACACAACCACCGCCACCACCATTGTTGGTTCGATTTCAGGTTCGGCGACCAACAAATTTGTTTGAGCAGCAGCGAGCGGTGAGAGGCGAGGAGAGAGAAGGAACCACCGCGAGAAGGAGATTTTGTTCGAACACCGGTGAAATTACTGGATTTCTGGTTCAATTTGACCGATTGCAATTCCGATTGAATTGCTGCGACCGGCGCGGCCAGAGGCGAGAAGCGGCGGCGGAGAGATGCGATCAGCGGCGGCGAGAGGCGAGAGGATGTCGCCGGATGTTGGTGGTGGCTACGAGCAGCAATCGTCGGGCACCGAGAGAGAGAGAGAGAAGAAAGAGAAGAGAGAGAAAGTTGTGAGGAGTGGAGAGAGAGAAAATGCTGACAAGGAAGAAGAAGGGTAGTCTGCAGATAAACTTACGAATATGCCCTTATTATTCTATCAATTTTGGGCGGTTAGATCTAATTTCATCCTACGATTAAGAAGGTGTTCTTACCGTAAGGAAGTGTTCTCACCATAAGAAGTGTTCTTACGGGAGCCTCTCTCTCTCTCTCTCTCTCTATCTCTATATATATATATATATATATATATATATATATATTGAGTGATAATCTATGGTCAAACTATTTAAAATTTAACAACAAAAAAACTCCAATCTGTCCCTTTTTATTTTTTACGTTTGGTATAATGAACGCAATTTAACAATACAAAGAAGTTTTATTGAGTAATTAATGTTGATAAAGATTTCTCTTTTTTTATCCTATTTAAACAATACAAAGACGTTTGTTGATATTATAACAAACTTTTCAGAAAGGCCGATCTACGATAATATATTGTGTGGCGGACCAAAAGAGGAAGGTTATCCAACCTTTGATGTTCTTTTAGTTACCCTTATTGATGTTATTAGTTTTCTTTATTGTAGTTGCAAGTTACCTTATTTTCAAGGTTATTATCATAAATAATAATATACAATATTGTACATGGTGTGGGTTCAAGCCCCACGTAGCTTACTACCTATATTACACTATGGGTGTATTCTCATAGTTGGCGTTGTATTGGTCATAGTTATAACTTGTAACAAGTATACCACTCTTGCGGGTCACTTCATTGTTTATTGTTAGGGTCACATTTTTCATTGGGTAGGGTCACATTTATCCTTGAGTAAGGTAACTTTAGTCCTCGAATAAGGTCACTTATATGTTTGACCGAGTTCAATTTTATCTTTGGTCTGGGTCACTTTTAACCTTCAGTGAGTTCTATTTTTCACTTTTTACGCGCTATGTTGGATGTACAGTAAATACCGTAGATCGGGGGCACACAAAAGTTTTTGTTTTCACTTTTATCCAAAATATAACACATGTGTCTCAAAAGGAAATAGGAAAATATGAAGCATTTACTGTCAAATGAATTTGATTGATTAAAATAATCACTTACACGATTTTTGACAGAATATTAAGGATTTTTTTAACTATAATATAAAACAAAATATTCCCAGCGTAAATATTTTAATGAAACACTCAAAACGATATACGTAGAAAATAAAAAGAGACTATACAACGACACCATTTATAAAAAATAAGGCAATAGTTTTTTTTTGTTCTACTACGAGAAGTTCACTAATGTAATACCTCGTATTTTTCGAAATTTATAAATATATTTTATTATATTTATAAAGTATTTTATGAATTTAATTACATTTGATACAAATTAAATGTATTTTATTTTAAATAATTTAATTATTAATTATTTACGAAAATCGAGTTTTATTAAACAAATCAAATGAATTTATTTATCCGGGAATTGTTTGGTCGTTTTTCAAAAGCTATTTTAATTATAATCCAAGCCCAATCATATCCCGTTGGTAAACCCAACTAGGCTTGCAAGAAATTAATTATAATTAAACCCCAGAGCAAGCCCAACTCAATTCCCTAAAACCTAAGCCCACTAGGGAGGAAATCATATAAATACAACCCTCCCTCACAATTGATCCCCTCTTAATTTTCAGAAATCTCTCTCTCCTCTCTTGCTCTCCTCTCCTTCGTCTGCCTTTCCTTTTCGTGCGCATCAGCCCGCACACGCACACCAAGCCTCTCGCTTGCGTGTTCCTTGTGCCTTGCCTCGCGCAGCCCCGCACACTCCGTGCACCTACCCTCGACCTTCCTCTTGCGCCTCACGCGCACCACTCACCTCACATCTCTCTCGCTCTCGCTCAACCTCGCACACGCACGGCGCCTTGCTGTGCATTGTCTCTCTTGTTGTGTCGAGCAGAGCCCAGCGCCCCTCGCCCCTCGCTACCAGCGTCTCTCGCGCGCGCTGCTGCTGCGTGGTCGCTGCTCCTCGCGAGCCTTGCTCGCGTCCCGCCTTCGGCTGCTGCTCGTGCTCGCTGCCCACATGCAACACACAAGGGTGTGTGTTATGTGTTGTTGTTGTTTTTCCGAATACTCCGTATACTTTTTGGCCCTATTTTAGTTCCATTTTAAATTATTAAATTATTATTATTGTTTTGGATTATTTAAACTACTGGGAACTGTAGTTGTGAACACCGTATTATAATGTTTTCGTATTTGAATTCATGAGGTTGATTTTAATTATATGAACTATTATTTTCAGATTTAATAAACTATTAAAGTATCAATTTTTATTATCAAAACATGATTTTTATGATGGTTTATTGTTAGTGTTTTAATCCCAACTGTTTAGGCAATTGATTTATATGATTTAATGATGGTTTAAATTATGGGAATCAAACTTAATTTTCAGATTTAATATAAGGTCGCGAAGTGTTGATTTTAATGATTTTAAAGGCCAAAAGTCAACGTTTTTGTACTAGGACTTTAATTGACCAATTGAGACTATTAAATTGTTAAAGAACGATTAATTTCTTATCAAAACAAAGATTTTAGAATCTAAAATAGTTGCTAGAAATTTAGTGAACATGGATAATAATTAAGTTTCTTTATTTTATTTATAGGAGGTGATTTCTAGCTTTGAGTCGTGATTCGCACAGTGGCCCCCGTACTTAGGTATTCCAGGTACGTACTGACTAGGGTCACCACCTATTCCATGAGGATTATGTGATGTTTATTAATTGTGAATCATGTGCACTTAAAGTGTTGAGAATTCATGTATGATGTGTGAACAAGCATGTTGTGAATTATTATTGAATCTATGAACTCTATGTGGACAATCATGTTATGGACTTTTATAATCATTGAATTATGTCAAATATGTTGTTCCAGTTTATATGCATGTATGAGTGTTTCACATGCAAGTTTTATGATTATGCTATTGTACAAGATGTCTAACATACTTTGAGCCTAGTGGATATGCCTCAGTGCATCATTTATTCTACCGCCGAGTAGAATATGTTTGGGAAGGTTATGTGAATTGAACTAAGGACTATTCGTGCTATGGGCACACCCCGCTTGTTAACTGGCAATGTCGAGTTATCTCAACAGTGTTTGAGAAGGAACAATGCATGGGAGTAATTTCACTTGAGTCCCATGTCTGATCACAAGTCCTAAAGGATTAAAATAAAGTGTCATTGTTTAATTGCTTACATGTTATGTTTTGTGTTGAGTCTTGAGTGCCTTGAAAATAACATACTAATTAACGTAAAGTGTAACCCAGATGAGCTTCAAAACTCTTGGAACGTATATACCTTGAGTATGAACAATGGGGAGGAGTCTTGTTGGAAACTTGTAATCTTTGAATGATACAAGACGTTGTTTCATTCTTTTGTTTATCTCTTTTATGTGTAGGAATTCCGTCGGTATGGCCCGACTGTCGGTAGAAAGTCCGACTCTATATTATTTGGTGCTTGGTTGGCTCCCAACACCCTTATCTTTCGTTCTGTGGTCATTGGACCTGTTCATTGGGCCGGGTTCGAACCGGACCGGGATTAAGTTAAACAAGCCGGGTTGGGCCGAGCTACATTATCCACCTTAATGGGTTGGGGCCGCGCCAGGCTGAAATTAAATGGATCGGGCTGGGCTGGCTTTTTTAGTTATTATATATAATAAAACCAAACAAATGGCCGAGCCCAACCCGATCTATTTAATTTGAGCCCGGCCCACCCCAGCCCATTCAACAGGTCTAACATAAACTAGAATTGTTAATGTAATTACTTCAAAAAAGAATTGTTAATATAATTCCTTCAAAAAAGAATTGTCAATATTGTAACAATTATGTACAGCTGCATCTAGAGGTGTCAAAACAGGTCATCGGGTCGGGTTTGGGTCGGGTCATCCCGGGTCTCGGGCCATGATCAGGTCAGGTCGTGTCGGGTCGATATTCCACCCGGGTTGAGTTCGGGTTCGGTCGGGTCGATTTCAGGTCGGGTCATGTCGGGTTTTTTCTTATCCCAGGTTCAGGCCGGGTTGGGGTCGGGTCACATTTTGGTCAGGTTTGATTTCGGTTTCGGGTCTTATCAGGTCGGGTTTGAGCCGGTTTGTAGCAGGTAATTTCGGGTTCGGGTCTTATCGAGTCGGGTTTAAGTCGGTTTGCAACACAGTTATTTTCGGGTTCGGGTCTTGGTTTGGATCGGATAATAATCGGATTAGATAGAATTCAGGTCGGGTCACTCTCAGGGACGGGTCAAACTCGGGTCTAATAATTAACATATAAATTTTAATTATTTTATATTGTAAAAAATATTGTTTAACTTATTTTAGAGTTAAATATTATATAGACCAAATAATCGCTTGTTTTTGTCAAGTCGATAAATATATAAAGTAAATATGGATTACAAACCAATGATCGATTTGGTCATCTCAAGATGTGAAAGTGAAAAACATTTACTCCCGCAACACGAATTTCATTTTTGGAATGAGGGATAAGTGAGTGGTCTCGAGCCAATGCCAGTTTCCTGTGTGATAGTGTAACTGTTTTTCTCGTTGTTGAGCACATTACCATAGGTCGCGCGTACAAAGAGAAAGATTGTCAGTTCGGATGTTAGATTCAATTCTTACCTTTCTCTCATCCAAATTGCAAAAAATAACTCGAAATTATTGTAAAAACAAAAAAAATTTTACTTTACTTTTGTGTATTTATATAAAACGTTAAGTTGTTCAACACATTTTAATTTTTTCGCGTTTTAATTTTTCAATATCTAGTAATAAATAATTAAAAAAGATTTATCGTTGAAGTGAATATTTGGTCGTGTCAATGAAAAGTCGGGTTATCAACAGGTCGGGTAAATCGGGTAGCGGGTTGTCACAGGTCGGGTCAATAACACGTTTCATCGAGTTACAATAGGTTTCGGGTTGACATCGAGTCGGGTATCGAATCGGGTTCGGGTCATTGTTCGTTCGGGTCAGTTCGGTTATCGGTCATCTTCGGGTCGGGTGTCGTGTGTTACAACATCGGGTAAACATCGGTTATCGGGTTTTTCGGGTCGGGTACAGGTCGGATATCGAGTTACCTGTTTTACTGTAATTTTGGGCCATGGTCGGTCATGGGTTCGGTCGGTTCAGGTCGGGTCAGTTTTTTACAGCTCTAGCTGCATCCTATTGACACTCAACTTTCCACGTGACTCTATCTTTAACTTTTCACCCTTTCTCCTACATGAACTTATCCTTTTCTCAGACTTGGACTAAAATAAACATTACAGGGAAAATGCCCATTACCTATGTTTTTAAGGCATTTTCATTAGTGTGAAATTAACCAACTCCATATATCTGTAAGATTATGATACATATAAATCATATATTAATCATGCGGAAAAAACATAAAGCCAGGAATCCAAATTAATTGCCACATAACAATTAGCATAATTTAGGAAACATACACTTTGTAGCGTGCCCTCCCTAGCTGCGCCCGAACCGAACAAGAACAAGCCTAGGACTCCAAATGTCGTCCCTCCGTAGATAGTCCACAACACGTTCGGATCCGCCTTAAATTTAATTAACTAGAATTGCACCTAAGGTATTATGAATATATTCGAATAATTTTAGCAAATATTAGTCTTAGTTTAATCCTTAAAACTAGGTGAATAATTGAAATTATGTGTTCATAAATTTGTGAATGCCATCACATATTTATAGGGTAGGAATAATGGAATAAGAAGTCTACTAGGATTCAAGTATTCTAAGTCTATTAGAATTAGAGTTTACTTAAAACTAGTAACTTAGGAAATTAATCTTTTAATCTAATCCTAATTGCTTAAGGTTTCGATGCATGCACAAACTTCAACACACACACGAGCACGGCCCACAAGAATGCATGCCATGCCCGCGCGCGGAGAAGCCCATCTCAGGCTCGCAGCCCAAGTGCTGCTCACAGCCCACGTTGCTCGCAGCCATGGGCGCGCTGGGCCTGGCCTTGCGGTGGGCCTTGCGTGCCTTTGGCTTGCTGTGTTGCTCATGCCTTGCGGGTAGGGCTTGCTAGGCGTGGGCCTGGCTTCGTGCTGGGCCTTCGTCTAGCAAGCTCGTCCGATGCTAATTTCGTAAGACGCGCTTCCGATTAATTTTCCGGTTCCGGAATTCATTTCCGATTCGAACAATATTTAACATTTCCGATTCCGGAATTAATTTCCGTTTCGAACAAATATTTAATATTTCCGATTCCGGAATTATTTTCCGATTCCGATAATATTTCCGATTCTGACAATATTTCCGTTTCCGGCAATATTTCCGATTCCGACTATATTTCCTTCCGATATTACTTTCCGATACGTACCATGTTTCCGTTTCCGGCAACATCTACGTCTTGGATAATATTTATAATTCTGATACGATCCATATTTCCGTTTCCGGCAATATCATCGTTTCCGGAGTATCCTTAATTTGCCTTTGACGATTTCAGCTCCCACTGGAACCGAGATCCGTCGATTCCGAATATCCAAAATGGAGTATTTAATTCACTTAAATACTTGATCCGTTCACGTACTATTTGTGTGACCCTGCGAGTTCAGTCAAGAGTAAGTTGTGGATTAATATTATTAATTTCACTTGTACTAAAGCGGCCTCTAGGTAGGCCTTTAGTTTACTTGATCTCACTGAATTATTAACTTGTATAATTAACACTGAACCGCATTTATTAGACTTAGTATTAAATGCATACTTGGACCAAGGGCATTATTTCCTTCAGTCTCCCACTTGTCCTTAGGGACAAGTGTGCATTTCCTAATTCCTTTGTCGCTTGATGCTTGCTCTTGAAAATAAGGTAAGAGTTGTCATCCTTATTATGTCCAGAGGTGTTTCCCGGTTTTAGAGTTCAACTGATAAAATAATCAGATAATCATAGCCTATGATTCATCTGAGCACGACCATGCATTTTACCGTTTCTAGCTCTCCGAGTGGCCTTGTACAACTTTTAAGCATCTCATCCCGGTTTATGGGAGGACAATCCCAATCTTGCGATCTTGAGATTAGACTTCGTTTGATAGGTGATTACCCGAGCATTGCCTTTATAGCCTTCTTTTACGGTGCGACGGTTGACAACGTCAAAGTAACCAGTTCTTAAACAAGTAATCTCAAATCACTCAGGTATTGAGGATTAGTGTCTAATAATTTGAATGAAATTTACTTATGACAGATTTTCATCTCTTACAGTAAAGTTTCATAGCTCTGTCCGATACTAGTCATTGCCATGTCCACATAGTTCAGGAAACAGAACTACTAGTTATCTTGCATTCTAGTCATCTAACGTTTTCTATGCGTCCATCTTTATAGAAAACTCCAACCAGGGACCATTTTCAGCTTTTGACATTCAAGTTCACTTGATAGACATTTCTTAGTCACGGGACTGGTCCTGACAGTCTATCTTGAATATATCGTCAATTTGAAGGGACTCATCATTTAATAAACCACAAATTAAATGGAAAAATGAATTTTATTCATTAATGTGAATGGTTAACCAATAACGTTTTACAAAATATTAAACTCTAAAACTTTAAAACATTAAATAAGGACATCAACGCCATTCTCCAACATGCTTGATTCCCATAGCTGCAGTGTGCGAGTTGTGCTTCGCCTGCGGAAGAGGTTTAGTTAATGGATCTGAGATGTTGTCGTCAGTTCCAATCTTGCTTATCTCGACTTCTTTTCTTTCAACGAACTCTCGTAGAAGGTGAAATCTTCGAAGTACATGCTTGACTCTCTGGGGGTGTCTAGGCTCCTTTGCCTGTGCAATAGCTCCATTATTATCACAATACAGAGCTGTTGGTCTTTTAATGGAGGGGGCTACACCAAGTTCACCTATGAACTTCCTTAGGCAAATAGCTTCCTTTACTGCTTCATGTGCAGCAATGTACTCCGCTTCAGTTGTAGAATTCGCAATGGTGCTTTGCTTAGCACTTTTCCAGCTTACTGCACCTCCGTTGAGGCAGAAAACAAACCCATACTGTGATCTGTAATCATCTTTGTCGGTTTGGAAACTTGCGTCCGTAAAGCCTTTAACAATTAATTCATCATCTCCACCATAGACCAGGAAATCATCTTTGTGCCTTTTCAGGTACTTCAGAATATTCTTGGCAGCAGTCCAATGTGTCTCTCCTGGGGTCTGACTGGTATCTGCTCGTAGCACTGAGTGCGTATGCAAAATCCGGGGGTGTACATATCATAGCATACATTATTGAACCAATCAATTATGCATATGGTATCCCACACATTGGTCTACGCTCATCTAGTATTTTTGGGCACTGAGTCTTGCTTAGAGTCATTCCATGAGACATGGGTAGGTAGCCTCGCTTGGAGTCTGCCATATTGAACCTTTCAAGCACCTTATTGATATAAGTGCTTTGACTGAGTCCAATCATCCTTTTAGATCTATCTCTGTAAATCTTGATGCTCAGTATGTACTGTGCTTCTCCTAGATCCTTCATCGAAAAAAATTTCCCAAGCCAAATCTTGACTGAGTTCAACATAGGAATGTCATTTCCGATAAGTAATATGTCGTCCACATATAATACTAGAAAAGCAATTTTGCTCCCACTGACCTTCTTGTATACACAAGATTCGTCTGCGTTCTTGATGTAACCAAAGTCACTGACTGCTTCATCAAAACGTATATTCCAGCTCCTTGATGCTTGCTTCAATCCGTAGATTGATTTCTTAAGCTTGCATACCTGTTTAGCATTATTTGGATCCTCAAAACCCTCAGGTTGTGTCATAAACACAGTTTCTGTGAAAACGTCATTTAAGAAAGCGGTTTTGACATCCATCTGCCATATTTCATAATCGTAATATGCAGCGATTGCTAACATTATCCGAATAGACTTTAGCATTGCAACTGGTGAAAAGGTTTCATCGTAATCCACACCGTGGACTTGCCTGTAACCTTTTGCAACCAATCTAGCTTTGAAAACATCAAGTTTCCCATCCTTGTCCTTTTTCAGTACCTTTCCGGTTGCGATATATATCTCTGCGATCTACGCGGGGTTACATTTCTAGATGGTCCTTGATTCTCACCAGATACTTCTAAAAATCTGTGAGTTTCATCCTAAATGTCATCTTGAGCATTCTCTAGAGTTTGTTGTTCGACTCGAATTTCTTCGAGGTCTACTTTTCTCCCACTTGTCATTTTGGAAATGTGATCTCTTTCCAAAAAGATACCATCTCGAGCAACAAACACCTTGTTCTCAGATGTATGGTAGAAGTAATACCCCTTTGTTTCCTTTGGGTAGCCCACAAGGATACATTTGTCAGATTTTGGTTGAAGTTTGTCTGAAATTAATCGTTTGACATATACTTCACAACCCCAAATCTTAAGAAAAGACACTTTTGGAGGCTTTCCAAACCATAACTCATAATGGAGTCTTTTCAACAGCTTTAGACGGAGCTCTATTTATAGTGAGTGCAACTGTATTTAGTGCATGTCCCCAAAATTCTATTGGAAGTTCGGCCTGACCCATCATTGATCTAACCATGTCTAGCAAGGTTCTATTCCTCCGTTCCGACACACCATTCCATTGAGGTGTTCTAGGAGGAGTCAATTCTGATAGAATTCCACATTCTTTCAGATGGTCATCAAATTCATAGCTCAGATATTCACCGCCTCTATCAGACCGCAGTGCCTTAATCTTCTTGCCTTAACCATGTCTAATTCAGACTTATGCTTCATTAGGTTGACATAACCATATCTACCGAAGTCATCAGTGAAAGTGATAAAGTAGCTGAAACCACCTCTAGCATTTGTACTCATTGGTCCACATACATCTATATGGATTAAACCCAATAGTTCAGTTGTTCTTTCTCCAACTTTAGAGAAAGGTTGCTTTGTCATTTTGCCAAGTAAACATGATTCGCACTTACCATAATCCTCTAAGTCAAATGGTTCTAGAATTCCTTCCTTTTGAAGTCTTTCTATGCGTTTCAAGTTAATATGGCCTAATCGACAATGCCACAGATAGGTGAGATTTGAATCATCCTTTTTGGCCTTTTTGGTATTTATGTTATAAACTTGTTTGTCGTGATCTAATAAATAAAGTCCATTGACTAATATAGCAGATCCATAAAACATCTCTTTAAAATAAAACAAGCAACTATTGTCTTTTATTAAAAAGGAAAATCCCTTAGCATCTAAGCAAGAAACAGAAATGATGTTTTTAGTAAGACTTGGAACATGGAAACAGTCTTCCAGTTCCAAAACTAGCCCAGAGGGCAACGACAAATAATAAGTTCCTACAGCTAATGCTGCAATTCGTGCTCCATTTCCCACTCGTAGGTAGACTTCACCCTTGCTTAACCTTCTACTTCTTCTTAGTCCCTGCGAATTGGAACATAAGTGTGAGCCACAACCTGTATCTAATACCCAAGAAGTTGAATTAGCAAGTATACAGTCCATAACGAAAATACCTGAAGATGGAACGACTGTTCCGTTCTTGTAATCTTCCTTAAGCTTCAAGCAATCTCTCTTCCAATGCCCCTTCTTCTTGCAGTAGAAGCATTCAGATTCATAAGTGGGTTGGCTCACCTTCTTCTTTTCAGACTTGGTGCCGCCAGGTTGCTTAGTCGGGCTGGCCTTCTTGCCACCTTTCTTAGAATTCCTCTTCTTGCCAGATTTCTTCAACTTGCCCCCACACACCATAAGCACATTTTGCTTATCACTTTTGAGCGTCTTTTGAGCGGTCTTCAGCATACCGTGAAGCTCAGTGAGCGTTTTTTCCAGACTATTCATACTGTAGTTCAGTTTGAACTGATCATACCCGCTATGAAGAGAATGGAGGATGGTGTCTACGGCCATTTCCTGAGACAATTGTTGATCCAGCTGACTCATATTCTCATTGAGTCCAATCATTTTAAGAACATGTGGACTTACGGGCTCGCCTTTCTTAAGCTTAGTCTCAAGAATTTTCCTATGAGTCTCGAATCTTTCGACTCGAGCAAGATCTTGGAACATGTTCTTTAACTCACTGATGATCGTGAAAGCATCTGAGTTAATGAACGTTTTCTGTAGATCTACACTCATGGTTGCAAGCATTAGATATTTCACATCCTTGTGTTAGGTTATGATACATATGAACAACATAAATCATGCGGAAAAACCTATATGTCAGGATTCAAATTAATTGCACATAACCAATTAATTAGTCTAGAATGCATACACTTTGTAGCGTGCCCTCCCTAGCTGCGCCGGAACCGAACAAGAACAAGTCTTTAGGACTCCAAGTGTCGTCCCTCCGTAGAAAGTCCACAGCACGTCCGGATCCGCCTTAAGATTGACCAACTAGAATCGCCCTTAAGGTACTAGAGATTTTCGGCTAATATGGGAAACAATATGACTGAATTTTGCTCTCAAAATGTCACTCTGAATACTTGAAAAAACTCGTCCATAAATTGTGAACCTAGGCACATATTTATAGGGGTATGGAGAGGGAATTAGAATCCTATTAGGATACTAATTAGTTTAATTAGAAATTTATTAAAAGTCTTTTAAACTAATTCTATCTATTAGGATTAGGAATTAATCATTGAACGAATCCCATTAGATTTAGGATTTGTATCGAACACAAACGCACACGAGCACGAGCATGCCGCACAGCCCACGCAAGCCTTGCGGCCCACGCGAGCAGTGCAGCTCGCAGCCCATTCGTGCGCGCACGCCTTGGCCTTGCTGGGCCTGGCCTTCCGTTGGGCCTGGCGTGGCCTTGGCTGCGTTGTGTTAGTGCGCTTGGCTTGCTGGACGCGGGCCTGGCTTCGTGCGGGGCCTTCGTCTAGCAAGTCTCGTCCGATGCTAATTCGTACGATGCGCTTCCGATTAATTTCCCGATTCCGGAATTCATTTCCGATAGGAACAATATTTAATATTTCCTATCCCGGAATTAATTTCCGTTTCGAACAAATATTTAATATTTCCGTTTCCGGAATTATTTTCCGATTCCAATAATTTTTCTGATTCCGACAATATTTCCGTTTCCGGCAATATTTCAGATTCCGGCAATATTTCCATTTCCGATAATATTTTCCGATACGTACCATGTTTCCGTTTCCGGCAATATCTACGACTTGGATAATATTTATATTTCCGATACGATCCATATTTCCGTTTCCGGCAATATCATCGTTTCAGGAGTATTCATTGTTTGCCTTTGACGATCTCAGCTCCCACTGAAACTAAGATCCGTCGATTCCGAATATCCATAGATGGAGTATTTAATGCCATTAAATACTTGATCCGTTTATGTACTATTTGTGTGACCCTATGGGTTCAGTCAAGAATAAGCTGTGGATTAATATCATTAATTCCACTCGAACTGAAGCGGCCTCTCGCTAGGCAATCAGCTCACTTGATCTCACTGAATTATTAACTTGTTAATTAATACTAAACCGCATTCATTAGACTTAACATTAAATGCATACTTGGACCAAAGGCATTATTTCCTTCAGTATCCCACTTGTCCTTAGGGACAAGTGTGCATTTCCTAATTCCTTTGTCACTCGATGCTTGCTCTTGAAAATAAGGTAAGAGTTGTCATCCTTATTATGTCCAGAGGTGTTTCTCAGTTTCAGATTTCAACTGATCAAATAAACAGATAATTATAGCCTATCATTCATCTGAGCACGGCCATGCATTTTACAGTTTCTAGCTCTCCGAGTGGCCTTGTACAACTTTCAAAATCTCATCCCGATCTTGCGATCTTGAGATTAGACTTCGTTTGATAGGTGATTACCTGAGCGTTGCCTTTATAGCCTCCTTTTACGGTGTGACGGTTGACAACGTCAAAGTAAGCAGTTCTCAAACAAGTAATTGTAGGGGAATACAGTTAAACATAATAACATGTGCGGAAACAATCCCCAAAGCCAGGAAATATGTATAAAGCACAGATTAAGGCAACTTACATTCGAAGCGTGTTTTCCACAATAATATGTCAACGAACACGAACAAAGAACTCCACTTGTCGTTCCTCTATTTGGTTCACCGACACGTTCAGATCCGTCTTGATTATCGTAGCTTAGACAATTGATCAAGATACTTTGCTGTTGGGATGAACACACCTTGGAGGCACAGAGAGAATTAGGGTTCTCTGTTTTCTCCTAGGGTTGTGTGTATTGTGTTGTGATTAGTTGGAAAGAGGTTAGAAGGTTACATAACCTTACTAACCGACCAAGCCTTGAGGCAAGGCCGGCTAGCAAGCCTCGCGCACCATCACACCGACACGCACAACAAGCTGGGCCATGGGCCGTGCTGCTGCTGTTGTGTCGTGGTCTCGGCCCGCACGCGCACAGCTTCTCGGCCATGGGGCTTGCTTCTGCGTTGTGTTGCTTGCTTGCCTAGCGTGCGCGCGCCCATGGGCCTTGAGTGCTTCGTGCACTCGGCTCGTGGGCCGCTCCTCGTATTCGCGATTTAATATATTTCCGATATATATTATTTATCGTTTCGTATACGACGAATCACCGTCGTACGATACGATTTATTCGTCTCGCCTAGCTTACGAATATTCCCGATACGATATACGATTCCGATGCAAGGTCGTATCGTATAATAAGTTTCCAACTTAATTCCCGAAAATCTATTGTTCGCAATTAATCTGAACCTTGGTATTAGACTTAATGCACGTTGGGTGAAGGTCGTATTGTTCGCAATTAATCTGAACCTTGGTATTAGACTTAATGCACGTTGGGTGAAGGACATATTTCCTTCAATCTCCCACTTGTCATTCAGACAAGTGTGCATCCACATTCCTTTTTCACTTAGTGTTACTTACTGAACATAAGGTAAGATCCAAGCCATCCTTATTAGGTCCAGAAGTGTTTCTCGGATTACAGAGTTCAACTGTCAAACTTTTGCAGAAGGTTAAGCTTAACCATTCTGAGCATGACCATGCATTTTACAGCATCTAACTCTCCAAGAGGCCTTGTTACACAACAACACCATATCCTATCAAAGATAGGAGGACAATCCATTCTTGCAATCTATGAACACTCACTTTGATATATAGTACGCCCAATAACTGCTTTTATAGCCTCCTTTTACGGTGCGACGTTTAGCTAGTATCAAAGCGAACTAATTCTCAAACGAGCAGACATAATTGCTCATGTTCTGAGGAACGGTTTCTAATCACCATTAATGAGAAATACCTATGACATGACTTTAATCTCTTAAAGTGTTCTCATGGTCAATCCGATACAGGATCCAATAAGTATCTATGCAAAAGATTCTGACATCCAGTCACTCTAGTTCAAGAAACAGAACTAAGTAATCTACTTGCAATCTAATCTTCATTAGTCATTGGTCGTCCACCTTTCAATGACCTGGATTAGGGATCCTTTGTGACTTCAATATTCAAGTTCATTTATGGGTGTTTCTTTGTCGAAGAATCCATCTTGACATCCCATTTGAATGATTTGAATCACATGGACTTATCATTTAATTCTAAACCACAATTAAATGAATATGAAATAAATAAATTTTATAAATATGAAATGGTTAAACGAATTGTTTTAAACATAGATCTAACAGATGTTCTAAAACAATAGTTAGAAAATCAAAGCCATTCTCCAACATGCTTGATTCCCATGGTTGCTACATGTGCATTGTGTTTCACTTGAGACAACGGTTTAGTCAATGGATCCGCGACGTTGTCGTCAGTTCCAACCTTGCAAATCTCGATTTCCTTTCTTTCAACGATCTCTCGAAGTATATGAAATCGCCGCAGTACGTGCTTGGACTTTTGGTGGCTCCTAGGCTCCTTTATCTTGGCAATGGCTCCGCTATTGTCGCAATACAAAGCCATTGGTCCTTTAATGGAGGGGACAACACCAAGTTCTTCGATGAACTTCCGAATCCAAACAGCTTCCTTTGCTGCTTTTGAGGCAGCAATGTACTCGGCTTCAGTTGTAGAATCCAGAATAGTGCTTTGCTTAGCACTTTTCCAGCTTACTGCTCCGCCGTTGAGGCAGAACACAAACCCAGATTATGATCTGAAATCATCTCTGTCGGTTTGAAAGCTTGCGTCCGTATAGCCCTTAACAAACAACTCATCTGTACCACCATAAACCAGAAACTGATCCTTAGTCTGTTTCAGGTACTTTAGAATGTTCTTGGCAGCAGTCCAATGCGCCTCACCTGGTTCTGACTGGTACCTGCTCGTTGCACTGAGTGCGAACGAAACATCCGGCCTTGTACAAATCATAGCATACATGATGGATCCAATAGCCAAAGCGTATGGAATTTCACTCATCTTTCTACGCTCATCAGATGTTTTGGGACACTGATTCTTGCTTAGATATATGCCATGTGACATGGGTAGATGGCCTCTCTTGGCTTCCATCATATTGAACCTAGCTAGCACTTTGTCAATGTAAGTGCTTTGGCTTAGTCCAATCATCCTGTTAGATCTATCCCTATAGATCTTGATGCCCAATATGTACTGTGCCTCTCCTCAGTCCTTCATTGAGAAACACTTCCCGAGCCAAGTCTTTACAGACTCCAACATAGGAATGTCGTTTCCAATAAGCAGTATGTCGTCAACATACAAGACTAGGAATGCAATTTTACTCCCACTGACCTTCTTGTATACAAAAGATTCTTCCTGATTCTTGATGAAGCCAAATTTATTGACTACTTCATCAAATCGTTTATTCCAACTCCTTGATGCCTGCTTTAGTCCGTAGATGGACTTCTTAAGCTTGCTTACCTTTCCTTGGTTCTTTTGATCGACAAAACCCTCCGATTGTGTCATGAACACAGTCTCTTCAAGAACACCGTTCAAGAAGGCATTTTTGACATCCATTTGCCATATTTCATAGTCTTGAAAAGTGGCAATCGCAAGGATTATCCGAATAGACTTAAGCATCGCGACTGGAGAAAAGGTTTCATCGTAGTCAACGTCATGAACTTGCCTGTAACCTTTTTCTACCAATCTAACCTTGTATATGTATACAATTCCATCTTTGTCTTTCTTCAACTTGAAGACCCATTTGCATCCGATAGGTGTGAACCCATCCGGCAAATCAACCAAATCCCAGACTTGATTTTCAGACATGGAGTCTATTTCAGATTGCATGGCCTCTAACCATTTAGTGGAGCTTGGGCTCGTCATAGCTTGCTTGTAAGTCATAGGTTCGTCACTGTCCAATATGAGAACGTCTAAGTTTTCAGTCAAGAGGACGCCTGTCCATCTGTCCGGCTGAAAAATAGTTCTATTTGACCTACGAGGGGCAACAACGTTTTGAGGAACTACTCCCACTGGCTCTTCTAAAGACCTTGGAGGTTCATCAATTTGAACTGCTTCTAAAGAGTTCTGAGTTCGTTGTTCCTCTCGAATCTCTTCGAGGTCTATTATTCTCCCACTTGTCAATTTGGAAATATGATTTCTTTCCAAAAAGACACCGTCACGAGCAACGAAAACCTTGTTGTCTGACTTGTTGTAGAAATAATACCCCATAGTTTCTTTTGGATACCCAACGAAGAAACATTTGTCAGATTTAGGTTGTAGCTTGTCCGAAATTAATCGCTTGACATATGCTTTGCAACCCCAAATCTTCAGAAAAGACACCTTTGGAAGTTTGCCAGTCCATAATTCGTATGGAGTCTTTTCAACAGCTTTTGACGGAGCACGATTCAGTGTGAGTGCTGCAGTTTGCAACGCATGTCCCCAGAACTGTAAAGGAAGTTCGGCCTGACCCATCATTGACCTGACCATATCGAGTAAGGTCCTGTTTCTCCGTTCCGACACTCCATTCCATTGAGGTGTCCCCGGAGCAGTCAATTCAGAAAGAATACCGCATTCTTTTAGATGGTCATCAAACTCGTGGCTAAGATATTCACCTCCTCGATCCAATCTTAGAGCTTTGATTTTCTTGCCATGTTGATTCTCTACTTCATTTTGAAATTCTCTGAATTTCTCAAACGATTCAGACTTGTGCTTCATTAAGTAAATATAGCCATATCTAATGAAGTCGTCCGTAAACGTTATGAAATAGCTGAACTCACCTCTAGCTTTCGTACTCATAGGCCCACATACGTCCGTATGTATTAGCCCTAGTAGTTCGCTTGCTCTTTCTCCCACCGTTGAGAAAGGTTGCTTTGTCATTTTGCCAAGTAAACAAGATTCGCATTGATCAATCTTCTCTAAGTCGAATGATTCTAGAATTCCTTTCCGAATCACCAGTTTTAGCCTTTTTGGTATTTATGTTATAAATGTGTTTGCTCGTATCTAGCACATAAAGACCGTTTTCTTGTTGTGCTGAACCATAAAACATTTCATTCAAAGCAAAAGAACAACTATTGTCTTTAAATTGAAAACTAAAACCTTTAGAATCCAAACTTCAAACGGAAATGATGTTTCTGGTGATAGTAGGAACATAGTAACAGTTTTCTAGTTCTAAAACAAACCCACTAGGCAAAGAAATAAAATAAGATCCTACGGCTAATGCAGCAATCCGTGCTCCATTTCCCACGCGTAGATCCATCTCACCTTTATCAAGCTTTCTACTTCTCCTTAGTCCCTGCGAATTGGAACATAAGTGTGAGCCACAACCAGTATCTAATACCCAAGAAGTAGAATTAGCAAGATTACAATGTATAACATACATACCTGAAGGAGAAGCAACGTTTCCGTCCTTCTTCTCTTCCTTTAGTTTGGGGTAATCTCGCTTGTAATGACCAATCTCATTACAATTGAAGCATTGCGATGTAGAAGGAGAAGCATTCCTCTTCATCTTGCTCCTTGAAGACGCCAGATGCCCTCCGGGAATGGACGAAGATGCAGCCTTGCTTTTCTTCCCCTTGCCTATTTTCTTGAATTTAGTGCACCTCACATTCAAAGGGTCTTGATTGAACTTAAGGATTTTCTCGCATTTCACGAGTATTTCCACAAGTTCACATAATGTGTTCTCTTTCTGATGAAAGAGATAGTGCATCTTAAAACCCTCATAATCCTTATGAAGAGAATTCAGCACTAGTGCAATAGCTATTGACTCTTTGATGGAACCACCAAGTCTCTCAATTGTGAAAAATAATCCAAACATCATATCCACATGAGACCGAATTGATGTGTTCTTGTCCATATTGACAGAGTAAATGCGCCTTTGTGCCTCCAGAAGTTTGATTTCTAGACACGACTCGCGTGGGGTTATGATCTTGAGATCGCTCATCCAATTAGCCAATTCGTCAACCCCATTGCCACCAGTTTGGAACAAGGGTCGAAAACCCGCACACTTATCCTCGAGGCTACTTAGGAGAGCTTGAGGTTCAAAAGTGATGAACCTTCCTCTCCAACTCTCAGGGATAGACTTAAGGATGAACTCTGTGACAAGGTACTTGTGAAGTGCCCAACTTCTGTACTTTTCAGGAGTCATGCCTTGCGCATCATAGCTAGGAAAAGGTTGTTCAATGACATAGTTTATGCCATTAACTTTCAAAACTTCGACAAGTTTCCCTTTCCATTCAAGAAAATTAGTCAAGTCTAACTCGACATCCAGAATTTCAGCTGATATGATTGTTGTTATGTTTGCGACCATTTTGATTACTACAATCGAAAAGAATTTTCAATAAATAACCATTCATATAATTCAATAACTTTGAAATAAAAGCAAAAACATGCAATCATTAAAGCTATTAAAACATTTCATTCATGCAAAAAGCAAAAACATGGTCCAAAATGAATGAAACGATTCCAAGACCCCAAAAGTCCTAAATCCTTAAGCAGCTTTAGCATGCCTTAAGTAGTTTAAGATTTTAGGTAAGCAAAACCTATTGCTAGTAATCTCCAAATTACTCTTGGTTAATAAATTAATGCCATAATTTATCCCATTGCCACAACTTAATGCCATTGTTGTTTGAGTTGAAACCACAATCAACGTGCTCCTTTAGGACGCCTTACCACCTAAGTCAACTAAAATAGAACCTCACTTTAGCGTAAACCTACTATCTTAGATCCCTAGATTTTTGTAAGTGCTTGATTTGGAAGGCAATTTTAAACTCAATATTACTTTGGACCTAGTTGTTTCTATGTTGGTTCGATTATTTAGTGAACATAATCTAATCGATTCATAGGAAACAACCTGTTCATGCAAAGCATACATACATTCATACATTCACGCATAATATATATATAGAAGTGCATAAATAAATGGTGATCTAGTATGGCCCAAAACTTCTTGTCTTGAGCATCCAATCTTCATCACCTTCTTGTTAGCTTGGCATCGTCTTGAATCTTCGTTCAAATGCTAACTTAAAGTTCTAAACTTAGAAATACTTGAAAATAATAAAATTACATCAAAATTTCCATGGTCACAGAACATATTTAAAAATTTACATTCAAAGATAAAACGGTACGCAGACCGTATTTAACTATCCTAAATTGGCCATACTAGTCACTTGGAGTACCTGCATTACATAAAATATATATTCTATGCATTCACCCATTCGTGTGCTAAAACGAATGGCCCATATTAATATGCAAGTATTTACGTGAATTAATTAAAATTCACGTTCACATAAACGCGTCCTAAAAGATTAATCAATTTCCAAATTATAAATCCTTAGACTTTATTCTAATTAAAATTGAATTTAATTAAAATAACGCGACCTACGAAAATAATTAAAATAATTATTTCATTTGAATTTCATTTAGTGGCTCCCACTCAAACCAATAATTATTCCGAATAATTAATTATGAAATATTAAATTAAAACTCGCGGCCCGGCCCAAGCAAATAAAATATTAAATTAAATATCCCGTTAGCCCAAATTAATGCAAATATACGAAGCCCAACGAAATAAACAATTTTCAACGAAAAAAGTCTGATTACGTACTTGGACTTGGCTTGCGCCCAGCCCAATCCCTTGCGTGTGGCCCATGAGGCACACGAGCAAGCTCGCACACCCCCAGGCCTTCGCGCGCGCGCGTGCCCGCATCTGTCGTTGCCCCTGCGCTGCGTCGTTATGCCTTCGTGCGCTGGACGTCGCATGGCTCGTGCCTTGCTTCGTCGCAGCCCCCGCAAGCAATGCCTGCCCCTTCCTCGCCCAGCGCGCACGAGGCACGCAGCACGCTTGCTGCTGCCCGTGTCGCTGTGGCTCGGCCAAAGCACAACATCCCCGTATGGCTCGACCATACTTGTGTTCGTGCATTTGGTTCGTTATACGGACCAACTCAATTAAAAATAAATTTAATTTCACGAACTTGCATTAATATTATTTTTCAAAAAAGTTACGATTTTTATTTTCGAAAAACAACGATTTTTAACGATTTAATAAATTCCAACGACAATCCAATTTCGTAAAATTACTAAATCAAGGGCTAACAATATTCAAACTTTTAAGAACGAACGAATCAACATTAAAGTTTGAACTTTTAATTAATAAAATCCGAAGCTTTAAATCGTTCATTAACATTTAAATTTCAAATTTTTAATAATTTGGTTTAAGTGCGATTAAAATTAACGAAATCATTCAAAATTTTAATCCAATAATTTTTAGAATTAGCCACTGACCCATTAAATTATATCCCCTTTCCCAATTAACCGAATTATTAAACCAGAATTAATTAAAATTCAATTAGGGTTTCAAATTTTACGAATTGGGGAAAGGCAAAATTAGGGTTTATACTTATCGGAAACATCTGAATTTCTAACCATAGATCAAGAGAATACCCAGCAACATTGTGTCAAAATTTCAAGAAATTCCAAGTAGTTTAGCTCGACCTTTTAATTGAATTACTGTCCGACACTTTTAATTTTTAATGAAAAATTAACAAAAACGCCCAAAAAACGATACTTTGAGGCCTGTTTTTGCAATTCCGTTCTCATGAATTGATCTTAGAAAATCCTTTTCAATCAGATTAGGGTTTTAAAACTCGAAAAAACGAATATTTTTGATTTCGGACCTGATTATTACGCAATTCATCCAATAATTCGTAAAAATCCCGAAAATCCAACAAAAAATTCAAAATTTTCAACATATGCAAAAACAATAAAATCATGCTAATTCATGCTTTGAATACATAGGGCTCATGATACCATTGTAGGGGAATACAGTTAAACATAATAACATGTGCGGAAACAATCCCTAAAGCCAGGAAACATGTATAAAGCACAGATTAAGCACACTTACATTCGAAGCATGTTGTCCACAATAATATGTCAACGAACACGAACAAAGAACTCCACTTGTCGTTCCTCTACTTGGTTCACCGACACTTTCAGATCTGTCTTGATTATCGTAGCTTAGACAATTGATCAAGATACTTTGCTTTTGGGATGAACACACCTTGGAGGCATAGAGAGAATTAGGGTTCTCTGTTTTCTCCTAGGGTTGTGTGTATTGTGTTGTGATTAGTTGGAAAGAGGTTAAAAGGTTATTTACATAACCTTACTAACCGACCAAGCCTTGAGGCAAGGCCGGCTAGCAAGCCTCGCGCACCATCACACGGACACGCACAGCAAGCTGGGCCGTGGGCCGCGCTGCTGCTGCTGTGTCATGGTCTCGGCCCGCACGCGCACAGCTCCTCGGCCATGGGCCTTGCTGCTGCGTTGTGTTGCTTGCTTGCCTAGCGCGCGCGCCCATGGGCCTTGAGTGCTTCGTGCACTCAGCTCGTGGGCCGCTCCTCGTATTCGCGATTTAATATATTTCCGATATATATTATTTATTGTTTCGTATACGACGAATCACCGTCGTACGATACGATTTATTCGTCTCACCTAGCTTACGAATATTCGCGATACAATATACGATTCCGATGCAAGGTCGTATCGTATAATACGTTTCCACCTTAATTCCTGAAAAGCTATTAAATGAATTTCCGATTCATTTAATCCGGTGATCTGTTACGTGTCATTGGTGTGACCTTGTAGGTTCAGTCAAGAGTAAGTTGTGAGTTCAATATCCATTAGAACTCACTGATCGGAAGCATTGCTCCAGCTAGTACGTTGTTCCGATCACTTGATCTCACTGGATAAATTGTTCGCAATTAATCTGAACCTTGGTATTAGACTTAATGCACCTTGGGTGAAGGACATATTTCCTTCAGTAATCTCAAATCACTCAGGTATTGAGGATTAGTGTCTAATAATTTTAATGAAATTTACTTATGACAGATTTTCATCTCTTACAGTAAAGTTTCACAGGTTTTTCCGATACTAGTCATCCCAAAGTAAGTATCTATGCAAATGATTATGACATTGCCATGTCCACATAGTTCAAGAAACAGAACTACTAGTCATCTTGAATTCTAGTCGTCTAACGTTTTCTATGCGTCCATCTTTATAGAAAACTCCGACCAGGGACCATTTTCAAGTTTTGACATTCAAGTTCACTTGATAGACATTTCTTAGTCACAGGACTGGTCCTGACAGTCTATCTTGAATATTTCGTCAAATTAAAGGGACTCATCATTTAATAAACCACAAATTAAATGGAAAAATGAATTCTATTCATTTATGTGAATGATTAACCAATAATGTTTTGCAAAGTATTAAACTCTAAAACATTAAAACATTAAACAAGGACATCAAAGCCATTCTCCAATATGCTTGATTCCCATAGCTGCAGTGTGCGAGTTGTGCTTCGCCTGCGGCAGAGGTTTAGTCAATGGATCTGAGATACTGTCATCAGTTCCAATCTTTCTTATCTCGACTTATTTTCTTTCAACAAACTCTCGTAGAAGGTGAAATCTACGAAGTACATGCTTGACTCTTTGGTGGTGTCTAGGCTCCTTTGCCTGTGCAAAAGCTCCATTATTATCACAATACAGAGCTATTGGTCCTTTAGTGGAGGGGACTACACCAAGTTCACCTATGAACTTCCTTATCCATATAGCTTCCTTTTCTGCTTCATGTACAGCAATGTACTCCGCTTCAGTTGTAGAATCCGCAATGGTGCTTTGCTTAGCACTTTTCTAGCTTACTGCACCTCCGTTGAGGCAGAAGACAAACCCAGACTGTGATTTGAAATCATCTTTGTCGGTTTGGAAACTTGCGTCCGTATAGCCTTTAACAATTAATTCATCATCTCCACCATAGACCAGGAAATCATCTTTGTGCCTTTTTAGGTACTTCAGAATGTACTTGGCAGCAGTCTAATGTGCCTCTCCTGGGTCTGACTGGTATCTGCTCGTAGCACTGAGTGCATACGCAACATCCGGGCGTGTACATATCATAGCATACATTATTGAACCAATCAATGATGCATATGGAATCCCACTCATTCGTCTACGCTCATCAAGTGTTTTTGGGCACTGAGTCTTGCTTAGACTCATTCCATGAGACATGGGTAGGTAGCCTTGCTTGGAGTCTGCCATCTTGAACCTTTCAAGCACCTTATTGATATAAGTGCTTTGACTAAGTCCAATCATCTTCTTAGATCTATCTCTGTAAATCTTGATGTCGAGTATGTACTGTGCTTCTCATAGATCCTTCATCTAAAAACATTTCCCAAGCCAAATCTTGACAGAGTTCAACATAGGAATGTCATTTCCGATAAGTAATATGTCGTCGACATATAATACTAGAAAAGCAATTTTTGTCCTACTGACCTACTTGTATACACAAGATTCGTCTCCGTTCTTGATGAAACCAAAGTCACTGACTGCTTCATCAAAACGTATATTCCAGCTCCTTGATGCCTGCTTCAATCCGTAGATTTATTTCTTAAGCTTGCATACCTTTTTAGCATTCTTTGGATCCACAAAACCCTCAGGCTGTGTCATAAACACAGTTTCTGTTAAAATGCCGTTTAAGAAAGCGGTTTTGACATCCATCTGCCATATTTCGTAATCGTAATATGCAGCGATTTCTAACATTATCCGAATAGACTTTATCATTGCAACTGGTGAAAAGGTTTCATCGTAATCCACACCGTGGACTTGCCTGTAACCTTTTGCAACCAATCTAGCTTTGAAAACTTCAAGTTTCCCATCCTTGTCCTTTTTCAGTTTGAAAACCCATTTGCTTCCTATGTCTTGGTAGCCATCTGGCAAATCGAACAAATCCCAAACTTGGTTTTCAGACATGGAGTCTAATTCGGATTTCATGGCTTTATGCCATTGCTTGGAGCTAGGGCTCGTCATAGCTTATTTGTAAGTCGCAGGTTTATCACTTTCAAGTAATAGAACGTCATAGCTCTCGTTCGTCAAAATACCTAAGTACCTTTCCGGTTGAGATCTATATCTCTGCGATCTACGCGGGGTTACATTTCTAGATGGTCCTTGATTCTCACCAGATACTTCTAAATATCTCTGAGTTTCATCCTGAATGTCATCTTGAGCATTCTCTAGAGTTTGTTGTTCGACTCGAATTTCATCGAGGTCTACTTTTCTCCCACTTGTCATTTTGGAAATGTGATCCTTTTCAAAAAAGATACCATCTCGAGCAACAAACACCTTGTTCTCAGATGTATTGTAGAAGTAATACCCCTTTGTTTCCTTTGGGTAGCCCAAAAGGATACATTTGTCAGATTTTGGATGAAGTTTGTCTGAAATTAATCGTTTGACGTATACTTCACATCTCCAAATCTTAAGAAAAGACACTTTTGGAGGGTTTCCAAACCATAACTCATATGGAGTCTTTTCAACAGCTTTAGACGGAGCTCTATTTATAGTGAGTGCAGTTGTATTTTGTGCATGTCCCCAAAATTCTATTGGAAGTTCGGCCTGACCCATCATTGATCTAACCATGTCTAGCAAGGTTCTGTTCCTCCGTTCAAACACACCGTTCCATTGTGGTGTTCCATGAGGAGTCAATTCTAATAGAATTCCACATTCTTTCAGATGGTCATCAAATTCATAGCTCAGATATTCACCGCCTCTGGCAGACCACAGTGCCTTAATCTTCTTGCCTAATTGATTCTCTACTTCACTCTGAAATTCCTTGAATTTGTCAAAGGATTCAGACTTATGCTTCATTAGGTAGACATAACCATATCTACTGAAGTCATCAATGAAAGTGATAAAGTAGCTGAAACCACCTCTAGCATTTGTAATCATTGGTCCACATACATCTGTATTGATTAAACTCAATATTTCATTTGCTCTTTCTCCTACTTTAGAGAAAGGTTTCTTTGTCATTTTGCCAAGTAAACATGATTCGCACTTACCATAATCCTCTAAGTCAAATGGTTCTAGAATTCCTTCCTTTTGAAGACTTTTTATGCGTTTCAAGTTAATATGGCCTAATCGACAATGCCACAGATAGGTGAGATCTGAATTATACTTTTTGGCCTTTTTGGTATTTATGTTATAAACTTGTTTGTCGTGATCTAATAAATAAAGTCCATTGACTAATCTAGCAGATCCAAAAACATCTAGCCCAGAAATGATGTTTTTAGTAAAACTATGAACATGGAAACAGTCTTCCAGTTCCAAAACTAGCCCAGAGGGCAACGACAAATAATAAGTTCCTACAGCTAATGCAGCAATCCGTGCTCCATTTCCCACTCGTAGGTCGACTTCACCCTTGCTTAACCTTCTACTTCTTCTTAGTCCCTGTGAATTGGAACATAAGTGTGAGCCACAACCTGTATCTAATACCCAAGAAGTTGAATTAG
The DNA here is from genome assembly GCF_020520425.1 of Spinacia oleracea. Taxonomy (NCBI): domain Eukaryota; kingdom Viridiplantae; phylum Streptophyta; class Magnoliopsida; order Caryophyllales; family Amaranthaceae; genus Spinacia; species Spinacia oleracea. The sequence continues at coordinate 19,724,574 of NC_079488.1, forward strand.
CAAGTATACAGTCTATAACGAAAATACCTGAAGATGGAACGACTGTTCCGTTCTTCTGATCTTCCTTAAGCTTCAAGCAATCTCTCTTCCAATGCCCCTTCTTCTTGCAGTAGAAGCATTCAGATTCAGAAGTGGGTTGGCTCACCTTCTTCTTTTCAGATTTGGTGCCGCCTGGCCGCTTAGTCTGGCTGGCCTTGTTGCCACCTTTCTTAGCATTCCTCTTCTTTCCAGATTTCTTGAACTTGCCCCCACGCACCATAACCACGTCTTGCTTATCACTTTTGAGCGTCTTTTCAGCGGTCTTTAGCATGCCGTGAATCTCATTGAGCGTTTTTTCCAGACTATTCATACTGTAGTTCAGTTTGAACTGATCATACCCGCTATGAAGAGAATGGAGGATGGTGTCTACAGCCATTTCCTGAGAGAATTGCTGATCCAGCCGACTCATATTCTCAATGAGTCCAATCATTTTGAGAACATGTGGATTTACGGGCTCGCCTTTCTTAAGATTGGTCTCAAGAATTTGCCTATGAGTCTCGAATCTTTCGACTCGAGCCAGATCTTGGAACATGTTCTTTAACTCACCGATGATTGTGAAAGCATCTGAGTTCATGAACGTTTTCTGTAGATCTGCACTCATGGTTGCAAGCATTAGACATTTCACATCCTTGTTGGCATCAATCCAACGATTGAGGGCTGCCTTAGTGACCCCGTCGCTCGCGGCTTCGGGCATCGCCTCTTCCAGGACATACTCCTTTTCTTCCTGCATAAGAACTATTTGCAAGTTCCTTTGCTAGTCAAGGAAGTTTTTCCCGTTCAACTTCTCCTTTTCGAGAATTGATCGGATGTTGAATGAATTGTTGTTTGCCATAGTTAAAACTACAATTGAAAAAGAATAAATAATCATTCACAGTTTTTCTCAATAAACTCAAATTCTAGCATGCATGCATAATTTAATGTTTATTAAGCCTTTTATTCAAGTTATGTGTTCCGGCAGGTGTGAATAAAATGATTCCAAGACCCTTAAATCATTGAAGAATTAAGCACATTATGTATTTTGACTCAATTCTAAAATACTTTAGGTAAGCAAAAGCCTTTTGCTAATAGTCTAGAAACTACTCTTGGTTGATACGTATGTCTAAGAACTTATTAGGTAAACCTATCGAATTTGGCACGACAGAAAAGGACTCCTTACTTATATTGTTGAGTTTCACCAAAACTAACATGTACTCACAATTATTTGTGTACCTTACCCCTTTAGAATCAATAAGTAACACCTCTCTATGGCGGAAAACTATTACTAAGATTGATGTAAAGGTTATCCAAGTAAGTGTTATTTTGGCATGGCACCTTTTAACTCAATTTTTAAGTTTGGAACTTAAGGCTCTTCCTATGTTGGTTAGATTTTAAGTGAACTAAAATCCTTAATCATGCAACATAATCAAGCCATAATCTCATGCATAATTAAGACATATTTAAAAGCAATAAATAACTTAAACATGCATAAGAGATAAATGTGATCTAGTATGGCCCGACTTCATCTTGAAGCTTCAACTTCAAAGTCCGTCTTGAAAATGGATTGAAAACTCCGTCTTGAATTTCACCATGGGAGGCGCCATTTTCTTCAAATAGGATAAGCTATAATTAAACTAATTACAACTATTTGATGGTACGCAGACCATATTTAAAAGCAATAAAATTTGGTACCTTAGACCAATATTACATTCAAATTAATGGTACGCATACCATATTTTCTATCCTATTTGGGCCATACTAGTCACTTTCAATAACCTGCAAAACAGTACATATACAATATATACCATTCACCCATTCATTATCATGAATGGCCCACATAGTTGGTTAGTAAAAACACATTGTAATGCATCACATAAATATTTGCAGCAATTAATCAAGGGCACCAATAATCTACCAATTATTCAGTCCTTATTAATTCTAATCAAGTTGTTTTAACCTTACAAGATTGTAGACCTAATCAAGAGTTTATGACTAAAGGCTCCCACTTAAACCAATAACTATATATGCTTTACTAATTTTAAAAATAAAAATGTATTTATAGTCTAACCGGAAACATACAAGTTTAATTAAAATTTAAAGCTCATATAAAATTATAATTGAATCCGCTATTTAATTTATTTTCAGTTGAATTAAACAATTGAATTTAAATTAATTCAAGGTTTTAATTTTAGTAAAAAAATTAGTATAAATTAAAATTTATAATAATTATAATAATCAAAATTAAATTCCGAGAAAACAATTTAAATTATTAATTTTAAAGTTAATTAAAATTATTTCCGAACTGAAAATTTTCAAATTAAAATCAAAACGTATCAATCGGCGCAAGACGAGGCACTTGGGCTTGCGCCCAGGCCCCATCGAGCTACGAGGCTGCTGCGGCCCGTACGACTGATCGTTGCACAAGGCACGAGCAACAGCGTCACACGCACACGCACACGCAGCCATCGCTGGCCACGCTGCGCGCAGCCCTGTGCTCCGTCGCGTCTGCTTTCTTGCTTGCTTGGGCAAGCCAGGCGCGCTGTGGCGCAGCCCCATTGCTGCTCCCACGCGTCTTGCTCGTCGCTTGTGCCTTGCCCCATCGCCCTCGCCCATCGCACAGCACACACGCCTAGGCGCAAGGCCTTGCGCGCGCGCCTAGCTTGTTGCTCGCTGCATTCGTACCGCACGGGCGACGAGCTCCCTTGCTCGTCGTCGCGTGCCCGCACTATACAACCCCCCTTAAGGATAACACATAGCGTCCATTACTTTGTGCGTGCAACATTTATGAGCGTTTTTCATAAAAATTTAAAATTTTTAATTCAAAATTAATGACAAATTAATAAATCATATTAATTTCATAATTTTAGGGTGAAAAATCGAAAATTTATTAATCAATTAATTTCCGATTAACATGGATTCAAATCTAGGTCATAAAATTTAAAATTTATCATAAATTCACAATTTTTATGGTGGTTTTTAATCATGGATACCTAATTAAATCGTCAATTAATTATGAAAATCAAATCAAATTCTAAATTATTCGAATTTCAACAAATTAATTACAATTACAAATTAGGTTGTATAATTAACAAGCTTAGGCATTCAAATTGTTAAACATATACAGTAGGTCAATCAAAAATTCAAGATTTAACAACAAGGATCGCAAATATTCAATTTAACATCTTAAATATACAAACTTTTGCGTTCGAAAAACTAAAACCTCCGAAAAGTCATAGCTAGGCTTCGAATTTGGGAATTTGGCCATACTAGTCACTTTCAATAACCTGCAAAACAGTACATATACAATATATACCATTCACCCATTAATTTATCAATGAATGGCCCACATAGCTGGTTAGTAGAACATATTATGCATCACATAAATATTTGCATCAATTAATCAAGGCTTCCAATAATCTACCAATTATTCGATCCTTATTAATTCTAATCTAGTTGTTTTAACCTTAAAGGATTCTAGACCTAATCAAGAGTCTATGACTAAAAGACTCAAATTCTAATCTAGTTGTATAATTAACAAGCTTAGGCATTCAAATTGTTAAACATGTACCTTAAAGGATTAATTTACAGCTTTACTAATTTTAAACATAAAATTGTATTTCCTAGTTTAACCGGAAACATACAAATTTAATTAAAATTTAAAGCTCATATAAATTATTAATTGAATCCTCTAATTTATTTTCAGTTTATTAATTTAATTAATTTAAATTTAATCAAGGCTTTAATTTTAGTAAAATAATTAGTATAAATACAATTTATAATAATTAGATTATTCAAAATTAAATTCCGAGAAAAAAATTAAATTACGAATTTTAAAATTAATTAAAATCGTTTTCCGACTGAAAATTCAAAATTAAATTCAAAGCGCATCAATCGGATCAAGACGAGGCCATGGGCTTACGCCCATGCCCCGTCGAGTGCACGAGGCAGCAATGCCCCTCGACTGATCGCATAGCAAGGCACGAGCAGTAGCCACGCCTAGACGCAGCAAGCCGAGCCACGCCTAGGCGCAACAGCAGCTCGCTCGTTGGGCGAGGCAGCGCTCGCTGTGGCGCAGCATCCCTCGCTGCCCACCCGCGCCTGCTTGCTCGTTGTGCCTTGCCTCATCGCCCCATCGCCCATACTCGCAGCACACACGCCCAGGCAGCCCACTGCCTTGCGCGCATGCCACGCTCGTTTGCTCGCTGCATTCGTACCGCATGGGCGACGAACTCCCTTGCTCGTCGTCGCATGCCCGCACTATACGACACCCCTTAAGGGTAACACGTAGCGTCCATTGCTTTGTGCGTGCAAGATTCATGAGCGAATTATATAAAAATTAAAACTTTTTAATTCAAATTTATAGACAAATTAATAAATCATATTAATTTCATAAATTTCGGGCGAAAAATCAAAAATTTATTATTGAATTAATTTCCGATTATCATGGATTCAAATCTAGGTCATAAAAATTTAAAATTTAAAATTTATCAAATTTAACAACTTTTATGGTGGTTTTAATCATGGATACCTAATTAAATTCTCAATTAATTATGAAAATGAAATAAAATTCTAAATTATTCGAATTTCAACAAATTAATTACAATTACAAATTAGGTTGTATAATTAACAAGCTTAGGCATTTAAATTTGTTAAACATATATAGTAGGTCAATCAAAAATTCAAGATTTACAAACAAGAATCGCAAATATTTAATTTAACATCTTAAAAATTACAAATTTTGCGTTCGAAAAACTAAAACCTCCGAAAAGTCATAGTTAGGCTTCGAATTTAGGAATTCTGGGTTTGGCATCAAATCTTTGATTTTAGTCAAAATTTTAAAACGCCGTTTACATGCGAAATACACTATAAAATTATACGATTCCGACCATTATTGACTAAACTGCCGAAAAATCTGCGAACATATAATTAAATAATCGCACGAATTTGCAATTAATTACAAAAAATCAAAAATTTCGAAATTCATCACCCCTTTAATTCATTGCAAATTTATAAAATTTAACCATGTTAACTAATTATTATGGAATTAATTAGAGGCTCGTGATACCACTGTCAAGTTATGATACATATAAATCATATATATGCGGAAAAAACATAAAGCGCGCCAGGAATCGAAATTAATTGCCACATAACAATTAGCATAATTTAGGTTACATACACTTTGTAGCGTGCCCTCTCTAGCTGCGCCCGAACCGAACAAGAACAAGCCTAGGACTCCAAATGTCGTCCCTCCGTAGATAGTCCACAGCACGTTCGGATCCGCCTTAGATTTAATTAACTAGAATTGCACCTAAGGTATTATGAATATATTCGTATATTTTTAGGCAAATATTAGTCTTAGTTTATGTAACACCCTAATAATTCCTTGCTTTTTATAAAACATTTTCCAACTTAAAACACAGGAATTACCAACATATTACCGCCACCATGATAACGGCTAAGGCTATTTACCAGAATTACGCAGTGGAAATACTAACTTTCAAAACACATTAAATAAATAGTTAATGGTCATTAAAACAAGTTGGAACCGTTGAGGCCCAAACTAAAACAAACCGTTTGAAATCCATTAACTGAAAATAGTTGTATTAGTCGTAGTCATGACTAAAAATAAAAGTAAATAGAGTTTATAAATTTCGGAAGCATAAAACTCTCAACTCGAATCCCATGATAACTTCTCCCGCAAGTTATCTCTACAAAAACCTGCTTTATTAAAAATCTACTCCCCAACAACGCAAATGCAATTGATGGACATAGGGTCATTAAGGCAAAGGCCATGACCGGAAGACATGAAGCATGAAGTCAGCAAAAGCTGAGTACGGACAAGCTAGAATAACATTCTATCCTAACATGCTTCACTCGACAAATTAAATAATCCACATGCAAAAGCCATAAAATAAACGAGTAAACATGGAGACAAGACTCGACACGAGACACGACTCTTGACTCACAGATTAATAAAAATTAGCTTCGAACGGGTAAAGTAAACTATCCTCAAAAGGAAAGAAAGGGTGATGGGAGCCAACCATACACCAAAATAAGTCGGGCTACTACCGACAGTCGGGCCATACCGACAGGAATTCCAATGCACAACGGCATAAAAGAAGAATGAATCAATGTCTTGTATCATTCTAAGAGTACAAGTTTTCCGGCAAGACTCCCCCCATTGTTCATACTCAAGGTATATACGTTCCAAGAGTTTTGAAGCTCTTTGGGTTACACTTTACGTTAATTAGTATATTATGTTCAAGGCGACTCAAGACACAACATACAAACAATTGAACAATTAAACAATTCATCAATGACTCTTTAATATTTTACTTATTTAGGACTTGTGATCAAACAAGACTCAAGTGAAATTACTCCCATTGTTCCTTCTCAAAAACACTGTTTGAGATAACCCGACATTGCCTATTAACAAGCGGGGTGTACCCTTAGCACGAATTGTCCTTAATTCAATTAACATAGACTCTCTAACATATTCTACCCCTTTGGTAGAATATATATTGCTCACTGGCAATATTCGACTGGCTCAATAATTATGCTAGACATCCTGTACTATAGTATAATAATAATAACAACTTGCATGCGCAATACTCATACATGCAAACCAACTTGAACAACATGCTTGACATAATTCAATGATTATAAAAGTCCATAACATGATAGTTCAATAGAATCTATAAAGCATAATTCAATTCATAACATGCTCGTTCACATAGATTCAACAATAATAATAACATGCTCGTTCTCAACATTAAACATGAATTCATAAAAAAATATTCATTCCCAATCATCAAACATGAATTCATAACATATAAGTTCACATGATTCGCATTCAATACACTTCACAAAGTCCTCAAGGGATGGGTGGTCACCCTAGTCTTGTACGTACCTGGAATACCTAAGTACGGGGGCCACTGTGCGAATCACGACTCACTAGAAATCAACTCCTATAAAACAAAATAAGAGAACTAAATTATTAACCATGTTTACTAAATTTCCAGCAACTATTTAAGAAACTAAAACCCTTAGTTTAATTAAAATTCATTCATTAATTTGTAATTTAATAGTCTCAAATAGTCAACTCAAGTCCTAGCATAAAAACATTGACTTTTTCGCTTTAAAACCCTTAAAAACCAACTTTTTAAAGCTTATAATCAATCTGAAAATTTTTATTGATTCCCATAATTTAACTTGCGATTAAATTATGTAAATCAATTGCTTAATCAATTTGAAACCAAAACCCTAGCAATAGTTTAATCCGAAAACATGTTTTGACTTCAAAAATCCACACTTTATAACATATAAAATCGGAAAATCATAATTTAAATCATCAAAACCAATCTCTTTAATTAAAACACAATACTAACTCAATACGGTGTTCATAACCGTTTTAATTAATCTAAACAATCCAATAATTAAACTCAATCACAATAATTAAACTCAATCACAATAATTAAATCAATTTAAAACTGAAAATTAATATTTTTGAAAACATAATTTGATTGTCCCAATACAACAACACACACGAACACGACAATTAATTGTGTTGTGTGCGTGTGCGTCGAACAATCAACGCAACAACAACAACAACAACACGCACGCACCGCAGCAGCAGTGCGCACGAGCACGCGACGAGGGCGAGAGGGACATGCAGGCGCTGGGCGCGCAACACAGCGACGAGCGGGCACGAGCTCGCGTGGCTGCTGGGCGGGACGACGCGCACGCAACACACAGCATCAGCGAGGGCGCTGCGCTGCGGGCCGAGGCGACGAGAGAGAGGGACAACGAGGCCTTGTGCGCACGGGGCTGGGCATGAAGGAGCACGCGACACAGCACCATAGCAAGGGCCCTGCGCTGCGGGATTGCGGGGCGAGGCACGACGCGTGAGGCTGGGCGAGCACACACGGCACGGTAGCGTGCCTTGCGCTGCAAGCAAAGGGGTGGACGAGTGGAGAGGGAAGGGTGCCGCAAGGAGAGAGAAAGTGAGGAGAGAGAGGGAGTGCTTAAAATTTGTGAGGGTTTAATGAGAGGGTCTATTTATAGGTTTTCTCTCCTTGTGGGCTAGGTTAGGGTAATTTTGAGTTGGGCTCCTTACCGGGCTCATTTAAGTTTACTCCTTGCAGGCTTTGTTGGGTTTAATTAAAACAAAACGACCGGGCTTTAAGTTTATTAAATTCATTTTTGAAATACGACCCAACAATTCCAGACTAAATAAATTCCTTGAATATATTTAATAAAAATACGGTTTTCGAAATAATTAATATTTAAATTAATTAAAAATAAAAGCGCATTTAATTCTCATTAAATGAAATTAATTTATAAAAATACAACGAAATGCTTTATACATATAATAAAATATATTTATAATAATAGAAAAATACGAGGTATTACAGGTTAATCCTTAAAACTAGGTGAATAATTGAAATTATGTGTTCATAAATTTGTGAATGCCATCACATATTTATAGGGTAGGAATAATGGAATTAGAAGTCTACTAGGATTCAAGTATTCTAAGTCTATTAGAATTAGAGTTTACTTAAAACTAGTAACTTAGGAAATTAATCTTTTAATCTAATCCTAATTGCTTAAGGATTTGATGCATGCAAAAACTTCAACACACACACGAGCACGGCCCACAAGAATGAAGGCCATGCCCGCGCGCGGAGAAGCCCATCGCAGGCTCGCAACCCACACGCTGCTTCGCAGCCCAAGTGCTGCTCACAACCCGCCTTACTCGCAGCCATGGGCGCGCTGGGCCTGGCCTTGCGCTGGGCCTTGCGTGCCTTTGGCTTGCTGTGTTGCTCATGCCTTGCGCGTTGGGCTTGCTAGGCGTGGGCCTGGCTTCGTGCTTGACCTTCGTCTAGCAAGCTCGTCCGATGCTTATTTCGTAAGACGCGCTTCCGATTAATTTTCTGGTTCCGGAATTCATTTCCGATTCGAACAATATTTAACATTTCCGATTCCGGAATTAATTTCCGTTTCGAACAAATATTTAATATTTCCGATTCCGATAATATTTCCGATTCTGACAATATTTCCGTTTCCAGCAATATTTCCGATTTCGGCAATGTTCCCATTTCCGATAATATTTTCCGATATGTACCATAATCTACGACTTGGATAATATTTATATTTCCGATACGATCCATATTTCTGTTTCCGGCAATATCATCGTTTTCGGAGTATCCATAATTTGCCTTTGACGATTTCAGCTCCCACTGGAACCGAGATTCGTCGATTCCGAATATCCATAAATGGAGTATTTAATTCACTTAAATACTTGATCCGTTCACGTACTATTTGTGTGACCCTACGGGTTCGGTCAAGAGTAAGTTGTGGATTAATATTATTAATTCCACTTGGACTGAAGCGGCCTCTAGCTAGGCATTCAGCTCACTTGATCTTACTGAATTATTAACTTGTTAATTAATACTGAACCGCATTTATTAGACTTAATATTATATGCATACTTGGACCAAGGCATTATACAAGTTAATAATTCGGTAAGATCAAGTGAACTGAATGCCTAGCTAGAGGCCGCTTCAGTTCAAGTGGAATTAATGACATTAATCGACAGCTTACTCTTGACTGAACCCGTAGGGTCACACAAATAGTACGTAAACGGATCAAGTATTTAATGGCATTAAATACTCCATCTATGGATCTTCGGAATCGACGGATCTTGGTTTCAGTGGGAGCTGAGATCGTCACAAGCAAGAAATGAATACTCCGGAAACGATGATATTGCCGGAAACGGAAATATGGATCGTATCGGAAATATAAATATTATCCAAGTCGTAAATGTTGCCGGAAACGGAAACATGGTACGTATCGGAAAATATTGATGGAAATGGAAATATTGCTGGAATCGGAAATATTGCCGGAAACGGAAATATTGTCTGAATCGGAAATATTATCGGAATCGGAAAATAATTCCGGAAACGGAAATATTAAATATTTGTTCGAAACGGAAATTAATTCCGGAATCGGAAATATTAAATATTGTTCATATCGGAAATGAATTCCGGAATCGGGAAATTAATCGGAAGTGTATCGTACGAATTAGCATCGGACGAGGCATGCCAGACGAAGGCCCAGCACGAAGTCGGGCCATCGCCCAGCAAGCTAGCACGCCAAAACGCACCAGCCAAGGCTGCGCCAGACCCACCGCAAGGCAGGCCCAGCGCGCGCTAAGGCTGCGACAGCGTGTGGGCCTCGTGGCAATGGACAGCGAGCTCGCGGGCTGCGCGCGCGCATGGCGCCCCTCGTGGGCTGCTGTGCGTGCGTGTTTGTGTTTGTGTGCTATACGAATCCTAAAGCTATCAGGTTTCGATATATGATTAAATTCCTATCCTAAAAGGATAAATTAATTAAATAAGAGTTCTATTAGGATTCTAGTTTAATTAATTCGTATCCTAATAGGATTCCAGTTCCTTTTTCATACCTCTATATATAGGTGCCTAGGGTCATAATTTATAGACACACTTGAAGTATTTTAAAGGTAAGATTTTGAAGAAAAATCAGCCATACACTTGCACCATATTAGCCGAAATTCCTAAGCAACCTTAAGGGAGATTCTAGTTGGTTAAGCTTAAGGCGGATCCGGACGTGCTGTGGACTATCTACGGAGGGACGACACTTGGAGTCCTAAATACTTGCTTTTGTTCGGTTCGGGCGCAACTAGGGAGGGCACGCAACAAAGTGTATGCATCTAAACTATGCTAAATGATTATGTGTAAATAATATGCTTTCCTAGCTTTATGGTTTTTCCGCATGATTTATGTTTTGTCATATGAATCATAACATATCAGTGTATCACGAGCCTCTTATTATTTTCATAATCTAAATTGCATAAACATGGTTAAATATTACAAATTTGCAAAGAATTAAAAGGGGTGATTAATTTTCGTAATTGTTAATTAATTGCAAATTGCGTTTATTTAATTATATGTACGCAGTTTTTCGGCAGTTTCTTCGTTACTCATCCAAATCGAGTGATTTTTGTGTCAATTACGCATGTAAAAGGCATTCTAAAATTTTGACAATAACAGTATTTTTCGCTGAAACCCAGAATTCCCAAATTCGAAGCCTAGCTATGACTTTTTGGAGGTTTTAGTTTTTCGAACGCAAAAGTTTGTAAATTTAAGATGTTAAATTAAATATTTGCGATTCTTGTTGATAAATCTTGAATTTTTGATTGACCTACTGTATATGTTTAACAAGTTTGAATGCCTAGCCTTGTTAATTATGCAATCTAATTTGTAATTATGATTAATTTGTTGAAATTCGAATAATTTAGAAAAGATTTGATTTTCATAATTAATTAATAATTTAATTAGATACCTATGATTAAAAACCACCATAAAAATTGTTAATTTGTGTTCAATTTTAAATTTTTATGACCTAGATTTGAATCCATGATTAATCGGAAATTAATTGATTAATAAATTTTCGATTTTTCGCCCTAAAATTATGAAATTAATATGTTTTATTAATTTGTCATTAATTTTGAATTAAAAATTTTAAATTTTTATGCAATTCGCTCATAAAACTTGCACGCACAAAGCAATGGACGCTACGTGTTACCCTTAAGGGGTGTTGTATAGTGCGGGCATGCGACAACGAGCAAGGGAGCTCGTCGCCCATGCAGTACGAATGCAGCGAGCAAGGCGAGTGGCGCGCGAGCACAAGGCAGCACCCCTGCTTTGTGTCGAGTGCTGCGCGCATGTGGGTGATGGGCGAACAACGATGGCATGGCACGAGCAGAGGCGCGCACGCGCGAGGGCGAGAGTTGGTCGCCCAGCGATCGCTGCTCAGCGCACCAACACGCGTGGCCTCGAGCACTTGCTTGCGCGAGCGAGCGAGCGAGCACCATCGTAGCTGCTGCGATGCTATGGGCAGGCAGGCTGCGCGCAAGCGTAGCTTGGCTTGCTGCGTTTGCGCGTGGCTGCTGTACGATGTGCCATGGGCCAGCGACAGGACGTGCACTCGACAGGGCTTGGGCGCAAGCCCAAGTGCTCGTCATGTTACGATTGTCGAGTTTTAAATTTTAATTTGAGATTTTCAGTTCATGTAATTTTAATTAATTTTAAAATTAATAATTTAAATTATTTTCTTGGATTTTAATTTTGAATATTATAATTATTATAAATTTTATTTATTCTAATTATTTTACTAAAATTAAAAACCTTGAATTAATTTAAATTCGACTGAAAATATATTAAATAAGTGGATTCAATTATAAATTTATATGAGCTTTAAATTTTGATTAAATTTGTATGTTTCCGGTTAGACTAGAAATACATTTTTATGTTTAAAATTAGTAAAGCATAAGAATTTATTGGTTTAAGTGGGAGCCCTTTTTAGTCATAAACTCTTGATTAGGTCTACAAATCCTTTAATGTTAAACAACTTGATTAGAATTAATAAGGACTGAATAATTGGTAGATTATTGGTGCCCTTGATTAATTGTTTCAATTGTTTATATGATGCATACAATGTGTTTTAACTAACCAATTATGTGGGTCATTCATGATAATGAATGGACGAATGGTATATATTGTATATGTACTGTTTTGCAGGTTATGAAGTGACTAGTATGGCCCAAATAGGATAGAAAATATGGTCTGCGTACCACTAATTTGAATGTAATTGGTCTAATGCACCAAATTTGTTTTTCAATTTAAATATGGTCTGCGTACCATCAAATAGTTGTAATTAATTTTAATTATAGCTTATCCTATTTGGAGAAAATGGCGCCTCCCACGGTGAAATTCAAGACGAAGTTTCCATTTTCGAGACGGACTTTGAAGTTGAAGCTTCAAGATGAAGTCGGGTCATACTAGATCACATTTATCTTATGCATGCTTTAAGTTATTTATTGCTATTAAATATGTCTTAAATATGCATGAGATCAAGGCTTGATTATGTTGCATGATTAAGGATTTTAGTTCACTTAAAATCTAACCAACATAGTAAGAGCCTTAAGTTCCAAACTTAAAAATTGAGTTAAAAGGTGCCATGCCAAAATAACACTTACTTGGATATCCTTTACATCGATCTTAGTAATAGTTTTCCGCCATAGCGAGGTGTTACTTATCGATACTAAAGGGGTAAGGTACACAAATAATTGTGGGTACATGTTAGTTTTGGTGAAACTCAACGATATAAGTAAGGAGTCCTTTTATGTCGTGGAAAAATCGATAGGTTTACCTAATAAGTTCTTAAACGTACCTATCAACCAAGAGTAGTTTCTAGACTATTAGCAAAAGGTTTTTGCTTACCTAAAAGATTTTAGAATTGAGTCTAAATACATAATGTGCTTAATTCTTCAATGGATTTTAGGATCTTGGAATCATTTTATTCACACCTGCCGGAACACATAACTTGAATAAAATGCTTAATAAACATTGAATTATGCATGTATGCTAGAATTTAAGTTTATTAAGAGAAACTGTGAATGATTATTTATTTGTTTATTTCTTTTTCAATTGTAGTTTTAATTATGGCAAACAACAATTCATTCAACATTCGATCAATTCTCGAAAAGGAGAAGTTGAGCGGGAAAAACTTCCTTGACTGGCAAAGGAACTTGCAAATAGTTCTTATGCAGGAAGAAAAGGAGTATGTCCTGGAAGAGGCGATGCCCGAAGCCGCAGGCGAAGGGGTCACTCAGGCAGCCCTCAATCTTTGGATTGATGCCAACAAGGATGTGAAATGTCTAATGCTTGCAACCATGAGTGCAGATCTACAGAAAACGTTCATCAACTTAGATGCTTTCACGATCATCACTGAGTTAAAGAACATGTTCCAAGATCTGGCTCGGGTCGAAAGATTCGAGACTCATAGGCAAATTCTTGAGACCAAGCTTAAGTCCACATGTTCTCAAAATGATTGGACTGATTGAGAATATGAGTCGGCTGGATCAGTAGTTCTCTCAGGAAATGGCTGTAGACACCATCCTCCATTCTCTTCATAACGGGTATGATCAGTTCAAGCTGAACTACAGTATGAATAGTCTGGACAAAACGCTCACTGAGCTTCACGGTATGCTGAAGACCGCTGAAAAGACGCTCAAAAGTGATAAGCAAGATGTGCTTATGGTGCGTGGGGGCAAGTTCAAGAAATCTGGAAAGAAGAGGAATGCTAAGAAAGGTGGAAACAAGGCCAGCCCAACTAAGCAAACTGGTGCCAAGTCTGAAAAGAGGAAGGTCAGTCAACCCACTTCTGAATCCGAATGCTTCTACTGCAAGAAGAAGGGGCATTGGAAGAGAGATTGCTTGAAGCTAAAGGAAGATCAGAAGAATGGAACAGTCGTTCCATCTTCAGGTATTTTCGTTATAGACTGTATACTTGCTAATTCAACTTCTTGGGTATTAGATACAGGTTGTGGCTCACACTTATGTTCCAATTCATAGGGACTAAGAAGAAGTAGAAAGTTAAGCAAGGGTGAAGTCGACCTACGAGTGGGAAATGGAGCACGGATTGCTGCATTAGCTGTAGGAACTTATTATTTGTCGTTGCCCTCTGGGCTAGTTTTGGAACTGGAAGAGTGTTTCCATGTTCCAAGTCTTACTAAAAACATCATTTCTGTTTCTTGCTTAGATGGTAAGGGATTTTCCTTTTTAATAAAAGACAATAGTCGTTCGTTTTATTTTAAAGAGATGTTTTATGGATCTGCTAGATTAGTCAATGGACTTTATTTATTAGATCACGACAAACAAGTTTATAACATAAATACCAAAAAGGCTAAAAAGGATGATTCAGATCTCACCTATCTGTGGCATTGTCGATTAGGCCATATTAACTTGAAACGCATGGAAAGACTTCAAAAAGAAGGAATTCTAGAACCATTTGACTTAGAGGATTATGGTAAGTGCGAATAATGTTTACTTGGCAAAATAACAAAGCAACCTTTCTCTAAAGTTGGAGAAAGAGCAACTGAACTATTGGGTTTAATCCATACAGATGTATGTGGACCAATGAGTACAAATGCTAGGGGTGGTTTCAGCTACTTTATCACTTTCACTGATGACTTCAGTAGATATGGTTATGTCTACCTAATGAAGCATAAGTCTGAATCCTTTGACAAATTCAAGGAATTTCAGAGTGAAGTAGAGAATCAATTAGGCAAGAAGATTAAAGCACTGCGGTCTGATAGAGGCGGTGAATATCTGAGCTATGAATTTGATGACCATCTAAAAGAATGTGGAATTCTATCAGAATTGACTCCTCCTGGAACACCACAATGGAACGGTGTGTCGGAACGGAGGAACAGAACCTTGCTAGACATGGTTAGGTCAATGATGCGTCAGGCTGAACTTCCATTAGAATTTTGGGGACATGCACTAAATACAGCTGCACGCACTATAAATAGAGCTCCGTCTAAAGCTGTCGAAAAGACTCCATATGAGTTATGGTTTGGAAAGCCTCCAAAGGTGTCTTTTCTTAAGATTTGGGGATGTGAAGTATACGTCAAACGATTAAATACAGACAAACTTCATCCGAAATCTGACAAATGTATCCTTGTGGGCTGTCCAAAGGAAACAAAGGGGTATTACTTCTACAATACATCTGAGAACAAGGTGTTTGTTGCTCGAGATGGTGTCTTTTTGGAGAAGAATCACATTTCCAAAATGACAAGTGGGAGAAAACTAGACCTCGAAGAAATTCGAGTCGAACAACAAACTCTAGAGAATGCTCAAGATGACATTCAGGATGAAACTCAGAGATCTTTAGAAGTATCTGGTGAGAATCATGGTCAATCTAGAGATGTAACCCCGCGTAGAACGCAGAGATATAGATCTCAACCGGAAAGGTACTTAGGTATTTTGACGAACGAGAGCTATGACGTTCTATTACTTGAAAGTGATGAACCTGCGACTTACAAACAAGCTATGACGAGCCCTAGCTCCAAGCAATGGCAAGAAGCCATGCAATCTGAATTAGACTCCATGTCAGAAAACCACGTATGGGATTTGGTCGATTTGCCAGATGGCTACCAAGCCATTGGAAGCAAATGGGTTTTCAAACTGAAAAAGGACAAGGATGGGAAACTTGAAGTTTTCAAAGCTAGATTGGTTGCAAAAGGTTACAGGCAAGTCCACGGTGTGGATTAGGATGAAACCTTTTCATCAGTTGCAATGCTAAAGTCTATTTGGATAATGTTAGCAATCGCTGCATATTACGATTACGAAATATGGCAGATGGATGTCAAAACCGCTTTCTTAAACGGCGTTTTAATAGAAACTGTGTTTATGACACAGCCTGAAGGTTTTGAGGATCCAAAGAATGCTAAAAAGGTATGCAAGCTAAAGAAATCAATCTACGGATTGAAGCAGGAATCCAGGAGCTGGAATATACGTTTTGATGAAGCAGTCAGTGATTTTGGTTTCATCAAGAACGCAGACGAGTCTTGTGTATACAAGAAGGTCAGTGGGAGCAAAATTGCTTTCCTAGTATTATATGTCGATGACATATTACTTATCGGAAATGACATTCCTATGTTAAACTCTGTCAAGATTTGGCTTGGGAAATGTTTTTCGATGAAGGATCTAGGAGAAGCACAGTACATATTGGGCATCAAGATTTACAGAGATAAATCTAAAAAGATGATTGGACTTAGTCAAAACACTTTTATCAATAAGGTACTTGATAGGTTCAAGATGGCAGACTCCAAGCGAGGCTACCTACCCATGTCTCATGGAATGACTCTAAGCAAGACTCAGTGCCCAAAAACACTTGATGAGCGTAGACGAATGAATGGGATTCCAGATGCATCATTGATTGGTTCAATTATATATGCTATGATATGTACACGCCCGGATGTTACGTACGCACTCAGCGCTACGAGCAGATACCAGTCAGACCCAGGAGAGGCACATTGGACTGCTGCCAAGAATATTTTGAAGTACCTAAAAAGGCACAAAGATGACTTCCTGGTCTATGGTGGAGATGATGAATTAATTGTTAAAGGCTATACGGACGCAAGTTTCCAAACTGTGAGGGGGTCGAAAAAGAGCGCGAGGCTAATGCGTGAGCTTGTCCCTCGTGGGTGTGACGATTCTTTTTATTCAATCAAGTGTAATTGGATTTCCTGTGAGTATACACCCAATTGACTAGTAATATAGGAGTCGCCATTCAGTTTTTAACAACAATGAGAAAAACTGACAAAACCCGGTTATCGTAACATAAAGGGAGTGCAATTATGTTTGACCACGACGGCCGTAGGTTCCCTTGTGATCCCTGGTGTGGGGATCTCTCAATATACACCCGCAAGGTAGAGATTGAGGGTTCGGGGGACTGTAACTACCGAGAGGAGTAATTCGCTCGTCGATAACTCCAGAGGCAGGATATCCTTACTAGCTCAGCATAAATAATTGAAGGGACATGCGTTAACTATTAAACTAATCTGAGTTGATTTTAGCAATATGCAACATATAATACTAATTCGATCGTGATTATCTGATTTAAATAACATTAAGGAACCTAGCATGATAATCCGATGTCCCAAAAATATTATATTTGTTAGGCGTGATAGAACAATCATATTAGGTTAGTTTAACAGTTAATAAAAAGGGCGAGGAAAGCAGTTAAATCATCGAAAAGGGACACATCACGACGCACCCTTAAGAGGTGCGTCACGGTTCTCAGAAAACTAACCACTTTGACTTTGCTATTTCTCCTTTTTATTTAACGAATCTCAATTATGGGACAGGATACGTTCTGTTCGATTTATGGATCGATTGCGACAGAACGCGTGAACAGTTTCGCAGCGAGAGGCTTAGGCTAAGGGGTTTAGAGTCAATACTCAGAATATATTATGTGTTGTTGTGTGTTTCACGTCGAAACTAGGGGCCTATTTATAGGGAAGAGTTCGTGGAAAGATAGAATTGCAGAGTTCTAATCCGCAAAGAATTAGGAAAAGAGACGTACCCAGGTACTTTCAGCGCCCAGGCCTGGGCGCCGAAATCTTCGGCGCCCAGAGCCAGGCGTTGAAAATAGGGTATGGGCAGCTTTGTTTAGTCAGATTCGGATTCCTAAAATCCGTAGAGTTTGAGATTAATTCGAGTCTTTTAGCGCGTATCAATTTTGTGACGGAATGCGTCTGGGCCCGTTACGAACTCTAGGCTCGTTAGGATTTTAATTAATACGTAACTCTTATTTCCGAATCCTATTAGGAATAGGATTCTCGCGGTTTTCTATCTCATTTAGGATTTATGTTGGAATGCAAAACCTAATTCTGACAGGTTTCTATCTTTTATGATTTGCCACTTTTAGACGCTACTTTTTACGGTAGTTACTATTTTTAGCAGGTTTCCATAAATAGCAGGTTTTGGGTGAAATGGAATGGGGAATCGAGATTCGTTTATTTTATAGGAGATGGGTTGTCAAGTGGAGTTTTTGTGCTTTCATCATCGAACCTTTCCCTTGCGGGAATGGGGACAAGAGTAGGTGTCTACAGTTAGCCCCCACTTTGACTGAGTTTTGGAGTAAGACGATGGTCAAAGTATTAGACGGAGTGCGTCACACAAGCCATGGTGTATGTGACCTGTTTTGCGAGGGTCTCACGAGCCCCCGAGTGATAACATTTGACTTAAGGGTCATCACTTGAAGTGTCGACATATCCCTCACGTGTCATTGGGATTTGTCAACTGATAGTATAGAAACTTCCTCACTTTGTCATTGGAAGGATCTAAAGATGCGTAGAAACTCCCTCACTTTGTCATTGGGAGTAACTACAGATGTTTTCGAAATTAAAGTTGTAAAGTGTAATTGGGCCTGGCCAAGCCCAATCACGAGGTAAAACATTTTTAAAGATTCTCATTTTCAGGGCTAGCTAAACGAGAAAACCCCCTTGTTTTTATAGGACGTAAAACGAAGGAAAATCCAACACATCGCTCTTTTTTGGAAAAACGAAAAACCAATCCTTTAATTTTTGGAGAAAGGGAAAACCAATCCTTTAATTTTCGGAAAAGGGGTAAACCGATCCTTTCATTTTCGGAAAAAGGGAAAACCGATCCTTTGATTTTCGGAAAAAGGGAAAACCGATCCTTTGATTTTCGGAAAAAGGGAAAACCGACAAAAGTTATCGCTGCAGCGACTAAGGACCTGCGCTGTTAGTGACGCAGACCCCGCCCGCTGAAGGTGGGCGAGCCTGTCCGCTGAGGGTGGATCCCCCGTCCGATAGAAGTGGACGAATCTGTTTTGATGTTTTTTGAAAATAAGGACCTACGCGGTTTGTGACGTAGACCCCGCCGGCTGAAGATGGCGAACCTGTCCGCTGAGGGTGGACGCCCCGTCCGATAGAAGTGGACGAATCTGTTTTGAAATTTTATTTTGTTTTTTTTTTTTAAATAAGGACCTACGTGGTTTGCGCCGTAGACCCCGCCGGCTGAAGATGGCGAGCCTATTTTAAATTTGAAGACTTTATTTTTCGAAACTGAGGACCTGCGCGGCTAGTGACGCAGACCCCGCCCGCTGAGGGTGGGCGAGCCCACTTTGAATTTCTTATTTTGCCTATGTAGAAGAGCTTTTGGTGATTACAACCTGTTGGTGGGTCGTAATATTTCCTGATTAGATGTGTCCTATAAGTGGGTCCACACTGTGTATATTTTTGTTTAACAATATATTTTTGTTTATATATTTTTCTCTCTTTTTTTTGGATAGAAATATCAAGATAACGGATATCTTACACAAAATGGGGGAGTACGCGTGCCCGACAGCGAATATTCGCTATCTAGGAAGCATTTTCAGCGCCCAGCAGTGGACGCGAGAATTTCTAACGCCCAGAGCTGGGTGTTGAAAATGCGAAGGGGGGGCTGGTCTTTAAATTTGCGGACCGTCTCCTTCCTTTCCCATTTCCACCATTTTCGCTCAAACTTCTTCACTTCTCTCTACTGATTTTTGCTCGTTTTCTTCACTTTCCTTCACGAATTCTACTCCAAATTACTTCCCAATCTTCCCAATGTAAGTATTTTTCAATAATTTTGAGCTTTTTTGTCAATTTCAGTATTTTTGTCAAGTATTTTCATGCATGAAATTGATTTGGGGGTTTTTGATTTTGTGCCCCTTTTCTTCAATTAGATAGTTGGAAATGTCCCACATAACATGTTAATTAGTTTGTGCATGTTAATTTTGCAAGTATGTTGATTTTTGTTGAATTTGGGCATTTTCATGCTAGCCCCCAAGTATACCTACGAATCTAGTATTTTCTTATAATGTAGGTATTCTTGGTATATTGCTTGCGTTCCTCATAATTCATGAATGACAAATTATGGGAGAATTTTGATTTTGCTGGAGTTAATTTTTACTTAGGGAATTTTGCTAAGTATGAACTTAGTATCATTTTTTTAGGGAACAAAAATTATATGACTCCATTTCATGAGTGAAATGCACTCTTTTTAGGGATCGGTATGAGTGCCGATCTTGTCAAAGGTATAATGCCTTGTTGTATTGTTGATCAGCATGTCTGACGAGTCGTTACCCCCTCCTGGTGGCCACGAGGTGCGTGGCATGACGCGTCAATCGACTGGCCCAGGTCCCCTATGGGTGGGCCCTGAGCTTTACGATGGTCGTGATCTGCACTACGACCTAGAGCACCATGTGACTTCCCGCCTTCACGCGAGGAGAGAGACTACGGTTCGCGGCTATGGCGCCGCGACGAGTGAGACCGTTTTTAGCTATCTGAGCTCGGACGCTCAGGCCTTGGTGAGGGCGAGCTCACTGTTTCCGGTGGTTGAGACCTTCTGGGAGATACTGCGGCTCAACATCTCCCTGTCCTTTCTGCGGTCGTTCATGAGGTGGTGGTGGGATACCACCAACACCTTCCATTTTCCTTGGGGCGAGATGACGATCACTCCTGAGGACTACAAAGCTTTGACGGGTTTGACCTTTACAGGGAACCCCGTTCGTCTGAGGTCGGACGGCCCATCGCCGACTGTTGCTGAGGGTACCAGGCTCCTGGGCTCGTGGATGGGTAGTAGGTTACCTTCGTACCAGCCCCGTGGGATACCTTTCGCTGACCTGATGTGGGCTTTGGAGCACGGGGTAGAGGAGTCGCCTTCGAGACAGGCTCGGCTGTTCTACCTCCATTTTATTACTTCCACTTTTCTATCGGGTCCGACTGACACCTTTGACCCGAGGTGGATAGGCATGGTGGAGGACGTGTCTACACTGGGTGACTATCGCTGGGGCGATTTGGGCTATGCGACGCTTGTCGGCCAGATGAGTTTGTCGTTGCGCGACTCGGGCCCGAGTAGAAGTCACTTTGTGATTACATTAGCGGGAGTGTCGCGTTTGATCGAGGTATGTGCCTAGACTTTCTTTTGTTTTTCTCGCTTTTACCCGGCCGCTTTTTTTTAACGTTTTATTATCCTTTTCTTTTTTGCAGCTGTGGGCCTTTGAGCACTTACCTTGGCTAGCTCCCCGAAAGGGGCAGAGGCCTTTGGAGTTCCCTGCCGGTCGCCGTTGGGGTTGGAAGAAGAAGCTGACAGTGCGTCCACCGCCCGATACCGTGTGGGATCTTATCCGGGACGGGAACCCTGAGCATGTACAGAATCTTATCCTCTATCTCGTATTTCGTCATTCTTTTCATGTGCGAGATCTGACTGCGTTTTGTACGAAAACAGGTGGTTTGGACCCCATGGCTCTCTTTTAGGGGTACCCATGCTTCGGTCAGGGAAAGTTATGCCCTGAGCCAGATGCGGGTCTTGTTCGTTGGCCGCCGGGACCCTGTCTGGTACCTGGGAGAGCGGGTACGTATGCAGACGGTCGGGGTTTTTTCGGTGCCCAGGCCTCCGCCTGCGACCATGCTGTCTACTCGCTCGATAGGCGAGTCGTGGAGGGTCCACTCGAGGACTGGTGTGCCGGCGACAGAGTTGGTGATAGAGGGAGCTAGCTATTACCAGTTTATCCAGGATTCTCTTCGTCTCCCGGAGCCTGGCGCTGTAAGTTGCCTCCTCTCTTTGTATTGATTTTAGTGTTTTCATGTTCGTGCCCATGTGTTTATGCCCACTGTGTTTTGTGCAGGAGGGTCCTGACCCTTTGTTGGGGGGATGGGTGCTCCCCGATGCTCGGATCTCGTATACCGGAGAGAGTGGATCCGAGATTGTGGAGACTTTCCCGGAAGACCGGGTTTTCCATGCTCCGCTCCATGAGGGAGTAGAGGCGGTATGCACCTTTTATTTGTGTACTCTTCTTTATATTTTTTCTTTCTTTTTTACTGACATTCTTGTTTTAGGTTCCGGCCCGTACGGCCAATGCGATGGTGGGGGTGATCAACCGGTTGAAGTCCGCGTTGGTTCGAGCTCGGTCTGCACTTTCTTGCAGGAGCCCCCACTCTACTCGGGTAATGTGCCCTCTCTTTTTTCTTTTGATCTGTACCTCTGGTTTGGCTTTCGGTTATTCACTCTCTTTTTTGTCCCTTTTTGCAGACGGCTACCGGGCGTGCTGGGGCCGACGACGCGGGTCCCTCGGGCGGGGAACACGGTCGTCGCGAGATAGAGAGAGCACGGCACTCGCCCCTACGGCATCGCCGTTCTGACGCGGGGGTGAGTTCTTCCGGGGAGAGGTCCGAGCCGGAGCGTAGGCAGCGTTCCGTGTCGGTGGCCCGAGAGCCTAGCCCCGAGTTGCAGTCGCAACCTCATTTTTGGGGTGACTCTGGCTGGGGTCCCTCATACCACGGGGAGTGGAGTGGATGGACAGGCGAGGCTTGGAGACATGGAGCCGATGACGAGTCTTAGGCTTACCTCCTGTTTTATACATATTCATTCTTGTGTTCCGCATGTATATATATATTTTTTTGCGATTTTTGGTGCAAGAATGTTTTGAGCCTTCCGTGGGCTTTGTTTTAACATATTATAGCAATATTAGCTTCCTAAACCAACGACTGATTTCGAAAAGGAAAAGACTTTCGTAAAAATAATGAGTTCATATAAGAGTGCACATATATTTTTAGACTAACCGACTACTTGGGGTATTACATATGCATGTTCACTATTCTTTGTTTTTTTGCCGACTCGTGTCATACTCCTTTGTTGGGCTTGTTCCTGGAAACTCTTCTGGCTTTTTCATTTTATTTGGTCTTGCCCGTGCATGGGTTAGGGTAGAGTGCCCTTTGCAATATCTTTTCTTCTTGATGCGTTGCATGACTTTATTATTTTTTAATTTTTTATTGGACCGAATCCTTGAGAAGGATTGCCTACGTATCTTGTCAGAATCAGGTCGCGCGTAGTTCTAGCTTTTTTGAAAAAAACTTTTTGAAAGGGTGTTCATTACTCGTCTGCTTCCCCCCCAAGTGTTCGTGGTTCTTTTGAGGGTTAGAAAAAGGAGTACGAACACTTTGTAGAAGCGGGAGGGTAGGTGGCAAGAGAGAACGACGCCCGACTTAGGGCGAGGGAAATATCGGCGCCCAGGCCTGGGCGTGAGAAATAACAGGGCCCAGTCCTGGGCGTTGAAGTTTTGTCCTTCGCTTTTTCTACTTTATCGAGTTTTATGCCGTTTGTTTAGAGTAATGCGCAGAATGTTTGCTTATGAGTCTTAATATGTTTTATTAGATGCCTTAACTCCGGACTGAATTTTATTAAATATAGTACTTTTTCAATTGGTCTAAGTTTGTGAGGTTAGCGAATTCCGCTCCATCTATGTCGGCTAGTTGGACTGCTCCGCCAGGTAGGATGGTCTTTACAAAATATGGTCCTGTCCAGTTAGGCCGGAATTTTCCTGGAGGGTCCGTAGTAGGTGCGCGGACTTCTTTTAAAACAAAATCGCCTTCTTTGATGTTTCGAGGTTTGACTCTTTTGTTGAATTGCCTTGCGATGCGCTTTTGATACACTTGCACGTGATGTAGAGCTCTCAACCTCCGTTCGTCTAAAAGGACGAGTTCGTCGTACCTAGCTTGAACCCAATCAGCTTCGGGTAGCTTGCTTTCTAGGACGATCCGGAGGGAGGGAATCTCCAACTCGACCGGTTGGACTGCTTCCATTCCGTATACCAAGGAGTAGGGTGTTACTCCAATGGAGGTGCGGATTGAGGTTCGATAGCCCCACAATGCGAAGTGTAATTTATTGGGCCAATCCTTATAATTTTCGGCCATTTTTTCGATTATGAATTTAATATTTTTGTTGGCCGCCTCTACCGCGCCGTTCATTTGCGGCCTGTAGGGAGAGGATTTATGGTGTTTGACATGATATTTTTTGAGCAGGTCTTGGACTTCGGCCCTGAAGTGGGAACCTTGGTCGCTTATGATTTCATGTGGAACCCCGTATCGACAGAATATGTTCTTTTCTAGGAATCGGGCGACATGTTTGGCTGTTAACTTTGCATAAGAGACTGCCTCTGCCCATTTAGTGAAGTAATCAATTGCAACTAAAACGTACTCGTGTCCCCCTACGCCTGTTGGTGTTACCTTGCCGATTATATCTATACCCCAGGTGGAAAAGGGCCATGGGGAAGTGAAGGTGTATAGTTCAGAGGGAGGTAAATGGTTAAGGTTACTGAAGATTTGGCATTTTGGGCAAGTTTTTACAAAGTGATGGCAATCGGTTTCCATAGTGGTCCAATAGTACCCTGAGCGGGATATTTTTCGGGATAGCATTTTTCCGTTCATATGGGGTCCGCACACGCCGTTATGGTATTCTTCCATTAGTCTTTGGGCTTGGTTTTGATGGACACAAAGTCACTTGATTTTATCCGGCGTGTATTTGTACTGTTCTCCCAGAATTATGCTATATTGTGAAGCGAGGAGGCGCAGTGCCTTTTGTGCTCGCGGGGAAGTGTTTGGGGGGAATTCCCCACTTGTTTTGTAACGAAGGATGTCCGTGTACCATGGTTCTTCCTCGCTGTTTTCAGGTTCGGAGTCTATGGCACAACAATAAGCCGGCTCTTTCCTTCGCTCGGCCCGAAGGGTCATTCCGTCCCATTCATTCGGGATGTTGAGCATTGAAGCTAGCTTCGCTAGTGCATCTGCGAATTGGTTGTCGTCTCTTGGCAAGTACGTATACTCGATTTTTTCAAATTGCTCGACTATTTGGTCCAAGTGAGCTTGATATTTTGAGAGACTAGTGCTTCGGACCTTCCATCTTTTGGATATATGGTTGATTATTAGGGAAGAATCCCCGAAGACTTGTAGGTATTTGACTCCGAGGCTAACTGCGGCCTCTAGCCCGACTATGCAGGCCTCGTATTCGGCGGCATTGTTTGTGGCCTCGAAGTCAAGTTTGACGGAAATTGGTATATGGGCTCCTTCGGGACTGACTAGGAGAACTCCGACGCCGCATCCTTTTTGGTTGGACGCGCCTTCGAAGTATAGTGTCCAATAGTCTTCTTGTATCATCAGAAGTTCCTCGTCGGGGAGGAGGTAAGCTTCCGGGGTTTCCTCATTCGTGGCATGCTCGGCCAGGAATTCGGCTACCGCTCTTCCTTTGATTGTTTTTTCCGGCATGAATTTTAGGTCGAATTCTGAGAGCATGACTAGCCACCTGGACAGGCGACCACTCAGGGCGGGCTTTACGAACACGTATTTTAAGGGATCTAGTTGTGACACTATATGAACAGTGTGGGCCAATAGGTAATGTCTGAGTTTTTTGGATGCCCAGACGAGGGTGAGACAGGTTTTCTCAAGTTCTGTGTATTTCGTCTCGTACTATATGAACTTCTTGCTCAAGTAGTAAATGGCTCGCTCGGATCCATGTACACACTGTGAGAGCATAGCTCCTGCTGCAGTATCCGTGACGGTTAGGTATAGGCGTAAAGGGATTCCAGGCAAAGGTGGGGAAAGGACGGGTGGCTTGCTTAGGTATTCTTTGATTTTATCGAAGGCAGTTTGGCATTGTTCATCCCATTCGGCCTTTTCCTCTTTTCTTAATTTTTTGAATATTGGCTCACAAGTCATAGTAAGCTTGGAAATGAACCTACTAATGTATTGCAGCTTTCCTAGGAAGCCCCTTATCTGTTTTTCAGTTTTTGGTGGGGGTATTTCGGTAATGGCTTTGATCTTAGATGGGTCAATCTCGATTCCTCGCGTACTAACAACATATCCTAGCAATTTTCCCGAGGTTACCCCGAACACACATTTTTGTGGATTTAGTCTCATGTTATATTTCAAGATTCGAGTGAAGAATTTTTGAAGTGCCGGGAGGTGACCGCGCCGGTCTTTAGATTTGACGATCATGTCGTCCACGTAGACCTCGATTTCTTTATGTATCATGTCATGGAGTAACGTGGTGGCTGTTCTTTGATAGGTGGCCCCCGCGTTTTTCAAACCAAAAGGCATTACAGTCTAACAATATGTTCCCCAAGGGGTAATGAAAGTTGTTTTTTCCATGTCTTCTTCTGCCATTAGTATTTGGTTATATCCGGCGCACCCGTCCATAAAGGAGAGGAGCGCGTGTTCTGCGGTGTTGTCTACTAGTATGTCAATGTGAGGTAGGGGGAAGTCATCTTTAGGACTGGCTTTGTTGAGGTCTCGAAAGTCTACGCACATTCGCACTCGTCCATCTTTTTTAGCTACGGGGACAATATTGGCCACCCATTCTGGGTAGTTGGAGACTTTTATAAAGCCGGCGTCTAATTTTTTAGTGACTTCTTCTTTTATTTTCAAGGCTATCTCTGGTTTGAGCCGCCATAGCTTTTGTTTTACTGGCGTCATTTTGGGATCTAGCGGAATTTTATGCTCAGCGATTTCTCGATCTATTCCTGGCATGTCTTTGTAGGACCAAGCAAAGACACCCTCGAATTCCCGCAAAGTGGAGAGTAGATCGGCCTTTTCAGTGGGAGTTAAGGTGAGGCCAATTTTAATAATTTTAGGATTTTCTTCTGTTCCAATATTTACCGATTCTGTGTCCTCAATTATAGGAGTTTTGAGTTCTTGTTCATTTACAACTTTTATTAGTTCGGTATATTCCTCTTCTGGCTCTTTTTCGTGCTCATTAGTGGCGAGACATTCTGCATTATTACTCTGATTTTTAAGCGGCACATACTCAAAAGTTTTCTTTATCTTATTAAAGTCATAAAGCATTACATCAAAAAGATCCCCCGGAGTAGAGATTTTCGGGTCTAAACTATTTTTGGGAGGGGTTACAATTTTGCTAGGTTCGGACTCAGAGTCAGACTCGGATTCAGACTCTAATTCTTCGTACATCGGACCCTCTCCCGCAGATATCTTGAACTTCATCCCACGAGCATTAGTCCATTTGAAAGTCTTGCGCCACCCTCGTTGGATTTGGTCATCTTTTGAGGGTGATGGAGCGATCAATTTAGTAGGATCGAACACTTCATCTTGGAGAGCTAATGCCATAATTTATGTTTCTTTCTTCGCTCTTTTCTTTTCTAACCCAAACAATAGCCCGAAAGCATGTGAGTTGGAGAGCGTTTTTGGCATAGCATGGTTCGTTGGGGCGAGTGGCCTTTGAGAACGTAAAGGGTCGTGTCCCAGAGCATGCATCTCGATCTTGGGTTTGTGCGACCTCTAGGTACAGATTTTCGGGATATGCTTCTTCCATCGCATTTCTTGATGGCTATCACGGGTGAGTACTCAGGGGCCCTGCATTATTGTTGTGGAGTAGGAGACACATTAGTTTGTTTCGTGAGTCGGTTTTTTTTAGGCATTCTATGACTACCCTTAAGTCGCACTAGTATATTTGGACTGTTATGTGTGCACTTTGAACTCTTTATGTTTTTGAAAATCTCTGCCCGTGTGACATTCATGATTATTTGCATGGTCGACTTTTAGTGTCGAGCATTGCCGTCGTAGGAGGCCTAACAACGACGCAAAGAGTTATTAATTTTTCGCGAGTCGCTTTTGAAATCGAGTGCTTTTCTTATGCCCTCGTAGCAATTCTCTTTTTTCATGAACATTTTTGCTACGTATTTTCCTTTCGCTCGGGCACCGAGGCTGCTGCGCCTGACCAGAAGGCCAAGCAGCAACTTCAGCGCCCAGCGAGGGGCGTGATGAAGGAAATAATGCCCTTGGTCCAAGTATGCATTCTATGTTAAGTCTAATAAATGCGGTTCAGTATTAATTAACAAGTTAATAATTCAGTGAGATCAAGTGAGCTGAATGCCTAGCTAGAGGCCGCTTCAGTTCAAGTGGAATTAATGATATTAATCCACAGCTTACTCTTGACTGAACCCGTAGGGTCACACAAATAGTACGTAAACGGATCAAGTATTTAATGGCATTAAATACTCCATCTATGAATATTCGGAACCGACGGATCTTGGTTTCAGTGGGAGCTAAGATCGTCACAGGCAAGAAATGAATACTCCGGAAACGATGATATTGCCGGAAACGGAAATATGGATCGTATCGGAAATATGAATATTATCCAAGTCGTAGATGTTGCCGGAAACGGAAACATGGTACGTATCGGAAAATATTATTGGAAATGGAAATATTACCAGAATCGGAAATATTGCCGGAAACGGAAATATTGTCAGAATCGGAAATATTACCGGAATCGGAAAATAATTCCGGAAACGGAAATATTAAATATTTGTTCGAAACGGAAATTAATTCCGGAATCGGAAATATTAAATATTGTTCGTATCGGAAATAGATTCCGGAAATGGAAATTTAATCGGAAGCGTATCGTACGAATTAGCATCGGACGAGGCTTGCCGGACGAAGGCCCAGCACGAAGCCGGGGCCATCGCCCAGCAAGCATGCGCGCCACAAGCCCAGCCAAGGCAGCGCCCAGGCCTACCGCAAGGCAGGCCCAGCGCGCGCCAAGGGCCACGGCTGCGTGGGCCGTGCTGCGCGGGCTGCTGCTCGCACGCGCATGGGCAGCCCTTGTGGCTGCCGTGTGTGTGTGAGTTTGTGCTCATGCGTGATTCCTGAATCTACAAGAGTCAGTGTATGATTAAGTTTCTATTCCTAATTGGATAAATTAATTAAATAGAATTCATGTAGGATTCTAATTCCAATTAATTCGCATCCTACTAGGATTACGATTCCTTTTCCATAACTCTATAAATAAAGGCCTAGGGGTCATAATTTATATACAAGTTTTCAAAGTATTCAAAAGTGAGTTTTTTGAGAGAAAATTAAAACACATCTTGCTCATAAAAGTGCCGAATTTTCTAGTACCTTAAGGGCGATTCTAGTTGGTCAATCTTAAGGCGGATCCGGACGTGCTGTGGACTATCTACGGAGGGACGACACTTGGAGTCCTAAAAGACTTGTTCTTGTTCGGTTCGGGCGCAGCTAGGGAGGGCACGCAACAAAGAGTATGCATCTAATTATGCTATATGATTATGTGTAAATAATATGATTCCTGGGTTAATGGTTGTTTCCGCATGATTTATGTAAATGTCATATGTATCATAACCTAACAGTGGTATCACGAGCCCCTTATTATTTTCATAATCTAAATTGCATGAACATGGTTAAATATTACAAATTTGCAAGAATTAAAAGGGGTGATTAATTTTCGTAATTGTTAATTAATTGCAAATTGCGTTTATTTAATTATATGTACGCAGTTTTTCGGCAGTTTCTTCATTACTCATCCGAATTGAGTGATTTTTGTGTCAATTCCGCATGTAAAAGGCATTCTAAAATTTTGACAAAAATAGTTTTTTTCTGCCGAACCCAGAATTCTCAAATTCGAAGCCTAACTATGACTTTTCGAAGGTTTTAGTTTTTCGGATGCAAAATTTCGTAAATTTAAGATGTTAAATTAAATATTTGCGATTCCTGTTGATAAATCTTGAATTTTTGATTGACCTACTGCATATGTTTAACAAGTTTGAATGCCTAGTCTTGTTAATTATGCAATCTAATTTGTAATTATGATTAATTTGTTGAAAATTAGAATAATTTAGAATTAATTTGATTTTCATAATTAATTGTAATTTAATTAGAAACCTATGATTAAAAACCACCATAAAAATTGTAAATTTACGATAAATTTTAAATTTTTATGACCTAGACTTGAATCCATAACAATCGGAAATCAATTGGATAATAAATTTTTCGATTTTTCGCCCTAAAATTATGAAATTAATATTATTTATTAATTTGTCATTAATTTTAAATATAAATTTTAAATTTTATGCGATTCGTTCATATAACTTGCACGCACGAAGCAATGGACGCTTCGTGTTACCCTTAAGGGGTGTTGTATAATGCGGGCATGCGACGACGAGCAAGGGAGCTCGTCGCCCGTGCGGCACGAATGCAATGAGCAAGGGCGTAGTGCACGAGCGCAAGGCAGCAGCCCTGCCTTGTGTCGTGTGCCACGAGCAATGAACGTATGGGCATGGGCGAGGGGCGAGCCAAGGCAGTCGCGTGTGGGCAGCAAGCGAGCTGCGCCACAACGCGCGCTGCCTCGCACAAGTGCGCGCAGCCTCGCGCGCAGCGAGCGCAAGCTCGCGTGCCACGAGCGCTGCGCCCAGCACTGCTCGCGCGCGCAGCGCGCGATGTCGCTCGCCCAGCGAGCGATCTCGCGCCCCAGCGAGCGATGGCTCGCGCGCGCAGCGAGCGAGCTTGCGCGCCCAGCGAGCGATCTCGCGCGCCAGCGAGCGATGTCGCGCGCGCGCGCTGCGAGCGATAGCTCGCGTGCGATGGGCGCTATGCGGAGGCTTGCGTTGGGACAGCAGCAGCTATGCTACGAGCGCATGGGCTGCGCGCATATGGCCAGCAATGGCTGTGTGCGTACGGCCCATGGGCGTGCAACGCGTAGGGTGTTTGCGTTTCGATTAGATCGTTTTGAATGTTTAATTTGAAAATTTCAGTTCACGTAATTTTAATTAATTTTAAAATTAATAATTTGAATTAATTTCTTGGATTTTAATTTTGAATATTATAATTATAATAAATGGAATTTATTCTAATTATTTTACTAAAATTAAAATCATGAATTAATTTAAATGCGACTGAAATTAAATTAAATTTTGGATTCAATTATAAATTTATATGAGCTTTAAATTTTAATTAAATTTGTATGTTTCCGGTTAGACTAGAAATACAATTTTATGTTTAAAATTAGTAAAGCATATGAATTTATTGGTTTGAGTGGGAGCGTTTTTAGTCATAAACTCTTGATTAGGTCTACAAATCCTTAAGGTTAAAACATCTCGATTAGAATTAATAAGGACTGAATAATTGGTAGATTATTGGTGACCTTGATTAATTGCTGCAAATGTTTACGTGATGCATAATGTGTTTTACTAACCAGCTATGTGGGCCATTCATGATAATGAATGGGTGAATGGTATATATTGTATATGTACTGTTTTGCAGGTTATGAAGTGACTAGTATGGCCCAAATAGGATAGAAAATATGGTCTGCGTACCATTAATTTGAATGTAATTGGTCTAAAGTACCAAAGTTATTTTTCAATTCAAATATGGTCTGCGAACCATCAAATAGTTGTAATTAGTTATAGCTTATCCTATTTGAAGAAAATGGTGCCTCCCACGGAGATTTTCAAGACGGACTTTGAAGTCAAAGCTTCAAGATGAAGTCGGGCCATACTAGATCACAAATATCTTATGCATGTTTTAAGTTATTTATTGCTTTAAATATGTCTTAAAATGCATGAGATCAAAAGCTTGATTATGTTGCATGATTAAGGATTTTAGTTCACTTAAAATCTAACCAACATAGTAAGAGCCTTAAGTTCCAAACTTAAAAATTGAGTTAAAAGGTGCCATGCCAAAATATACACTTGCTTGGATATCCTTTACATCAATCTAGTAATAGTTTTCGCTCAGCGAGGTGTTACTTATTGGTCCTAAAGGGGCAAGGTACACAAATAATTGTGAGTACATGTTAGTTTTGGTGAAACTCAACGATATAAGTAAGGAGTCCTTTTATGTCGTGGCAAATTCGATAGGTTTACCTAATAAGTTCTTAGACGTACCTATCAACCAAGAATAGTTTCTAGACTATTAGCAAAAGGCTTTTGCTTACCTAAGATGTTCTAGGATTAAGTCGACAAACTGTGCTTAGTTCTTCAATGATTTTAGGATCTTGGAATCATTTTATTCACACCTGCCGGAACACATAACTTGAATAAAATGCTTAATAAACATTGAATTATGCATGTATGCTAGAATTTAAGTTTATTAAGAGAAACTGTGAATGGTTATTTATTTGTTTATTCTTTTCAATTGTAGTTTTTAATATGGCAAACAACAATTCATTCAACATTCGATCAATTCTCGAAAAGGAGAAGTTGAACGGGAAAAACTTCCTTGACTGGCAAAGGAACTTGCAAATAGTTCTTATGCAGGAAGAAAAGGAGTATGTCCTAGATGAGGCGATGCCCGAAGCTCCAGGCGACGGGGTCACTCAGGCTGCCCTCAATCGTTGGATTGATGCCAACAAGGATGTGAAATGTCTAATGCTCGCCACTATGAGTGCGGATCTGCAGAAAACGTTCATCAACTCAGATGCTTTCACAATCATCAGTGAGTTGAAGAACATGTTCCAAGATCTGGCTCGAGTCGAAAGATTCGAGACTCATAGGCAAATTCTTGAGACCAAGCTTAAGAAAGGCGAGCCCGTAAGTCCACATGTTCTCAAAATGATTGGACTCATTGAGAATATGAGTCGGCTGGATCAGCAATTTTCTCAGGAAATGGCTATAGACACCATCCTCCATTCTCTTCATAGCGGGTATGATCAGTTCAAACTGAACTACAGTATGAATAGTCTGGACAAAACGCTCACTGAGCTTCACGGTATGCTGAAGACCGCTGAAAAGACGCTCAAAAGTGATAAGCAGGATGTGCTTATGGTGCGTGGGGGCAAGTTCAAGAAATCTGGAAAGAAGAGGAATGCTAAGAAAGGTGGCAACAAGGCCAGCCCAACTAAGCAAACTGGCGCCAAATCTGCAAAGAGGAAGGTCAGTCAACCCACTTCTGAATCCGAATGCTTCTACTGCAAAAAGAAGGGGCATTGGAAGAGAGATTGCTTGAAGCTAAAGGAAGATCAGAAGAACGGAACAGTCGTTCCATCTTCAGGTATTTTCGTTATAGACTGTATACTTGCTAATTCAACTTCTTGGGTATTAGATACAGGTTGTGGCTCACACTTATGTTCCAATCCACAGGGACTAAGAAGAAGTAGAAAGTTAAGCAAGGGAGAAGTCGACCTACGAGTGGGAAATGGAGCACGGATTGCTGCATTAGCCGTAGGAACTTACTATTTGTCGTTGCCCTCCGGGCTAGTTTTGGAACTGGAAGAATGTTTCCATGTTCCAAGTCTTACTAAAAACATCATTTCAGTTTCTTACTTAGATGCTAAGGGATTTTCCTTTATAATAAAAGACAATAGTTGTTCGTTTTATTTTAAAGAGATGTTTTATGGATCTGCTAGATTAGTCAATGGACTTTATTTATTAGATCACGACAAACAAGTATATAACATAAATACCAAAAAGGCCAAAAAGGATGATTCAGATCTCACCTATCTGTGGCATTGTCGATTAGGCCATATAAACTTGAAACGCTTAGAAAGACTTCAAAGGGAAGGAATTCTAGAACCATTTGACTTAGAGGATTATGGTAAATGCGAATCATGTTTACTTGGCAAAATGACAAAGCAACCTTTCTCTAAAGTTGGAGAAAGAGCAAATGAACTATTGGGTTTAATCCATACAGATGTATGTGGACCAATGAGTACAAATGCTAGAGGTGGTTTCAGCTACTTTATCACTTTCACTGATGACTTCAGTAGGTATGGTTATGTCTACCTAATGAAGCATAAGTCTGAATCCTTTGACAAATTCAAGGAATTTCAGAGTGAAGTAGAGAATCAATTAGGCAAGAAGATTAAGGCACTGCGGTCTGATAGAGGCGGTGAATATCTGAGCTATGAATTTGATGACCATCTGAAAGAATGTGGAATTCTATCAGAATTGACTCCTCCTGGAACACCACAATGGAACGGTGTGTCAGAACGGAGGAACAGAACCTTGCTAGACATGGTCAGGTCAATGATGGGTCAGGCCGAACTTCCATTAGAATTTTGGGGACATGCACTAAATACAGCTGCACTCACTATAAATAGAGCTCCGTCTAAAGCTGTCGAAAAGACTCCATACGAATTATGGTTTGGAAAGCCTCCAAATGTGTCTTTTCTTAAGATTTGGGGATGTGAAGTATACGTCAAACGATTAATTTCAGACAAACTTCATCCAAAATCTGACAAATGTATCCTTGTGGACTATCCAAAGGAAACAAAGGGGTATTACTTCTACAATACATCTGAGAACAAAGTGTTTGTTGCTCGAGATGGTGTCTTTTTGGAGAAGGATCACATTTCCAAAATGACAAGTGGGAGAAAAGTAGACCTCGAAGAAATTCGAGTCGAACAACAAACTCTAGAGAATGCTCAAGATAACATTCAGGATGAAACTCAGAGATCTTTAGAAGAATCTGGTGAGAATCATGGTCAATCTAGAAATGTTACCCCGCGTAGATCGCAAAGATATAGATCTCAACCGGAAAGGTACTTAGGTATTTTGACGAACGAGAGCTATGACGTTCTATTACTTGAAAGTGATGAACCTGCGACTTACAAGCAAGCTATGACGAGCCCTAGCTCCAAGCAATGGCAAGAAGCCATGCAATCTGAATTAGACTCCATGTCTGAAAACCAAGTATGGGATTTGGTCGATTTGCCAGATGGCTACCAAGCCATTGGAAGCAAATGGGTTTTCAAACTGAAAAAGGACAAGGATGGGAAACTTGAAGTTTTCAAAGCTAGATTGGTTGCAAAAGGTTACAGGCAAGTCCACGGTGTGGATTACTATGAAACCTTTTCACCAGTTGCAATGCTAAAGTCTATTCGAATAATGTTAGCAATCGCTGCATATTACGATTACGAAATATGGCAGATGGATGTCAAAACTGCTTTCTTAAACGGCGTTTTAACAGAAACTGTGTTTATGACACAGCCTGAAGGTTTTGAGGATCCAAAGAATGCTAAAAAGGTATGCAAGCTAAAGAAGTCAATCTACGGATTGAAGCAGGCATCCAGGAGCTGGAATATACGTTTTGATGAAGCAGTCAGTGACTTTGGTTTCATCAAGAACGCGGACGAATCTTGTGTATACAAGAAGGTCAGTGGGAGCAAAATTGCTTTCCTAGTATTATATGTCGACGACATATTGCTTATCGGAAATGACATTCCTATGTTGAACTCTGTCAAGATTTGGCTTGGGAAATGTTTTTCGATGAAGGATCTAGGAGAAGCACAGTACATATTGGGCATCAAGATTTACAGAGATAGATCTAAAAAGATGATTGGACTTAGTCAAAGCACTTATATCAATAAGGTGCTTGATAGGTTCAAGATGGCGGACTCCAAGCGAGGCTACCTACCCATGTCTCATGGAATGACTCTAAGCAAGACTCAGTGCCCAAAAACACTTGATGAGCGTAGACGAATGAGTGGGATTCCATATGCATCATTGATTGGTTCAATAATGTATGCTATGATATGTACACGCCCGGATGTTGCGTACGCACTCAGTGCTACGAGCAGATACCAGTCAGACCCAGGAGAGGCGCATTGGACTGCTGCCAAGAACATTCTGAAGTACCTGAAAAGGCACAAAGATGACTTCCTGGTCTATGGTGGAGATGATGAATTAATTGTTAAAGGCTATACGGACGCAAGTTTCCAAACCGACAAAGATGATTTCAGATCACAGTCTGGGTTTGTCTTCTGCCTCAACGGAGGAGCAGTAAGCTGGAAAAGTGCTAAGCAAAGCACCATTGCGGATTCTACAACTGAAGCGGAGTACATTGCTGCACATGAAGCAGCAAAGGAAGCTATATGGCTAAGGAAGTTCATAGGAGAACTTGGTGTAGTCCCCTCCATTAAAGAACCAATAGCCCTGTATTTTGATAATAACGGAGCTATTGCACAGGCAAAAGAGCCTAGACACCACCAGAGAGTCAAGCATGTACTTCGTAGATTTCACCTTCTACGAGAGTTCGTTGAAAGAAAAGAAGTCGAGATAAGCAAAATTGGAACTGATGACAACATATCAGATCCATTAACTAAACCTCTGCCGCAAGCGAAGCACAACTCGCACACTGCAGCTATGGGAATCAAGCATATTGGAGAATGGCTTTGATGTCTCTGTTTAATGTTTTAAAGTTTTAGAGTTTAAATCTTTGTAAAACATTATTGGTTAATCATTCACAATAAATGAAAGGAATTCATTTTTCCATTTAATTTGTGGTTTATTAAATGATGAGTCCCTTCAACTTGACGATATATTCAAGATAGACTGTCAGGACCAGTCCTGTGACTAAGAAATGTCTATCAAGTGAACTTGAATGTCAAAGGTTGAAAATGGTCCCTAATCGGAGTTTTCTATAAAATTGGACGCATAGAAAACGTTAGACGATTAGAGTGCAAGATGACTAGTAGTTCTGTTTCTTGAACTATGTGGACATGGCAATGTCATAATCATTTGCATAGATACTTACTTTGGGAAGACTAGTATCGGACAAGACCTATGAAACTTTACTGTAAGAGATGAAAGTCTGTCATAAGTAAATTTCATTAAATTATTAGACACTAAATCCTCAATACCTGAGTGATTTGAGATTACTTGTTTGAGAACTGGTTGCTTTGACGTTGACCAACCGTCGCACCGTAAAAGGAGGCTATAAAGGCAACGCTCAGGTAATCACCTATCAAACGAAGTCTAATCTCAAGATCGCAAGATTGGGATTGTCCTCCCATAAATCGGGATGAGATGCTTAAAAGTTGTACAAGGCCACTCGGAGAGCTAGAAACTGTGAAATGCATGGCCGTGCTCGGATGAATCATAGGCTATGATTATCTGTTTATTTGATCAGTTGAACTCTGAAACCGAGGAACACCTCTGGACATAATAAGGATGACAAACTCTTACCTTATGTTCAAGAGCAAGCATCGAGCGACAAAGGAATTAGGAAATGCACACTTGTCCCTAAGGACAAGTGGGAGACTGAAGGAAATAATGCCCTTGGTCCAAGTATGCATTCTATGTTAAGTCTAATAAATGCGGTTCAGTATTAATTAACAAGTTAATAATTCAGTGAGATCAAGTGAGCTGAATGCCTAGCTAGAGGCCGCTTCAGTTCAAGTGGAATTAATGATATTAATCCACAGCTTACTCTTGACTGAACCCGTAGGGTCACACAAATAGTACGTAAACGGATCAAGTATTTAATGGCATTAAATACTCCATCTATGAATATTCGGAACCGACGGATCTTGGTTTCAGTGGGAGCTAAGATCGTCACAGGCAAGAAATGAATACTCCGGAAACGATGATATTGCCGGAAACGGAAATATGGATCGTATCGGAAATATGAATATCATCCAAGTCGTAGATGTTGCCGGAAACGGAAACATGGTACGTATCGGAAAATATTATTGGAAATGGAAATATTACCAGAATCGGAAATATTGCCGGAAACGGAAATATTGTCAGAATCGGAAATATTACCGGAATCGGAAAATAATTCCGGAAACGGAAATATTAAATATTTGTTCGAAACGGAAATTAATTCCGGAATCGGAAATATTAAATATTGTTCGTATCGGAAATAGATTCCGGAAATGGAAATTTAATCGGAAGCGTATCGTACGAATTAGCATCGGACGAGGCTTGCCGGACGAAGGCCCAGCACGAAGCCGGGGCCATCGCCCAGCAAGCATGCGCGCCACAAGCCCAGCCAAGGCAGCGCCCAGGCCTACCGCAAGGCAGGCCCAGCGCGCGCCAAGGGCCACGGCTGCGTGGGCCGTGCTGCGCGGGCTGCTGCTCGCACGCGCATGGGCAGCCCTTGTGGCTGCCGTGTGTGTGTGAGTTTGTGCTCATGCGTGATTCCTGAATCTACAAGAGTCAGTGTATGATTAAGTTTCTATTCCTAATTGGATAAATTAATTAAATAGAATTCATGTAGGATTCTAATTCCAATTAATTCGCATCCTACTAGGATTACGATTCCTTTTCCATAACTCTATAAATAAAGGCCTAGGGGTCATAATTTATATACAAGTTTTCAAAGTATTCAAAAGTGAGTTTTTTGAGAGAAAATTAAAACACATCTTGCTCATAAAAGTGCCGAATTTTCTAGTACCTTAAGGGCGATTCTAGTTGGTCAATCTTAAGGCGGATCCGGACGTGCTGTGGACTATCTACGGAGGGACGACACTTGGAGTCCTAAAAGACTTGTTCTTGTTCGGTTCGGGCGCAGCTAGGGAGGGCACGCAACAAAGAGTATGCATCTAATTATGCTATATGATTATGTGTAAATAATATGATTCCTGGGTTAATGGTTGTTTCCGCATGATTTATGTAAATGTCATATGTATCATAACCTAACACGTGAGAATTTCTGGCGCCCAGCCAGGGGCGTTGAAAATGCGTCCCTGGCTGGTTCTCGTTTTCCTGTCTTTTGTTTATGCGATTTCGACTTGCGTGTTTGCCTAATAACGTCCTTTACGCGTGGCAGCGTTTGTGGGATTCGTTACAGGCCATCCCGAGCGTCGCTTATTTTGTGGCGATTATTCGGGTTTGCGGAACACGTGTTTCGATGTAACTCTTTGGCAAATTAGTCTATGAATGTTTGGGCAGTTTTTAAGGTCGTTGGTTTTCTAGGATAGTTTGTCACACACAATCACATATTTCGCTACACATAACTACATTACAAACATGGATTTGAAGATTAAATATGCCACGTAGTTTATGATAGGCTTCTATG
The DNA here is from genome assembly GCF_020520425.1 of Spinacia oleracea. Lineage (NCBI taxonomy): Eukaryota > Viridiplantae > Streptophyta > Magnoliopsida > Caryophyllales > Amaranthaceae > Spinacia > Spinacia oleracea. The sequence continues at coordinate 19,763,332 of NC_079488.1, forward strand.
GGTAGTATTTGCGCCTGGCTTGGTACCGCTTCTATCGTAGATCTAACACATGCCCCGGTCGAGGTAGTGTCTTCAACAGACGAATTTCGCTCAAGAGGCCAACTCGCAAGTGCAAGCCAAGGGGGCAGGCAGGCGAGAGGGACCTAATGGGCGAGCGATTGGGTTCGGGATAGGTGTACTACCTGCACAAGTACCGAGTGGGAAACATGCGCGGCGTATGCACCCCCCTATTGGCGAAAAAAGATATCCTTAGTCCCAACTCCCGAGGGAGCCGAGATTCGTTATGATGTTCTGCCCGTTCACATTAATATGCTGATTTTCAGGTCGTCCCAACTTGATGGGGAAATAAACGCGGGGTAGGACCGTTTCACCCTTCGGCTATTTTGATTACCTACAAGCACGAGTATTTCCTTCACTATCCCCAGTGGAGTCGCCACTGTGAGGGGGTCGAAAAAGAGCGCGAGGCTAGTGCGTGACCTTGTCCCTCGTGGGTGTGACGATTCTTTTTATTCAATCAAGTGTAATTGGATTTCCTGTGAGTATACACCCAATTGACTAGTAATATAGGAGTCGCCATTCAGTTTTTAACAACAATGAGAAAAACTGACAAAACCCGGCTATCGTGACATAAAGGGAGTGCATTTATGTTTGACCACGACGGCCGTAGGTTCCCTTGTGATCCCTGGTGTGGGGATCTCTCAATATACACCCGCAAGGTAGAGATTGAGGGTTCGGGGGACTGTAACTACCGAGAGGAGTAATTCGCTCGTCGATAACTCCAGAGGCAGGATATCCTTACTAGCTCAGGATAAATAATTGAAGGGACATGCGTTAACTATTAAACTAATCTGAGTTGATTTTAGCAATATGCAACATATAATACTAATTCGATCGTGATTATCTGATTTAAATAACATTAAGGGACCTAGCATGATAATCCGATTTCCCAAAAATATTATATTTGTTAGGCGTGATAGAACAATCATATTAGGTTAGTTTAACAGTTCATAAAAAGGGCGAGGAAAGCAGTTAAATCATCGAAAAGGGACACATCACGACGCACCCTTGAGAGGTGCGTCACGGTTCTCAGAAAACTAACCACTTTGACTTTGCTATTTCTCCTTTTTATTTAACGAATCTCAATTATGGGACAGGATATGTTCTGTTCGATTTATGGATCGATTGCGACAGAACGCGTGAACAGTTTCGCAGCGAGAGGCTTAGGCTAAGGGGTTTAGAGTCAATACTTAGAATATATTATGTGTTGTTGTGTGTTTCACGTCGAAACTAGGGGCCTATTTATAGGGAAGAGTTCGTGGAAAGATAGAATTGCAGAGTTCTAATCCGCAAAGAATTAGGAAAAGAGACGTACCCAGATACTTTCAGCGCCCTGGCCTGGGCGCCGAAGATTTCGGCGCCCAGAGCCAGGCGTTGAAAATAGGGTCTGGGCAGCTTTGTTTAGTCAGATTCGGATTCCTAAAATCCGTAGAGTTTGAGATTAATTCGAGTCTTTTAGCGCGTATCAATTTTGTGACGGAATGCGTCTGGGCCCGTTACGAACTCTAGGCTCGTTAGGATTTTAATTAATACGTAACTCTTATTTCCGAATCCTATTAGGAATAGGATTCTCGCGGTTTTCTATCTCATTTAGGATTTATGTTGGAATGCAACACCTAATTCTGACAGGTTTCTATCTTTTATGATTTGCCACTTTTAGACGCTACTTTTTACGGCAGTTACTATTTTTAGCAGGTTTCCATAAATAGCAGGTTTCGGGTGAAATGAAATGGGGAATCGAGATTCGTTTATTTTATAGGAGATGCGTTGTCAAGTGGAGTTTTTATGCTTTCATCATCGAACCTTTCCCTTGCGGGAATGGGGACAAGAGTAGGTGTCTACACAAACCGACAAAGATGATTTTAGATCACAGTATGGGTTTGTCTTCTGCCTCAACGGAGGTGCAGTAAGCTGGAAAAGTGCTAAGCAAAGCACCATTGCGGATTCTACAACTGAAGCGGAGTACATTGCTGCACATGAAGCAGCAAAAGAAGCTATATGGCTAAGGAAGTTCATAGGTGAACTTGGTGTAGTCCCCTCCATTAAAGGACCAATAGCCCTGTATTGTGATAATAACGGAGCTATTGCACAGGCAAAGGAGCCTAGACACCACCAAAGAGTCAAGCATGTACTTCGTAGATTTCACCTTCTACGAGAGTTCGTTGAAAGAAAAGAAGTCGAGATAAGCAAGATTGGAACTGATGACAACATTTCAGATCCATTGACTAAACCTCTGCCGCAGGCGAATCACAACTCGCACACTGCAGCTATGGGAATCAAGCATATTGGAGAATGGCTTTGATGTCCTTGTTTAATGTTTTAAAGTTTTAGAGTTTAATTCTTTGTAAAACATTATTGGTTAATCATTCACAATAAATGAATAGAATTCATTTTTCCATTTAATTTCTGGTTTATTAAATGATGAGTCCCTTCAATTTGACGATATATTCAAGATAGACTGTCAGGACCAGTCCTGTGACTAAGAAATGTCTATCAAGTGAACTTGAATGTCAAAAGTTGAAAATGGTCTCTGGTCGGAGTTTTCTGTAAAATTGGACGCATAGAAAACATTAGACGACTAGAATGCAAGATGACTAGTAGTTCTGTTTCTTGAACTATGTGGACATGGCAATGTCAAAATCATTTGCATAGATACTTACTTTGGGAAGACTAGTATCGGAAAGACCTATGAAACTTTACTGTAAGAGATGAAAATCTGTCATAAGTAAATTTCATTAAAATTATTAGACACTAAATCCTCAATACCTGAGTGATTTGAGATTACTTGTTTGAGAACTGGTTACTTTGACGTTGACCAACCGTCGCACCGTAAAAGGAGGCTATAAAGGCAACGCTCAGGTAATCACCTATCAAACGAAGTCTAATCTCAAGATCGCAAGATTGGGATTGTCCTCCCATAAATCGGGATGAGATGCTTAAAAGTTGTACAAGGCCACTCGGAGAGCTAGAAACTGTAAAATGCATGGCCGTGCTCCGATGAATCATAGGTTATGATTATCTGTTTATTTGATCAGTTGAACTCTGAAACCGAGAAACACCTCTGGACATAATAAGGATGACAACTCTTACCTTATGTTCAAGAGCAAGCATCAAGCGACAAAGGAATTAGCTAATGCACACTTGTCCCTAAGGACAAGTGGGAGACTGAAGGAAATAATGCCCTTGGTCCAAGTATGCATATAATATTAAGTCTAATAAATGCGGTTCAGTATTAATTAACAAGTTAATAATTCAGTGAGATCAAGTGAGCTGAATGCCTAGCTAGAGGCCGCTTCAGTTCAAGTGGAATTAATGACATTAATCCACAGCTTACTCTTGACTGAACCCGTAGGGTCACACAAATAGTACGTAAACGGATCATGTATTTAATGGCATTAAATACTCCATCTATGGATATTCGGAATCGACGGATCTTGGTTTCAGTGGGAGCTGAGATCGTCACAAGCAAGAAATGAATACTCCGGAAACGATGATATTGCCGGAAACGGAAATATGGATCGTATCGGAAATATAAATATTATCCAAGTCGTAGATGTTGCCGGAAACGGAAACATGGTACGTATCGGAAAATATTGATGGAAATGGAAATATTGCCGGAATCGGAAATATTGCCGGAAACGGAAATATTGTCTGAATCGGAAATATTATCGGAATCGGAAAATAATTCCGGAAACGGAAATATTAAATATTTGTTCGAAACGGAAATTAATTCCGGAATCGAAAATATTAAATATTGTTCGTATCGGAAATGAATTCCGGAATCGGGAAATTAATCGAAAGCGTATCGTACGAATTAGCATCGGACGAGGCCTGCCAGACGAAGGCCCAGCACGAAGTCGGGCCATCGTCCAGCAAGCCAGCGCGCCACAACGCACCAGCCAAGGCTGCGCCAGGCCCACCGCAAGGCAGGCCCAGCGCGCCAAGGCTGCGGCAGCGTGTGGGCTTCGTGGCAATGGGTTGCGAGCTCGCGGGCTGCGCGCGCGCGCATGGCGCCCCTCGTGGGCTGCTGTGCGTGCGTGTGTGTGTGTTTGTGTTCTATACGAATCCTAAAGCTATCAGGTTTCGATATATGATTAAATTCCTAATCCTAAAAGGATAAATTAATAAAATAAGAGTTCTATTAGGATTCTAGTTTAATTAATTCGTATCCTAATAGGATTCCAGTTCCTTTTCCATACCTCTATAAATAGGTGCCTAGGGTCATAATTTATAGACACAATTGAAGTATTCTAAAGGTAAGATTTTGAAGAAAAATCAGCCATACACTTGCACCATATTAGCCGAAATTCCTAAGCAACCTTAAGGGCGATTCTAGTTGGTCAAGCTTAAGGCGGATCCGGACGTGCTGTGGACTATCTACGGAGGGACGACACTTGGAGTCCTAAAGACTTGTTCTTGTTCGGTTCGGGCGCAGCTAGGGAGGGCACGCAACAAAGTGTATGCATCTAAACTATGCTAAATGATTATGTGTAAATAATATGCTTTCCTGGCTTTATGGTTTTTCCGCATGATTTATGTTTTGTCATATGAATCATAACATATCAATTATTTCCTTCAATATCTTTCTCTCTCCTCTATCTTCATCATCCCCATATCGAGCAACTCCAACTCCATCTTGATCTACCGAATTAAGGCGTCGTCGAGTCCCGCGACAGTAGCAGCGGGCCGGGTCGTGGATGAGTGAGTCGACTCGGGCGGCGGCGGAGCTTGGAGATGACGGTGAAGTAGAAAAAAAGGAGGAAGGCAACGGCGATAAGAGCGGCCATGAGAGGGGAGATGTGAGAGGAGGAGCCGTCAACATCACCGAGCCCTTTTGCCGGGGTTGAGGAAGAAAGGTGGTGGTGGAGGGAATTTTGAGGAGAGAGAAAGTGAAATGGGAGAATTCTACATTCTTACGTATAAGTTGTATAACTATGAAAGAGAAAGCCTATTTAGTGATTCTCATAAAGGCCCGGTAAAGCCCAGCCCAACCATTTAATAATCCAATACGAAGTATTTATTAAACCTTTAAGAGCCCTGTTCACTTATACGAATAAAGGGCTGAGCCCGTTTTGAAAAGGGTCGGATCCGGGCTTTTAATAGGCCCCCGGCCCATTGAATAGGTCTAGTGGTTATTATATTTTACCCGTTCGAAGCTAATTCTTATTAATCTGTGAGTCAAGAGTCGTATCAAGTGTCGAGTCTTGTCTCCATTAATACTTGTTTATTAAATGGCTTTTGCATGTGGATTGTTATTAATTTGAGTGAAGCATGTTAGGATAGAATGTTATTCTAGCTTGTTCGTACTCAGCTTTTGCTGACTTCGTGCTTCATGTCTTTAGGTCATGGCCTTTCCCTTTATGACCCTATGATGATCCATCATAGCACTTGCGTTGTTGTGGGATAGTTTTCAATAAACAGGTTTGTATAGATAACTTGCGGGAGAAGTTATCATTGGGAATGAGTTTAGATATTATTTATTCTTCCGTATTTATAAACTCTATTTTATTTTCTAGTCATGACTACTACTTTTAATTAAACTTTAGTTAATGGGTTTTAAACTATTTAATGCTTTGGTTTTTGGGCCTTAATGGTTCCAGATTGTTAATTGACCATTAACTATTTATCATGTTTGAAAGTTAGTTAAACTCCCTTGCGTAATTCTGGTAAATAGCCTTAACAGTTATCACGGTGGCGGTAATATTTTGGTAATTCCTTTGTTTTAAGTGGAAAAATATCTTATAAAAAGCAAGGAATTATTAGGGTGATACAACTAATCTCCTGCGAGAGTTTGCATGGGTACCTTGATGAACAACATCCCTTCCATTTGAAATTTTTTTGATATCCAAGACTCGAACCCGACACCTAATAAATGAGTAACCCTTAACCACTCGTGCTAACCTTATTTAATAAGGGGGAACTGGTTATAAAATAACGTACCTTTTTAAATTTTCTTTTTAAAGGATAAAATAACGTACCTAGAAAAGGCTGCAATTGTCACTTTGCTTCAAATTGGGAATTTTAAAAAAAACAGCTAACTAACTTTTTATCATCATCCCAAAATTGTCGCCAACATAAACAGTTTCACATTTCTTATTTTAGAGTAGCTTCTCCCCGATTTTCCCTCCACACTTTTTATAACAACCAACCTCACAATTTTTGTTCTATCCATTTTATCTTTTCTTAATTTTTTCTCCCTTTAATAAAGCACTCAATTTGAGGAAATATTCTGCTTTATCTAGTTCATAAAAGTTATCAATCTCTTTTTTAGTTTGTTGTGATACCATGTTCTAAATCTCCATATCTGTCACAGCTGAATGCATGCCTCTTCCCAATTACACTTCCAGGTAGCAATTTACTTTTTTGTTGTTGTTGTTGTTGTTGTTGTTGTTTAATTTTAGAGTTTTATGATAAATTTGATAATCTGGGTTTAATTTGGTTTGCATTTCAATTTCTGGGTTTGTATTTGATTTACAATTCGATGAAATGTAGAAATACTTTTGGAATATTGATGAAATGGGTTTGATTGAACATGCATTCAGATTGCTGGGTTTGTTATTAAATTAACAGTTTTTGTTATATAATGTAAGAAATTGTATCATAAATTCGATGAAATGGGTTTGATTATACTATTTACATGCATTGGATTTCTGGGTTTTTTGGCTAAAAAAATTGAGATGTAATGTTGAAATTGTTTCGCATATTTGATCAAATGGTTTGCTTCGATTTACGTTTATGATTCTAACTTTTGCTATAGTAATGTGTGGATTGTTTTAGTGATTTGATTGTTCATCTTAAGTTTGGTTAATTTGATTGTTAATTTGTTAAGCACGTGCATGTTGGATCTATACACCAATTGCATTTGCTATAATCATGTGAAATTAAGAGTTTCTAGATCTACCCATAAACAATAGTAGTATTTTGTTTATATTTTATTTAATTTGTTATTATTGATCGTGATCATATAATATAATTTGATCTTATTATCAATAATATACTTCCATATAATTTGATCATGATCATAAAATATTTGATCATGATCAGATTCTGTGAAATGAGGAATGGATCGTATATTTTGTCATGTGTGCATTTAGTAATAAAATAGAATGACAATTTGAATAATATCTCTAGGTGATTGATTTCATTGCTTCATATTCCATTATTGGTCTCTTGGTTTCTTGATTATAATCGAATTTTTCAAGAAATAACATTGAGATGTTCTACATAATTCATATGGAATAATTTTTTAGTTTGCTTATAATTGAAGGAAAAGTATATTTGTGAGAGCGAAAATGATAAAGGTCGCAACATGCGACCTTTAAGATGTGTCACAATGATGACATGACATGTTTACGTGTCATGATTTAAATTGGAAACTGAAATATTTAATTTATATATAACCAATTATATATTTACAAAAAAGGTGGAAAATCTTAATATTCTAATTTGTTTCCTTTTTTATATCGACTACCTCATTTACATATTTTCATATTTTCATAGTAAAAATATTGCATTGGTAGTAAAAATATTCGGAAGGCGCATAGCCTACGTGGCGCCTATATGTACCAATTAAACTGCGACACATAAGATTGCGACAACTAAATGTTGTCGCAACTTGCGACCTTTATCATCACCCGAGTGAGAGAACAAGCTAGAATGGTGATTCAATTTGAAGTGTAAGTGGTATTTGTCGAAGTAGTTTCCTTTCGACTTCTTTATCTTGCAATGCAAAACAATCACATTTCTATTATCACCATAACATGAAAGCCGGAAAAAATTCATATTAGGAGAATAAAGTTATTTGATTTGAAAAGTAAACCATGTAAAATACTAAATTAAGTTGATGTTTCGATGTACCTATCTATTCCTCGTTGTCTCCCAATATCAACTTGGGACGTTTATGTGAAATGAGTCATTAGAATATCACACTATTTGTAAGATTAGTTTCTCTTCTTGCCGATCTCTTTAAATCTCTCTCTTTTTCGGCATTTTGTTGGCTGTTGCAGTGAAGAGATCTTAACATAGTTTAAGTTCTTAAATTCTCTCAAAGAAAGAGAACGCAAGTGATAAGTCAAGATGCAACTTTCACAATTTGACAAGAGTCTCTAGCATTCATAAGAGGAATTTGCTCTCTGGTTAGTACAAAAGGTGTGTTGTTCTTTATATATGGGCCTAGAAGCTACATTTTCCCTAATTGGTTTTTAGTTGTTTGACACTTCTCCTTTGGTTCTAAACCGTTTCTTCAGCATGTTAAGGCTCCGTTTGGTTTGACGTAAAACGTTTTCAGTGGAAAACATTTTTCAAGAAAAAATACAATTTCAAACTAGTTTTCCTTTGTTTGGTTTCTTACAATAAAATTCATAGAAAAAGGAAATTTGGAGAAGATAGTTGAAGATTGATGAGAAAAAGGAAGTTTTCCTTCAAAATAGAGGTGATCAAAATTTGGGCAGGGCATTACCACAAATAAGCCCAAATCCATAAATTTGGAGTGGGCTTTTCGGGCCAAAATGGCCTTTCGGGCCAGGCTCGGGATTTAGTCTAGTAATGTTTGTTTTAGGCTAGCCAAACCCTACTTTCGGGTTGGGTCTGGTCGGGCCAGCGGGACAGGCAATAGTTGTTCAGGTCTTTTTAAATGGAAAAGGTTTTTCCAACTTTGAGGGAGTTATGGAAAATAGTTTTTCATCCCCTGCCAAACCAAACAACGCAAAATGATTTGAAAGTGGAAAATCGTTTTCCATAAAAACGTTTTACACTAAACCAAACACTCCCTAAACGTTGCATTTTGTATTGTTCTCAGGAAAGCATTTTGAAAATTGTTTATAAACAATTAGTTTGACGGATCATTGTTTTGTTTTTGCATGTAGTGGACAATCTGATGATGTTGGCCCTCAGAAATATAACCTGCTGATTTCAACCAGGAGAGAATATATTATTCAAACTGAAAGTTGCCTCTACAAGAATCAGGCCATGGACGAACAAGGGAATGGTAGAGTGAGTATTATCTTACAAATAGTAAGGTTGAAAGAACTTGTCCGAAAATGGCACAACGCAACTGTCAAATCAGCACAGTCTAACTCTAACTCTAACCAACATGGTCATTCTCATTCTCAACCGGGTGGAATCGCACCTGAAGTATGTAAGCGGTTAAAAAAGTCAGCTGTTGGATTTGATTCAGATGAGGACGGGTGCCAAAGCCCTGAACCACCTCCTGATGTTCCCAAGGGATATCTAGCCGTTTATGTGGGGCCCGTGCTCCGGAGGAGGTTCATCATCCCCACTTCTTACCTTACCCATCATCTTTTCAAGGTACTCCTTGAAAAGGCAGAGGAAGAGTTTGGGTATGAGCATGGTGGTGGTGGCATTACCATTCCTTGTGACATTGAGATCTTTAAGTATCTTATAAAGTGCATCGAAAGTGAGAACATAAACGAGAGAGAACGTCCCACCGAAGCAGGTAAAAACATTCAAATTTTTTACTTTTCCTGTTGTTTGGCTTTATCTTGTTATGAGAATAGATTGTGTCATTGTATATTCATGCATCGATTACTCGATCAACAATGGTTTTAGGCCATGTATAAAAGATATATGCCTAGAATCAATGATTATTTTCGTTGGGAAAAACTAGATGTCCAAATTGAAAGGTCGTGATTTGGGGCATGTTTGGTATAAATTTAGGAAATGAAATGGAAAGGAAATAAATAAGAAGGGGAAAGGGTAATGTTAACTATTGTCATGATATGTATGTTGTTTGGTATACCTCGGGAAAGGAATCATCTCTAACAAATAAAGATCAATAAGGGTAACAATTTAGTTACCATAGGGTTAAGAAAGGTAACAAATGGTGGTAATGGTTACAATAGTTAAGTGATTCTATTTTCATCACTTAAAAACATTATATCAAACATGCTCTTAGACATTATGGTGATAGTCTTTTCACGAAAACCATATATTCAAGAAGTTTTGCTTATTTGGTGGGAGAATAGAAGGTTAGGTTAGGCTTATTATATTTTATGAGATACTAATCCTAAGAAATTTGGGAAAATTTTGCAGTGGATGAATCTGCAAAATGAAGACTAAGCATCAATGCATGTTCTTTGTAAAGAGTTTGAAGCATAGGTTGTTTAACCCCCTAGTCGGCCTAGTGTAAAGGAAGTTTTTTTTTTCTTATTGTACGCGGCATTTTCTTTTTCTTGTTTTCATTACGTATGGTAGTTAATTAATTAGAGTTGGATCATCGTTGTTCCCCTCTTATTTTCCGGGGTTGAGGGAGGATTATGAACTATTTGATTATGTTTTCTTGCTTTAGTATTTTGGGAGACAATTGAGAGTATTCAAATGTACTTGCCACATCTTTTATCCGGGCATGAAAGCATATATCTCGTTTCCATTACAAAGAATTGGTTTTTATGTGTATGTAAATTCGTTTGATATTTGTTTCGAGTGATACACTTGTAAGTGTTGTAACTATGAGTTTCTAAAGATAATATAGGATTAATTTTGGTTTGACACTCTTTGATAAATCTTTATCATTCACTACTTGGTTGTGTTCCTTGGTGCTTTGTATTCGGTGATCAACGGAAAAAACTTATTCTACCGTGGAAGGCGCAACACACAAGGTCATATTGATTATTGAGTAGACGACTACACTAGTTAGCTTGCTACACAAACTTATTTGATTTCATATTCTCTTTGTTCTTTAGTTTTGCTGTTGTTGTTGTACATGGTTGTTAATTTAAGCTTTGTTGCATAACCCTTGTAACAATCATTGTAATATTGAGCTATTATAGTTTACGATGGATGAATTTGTATATATTGTCTTTTTATTAGAAGGTAAAAATGAAGCACCCTACTGAACTAGTACCTCTCACAGGTATATCCAGCCAACTTTACAGTCATAACCATTGGAAGTGAGGGAGATTATAAGGGAAACCTTTCACCTCCAAAGAGTCCTTAGCAGGATCTGACCCCATAATCTTGAGGTTATGAGGCAAAACCTTTACCACTAGGCTAAGTCTTGCTTGGTATTTGTATCTATTGTATGTGTGTGCAATAGAAATGACCATCCAATGTTATACAATTCCACACTATTGTGGTTGTACGATCTCAAATCCTAACAATGGGTGTCTCATGGACAGAAAGTGACAAAGGTTTGATAGATCAAGGGCATTTCCATTATACACTGGGGTGTTTCGTACAAAAACTAGAATGCGTGACCAAAAAGGGATGGATGAAGTATTTTGAAAGTATAAATTTTGAGGCAAATGGTATAGTACTCTATGTACCCACTTTTAAAGTGTATAGCCTGTTAACCCGGCCGTGTACCAATCTGGTAGGACACTTCATCTTTAAAAAAAATTGTAACGCATAGAGTCGATCTAGCGCTAGCTATGGGCAAGTAGCCAAGTAGAGGTCGGAGAATTCTCGGCAATTCTATTTGGAATATATTTGTCTAGGTTTTTGCATTATTTTTCCTCAAGTTTTATATGTGACCAATCACACCATCAACTTGATAGTGTGGTGTGTTCACAACTTCACACTGTACAACGTGTTTAAAGTCCATTGTGTTGGTTAACGAATCTAAAAGTAATACTTGCATAGAAAATAAAATAACACGACTTTATAAAAGAAACCTTTAACATGAAACTACAATAAAACAAGAAAAGTAACAGCGAATACAGTGTATAAGTAATATCAGCATAGAAAGTCAAGTAACAACAGTCTATACAAGGAACCTCTAACATAAAATTTAAGAAACTACAATAACTAAAAGTAATATCAGCATCGAAAATCAAGTAACTTAGGTCTATACCAGGACCCTCTAACATGAAATTGAAGAACAAGCAATAAAACAAGAAAAGTAACAACGAATACGATGTATAAGTAACAGCAGCATAGAAAGTCAAGTACCACTAGTATATACAAGGAACTTCTAAGATGAAATTGAAGAAATTGCAGTACAACAAAAGTAACAACTGATACAATGTATAAATAACTTAATAACACCAACATAAAAAGTCAAGTAACACCAATCTATACAAGGAATTGAATCTCTAACACGAAATTGAACAAATTGCAGTAAAACAAGAAAAACAACAACGAATACAATATAACACCAACATAGAAAGTAAATTAAACCAGTCCATAACCTTCGCCATAGTAGTTGCGCGCGCGTCACACCATCAAGTTGATTATGTTGTTGGTCACACATATTGCTGGTCACACAGGAGACACGTTGATTATTTTTAGGTCCGGAACCTATTTATCTAACAAAGATCCACGTATTCATTTAATATTTATACTTTACCTATTTTTATACTTTATCTTTTCACGATGGTTCATGCCGGTTATTTGATTATTTATATTTCTAACTTTTTTATTCCGTAAAATTTACTCTGTATAAAATATATATCAAGAAAGTAAATGTTTGAGTGCCTAATTTACTCCAATTAGGAATACCACTCAAAATCCTAATAGGCTATAATAACAACATAACAAGCTATTCACCCACTAAAGGCCAACCAACCAACCATGGCCCACAACCCATCAAGTAATAAATGACCTAAGGGAACTTACTACACAAACACTATAAATAAGCCACCAAGGCTCAATACTCAAGGTACGTCCAATTTATTGCCTTAAACACTACTCTCTAGAGAACTCTCTCTCTAGAATCCGAACCAAGTACTTACGTAAGCATCGAAGGGGCTTTCCTCGAAACACCCCCGAGGCCAGTTACTTTGTTCATTGTGCAGGTATCTTTGGACACAACACAATTATTCAAGCTAGATCTTCCACATCGAAAAAAGGACCTTCAATCCGAAACCCATTGTTTCAACACCGGAACGATTTGGCGTCGTCTGTGGGGAAGATGCTACAAAGCTACGAAAAAACCACCATTTTCACCCAAAATGGATAACCTTCATGATTATAAATCTGACGAGTCAGAGGCGAGTCCACAACCAAGTCGGACAACGCACACATACACAACAGCTGCCATTCCAGACCCCCGGTCCCTACGAGGGAAGAGCTTACCGCGGCCATAGCCATCATGCAAAACTACCTTTTCAACGAAAAGGAGCAGAACTTGAGGAACGATCGTCGTACGCACCAGAGGGTGAGGAGGCGGATAAATCTGGAGCCGACGCCTAGCAACGCGCCCTCCAGAACTAACCAGACACTTCCAACAATGACAAGAAATCACCTGACACCTCGGTGGAGTGAAAGCACCTGGAAAAACCAAGAGACGGTCCAGGATCAGCTAGAATGGTTCAGGTCACCTACTCCGCGAACTTTCCAAAGCAATGGAACAACTGCGAGTCAACCTACTCGGATTCGAAGCACAATGCTCAGTAGGATAAGGCCCTCGATGCACGAGAGAATTGGCGAATCAAACAGATCCGAGAACCGACCTGAGACCAACAGTCGAGCGGCAAGGAGGAGAAGAAGGAGACACGACCGAACACCTAGCCCCCGACACACTCCCGAGCATTCTCGCGTTAAGACCTCGAGGAGTGGAGTAATCAGGGTGAGGCTAGGAAAGAAGTTCATGACTCCAACATCCTCCCCATTCATCAAAGAATTGGGCATGAAATTGAAGAGATCCCGAAGGTGAGGCTTCCAGCACACCTGACATACAATCAGACTACCGATCCACGAGATCACATCATCTCCTACGAGAAGCAAATGTTCATGACCCCCAATCCGAAGCATGTTGGTGCAAATATTTCCCAACGATGCTAACTGGAGTGGCGGGAGAATGGTTCAGATCGCTGCCGAAGGGTTCCATTGACAACTTCAAAGATATAAGCGCGAAATTCAAAGTCTAGTTCGTCAGCAACAATCGCCCAGAAAGGACCACTGCTGAACTCACTTCGATACAACAGGAAAGAGGCGAGAGTCTTCGCGACTTCATGGCCAGGTTCATGAAAGAATCGACGAACATCCCCAATTTGCAACCTTATGTAGCGATCTTCGCTCTGAAAAGAGAAAGTTCAGAAAAAAATTGTCCATGAAAAACCCCACCAAAATAGCTGACGTACTGAAGATGGAAGATGCATTCATGAGAACCGAATAGTTCAACAAAGATGCTGCAGAGTTGAAAGGCTCCTCTGAGCCGAAGGACACAAAAAATCAAAGCAAGCCCGAGGGTAGCTCGAGAAAGGGGAAAGAGAAGAAGAATGCGAGAGATGGTAGCCTGAAGAAAGAGGGAAGAAAGGGTGATATTCAACCCAAATACACCAACTATACTCCAGTCACTCTCCCCCGAAAAGAAATCTACTGCCTCCACAAGTACGATGAGAAATGGCAGAAGCCGGGCAAGCTTAAGTCCCAGCACAGGAATAGAAACAAGTGGTGCAAGTTCCACGATGACTTCCTCCATAACACCAAAGAGTGTAATCAGCTGAAGGATAACACCGAGGACCTCGTCCGCCGAGGGTATCTCAAGCAATACCTAGATGACCGGAGAGAGGGAGACCTGGAAAAAGAGAAAGTGTAACACCCTGATAATTCCTTATATTTATAATTACCTTTTTCCGACTATTACCGCCACCGTGATAACGGCTAAGGCTATTTACCAGAATTACGCAGCGGAATTAACTAACTTTCTAAACATATTAAATAGTTAATGGTCATAAAACAACTTGGAACCATCAATGCCCAAAACCAACATTAAATAGTTTAGAAAATCCATTAACTATGTTTCAAAACCATATTAAAGTAATAATAATAGTCATGACTATAAATTAAATAGAGTTTATAAATACGAGAGATGAAATAGTCACTCGCCACTATTCCCACGATAACTTCCCCCACAAGTTATCTCTACCAACCTGCTTATTGAAATCTACTCCCCAACAATGCAAGTGCAATGATGGATCATCATAGGGTCATTAAGGCGAAGGCCATGACCGAAAAACATGAAGCACGAAGTCAGCGAAAGATGAGTATGAACAAGCTAGAATGAAATCCTAGTCTAACATGCTTCACTCAACAATAACGATAATCCACATGCAAAAGCCATTCAAGTAACCAATTAATCATGAAGACATACTCGAGACTTGACACGAATCTTAACTCATAGATTAAAAAGAATTTAGCTTCAAACGGGTAAAATATAAAACCACTGAGGGAATAACAAGACCACTGAGGGAAACTGAGGGTGTTGGGAGCCCACCAAGCATCAAATAAATAGATTCGGGCTTTCTACCGACAGTCGGACCATACCGACGGAATTCCTGCAAATTTTATAAGCGATTAACCAAACTAATGAAACAACGTCTTGTATCATTCAAGGAGTACGAGTTTCTCCGACGCGACTCCCCCCATTGTTCATACTCAAGGTATATACGTTCCAAGAGTTTTGAAGCTCATTCGGGTTACACTTTTCGTTAATTAGTATGTTATGTTCAAGACTCAACCCAAAGCATAACTTACAAGTAATTCAATAATTACACAAATGAATAATTAAACAATGACACTTCATTTTAATCCTTTAGGACTTGTGATCAAACATAGGACTCAAGTGAAATTACTCCATTGTTCCATCTCAAAAACACCTTTTAAGATAACCCGACATTTCCTGTTAGCAAGAGGGGTGTACCCTTAGCACGAATAGTCCTTAGTTCAATTCACATAAACTTCTTAATTTAAATGTATTCTACACGGCGGTAGAGTAAACGATGCACTGAGGCAATATTCAATAGGCTCAATGTATGCTAGACATCCCCAACAATAGCATAATCATAATAACTTGCATGCGAAACACTCATACATACATATGAATTTGAACAACATGCTTGACATAATTCAGCGATTATAAAAGTCCATAACATGATAGTTCAATAGAATCTATAAAGCACTAATCAATTCATAAGATGCTCATTCACATAGATTCAATAACAATTCTCAACATGCTTGTTCACACATCAAACATGAATTCTCAACACTTAAGTTCACATGATTCACAATCAATACACATCATAAATTCCTCATGGGATAGGTGGTCACCCTAGTCATGTACGTACCTGGAATACCTAAGTACGGGGGCCACTGTGCGAATCACGACTCAAGCTAGAAATCAACTCCTATAAACACAAAGGAGAAACTTAATTATTATCCATGTTTACTAAATTTCCAGCAACTATTTAAGAATCTAAAACCCTTGGTTTATTTAGAAATTAATCATTATGCGTTAATTTAATAGTCTCAAATAGTCAACTCAAGTCCTAGCATAAAAACATTGACTTTTTGGCCTCAAAATCATTAAAAATCAGAAAATTTGGTAATATTAATCCAACCTTTGGCCGATTTTCTTTTATTAAGCCCACCTACGACATATTTTTTAATAATCCCACCTTTACTACCCAACGACTTTTATTGGGCCCAATACGTCATAAACCTATTCTAGGCGGTAATATGTACCTATGTGGAAGTACTCTCTCTCGATATGTTCAATCATCATCATCAATTCATCACCATCTCCATGATTTTTTCACCGACTACCGGTCACTTAAGCCTAATAAAAGTCGTTGGGTAGTAAAGGTGGGATTATTAAAAAGTATGTCGTAGGTGGGTTTAATAAAAGAAAACCGGCCAAAGGTTGGATTAATATTAACAAATTTCCTCCTTATTATTTATTTACGTGGCACTCGACCTTTTTTAATTCAAAAATAATTTAGAAATCTTATTGGTCGAAACCATTAGATTTTCTACGTGGCGCTCTAATATTGGATTAGTGTTTGACTTTGGACAAACTTTTATTTTAGATTAGTGTTTGATTTTGGATTAAATTTTGTTTTAGACTTATTTTTAATTATTAGAGTATTTGATTTTGGATGGAGTTGTATATATTATTAATTAATTCATTGAAATATCTACTTGGCACCTAATTATTTATTTAGTGTTTGACTTTGGACAAATTTTTATTTTAGATTAGTGTTTGATTTTTGATTAAATTTTATTGTTGATTTATTTTTAATTATTAGAGTATTTGATTTTGGATGGAATTGTATATATTAGTAATTAATTAATTAAAATATCTACTTGGCACCTAATTATTTATCTACGTGGCACTTGATTTTTTTAATTCAAAAATAAATTAGAAATCTCATTTTCCATTAGCCGAAACCCATAGTAATCCTAGGTGGCGCTCTAATATTTCATGAAATCACCAATTTTCCGACCGCTAAAAGTAGTCGGAAAAAAGCTGAAAATAGTCGCTAAAAATGTTTGCGACTGAAAGTAGTCGGTATGACGTGGTCGGAAAACTTCTGGTCGGAACATTAGAAATTTACGACTAAAAAGTAGTTGGTAAAGTTCACCGACTACTTTACCGACTAAATATTGGTTTCTAAATTTCCGACTACAAAAGTAGTCGCTAAATTTCCGACTACCATTGTAGTCGTAATTTAGCGACTACAATTGTGGTCGCTAAATTCCGACCACAAAAGTAGTCGCTAAACTACGACTATATATGTGGTCGGGGATTTAGCGACTACTGTTGTGGTCGTTAAATTTGCGACCACATTTGTAGTCGTATTTTAACGACTACTTTGGTAGTCGGAATTTAGCGACTACTTTTGTAGTCGGAAAACTTCAAATCCAGCAAGACCAGATTTGGAAAGTTACGACTATTTAAATGGTCGTTACCATATCAAATATTTAACCACAATATTCAATTTCCTGTTATTCAATATAATTCCCGCGACCACAATATTCAATATATTCCTGCGACCACAATATTCAATATATTCCTGCGACCACAATACTGATAGAAATATATAATGCATTACTACGAGTTAATACATAAATATATACAAAATATGTTTGAAAATCTAGCCCGTAGGCGACCACAATATTCAAAACACAATCTACTGAAAATCTAGCCCTGCCCCTCCATCGGGGGATCTTGACGGTCCTGAGACTGAAATTGACTACACTGACTGAACATCCTTCCATAGTTCTCCATTGCCTCTTTCAACTCGGCAATCACCTTTGCTTGGACCCTATCATTTTCTTCTTTTTCTTCTTTTTCCCTTTGGCGCTCTAGTCGCTCTGCATCTCTCTGCCTTTGTAGCTCTTCCTTCTCCCTTTGTAGCTCTTCCTTCTCCCTTTGTCGCTCCAGTCTCTCTTCTTCTCTCTCCCTTAGTATCTGAGCTTGTGTCGCCTCCAACGCTTGGGTCTTTTGAGTAAATTGTTCTTGAAATTGCGAATAAAGGGAAGGTATGTATGAGCTAGAAGAACCACCTCCCCTCGAAGGTGGTGCATAATACAAATGTGAGCCACTCCCCAAGCCATGGACCTTTCCCTTCTTTCTCCCACCAACGGTCTCAAAAAATATTTGATTTGGATCCTTTTCAATGCCTTTTTCACGGCATTCAGCAACAGTCTTTTCATATGTTTCCTACAAGAATTGAAATGATTAACAAACATGCATAACAATTACGCACAACACTTCATAAGCATTCAATCAACAAACGAACCTATATTCAAAATCTAAACCTTTTATATGATTCATATTTGTAGTTACATGTTTATGAAACTCATTTCAAGTTCGTTTTGGACGCCTAAGGGTCATTTGGGTCGTTATGGGTCATTTATGCCTAAAAATGCTATTTTCGTTCCCAACTATCAACAAACGAACCTATATTCAAAATCTAAACCTTATTCATGATTTATATGAGTGGTTACGTGTTTATGAAACTCATTTCAAGTTCGTTTTGCACTCCTAAGGGTCATTTGGGTCGTTATGGGTCATTTTATGCCTAAAAATGTCATTTTCGTTCCCAACTATCAACAAACGAACCTATATTCAAAATCTAAACCTTTTACATGATTCATATTTGTAGTTACATGTTTTTGAAACTCATTTCAAGTTCGTTTTGGACGCCTAAGGGTCATTTGGGTCGTTATGGGTCATTTATGCCTAAAAATGTCATTTTCGTTCCCTACTATCAACAAACGAACCTATATTCAAAATCTAAACCTTTTACATGATTTATATGAGTGGTTACGTGTTTATAAAACTCATTTCAAGTTCGTTTTGGACGCCTAAGGGTCATTTGGGTCGTTATGGGTCATTTTATTCCTAAAAATGTCATTTTCGTTCCCAACTATCAACAAACGATCCTATATTCAAAATCTAAACCTTTTACATGATTTATATGAGTGGTTACGTGTTTATAAAACTCATTTCAAGTTCGTTTTGCACTCCTAAGGGTCATTTGGGTCGTTATGGAACATTTTATGCCTAAAAATGCTATTTTCGTTCCCAGTTTATAATTTTCCATAAGAGTCTCAGTTTTTCCATAGTTTTTGCCATAATAAAATCAAGGAAAGTTCAACATATATCACCAAAGAGTCCTTATTTTTATTTCATATTGAAAACAAATAGCATTTCATCCAATTATAATATGTGCATATATGACTAATATAGGACTAGTAGCAAACTTCACTCACTTAGTCACTTATACTCAAAGCAAATACTCAAAATTAGAACATCAACAACATTTACCTTGATCTGTTTCGCTTTGCTACTGCATGGTACATTCCCTTTTCCCGGTATGTTCTTCGTGTGCGTCCTCAAATAAAACTCACCGGCCGTAGGCAAAGCACCTCCATTGTCTTTTGCCTTAGTATAAAGGAATTTGTGTAAGTATTCAACGTAATTACATATTTAGGTAAAAGTAAGCTACATAATTATATTTACCATTTTTTTTGCATGTTCAACTGTGGAAATGGAACCTTGAAAATGTGTGGGTTCAATTGGATTGGTTAGTGAACCGCCTCTCCTATTCTTCTTAGCACGCTCAGACTTTTTCAGGAATTCAGGATCCTCCGTTGCATGCCTCATCATCTCTTTATGCACATCCTCGGGCAACCACTTAGGACGTTCTCCACCCTTTCTTGAGGTGATGTTGTTGTGCAAGTCCTTTAGTCTTGCTCCCGCTTTTTCATGGTAGTCATGCAAAGCCAAGGTGTCGTACTCCGGTGGCCACTTGTGAGTCCGCTACAAATTTTCGACAAAGTTAGGTTTATAACTAAAAGCTAATGTATTAAGTAATATGAAATTGATTATACCTTGAACAAATTAAACCAATGCTCTTTGGTATGGTTATCCACCTGTGAATAACACGTCCAAGGACTCTTGAAATACTTTTGAATGACACTCGTGATGTGTCGGGCGAGGGAACTATTATCAAACCTAACATAATGAAAGAAGGAAAAGAAAATTAGTCGGTAGTTAATAAAATTCTAAGTCATACCATAGTTTACCAAATAAGGAAAATTAGTCGGTAGGTACTAAAGTTCTAAGCCATACCATAGTTTACCAAAAAAAGAAACTTAATCATACCATAGTTCACCAGGTGTCATCCAAAACACTCCCGGCTCAACAACCACTTCATCTTGTTGTGTCTCAGGTACAACCTCACTATCATACTCACCCTGAGTCATGTCATCATCAAAGAAGGTATCCTGAGTGGATTGTGTGATATGTGGACTATCGCGAGCACCTCCATGAGAACCTCCATGAGCACCTCCATGAGCACCTCCACGAGCACCCCCACGAGCACCTTTACGTCCACCTCCACGAACACGGCCACTGCCTGAACTATCCCCTCGACCAGACATCTGTTTAATTAGTAAAACAAAAACCAAACATTAGCTATATAAATAAATTCCAAAAACAGTAAACGTTCGATATATGTAAGTTTCTAATAATTCAATTCTTGTTATCTTATAAAGTATCAAACAAGAGAGGGAGATTAGTACATGTACATAATATTCTTGTGTATGTTTTGTGCACATGCAGTTGCCTTTCTGCAGATTAAGATGTATGTGTTTTTTGTGCAAAGATGTCTTACGTTTTATCACTTTAATGGTCAATGAACTCTGGTTTATGGAGTACTGATTCTCTTCAATTAAGCTCAAGTGTTGATGACTGGCTAATAACCAAAGATCGCGCTAATCTGATGATTCTTGGCTGCTAGTGTACCATATATTGCTACAGATAATTCAGAATGAGAAGCAAAACAGCCTTATACTTGGAGCATAGCTAACTTACCGATACAATAACTTAAACAAAAATGAAACAGAAGATTAAAAAGATGCAAATTCAGACTGCAAATTAACTTCACTTAACTTTGTTGCAGACTGCAAATTCAGACAATCAAACTAATATGGTCTAATTAAACAGCAAATTCCCTGCCACAGCAAGATAAAAGGAGACGACACAAACAAAAATCAAAAGAACCCAAATGGAAAATTATCCATAAAGACGGGTTTAATTCCCCAATTGACCCAAAACATGGATCAAATTTCAACTAAGAAGCCCGCTGATTCTTAAAGTGCCAGTCTTTCAGCAATTCAATAAACTTTTAACGAAAAATAACTCATTAATTCATACAATCTTCAATCTAAGTACCCAGATTAAGGAAAACCCAATACAGAAAAACAAAATAATTGCAAATATTGAAGCATCACAATGAATCAGACAATTAATTCCAGATTATATTAGTTTCATGAATGTTCAAAGAAAACAAAAATCGACAAAATTGAAAGAAATAATAGTTGGTGAAAGAAACCTGAAGAGTGAGGGTGTGGGTTTAGCAAAGGATGAACCAGCGAGAGCAGCTGAGTCAAATTACTGAGTGCAAAAGAATCATCTTGCTGAGTCTATCACCGATCCGGACTGACTCAGCGTGACCGGTTGGTGGGTTGGTGGGTTGGTGGCAGCGGTTGGCGTTCGGTGGCTGCGTCGCGGTTGACGGTGGTTTGGTGGGCTGGTCGTTGTCGTGGTTTGTTAGCGGTGGCTGTGTCGCGGTTGACGGTGGTTGTCGGGCTGTGAGGTTTTCATTTTCAGATCTGAGATTATTTGGTTGGTTGAAATGAATTCAAAATGAACGACCATATTGAAGAAGGGGTTGTTTTTTTAAAACAATTTACGACCAAAAGAGTGGTCGGAATAGTAAATCTGCGACCATTAATTAACGACCACATATTGATTTTTTTTCTTTTTTTTTTACCAACTAAAAGTTAGTCGTAAATCTTGTTATCAACGACTGCCCTAACTGTAGTCGGAATTCAGCGACTAAATTAAGTGGTCGCTAAATATCTTTCGTCGCTAAAAGTGGTCGTTAAATTTTTTAAAACATTTGCTTCAGTCGATTTATTTCACGACTATTAAATAGTCGTAAGTTACTTGTGTAGTAGTCGTAACTTACCGACCAATATAGTTTAGTCGGTAAATATTATATTTAACGACCATCATTTAAATAGTCGGTAAAATTCGATTTTACCGACTACTTTTCCTTTGGTCGGAAAATTTAGTCGTAAAATCACCGCTTTTTTGTAGTATCAGCAAATATGCATCCTTTATAAATATATATATATACATATATTAGATTTACACTAGAGGAAAATGGAAAAAGAAAAGATAAATGGATAATGTACAATACTAATTCTTATCATAAAAATAAATAAATTGTGAGATCTATTGTTCGATTAGCATAGTAAATCCGTGCATTGCACGGGATTAATTCTAGTATTAGTATATAATTATAACCACTAGATTTTAGCCCGTGCTATGCACAAATTCTTTTAAATTGTTATGTTTAAATAAAAATCCTATGTATATACCAATTTTATATATTATATTATATTATTTAATTTTATATTTATTATTTTAATTATGAGAGTGTTTGTTTTTGGATGAAATTGTATATGCGTAATATTAATAATTAATTAATAAAAATATCTACGTGGCACTTAATTATTTATCTACGTGGCACTCTACTTTTTTTAATTCAAAATTAATTTTGAAATCTTATTTTTCATTGGCAGAAACTATTAGATTTCCTACTTGGCGCTCTAATATTAGATTAATGTTTGATTATAAATTAAATCTTTTTTTTTTTGGTAAATAAGATATATTTATTACCAAAAGGTAGAAACCACACAACATTCAACCAACGAAACAAGAAGCAAAGGGTGCACAAACTCGCAACCCAAGCTAAAAAACGCAAAGCAACAGAAGAAAAAAAACAACAGACAAACTACAAACAAGCCATCCGCAACTACAACAAAGACGCCGCAGCAGCAACAAAGAGTCGCAGCAGAGCCTAGCAACAGCAGAGCAACCAGAAAAGAAGCAAAGCACCAGGACCACACTTCAGCAAACTGAACAACAACAACAACAGAGAAGCATACACCAGAACTTGCAATAGAGTGAGGCTGCAGAAAGCCTGCACAACAGGCACACAACCAGGCAACCTGGAGGTCTGAACCACATGCCAGCAGCTCAGACCATGGGAAGAGCAGCCTGCAAGACTAACAGAACAAGAAAAGAAGAAAAAACAAGCCAGAAACTCTAAGGCATACAGCCTTTCAGACTCGTAAAATGCAAACACCTAAGAAACATCATAACTTGCATCCCTTTTAACAGAGAGTTGTTATTCTGCTTCTTCTGGTGGAATCTTCTGTAATTCCTTTCCCTCCAGATGCAGTAAACCACAATACTCAAAGCCATACGGTAAAGCTGATGCAAAATCTTGTTCGAGTTGAACTTGGTGTACGTAACCTGCAACTCATTCATCCAATTACCAGGCATTCTTACAATACCCAACCACTTCAGCATTTGTTGCCAAAGATCATTGGTGAAAGCACACTCAAAAAAAAGGTGAGAAAGCGTCTCATTGGTACAGTCACAGAAAATGCAAACCTGATCACAAGCAACACCAATTTTCTGTAAGTTCTGTAAGTTCTCACATCTAGGATGAAAGTGAAAACCAGTTTGATTCTTTAAGTCAGATAAGCACCTGTTCAGATACTCCATGCACAAAACAAACAACAACGGAGAAATAGGGTCACCCTGTCTCAAGCCCTTTCTAGCCTCAAAAGGAACAGTAAGTTCCCCGTTCACAATGAAGCTGTAGGAAATTGTGGTTAGGCAAACCATTACCCACATGACCAACTAGTGAGGAAAACCCAACCCCAGCAGCAGGAAGTTGACAAACGGCCATTCAACCGAATCGTAGGCCTTCTGGAGGTCTATCTTAATCATACTCCTAGGAGATAACCCTTTCCTGCCATAACCGTTGATCAACTCGTGGCTCAAAATAATATTGTCAAAAATTACACGACCCTTCACAAACGCAGATTGGCTTTCACCAACAAGGCAAGACATAACATTTTGCATTCTATTGGTCAGAACCTTTGAAATGATTTTATACACTACCGAACAGCAAGCTATAGGTCGAAACTCCTTGATGGAGGAAGCATTAGGGACTTTAGGCAACAACGTAACATAAGTACAATTCACTGTTTTAGGAATAAAATAGGAAATAAAGAACTCTTTAACAGCATCAACAACACTAGGACCAATAATAGGCCAAGTTTGTTTGAAGAAATAAACATTAAAGCCATCAATACCTGGTGCTTTCATTGCATCCATGCTGAAAAGAGCTGCTTTAATTTCCCGTGCAGAGACAGGGGAGCAGAGAAGAGAACGTTGTTCTCCAGACAGAACCGGCCCCTTAGCAATAATCTCCTTATCCACCATAGGCAAAGAACTCGCTGCACAACCCATCAATTGAGAATAGAAGTTTCGAACCTCTTCCTTAATCTGGTGTTGGCCCTGCAGTCTAGTTCCATCATTCTGAACCAGGAATTTAATCGCGTTCTGACTCTGTCTCTCTTTGGTGTAAGCATAGAAGAACTTGGTATTTGAATCACCAAGTTGAATCCAGGATGCTCTGGATTTCTGCAACCAGATTTGTTCCTCTACGTTACTCCACTTCTCCATATCACACAACTTCTGTTTCTCTGCAGCTATAAGTTCAAGATTAAACTTATCTAAATTCAATTGATGTTTTATATTACTCAGCTCAATTCTGGTATCTTCAACTCTTCTAGCATTCCCCTGGAAAATATTGGTGTTAATGCATTTTAGAGGAGCTTTAAGACTTTTTAATTTATACCAGATATTCAGGAGAGCATTCGTATGGTGATCAATACTCCATTTCTCCTGCACAAGATCAGAGAACCCCTCATGATGAGCGATAACATTCAAGAACCGGAAAGGTGTGGTTCTGTGGACATCATTTGAAGCAAAGTCCAAAGCGATTGGAGTGTGATCGGACACTCCTTTCTCCAGCACCTCAGCAACAATGTGAGAATAAGTTGCAAGCCATAATGAATTGGTAATGCATCTATCTATTTTTGAATAGATTCTGTCACCCTCAACTTGGTTATTACACCACGTGTAAACCTCCCCGATACTTCTAACTTCAGTCAGCCCATTATGATTCAAGCATTCCTCAAAATCCTGAATATCACTCCTTGTAACTAGGTTGCCATTCAAACGATCACCAACACACAATACCGAATTAAAATCAACAGCTAGCAAGAGAGGATCTGTGGGCATTTGAGTACACACATCAGCTACATAGCTCCACAAATCCTTCCTAAGATCATTAGTGTTAAAAGCATAGACATCAACAAGATTGAATTTAAGTCCAGTGTGAATGTCTGATAAGGAACAACAAATCCCCTGAGCACACTCACTGAGTTTTATGACATCAATCTTCATAGGGTTCCACACAATCCATATCCTACCATTCTGAGCAGAATTGTAGTTATTAATAGGCTTCCAACTTGGGAAAATTTTGCTAGAAATTTCCACAAATTTAGACTCCTTGACTCTTGTTTCTAATAAGGCAACGATATCAAATTTATTCTTACGCAAAAAGTATTTCACCTCTTTTTGTTTGAAGGGTTTATTACAACCCCTCACATTCCATGTAACAAGCTTCATAAGGTACCAAAGAGGATTGGATCCTCGCCCCGTTTATCAGTAGAGACTTCATACACCATATCATCCCTAGGCAACCAGTCATAAGGGTTGTCAACTGGCACCGGATTAGTTTCAGTCTCAACAAGACTACTAGGAATAGCCCTTCTAGGGTTGTCAATTTATTATAAATTGAATCTTATTTAGTTTATTTTAGATTAGTGTTTGATTTTGGATGAATTTTATTTAGATTTATTTTTTAATTATTAGAGTGTTTGATTTTAGATGGAGTTGAATATATTAGTAATTAATTAATTAAAATATCTACGTGGCACCTAATTATTTATCTACGTGGAAATCGATTTTTTTAATTCAAAAATAAATTAGAAATCTTATTTTTTTTATTGGCCGAAACCATTAGTAATCCTATGTGGCGCTCTAATAATTAATTCAGCAAATATGTCTCCTCTCTCTCTCTCTCTCTCTCTCTCTCTATATATATATATAGGGGAGGGATCCGGTGAGAACACCTCCTTATGTAAGAACACTTCTTATGGTGAGAACACTTTTACACTCTCTATGTTCTATATTTATTCAACAATGTTCTAAATTTTCAAACTCATGTTCTAAATTTATTCAACGATGTTCTAAATTTATTCAATCATGTTTTAATTTTATTCAACCGTGTTCTAAATTTTTAACCTCATGTTCTAGATTAATTCAAGCATGTTCTAAAATTATTCAACCATGTTCTAAATTTTTAACCTCATGTTCTAGATTAATTCAAGCATGTTCTAAAATTATTCAACCATGTTCTAAATTCGTAAGTTCATGTTCTAAATTTATTTAAGCATGTTCTAAATTTATTCAAGCATGTTCTAAATTTATTCAAACATGTTCTAAATTCGTAAGTTCATGTTCTAAATTTATTCAAGCATGTTCTAAATTTATTCAAACATGTTCTAAATTCTAATATTCAACCATGTTCTAAACTTATTTAACCATGTTCTAAATTTAGTCAACCATGTTCTAAATTTTCAAACTCATGTTCTAAATTTTTAACCTCATGTTCTAGATTAATTCAACCATGTTCTAAAATTATTCAACCATGTTCTAAATTTGTAAGATCATGTTCTAAATTTATTCAAGCATGTTCTAAATTTATTCAAGCATGTTCTAAATTTATTCAACGATGTTCTAAATTTGTTCAACCATGTTCTAAATTTGTTCAACCATGCTCTAAATTTGTAAGCTCATGTTCTAAATTTATTCAAGCATGTTCTAAATTTATTCAAGCGTGTTCTAAAACTATTCAAGCGTGTTCTAAATTTATTTTAAAATTATTTCTTCTCTAAAAAAAATTATTCTAAAAAATTTATTCTAAAAAATTTGTTCTAAAAACTATTTTTTCTCTAAAAAATTTCTCCATGGGCTTGGTCTTATTACGTTCCGCACAAGGTTGAAAAAACGAATTTCGATTATAATTTTATATCAGAAATCACACTCACATTGATTATAATTTCTAAATTGAGAAACCTGATTTCGATTCGAAATTGATTGAAAAAACGATTGAGAAATCGACTTAAAAATAGATCGAGGAATCGATTAAGAAAAATCGATTTCACTGTATTACTGGTTTGAGTTCGCCGGATTTTTTGTTCCATTTCGCTGGCTCCCTTGCTTCCAACTCTGCCGCTGCCGCCACCGCTTCTGCCGTCGGAAATGCTAGGAAAAACACCGGCGATTTCGTTCAAACTTTGGTTCGATTTTGTCCGAGTTTTGAATTGAAATCGATTTCTCAATTCACAAAATCAAAATCGATTTCAATCGATTTCAAAATCGATTTCTCAATTCACAAAATCAAATCGATTTCAATCGATTTCGAAATCGATTTCTCAATTCAATACTCGAATCTCCTAGATTGAAATTTGCTGATTGAAATCGATTGAAAAATCCTTCATTAACTTACCGGATTGCTGCGAGCGGCGACCGTGGATTTCAAATTGCGGCGAGTTACAACGGCCAGCGGCGAACGGCGACCGGCGATAGGAGAGCGCAATCGGCGGCGAGAAGAAAGCAGAAGCAACGATGAGAGGTAAGCAGCGGCGGCGGCGGCTAGCGGCGGCGGCTAGCGGCGGCGGCGATTGGTGGTGGTGTTCGAATAGGATAGAGAGAGGAATAGAAGAGAGAGAAATAGAACAGAGAGAAAGAGTGCAGAAAATCAGAATCAGAAATAATGAAAACAAAACGTGAAAAACAATTACATTGTTTATTTGTTTATAAAAATTACGAAAATGCCATTATAGAAAGTGTTCTCACCGTAAAGAAGTGTTCTCACCGTAAGGAAGTGTTCTCACGAGAGCCTTCCTCTATATATATATATATATATATATATATATATATATATATATATATATATATATATATATATATATATATATATATATATATATATATATATATGTGTATGTATATATATATATATATACATATACATATATATATAGGGGAGGGATCCGGTAAGAACACCTCCTTATGTAAGAACACTTCTTACGGTAAGAACACTTTTACACTCTCCATGTTCTATATTTGTTCAAACATGTTCAAAATGTGTTCAACCATGTTCAAAATTTGTTCAACCATGTTTTAAACTTGTTCAATCATGTTCTAAATTTATTCAACCATGTTCTAAATTTATTTAACAATGTTCTAAAATTTCAAGCTCATGTTCTAAATTTATTCAACCATGTTCTAAATTTATTCAACGATGTTCTAAATTTATTCAAGCATGTTTTAATTTTATTCACCATGTTCTAAAAATTCAAGCTCACGTTCTAAATTAATTCAAGTATGTTCTAAAATTATTCAACCATGTTCTAAATTTTCAAGCTCATGTTCTAAATTTATTCAAGTATGTTCTAAATTTGTTCAACCATGTTCTAAATGAAGGAAATAATGCCCTTGGTCCAAGTATGCATATAATATTAAGTCTAATAAATGCGGTTCAGTATTAATTAACAAGTTAATAATTCAGTGAGATCAAGTGAGCTGAATGCCTAGCTAGAGGCCGCTTCAGTTCAAGTGGAATTAATAATATTAATCCACAGCTTACTCTTGACTGAACCCGTAGGGTCACACAAATAGTACGTAAACGGATCAAGTATTTAATGGCATTAAATACTCCATCTATGGATATTCGGAATCGACGGATCTTGGTTTCAGTGGGAGCTGAGATCGTCACAAGCAAGAAATGAATACTCCGGAAACGATGATATTGCCGGAAACGGAAATATGGATCGTATCGGAAATATAAATATTATCCAAGTCGTAGATGTTGCCGGAAACGGAAACATGGTACGTGTCGGAAAATATTATCGGAAATGGAAATATTACCGGAATCGGAAATATTGCCGGAAACGGAAATATTGTCAGAATCGGAAATATTATCGGAATCGGAAAATAATTCCGGAAACGGAAATATTAAATATTTGTTCGAAACGGAAATTAATTCCGGAATCGGAAATATTAAATATTGTTCGTATCGGAAATAAATTCCGGAATCGGGAATTTAATAGGAAGCGTATCGTACGAATTAGCATCGGACGAGGCCTGCCAGACGAAGGCCAGCACGAAGCCGGGCCATCGCCCAGCAAGCCAGCGCGCCACAACGCACCAGCCAAGGCTGCGCCAGGCCCACCGCAAGGCAGGCCCAGCGCGTGCCAAGGCTGCGGCAGGGTGTGGGCCTCGTGGCAATGGGCTGCGAGTGCTCGCGGGCTGCGCGCGCGCGCATGGCGCCCCTCGTGGGCTGCTGTGCGTGCGTGCGTGTGTGTGTTTGTGTTCATATACGAATCCTAAAGCTATCAAGATTCGATATATAATTAAATTCTTAATCCTAAAAGGATAAATTAATGAAATAAGAGTTCTACTAGGATTCTAGTTTAATTAATTCGTATCCTAATAGGATTCCAGTTCCTTTTCCATACCTCTATAAATAGGTGCCTAGGGTCATAATTTATATATACAATTGAAGTATTCTAAAGGTAATATTTTGAAGAAAAAATCAGCCATACACTTGCACCTAATAGCCGAAATTCCTAAGCTACCTTAAGGGCGATTCTAGTTGGTCAAGCTTAAGGCGGATCCGGACGTGCTGTGGACTATCTACGGAGGGACGACACTTGGAGTCCTAAAGACTTGTTCTTGTTCGGTTCGGGCGCAGCTAGGGAGGGCACGCAACAAAGTGTATGCATCTAAACTATGCTAAATGATTATGTGTAAATAATATGCTTTCCTGGCTTTATGTTTTGTCATATGAATCATAACCTAACAGTGGTATCACGAGCCTCTTATTATTTTCATAATCTAAATTTCATAAACATGGTTAAATATTACAAATTTGCAAAGAATTAAAAGGGGTGATTAATTTTCGTAATTGTTAATTAATTGCAAATTGCGTTTATTTAATTATATGTACGCAGTTTTTCGGCAGTTTCTTCGTTACTCATCCAAATAGAGTGCTTTTTGTGTCAATTCCGCATGTAAAAGGCATTCTAAAATTTTGACAAAAATTGTGTTTTTCGGCCGAACCCAGAATTCCCAAATTCGAAGCCTAACTATGACTTTTCGGAGGTTTTAGTTTTTCGAACGCAAAAGTTTGAAAATTTAAGATGTTAAATTAAATATTTGCGATTCTTGTTGATAAATCTTGAATTTTTGATTGACCTACAGTATATGTTTAACAAGTTTGAATGCCTAGCCTTGTTAATTGTACAACCTAATTTGTAATTATGATTAATGTGTTGAAATTCGAATAATTTAGAATTAATTTGATTTTCATAATTAATTAATAATTTAATTAGGTACCAATGATTAAAAACCACCATAAAAATTGTTAATTTGTGTTAAATTTTAAATTTTTATGACCTAGATTTGAATCCATGTTAATCGGAAATTAATTAATTAATAAATTTTCGATTTTTCGCCCTAAAATTATGAAATTAATATGATTTATTAATTTGTCATTAATTTTGGAAATAAAAGTTTTAATTTTTATGCAATTCCCTCATAAAACTTGCATGCACAAAGCAATGGACGCTACGTGTTACCCTTAAGGGGTGTTGTATAGTGCGGGCATGCGACGACGAGCAAGGGAGTTCGTCGCCCATGCGGTACGAATGCAGCGAGCAAGGCGAGTAGCACGCGAGCACAAGGCAGAAGCCCTGCCTTGCGTCGAGTGCTGCGATGATGCATGGGCGGATGGGCGAAGAAGCAAGGCGAGCGAGTAAAGGCAGGCGCGCGCGTGGGCAACGAGGGGTGCCTCGCAGCACGAGCGCTGCCTCGCCCAGCCTCGCCAAGCAACTGCTGCGCGCAAGCGTGGCTTGGCTTGCTGCGGTTGTGCGTGGCTGCTACTCGTGCCTTGCTGTGCGATCACTCGTGAGGGGCGATGCTGTCTCGTGGACTCGACGGGGCATGGGCGCAAGCCCATGGCCTCGTCTTGACCCGATAGATGCGCTTTGAATTTAATTTTTGATTTTCAGTTCGGAAACGATTTTAATTAATTTTAAAAATTCAAAATTTAAATTGTTTTCTTGGATTTTAATTTTGCATATTATAATTATTATAAATTTTATTTATACTAATTATTTTACTAAAATTAAATTTTGAATTAATTTAAATTCGTTTAATTCAACTGAAATAAATTAAATTAATGGATTCGATTATAAATTTATATGAGCTTTAAATTTTAATTAAATTTGTATGTTTCCGGTTAGACTAGAAATACATTTTTATGTTTAAAATTAGTAAAGCATATGAATTTATTGGTTTAAGTCGGAGGATTTTAGTCATAAACTCTTGATTAGGTCTACAAATCCTTTAAGGTTAAACAACTTGATTAGAATTAATAAGGACTGCATAATTGGTAGATTATTGGTGCCCTTAATTAATTGCTGCAAATATTTATGTGATGCATAACGTGTTTTACTAACCAGCTATGTGGGCCATTCATGATAATGAATGGGTGAATGGTATATATTGTATATGTACTGTTTTGCAGGTTATGAAGTGACTAGTATGGCCCAAATAGGATAGAAAATATGGTCTGCATACCATTAATTTGAATGTAATTGGTCTAAAGCACCAAATTTGTTTTTCAATTTAAATATGGTCTGCGTACCATCAAATAGTTGTAATTAGTTTAATTATAGCTTATCCTATTTGAAGAAAATGGCGCCTCCCACGGTGATATTCAAGACGAAGTTACCATTTTCAAGACGGACTTTGAAGTTGAAGCTTCAAGATGAAGTCGGGCCATACTAGATCACATTTATCTTATGCATGCTTTAAGTTATTTATTGCTTTAAATATGTCTTAATTGTGCATGAGATAGTGGGTTGATTATGTTGCATGATTAAGGATTTTAGTTCACCTAAAATCTAACCAACATAGTAAGAACCTTAAGTTCCAAACTTAAAAATTGAGTTAAAAGGTGCCATGCCAAAATAAACACTTGCTTGGATATCCTTTACATCAATCTAGTAATAGTTTTCGCTCAGCGAGGTGTTACTTATTGGTCCTAAAGATTTTAGAATTGAGTCTAAATACATAATGTGCTTAATTCTTCGATGGATTTTAGGGTCTTGGAATCATTTTATTCACACTTGCCGGAACAATAAATTCGAATAAAATGCTAATAACTTGTTTAAATTGCATGATTGCTTTAATTTTCAAGTTATTATTCATGATAAATGTTCAGACTTTGCATGCTTCAATGTATGTTTTAATTATTGTTTATAATTAAATATCTTGCACTGCAGCAAATCCTTTTAGAAAGGTAACAGTAAACTTCCTCGATTGGTAGTGAATCCAAGAACGATTCACGGAAATGAGAGAAAATGAGCAATTCAAAATGTACGTTTCTTATAGCGACTTTTATGGTTGTTTTCGAGTATCAAAATCGAATGGCAAACCAATTGGTGCTTGTGAATTCAAAATACAATGTAGTTTTGAGATCATAAAGCATTGAGTTTAAACTCTCAGCTTTACCAATGGTTAACAACCTAAAATCTTTTTCCATTTAATTCTCGAATGAGTCTAGTCCCTAGACATTCGAATAGATCGATGCTTAGAGAACTTTAGAAGCTTCTGGTAAGATCATCTAGTTGAAACAAAATATTCAACATAAATTAAAATGGTAGGAACTTTGTTGGAGTGACATTGGACATGTCTAAACAATGTATAAAAGTCAACACTCAAGAATTCAATTCTTAAGACTATAAGAAAGGGTACAAGAAATAGGAAAATAAGGAACAAATGAAAGAAATTTTACGATTTCGTTTCTACCTATAAGTTTATGTTTAAAGAGAAGTGACCTAGCAATCAAACTTCCTTGGTATCTTATACCGCTTGAAGTTCTTACTTCGGTAATAACTCAAACAATGGAAGCTAGGATACACTAATGACCTACAAGCATGGCAATGCTACATTAGTTGTAGGGTCATCTAGTTTGTTTTAAGTCCTTTCAAAGGCTGGAACTTAATGGCTATTTTGTTCCACAATCAGCATACCTAAATTTCTGTTTTCAAACACAGAAAGACTCATATTCAGAAGAACAAAAACAATGTTTGTTTGTTTGTTTGAATGAAATGGTCATTTACGGGTTGAGTCAATATGCTTCATTAAAACAAACAACTCTTTAAAAACTTTACTAGGTTCAAATCAAACCTTTGATTTGAGTTCCACTAAACTTTGGCATTATTTCTTAGACCATATCAACAAGTTAACATTCATAAGCTCTATTTTGATGGACTTTTGAAAGTTGATTGATTTCTAGATCAATTTAAGACAACTAGTCTTACTTGTTGAAAGTAACAAAAGATATGAACTATTGTTAGAACGCCTGGACAATAGAGTTCAAAGCTAAAGAAAGATTTTATTATTTCACATGGATTTGAGTGAATATAGGTTTATTTACTCAAATGTGATATAAGTTGAATCTGTTTGGCTAGTTCAAAGATTCAGAAGTATAAAATCCACTTGGCAAGAAATCATAAAGATCTAGGTTAGATCATGTTGATGATTACTTGAGACCAAATATGATCATCAATGATTGTGTGTTGTAATTTCACAATCTAGGTCCATAAGATATGGCAATCTTAGTTGGAATAATCGAAGTCAATTAGTACTTGATTCGATTAATGATAAATCATAAAGACTTTTCCTATAATTTCTAAAACAAAATGCTCAACTACCACCAAACTAAACCAAATTCGTCAAAGCTATTGAAAAGTAATTTCAGAATAACTTTTCATAAAATATATCTAAAGAGTTGCAAAACTCAGTGGGAGATTAGTGTTTGTCATTCGACAAACTAAGGCTCAAGTATAGATATATGTTTCATTGTGATTTATTCAAATGAGACACATGGGTATTGTTTCTACCACGAATTTTTGAGAACATAATGTTTGTTTGCTTGAAATAATGTCCTTTTGGAGATTCGTTTCCAAAATGACAAGTGGGAGAAAATAGACCTTGACTGTCTTCAAGGCGAACAACAAACATAAACGGACAATCTGGAGGCTTTTCGAAGTTTCTTTAGAAAATCCGAACACGTATTCTTTAAGGACTTTAGAAGTGGCTTTTAAAGAATAGACATCTCTTAGAAGACTTTACAAGTGCTTCAAGGAGAACTGAATATTCAAAGGACTTTTAAGAGGCTATTGATATTCTATTGTTTGATGTTCTATACCCAAGTAGGCATAGAGTTCAAGTCACTAAAACTATGCGATTCTTCTATTAGATAGTGAAGAAACCTACAACTTGCAGTCAAACTATTATCACAAAAGTTAATGAGTTTGTGACTTGTAAGAAAGCTATGACGAAATATAGATTCCCTAAAATGGTTAGAGGCCATATATAGACTATGTGTTTAATTGGTTAAAGACCATAAAACATAACCAATGTTTTGATAACAAAATTGAAATTTTGTTGATTTGCAAGAATAGGTTAACACCTGTTGGTTGAAAATTGGTTTTAAGGATAAAAAACCATCAAACATGGAATTGTATTCACACACAAAGCTAGATTAGTTGCTAAAGGTTACAAGAAAATTCATGGCATGGATTGTGTTGAAACCTCATGCATAATCGTAATGCTCAAGTCTATAAATCAAGCAATGATTGCATATTGGTACATATGGCAATTGGATGACAAAACGTATTCCTCAATCAAATGTTGGAAGAAACTATGTACATGGAATGTCATAGGATTTGTGGATCCAAATAATTCTTGAAAGGAAAGCTAGCTTATGAAATCTAAGTACAGATTTCAGCAAGCAATTGGGAATTGGAATTGTATTTTAGTGAAGCTAATAAGTATTTTAGTTTCATAAAATGTACATGATTCTTATAGATATATAAGAAGTTTAGTGGGAGTACGTAAAACTTAATTGGTCCTATGTGTATCACACACATATCTCTCTATTGTGAAATAACGTTCAAATGCTAATGACTTAGATTTGAAATTATTCATCAATGATGGACCAAGGCGAAACTTAGTACATCCTGGGTATTAAGATCTATTTACAAAGATCTTATGATATTGTTCTGGATTAAGTAATGGCATTTACTAAATCAAACACGAAAGATTCCATTGGAGATATTCGACCCATGTGAATAAATCTAAGTAATGAATGTTTGAACTATGTATAAGCATTTACTAAGTTAAACATCAAAGAGTCTAAATGAGATTCTTAACCTATATTATATGTCAAAGAATTTAAGCTGGATTCAGTATCTACTGAAATTGAAAAAGTTACATGAATAGAATTCAATTGGGAATTATTCTGCAAAAGAATTTATCATGTATGATATAATATGAGAATCCCCAAAAACATATCGTATGGCTTTAGGCATGACGAACATATACCAGTCTTTATTGATCTAAGTGAAGACCAACTAGATTGAGATCAAGAATACTTATGGTACTTGAAAAGGTACATAGGAATAGTTCTTGATTCAAGGAAATAAAGATATGCTAAATATTGATGCTACACGCATAAACACTGGCAAAGGATCAAGCAAGACCCTTTGGAGTTAACCATTGATAAGGATGAGCTATAGAGCATCGTGTTTCGAAATGGGAACATGGATTGGAAACCATGAGTTGTTGCGTGGGAAATTAAAATATTAATTTTTATGTTCTAAGATACACCTGGAAAGTATTCCACATATCTGTGAACTGCTTGGATAAGTAAATCCAAACAAAGCATCACTAGCAACCTAAACAGTTGAAGTAAAAGTACTTATTGCCTAAGAAGCAATAAAACAGAGTTGTTTATATTAGTGAGTTCTTTATTGAACTTGGGAAGATCACATGTCTGTTGACTTAATGGTTCTTCATTACAAAATGCGTAGAACCACTAATGTAGCAAGAAAGACTAGATCACAAAATAAACATACTCAAAATGTTTATCATCATATCTCGAAGAACATTCGATGAAAAGGATATTAAGATTGGCAAAGAATGATAACTAAACCTACGCAACAAGTGAGAGACAACACCCACATTGTAGCACTGGAAATCAAGCATAGCTTTGAATTCCATGAACTGTTTTAAAGATGGGTTTGAGGCCCATGGTTGTAAAACATTGGGGTTGAACATTTATCATATATGAAATGTATTTTCATATTCCATTTAATCTTGGTTTAGTATTAAATGATGAGTCCCTTCAATTTGACGATATATTCAAGATAGACTGTCAGGACCAGTCCTGTGACTAAGAAATGTCTATCAAGTGAACTTGAATGTCAAAAGTTGAAAATGGTCCCTGGTCGGAGTTTTCTATAAAATTGGACGCATATAAAACGTTAGACGACTGGAATGCAAGATGACTAGTAGTTATGTTTCTTGAACTATGTGGACATGGCAATGTCGTAATCATTTGCATAGATACTTACTTTGGGAAGACTAGTATCGGACAGACCTATAAAACTTTACTGTAAGAGATGAAAATCTGTCATAAGTAAATTTCATTAAAATTATTAGACACTAAATCCTCAATACCTGAGTGATTTGAGATTACTTGTTTGAGAACTGCTTACTTTGACGTTGACAATCGTCGCACCGTAAAAGGAGGCTATAAAGGCAACGCTCAGGTAATCACTTATCAAACGAAGTCTAATCTCAAGATCGTAAGATTGGGATTGCCCTCCCATAAATCGGGATGAGATGCTTAAAAGTTGTACAAGGCCACTCGGAGAGCTAGAAACTGTGAAATGCATGGCCGTGTTCGGATGAATCATAGGCTATGATTATCTGTTTATTTGATCAGTTGAACTCTGAAACCGAGAAACACCTCTGGACATAATAAGGATGACAACTCTTACCTTATGTTCAAGAGCAAGCATCGAGCGACAAAGGAATTAGGTAATGCACACTTGTCCCTAAGGACAAGTGGGAGACTGAAGGAAATAATGCCCTTCGTCCAAGTATGCTTATAATATTAAGTCTAATAAATGCGGTTCAGTATTAATTAAAAAGTTAATAATTCAGTGAGATCAAGTGAGCTGAATGCCTAGCTAGAGGCCGCTTCAGTTCATGTGGAATTAATAATATTAATCCACAGCTTACTCTTGACTGAACCCGTAGGGTCACACAAATAGTACTTAAACGGATCAAGTATTTAATGACATTAAATACTCCATCTATGGATATTCGGAATCGACGGATCTTGGTTTCAGTGGGAGCTGAGATCGTCACAAGCAAGAAATGAATACTCCGGAAACGATGATATTGCCGGAAACGGAAATATGGATCGTATCGGAAATATAAATATTATCCAAGTCGTAGATGTTGCCGGAAACGGAAACATTGTAGTGTCGGAAAATATTATCGGAAATGGAAATATTACCGGAATCGGAAATATTGCCGGAAACGGAAATATTGTCAGAATCGGAAATATTATCGGAATCGGAAAATAATTCCGGAAACGGAAATATTAAATATTTGTTCGAAACGGAAATTAGTTCCGGAATCGGAAATATTAAATATTGTTCGTATCGGAAATAAATTCTGGAATCGGGAATTTAATCGGAAGCGTATCGTACGAATTAGCATCGGACGAGGCCTGCCAGACGAAGGCCCAACACGAAGCCGGGCCATCGCCCAGCAAGCCAGCGTGCCACAACGCACCAGCCAAGGCTGCGCCAGGCCCACCGCAAGGCAGGCCCAGCGCGCGCCAAGGCTGCGGCAGCATGTGGGCCTCGTGGCAATGGGCTGCGAGTGCTCGCGGGCTGCGCGCGCGCGCATGGCGCCCCTCGTGGGCTGCTGTGCGTGCGTGTGTGTGTTTGTGTTCATAGGGGAGGGATCCGGTGAATATATGTCCCTATGTGAGTATACTAGTATATATGAAAATGAATATAATCCGTAGGATTAGATGAATTTCATGGGCTAGGATTAAAAGAAATTAATGACAATGTTGTAAATAACCTCCCACCTACCAAATAATAAAAAGGCATACGTTTCTCTCTCTAAAGATAATATTAGATGTTCACACTCTCTCTCTAAAATTCAACCTTCTTCCTCTCTCTCTCATCATTTTCTCTCTCCTCAAAAAACTGCCATTAAAGCTTAAAAAACGTCGATGAAGCTTCAATTCACTTGATTATTAGCTGATTTCAAGTAGTTTCTTGTCGAATT
This sequence comes from Spinacia oleracea, assembly GCF_020520425.1. Taxonomy (NCBI): domain Eukaryota; kingdom Viridiplantae; phylum Streptophyta; class Magnoliopsida; order Caryophyllales; family Amaranthaceae; genus Spinacia; species Spinacia oleracea. The sequence continues at coordinate 19,801,874 of NC_079488.1, forward strand.
CTTCTATATTTCTTTTTTTCTTCTACAATTTTCGTCAATTTTGACCTAATTTTTTGAATTCCTATAAGATTGAAGATGAAGGAAATAGAAAATTCCGAAAATTAAGCCGAAAAACCTACGATCAAAGAAGGTAAACAAAAATACACAAATTTCGCACCATTTTTCTTGTTTTTAGACCTTAATTTAAGTAATCAATTGATTGAATGTTCTGTTTTGTGATTTGGTTTTTCTAAAATTTTTGTGATTATTTTCTGAATCTAGAATTAGTTTGTTCTGAATTTTAGTGATTAGTTCTTAAATTTCAGAATTATTAGGTTAATAATTAATTTCTGATTTTTTGAATTAATTTCTGAAAATTTTCTTTATGAATTAATTTACTGATTGTAGGTTAATTAGGTTAATAATTTACTGATTGTATGAATTAATTCATGATGTCCTAATGATGTTCTTAAACTTATAGTTTTATGTTCTGAATGTTTAAACAGAGAAAATTCAAATGTCGGAAATGAGAATTAATACGCCAACATCAGAGTCACAAAGCACAGGTAGTCGTCCTATTGTCGAACAAGCACTTCTGAAAGGCGTCCTTGTAAATGTTGAGAAATATTTTATAATCTCAATTCTTTAGAACACGAAGGTTCAACATTTAGAACATGAAGGTTTGTTGTTTAGAACAAAATTCTTTAATGTTTGGAACATGGAAGTTACTTATTAGAACACCAAAATTTAGGGATAGTGATGGTTCAAGTATTGAGAAATGGAAGATATTGGAAGACATTAGATCTTATTTGACTCAATTACCATATTTGAACCTTATGTGTGACTGTGTAACATCCAATCAACTAATGTTGGCTTGAATTTGAATTTGGTTATTTGATGTTTGTGCTTTTATGTAAGTTGAAGTTTCATCGTCTTGGTGTATGTATGTATTTATAATGAAAACATTGTAATTTATTCAGGAATCATGTGCTTAATACTATTGAATTTAAATTGGTAAATGTTATCTTTATGGGAAAGTGATTAACATTCTTTAGGTCATGTGAAGTGGGAGGAAATACAAGAGTGTTCCTCGATGAAAATAGAGACAAATTTGGAATGAAATTCCTTTGAAAAATATAATTTGTCTCAAGAACAGGAGTTTTCCCTGAATATCTTGAAATGGTTCTAGGAAATAATAATATGAGCACATGTGCAAACATATTTGTGATGGTTCTTTAAAGCATTTCTGTTGGTCTTAGAATTCCAAATCAACCAGTGGTATGCCCTTCTATAATTTATAGACAATTACAGGAGTAACTTTCTTTCTTGCTTTGAATCCTTCTGTGTTGATTCATATGTCTCCTTCTAATTAGAACATGTATCTTAACTGATTATAACATTATCTAGACTAATTAGAACTTGTAGCTTAACTGATTAGAACATATAGGAATAATGTAAAGAACATATAGATTCACTTGTTAGAACATATAATTTCAACTGTTAGAACATATAAATTCAACTGTTAGAACATATAGCTTCTCTTGTTAGAACATGTTGCTTCACTAGTTAGAACATATAGTACATTGGTTAGAACGTATAACATATGTTGTTTTTAATATAATATATACATATTTAAAACATAACTCAATTTGTTTCATATGTTGCAGGGAAACCGAAGCTCACCTCGATGAAGAAACTGGTCTGAGTAAAGGAGGGACATGGCCTGCTGATGTGCAACATAATGTGGAACCAATTGCTGAGCACGATATTGAGGAGGTGAACCAGAAACATCGAAAACCAGAAACATGATGCAAAGAGGAAAGAGAGGACAAAAAATATTGTTAGAGATGTCAAGAAGCACGTACAAGTCTGTAGTTGAGGTGTGTTCAGGGCCACAAGACTGTGTAGAAGTGTATAAAGAATCAAGACCGGTGGAGAAAGCTAGACTCTTGAGTATTGCGCTTGTTACTTGCATGTGTGTGTGCGGTCTTTCATGTGTACATGTGTCAATTCAGAACATTAAGTTGGAGAATTCAAAGCATTTAGCTTAAGAATGCAGACCATTTAGTTTGGGAACTCAGAACATCTAGTTTAAGAATTCCGATAATTTAGTTTGGGAATTCAGAACATCTAGTTTGTGAATTCATGACATCTACTTTGTGAATTCATAACATATACCATGTATATTTAGAACATATGTTATTTATTGTTTCTAATATTCAAAATTTAATTCATTGCAGCTTGGGCAAATGAAAAGATATTGTGGCAAGATAATGGCGCACAAGGAAATAATGAACTTCATGTTATGATTTCAAAGTCAAGGAAATGGGAAACAAAGAATCAAATTTAACGAGATCGTATGCCTTTGTAACATCAATGTTGAATTTCTTGTAAATACTTTAGGTTGAATTCGTACAATTAGTAAACCTACAATTTCGATATTGGTTGGTTTTGATCAAATCGTAATAGATTCATTTTCTTAAAGTTTTATCATTGTTTGAAGTTTAATTTGACGAATATTTGTGATGTGATATGCTAATGAATCTATTACAAAAAAAGTCAAATACTTCACAATTCTACTAGCTAAACCTTGTTCAAATGATTGGCAAAGAAAAATATTCTATTTTTCTATGTAGAACAAAATATGTAAAAATTTAGAACATGATCAACAATATGTAGAAAAAATGTGTTTAATTTTAGAACATGGTCAACAAAACAAATATACGATTAGAACAAAACATATAACATTTATATAACAATTCGAACCGTAACACTGTCCATCCAGAATGATAACTAAAATGTAACACTAAAAACAAGACATAAAAAAATGATGTGACAAAGAGTGCAACGTTGGATAATTCTTCAAAACAAAAAAATGTAACAAATAAATCAACAACTCTTGTTGCACGACACTGAAATCGATTATTGTCTAAAGAAACGGATTCGGTGACAAAGTCCTGATAATAACAAAAGAGATTTAGTGTCAAGACAACTAAACACAAATAATAAAAGTAAATAAAAATTAGAACATCTGTAAATTTTTTAGAACATGATGCATATTATTTAGAACATTATGTATATTATATTGTATAGAACACAATATCGAGTTTCTTAGAACATGTTGTGTATTCTTTAGAACACGGTGAACATTTATTCTGAACATGAAAAGAAATAAAACATAAATCTAAATATTCAAATAACGTTATAAAAAGTTATAACTTACAAATTCACTTCACTTTTGTTCGATAAATTTCGGATCATGGTAACCAAACTTAACAAATAGACACATTTGAATTAGAACAACTTGCAAGTTGTTCATTATTTACAACAGAATCTACAAAAGAATGGAAAAAAGTTCAGAGCATATATAATAATAACATATAGAACATATGAATACAAGTCCAGAACCTGAAAATCAATTATTCAGAACATCAGAAACTATTATTCAGAACAACAAAAGCAACTATTCAGAACAAAAAGAACATTATTCAGCACATTTAAAATAAATATTCGGAACACAATGACCAATTATTCAGAACATTAAACATCAGACGTATTAATAACAAAACTGATCGGATTCGATGAATGATGATACCGGAGTATGATGAACTTCTAATTACATTACTCAAACGGATAGAATAATGATCAATCTGAAATCAAAAAACAAGAAAAACAAAACAATGTTAAACATATGGAGTAGAATCGATCCAAATTTGAATTGGTTCCTGGTCCAATTGAATTCGCACAAATAACAACATGATTGATCGTCACCGGACAATTGAATCTATCAAAGAACAACATGATCGATCGTCGTCGGACAATTGAATTCACACAAATATGAATTTCAAACAATAGACATTCACAAAACATGATCAAATCTAAATATAAACACAAATTAAGAACGAAATTGAATCATAATACAAATAATCGCTCCAAAATGAAATTCAACAAAATTTGTCCAAAAATCACAAGAATAATCACATAATCATGAAAATAAAATTGGTATCATACCTTTAAACAATCAAAATCTGGAAATTTGATGAATATATTCGAGAATTTGATTGAAATCGCAGCGAATTAAACTGAAATGGAAGCGAAAATCGACCTTGATTGAGGTCTCTAATGGAAGCAAAATGAAGAGAGAGAAAACAAAGGTCAGAGATAGAAAGAATTATGCGTGAAAAGGGAAGGAGATGGTTGGGTTATTGTTCAACGAATTTACAAAAATGCCATTACTAGTCCCTTGATTTTGAGCTATTAGATTAGAAAAGATTTAAAGGCCAAGATTTATTCTCACATAAGATTGTGTTCTCACATAAAGGGGTTTTCTCACATGAGCCTTTCTACATATATATATATAGGGTCCCCCTCCAATGAGAAGATCCTTATATAGAAGTAATTTCCACCGTGCGATTAAACTGATCCAATGATCCACGAACGATTCACGCGCTACAAATCATTACTCTAGTTAAACAATCAAACTGAACAAATAACATACCCGTCTTCTTTCTCACTCCTCCCCTATAATGACCCACTGTTGCTCCATTTTATTCTTTCCTTCTAATTTTTTCAGAATAAACCCAACTTCATCATAATAACATCTTCGTAATTCAACCCAACATACAAATACTCATTTGTAAACCAAAGCTCCACCATGAGCCACCATCTTTATCTCTTTCTCTCTCCTTTAGTTTTCACCTGCTCATCTCTTTCTTTCTCCTCTACCTTCAACTCCCCACAAATTGATTTTGGTTACTCCATGTTCAATGAATTAATTATCCCAGCAGCTTAATCTTCAGCCTATTAGTAAGTTATCCGGAAATTATAATAATGGATATTTACTGTTTCAAGTGCGATTTGTTGATTGTTGGTTACAATAATATCCAATAATGCAGAAGGATTATTATGTTTGAGTGTTTTTGGATCTCTGATTTCCTATTGTTACTTGATTGTATTTAATCTTCATCACTAATCGTCGATCTTCTTCATTTTATTTTCACAAATCGTGATTGGCATATGTACAAGATCTTGGTCTGGTCAATTTGGTGACCTTAATTCTAGATTCAACTACAAAAATGGCAGCGACGGAGGAGTGGCGGTGGTAGAGGAAGGCGGAGGCGAGGAGGAAGACGGTGAGAGTGTGAAGGTGGTGAAGATAGATTAAGGCCAGAAAAGAGGTATAGATTGGGAAGATATGATGGTTTGTATGAATTTAATTGGGTTTTTCTGGGTTAAAAGTACAAATGAGAAAAAAGAAAAATTAAATGAGCAAAAAACGTTAAATGAGCAAAAAAATTAAATAAGCAAAAAAGTTTGAAATGAGCAAAAAAAATTAAATGAGGAAGAGTAAATTTTGAATGCGTTAAAAGTACAAATGAGCAAAAAAAAAAATGAGCAAAAAAAGTTATATGAGCAAAAAAAAATGAGCAAAAAAATTGAAATGAGCAAAAAAATATTTAAATGAGCAAATCTGATTGACCGTACACGTGAATACTCCGCATTCCTTCTCATTTTAAGCTCCCTTCTCATTTGAGTGTAAATCATGATTTGATCATGTTATGTTTTTGGGTAATGCTAATTGGTAATTGGATAAATAAAATCTATTTTCGAAATCTCTCTCCACCTTTTGAGAAACTCCAACTTTGGAATTCTTATATGCATCTCATAGGATTTCAAAATTTTCTTACCCCAATCGCGCATATTGATTATCACTACTCAAACACCTTGTACTAATTATGCCACCTCAGCACGAAAAGCACGACATAACACGCGTAAAAAATCAATCATGCCCGACCTAGACTCGAAGTCGTGGTTGTGGGTTAAGCTCGGGTCACATATTGTTGGGAAAAGCATGATATGACACGACAAATTAGGCTTAATTGAGTGAAATTATGCTTAGACACGAAGGTTAGACATGACTTGGCCCGTGCCTGAGCCGCCTTTTGAAAATTTTAAAGTTTGATTTTAAACTTTTGCTCATTGTATCTAAATGAGCAAATATTGTAGTTTCGATTTTAAATTTTTTCTCATTGTGTCTAAATGAGCAAATATTAAAGTTCGGATTTTAAATTTTTGCTCATTGTGTCTAAATGAGCAAATATTAGAGTTCGAATTTTAAACATTTGCTTATTGTTTTTAAATGAGCAAATATTATAGTTTCAATTTTAATTTTTTGCTCATTGTGTCTAAATGAGCAAATGTTAAAGTCCGAACTTTAAACATTTGCTCATTGTGTCTAAATGAGCAAATATTATAGTTTCAATTTTAAAGTTTTGCTCATTGTGTCTAAATGAGCAAATATTAAAGTTCGGATTTTAAATTTGTGCTCATTGTGTCTAAATGAGCAAATATTATAGTTTCAATTTTAAAGTTTTTCTCATTATGTCTAAATGAGCAAATATTAAAGTTCGGATTTTAAAATTTTGCTCATTGTTTTTAAATGAGCAAATATTAAAGTTTGATTTTAAACTTTTGCTCATTGTGTCTAATGAGTAAATATTAAAGTTCGGATTTTAAAGTTTTTCTCTAAATGAGCAAATATTAAAATCCGAACTTTAAACTGTTGCTCATTGTGTCTAAATGAGAAACTATTATAGTTTCAATTTTAAATTTTTGCTCATTGTATCTAAATGAGCAAATAATAAAGTTCGAATTTTAAATTTTTTCCCATTGTGTCTAAATGAGAAAATATTAAAGTTCGGATTTTAAACATTTACTCATTGTTTTTAAATGAACAAATATTAAAGTTCGATCTTAAACTTTAATATTTTCTCATTTGTGTAAACTTTATAAAATGAGCAAAATTATTTGCTCATTTGTGTAAATTATAAAAAATGAGCAAATTTTTTGAATGTTAAGTAATCGGAGATTTTAGAATATTTGCTCATTTAGACACAATGAGCAAAAACTTGGAATTTTAAAATTTTAAAAGTGAGAAAATATTTGCTCATTTGTGTAAACAATATAAAATGAGAAAAAAAAAATTCTCATTAATGAGCAAATTTTTTGAATTTAAGTAATTTGAGATTTTACAATATTTGCTCATTTAGAAAAAATGAGCAAAATTTTTGAATAATAACAAACCCGGACTTCAAAATTTTAAAAATGAGCAAAAATATTTGCTCATTTAGACAAAATGAGAAAAAGTTTTGAATATTAACAAACCCGAACTTAAAATTTTTAAAAATGAGCAAAAGTAATTGCTCATTTGTGTAAACTATAAAAAATGAGCAAAAATATTTGCTCATTTGTGTAAACTATAAAAAATGAGCATAAATGCTTTCCTCATTGTGTAAACTATAAAAAATGAGCAATTTTTTTGAATGTTAAGTAAGCTGAGATTTTATAATATTTTGCTCATTTAGACACAATGAGCAAAAGTTTTGAATATTAACAAACCTACACTTTAAAATTTTATAAATGAGCAAAAATATTTTCTCATTTGTGTAAACTATAAAAAATGAGCAAAGTTTTTTAATGTTAAGTTATCTGAGATTTTAAAATATTTTCTCATTTAGACACAATGAGTAAAAGTTTTGAATATTAACAAATTCGAACTTAAAATTTTGCTCATTTGTTTGTAACTATAAAGGTTTAAATTTTTATATGCACTAATTAAACCGATCCTTGGTCCTTAAAAGAAAAATAAGAATAGTTAGTTTCTTATTTCTTGAAACATAATACCGCAAAGAAAACATGAACCGATAAGAACTTAATAATATTAACCCAAAAATGCCAAAGTAAATAAAACAATACAAAAAGTAAAGATTAACCTACGTGGGATTCGAACCCACATTTTTTGTGCATTTGCACAATGCTCTACCTATTGAGCTAGTATGCTGGTGTTTTTAAGTAGAATCAACAAAAGTAAAGCAAAAACCAAAAAAAAAAAGTGAACCAAAATAATTCAAACCTTGAGCTAATAGGTATCACTTGACTAGAAAACAGCAACAACCGACCAACATCAACAGATTTCACGAAGTCAACGCAGGTCAACTCTTGCCAAATAATTAATTAATTGACCTAGATTTCTCCTCTTTATATCTAGATCATGGCTGCTAATCTGCCATGCCCTGGTTGCTGCTTCAATAGACCAGCCAAACCTGGAATCCAATTAAGTACGAGAATTAAACTTGCACATGAGCGTATTGATTGGATAACAAATACTTTGAATATATATCCAATTATCCATGAATACATGTTATTGTTCCTTAATTCAGGAGGTGATATGTCTCAAAGAGCGCAGTTACAAGAAAGAAAAGAAAAAAGGAAATCATACAGACGGGAGAATGGTTGCAGTGCTTAAGGCTCATCTCCAACAGGATTATGGAAATCTAAGCATGAAGTTGGTCAGCTCTTGTCTACCACATCAGTAGAAGCAGGAGCTGTTGCATAAGGTTTCATGGTAATAACTACATTGTCATCGACACCTTGTAGAAGAAACTCTCCGTCATATATCAAAATCTTCCTCTTCTTTGCACCATTTAGTGTTCCAACGACAGCTTCAAGTATGTTTGAGCAAAGATCATCATGAAACAGGACACCAAAGGTGACCTATATAATATATATATACAAATAAGGATCAAATAAGATTCAAGCAAACATGACATTGCAGGAAAATAATTTTGAAAGGTATGTTGTATATGTTAACAGTTGTAACATTTCAACAAGGGATGCACCCTTTTAGGACAAATAATCCTCCCAGCCGATAACTGTTGACAAACAGCCGAGTAAAGTGGTTAATACTGTAATTACGAATTATCTGAACATATAATTTTCTGAATTGTAATTTGAAGTTGATATTCATACAGTAATTAGGTTGATGAAATATATAGGCGCCTCGCAAAATTTTGAACAAAAGCTGTGCTGGGAATAAATCTCAACACGATGCTTTATTTGTTGGTGATGTTCCAAGCTTCAACGCGATTTATCATTGCAGTTAGACTACTAAAAACGGCTAAGCATTCCAAATTGTCCACAGGTAAACACATTTTGGACTCCCTGACTCCCTTGGAAACACCTTTTCGAAGGCAGATTAAATATCTTCAGAGCAACATTATCTTATTTTCAACAAAACTTGGAAATACTGTGGACACATCCCTGTAATGGAGCATTAGTCAGTCTAATGCTTGAACTTCAACAACAAATTATGCCCTGATATGAAATATAGGGGTTTAAGCTCATGACCTCACATGAGGACTGAAACCTTATGACTAGTTGACTACATTATGACGTTACGAGCTAGCTTCAGCAAACCATCCCCACTTTTTACAAAGTTCAAGTATAAATTCCAACTAGTCCCTAATGCCCTATGCTGCAAGAACAAGATGTAGTAAAGCTCGTACAACATAAACATGCTCTCATTGATAAACAAGCTTCAAGTGGAAAAGAATCAGAGCCAAACAACATTGTTTGGAATGACTGAGAAAGAACTCTGATGGACATTTCGTAAAAAAGTGAACCAATTAGAAACGGAGGGAGTAGTTATTTTATGGAGTATAATTCAGAACAACTCTTTGTTGTTAGAACAGGTCCTGTCATTCTTATTAAAATAATTCAGCAAAGAAAACATTTAGCACTAGGAAATCGAAATCCTATGCGGTTGAATAGCAGTGACCGTGACAGTGAAGATAAGGTATGATATAATGAGGCATGACCACATGAAAGTATATCATACTTTTATAAAATGTACTTAAACAATTGACAGGAGCCGGAGTTCTGAAATGCTGAAGATTATGTCACTCTTTTTTAAACCAAACCCTCAACTTTTGTTCAGCCATTTACTAACTAACAGCAAATGAATGGATTTATCTTACCAGTTCTTGCAAAGCATTAAGGGCCTAACCTTGCCAATATCTCATTTATAATCATTTCATTTCAGTGTGGAAAAACATCATGATGTTTAGCGATGCCTTCTTATTCTACGAGTTATACCAAGTCGATTATAAGTTGGAACTATGATAATATACATTTATATACATATAAGGTCAAAGCAAGGTCTTTCAAAGTGTTGGGCTCCAAGGAGGTAGCTCAATTCGTTCTCCAAAATAAAGCCCAAAACAGGTCAGACCCTACCCTGAGTCACAAAGTTGTACATGATGTTGTGCCCCCGATAATGCATAAAACAACACCAACTACTAGGATCTGGCATGACACCCTTCCCATGAATATCCCATTCTAAGATCTTAATACAATCGAACAATCAGCATATTCATCACTAGGATAGGACAGTATTCCCCACATCCTGGGTGTTTCTTGAACTTAAACCTATACACTAGATTAAGACGGTTAAACCATAATCAGGCAATATATCAACAAATTCGACTCTGACATCCGCAGTCTAGATCAACAAATTCTACAAACTATACCAAGTCGATTATAAGTTGGAACTATGGTAATATACATTTACATACATATATTACGTGTATTACAAATGATGTTTATTTATGCAAAAGAGCAAAATAAATTTACTCATTTATGCAAATGAGCAAAGCAAAACAAAATTTATGCAAATAAATGAGCAAATGAACAGAATTATGATCTCAGTTTTATCCCAAAACTCGCTCATCAATCTATACAGAAGAACGTTATTCACAAATCACAACACATAGTCACCTCAAAACTCCAATCCTTGCCAGTAGTATCAATGGATACGAATTAAATTTAGTTAAGGACAGATGGACATCAATACCAATTAAAAACATACAATGTAAGATGGAGTATACATACCATAAGCGCGGGAATTACGTCACAAAATAGCCAAGTCGCAGAAATTGCAACCTGCAAACAGAAAACAAACATGGGAGTTAAACAAATTGAACTTAATCTCTTCTTTTCTTTCATCTTATTTTGCATAATAACTAACAAATAATCACAAAGATTGATTAGCATAATAACAAATAAATAATCAAAATACGTTAATAAGGCACAGTATGTGGGTTTAACCCCAACATTTCTCTGGCATTTTCACAAGAAATCTTACCCCCCCACCCCCACACACACGCTAAGGATTCTTCTAGTCCAAAAGTTTCAATGAAAATCGATAAATACAAGCACTGGTTTCAATGAAAGACGAACAAAACTTCAAATCACAAACTAATTCAACCAATTGAAGAACACAAATAAACCATCAAAAAATTATTCTCGTGAAATCGACCTAACTCTCAAATTTTAAAAATTACAGCATACAATCATAACAAATACGAGGGAAAGACAAATTCATTAGCATAATAACTAACAAATAATCAAAATACGCTAATTCGAAGAAAAGAAAACCTAAGTCATAAACCTCAATCGAAAAATCAGAAGAAAGAAAAATGAACCAGGACAAAACTTCAAACGAAAAACAAAAGAAATAAAAATCAAATACCTAACATGGAAAATCGAAGATCAATCAAAGCAACTGGGCAATAGATCTCCGAAATGGGGGTGAAAGATGGCTCGCTGAATCGCAGGAGAGGAGAAAATAAAAATAAAAGAAATTTCACAAATTGCAGCATAGGAGACGACGGGTGGAAGATGGCAGCGTGAGAGATAGTGGCGGCGCGGTGGTTGCACCAGTGGTGGTGACGGTGAGCAGAGAGAATCACGAAGGAGAGCAAACATGGTGAAGAGAGAAGTGTTGAAGGTAACTCGTGAGGAGAGAGAAAGTACTTGTTTTCTTTTTCATAATTTACTCGATTTTTTTTGCAATATTTACAAGTATGCCATTATGATAATGTGTAGGAGTGGTCAGATCTGATCTTAGTGAACGAATGAGAATGCTTCTCATTCTTTTTATTTTAAGCTTCCTTCTCATTTGAGTGTAAATCTTTCTATATATATATATATATATATATATATATATATATATATATATATATATATATATCTTACAACCTTTAAAAGTGAGGGCTTGATTTCAACTATTCATCCAATAGTGTGATACCCAAAATACCCTTGCATAGCTTACATTTATCTTCTTTGCCCTTCATTCATCACAGCTTCCTGGCACGTTGCTTCACTTAAAGATTTCTGTAGGTTCTTTCTCTCTCCCTTGCCTCTCTTCCTCCATCCCTTTCTCTCTCAAGATCCTCTCCATCTCCCATTGCGCCTCCCCCTCCATCCCTTTCTCTCTCAAGATCCTCTCCATCTCCCATTGCGTCGGCTCCCCCAATCGTTCTTCCCTTTATTTTGTTGTTCAACCTGTCTACTTTTATCGGCACAGATCTATCGGAGATGTGGACAAGATGAATTGGGCCAAAGGTTCCAGTTCATCTTGTTCCACATTTCTGGGAGATTTTGTCCCGTTTTTTGGCGTCTTCGTGTCCACCATCGCTATGGCCTTTGGATTTTGGTGCTTGCCTTTTCTTTTCTTTCTGTTTTTTCAAAGTTTATGATCTGACATTGTAGTTTCCCCTGAGTTCCTTTGTTTATTGAACATGTTCCGCTGTTTTTTTCATCTTAAGATCGGCCGGAATTGTTCCAGATCTAGATTATGGGTTGCCGTCTTTGATTGTTTCAATTACCTCCACATCTAGGTTATGGGTTGTCGCGCGTATTTGACTTTTTCAGTTACCTGGTTCATTAGTGTTTTCGATCTGTTTAGTTTACCTACTGATTTTGTTACATTTTTATTGCTGATTTTGCATGTGAAAGGGTCATTCCTTTACCAACATCAGATTGTAGTCAAGTGGTTGACTTAGCTAAATTTTCATTGATGTTTCTTTCGTGTAATCTTAGCAAACCCATTCATTAGAAAAGAGTGAAACAATTTACTTTGTTAGTTGTAGGTAATGATGTGCATTTTATTTCCCTAAAAAACAAACAGTTGTATAGTTTCTCTTTTTCTATGGTCAATTTGGTATTACAGAGTCAATTTTAGGGTGTTTCCAAATTGACCATACTAAAATCAGTTGTACGAAATTGACCATACAATTTGTTTCCTATGATGAAATGGCTACTGGTTTAGCTGCAATGACTATGTTATACCAATTTTAGGGTCAATTTGGTATAATGTATGATCGATTAATAGGGGTTTTGTAAGTTTGTTATTGCAATTTGGTGGGTTTCTCCGTTTCTGATTTCTGGGTTTTGTGTGTTTAATTATTTAATTATTATTATTGTTTGATGATTGCTAAATTTTAGTCAATTTGATGTCGGTAATATAGTTTCCTATGAATTTTATTTATACTTATTTGCTGATTATTTTATCTATAATTATTTGCTGATTATTTGCACTGGAAAAAAAAAATATTTGCTGATTATCTGTGGTTTTCCACCTGTCTTAAAGGTTTAATAGAAGTAAGAAAGGGAACGAAACCAGAGAAGCTGCGAGCTCTTGATTCGTCTTCGTGCAAGGTATCTTAAATTTATCAATTTTCGGGTCTTGCCCGTTAACTCGGGTTGGGTAGACCTCTAAGACCCGTGCGAGGTTCCTGGCCGGGTAGGCTTGTGCGAGGTTTTGGCTTTTGATTTTTCCAGTGAAGGAAGAAATATTTTTATTTTAAAAAGAAAATAAAAAAATGACAAAAGGGTGCAATTCATTGCACATGGGGAAAAAGGGTTTTGGAGTCCATTTGTTCCAAACATGGGGCCAATATTAACAATAAGCAAAGGATAAGGGTGCAATTTCCCACTTTCTCACTTTTTATTGTGGTACAGATCATACAAGAAGTTATTGTTGCTAACTCAAATAAAGATTTAGCAGAGGGTAGTTGGGATAGACTTGATTCAGGTCATATTAGGTTAATTGCAAATTACATCCCCGCTTGGTATGGATTATTAAAACTTTAGTCGTAATAGGGTCTACTATAATTAGCTTGTTATTCCTACTACTCCAGATTCCCTAATTGTTTGCCCATGCATATATATAGTGTTTTATTAAGGTTTGGTTGTACAAATTTGAGAAGAGACAAAAGTGGTGGACCAAATGTATTTTATGTGAGAGTAGAGTTGTTGTGCCATGAGTTTTTATGGTAATAGAGCAATCTTTTAGGGACGACCTAATATGGCACATGAGGCAAACAAATAGGGACATTGGGAGTACATACGAAGTACAAGTATTAAATCTATTTGGACTGGTGAAAGTCAAAACAGCCATCTTGTTTTGGATACATACAGATATGCAATCAAATTATTTACAAGTTTTGATACTATACTCAAATTGGCAGCTGGTTTGAATATTGTAAACTTTGTAATTGGCTCGGAATTAGATTCGGGGTTGTGGAGCTATGTGTTGGAATCTGACCTCTAGCATAAATTTCATTACTATATTTTTCTTTTCATAGTAGTTCAAGTTGACAAGAACCAAGTGAAAACAAATTAACATACAAGTCCTATACAAATGTACTGCCTATTTATGAGTAGAATGCTTAGTATTTCAGAATATATTGATTATGAAGATTGTACCTAATGTAAGTCCTAATTTTCTCTGATTTTGCAATTTCTTGATAAAACAGGAATAAGCAGCAGCAGAGCAGATTTTTTAAAATTTGGCTTGCCACTTTACAAAGCAGCTCTGGAAGGCAACTGGCCTGCTGCGGAACACATTCTGCAGCAATCTCTGGATTGGATCCGACACCCAATAGCGAAAGGAGGAGAAAGGGTTCTTCATATTGCAGCAACAGCAAAGTGCACCCATTTTGTAAAAGAGCTGGTGAAGCTCATGATCAAAGGTATTGTTAGAATATGCCTTGAATCGGTCCACCATCGCTACGGCCTTTGGATTTTGGTGCGTGCCTTTTCTTTTCTTTCTGTTCTTTCTGTTTTTTCAAAGTTTATGATCTACAATTTGTTTCCTATGATGAAATGGCTACTGGTTTAGCTGCAATGACTATGTTATACCAATTTTAGGGTCAATTTGGTATAATGTATGATCGATTAATTGGGGTTTTGTAAGTTTGTTGCTGCAATTTGGTGGGTTTCTCCGTTTTTGATTTCTGGGTTTTGTGTGTTTAATTATTTAATTATTATTATTGTTTGATGATTGCTAAATTTTAGTCAATTTGATGTCGGTAATATAGTTTCCTATGATTTATTTATACTTATTTGCTTATTATTTTATCTATAATTATTTGCTAATTATTTGCACTTGAAAAAAAATATTTGCTGATTATCTGTGGTTTTCCAACTGTCTTAAAGGTTTAACAGAAGTAAGAAAGGGAACGAAACCGGAGAAGCTGCGAGCTCTTGATTCGTCTTCGTGCAAGGTATCTTAAATTTCTCAATTTTCTTATGTTATTTAATCTTTAATTGACGTGGAAATTTTAAATTATGTTTGGTTTAGATTCTTCCTCATTATTTTATTCTTTGAATTGCTTTAGTTTGTATGTTTGTGTCCTTTGAAGTTGTAATCAGTAATTCAGTATACATCATTTTTTTGTTACAAATTTCAATTGTTTGATTAGAGTGTTAATCTGTATTATGGATTAATATGGTGGTTATTCTGCTAATATGAACATTTTGATTGGATTTTATTCGTTCATTTTTTCATTTGAAATCTTGCCTTGGATCACGGGAAATGAAAAAGTTTGGGGACTTAAGTATTTAGGGTTCTGTCATTCTATCTACCCAAGTTCATAAGTTCGCTTGAATTTGAAATGGGGGCATCAAAAGCTCTTAATGAGTAATCTATATTGAGTTGACTTAAATGGTTATCTCTCGCTTTACTAACTTTTTAATTTCTCAAATTGGTTTAATTATTTTGAATTTAATCTTTGAATTGGAACTATTGATGAAGTTTTCAAGTGATATAATGAACTACTATATTACCAGATTTTAAAAGTTGATAAAAATCTGTAAATTGTCACTCCCTCTGAAGTGTTACTTCTTAATCTTGGGAAAGCCTAATTATAGATTGCAAACAAGAATAGAGATATGAATTATTGTCTCTTATTGTAGCTAAACCGTAATTGATTGTTGGATTTAATGCCCTACTCGTACTGTATGATTATCTCTTGCTTATTGGGGTGGTTTTTTAAAGCAGTATATAAGCTTCTAGACTATGGTTTGTAAAATGGGAAAATGGAGATGAGTTCGAAGTTGTATTGATGATCAATCACATGAAAGCAAATGTGATTTTTATTTAATGAAATTTGCGTTTGATAAATCCTGTTAAGTTTTCTATTATAGTCTCTTATAACATAGTGTTTGCACGTCAGGTTTGGTCATTAGTGAGGAGATTCGATCAACCTCAGAAGTATAAGCCATTTGTTAGCCGATGTGTGGTGCAGGGAAATCTTGAGATTGGAAGTGTAAGAGAGGTTGATGTGAAATTCGGGCTTCCAGCGACTACGAGCACTGAGAGGTTGGAGGTTCAGGATGACAATGAGCATATTCTCAATATCTAGATTATTGGTGGAGATCATAGGCTAAGGGTATGGTGCTTCCTGTCTATGAGTTATATTGCTTTTATAGGTATTTTTGTGTCTGCCTGTTTTCGGGGAGGAGGAAGGGTAGGGAGTGGGTGACAGTGGTGGTGGAAACTGAGTTCCAGAACATCTTTTTTTCGTGATATAAAGTTAATTTTGTTATAGTTGATGATGATAATGCATGAATGTCTTTGTGTGATTAAGCTTCTTAGCATAATTCTCAGTATTTTTGTGTGTGTGTGTGGGTGGTGGGAATGGGGTTAGATTCTGGATTTAGTTATATTGTCAGATAACGTGATCCAAAACCTCGTTATGGGTTATGCCATGGGGTCAGACTCTGGAATTGGTTATATGGTCAGAATACGTGATCCAACACCTCGTTATGGGTTATGGCATGGCGCCAGACTCTGGATTTGGTGTATTGTCGAATTACGTGGTCCAACACCTCTTTATGGGTTATGGCATATGTTCATTCTATCAATTGGTGGAAAAAAATGGAAGAGGATGCCGAATACATACACTAATTATTTGATGGTTGCTGTTATGGGTCATAAATTTTCACCTGCTAAGCCTCTGCATTGGTTATATTTTAGCATATTTGTTTACCTGCTAGGCCTCTGCATTTGTTATTATTGTAGGTCATTTTCTTTCCTCCAAGGCCATTTATTTATCTGCACGGACTTTGAATTCAATTTAGAGCGATGTTTGGTTGTTGCCTTGTTAGTGACATTCAGACATATTAGGTCCAGACCCAAAACGGTAAAACCTTTCTACGCAATCTCTTCATGTCGAAGAAATTTTGATGTCGAACCTTTCTACGCAACCTTTCTACTTCTTTTGCTTTGGAAATTATGGACTTTTGATGTCGAAGTTGTTAATTGTTGACGTGCTTTACAAACGTGGTTCATTTTATAGTTATTGTAGAGAACGATAACATATTAGAGTCTATGATCCATTTATGTTAGCGTCTTAGCGTTGTACGTTGCCAAGAATAATATGGAATTGATATTATGTCATTTCCATGTTCCTGCAATGGTTGATGCATTTAGATATTCCTACAATGGTTGATAAAGGTCTGGCAATTAATGTCTAATTTTCTCCAGTAGAGTGTAGGTACACATATGTGGTACGGTATGTCCTTACTAAAAACAACCTTGTATTGCCTTGCACATTGGCACTCGGACACCATATCAGAGATTGATTTCCTGGTGCTTTTTTGAAAAATTATTTCTGATTAGGTTATAATGCTCAGTAATAAGGTGTGATGGTGCTCGTATTTGTTTTGAGTGTTATCATTCCAATGTTTCATGGTGGTGGTGATGAATTGTGTCTGGTTATGGAATCCATGGGCCCATGATCTAGTCCTGGTGTCAAGTACAATATTACTATTCAAGTGCACCATATATATTTTGACTGTATTTGCAAGAAGGCTTCAAAGACAATTTAGAATCTCACTTTGTATGTTTGTTTCACCTGGTTAAATAAGGTAACGGAATAGCATCGTCATATGGCACAAAATGATAATGTAAAAGCATTAATAGATAAATACATACAACATTTACAAATTTAGGGAACATGAATAACACCGCTTCATTAATGGTTCTAACATTAGGATACATTGGATCGAAGGTAGCTCTCTATACATTATAGGGGCAAGACATGACGGACGGTCTGATCAAGCCTGTGCCTGGGCAGGGCCAGTCACAGGGCAACCAATGCAACCAAAACAGGCTCATAATAGAGCTGTCCACCGGTTACCTTTTGTTGCTCATGTAGTGCTGGTCCTTAGATGGTTTGTGATTTTGAAGGCGCATAACCTGGGGGGACAGCCAATCGAACCGGGAATTCGCGGTGTCAACCCTCAGTTTCATAAACCTTCGCCTTCATCAAACCTACACATGGTCTGTAATTTAACTGCATGTCGTATTAGTATCGACAGTACAACAGACCATGGTTCTTAGTATCGACAGTACATCAGACCATTCGTATTAATTGTGATGTTTCTATAAGTATCCAGGTACTCATACACCATCTAAGCATGATGGATACGATTTTTTTTGTACCATATGGTACAACAGAAGACCCGATCTTGACATCACTTGCCATTTGAGGAGCGTTTAGTTTTGGGGCTTTTAGGTGAACGGGAGCTTATTGCCCTTAACAAAATTATATACCTGGAGAGGCTTTGTTTAAGGGGTGGGTTTAGTCTGGGCTTGAATAGAGGATAGGTGAGAGAGTGAGTTGAGGGAAGGTTGCTTTTTATAGGGGAGTATGCCCATACAACTGTTAATTTATATTATATTATGATGCAAAGTGATAGGCGGGCTTTATCTATTCACACAGTGGAGGGCAGGGAGGCCCAACCATGAATAAGGTTGGATGCCATGTGTATCAGTCTGATTTATGCAGTAAAGTCAGCAGTTTGAGGCCACCCGGATTAGTGATTTAAATGAAATGTGACCAAAATCAGTTATTCCCAAAGTGCATGTTTTCTGTATAAGTCATTGACATCAGTGTTCCCCCCATATGTGTTAGTCTTCCTTGCTTCATTCCCAATGCATAACTGCCATTTAGAAAGGATTAAGCTCTGCCTAGAACATGCCACAACTCCCAGTTACTGTTCTCGCTTACTACATTATTTTTTAAAACCCGTTGCCTTAGGAAAATAGGACTTTCGACTATGCTCCCATATTCTTGAGCATGTATGGTTACGGTATTATTTATCAAGTATGCACGCATATATGGGAGCACATCCTCCACCTTAGGTTGACTCAATGATACCAAACTATTCTCCTTACGTAGGCTTACTATAACATATTCTTATGTCAGTTTAGGCGTCCTATGACATACACTGGATAGTTTAGAGCATTCTTCTGCTTATTCAGTTGTCTAAAAAGATATACAATAGTTTAGAAATTATGACAAAGAAGTTAAGGTGCACCTTTCCATTTTCGTTGCTTGCATACCCAACTTATCTGGTCAGCCTTAGTCAATTTGATGTCGGTAATATAGTTTCCTATGAATTTTATTTATACTCCGTAATAGTACAATTATAAATTTATAATGGCTAGGTTAAGATCATGAATTCTGAGTGAGGGGAGGACTATGGAATTTCACTAAATTCAAGTATGAGGCAAAATGAGGGGATGACTTGGATGAATTTGGTTTTATGAGATTTCTATGTGGTTAGATTGTATGATGTTTGTCGGGTGAGGTAGAGGACTTGATGAACTAAAGGGTGGCACTTGTTTTGCAATACCGATTGTTTCGTAGATGATAGGAATGTGCTAGAAGGGCACGAAAGAGGGGAGAGGAGACTGATTTGTTGGAGATAATAGATGATGGAATACGATGAATTGATCTACAATATTTTGGTATTGATGAACCTACATAAAAAATTAAAAAACACTTTGCAGTAGCTTGTAGTTTGAATGAGAATGTGAAGAGCAGCTACGAAACGGAAAATTAAAGGAATTAATCCCCATAGAATGTTCAAGGAACTAACGAAATATTTGATTAGCAATCTTGAGTTAAGACGGCTTCTCTCCATGGGCAGTTATTTTCATTAATAATGAGAACTCAAGAAAACTATCATGACGGGAGAAAACAAAAACTTGAAGATATCATGAAATGGACCGTCTTTGAACAATTAACTGCCTATGATATAATAAACAATCAGTAGCAAAAAAAGATGTATTATTATATTTTAGTTGCATATCCAACAGCCATTTCATCATACATTAACCATACTCATTCTTTTTTATTGATAAATAAGATTTGATATATTTTTAAGAGACATTGGGTTAATTGTTGTTGAATTATGGTCAAATTTTTTTACCAGATTGAGTTAGACGTTGAAAGCGGTGAGCTTAAAGCCAATGTTGAGGAGTGGATCTGTACTGAAGCTCTATATACTTCCCCTTTGTCTTTCTCCATTGAATTTTTCCTTTACGATATTAATGAGGTCTCATTTCTCTATAATTATTAACTAAGGAAGCCAAGTCTACCAATTTCTCTATAATTATTTGCACTAAAAAAAAATTTGCTGATTATCTTTGGTTTTCCAACTGTCTTAAAGGTTTAACAGAAGTAAGAAAGGGAACGAAACCGGAGAAGCTGCGAGCTCTTGATTCGTCTTCGTGCAAGGTATCTTAAATTTCTCAATTTTCTTATGTTATTTTTAGCTTTAATTGACGTGGAAATTTTAAATTATGTTTGGTTTACATTCTTCCTCATTATTTTATTCTTTAAATTGCTTTAGTTTGTATGTTTGGGGACTTTGCAGTTGTAATCAGTAATGCAGTATACATCATTTTTTTGTTACAAATTTCAATTGTTTGATTAGAGTGTTAATCTGTATTATGGACTAATTTGGTGATTATTCTGCTAATATGAACATTTTGATTGGATTTTATTCGTTCATTTTTTCATTTGAAATCTTGCCTTGGATCATGGGAAATGAAAAAGTTTGGGGACTTAAGTATTTAGGGTTCTGTCATTCTATCTACCCAAGTTCATAAGTTCGCTTGAATTTGAAATGGGGGCATCAAAAGCTCTTAATGAGTAATCTATATTGAGTTGACTTAAATGGTTATCTCTTGCTTTACTAACTTTTAAATTTCTCAAATTGGTTTAATTATTTTGAATTTAATATTTGAATTGGAACTATTGATGAAGTTTTCAAGTGATGTAATGAACTACTATATTACCAGATTTTAAAAGTTGATAAAAATCTCTAGATTGTCACTCCCTCTGAAGTGTTACTTCTTAATCTTGGGAAAGCCTAATTATAGATTGCAAACAAGAATAGAGATATGAATTATTGTCTCTTATTGTAGCTAAACCGTAATTGATTATTAGATTTAATGCCCTACTCGTACTGTATGATTATCACTTGCTTATTGGGGTGGTTTTTTAAAGCTGTATATAAGCTTCTAGACTATGGTTGTTTGAAAATGGGAAAATGGAGATTAGTTCGAAGTTGTATTGATGTTCAATCACACGAAAGCAAATGCGATTTTATTTACTGAAATTTGCGTTTGATAAATTCAGTTAAGTTTTCTATGATAGTCTCTTATAACATAGTGTTTGCATGTCAGGTTTGGTCGTTAGTGAGGAGATTCGATCAACCTCAGAAGTATAAGCCATTTGTTAGCCGATGTGTGGTGCAGGGAAATCTTGAGATTGGAAGTGTAAGAGAGGTTGATGTGAAATCCGGGCTTCCAGTGACTACGAGCACTGAGAGGTTGGAGGTTCTGGATGACAATGAGCATATTCTCAGTATCAGGATTGTTGGTGGAGATCATAGGCTAAGGGTATGATGCTTCCTGTCTATGAGTTATATTGCTTTTATGGGTATTTTTTTGTCTGCCTGTTTTCGGGGAGGAGGAGGGGTAGGGAGTGGGTGACGGTGGTGGTGGAAACTGAGTTCCAAAACATCTTTTTTTTCGTGATATACAGTTCAATTTTTCACAAAGTGAATTTTGTTATAGTTGATGATTATAATGCATGAATGTCTTTGTGTGATTAAGCTTCTCAGACCAAACTGGTGAACTATTGGAAGTGATAAAACTGTTTAATTGTGCAAATTTGACTATAAAATATCAATAAACTACTTTGTATCCTTCTTTTTTTAAAACGGGAACTAATTTGTATTCTTACTGTTAAGTGTTTGCATTATAGAAGTGACTCAATTCTTTAATAACCTTATGTGTAGAGCAGAGCTACCAATCTACCCATTATTAGCTACAAAATTTTATTTGTGGCCCTGTTTGGTTGTTAGAGGTGTGTGCATTGTTAGAGGTTTGATTGACTCAAACCTCTAATTTGTCTTTGGTTGTGAGCGGCTTCAATTAGTTTTTTGACCCTGAAACGCTAATTTAGAAAATGCTGGTTGGTGCACCCGTTATTTTTTTTTGGTAAATAAGCAATTATATTAAATGCTCGGTTTTTTGCTATACCGAGTTCATTATGCTCGTAAATGCTCGGTTTCATTTAAATGTCGGGTTCAATTTCAAATAAAAAAATGCCGACCTTTAAATGCTCGAGGTCATTAGCCTCTTCTTTGTTGTAACGGGTCTGCTTTTGTATTTTCTTGCCCTTTTTTTTATTGTCTTTTTGGATTATGGATGTGTGGTGCACATTGTAGTAGATCGATGCACATTTGACGGAATTGGAAGAGGTATGGGCTATGAATTACACTGTTTGCAACAGTGATTGCAGTACAGTTGCATAGGTACTTTGTAGTTACTATTCAGGTACTATTCTTGGCCTCTTCTTTCTGGTTATTAGTTTACCATGAAAACAAATGTACTTCTTATTTCTTTTGTCTTTTTTTCTGGTTGTAGTTGTGTGCATGCTCAGACTCAACTGCTGAGCAGTTACATTATTCACAACAGTGTTCAAAGCACAGTACCCCAGTTACTATTTAGATACTATTCAGGTCCTGTTTATATACTATTCTTGGCCTTTTCTTGCTGTCTATTTAGTTTTAAATGAAAACAAATGTACTTCTCATTTCTTTAGGCCTTTTTCCGTTTGTAGTTGTTTATATGCTCAGTCCCAATGTTCTTACCCCCTTTTGTTGTGCACTTTTGCCCACCTCCCTCTCTTAGTTTTTATATTTATACATTTTCATTTTGATTACAGCCTTTTACTGTTTTCCTTGTGTCATGTGTGTATATAGATGTGGTTCTTTTGCTATTGGTTCATTAGGTGTTTGCCCTCTTCTATTTTCTCAACCTTCTTTGTTCACTAGCAAGGTACTCTCTTGTTTTTTAGCTTAAACACTTTAGGTGGCTGTTTGTGAGCTTGAATTCTCTCCATTTACATTTCGTAAGTGTTATTCTGTTGTGTCTTGGTTTCCAAAGGCTAGAATCAATTAATTAACATATGTGTTTCTGTTGTATTTTAAGGAAATTCTTGAGTGCACAATTGTTTAATTAAGAGAATTGATATTGATTAGATGGATTTCATTTTAGGTGGTTAAATGAGGAATGGTAATCTGTCCTTTAATTCATAATTTCTCTCCAAATTCTTACTGGTCTATTCAATACTTAAGGTTTTTAATGAGTTAATTACTCGTGTGTGTTCTTAGGAGCTAACTATTATTTTGATAGAAAAAACGTTATAGAACTTAAATCTGGAAAAGTGATTGTTGTTGATTTCTTCTATCTGCTGAAATAAATGGCCCGAGAATTTGCTCTGTGTTGTTGTAATCAAACATGTTTTACACTATTTCCGTATACTATCTGGAAAAGTGATTGTTGTTGATTTCTTCTATCTGCTGAAATAAATGGCACACCCAAGTAATTCCTGAGGCATAAGTACCTGATCATTCTTGTTCATGTATGACATTAATGTTCTTGTATGACATTCCTAAGCAATCGTTGTTGTTCTTTTATGGCCAACATTAATGTGTTTTGATGCCTTACTTGACTGTGCTCGGTTCCCTTTTCAGAGTGCATTGTTTGTCGTTGCGGAGGTTGTTCTGTTCCATCTGCTTCCAACTGTCACAAGGTACCGCTTTGATCTGCTGCCTTACTTATATTATGTCTTACCCTGCATCAATTAGTTGCTTCGGTTTCAGTATGTTGTTTACATTTAGTGTTTTGGTTGTTTTATTCTGTATGTTGTTTGTGGATGTGGGTCTGCTTTAACTCCTTTGTATAGAGTTGTAGTTTAAGGTTGTTGTAACTACCGTGTAAGGGGCGATTAGTCTAGGATTGATACACGGGTTTTTGATTCGAGCGTTTGTGGTTTATTTGGGCCCCTCTTTATTTTGTTGCCTCTCCTTTCCAAGCCACACCTAGGATTGTATGCCTTTCACCTTTCACCCGAGGGATTCCTCGGCTGGTAGCAGGTGAAACGTGAAAGTAAGCGAAATCTGAACCATGCTATGATTGTACATGACCCTTCCATTCTCCAGAACCTGACTTCTGGCTCTTTCAACCTGCTGCAACCATGTCTGTTTCTTAGGTTGTTAGTTTATAACCCCCTTCCACCAGGCCCATTTTATAACAATTTGCAACTCATCCTTGCCATTTGTAATGGTTGCCTCTTAGGCTTGCAATAGCTGGTTTAGTTTACATCAAGGTGGTCTGTGGTTTGTTTTGTGGGTCTAGAAGATTCTTGATATCGCGTAGCCTCCTTTTCCTCGCCTAAGGTGTCTTGATGTTGCTGGCTTGGGTGGCTGCTTGGTCGCCACGTCTAAGCTCATGTTTTGCAGCGTTACAGGTTATGGCTGTAGCACACACCAAGGTCGTGATCCCTTTTCACCCTCTGCTGTTGCAGATTGCTCAGTACCTGAACTTCCCTAAGCCGGTGTACCAGTTTCTGGATATCTCTAAGAACAATGCCACTGTGATTGTGAAGACAGATTGTGGTCCTATTGCTTACGTTTATGTTGGCGGCCCAGCTGATAAGGTAGGAGACTCATGTGAGAAGGCAGCACAAAAAGCCGTGTGTGACCTCATGAGGAAATTTAAATTGACTGTTGAGGATGTCACATCTCTGAAGAGGCAAATGTTTGCTCGGTGTGGTAGGCTCTTTAGTCTAAAGAGGACCGAGTTCCAACGTATGTAGAAAGGGGAGCCCAAGGATGTTTTGCATGAGGACTTGGACGAGGATGTTCCTACAGACGCTAGGCAGGTGTATGTAGACTTCATGTCCATTTTACCCGCTGTGTTCAGGATAATCGCGGTCGTAGTACTCCTATCGAGACTGTTGAGCATGCTCCTGGTCAGTTAACTGCATGGTTCATTGTCACGCCCCCAACAAGCCTCTTTGACTATGAGTGCATCTTCAGTGACCGCTGCCTTACTCTTGCAACTGCTAAACAAAACCTTGCAAAGAAGGCCATTCACTATCTCATGGCTGTGTACAGTTTCGATGTGGTTGATGCAAATTACAACCCTTCTGACTCAAAGTTTGGTGTCGTGCTATGTACTTTAGAAAGAGAGAGTTACTTGACCTTAAAGGAGCGTGTTCTGGGGATTGAGGAGGAACTGGAGCCTTCGTTGTTACTTGTGGAGCAGGATTGTATCACTCCTTGGGCTTCGGCATACCGGATTCCTTCTATTATGTCTTGCCCGCTCCCCCCTACAAACCGAAAGCATCCCTCCCTATTTCAGGGCCGTCCTTTATTGCTGCATCAAAGACTGAGCTGCCAGTTTTTTACTCAGTTCCATCTGAGCTTGACCTTGTCTTCAAGCGCCAGAAAAACGATTAAGTTGTTCAGAACCTTTTATCCTAACTAGGTAGATGCATAGTGCATACTTACCTCCTTAGTTTGTACACTTCATAGGCCATGTATTTTGTTGGGTAATGCTTTTTGTTATCAGGCACTTATGATGCCTTTGCTGCCCGCCTTTGTCACTTACAAGCCAGGCTATTAACGTTGGGGTCTATGTAAGCTTTTGTGCTTTTCTAAGGGCCTTGGGATTTTGTAAGGGGTTTGTGTAATCTATAATGTAGTTCTCCAAGAAAAACAACTGAAATGAAATAATTCCCTTTTGAAGTACCGCCTTTGCCTTTCTTTTTTAGCTTTTCATTTTTTATATTTAGTATCGAATGTACTTGTTTCTTTATAATTTGTTGTTCGTTTATGATGTTTATACTTATGTTGATTTAAACAACCCTTAGTTATAGAGGATATTTAGTTTGTATTTACAGTTTATGGCCCCGGCGATGTCCAGGGTATTTAAATGCTTTTGACATTGTGTGTAGTTATTTTGACTTATCCGTTAAGAGTTGTTCCTAAAAGTCAGTTTACAAATGTCCCGGGGGTCAGGTAATATTCTATGAATTTTATTCTTACAAATGTGTAGCATACTGTAGGCTTCAGTGTACAGCTTTTGGAACCTACCTGATCGGGGAGTTTGATATGCAAGGATAAAAGTCGAGCTTTTACTCTTACAAAAGATATCCTCCTTTTGGGGAATTTGATATGTAAGGATAAAAATCAAGGGTCATTGGGTGATTAAATTAGTAATATAGTCCATAGTCAGTTCAAATTACAACTTCTGAAACTACTATGTAGCTTGTCTAGATATTCAGAACCTATCTATATTTTCACATGAAATATAATTTAGAGGTCTTGACTGTGGTGCTTCCTGTGCCTTGGACTCTGGTGCTTGCTATGTCTTGATGAGTGACCAAAACCTTTCTGAATGGATTCAAAGGGTTGATTTTGGTAGGTTAGGCTTCTTTTTTTGTATCTGCAAGTAGCATAGTCTGGTCTTTGCCTGTTTTTGCTTCTTTAATTTAGAAAGTAATCACCATATATTGTTAGTAAATCCTTGAAACATTCTGGATCATGTATTGATGGTAAGATTTGTAAGAGCGGTTACCATATATAGCTTATATTTTCCCTACCGGAGGTGTTGTTTTTGTTCTTTTCACTTGCCATAGTTGCCAATGCATCAAGTATCTAAGTTTAGTTCTCCAACCGATTTTTTTAATGTTCCCGTTTACTGGTATTTTTTGGGTAAGGATGGAAACACCTTAACTGGTTCATATTTTTTGATTTTGTATTCACATTGTTTGGGAAGTTCCAATGCTGTCATTTGTGATTATAACCAGTGTTTGTTCATGCAAACAAATAGTGTATCTCTTCTAATTAGCTCTTGGACGTTCACTTTGTTACTTTAGATATAAAATGATGACTTGATTGTTTGCCGGTTCACTGCCCCTTGCTGGTTCATACTGATCTGTAAGTGTTCATCTTCACGTGAGCAGGTTATCACTTAGCTTGTTTGTTTGGTGTTTGACCATGGTTGTCGGAACTGTTAAACCATGGGTAATTTCTTGTCTTCTGTAGTTACTTGTCTGTTCAAGTGTGCCGTGCGGATGCCTGGCATGTGTCTTGTTTATTATATGATGCCTACATATTATGCTCACAAGAGAGGCTCTTAAGCTCACCACCCCCAGGGTAAGACGAAACAAACGTCTACGACCTACTGAAAGCGCAATTCATACTGGGGCGGACAGGTAATGCTTTCGATATGAACAATTCTCACATTTTTATCAGTCACCACCTTCTAACACGATATGTAACCACTTTAGTGGAGCTGGACATACTAGGGCAGGCCCATTCAATCAACATGGAACACTATGTCCCCTGCCCAACCCAGGAAGTCAGATACCTATACCTCTCAAATTGCATACCTTAACCAGAGCCCTTAGCTTAATCCCGTTTTTTCTTTTACATACCTGCAGCGCCTGTTTGGCAGCCAACATCGCAACCGCCAGACGCTTTTCCGTATTACTCATTAACCTCGACACCAGGTACTATGAGCCGCATGCACCCTTCTCCAAGGCTATATACGAGCAACCTCACCCCGCCCGCGCAAGCCCTTTCTCTTGCCAGTCCACATAGGTAATGTTCTCATATGTCTTTTTCCCTTCTGCATCTGTGTTGCATCACAACAAGCTAAATCCTTGTTTTGTCCTCTATAGTGGTTTTGGTGAAACTGCCCCGAGACCATCCCAAAGGCCCCGGAAGGAGTGCCGAGTAACACAGAAAGAAAGTAAATATATTGTAACTCACTTCACTTATATTTGTTGACCTCTATGAATTGAATTTCTAACCCTTACGGTCATTCTGTCAAAACCAGAGGTCCCTCTAGCAGTTATTGGTGAGCATATTCCCCACGAACCATTGGCAATGCCTCTGCCTCAATATTGCCCTAAATGCAATGCGAAGAAGTTTGCTTATGAGTCCTTGCATTTCTGTTGCGGCAATGGAGAGATCGAGATGGCTTCCAATGCCTATCCTGACGAACTTGTGCGCCTGTTCACTTCTCGAGATGAAGATGCTCTGCATTTCAGGAAGTATGCACGACTATATAACAATATGTTTGCATTTAGTTCACTTGGGGGGGGGGGGGGAGGGGGTTGATGCAAAAACTCAAAAAGGGATATATGTCTTTAAACTTCATGGCCAAATTTATCACTACGTTCCTGATTTTCTCCCTGGTAATGACAACCCTAAATATTTGCAACTTTATTTTTATGACGCCCAACATGGAGCTGGAAACCGATTAGGATGTTTCCTAGAGTTACGCGAAGATGTTATCAACATCCTCATGAATGTTACCCAAATGAATCCCTACGCTAGATTTTTCCGCTCTTTGAAAGAGGTGGAAATTAGAGAGAACACACATATAGTGCTTAATAAAAACACAGTGCCTGACCAATGTGTGTATAATGCTCCTACATCTGATGAGGTTGCTGTTATATGGCCTGAAGCCACCTCCTCGAGTGAATCTAGCAGCCCACATATTGTTCCCGTGTGGTGACTGTGGTTGGAACCAAGGCCTGCGGAAGATGTCCACTGGTGGAAAGGCAGCAACTGCGAACCCAACAAGATCCAGTCGTATCTTGTGCTGTACACACTGTTGAGGAACTCTTTTCCGAGGAGGCCATACGTATGTTTTGTATTCTGTACACATTCTGCTGTCTATGCTTACATATATGATTCTTTCAGAAATTGTTCGTTTGTTTTAACCTTTCATTTTTTTGCAATTCAGTTAAATATATGAATCCCTATTCTTTACGGTAATTCTTTTCCACCCTTTCATCTCCGCATGGTCCACCTGTTTTTAAGATTTTGTGGCCTATACCATTCTTCACTCGGTATTTTTTTATGTATAAATGTAGGCCAGTCTTAGGATTGCATGCATTTTTTCTTATTCAATCTGCTTATAACATTGTTTGGCATTATTTTTTATTAAATAGGTTATAACCTTGACTGTTTCTTGCACATCAGTATGTATCACTGCTCCAGAATTGTTTCATGTACACCTGCTTTTGTTCCCTCACTGTCTGCTGTTCATTTCTGACATAGATCTGAAGCATGCACTGTTAATCTTCTCATCTGATCAACTAAACTATGTGGATTTCTCTTAATTTCATCACTGGTTCGTTCAGATTAGGTTTAGCTTTCGGTTTAAGGTTTATATTTAGGATTTATATAGAGTTTTATATTTAGCTGGTGAAGTTTTGTTAGTTGAATGTTTGATGCAAGGATTTTTATTTGCTTAATTTGATTTACTGAGTGAAATTTGGAGTTTGATTGGAGTTAGTTCTTTTTTTTATTAGAATGATAACATTATTGATCTCGTTAGAATGATAACATTAATGTTAGAATGATAACATTATTGAAGCAATGATGTTAATTTGAAATGATTGAAGCAATGATCAGATGCACGGTTTCAGTCCCAATTATTACTACTTCTGTTTTACAGAGAATAATGAATTTTCCTACTTTTTTAAAATGCCCTTGCCCTTGCATGAAACATAAGGGGCATAAGGTATTGAGGCAGCAGTCCAACTTGTTACTTACATGGCATTGCAATGTATTCCCTTCACTAGTCCTTTTATTTGCAGTTGCTTATCTTCCGTATATGCTCCTTCTGTTTGCAGGTGCCAATGGAGGCCATACTAAGGCAGATAAACATATCTCAGTGTAGACACCTAATTTGTGTCTCCCCTTTGGAATGATGACGATACCATTATCCTTGTTAGGTGATTGGAATAACTCCAGGCGGAAATCCCAATTGCTAAGAATGCTTCCAAAATTCAAGATCCAAAATCCAACCCCGAGACCGTTCCCCTTTCGGTTCCCGGTACAAAATACAACTTTCCAAATCCAATTTCAAAATCCAAGTACAATCTCAACTAGTAGACCATCCCATTGGTTTTACTAGGCCTTTTCCACTCAAAATCATATAAGGCAAGTCAAATTCGCGCGCCGACCCACAAAACCGAGCATGCCGGGCCCCGTCCCGTAAAACCGGAATTCAAAAACCCGAAAAAGGCTTGTTTTTAGACGCTAAACGATGCCTTAACCTCCAAGAAAATACAAAACGCCAAACCTAGTACTATTCGTACAACAGGTACAACGCTACAAGACGAAACAAGGAGGATTCCCCGTCCTTGCTTTGGCGGCATTCAAGCCACGTCAGCAGCGCACTGCGCTGGCCAGGCACCCTGCGCTGGCGTGTGCTTGCGTTTTGCACCATTCCCTCCTATAAATACCCCTCATTTCCATCAAAAAAAGGGGGGAGCAAACGTCGTAATTTCGACATTACGTCTCAAAATACAACTCAAAACTCCACAAAAACACATACAAAATTCCTAAAATCCAAAGCAATTGGGAGCTCTTGCCTAAATCTAACTAGGTAAATCCGAATCCCATTCTAATCTACTATGTTGCTTTGATTTCTAAATGATTAGCAAGTTGGTGTTTTTAATCAATAAAAAACACCACTTGCAACAATCACACATGTTTTCCAAAAATACAAACTTTTTCAAAATACAAAATACAATTTTCAAAGATTCAAGGATGTCCAAGTTGTTTACAATCATCTCTTGGGCTAGAATCACCATCAAACATGGGGTAATCAAAGATAAACACCTTTTAACATTTAAAGGTTTAGTTTTTGAGATTCAAAACTCCATTTTCAATATACAAGTTCAAGTCTTCAATTTTCAAAGATCTTGGCATGTTTAGGGTTATTCATAGTTATTTCCCTAAACTAGGATAATTTCAAGTTCAAATTTCAATCATTTCAAGTTCAAATTTCAATCATTTCAAGTTCAAACATTTCAATATTCAAGCTTTCAATTTCAAGTTTAAAATGCAAAATCTAGGATATTTGGGTTGAGCAACCTCTCCCAAGTTGAGATTTTTGGCTTTGAATTCGTGTCGGGCGCACTTATTTTTAAGGAGTCGCTTGGCGTTCGAATCTCATGTGCCCAAGTACAAATTTCAATTATGCACCTTTCAATATTGCAATTTCAATATCGCACCTTTCAATATCGCACTTTCAATATCGCACTTTCAATACCGCAATTTCAATTCCGCACTTTCAATTCCGCATCTTTACTTGCCTAGTCCATTTCTAGGCAATGTGGACCTACTCCCTAGTCCTTTTCTAGGGGGTCTTGTATTTACTAATTTCGCACTTTATTTAGTACTGTGATGTTGCTTTATGTGCTTTATCGCTTTCATCACCAACATGCTAAATACAACAAAATACAAAGGTTACATCACGCTTAACGAAGATATTTTTGGACAAACCGGCCTTAGGTTCCTTAAATCAATCTTTAAAGCAAAGTGACCACCGTACAATTATTTTTCTCTAAAATTCAAACCCACATAGTCTAATCTAGGGTTTATTTTCGAACTAATGTTGTGCCAACATACTTGAATATTTCTAAAGCTCGCCGAATAAGCATTTTCGTTCCCGAGCCCGGATATCACCCATCCGTTTCAAGGATTCAAGGCCTTATCCAAAAATAGAGTCATTTGCGGTCTTTCGAAACAAGACCTTAAATAAAGTTTGGTGACGACTCCTTCGAGGTGCAAAAATTCAAACGGTTATCTAAACGAGCCGGCCGGCCTCCTAAAACCCCCCTTGTAGGAAACGGGGAAACAAAAAAAAAACCCCCTACGATTCTGGCGACTCCACTGGGGACGTTTTTAGTTTCAATTCGAAAATGCGAGCAAATTTCGAGCAACCGGCCACTGATCTGCCGAAGTACTGGATGCCAGCATTGGCGCCAGCAGGCGCAGCCCCTGCGCCCAACGCCACTGCCTACGTCCAGGACAATGGCTCACAGTGGCTTGCCGCCCACTTTTTCTCAACTTTTCGTGTTGGGAGTTAGTCTATTTTTGCATCTAGAAGGACGATCCCAAGCCTCGTGAACGAGTGCCGAAAAATGAGCTTTATAAATACAAATTCAAGTACGATTTCAATTTCAATTTCTAGGCATTTCATGCATTTTTCAAAAACCATATTGTGCAAAATGAATTTCTACCTTTGCCCAAACGGATGTGTTCTACATTCGGGCTAGCCCCGGGGGTAACGAAATGGTGATTCTCCATACGGTTCCCGACCAAAGTGTGTGACCATTTCCGCGCCTACCGAAACTTGGCATTTGCTTGACATTCCCGATGTCAAGTATGGAGGCCGTCTGTCGACGCACACTTCCCTTAGGCGGAATGTGAAAGCTTGTCGCCGGATCCGTCTCTTAGCCAAGTACCTTTTGACACCCAAAGCCGACCACTGTAGACACCTACTTTTGTCCCCATTCCCGCAAGGGAAAGGTTCGATGATGAAAGCATAAAAACTCCACTTGACAACGCATCTCCTATAAAATAAACGAATCTCGATTCCCTATTTCATTTCACCCGAAACCTGCTATTTATGGAAACCTGCTAAAAATAGCACCTGCCGTAAAAGGTAGCTTCTAAAAGTGGCAAATCATAAAAGATAGAAACCTGTCAGAATTAGGTGTTGCATTCCAACATAAATCCTAAATGAGATAGAAAACTGCGAGAATCCTATTCCTAATAGGATTCGGAAATAAGAGTTACGTATTAATTAAAATCCTAACGAGCCTAGAGTTCGTAACGGGCCCAGACGCATTCCGTGACAAATTGATACGCGCTAAAAGACTCAAATTAATCTCAAACTCCACGGATTTTAGAATCCGAATCTGACTAAACAAAAACTGCCCAGACCCTATTTTCAACGCCTGGCTCTGGGCGCCGAAATCTCCGGCGCCCAGGCCTGGGCGCTGAAAGTACCTGGGTACGTCTATTTTCCTAATTCTTTGTGGATTAGAACTCTGCAATTCTATCTTTCCACGAACTCTTCCCTATAAATAGACCCCTAGTTTCGACGTGAAACAACACACAACAACACATAATATATTCTGAGTATTGACTCTAAACCCCTTAGCCTAAGCCTCTCGCTGCGAAACTGTTCACGCGTTCTGTCGCAATCGATCCATAAATCGAACAGAACGTATCCTGTCCCATAATTGAGATTCGTTAAATAAAAAGGAGAAATAGCAAAGTCAAAGTGGTTAGTTTTCTGAGAACCGTGACGCACCTCTCAAGGGTGCGTCGTAATGTGTCCCTTTTCGATGATTTAACTGCTTTCCTCGCCCTTTTTATGAACTGTTAAAATAAAAGAGCTGAGAGACTTTCTCCCCAAGTTTTCTCTCGGTGCATGTTAGCTTAACGTGCATCGTAGCCATGGCAAGGAAATCTGGCTCGAAATCTCAAAGCAGCAAGCATGGAAATGGCAAAGGCAAACCTCGAGGTCCATCATCAGATTCACAAGCTTTGAAAACATGTAGTATTGAGGAGGTTATGGGGGTAGAGGCACTGGATTTTGGGCTCGAAAATGAAATTTTCACGCCAAAATCAGGTTTGCTGCATCTTCAAACTCGATCAGAAGTGAGGCATTCTTTTAATGAGTTTATGGATGTGATTCATGGCTCAGCAAATCAGATGAAACAAGGTACTGCTCAATCTAATATGGAAGTGGGTACGATTTCAATTCCTATATTGCAGCAATTTGATGAAGTTGCTGCTACTGATAATGCACCTATTTTTGATAATAATGTTGAAATACCTATGAAATTGAATCCAGAACAGATTGTTTCTGATAATGTTGATGTTAGTGAAATTCATAGTGATGAGGGTAACCCTGTTGAAATTGGTTTTGATGATATTCAAGAGGAGATTGAATTTTGGAGTTCTGCTGTGGTGTGTTACATTGTGGGGGCTAATCCTCCTATCAATGTCATGGAGGGATTCATTCGAAGGATTTGGAAACAGTTGAATGTTGATAAGGTTGTCATGGTGAGAAAGGGGGTTTTTCTGGTGAGATTTCTTACTATGGACTCGAGAGATAAGGTGTTGAGAGGACACTATTTCTTTGATAGTAAGCCCCTTATTCTGAAACCTTGGAACTCTGATATGAATATGGATACACCAGAACTTCAATCTGTGCCAATTTGGGTGCAATTGAAGCTAAACTTCAAGTATTGGGGGGAAAAGGCTTTGTTTAAGATTGTAGCACAGTTAGGCAAGCCACTAAGGAGGGATCAGGCCACAATCAGTAGAGATAAACTTCAGTTTGCTAGAGTCATGGTGGATGTACCATTGTCTCAAGAGTTGCCTGATTTTATTTCTTTCAGAGATGAGAATGACATTATGGTGAGAGTTGCCATTTTTTATGAATGGAGGCCAACAATTTGCACTAAATGCAAGATGTTTGGTCACCTACAGACTGAATGCAGACAAGGTCAGAAAAAGATCTGGATTAGGAAAGCTCAACCATCTGTTTCAATCCCAGTTCAATCAACTGAGCAGGGTGATCATGTGGTTAGTCCTATTGTGGATCAAGAAGGTTTTCAAAGATCTTTGAGACCAATTAGAGTGAGAGTTGGTCTGGAAACTCCAGTTAGAACTTCTAATACTTTTCAGATATTGGAGGCCTCTTTACTTGATAAGGAGGAACTGGTAGGAGAACAGTATAAAGGGGATGAACAAAGGATAGTGATGCCTGGAGGAGGGAACTCTTCCAATTCTAATGGATAGAGTTTTAGCTTGGAATGTCAGGGGCCTAAACTCCGTTCAGAAACAGAATGAGGTGAATCACTTTATTCAGAAGTATGCAGTGGGTTTGGTGGGGCTCCTGAAACATAAGGTAAAGCTCTCTAATCTAGGGAAGCTTTATCAGAAAGTTTTTGTAAATTGGTGCTTTACTAGCAACTCTAGCTATCACTCTGGTGGTAGGATAGTTGTAGCCTGGAAGGCTGGTTGCTTCACAGTTAACATTGTTGCTGCATCCAGTCAGTTTGTTCATTGCCATGTTACTCCTGTAAGTGGTAGGAAACCCTTTTAT
This sequence comes from Spinacia oleracea, assembly GCF_020520425.1. Classification (NCBI taxonomy): domain Eukaryota; kingdom Viridiplantae; phylum Streptophyta; class Magnoliopsida; order Caryophyllales; family Amaranthaceae; genus Spinacia; species Spinacia oleracea. The sequence continues at coordinate 19,836,912 of NC_079488.1, forward strand.
TGCACATTTGTTTATGCTTTTAATGATGCTGGTATGAGACAAGATCTATGGAGGGACTTGTTGTTGCTTAACACTCAAGAACCCTGGATTGTGTGTGGGGATTTCAACTGTGTTATGGCATTAGATGAGAGAATTGGAGCTCCTGTCAGACATAGAGATATTGTGGATGTGAGCAACTGTATGCATGCTTGTGGTATGGAGGACATCAAGTGTGTGGGTAATCTTTTCACCTGGAACAACAAGCAACAAGGTAACAACAGATTTTTTTCAAAAATTGATAGATTTATGGCTAATCAAGCTTGGCAAACTTGCTTTCCTGTTGCTGAGGTATGTTTTATGCCAGAAGGACTTTTTGATCACTCTCCTGGTCTTCTTTCTGTGTTTCCCAGAGATGATGGAGGGAAGAAACCATTTAAGTATTTTACTATGTGGAAGTCCTCAAATGTGTTTTCTGACATTGTCCAGCAGGCTTGGAATACTCAGTTTATTGGCACTAAAATGTTCATTTTGATTAATAAACTGAAAAGAGTTAAACTGGCTCTTAAAGAGTTGAATAAAGTAGGTTTTACAGATATTCAAGCAGCAGATTTGAGAGCTTATCAGACTATGGTGAGTGCACAAACTGCAATGCATAATAATCCTTCTGATCAAAGTTTTGCAGATGCAGAGTTGATTGCAATTCAGGAGTATAAGGAGAAACATAATGCTTATTTGGCTTTCCTCAGTCAGAAAGCAAAATTGTCTTGGCTTAAAGATGGAGATGAGAATACTTCTCTTTTTCATCAGAGTACCAAGACTAGAAAAGTTCAGAACCAAGTGTATAGCATTTATGATATGCAAGGAGAATGGAAAGATACAGCTGATGGGGTGTCCAAAGCTTTTTTGGATTATTATAAAATGCTCCTAGGTAGTACTTCTGATAACAGAACACCAGTTAACAAGGAGGTGGTGCAGCAGGGGCCAGTCTGTTTGGCTCATCATAAAGCTATAATCAATGCTCCTTATACAGCAGATGAAGTTAAGAAGGCTCTTTTCTCTATTCCAGGTATTAAAGCTCCTGGTCCAGATGGTTTTGGCTCTTATTTTTACAAAGATGCTTGGCATATTGTTGGGGATGAAGTCATTGCAGCCATTCTTGATATGTTACAGCAAGGAAGAATCTTGAAGGAGGTGAACCACACTGTGATTACTCTTATCCCCAAGACTAAATGTCCAAAGGATGTGAGTGAGTTCAGGCCAATTTCTTGTTGCAACACCATTTATAAGTGCATAACAAAAGTTTTGTGTGGGAGATTAAGACAAGTTCTTCCTGATCTCATCATGGAAAATCAAGGAGGTTTTGTTCATGGGAGATACATAGTTCATAATATTATGGTTGTGCAATATTTAGTCAGGCATTATGGGAGGAAAGGGGTTAAGCCTAGCTGCCTTATGAAGATTGATCTTCAAAAAGCCTATGATACTGTTGATTATTGGCAGTTCTTACATGAGATGCTGGTTCTTTTGGACTTCCCAAAGCAGTTTGTTGATATGGTTATGCAATGTGTTACTACTCCCATGTTTTCTTTGATGCTGAATGGTTCTATGCATGGGTTTTTTAAATCCAAGAGAGGTTTGAGGCAAGGAGACCCTATCTCTCCTCTGTTATTTGTCATTTGCATGGCATATTTGTCTAGAATTCTGAATAGAGTGAGCTCTATGCATCAGTTCCAGTTTCATCCAAGGTGTAAGGGGATTGGTCTTACTCACTTATGTTTTGCTGATGATCTGATTATCTGTAGCAAGGGAGATTATCAGTCTATTTACTTGTTGCTTCAAGCTTTCAAGTTATTTTCTTATACTTCTGGCTTAAAGGCAAATCAACAAAAGTCTTCTATCTACTGTCATGGCATGCATGAATCTGAAATTCAGAGGGTAGTAGATGTTTCTGGTTTTTCTAGAAGTATGTTGCCATTCAAATATTTGGGGGTCCCTATATGTTCTAAGAAGATCTCTGTGGCTCAGTGTGCTCATTTGGTGGATAAGATGATCACTAGGATAAAAATTTGGAGTTCTAGGAATTTATCCTATACAGCAAGAATGCAGCTTGTTAATTCAGTTTTACTGAGTTTGCACATGTATTGGGCACAAATTTATGTGCTTCCAAAAGGTGTTCTTCAAGATATAGTGAAGATCTGCAGAGCCTTCCTATGGAGTGGCCATGCTTTCAGTCATAAACCAAGCAACATAGCTTGGGATAAAGTCTGTAGTGACAAGCACACTGGGGGGTTGGGGTTTAGAGATGTTCAGAAGTGGAATATTGCCTTTATGGGGAAAAATGTTTGGGCTTTAGTCAAGAAGCAGGATAATGTGTGGATTAGGTGGATTAATTCAGTCTACTTAAAGGATGGGGATTGGTGGGAGTATCAGCCTGGTTCTACTGCTAGCTGGTACTGGAAGCAAGTGTGCAATACAAAGGAGCAGCTCAAACAGTTCTTTACTTGTGCAGATTTTGAGAACATGCCTCATTATTCAGTGAAACAAGTGTATGAGAAACTCCTAGGGGACAAGCCAAGGGTGCATTGGGACAAAATGGTTTGGAATAGGCTGAATGTTCCAAAACATAGATTCATTTGCTGGTTGGCTGTTCAATAAAAGCTCCAGACTACAGACAAACTAGCAAAGATAGGCATTAGTCAATCTTCTAGTTGCTTGATTTGTGGCTTGGATGATGAGACTCATCAGCATCTCTTTTTTCAGTGCCAGTATAGTAAGCAAATTATTATAGCAGTACATCAGTGGATAGGTTTCTCTATTCATGGCAATTTGGTTCAGTTAGTCAGGAAAGCTGGTCAAAGTAAAGCTTCAAAGTTTAGGAAGCAGGTGTATTTTGCAGCTATTGGTGCTGCTGTCTATCTGATCTGGAGGTGTAGAAACACAAGTTTTTGGGATAACTCCATTCCCACTGTAAGTCAGAGTATGAAGGATTTGAAGCAAATGGTCAAGAGCAGAATTCAGGTTGTTTTGCCAAAGCATGTAAGCAAGAGAGATAGTGAATGGTTCACAAATTTGTAATAGCCTTTAGGCATTCTGGTTGTGTTTTAGAGCTTGTATAGCTTTGTGTTTGCTGATTTCAAGGGCATAGAGTCCAACCTAGTTGGTTTGTATGTCTTGGAATTGGCTTAAGGTGTAATTGTTTGATCCAATTAATATATTTCTCTCTTGCTTAGCAAAAAAAAACTGTTAAACTAACCTAATATGATTGTTCTATCACGCCTAATAAATATAATATTTTTGGGAAATCGGATTATCATGCTAGGTCCCTTAATGTTATTTAAATCAGATAATCATGATCGAATTAGTGTTATATGTTGCATATTGCTAAAATCAACTCAGATTAGTTTAATAGTTAACGCATGTCCCTTCAATTATTTATGCTGAGCTAGTAAGGATATCCTGCCTCTGGAGTTATCGACGAGCGAATTACTCCTCTCGGTAGTTATAGTCCCCCGAATCCTCAATCTCTACCTTGCGGGTGTATATTGAGAGATCCCCACACCAGGGATCACAAGGGAACCTACGGCCGTCGTGGTCAAACATAATTGCACTCCCTTTATGTCACGATAATCGGGTTTTGTCAGTTTTTCTCATTGTCGTTAAAAACTGAATGGCGACTCCTATATTACTAGTCAATTGGGTGTATACTAACAGGAAATCCAATTACACTTGATTGAATAAAAAGAATCGTCACACCCACGAGGGACAGGTCACGCATTAGCCTCGCGCTTTTTCGACCCCACACAGTGGCGACTCCACTGGGGATAGTGAAGGAAATACTCGTGCTTGTAGGTAATCAAAATAGCCGAAGGGTGAAACGATCCTACTCCGCGTGTATTTCCCCATCAAGTTGGGACGACCTGAAAATCAGCATATTAATGTGAACGGGGAGCACATCATAACGAATCTCGGCTCCCTCGGGAGTTGGGATTAAGGATACCTTTTTTCGCCAATAGGGGGGTGCATACGCCGCGCATGTTTCCCACTCGGTACTTGTGCAGGTAGTACACCTATCCCGAACCCAATCGCTCGCCCATTAGGTCCCTCTCGCCTGCATGCCCCTTGGCTTGCACTTGCGGGTTGGCCTCTTGAGCGAAATTCGTCTGTTGAAGACACTACCTCGACCGGGGCATGTGTTGGATCTACGATAGAAGCGGTACCAAGCCAGGCGTAAATAAACTACCCATAGAAGCCTATCATAAATTACGTGGCATATTTAATTTTCAAATCCATGTTTGTAAAGTAGTTATGTGTAGCGAAATATGTGATTGTGTGTGACAAACTATCCTAGAAAACCAATGACCTTAAAAATTGCCCAAACATTCATAGACTAATTTGCCAAAGAGTTATACCGAAACACGTGTTCCGCAAACCCGAATGATCGCCACAAAATAAGCGACGCTCGGGATGGCCTGTAACGAATCCCACAAACGCTATTACGCGTAAAGGACGTTATTAGGCAAGCACGCAAATCGAAGTCGCATAAACAGAAAACAGAAAACGAGAACCAGCCAGGGACGCATTTTCAACGCCCCTGGCTGGGCGCCGAAATTTCTCACGCCCACTGCGGGGCGCTGAAGTTGCTGCTTGGCTTTCTGGTCAGGCCCAGCAGCCTCGGTGCCCAAGCAAAAAAGAAAATACGTAGCAAAAATATCCATAAAAAAGGAATTGCTACGAGGGCGTAAGAAAAGCACTCGATTTCAAAAGCGACTCGCGAAAAATTAATAACTCTTTGAGTCGTCGTTAGGCCTCCTACGACGGCAATGCTCGGCACCAAAACCGAACATGCTAACAACTATGAATGTCACACAGGCAAGTGTTTCGAAAATCCAAAGAATGACCAAAAAAAAAAAAAAAAACCCCCAAAAAGTGTACCGACAGAAGAAAGAGCGAAAAAGTGAAAAACCAATTTAGAGAGTCGAAGTGTAGACTAAGTAATGCTTGAAACTTTGGGAACCTAAACTTTAGCTTATCTTATGCCTAGGACCGGTCCTGCCACTTGGTGCCGATCAGGGAATCAACGGCTAGTGCGTCTCGAAGATACATCACCAACATCAGGTTTAGTAGCTCCAAGCCCCGTCCGTCGTCCCTCATTTCAAGGATCTCCGTTTCCCCAACCTCGATTCGCACCTCCAAACATGTCCATCGAAGATTTGCGAGACCAGATGGTCCAAATGACCCAACTCATGGGCCAACTGAAAATGGAAAATGAAGCCTTAGCGGCTGCGCAAGCCAAAAATGACCTCGAAAACGAGAAGAGGATTGAAAAAATGGTCCTACAGCAAACCATGGGGAGCAAATACTTCTCCCTCGAGCCTGAACCTTTTTCTGGCAAATTACCAGAAAAGTTCAGTTCATCTGACTTACCAAAGTTCAAGGCCACGAAACTTTGGGAACCTAAACTTTAGCTTATCTTATGCCTAGGACCGGTCCTGCCACTTGGTGCCGATCAGGGAATCAACGGCTAGTGCGTCTCAAAGATACATCACCAACATCAGGTTTAGTAGCTCCAAGCCCCGTCCGTCGTCCCTCATTTCAAGGATCTCCGTTTCCCCAACCTCGATTCGCACCTCCAAACATGTCCATCGAAGATTTGCGAGACCAGATGGTCCAAATGACCCAACTCATGGGCCAACTGAAAATGGAAAATGAAGCCTTAGCGGCTGCGCAAGCCAAAAATGACCTCGAAAACGAGAAGAGGATTGAAAAAATGGTCCTACAGCAAACCATGGGGAGCAAATACTTCTCCCTCGAGCCTGAACCTTTTTCTGGCAAATTACCAGAAAAGTTCAGTTCATCTGACTTACCAAAGTTCAAGGCCACGGATAACCCCCGTGATCATCTACTGAGCTTTGTGAACACCATGAACTTGAAAGGCGTGGACAAGTCCATGTACCTACCTGCCTTTCCTTTGTCCTTGGAACCTGTGCCGCTCAAATGGTACTATCACCAGGACCCTAAGCTCTTCCTCACTTGGGAAGACTTTGTCAATGTCTTCATCAAGCAATACTTGTCGAACATGGAATTCCAAGTCACCATGCGCGAGCTGGAAGTTCTCTTCCAAAAGAAAAATGAGGGTTTCACAACCTACTTTGCTAGATGGAGGGACCAGGCGGCCCAGCTAATCAATAGGCCTCCCGAAACAGAATTGGTCCAAAAATTCATTGACAACTTAGACCCGGCTTACAGACAACACCTTAGGTACCTGGGACTCGACACTTTCAAAAGGGTTTATGATGTGGGAATAAAAATCGAGGACGACCTCGCCAAAACCATATAGAGCAAACCTGCATATAAGACCAACACCTATAATCGGGGTAACACACCCCAAGCCCAAGAAGTCCATGCTGTAGAAGAGGCTCCCGCCCGAAGATACCCTATAAGATGGGTCCGAGACCGAAAGTTTGCCCCACTCGGGTCAACTTTGGTACAAGCCTTTGAAAGACTAACCAATCAAGGAAAGTTGAGACCTATGGGCCCCACCCGTGACCCTCCTGTCAAAAACAAATATTGGGTCGAAGGTACTTACTGCAAATTCCATCAAGGAAATGGGCATGACACTGAAAACTGCTGGCATCTAAAACATACGATCCAGGACATGATAGAGGATGAAGTAATACCACTCCCTAACGTTGGCAAACCCAACAACAACAAGAGCCCACTCGGCTGTTGTCACATCTCTCTCGACCAACCAGAGAATTTCGACCCCACGGTGTATATTACACCTCAAGGTGCACCACTCGCTGTGGTACCTATGGATCGAATCGAGGGGGAAGTGTGCGGTGTGTGGAACGATGATGCTGAAGATATTTACCTATCTCAAGTCTCGGGCCAGGACCTCCTCACTGAAACTTGGCCCGGGTATGCCCTCATTGACACCACCCCTCAGGAGCCCGAGGTCGACAACCTCACCCGATCCGGAAGGATATACCAACCGGATATTCACCCACCTCCTATGGACGACATCCCGGTTAGGCAAACTCCTGAGAACGGGCGGCACGCCACCGTCGCGGAAGTCATTGAAAATCCTCTCCTGAAACAACTGAAAAGAACCAAGGCTGAGATTACCATCTGGGATCTTATGTGTACTTCAAAGGAACATCGCGAAAAGCTTATTCGCTCACTTGACCTCATCTCAGTACCCACAGATATCACACCCGACTCATTGGTTAGCCATGTCACGAGAGATGCCGGAGAAAAGGCCATAGTTTTCACTGATAAAGACTTACCCAAAGAGGGGGGTGCTCACAATAAAGCCCTTTACCTAGTGGTCGGATGCAAAGTACAAAACATCCCCCTAGCGCTCGTAGATAATGGTTCGGCGGTTAATGTATGCCCATTGCGAACCGCCCATTGCCTGGGGCTAGGAAGCGATGACTTCCAAACCTCCTCACAAGGGGTACGAGCTTATGATAACTCCCGAAGGCCTGTGTTGGGAAAAATCAACCTTACCATACAAACTGGGCCTGTGGCACGCACCACGGAGTTTCAAATAATCGACATCAAGCCCACTTTCAACCTCCTCTTGGGGCGACCTTGGCTCCATGACCTAGGAGGTGTGGCTTCTACCTTGCACCAAATGGTTAAACTTAACCATAACGGGGTAATACTAGAAATCCGCGCCCCTCCTCTCGACGTCAGTTGTACTATGGTTGGAACGGCCGAAACTGCAGATGACCTTTATGGGTTTCAAATGGAAAAAACAATCCAGTTCATCGAAGATTATGATCCAGCATTCCTAGACCCGCATGCATCTCGAGTCATCCCTAGAATGCTGTTAGCCCAAGGTTATTTCCCAGGAACCCCATTGGGCATAAGGAAGAAGGAATGCACATTTCATCATTTTCCCGAAAAATCTACTCCCTTTGGCTTAGGTTATGAACCAAAGGAGGAAGATATTGCTGACCGCCTATCCAGGCTACGCCTTAACAAAGCCAAACAAACCACCCTCCTTCGCCCATATCAAAGGACCCTTAACGGGATGTTTGTTCGGGAAGGAGAAGAACACCCATGCTGTGATTTCCCTGAACCTTTCGTTCAGGATGGCTTGCTAAAACCCGGATTTGAAATTTTCCATGACTGCCACACCTTGGATGAGGCACCCCACCTCACCAAGACTAAAACAGCTGAAATATTGGACAACCAGGCTCTATGGACATTGTTTAACGAATCGAGGCCTATGGAGAACGAGACTGTGATGACTACCCTACCTTTACAAGATGAAGGTTTCGATCCAACCCGGTTAATCTCTCCTACATCAACACTAGAAGAGGTCGGGAACGGATGGGTGAAGATATATCAGTGGGTCAACGCAAAAGGAATGGAATTCAAGATGAGTACCGGTGAAGGACCAAAGTTTTATGAGACTAAACCCCAGGCTTGAGCCACATAGAGCACCATTAGTAAAAAGCGCCTAGTAGTTCTTTAGATTGATAGAAAAAAAATAATAGAGACTTTAGATGGTCCTAAGGGCCTTTAGAATATGGGTCAGTTTTATTTCAGTGTGTTTTCCTTACTTTCCAAATCAATAAAGGCGTAATATTTCTCCTAAAAATTTTATTCTAACACTAAATAAACACCAAATGCACTTGCAAAATAAAAAATAAAGAAGCGGCCCACTATAGGCCCAACAAACAAAGCCCACTCGGTTTTGAAATAATGCCATGTGAACCAGTTCCCGAAACCCACAAAATAAACCACACTATCCCATCCTCAAAACCTAAAAAGCCAACCAATGTCATCATGAGAGCCAACCCATGCAACCCAAAATAAAAAAGAAATCAAAAATTTAAAACAAATGCAAATGTTACCAAAAAAATAAATTCATAAAACATAGAATCCACCAACAGCTTTCACATAGATTCCATCATACCCTCCACAAAGATCTTCATAAGTTCCGCACCCTAACTCCATTTTCAAAACTGTTTTGAGTCTCCAATAGAAAAAATTAATCTGGACAAAAATGTGTTTCACGCTAACAGTCAAAAAAGCCTCCAAAATAGCCTCAAAATTAACTTTAACTACGAAGCAAAATATCAAGGCACAAAAAACGAAATAGAAATAAACGCAAGAACATGTGAAGCAAAAACGTCAAAATTGACCGCCCAAGTTATTTTCAGCGCCCAGGGCTGGGCGCCGAAATTTCTGACGCCCCAGCCTGGGCGTTGAAACTCTCTGCCTGCCAAAAGTTTTCCTTTTTTCGAAAGGTGCTCGTCATTTTATCCGCACACAACGGAAAAATAACGAACACTTGGGGGGTACAGTACGTATCCAAATAGGTTTACCAACAAATTGGCCGAATTTTACGCACCTATGGAAAACAGCAGATGAAAATAATGGCAAATACTTCACTCATTTGACCGATTAAGTAATATGTTTCCACTTCAGGACATATCTACCGAAATCCGGCATACTAGAACTTATTCTAAAGCTAAGAACTACGCGCGACCTGATTCTGACAAGATACGTAGGCAATCCTTACCAAGGATTCGGTCCAAATAATAATAAAAAATTATATCCTTTGTGTAAAAAAGTGTTAGACATATAAACAAAATTGAATGGGAACTAAAAATACGCCTTTATTATATAATAAGAAGGAAAACAAAGTGCTAGGAATAAAAACAAACACAACTGAAATAAATAGAGGGCACCTACACCCTAGCAAAGAACTACACTACTCTAGTTCTTCCAGATCGTCAAATAAAGTCTTGAAGAGAGCAATGTTCGCAGGATCCACCCCCATAGTCTTCTGCGCTGCCCCAATATCAATCTACATAAGAACTGGCTCCTGGACACTAACTTCCAAAGATGCCAAAGCTTTAGAAACATTCTCAGTTATAGCCCGCTCAACCTCAAGGGCACAAACAGTGGTGGGAGAAGGATTACTATCGTCAACTGGACTAGCCACCGTTTCTACAGGCGGCTGAGCCTTCCTAACCCATACATTATTCCGGCGACGATCTCCGCGAGAGCTTGCATTTCTTTTAACAACAGCAGGCCCCTTCATGTTAGGCATCTTTTTAGGCCTGACACTGGAACGGGGAAGAACTTCCTTTCGCTTTCGATCAGGACGAGCTTTCACAGTCTTAAAACTATAGGTACGAGGTCTGGCAGAATCAGGACCCTCATACTTAACACGAATACGAGGTATCAAAAGCTCAGCCGGCTCCCCATTACGAGCCTCGGTCCTCACATCCTCGTCATCGGAACTCATCCACAACTTATAGTTTTCAGAAAGACCCACAAACCCATTTGTAGCTACAGCCCAACGCGGGAGACCATCATAATACCTAGCCCACGCTAAGACCCGTGTTTGTGCAAAGGTCGCTACCTTAGGTGGTACCGTATCAGAAAAGGGGATAGTCTGCCATAAACCATATTGACGCATGACTCGGTAAGGGAAAATATAAATGGAACAAGATAGCCCCAACAAAGAAATATAAACCGATACATCAGACCCCCCTGTCATAGTAGTCAAACCCCACCATGGTACCACCCACTTAATAGAAAAAATGCCATAAGTAAAAAAGGAGGTCCATTCGGCCTCGTCCTGGCCTTGGTGCAAGTATTTTCGTTTACCCAAAGCTATAGGGCGATAATGTTTAGGATCGGCAGGAGATTCCAAAAGTCTAAGCCGTTCCGCGAGCCAAATCTGCAAAAACAGGTACGATCGAATCAAAATAATGAAAAGAAAGAAAAAGGTTCCTGGGGCGCAGTTTCAACGCCCAGGACCAGGCGCCGAATATTCCAGCGCCCAGCCCTGGGCGCCGAAACTCAGCCCCAGGCAAAAAGAAATATATATAAGTGGCGTATGTGTGCGCAAAGAAAAAAATAGATTACCTGCAGTAATAGGGGGCTTCCCTTAAAAATTTCGGATTTGGCATCCTTCTTCAGCTCATCCGCACTCAGCAAAGTCTCAGCAACAACCAACGGCATAATAGAATAGCAACTTTCCATCTGGCTAATCAAGGGGATCAGCCTTATGTCACCGAACTCACCATTATTATTCGACAGCAAATAATGATTCTACAAGCAAAATACAAGGGCTCGAATGTTCAATTTTTGTTCGGTCATATTCTTACTAGGCCTAAAATGATGTTTTACGAGTTTTGCCAAGTTAACCTTATCGTCTACAACAAGTTCAGCAAACATGTTATCATCTAGCCCTAAGAAAGCCCTTATTGTTGTTTTACCCTCTTCAATAGTGCCAGGGGTAACAGGAGTAGCATTAGTAGGATAACCAAGGATCGCAGCAAATTCATCAGGCAAAGGACATATTTCATTGCCCCAAAAGGAAAAAACATGATGATCGGAGTCCCAAAAGTTTAGGGCAGCATGCAGAAAATTATAATCAATATTAATTTGTTGTAAGCCTAAAAGTGCCTCTAAGTGGTATTCTTTTAACAAAGCTTTTTCTGTGGGAGTAAGGGCTCGTAGCCAACGCCTAACAGTCCGTTGGAGTGAGAAATTAGGGATCGACATGGCAAAAGCAGCAAATAATTAGAGCACAGCAAAAAAGGGAGAAAGAATTTGAGAGTGGTGGAAAATAAGGATGTACCTAGCCCCTATATATAGCTGAACGCACCCAATAAACATCCTGATCCCATTCGGAAACGTGTTTAGAAATTCGAAAATCAAATACTACCAGGAAAGAACTTTCAGCGCCCACCTCTGGGCGCCGAAATTTTTAACGCCGGAGCTTGGGCGCTGAAAATGCAGCCCAAGGCCCAGATTTCACAAAAACACGGAATAGGAAAGGACTTAAGGCCGTGTTGCTAAAACACGAGGCCCTATTACAAGTAAGATCAAGCCCAAAGCACCTTTAGCTCCCAAATAAGCAAAAAATAATAATAACATTGAAACTTGGTCGAAACTTAGACTCATCTCAGAAAACGCTCATGTACACTTTTAAAAAAAAAGCAAGTTAAATATCATGGTCATTCTTCGAAACACCAAAAATATGTGTCGTCAAGTCATTGGTTTTCCAAATAGAAAATGTCTGTCTGTCAAAGGGATAATCCAGGCCAAGCCAAAACCGGATGTCGCCTGAAAGCTAAAGTCGCACTCCACGGCTTCACTAAAATAGCACACTACTATAGGAGGTTGCTCGCACATACGAGCGTGACCCCGAACATGATTACGAGACGCGAAAAACAACCGACGAGCCCCAACACTTGGGGGCTAGCGAAAAGTGGACTCCAACAAAGAGCGTGCAATCAAAATCACATTCCCAGACTGCGCCACGCACCATATCATGTTTGGATATCTCAAAAAATATATTGTTAAATATACACAATGTGGACCCACTTATAGGACACATCTAATCAGGAAATATTACGACCCACCAACGGGTTGTAATTACAAAAGCCCTTCTACATGGGCAAAATAAGAAATTCAAAATGGGCTCGCCCACCCTCAGCGGGCGGGGTCTGCGTCACTAGCCGCGCAGGTCCTCAGCTTTTCAAAGAATAAAGTCTTCAAATTTAAAATAGGCTCGCCATCTTCAGCCGGCGGGGTCTACGGCGCAAACCACGTAGGTCCTTATTTTCAAAAAAAACAAACAAAATTTCAAAACAGATTCGTCCACTTCTATCGGACGGGGTGTCCACCCTCAGCGGACAAGGTTCGCCACCTTCAGTGGGCGGGGTCTACGTCACAAACCGCGTAGGTCCTTATTTTCAAAAAATTTCAAAACAGATTCGTCCACTTCTATCGGACGGGGTGTCCACCCTCAGCGGACAAGGTTCGCCACCTTCAGCGGGCGGGGTCTACGTCACAAACCGCGTAGGTCCTTATTTTCAAAAACATCAAACAGATTCGTCCACTTCTATCGGACGGGGGGTCCCCCTCAGAGGACAGGCTCGCCCACCTTCAGCGGGCGTGGTCTGCGTCACTAACAGCGCAGGTCCTTAGTCGCTGCAGCGATAACTTTTATTGGTTTTCCCTTTTTCCAAAAATTAAAGGATTGGTTTGTTGGATTTTCCATCGTTTTACATCCTATAAAAACAAGGGGGTTTTCTCGTTTAGCTAACCCTGAAAATGAGAATCTTTAAAAAAAAAAAACGTTTTACCTCGTGATTGGGCTTGGCCAGGCCCAATTACACTTTACAGCTTTAATTTCGAAAACATCTGTAGTTACTCCCAATGACAAAGTGAGGGAGTTTCTACGCATCTTTAGATCCTTCCAATGACAAAGTGAGGAAGTTTCTATACTATCAGTTGACAAATCCCAATGACACGTGAGGGGTATGTTAACACTTTAAGTGATGACCCTTAAGTCAAATGTTATCACTCGGGGGCTCGTGAGACCCTCACAAAACAGGTCACATACACCATGGCTTGTGTGACGCACTCCGTCTAATACTTTGACCATCGTCTTACTCCAAGACTCAGTCAAAGTGGGGGCTAACTGTAGACACCTACTTTTGTCCCCATTCCCGCAAGGGAAAGGTTCGATGATGAAAGCATAAAAACTCCACTTGACAACGCATCTCCTATAAAATAAACGAATCTCGATTCCCTATTTCATTTCACCCGAAACCTGCTATTTATGGAAACCTGCTAAAAATAGTAACTGCCGTAAAAGGTAGCTTCTAAAAGTGGCAAATCATAACAGATAGAAACCTGTCAGAATTAGGTGTTGCATTCCAACATAAATCCTAAATGAGATAGAAAACTGCGAGAATCCTATTCCTAATAGGATTCGGAAATAAGAGTTACGTATTAATTAAAATCCTAACGAGCCTAGAGTTCGTAACGGGCCCAGACGCATTCCGTCACAAATTGATACGCGCTAAAAGACTCAAATTAATCTCAAACTCCACGGATTTTAGAATCCGAATCTGACTAAACAAAAACTGCCCAGACCCTATTTTCAACGCCTGGCTCTGGGCGCCGAAATCTCCGGCGCCCAGGCCTGGGCGCTGAAAGTACCTGGGTACGTCTATTTTCCTAATTCTTTGTGGATTAGAACTCTGCAATTCTATCTTTCCACGAACTCTTCCCTATAAATAGACCCCTAGTTTCGACGTGAAACAACACACAACAACACATAATATATTCTGAGTATTGACTCTAAACCCCTTAGCCTAAGCCTCTCGCTGCGAAACTGTTCACGCGTTCTGTCGCAATCGATCCATAAATCGAACAGAACGTATCCTGTCCCATAATTGAGATTCGTTAAATAAAAAGGAGAAATAGCAAAGTCAAAGTGGTTAGTTTTCTGAGAACCGTGACGCACCTCTCAAGGGTGCGTCGTAATGTGTCCCTTTTCGATGATTTAACTGCTTTCCTCGCCCTCTTTATGAACTGTTAAACTAACCTAATATGATTGTTCTATCACGCCTAATAAATATAATATTTTTGGGAAATCGGATTATCATTCTAGGTCCCTTAATGTTATTTAAATCAGATAATCACGATCGAATTAGTATTATATGTTGCATATTGCTAAAATCAACTCAGATTAGTTTAATAGTTAACGCATGTCCCTTCAATTATTTATGCTGAGCTAGTAAGGATATCCTGCCTCTGGAGTTACCGACGAGCGAATTACTCCTCTCGGTAGTTACAGTCCCCCGAATCCTCAATCTCTACCTTGCGGGTGTATATTGAGAGATCCCCACACCAGGTATCACAAGGGAACCTACGGCCGTCGTGGTCAAACATAATTGCACTCCCTTTATGTCACGATAACCGGGTTTTGTCAGTTTTTCTCATTGTCGTTAAAAACTGAATGGCGACTCCTATATTACTAGTCAATTGGGTGTATACTCACAGAAAGTCCAATTACACTTGATTGAATAAAAAGAATCGTCACACCCACGAGGGATAGGTCACGCATTAGCCTCGCGCTTTTTCGACCCCCTCACAACCACTTGCATCATACAAAACTTAGACCGACCATAGGATGAGAACTTTGCATGTTGCTTTCATATTCATGACTAGTGTGACAACGTGCTACTTGTGCATTGTGTGGGCATCTTTGCACGCGTGAATGGCTAACCTCGAGTTCTAGCTTGCCAAAACCAATTAGCCTCCAACTAGGAAACCAAACCCCTAGGAGCATCATTCAAACCTCATGCATGTAAATCGTCGATTTTAGGGTCTTTAGGAGTGTCACTCCATTTTGATTCAAAACCCTTAAACACGCCTCACGCACAAATGCCAAATTCAATCCAACAGCGTCAGAATGCCGGATTTTCGAGTCCAAATTCCAAGTTTCAAAGTCAAAATTCAATCCAACGGCGTCATAATGCCGGATTTTCGAGTCCAAATTTCAAGTTCCAAATTCAAGGTTCAATCCAACGGCATCATAATGACGGATTTTCGAGTCCAAATTCCAATTTCAAGTTCAAAATGAATTCCATAATGCCGGATTTCCTACTTCAAAACCTACTTCTTCCAAGTCAAAGTTCAAATCCAACGGCGTCATAATGCCGTATTTTCCAGTCCAAATTTCGAGTTTCGAGTTCAAGTTCAAATCTTCTAATTGAAAACCTCAATTTTCAAGTCTAAATCCAACGACGCCAAAATGCCGGATTTTCCAAACTCAAGTTTCGATTTTCGAGTCAAATTCAACCCAACGGCGTCATAATGCCGGATTTCCTAGTCTTCAAGCTTCAAGTTCAAATTCAAACTTTCTAGTCTAAAACTTGAAATTTTCAAATGCAACCCAACGGCGCCTTAATGCCGGATTTTCTAGTCCAAATTTCAAGCTTCAAAGTCAAAAAACCACAAATCCAACGGCGTCATTTCCTATTTCAAACATTCAAGTCTTCAAGCATCGAAGTCAAGTCGCCAATTTCAAGTCTCAAAACCTCAAAGTTCAAATGGCAAAGTTCATGACCGGCATAGTGCCAACTTTTCAACTCCAACTTTCAAACCTCAAAATTCCATGTCAATCTTTCGAATTTCAAGTCCTATGCTCAAAGCTTCAAATTCCAAATCCATGCCGTCGTAATGCCGATTTTCCATTTCGTATTTCAAAACTCAAGTTCGAAGTTCAAAAATTCCAAACCTTCAAATCTCAAATCCTACACTCCAAGTCCACGGCGGCATAATGCCGAACTTTCAAGTTCCCAAATTCAATGTCTCAAATCCACGGCGACATAGTGCCGGATTTTCCAAATACGAAGCTTCATGTTCTACATACAAAATGCGTCCTTTTCCATTTCAAAATTCAAACTTCGAGTCAAATTCAAATTCCAACGGGTTGAAAATCCCCTGAAATAAAACAAATTCCAATGGGTTGAAATTCCCTTCAAATACTCCAATTCCAATGGGTTGAGATTCCCCTAAAATATTGACGGGTTGAAAATCCCCTAAAATAATACAAACCCCATTCCAAATATTTCCGAGCGGGTTGAAAATCCCCTGAAATAATACAAGTTCAAATTCGACGGGTTGAAAATCCCCTGAAATAATACAAGTTCAAATTCCAACGGGTTGAAACTCCCCTAATATAATACAAATTCCAATTCTCAAGCGGGTTGAAATTCCCTTCAAATATTCCAGATCCAATGGGTTGAAACTCCCCTAAAAAAATTGACGGGTTGAAATTCCCTTTAAATAATACAAAATCAATTCCCTTTCAATCGGGTTGAAATTCCCTTCAAAATATTCAAAGTTCCAATGGGTTGAAAATCCCCTAAAAAAATTGACGGGTTGAAACTCCCTTGAAATAATACAAAATTCAAATTCCTAGTACAAGTCCAATTTCCAAATTCTAGAGCGGGTTGAAATCCCCTTTAAATAAGTCCAATTTCCAATAGGTCGGAATATTCCTTTTCCAAGTTCTAGTACAAGAGCCAACTTTCACAAAAGAATGAATGCTCTTCTCAAACATTTCCAACGGGTTGCAAATCCCGAATACAAGTACAAAATCCAAAATCCCAAATCTTCGGAGTGACACTTAGAGTCAAGTCTAGGTCTCATTCATTGCATGCATGTCATATCATGTGTCGGGAAGTCCAAGTTTTAAAATCGTCTGGTATGTTCCATCTAGGAGTCCGAAGATCCTGTGGGTTCGTCGAAGAGGAGAAAGGTTGAAAAGAAATCCATCAGCCCTAGCTTCCCTCATAGCCGGCATCGAACGAGCAGTCAGTTCATCTCCTACAAATCAAACTCCCAGTCCCATTCAAGAAACAATCCAAATGTCTGCCTCCGATCAACTCGCTCAACTCATAGCGGCTTTCGCCAGCCTCAGTGCCAATGTGTAGAGCATAAGCAACCGATTGGGTGTTGTAGAACAAGGCGCGCCTACTGATGACTTAACCAAGAGGATCGAGAGATTTGTCAGTAAGGTTACCAATCAAGAGAACTACTTTGACACCTCAATGGAGGACAACCTCAAGGGGAGGGCGAATCTGCCAGACAAATTCTCCGCCAATGACATTCCAAAGTTCAAATCAATTGACAATCCCAAGTACCATCTCAAGAATTTCAGAGCTACAATGGCCATCAAGGGGGTCGAACTCGAGCTATACCCAGTGGTATTCCCTATGTCTCTGGAACCTGTCTGCCAGAAGTGGTACTATTCACTCAAGGAACATCAAACAAATACATGGGAGGCAGTTGCTCGAGCGTTCATGGAGCAATATCAACCCAACATTCAACTTCAAACCACTCTAAGGGAACTGGAAGTTCTCAGGCAAGGGCCTCAGGAAGGCTTCACTACTTACCTCAACCGATAGAGGGAAATGGCATCCCAAATGGTAACCCGGCCCTCCGAGAGAGAGTTAGTCAAGATTTTCATTGCCGGTCTTCTTCCAAAGTACAATGCTCACATGAAGTACCTAGGCTTAGAAAGCTTCAAGAGAACCTATGACATCGGGGTCGACATAGAGGATGACCTAATGAAAGCACCCGCAGCCCCAGCTCCGCAAACTGAAAAATGGAAGGGGAAGAGACCTGAGACAACACACAAAGTTCATGAGGTTAACGCCCTAGAGGCTCCTCAAGGTCCAAAATCGAACAACTTCAAAAGCAATGCTAACCAGTGCAACTATCAAGGCAGACCCCAAAGATTCTTCACAAACCTTGGGATGTCTTACAGTGAGGCATTTGATCGGATGGTCGAAAAACAAGTCATAACACCAATCGGTCCAACACCCAATCCTCCAGTTGACAAAAGATCCAAGAGTTGGGATCCGACAGCTCATTGCAAATACCATCAAGGGAAGGGTCATGACATCGAAGATTGCTACAAGCTCAAACACTTGATCCAGAATATGGTCGACAACAAGACCTTACCCTTACCCCCAGGGGCTAAGCAAACCCCCTCTGTACAAGCCATCTCCTATGACTGCGAAGATGAAGAAGAGGAGTTTCCATGCAATCTGATCTCCACAATATGCAAGCCAGGTTACGAGCTTATGGTTCCAAGCTTTTGCCATCTACTTCCAAGTGCTTAAAACTGGGTGATCCCCAAACCTAGGGTAACCACCGACATTCAAGAGAACATCTATCCACTCGCCACCGTGAAGGCTTTAGGGTTCTCCGAGTACGATCTCATGCTGAGTTCCCAACAAACTGTCAAACTCCAGGGTGTCACATACAAAGTCTTGGGAGTCCCTGAGCTGGTTTTCTCCTTTGACACCTATTACGACAATGCTGAGTTCCTGGTAATCGATGTGCCTACTAACTTCGACCTACTATTCGGAGAGCTTTGGTTCGAGGAAATACTAGATGGCCCTGCCTGCCTCACCCTCAAAGGTTCAAGCTTCCGAGACACTCTCATCAAGCAAAAGCCGGCTGTACGCCAGGAAAAGGATGAGTGCATTCAAAAATACTACCACAGATGGGCAATCTCCGCTCGTACAATTCAGCCCGAGCTGCCAAAGGGAAAAATGGTGAGAGTGTTTCTCTTAGGGCTCAACACTTCATGCAAGGGCATCTTCGCCGCATTTCCTTACAGCACATGGAATCAAGTCTGGGACCAAGTCCTGAAAGTCTGTGCATGCAGCCCCGTCTTCGATGATTATGACGATTATGGCGCAGATGTTTGGGAATACCCTGAGAACTATCTTTACGATTAGTGTCTTTGTCCAGGTCCAGAGTCTGTCTTTCAATTTTTGAGTCTAGCAATGAGTCTAAGTGTCTAGAACTAGAGTCTTGCATCAATCAAGAGCCTCTAAAGGCCGAGCTTCAAGTCAAAACAGTCGGTGTAATGATTGCTGATTTCAATAACACTTCAATTTCTACTTACTCTTCGAGTCCTAATTCAAAATCAAATCCTAATCCACACAACTTTGCTTCACAAGAAACTGACTTTGAAATTCTAAAAGCTATTCGAAAATCATGAAAACAGGACCCCATAATTGAGGAAACAGAAAAAATCAACCTTTCTAACAACGGTGACTCAAAACTAGTTCAGATTGGTTTAACTCTTTCCCAAGCAGAGCGGGACGACCTTATCAAGCTACTTTCAGAGTATGTAGACGTCTTCGCATGGTCCTATCATGATATGCCAGGGGTTGATCCAAGCATCGGTCAGCGTACAATTCCCCTTATTCCAGGTTCAAAACCCATCAAGCAGAAACTCCGTCGCATGAAACCGGATGTTTCCCTCAAAATTCAAGGAGAGGGCTCTAAGCAGCTAGAGGCCGGGTTTAATCGAGAGTCCAAGTTTCCAGATCTTTCAAGGTATTGGGTTCCAAGCAAGTGTCCCAGTTCATTCAAGAAAACATTATATGCATATATGGTGTTCCTCACAAGTCCATTAGTGATCAAGGAACCCATTTCCAAGGAGAATGTGAAGACCCATTCGACAAGTACAAGATTCAAAATTCAAGTTCTATAACCTTTGACCAAGCAAGGTTGTGCTAAGCAAGGCATCTACAATTCCAAAGTACAAAATTCAAGTTCTATAATCTCTAACCGAGCAAGGTTGTGCCAAGCAAGGCATCAACAATTCCAAAGTACAAAATTCAAGTTACAAACTCCAAGGTTCAATTTCTAGAAACATCTACAAGCTTCAATAGTTCAAACTTCAAAAGGGGATACCGTACAATCTTCAATATAACAATCCCAACGGACCCATGCTCCGGGAAATTCAACATCATCGCTCTTCACCTTATCACCCACAAACTAATGGGGCAGTCGAAGCAGCCAACAAGAATGTCAAGACCATCATCATGAAAATGACTACCAATTACAAGGACTGGCCCCAAAAGCTGCATTTCGCATTGTGGGGATATCGAACTTCAATTCGCACTTCAACTGGTGCAACTCCGTTCTCATTGGTCTATGGAATGGAAGCAGTACAACCTATCGAGCTGGAGATACCATCTCTAAGGATAGTCCTCGAAAGCAAAATCCCAGAAGCTGCATGGGTACAAGCAAGATATGACGAGCTAGTCATGCTCGATGAGCGTCGGCTTCAAGCCGCTCACCATGTACAAGTCTATCAACGCCGAGTGGCCAGACATTTCGACAAAAGGGTCAGAACCCGAAACATCAAGGAAGGCGAGCTTGTCCTGAAAGCCCTTCGGAAAAGCACCATGGACCCAAGGGGAAAATTCAAACCCAACTGGGCAGGCCCATACATTGTCAAGAAGATCCTCTCGGGGGGAGCAGTCGAACTAACAGACATCGACGGAATAAAATTCAGATCTCTTACCAACCTCGATCAACTTAAGAAGTTCTATGTCTAAGTTCCCTGTTCAGATTCAAGAATCCAAATTCAGGTCTTGTAAGGTAGTCAGAACTACGTCCGGCCTGATTCCCTAACGGGACACGTTTGAAACCTCATTTCGAGGCCCGGCTACTTTAATACAAAAAAATTCAAAATTTCCTCAATTAAGGGCATCCTAAAAATCAAATCAAATTTCAAAACTCAGTTGTTGTTGTCTTTATTCCAAATGTGCCAATTCAAAGCAAAGCATGTTCAAGCGGAATTTAACACAATAACTCTTTATTTGGCCCTAAGGCCTTCAAAGCTAACTCAAATACAAAGTCAGGTGAAGCGAAGTTCAAAAGCCTTTTCACTTCCTAAACACATCTTCTAAACACATGTTCTAATTAAACACATCTTCCAAACACATTCTAAACACAATTCCTTCGAATACAATTTCAAACACATTTAGCCTACAAAGATCTAGGGTCAGGCGACTATGCTCTCGAGTCTTGGCACCTTGAGTACTATCCCCTGGCTCCTCCCACAATCAATCATCAATCTTCCCCTTGCCCAAGTGGCGGGAGAAGGAACTTGCAAGCCTTCCAAGACGGGAGGACGACAAACCTCCTTTGGATTCCGAACGGTCAAGCACCGGATGGGCCACACCCCCGTCACCTTCCTCATAGTCAGTTGATGCAGGACGTCTAGCTCTATAACCTCGGACTCTTGCTGGTCCGGAGAGAGAAATGTCCCTCTGGCTTAGGCCTCTCATCCATACAATGTACCCCGCAGACAGAGTAACTGACTCAGGTGGGAACTGGATACTCAAGAATGGTTTGGCAACCCAATACCGCCTCCAAACTTTAAGTCGATTTGCATTCAGCGTAACAGGTTTCGGGTTCTCTTCAATACAGTCCGGGATCCCCTGTTTCAAGCCATACTGTCTCATCACTCGGGCAGGCGAGTAGAAGACCAGCATTGTGAGGCTTGGCACCCTCAAAGCAATAGAACCAGGGGCATATTTCATAGCAGCAATCCCCCACCAAGGAACTACCCACCTTATACAAGATTCAACCCCAGAGAGTGTACACCGCCACTCATCCAATGAAAGCCGGCCATGCAGCATGGGTCGCACAATGAATCCCTTTCTATTATAGCTCGCCATGTTCTCCGGTGGTGCCACCAACATGAGCCTCTCCATAAGCCAAACCTTGGGGAGTATATAAGAAGCACATTTCAAAATTCAACATTCAAAATTTAAATACAAGTACAAAATTTAACATACAAGAGAGCTCCAGATCCTTACTTGGAGTAACACCGGACTTCCCGATGGCAAAGAAGAGGGGTCCGACATCAGCATATCAAGGCCCATCAATGTTTCGCCAATCACAAGCAGCATTGGGTCCCGACCATTAGCAAACTGCTCTACAATCTCTATTAGGGAGGCATCACCATTGCCAAACCCCTGCTTCGAAAAGAGGAAGCGAGCGAATATTCAAAAACTCAAGGCTCTCAGGCGAAAAACTTTGGGAACATCAAGCCCAGCAAAGTAGGTGAAAAAGAGGGACAAATCCACCCCTCTGCCATATACAACAGCACTCAAAAGTGGGGGCTTCAAGCCCAAATACCTTTCAAAACTCAAGAAAAAGTGTTCTTCAACACTAGGCATGCATGGCTCCAGCATCAAGGGCCACCCCAATATGGCACTAAATTCCTCAGGGACATACCTCATTATTTCCAAAGCGGAAGACATGATGATTTGGATCCATACTTTCTTTTCTTTTCGAGAGGAAGCAGTATGCAATGATAGCAGGGAAGGATTGATGCAAGAAATGATCCAACAAGCTCCCAATTTATACAAGAGTCGGCTTGTACGTCAGCCCACAGACGCCGGGAGCCTGCACCAAAGGACGAGGCCACCGTCCTCTCTTATGACTCCGAGTACACACTCTTTAGTGTTCCGGACAGCAGAGTACAACCTCCATGATTCAAGATTCCAAAGCCGCAAGCCGCGCAATTTCAAACAGTCCGGATCAATGCTTCAGGCAGATTTCGGATCAATTTTTTTTTCAAAATTCAAGCATTCTAGTCCTAGATCGGCGTCCTAAGTCGAGTCTGCATGTGCATTAGCAAAAGTTGAATATACTTTGACTTGCGCTTTTCCTAACCAAAAAACCTCAGTCAAAGTGGGGGCTTATAGTGGGTATATACACCCGAAAAAATGGGCAATTTTTTTAAAATTTTATGCAAAATTGTCATGCATGAATATAGCTACAAAATTTCAAGGCACACACTACGCATACAATTTCAAGCATTCAAACATACAAAAGCCAATCTTCAAAATGTTAGGTTATGATACATATGACAAAACATAAATCATGCGGAAAACCTTAATGCCAGGAAACATATTATTTACACATAATCATTTAGCATAATTTAGGTGCATACACTTTGTAGCGTGCCCTCCCTAGCTGCGCCCGAACCGAACAAGAACAAGTCTTTAGGACTCCAAGCGTCGTCCCTCCGTAGATAGTCCACAGCACGTCCGGATCCGCCTTAAGATTGACCAACTAGAATCGCCCATAAGGTATTATAAATTTCGGCTATTATGGAGCAAGAAAGTGACTGATTTTTCTGCTCAAAAATCACTGTTTTATTGTATGAATACTTATTGAAAACTCGTGCCTAAAATTATGACCCTAAGCATATATGTATAGGACTATGGAAAAGGAACTCGAATCCTGTTAGAATACTAATTTATTAATTAGAATCCTATTAGATCTCTAAATAATAAATTTAATCTTTTAGGATTAGGATTTAATCAATGCACGAATTCCGATAGTATTAGGATTCGTCATGCACACGAGCAGCGCACAAGCACCGTACGCCCGTACGCAAGCCTTGCGGCCTACGCCAAGCGCACAACGCTGAGGCCCATGCTCGCAGCCCATCGCTGAGCTTGTCGCGCACCAAGGCTTGGATGGGCCTGGCCTTGCGTTGGGCCTGGTCTAGCACTTGGCGTGTTGGATGCGTGTGGCTTGCTGGGCGTCGGCCTGGCTTCGTGCTAGGCCTTCGTCTAGCAAGCCTCGTCCGATGCTAATTCGTACGATACACTTTCCGATTAAATTCCCGATTCCGGAATTCATTTCCGATACGAACAATATTTAACATTTCCGATTCCGGAATTAATTTCCGTTTCGAACAAATATTTAATATTTCTGTTTCCGGAATTATATTCCGATTCCGATAATATTTTCGATTCTGACAATATTTCCGTTTCCGGCAATATTTCCTATTCCGGTAATATTTCCATTTCCGAAAGTATTTTCCGATACGTACCATGTTTCCGTTTCCGGCAACATCTACGACTTGGATAATATTTATATTTCCGATACGATCCATATTTCCGTTTCTGGCAATATCATCGTTTCCGGAGTATTCATTTCTTGCCTTTGACGATCTCAGCTCCCACTGGAACCAAGATCCCTCGATTCCAAATATACATAGATGGAGTATTTAATGCCATAATTGATCCGTTTACGTACTATTTATGTGACCCTACGGGTTTAGTCAAGAGTAAGTTGTGGATTAATATAATTAATTCCACTTGAACTGAAGCGGCCTCTAGCTAGGCATTCAGCTCACTTGATCTCACTGAATTATTAACTTGTTAATTAATACTGAACCGCATTTATTAGACTTAATATTATATGCATACTTGGACCAAGGGCATTATTTCCTTCAGTACCCCACTTGTCCTTAGGGACAAGTGTGCATTTCCTATTTCCTTTGTCACTCGATGCTTGCTCTTGAACATAAGGTAAGAGTTGTCATCCTTATTATGTCCATAGGTGTTTCTCGGTTTCAGAGTTCAACTGATCAAATAAACAGATAATCATAGGCTATGATTCATCCGAGCACGGCCATGCATTTTACAGTTTCTAGCTCTCCGAGTGGCCTTGTACAACTTTTAAGCATCTCATCCCGATTTATGGGAGGACAATCCCAATCTTGCGATCTTGAGATTAGACTTCGTTTGATAGGTGATTACCTGAGCGTTGCCTTTATAGCCTCCTTTTACGGTGCGACGGTTGGTCAACGTCAAAGTAACCAGTTCTCAAACAAGTATTCTCAAATCACTCAGGTATTGAGGATTTAGTGTCTAATAATTTTAATGAAATTTACTTATGACAGATTTTCATCTCTTACAGTAAAGTTTCATAGGTCTGTCCGATACTAGTCTTCCCAAAGTAAGTATCTATGCAAATGATTGCGACATTGCCATGTCCACATAGTTCAAGAAACAGAACTACTAGTCATCTTGCATTCTAGTCGTCTAACATTTTCTATGCGTCCATCTTTATAGAAAACTCCGACCAGGGACCATTTTCAACTTTTGACATTCAAGTTCACTTGATAGACATTTCTTAGTCACAGGACTGGTCCTGACAGTCTATCTTGAATATACCGTCAAATTGAAGGGACTCATCATTTAATAAACCACAAATTAAATGGAAAATGAATTCTATTCTTTATTGTGAATGATTAACCAATAATGTTTTACAAAGTATTAAACTCTAAAACTTTAAAACATTAAACAAGGACATCAAAGCCATTCTCCAATATGCTTGATTCCCATAGCTGCAGTGTGCGAGTTGTGCTTCGCCTGCGGCAGATGTTTAGTCAATGGATCTGATATGTTGTCATCAGTTCCAATCTTGCTTATCTCGACTTCTTTTCTTTCAACGAACTCTCGTAGAAGGTGAAATATACGAAGTACATGCTTGACTCTTTGGTGGTGTCTAGGCTCCTTTGCTTGTGCAATAGCTCCGTTATTATCACAATACAGGGCTATTGGTCCTTTAATGGAGGGGACTACACCAAGTTCACCTATGAACTTCCTTATCCATATAGCTTCCTTTGCTGCTTCATGTGCAGCAATGTACTCCGCTTCAGTTGTAGAATCCGCAATGGTGCTTTGCTTAGCACTTTTCCAGCTTACTGCTCCTCCGTTGAGGCTGAAGACAAACCCAGACTGTGATCTGAAATCATCTTTGTCGGTTTGGAAACTTGCGTCCGTATAACCTTTAACAATTAATTCATCATCTCCACCATAGACCAGGAAGTCATCTTTGTGCCTTTTCAGGTACTTCAGAATATTCTTGGCAGCAGTCCAATGTGCCTCTCCTGGGTCTGACTGGTATCTGCTCGTAGCACTGAGTGCGTACGCAACATCCGGGCGTGTACATATCATAGAATACATTATTGAACCAATAAATGATGCATATGGAATCCCATTCATTCGTCTACGCTCATCAAG
The DNA here is from genome assembly GCF_020520425.1 of Spinacia oleracea. Lineage (NCBI taxonomy): Eukaryota > Viridiplantae > Streptophyta > Magnoliopsida > Caryophyllales > Amaranthaceae > Spinacia > Spinacia oleracea. Next base: position 19,862,885 of record NC_079488.1, read on the forward strand.
TGTTTTTGGGCACTAAGTCTTGCTTAGAGTCATTCCATGAGACATGGGTAGGTAGCCTCGCTTGGAGTCTGCCATCTTGAACCTATCAAGCACCTTATTGATATAAGTGCTTTGACTAAGTCCAATCATCTTTTTAGATATATCTCTGTAAATCTTGATGCCCAATATATACTGCGCTTCTCCTAGATGCTTCATCGAAAAACATTTCCCAAGCAAAATCTTGACAGAGTTCAACATAGGAATGTCATTTCCGATAAGTAATATGTCGTCGACATATACTACTAGAAAAGCAATTTTGCTCCCACTGACCTTCTTGTATACACAAGATTCGTCTGCGTTCTTGATGAAACTAAAGTCACTGACTGCTTTATCAAAACGTATATTCCAGCTCCTGGATGCCTGCTTCAATCCGTAGATTGATTTCTTTAGCTTGCATACCTTTTTAGCATTCTTTGTATCCTCAAAACCCTCAGGCTGTGTCATAAACACAGTTTCTGTTAAAATGCCGTATAAGAAAGCGGTTTTGACATCCATCTGCCATATTTCGTAATCGTAATATGCAGCGATTGCTAACATTATCCGAATAGACTTTAGCATTGCAACTGGTGAAAAGGTTTCATCGTAATCCACACCGTGGACTTGCCTGTAACCTTTTGCAACCAATCTATCTTTGAAAACTTCAAGTTTCCCATCCTTGTCCTTTTTCAGTTTGAAAACCCATTTGCTTCCAATGGCTTGGTAGCCATCTGGCAAATCGACCAAATCCCAAACTTGGTTTTCAGACATGGAGTCTAATTCAGATTGCATGGCTTCTTGCCATTGCTTGGAGCTAGGGCTTGTCATAGCTTGTTTGTAAGTCGCAGGTTCATCACTTTCAATTAATAGAACATCATAGCTCTCGTTCGTCAAAATACCTAAGTACCTTTCCGGTTGAGATCTATATCTCTGCGATCTACGCGGGGTTACATCTCTAGATTGTCCATGATTCTCACCAGAAACTTCTAAAGATCTCTGAGTTTCATCCTGAATGTCATCTTGAGCATTCTCTAGTGTTTGTTGTTCGGCTCGAATTTCTTCGAGGTCTACTTTTCTCCCACTTGTCATTTTGGAAATGTGATTCTTTTCCAAAAAGATACCATCTCGAGCAACAAACACCTTGTTCTCAGATGTATTGTAGAAGTAATACCCCTTTGTTTCCTTTGGATAGCCCACAAGGATACATTTGTCAGATTTTGGATGAAGTTTGTCTGAAATTAATCGTTTGACGTATACTTCACATCCCCAAATCTTAAGAAAAGACACTTTTGGAGGCTTTCCAAACCATAACTCATATGGAGTCTTTTCAACAGCTTTAGACGAAGCTCTATTTATAGTGAGTGCGGCTGTATTTAGTGCATGTCCCCAAAATTCTATTGGAAGTTCGGCCTGACCCATCATTAATCTAACCATGTCTAGCAAGGTTCTGTTCCTCCGTTCCGACACACCGTTCCATTGTGGTGTTCCAGGAGGAGTCAATTCTGATAGAATTCCACATTCTTTCAGATGGTCATTAAATTCATAGCTCAGATATTCACCGCCTCCGTCAGACCGCAGTGCCTTAATCTTCTTGCCTAATTGATTCTCTACTTCACTCTGAAATTCCTTGAATTTGTCAAAGGATTCAGACTTATGCTTCATTAGGTAGACAAAACCATATGTACTGAAACCACCCCTAGCATTTTTACTCATTGGTCCACATACAACTGTATGGATTAAACCCAATAGTCCAGTTGTTCTTTCTCCAACTTTAGAGAAAGGTTGCTTTGTCATTTTGCCAAGTAAACATGATTCGCACTTACCATAATCCTCTAAGTCAAATGGTTCTAGAATTCCTTCCTTTTGAAGTCTTTCCATGTGTTTCAAGTTAATACGGCCTAATCGACAATGCCACAGATAGGTGAGATCTGAATCATCCTTTTTGGCCTTTTTGGTATGTATGTTATAAACTTGTTTGTCGTGATCTAATAAATAAAGTCCATTGACTAATCTAGCAGATCCATAAAACATCTCTTTAAAATAAAATGAACAACTATTGTCTTTTACTAAAAAGGAAAATCCCTTAGCATCTAAGCAAGAAACAGAAATGATGTTCTTAGTAAGACTTGGAACATGGAAACACTCTTCCAGTTCCAAAACTAGCCCAGAGGGTAACGACAAATAATAAGTTCCTACAGCTAATGCAACAATCCGTGCTCCATTTCCCACTCGTAGGTCGACTTCACCCTTGCTTAACTTTCTACTTCTTCTTAGTCCCTGTGAATTGGAACATAAGTGTGAGCCACAACCTGTATCTAATACCCAAGAAGTTGAATTAGCAAGTATACAGTCTATAACGAAAATACCAGAAGATGGAACGACTGTTCCGTTCTTCTGATCTTCCTTTAGCTTCAAGCAATCTCTCTTCCAATGCCCCTTCTTCTTGCAGTAGAAGCATTCGGATTCAGAAGTGGGTTGACTGACCTTCCTCTTTTCAGACTTGGCGCCAGTTTGCTTAGTTGGGCTGGCCTTTTTGCCACCTTTCTTAGCATTCCTCTTCTTTCCAGATTTCTTGAACTTGCCCCCACGCACCATAAGAACATCTTGCTTATCACTTTTGAGCGTCTTTTCAGCGGTCTTCAGCATACCGTGAAGCTCAGTGAGCGTTTTTCCAGATTATTCATACTGTAGTTCATCTTGAACTGATCATACCCGTTATGAAGAGAATGGAGGATGGTGTCTACAGCCATTTCCTGAGAGAACTGCTGATCTAGCCGACTCATATTCTCAATGAGTCCAATCATTTTGAGAACATGTGGACTTACGGGCTCGCCTTTCTTAATCTTGGTCTCAAGAATTTGCCTATGAGTCTCGAATCTTTCGACCCGAGCCAGATCTTGGAACATGTTCTTTAACTCACTGATGATCGTGAAAGCATCTGAGTTGATGAATGTTTTCTGTAGATCTGCACTCATGGTTGCAAGCATTAGATATTTCACATCCTTGTTGGCATCAATCCAACGATTGAGGGCTGCCTGAGTGACCCCTTCGCCTGCGGCTTCGGGCATCGCCTCTTCCAGGACTGTGAGGGGGTCGAAAAAGCACGAGGCTAATGCGTGACCTCGTCCCTCGTGGGTGTGACGCTTCTTTTTGTCAAATCAAGTGTAATTGGATTTCCTGTGAGTTTACACCCAATTGACTAGTAATATAGGAGTCGCCATTCAGTTTTTAACGACAATGAGAAAAACTGACAAAACCCGGTTATCGTGACATAAAGGGAGGGCAATTATGTTTGACCACGACGGCCGTAGGTTCCCTTGTGATCCCTGGTGGTGGGGATCGCTCAACTTACACCCGCAGGGTAGAGATTGAGGGTTCGGGGGACTGTAACTACTGAGAGGAGTACTCGCTCTTCGATAACTCCAGAGGCAGGATATCCTTACTAGCTCAGCATAAATAATTGAAGGGACATGCGTTAACTATTAAACTAATCTGAGTCGATTTTAACAATATGCAACATATAGTACTAGATCGAACGCAATTATCTGATTTAGATTGTTTTAAGGGACCTAGCATGATAATCCAATTTCCCAAAAATATCATATTTATTAGGCGTGATCGAACAATTAGATTTAGTTAGTTTAACAGTTCATAAAAGGGCGAGGAAAGCAATTAAATCATAGAAAAGGGACACATTACAACGCACCCTTGAGAGGTGCGTCACAGTTCTCAGAAAACTAACCACTTTGACTTTGCTATTTCTCCTTTTATTAACGAATCTCAAATTATGGGACAGGATACGTTCTGTTCGATTCATGGATCGATTGCGAGAGAACGCGTGATCAGTTTTGCAGCGTGAGGCTTAGGCTTAGGGGTTTAGAGTCAATACTCAGAATAATAATTATGTGTTGTTGTGTTTTTTTCACATCGAACTTAGGGATCTATTTATAGGAAAGAGTGGCGTAGAAAGATAGATTTTCAGGAATTTGAATACGAAACGGATGAGGAAAAGAATCCGTTCCAGGTATTTTCGGCGCCCAGGGCTGGGCGTTGAAAATAGGGTATGGGCAGAATTATTTGTCAGATTGGACTCTAGAGTACGGAGTCCATTAAGAGACTTAATCCGAGTTATTTGGTGCGTATTAACCTTGTGACGGAATGCGTCTGGGCCCATTACGAACTCTAGGCTCGTTAGGATTTTAATTAATACGTGACTCTTATTTTCGAATCATATTAGGAATAGGATTCTCTCGTAATCTCTATCTCATTTAGGGTTTATGTTGGAGTGCAACACCTAATTCTGACAGGTTTCTATCTTTTTATTCTTACTACTTTTAGCAACTACCCTTTACGGCAGTTACCATTTTTAGCAGGTTTCCATAAATAGCAGGTTCGGGTGAAATGAGAAGGGGAATTGAGATTCGTTATTTTATAGGAGATGCGTTGTCAAGTGGAGATTTATGTTCTCATCATCGAACCTTCCCTTTCGGGAATGGGGACAAAAGTAGGTGTCTACAGTTAGCCCCCACTTTGACTGAGTCTTGGAGTAAGATGATGGTCAAAGTATTAGACGGAGTGCATCACACAAGTCATGGTGACCGGCTTTTGCGAGGGTCTCACGAGCCCCCGAGTGATAACATTTGACTTAAGGGTCATCACTTGAAGTGTCGACATATCCCTCACGTGTCATTGGGATTTGTCAACGGATAGTATAGAAACTCCCTCACTTTATCATTGGAAGTATCTAAAGAAGCGTAGAAACTCCCTCACTTTGTCATTGGGAGTAGCTACAGATGTTTTCGAAATCAAAGCTATAAAGTGTAATTGGGCCTGGCCAAGCCCAATCACGAGGTAAAAATGTTTTTAAAGATTCTCATTTTCAGTGTTAGCTAAACGAGAAAACCCCCTTGTTTGTATGGGACGTAAAACGAAGGAAAATCCAGCACATCGTTCTTTTTTTTTTGGAAAAACGGAAAACCAATCTTTTAAATTTTGGAAAAAAGGGAAACTACTCACATCGCTTTTTTGGAAAAAACGGAAAACTAAAAGCTACTCACATCGTTCTTTTTTCGGAAAAACGGAAAACCAAAAAGCTACTCACATCGTTTTTGGGAAAAACGAAAAAAGATGGCCCCGCCAGTTAGTGACGCAGACCCCGCCGGCTAAAGTTGGCGAGCCTGTCCGCTAAGGGTGGACACCCCGTCCGATAGAAGTGGACGAATCTGTTTTTGAAATTTGAAAATAAGGACCTACGCGGTTTGTGACGTAGACCCCGCCGGCTGAAGATGGCGAACCTGTCCGCTAAGGGTGGACACCCCGTCCGATAGAAGTGGACGAATCTGTTTTGAAATTTGTTTTGTGTTTTTTTTTTTTGAAAATAAGGACCTACGTGGTTTGTGCCGTAGGCCCCGCCGGCTGAAGATGGCGAGCCTGTTTCATTTTGTTTTTTGAAGATTCTATTTTTCGGAAACTGAGGATCTGCGCGGCTAGTGACGCAGACCCCGCCCGCTGAAGGTGGGCGAGCCCTGTCCGCTGAGGGTGGACGTCCCTGAATTTTTTTTTTCGATTTGGAACTCGCGTGGTTCGGTCTTGCCTTGATTGAGGTGGACAAGTCCCTATTTCATTTTTTTTCTTGTGATTTCTCTTGGGAATTTCTTTTTATTCATTCTTGTAGGAGCGAATTCTTTCGAGGGATACTCGGATTTAGTTGCAACCTGAATGTGGGTCGACAACGTGCTTAGACGGGTCATTTGTCTTGTGGTCATCATCTCTTCATGGTTTTGAGCTAGTCTTTACGGCTCAATTTTGCCACTACTTGGGTCTTTGATCAGAGGACCACGTACAAGTATCAACGGCGACCTTTGTCTTGAGGTCGTAAACTGGTTTTATTTTTTTGAGACATCCAAACACGGGACTTCGTACAGCGTAGTTTGGGAATATTGTTTTAACTTTTCATACTCTCTTTTGAAATATATATTTTCTTTCGAGCCCCCCAAGCATTCGTGCTTGACGGTCATTTCTTGTTAAAGAGGTTCCTTGGGGATATGCATTTTGTAATGTCCTTGATCGTGTTTGGGGATCGTGCTCGTAAGTGCGAGCGATCTTTGAAGTGGTATGCTACTTTGACGAAGTCGTGAGGTGCGACTTTCGGCAATTTTCAAGTCGAATGAATATGGCAGGGCCCTATAGAAGTCAGAGCTGTTTTTTGGGCCTGGGCTCATATTCGGCGCCCAGGCCTGGGCGTCAGAAATAATTTACGCCCAGGTGGGGCGTTGAAAATGTTGTTTGGGCCGGTCTTTTGATGACACAGTTGGCCTCTTGTTTTTTCGTTTATTTCACTTGGAAGTTCTATGTATTCTCTTTTCTTTTGTTTTTTTCTTTATTTTTAGAACGTGATGATTTTCTCGAGAAGTCATAGCCGATTGGTGGACTACGGTGCCTGTCGCTTTGGGGCGATTATTTTAAGGAACTGTTGCTCTTAAGGCGTACAGTTATTGCGATAGTTGGGCGAGTCTATATGGCCCGAGGAACATACCTTGAGGCGTAAGACTTTGACCTCTCTTGTTGTTGTATATTTTTCCTTTTGAACGCGTTCGTGAATGTTTGATACTTAGAATGATGATATGTATGTGCGAACGAGCGTTCATAGAATGGCCGTTGTCTGCGGTCCATTAATCAGTTTGCTTGAATCAATTTTTTTTTGAGCAATGACTGATTTTGAATAGTTTGCTTAGAAGCTTGATAGGGTTCAGGCCCATTCATGAAGTGGGATCGAACATCGTGTCCTTTCGTTTGTTCAAACATTTACTTCGAGATTTTTTATTTTGCTATGGTTGTTTCGTAGCTTGGAGCCCCCAAGTATGCATGTTGGGATGCTTCCTTTTGGCGTACGATTTTCGTAGGTTCTTTCGAGAAAGATGCCTTGGGGTTTCGCTCGTGTAGGTGCGAGCTATCCCTTCCGTGGTAGGTAATGTTTTGCTACCTTTAATCCTTAATGTAGAAGTCGTGTGGCTTGCATTTTGGCGATAAGTAGTCTTTGCCTCTTACTCTTGGTCGTGCTTGCATTAGTGCAATGTGCCTTACTTTTTTAGACTTGTACTGTGGGATGGTTGAACTTATGGTGCAACGTAGGCTTGTGTGGCTTAACGGCGTGTCTTAGAACATTCCTCCAAGTGTTGGGATATCATTATTATTTTTTGCATTGGAGTACTTCATCGCGCTGAATCGTTCAGGTGCTCGAACAAGTGTAGCACCTTCTGCGTGGGCGTGCACGGCTTATTACTTCGTTCGATGCGAGGATTCATAGATGTTTCTTTCTTGTTTTTATATCAGGGCAAGATTTAGCAAGCAGAGATATTCAGCGCCCAGGCTGGGGCGTTAAAGATATTGGCGCCCAGATCTGGGCGTTGAAAATTATCTCTGGGTATATTTTGACAGTTCTTATCCTTGATTTTTCTTTCGCTTTTGCTTTGGAACGACGTAGACTGTGTAACGGGCGCTTATAGGGCGAGCGTTAGGTGCAATAGTTTGATCGGAGTTTTGGTGATTCGCGATTTTCAGTTACCCTTGTTAGTGGGGTGACTTTATATATTCTAAGTAGTGCTTAGAATTTGGGAGGGGTTGTAGCCATTATAAGGTTCGTTTTACACGATCAAACCTTAGGATTGTACCCCTATGTATGTACAGCATTAGCGTCGAGAATTTGCGATAAAATCGTCATTTCGAGCATTTTTAGAGTGTTTTTCTCATGCCCCCAATTGTAGCTACGGGATTGGCTTGGTGCTATAATGCTTGGCATACGTTTTTATGGTTTCATGGTGACATGGATCATGAACAGTTTGAACCAGACTCGTTTAGTGTGAGGCACGTTCGAGTAGTGATTTGCTACTTCTCTTGTAAATGTCGTATTGTGCGACATAGCCATGGTCAAGGTAGTCACATGTTGAAGTGTGCCTTGACCAAAAGCTAGGTGCCTTTCTTTACCCATAATCATATTTAGAAATATTTTTGACTCACTTGCAACATCGAGATAAACGCATACTTAGCCTAAACCAACGACACTTTATTATGTTCGAAGAAGTCTTTGAAAATTATTTGAAGTCCGAGTCCTACTGTGTACAATCCGAGGTGTCCTAAGTAGGTTGACTTATAGAAGGGTTCGTACAGGATTACATGAGTGAATACTATTACGATTTTGGAATGCTGTCTAAGGATTTGCTGGAAGCCAGGGTGCAGGTGTCAAGATATTACTTGTGCCCGTTTGGCATATGATTTTAGGCTTTTAGGGCCATCTCTTCCAGAATTGCGTGAATATAAACCGTTTTCAAATTGACTTAGATTTACTTGGTGTATGTCTGCACAAAAGGTCAAGGTATACTTAGTTCTTTCCCTAGCTCTTTCATTTCAACTTTTAGCCCCCCAGTTGCTGTCATGCATGTCTTCCCATTAATAATGCTTCTAGATTTCGATTTTAGATGCCCGTGTCACAAGTCTGAGTAGGGTGAGCCTCGGTTAAGTGCCAAGTCCTATTGACAATGTCTTATTTTTTCCAAAGGGGATTAGCAAGCATTTGAATTACCATGAACAGGTGCCCTGAGTTCGAAGGAACGATGGGGTGATGCCGTAGAACAATCCTCTTTATTGCAAGCCTACTGCCTTTACTACTTGTCGGCGACTATGACTGTGTCTAGGGGTGAAAGAAGGTCTTTAAGCGAAGACTATGTCTAGTGGTGAAAGAAGGTCTTTAAGTGAGTTACTATGTCTAGTGGTGAAAGAAGGTCTTTAAGTGAGTTAGTTCGCTTTAGGGAGGGTCAAGTCGAGTATTTTAGAGGTCATGGACGCTTGCGCTAGCCCCCATTCAATTGAGGCAAAGCGGTCTTTTGAGTCTTGGCTAAGTGCCTAGGAGTGTGAGTGCTCCTTCTGGCAAGGGTACGTGCCCTTTATTATTTTTCGATGTGTGCTCATTTTGGCATCTTGACGACTTGGATTCTTTCTTTGACTTAAATTTTTCTTCCGACTTGGATTGCAAGTAATTAAATTTCAATAAGGGACTTCTATTTTTTATTCTTGTTTTTCTATAGGCTTTAATATTTTTGCAAATTGGTTGGACCGAATCATGGATTGCCTACGTATCCGCCTTAAATAGATTTAATTTGGAATCAGGTCTTGCGTAGTTCTTAGCCTAGAAAATGGTTTCTTAGAATGCCGAATTCGATAAGTATGTTCTGAGGTGGAAACATATTATTTGAAACGGTAGAATAAGTGAAGTTTATTATTATTTTAATCTGCTGCCTTGTCGTAAGCCAAAAAAAAAAAATTATATTTTTTTTTATTGAGTACATGTATTTCTTTGGTGGTACGTATATCTGAATACGTGCTGTACCCCTCCAAGTGTTCGTTATTTTTCCGTGCATGTGCGGATAAAATGACGAGCACTTCTGGACAAATTTTAGCAAGCAGAGAGATCCAGCGCCCAGGCTGGGGCGCTAAAGATTTCGGCGCCCAGCTATGGGCGCTGAAAATGACTTCTGGAAGGATCTTTTTTGGTGCGCTAAATGCTTCTTTTTCTTTTTAGACGAACTTTTAAAGGCGCTTAGCAAAGTTTGCTTTTTTATTATTTTTTTTTTTTTGTACTTTTCATTTGTCTTCCTTTTTTACTCGTGACTCAAGACAGTTTGAAAGATGGGTTGAATGAGATAGGATAATTTGTATAGGCATTGGTCAAGCATGAGGATTATATCTGCTAGGACTCATAATTTGCAGCCTCAAGCTAGTGTCACGAGTTTACATCAATTAAGGCCAATGAGTAGTATGGGGACGGCTCAAGGGTGTATCAACAGGATGTATCCACACAAGTTATATGGTCATTATGCTAATGGTGGTGTAAGAACAGGTTTTGGGCTTTGGAAATAATGGGTATGACGCACGTGTCAATGGCCGTGCGTGGTTTGCGGTTGACAACAAGTTCAAGAACAAGAGTCGAGGTAATGGTTTCTTGGGTTATGGCAATGAGAACATGGATGGGTTAGATGAGCTGAACAGGGGCCCCAGAGCGAAGGCGTCTAAGAACATGAGGATTGGAAAGGGTAGACATCGTAGAACTTTATGATTTGGATTGGTTGACTCAATTTTCTTCCTTCGTTTACTTGGGTAAATTTCGCACTTTGGGAGGTACGGGCTAAGTATTTCATGGCTCGCTCTTTTCGCTCTCCCTTTTCTCTTTCTCTATTTTCTTTCTTTGCACTTTGGGAGGTGCGGGCTAAGTATTTCATGGCTCGCTCTTTTCGCTCTCCCTTTTCTTTTTCTCTTTTTTCTTTTTCGCTCGAGATTTCCCTCCCCTTTTTATTTAGGCTAAAAGGTAGATGGTTGTGGTCTTTGAGTCACGAGGCGAGACTGAGTGAGCCTCGTTTGGTAGGCCTATAGTGGACCTTTAGCTTTAATAGGCCTAGGGTGGACCTTTTAATTGTCTTACTTTGCAAGCGTATTTAGTCGTTTCTTAAAGTGTGTAAATAGCGTAGATTCGAAACCTTGTTTTTACCTTATTCAAATTTAACGAAAGAATTGCATCGAAAATAACTTTTTTTTTTGCTTCTTTTTAGATTCCAGTTTCTGGGATTTAATTGGAAGTTGTGATTTAGACTCGAACTTTCATTAATCTTTCTGATTATAACCCTTGTATGAATACAAGGAGGTGGCCTAGGCTCAAAATAATGACGTGGCGTAAGCCTATAATACTTGACCAAGCGACTCTCAGACTTAGGGTAATTGGACCATAACTTTCGTTGGTTGACACTTTAGATTTTAACCCTTGGGTGTTCATTTGTCATGCGCCATTTTGCTTAATGTTGGCAAGGTAGTTAATTGGGGAGACCGGATTTTTATTTTTGCAAGACTAGAATTATTAGTGCGGCTTCTCTCTTAGTGTGTATTGCTTTACCCCAATGGTAGCCTTATGGCATGCCGATTTGGGTATTTTCATGGTTTGTCATGTTGCATTCATGGAAATTTTTTAGTCCGTACTTAGGAGTATTTAAAGGAGCGAGTGGCTCGAGAGGACTATGATAGTCGTGACCCAATGTGATCATAAGCCTTGAGGCCATTAATTTTTGCTAATGGTATTGACACTTTAGGTTCACTTTGGGGGTTGTGCGACTATGGGGGAATGATTTTCAGAATGTGACTGTTTCCATTTTGTAAATACTATAATATATTCTTTTTATTGGTGAGAGAGCGTATTGAGGCCATGGATTCTTAGCAAGGGATGACAATTACATATGGGTGCTTATTGATTTAAATGTTAGGAAGGGAGACTCAATATGGTTGAACCTTTTAACTTGCAGAATGACACCAAGTATTAGGACCAATTCTATGGATAAGACAACTAAGACTTAGGATTTAGATTGTACTTCGGCATAACCTAGTCTAGACTCGGATTTATTTATTTTTATTCGAACATTATTTTTCCTTGAAGACTCCATTTGAACATTATTTTTTGAATACTTTGCCCATGTGACATTCAAGGTCGTTTTAATTAGCATGCTCGGTTTTGGTGCCGAGCATTGTCGTCGTAGGATGCTTAACAACGACACAAAGAGTTATTTATTATTTTTTTTTAGTCGCTTTTAGAATCGAGTGCCTTTTCATACGCCCTCGCAGCAATTTTTTTCGAAAAGTTTTTTTTTTTGCTACGTATTTTCTTCACGCGTGGGCACCGAGGCTGCTGTGCCTGACCAAAAGGCCAGGCAGCAACTTCAGCGCCCAGGGTAGGGCGTGAGAAATTTCGGCGCCCAGCCAGGGGCGTTGAAAATGCGTCCCTGGCTGGTTCTCGTTTTCTGTTTGCGTCTACTTTTGTTTATGCGACTTCGATTTTGCGTGCTTGCCTAATAACGCCCTTTTCGCATTGTGCAGCGTTTGTGGGATTCGTTACAGGCCATCCCGAGCGTCGCTTATTTTTGTGGCGATCGTTCGGGCTTGCGGAACACGTATTTCGGTATAACTCTTTGGCAAATTGGTTTATGAATGTTTGGGCAATTTTTAAGGTCGTTGGTTTTTCTAGGATAGTTTGTCACACACAATCATATATTTCGCTACACATAACTAACATCCATCATGAGGCAATAATAATATGTCATGTAGTTTATGATAGGCTTCTATGGGTAGTTATTTGCGACTGGCTTGGTACCGCTTCTATCGCAGATCCACCACATGCCCCGGTCGGGGTAGTGCTTTCAACAAACGAATTTCGTCCCAGAAGGCCAACCCGCAAGTGCAAGCCAAGGGGGCATGCAGGCGAGAGGGACCTAGTGGGCGAGCGATTGGGTTTGGGACGGGTGTACTACTAGCGAAAGTGCCGAGTGGACAACATTCGAAGCGTATGCACCCCCCGGTTGGCGATGGGTATCCTTAGTCCCAACTCCCGAGATGAAACACCAAGGGAGCCAAGATTCGTTATGCGGTTCTGTCCGTTCACATTAATATGCTGATTTTCAGGTCGTCCCAACTTGATGGGGAAATAAACGCGGGGTAGGATCGTTTCACCCTTCGGCTATTTTGATTACCTACAAGCACGAGTATTTCCTTCACTATCCCCAGTGGAGTCGCCACTGTGAGGGGGTCGAAAAAGCACGAGGCTAATGCGTGACCTCGTCCCTTGTGGGTGTGACGCTTCTTTTTGTCAAATCAAGTGTAATTGGATTTCCTGTGAGTTTACACCCAATTGACTAGTAATATAGGAGTCGCCATTTAGTTTTTAACGACAATGAGAAAAACTGACAAAACCCGGTTATCGTGACATAAAGGGAGGGAAATTATGTTTGACCACGACGGCCGTAGGTTCCCTTGTGATCCCTGGTGGTGGGGATCGCTCAACTTACACCCGCAGGGTAGAGATTGAGGGTTCGGGGGACTGTAACTACCGAGAGGAGTACTCGCTCTTCGATAACTCCAGAGGCAGGATATCCTTACTAGCTCAGCATAAATAATTGAAGGGACATGCGTTAACTATTAAACTAATCTGAGTCGATTTTAACAATATGCAACATATAGTACTAGATCGAACGCGATTATCTGATTTAGATTGTTTTAAGGGACCTAGCATGATAATCCAATTTCCCAAAAATATCATATTTATTAGGCGTGATTGAACAATCAGATTTAGTTAGTTTAACAGTTCATAAAAGGGCGAGGAAAGCAATTAAATCATAGAAAAGGGACACATTACGACGCACCCTTGAGAGGTGCGTCACGGTTCTCAGAAAACTAACCACTTTGACTTTGCTATTTCTCCTTTTATTTAACGAATCTCAAATTATGGGACAGGATACGTTCTGTTCGATTTATGGATCGATTGCGACAGAACGCGTGATCAGTTTTGCAGCGTGAGGCTTAGGTTTAGGGGTTTAGAGTCAATACTCAGAATAATAATTATGTGTTGTTGTGTTTTTTTCACGTCGAACTTAGGGGTCTATATATAGGAAAGAGTGGCGTAGAAAGATAGATTTTCAGGAATTTGAATACGAAACGGATGAGGAAAAGAATCCGTCCCAGGTATTTACGGCGCCCAGCTCTGGGCGCCAAAGATTTCGGCGCCCAAGGCTGGGCGTTGAAAATAGGGTCTGGGCAGAATTCTTTGTCAGATTGGACTCTAGAGTACGGAGTCCATTAAGAGACTTAATCCGAGTTATTTGGTGCGTATTAACCTTGTGACGGAATGCGTCTGGGCCCGTTACGAACTCTAGGCTCGTTAGGATTTTAATTAATACGTGACTCTTATTTTCGAATCATATTAGGAATAGGATTCTCCTGTAATCTCTATCTCATTTAGGGTTTATGTTGGAGTGCAACACCTAATTCTGACAGGTTTCTATCTTTTTATTCTTACTACTTTTAGCAACTACCCTTTATGGCAGTTACCATTTTTAGCAGGTTTCCATAAATAGCAGGTTTCGGGTGAAATGAGAAGGGGAATTGAGATTCGTTATTTTATAGGAGATGCGTTGTCAAGTGGAGATTTATGTTCTCATCATCGAACATTCCCTTTCGGGAATGGGGACAAAAGTAGGTGTCTACAAGGACATACTCCTTTTCTTCCTGCATAAGAACTATTTGCAAGTTCCTTTGCCAGTCAAGGAAGTTTTTCCCGCTCAACTTCTCCTTTTCGAGAATTGATCGAATGTTGAATGAATTGTTGATTTCCGTAATTAAAACTTCAATTGAAAAAGAATAAACAAATAAATAATCATTCACAGTTTCTCTTAATAAACTTAAATTCTAGCATACATGCATAATTCAATGTTTATTAAGCATTTTATTCAAGTTATGTGTTCCGGAAGGTGTTAATAAAATGATTCCAAGATCCTAAAATCCATTGAAAAATTAAATTAAGCACATTATGTATTTAGACTCAATTCTAAAATCTTTTAGGTAAGCAAAAGCCTTTTGCTAATAGTCTAGAAACTACTCTTGGTTGATAGGTACGTCTAAGAACTTATTAGGTAAACCTATCGATTTTCCCACGACATAAAATGACTCCTTACTTATATCGTTAAGTTTCACCAAAACTAACATGTACTAACAATTATTTGTGTACCTTACCCCTTTAGTATTGATAAGTAACACCTCGCTATGGCGGAAAACTATTACTAGGTGTAGACACCTACTTTTGTCCCCATTCCCGAAAGGGAAGGTACGATGATGAGAACCTAAATCTCCACTTGACAACGCATCTCCTATAAAATAACGAATCTCAATTCCCCTTTTCATTTCACCCGAAACCTGCTATTTATAGAAACCTGCTATTTATGGAAACCTGCTAAAAATAGTAACGGCCGTACTGGGTAGTTGTTAAAAGTGGCAAGTCATAAAAGATATAAACCTGTCAGAATTAGGTGTTGCACTCCAACATAAATCCTAAATGAGATAGAAATTGCGAGAGAATCCTATTCCTAATACGATTCGAAAATAAGAGTTACGTATTAATTAAAATCCTAACGAGCCTAGAGTTCGTAACGGGCCCAGATGCATTCCATCTAAGAATCCTAATCTGACAAAGAAACGCCCCAGACCCTATTTTCAACGCTTGGCTCTGGGCGCCGAAATCTTCGGCGCCCAGCCCTGGGCGCTGAAATTACCTGAGACGTGTTCTTTCCTAATTCCTCGTGGATTAGAGTTCTACAATTCTATCTTTCCACGAACTCTTTTCTACAAATAAGGCCCTAAGTTCGACGTGAAAAGAACACAACACACAATTATTATTCTGAGTATTGACTCTGAACCCCTAAGCCTAAGCCTCACGCTGCAAAACTGATCACGCGTTCTGTCGCAATCGATCCAAAAATCGAACAGAACGTATCCTATCCTATAATTTGAGATTCGTTAAATAAAAGGAGAAATAGCAAAGTCAAAGTGGTTAGTTTTCTGAGAACCGTGGCGCACCTCTCAAGGCTGCGTCGTAATGTGTCCCTTTTCCATGATTTAATTGCTTTCCTCGCCTTTTTATGAACTGTTAAACTAATTCAATCTGATTGTTCTATCACGCCTAATAAAGATAATATGTTGGGAAATTGGATTATCATGCTAGGTCCCTTAAAACAATCTAAATTAGATAATCGCGATTGATCTAGTATTATATGTTGCATATTGTTAAAATCAACTCAGATTAGTTTAATAGTTAACGCATGTCCCTTCAATTATTTATGCTGAGCTAGTAAGGATATCCTGCCTCTGGAGTTATCGAAGAGCGAGTACTCCTCTCGGTAGTTACAGTCCCCCGAACCCTCAATCTCTACCTTGCGGGTGTATGTTGAGAGATCCCCACACCAGGGATCACAAGGGAACCTACGGCCGTCGTGGGCAAACATAATTGCACTCCCTTTATGTCACGATAACCGGGTTTTGTCAGTTTTTCTAATTGTCGTTAAAAACTGAATGGCGACTCCTATATTACTAGTCAATTGGGTGTAAACTCACAGGAAATCCAATTACACTTGATTTGGCATAAAAGAAACGTCACACCCACGAGGGACAAGGTCACGCATTAGCCTCGTGCTTTTTCGACCCCCTCACAGTGGCGACTCCGCTGGGGATAGTGAAGGAAATACTCGTGCTCGTAGGTAATCAAAATACCCGAAGGGTGAAACGATCCTACCCCGCGTTTATTTCCCCATCAAGTTGGGACGACCTGAAAATCAGCATATTAATGTGAACGGGCAAAACCGCATAAAGAATCTTGGCTCCCTCAGGGAGTTAGGACTAAGGATACCCATCGCCAACCGGGGGGTGCATACGCTTCGAATGTTGTCCACTCGGCACTTTCGCTAGTAGTACACCCGTCCCAAACCCAATCGCTCGCCCATTAGGTCCCTCTCATTGGTGCATGCCCCCTTGGCTTACATCGTGATTGGCCTCTTGGGCGAAATTCGTCTGTTGAAGGCACTACCTCGACCGGGGCATGTGTTGGATCTGCGATAGAAGCGGTACCAAGCCAGGCGCAAATACTACCCATAGAAGCCTATCATAAACTACATGACATATTATTATTGCCTCATGATGTAATGTTAGTTATGTGTAGCGAAATATGTGATTGTGTGTGACAAACAATGTTAGAAAACCAACGACCTTAAAAATTGCCCAAACATTCATAAACCAATTGGCCAAAGAATTATACCGAAATACGTGTTCCGCAAACCCGAACGATCGCCACAAAAATAAGTGACGTTCGGGATGGCCTATAACGAATCTTACAAACGCTGCACAACGCGTAAAGGACGTTATTGGGCAAGCACGCAAAATTAAAGTCGCAAAAACAAAAGTAGACGTAAACTGAAAACGAGAACCAGCCAAGGACGCATTTTCAATGCCCCTGGCTGGGTGCCATAATTTCTCACGCCCTACGCTGGGCGCTGAAGTTGCTGCCTGGAATTTTGGTCAGGCGCAGCAGCCTTGGTGCCCGCGCAAAAAATATGTAGCAAAAAAAACCATTCGTAAAAAATTGCTGCAAGGGCGTATGAAAATCACTCGATTCTTAAAGCGACTAAAAAATATATAAATAACTCTTCGAGTCGTTGTTAGGCCTCCTACGACGACAATGCTCGGCACCAAAACCGAACATGACAATAACTATGAATGTCACAATGGGCAAGTGTTTCGAAAATCCAAAGAATGACCAAAAGAAAGAACCAAAAGTGTACCAACAAAAGAAAGAGCGAAGAAACCAATAGAGAGAGTCAAAGCCTAGACTAAGTAATGCTTGAAACTTTGGGGCCTAAACTTTAGCTTATCTTATGCATAGGACTGGTCCTGCCACTTGGTGCCGATCGGGAAATCAAAGGTTAGTGCGTCTCGAAGATACATCGCCAACACCAGGTTTAGTGACTCCAAGCTCCGTCCGTCATCCCTCATTTCAAGGATCTCCACTTCCCCAACCTCGATTCGCACCCTCAAACATGTCCATCGAAGAATTGCGAGACCAGATGGCCCAAATGACCCAACTCATGGGCCAACTGAAAATGGAAAACGAAGCCTTAGCGGCTGCACAAGCCAAAAATGACCTCGATAACGAGAAGAGGATTGAAAAAATGGTCCTACAGCAAACCATGGGGAGCAAGTACTTCTCCCTTGATCCTGAACCTTTTCCTGGCAAACTACCAGAAAAGTTTAGTTCATCTGACTTACCAAAGTTTAAAGCCACGGACAATCCCCGTGATCATCTATTGAGCTTTGTGAATGCCATGAACTTGAAAGGCGTGGACAAGTCCATGTATTTACCTGCCTTTCCTTTGTCCTTGGAACCTGTGCCTCTCAAATGGTACTACCACCAGGACCCTAAGCTCTTCCCCACTTGGGAAGACTTTGTCAATGTCTTCATCAAGCAATACTCGTCGAACATGGATTTTCAAGTCACCATGCGCGAGCTGGAAGTTCTCTTCCAAAAGAAAAACGAAGGTTTCACAACCTACTTTTCTAGATGGAGGGACCAGGCGGCCTAGCTAATCAATAGGGCTCCCGAAACAGAATTGGTCCAAAAATTCATTGACAACCTGGACCCGGCTTACAGACAACACCTTAGGTACCTGGGACTTGACACTTTCAAAAGAGTTTATGATGTGGGAATAAAGATCGAGGATGACCTCGCAAAAACAATACAAAGTAAACCCGCATACAAAAGCAACACCTACAACAGGGGCAACACATCCCAAGCCCAAGAAGTCCATGCCGTAGAGGAGACTCCCGCCCGAAGTAACCCCGGAAGATGGGTCCGAGACCGAAAGTTTGCCCCACTCGGGTCGACTTTGGTACAAGCCTTTGAAAGACTAACCAATCAAGGAAATTTGAGGCCTATAGGCCCCACCCGTGACCCTCCTGTCAAGAACAAATACTGGGTCGAAGGTACTTACTGCAAATTCCATCAAGGAAATGAACATGACACTGAAAACTGCTAGAATCTAAAACATACGATCCAGGACATGATAGAGGATGAAGTGATACCGCTCCCTAACGTTGGCAAACCCAACAACAACAAAAGCCCACTCGGCTCTTGTCACATCTCTCTCGACCAACCAGAAAATGAGAACTTCGACCCTACGGTGTATATTACACCTCAAGGTGCACCACTCGCTGTGGTCCCTATGGATCGAATCGAGAGAGAAGTGTGCGGTGTGTGGGATGATAATGCTGAAGATATCTACCTGTCTCAAGTCTCGAGCCAGGACCTCTTTACTGAAACTTGGCCCGGGTATGCTCTCATTGACACCACCCCTCAGGAACCCGAAGTTGACAATCTCACCCGATCCGGAAGGATATATCAATCGGATATTCGCCCACCCCCTATGGACGATATCCCAGTCAGACAAACTCCTGAGAATGGACGGCACACCACCGTCGCGGAAGTCATTGAAAATCCTCTCTTGAAGCAGCTAAAAAGAACCAAGGCCGAGATTACCATCTGGGACCTCATGTGTACTTCAAAGGAACATCACGAAAAGCTTATCCGCTCACTTGACCTCATCTCGGTACCTACAGATATCACACCTGACTCATTGGTTAGCCACGTCACGAGAGATGCTGGAGAAAAGGCCATAGTTTTCACTGACAAAGACTTGCCCAAGGAGGGGGGTGCTCATAATAAAGCCCTCTATCTAGTGGTCGGATGCAAAGGACAAAACATCCCCCTAGCGCTCGTAGATAACGGTTCAGCGGTTAACGTTTGCCCATTGGGAACCGCCCATTGCTTGGGGCTAGGAAACGACGACTTCCAAACCTCAACGCAAGGGGTACAAGCCTATGATAACTCTCGAAGGCCTGTGTTGGGAAAAATCAACCTTACCATACAAACCGGGCCTGTGGCACGCACCACAGAGTTTTAAATAATCGACATCAAGCCCACTTTCAACCTCCTCTTGGGGCGACCTTGGGTCCATGACTTGGGAGGTGTGGCTTCTACCTTGCACCAAATGGTTAAACTTAACCATAACGGGGTAATACTGGAAATCCGCGCCCCTCCCCTCGACGTCAATTGTACTATGGTTGGAACAGCCGAAACTGCAGACGACCTTTATGGGTTTTAAATGGATGAAGCAATCCAGTTCGTCGAAGATTATAATCCAGCATTCCTAGACCCGCGTGCATCCCGAGTCGCCCCTAGAATGCTGTTAGCTCAAGGTTATTTCCCAGGAACTTCATTGGGCATAAGGAAGAAGGAATGCACATTCCATCCTTACCCAACAAATCTACTCCCTTTGTCTTAGGCTATGAACCAACGGAGGAAGATATTGCTGACCGCCTGTCTAGGCTACGCCTCAACAAGGCCAAACAAACCACCCTCCTTCCCCCATATAAAAGGACCCTTAACGGGATGTTCATTCGGGATGGCTTGCTAAAACCCGGAACCCTTGCTGTGATTTCCCTGAACCCTTCGTTCAGGATGGCTTGCTAAAACACCGGATTTGAAATTTTCCATGACTGCCACACCTTGGATGAGGCACCCCACCTCACCAAGACCAAAACAGCTGAAATATTGGACAACCAGGCTCTATGGACATTGTTTAACGAATCGAGGCCTATGGAGGACGAGACTGTGATGACTACCCTAGCTTTACAAGATGAAGGTTTCGATCCAACCCGGTTAATCTCTCCTGCATCAACACTAGAAAAGATCGAGAACGGATGGGTGAAGACATATCAGTGGGTCAACGCAAAAGGAATAGAATTCAAGATGAGTACCGGTGAAGGACCAAAGTTTTACGAGACTAAACCCAAGGCTTGAGCCGTATAGAGAACCATAGTAAAAAGCGCCTAGTAGTTCTTTAGATTGGTAGAAAAAAAATAAAGGCTTTAGATGGTCCTAAGACCCCTTAGAATATAGGTTAATTTTATTTCAGTGTGTTTTCCTTACTTTCCGAATTAATAAAGGCGTAATATTCCTCCTAAAAACCTTATTCCTAACACTAAAAGAGCACCAAACGTACTTACAAAGAGGCGGCCCACTCTAGGCCCAATAAACAAGGCCCACTCGGTCTTGAATCGTGACATCGAAATTCATCAAACCCCCAAAGAGAACCACATTATCATATTACCAAAACATAAGGGTCTAACCCATGCAACCCAAAGAAAGCAAAAGAAACCATACAAATGTTGCTAAAAAAAAAAAAACTCATAAAAATAAACGCCGCCCCCGGCATCAACACGCACCTCAGCCCACTCAAAAGCCTATACAAAGATCTTCATATCCTCCACACACTAACCCCATTCTCAAAACTGTTTCGAGTCACGAATACAAAAAATTAATCCGGACAAAAATGCGTCTCACGCTAACAGTCAAAAAAGCCTCCGAAATAGCCTCAAAATTGATTTTAATACGAGTAAAAAAGCAAAAGCACAAAACAAAGAGAAAAAATAAGTGCAAAAACATGTGAAGCAAAGCGTCAAAAAACGACCGCCCAGAAGTCATTTTCAGCGCCCAGGGCTGGGCGCCGAAATCTTTGACGCCCCAGCCTGGGCGTTGATACTCTCTGCCTACCTAAACCTGTTTCCAGAAAGTGTTCGTCATTTTATCCGCACATAACGGAAAAATAACGAACACTTGGGGGGTACAACACGTATCTAGATGTGCATACCAAAAAAATAGCCGTACAAAAAAACACATGGAATTTCATTTTTATACACGGCTTACGGCAAAAAAGAGCAGACGAAAATAATGACGATACTTCACTCATTTGACCGATTAAATAATATGTTTCCACCTCAGGGCATATCTATTAAGATCCGGCATCCTAGAATTTATTCTAGCTAGAACTACGCGCGACCTGATTCTAACAAAGATACGTAGGCAATCCTATTTATGGATTCGGTCCAATTAAAATAGCAAAATATATATACATTGTGCAAAAGTGTTAGACATATATAAAATATAAAATAAAAGTGGAGAATTGAAGCAAAAACGAAAGTAAAAAAAATAAATAATAAAATACGCCTTTATTAAAGAAATAATAAGAAGGAAAACAAAAAGCGCTAAGAAGGAAAAACAAACACAACTGGAATAAACAAAGGGCACCTACACCCTAGCAGGAACTACACTATTCTAGTTCTTCCGGATCATCAAATAAAGTCTTGTAGAGGGCAAGGTTCGCCGGATCCACCCCCACAGTCTTCTGCGCTGCCCCTATATCAATCTCCATAAGAACCGGCTTCTGGACACTAACTTCCAAAGATGCCAAGACTTCAGAAACATTCTCAGTTACAGCCTGCTCAGCCTCAAGGGCACAGACAATGGTGGGAGAAGGATTATCAACATCAACTAGATTAGTCACTGTTTCTACAGGCGGCTGAGCCTTCCTAACCCATACATTGTTCCGGCGACGATCTCCGCGAGAGCTTGCATTTCTTTTAGCAACGGCAGACCCCTTCATGTTAGGCATCTTCTTAGGCCTAGATCTGGAATGGGGAGGAACTTCCTTTCGCTTTCGATCAGGACGAGCTTTCACAGTCTTAATACCATGGGTGCGAGGATTGGAAGAATCACGGCCCTCATATCTAACCCGAATACGAGGTATCAAAAGCTCAGCCGGCTCCCCATTTTGAGCCTCGGTCCTCACGGCTTTATCATCGGAGCTCATCCACAACTTATAGTTTTCAGAAAGACCCACAAAGCCATTTGTAGTTACGGCCCAATGCGGGAGACCATCATAATACTTAGCCAATGCTTGAACCCGTGCTTGTGAAAAGGCCGCTACTTTAGGTGGTACCGTATCAGAAAAGGGGATGGTCTGCCTTAAGCCGTATTGACGCATGACTCGGTAAGGAAAGATATAAATGGGCCGGGATAGCCCCAACAAAGAAACATAAACCGATACATCAGAACCCCCCGTCATAGTAGTCAATCCCCACTACGGTACCACCCACTTAATAGAACAGATACCATGAGTAAAAAAGGAGGCCCACTCGGCCTTGTCCTGGCCTCGGTGCAAACACTTCCGGTTACCCAAGGCTATAGGGCAATAGTGTTTACGATCGGCAGGAATTTCTAAGAGCCTAAGTCGTTCCATGAGCCAAATCTGCAAAAAACGGGTACGATCAGATCAAAAAATAATAAATAAACAAACGAAGCCTGGGGCGTAGTTTCAACGACCAGGACCAGGCGCCGAAAATTCTAAACGCCCAGCCCTGGGCGCTGAAACTCAGCTCCAGGCAGGACGAGTAATAAAGAATGCAAAAAAAAAGATGTGCAAGGAAAAGATCGATTACCTGCAGTAATAGGGGGCTCCCCTTAAAATATTAAGATTTGACATCCTTCTTCAGCTCATCCGCACTCAGCAAGGTCTCGGCAACAACCAACGGTATGATAGAATAGCAACTTTCCATCTGGCTAATCAAGGGGATCAACCTTATGTCACCGAACTCACCATTGTTATTCGACAGCAAATAATGATTCAACAAGCAAAATACAAGGGCTCGAATGTTCAATTTTTGTTCGGTCATATTGTTACTAGGTCTAAAATGATGTTTTACAAGCTTTACCAAATTAACCTCATCACCTACAACAATCTCAGCAAGTGTGTTAGCATCTAGTCCTAGGAAAGCCCCTATGGTTGTTTTACCCTCTTCAATGGTGCCAGGGGTGGCAGGAGTAGCATTAGTAGGATAACCAAGGATCGCGGCAAATTCATCTGGCAAAGGACATATTTCGTTGCCCCGAAAGACAAAAACATGATGATCGGAATCCCAAAATCTTAGAGATGCATGCAGAAAGTTATAATCAATATTAATTTGTTGTAAGCCTAGGAGTGCCTCTAAGTGATATTCTTTCAACAAAGCTTTTTCTGTAGGAGTAAGGGCTCGTAGCCAACGCCTAACAGCTCGTTGGAGTGAGAAGGGAGGAATCGACATGACAAAAGCAAGGAGGAATTAAAGCTAAGCAACTACAAGAGAGAAGAAAATTGAGAGTGATAGAAAATAGGGACGTATCTAGCCCCTATATATAGCTGAAGACATCAAGTGACATCCTGATCCCATTCGGAAACGCGTAAAGAAATCCGAAAACCAAAAATCGCCAGGAGAGGACTTTCAGCGCCCACGGTTGGGCGCCGAAATAATTAACGCCCTGCCTTAGGCGCTGAAAATGCAGCCCAAGGCCCAGATTTCACAAAATGCGGAACAGGAAAGGACTTAAAACCGTGTCGCTAGGCGCGAGGCCCTATTGCAATTAAGATCAAGCCCAAAAGCACCTTTAGCACCCAAATATCAAAAAATGAATGTTAAAACTTGGTCAAAACTTAGACTCGTCTCAAGGAATATATGTGTACACTTTTCAAAACAAATATGAGCAAAATAAATATCAAGGTCATTCTTCGAAACACCAAAACAATATTGTTAAGTCGTTGGTTTCTCAAAATGAAAAATGTTTGTTTGTCAAAAGATTAATCCGGGCCAAGCTAAACCGAATATTATTGGAAAATAAACTTTGTCGCCTGGAAACTGAAGTCGCACTCCACGACTTCGTCAAAATAGCATACCACTATAAAGGTCACTCGCACATACGAGCATGACCCCAGACATGATTAAAAGACGTTATAAGCTACGTACCTCTCTTGGCAAAAAAAAAATGACCGACGAGCCCAATTGCTTGGGGGCTCGCGAAAAAATATATACTCCAACAAAGAGTGTGCAAGGTTAAAATCATGTTCCCAGACTACGCTATACACAGTCCCGTGTTTGGATAATCTCAAAAAAAAAAAAAAAAAAAACGGTATTTTAAAAAATATCGTTAACAGAAATATACACAGTGTGGGCCCACTTATAGGACACACTTAATCAGGAAATATTGCAACCCACCAACAGGTTGTAAACACAAAAGCCCTTCTACATAGGCAAAATGAAAAGAAAGTAAGAAATTCAAAACAGGCTCGCCATCTTTAGCCGGCGGGGTCTGCGTCACTAACCGCGCAGGTCCTTAGTCGCTGCACAAATAACCTTTATCGGTTTTCCCTTTTTCCAAAAATTAAATGATCGGTTTTCCCTTTTTCCAAAAATTAAAGGATCAGTTTTCCCTTTTTCCAAAAATTAAAGGATCGGTTTTCCCTTTTTCCAAAAATTAAAGGATCGATTTTCCCTTTTTCCAAAAATTAAAGGATCGGTTTTCCCTTTTTCCAAAAATTAAAGGATCGATTTTCCCTTTTTCCAAAAATTAAAGGATTGGTTTTCCGTTTTTCCAAAAAAGAACGATGTGATTGGTTTTCCCTTTTTTCCAAAAATTAATGGATTGGTTTTCCGTTTTTTCAAAAAAGAACGATGTGCTGGATTTTCCTTCGTTTTACGTCCCATAAAAAAAAGGGGGTTTTCTCGTTTAGCTAGCCCTGAAAATGAGAATCTTTAAAAACATTTTTACCTCGTGGCTGGGCTTGGCCAGTCCCAATTACGCTTTATAGCTTTGATTTCGAAAACATCTGTAGCTACTCCCAATGACAAAGTGAGGGAGTTTCTACGCCTCTTTAGATACTTCCAATGACAAAGTGAGGGAGTTTCTATACTATCCGTTGACAAATCCCAATGACACGTGAGGGATATGTCGACACTTCAAGTGATGACCCTTAAGTCAAATGTTATCACTCGGGGGCTCGTGAGACCCTCGCAAAAGCAGGTCACCATGGCTTGTGTGGCGCACTCCGTCTAATACTTTGACCATCGTCTTATTCCAAGACTCAGTCAAAGTGGGGGCTAACTGTAGACACCTACTTTTGTCCCCATTCCCGAAAGGGAAGGTTCGATGATGAGAACGTAAATCTCCACTTGACAACGCATCTCCTATAAAATAACGAATCTCAATTCCCCTTTTCATTTCACCCGAAACCTGCTATTTATAGAAACTTTCTATTTATGGAAACCTGTTAAAAATAGTAACTGCCGTAATGGGTAGTTGTTAAAAGTGGCAAGTCATAAAAGATAGAAACCTGTCAGAATTAGGTGTTGCACTCCAACATAAATCCTAAATGAGATAGAAATTGCGAGAGAATCCTATTCCTAATACGATTCGAAAATAAGAGTTACGTATTAATTAAAATCCTAACGAGCCTAGAGTTCGTAATGGGCCCAGATGCATTCCATCATAAAATTAATACGCACTAAAAGACTCGATTAAAGTCTCATACACTCCGGAATTTACGAATCCTAATCTGACAAAGAAACGGCCCAGACCCTATTTTCAATGCCTGGCTCTGGGCGCCGAAATCTTCGGCGCCCAGCCCTGGGCGCTGAAATTACCTGGGACGTGTTCATTCCTAATTCCTCGTGGATTAGAGTTCTACAATTCTATCTTTCCACGAACTGTTTTCTATAAATAGGGACCTAAGTTCGACGTGAAAAGAACACAACACAGAATTATTATTCTGAGTATTGACTCTGAACCCCTAAGCCTAAGCCTCACGCTGCAAAACTGATCAGGCGTTCTGTCGCAATCGATCCAAAAATCGAACAGAACGTATCCTGTCCTATAATTTGAGATTCGTTAAATAAAAGTAGAAATAGCAAAGTCAAAGTGGTTAGTTTTATGAGAACCGTGACGCACCTCTCAAGGGTGCGTCGTAATGTGTCCCTTTTCCATGATTTAATTGCTTTCCTCGCCTTTTTATGAACTGTTAAACTAATTCAATCTGATTGTTCTATCACGCCTAATAAAGATAATATGTTGGGAAATTGGATTATCATGCTAGGTCCCTTAAAACAATCTAAATCAGATAATCGCGATCGATCTAGTATTATATGTTGCATATTGTTAAAATCAACTCAGATTAGTTTAATAGTTAACGCATGTCCCTTCAATTATTTATGCGGAGCTAGTAAGGATATCCTGCCTCTGGAGTTATCGAAGAGCGAGTACTCCTCTCGGTAGTTACAGTCCTCCGAACCCTCAATCTCTACCTTGCGGGTGTATGTTGAGAGATCCCCACACCAGGGATTACAAGAGAACCTATGGCCGTCGTGGTCAAACATAATTGCACTCCCTTTATGTCACGATAACCGGGTTTTGTCAGTTTTTCTCATTGTCATTAAAAACTGAATGGCGACTCCTATATTACTAGTCAATTGGGTGTAAACTCACAAGAAATCCAATTACACTTGATTTGACAAAAAAGAAACGTCACACCCACGAGGGACAAGGTCACGCATTAGCCTCGTGCTTTTTCGACCCCCTCACACTAGGATCGATGTAAAGGATATCCAAGTAAATGTTATTTTGGCATGGCACCTATTAACTCAATTTTTAAGTTTGGAACTTAAGGCTCTTACTATGTTGGTTAAATTTTAAGTGAACTAAAATCCTTAATCATGCAACATAATCAAGCTTCGATCTCATGCATATTTAAGACATATTTAAAAGCAATAAATAACTTAAAGCATGCATAAGATAAATGTGATCTAGTATGCCCGACTTCATCTTGAAGCTTCAACTTCAAAGTCCGTCTTGAAAATGGATTGGAAACTCCGTCTTGAATTTCATCGTGGGATGCGCCATTTTCTTCAAATAGGATAAGCTATAATTAAACTAATTACAACTAGTTGATGGTACGCAGACCATATTTGAATTGAAAAATAAATTTGGTGCCTTACACCAATTACATTCAAATTAATGGTACGCAGACTATATTTTCTATCCTATTTGGGCCATACTAGTCACTTCATAACCTGCAAAACAGTACATATACAAAATATATAGCATTCATCCATTCATTAAATGGCCCACATAATTGGTTAGTTAAAACACATTGTATGCATCACATAAATATTTGCAGCAATTAATTAAGGGCACCAATAATCTACCAATTATTCAGTCCTTATTAATTCTAATCAAGTTGTTTAACCTTAAAGGATCTGTAGACCTAATCAAGAGTTTATGACTAAAAATGCTCCCACTTAAACCAATAACTTTATATGCTTTAGTAATTTTAAACATAAAAATGTATTTGTAGTCTAACCGGAAACATACAAGTTTAATTAAAATTTAAAGCTCATATAAAATTAAAAACGAATCCATTAATTTAATTTATTTCAGTTGAATTAAACGAATTTAAATTAATTCAAGGTTTAATTTTAGTAAAATAATTAGTATAAATTGAAATTTATAATAATTATAATAATCAAAATTAAATCCCGAGAAAACAATTTAAATTATTAAATTTAACGTTAATTAAAATTATTTCCGAACTGAAAAATTGAAATTAAAATTTAAAACGAACCAATCGGGTCAAGACAAGGCCGTGGGGTTGCGCCCATACCTCGTCAAGTCCAACAAGAAACAAACCCCTTGTCACTCGATTGATCGTACCGCAAAGCCCAAGCAACAACGCACCAATGCGTCAGGCCCAGCGAGCCACACTTGCGCGCAGCCCACTCGCCCAACGCCTTGGCGCGCTGCTGGGCAACGCTCGCTGGACAGGCCAGCCAACGCTGCCCGCGTGCACGTTGTGCTGCGCTTGTCGCTGCCTTGGCTACTGCCTTGGCGTGCTGCTGAGCGAGGCAGCGCATGTGTGGCGCAGCGTCCATCACTGCCCACGCGTGCTTTCCTTGCTCGCTGCACTTGCTCGCTCCTTGTCTTATCGCCCACACGCGTAGCACACACCCCTTATGCGCATAGCCTTGCGCATGCCACGCTTGTTGCTCGCTGCATTCGTACCGCACGGGCGACGAGCTCCCTTGCTCGTCGTCTCGTGCCCGCACTATACAACACCCCTTAAGGGTAACACGTAGCTTCCATTGCTTTGTGCGTGCAACATTTATGGGCGTTTTCATAAAAATTTAAAATTTTTAATTTAAAATTAATGACAAATTAATAAAACATATTAATTTCATAATTTAAGGGCGAAAAATCGAAAATTTATTAATCAATTAATTTCCGATTAACATGGATTCAAATCTAGGTCATAAAAAATAATAAATTAACAACTTTTATGGTGGATTTTAATCATGGATGCCTAATTAAATTATTAATTAATTATGAAAAACAAATCAATTCTAAATTATTCGAATTTCAACAAATTAATCATAATTACAAATTAGGTTGTATAATTAACAAGTCTAGGCATTCATAATTGTTAAACATATACAGTAGGTCAATCAAAAACTCAAGATTTATCAACAAGAATCGCAAATACTTAATTTAACATCTTAAATTTACAAACTTTTGCGTTCGAAAAACTAAAACCTCCAAAAAGTCATAGTTAGGCTTCGAATTTGGGAATTCTGGGTTCGGCCGAAAAATACTACTTTTGTCAAAATTTTAGAATGCCTTTTACATGCGGAATTGACACAAAAATCACTCGATTTGGATGAGAAACGAAGAAACTGCCGAAAAACTGCGTACATATAATTAAATAAACGCAATTTGCAATTAATTACGAAAATTAATCACCCCTTTAATTCTTTGCAAATATGTGAAATTTAACCATGTTCATGCAATTTAGATTACGAAAATAATAAGAGGCTCGTGATACCACTGTTAGATTATAATACATATGAATAAACATAAATCATGCGGAAAAACCATAAAGCCAGGAAACATATTATTTACACATAATCATTTAGCATAATTCAGATGCATACACTTTGTAGTGTGCCCTCCCTAGCTGCGCCCGAACCGAACAAGAACAAGCCTTTAGGACTCCAAGTGTCATCCCTCCGTAGATAGTCCACAGCACGTCTAGATCCACCTTAAGATTGACCAACCAGAATCGCCCTTATGGTACTATGTATTTTCGGCTAATAGGGCAAGAATATTGCTGATTTTTCTACTTAAAAATCTTAGCTTTTTATTGTTTGAATACTTGAAATTATCTGTATAAATTATGAGCCCTTAACTCATATTTATAGGCCATGGAATAAGTAATTGAATGCTACTAGGATACGTATTAATTAAATTAGAATCCTAGTAGAACTCTTATTTAATTAATTTATCTTTTAGGATTAGGAATTTAATCATTAAACAAATCCTATACACTTTAGGTTTCGTATGTGAACACAAACTCTACACGAGCATGACCCGCAAGCGTGCAGGCCATGCCCGCGCATAGCCCACACGGCCGCTCGGCCCACGCGAGCTACAAGCCCACGCGAGCAGCAGCATTGCTCGCAGCCCACTGCTCGCAGCTGCGCGCGCAGCCACGGCCTGCTGGGCCTGGCCTTGCGCTGGGCCTGGCGTGGCCTTGGCGGTTCGTGTGGTGCGCTGGCTTGCTGGACGTGGGCCTGGCTTCGTGTTGGGCCTTCGTCTAGCAAGCTCGTCCGATGCTAATTCGTACGATGCGCTTCCGATTAATTTCCTGATTCCGGAATTCATTTCCGATACGAACAATATTTAATATTTTCGATTCCGGAATTTCCGTTTCGAACAAATATTTAATATTTCCGTTTCCGGGATTATTTTCCGATTCCGATAATATTTCCGATTCTGACAATATTTCCGTTTCCGGCAATATTTCCGATTCAGGCGATATTTCCATTTCCGATAATATTTTCCGATACGTACCATGTTTCCGTTTCCGGCAACATCTACGACTTGAATAATATTGATATTTCCGATACGATCCATATTTCCGTTTCCGGCAATATCATCGTTTCCGGAGTATTCATTTCTTGCCTTTATCTCAGCTCCCACTCGAACCAAGATCCGTCGATTCCGAATATCCATAGATGGAGTATTTAATGCCATTAAATACTTGATCCGTTTACGTACTATTTGTGTGACCCTACGGGTTCAGTCAAGAGTAAGCTGTGGATTAATATAATTAATTCCACTTGAACTGAAGCGGCCTCTAGCTAGGCATTCAGCTCACTTGATCTCACTGAATTATTAACTTGTTAATTAATACTGAACCGCATTTATTAGACTTAATATCATATGCATACTTGGACCATGGGAATTATTTCCTTCATTTCTATGCGTCTATCTTTATAGAAAACTCCGACCAAGGACCATTTTCAACTTTTGACATTCAAGTTCACTTGATAGACATTTCTTAGTCACAGGACTGGTCCTGACAGTCTATCTTGAATATATCTTCAAATTGAAGGGACTCATCATTTAATACTAAACCAAGATTAAATGGAATATGAAAATACATTTCATACATGATAAATGTTCAACCCCATTGTTTTACAACCATGGGACTCAAACCCATCTTTAAAACAGTTCATGGAATTCAAAGCTATGCTTGATTTCCAGTGCTACAACGTGAGTGTTGCTTCTCACTTGTTGGATAGGTTTAGTTATCATGCTTTGCCAATCTTAATATCCTTTTCATCGAATGTTCTTCGAGATAGGATGATAAGATCTTTTGAGTTTGTTTATTATGTGATCTAGTCTTTCTTACTTCGATAGTTGTTCTACGCATTTTGCAATGAAGAACCATCAAGTCAGCAGACATGTGGTCCACCCAAGTTTAGTGAAGAACTCTTTAACTTAAACAACCCTGTTTCATTGCTTCTTAGGCAATAATTTCTTTTACTTCAACTGTTTAGGTTGCTAGTGATGCTTTGTTTGGATTTCCTTATCCAAGCAGTTCATAGATATGTGGAAGACTTTCCAACTATATCTTAGAACATAGAAATTATTATTTTAATTTCCCACGCAACAACTCATGGTCTCCAATCCATGTTGCCATTTCAAAACACGATGCTCTTTAGCTCGTCCTTGCCAATGGTTAACTCCAAAGGGTCTTGCTTGATCCTTTGCCAGTGTTTATGCATGTAGCATCAATATTTAGCATATCTTTGTTTCCTTGAATCAAGAACTATTCCTATGTACCTTTTCAAGTACCATAAGTTTTTCTTGATCTCAATCTAGTTGATCTTCACTTAGATCAATAGAGATTGGTATATGTTCGTCATGCCTAAAGTCATACGATACATTTTTGGCGATCTTTATATTATATCATACATGATAAATTCTTTTGCAGAATAATTCCCAATTGAATTCTATTCATGTAACTTTAGCTTATCTAGTTTCAGTAGATACTAAATCCAGCTAAATTCTTTGACATATAATATAGGTTAAGAATCTCACATAGATCCTTTGATGTTTAACTTAGTAAATGCTTATACATAGTTCAAACATTCATTACTTAGATTTATTCACATGGGTCGAATATCTCCAATGGAGTCTTTCGTGTTTGATTTATTAAATGCCATTACTTAATCCAAAACAATATCATAAGATCTTTGTAAATAGATCTTAATACCCAGTATGTATTAAGTTTCGCCATGGTCCATCATTGATGAAGAATTTCAAATCTAAGTTATTAGCATTTGAATGTTATTTCACAATAGAGAGATATGTGTGTCATACACATAGGACAAATTAAGTTTTACGTACTCCCACTAAACTTCTTATATATATCTATAAGAATCATGTACATTTTTATGAAAATAAAATACTTATTAGCTTCACTAAAATACATTTATAATTCACAATTGCTTGCTTAAATCTGTACTTAGATTTCATAAGCTAGCTTTCCTTTTCAAGCATTTATTTGGATCCACAAATCCTATGACATTCCATGTGCATAGTTTCTTCCAACATTTGATTGAGGAATTCGTTTTTGTCATCCAATTGCCATATGTACCAATATGCAATCATTGCTTGATTTATAGACTTGAGCATTATGATTATGCATGAGGTTTCAACACAATCCATGCCGTGAATTTGCTTGTAACCTTTAGCAACTAATCTAGCTTTGTGTGTGAACACAATTCCATGTTTGATGGGTTTTTTTTGTCCTTAAAACCAATTTGCAACCAATAGGTGTTAACCCATTCTTGGAAATCAACAAAATTTCAATTTTGTCATCAAAACATTGGTTATGTTTTATGGCCTTTAACCATCTAAAACATTTGAGTCTGTAAATGGCCTTTAACCATTTTAGGGAATCTAGGTTTCGTCATAGCTTTCTTACAAGTCACAAACTCATTAATCTACATGATAATAGTTTGACTGTAAGTTGTAGGTTTCTTCACTATCTAATAGAAGAATTGCATAGTGACCTGAACTCCATGTTTCTTCACTATCTAATAGAAGAATCTCATAGTTTCAGTGACTTGAACTCTATGCCTACTAGGGTATAGAACATCGATCAAATAATAGAATATCAACAGCCACTTGAAAGTCCTTTGAATATTTTGTTCTCCTTGAAGCACTTGTAAAGTCTTCTAAGAGATGTCTATTCTTTAAAAGCCACTTCTAAAGTCCTTAAAGAATACGTGTTCGGATTGTCTAAAGAACTTCGAAAAGCCTCCGGAATGTCCGTTTATGTTTGTTGTTCGCCTCGAAGACTTTCGAGGTCTATTTTCTCCCACTTGTCATTTTGGAAACGAATCTCCAAAAGGACATTATTTCGAGCAAACAAACATTATGTTCTCAAAAATTCGTGGTAGAAACAATACCCTTGTGTCTCATTTGAATAAATCACAATGAAACATATATCTATACCTGGGCCTTAGTTTGTTGAATAACAAACACTAAGCTCCCACTGAGTTTAGCAACTCTTTAGATATATATATTATTGAAAAGATATTCTGAAATTACTTTTCAATAGCTTTGACGAATTTGGTTTAGTTTGGTGGTAGTTGAGCATTTTGTTTTAGAAATTATAGGAAAATTCTTTATGATCCATCATTGATCGAATCAAGTACTAATCGACTTTGATCATGCCAACTTAGATATGCCATATCTTATGGAGCTAGATTGTGAATTTTACTACACACAATCATTGATAATCATTCTTGACTTAAGTAATCATCAACATGATCTATCCTAGATCTTTATGATTTCTTACCAAGTGGATTTTATACTTCTGAACCTTTGTACTAGCCAAACAGATTCAAACTTATATCACATATGAGTAAATAAACCTATATTCACTCAAGTCCATGTGAAATAATAAAGTCATAAAATCTTTCTTTAGCTTTTAATTCTATTGTCTAGGCGTTCTAACAATAGTTCATATCTTTTGTTACTTTCAACAAGTAAGACTAGCTTGTCTTGAATTGATCTAGAAATCAACCAACTTTCAAAAGTCCATAAAAATAGATCTTTTGAATGTTAACTTGTTGACATGGTCTAAGCAACAATGCTAAAGGTTTGTGGAACTCAAATAAAGAGAATGATTTGAACCTAGTAAAGTTCTTATTGTTAAAGATTTGTTTGTTTTAATCAAGCATATTGACTCAACCCGTAAATGACCATTTCATCCAAATAAACAAACAAACATTGTTTTTGTTTTTCTTGAATGTGAGTCTTTATGTGTTTGAAAACATAAATTTAGGTATGTTGATTATGGAACGAAATATCCATTAAGTTCCAGCCTTTGAAAGGACTTAAAACAAACCAGATGACCCTACAACTAATGTAGCATTACCATGCTTCATTTCCCACTTGTAGGTCAATAGTGTAGCCTAGCTTCCATTGTTTGAGTTATTACCGTAGTAAGAACCTCAAGCGGTATATGATACCAAGGAAGTTTGATTGCTAGGTTACTTCTCTTTAAACATAGACTTATAGGTTGAAACGGAGTTGTAAATTCCTTTCATTTGTTCCTTGTTTTCCTATTTCTTGTACCCTTTCTTATAGTCTTAAGAATTGAATTCTTTAGTGTTGACTTTTATACATTGTTTAGACATGTCCAATGTCACTCCAACAAAGTTCTTACCATTTTATGTTGAATATTAAGTTTCAACTAGATGATCTTACCAGAAGCTTCTAAAGTTCTCTAAGCATCGATCTATTCGAATGTCTAGGGACTAGACTCATTCGAGAATTAAATGGACAAAGATATTAGGTTGTTAACCATTGGTAAAGCTGAGCGTTTAAACTCAATGCTTTATGATCTCAAAACTACATTGTATTTTGAATTCACAAGCACCAATTGGTTTGCCATTCGACTTTGATACTCGAAAACAACCATAAGAGTCGCTAAAAGAAACGTACATTTTAAATTGCTCATTTTCTCTCATTTCCGTGAATCGTTCTTGGATTCACTACCAATCGAGGAAATTTACTGTTACCTTTCTAAAAGGATTTATTGCAGTGCAAGATATTTAATTATAAACAATAATTAAAACATACATTGAAGCATGCAAAGTCTAAACATTTATCATGAGTAATAACTTGAGAATTAAAGCAATCATGCAATTTAAACAAGTCATTGGCATTTTATTCGAATTTATTGTTCCAGCAGGGTGAATAAAATGATTCCAAGACCCTAAAACCATTGAAGAATTAAGCACATTATGTATTTTGACTCAATTCTAAAATATTTTAGGTAAGCAAAAGCCTTTTGCTAATAGTCTAGAAACTACTCTTGGTTGATAGGTACGTCTAAGAACTTATTAGGTAAACATATCGATTTTGCCACGACATAAAAGGACTCCTTACTTATATCGTTGAGTTTCACCAAAACTAACATGTACTCACAATTATTTGTGTACCTTACCCCTTTAGGATCAATAAGTAACACCTCGCTGAGCGTAAAACTATTACTAGATTGATGTAAATGTTATCCAAGTAAGTGTTATTTTGGCATGGCACCTTTTAACTCAATTTTTAAAGTTTGGAACTTAAGGCTCTTACTATGTTGGTTAGATTTTAAGTGAACTAAAATCCTTAATCATGCAACATAATCAAGCCACAATCTCATGCATATTTAAGACATATTTAAACCAATAAATAACTTAAAGCATGCATAAGATAAATGTGATCTAGTATGGCCCGACTTCATCTTGAAGCTTCAACTTCAAAGTCCGTCTTGAAAATGGATTGGAAACTCCGTCTTGAATTTCATCGTGGGATGCACCATTTTCTTCAAATAGGATAAGCTATAATTAAACTAATTTCAACTATTTGATGGTACGCAGACCATATTTGAATTGAAAAACAAATTTGGTGCATTAGACCAATTACATTCAAATTAATGGTACACAGACCATATTTTCTATCCTATTTGGGCCATACTAGTCACTTCATCATGAATGGCCCACATAGTTGGTTAGTAAAAACACGTTGTATGCATCACATAAATATTTGTTGCAATTAATCAAGGGCACCAATAATCTACCAATTATTCAGTCCTTATTAATTCTAATCGAGTTGTTTAACCTTAAAGGATTTGTAGACCTAATCAATAGTTTATGACTAAAATCGCTCCCACTTAAACCAATAAATTCATATGCTTTACTAATTTTAAACATAAAAATGTATTTCTAATCTAACCGGAAACATACAAGTTTAATTAAAATTTAAAGCTCATATAAATTTATAATTGAATCCATTTTATTTAATTTATTTTTCAGTTGAATTAAATGAATTTAAATTAATTCAAGGTTTAATTTTAGTAAAATAATTAGTATAAATAAAATTTATAATAATTATAATATTCAAAATTAAAATCCGAGAAAACAATTCAAATTATTAATTTTAAAATTAATTAAAATTATTTCCGAACTGAAAATCTCAAATTAAAATCAAAACGCGTCAATCGTAACACGACGAGGCACTTGGGCTTGCGCCCAAGCCCCATCGAGTCATTAGGAAGCCGCGCCCCATCGACTGATCGCTAGGCGCGCACGAGCAGGCCACACGCATCGCAGCCATGCCAGGCCACGCTGCGCGCAGCCCGCTTAGCACGACGCTACTTCTTTGCTCGCTGGGCGAGGCAGCGCGCGATGTGGCGCAGCTCGCTTGCTGCCCACACGCGACTGCTCGCCTGGCACACGCCACGCCCTCCGCCCATCGCCCATTGAGTCGCACACGCCCATCTCCCTTGCTTCGCGCGCGCGCCTCTTGCTTGTTGCTCGTTGCATTCGTACCGCATGGGCGACGAGCTCCCTTGCTCGTCGTCGCATGCCCGCACTATACAACACCCCTTAAGGGTAACACGTAGCTTCCTTTGCTTTGTGCGTGCAACATTTATGAGCGTTTTCATAAAAAATTTAAATTTTTTAATTTAAAATTAACGACAAATTAATAAATCATATTAATTTCATAATTTTAGGGCGAAAAATCGAAAATTTATTAATGAATTAATTTCCGATTAACATGGATTCAAATCTAGGTCATAAAAATTTAAAATTTAAAATAAGTTAACAATTTTTATGGTGGATTTTAATCATGGATACCTAATTAAATTATTAATTAATTATGAAAAACAAATCAACTCTAAATTATTCGAATTTCAACAAATTAATCATAATTACAAATTAGGTTGTATAATTAACAAGTCTAGGCATTCATAATTGTTAAACATATACTGTAGGTCAATCAAAAACTCATTTATCAACAAGAATCGCAAATATTCAATTTGGGAATAGTTAAACCTCAGAAAAATTCATAGTTAGGCTTCGAATTTGGGAATTCTGGGTTCGGCCGAAAAATAATGTTTTTGTCAAAATTTTAGAATGCCTTTTACATGCGAAATTGACATGAAAATCACTCGATTTGGTTGAGTAACGAATATTCTGCCGAAAAACTGCGTACATATAATTAAATAAACGCAATTTGCAATTCATTACGAAAACTAATCACCCCTTTAATTCCTTGCAAATTTGTAAAATTTAACCATGTTCATGCAATTTAGATTATGAAAATAATAAGAGGCTCTGATACCACTGTTAGGTTATGATACATATGACAAAACATAAATCATGCGGAAAACCTTAATGCCAGGAAACATATTATTTACACATAATCATTTAGCATAATTTAGGTGCATACACTTTGTAGCGTGCCCTCCCTAGCTGCGCCCGAACCGAACAAGAACAAGTCTTTAGGACTCCAAGCGTCGTCCCTCCGTAGATAGTCCACAGCACGTCCGGATCCGCCTTAAGATTGACCAACTAGAATCGCCCTGAAGGTATTATAAATTTCGGCTATTATGGGGCAAGAAAGTGACTGATTTTTCTGCTCAAAAATCACTGTTTTATTGTATGAATACTTATTGAAAACTCGTGCCTAAAATTATGACCCTAGGCATATATTTATAGGACTATGGAAAAGGAATTCGAATCCTGTTAGAATACTAATTTATTAATTAGAATCCTATTAGATCTCTAAATAATAAATTTTATCTTTTAGGATTAGGATTTAATCAATGCACGAATTCCGATAGCATTAGGATTCGTCACGCACACGAGCAGCGCACAAGCACCGTACGCTCGTACGCAAGCCTTGCGGCCCACGCCGAGCGCACAGCGCTGAGGCCCATGTTCGCAGCCCATCGCTGAGCTTGTCGCGCCCCAAGGCTTAGCTGGGCCTGGCCTTGAGCTGGGCC
Source organism: Spinacia oleracea (assembly GCF_020520425.1). Lineage (NCBI taxonomy): Eukaryota > Viridiplantae > Streptophyta > Magnoliopsida > Caryophyllales > Amaranthaceae > Spinacia > Spinacia oleracea. The sequence continues at coordinate 19,900,696 of NC_079488.1, forward strand.
TGGTCGAGCACTTGGCGTGTTGGATGCGTGTGGCTTGCTAGGCGTCGGCCTGGCTTCGTGCTAGGCCTTCGTCTAGCAAGCCTCGTCCGATGCTAATTCGTACGATACGCTTTCCGATTAAATTCCCGATTCCGGAATTCATTTCCGATACGAACAATATTTAACATTTTCGATTCCAGAATTAATTTCCATTTCGAACAAATATTTAATATTTCCGTTTCCGGAATTATTTTCTGATTCCGATAATATTTCCGATTCTGACAATATTTCCGTTTCCGGCAATATTTCCGATTCCGGTAATATTTCCATTTCCGATAATATTTTCAGATACGTACCATGTTTCCATTTCCGGCAACATCTACGACTTGGAAAATATTTATATTTCCGATACGATCCATATTTCCGTTTCCGGCAATATCATCGTTTCCGGAGTATTCATTTCTTGCCTTTGACGATCTCAGCTCCCACTGAAACCAAGATCCGTCGATTCCGAATATTCATAGATGGCGTATTTAATGCCATTAAATACTTGATCCGTTTACGTACTATTTGTGTGACTCTACGGGTTCAGTCAAGAGTAAGCTGTGGATTAATATCATTAATTCCACTTGAACTGAAGCGGCCTCTAGCTAGGCATTCAGCTCACTTGATCTCACTGAATTATTAATTTGTTAATTAATACTGAACCGCATTTATTAGACTTATCATTAAATGCATACTTGGACCAAGGGCATTATTTCCTTCACAAAAAACTTAAAACCAATTCAAGTTCAAAGCTATACAAACCATACAAAAATTCAAGTTTCAATCCATACAAATACATTACAATTCAGCCTATGAAAAATCAACCCAGGCAAGCTGGAACTCGCTACCATGCAGGGTAAGTCTGAGTCATCATCAGGGGTGACGTCAACCACAGGCGCCTTGTCGCTGTTTCGCCTCCTAGGGCGCTCCAGCTCCCGATCCAGCTCCGTCCCAGGGGTACTAGGATCCTCCTCCGAGATACGAAGTGTGCCAGTGGAGGGATGAACTCCCTGCTGAGAAGAGGAATACTGATAAGGCGGCGGCATCGGCATATACGGGTACGACCCAAACATCTGTGTCTGGCGCATCCTCTCCATCTCCGCATAGCAAGCCCATGAACCTACACCCCAAGGCTGAGGACCACTTCCTCCGAAATAGTAACGGGAAGGAGGAACAAAGGGTCGTGAACCGCTAGCACCTCCAAATGAATGCCTGGTGGGATCAACATGTACAAAAGGGGAAGCTCCCCGCTCAGCATCAGAATGCCTCCGATGAGCACCAACACCGGACCCCTGTCCCAGCTCCAAGCTCGGACCCTCCTGTCCCAAGGACGTCTCCGCCTGAGGCTCTCTGTCAACAGAGTCTGTACGGTCTCGACGGCGCTCCTATACAAAATACAATTTCAAGAATCAATTTCCCAGTTGGAATTTCCAGTATACAAGTTTCAAGATCAAGTGAGGTACCTCTCTGTTCCGGCCAGAAAGCTTCCGGGTCAGCTTGGCGCACTGCCTCTTCCAAGAATCAAGCAAGAGCATCCAACGACGCACTCTCACCCGAGGCGCCTGCATACAAAGTTCAAGATCAATTTTCCCATACAAAGTTACAAACAGTTTCAAAAATGCAACAGTACTTACAGGGGCGTAATGCTCAGGTACAACATCATATGATTTCCGGTGCGGAGGAGAAGCCCCAAGGAATGGTCTCCACCACCTCTTCCCCGTCCGAGTTCTCATAGCGGAGGATCCTATCAGCATGAGGAATGTCCTCAGGATCAACCTCCTCCTCCTACATACAATCATACAATCATACAATCATACAATCATGCAATCATGCAATCAATACAAGAATACAAGAATTCAAGATACAAGATTCAAAAGCTCACTGGCAGTACGAAGCGTACTGGTGAGCCAACCTCCTCATGAAGTCATCATAACTACCCTTCCTGTGTATAAACTCCCTCCAAGAGCGGTAAACAGCCTCGCCCCTAGCCTCCGCATAGAGCCGGGCAAGATCTTCATCCAGAGCCAGCATGGACTTCAGTGGATCCTTGGGGAAAAGCCTATCCCCCGAATGGTGTTGAAGGGACACTCGCTCCCCAAGATACCACATATGGCGGTACACCCCCGGAAGCAAAACCCTCCGCCAAGACAGGAAATGGGCACGAGCAGCCGAAACAGGTACAACCGCGTTGGCAAAAGGACGCCATACCACCTGCAAAAGCAAACAACTCAGGCAACAGTAAAAAAACAAATACAAGAAAGCAAAACAGTACAAAAGATTACATCTTCAGCGGATAGAACTCTCCAAGCCCGATGAGAAGCCGCTAGGGACGCACCAATGCGCACCGCTCCTATCCAAGAGGCAGCATACGGGTAAGCCGCATCTCTAGTACGCTCCGGCGCGAAAGTCGGAAAGTGCTCATAGATCCAAATCTTTCAAGGAACAAACAAAGAATCAGTCAAGTTCAAAATACAAGCATACAAGTACAAAGTACAAAGTACAAGGAGTCTCGAATACCTCCAGCACGCTCCACAGAGCAGCCATGATCGGGTCGCTCCCCAGTGCAGTCCGGGAGGCCCGCTTCATCTCGTACAAAAGGTGGTTGTATGCCAAGCCACCCCAGTTATGGCTTGAAACAGCTCCCAAGTCCCGCAAAGCGGACAAGAATTTGATGTGCACCCGACTGTTTCTACTCGGGGCCATCACTCGGCTCACCAAGGCTAGGAGGAAAAGCCTAACCCTCTACTCCGCGGACACACCCCCACCGCAGATAGCCTCCACAATCACCTTCACAGAAGCGTGACCATCAACATCAGACAAGTCAACAACAGGGCCGAGCAAGTCCCTGGCAGCGGCCGAGCGCCACGTCAGCTCAGAATCAAAGGTCACATACCTCTCAGAAAAAGGAAGACCTATAATCATAGCAAATTCAAGAGGGGTGATAGTAATCTCCCCCCATGCCATGTGGAAAGTGTTGGTGGTATCCCACCACCGCTCTAACAAACCCCACAAACGGTTTTTAATCACCGTTCTCCTCGGAGAACCTCCCATGGTGCGCCAGAAATTGGCCAGGCCCATTTGCGACCAAATCTCCATAGCCCCCTCATCAGCACGGAGAGCTTTAAAGGCCCTCTAAACCTCCACCAAGGACCAGTAAGTACGGAACGACTTTTCATCGGCCTACAGGTGAACGAGTTAGCTCAAGACCTATACAATTACGAAGTACAAACCCCAAAACACGGTACAAGACTCACCATGCCAGCGCGAGGCCGCTGAGACAAGTGCCAATCCGGCCGAAACACCAGGTCGGAAGGGATCCAACCAGTACCAGGGAAAGCGGGCGCATCTCGGGAAACCATACCCCCACCTGGTGCATTTATTGCAGCCGCTTCATCATCCGAAGCATCTTCCTCGGCAGCTCAAACCACAGATGATTCAGCGGGTTTCCTCCGAGTTTGACGAGACATACTAAATCAAGTAGCATACAAAGTCAAAAGATTCGAAACAACAATCCTTAGTGGACCTCTAGTTCAAGATGCAAATTCCTACACCAACGCCTAGGCTACCTACGCCGAAGCAGGTATTCAAATTCTACACCAACGCCCAGGCTACCCACGCCGAAGCAGGTATTCAAATTCTACACCAACGCCTAGGCTACCCACGCCGAAGCAGGTATTCAAGTTCTACATCAACGCATAGGCTATTCATGCCGAAGTAGATACAAATTCAAAAAAAAAATTCAAAAGTACAAGTTCCAACAGTTCAAGTTCAAGTGGCTATCAAACAGTTTTCTACAAGATTCAAGAAGCTTAAGCATACGAGCATCATTTCAAAGTACGAGAAAATCAAAACTACATGCAATTCTAGAGTTATTTCATAAGCAAAAACATGAAAAACTTACATGGACGAGGCAAGAACAAGACCAAGGTAAGAGCTTAATCGACCTTCGAGGGAGAAAAGAGCAAAGAATTCAAGAGAATGTGCCTCACAATGGCACGGCAAGGGGAGCTTTTATAGCTCAACCCCGCGCCAGGCACCGCCCCAGCGCACTGCGCTGCCCTGCTGCATGTGCGAATATGCAGCGCGCGCGGTCTCCCGTGCTAATTACACGTTCTTTGCTGCTACGGTGTTCCGCACCAAGCATCAAACGTCGCATCGAACCATCCATCGAAAATACGGGTATACACCTGTATCTCCAAGTGCAAACAGATGAATATTTCAAGAATACAAAGTCCAAAAAATACAACGACTCAGGCGCCCAACTCCCAACGGACCCAAGCTCCGGGAAAGTCAGTCGAAATTTCAAAAACCTAAGGGCCAGCAAAAAGATCTTATCCCCAGCAAAGCACATCCCCAACGGATTAACTCCGGGTATTCAAATTCAAAAATTCAAGATTCAAAAATTCAAATTTTCGATGCCAAGCTCTGTCCTGAACTGAAGGCGGAAAAATACAAGTACAAACCGAAGTCATCACCAACCGCACGGAGGTAGACTCTATCCTTTTTCTAACGCCTGTTTTATGCAGGTACCGGCGTACAAAGAGTGGTCTCGATTGCAGAACATCTTGACCATTCTCCGTCCCTTTTGAAATACTTTGACTTGCGCTTTCCTAACCGAACGCTCAGTCAAAGTGGGGGCTTCTGTAGACACCTAATTTGTGTCTCCCCTTTGGGATGATGACGATACCATTATCCTTGTTAGGTGATTGGAATAACTCCAGGCGGAAATCCCAATTGCTAAGAATGCTTCCAAAATTCAAGATCCACAATCCAACCCCGAGACCGTTTCCCTTTCCGTTCCCGGTACAAAATACAACTTTCCAAATCCAAGTTCAAAATCCAAGTACAATCTCAACTAGTATACCATCCCATTGGTTTTACTAGGCCTTTTCCACTCAAAATCAAATAAGGCAAGTCAAATTCGGGCGCCGACCCACAAAACCGAGAATGCCGGGCCCTGTCCCGTAAAACCGGAATTCAAAAACCCGAGAAAGGCTTGTTTTTAGACGCTAAACGATGACTTAACCTATAATCAAATACAAAACGCCAAACCTAGTACTATTCGTACAACAGGTACAACGCTACAAGACGAAACAGGGACGATTCCCCGTCCTTGCTTTGGCGGCATTCAAGCCACGTCAGCAGCGCACTGCGCTGGCCTGGCGCCCTGCGCTGGCGTGTGCTGGCGTTTTGCACCATTCCCTCCTATAAATACCCCTCATTTCCATCGAAAAAAGGGGGGACCACAACAATACATCGTCGTAATTTCGACATTACGCCTCAAAATACAACTCAAAGCTCCTCAAAAACACATACAAAATTCCTGAAATCCAAAGCAATTGGGAGCTCTTGCCTAAATCTAACTAGGTAAATCCGAATCCCATTCTAATCTACTATGTTTCTTTGATTTCTAAATGATTAGCAAGTTGGTGTTTTAATCAATAAAAAACACCACTTGCAACAATCACACATGTTTTCCAAAAATACAAACTTTTTCAAAATACAATTTTCAAAGATTCAAGAATGTCCAAGTTGTTTACAATCATCTCTTGGGCTAGAATCACCATCAAACATGGGGTAATCAAATATAAACACCTTTTAACATTTAAAGGTTTAGTCTTTGAGATTCAAAACTCCATTTTCAATATACAAGTTCAAGTCTTCAATTTTCAAAGATCTTGCCATGTTTAGGGTTATTCATAGTTATTTCCCTAAACTAGGATCATTTCAAGTTCAAATTTGAATCATTTCAAGTTCAAATTTCAATCATTTCAAGTTCAAACATTTCAATATTCAAGCTTTCAATTTCAAGTTTAAAATGCAAAATCTAGGATATTTGGGTTGAGCAACCTCTCCCAAGTTGAGATTTTTGGCTTTGAATTCGTGTCGGGAGCACTTATTTTTAAGGAGCCGCTTGGCGTTCGAATCTCATCTGCCCAAGTACAAATTTCAATTATGCACCTTTCAATATTGCAATTTCAATATCGCACTTTCAATATCGCACTTTCAATACCGCACTTTCAATACCGCAATTTCAATACCGCAATTTCAATTCCGCACTTTCAATTCCGCATCTTTACTTGCCTAGTCCATTTCTAGGCAATGTGGACCTACTCCCTAGTCCTTTTCTAGGGGTTCTTGTATTTACTAATTCCGTACTTTATTTAGTATTGTGATGTTGCTTTATGTGCTTTATCGCTTTCATCACCAACATGCTAAATACAACAAAATACAAAGGTTACATCATGCTTAACGAAGATATTTTTGGACAAACCGGCCTTAGGTTCCTTACATCAATCTATAAATCAAAGTGACCACCGTACAATTAGAAATTCTATTTTGCTCTAAAATTCAAACCCACATAATCTAATCTAGGGTTTATTTTCGAACTAATGTTATGCCAACATACTTGAATATTTCTAAAGCTCACCGAATAAGCATTTTCGTTCTCGAGCCCGGATTTCACCCATCCGTTTCATGGATTCAAGGCCTTATCCAAAAATAGAGTCATTTTCGGTCTTTCCAAACAAGACCTTAAATAAAGTTTGGTGGCGACTCCTTCGAGGTGCAAAAATTCAAACGGTTCTCTAAACGAGCCGGTCGGCCTCCTAAAACCCCCTTTGTAGGAAACGGGGAAACAAAAAAAAAACCCCTACACTCAGCAAGAGAATGCTATGCATATAAACTCCAAAGCCGGCCGAATAATCTGCTTCTTAGAGCTGGCCGTTGCTTTCAACAATATATCATGGATATGTACGTGAAAATTGAAAACACTCGCCTAGATTTTTTTCCGGAGGAACCAGAGCACTATACGGGCAGACCTATATCAAGGGATCCTGGACACCGTAGGAAGCGGGGAAATAAATGCAGGGAATGTGGGGCATCTTGTTGTGCTGCCCCCAACTTTTATTGGCGGACCTCGGGACCTAAAAAAAAGGTATTTAAACGCCATGGCGCTGGTACAGCGATATGGGAAGCCAGATTTGTTTGTTACAATGACGTGCAATCCTAATTGGCCAGAAATAAAGCAAGAATTGGCCATAGGAGAAGAAGGGAAAAACCGGCTTGATTTGGTTTCGAGAATATTTAGGGCCAAGCTGCTAGCGCTTAAGAAGCAGATCATGGAGAAGCACGTGTTTGGGAAGGTTGTTGCAATGATTTACGTGGTCGAGTTCCAAAAATCAGGGCCTTCCTCATGCACATTTCTTGATCATACTCAAGCCTGAATTCAAAATCGAAACTCCTGCTGATTATGACAAGTTTGTATGCGCTAAAATCCCCTCTGTGGACAACCTCAGGAAGATTATCCTCAAATATATGATGCACGGGCCTTGTGGCCACTTAAACCCTCAATGCCCTTGCATGAAACATAAGGGGCATACAAACTGTTGTAAAAGTGGGTACCCCAAAAAATTCTGCCCTGAAATGACAACCAGTAAAGATGGTTTCCCATTGTACAGGAGAAGGGACACCAGTGATGAAGTTTCTATCTGCAAGGCAGATCTGGATAATAGGTGGGTCATTCCCTATAATCCGTATCTATCATCTCTGTTTGACTGTCACATAAATCTTCAGGTTTGTTCAAGCATCCAAGCAGTTAAGTACCTCTACAAATATGTGTACAAGGGCCATGATAGGATCTCGTTCAATGTCGTGCAACCTGGTGAGCAAAGGGCTGTTGATGAGATCGACCAGTTCCATTCGGGTAGATGAGTTTCTCCTTGCGAGGCTGCATGGAAGATTTTTAGGTTTGATTTTTATGAAATGCATCCGGCTGTTCTTCCACTTCAAGTCCACCTACCTAACATGCACACAATTCAAATAAGGCCCCATGAACGGCTTGGTGCGATCGTTGCAGCTGACAGACAATCTCGGACTTCTCTGGCTGAGTTTTTTAGGGAAAACGCCGCTGCACCAGATGGCACAGGGTGCCTGTATGGCCGGTTCACAGAAAAATACAGATGGGATGGTGCTGCAAAGCAGTGGCTGTTGAGGAAAAACAAAACCATTGTCGTTGGTAGGCTAGCTTTTGTTGCTCCGTCTGAAGGGGAGCGCTATTTCCTGAGGTTATTGCTCGTGCACGTCCCTAGCCCTAATTTATTCAAAGATCTCTTAACAGTCAATGGCTATAGATGCGCGACTTTTCAAGAAGAAGCCCTTAAACGCAACTTGCTTGAGGAGGATGACGCAGTTGATCTTTGCTTAGCTGAAGCCTGCGTCGTTCAAATGCATGTTGGTTTGCGTAGCCTCTACGTGATGGTTCTGATTTTTTGCCAATCGAGTAACCCCAATGCGCTCTGGCTAAAGTTCTACACTGCACTGTCAGAGGATTTCAAACATCAATTCCCAGATGCGGAGGCTAAGGTCAGTCAACTCACAGCCAGGTCAGTTGAGCAGTGCTTGGAAGAAATGGGTAAATCACTCAAAACTTTTGGCCTTGACCACTTGATTGAACCTACAGATGATGAGCTTGCAAGAACACGGGACATCATTGATGCCCTCGATGCACCAATACCTAACCACTGCATCCGTTGTCGCGACAGTCTAAACCCGGCACAACAAGAAACATTCACCTGCATCATTGAGCATGTGAAGCAAAAGAAACATGGTGTGTTCTTTATAGATGGCCCAGGTGGCATAGGTAGAACCTTCTTGTACAATCCCCTGTATGCAGAGATTCGACTCTCGGGCCTGATTGTGCTTCCAACTGCTACATCAGACAAAGCTGCAGCCAACATACCTTCTGGAAGAACGGCTCATTCCAAGTTTAAAATTCCTATCGATATTGAAGCTTCCCTCTCCTGCGATGTGCCCAAACAGGGTAGCGTTGTTGCATTAATAAAGGAGACAACGTTGATCATATGGGATGAGGCTTCAATGGCCAGGAAAGAAAACGTTGAGTCCCTAGATTTACTGCTTAGAGACTTGTGTGATGGAAACCAGCTCTTTGGAGGAAAGCTGGTTGTTTTTGGAGGAGATTTCCGGCAAGTACTTCCCGTCCTGCCCCACGAAACACAACAGGAAGCAGTAGGTGTGAGCTTAGTGAGTTCTTCCTTGTGGCCTAAGTTAACAAAGTTCCGTCTCACAGAGAACAAACGTGCCTGAGAAGATCCACAATTTTCAGCATTCTTGCTTGCCCTGGGAAACGGAGAACTGCAGACTGCTGAAAATAACTATGTCCAGCTCCCGAGCGAAGTAGTTAAACCTCTAGAGCATGGCAAGGACCCAATCACAGACCTGACCTCGCTTACATTTCCCGAGCTAGACCTCCACAGCTTTACATCAGACATATTTACGAAGAGAGCGATACTGAATCCGATGAATGATGATGTTGATTCCATCAACACAGAACTTATTAAGAAATTCCCAGGGCAGCCTGTTACATATAAAAGTTTTGACATGATGCTTGATGATAATTGCAATGTTTATCCCACGGAATTCATCAACACATTGTGTCCCGGCGGTATGAGCCCTCATGAACTCGTCCTAAAGGAGGGTAGCCCAGTTATTTTGCTCCGGAATATATTGCCAGCGTCCGGCTTGTGCAATGGTACGCGGCTAATCTGCAAAGGGTTTTTCCCCAACCTCATTGAGTGTGTCATTCTAACTGGCCACCACAAAGGGAAGCATGTTTTCATACCGCGTATGAAACAGAGGCCTTCCCCCTCCTCTAAACATCCAATTCTCTTTCAGAGGAAACAATTTCCCGTGAAACTCAGCTTCGCAATGACAATAAATAAATCTCAAGGCCAAACATTAAGTCAGGTAGCTGTTTACCAGCCCCGTCCATGTTTTTCATATGGCCAGTTGTATGTGGCCTTGTCCTGTGCAAGGCAAGCGAGCCAGGTTACTGTCATTTCACCGAACACTCCACAACAGATAAGTGGAACACATGTTGAAAATGTCATATCTTATGAGGTCCTGCAGATGGCTAGAATTATCTAAGCTACTGTCTGTACATGTAAGTTCTTCAATTTATATGCTTGATATGCTTTGTTTCATGATCGATTACTTGTATTTTGTACACTTTTGACTTGAATATCCCCTTTGGTGTAGTTTGGAGAAACTCGATTTACGGTTCATAAAGATGCCTTATAACCTCAAGCTACTGCATGTACCTGTAAGTTTTTCCATTCTCCCCTGCGCCCAGTATCTTCGATTGTCACTTGTGGTGTGGCTAATGACAATTTATGTAGTCTTTGAGGAAATAATTGTTGCTTAATTGAATTAGGTGTTGGGTTAACGTGCATGAACACCATTCCATGTTTTAGGTAATTCTTGAGAATTTTTATTCATACTATCTTGCTTTCTGATTATACCCTTATTCATTTCAATGCAGGTTGCATAGGTGTAGACACCTACTTTTGTCCCCATTCCCGAAAGGGAAGGTTCGATGATGAGAGCATAAATCTCCACTTGACAACGCCTCTCCTATAAAATAATGAATCTCGATCACCCCTTTTCATTTCACCCGAAACCTGCTATTTATAGAAACCTGCTATTTATGGAAACCTGCTAAAAATAGTAACTGCCGTAATGGGTAGTTGTTAAAAGAGGCAAGTCATAAAAGATAGAAACCTGTCAGAATTAGGTGTTGCACTCCGACATAAATCCTAAATGAGATGGAGATTACGAGAGAATCCTATTCCTAATATGATTCGAAAATAAGAGTCACGTATTAATTAAAATTCTAACGCGCCTAGAGTTCGTAACGGGCCCAGACGCATTCCGTCACAAGGTTAATACGCACTAAAAGAATCGATTAAGTCTCAAACACTTCGGATTCTAAGAATCCGAATCTGACTAAGAAAACAGCCCAGATCCTATTTTCAACGCCTGGCTCTGGGCGCTGAAATTACCTGGGACGTATTCTTTCCTAATTCCTCGTGGATTAGAGCTCTACAATTCTATCTTTCCACGAACTCTTTTCTATAAATATAGCCCAAGTTCGACGTGAAAAAAGGACAACACATAATTATTATTCTGAGTATTGACTCTAAACCCCTAAGCCTAAGCCTCACGCTGCAAAACTGATCACGCGTTCTGTCGCAATCGATCCATAAATCGAACAGAACGTTGTTCCTGTCCCATAACTTGAGATTCGTTAAATAAAAGGAGAAATAGCAAAGTCAAAGTGGTTAGTTTTCTGAGAACCGTGACGCACCTCTCAAGGGTGCGTCGTAATGTGTCCCTTTTCCATGGTTTAATCGCTTTCCTCGCCCTTTTTATGAACTGTTAAACTAATTAAATCTGATTTTTCTATCACGCCTAATAAAGATAATATGTTGGGAAATTGGATTATCATGCTAGGTCCCTTTATACAATCTAAATCAGATAATCGCATTCGATCTAGTATTATATGTTGCATATTGTTAACATCAACTCAGATTAGTTTAATAGTTAACGCATGTCCCTTCAATTATTTATGCTGAGCTAGTAAGGATATCCTGCCTCTGGAGTTATCGAAGAGCGAGTACTCCTCTCGGTAGTTACAGTCCCCCGAACCCTCAATCTCTACCTTGCGGGTGTAAGTTGAGAGATCCCCACACCAGGGATCACAAGGGAACCTACGGCCGTCGTGGTCAAACATAATTGCACTCCCTTTATGTCACGATAACCGGGTTTTGTCAGTTTTTCTCATTGTCGTTAAAAACTGAATGACGACTCCTATATTACTAGTCAATTGGGTGTAAACTCATAGGAAATCCAATTACACTTGATTTGACAAAAAGAAACGTCACACCCACGAGGGACAAGGTCACGCATTAGCCTCGTGCTTTTTCGACCCCCTCACAGTGGCGACTCCACTGGGGATAGTGAAGGAAATACTCGTGCTTGTAGGTAATCAAAATAGCGAAGGGTGAAACGATCCTACCCCGCGTTTATTTCCCCATCAAGTTGGGACGACCTGAAAATCAGCATATTAATGTGAACGGACAGAACCGCATAACGAATCTTGGCTCCCTTGATGTTTCATCTCGGGAGTTGGGACTAAGGATACCCATCGCCAACCGGGGGGTGCATACGCTTCGAATGTTGTCCACTCGGCACTTTCGCTAGTAGTACACCCGTCCCAAACCCAATCGCTCGCCCATTAGGTCCCTCTCATTGGTGCATGCCCCCTTGGCTTACATCGTGATTGGCCTCTTGGGCGAAATTCGTCTGTTGAAGGCACTACCTCGACCGGGGCATGTGTTGGATTTGCGATAGAAGCGGTACCAAGCCGGCCCAAATACTACCCATGGAAGCCTATCATAAAAATTGCTGCGAGGGCGTATGAAAAGGCACTCGATTCTAAAAGCGACTTGTAAAAAATAAAATAACTCTTTGTGTCATTGTCAGGCCTCCTATGACGACAATGTTCGGCTCCGAAACCGAGCACGCTAATCGAAATAAACTTGAATGTCACATGGGCAAAATATTGAAAAAATAATGTTCAAATGAAGTTTTCAAGGAAAAATAATGTTCGAATAAAAAAAATAAATCCGAGTCTAGACTAGGCTGTGCCAAAGTACAATCTAAATCCTAAGTCTTAGTTGTCTTATCCATAGAATCGGTCCTAATGCTTGGTGTCGTTCTACAAATTAAAAGGTTAAACCATATTGAATCTCCCTTCCTAACATTTAAATCAATGAGCACCCATATGTAATTGTCATCCCTCGCTAAGAATCCACGCAATACTCTCTCTCACCAATAAAAAGAATATATTATAGTATTTGCAAAATGGAAACAATCACATTCTGAAAATCATTCCCCCATAGTCGCACAACCCCCAAAGTGAACCTAAGGTGTCAATACCATTGGCAAGAAAAATTAATGGCCTCAAGGCTTATGATCACATTGGGTCACGACCATCATAGTCCTCTCGAGCCACTCGCTCCTTGAAATACTCCTAAGTACGGACTAAAAGATTTTCTATGAATGCAACATGACCAACCATGAAAATACCCAAATCGGCATACCATAAGGCTACCATTGGGGTAAAGCAATACACACTAAGAGGGAAGCCGCACTAATGATTCTAGTCTTGCAAAAATAAAAATTCGATCTCCCCAATTAACTACCTTGCCATCATTAAGCAAAATGGCGCATGACAAATGAACACCCAAGGGTTAAAATCTAAAGTGTCAACCAACGAAAGTTATGGTCCAATTAGCCTAAATCCGAAAGTCGCTTGGTCAAGTGTTATAGGCTTACGCCACGTCATTATTTTGAGTCTAGGCTACCTCCTTGTATTCATACGCGGGTTATAATCAGAGAAATTAATGAAAGTTCGAGTCTAAATCACAACTTCCAATTAAATCCCAGAAACTGGAGTTTGAAAAGAAAAAAAAATTATTTTCGATGTAATTCTTTCGTTAAATTTCAATAAGGCAAAAACAAAATTTTGAATCTACGCTATTTGCACATTTTAAACGACTAAATACGCTTGCAAAGTAAGACAATTTAAAGGTCCACCCTAGGCCAACTAAAATTAAAGGTCCACCCTAGGCCCACTAAAGTTAAAGGTCCACTATAGGCCTACCAAACGAGGCTCACTCAGCCTCGCCTCGTGACTCAAAGACCACAACCATCTACCTTTTAGCCCAAATAAAAAAATTATGTTGGGGAGAAATCCCAAGCAAAAAGAGAAAATAGAAAGAGAAAAGGGAGAGCGAAGAGCGAAGAGAGCAAGCCATGAAATACTTAGCCCGTACCTCCCAAAGTGCGAAATTTACCCAAGTAAACGAAGGAAAAGAATTGAGTCAACCAATCCAAATCATGTCACAAAAACTACATAAAGTTCTACGATGTCTACCCTTTCTAATCCTTATGTTCTTAGACACCTTCGCTCTGGGGGCCCTGTTCAGCTCATTTAACCCATCCATGTTCTCATTGCCATAACCCAAGAAACCATTACCTCGACTCTTGTTCTTGAACTTGTTGTCAACTGCAAACCACGTACGACCATTGAGACGTGCGTCATACCCATTATTTCCAAAGCCCAAACCTGCTCTTGCACCACCATTAGCATAATGACCATATAACTTGTATGGATACATCCTGTTGATATACCCTTGAGCCGTCCCCATGCTAATCATTGGCCTTGGTTGATGTAAACTCATGACACTAGCTTGAGGCTGCAAATTGTGAGTCCTAGCAGATATAATTTTCATGCTTGACCAATACCTATACAAATTATCCTATCTCATTCAACCCATCTTTCAAACCGTCTTGAGTCACGAAGAAGACAAATGAAAAGTACAAAAAATAATAAATAATAAAAAAGAAAAAAGAAAACTTTGCAAAGCGCCTTTAAAAGTTCGTCTAAAAAGAAAAAGAAGCATTTAGCGCACCAAAAAAGATCCGCCAGAAATCATTTTCAGCGCCCAAAGCTGGGCGCCGAAATCTTTAACGCCCCAGCCTGGGCGCTGATTCTCTCTGCCTGCCAAATCTTGTCCAGAAGTGCTCGTCATTTTATCCGCACATACACGGAACAATAACGAACACTTGGAGGGGTACAGCACGTATTCAGATATACGTACCAAAAAACACATGAAAAGATTTTTGTGCAAATACATGTACTTAAAAAAATAAAACGAATTTTTGGCTTACAACGAAGCAGCGGATTAAAATAATAATAAACTTCACTTATTCTACCGTTTCAAATAATATGTTTCCACCTCAGAACATACTTATCGAATTCGGCATTCTAAGAAACCATTTTTTAGGCTAAGAACTACGCAAGACTTGATTCCAAATTAAATCTATTTAAGGCGGATACGTAGGCAATCCATGATTCGGTCCAACCAATTTGCAAAAATGTTAGAGCCTATAGAATAACAAGAATAAGAAATAGAGTCCCTTATTGAAATTTAATTACTTGCAATCCAAGTCGAAAGAAAAATTTAAGTCAAAGGAAGAATCCAACTCATCAAAATGCCAAAACGAGCACACATCGAAAAGGGCACGTACCCTTGCCAGAAGGAGCACTCACACTCCTAGGCACTTAGCCAAGACTCAAAAAATCACGTTGCCTCAATTGAATGGGGGCTAGCGCAAGCGTCCATGACCTCTAAAGTACTCGACTTGACCCTCCCTAAAGCGAACTAATTCACTTAAAGACCTTCTTTCACCACTGGACATAGTCGTTCGCTTAAAGACCTTCTTTCACCACTAGACACAGTCATAATCGCCAACAAGTAGTAAAGGCAGTAAGCTTGCAATAAAAAGGATTGTTCTACGGCATCGCCCCATCGTTCCTTCGAACTCAGGGCACCCGTTCATGGTAAATCGAATGCCTGCTAATCTCCTTTGAAAATAAATCAGACCTTGTCAATAGGACTTGGCATTTTAGCGAGGCTCACCCTACTCAGACATATGACACGGGCATCTAAAATCGAAATCTGAAAGCATCATTAATGAGAAGACATAATAGCAACTGGGGGCTAATGATTGAAATGAAAGAGCTAGGGAAAGAACTAAGTATACCTTGACCTTTTGTACAGACATACACCAAGTAAATCTAAGTCAATTTGAAAACGGTTTATATTCCAGCAATTCTGGAAAAGATGGCCCTAAAAGCCTAAAGTATATGCCAAACGGGCACAAGTATACCTTAACGCCTGCACCCTGGCTTCCAGCAAATCCTTAGACAGCATTCCAAAAATCGTAACAGTATTTTGATTCACTCATGTAATCCTGTACGAACCCTTCTATAAGTCAACTTACTTAGGACACCTCGGATTGTACACAGTAGGACTCGGACCTCAAATAATTTTCAAGGACTTCTTCGAACATAATAAAGTGTCGTTAGGTTTAAGCTAAGTATGCGTTTATCTCGATGTTGCAAGTGAGTCAAAAGATTTCTAAATATGATTATAGGTAAAGAAAGGCACCTAGCTTTTGGTCAAGGCACACTTCAACATGTGACTACCTTGACCATGGCAATGTCGCATAATACGACGTTTACAAGAGAAGTAGCAAATGACTACTCGAACGTACCTCGCACTAAACGAATCTGGTTCAAACTATTCATGATCCATGTCACCATGAATGCATAAAAACGTATGCAAAGCATTATAGCACCAAGCCAATCTCGTAGCTACAGTTGGAGGATTGAGAAAAACACTCTAAAGATGCTCGAAATGACGATTTTATCGCAAATTCTCGACGCTAATGCTATACATACATCATAGGGACACAATCCTAAGGTTTGATCGTGTAAAATGAACCTTAGAATTGCTACAACCCCTCCCAAATTCTAAGCACCACTTAGAATATATAAAGTCACCCCACTAACAAGGGTAACTGAAAATCGCGAGTCACCAAAACTCCGATCAAACTACTGCACATAACGCTCGCCCTACAAGCGCCCGTTACACAGTCTACCTCGTTCCAAAGCAAAAGCGAAAGAAAAAATCAAGGATAAGAACTGTCAAAATATACCCAGAAATCATTTTCCACGCCCAGAGCTGGGCGCCGATATCTTTAACGCCCCAGCCTGGGCGCTGAATCTTTCTGCTAGCCAAGTTATTGCCCAGATATAAAAATAAGAAAGAAACACCTATGAATCCTCGCATCGAACGAAGTAATAAGCCGTGCAAACCCACGCAGAAGGTGCTACACTTGTTCAAGGACCTGAACGAGGCGTGATGCAAAAAATAATAATGATATCCCAACACATGGAGGAATGTTCTAAGACACGCCGTTAGGCCACACAAGCCTACGTTGCACCATAAGTTCAACCGTCCCACGGTACAAGCCTAAAAAAAGAGTGAGGCATATCGCACTAATGCGGGCACGACCAAGAGCATGTGTAAAAGAGGCAAAGACTACTTATCGCCCAAATTCAAAATGCAAGCCACACGACTTCTACATTAAGGATTAAAGGTAACAAACCATTACCTACCACGGAAAGGATAGCTCGCACCTACACGAGCAGAACCCCAGGACATCTTTCTCGAAAGAACCTACAAAAATCGTACGCCAAAAGGAAGCATCCCAACATGCATACTTGGAGGCTCCAAGCTACGAAACGACCATAGCAAAATAAAAAATCTCGAAGCAAATGTTTGAACAATCGAATGGGCACGATATTTGAGCCCACTTCATGAATGGGCCTGAACCCTATCAAGCTTCTAAGAAAACTATTCAAAATCAGTCATTGCTCAAAAAAAAAAATGATTCAAACAAACTGATTAATGGACCGCACACAACGGCCATTCCATGAACGCTCGTTCGCACATACATATCATCTTTTCTAAGTATCGAACATTTACGAACACGTTCAAAAGAAAAAAAAAGAGAAAACGAACGAACGAACAAGAGGCCAACTATGTCATCAAGAAACCTCGCCATAAATTATTTTCAGCGCCCAGCGCTGGGCGCCGAAATCTTTAACGCCCAGGCATGGGAGCCGAAAATAATCCCAGACCCAAAAACAGCTCTGACTTCTATAGGGCCCTGCAATATTCATTCGACTTGAAAATTGCCGAAAGTCGCACCTCACGACTTCGTCAAAGTAGCATACCACTTTAAAGATCGCTCGCACTTACGAGCGCGATCCCCAAACACGATCAAGGACATTACAAAATGCATATCCCCAAGGAACCTCTTTAACAAGAAATGACCGTCAAGCACGAATGCTTGGGGGCTCGAAAGAAAATATATATTTCAAAAGAGAGTATGCAAAGTTAAAACAATATTCCCAGACTACGCTGTACGAAGTCCCATGTTTGGATGTCTAAAAAAAAAAAACGGTTTACGACCTCAAGACAAAGGTCGTCGTTGATACTTATACATAGTCCCCTAATCAAGGACCCAAGTAGTGGCAAAATTGAGCCGTAAAAAACTAGCTCAAAACCACAAAAGAAGACGGTCACAAGACAAAGGTCCGTCTAAACCCGTTGTCAACCCACATTCAGGTTACAACTAAGTCCGAGCATCCCTCGAAAGAATTCGCTCCTACAAGAATGAATAAAAAAGAAATTCTCAAGAGAAATCACAAGAAAAAAAATGAAATAGGGACTTGTCCACCTCAATCAGGCGAGACCGAGGCACGCGAATCCCAAATCAAAAAGACGAATTCAGGTTCGCTCACCTCCAGCGAGCGGGGCGTCCACCCTTAGCGGACAGGGCTCGCCCACCTTCAGCGGGCGGGGTCTGCGTCACTAGCCGCGCAGGTCCTCAGTTTTGGAAAAATAAAAATCTTCAAAACAAAAAAATAGGCTCGCCATCTTCAGCCGGCGGGGTCTACGTCACGAACCGCGTAGGTCCTTATTTTCAAAACAAATTTCAAAATAGATTCGTCCACTTCTATCGGACGGGGTGTCCACCCTTAGCGGACAGGTTTGCCATCTTCAGCCGGCGGGGCCTACGTAGGTCCTTATTTTCAAATTTCAAAAACAGATTCGTCCACTTCTATCGGACGGGGTGTCCACCCTTAGCGGACAGGCTCTCCATCTTTAGCCGGCGGGGTCTGCGTCACTAACCGCGCAGGTCCTTAATCACTGCAGCGATAACTTTTTCTGGTTTTCCGTTTTTTCCAAAAAAGAACGATGTGAGTAGCTTCCCTTTTTTCCAAAGATTGGTTTTCCGTTTTTCCAAAAAAGAACTATGTGAGTAGCTTCCCCTTTTTCCAAAGATTGGTTTTCCGTTTTTCCAAAAAAGGACGATGTGAGTAGTTTCCCTTTTTTCCAAAGATTGGTTTTCCGTTTTTCCAAAAAAGAACGATGTGAGTAGCTTTCCCTTTTTCCAAAGATTGGTTTTCCGTTTTTCCAAAAAAGAACGATGTGAGTAGCTTTCCCTTTTTCCAAAATTTAAAAGAATGGTTTTCCGTTTTTTCCATAAAGAACGATGTGCTGGATTTTGCTTCGTTTTACGTCCCATAAAAACAAGGGGGTTTTCTCGTTTAGCTAACCCTGAAAATGAGAATCTTTGAAAACATTTTTACCTCGTGATTGGGCTTGGCCAGGCCCAATTACACTTTATAGCTTTGATTTCGAAAACATCTGTAGCTACTCCCAATGACAAAGTGAGGGAGTTTCTACGCCTCTTTAGATACTTCCAATGACAAAGTGAGGAAGTTTCTATACTATCCGTTGACAAATTCCAATGACACGTGAGGGATATGTTGACACTTCAAGTGATGACCCTTAAGTCAAATGTTATCACTCGGGGGCTCGTGAGACCCTCGCAAAAAAATAGGTCCCCATGGCTTGTGTGACGCACTCCGTCTAATACTTTGACCATCGTCTTACTCCAAGACTCAGTCAAAGTGGGGGCTAACTGTAGACACCTACTTTTGTCCCCCCGGGAAGGTTCGATGATGAGAGCATAAATCTCAACTTGACAACGCGTCTCCTATAAAATAACGAATCTCGATCACCCCTTTTCATTTTACCCGAAACCTGCTATTTATAGAAACTTGCTATTTATGGAAACCTGCTAAAAATAGTAACTACCGTAATGGGTAGTTGTTAAAAGTGGCAAGTCATAAAAGATAGAAACCTGTCAGAATTAGGTGTTGCACTCCGACATAAATCCTAAATGAGATGGAGATTACGAGAGAATCCTATTCCTAATATGATTTGAAAATAAGAATCACGTATTAATTAAAATCCTAACGAGCTCATAGTTCGTAACGGGCCCAGACGCATTCCGTCACAAGGTTAATACGCACTAAAAGACTCGATTAAGTCTCAAACACTTCGGATTCTAAGAATCCGAATCTGACTAAGAAAACAGCCCAGATCCTATTTTCAACGCCTGGCTCTGGGCGCTGAAATTACCTGGGACATATTCTTTCCTAATTCCTCGTGGATTAGAGCTCTACAATTCTATCTTTCCACGAACTCTTTTCTATAAATATAGCCCAAGTTCGACGTGAAAAAAGGACAACCCATAATTATTATTCTGAGTATTGACTCTAAACCCCTAAACCTAAGCCTCACGCTGCAAAACTAATCACGCGTTCTGTCGCAATCGATCCATAAATCGAACAGAACATATCCTGTCCCATAACTTGAGATTCGCGAAATAAAAGGAGAAATAGCAAAGTCAAAGTGGTTAGTTTTCTGAGAACCGTGACGCACCTCTCAAGGGTGCGTCGTAATGTGTCCCTTTTCCATGGTTTAATCGCTTTCCTCGCCCTTTTTATGAACTGTTAAACTAATTAAATCCGATTGTTCTATCACGCCTAATAAAGATAATATGTTGGGAAATTGGATTATCATGCTAGGTCCCTTAATACAATCTAAATCAGATAATCGCGTTTGATCTAGTACTATATGTTGCATATTGTTAACATCAACTCAGATTAGTTTAATAGTTAACGCATGTCCCTTCAATTATTTATGCTGAGCTAGTAAGGATATCCTGCCTCTGGAGTTATCGAAGAGCGAGTACTCCTCTCGGTAGTTACAGTCCCCCGAACCCTCAATCTCTACCTTGCGGGTGTATGTTGAGAGATCCCCACACCAGGGATCACAAGGGAACCTACGGCCGTCGTGGTCAAACATAATTGCACTCCCTTTATGTCACGATAACCGGGTTTTGTCAGTTTTTCTCATTGTCGTTAAAAACTGAATGGCGACTCCTATATTACTAGTCAATTGAGTGTAAACTCATAGGAAATCCAATTACACTTGATTTGACAAAAAGAAACGTCACACCCACGAGGGACAAGGTCACGCATTAGCCTCGTGCTTTTTCGACCCCCTCACAATAGGTATCTTTTGCCCCTGCTATCTCTTTGCCAAGAATGCGGAGTTTCTGGGTTCTGAAACCATGCTAGGATCTTGTACGGCTAATTGTATGCTCTGGGCCCTCGCCAGTAATGTTTGTTTCTTATATTGTGGACTTTTGGGGTTGTCTGGCTGTCGTCTTTGGTGTTATGCTTGCAACTATCAAATACAATTTTCCGGTATGTCCTTTTTTCCCATGTGTGCTTTCTTGTTTGGTAGTCCCCATAAACAATAGATTTGATTCCATACAGGTGTCTTAAAGTAAACAGTCAACCCGAAATTTGCTTCTAAATTATGCATCTTTTCCCTGTCTTTAGCTCCTTCTGAGAAAACATGAAATTTGTTTCTACAAATCAGTGGTAAAGTTAACTTTTCATGAAATGATTCATGAGATTTCGTGAATTCTTTCTCTTGTGTGACAACTAACTTGGACAACACTAATGCCTAAATCAGGTTTAGGTAGATAAATTGAAAATCATGGAAAAAAGGATACTGAGAAAATAAGGGGAGAAATGGACACGCTTCTGATACATCTATTTCCTTAGTTAGTGCCTTACATTTTTGGTTGTCTGCTTCCCTGGAAAGATCAGTTTGTGAGGGCAATATGAGATTTTAAGATTGCTAAAGAGTAAAGATGTTGACATCTCAAAAAGGACAAAAATGAGAAAAAACGTTTCGGCGAGATTTTAAGATTGCTCATGATCATGATGTTGACATGTCAAAAAGGTAAAAAAGAGGAATAATCTTCTTAGTTAGATCTTTTGGTATCAAATATGTGGCTACTTATCTGAATGAATCTCTCACTTACAGGCTATAAAACAATGAAGAGTAACTGCACATTTTTTATGAATGTTGGATATAAACCTTGGACAAATTTTTTAGGAATTTGAATCTGTTTTAGAAGTTTGACTAAAAACTTTAATTTTTTTGGCGTTTTCAAAACTATTCCCCTGGTTTGTTCATGGTATTTTAATTTCTTTCTCCTGGTTTGTTCATGGTATTTTAAGTTCTGGGTTGCTGAAATTATCTGGGGTTTTTGCAATCTGAGCTAGGTTAATTAATGTTGTAGGGTTTGATTGATTTAGGGTTTTAGTTGCTTTACATGATGGTACTTTTTTTGATCTTGTGGTTAATTGAAGTTTTGAACTTTGCTAATTTGCAAGTTTTAATTGAGTCAATTAGCTTTTGGGGGGTTTAGATTGTGTGTATCTTAGACTAGGTTTTCTTTTTCTTTTGTTGCTTTCATGGTGTTGAAGTTGAAGATACAGTTTTCTGGGATTTGGCAGCTGGATAAGTGGAGAGTGTTATGTGGATTGTTATTTATTAATCTGTGTTTTTGATGTGTTAAGTATGGGTGTTTGGATTCTGGAAACGAATCATATAATGCACAAGTACAAGCAGTACAATACTCTTCTGCGTTTCATTTTCTCTTCCATAGTCTGTTAGACTATATTGGTAGAAATGTGTTGTTTAGCGGTGTATCAAGCGCCTTTTCAAAAGATTAGGGAATCTGAAAAGCACATGAAAAGATTTTGGTGGAAGAGGTAACGAAAAGACGTAACTTTGTATACTCATATGACTTGCTTTCTCAAAAGATCAGATTGTAGAGTAGAATTTTATGTTCATTGTACGGATGACTGGATGAGGGTAGGTAGTGTTTTGAGTCTATTGATTGGTAAGGGTAAGTTGCACAGAGTTACAACCCTCCTTCCTCACTAACTCCACCAGTAACGGAATTCTGATATCGTTGTTAGTTGAACCAAATAACCTTCAAATCATATTCGCTGTAAAGTCTTTTTCTTTTTTCACTTTTTAATTGCTTTTTATGTCCCTGGAATTGATTCTGCAACTGTTACCAATAACTGCTTTGTTTGTCACTGGTTTGTTCAGCTTCACAGAAACATATGTTTTTAGGAGCTCCTTTGCTCAAGTCTTAACTTTATTGCTCAAAGAGTTTTCCATTAGGCAAAGGTGTTGAGAAGTTTCTTTTATTTTTTATTTAAGGTCATGTTGGATAAGTCTGACTGATGTGTTACATCTTCTTTTTATTGTTGGATAACAGGATGTTCCTTAGTTTTGTGAAGCGGCTTAGAATCATAAGGACTTCTGAGGCTAATGGACCTGGTAAGCTGATGCATTTTCAAGTTTACAGTAGGATTTTTTTTTTTTTAAGTCTCTAAATTCATTTATGAAAATCTCAACATTCAGCTCCAAGATCAGAAGATAAGTGCAAAACAAAGAAGCAGGCCTACAAAGTCTATTTCTTTGTCGTGTTTTATTAAGATAAAAAACATAGCTAAAGCTACACGTGATAGTGAAGGGTGTGTCTTCCAACACAGGTGCTCAAGATGAAAAAAAATCTTACAGCAAGATAACTAACGTAAACCCATAACTAATAAACAAAAAACAGCTCGTAATCTTTATGACCAATATATTCAACTGTTTAACCAACTATAAACTAATTATTTTGGATTCTTTTGGAACACAAATATTTACTTTTGAATGACCACATGCACAAGAAGAACATGAAATTATATTTCTATGAATATATGCTTGATTTTTATTGCATTGGTCTTTTTGTTAATTTTTATTGCATTGGTGTTTTTGTTAACAAGAATTGATCACGCTAACTTTCGTGCTTTATCTGTCATTCAGGATTCGGACCATGGAAGGAACTTTTAAAGCTTGTGGTTTAGGCGTCACACTTTTGAAGGCATTTATGCCGTGACCAGCACTTGCTGAATGGGTACCGTATATTTAATGACGTGTCAGGTAATTTGGGGATCATATGTCGAGGCATTATACGTAAGGACTTTTGTTTACTGGTGCGTCCTTTGCCCTTATGAGTTTAGAGTTATTGTATCCTCTTTATAAAAATTGTATACTTCATTCCTATTTTGGGCTGAATTTCTTTGTTATAAAAAAGAAAAGATGTTATAATTTATCAGACATTTTGCAGCAAATGTTATTTAGTACTACCCTTTTAGACACCTAATTTGTGTCTCCCCTCTGGGATGATGACGATACCATTATCCTTACTAGGAGGTTGGAATAACTCCATGCGGAAATCCCAATTGCTAAGAACATCTCCAAAATTCAAGATCCAAAATCAAATCCCCGAGGCCGTTCCCCTCCCGGAACTCGGTACAAAATACAATTTTCAAGAACCAATTTCAAAATGCAAGTACAATCTCATCTAGTAGACCATTCCATTGGTCCCGTGAAACGGGAATTCAAAACCCGAAACTGCTTGTTTTTAGACGCAAAATCAAGCCTTAACCTCCAAGCAAACACTACACGCCAACTCGTACTATTCGTACGAAGGTACACCCATACAAGACAAAGCAAGGACGGCATCTTTCCGTCCTTTCTTGGCGGCATTCATGCCACGTCACCAGCGCCCAGCGCTGCCTGCTGCGTGCTGCGCTGGCGATGGCTGGCGTTTTGCGGCCATTTCTCCTATAAAAACCCCCCTAATCCCAGCATTATGGGAGGCAGATTGCAAATACAACGTCGTAATACCAAAATTACGCCTCAAAATACAAATAAAAAACCCTTCAAAAACACATACAAAACTTCAAATTCTAAGCAATTGGGAGCTCTAAAAGGAATTCTTGCCTAAACCTAAATAGGTAATTCCGAATCCCACCATATTCAATCATGTTTCTTTGATTTCAAAATGATTAGCAAGTTGGCATTTTTATTACTAAAAATGTCACTTGCAACAATCATACATCTTTTTCAAAATCCAAACTTTTCAAAATACAAAAATGCAAACTTTCAAGATTCAAGGATGTTCAAAGTTGCTTGCAATCACCTCTTTGAAGAATCACTTTCAAGCATGGAGTAATCAAAGATGACACCTTTTAACTCTTAAAGGTTTAGTCTTTTGAGATTCAAAACTCCATTTTTCAATATACAAATTCAAGTTTTCAAATTTCAAGATCCCACAATGTTTAGGGTTGCTCATGACTACTTCCCTAAACTAGGATCCACTACTAGAATTTCCGTGTTATGGCGATGCCTTTTGAGCTGATTAGCAACGCCTAAAGGCGCCGAGATAAAAGGCCTCGACGCCTGCCATCCGCGTCGAGGAATCGTTAGTCGAGAATTGGCGACACCTTATGGCGTCGAGAATGGGGACGCTCTCCGCTGTCCAGGTCATGAGTAAGGCGTCTAGAATTGCTACGCCTTACAACGTCTACTGTGTAGTGCAGCGTCGATAATGGCGACGCCTTTAGATGTCCAGAAAATGAGAGGTGCGTCGTGATTCTCGACGCCTTAAATCGTTGTAATGGTTTTTTAGGCGTCGAAAAACATAAAATTAAACCTAGATTGAAAAAATTTGTCGACGCCCTTTTGGGTCCTTATTCTAGACATCATTTGTCATCCACATTGTTCTTGACGCTTTTCCGCGACATCACAAAGAGTTATGGCGGGAAATTTAAAACATAAATAATGTAAAACAATCACAACGACATCATAACGTGTCCACAATTTTTTTGTAAGCTTTTTTCACCTGTACATATATATATATATTGATCTTCACTTCATCGAACAATGTACGTAACATATGTTTTTGGCAAATAATAAAATTTTATTAATCACCAATATAATAAGCTAATTAAGTACGTAGTTAATATTAAAATCAATACTAGCTAGAATGTATAAATAAGTACGTTACAAATCCATAGTACGTACATTGATATTACTAATTAAGTCTAGAAAAACTAAAATTCATGCTAATTAAAAGGAAAAAAAAGCCTAAAATAACTAAAGGATTGTTCGTAGACGATGGTTCATAGTACATTAGATAATAAAGACTAAAATAACTAGCTAGCTATACAGACGATTGTTCGTAGTAGCTAATATGAAGCTCAAGTGTCTCAGGCTGGTTCATTCTTTTGTTGCTCCTTTATCACGTTGGACAACCTTCAAAACAAAATAAAGAATAATAATAAGTAAAAACAAAATATACCAAAGCTCATATGAGGCCCCTCCGCCCCTAATAAAGTTACAGCGCAATTATTAACTATAAACATATTATTTTTTTATTTATTTGGTAATAAGACATACTCCGTGTTTTTATTACACATAAGCAAACGCAAAACACTAGCCAAACAACACAAAGGCAGTTAAACTGCAGTGGATACAACAGAGTACAGCAGGAGAGCACGCAGCAGAGCACATTAGTAGAGCACGCAGCAGAACACGCAGCAGAGGCTGAAGAATACAAGGCTGAAGATGATGGAAGTTCAGAACACAATGCATCTGATGACGGTTATGACGACTACTGGTAGCTAGGAAACTTGAGATTGTTAATGATTAAAAGATAATTTCAATTGTTACTGAGTCTCCTAAGTTAGAGGCCGGGGAAGTTGAAGATCTGGAATGCATTTGTTAAATTCTGTTTTTTTAGATCAATATTTATAGGTATTTTGAGATATGCTGATGTTTTCAGACTATTTAAGCTTACAATGCAGCAGATAAGCAGACACAATGCAGCAGATAAGCAAGCAGCACTGTGGATTAAGCAGTCAGCAGAGCAAGCATCACTGCAGCAGTAGAGCACATCAACAACAAAGATACAATGCAGAAGATAAGCAGACACAATGCAACAACTGCACTACAGGCAGAACTGCAGACCTGCAGTAAGCCCTGGCAGCCTGCACAGCAGGTACATATATGCACAAGGCGTCGAGACAACAGCAAACTTTCTTGTGACTGAATGTACTCTGGATACAAATAACAATATATCTTTATGATGCAGGACAAATGCAGATGGATGCAGCCAACTTCATGACTGAATGAATGCGCGCAGGGACAAATTTTGTGCATGACTGAATGTTTGTGCATCCAAATAATTGTCTTGCCAAGCAACATAAAACATGTAAAAAGAGTTCAAATGATAACAGATTAGAATATATACCCTTTGGTGTGCCATGCCCAAGACTTGCTGTGCTAAACTTAGAGCTTCTGTAGAAGCAGTTCCTGTACGAACTTGACCTACGAATCGAGAAAATTGTCCAATAAAAGTTGTAAGCAGAAAATTATTCTCTTTCACTTGGGCTTGCAGCTTTTCATTTTCCTTCTCAAGCTTTTCATTTTTCTTGCTGAGAGCTGACACTTCTTCTTTCACACTTTCCATCACCACGGTCCTCTCTCGAACTTTCCCATACCCTTTCTTCCTTAGCACACCATGCACCCCATAAACGTCGCTCTTTCGAACTCCAAGTCCGTACCCTACAGGGCGTTCGGGAATCTTTCCACCATGCATAATGTCCTCAAAAGCTGCATTTTCAAGTTCTTGTTCAGATTTAGAAGGATCTACAGTCCTCAGCGTTTCCATCTTAGCCTTTGCATCATCCTATACAACAATTTAGGATAATAGTATAAACAAATTAAGAAGCAGACCCATATTGGTTTATCAATCACCTATCTTTTTCATAACAAAAGTAGCTTAATTAATCTATTAAATTTGAATGTTTATACCACAAAATCTTCATTGACTGTGCCTGGAAGAAAGGTCTCGTCCTTGCCGCGATGAGACTTTATCCAAAGGGCTAATAAGCTCATTTTTTTTCCATGCTCATCTTCCTATATATGAATAGCAATGTAAAAAGTATTAAAGAAAATCTGAAAAGATGTGATGCATATATTTAACCAACACAAAATATGTGAGAAGAAAAAGCATATAAGTCCATTCATACATAATCAGCTTGTTGGTTCGCATAGCTGTCAGAACCCGATCTATGAAATTGATTTTGAGATGCCCGTGCAGCCTTTCCACATTCTGATGCTTTCTGCAGTCAT
This sequence comes from Spinacia oleracea, assembly GCF_020520425.1. Classification (NCBI taxonomy): domain Eukaryota; kingdom Viridiplantae; phylum Streptophyta; class Magnoliopsida; order Caryophyllales; family Amaranthaceae; genus Spinacia; species Spinacia oleracea. The sequence continues at coordinate 19,928,259 of NC_079488.1, forward strand.
ATTCAAAGAGATATATTAAGAAATAATCAAGTTCCAGGATCTGTAGTTCTTGTAGTTTGTTGGGTTTCAAATTTATTCTGTTACCATTGAAATCTTCTCACCCTGTATAGTATGATATTGGCTATCTTCTCAAGTGTTTTTGTTGGATTGTATGGTTCAATCGTTGTCTATCAGGTATATCAACTATACTACCAAAGTAATTTCTCTGTCAATAATATGTTATTTGCCACTGTTTTTGTTACTTGTTGATTTTTTGTCCGGAGTTCCATATATTGATCAAACTAAATTAATGGCAGCTAGGCCCCGATACAGAAAGAAATTGTGTATATGTATTTGAATAGCTAATTTGGCTACTGTTGAAAATACATAAAAAGTAAAAGACTCAAACAAAGTGAAAAGAAAAAACAGTTAGCTCCACTGCATACAAATACAGAATAAAAAAGCAGACGTAGTCAGGTTTGGAGGCAATGGTGCTACAAAATATGTTCTCTCTTAATCAAACTCCCGAAAAGTAACCAGTAAACAAAGTTGGAGATAAATCTTTCCATTTAAACAAGGTTATGTTTTACCAAGCAATACATGATCAATGATTGAAAGAAGCAATTAAGAGAAGCTCCATTAACATAAAAAGAGAATGGCTTCAAGGACATTGACAACTGACAATATAACAGGTATACTTAATAAACCACTCAAAAGTTCAGTTTACCAAGTACTTTCAAAATAAGAGTAGCACAAGGAACCAAGTTTTCAACATGCCAAGAGAAAACTAAAAACAAGAATACACAAGCAGTATACTTGTTGGATTTCAAAACAAACATGCTTAGTGTAACTATGACTGATTTTAAATTCAGTATCCCAAAACAGTGAAAAAAACTAGCACTTAAGCTCAACCAACTGTCAGGACATATACTTAAGCAGATCAATTCATGGTACTTACTTGCCCTTCATCCGAAGCCCAGTACTTAACCAACTTTCTCAATTGAGTACTGGTAATTCCATGTCTTGGCACAATATCGCACATCTCAGCAAGTGTTTTCTCATTTGGTTTGTAGTATCTCACCTTAAGAGAGTGTTTATACTGCCTCAAACTTTTATTGGCGCGCTTGAGGATTTGTTTGTTATATTCCGGATGAGCGGGAATAACAAAGCGTTCCTTCGAGAAAAGCATTTACAAAATCAGAATTTTTATGCTATAGAAATAAAATAAACTTCTAGAAAAGCGAATAAAGACTTGAACTTACTCTTATTTCTTCTATCATCTTAGCTTTTGAATCTTTGTCGATATCAGACCAATCCTCTTCTCCAAGTGGACAGTAGTTCTCTACCTTTACAATACTACCAATGAATCTGACCAACATTTGTCCACCTTTCCTAAGCGGTTGGTAAAGGTCATTGAATTCAACATAGTACTGCACGCCATTGTTACTCCAGAGGTCGATGGTTTGAATAGAACCACTCACCAGTTTAACATTTCCCTTAGCATCTGCATAAAAAAAAAGAATAAGTAACATATATACTATGTATGTTTATATATATATATATAGAAGATTACAAGAACAAGACGTATATTCAGCAACATAAGGGCAGAATATAACATAACAGGTATACTGGTGATTCTTTTGGAAGCATTCGGTTTAGTTTTGGTGGGGTTGCATCATATTTGCATTTACTTCATAATAAAACTTATTCTCCGTTTCATGATATTATAATATGAACGAAGATTAATGCTGATGCAAATCATTTCAAACGAAGATTAATGCAGTTCAGAACTGATGCACATGAATGAACATTAAGGCAAATGCAGCAGTTGTGAAAATGGATAAATTGCAGTTGGTACTTGCAGCCTCTATACTGGAAGAGATTGGTAATTGCAGCCTCTGTGATTACTCATCAGTTGTGACTATGCTAAAGAAGTGTGGAATGCTGTACTGCACACACTTTCAGTCAGATAACAGTTGTGAAAATAGATAAATAGCAAGGATCGCAATACAATGTATTCTCAGTTTGAATATGAGAGAGTGAGATAAGTCAGATAATAGTTGTGAAAATGGATAAATATCAAGGATATTGCTAGTGACTTACCAATGGTCAAAACCTCCTCCTTGTCATCAAAATCTATAGTTACAGGCCAATCCGGATATGACTTCACCCTTAGGGACTTCGATTTTGTTGAGTTCTCTTTTGGTTCTTCACTATTGTTCTGCTGTTGATTGGTCTGAGAAACTCTTGAAGATGTTTTAATATGACTAGGTGGGATAATAGGTGTCATATTGGGTGGCATATAAGGTGAGATATGACTAGCAGGCGAGATATGAGGTGGGACACGACCAGAGGAAGTAGCAGGATATTTTTGTGATTTTGATGTAGGGTATTTCTGTGATTTGGTTGTGTTAGAAGGTGGGATACTAGTTGGAACTTCAGGTGAAGTCTTGGATGAAATCTTGGGTTGAACTGAATCTCTAGTTACTTCCATAAGTGAACTTGATGTTGATCCAGTAGGTGGCTTTTTCCATATAGCTCCAAGTATGTCATCGGTTTGCAGTGCACTTTTTGAAGTACTCGAACATGGAGGTGCAACCACTGATTTTACGGTACCTTGGGGAGAAAATGGTTCAAATTTGACAACGGTAGTAGGAACTTGAGATGATTGTGGTTGAGTAGCATGCTTCTTGGTTGGTAGTGATGCATCTCCACTCAAAGATGAGGTATGTGCGGTAGCTGGACCACGTGTACCATCTATTTCAGCAGGTGTAACCCTCTTGCGATAAGTCATATCTATATAGCACTGCAAGACAAGTCACACAACAAAACCAAACAGGCATACTCATTAGTTGCAAACGTAATCAGTAAAAAAACTAAACAGATTTCAAATTTTCAAGAGCTTTGACAGTCAGCACATACTGTAAACTGGAATACATGCAAGTAAGCTGGAAGGCATCTGAATCTAAAAAAATAAATTAAACCCGAGAATTATACTGTAAATTGGAATACAGGAAAATGCAAATACTTAGAATCCGAGCCTCTTTCAGGTTGTTGATAAGAAACCTGCATAAAACTGCTAATTCGATCTGTGAATAACTGAACATAAAAGATTAAAATCTGATGCATGTATTCCTAGTCATCTGTGAATTGAGTTTCACTCAAGGTTGATTTGTTTCTTCTATCCTGAACAGATTAAAGCATTGCATTTCCAATTTATTTTACAAATTTTTTCGGTAGATTAAAAAAATCCAGTAGGTTTTTGCTGAATTGGGCTCTAATTAATCTAAATTTGGGCATCAGATTCTGGGAATTACCTGGGAAGTTGTTGGAGATTGATTACCATTGCAGTTCAACTGTCTCAGGTTAATTTATACTTTTACTTTTGAAGGGGTTGTGGTCACAGATTCAAAAACCTGGTTTTATTACTGCATGTAGTTATTCCTAAGCATTGTTTCACAGTTCTGTTACTAGGAGCACAAGTAGCAGCATCTGCAGCAACAATGCAACAATATCAGCATCAGAAGAGAGAAAAGCATGGTTGATCTTAGCTTGGGAGAGCAATGTGGCTGGAAACTTGTCACTGTTAGGATCAGCAGCCAACTTAATCGTGTGTGAATTGAACAAGCTAGACAAGCTCCTTATTTGGGATACAATCTCACTTTTTGGAGACACCTTAAATTTGGAGTTCCTTCTACACTTATCGTCACTGCTATTGGCTTGCTTCTGATTAGAAGTTGATAAAATTGATAATTATTCGTATCATTGTTAATAGTTGATAGCAGCAGACTAGCAGTACCAACAAATATTTCACAAATTAGAGATTGAATTGAACAACTACAACAGATATTCACTCTACAAAAGATAGTACTTGAATTATTTATTTTCTTCTATTTATCCTTAACTAGACCCAAGAAACAAAACAACGCAGCAATAAATGCCACAACAGCACACATGCCAACTTAAAACAGGCCAGCAGCAGGCAGCAAAGCAGAAGAGCATGGACAGCAGACACTCATTGCAGACAGCACAGAACCACAATCAACGCCTCAATTACAGGTTGATAGTTCAACCACTAGCACAAAGCAGACACAAAGCAGCACAAAACAGCCAATCAAACAGCACAAAGCAGACACAAAGCAGCACAAAATAGTCTCGTTGGACTGAAAGGGGTAATAAAGTACTCACAATTCACCAAACGAGGCTAGCAATATGGTAGCATTCAGAAATTGCTCAAGGTACAAAAATAACCGAAACCAGACACAAAGCAGCAGTGTTGACAACTATAAAAAGACTAACAAGGATCACAAATACCAACAGTATGCAAAAAAGTTTTGATAGTGGTCAGGAAGTAATGTTCAGATTCATTACCAAGCAGCAATTGCACTCGGTCGCTTAGCTTGTCAGGTCAGTAGGTCACTAGGGTAACAACCTCAATTTCCTGAGAAAGAAAAATGATTATGGTTATTAGCAATCACTTCTAAAAGAAATTATACTAGTACCCTGTTCATTATTTGATTTAGTGGAAATTTTATGAAACAAAATAATATGCAATATGGTAGAAGATTTAAATTATCAACCCTAAACTATTATGCTTTGTTAATGTAAAAACGCCATATACAACATGCAATATAAATATGACTTATAACCGAAATGAGTATAACTAAATGAAATCTCATATAACACGTGAATAGAAGTTTATAACTCAAATCCAAAAGAAAATAATACACATAAACTTTGATAAAGAATTCCATACACCCAAAACACTATTATCCTAGAAGCTACTCATCATCATTATCATCATCGTCGTGTATATCAAACAAGTCCCTAGGCTTAGTCTTAATAACATGAAACCATCCTTTTTGTATCTCATCCTCAATGTAAAAAACTTGTTTTGCTTGAGAAGAGAAAATGAATGGATCATCTTCCAGATTTTGACCAGTGTGCATCAACTTCGAGAAATTGACACGAACTCTGCCACTCGGGTATGTTTTGAAACCCCTACGTATATCATCCCAATCACAACGGAACATTAGAACCTTGAAAGAACCATAATAATCAAGTTCTAATATTTCTTTAAGCTTTCCATAATACTCTTGGCCTTCAGCTTCTACCATAATTCCAGAATTTTGTGTCTTTCGAGATCTCTCACGATCCACGGTGTCAAATTTATAGCCATTAATAATAACGCTTTTCATCCTTTTGCTGCGATTGCTTAAACCACCGGCCAAGGCTTTTCTCAATTTCCCTTCTTTTGTGCTATCATCTAGGTTATTTGCCTATAATTCGAAAAAACTAAGTTAAACTCAAATGGTATATAAAATAAAAAAGGAAACTCTAGACTTAGAAGCATATAACCTGGTTTTGCAACCAATCAGAAAATTCATAGATTATCCATTGATTTTCATGACCTGCTCCGACTTGACTCTCTTGCCGTTTTTGATGTATGAAGACACTTTAGAGATTGAGAAAATTGAGTTATTAAAATCGTAATAATTAATATGGTCAAAAAAATTAATCCATAAAGCTACTTACTCAAGCACCGGTTTCATCTCATCTGAATGAAGCAAAACATAGCGATGTGCTTGCTTTAAACTTTTGTCATCCAGACGGACATTTTCTTTCATCCCAACTACACGACCACCTGAGTAGTATAAATAGTTATTGATGTCTGGAACACCATCTTCGTTCCTCTTGGGTCTGTTGAATATAATCTCAACACTTTCTAAGTATCTCGAACAAAATGCAATCGTCTCCCATAAAAGGTACCCTTCTGCTATAGATCCTTCTGGTTGCGCTTTATTGCTTACATGAGATTTCAAAAAGGCCAAGTACCTTGAAATATATTGAACAAAATTGTGAACGTGAAAGAATAAGACAAGTATTTTGTGATGTATTCTTATTTTAAAGTTATTAAAAAAAATATTAAAGTTTAAGATATTGACCTCTCAATGGGATACATCCACCTATAGTGAACAGGTCCGCCGAGTTTGACCTCATCCACTAAATGAATTAGTAGATGCACCATGATTGTGAAAAATGTTGGCAGAAACTCTTTCTCCATCTTACAAAGAGTCAACACAAGCTTTGAATAAATGGTGTCTAATTCATTTCTATCAATAGAAGTTGAGCATATCTTCTTGAAAAAGTCTGACAATTCATCAAGAAAATCAATTACTTTTGTGGCATTCGATGCCCTTAAAGCAACAGGAAGGATATCCTGCATAAGGACATGATTGTCATGGCTTTTTAGATTAATAAGTTTACGCTGCTTCATATTCACACACTTTTGCAAATTAGATCCATATCCATAAGGAACTTTAAGCTTTTGTAGGACATTTAAAAACCGTTCTTTCTCTTCTTTAGACATGGTGTACGCAGCCGAGGGAAAATAGTCCTTAACACGATTTGGATGAGATTGAGGCCAAAGATGAGATTTTATGTTCCGTGCTTGAAGGGCCAATCTAGCATTCTTATCATCTCTACTCTTCTCCATATCTAAAAGAGTTCCTAAGAAATTGTCGCATACATTCTTCTCAATGTGCATAACATCTAAATTATGTCTAAGAGGATTATATTCCCAATATTCTAATTCAAAAAGTTTACTTTTATTTTTCCATAGAACCTTATCAACATCATCTTGACCATCATCATCTTCTTCAATTTCATCATTGTCTAGTCTCCCTCTTTTTTTAGAAACAATTTTTGACTTTCCATAAACATACTTAACTCTTTCTTGTTGCTTCAGAATTTCTGTCCCGCTTAAAGGAACCGGAGCAAAACCATGTTCCTCTTTCCCATCAAATAAGTTGGCTTGAGAACGATAAGGATGATCAGCTGGTAACCATTTTCGAGCTACAGGGTAGACAATTTTACCACCAAAACTATACGCACAACCAGAATCGGCACAAGAAGGGCAAGCTTTATAACCTTTTTTACTCCAACCCGACAACATAGCATATGCTGGAAAGTCATTTATAGTGGAGTGCAAAGCTGCTCGCATTTTGAAACTTTTTCCGCTATGAGCATCAAAGGCATCTACACCTTCCCACAACAATTTTAGCTCATGGATTAGTGGTTGCAAGTACACATCAATATCCATACCGGGACCAGACTTACCAGGGATGATCAAAGACAAAATGAATGACGTTGACTTCATACAAAGCCATGGTGGCAAATTATAAGGAATTAGGATCACTGGCCATGTACTGTAACTAGTATTCATCAAACGATATGGATTAAAACCATCACTTGCTAGACCCAATCTTACACTACGAGGGTCTTTGGAAAATTCCTCATATCTTTGATCAAATTTTTTCCAAGCTTCACCATCTGCCGGGTGACTTATGATCTTTTCATCCTTGCGGTCAAAATGCCATCTCATGTCCTTTGCTGTTTTAGATGACATGTAAAGCCTCTTTAGTCTAGGGATGAGAGGAAAATACCGCATTACTTTAGCTGGAACGCCCTTCTTACGTGTTTTTATAACATTCTCACTTGTATCACCCTCATTTCCGTTCACATTTCTCCACCTTGATGTGTGACAGATATGACACTCATTTTTTTCTGCAAATTCACCCCAATATAAGATGCAATCATTTGGACATGCATGGATTTTCTCGTAACTCAATCCCAAATCCTTTATTATCTTCATGCCTTCATAATACGATGACGGAAACTCCATAATAATAGGAAATGTGTCTAATAGAAGCTCAAGCAACTTATTAAATGACGCAGCTGACCAATGAAACATACACTTGAGGTGAAACAAGTGCAATAGAAATGGCAATTTTGAGAAAGTAGTACACCCCTCGTATAAACCCTCATCAGAAGCTTCCCTTAGTCGTTTATATTTCGCCTCTTCTTCATTGGTGTTGGTTGATGGAAACTCATCATCTTCCTCAGGATCAAAATTTAACTCTCCATGCATGTTATACGGATCTTCATCTTCAAAATTTGCTTCACTTAATGATGGGTCTTGGGATTCGTTGGTGGGTTGTGCAGTATTGTCAACCCTGAAAGCTGCTCCTAATAACCCATCAATATCATCTCGACCTACTACCTTTGCTTGATCACTAGGGATCTCTATGGTATTACTCTCTTCATCTTTACAATGGAAAACCCATTGTCTATAGTTCTTATAAAAACCGTAAAATAAAATGTGTCCTCCTACCTCTTCTAAGGGATATGAGTTATTCAACTTATATTTATTACACGGGCATCTAGTCATTCCCTCTAAAAGAGTCTCCTTAGCAACCTCTAAAAATTTCATGCAACCATTATAATAACCGGCAGTCCCTTTTCGTAAATCAATCCAACTAGTATCCATGTCTACAAAAAAAATTAAAAAACTAAACATAATAAAAAAGGACCCTTGTAGGGAAAAAAAGCCTTTCAACCAGATTATATTGTTGGAAGTTAGTAAGCTCGCAATAAAAGGAAAGAATTCACAGGTTTTTACACGTTTTTTCAGACTTACAGATAATAACAAAAGGCTATGTCCTATGAACGCTTTTAGTAATCTCTCTTATAAACACTTTCAAAACATACTACACCTCGCTTTGCATAATCTGCTCGAAAGTCACCTAATATTAAAATAATATTCAGCAGATAACTCCAACTACGCTTTCAAATAATACTCTCCATTGTTCATGTCAAAAGCAAATCTACTCCCACAAAAAAAGTACTAAGAACAACCTTAAAACGCTAAAAGCCAATAAAAAAGTGTAAGGTCTTTTCGGAAACATTAAAATTGATATTTTCCCCTTTTGAAACATTAAAATTTATATTTTCTTTTACAGAGAAGGTCTACAAAGTTGGATATAGCCCAATAAGTCATTTAACAAACCTTACACATTCAACTACGAAAACATTAAGCTCAATTTTTTTCTTAGAATTACTTAATCTCCCAAACAAATCGTTGTTTTCCTTTCAAACCGAAATATCTAATCAATACAAACAAAAATCATCAAACAACTAAATAACAGACTACTTCATGGAAAACAACTAAATATACCTTCAAATCCTTTCGGAATCAATAACTAACTACACAGCTACCAACTTGTTCTATATTCTCAGTTTATGCAACCATTCAAAAGAACACATATATTCTGCTTTGATGTGATAGTGATACATAATAATCCACAACACCAACAAATAGAGGGGCCAAATAAAATCAAGCAACAAATAATCCACAACACCAACAAATAAAATCAAGAAATTCCACGAGAAATCTTTGCAATTCCGTTTTACATAATTCACAGGATTCTAATGTCAGATACAACAAACTGAAAATATCAATAAGAATTGGGAATGGATGCGATTGAGAAAACAGAACACGTGCAATAAATACCTCAGAAATTTCAGCACACAATTAAGCCGTACGTAAATCCCTTCGAATTATCAGCACCCGATGCGATTTTCCACTGTGACTCGTTGGATTATGATAAGAAGAAGGAGGAGAATCAAAAATTCAGATCAAGAAGAAAAACCAAGAAGAAACTACTCAAGCATAGAACGGTTTCAAATTGAAGAAAACGACTAGCATATAAATCGAACGCGAGTTTCGAAAAAACTAAGAAGTCGAAGAAGAAGAAGAAGAAAGTATAAAATTGACAAACCTTGCTGAAAAATCAATGGCAGAGTAAAGCGGCTTCGAATTTGCAGAGAGCTGAGGAGAATGACGACGACGCGGGTTTTTTGCTGGTCACCTAATTAATTAGGGTTAATTAATTAGAGAGAGATAGAATACGTGCGTGTATACGGTTTTGAGTTTTAAGGAGTTTTAGCGCTTATTTTTCGTGAATTTTCTTTTTTTTTAATTAATAGCGCTCAATCTAATTTTCACCAAATTTGAAGCGCGGGTTTGAAATTGGAAACACGTGTAAGGCACATGTTTTGCCGACGCCTAAACGCGTAGCCAAATATCTCGACAGCCAATGGCGTCGACAAAAAGCTGTCGGCAATATGCACGACGCCATAAGTCGTCGCCTAAACACGGAATTTTTTTTGCCCCCCAACGCCCCCCCCCCCCCCCCCTTGGCGTCGAGGCTCAAGCGTCTCCAAATAGGTTGTTTTGTAGTAGTGATCCTTTCAAAGTAAGAACACATCAAAGATCTAACCTTTTCAACATTAAAAGGCCCAATCTTTGAAATTCAAGTCCCTTAAGTTTCAGTATTCAAGTACAAGTTTCAATATTTCAAGTTCAAGGTCAAGTATTTCAAGTTCAATATTTCAATATTCAAGCTTTCAAGTTCAAGTTCAATATGCAAAGTCTAAGATACTTGGGTTGAGCAACCTCTCCCAAGTTGAGATTTTTGGCTTTGAATTCGTGTCCGGCGCACTTATTTTTAAGGAGCCGCTTGGCGTTCGAATCTCATGTGCCCAAGTACAAGTTTCAATTATGCACCTTTCAATATCGCAATTTCAATATCGCACCTTTCAATTCCGCAATTTCAATACCGCACTTTCAATTCCGCAATTTCAATATCGCACTTTCAATTCCGCAATTTCAATTCCGCACTTTCAATTCCGCATCTTTACTTGCCTAGTCCATTTATAGGCAATGTAGACCTACTCCCTAGTCCATCTCTAGGGGGTCTTGTATTTACTAATTCCGGATTTTATTTACTATTGTGATCATGCTTTATTTGCTTTATTGCTTTCATCACCGCACATGCTAAATACAACAAAATACAAGGTTACATCACGCTTAACAAAGATAATTTCTTGGACAAACCGGCCTTAGGTTCCTTTAAATTAATCTTTAAAGCAAAGTGACCACCATACAAAGTAGATATTATATTTGCTCTAAAATTCAAACCCACATAGTCTAATCTAAGGTGTATTTTCGAAAATGCTATGTCACGTACTTGAATATTTCTAAAGCTCGCGGAATAAGCATCTCATTCTCGTGCCCGGTTCTCACCCATCCGTTTCGAGGATTCATAGCTTTATCCAAAATAGAGTCACTTGCGGTCTTTCCAAACGAGACTTTAAAACAATATTTGGTGGCGACTCCTTCGAGGTACAAAAATACAATGGTTTTCTAAAAACACCGCCCCCTTTGTAGGAGGACAAAAACACCCCCTACAATTCTGGCGACTCCGCTGGGGACTTTTCTAATTTCAATTCATGCGAGCAGATATCGAGCAGCAAGCCACTGATCTGCTTAAGTACTGGATGCCAGCGCTGGCGCCAGGCACAGCACCTGCGCCCAACGCTGCTGCCTGCATCCAGGACAGTGGCTCACAGTGGCTTGTTGCCCAATTTCGCTCAACTTTTCGTGTTAAGAGTTAGTCTATTTTTGAATCTGGAAGGACGCTCCCAAACCTCAAGAACGAATGTCGAAAAACGAGCTTTACAAATACAAATTCAAGTACGATTTCAATTTTCAATTTCTAGGCATTTCATGCATTTTTCGAAAACCATATTTGTGCAAAATGAATTTCTACCTTTGCCCAAACGGATGTGTTCTACATTCGGGCTAGCCCCGGGGGCAACGAAATGGTGACTCTCCATACGGTTCCCGACCAAAGTGTGTGACCATTTCCGCGCCTACCGAAACTTGGCATTTACTTGACATTCCCGATGTCAAGTATGGAGGTCGTCTGCCGACACACACTTCCCTTAGGCGGATGTGCAAGTTGTCGCTGGATCTGTCTTTTAGTCGAGTACCTTTTGACACCCTAAGCCGACCACTTGCATCATACAAAACTTAGACCGACCTTAGGTTGAGAACTTTGCATGTCGCATTCATATTCATGATTAGTGTGACAACGCGCTACTTGTGCATTGTGTGGGCGTCTTTGCACGCGTGAATGGCTAACCTCGAGTTCTAGCTTGCCAAAACCAATTAGCCTCCAACTAGGAAACCAAACCCCTAGGAGCATCATTCAAACCTCATGCATCTAAATCGCCGATTTTAGGGTCTTTTAGGAGTGCCACTCCATTTGATTCAAAACCCTCAAACACGCCTCACGCAGAAATGCCAAATTCAAAATTAAATCCAACGGCGTCATAATGCCGGATTTTCAAGTCCAAATTCCAAGTTCCAAGTTCAAAATTCAATCCAACGGCATCATAATGCCGGATTTTCAAGTCCAAATTCCAAGTTCCAAGTTCAAAATTCAATCCAACGGCGTCATAATGCCGGATTTTCGAGTCCAAAATTCCAAATTTCAAAGTTCAAAATGCAATCCAACGGCTTATAATGCCGGATTTCCTATTTCAAAACCTCAAATTTCCAAGTCAAGTACAATCAAACGGCGTCATAATGCCGGATTTTCTAGTCCGAATTTCGAGTTTCAAGTTCGAATCCAAATTTTCTAGTCCAAAACCTCAATTTTCAAGTCCAAATCCAACGGCGCCATAATGCCGGATTTTCTAGTTCAAATTTCGAGTTTCGAGTTTCAAGTTTCAAGTAAAGACTCAATCCAACGACGCCATAATGCCGGATTTTCTGGTCAAAACTTCCATTTCCAAAATTCAAAACTCAAATCCAACGGCGTCATGCCGGATTTCCTATTTCAGACATTCAAATCTTCAAACCTCAAACTCAAGTTCCCAATTCCAATCTCAAAACCTCAAGTTCAAATGTCAAAACTCATATCGGCGTAATGCCAATTTTTCAAATCAATCTTTCAATCTTCAAGTTTCAAGTTCCAAATTCATGCCGTCGTAATGCCGATTTTTCTATTCCATAGTTCAAACCTCAAGTTCGAAGTTCTAAATTCGATCTCAAGTCCTATATTCAAAGCTTCCAATTTCAAATCCATGGCGGCGTAATGCCGGAGTTTTCAAAATACAAAGCCTCATGTTCTATATACAAAAGTGCGTCTTCTCTATTTCAAAGTTCAAACTTCGAATCAAATTCAAATTTCAAATTCATCTTCAAGCTACAAAAAATTCTTGATTTCCATTGCTCCCCAGTACAAATTTCAAAACATTTCCGACGGGTTGAAAATCCCCTGAAATAATACAAGTCCAATTTTCCAATGGGTTGAAAATCCCCATAAATAGTACAAATTCAAATTCCACATTCTATCTCCGGGTTGAAAATCCCCTGAAATAATACAAACCCCATTTCCAAATATTTCCAATGGGTTGAAACTCCCCTAAAATATTCCAAGTCCTATCAATGGGTTGAAACTCCCCTGAAATAATACAAGTTCCAATTCTCCAATGGGTTGAAAATCCCTTAAAATAATACAAACCTCAAAATTCAAAACCTTTCCCATGGGTTGAAACTCCTCTAAAATATTCCAAGTCTTTCCAATGGGTTGAAATTCCCCTAAAATACTTCGAAATCCAATCGGGTTGAAACTCCCTCAAAAATAATACAAGCTCGAAATTCCATTCAACGGGTCCTCTTCGCACTGCTGAGAATTTGGGTTTCACCACTAGTGACTTTTCTAGTTCCTCCCAAGGTGTCCGTGCCTATGACAACACTCGCCGGGAAGCAATGGGAACTCTCAATCTACTACTTCGAACAGGACCGATCGAGCGCAAAGTAAGCTTTCAAGTGCTCAACATCAAAGCAAGTTTCAATCTCCTCTTGGGGAGACCTTGGATCCATGACCTCAAAGCAGTGCCATCCTCACTCCATCAGAAAGTCCGAATGGAGGTCCAAGGAAATGTCATTACCCTGCATGCGTCCCATCCGAGGACCAAGATAGCCGACAAGGCTCTGATATTAATCGAACATGATGACAACGACGAAGACCTTTGGGGGTTCAGTGCTGAAGTTGGAGCCATTGAGTCCAAAATGAATCCCATGGCAAAACGCATGATGATCAAGCGTGGGCGCTTCTTGGGCACTACTCTGCCACCGCCTACCGAATCTCCTTTCAAGGCCCAAGGACAGACTAACTGTTGCGGTCTGGATACAAGCCGACTAAGTTCGATGACAAGCAGCAAAAGGCTAAGCTAAAGGCCCGTCGAGCTGGAAATGATCAATTCAAAATACCTCCTCATCAACTTACACTCAATGGGGAATTCGTAAAAGAATGAGAGGATGACCTGTACTTCGACTTTCCAAAGCCTTTCTATGACTCTTCAAAGGGGGTCCTCTACCCCGGATTCGATATCTTTCAAGACTGTCACTTTCTAGAGGATGCTCCTCCAATACAAGACAAGGCTACCCCTGAATGCCTTGATTCATCAGCTTTCAGTCTATTGTTTGGCCAGGAAATAACCCCAACCATTTCCGAAGATACCATGGTTCAAATGATCACTCAAATCGAAGATTTCGACCCATCTAAGGAAATTACTGCAAGTGAGAAGATGGTCAAGGGCTGGAGAAAGTCTCTCAAGATATCTGCTCCGAATGGCAAAATGTTCAAGATTACTGTGGGCGAAGGATCTATGATGAGCGAGTCTGAGTCGGAGGATGAGTCTAGATCTGAGTCTAGCAATGAGTCTAAGTGTATAGAACTAGATTCTTGCATCAATCAAGAGCCTCTAAAGGCCGAGCTTCAAGTCAAAATAGTCGATGTATTGATTGCTGATTTCAATAACACTTCAATTTCTACTTACTCTTCGAGTTCTAATTCAAAACACAATCCTAATCCAAACAACTTTGCTTCACAAGAAACTGACTTTGAATTTCTAAAAGCTATCGAAAATCATGAAAACAGGACGCCCATAATTGAGGAAACAGAAAAAATCAACCTTTCTAACAACAGTGATTCAAAACTAGTTCAGATTGGTTTAACTCTTTCTCAAGCAGAGCGGGATGATCTTATCAAGCTACTTTCAGAGTATGTAGACATCTTCGCATGGTCCTATCATGATATGCCAGGGGTTGATCCAAGCATCGGTCAGCATACAATTCCCCTTATTCCAGGTTCAAAGCCCATTAAGCAGAAACTCCGTCGCATGAAACCAGATGTTTCCCTCGAAATTCAAGAAGAGGTCTCCAAGCAGCTAGAGGCTGGGTTTATTCGAGAAGCAAAGTATCCAGAATGGATCGCAAATGTCCTCCCGGTTCCAAAGAAAGATGGCAAAGTACGAATGTGTGTGGACTACAGAGATCTTAACAGGGCAAGCCCTAAAGACGGTTTTCCATTGCCTCACATCGACACCTTGGTCGACAACACCGCAAATCATGCCTTACTCTCTTTTATGGACGGGTACGCATGCTACAATCAGATTCCCATGGCAGAGGAGGACATGGAGAAGAAAACCTTCATCACTCAGTGGGGCACATATTGCTATACAGTTATGTCGTTCGGACTAAAGAACGCAGGAGCAACTTATCAAAGAACAGCCACCGCCATCATGAGCGATATGATTCACAGGGAAATTGAGGTATATGTCGACGACATGATTGTCAAATCCAAAGAGCGACACGAGCATACCTCAGTACTTCGAAAGTTTTTCAACAGGCTCAGGCAATACAACATGAGGCTCAATCCTCAAAAGTGTGCATTCGGGGTAACGTCAGGCAAGTTACTCGGATATGTTATCAGCTCTCGGGGCATAGAGGCTGATCCTTCAAAAATCAAAGCAATTCTCGAGATGCAACCACCAACGAATGAAAAGGAAATTCGGGGTTTTCTCGGCAGACTACAATATATCAGCAGGTTCATTTCAAGACTCACGATGATCTGTGAACCAGTATTTCGAAAGCTCCGAAAAAGCGAGCCCAAAGTGTTGGATGACGAAAGTCAGCATGCATTCGATACAATTAAGAGCTACCTTTCCAACCCACCAGTACTAAAGCCAGCCATGCCAGGGATTCCCCTCAGGCTCTACCTCACAACAACGGATTTAGCAGTGGGGGCTATGCTTGCCCAGGAAATTGAAGGCAAGGAGAATGTCGTATACTACATAAGCAAAAAGTTGATCGAGTACGAGACCAAGTACACTCAGCTCGAGAAACTCAGCATCGCCTTGGTTTGGGCCACAAAGAAACTACGGCACTACATGCTCTCCCATACAGTACATGTGATCAGCAAAGCGGATCCTCTCAAGTATCTATTCGAAAAACCAGCACTCAACGGACGGTTATCCAGATGGTTGGTCATTCTAGCAGAATTGAACCTCAAATACATTCCGCAGAAATCTATCAAGGGTTCAGCAGTCTCAGATTTCCTAGCCGGCTGTCCTGTCGAGGCAGAAGAGGAGGATTATGACTTACCCGACGAGCAAATCTTAATGACCATCGACGACAGTTGGTCGACGCATTTCGACGGTGCTTCCAATCAGAACGGATGTGGTGTTGGAGTAATTCTAGTAGCCCCAGACGGCACTCACATTCCTATATCAGCAAAACTGCAATTCAACGTCACAAACAATGCGGCAGAATATGAAGCATGCATCATGGGCCTGGAAGCCGCCTTAGCACTAGGTGTCCTGAAACTTCGAGTGTACGGGGATTCCTCCCTCATCATCAATCAAATTTCCGGCAAATGGAAAGTGAGGAGCGAGAGATTGGCTCCATACCAATCCTATCTTGAGCAGCTCTCTGAGAAAATATAAGAGATTCTATATACATACCTCCCGAGAGAGGAGAATCAATTCGCCGATGCAATGGAAAAACTAGCCTCAGTGATCAACATTCTGAGCGGCATGGCCGAAATGCCACTTACAATTGAAACACGTCAAGAAGCAGCAAACGTCCATGCTATTGACGACGTCGACCAAGACGGAGATGAACCTTGGTTTACAGACATTCAAAGGTATCTACAAAATTCAGAGTATCCCCCACACTTTTCAAACAAGAATCAAATGGCTCTACGACTACAATCAGCCAATTTCGTCATAGAAGGCGGCATTCTATACAAAAGGTCCTTTGCCGGTCCTAACCTCCGATGTGTTGACAAGCACGAAGCTCAAAGAGTCATGGACAACATACATGCTGGAGTCTGTGGAACCCACATGAATGGGAAGATGCTAGCCCTCAAGACCATCAGGTTTCGATACTACTGGACTACCCTCGAACGGGATTGCTACTTCTTTGTCAAGAAATGTCCTACATGCCAAAAATGTGCGAATCTGAAGCACATTCCTCCATAACTACTATACTCTCAATCATCACCGTGGCCATTCTCAGCCTGGGGTATTGACGTCATTGGCAAAGTCACTCCAACAGGCACCGGGGGTCATGAGTTCATACTGGTCGCTATCGACTATTTCACCAAATGGGTCGAGGCCAGGTCATTCAAAGTGTTGGGTTCCAAGCAAGTGGCCCAGTTCATACAAGAAAACATCATATGCAGATATGGCATTCCTCACGAATTCATCAATGACCAGGGAACCCATTTTCAAGGAGAGTGTGAAGACCTATTCACCGAGTACAAGATTCAACATCATCGCTCTTCGCCTTATCGCCCACAAACCAATGGGGCAGTCGAAGCAGCCAACAAGAATGTCAAAGCCATCATCATGAAAATGACTACCAATTACAAGGACTGGCCCCAGAAGCTGCACTTCGCATTATGGGGATATCGAACTTCAATTCGCACTTCAACTGGCGCAACTCCGTTCTCATTGGTCTATGGAATGGAAGCAGTACAACCTATCGAGCTGGAGATACCTTCTCTAAGGATAGTCCTCGAAAGCAAAATCCCAGAAGCTGCATGGGTACAAGCAAGATATGACGAGCTAGTCATGCTCGATGAGCGTCGGCTTCAAGCCGCTCACCATGTACAAGTCTATCAGCGCCGAGTGGCCAGACATTTCAACAAAAGGGTCAGAACCCGAAACATCAAGGAAGGCGAGCTTGTCCTGAAAGCCCTTCGCAAAAGCACCATGGACCCAAGGGGAAAATTCAAACCCTACTTGGCAGGCCCATACATTCTCAAGAAGATCCTCTCCGGGGGAGCAGTCGAACTAACAGACGTCGGTGGAACAGAATTCCGATCTCTTACCAACCTCGATCAACTCAAGAAGTTCTATGTCTAAGTTCCATGTCAAATTCAAGAATCCAAATTCAAAGTCCTGTAAGGTAGTCAGAACTACGTCCGGCCTGATTCCCTAACGGGACACGTAGGCAACCTCATTTCGAGGCCCGGCCACTTTAATACAAAAAAATTCAAAATTTCCTCAATTAAGGGCATCCTAAAAATCAAGTCAAATTTCAAAACTCATTTTTTGTTGTCTTTATTCCAAATGTGCCAATTCAAAGCAAAGCATGCTCAGGCGGAATTTAATACAATAACTCCTTATTTGGCCCCAAGGCCTTCAAAGTTAATTCAAATACAAAGTCAGGATCGAGTGAAGCAAAGTTCAAAAGCCTTTTCACTTCCTAAACATATTTTCTAAACACATCTTCCAAACACATTCTAAACACAATTCCTTCCAATATAATTTCAAACACATTTAGCCTACAAAGATCTAGGGTCGGGCGACTATGCTCTTGAGTCTTGGCACCTTGAGTACTATCCCCCGGCTCCTCCCGCAATCAATCATCACCCTTGCCCAAGCGGCGGGAGAAGTAACTTGCTAGCCTTCCAAGACGGGAGGACGACGAACCTCCTTTGGACCCCGAACGGTCAAGCACCGGATGGGCCACACTCCTATCACCTTCCTCATAGTCAATTGATGCAGGACGTCTAGCTCTAGAACCTCGGACTCTAGCTGGTCCGGAGAGAGAAATGTCCCTCTGGCTTAGGCCTCTCATCCATACAATATACCCCGTAGACAGAGTAACTGGCTCAGGTGGGAACTGGATACTCAAGAATGGTTTGGCAACCCCATACCGCCTCCAAACTTCAAGTCGATTTGCATTCAGCGCAACAGGTTTCGGGTTCTCTTCAGTACAGTCCGGGACTCCTGTTTCAAACCATACTGTCTCATCACTCGGGCGAGTAGAAGACCAGCATTGTGAGGCTTGGGCCCTCAAAGCAGTGGAACCAGGGGCATGTCTCATAGCAGTAATTCCCCACCAAGGAACTACCCACCTTATACAAGATTCAACCCCAGAGAGTGCGCATCTCCACTCGTCCAATGAAAGCCGGCCATACATCATGGGACGCACGGTGAACCCTTTTCTATTATAGCTCTCCATGTTCTCCGGTGGTGCCACCAGCATGAGCCTCTCCATAAGCCAAACCTTGGGGAGTATACAAGAAAAACAATTCAATATTCAATATTCAATATACAAGTACAAATTCAACATACAAAAAGGCTCCAGATCCTTACTTGGAGTAATACCGGACTTCCCCATGGCAAAGAAGAGGGATCCGACTTCAGCATGTCAAGGCCCATCAATGTTTCGCCAACCACGAGCGGCATTGGGTCCCGACCATTAGCAAACTGCTCTACAATCTCTATTAGGGAGGCATCACCATTGCCAAACCCCTGTTTCGAAAAGAGGAAGCGAGAAAATATACAAAAACTCAAGGCTCTCAGGCGGAAAACTTTGGGAACATCAAGCCCAGCAGAGTAGGTTACTGTTAGGGGGAAAAATACCCTCTTGGTGACGTGGGCATACGTGGCAAGCATTGCATGCGTGGCTGCCAACAAGGCGCAAGGTGGCATTATTCGAACGGTATTCCCAACTGCTGGGCTCAAAACGAACGTTACAAACCCTTGATGAAGCCGGCCTTCATTACGCATTTGTTATCTAATTATGGGCAATTATTCCATAAACGTTACACTCTTGTTGTAAATGCCTATAAAATGGCTTAGTCTTGTCTATTTTTCATACATGATTTCCAAGCAATAAACCTACGATTATCTTATGCTATTACAACTTGCTCTCACCATTCTCAATTATCTAGCTCGATCGATTGTTAGCACCTTCATCAAGGCAAGTTCGTCCCTAAGTCGAATTTGCCCAAAACAATTTGGCGCCCACCGTGGGGCTGACAATGAAAAGCAGCTCGATAATACCATTCCAACCACCATGGGTGGAAATGCTAGCTCGTCCGATGATATCACTCGTCGCTTCGAAGCCATGGAGCAGCGCATCAACATCCTCCAAAAGGAAAACGAAGCGTTGCACTCTCAAGTCAGGTACACCGCCTCCATCGCCACCGGATCCAGGTTCCAGTACCGGCGAGACACCTCCGGGTTAAACCGCCGCTTGGATCTTGACGCCGCTCCAGATCACCCCCTCCATGTACCCTTTGGCGAACCTGGGGGTCCTGTTCTCCAGCAGATCCGCGAATTCGATCCATTACCGAATCAACCCCGCTCTAACCCGAGTTGGCTTCCCCCGCCTCCAACTCAACCATCTTTTGCAGGTACATCGACAACAGTTGTCACCACGACGGCTGCCCGGGTAACCCCACCTCAGGTCGGCATAACGACATCCACCATGGTGACGGCCCCCGCCTCCGTTCCGGTGTCTCGTCCGTTGCCTCCCCCAATGGTGACCATGTCAATACCTCTACCTGTTACGCTTCCGGCGCAAGGATCAACGCCAGCGATTCAAATGCCATGGGATCAACTCTTCTCTCAGCAAGTCGTCCAACCTGTTGTCAACCTGGTCACTTCGGCGCCAGGAGCACCTCCCCAGTTGATGACGGTTCCTTTAGCTAGCCAGGCACCGCAAGCAGCGTTTCCCAATGCTCAAATGCGCCCCGACTCCTCTCGAAACTACTCTCCATATACTCCTCTTAACAGGTCAGTCGCTCCGGTTAGTCACGGTTTCGTAACTCCTTTTCCTTATGTTGCAGGTACCCACGCTACACAAGGAACGCCCCCTTACATGCAACAAGTGGTGCCGCAGTTCACTCCCCACCAACCTCATGGCGTATACCCACAGAGTACCTATTATCCACATCTCCAAGCCAGCCTTCCCGAAACATTTAGCCCCCTTGTCCCGGTGTTCAACAGCATCTGTGAGAACACCAATCACCAACTCTAACAAATCATGACTATGATAAATAAAATCCCTGGTGTACCAACACCAATCAAAGAAGCTAGCCTAGACAGTTATGCCGACTCCCCATATGCTGATCCCATTGATGCAATAGACATCCCAAAACGATTTAGCCCACCAAACATGCCCATGTACGACGGGACGACCGACCCAAGAGAATATATCTTGACCTACAAACAACGAATGATGACCATTCCAGTTCCCAAACACATGAGAGAAGCCAGCCTTTGCAAGGGGTTCGGTTCGACATTGGTTGGGCCCGCCTTGAAATGGTTGACCAGCCTGCCAAATGGGTGCATTACCTCTTTTGCTCACCTCGACAACATGTTCAACCAGCAGTTCGCTAGCAGCAGGTGTCTAGAGAAGAAGACAAGCGACTTATACCGAGTAATCCAACGTCCTAACGAACCCCTGAAGGATTATATAGCCCGGTTCATCAGGAAGAAGGTGACTGTTCCTGAATGTGATGTCCCGACAGCCATCGAAGCGTTCAGGCAGGGATTGTATGGCGAAACCGACCTCTGGAGGGATTTGATCAAATACCCCTGCAAGACGTTCGAAGATGCGCAAGCCAAAGCAATGGCCCAAGTTAGGTTGGAAGAAACTCTCCATTCTCGGAAAGGGGGTAATGACTACTCAAAGGCGGAAAGACGGTTGCCCTATCCCAAGAGGAGCAACGACCGCCCTGCTCCTTATTCCCGGCCTCAACATGTAGCAGTGGTGGAGGAAGACGACGAATCCGACTGGAAGAACAGCCCGGATCTGCCTCCAAAAATTAATGAATATTCTTTCTGTGTTGACACTGTAGGTCTGATGAACCACCTCTCGAAGATGGGGAAAGCAGTGCAATGGCCGCCGAATTCCAGCAAACCCGAGTCGAAGAAGGATCCCGCTAAATGGTGTGATTTCCATGCCGACATCGGTCACACAACCAACGACTGCATCGCGTTGAGGAGAGAAGTAGCCTACCTGCTGAAAAATGGTTACCTCAAGGACGTCATATCAGATAAAGCTCGTGGCGTTGTCAACAAAGACAACTCTAACTCTCCATCTCGACCTCCTCCACCTCCCCCTCATACTAAAACTGTGAATTTCATTGCTGGAGGTTCTGACATTTGTGGTTTAACTTATTCTGCAGCGAAGAGACACGCCCGAGAAAATGAGATAGACAGACCAGTCCGAGCTGTAGCCGCCAAATACCTAACCCCTATATCTTTTGATGAATCTGATGCAGGGGACATCTCGGACAAACATCACGACGGCTTGGTGATATCTATTCCTGTCGGAAACTGCATAATCAAACGAGTCCTTGTCGACAATGGTAGCTCAACTAACGTGATGATGCTCGACGCCCTCAAGGAGATGGGGCTCAACCCCGACACAGATGTCGTCAAAAAATCTACCGTGCTAATAGGGTTCAGTGGCGAAGCAAAAACCACCTTCGGAGAAGTTACCCTACCCGTTTACGTACAAGGAATCAACCAACAGGTAAAGTTCTGTGTTATTGATTGCCCTTCATCTTACAACATTATTTTGGGCAGGCCCTGGATTCACGACATGAAGGCCATCCCTTCGACATATCACCAAACCATCAAATTCCCGACTCGATGGGGGGTTCAAGAAATCAAAGGAGATCAGCAAGAGTCCAAAGAGTGCTATAAGGCGGCCCTAAAGCCATCGGCCACAAATAAATCCTCATTATAGCAATTACAGTCCTATTCTGAACCAGCAAGCTACGAAGAACCCAAATCTGAACAACTCGACGAGATCATCTTGGATCCTGCGAAACCAGAACAGGTCGTCTTTATTGGATGTGATGTACCCGACGACATCAGGTCGGAGCTTGTTACATTTCTCAAAGCCAACGCGGATTGCTTCGCATGGTCACATGAAGATATGCCAGGCATCAACCCAGACGTCATCACTCACAAACTCAGTGTCGACCCCCGACATAACCCCGTCAAACAAAAGCGGCGGAAGTTCGCTCCAGAACGCAACCAAATTTTCAACGATGAAGTTCAACAACTACTAGATACAGGAAAGATCAGGGAGGTGAAATATCCAGACTGGTTGGCCAATGTCGTCGTAGTCAGGAAGAAGAATGGGAAATGGCAAGTGTGCATAGATTTCACCGACATCAACAAAGCATGCCCTAAAGATTCTTTCCCTTACCCTACATCGACGCCATGGTTGATGCTACTGCGGGACACGAGATGCTCACAGTCATGGACGCGTTCAGTGGATACAACCAGATTTTGATGCACCCAGAAGATCAAGAGAAAACCGCCTTCATCACGGAGCGGGGAACTTATTGTTACAAGGTCATGTCGTTCGGTTTAAGGAACGCAGGCGCCACCTATCAGCGCCTAGTCAACAAAATGTTCAGAAAACAGCTGGGCGACACAATGGAAGTCTACATCGACGACATGCTTGTGAAGTCCAAGAAAGCCTCGGATCACATCACGCATCTTCAGCAAGCCTTCGATGTGTTGCGAGAGTACAGCATGAAACTCAACTCCACCAAATGTTCGTTCGGAGTCTCCTCTGGAAAATTCTTAGGTTACATGGTTACTCAAAGAGGCATCGAAGCTAGTCCTGATCAGATCCGCGCAATCATCAACCTACAATCACCTCGAAACCAGAAGGATGTACAAAAATTAGCAGGCAGAGTGGCTGCCCTCAACCGCTTCATCTCCAGGTCGTCCGACAAGTGCAAATTGTTCTACGACATCCTCAGGAAGAATGAGAAGTTCAGCTGGACTGACCGACACGAAGCCGCATTGCAGCAACTCAAGCAATACCTGTCAAAACCCCGTTACTGTCCAAACCAAAAAAACAATGAAGTGCTACAAGTATACCTCGCAGTTACAAAGTCGACCATCAGTGCAGTGTTAGTACGGGAAGAAGACGGAAAGCAGCTACCTGTTTATTACGTCAGTAAGTCTTTACTTAGCGCCGAAACAAGGTACTCTCATCTCGAAAAACTTGTCCTTTCTTTAGTCGTTGCTTCTGTTAAATTGCGTCCTTATTTCGAATGTCATCCTATCACTGTTAGAACTAACTATCCCATGAAGTCAATCATGAGGAAACCCGAGTTGTCTGGCAGGATGTCCAAATGGGCAATACAATTAGGTTACATCAGATACGAACCTCGCACAGCCATCAATTCGCAAGCCCTGGCTGATTTTGTGGCTGACTTCAGCCCGAGCCTTCAACACGAAGTCGATCACGAAGTCAACACACTGAACGACAATGGATCCTCGTCAACATGGACCCTACATACTGACGGCTCCTCCAACATACGGGGGACAGGCCTCGGCATCGTGCTAAAGTCGCCACAAGGGGACACCATAGTATAATCTGTCTGTTGCGAGTTCAAAGCTACCAACAACGAAGCAGGATACGAAGCTTTGATCCTGGGGTTGTCATTAGCACTCGACATGAATATCCGCCGACTTGAGGTACGTTGTGATTCTTTATTGATTATCAGCCAGATTAACGGTTCGTATGCAGCGCAGGACTCAAAGATGCAGGCCTACTTGGAAATAGTAAAAAGGCTCGTGAACAAGTTCGACTCATGCACCTTACAACAAATACCAAGAGACCAAAACACCCAGGCTGACGCCTTAGCCAATCTTGGCTCAAACATCAAACCTAAACTCACCTCCATCCCCGTAGTCCACTTAATGTATCCAGCCATCACCAAAGATAACCTACCCATCACCGAACAGTCTCAACCTACTCAAATGCCCTTATGGCGCGACCCTTACATACACTGGCTTAAACACAACACCACCCCACCTGGAGTCACCCATGAAAAAGCCTTCCGCATGAAAGCCTCCAGATTTATCCTAATCCATGGAGTATTGTTCAGAAAGTCGGTTGCAGGACCGTACCTGAGATGCCTTGATCATGACGAGATTGAGTCGACATTGCACAACATACATGATAGGGAATGTGGAAACCACGCCGGAGGAAGAAGCTTAGCCCACAAAACCCTTAACATGGGATATCTCTGGCCCACCATGAAGAAAGACGCAATCACCTTTGCTAAGAAGTGCGACTCCTGCCAGCGGTTCGCTTCCATCTCTCATCAACCTTGTGAAGTACTCCACCCTATCTTGTCCCCTTGGCCCTTCACGAAATGGGGGATGGACATAGTAGGTTCCTTACCACAAGCATCAGGACAACGCGTCTTCATGTTGGCACTGACTGATTACTTCTCCAAATGGATCGAAGCAGAAGCTTTCAAGCGAGTTCGGGATGCCGAAGTCATCTCGTTCATCAAACGAAATATCCTTAGTCGGTTCGGTATCCCTTCCGAGATCGTCTGCGACAATGGTTCTCAGTTCATCAGCAACAAAACCAAAGAATTCTGCAGTAGGTATAACATCACCTTGCACACCTCAACACCAAGATATCCTCAAGCGAATGGCCAAGCCGAGTCAAGTAACAAAATCATCATCAACAACCTCAAGAAGCGCCTCGACGACGCCAAAATAAGATGGGCAGACGAGTTACCTATGATCCTTTGGGCCGACAGGACGACGCCCAAGACGGCAACCAATCACACTCCTTTCTCCTTAGTCTTTGGTTGCGAGGCAGTCATTTCTCCCGAAGTCGAACTCCCCACAGCAAGAAGCAGTTTCATGGCACCAGGAATGAAAGACTCAGTCTTGGTTTACGACATCGATATTGTTGACGAACTTAGGGAAGCAGCACTGGTCAGGATGGCCTCCTACCAACAAGCCGTCGCAAACAACTACAATAAGAATGTGAGGGTTCGGGTATTCCGGCAGGGAGATTGGGTCCTACGCAAGGTCTTCCCAAACAAAAAGGATCCTCGACACGGAAAATTGGCCCCGACATGGGAAGGTCCCTACCAGATCGTGAGACGAACAGGACATGGTGCATACGAGTTGGTCGACAAAGACGGCACACCCATCCCAAGAAGTTGGAATGCGACACACCTAAAACTGTACCATTTCTGAACACTCGAATAATTTTTTGCTTTCTAGTTTTTCTAACACAACAGGTACTCTAGCATTCATCACCATTATGTCGATACCCCCGAGACAGAGTGGGCATGACGTATTACGAAGTCGAGAACATCTCGAACTATATACACTTATAAGTAACAAAGAAGTTAAGTTCCTCTCCTCTACCTTTTTTCCTTTCCTCCTTATATGTTATCACCATTACTGACTTAGGCATCGGAGGGCCGTTGGCTCCACCAACGGCCAATCCTCACGCCATCGTCTTGTTTTGCAGACAACACCGTGGCGACATCATAAGTATACACTTAGGAGGAATAACGAACATAAAGACTCGACTCGACTTCGTCCCGTATTTCTCCTTGAACTCTTTCTTTCTTTTTTTCTCCTTGTCGTAATTTCCTCTCATTTTTATGTCGCTCCATACTGACTTAAGCATCGGAGGGCCGTTGGCTCCACCAACGGCCAATCCTCACGCTCTGCTGTGTTGACAGTATGGTGCCCACATGGTGAAGGATTCGACAAGGAGAAAACAGATGGAGCAAAGTGTACAACACAGCATACAGGAAAACAAAAGTCGAAATTGTGCACGCATGTTCAGAAAAACGAAGTAAAAGGAAACAGTGTTCATTTTTATTCAGACATGATTGTATACATTGCATATTACAAGTCTTACAAAATACAAAACACAATTTAGGCCATTACAAAAACGCCTGGTACACTACAATGTACATTACATACATAATGGAATACAGATCTACATTTTCTACAGCATACATTTCTTGCAGGTTCCCCTTTGACAGGCTGGAGGCGTCACTAAAGTCGAACTCGAGGTATGTGCCCAACCTGCAAAGCAAAACACCAAACCAAACACATTTTTCCAAAAACAAAGCAAGCAACACAGAATTCGCAAACCACAAATATTTACATGACTTGCCCCCTTGGACAAGCCTAAAAACATTCAAAAGACTGCCGCCCTCAAGGCGAAACACAGCCACAAATATCTTTTCGACCTTCCCAAAGGCCGAACACACAAAAGATTGTTTAAAAAAGCCATTGTTTAACAAACACAACATTCAAATTTTAAATTTTTTAAGGAGGGGGGACAGAACTACTCCTGATGGTCTGCTGGGCCTGCATTCTCCCCTTGTTCGCCATCGTCTCGACATCGGGGCTGGTTGCAGTTGCACCCTCCTCGACGTCTTCTTCATCGCTGACGGCACCAGGGGGGATATAGTCCTCGGGGAATGCAGTGTTGAACTGAGCAATGTCTTCGTCAGGAGTCCAGTTCACATGTTTGCCCGCCTTGAACTCCTCCATCATCTCAGCCTTCATTTTCCAAGTGTAGTAACCACCACACTCGTAAATCCTAGCCTTGACTTTGGAGAGAGACGTCTTCAGCTCGTCGACCTCAGCAACCAGCGTCTCCTTCTCAGTGTTCAACTGTGCGACTTCAGCAGCCCATTTCTCTTGACTCACCTGCAGCGCCTCAGCTCTTGTCGTCGCCTCCTTGGCCACACCGCTAAGACGGCCAGCTTCCTGCTTTGCCTTCTTCATGTCGTTTTTCAGTTTTACTATTTGATCTTCTAACATGATGACATGATGACGTGTGGTTAGAGCAGATTGCAGGGCCTGTAGCGAAAGCAAATTATTTAAAGAGTCTAAAGCGACGAGATGAGGATGGAAGAGGCGAAGAAAATAAAAAGAAAAAGCAAACACATACCCTCCATGCATCCGAGACTCTCTCGACAGTTGCAGCTACTGGGGACAAAGATTCCTGGCGCTCTCGGCTTGACGGCATCCAGAGGAGGTCGACCTCAGGCCAAAGCTGAACCCGTGGCGCATCTGCCGACCCGTAGTCGTCAGGGAACTCCACTGCAAGCTTCCTCTTCCGAGATGGAGGTGGCAGCTTTTTCTCAGCAGGTAGAAGCGAGCTGGTCTCCCCCGTCACCGTGGCGTCAGTTGAAGCCTTTGGTGGCCTCGGTGGTGACAACACAGTGATGGGTTTGGCTCGAGACACACTTCCCAGTGACTTCAGCCTCTTCCTCAACAATGCATCCGCAGATGGGGCCTTGCCAGAGCGTGTCGATGGGCCAGTACCTGTTGACAGCATTTATTTGACGACTCAGTCTCGTCACAGCAGTTGTAAATTGTATTTCATATTGAAAAGGGCGACGAACCCAAAAAATGTAAACTAACCCTAATCCATGTTTACCTGTTGATGTCGACATGTTCGCAGGTTTAGAAACTTCTTCTTCTTGAGAAGGCTCTTCGCGTTCGAACTTGAGACCGATGAAAGCTCTGTCCTTTAGAGGGACCCCCAACAGCACAGCAGTCTTTTCTATGGCTTCGGCACCGACACCAACTGTGTCGAAAGATGCACCTACAAAAACACAGAAGTGAGACAAAGTCAAATCAACACGCCCAAAAAACACCGAAAAACAAACAAAATACCTCTAGCCATCCACTCCCCCGTCAAGAAGTCGGAGTCGGGACCTAAACTAGCCAACTCCACAAAAAAGAACCGACCCATCCACCCGCGGTCGTTCGACTTGTCCGCACCAAGAAGAGCCTCCCTGTCGTCCTTGACATGCAGCAAGTACCTACCAGCCCCATAATTTTGGACCTTGTAGGTGTACACAAGGTCCTCAACCCGGAACTCCATGTCCAGTTTTCCGGCCAGATGGTCGACCAAGTGCATCACCCTCCAGACCTGCGGCATCAGTTGCGCCGGCGGCACCGCCAGTGCCCTTAGAACTCCTCGCACCAGTGGCGAGAAGGGATAAGTATACCCAATTCTGAAGGGATACTCGTAGAAGCACACCTAGCCGTCCGATACCCAATCGGCCCGTTCGTCGGGCTGCGGCAAACGAATTACCGCCGATGGAGGAAAACCACACTCCTCCCTGAGCGCCTCCACATCCTGCTTCCCCCAAGTGGCCGACCGAGCATTCTTTCTGTCCAGAATGTGGGTAGGGCTGAAAATTGGCCCCTGAACCAGATCGCACTCCACCACCACTCTCTTGTTCTTCGCGCGGGTGGATTTCGTTCCCATTCGTTGCGACATAGAGAAAATCGAAGAAAGAAAGAAGGAAAGAAGAAGATGGAAGCCGAGCAGTTACCTGAGAAAAGGATAGAGAAAGAGCGCCGATCGTTGTTTCTGGGAAAGAGAAGAGAGAGATTGCAGAAGTGATTGCGGATGGTTGGAAGCGCAGTCCTATTTATTGGCGCAGATGGACGGTTTGTTTCTCCAAGGCAAAAGTCATCATGACTCTAACGCCGTCAGCGTTGGGGAGGTTAAGAGGCGGTTTCCATTTTCCTTCCGTAAAACCCATTTTTCCTTTTTGAACTTCCCGGAATAAATTCAAAATGGGTTTGGGGACAATTGTTAGGGGGAAAAATACCCTCTTGGTGACATGGGCATACGTGGCAAGCATTGCATGCGTGGCTGCCAACAAGGCGCAAGGTGGCATTATTCGAACGGTATTCCCAACTGCTACGCTCAAAACGAACGTTACAAACCCTTGATGAAGTCGGCCTTCATTACGCATTTGTTATCTAATTATGGGCAATTATTCCATAAACGTTACACTCTTGTTGTAAATGCCTATAAAATGGCTTAGTCTTGTCTATTTTTCATACATGATTTCCAAGCAATAAACCTACGATTATCTTATGCTATTACAACTTGCTCTCACCATTCTCAATTATCTAGCTCGATCGATTGTTAGCACCTTCATCAAGGCAAGTTCGTCCCTAAGTCGAATTTGCCCAAAACAGTGACAAAGAGGGACAAATCCACCCCTCTTCCATATACAACAGCACTCAAAAGTGGGGGCTTCAAGCCCAAATATCTTTCAAAATTCGAGAAAAAGTGTTTTTCAACACTGGGCATGCATGGCTCCAGCATAATGGGCCACCCCAATATGGCACTAAATTCCTCAGGGAGGGGGCATACCTCATTATTTCCAAAGCGGAAGACATGATGATTTGGATCCCAAGCCTCCAAAGCAGCAAGAATGAAGTGCAAATCCAGTTTTACAAACCGGAAAGAGGCGAGCACCCCAAGATGCATGCCATCAAGCTCCCTTTTCTCCAATTTGCCTAGCGAACCAAGCCACGGGTTCAATGCATTTTCAAAGGACGCAGCCATATTCTCTTTTCTTTTCGTGAGGAAGCAGTATACAAGGAATAGCAGGGAAGGATTGATGCAAGAAATGATCTGAAATGCTCCCTATTTATACAAGAGTCGGCTTGCACGACAGCCAGTGGCGCTAGGCGCCATGTCCTGCGCCACGCGCAGGGGCCTGCAGCAAAGGACGAGGCCACCATCCTCTTTTATGGCTCCAAGTACACAATCTTTAGTATTTCGGATAGCAAAGTACAACCTCCATTATTCAAAATTCCAAAGCCGCAAGCCGAGCAATTTCAAGCAGTCCGGATCAACGCTTCGGGCAGATTTTGGGTCAATTTATTAAAATTCAAGCATTCTAGTCCTAGATCAGCGTCCTAAGTCGAGTCTGCATATGCATAGCAAAATTTGAATATACTTTGACTTGCGCTTTTTCTAACCAAAAAACCTCAGTCAAAGTGGGGGCTTATAGTGGGTACATACACCCGAAAAAAATGGGGCAAATTTTTTCAAATTTTTTGCAAAATTATCATGCATGCATATAGCTACAAATTTTCAAGGCACACACAACGCATACAAGTTCAAACATTCAAACATACAAAAATCAATCTTCAAAAATTTCCAAACCAATTCAAGTTCAAAACCATACAACCATACAAAATCCTAGTTTCAAACCATACAAATCCATACAAATACAATCCAGCCTATACAAAATCAACCTAGGCAAGCTAGAACTCGCTACCATGCAGGGTCAATCTGAGTCATCATCAGCAGTGACGTCAACCACAGGCGCCTTGTCCCTGTTCCGCCTCCTAAGGCGCTCCAGATCCTGATCCAGCTCCGTCCCAGGGGTACTAGGATCCTGCTCCTAGATACGAAGTGTGCCAGGAGAGGGATGAACTCCCTGCTGAGGAGAGGAATACTGATAAGACGGCGGCATCGCCATGTACTGGTATGGCGCAAACATCTGAGCCTGACGCATCCTCTCCATCTCCGCATAGTAATCCCATGAATCTGCACCCCAAGGCTGAGGACCACTCCCTCCGAAGTAGTAACCAGGGGAAGGAACAAAGGGTCGTGAGTTGCCTGCACCTCCAAACGAATGCCTGGTGGGATCAACATGTACAAAAGGGAAAGCTCCCCGCTCAGCATCAGAATGCCTCTGATGGGCACCAGCACCGGACCCTTGTCCCATCTCCAAACTCGGCCCTCCTGCCTCAAGGACGTCTCCGCCTGGGGCTCCCTGTCAACGGAACCTCTACGGTCTCTACGGCGCTCCTATACAAAATACAAATTTCAAGATTCAACATCCAAGTTCGAATTTCCAGAATACAAATTTCAAGATCAAGTAAAGCATCTCTCTGTCCCGGCCAGAAAGCTTCCCGGTCAGCTTGGCACAGTGCCTCTTCCAGGAATCAATCAAGAGCATCCAGCGACGCACTCTCGCCCGAGGCGCCTGCATACAAAATTCAAGATCAACCTCCTCCTCCTACATACAAACATACAATCATACAATCAATACAAGAATACAGGAATACAAGAATACAAGAATACAAGAATACAAGAATACAAAGTTCAAAAGCTCACCGGCAGTACGAAGCGTACTGGTGGAGCCAGCCTCCTCAGGAAGTCGTCATAGCTACGCTTCCTGTGTACAAAGTCCCTCCAAGAGCGGCAAACAGCATCGCCCCTAGTATTCACATAGAGCTGGGCAAGCTCTTCATCCGGCGCCAGCATGGACTCCAGCGGATCCTTGGGGACAAGCCTATCCCCCGAATTATGCTGAAGGGACACTCGCTCCCCCAGATACCCCATGTGGCGGTACACCCCTGGAAGCAAAACCCGCCGCCCAGACAAGAAATGAGCACGGGCAGCCGAGGCAAGTACAAGCGCGTTGACAAAAGGACGCCACACCACCTGTAAGCAAACAACTCAGGCAACTATACAAATACAAATACAAGAGAGCAAAACAGTACAAGAATATTACCTCGGCAGCAGGTAGGACTCTCCAAGCTCTGCGGGAGGCCGCCAGAGGCACCCTCCTGCGCACCGCTCCTATCCAAGAGGCATCATACGGGTAAGCCGCATCTCCAGTACGATCCGGCGCCAAAGTCGGAAAGTGCTCATATATCCAACTCTTTCAAGAAGCAAGCAAAACATCAGTCAAGTACAAAATACAAGCAAACAAGTACAAAGTACAAGGACTCTTAAATACCTCCAGCACACTCCACAAAGCAGCCATGCTCGGGTCACTCCCGGTGCAGTCCGAGAGGCCCGCTTCATCTCATACAAGAGGTGGCTATATGCCAAACCACCCCAGTTGTAGCTCGAAACTGCTCTCAAGTCCCGCAGAACGGACAAGAACCTAATGTGCACCCGACTGTTCCTACTCGGGGCCACCACTCTGCTCACCAAAGCTAGGAGGAAGAGCCTAACCCTCTGCTCCGCAGACACACCCACACCCCAGATAGCCTCCACAATCACCGTCACGGAAGCATGGGTGTCGTCCTCTGACAAGTCAACAACAGGGCCAAGCAAGGCCCTGGCAGCGGCCGAGCGCCACGTCAGCTCCGAATCAAGGTCACATTCCTCTTAGAAAAAGGAAGACCCGTAATCTTGGAAAATTCAAAAGGGGTAATGGTGATCTCCCCCCATGCCATGTGGAAAGTGTTGCTAGTATCCCACCACCGCTCCAACAAAGCCCACAGCCGGGGTTTGATTCCCGTTCTCCTCGAAGTACCTCCCATGGCACGCCAGAAATCAGCCAGGCCCTTCTGTGACCAAATCTCCATGGCCTCCTCATCAGCACGAAGAGCTTTAAAGGCCTTCTGAACCTCTGCCAAGGACCAGAAAGTGCGAAACGGCTTTCCATCGGCCTACAGGTGAACGAGTTAACTCAAGGCCTATACAAGTACAAAATACAAATTCAAAACACAGTACAAGACTCACCAAGCAAGCGCGAGGCCGCTGAGACAAGTGAAACTCCAGCCGAAACACCAGGTCGAAAGGGCTCCAACCAGTACCAACAAAAGTGGGCGCCTCCCGGGGAACCATACCCCCATCCGGCGCGTTTACCGCGGCCGCCTCATCGTCCGAGGCATCCTCCTCAGCAGCTCGGACCACCGAAGATTCGGCGAACTTCCTCCGGGTGTGACGAGGCATACTACATAAAGGGGAATACAAAATGTCAAAATTCTAAACTGGGGGCTATCCTACACTAGCCTATACAAAGTCAAAAAATTCAAAAATCCCCAGTGGACCTCTAAGTTCAAAATACAAGTTCTACACCAAGCCTAGGCTACCCACGCCGAAGCAGGTATACAAGTTCTACACCAACGCCTAGGCTATCCACGCCGAAGTAGGTATACAAATTCAACATCAACGCCTAGGCTACCCATGTCGAAGACAGCATTTCAAAACTCTACAAAACAACATCCAGGCATCCCAGCCTATTTCTCTACCTGAGACCCCGCTAGGTCACCAGTGAGACTACTATCTACAAATACCAGGTACAACATTCAAGAAAATTTTCAAAAAAATTCAAAACTACAAGTTCCAACAGTTCAAGTTCAAGTGGCTATCAAACAATTTTCTACAAGATTCAAGAAGCTTAAGCACACAAGCACCATTTCAAAGTACGAGAAAATAAAAACTACATGCAATCCTAGAGTTATTTCATAAGCAAAACATGAAAAACATACATGGACAAGGCAAGAACAAGACAAGGGAAGAGCTTAATCGACCTTTGAGAGAGAAAAGCAAAGAATTCAATAGAGTGTGCCTCAAAATGGCACGGCAAGGGGAGCTTTTATAGCTCGACCCCGCGCCAGACGCCGAGACCCGCGCTGGGCGCTGCCTGCTGCATGCGCGGTATCTGCTGCGCGCGGTCTCCCGTGCTGATTGCACGTCCTTTACTGCTATGGTCTTCCGCACCAAGCATCAAGTGTCGCATCGAGGCATCTTTCGAAAATACAGGTATACACCTGTATCTCCAAGTACAAACAGATGAATATTTCAAGAATACAAAGTCTAAAAAATACAATGACTCAGACGTTCGACTCCCAACGGACCCAAGCTCCGGGAAAGTCAGTCGAAATTTCAAAATTTTAAGGGCCGATATGCTCTTATCCCTAGCAAAGCACATCCCCAACAGATCAACTCCGGGTGTTCAAATTCAAAAATTCAAGATTCAAAAATTCAAGGTTCAAAATCCAAGATTCAAAATTTTCGATGCCAAGCTCCGTCCTGAACTGAAGGCGGAAAAGTACAAGTACAAACCGGAGTCATCACCACCGCACCGAGGTAGACTCTGTCCTTTTTTCTAACACCTATTTTATGCAGGTACCGGCGTACAAAGAGTGGTCTTGATTGCAGAACATCTTGATCATTCTCCGTCCCTTTCGAAATACTTTGACTTGCACTTTCCTAACTAATCTTGGGTTTCCACACCAGGTGTTCTGCCTGTTGCTTCAGGCGGAGATTGTGTAATGCTTACTCTCAAACTCTTTGTTTACACAGCGTCCCAATCGTCCCCCTGGGGGAATATGCGCTTCTAAAATACCAGCTACAGTCCCTATTATCCAAAGAGGAATTCTCCCTGAAAAGGAGGTGATCCAGCCGCACCTTCCAGTACGGCAAAATCGTAACTATAGAATACGACCCTAATCGACGGCATCTTTGATGCACTGCTAGTACATCCGAGATAAATTGAAAAACGAGACCCAATATGGACTAGTGAGGGGGCCCCACCGAACGCTCAGTCAAAGTAGGGGCTTCTGTAGACACCTAATTTGTGTCTCCCCTCTGGGATGATGACGATACCATTATCCTTACTAGGCGGTTGGAACAACTCCATGCGGAAATCCCAATTGTAAGAACATCTCCAAAATTCAAGATCCAAAATCCAATCCCCGAGGCCGTTCCCCTCCCGGAACTCGGTACAAAATACAATTTTCAAGAACCAATTTAAAAATCCAAGTACAATCTCATCTAGTAGACCATTCCATTGGTTTTAGTAGGCCTTTTCCACTCAAAATCATAAAAGGCAAGTCAAATTCGGGCGCCGACCCACAAAACCGAGCAAGCTGGGCCCAGTCCCGTGAAACCGGAATTCAAAACCCGAAACGGCTTGTTTTTAGACGCAAAATCAAGCCTTAACCTCCAAGCAAACACTACACGCCAACTCGTACTATTCGTACGAAGGTACACCCATACAAGACAAAGCAAGGACGGCATCTTTCCGTCCTTTCTTGGCGGCATTCATGCCACGTCACCAGCGCCCAGCGCTGCCAGCTGCGTGCTGCGCTGGCGATGGCTGGCGTTTTGCGGCCATTTCTCCTATAAAAACCCCCTAATCCCAGCATTATGGGAGGCAGATTGCAAATACAACGTCGTAATAACAAAATTACGCCTCAAAATACAAATAAAAAACCCTTCAAAAACACATACAAAACTTCAAATTCTAAGCAATTGGGAGCTCTAAAAGGAATTCTTGCCTAAACCTAAATAGGTAATTCCGAATCCCACCATATTCAATCATGTTTCTTTGATTTCAAAATGATTAGCAAGTTGGCATTTTTATTACTAAAAATGTCACTTGCAACAATCATACATCTTTTTCAAAATCCAAACTTTTCAAAATACAAAAATGCAAACTTTCAAGATTCAAGGATGTTCAAAGTTGCTTGCAATCACCTCTTTGAAGAATCACTTTCAAGCATGGAGTAATCAAAGATGACACCTTTTAACTCTTAAAGGTTTAGTCTTTTGAGATTCAAAACTCCATTTTTCAATATACAAATTCAAGTTTTCAAATTTCAAGATCCCACAATGTTTAGGGTTGCTCATGACTACTTCCCTAAACTAGGATCCTTTCAAAGTAAGAGCACATCAAAGATCTAACCTTTTCAACATTAAAAGGCCCGATCTTTGAGATTCAAGTCTCTTAAGTTTCAATATTTCAAGTACAAGTTTCAATATTTCAAGTTCAAGTTCAATATTTCAATATTCAAGCTTTCAAGTTCAAGTTCAATATGCAAAGTCTATGATACTTGGGTTGAGAAACCTCTCCCAAGTTGAGATTTTTGGCTTTGAATTCGTGTCGGGCGGACTTATTTTTAAGGAGCCGCTTGGCGTTCGAATCTCATGTGCCCAACTACAAGTTTCAATTATGCACCTTTCAATATTGCAATTTCAATATCGCAC
The DNA here is from genome assembly GCF_020520425.1 of Spinacia oleracea. NCBI lineage: Eukaryota > Viridiplantae > Streptophyta > Magnoliopsida > Caryophyllales > Amaranthaceae > Spinacia > Spinacia oleracea. The sequence goes on from NC_079488.1 coordinate 19,964,401, forward strand.
CTTTCAATTCCGCAATTTCAATACCGCACTTTCAATTCCGCAATTTCAATATCTCACTTACAATTCCGCAATTTCAATTCCGCACTTTCAATTCCTCATCTTTACTTGCCTAGTCCATTTCTAGGCAATGTAGACCTACTCCCTAGTCCATTTCTAGGGGGTCTTGTATTTACTAATTCCGCATTTTATTTACTATTGTGATGATGTTTTATTTGCTTTATTGCTTTCATCACCGCACATGCTAAATACAACAAAATACAAGGTTACATCACGCTTAACAAAGATAATTTCTTGGACAAATCGGCCTTAGGTTCCTTTAAATTAATCTTTAAAGCAAAGTGATCACCATACAGAGTAGAGATTATATTTGCTCTAAAATTCAAACCCACATAGTCTAATCTAGGGTGTATTTTCGAAAATGCTATGTCACATACTTGAATATTTCTAAAGCTCGCGGAATAAGCATCTCGTTCCCGTGCCCGGATCTCACCCATCCGTTTCGAGGATTCAAAGCCTTATCCAAAATAGAGCCACTTGCGGTCTTTCCAAACGAGACTTTAAAACAATGTTTGGTGGCGAATCCTTCGAGGTACAAAAATACAATGGTTTTCTAAAAAAAATGCCCCCTTTGTAGGAGGACAAAAACACCCCCTACAACCCTGTTCAATCATTTTTTCAATTTTACACTCCTTTGTAAGCCGAGGAAAAAAAATCCCCAAAATTTGGCCTAAATGGGTACTACACGTATGCTGCTAGATATTATATGATATTGCTTCATTTGTACATCATAAACTACTAAGGTATGGCACATAGAGTGTGCTGAGGTTTGTCAGCCAACTGCCATGGTATGGCTGTTTAAACAATGCCACTATTGTAAACAGTGTAACAAGTACTTGCCATTGTTCACAACAGTCCTCTGTCCTTTTCCCATTCAAGACCTAATGGTTCACCACAAATTTCCCCTCTTCCCTATATATATGTACTCAGTTCTTTGCTATTGTCCAGAGGATAAGCACTTCACTTCCATAAGAATCAGAAAATTCTTCTTCCTGTCAGGTACAACAAACTTCTTCCATTTTTCTCTGGTTTGTTTTTGCATACATAAATGGTTTTTTTTTTCTCTTCGCATGATTGGTCTGCATTTATGAGTCATTATTTTGCTACATAGCCACATCTATTAAATGCTTTAGGTCAAGAAACATGCAAATCTTTGTTCATGCTTAGTTTATTCATTAATTCATTAATTCCATGTTCTCTTGTGTGCATTTGTGTTATACTCAGTATTACACAGCCACATCTCATAAATGTCTATGCCAGTTTTCTACATGTTGAGCATTTTGGTTATTGTACTCAGTCCATGTCGTTTTACATGCTGTCACACTTTTTTTTTTTGCAACACAAAATAACCTTAGAACATGTTATTAGATGTTGTTAATGTTGCAATAGAAAATAAGGATCATTTCTTGAATTTATATGTACATTTTTGCAACTAAGAATAAGAAAATCATTCTTGAATACAAATGTTTATTTTGTGACCACCACAATTGGAGTGTTTTTTGATATTAAATACAAAACCGCAACGGAAATTTATCAAATTAATAAGCTAACATCCTTGTCTCCCTAACGCTGTGAAGGTTTAAAGATGAAACATGAACGTGTACTCTTGAGTGAACAGAACTCTACCAGCACGGCGTACAAAGTGAGGGTTAAGTATAAGAGTGAATAATTCCGTCATCTTATTCATTGAGTAAGGATGAAATATATAACAGCAATACACATTCCTTATTTACATTATCTTGATTGATCTTGATTGATCATATATCAAGGTGATTGATACGTAATTGATTCTAATTGATATGACATATATTTTCTATATTTGTTAACATATTTACTATTATATTTACATATATGCTATTACACCCCCGCAATCTAAGCGGGAGGCTTTCGTACGCTGAGATTGTCCGGGAATTCATCAAAAAGTACACGCGGAAGCCCTTTGGTAAAGATGTCTGCTATTTGATACCGGGATGGAACATGTAGCACACGTATCTGACCTCGTGCCACCTACTCATGTACGAAGTGTATATCCATCTCAATATGTTTAGTGCGTTGATGTTGAACGGGATTACCTGAAAGATAGATCGCATTATTATTGTCACAATAGACCAACGTTGCCTTCTGAACCGGGCAATGTAGCTCCAAGAGTAGATTCTGAATCCAACAAGATTCTGAAACGACATTCGCGACTCCGCGATATTCGGCTTCGGCACTAGATCTAGACAATGTGGGTTGTCGTTTTGAAGACCACGAGATTAAGTTGTCACCAAGAAAAACACAATAACCAGACGTGGACTGTCTCGTGTCAGGGCACCCCCCCCCCCCCCCGAATTTGCATCTGTGTAGGAGACAAGGTTGGTGACCGAGGAGGGGTATAAATGTAACCCATAAGATGATGTTCCTTGCACATATCGGATAATGCGCTTAAGCGCAAGCATGTGACCCTCCCTTGGATCGTGCATATGAAGGCAGATTTGTTGAACTGCGTAAGAAATATCAGGCCGGGTGAAAGTAAGATACTGCAGTGCACCGGCTAGACTGCGAAAATGGGAAGGGTCGGAGATGGGCGGACTAGAGTCGGCGGCCATTTTTGCCTTAGTATCGACTGGGGTCGCAGAAGGCCTGCAAGAAGACATGTTAGCCAGCTCAATAATATCCTCCGCATACTTCTTCTGTGATAGAAAGAGACCACCTGCATGGCGTGAGACAGCAATCCCCAAAAAATAACTAAGAGGACCTAAATCCTTCATTGCAAACTCGGAGTCGAGTTGGGACATGATAGACTGCTTAAGATATTCTGAAAAAGCTGTCAAGATGATGTCATCAACATACAACAATATATAAGCCATTTCCTTTCCACGACAATATACAAATAGTGAATGATCATAAATACTATGAGTGAAACCAATTGTGGAAACGAAATCTGCAAATCGTTTGTATCAAGGCCTGGGGGCCTGTTTTAGGCCATATAATGACTTCTTCAAGAGACAAACATAATCTGGATGATTTGGGTCACGGAAGCCCAATGGTTGATGCATATAAACAGTTTCCTTAAGATCACCATGCAAGAAAGCATTCTTCACATCCAACTGATGAATGGGCCATTTGTTGGATAATGCAATGTTAAGAACTGTCCTGATTGTTGTCGGTTTGACAACCGGGCTAAATGTCTCCCCACAATCAACGCCCACCTGTTGAGACCTGCCATCACTAACAAGACGGGCTTTGTGCTGCTCAAAATCACCAATAGATCTTTCCTTGTGAGAAAAAATCCACATACAACGAATAATATTAACATTTGACGGACGGGGCACCAACTCCCACGTCTTATTTTTAATAAGAGCATCAAACTCATCAAGCATAGCCATTTTCCAATTCGGGTCAGACAAGGCGGACACGGGGTTACGCGGGATAGGGGATTTGGTAACCGTAGTATGGAGATTAAAAAGCTTTTTGGGCTTAAAAATTCCATGTTGGGCCCGCGTGGTCATTTGCGGAGATGGGGTGGAATTGGGCCTGCCGAGGGACACGGGGTCCATGTGGTCCGGCTGGGTTGGGCTGGCAGGGGTGCGCTGGGCCATAGCAACTGGGCTGGGCCGAGGAGTTTGAGAGGAGATGTGGCCAGGGGAGTGTTGGACCGTAGCAAGGGGGTGGTGGGCCTGAGGGAGTGGGCCCGTTGAGGGTGTTGTATGTGTTGGAGATATAGGGTTTGGTGATGGGGCATTTGGGGGGCTGGAAGTTTGGGCCTAGGGTGTAGTGGGTGGGGCGTTGTCCTAGGTAAGTTTGTGGTGGGCCTCGGCTGATTGAACAGGCCCGTGGTCCACCAAGACCCTATTATGCCCAGTGGCAGCTATGGGGGAAGGGTTGTGGGCCGGTTGTGGTTGTTGGGTCAACACAAGATTGGGCCTTAAACCTTCCAATAGAAACTCATAAGTGTGTGGTGTTGGTTTGTGTATTTTGGAAAACGGAAATATTTGTTCATCAAAAATTACGTGACGGCTATCAATTATTTTATTATTAGACATGTCATAGAATTTATATCCTCTATGGTTCGAAGGGTATCCCAAAAACACACAAGGGGTAGACCGAGGTTGTAATTTATTGATGGTAGAGGACGGAAAGAGAGGATAACACAAATAACCAAACACTTTGTGATGAGAATACGAAGGCTCCTTTTTGTAGAGGATTTTTACCGGGGATTCATAGTAGCCATTTGTAGGGCATGATGCCAAAAGGAAGGAGGTAAAGAAGCATGGATAAGGAGAGTCCGCATAATGTTATTAATAGTACGTACTTTTCGTTCCGCTTTATCATTTTGGGAGGAAGTATGAGGACATGAAAAGCGAAAAGACATACCATTTAATTCAAAAAACTTTCTCAACGGACCATTATCATATTCCCTACCATTGTCACATTGAAAACTCTTAATTTCCCGTTCAAATTGAGTCTTAATATATGCCCGAAATGTTAAGAACATATTATAGACTTGTGATTTTTGTGAAATCGGAAAAGTCCATAAAAACTTTGAATAATCATCAATAATAAGCATATAATAGCGGTGGCCCAAAGAGCTCAAAACAGGAGAAGTCCAAAGGTCACTGTGAACAATATCAAATGGCATAATAGTAGAATAAAAAGATGCCTCAAACGGCAAACGAATATGTTTCCCCAACACACAAGAGTGACAAACAGAATTACGAGCCGGTTTATTACATTGAATGTAATTATTAAGTCCAAGAGAATCTAAGATAGGTGCCCCCGGATGCCCTAAGCGGTCATGCCATAAGGTAGGGGAAATAGCAGCAAAAACGGATGGTGGTGTGGATTGATTTTTGATGGTGGTGGTGATGGGATAGAGATCGCCCGTACTATTACATCTCATGAGATGCCTCCCCGACTTGTAATCCTTCACAGAAAACCCAAAAGGATCAAATTCCACAGAAATTGAATTATCATTAGTAAATTTACGAACAGAAACCAAGTTCTTAATTAATTGGGGAGCATGGAGAACGTTCGTTAAAGATAACGGGGGGTTAGAAAGGGAAAGGGAAGTATGACCACAACCACGAATTGGGATTGAATGACCATTGCCCACAATTATATTATGATTATTGCTCAAATTAAAATAAGACGAGAGAGTACCTTTATTAGAGATCATATGGGAGGTAGCACCGGTATCCATGTACCAATTGGCATCGGGTGGATTGAGAGCAAGGGTGTGCATAGCGGATTCAATATCAGTTGCCTACATTTGCATGTTGTGGAGATGGGCCAAGAATTCCTACTTGTTGTTGTTGGCGAATTGGGCCTATAGGGCGAGCCCAACCTACTGTTGGGTAAGGGAAAGGAGGAGCAGTGGGCCACTGCATCCATGGGCCATGAGTGAAAGGCCAGTTGGCCATTGTTGTTGGTTTTATGCAGCAGCCCAACCTCCTTGATTGTTTTTTCCTGACCCACGTCCACCATTTCCCGTGCCACCCCTTCCACGACCACCATTGCCTCCGTGCCCGCGGCCACCACCGCGGCACCCCTCCTTCCCCTGTTATGCCCGCGTCCACCATCACCACGGCCATGGTTGTGGTTATGAGGAGGAGCATGATCAGCAACATCATCAACGGCGGCCATAACGGCATTAGCTTCCAATGTCGCACTGTCATCCATGGTGGATTCCTTCAACCGAAGCATAGAGCAGGCAGTAGAGAACATGGGAAGAGGATCTTTGTGCTGAATTTGGGACACCAAACTCCGGTATGACGACGACAGACCTGCAATAAGACGAAGAACAAGTCGATTGTTTTAAAACCGGAGCACCAACATTTGCCAATTGATCAGCCACCATTTTTAGTTTCTAGCAATACGCAATGGACGTAGGGAAATCTGCCATGGTGATGGTGGAGAATTGGTGTTCGAGACGGACGGCCCGCGAGTTTTGGTTGTCTTGGAAAATTTCTTTCAAGCGTGACCATGCTTGTTGAGCTGTGGTGTCTGGTTCAATGATCGTATTCAAAAGATCATTAGATATCGTCCCGTAAATCCATTGGAGCACAATGGCATCAATACGCGACCACAACGCCTTGTCTATGGCCGCATCATCATCCTGAGATGTTTCAGAAGGAAGGATATGGTCGAGGACCAGAAATTCCCTAGCATGTATCTTAAAGAGTTCAGCCCACGACCCATATTGGGAGGTTTCCATCTCCAACGTGACTGGGATGAAAGTTTTGATGTTGCTGACGGAGAGAGCCGGGTGGAGTAGTGTTTTTTCAGCCATGGGAGTAGAGAAAAGGAAGAGGAGAAGGAAGATCAGGGGGACGGCTAGGGCACCCAAGCAACTGATACCATATAAGAGTGAATAATTCCGTCATCTTATTCATTGAGTGAGGATGAAATATATACAGCAATATACATTCCTTATTTACATTATCTTGATTGATCTTGATTGATCATATATCAAGGTGATTGATACGTAATTGATTCTAATTGATATGACATATATTTTCTATATTTGTTAACATATTTACTATTATATTTACATATATGCTATTATTAAGGTCATTGAAAAAGGTCGTGTTACCGAATCCCCTAAGAAAGGGCTTTTGTATCAGCAGCTCTTTATGGAAGATGAGAGGGTATGACACACGTTTTTTTTGTCAGCTTCATACATACTCCAGAATTGATCATTTTAATTGCAAATTTTTAGCCACACATATAGAAGGCCTTATAGTTATTTTTAGGAGCTAGTGATATGTTTGGTTATCTGCTTGCTAAATTGGCTGAAATTAACAGATAGTTTCTTAAATTAATCTGTATGTTCTAATGCTTAAATAAACAGTAGTATTTTCCTTCTGGTTTCACCTGCCTTATTTCCTGTTTGCAAATTTGAGGTTTTTCATGTCCATAATTCTTTAAATACGAAATTTTGTAATATTAAATAATATTCTTGATTTCTAACCTTAGAGGGTTTAATTGAGGATTTGATATACACTTGGAATGCATACATATTAATACTTTATTAATTTACAGAAAATTAGCAAATTCAATTTCAAAATACATGTTAGTTTTGTAGCTATTTGTGACATAATAACTTAAAGGATTTTAAAAGTCAATATAATACACGTTAATACTTTATTAATTTTCAGAAACTTAGCACTTTTCATTTCAAAATTCATGTAAGTTTTGTAGCTATTTGTAAGATAATAACATACTACGTATGTTTTAAAAGTCAATATAATACAATTTCATTCGTTTCCTGGCTTGCCTGATTCTCCTTTGTTTGAGTTGTTTTAGATTATTTAGGATAGAAACTCTTTTATTTTCCAACTTTTGGTTAATTCATGTGTCGGGACTTTAGTATTTTAGGACTTATTTATAGATTAACTGTTTCTCAATTCATGGCATTTTTTTTAATGGTTAAAACACAATATATATTAAATGTTTCTCATTTTGACCCAAATGATAAATCTTTCAAATGTTACCCAAGAAATCACATTTTTAACATCAAATATTACAAATTATAAACATAAATTGACAAAAGTACATAAACTCCTCAACATTGTAAAAATGGTGAAAATAGTTATACAGGCATAAAATTTCACAAGTTCAGAGTTAATAACATATCAACTATTGATCGGAGTTAGACAGAAGAACAGTTGAACTTCCCGTAGACAAACAAAATTTAGTTGACTATCTCATATTGAGTAGATCAGAAGAAAATTGAACTGAGTTGCCGGTAGCAAAGGTCGCTCTCCAGATGCTGCAAACCAAACCAAACCAAACCAAAGAACACTGACAATTTCTCTTATTACTAAAACCTATTATGTGATCAAAGAGTGCACATTACACCTTTTTTTTATTTATGTTCTATAGCCGTTTTTATACTTTGACCTGTTATTTTCAACTTTTCGGCACACATATACGGCCATATCTGCACTATTAATGTTTCTGTACTGACTAATAAAGCAGTTGCTTCACAGGGGAACAAAATGCGCGGTGCACTGTTCGGAGATCAGATTGCAGCATACAAAGATGCCCTCCAGCACAAAGGGACTTATGAAATTGCAGATGCTCCAATCCGATCTGCAGACAACCAGTGGAAACGAGACGAACATGAGATGGACTTTCATATGAGTTTCGGTAGGCAGACAGTTGTTCAACCTGTTGATCCTGAGGCAGGTCCTATTGTGCCAGATTACCAATGCCTTGTATCTGTGCCAAGGGTTGGGGATCCGGATGACAGATTCGGTAATGACCATCTAAAAGCTTATACATGCATGCTTTCCATACACATTAACAGTAATGCATTAAATCACCTCCCCCCCCCCCCCCCACCCCACCCTATTTGTTTGTTTATAAACAGATGTTCTAGGTGTCGTGTTGTATGTTGAGGAGGAAGCTAGGTCGGTTGACACAGCTCAGGGGCGTCGGGCCTTGGTCCGCGAGATTGTCATCTCTGACCACAGGTAAAGTTGCACTAACAATATTCATCACACTCACTAATGGTAGCCATTGAATACATCATTATCTTATTTGTTGACCACTCCTTGTTCACAGCTCTGACCAGCCAATGGTTATTTCTGCTTGGAGTGATCTTGCTGAGGCTGAATGTGATGCTATGTCCTCTTGGGCCGAGAAATTTGCTGTAGTTGGCTTTACTTCTCTTCGTGCTACTTCACACAAAGGTAACCGTGAGTGTGACTGGTTAAGCTTTATTTATGGGGATAGATTAGAACTGCTCTATGCAGGTTTTTCCACAATAGTTTTTAAATGAAGTGTAATTGGCGCACCTCTTTTTCTCCTTGATTTATTGAGAGGATTCCTTGTCCTTACACTTAATAAGTTAACAGAGTACTCCATTCACAGTTGCAATATTTTCCCCTTTTTAAATGACAAAAGAGTCGACGACACTTAGCAACATTTAAGGATAATATAGAAAAGCACCAGAAATGCCATGAATCAAAATACTTTTTTTAAATTTCTTGCCGCACTCTTTTTCTTTCCCTTAATGCCATGAATAAAAATAGTTATTTGAAATGCCATGAATCAAAATAGTTTATTCACTTAAAGATAAGCCATATCAAAAAAATGCAAAATAATTAAAATATCATCCTTGATGATCCAACATCAGTAACCCCAAACATAAAAAAAATAAACTTAGACTAACATATCTAGGCAAGTAGGTAAGGAGCTATAACATTTAAGCCTATGATAGCGGAAAGAAACTCATAGATATGAGCCAAATCTGCTGCCAAGAGAATTTTAAGGTATCATTGAGCATGCCACGATAGCCAAACGGTTAATACGTATATTGTCTTGCACAGGCTTCTCCCTTGCAACTAGCATCTCTACTTTGATTCACCGTGATCCTAAGGGAGACAGACCAAATGCACTTACTGAATGGTAATACAGCATCCTATCTCTTACCCTTTGGCTAAATTACTTAATTTCTGGTTCACAGGTGCCCTCATTTCCTCAACTTTTTTGCAGGGCTCTCACGCACGAGGACATTATGTCCGACAGGCAAGCTAAGGTGTTGGATGTCAAGAACCCCTCTAAAGAAAGGGTGATCATGACCCTTGAAGAGCTGAAGCTAAAGAAGGCATGCCCGGCCCCTCTGACTTTATCGTTTTTTTTCTCTTCATTCCTAAGTACTATGTTTCCTATTTCATAAACATACAATACACTGTGTAATTGTCTTTATATTTTCTCTTCACGAAGCCAACGGTGTTATTATGTATTTAAACTGCCTGCGAATTTTGCTCACATCCTCAAATGTAATCCTTGAATGCAGTTCACATTAACGGTACCATTGTTAGCGGACTCATAAAATGTTCACCCACATCCACTTGCATACTATCTATACTTACATACTCCTCACACCCCACGCTAACACAAAATGAACGTGCCCTAGCATATAATGCATATAAATGTCCATACCTTAATTCATTAACCATGAAATTCATTTGCAGAACTCCACCACTTTGCAAGAAGAGCGCCGCTGGTTAAGAGTTGTTGCGCCTGAGCCAGACTTTGATAGGGTTTATGCATACATAGGCTGTTGTATCTGTAGAAAGCGCACAGACGTTCCAGTAGGAGACTCATACACTTGCACAACTTGCTCATAGAAGGATTCTGTTGCTTCTCCCAGGTTTGCTTCACTCTGCTTTAATAGTCTGCACTTTACCAACGCACCACAGACCTTGCAATTCTCCTGCTGACATCTTCCCACATATATAAATGCAGGATAACCTTTAGCTGTGACATTTCTGATGGCACCGGCGAGCTTTCGGTGACCGCCTTCACTACTGATTCTGAAAGGCTATTCAGGATGCCTGCTGCAGACCTCTTCCGCATCAAACACACGGTATGTCTTTTGCATTCTCACACCCACATATGATTCTTTTGTGATTCCCTTTACATTACAAGACAATCATTCAATTTTCTTGCACTCTGTATTGGAAAAGAATATTATTGGTAATGATCCATGATTAGTGTCCTTGCTATTTTTTGTTTGGCATTAATATAACACGTGTGATGTTCCTCTTATCACTTAACCATGTTATAAATGTGCTTTGCTACAAGTAGTATTTGAATTTACCGATCCTTCAAATTATTCACAACTAGCCGGACATCACTGTACCCAAGTCATACTAATACGAGTATTTGTATAATTTGCAGACTCGAGGTACGTTATGTCCTACAACAAACCTGTTTGCCTATTTCCCACCTGGTATATCCAGTTGTAAGATATTAACATCCATATGGATGATGAACCCAAACGCTTTCTGGCTTTTCTGCCACATACCATATTAGATAGGCTTTTCTTAAGGAATAATTAAACGATTCCAAAAACCGAAGAAAAAAAGACTTTATCTGCCTACCATTTCCTAACTTTTGTCTATCTATCTATAAAGCAACACTCTTGGGCCACTTACTTCTCCCCTCTTCTTAATATCAAAATACTTTAAATTCTTATAAAATGAAAAGTTGTGAAAGTTGTTTGCTTTGTCACTTTTGCCAAATCCACTAATATATTTAGCTTCTTCAACATAAACCATTCCAGATCTCCTTCATTTTTATCCTTCAGATTGTCGATCTAAATAGATCTCAATAATATCGAAATAATTTCAGCAATACACCTTCAAAAATTGCTGAACTTACTATCAGATTAGGGTTTGAGATTTTGAAAAAATGGCATTCAACTAGCTATTCATAAAAGAAAAGTATACTCTATGGAAAATGAAACCGACCAGGTGGTTTATATTGTTTTATTGAATTTGGAGAAGTGGAAAGCTAGTGAGTGTGGTAGTTACATTGTACATTTGTGCGTGTTTTAGTGTGTGTGACTAAGGTGAGGGTTGTAAAAGCCGTAGCAAAAGTTCTATTTACACCAGTTCTGTTTCAGACCGTTGGTAAACCAAGCATCAGCTTACACTAAAACAAAATGGTTCCACACAAAAAATCTATCTAGCTACTTTGGTATCGTTTAGACATCGCTTACGTAGATATTTTCTGGTTGTTACTATCTTACACTCCATTTGTTTCCAATAAACATGAACAAATCTTTAGAATCCATCTAATTCATTATACAGAGCACACAACTTCCAGAAAATCAAAAGAACCTCAAAAGTTTGAGTTATGATAGTTACGATGCAGCTTCAGCTTCTTGTTTTGGTGGGAATAAAAAATTTGGTCTTAGTGTTCCTGTTATACAATATTTCCCAAGTGAATTCAAGTTGGTATTATATGTACAGTTTGTTAGGTTATGATACATATGAATAAACATAAATCATGCGGAAAAACCATAAAGCCAGGAAACATATTATTTACACATAATCATTTAGCATAATTCAGATGCATACACTTTGTAGCGTGCCCTCCCTAGCTGCGCCCAAACCGAACAAGAACAAGTCTTTAGGACTCCAAGTGTCGTCCCTCCGTAGATAGTCCACAGCACGCCCGGATCCACCTTAAGATTGACCAACTAGAATCGCCCTTAAGGTACTATATATTTTCGGCTAATAGGGCAAGAATATGGCTGATTTTTCTACTTAAAAATCTTAGCTTTTTATTGTTTGAATACGTGAAATCCTCGATATAAATATGTGACCCTAGGAACCTATTTATAGAGTTATGGAAAAGGACTTGGAATCCTATTAGGATACTAATTTATTTAATTAGAATCTTATTAAAACTCTATTAAACAAATTCTATCTTTATTAGGATTAGGATTTAATCATATGACGAATCCCGGTAGCCTTAGGATTCGAGTAACACACTTCGAGTGATATGCTAGCACCGTATGCAGGCCTTGCGGCCCACGCACAGCACCAGCCCTTCTCGACGAAGCCCATCCCGCAGCCCCGCGCGCCAAAGCCGCTGCTGGGCCTGGCCTTTGCGCTGGGCCTGGCGTGGCTCGGCTATTGCGTGTGGTGCTTGTGGCTTGCTGGGCGATGGCCCGGCTTCGTGCTGGGTCTTCGTCTGGCAGGCCTTGTACGATACGCTTCCGATTAAATTCCCGATTCCGGAATTTATTTTTGATACGAACAATATTTAATATTTCCGATTCCGGAATAAATTTCCGTTTCGAACAAATATTTAATATTTCCGTTTCCGGAATTATTTTCCGATTTCGATAATATTTCCGATTCTGACGATATTTCCGTTTCCGGTAATATTTCCGATTCCGGCAATATTTCCATTTCCAATAATATTTTCCGATACGTACCATGTTTCCGTTTCCGGCAACATCTACGACTTGGATAATATTTATATTTCCGATATGATCCATATTTCCGTTTCCAGCAATATCTTTGTTTCCGGAGTATTCATTTCTTGCCTTTGACGATCTCAGCTCCCACTGAAACCAAGATCCGTGGATTCCGAATATCCATAGATGGAGTATTTAATTCCATTAAATACTTGATCCGTTTACGTACTATTTGTGTGACCCTACGGGTTCAGTCAAGAGTAAGCTGTGGATTAATATTATTAATTCCACTTGAACTGAAACGGCCTCTAGCTAGGCATTCAGCTCACTTGATCTCACTGAATTAATAACTTGTTAATTAATACTGAACCGCATTTATTAGACTTAACATTATATGCATACTTGGACCAAGGGCATTATTTCCTTCAGTCTCCCACTTGTCCTTAGGGACAAGTGTGCATTTCCTAATTCATTTGTCGCTCGATGCTTGCTCTTGAACATAAGGTAAGAGTTGTCATCCTTATTACGTCCAGATGTGTTTCTCGGTTTCAGAGTTCAACTGATCAAATAAACAGATAATCATAACCTATGATTCATCCGAGCACGGCCATGCATTTTACAGTTTCTAGCTCTCCGAGTGGCCTTGTAGAACTTTTAAGCATCTCATCCCGATTTATGGGAGGACAATCCCAATCTTGCGGTCTTGAAATTAGACTTCGTTTGATAGGTGATTACCTGAGCGTTGCCTTTATAGCCTCCTTTTACGGTGCGACGGTTGGTCAACGTCAAAGTAACCAGTTCTCAAACAAGTAATCTCAAATCACTCAGGTGTTGAGGATTAGTGTCTAATAATTTTAATCAAATTTACTTATGACAGATTTTCATCTCTTACAGTAAAGTTTCATAGGTCTGTCCGATATTAGTCTTCCCAAAGTAAGTATCTATGCAAATGATTACGACATTGCCATGTCCACATAGTTCAAGAAACAGAACTACTAGTCATCTTGCATTATAGTCGTCTAACGTTTTCTATGCGTCCATCTTTATAGAAAACTCCGACCAGGGACCATTTTCAACTTTTGACATTCAAGTTCACTTGATAGACATTTCTTAGTCACATGACTGGTCCTAACAATCTATCTTGAATATTTCGTCAAATTGAAGGGACTCATCATTTAATACTAAACCAAGATTAAATGGAATATGAAAATGCATTTCATATATGATAAATGTTCAACCCCAATGTTTTACAACCATGGGCCTAAAACCCATCTTTAAAACAGTTCATGGAATTCAAAGCTATGCTTGATTTCCAGTGCTACAATGTGAGTGTTGCTTCTCACTTGTTGCATAGGTTTAGTTATCATGCTTTGCCAATCTTAATATCCTTTTCATTGAATGTTCTTCGAGATATGATGATAAGATCTTTTGAGTATGTTTATTTTGCGATCTATTCTTTCTAGCTACAAGAGTGGTTCTACGAATTTTGCAATGAAGAATCATCAAGTCAGCAGACATGTGATCTACCCAAGTTTAGTGAAGAACTTTTTAACAAAAACAACCTTGTTTTATTGCTTCTTAGGCAATAAGTACTTTTACTTCAACTGTATAGGTTGCTAGTGATGCTTTGTTTGGATTTACTTATCCAAGCAGTTCACAGATATGTGGAAGACTTTCCAGCTGTATCTTAGAACATAGAAATTAATATTTAATTTCCCACGCAACAACTCATGGTCTCCAATCCATGTTGCCATTTCAAAACACAATGCATATAGCTCGTTCTTGCCAATGGTTAACTCCAAAAGGGATCTTGCTTGATCCTTTGCCAGTGTTTATGCGTGAAGCATCAATATTTAGCATATCTTTATTTCCTTGAATCAAGAACTAATCTATGTACCTTTTCAAGTACCATAAGTTTTTCTTGATCTCAATCTAGTTGATCCTTGCTTAGATCAATAGAGATTGGTATATGTTCGTCATGGCTAAAGTCATACGATACGTTTTTGGCGATCCTCATATTATATCATACATGATAAATTCTTTTGCAGAATAATTCCCAATTGAATTCTATTCATGCAATTTTAGCTCATTCAATTTCAATAAATACTAAATCCAGCTAAATTCTTTGACATATAATATAGGTTTAAGAATCTCACTTGGATCCTTTGATGTTTAACTTAGTAAATGCTTATACATAGTTCAAACATTGATTACTTAGATTTATTCATATGGGTCGAATATCTCCAATTGATTCTTTCGTGTTTGATTTAGTAAATGCCATTACTTAATCTAAAACAATATCATAAGATCTTTGTAAATGGATCTTAATACCCAGTATGCACTAAGTTTCGCCTTGGTCCGTCATTGATGAATAATTTTCAAATCTAAGTCATTAGCATTCGAATGTTATTTCATAATAGAGAGATATGTGTATGACACACATAGGACCAATTAAGTTTTATGTACTCCCACTAAACTTCTTACATATCTATAAGAATCATGTACATTTTATGAAACTAAAATACTTATTAGCTTCACTAAAATACAATTCCAATTCCCAATTGCTTGCTTAAATCTGTACTTAGATTTCATAAGCTAGCATTCATTTCAAACATTATTTGGATCCACAAATCCTATGACATGCCATGTACATAGTTTTCTTCCAACATTTTATTGAGGAATACGTTTTGTCATCCAATTGCCATATGTACCAATATGCAATCATTGCTTGAATTATAGACTTAAGCATTACGATTTTGCATGAGGTTTCAACACAACCCACACCGTGAATTTTCTTTTAACCTTTAGCAACTAATCTAGCTTTGTGTGTGAACACAATTCCATGTTTGATGGTTTTTATACTTAAAACCAATTTGCAACCAATAGGTGTTTAATCTATTCTTGCAAATCAAAAAAAATTCAATTTTGTCATCAAAACATTAAGTATGTTTTATGGCCTTTAACCGTCTAAAACATTGAGTCTGTATATGGCCTCTAACCATTTTAGGGAATCTGGGTTACGTCATAGCTTTCTTACAAGTCACAAACTCATTAATCTACATGATAATAGTTTGACTGCAAGTTGTAGGTTTCTTCGCTATCTAATAGAAGAATCGCATAGTTTCAGTGACCTGAACTCTATGTTTCTTCACTATCTAATAGAAGAATCTCATAGTTTCAGTGACTTGAACTCTATGCCTACTTGGGTATAGAACATCAAACAATAGAATATCAATAGCCACTTGAAAGTCCTTTGAATATTTTGTTCTCCTTGAAGCACTTGTAAAGTCTTCTAAGAGGTGTATATTCTTTAAAGCCACTTCTAAAGTCCTTAAGAATATGTGTTCGGATTTTCTGAAGAACTTCGAAAAGCCTCCGGAATGTCCATTTATGTTTGTTGTTCGCCTCGAAGACTTTCGAGGTCTATTTTCTCCCACTTGTAATTTTGGAAACGAATCTCCAAAAGGACATCATTTCGAGCAAACAAACATTATGTTCTCAAAAATTCGTGGTAGAAACAATACCCTTGTGTCTCATTTGAATAAATCACAATGAAATATATATCTATACTTGGGCCTTAGTTTGTTGAATAACAAACACTAAGCTCCAACTGACTTTAGCAACTCTTTAGATATATTATGAAAAGATATTCTGAAATTACTTTTCAATAGCTTTGACGAATTTGGTTTAGTTTGGTGGTAGTTGAGCATTTTGTTTTAGAAATTGTAGGAAAGGTCTTTATGATTCATCATTGATCGAATCAAGTACTAATTGACTTCGATCATTCCAACTTAGATATGCCATATCTTATGGAGCTAGATCGTGAAATTACAGCACACAATCATTGATGATCATATTTGGTCTTAAAGTAATCATCGTCATGATCTAACATAGATCTTTATGATTTCTTGCCATGTGGATTTCATACTTCTGAATCTTTGAACTAGCCAAACAGATTCAAACTTATATCATATTTGAGTAAATAAACCTATATTCACTCAAACCTGTGTGAAATAATAAAGTCATAAAACCTTTCTTTAGCTTTGAACTCTATCGTCTAGGCGTTCTAACAATAGTTCACATCCTTTGTTACTTTCAACAAGTAAGACTAGCTTGTCTTGAATTGATCTAGAAATCAATCAACTTTCAAAAGTCCATCAAAATAGAGCTTATGAATGTTAACTTGTTGATATGGTCTAAGCAACAATGCTAAAGGTTAGTGGAACTCAAATCAAGAGATTGATTTGCACCTAGTAAAGTTATTATTGTTAAAGAGTTGTTTGTTTTTAATCAAGCATATTGACTCAACCCGTAAATGACCATTTCATTCAAATAAACAAACAAACATTGTTTTTTTTTTGTTTTTCTTGAATGTGAGTCTTTCTGTGTCTGAAGCAGAAATTTAGGTATGCTGATTATGCAACAAAATAGCCATTTAGTTCCAGCCTTTGAAAGGACTTAAAACAAACTAGATGACCCTACAACTAATGTAGCAATGCCATGCTTCATTTTCCACTTGTAGGTCATTAGTGTAGCCTAGCTTCCATTGTTTGAGTTATTACCGAAGTAAGAACCTCAAGCGGTATATGATACCAAGGAAGTTTGATTGCTAGGTCACTTCTTTTTAAACATTAACTTTTAGGTAGAAACGGAATTGTAAATTCCTTTCATTTGTTCCTTTGTTTTCCTATTTCTTGTACCCTTTCTAATAGCTTTAAGAATTGAATTATCTAGTGTTGACTTTTATACTTTGTTTAGACATGTCCAATGTCACTCCAACAAAGTTCTTACCATTTATGTTGAATATTTTTGTTTCAACTAGATGATCTTAACAAAAGCTTCTAAAGTTCTCTAAGCATCGATCTATTCGAATGTCTAGGGTCTAGACTCATTCGAGAATTAAATGGAAAAAGATTTTAGGTTTGTTAACCATTGGTAAAGCTGAGCGTTTAAACTCAATGCTTTATGATCTCAAAACTACAGTGTATTTTGAATTCACAAGCACCAATCGGTTTTCCATTCGACTTTGATACTCGAAAACAACCATAAAAGTCATTAAAAGAAACGTACATTTTAAATTGCTCATTTTCTCTCATTTCCGTGAATCGTTCTTGGATTCACTACCAATCGAGGAAATTTACTGTTACCTTTCTAAAAGGATTTATTGCAGTGCAAGATATTTAATTATAAACAATAATTAAAACATACATTGAAGCATGCAAAGTCTAAACATTTATCATGAGTAATAACTTGAAATTTAAAGCAATCATGCAATTTAAACAAGTTATTGGCATTTTATTCGAATTTATTGTTCCGGCAGGTGTGAATAAAATGATTCCAAAACCCTAAAACCATTGAAGAATTAAGCACATTATGTATTTTGACTCAATTCTAAAACATTTTAGGTAAGCAAAAACCTTTTGCTAATAGTCTAGAAACTACTCTTGGTTAATAGGTACGTCTAAGAACTTATTAGGTAAACCTATCGATTTTGCCACGACATAAAAGGACTCCTTACTTATATCGTTGAGTTTCACCAAAACTAACATGTACTCACAATTATTTGTGTACCTTACCCCTTTAGTATCGATAAGTAACACCTCGCTATGGCGGAAAACTATTACTAAGATCGATGTAAAGGATATCCAAGTAAGTGTTATTTTGGCATGGCACCTTTTAACTCAATTTTTAAGTTTGGAACTTAAGGCTCTTACTATGTTGGTTAGATTTTAAGTGAACTAAAATCCTTAATCATGCAACATAATCAAGCCACAATCTCATGCATATTTAAGACATATTTAAAAGCAATAAATAACTTAAAGCATGCATAAGATAAATGTGATCTAGTATGGCCCGACTTCATCTTGAAGCTTCAACTTCAAAGTCCGTCTTGAAAATGGATTGGAAACTTCGTCTTGAATTTCACCATGGGAGGCGCCATTTTCTTCAAATAGGATAAGCTATAATTAAACTAATTACAACTATTTGATGGTACGCAGACCATATTTGAATTGAAAAACAAATTTGGTGCTTTAGACCAATTACATTCAAATTAATGGTACGCAGACCATATTTTCTATCATATTTGGGCCATACTAGTCACTTCATAACCTGCAAAACAGTACATATACAATATATACCATTCACCCATTCATTATCATGAATGGCCCACATAACTGGTTAGTGAAAACACATTGTATGCATCACATAAATATTTGCAGCAATTAATTAAGGGCACCAATAATCTACCAATTATTCAGTCCTTATTAATTCTAATCAAGTTGTTTAACCTTAAAGGATTTGTAGACCTAATCAAGAGTTTATGACTAAAATACTCCCACTTAAACCAATAACTTTATATGCTTTACTAATTTTAAACATAAAAATGTATTTCTAGTCTAACCGGAAACATACAAATTTAATTAAAATTTAAAGCTCATATAAAATTATAATTGAATCCATTGATTTAATTTATTTTTCAGTTGAATTAAATGAATTTAAATTAATTCAAGGTTTAATTTTAGTAAAATAATTAGTATAAATAAAATTTATAATAATTATAATATTCAAAATTAAATCCGAGAAAACAATTTAAATAATTAATTTTTAAATTTAATTAAAATTATTTCCAAACTGAAAATTTAAAATTAAAACGAAACGCATAAATACTTTGCAAGACGAGGCACTTGGGTTTACGCCCAAGCCCCATCGAGCTACGAGGCCCATGCCCCGTGCCTATTGATCGTCGCACATACCCCGCACAGCTGTACGCACCCACGCCCAAGCCACACACACACGCAGCCCTTGCGGGCTACGCTGCGCGCAGCATTGCTGCGTCGTGGCTGTTGCTCCTTGTTGTGGCGCAGCGTAATGCTGCCCACACGCATCTAGGTCATCGTTGTGTGCCTTGCCCTCGCCCATCGTACTGCGCGCATGCCAAGGCGTAGAGCCTTGCGTGCCGCACAGCTGGTTGCATTTGTACCGCATGGGCGACGAGCTCCCTTGCTCGTCGTCGCGTGCCCACACTATACAACACCCCTTAAGGGTAACACGTAGCGACCATTGCTTTGTGCGTGCAACATTCATGAGCGATTTTTGTAAAAATTTAAATTTGTTAATTTAAAATTAACGACAAATTAATAAATCATATTAATTTCATAATTTTAGGGGGAAAAATCGAAAATTTATTAATCAATTAATTTCCGATTAACATGGATTCAAATATAGGTCATAAAAATTTAAAATTTAACACAAATTAACAATTTTAATGGTGGATTTTAATCATGTATACCTAATTAAATTATTAATTAATTATGAAAAACAAATCAATTCTAAATTATACGAATTTCAACAAATTAATCATAATTACAAATTAGGTTGTATAATTAACAAGTCTAGGCATTCATAATTGTTAAACATATACTGTAGGTCAATCAAAAAATCAAGATTTATCAACAAGAATCGCAAATACTTAATTTAACATCTTAAATTTACAAACTTTTGCGTTCGAAAAACTAAAACCTCCGAAAAGTCATAGTTAAGCACACAACTTCCAGAAAATCAAAAGAACCTCAAAAGTTTGAGTTATGATAGTTACGATGCAGCTTCAGCTTCTTGTTTTGGTGGGAATAAACAATTTGG
This sequence comes from Spinacia oleracea, assembly GCF_020520425.1. Classification (NCBI taxonomy): domain Eukaryota; kingdom Viridiplantae; phylum Streptophyta; class Magnoliopsida; order Caryophyllales; family Amaranthaceae; genus Spinacia; species Spinacia oleracea. The sequence continues at coordinate 19,984,805 of NC_079488.1, forward strand.
TCTTAGTGTTCCTGTTATACAATATTTCCGAAGTGAATTCAAGTTGGTATTATATGTACAGTTTGTTAGGTTATGATACATATGAATAAAAATAAATCATGCGGAAAAACCATAAAGCCAGGAAACATATTATTTACACATAATCATTTAGCATAATTCAGATGCATACACTTTGTAGCGTGTCCTCCCTAGCTGCGCCCAAACCGAACAAGAACAAGTCTTTAGGACTCCAAGTGTCGTCCCTCCGTAGATAGTCCACAGCACGTCCGGATCCGCCTTAAGATTGACCAACTAGAATCGCCCTTAAGGTACTATATATTTTCGGCTAATAGGGCAAGAATATGGCTGATTTTTCTACTTAAAAATCTTAGCTTTTTATTGTTTGAATACTTGAAATCCTAGATATAAATATGTGACCCTAGGCACCTATTTATTGATTTATGGAAAAGGACTTGGAATCCTATTAGGATACTAATTTATTTAATTAGAATCTTATTAAAACTCTATTAAACAAATTCTATCTTTATTAGGATTAGGATTTAATCATATGAAGAATCCTGGTAGCCATAGGATCCGAGTAACACACTTCGAGTGATACGCTAGCATCGTACGCAGGCCTTGCGGCCCACGCACAGCACCAGCCCTTCTCGACGAAGCCCATCCCGCAGCCCCGCGCGCCAAAGCCGCTGTTGGGCCTGGCCTTTGCGCTGGGCGCGGCGTGGCTCGGCTGTTGCGTGTGGTGCTTGTGGCTTGCTGGGCGATGGCCCGGCTTCGTGTTGGGCCTTCGTCTGGCAGGCCTCGTACGATACGCTTCTGATTAAATTCTCGATTCCGGAATTTATTTCTGATACGAACAATATTTAATATTTCCGATTCCGGAATAAATTTCCGTTTCGAACAAATATTTAATATTTCCGTTTCCGGAATTATTTTCCGATTTCGATAATATTTTCGATTCTGACAATATTTCCGTTTCCGGTAACATTTCCGATTCCGGCAATATTTCCATTTCCAATAATATTTTCCGATACGTACCATGTTTCCGTTTCCGGCAACATCTACGACTTGGATAATATTTATATTTCCGATACGATCCGTATTTCCGTTTCCGGCAATATCATCGTTTCCGGAGTATTCATTTCTTGCCTTTGACGATCTCATCTCCCACTGAAACCAAGATCCGTCGATTCCGAATATCCATAGATGGAGTATTTAATTCCATTAAATACTTGATCCGTTTACGTACTATTTGTGTGACCCTACGGGTTCAGTCAAGAGAAAGATGTGGCCGGATTAATATAATTAATTCCACTTGAAATGAAGCGGCCTCTAGCTAGGCATTCAGCTCACTTGATTTCACTGAATTAATAACTTGTGAATTAATACTGAACCACATTTATTAGACTTAACATTATATGCATACTTGGACCAAGGGCATTATTTCTTCACAGTTGTTGATTATAGAATTGTGGATTAATTTTAGAGTAGATTGTTGAGGGGTTAATACGATACACCTGGTTATTGAGCAATCCATACTTGTTGTTTTTCAGCGTGATGGCCCTGCTATTGAGGCTGCGAAGGAAATGCTACATACTAACCATGTTTGGTTGAGGTTGGGCCAACAACAAACCTTTACAGAAGCAATGCTCTACAGTGGTGCCTTAAACATGTGGCATTAGAAGAGCCCGAGGCAGCACATGTTGCTGAGGATGTTGTTGTGGATGTTGTTGAGGATCCTTTGGAGCACACACATGCCGAAGATGCTTTACAGCACACGCATCCTGAGGATGCTTTGGAGCACGCCAATGCTGCGTGAATACGTCATGAAGCCCTCCCTTTTGTATGTGCACATGGTCTATTAGGTAACTATTATATGTGTGTGAAAGTTAAGTAGTGCCCCAACCATGTACACCTTTTGCAAGCAACGACCACTTATGGTCTAGACTTTAGTATCTAACCTATCTTGTGTGGTGCGGGTTTTCTAAAAAGAACATAAATCACTTATAATTTTATGTTCCTATGAAATACCCAATTGCACCTTTTGGACCCCTTGTGGAATATGTATTAGGGGTGTGTCTGTAACCTACATTCAGTAATTATTAATGCTTCTTATTTTATCTGTATTCATGTTGTTTGAGGATTACGCAAGAAAATACCAGGAAATTATGGCATATATGTAGAAATGGTTTGTATTAACCTTGAGAAATATGACTTTTGTTGCCATTTCTGTTCAGAAATATTGCACCAAGAGCACCTGTCTATCAGGTATAGAATTTGACAACGTGAAGGATATGTATGTTGGTTTAATGGTATATATATGCTACTGCTTGTCAATTGTTTTATCTGCTGCTGCTAACTGCAGTGAGTCTGCATTTATACACCTAAGTAACACAAGTAAATCATATTATCATGGACTGCTTAATTCATGATAATACACTTGTAGGTAGTATTCAGTTCATGTGCATTGCAGTTGACATTAATTCATGATAATATTAGTTCATTAGTTCATGTGTTATTCAAAGTTGATTTGCAATCTAACATATTTTAAACTATTTTCGTATACTATTTAGGGTCTGTATTTGCTTAACGTTGTTGTAATTATATATATATATATATATATATATATATATATATATATATATATATATATATATATATATATATATATATATATATATATATTAGATTTTATCTTGGAAATAGTAAAATAGTAAAATGATTTTACATTTCCCTAAAAACTTAATATGGAGTATAAGTTATTTAAAAAAAGAATTTAATTTTTAAAAATCGTAACTTATTTGATTTTTTCTTGGAAATTGTAAAATGATTTTACATTTCCCTAAAAACTTAATATGGAGTATAAGTTATTTTTTAATATTTTTTAAATTTCTCCTTTTACTACGACCTCAACAAATAAATACATCAGGTTGTACTTTAAAGTATATAATATTTCACGTCATTATACTATTTTTGCGAAAACATATACACGTTTTACAAAGTATTTTGTAATATGATTTTTTTTTTAAATACTTCGTCTAAGCAATTGATGACCAATTTGTGTTGATTAATTTTAAAAGTTTGATTCATGTATGAATTTAAAAATCAAGCACAAGTCAGGGCATTAACTAGTGGAGTACGTTATTGGAATGTGGAGTATTGGAGTTGGAGCCTTGGAGTTAATTACACCTGACAAAAAGTGGTTTGGATCGATTTCGGATCAAATGAACTCGTTTCAGGTCATTTTGGGTCGCTCCTACTTCGAGTCGATTACATATTTCGGCCGGGTTCATTTGGGTATAGGGTATACAGTCGTTTGTGCATGGTCGGGGCGGCTTTGATCCGGGTCAACATTTCTGGTCAATTTCGGTGCGGGTCATATTGGGTCAGTTTATATCGGACCAGTTTTTTCAGGGTTAGAGCTTTTTTTTTGGGTCGGATTAGGTCATGTATCTCATGATATAGTAAACTAGTCAATATTTGGAGCCAGATGATTCAGGGTCAATTCAGTTCAATTATTTTAAGATTCTGGTCGATTCGGTTCGGTTACTTAGTTTGGGTTAATACAACTTTCGCACATAACGGGTCAATTCGTGTCTGTTGGATTTTGATTCGGATCAATTTCGGGTTTGGGCTTAACTTCAAATCGTCATTTCGGGAAATTCGGGTATCGGATCGGATAATCGGATCCGGATCAATAGGTCTAGAGGTAATCAACTTTCGGATTATCCAGCCCGTCATCAGCTCCATTACAAAACCGAATGGATAAATTATTGAAACAAATGGGCTTTTGTAACCCAAAACTGACTGGCCCATATCCATGCAATCCGCACAACTGCACAAGGGCAAAATTCTAGCTCATCACATATAGATTCAGTGACCTCCAAAACTTGGAAAACTAGGGTTTTTGTGAGCTTTTAGTTCTCTGCTGTTTCAGCCTTCTTTCTCTCTCCTTCATTCTATCAACTCAAACTCTAACCATGGCGGCGGCGGATGTGGCACTCCCAGTCGAGACTCCCGATCCGTTGGTGAATGATGTCAAGCTCTTCGGCCGATGGACCTTCGACGATGTCACTGTTCGTATTCTTCTCTTCCTTCTCTATAATCCTATTTTCTTAATTTTTATCCTCTTTTTTCTCTGAAATTCAGTTTAAGGTCTTCTCTTTGATGTTTTAAAAGCCTGTGATTTCGTTAATTTCTGCTAATTTATACATTCTTGTGTGTTGTAATATTACTCGTGTTGTAGCTAATTCATACAAAAAAAGGGGTTTAATCTGCTGAGAGATAAATTAGATTATTTTTTTATTTGATAATTTGTTTGGGATCTTTAACAGTTTTACTTATAATTTTCTATTAATTTTAGATTATGATTTGCAAATGAATTGTATAGTTAAAACACTATTGAATATTGGTTGTTTTTCTCTGTAGTTTGGTGATTTGAGATGGAAAATTTAAATTTTAAGCATTATTTCATTTGGGGAATGTGTTACCTATGTCCTTTGATCTTGTGATTTTGTTAGTAGTTGGTATGGTGATGTTGTGTAAAGTTGCATTCCATCTAATTCGTTTTCCAGTAATTGTTGTATCAATGAATTCTCTGTGTTGGTCTGTATTTAGTTAATTACACTACAGTTTTAATTACACTACCAGTAACACTATTATTAGGTGAACTTGCGGTAAAATGTTAACGAATATCCAGATTATTTTAATTGGTGCATCAAGTACTAGAATTAAATAGCAGCTTCATTAATCATGATTGAGTTGTAAATGCCATCACTGTGAGATCAGATGAATATTATTATTATTATGTAACTTATAGAGTATTCAAATTAGATGGATTTGTTATTTCTGGTCACTGGAGTGAGTGTTAAGAATGCTCTTGGTTTGATATGTAGGTTCATGACATGGCTTTGGCTGATTACATTGGAGTGACTGCTGTTAAGCACGCCACATACGTCCCTCACACTGCTGGAAGATATCAAATGAAGCGTTTCAGGAAGGCTCAGTGCCCTATTGTTGAGAGGTTGACCAACTCTCTCATGATGCACGGACGCAACAATGGAAAGAAGCTTATGGCTGTTCGCATTGTGAAGCATGCCATGGAAATTATCCACCTTTTGACTGACTTGAACCCCATTCAAGTTGTTGTTGATGCGATCATCAACAGGTACCCGAAACCTTACTCTCTGGTTTTTTTTTAAGTTCTTTCTTTTGTTGCTTTGCACCAAATTTATCGTGTTTGCTTGTGTAGAAAGCAATGATAGGGTATTGGTTCACATGTTTCCAATAAAAATGCATTTTGCAACATATTGCTTTCAATGTGTTTCAAACTTGATTATACCCTTGTTGTTTTTTAAACCATATCGTGTTATGCAGTGGACCAAGAGAAGATGCTACTAGAATTGGTTCTGCTGGTGTTGTGAGGCGTCAAGCTGTTGATATCTCGCCTCTCAGGCGTGTTAATCAGGCAATCTATCTTCTTACAACTGGAGCTCGTGAGAGTGCTTTCAGGAACATTAAGACCATTGCCGAGTGCCTTGCTGATGAACTTATCAATGCTGCCAAGGGTTCATCCAACAGGTAATTCACTCTTCTTGTAACCACCATATAGGAGTTGTTACTTGATTTCATGTGTAGCTTATCTTCTTGATTTAAATTTTAAAATAATACTATTAAGAAGTTAAGAACCAACAATATACATTTAGTGATGTATATGGTAGCTATTAAATTTTTTATATGCTTATGATTTGGTTGTTAAAAACCTAAAATGTGCACGGGTGGTACATATTTTGGTCATGGTTTGAAGGACTTTAATTGTCGCAGAGATAACTGTGGATATGATTCTTGAATGGACGTACTTTGTTTGAAAGATGGCCAAGAGCCACACTGTGGTCATCAAATGCTTCTGTTACTGAGTATTTTTTTTATTTTTATTTTTGCTCTGCAGTTATGCTATCAAGAAGAAAGATGAGATTGAAAGAGTTGCCAAGGCCAATCGTTAAGTTAGGGATTATGTTTAGCTTAAGTTTTTTGTCTCTTGTTTCTTGAATTTTGGATTATATGGATTTTCTATAAGAATCAAAGCTGTACTAGAGCTTCTTTCAGCAATGCGCACTCTTTATATTTAAATTGATATACATTTCTTTGGAACGCGTATGTAGAGTTGAATGAATCTTCAGATCAGTTTTAATTGCGTGCTCTCCGTTCCTCTTGATTGAAATGTTTAAAGTACTTGGGAATTGAAATGTTTATTTGCTGCTGCAAACCAGTAATTCAGTAGTGTGAACATTTCTGATGTGCTTTTAAGTTTCATGTGTGTATACTATTCAGCTGGTCAATACTCTATAGTTTCTCGTTTTAAGAGAAGTTTTGTGATTTGTCCAAGCATTTTATACTTACAGCAAGTATTTACAACCAAATAGTACTGTTTTTCTAAATGCAAAAAAATGGTTCCTCTAATTTATGTTTACACAATTCTTTCGTATGCTGGTGTCCTCGATCTTTAGCCGAAGGGAGCACAGGCATAACCTCCGCATATATGAGGGCCGCTATTGTACGGAAACAACACAATAGGCCGATTTGGAGGCAGTTGCGGTAAGAGGCTGTCCGTGGTCAAGAACGTTACTATTTCATCCGTTTTTGGCCTTCCATTGTTCTCGGGCAAGGTACAAAGCAATGCTATGTCGACAACCCGAACGGCTTGATCGGTATTAATCCCGGAGCTCATCTTCTATCAACCATCTTAATTTTCTCATCCCTCTCGCGCATAATCCACCAAGTCCATTTCATCCATGTCTATTTCACTCTGACTAGAACCCGACTTTCTAGAATTCGTTTCAGCCACCCATCTCTTCCTCCCGGCCACCACTTCAAGCACAAAGATGCCGAAGTTGAACACATCGACACTTTTACTGGATACTGGGTAAATCCCAATCGGGTCACCCAACCCGAAATCGCCAAGCAAGGCTTTAAAGCTCACGTCAAGAAAAACACTGCTTACTTGGACGTTGTTATGAGCTAGTTGATGTGAATGAAGGTAACTTAATCCATTCGCAACGTTTTTCACCACCTTAAAACCGACCAGCCACTTATCGACACACCCGTTAAACATGTACTCGTAGTCGTAAACCACCATGTATTCCCTTGTATCGTAACACCAACCTCGGATAGGCACCAGACTCTGGTGTTTGACCCGACTCAAAACCCCAACCCGTTTCAGGAACTTCCTTCTGTCCATGGTTAAGGATAAGGACCTTAAGAATTGAACCGAGAATCGTTTGACTGCAACGTGGCACCGGTTAGGCAAGGTACCCTTATACAAAGCCCCAGTTGAATCACTCCCTAAAACCTCCCAATCTGTAAACCCTATAGTGGCTAATGACAGTTCTGCCCCTGTTAACCGCCGTGGCTTGTTCGGCGGTGTTGGCCGGGGCTTCTTTTCCGACAAGACCAAGAATGCTGACCCGCTATCAGATTTCGGCCTCATTCCGTTGCAGTAAAAGTTGATGAGAATCAAAGAACAGAGCACCACAACACAAATGAAGATCAAAAAATTAGTAGATGGCCTTTTTTCTTTAATGGGTAGGCCATTGATCTTATTCGCACACGTCTCGCTTGTCGGGTATCGGAGAATTGCAGGGGTTTTGAAGGTAAAGTTCCAGGACAAAATGTTGTGTATTTGTGTTCTGTTTCCTGTTGAAGCAGAGAACCCCACAAACATATATTCATAATTCATTAAGAAATGGTGTAAGATCAATGTCATCAGAAAACACTAAACCTAAGGGAGTATTTGGATTTGATCCGACCCTGATTTCCATCCTTTTTGTGTACCCATCGTAGGTGATTCGGGCCAAATGGGTTGACCCGTCTTCAAAGGATAGGCCATAATCTGAAGCATTAATGGCTGTTTTTGATACAATGCTGCCTAAGTTGATGCCAATGTGGTTGTCATTTGGGTCACCAAACTCTGGGTTTTGGCGGGTGTCAAACTCAACCGCCATGAACTTGTAGTCGTCGTTGCAAGCATCGTTAAGCATTCCGAGCCAAGGACCAGGTCAACCTACTGTGAACTCGTCTGGGGCTATTAGAAAGGTCAGTCCACTTCCTCCTGCATATACATTTTTTTATTCTTAGTAGTTTGTAAAACATAATGCCACATTTTATCTACCAGTCTATAATCTAATTTTCTAATCAACTCCATGAATTGCTAGCTGAAATAGCCAATTATAATAGGAAAATGGTACAATTTTAGACTAATTTAGCAAATTAGATAGCAAATTATGAATCCGTACCCAATCTCATATTAGCGTATCAGATAAGCGTGAATGTGACTCGAGGATAATTAAGCAGCTAGGCTATTTTTGTTCATTCTAACTACTAAAGTATCTCAAGACATCATCACAAAATTGGTTCCTAACTTAAATTAGAAAGCTTCAAAATCATGAAAATGAATTCTTCTAACCTCCATGAGATTCCCCTGGAGTATTATTACTATCATTGTACGAGGGAGAAGTATGGTTATTGAGTTGGAAGGCGAATGAAGTGTCAAATGGAGCCGGTGTTTGGCTAATGGCTAGTAGGATCAAACACCCGGATTGGCGAAGAGTAGATAGCGCGGCCTGCTTGTGAGGGGGTCGAAAAAGCGCGAGGCTAATTCGTGACCTCGTCCCTCGTGGGTGTGACGATTCTTTTTTATTCAATCAAGTGTAATTGGATTTCCTGTGAGTTCACACCCAATTGACTAGTAATATAGGAGTCGCCATTCAGTTTTTAACAACAATGAGAAAAACTGAGAAAACCCGGTTATCGTGACATAAAGGGAGTGCAATTATGTTTGACCACGACGGCCGTAGGTTCCCTTGTGATCCCTGGTGTGGGGATCTCTCAACATACACCCGCAAGGTAGAGATTGAGGGTTCGGGGGACTGTAACTAACGAGAGGAGTACTTCGCTCGTCGATAACCCCAGAGGCAGGATATCCTTACTAGCTCAGCATAAATAATTGAAGGGACATGCGTTAACTATTAAACTAATCTGAGTTGATTTTAGCAATATGCAACATATAATACTAATTCGATCGTGATTATCTGATTTAAATAGCATTAAGGGACCTAGCATGATAATCCGATTTCCCAAAAATATTATATTTGTTAGGCGTGATAGAACAATCAGATTTAGTTAGTTTAACGGTTCATAAAAAGGGCGAGGAAAGCAGTTAAATCATCGAAAAGGGACACATTACGACGCACCATTGAGAGGTGCGTCACGGTTCTCAGAAAACTAACCACTTTGACTTTGCTATTTCTCCTTTTTATTTAACGAATCTCAATTATGGGACAGGATACGTTCTGTTCGATTTATGGATCGATTGCGACAGAACGCGTGAACAGTTTCGCAGCGTGAGGCTTAAGCTAAGGGTTGGAGTCAATGCTCAGAATATAATTATGTCTTGTGTGTGTTGTGTTTCTTTCACGTCGAATTTGGGGCTGTATTTATAGGGGAGAGTTCGTGGAAAGATAGAATTGCAGAGTTTTAATCCACAAAGAATTAGGAAAAAACACGTAGCCAGGTATTTTCAGCGCCCAGCTCTTCGGCGCCCAGCTCTGGGCGTTGAAAATAGGACCCATGCAATTTCGGCGCCCAGGCCTGGGCGTTGAAATTGATGTTTGGGCTGTTTTCTTAGTCAGATTCGGATTCCTGAAATCCGTAGTGTTTGAGACTTAATCGAGTCTTTTAGTGCGTATCAATTTCATGACGGAATGCGTCTGGGCCCGTTACGAACTCTAGGCTCGTTAGGATTTTAATTAATACGTAACTCTTATTTCCGAATCATATTAGGAATAGGATTCTCGCAGTTTTCTATCTCATTTAGGATTTATGTTGGAGTGCAACACCTAATTCTGACAGGTTTCTATCTTTTATGACTTGCCACTTTTAACAGCTGCCCATTACGGCAGTTACTATTTTTAGCAGGTTTCCACAAATAGCAGGTTTCGGGTGAAATGAAAAGGGGAATTGAGATTCGTTCATTTTATAGGAGATGCGTTGTCAAGTGGAGATTTATGTTCTCATCATCGAACCCTCCATTTCGGGAATGGGGACAAAGTAGGTGTCTACAGTTAGCCCCTACTTTGACTGAGTCTTTGAGTAAGACGATGGTCAAAGTATTAGACGGAGTGCGTCACACAAGTCATGGTGACCTGCTTTTGCGAGGGTCTCACGAGCCCCCGAGTGATAACATTTGACTTAAAGTTCATCACTTGAAGTGTCGACATATCTCTCACGTGTCATTGGGATTTGTCAACGGATAGTATAGAAACTCCCTCACTTTGTCATTGGAAGTATCTAAAGAAGCGTAGAAACTCCCTCACTTTGTCATTGGGAGTAGCTACAGATGTTTTCGAAATCAAAGCTATAAAGTGTAATTGGGCCTGGCCAATCCCAATCACGAGGTAAAAATGTTTTTAAAGATTCTCATTTTCAGGGCTAGCTAAACGAGAAAACCCCCTTGTTTTTATGGGACGTAAAACGAAGGAAAATCCAGCACATCGATCTTTTTTGGAAAAAAACGGAAAACCAATCCTTTTAATTTTTGGAAAAGGGAAAACCAGAAAAAGTTATCGCTGCAGCGACTAAGGACCTGCGCGGTTAGTGACGCAGACCCCGCCGGCTAAAGATGGCGAGCCTGTCCGCTAAGGGTGGACACCCCGTCCGATAGAAGTGGACGAATCTGTTTTTGAATTTTGAAAATAAGGACCTACGCGGCTTTTGACGTAGACCCCGCCGGCTAAAGACGGCGAACCTGTCCGCTAAGGGTGGACACCCCGTCCGATAGAAATGGACGAATCTATTTTGAAATTTGTTTTGTGTTTTTTTTGAAAATAAGGACCTACGTGGTTTGCGCCGTAGACCCCGCCGGCTGAAGATGACGAGCCTATTTTAAATTTGAAGACTTTATTTTTCGAAAACTGAGGACCTGCGCGGCTAGTGACGCAGACCCCGCCCGCTGAAGGTGGGCGAGCCCTGTCCGCTAAGGGCGGACGCCCCGCTCGCTGGAGGTGAGCGAACCTGAATTCGTCTTTTCGATTTGGTATTCGTGTGCCGCGGTCTTGCCTGACTGAGGTGGACAAGTCCCTATTTCATTTTTTTCTTGTGATTTTTTTGAGAATTTCTTTTCTTATTTATTCTCGCAGGAGCGAATTCTTTCGAGGGATGCTCGGGTTTAGTTGTAACCTGAATGTGGGTTGACAACGTGCTTAGACGGACCATTGTCTTGTGGTCATCATCTTTCATGGTTTTGAGCTAGTCTTTACGGCTCAATCTTGCCACTACCTGGGTCCTTGATTAGGGGACTATGTATAAGTATCAACGACGACCTTTGTCTTGAGGTTGTAATCCGGTTTTATCTTTTGAGGTTATCCAAACACGGGACTTCGTACAGTGTAGTCTGGGAATATTGTTTTAACTTTGCACACTTTCTTTTGAAATATATATTTTCTTTCGAGCCACCAAGCACTCGTGCTTGGCGGTCAGTTCTTGTCAAAGAGGTTCTTTGGGGATACGCATTTTGTAATGTCCTTGATTGTGTTTGGGATCGTGCTCGTAAGTGCGAGCGATCTTCGTAGTGGTGTGCTACTCTTGACAAAGTCGTGAGGTGCGACTTTCAGAAATCGGCAATTTTCGAGTCGAACGGATACAGCAGGGCCCTATAGAAGTCAGGGGCCTCTTTTTTTTTGGTATGGGATCATTTTCGGCGCCCAAGCCTGGGCGTTAAAGATTTCGGCGCCCAGGTCTGGGCGCTGAAAATAATTCCTGGCGAGCTTTCTTGATGACACAGTTGGCCTCTTGTTCGTTCGTTCGTTTTCTTTTTTTTCTTTTGAACGCGTTCGTAAATGTTCGATACTTAGAAAAGATGATATGTATGTGCGAACGAGCGTTCATAGAATGGCCGTTGTGTACGGTCCATTAATCAGTTTGTTTGAATCATATATTTTTTTGAGCAATGACTGATTTTGAATAGTTTGCTTAGAAGCTTGATAGGGTTCAGGCCCATTCATGAAGTGGGCTCAAACATCGTACCCTTTCGATTGTTCAAACATTTGCTTCGAGATTTTTTTATTTTGCTACGGTTGTTTCGTAGCTTGGAGCCCCGAAGTATGCATGTTGGGATGCTTCCTTTTGGCGTACGATTTTTGTAGGTTCTTTCGAGAAAGATGCCTTGGGGTTTCGCTCGTGTAGGTGCGAGCTATCCCTTCCATGGTAGGTAATATTTTGCTACTTTTAATCCTTTAATGTAGAAGTCGTGTGGCTTGCATTTTGAATTTGGGCGATAAGTAGTTTTGCCTCTTTTACACGTGCTCTTGGTCGTGCCTACATTAGTGCAATATGCCTTACTTTTTTAGACTTGTACTGTGGGATGGTTTAAATTTTATGGTGTGACGTAGGCTTGTGTGGCCTAACGGCGTGTCTTAGAACATTCCTCCAGGTGTTGGGATATCATTGTTATTTTTTGCATTGGAGTACTTCATGCCTCGTTCAGGTGTTTGAACAAGTGTAGCACCTTCTGCGTGGGTTTGCACGGCTTATTACTTCGTTCGATGAGAGGATTCATAGGTGTTTTTTTTTTTTTTTATCTGGGCAAAACTTGGCTAGTAGAAAGATTCAGCGCCCAGGCTGGGGCGTTAAAGATATTGGCGCCCAGCTCTGGGCGTTGAAAATGATTTCTGGGGAGATAGTTTTTTATATTTTTTATTTTTATCCTTGATTTTTCTTTTGCTTTTGCTTTGGAACGACGTAAACTGTGTAACGGACGCTTGTAGGGCGAGCGTTATGTGCAGTAGTTTGATCGGAGTTTTGGTGACTCGCGATTTTCAGTTACCCTTGATAGTGGGGTGACTTTATATATTCTAAGTAGTGCTTTAGAATTTGGGAGGGGTTGTAGCCATTCTAAGGTTCGTTTTACACGATTAAAGCTTAGGATTGTGCCCCTATGACATATGTATAGCATTAGCGTCGAGAATTTGCGATGAAATCGTCATTTCGAGCATTTTTAGAGTGTTTTTTTTCAAGCCTCCAACTGTAGCTACGGGATTGGCTTGGTGCTATAATGCCTTGCATACGTTTTTATGCATTCATGGTGACATGGATCACGAATAGTTTGAACCAGACTCGTTTTAGTGCGAGGTACGTTCGAGTAGTGATTTTGCTACTTCTCTTGTAAACGTCGTATCGTGCGACATTGCCATGGTCAAGGTAGTCACATGTTGTAGTATGCCTTGGCCAAAAGCTAGGTGCCTTTCTTTACCCATAATCATATTTAGAAATCTTTTTGACTCACTTGCAACATCGGGATAAACGCATACTTAGATTAAACCAACGACTCTTTATTATGTTCGAAGAAGTCTTTAGAAATTATTTGGAAATTATTTAAAATCCAAGTCCTACTGTGTACAATCCGAGGTGTCCTAAGTAGGTTGACTTATAGAAGGGTTCGTACAGGATTACATGAGTGAATCAAAATACTGTTACGATTTTTGGAATGTTGTCTAAGGATTTGCTGGAAGCCAGGGTGCAGGCGTCAAGATATACTTGTGCCCGTTCGGCATATGCTTTAGGCTTTTAGGGCCGTCTTTTCCAGAATTGCGGGAATATAAACCGTTTTCAAACTGACTTAGATTTACTTGGTGTATGTCTGTACAAAAGGTCAAGGTATACTTAGTTCTTTCCCTAGCTCTTCCATTTCAATTTTTTAGCCCCCAATTTCTATTATGTCTTCCCATTAATGATGCTTTTAGATTTCGATTTTAGATGCCCGTGTCATGTGTCTGAGTAGGGTGAGCCTTGGTTAAGTGCCAAGTCCTATTGACAATGTCTGTTTATTTTTTTCAAAGGGGATTCGCGAGCATTTGAATTACCATGAACAGGTGCCCTGAGTTCGAAGGAACGATGGGGCAATGCCGTAGAACAATTCTCTTTATTGCAAGCTTACTGCCTTTACTACTTGTTGGCGATCATGACTGTGTCTAGTGGTGAAAGAAGGTCTTTAAGTGAATTACTATGTCTAGTGGTGAAAGAAAGTCTTTAAGTGAGTTAGTTCGCTTTAGGGAGGGTCAAGTCGAGTGTTTTAGAGGTCATGGACGCTTGCGCTAGCCCACACTTAATTGAGGCAAACGTTCTTTTGAGTCTTGGCTAAGTGCCTAGGAGTGTGAGTGCTCCTTCTGGCAAGGGTACGTGCCTTTATTATTTTTCGATGTGTGCTCATTTTGGCATCTTGATGACTTGGATTCGTGCTTTCAGTTTTTTCTTTCGACTTGGATTGCAAGTAATTAAATTTCAATAAGGGACTTCTATTTTTTATTCTTGTTTTTCTTATAGGCTTTAATATTTTTGCAAATTGGTTGGACCGAATCATGGATTGCCTACGTATCCGCCTTAAATAGATTTAATTTGGAATCAGGTCTTGCGTAGTTCTTAGCCTAGAAAATGGTTTCTTAGAATGCCGAATTCGATAAGTATGTTCTGAGGTGGAAACATATTATTTGAATCGGTAGAATAAGTGAAGTTTTTTATTATTTTAATCTGTTGCTTTGCCGTAATCCAAAAATTTATTTTATATTATTTTTTTGAGTACATGTATTTTTTGGTGGTACGTATATCTGAATACGTGTTGTACCCCACAAGTGTTCGTTATTTTTCCGTGCATGTGCGGATAAAATGACGAGCACTTCTGAACAAAACTTGGCAGGCAGAGAGTTTCAACGCCCAGGCAGGGGCGCTAAAGATTTCGGCGCCCAGCTGTGGGCGCTGAAAATTATTTCTGGGCGGATCTTTTTTGGTGCGCTAAATGATTTTTTTTTTCTTTTTAGACGAACTTTTAAAGGTTCTTTGCAAAGTTTCTTTTACATTTTTTATTATCTTTTTGTACTTTTATCTGTTTTTTTTTATTCGTGACTCAAGACGGCTTGAAAGACGGGTTGAATGAGATAGGATAATTTGTATAGGTATTAGTCAAGCATGAGGATTACATCTGCTAGGACTCACAATTTGCGGCTTCAAACTATTGTCATGAATTTACATCAACCAAGGCCAATGAGTAGCATGGGGATGACTCAAGGGTATATCAACAGGATGTATCCAAACAAGTTAAATGGTCATTATGCTAATGGTGGTGTAAGGGTAGGTTTGGGATTTGGAAATAATGGGCATGACGCACGTGTCAATGACCGTACGTGGTTTGCAGTTGACAACAAGTTCAGGAACAAGAGTCGAGGTAATGGTTTCTTAGGTTATGGCAATGAGAACATGGATGGGTTAAATGAGCTGAACAGGGCCCCCAGAGCGAAGGCGTCTAAGAACATAAGAATTGGAACGGGTAGACATCGTAGAATTTTATGATTTGGATTGGTTGACTCAATTCTTTTCCTTCGTTTGCTTGGGTAAATTCCGCACTTTGGGAGGCACGTGCTAAGTATTTCATGGCTCGCTCTTTTCGCTCTCCCTTTCTCTCTCTTTTTAAGCATTTCATGGCTTGTTCTTTTCGCTCTCCCTTTTCTCTTTCTATTTTTTTCCTTTTTGCATGGGATTTCTCCCCAACATAAATTCTTCAAAGTTTTTATTTGGGCTAAAAGGTAGATGGTTGTGGTTTTTGAGTCACGGGGCGAGACTGAGTGAGCCTCGTTTGGTAGGCCTATAGTGGACCTTTAACTTTAGTAGGCCTAGGGTGGACCTTTAGCTTTAGTAGGCCTAGGGTGGACCTTTAAATTGTCTTACTTTGCAAGCGTATTTAGTCGTTTCTTAAAATGTGCAAATAGCGTAGATTCAAAACCTTGTTTTTATCTTATTGAAATTTAACGAAAGAATTACATCGAAAATGATTTTATTTTGTTTCTTTTCAGACTCCAGTTTCTGGGATTTAATTGGAAGTTGTGATTTAGACTCAAACTTTCATTAATCTTTCTGATTATAACCCGTGTATGAATACAAGGAGGTGGCCTAGACTCAAAATAATGACGTGGCGTGAGCCTATAATACTTGACCAAGCGACTCTCAGACTTAGGCTAATTGGACCATACTTTTCGTTGGTTGACACTTTAGATTTTAACCCTTGGGTGTTCATTTGTCATGCGCCATTTTGCTTAATGTTGGCAAGGTAGTTAATTGGGGAGATCGAATTTTTATTTTTGCAAGACTAGAATCATTAGTGCGGCTTCTCTCTTAGTGTGTATTGCTTTACCCCAATGGTAGCCTTATGGTATGCCGATTTGAGTATTTTCATGGTTGGTCATGTTGCATTCATGGAAAATCTTTTAGTCCGTACTTAGGAGTATTTAAAGGAGCGAGTGGCTCGAGAGGACTATGATAGTCGTGACCCAATGTGATCATAAGCCTTGAGGCCATTAATTTTTTGCCAATGGTATTGATACCTTAGGTTCACTCTGGGGGTTGTGTGACTATGGGGAAATGATTTCCAGAATGTGACTGTTTCCATTTTGCAAATACTATAATATATTCGTTTTATTGGTGAGAGAGAGTATTGAGGCCGTAAATTCTTAGTAAGGGATGACAATTAGATATGGGTGCTTTATTGATTTAAATGTTAGGAAGGGAGACTCAATATGGTTTAACCTTTTAACTTGCAGAATGACACCAAGCATTAGGACCGATTCTATGGATAAGACAACTAAGACTTAGGATTTAGATTGTACTTCGGCATAACCTAGTCTAGACTCGGATTTATTTTTTTTCGAACATTATTTTTCCTTAAAAACTTCATTTGAACATTATTTTTCCTTAAAAACTTCATTTGAACATTATTTTTGAATACTTTGCCCATATGACATTCATAATTATTAGCATGTTCGGTTTTGATGCCGAGCATTGTCGTCGTAGGAGGCCTAACAACGACACAAAGAGTTATTTATTTTTTTATAAGTCGCTTTTAGAATCGAGTGCCTTTTCACACGCCCTCGCAGCAAATTTTTTTCGAAAAGTTTTTTTTTTGCTACGTATATTTTTTCATTCGCGGGCACCGAGGCTGCTGTGCCTGACCAAAAGGCCAGGCAACAACTTCAGCGCCCAGCAGTGGGCGTGAGAAATTTTGGCGCCCAGCCAGGGGCGTTGAAAATGCGTCCCTGGCTGGTTCTCGTTTTCTGTTTGCGTATACTTTTGTTTTTACGACTTTAATTTTGCGTGCTTGCCTTATAACGTCCTTTACGCGTTGTGCAGCGTTTGCGGGATTCGTTACAGGCCATCCCGAATGTCGCCTTTTTTGTGGCGATCGTTCGGGTTTGCGGAACACGTATTTCGGTATAACTCTTTGGCAAATTAGTCTATGAATGTTTGGGCAATTTTTAAGGTCGTTGGTTTTCTAGGATAGTTTGTCACACACAATCACATATTTCGCTACACATAACTACATTACAAACATGGATTTGAAAATTAAATATGTCACGTAGTTTATGATAGGCTTCTATGGGTAGTTTATTTGCGCCTGGCTTGGTACCGCTTCTATCGTAGATCCAACACATGCCCCGGTCGAGGTAGTGTCTTCAACAGACGAATTTCGCTCAAGAGGCCAACCCGCAAGTGCAAGCCAAGGGGGCATGCAGGCGAGAGGGACCTAATGAGCGAGCGATTGGGTTCGGGATAGGTGTACTACCTGCACAAGTACCGAGTGGGCAACATGCGCGGCGTATGCACCCCCCTATTGGCGAAAAAAAGGTATCCTTAGTCCCAACTCCCGAGGGAGCCGAGATTCGTTATGCGGTTCTGCCCGTTCACATTAATATGCTGATTTTCAGGTCGTCCCAACTTGATGGGGAAATAAACGCGGGGTAGGATCGTTTCACCCTTCGACTATTTTGATTACCTACAAGCACGAGTATTTCCTTCACTATCCGGAGTCGCCACTGACCCACTGTGAGGGGGTCGAAAAAGCGCGAGGCTAATGCGTGACCTCGTCCCTCGTGGGTGTGACGATTCTTTTTTATTCAATCAAGTGTAATTTGATTTCCTGTGAGTTTACACCCAATTGACTAGTAATATAGGAGTCGCCATTCAGTTTTTAACAACAATGAGAAAAACTGACAAAACCCGGTTATCGTGACATAAAGGGAGTGCAATTATGTTTGACCACGACGGCCATAGGTTCCCTTGTGATCCCTGGTGTGGGGATCTCTCAACATACACCCGCAAGGTAGAGATTGAGGGTTCGGGGGACTGTAACTACCGAGAGGAGTACTTCGCTCGTCGATAACTCCAGAGGCAGGATATCCTTACTAGCTCAGCATAAATAATTGAAGGGACATGCGTTAACTATTAAACTAATCTGAGTTGATTTTAGCAATATGCAACATATAATACTAATTCGATCGTGATTGTCTGATTTAAATAGCATTAAGGGACCTAGCATGATAATCCGATTTCCCAAAAATATTATATTTGTTAGGCGTGATAGAACAATCAGATTTAGTTAGTTTAAACGTTCATAAAAAGGGCGAGGAAAGCAGTTAAATCATCGAAAAGGGACACATTACGACGCACCCTTGAGAGGTGCGTCACGGTTCTCAGAAAACTAACCACTTTGACTTTGCTATTTCTCCTTTTTATTTAACGAATCTCAATTCTGGGACAGGATACGTTCTGTTCGATTTATGGATCGATTGCGACAGAACGCGTGAACAGTTTCGCAGCGAGAGGCTTAGGCTAAGGGGTTTAGAGTCAATACTCAGAATATATTATGTGTTGTGTGTGTTGTGTTTCTTTCACGTCGAATTTGGGGCTGTATTTATAGGGGAGAGTTCGTGGAAAGATAGAACTGCAGAGTTCTAATCCACAAAGAATTAGGAAAAAACACGTACCCAGGTATTTTCAGCGCCCAGCTCTGGGCGTCAAAGATTTCGGCGCCCAGCTCTGGGCGTTGAAAATAGGACCCATGCAATTTCGGCGCCCAGGGCTGGGCGTTGAAATTGATGTTTGGGCTGTTTTCTTAGTCAGATTCGGATTCCTGAAATCCGTAGTGTTTGAGACTTAATCGAGTCTTTTAGTGCGTATCAATTTCATGGCGGAATTGATACGCACTCTTATTTCCGAATCATATTAGGAATAGGATTCTCGCAGTTTTCTATCTCATTTAGGATTTATGTTGGAGTGCAACACCTAATTCTGACAGGTTTCTATCTTTTATGACTTGCCACTTTGAACAGCTGCCCATTACGGCAGTTACTATTTTTAGCAGGTTTCCATAAATAGCAGGTTTCGGGTGAAATGAAAAGGGGAATTGAGATTCGTTCATTTTATAGGAGATGCGTTGTCACGTGGAGATTTATGTTCTCATTATCGAACCTTCCCTTTCGAGAATGGGGACAAAAGTAGGTGTCTACACTGCTTGATCTCTAAGGTCATCCGATTCTGAGATATCCGCAATCTGAATGCTTCGTCTGTCACTTGAAAACTTAGCACTTCCTAGGAGTTTCACATCATGTTCAACCCTTGGGTTAATAGATGTACTAAATTCTGAGAAAGAAAGGGATTTACTCATTATAATTGAATGACGATGTAACTTATAAGCACCATCTTCGGCTCTTCGCTCCCCCAAACCACGCGTAAAACCATAACAAGGGCTAACCAACTAAGAATTGTCCTCGAGGTAGTGGTACAAGTACAACCCATAGCGCGCGGTGGTAGTCGTGGTGGTGGTGGAGGTGGTGGAGGTTGGAAGTTTAGTTATGTAAGTGTAATACTACTATACTAGTTGTATACGAGTGTGTTAGTGGACGTGGCAAGATAAAAAGCATTGGTGCAATAGAAGAAGATTATGTACGTTGGGTTAGATTTTTGTCGATTTGTGTGTTAAAATAAGAAAAAGAAACATGGATACTCCCTCCGTATTTATTTAAGGCATACATTTGGCCGGGCACGAGTATTAAGAAGAAAAATTGAATGAAATAAAGTAATAAAACAAGTGGGGTTGGGTAGATATTTTAATAAGTAAAACAAGTGGTAGTTGAGCATTTTGTTTTAGAAATTATAGGAAAGGTCTTTATGATTCATCATTGATCGAATCAAGTACTAATTGACTTAGATCATTCCAACTTAGATATGCCATATCCTATGGAGGTAGATCGTGAAATTACAACACACAATCATTGATGATCATTTTTGGTCTCAAGTAATCATTAACATGATCTATCCTAGATCTTTATGATTTCTTACCAAGTGGACGTTTTTATACTTTTCTATGAATCTTTGAACTAGCCAAACAGATTCAAATTTATATCACTTTGAGTAAATAAATCCATATTAACTCAAAACCATGTGAAATAATAAAGTCATAAAATCTTTCTTTAGCTTTGAACTCTATTGTCTAGGTGTTCTAACAATAGTTCATATCTTTTGTTACTTTCAACAAGTAAGACTTAGCTTGTCTTGAATGATCTAGAATTCAATCAACTTTCAAAAGTCCATCAAAATAGAGCTTTAGAATGTTAACTTGTTGATATGGTCTAAGCAACAATGCCAAAGATTAGTGGAACTCAAATCAAGGGGTTGATTTGAACCTAGTAAAGTTCTTATTGTTAAAGAATTTTTGTTTTAATCAACCATACATGACTCATCCCGTAAATGACCACTTCATTCAAATAAACAAACAAACATCGTTTTTGTTTTTCTTGAATGTGAGTCTTTCTGTGTTTGAAGTAGAAATTTAGGTATGCTGATTATGGAACAAAATAGCCATTAAGTTCCAGCCTTTGAAATGACTTAAAACAAACTAGATGACCCTACAACTAATGTAGCATTGCCATGCTTCATTTCCCACTTGTAGGCCATTAGTGTAGCCTAGCTTCCATTGTTTATTTGTTTGAGTTATTACCGAAGTAAGAACCTCAAGCGGTATATGATACCAAGGACGTTTGATTGCTAGGTCACTTCTCTTTAAATATAAACTTATTGGTAGAAAAGAAATCGTAAATTCCTTTCATTTGTTCCCTGTTTTCCTATTTCTTGTACCCTTTCTCATAGTTTTAAGAATTGACTTCTAGTGTTGACTTTTATACTTTGTTAGACATGTCCAATGTCACTCCAACAAGGTTCTTACCATTTTATTTATGTTGAATATTCTGTTTCAACTAGATGATCTTACCAGAAGCTTCTAAAGTTCTCTAAGCATCGATCTATTCGAATGTCTAGGGACTAGACTCATTCGAGAATTAAATGGATAAAGATATTAGGTTGTTAACCATTGGTCAAGCTGAGCGTTTAAACTCAATGCTTTATGATCTCAAAACTACATTGTATTTTGAATTCACAAGCACCAATTGGTTCGCCATTCGACTTTGATACTCGAAAACAACCATAAAAGTTGTTATAAGAAATGACATTTTAAATTGCTCACTTTCTCTCATTTCCATGAATCGTTCTTAGATTCACTACCAATCGAGGAAATTTATTGTTACCTTTCTAAAAGGATTTACTACAGTGCAAGATATTTAATTATAAACAATAATTAAAACATACATTGAAGCATGCAAAGTCTAAACATTTATCATTTGTAATAACTTGAAAATTAAAGCAATCATGCAATTTAAACAAGTCATTTGCATTTTATTCGAATTATTGTTCCGGCAGGTGTGAATAAAATGATTCCAAGATCCTTAAATCATTGAAGAATTAAACACATTATGTATTTAGACTCAATTCTAAAATATTTTAGGTAAGCAAATCCTTTGCTAATAGTCTAGAAACTACTCTTGGTTGATAGGTGCATCAAAGGTCTTATTAGGTAAACCTATCTTTTTTGCCATGACATAAAAGGACTCCTTACTTATATCGTTGAGTTTCACCAAAACTAACATGTACTCACAATTATTTGTGTACCTTACCCCTTTAGGATCAATAAGTAACACCTCGCTATGACGGAAACTATTACTAAGATTGATGTAAATGTTATCCAAGTAAGTGTTATTTTGGCATGACACCTTTTAACTCAATTTTTAAAGTTTGGAACTTAAGGCTCTTACCATGTTGGTTAGATTTTAAGTGAACTAAAATCCTTAATCATGCAACATAATCAAGCCATACTCTCATGCATAATTAAGACATATTTAAAGCAATAAATAACTTAAATCATGCATAAGATATAAATGTGATCTAGTATGGCCGACTTCATCAGCTTCAACTTCAAACTCCGTCTTGAAAATGAATTGGTAACTCCGTCTTGAATTTCACCATGGGAGGCGCCATTTTCTTCAAATAGGATATGCTATAATTGAAACTAAATACAACTATTTGATGGTACGCAGACCATTTTAAAGCAATAAAACTTTGGTACTTTAGACCAATATTACATTCAAATTAATGGTGCGCAGACCATATTTTCTATCCTATTTGGGCCATACTAGTCACTTCCCATAACCTGCAAAACAGTACATTTTACAATATACCATTCACCCATTCATTTATCAATGAATGGCCCACATAGCTGGTTAGTAGAACATATTATGCATCACATAAATATTTGCAGAAATTAATCAAGGCTTCCAATAATCTACAAATTATTCAATCCTTATTAATTCTAATCGAGTTGTTTTAACCTTAAAGGAATGTAGGCCTAATCAAGAGTTTATGAGTAAAACGCTCCCACTAAAACCAAGAAATTTACATGATTTACTAATTCTAAACATAAAATTGTATTTCCTAGTCCAACCGGAAACATACAAATTTAATTAAAATTTAAAGCTCATATAAATTATTATTTAAATCCTTTAATTTATTTTCAGTTTATTAAATTTATTAATTTAAATTTAATCAAGGTTTTAATTTTAGTAAAATAATTAGTATAAATAAAATTTATAATAATTAAATTATTCAAAATTAAATTCCGAGAAAAAATTAAATTACGAATTTTAAATTTAATTAAAATCGTTTTCCAACTGAAAATCAAAATTAAATTAAAACGAACCAATCGGGTCAAGACGAGGCCATGGGCTCGCGCCCATGACCCGTCGAGTCCACGTAGCAGCAACGCCCCACTCGACTGATCGCATAGCAAGGCACGAGCAGCCACGCGTAGACGCAGCAAGCCGAGCCAGCCACGCCTACGCGCAGCAGCAGCTCGCTCGCTGTGGCGAGGCAGCGCTCGCTGCTACGGAGCATCGCTCGCTGCCCGCGCGCGCAACCACTGCTTGCTTGCCTTGCTTCTTCGCCCCACCCGCCCACTACTCGCGGCACTCGACGCAAGGCAGGCTGCCGCCTTGCACTCTCGTGCCACGCCCTTGCTCGTTGCATTCGTACCGCATGCGCGACGAGCTCCCTTGCTTGTCGTCGCATTCCCGCACTATACAACACCCTTTAAAGGTAACAATTAGCGTCCATTGCTTCGTGCGTGCAAGATTCGTGAACGGATTTTATAAAAATCAAAACTTTATAATTTAAATTTATCGACGAATTAATAAATTTTATTAATTTCATAAATTTAGGGCGAAAAATCGAAAATTTATTATTCAAATTAATTTCCGATCAAGTTTATTTTCATGGATTCAAATCTAGGTCATAAAATTTTAAAATTTTAAAATTTCACAAATATTATGGTGGTTTTTTAATCATGTATTCCTAATTAAATTGCTAATTAATTATGAAAATCAAATCAAATTCTAAATTATTCGAATTTCAACAAATTAATTACAATTACAAATTAAGTTGTATAATTAACAAGCTTAGGCATTAAAATTGTTAAACATATACAGTAGGTCAATTATAGATTCAAGATTTACAAACAAGAATCGCAAATATTTAATTTAACATCCTACAAATTACAAATTTTGCGTTCGAAAAACTAAAACCTCCGAAAAGTCATAGTTAGGCTTCGAATTTGGGAATTCTGGGTTCGGCATCAAATCTTTGATTTTAGTCAAAATTTTAAAACACCGTTTACATGCGAAATTCACTATAAAATTATACGATTCCGACCATTAATAACTAAACTGCCGAAAATTCTGCGAACATATAATTAAATAATCGTACGAATTTGCAATTAATTACAAAAATCGAAATTAATCACCCTTTTAATTCATTGCAAATTTATAAAATTTAACCATGTTAACTATAATTTATTATGGAATTAATTAGAGGCTCGTGATACCACTGTTAGGTTATGACAAATATAAAACATATATTTCATGCGGAAAAACCATAAAGACAGGAATCCAAATTAATTGCCACATAACTATTAACATAATTTAGGATGCATACATTTGTAGCGTGCCCTCCCTAGCTGCTCCCGAACCGAACAAGAACAAGTTTAGGACTCCAAGTGTAGTCCCTCCGTAGATAGTCCACAGCACGTTCGGATCCGCCTTAGATTCAATTGACTAGAATTTAGCCTAAGGTATTATTTTATTCGGTTATAATTTTGTGGCAAATTATTAACTTTAGTTTTTAACTTAAAACTATATGAATACTTTTATTGATGTATCATAAATTGTGATTGCCATCACCTATTTATAGGATAGGATTATCGGAACTAGAAACCTACTAGGATTCAACTTATCTAATCTTATTTGAATTAGATACTAATTAAATCTATTAATTTAGTGTTTAACTAAACAACTAATTCTAGTAGTTTTAGGAAAATAGTATAATCGGATAAATCCTAGAAGATTAAGGATTCGTAACATGCACGAACACACCAACACGCACGAACAGCCCACGAAAAGCATGCCCCCGCGCGCGGTGGGCTGGCTCGGCCCAACAGCTGCAACGCAGCCCACAAGGGGTGCGCCAGCTTGCTGGCCTTGCCACACGTTGGGCCTGGCCTTGCGTGCTGCTTGGCTGGGCCTTGCGTGCCTTGGCGGGCTGTTGGCTCGCCTTGCTGTACGCGGGCTTTGCTGCTGCGTGTTGGGCCTTGCGTCTAGCAAGCTCGTCCGATGTTTATTTCGTACGACGCGCTTCTGATTAATTTTCCGATTCCGGAATTCATTTCCGATTCGAACAATATTTAATATTTTCGATTCCGGAATTAATTTCCGTTTCGAACAAATATTTAATATTTCCGATTCCGGAATTATTTTCCGATTCCGACAATATTTCCGTTTCCGGCAATATTTCCGATTCCGACAATATTTCCATTTCCGGTAATATTTTCCGATACGTACCATGTTTCCGTTTCCGGCAACATCTACGACTTGGATAATATTTATATTTCCGATACGATCCATATTTCCGTTTCCGGAGTATTCATAATTTGCCTTTTGACGATTTCAGCTCCCACTAGAACCGAGATCCGTCGATTCTGAATATCCATAAATGGAGTATTTAGTTCACTTAAATACTTGATCCGTTCACGTACTATTTGTGTGACCCTACGGGTTCAGTCAAGAGTAAGCTGTGGATTAATATTATTAATTTCACTTGAACTGAAGCGGCCTCTAGCTAGGCATACAGTTCACTTGATCTCACTGAATTATTAACTTGTATAATTAATTAATACTGAACCGCATTTATTAGACCAAGGGCATTATTTCTTTCAATATCACCCACTAAACGATAAAATGGGGATGAGACAAACGCTAAAGGACAAAATCAATTTTGTTTGAAAATGGCATCCGTTTTTGGAAAATGGCATTGGTTTTTGAAAAATGACATCCATTTTTCCAAAATGGCATATGTTCTTTGAAAAATGGCACCTGCTTTCATTTTTTTCTTATCTCTATTTTGTCGTTTAGTGGAGTGATATGTACCTAAAAATACATATCAGATATTGGGCTCTCCGCCCTCTTGCAAGCACATATCAGATATGCAAAAATACTTCCACCTTCTAGGGCTATGCCCCTCCATTGATTCAGTATTCAGTTGATACAGAAAACTCCTCTTCCACTCTTGTTCTTTGTCAGCAGGCTAAGCATAAATTTTTGTAATTTGACAGATGACTATTTATGTTGTTATCAGTTATGAAAAAGCCATGTTCATCTTAAGCATAATAGGTTACCAAAAAAAGGTAAACTTATTAGATCATTCCAGACTAGTGCCCAATGTAACTCATTTCCTCTATTTATATTATCTTCCACTATGAAGCCTCAACATACTTTGATTACTAATTCGTTCTAAAAAATAATGCACTATTATTACTTGTTATTGCAAAGATGAATGCCTTGTAATTTATGAAATTAGAACAGGAAACAATTAAGTTGGTAAAATAAAAGATTTCATACCTATAATTTGGAGGATCTAATGGCAAAGTAGTCGCAAAAGTATCATCCGTAAGGATGTTTGAAGATCTCACTCCACATGCTAAATCTTTTACCATCATGACTTTTGCGATAATGAATACAAATCCTAACATCTCTACTTGGATCATCGGACACAAGAAGGGCCTTACCTTAATAGCTTCAGGTAGGAGATGGAACAAATCTTTAACAGCAGACAACATGCTTTGAGCTTTGACATAATCCCAGTGGTACTCTAGGATTTTTTGGATAAAATCACCTTTTAAAGTTCACATTTTTTAAATAACCACCTTTTATGTTTTTTTTTTTAAAAAAAAAACCACCTTATATCTTCAAAACTTTAGATTTCACCACCTTTTTCTAACGTTTGTCAAATGTTTCGTTACTGGGCCCACAACCAACGGCCATATTCATTTTCCCTCCTCTTTTTCTTTCTTCTTCTTCCTTTTAATTTGATCCTCCATGGTTGCACTCCAACCTCAAAAAATTCTCCAAAATTTTCAAAAATTCGCAAATTTTTCTCCCAAATTATCAAGTACGATTCATCAACAATCCAATTTCGGCACTTCCCCCCAAAAATCAACATGGTTCGCGTGCTTAAACAGGTTAATTGAAATTAGGGTTTTTAATTGTTGAATTTGAGGGTTTTGCGATTTGGGGAATTTAACTCAATTGATTGTTGCAGGTTGATGGTCCACGAGAGTATTGTTATTGTGGAGCTCCTGTGGCAAGGCTGACTTCTTGGACCCACGAAAATCCGGGTCGAAAATTCATTGGTTGCAAATTCTATGATCGAGAAACCGATACACGGAGATGCTCGTATGTTTGGTGGACTGATTTGGAAAGCACTTTCTGGCAGAGGGATGTCATAAGGAATCTGTTGTTGGAGAAAAGATTGATGCAAATTGAGATGAATGACATGAAAAAAAAGCTTGATGAGGTGAGCTACCCGAAAAGGTGGATCATGAATGATCCGGAAAAGCACATTCTTAACGGAGGAGCAGATCAAAGTTTGTTATTCGTGGCTTGCCTAATGTTTGTAGTTATTGTATTTGGTGTTGTGATTTTATTCAAGTAGTTTTTGAATTAGTGGTGTTGTTAGTGATCCGAATGTAGGATGGTATGATTGAATGATTTAGTGTAACGATGGTTGAATTGATTGCGTTTAATTGATGGATGGAAATGTAATATCGTTGGAATAATGGTTGAAAAGAAATGATGGTTGAAAAGAAATGATCTAAACTCCGTCAACTCAAAACTTTTCAAATTGAGTATGGCCTCTCCTAATCCCGTCAATTATTCGACATTGAAATAATGGTTGAAAAGAAATGATCAATCTTGAAAGAATCGTAAACGATCAAAGATTTAGTCATTGCAACTCGAGAATGAGTTGAATTGAACAATTAAAAGTGAACTATTGCGGACATAAGTCAACTTAAGTCAACTTTTGTTAACTTAAGTCAACTTTAAGTCAACAATTAAAAGTGAAACATGTTTAAAATCAACCTAAGCAAAAACTTACCAACCAAAGTTGACTGACCAAAGTTGACTGATCAAAGTCAACCTAAGTCAACTTTGGTTGGGTTGCCAATTCAGAACTGATGCAGCAATAAGAACACCACCAGTTGCAAGAAGAACTAAACCAACAGCAAGAACAACAATACAACACCACCAGCAGCAAGAAGAACACCACCAGCAGCTAAACATAGCAGAAGAACAACACCAACAACAAACAACACAATTACATCAGCAAGAACAACTACACAATAACAACAGCAACTAAAACAGTACAATAGCAACAGCAAGAACAAGAACACAATACCAGCAGCAACTACTTATCATTACTTGTCATAATACTAAGTCAAAAGTAGACCTCCATTTGTTTGGTTGTTCAGAAAACACTAAAATTACATTTAAAGACATTGTTTTCTTCAAATGCTACTAACTACACACTAGAAATTACAAATCTGAAGTTATGTTCCTCCTCATAGGCATTTTATCCCTAGGTTGTGACTGGTGCTGATGAGTATGAGTCTAGTGCTGATGGGGTTGGGACTGTTGTGATTGGGTTACTTGGGATTGTGGCTGACTTGAAGATCCTGCACATGCAGCTGTAGCCACAGCAGCCTTATGTACCCTTTCTTCCTTCTTTCTTCTCTGTTCAGCAACCCATGGAGTGTTGGATGTGGGCCTACCACCCTTCCCTTTGTTTGCTGGCTTTTCAGATGGACCAGTGCTCGTGCAAGTGGTTTTGTTGTGTCCTAGCCCACCACACTTCCCACACTTGTTCTGTTTCTTAGGTCTTTTAGGATGCTCAACTTGGGTAGGTTGGTCTCCCTTGGCCTTCTTCCCTTTCCCCTGTTTCTCCCCTGCTTCCAGTCTCCTCTTGTTAGCTTTGGGCCTACCAGGTTGTACCTTATACCTAGGTGGTACTGGTGCAGCAAGGTTAACTTTCTCCCAGAACTTAGCACCAGGCATTGCTTTCACTGGCTTCTCATAGGCTTTTAGGTACGTATCCAAGCTGTAGTACTCATGTACATAATCATCTGAATTTTCTCTTTTGTCCATGATGCAGGAGTATGCATGCACACAAGGGATGCCTGTCAGTTCCCAGTGGAAGCAGGAACAAGTCCTGTTTGCCAAATCACCAGTGACTTGATCACTGCCTAATTCCACCTCATATTGATCATCCCTACTTTGTTGCACAATACAACCCCTGCTGTACTTCTCCAACCCATCAAAAACAGTTCCTATGTATGGGGTTAGCTTCCTTCCTTGCATTTTCTTTGCAGCCTCCCATTTGTCATTGTTTCTTTTCATCATGTACCTCCTCATCCATTCCATTTGAGTCAGAATTGGCTTGTCTCTTGCCTCCTTGATGACTGCATTAAAAGTCTCACACAAGTTGTTTAACAACATGTTTGACTTGGGTTCAGTCATGAAGGCCCACCTACACCAATGAAATGGTTGGATGTCATCTAGGTAGCAATAAGCATCCTCATCAAGGAATCTGATTGACTCCATGGCAATTTCAAAGTCGATCTGCAAAAAAAGAACAAAACATACTTAATCGGGAACGAGAACGACTTTAAATATCTAATTTTAGTGAAAACCTACTCGGGAACGATTCCGTTCCCCAAATCATCAAAAAAGAACAAAACATACTTAATCGGGAACGAGAACGACTTTAAATATCTAATTTTAGTGAAAATCTACTCGGGAACGATTCCGTTCCCCAAATCATCAAAAAAGAACAAAACATACTTAATCGGGAACGAGAACGACTTTAAATATCTAATTTTAGTGAAAATCTACTCGGGAACGATTCCGTTCTCCAAATCATCAAAAAAGAACAAAACATACTTAATCGGGAACGAGAACGACTTTAAATATCTAATTTTAGTGAAAATCTACTCGGGAACGATTCCGTTCCCCAAATCATCAAAAAAGAACAAAACATACTTAATCGGGAACGAGAACGACTTTAAATATCTAAGTTTAGTGAAAACCTACTCGGGAACGATTCCGTTCCCCAAATCATCAAAAAAGAACAAAACATACTTAATCGGGAACGAGAACAACTTTAAATATCTAATTTTAGTGAAAATCTACTCGGGAACGATTTCGTTCCCCAAATCATCGTTTCGGGAAGTTTGGTTCTATACAACGGAGTTACAGGAAGTGGTGGTAATTGGGGTCGCTCAAATGTTGCTAAAGTTAAAATCTCAACATATCCATGTATGTCCTTAGACCCTAAAACTCCTAAAATATCTTCTTCATTCATTATTTCAACCTTCCCAGTGGTTAATGTCCGCCCGTTCATCCGGTAAAACATCCTCACATCCGATGGTATAAGTAGATTAGAGTGTTTGAACCCCTCAATTACAATCTGCCTAAGCCCATTCACTCCCTTGCTTTGAATACAAACATACAGTTTAAGGTAAACACAACCCCCCACATACTCCACAATGTGCCTGCCTTTAAAGGTCGTGTCTTTAAATTCTCCACCTAATTTAATCCTAAGATCAGCAAACCCATCCTCATACAAGTGTGCCATTTAGCTGAAAATCCGAAAAATAAAGCCAAAATTCAATTTACAATTCACAACAAACAAAAACAGAAACACGAAACGAGGTTGAACAAGACACACGAAACCCGAATATATTAACGGACCCGAACACAAACACGTAACACAAACACGACAAGAACATGATGGTGACCAAAAATACCTACAATGTTGGATAATAAGGGACAATTTAAAGGCAAGCAAATAACATGAATCCATGATTATTTAACTAATTTCATGTGCAACAAGCCAATTACAAATTGTCAATTAATTTATTCATAGAATAACACCCTAATTATATTTTAATCCACCAAATAGCATCAATTTTAACAATTCAATTTTTTAGGGTTCATAATCAACAAAATCAGAAATTTTTAACTAATTAATTACCAAAATCGAGATTAGGGTTATTGTTTAATACCTTAATCGTCAAATCGCAACAAATTACACCACACACTTGGAGTTTTTGGTCCCCCCTTGTGACGTCCAAGAAGATGCTTTGGTCCCCAATCTTGGCTTCTTCTTGTACTTTGTTGCAGCAAAAGACAGTGATGGAAGAGAGAGAGAGATTCGAAATTGGTGGTTGAGGACAAAAGTACAGAGGGAATAAATGAGGGGAAGAAATTGGAAGATGAAGGGAGATGAAGAGAGCAGTAAATGAGAAGAGAGAGAGACAGAGAGTGACGAGTGAATTGGAGGGAAATCAATTTTGGGTCGTTGGTTGTGGGCCCCAGTAACTGAGCAATTGACAGACGTTAGAAAAAGGTGGTGAAATCTAAAGCTTTGAAGATATAAGGTGGTTTTTTTTTTAAAAAAAAAACATAAAAGGTGGTTATTTAAAAAACGTGAACTTTAAAAGGTGATGTTATTCAAAAAATTCGGTACTCTATGATTGATGATAAGAAAAAATCCATACTCCTGACATGCTCTTACTATATCATGAATAATGTTGTTGATTTCTCCTCTTCCCATGTCAATTATTGGAATACTGTCACTTGATTTACTCACTTGTACTAAATTTGGCCGGATGAAATTTGGAGTTAGTGAAAGTCCAGATCGTGAATCAGAGTTTGCCCACTCGAACTCATCCTTATAGTTTGCCCACTCGAACTGAACCGCATTTATTAGACTTAGCATTGAATGCATACTTAGACCAAAGGCATTATTTCCTTCAATATCACCCACTAAACGATAAAATGGGGATGAGACAAACGCTAAAGGACAAAATCAATTTTGTTTGAAAATGACATCCGTTTTTGGAAAATGGCATTGGTTTTTGAAAAATGACATCCATTTTTCCAAAATGGCATCTGTTCTTTGAAAAATAGCACCTGCTTTCATTTTTTTCTTATCTCTATTTTATCGTTTAGTGGGGTGATATGTACCTAAAAATACATATCAGATATTGGCCTCTCTGCCCTCTTACAAGCACATATCAGATATGCAAAAATACTTCCTCCACCTTCTAGGGCTATGCCCCTCTATTGATTCAGTATTCAGTTGATACAGAAAACTCCTCTTCCACTCTTGTTCTTTGTCACCAGGCTAAGCATAACATCTCTAACATCTCTACTTGGATCATCGGACACAAGAAGGGCCTTAGCTTCAGGTGGGAGATGGAACAAATCTTTAACAGCAGACATCATGCTTTGAGCTTTGACATAATCCCAGTGGTACTCTATGATTGATGATAAGAAAAAATCCATACTCCTCAGTCCTCACATGCTCTTACTATATCATCAATAATTTTGTTGATTTGTCAATTATTGGAAAACTGTCACTTGATTTACTCACTTGTACTAAATTTGGCCGGATGAAATTTGGAGTTAGTGAAAGTCCAGATCGTGAATCAGAGTTTGCCCACTCGAACTCATCCGCCCATATTTTAGTGGAAAGGATCTTAGGGTGTCGGATACTATCATCCAATGGGTTCATTAAAAATAACAGCAAGCGTTGCAAACAAACACAAGAAGGGCCTTAGCTTAATAGCTTCAGGTGGGAGATGTAACAAATCTTTAACAGCAGACAACATGCTTTGAGCTTTGACATAATCCCAGTGGTACTCTATGATTGATGATAAGCCCGACCATCTTGGGATTACATAGTCATATCAAAAGGTCTATAAGCTGCAAATAACCATCTAAATCATAATCCTAACATGCGCATACAGATCAAATTAAAAACACCAAAAGACAAACAAATAAAATTTGGACATCTTAAAGTTAGATTCTTTTCATCAAATCACCCAAAATAAAATGCTACCCAATTAATTAATTTTACAAAATAAAATATGATGGGATTTGGATGACTGGAACAAATGCTACCCAATATTTTAAAGCGCCCCGGTTAAAAATAAAAAAATGCCAAAAATATTATAAAATTAGGGAGAAAGGGAGAGGGGGGAAGAGAGAAACAGACGGTTATGATCTTATTCCCACTAACATTATATGTACACACAAGTACATTATATAGAATAAAGATGTCAAAGGTATAATGGACATCCACAATACAATATATATATAACACTCCCCCTTGGATGTTCATTATCTAAAACAATACAATGGCCCTGTAAAGTATATGAGATGATGTCTCATTAAAAACCTTATTAGGAAAACCATGTGGGATAAAAACCTAGTGAAAGAAAATAGTACAACACTCATCATAATACGCTAGGGATGTTGCCTCATTAAAAACCTTAACAGGAAAATCCAATGGGACAAAACAATGGTTAAGGGAAAAAGAGTGCAACGCGTATTTTCTCCCTCTGATGAATACATCACTTGAGATCTTCAAGTTCAATGAATATAATACCGTTGATAACTTTCCAAATGTAGCAACATGAAACTCCTTGGAAATTGATTCTCCACAATTTGACTTGAATTTTCAAATCTTCACTTGTATGCATTAGGTGAGTATTTATATTACCAAACTTTTGAAAATAATACCTGAAATAATATACTTTCTTGTACATAATATTACAAAATGTATCCTTTCACATTCGACATATATAAACCATCTTCTGGATGTCATAAGTAGTACTCCCTCCGTATTTTTTTAAGAGATACACTTGGCCGGGCACGGGTATTAAGAAGAACAATTGAATGAAATAAAATAATAAAACAAGTGGGGTTGGATAGATATTTTAATAATTAAATATGTGGGGACCATGTCATTTTGGTGGGTGGAGGGTGGGGTGAGTTTATGAAAATATTTGTTTAATAGGATGGTAGGTGATAGGGTATATTAGATGTATTATTTAATTAGATGGTGGGGTTGATAAGTTACTAAAAATGGCAAGTGTATCTCTTAAATAAATACGGCCGGAAAAGGTAAGTGTATCTCTTAAAAAAATACGGAGGGAGTAATAATCATCAATGTTGATCAAATTTCTCTAGTCATACTTTCATGACAATATATGATAAATAATAATATCATTGTCCAACTTAGGGTATAATATAATTTATGGTTCTTCTGGACCATAAAATAAAACTCAATGTAAGGAAGTTACATACTCTTATCTTATAATTTTGAATCAACTCATATTTGTACACGAATTCTTCCGTGAATAAACTAATATGTATATTTCATAATTCTCAGGTACTCAAACTACTGGTTGAGACGACAGTTCAAAAACACTCTTCAAGATTTTAGATAATATTTAATCAATTTTATGACATTCATATGTAAAACTTAAAGGGTTATATGTTTAAGAACATCATGTATAAGTTCTTCAGGAACTTTTCTTATTTGCATGATTCATAACATGTTATTAAATCAACATTATATATTTACTTCTTTCGCAACTATTCGCCCATTGGAGTAAGAAACTCCTCTTATAATATTCATAAAGTTGCAAATCCGTCTTACCATTCTTTGGATGCATATTCATATGAGACATCATAATAGTTTTGAAACATGTAATATGAAATAATAACTGGATAATTTTACATCATACCATGATAAAACATAAAACAAACTAAATTTATAATGAATGATGCATATACCTATTACCTACACATGTATATGAATGTAATACTCAAAATGCAAAACACTTTACAGTGTGGATATTTCAAATCCATAACTTTTTGGACTTCAGGTCCATGAGCTCATTTGAACATATACTTTGCATGCTATTTATTAATGATATTTGAATACTTATTCAATAGGTACCATTCATCTTTTCTCACCAACCATCTATTATAATTCAGATATCTATACCACTTCAAGGGTATTTCATACACTATATATTAATGTTTTCTTTATTTTCAATAATATCATCAACTGCATTATCTTGCCCTTTTCATATAAATAAATCTATATCTCATCACTATGTTGGAACCGTATATATAATCTACACTTTAGGTGCAGAGATTTAAATTAATATTGGCAAGATCAATATAGTAACATCGAGCACTATGACCATTATACACATTTATGCATTTGAACATGTAACAATTTAACATAATCAAGTCATAGATATTTATGTCCAAACATACTTCGAGGACATACAATTGGCATTTACACTTACTCATATGGGGATCAATATATTATCTTTCAATTTCGCCAACTTATTCTAGCTCGTCTCCCCTAAGTTGGGAAAATATTTTCAATATATTATGGGGCATAAAATCTTTCACCAACTAATAATACACTTTTCAGCGTGTATTTAATAAATGTTTCATATTTTCACTCTCTTCTGAAGATCAACATTAATCAAGGGGAGTAGATGCACTGTGCAGTTGTATTGTTTTTTCCTTTAAAGAAAATGATTTTTTTTTTATCTTTTGATGCGTATCACAGAAAGGTGCATAACACAGAATTTAGAAATTGGTTTTGTGATTGATCATGATTATCATGCTTATATTAATTTATTTGTTTTATAAGTTAAGGATTATATTTAATACATTTACTTTTTTTTGTGTTTGATGTTCAATGACAATGGCCGCCACCGAGAAGGCGAGAATGCTTGTTTTAATTATGAAAATCTGATGGTTTACTTATGTTAATTGTGTTTATGTTGTGACCTTCCGGTTATATTATAATTTTATGTTTTTATATGCTTTAAACATTGTAACGTATTATAAAATAGAGAGAAAGGGAGAGAAAGGAAGAGAAAAACGGGCGGTTAACACAATTTTTTTGCCTAACTTCTTTAAAGTTGCGAATGCTTTATGAATACTTGTACAAAGTAATAATCATCCTTTGCTCCTTTAGTAACCATAATCAAGAAAAACAATAACATACCAAATAAATATCAAGCGAAGACTACGCAATGCCAAATAAATCCATGTAAAAAAAGAAACATGATGATAGCAATTCAATGAAACCATATATTATAAAATGAGAGAAAACTAAAATTTATAATGATGATAGCAATTCAGTGAAAACCATAAATTATAAAAAGAGAGAAAACTAAAATTCATAATGAATCAGAATGTAAAATTGGCGTACCAATAGTTGAGATCTAATTGTAATTGCAGTTTTCTTTGATTGCGGCCAACGGTTATCAACGGTAGTGATAGTGATCAAATTTAAATAATCAAACAATTAGAGTAAACTTACAATACTGTTGATAGTTTCCTTGTTTGTCGCTCACATTGTTATCTATCTCCCGTCGATTAGCAATGGTGCTGATAACGTGTTATGAAATTAGGGAGAAAGGGAGAGAGGGGAAGAGAGAAACAGACGGTTATGATCTTATTCCCACTAACATAATATGTACACATAAGTACATTATATAGAATAAGGATGTCAAGGGTATAATGGGCATCCACAATACAATATATTTATAACAAAAAAAACTTCATCTATTTTATTGTGTGAATATAATGACACGGCTTTCCCTAATACGGGTGCCTGAGACTCATATATATAATAATATCATACTGTAGTACAATTACAAGTATACCCTTAGTATCCTCTATTACACCCCTCAATCTGTGCAGGGGGGACCACGTGCAGATTGGACCTTAGAAACTCAAAACGCTGACCTGAAAAACCTTTCGTAAAAATGTCAGCGAATTGTAACTCAGTAGGAACATAACGTACAACTAAATCACCATGAGCAACACGCTCCCGAACAAAATGATAATCTATTTTGATATGCTTGCTACGATCATGTTGAACCGGATTCACCGCAAGATAGGACGCAGAAACATTATCACAAAATAGCTTCACGGGTGCGCGGATGACGATTCCCAACTCAGCTAACAAGGAACGAATCCAGAGAGTATCTTGTACCGTGTATGCAACAGCGCGATACTCTGCTTCTGTGGAAGATTTGGAGACAGTGGGTTGCTTCTTTGAGCGCCAGGAAACTAGGTTGCCATCTAGAAATATTGCATAACCAGTGGTGGAACGACAACTATCAGGATAACCAGCCCAATCCGCATCTGAGTAGGCAATCATGATTGACATGTCTGGGGCGGGGCGAAGCCATAGACCGTAGTCTGAAGTACCCTGCAAGTACCTGTATATACACTTAACAACCAACAAGTGAGATGTGCGGGGTGCATGCATAAACTGGGAAACTAAATTCACAACATATGTAATATCAGGTCTTGTCATAGTCAAGTACGGTAAAACCCCAACCATATTGCGATACTCAGTAGGATCAGATAGTAAATCACCGTCTGTAATCGAAAGTGTGGTACGACTAGGAAGTGGGGTACGCCCAGGTTTAGCAGTGTGCAGATGGAATTTGAGAAGTAAATCAAGAACATATTTCTTCTGGCACAAGAATAAACCTTTGGAAGTACGTATCGCTTGCACTCCTAGGAAGTAATGTAGATCACCTAAATCCTTCATAGCAAACTCGGCAGACAAAAGGGATATAAATTTGGTGATTAAAGGAGCCGAGTTGCCTGTGATTATGATATCATCAACATAAAGAAGAAGATAAATAATGAATGTGAAGAATTATCTGATTGACAACAAAAGAAGCCCTGTTGTAACAAGAAACTGCTGAAGCGAAGATACCAAGCTCTAGGAGCCTGTTTCAAACCATAGATTGCTTTCCTAAGACGACAAATGTGTTTAGGAAAATCAGGATGAATGAAACTTGCAGGTTGTTTTATGTATACCTCTTCAATTAAATCACCATGTAAAAACGCATTTTTAACGTCTAATTGACGAATGACCCAATTAGAGGAAAGAGCTAAAGACAAAACCAACCGAATAGTAGTTGATTTAACAACAGGGCTAAAAGTCTCAGAATAATCTATACCTTCTTGTTGTCCGAACTCACGAGCAACCAGACGAGCCTTAGGCCTAATCACATGACCATCTTCGTCAGTTTTTATCGTATAAATCCATTTTGTACCAACCAAGTTCTTTGACGCATTAAATGGTACTAAATCCCAAGTTTTGTTGACAAGCATTGCATTAATCTCTTCCGCCATAACTTCACGCCATTTCGGAATTTTATTAGCTTTTGAAAAACAAGTTGGTGCTTTTTCTTTTTCAACTGTACTGAGATTTAATATCGATTTTGGTTTAAAAATTCCATCTTTGGCACGTGTTCGTATTTCGTGAACATTGCTCGTAGATGGAGCCGCAAAAATACCAGTCGAAGGAGTTGTAGTCGCAGGTGAGGGTGCACCGGAGACAAGGTTGATAAAGAATGGTTATACGTGTTGGGGTCATTTAATGATTGAGTGGTGGACAAGGGAACAACATTTAATGATTGAGTGGTGGACAAGGGGACAAAATCATTACTTTGATGTTGGGATGTTGGTGTAATTACGTGAGTTTGAGTTATGGGAGTTGGGGACTCATCATCACGTTGGGCCGTTGGATTGGTGGGCTTCTTGGTGTGGGTGGGCCGACCGCAAGGGAGAGGGAGAATGTAATTGTGGGCTTGGAATATGAATTTGTCAGCTAGAAAAATTCTCACATTGCAGTGAGTGCCACGGTACTACTGTGGCACGAGGACTTAGGCCACAGGCAGGCCATGGTCCCTGTTGTTTGACCTTGGAAATTTCACTAACCGAGCTATTTAATTGTTCTATAGGAAAAGCATTCGGCACAATTACGTCGTTAGGCGACCCAAGACTCGACGGAAGGTTCGACGAATGGGTGACGCTAGGGGGCACTAGGGGTGCACTATGAGTTAGAGGGGACGATAAAAGGAGGAGAGATGGATCCGTATCACTAGATTTTGTCGACGGCGAAGGACGAGATGACACTAGATTTCTATACGAAAATACCGACTCATGGAATTTCACATTACGACTCACATAAACACGACTCGACTTTGGTTCATAGCAACGATACCCCTTATAGCCCGGGGCATACCCAATAAAAACACATTGAACTAACCTCGGAGTTAACATGTTTGAAGGTTTCGCAATAAAATTCGGAAAACACTCACAACCAAACACTAGTAAAATGAATAATCAGGTTGCTTTGAAAATAATTTTTCAAAAGGAGAAGCACCTTGCAAAACTGGGATAGGCAATCGATTTATTATATATGTTGCCGTATACGCAACATCGACCCATAATTGACCGGGAAGCAATGTAATACCTCATATTTTTCTGTATTTTATAAATATATTTTATTATATTTATAAAGTATTTTTATGATTTTTAGAATTCAAAACGCATTTAAATGTCATTTAAATGTATTTTATTTAATTAGAATATTTATTAGTTTAATTATTACCAAACGAATTTATTATTTAATGTTGGGAATTTAATTGGGTTTCAAAAAGTAAAACGATTTCAAATGAATCTAGCCCAATTTAATTCCGAGTTCAAGTCCAAACAAATTAAACAAGCCCATCCTATGTTTAATGAAGCCCGAAAGGGAATCCTAAATCCTAGCCCATCTTTGAGTTTCCTAAGCCTATAAATATAGGTGCTCACCCTCAAAATCGCTCCCTATTATTCATTAAATCTAAAAATAAAACTCTAACCCTAAATTCTTCTTTTCTTTCGTCGAACTTATGTTTGGCCGTTTTTCTCCTACTTCCGCTCGTTTTCTGAAAAAGATTTATCCTTCAAAGTTGTAGATCTCGAAACTTTCTTGAACTTTGCCTCAAGAATCGATCAATTCCGAGTTGTAGAGTAAAAGTTATGAGCGTGCTAAAATTCTGCTGCAGTAATTTACTCCCTCTTTATCTCTCGCCTCTCACGCCCCTCAACCCGCACAGCACAGCTGCGTGCTGTTGATGTGTGTTGTTCTTGTTGTTACTGTGCGTTGTTGGCCCTCGCCCACACACACTCGTCTCTCTTGCTCGCCTTCTCGTCCCGCGCCAGCGCGCCCCTGCTGTTGCCTTCGTTCTCGCCCGCGCGCGCACACTCACACGGTGCGTGTGTTTGTGTGTGTTGTTCGTTCGTTCAATTCTTTCGCCCAATCACATTCAATTCGTGGTTGTTCCGTGCTATAGGCCGGATTGGTATAATTCTCTTATTCCTTGCCTATTCTATTTCAATTCCGTATTTAAATTATATTATTATTATTGGTTTTGATTAATTAAAATGCTGGGATCGGTTATGAACACCGAATTTGGAGGATTTGTATGTTTGAATTATTGAAGAATGTTTTGAATTGAAATATTATAATTTTCAGATTTGAAGTATATATTAAAGCTTCAATTTTTATTAGTTTTAATGGTTTTAATTACAAACTATGATTGGAGTTTTAATCTAAGCCTTATGGGCGATTGATTAGCATAATTAGATGATGAATTTAATTATGAAAATTAATTATATTTTTCAGAATATTGTAAAGACTTAAAACGTCGACTTTTAATGGTTTTATACATGAAAATAAATTAATTTCATGCTATGGTTTTAAACGATTGATTGAGACTATTATTTTATTAATGAACGATTAAGTTCTAATTAATTCAAGTGTTTTAAAACTAAAAAAAGTTGCTGGAAATTTAGTAAACATGGATAATGTTGTGGGGTTTTTCCGGTGAGATACCTTGGAGGTTTTCCGGTAACTTCTAAGGATTTCACAAGATTGAATTTTTATAGAGAGAGAAAGTAGAGAGAAGGCAGAGCAGCAATTGCTCTTGAATGTATTGATTGTGACCCCTTTTTCTAGGGAAGTGGTTCTATTTATAGTACTAGGTTTTTGTGGGAATGACCTAATATTCCCTTTACATGATTGGCTAGGGTATGGGAGGAGGACATGTGTCCTTTCTCCTTACAATTCCCTGGCCCCTTTTGGCAATAGTGGGCTTTTTGGGCCTATTGTGCTTATTCATACTACTTGGAATACCTACTACTTAGGCCCTTTTCAGGTATAGGTACATTACATACATTTATACATTCTTAAATACAAATACATATACATTGTAGATACGTAGATTGATACCCATGCCGTGGACTAGTCTTCGTATGGTTTCTGCTTAGGGTGCGTAATACGTGCCATGTGTCGCATCCTCATTGGTACACGAAGGCATGGTAATTTTGCCCACAACAGATAATAATTAAGTTTCTCCATTGTGTTTATAGGAGTTGATTTCTAGTAAGTTGTGATTCGCACAGTGGCCCCCGTACTTAGGTATTCCAGGTACGTACAAGTCTAGGGCGACCACACTTTTTGTCAAGGACATTACATGATTTTTGTTGATGTGAATTATATTATGTGGATTCATATATGCTTTGGTGAACGATCATGTGGATTGATATTATTGGAATTGTCGAATTATTGATTGAACAAGCATGTTGGGGTTATTATGAGTATGGATTTCATTGTCAATCATGTTGTTCAATATTTATGCATGTATGGTTTGTTTCACATGCAATGGATGAATTATTTATTTGTTTGCTATTGTACGGGATGTCTAGCATACTTTGAGCTAATTATTCGTACTTCGTTGTACTATTTATTTTACCACATGTGAAGGGTTAGCTCACGTAAGCCACCACACATGTAGGGTTCAGTTGGGAA
The DNA here is from genome assembly GCF_020520425.1 of Spinacia oleracea. Taxonomy (NCBI): domain Eukaryota; kingdom Viridiplantae; phylum Streptophyta; class Magnoliopsida; order Caryophyllales; family Amaranthaceae; genus Spinacia; species Spinacia oleracea. The sequence continues at coordinate 20,025,995 of NC_079488.1, forward strand.
TATGTTGTATGAAATTAATTAGGATTTGTCGTGCAAGGGCACAACCCTCATGTTAATGGGCATGATGTGGAATCTCACTTTCGTGAGGAGGAACGTGGTAGTAATTTCACAAGAGTCTTGCTTGGTTGATCACAAGTCTTAAGACATTAAAATAAGATTGTTTTGGTTAATGTTTATTAATTGTATGTGTGTACGTTGTTGAGTCTTGAGTTCACCTTTAATAAAATATTAATAAACGTAAAGTGCAACCAGAACAAGCTTCAAAACTCTTGGAACGTATATACCTTGAGTATGAACAATGGGGGGAGTCTTGCCGGAAATCTCGTACTCCTACTAATGATACAAGACGTTGTTTCATTTATATTATGCGCAGGAATTCCGTCGGTATGGCCCGACACTCGGTATGGCCCGATTTTATTATTTATTACTTGGTGTATGGTTGGTTCCCATCACCTTTTTCCTTTATGGAATATTCTTTTGGCCCGTTCGAAGCTTATTCTAATTAAATTGTGAGTCAAGAGTCGAGTCTTGTATTCATGATTTTCTTGTTATTTATTAAATGGTTTTTGCATGTTGATTAGCACTTTAGCGAGTGACGTATGTTTTTAGTTTTGTTTCACTCTATTCTTGTAAGTACTCAGCTTTTGCTGACTTCGTGCTTTGTGTTTTTGGTCATGGCCTTTGCCTTAATGACCCTATGATGATCTATCATTTGCACTTGCATTGATGGGGAGTAGAATAATATAGCAGGTTGGTAGATCGAAATCATGTGGCTTGGGATGATTGAGAGAGTTGCATGCTTTCGTATTTCGAACTACTTTATTTAATACTTTAATTATGTTTGAATTCGTTGAACTTTTTATATACTTTGGTTTTTGGGCCGTCATGGTTCCAACTTGTAGGAGGCCTCGATAATTTATTTTTTATGTTTTTGAAAAGTTAGTTGTCATTAAATTCCGCTGCGTAATTCTGGTAATAGCCTTAACCGTTATCACGGTGGCGGTAACACTTTAGTAATTCCTTTATTTTAAGCTGGAAAATAGTTTAATAAAAGTAAGGAATTATTAGAGTGTTACAAAGTGGTATTTGCAGAGCTCTAGTTTGAGAGCTGCTTTGCATTACCTAATAGTGCAAAGTGGTAAATCCTTAAACTACGATTGCGGAACTTTAGGATTTTCGAAAATTAATTTTCTAAAGTCAAAACGTATTATTTTGAGTACTCAATATTTTAAAGGTCAAATATCAATTATTTTGGATCGTTTGAAATGAGTTGAAAAGTTGTATTATTACGTAAAATTAATTAATTTTTCCGAATTTTTTTTTTATTCGAAAATTTCGAAAATAATTCAAATTTATTTTAATAATTTCGGAAATTATTTTATTTAAATATCCGAATTATTTTAATTATTTAGTTATTTATTTATTTATTTATTTATTCGAATATTTTTCGAATTTATTTTTTTTAAATTTTTCGGATTTCTTTTTTTTTATTTTAAATTATCCGAAATTTATTTATTTATTTATTTAATTAATCAATAATTCTTATTAATTTTCGATTTTAATTTAAATAATTTCAACTAAGTTAGGAGTTATTTCTTAATTAATTTCGAAAATTAATATTATGTTCAAGTGAGAATTGGGTAGACTAAGAAGGGCATATTAGTCTAAGAATGCATATTATGTGACAATGTGATTTATTAAGTGCCATGAATATGTTCTAACCATGTTTTATCTTGCTTTATGTGATTAATTGCATCATATTTAATGTTGAGGATATATTTGTGCATTGAAATTGTATGGCTCCACGAACTATTTATTGTATCCTTTTGGGGTTGGAATTTCTATGGAAACGCGTTAGTAAGACTTTTGAGTTGTGAATTTTCAGGAATTAAGGATGCTACCTTCTAAGTTCACCAGTCTAGGATACTTAGAGAAGATGGATAATGAGACTCCTCGCACGTATGTTCAGAAGATCGTGTTTGCTTGTGACTATTTGGCTTCGACCAAGAATATGCCCCACCTTAGGCACAAAGATATGATGGCTAGTATGGTTATACATTGTTTACCCCATAAGAACCCTTACATAGACCTCAAGAACAAGTTCAGTGACATGCATTTTGGTGATGGTACCCCTAATTGGTACAAATATGGGACTAGTGATGGTAGGTGGAAGTATGATTCTGAGGTTCTTGCTACTATCTTAGAGGTTGCAGAAAATAGCTATGAGGATGGGAAGTACTCTGCGGGTCTAGGTATGGGCTATGGAGGAATAGAAAGTGATGGTGAGGATGGCATGATCCATGACGAGCAAGCTAGTGAGGTTGAGGAGGATAGTGATGATGATGTGGTAGAGATTGAAAATCCTAACCCTATAGTTCCTGAACCCACTATTGAGATATCCAGTGGATCTGAAGATGAGTTTGAAGAGAATAATGTGGTGGATAGTGAGCCACAGCAAAATGATGAGGCTATGGATGAAGACTCGGATCCGGAAGAAGACTTGGATGATCCTAATGATCAAGACTTTACTCCAGAGCAATACAAGGAAAGAAATGATCGTCGTGATGACGTTAGTCTCTAGAGAAATGTAATCCTTAGTTTTATTTTTCGTTGATTAATAAGGTGGCAAAGCTACTATTTATGGTTTTAGTTTTATCATAGTTGGAGAATAAATGCTATGGCATTAGTGGATGTAAGACTTATTCATTGGAGTTTTAATAAAAGAATAGAATTTCCTTTTTCGTTATCCTTTAAGTTCAATTCTCAATTCTGAGTCTTGTGGGTATCGCAAAGGGATTACTTGTTATTTCTTCAATGAAATTTTATGTGCAAGGTGGTTTAGTAGCAACCATCTAAATTTACTTGCATCGAATAGTGGGGTGAGAAGGCCCAAGAATGGCGCCAACTCTTCCCCTAGGTTGCGCCTAAATGTGTTCTTGTTGTGAGTAGGTTCGTTGTTGAACTAGTGCCTTAATAATGTCATGTCCAACCAATGTTAAAGTTAGCCTTTTTATTTATTCAGGAGAAGGGATATGGCTAACCAAGAGATTTCTGAAGTGGTTAGACAACTAGCTGAGGTAGTTCGAGACCTAGCTCAAACCAGAGCCAACCCAATGCATGATCCGGCTGGGGAAATGTTTAAGAAAATAGCTCAAAGCAAGCCTCCACTCTATAGCGGAGAGATTGAACCCAGTGTGCTTGAGAACTGGTTGAGAGAGTTTGATAAACTCATTGTAGCTGTGAATTACCCCGAAAACCTTAGGGTGAATAGTGCTGTGTACTACCTAAGAGGTGAAGCTGATTTATGGTGGCAACGATGTGAAAATACCCTTAGAGCCACACCTAACTTTGGATGGGAAGCATTCAAAACCGCACAAAGGAACAAGTTTTACCCACCTTATCTGAAAAAGCAAAAGGCGCAAGAGTTCATTGAACTCAAAATGGGAGGTCTGTCTGTGACGGAATACTATTCTAAGTTTATAGAGCTGTCTAGGTTTGCACCTGAAGTGGTGGCAACGGAAGAGCTCAGGGCTCAAAGATTTGAGAATGGTTTGACCATGGACTTATAGCTGTTGTTGTCTGGAGAGACCTTTACCTCATTAGACACCCTGTACGGAAAAGCTGCTCACCTATATGGGTTACAGCAAAGGAAGAATGGTAGTGCTGAAAAGAGAAAGGATGGTGGAAGCTCGAATCAAGGGAATAACCATCAGAATCAGGGGAATTTTAAGAAGCACAAAGGAAATGGGAATTTCCAGTTTAGGGCTAACAATGGTGGTAATCGCAACAACCAAGGTGGTGGAAATCAGTCTGGAAGGAATGGAGTACGGACCTACGAATGTAGGCATTGTAACATGAATCACCCTGGAAAGGATTGTGATGGAAATTTGGTGACTTGCAGATTCTGTCAAAAGTTAGGCCATAGGGAGTATGAATGCTATTCTAAGAATGGAAAGCCTAACCAAGGTAACCACCAAGGCAATAACCGGAACAATCAGAACCAGAATGGGGGAAATGGAGGTGGAAACCAAAGGAACCACCAAGGTGGTAACAATAGCAACAGCAATGGCAACCACCAGAACCATGGAAAGCCTGGAGGAAACCAACAGCATAATGGGAACCGAAACAACAATGGGAACACCAATGGAGGTGGCTATAGCAAAGGAGTTGCCCAAGGAAAGTTGAATGTGATATCTAGGCAAGAAGCGGAGACTTCCTCTGACGTCATAGCGGGTACTTTTTCTATTAATTCCGTTTTAGTTAAAGTTCTATTTGATTCTGTTGCGACTTATTCTTTTATATCAGTAGATGCTTTGGGGAAACTAGGGTTGAAAGATCCTGAACCAATTGAGGTACCTATAGTCATACCTACTGGTAGTATAGTGAAGTGTACCAAAATTCATAGAGATGTGCCTTTGACCATAGCCAAGACCGTGTTCCTATCTAACCTAATGGAATTTGAGTTAGGAGAGCTAGATGTAATTCTAGGGATGGATTGGTTGGCCAAGTTCAAAGCCAAAATAGATTGTGAGAAGTAGAAGGTTCACTTGAGGTCTAGCCTAGGCAAAGTAGTGTAATATCGTCGTTTTGGTAAGCCTAAGAACATAGGAATCATCACGGCAATGGAACTCGTGAAGCTAGTCAGTAAAGGGAACCCAGCCTTCTTATGTAATGTGAGAAACCTAGAGCATGTGATCAAGGATCAGCCTGAGGATATTGCAGTAGTCAATGAATTCCTTGATGTATTTCCAGAAGAGATCCCGGGGATGCCTCCCAATCGACCTATTGACTTTACCATAGATTTAGTGCTTGGAACCGCCCTATTTCAAAAGCACCTTATCGAATGGCTCCAGCAGAAATGAATGAGTTAAAAGGCCAAGTAGAGGATCTATTGGAGAAAGGTTATATTAGGCCAAGTGCATCGCCTTGGGGAGCACCAGTGTTGTTTGTGAAGAAAAAGGATGGAAGTATGAGGCTCTGTATAGACTACAGGGAGCTCAATAAGGTCACAATCAAGAACAAGTATCCATTACCTAGGATAGAAGACCTATTTGACCAACTAAAGGAGCAGGAATCTTTTCAAAGATCGATTTGCGTTCGGGTTATCATCAATTGAGAATCGCTGACCATGACATACCAAAGACCGCATTCAAGACTAGATACGGACATTATGAGTTCACTATTATTCCTTTTGGGTTAACCAATGCCCCTGCAATATTTATGGACTTAATGAACCGTGTATTCCATGCCTATTTGGACAAGTTTGTAGTGGTTTTCATAGATGACATCCTAGTGTATTCGAAGAGTGAAGAGGATCACGCGGAACACTTGAGATCGGTGTTGAGTACCTTGAGAGATAACCAGTTGTATGCCAAGTTCTCAAAGTGTAAGTTTTGGTTGGAAAGAGTTGCATTTTTGGGACATTTTGTGTCAAAAGAAGGAGTGGCAGTTGATCCTGCTTAGATCAAAGTTGTTAGTGAATGGCCTACACCCAAGAGTGTGACTGACATTCGTAGTTTTCTGGGATTAGCTGGCTACTATAGGCGCTTTGTGCAAGACTTCTCTAGGATAGCCAAGCCCATGACTACCTTGATGAAGAAGGAAACCAAGTTTGAATGGAGTGACCCGTGTGAGGAAGCATTCCAAGCCTTAAAGACGCGATTGACAACCGCGCCAGTATTAACCTTACCAGATGAGAGTGGTGCATACGATGTGTATAGTGATGCCTCTAAGAATGGTTTAGGGTGTGTATTGATGCAGAACGGGAAGGTTATTGCGTATGCATCAAGGCAATTGAAGCCATATGAATCCAATTACCCTACCCATGATTTAGAGCTGGCTGCTATAGTGTTTGCATTGAAGATATGGAGACACTATCTGTACGGTGTGAAGTGTAGGATATTTACGGACCACAAAAGTTTGAAGTACATCTTCACACAGAAGGATTTGAATATGCGCCAACAAAGGTGGTTGAAGTTAATTAAGGACTATGATTTGGATATCCAGTACCATGAGGGAAAAGCCAATGTAGTTACGGATGCCTTCAGTAGGAAATCAAGTCATAGTGTTAATGCGTTAGTCGTTGCTAACGAGCTGTGTAAGGACATGCAGCATTTGAACCTTGAAATAGTAAGTGGTGAACGCCTTGTGGGAATAATGAATGCCTTAACCATCCAACCGTCGATATTTGATGAGATTAGAGAGAATCAGGATGGTGATGTAAAGTTGGAGCGAATCAAGGAAAAGATTTCGCAGGGTAAGGAGTTAGAATTCCGAATCCATGATGATGGAAATTTGAGGTACAAAGGCAGGTGGTGCGTGCCTCAACAGTGTGGAGAATTGAAAGAGAGATTGATGAAAGAAGGGCATAATACGCCATATTCTGTGCACCCAGGTGGTGACAAGTTGTATAAGGACTTGAAGAAGGTCTATTGGTGGCCAAGGATGAAGAACGAAGTGGCTGAATTTGTGGCTAGATGTCTGACTTGTCAGAAATTTAAGATTGAGCATAGGAGACCTCAAGGGAAGGTCCAACCTTTAGAGATTCCAAGCTGGAAATGGGACTGTATTTCTATGGACTTCGTCACTTGTTTACCTAAGTCAAAGACTGGGAATGATACAATTTGGGTGGTGGTAGATAGGTTGACTAAGTCAGCAGTGTTTATACCAATGAAGGAAACCTGGAAAATGGAACAACTTGCTAAAGCCTATATTAAGAATGTTGTGAGGTTACATGGAGTTCCTAAGGATATCGTGCTAGACAGGGATTCAAGGGTTCTTTCAATCTACTGGGAAAGTGTACAGAAGAACTTTGGCACGACATTGAAAATAAGTATAGTGTTCCATCCATCCACATATGGACAAACTGAGAGAACCATTTAGACACTTGAGGATATGCTTCATGCACATGAAATTGATTTCCAAGGAAGTTGGGAAGATAGTTTAGATTTGATTGATTTTCCTATAACAATATCATGCCAATATAGGAATGACACCATTTGAGGCCTTGTATGGAAGGAAATGTAGAAGTTCACTATGTTGGAGCGACGCTAGTAAAACAATTGTGTTAGGACCTCAAATGATAGAGGACACAGTGAACCAAATGAGAACTATTCAATCAAAGATTCAAGCAGCGCAAGATCGCCAAAAGAGCTATGCATACTTGACAAAAGTTTCTAGTGGGTGACAAATTGTTACTCAAAGTTTCACCAATGAAATATGTGATAAGATTTGGCAAGAAAGAAAAGCTTAGCCCAAGTATATAGGCCCATATGAAATCCTAGAACGGATAGGAAAGGTAGCTTATAGACTAGTCTTACCAATGGACCTGCATAGAGTGCATAATGTGTTTCATATATCTCAATTGAGAAAGTATGTTCAGGATAAGTCGCATGTGTTGCAACCGGAAACCATAGAATTAGACCAAATTTTATCTTTCAAGGAAAGACCATTCAAAGTCCTGGATTGTCAAGTCGTAGTACACGAACTAAGGGTGTTAATATTATGAAAGTTTTGTGGTCTAATGAAGTTTTGTGGTCCCGGGAAACTTAGTACGATATGAAAAAGAATTATCCCTAGCTATTTCCCAAGGGTAGTTGTGTTACGGGGTCGTAACTCGTTTCTTTTATGGGGGGTAGAGTGCGGTAGAATTTCGCGCTTTTACCTTATTTTCCCTCATTCTGTGCTTAATTTAGTGCCTTCTATGGATATTGCACTTCATATTGTCATGTTGAATTACTTAAAGAGTACAACAACTAAAACTTTTTGCAAAGAAAACGCAATAAAGTATCATAAAGTCTCAAGTTTTTATTTCAAGTTTTGATTTCAGAGCCCAAGTTTCGGGACGAAACTTCTTTTAAGGAGGGTAGACTGTAATACCTCGTATTTTTCTGTATTTTATAAATATATTTTATTATATTTATAAAGTATTTTTATGATTTTTAGAATTGAAAACGCATTTAAATGTATTTTATTTAATTAGAATATTTATTAGTTTAATTATTACCAAACGAATTTATTATTTAATGTTGGGAATTTAATTGGGTTTCAAAAAGTAAAACGATTTCAAATGAATCTAGCCCAATTTAATTCCGAGTTCAAGTCCAAACAAATTAAACAAGCCCATCCTATGTTTAATGAAGCCCGAAAGGGAATCCTAAAGCCTAGCCCATCTTTGAGTTTCCTAAGCCTATAAATATAGGTGCTCACCCTCAAAATCGCTCCCTATTGTTCATTAAATCTAAAAATAAAACCCTAACCCTAAATTCTTCTTTTCTTTCGTCGAACTTATGTTTAGCCGTTTTTCTCCTATTTCCGTTCGTTTTCAGAAAAAGGTTTCTCCTTAAAAGTTGTAGATCTCGAAAAGTTCTTGAACTTTGCCTCACAAATCGATCAATTCCGAGTAGTAGATTAAAAGTTATGAGCGTGCTAAAATCCTGCTGCAGTAATTTACTCCCTCTTTTTCTCTCGCCTCTTACGCCCCTCGACCCGCAGAGCACAGCTGCGTGCTGTTGATGTGTGTTGTTCTTGTTGTTTCTGTGCGTTGTTGGCCCTCGCCCACACACACTCGTCTCTCTTGCTCGCCCTCTCGTCCCGCGCCAGCGCGCCCCTGCTGTTGCCTTCGTTCTCGCCCGCGCGCGCACACGCACAAGGTGCGTGTGTTTGTGTGTGTTGTTCGTTCGTTTAATTATTTCGCCCAATCACATTCAATTCGTGGTTGTTCCGTGCTATAGGCCGGATTGCTATAATTCTCTTTTTCCTTGCCTATTCTATTTCAATTCCGTATTTAAATTATATTATTATTATTGGTTTTGATTAATTAAAATGCTGGGATCGGTTATGAACACCGAATTTGGAGGATTTGTATGTTTGAATTATTGAAGAATGTTTTGAATTGAAATATTATAATTTTCAGATTTGAAGTATATATTAAAGCTTCAATTTTTATTAGTTTTAATGGTTTTAATTACAAACTATGATTGGAGTTTTAATCTAAGCCTTATGGGCGATTGATTAGCATAATTAGATGATGAATTTAATTATGATAATCAATTATATTTTTCAGAATATTGTAAAGACTTAAAACGTCGACTTTTAATGGTTTTATACATGAAAATAAATTAATTTCATGCTATGGTTTTAAACGATTGATTGAGACTATTATTTTATTAATGAACGATTAAGTTCTAATTAATTCAAGTGTTTTAAAACTAAACAAAGTTGCTGAAAATTTAGTAAACATGGATAATAATTAAGTTTCTCCATTGTGTTTATAGGAGTTGATTTCTAGTAAGTTGTGATTCGCACAGTGGCCCCCGTACTTAGGTATTCCAGGTACGTACAAGTCTAGGGCGACCACACTTTTTGTCAAGGACATTACATGATTGTTGTTGATGTGAATTATATTATGTGGATTCATATATGCTTTGGTGAACGATCATGTGGATTGATATTATTGGAATTGTCGAATTATTGATTGAACAAGCATGTTGGGGTTATTATGAGTATGGATTTCATTGTCAATCATGTTGTTCAATATTTATGCATGTATGGTTTATTTCACTTGCAATGGATGGATTATTTATTTGTATGCTATTGTACGGGATGGCTAGCATACTTTAAGCTAATTATTCGTACTTCGTTGTACTATTTATTTTACCACATGTGAAGGGTTAGCTCACGTAAGCCACCGCACATGTAGGGTTCAGTTGGGAATATGTTGTATGAAATTAATTAGGATTTGTCGTGCAAGGGCACAACCCTCATGTTAATGGGCATGATGTGGAATCTCACTTTCGTGAGGAGGAACATGGTAGTAATTTCACAAGAGTCTTGCTTGGTTGATCACAAGTCTTAAGGCATTAAAATAAGATTGTTTTGGTTGTTGTTTATTAATTGTATGTGTGTACATTGTTGAGTCTTGAGTTCACCTTTAATAAAATATTAATAAACGTAAAGTGCAACCAGAACAAGCTTCAAAACTCTTGGAACGTATATACCTTGAGTATGAACAATGGGGGGAGTCTTGCCGGAAAGCTCATACTCCTACTAATGATACAAGACGTTGTTTCATTTATATTATGCGCAGGAATTCCGTCGGTATGGCCCGACACTCGGTATGGCCCGATTTTATTATTTATTACTTGGTGTATGGTTGGTTCCCATCACCTTTTTCCTTTATGGAATATTCTTTTGGCCCGTTCGAAGCTTATTCTAATTAAATTGTGAGTCAAGAGTCGAGTCTTGTATTCATGATTTGCTTGTTATTTATTAAATGGCTTTTGCATGTTGATTAGAACTTTAGCGAGTGACGTATGTTTTTAGTTTTGTTTCACTCTATTCTTGTAAGTACTCAGCTTTTGCTGACTACGTGCTTTGTGTTTTTGGTCATGGCCTTTGCCTTAATGACCCTATGATGATCTATCATTTGCACTTGCATTGATGGGGAGTAGAATAATATAGCAGGTTGGTAGATCGAAATCATGTGGCTTGGGATGATTGAGAGAGTTGCATGCTTTCGTATTTCGAACTACTTTATTTAATACTTTAATTATGTTTGAATTCGTTGAACTTTTTATATACTTTGGTTTTTGGGCCGTCATGGTTCCAACTTGTAGGAGGCCTCGATAATTTATTATTTATGTTTTTGAAAAGTTAGTTGTCATTAAATTCCGCTGCGTAATTCTGGTAATAGCCTTAACCGTTATCACGGTGGCGGTAATACTTTAGTAATTCCTTTATTTTAAGTTGGAAAATAGTTTTATAAAAGCAAGGAATTATTAGGGTGTTACAAAGTGGTATGACTCAATGAGCATCGTTCGAGCAAGTTCAATTACATGTCGATGCTTTCGTTCAGCAACACCTTTTTGTTGTTGAGTGTCTGGGCAAGATTTTCTAAAAGATATTCCACATTTTCGAAAATGATCAAGCAAAGGAGCATTATCAAATTCCCGACCCCCATCACTTTGGTAATATTTAATTTTGCAGTCAAATAAATTCTCAACTAATTTTTTAAAATCCATAAATCGAGCATGCACATCCGATTTTCGTTTTAAAGGATAAATCCAAGTATAGCGAGAGAAATCATCAACAAAGCAAACATAATATTTAAAACCAAGGTTTGACAAAATAGGCGATTGCCACAAATCCGAATGAACTAATTGCAAAGGTTTATCAAAAGAGGTAGCCTATGAGACTTTTCTAAGCAACATGAAACACAATCAAACTCATTACTACTGGCACAAACAATTGCCTTATTGCTCTTAAGAGCACCTAATACTCTATCACCACAATGACCAAGACGACGATGCCACGTAGGACCTGAAGCTGTAATTGACGCAAAAGCCACTAATCTCCTAGGTTGGTTGGTGAGGGTGATGGGATAGACACTGCCTTGACTAGAAGCTTTGAGAAGCACCTCCCCCGACTGGTTGTCCTTTACAAAAACATGAGAACCATTAAAACTCACAGTACAGTTGTTATCTTTAGCTAACTTTTGCACCGACATTAGATTAAATTTAATATTGGGACAATGGTAAACGGTTTTAAAACCGACTGTTTGAGTTTAATGTGACCTTGCCTACATGTTTTATTGGGATTTTAGTGCCATTTGCTACTTCAACATGAACAGGACCAGTATAAATAGACTTATCAGATAACATACCTAGGTCGTTAGTCATGTGAGAAGATGCTCCGGAATCAGGAAACCAAGTAGTCTCATTATGCTCTCCTGTGAGACTAGCAAGAGCGGCATTCGAATTCTGAGAATAACCAGATGGGCAAGCAATTGCGGAATGACCTGGATGGGAACATATTTGACAGACTATATTTGTAGGATTAGGACCAAACACACCCACTACATTAGAATTCCCTGCAAATAAACTGTTAGTATCGCAGGACGCAAGAGCAACAACAACACTATCAGATGACAAAACTGAATTACATAAAGTTGTACCTCCTGAATTTTTTGTTTGGGCTTGTGTTTGATTTGCACCCCCACCACGGCCTTTTCCACGACCACCACGACCTTTTCCACGACCTTTGCCACCCCCACGACCCCCATTGTTGCTACGGGATCCCTCAGAATTATTCCTTGTAGTAGAGGAAGTGGAGTTGTTATCCGATCTATTCGAGACAGAACGAGTACTTACCAAGAATGCCTGATGCGTGGAAAAACCTTGTTCCCTAGCCTGACGACCTTTAATAAGTTGTTCGTGACTTAATAATGCCCGAAGAACATCATGAAAGGTAATGTTACCATTAAAATGTATAAACTGACTTGTCAAGGCATCATAATCTTGACCAAGACCCATCACAGTGTGCAAAATCAAGTCATGAGTAGAAACTGGAGAGTTAATCGCAGCTAGAGAATCGGCTAGAATTTTTACTTCACGCAAATATGACTCCATAGACTGAGATTCTTGCTTAGCAACATGTTGTAACAAAGTTTTCAACTCCATAGAACGGGCCATACTAGCATGCATAAAACGAGATTAAAGTCTTTCCCAAAGCAAATGCGAAAACTTAACTTCATGCACCTAACAGGCATATCTTGAGACAAAGTTGCAAATAACCAACAACGTATTGTTTGATCAATTCGTAACCAATGATAATAATCAGGATTCATAGTTTGACGGTTTTGATTATCAATCACAAACATATTCGGCATAGTAATAGAACCATCAATAAAGCATAACAGACCATGAGAAACCAAAAAAGATTCAAACTGTGTACGCCATGGTAAATAATTTTCAACAGTAGTAAGAACAATAGTAACTATATTTTTAACATTAGATGTCGAAGTTACCAAATTTCCAGACAATTGAGACAAGTTCGGGCCGTAAGGATAAAAGCCGGGGGGAGGACCTAACCCAGACGGTGTAGGGACGTGTGGGAACAACCCCTGACTTCCTACAAAAGTGGAACCACCAAATAATCCACATGTGGGGCCTGGGTTTTGATGAAAGACTTCTAAAGAACCAAATTGGATAGGGAACACGCCATCTGGTCCGTAATTACCACAACCAAAATTGACGAGACCGAAGCCACCGGTCAGGCCACCGTGTCCACCAGAAGGGGAACTACCATGTTGTGCCGAGCTAACCTCAAATAGACGGCGTGGGGTCGGGTTTGAGGGCTTCCATATGAAGGTAGTTGCGTATTGATGTTCGCCGACATGTTGTGGCTGGGTGACACCAATAGCCGGTGCGCCAGTGGTGGGGCATGGCTGCGAACCGGACGAAGTTGCGTGGATATTCTCGATGGATCACTGCAGGGGAGTGGAGCCTTGCGCAGGGGTGGCCGGAAAATCCATGGACGTCGTTAATGGAGATGTATCTTCCCTTATATGTCAAAGTCAACGTCTTTAATATTTGTAGAATTGGGCGGAAGCGAGACAAAGAGTCCAGCAAAGAATCTGATTCTTGGAATTTGCAATTGCAAATCAATTAATGGGGTTTAATTTTCAAGAAAATCAAGAGTTGAAATTAAAGATTGCGTGCTTGGTAATTGCAGATTAAATTATCCGGTATTTGCAATGCTCTCGGTAATTGCGAATTTAATTGTAAAGAAATTTAAATTTTGGGTTTTAGGATCTAAAGGAAAAACCTAGGGCTCTTGATACCACGTGAATATAATGATACGGCTTACCCTAATACGGGTGTCTGGGACTCATATATATAATAATATTGTACAGTAGTACAATTACAAGTATACCCTTAGTATCCGCTATTATATTGTACTTAGAAATCTGGGTTCTTTTTTCTCTCTTTGATGAGGAAAGTCACCTTCCTCGGAGTTTCTCATGCCATCGTCATCAATCTTCCATCCTACTTTGTTCTTCCATCTTCTCCAATACTTCTACTTTTCAAATTACAAAAATAAATCATTCCAATTCCTATTAATCTCCCAATTTTCAATGGAAAAATATAGCATTTTTTTAATATCATATTATTCAACGGAAAAATAAAAATTTAGCATGTTCTCCATTAACCATGGCTATGAACACTTAATATTGATTTTCCCAAATATTTCTCATCAAACGTTCGAATTGCAACAGCAACCCTACTTCAACTTTTCGAACAGTGAATGATGAAGAAGACTTTGATTTTGTGTAAGCATCCTAATTTTATTCCAGTAATCTCAAATGGTTTTATTTACTTTTATATTTAATAGAATAACAGTACTCTAATTATGCAAAAATACTATAGTGCTATATATATATAACTTCTAATTTTTTTAACCTACTTATTGTGAAGGTTAGGGTGTATTTGAAGAGAAATCAAAAGTTGGAGCAGAAATCATTCCTTAGGCCCTGTTTAGTTCACCTTATTTCTCCTGATCTGATTTGGTCTGGTCTGATCTGATCTGAACTTATTTTTTCTGATATGATCTGATCTGGTCTGGTCTGATATGATCTGATCTGATCTGGTCTGATCTGATCTGATTCTTTATAACTAAGTTTAAACAAAAATCTACATTTATTAATATTAAGCAACTTACGTGTAAAATAAATGTAACACAAATTTATAATATTGTTATTATTTATTTGATTTTTCTCATGATTTAACTGTTCCTTATATTAGATAGACCTAGACATGATCTAGATAGATCGGTTATTATCTAGACATATAAGTTCTGATCTAGAAATGAATTGTACAGATCGGTTCTGATGTGGACATGATTTGTACAGAAGTTCTGATCTGGAAATGATTTGTACAGATCAGTTCTGATCTGGATATGATCAGTTCTGATCTGGACATGATCTGGAGAGTTCAGTTCGGATCTAGACATGATCTGTATAGTTCAGTTCTGATCTGGACATGATCTGTACAGTTCAGTTCTTATTTGGACATGATCTGTACAGTTCAATTCTGATTTGGACATGATCTGTACAATTCAGTTCTGATCTGGACATGATCTATATAGTTCAGATATGATCTGGACATGATCTATATAGTTCAGTTTTGATTTGGACATGACCTGTACATATCAGTTCTTCTCTGGACATGATCTGTACAGATCATTTCTTCTCTAGACATGATCTGTACAAATCAGTTCTGATCTGGACATGATCTGTACAAATCAGTTCTGATATGGTCATGATCTGTATAGACCAGTTCTGATCTGGTCATGATCTGTACCAATCAATTCTGATATGGACATGATCTTTGCAGATCAATTCTAATATGAACATAATCTGTACAGATTCGATATTTAGACTAGTTATAATCTACACATATCAATTTTAATCTGGACATGATCTGTACAAATCGGTTTTGATCTGAACATATTGGTTTTGTAAGAATCGATTCTGATGTAGACAAAATCTTTGCAGATTTGAACAATATCTGGACATGATCTGTACAGATCAGTTATGATCTGGATATTATCTGATCCTATAAGTTCTAGTCTAGATATATAATGGTTCTGATGTATAAAAATCAGTTCTGATATGGACATGACCTAATCATATTGTTTCTGATCTGGACTTAAGATTTTAATTTGGACATGATGAATTTGAATGTTTTGTTATGCCTTAAGTAATAGATTTTAATTGCGCTGACAACAAAATTCTTTTTATTAAAGCAATAATAGTAATAAAATATTAAATATAATAACAACGATATAAATATAGAATAATAATATTAATAATAATAATAATAATAATAATAATAATAATAATAATAATAATAATAATAATAATAATAATAATATAATAATATAATAATATAATAATATAATAATAATGATAATAATAATAATAATATAATAATGCTTTTCTTGCATCCCGTTTGCAGTCTTCTGGTTTGCAGGATTCGCTTCTTCGGCTTTCAGGTGTTGATGGTCCGGGACCGGCCTTTGATGATGCTCTTGGTCTTTCCAATAGGACCGTGGAGACCGACCTTATGAGTAGCCCTAGTGAGATCGCTGCCCCCACACTCATGAAGAAATTGGCAGACATATATTTCACGAAGGTTACTGCTGGTGCGGAATCCGCTTACTCCTTATCTTCACGTCTTGTTGCCCCATGGAAATCACAGCAGGGGGATCACTCCTCAGCTTGGTTGCGGGCAGTCCCCATCTCGGGTTTAGGCCAGACTATGAACGGTAAGACTTATCGTTCGGTTCTTTGCTATCGGTTGGGTATTCCGTTGTTCTCTGATTCGACGCCGTGTTCTGCTTGCTCTCGGGTTTTCGATGGGGACATTTATGAGGATCATGCCGTGTCTTGTGCTGGGATTGTGGGTATCAAACATCGACATAATGTTGTTCGTGATACCCTTTTGGATATTTGCTATCGGTCGGGGATTTCTGCTCGCAAGGAGGTTGATGTTTGGCTGACTAGTGAGAGTGATGGAGCTCTTCGTCCTGCAGATATATTTCTTTATTCATGGGATGGCGGTCTAGATGTGTGTGTTGACTTGACTGGGTCTTCCCCTATGACGCAATCTGGGTTGTCAGGCTTCGTTCCGGGTTGGGTTGTGGCGGTTGCAGCGCAGCGGAAGCAGGATAAGTATGCGGCACGTTGTAGGGCTTTGGGTTACGGTTTCTTTCCTTTTTCCTTCTCTTCTTTTGGGGAATTAGAGAAAGGGGCTGTTTCTTTGCTGAAGCGGGTCCAGACGTACTCCAGGGCTCACGACATTGGGACACGAGCAGCTGCCCACATTTTCAGCAGGATCGGGTTCGCCATAGCTAGAGGAGTGGGGGCCCAGATTGTATCTCGGCTCCCCTCCAACTTCTTGTAGTTCACTTGATCTTTGTAGCTTGTTAAGCTTGTTACGTTTTGGTGTTTTCCCATAATAATAATAATATAATAAAAATAATAATTATAATAATAATAATAATAATAATAATAATAATAATTATAATAATTATTATAATAATAATTATTATAATAATAATTCTAATAATAATAGTAATAATAATTCTAATAATAATAGTAGTAATAATAGTAATAATAACAGTAATAATAAAGTAATAATTGTAATAATAGTAGTAATAATAATAATAATAATAATAATAATAATAATAATAATAATAATAATAATAATAATAATAATAATAATAATAATAATAATAATAATTTGGTCTGATTTAATCTGATCTGGTCTGAATTTATTTTTTCTGATCTGATCTGATTTGAACTTATTTTTTCTGATCTGGTCTGATCTGATCTGATTAGATCTGAAATAAGTAATAAGGTCCTGATATAAGGTGAACTAAACAGGGCCTTATGCACCATATGACTTTTTTTCTCGGTTTTTCAATCCATTTGACGCTTCGATATTGTTAAATTATGCCTCCTAAAAATGTGAATCTGGGTATCAAAAGCGTATGAGCAAAATATTTAACTGCTAATTGATTCTCAGAGAAATGCCCAATTTTTAGTTTTAGAGTAGGCCCCCAAAATCTTTAAGAACGCCTGGGTAAAATTAGGGGGAAACGAACGAAATAGGATGAAAAATTAACAAAATTCGAGAACTCAGTACTTTATCTCTCCTCACCCAAATTCACACCGCCACAAAAGCCTCGACCACCACTCCAGTTTCATCTCTTGCTGTCAACAACAACCACCTTCACACCGACCAACTCCACTACCGCCTTTACACCGACCAGCTCCACCACCGCCTTCACATCGGCCGCCTACATAACCACCCCCATCCACCTACCTGACAATTTCCTAGCTGCCTCCACCTTCACGACTGCGACAACCACCTCTAATCATCTTCTTCGTTGCTATCACCGTGAAATTCAAGAACTTTGCCCCACTCCTTCGCCGGCGTTAGAACTTTAATTTTCAGGATTTGCTCAATTATTTCAATTTTATTCTTCTATTTGTGGTACCAATTCATTACTTAGTATGCATAAAGCTTAAATGAGTAACTTCCAATTGCATATTGCTATTGTTGCACTTTCAACCAAAGAAAATGATAGGGCGTTTTTCTGTTGTTGAAAGATCAACGCCACAATCAAACAAAATTTATAGAACCACTAGACTAACCAACTATATGAACTATAGTGGCAAGTAAAGGGATCGTCCCAAAGAACCGATGGTTCTCGAGTTTAAATGTCAAGCTAATTCCAACAAGAGGTTTGATTTGAATTATCACTAAGATGCCAAAATAATAATTAAACTAGATTGAATCAAGGAAACTAAACGTTAGTGAGTTGGGGATAGTCTAGGGAAATCGGGGGAAATGAACTACCATCTAGTAATCATGAATGATGCAATGAAATAGCACATAGGGGAATGAAAACTAATGACGTACTCGCCACCTCTTGGATAGAGCACGCGAAGCAACCTAGCCTATAGAAAAGCTTTCGCATAGTCCCAAGCTAGATTAGCTTGCATATAATGGGAACTATCATTCACTTGCATGAACTAGGCTCACAATGTCTTGCCAAACCTAAATCATACATTCCAATCTAACTCAATCAACTAGCATTTGCTACTACTACTCAATTGATCATGGAAAATCCTAGCACTAAATCAATTTAATCACATCAATCATTAATCAATTAAATCATCAAATTCCCCTAATTAAGCCCCTAGATTCTCCCCTTTCCCTAACCTAAATCTAATCACTAGCCATTCTAGGAATTAAGAAATCCATTAATTCTACACTAGCAAGCATGAAATTGAAGGATTAGGAAGAGAGAATCAAAGACTAGAACAATCAATTGAACAATCAACAAGAGAATTAAAGATCAAAGTAACTAAAGTAAAATCAAGAAGAATTCAAGAATTGAAGGAATTATAGAACAATCAACAATCAAAATAAAAGAAAGAATTAAGAAATTGAATTGAATTGCACAAAATTAGAAGAAGAGTTTAGAGAATTATAAATTGATGCTTCAATGGAGGAGAGTTTCTCTCTCTAGAAATGCTGAAAAACTAACTTTTAGAATCTAAAATTATCAACTAAAATTCTATCCTTAACAAAATAATCGAAAAATATATTTATAAGTTTCCCCAAATAGAAGCCAAAATTCGAATAAGAGCAGCCCGCGCGCGCAACCATTTGGTCGCACAGACCTTTTGTGCGACCGAATGTAAAAGAGTCATTCGAGCAAACACTGGGTCCTGTGCGAGCGAAGGCAGCGAAGAACATTTCCTTCGTCATGTGCGACCGAACGAAGAACCCTGTTCGGTCGAATGGGGTTTCTTTGGCTCATAATTCCTCTGCAGCATGATTCGCTCGAACGAAAGGCCTTGTGTGGGCGCACAACTCTTGTGCGGTCGCATCCCAAATTAGGGACATTCTGCCTCCAATAACCAAACATGTGCGACCGAACAACAGAGCACGTTCGGTCGCACAAAACCTGTGCTGTCGAATAGTAGGCTGTGCGATCGCATCCCAAATTAGAGACATTCTGCCTCCAAAAATCAATCCTGTGCGACCGAACAACAGAGCACGTTCGATCGCACAGAACTGGATATTCCTTGTGCCCATTTGCACTCCTCTGTTCGGGCGCACAAACCATCACTCGATCGCACAAGCCCTGTTTTGGCTTGATTCTACTTGTTTTCCATCACTTTTCATCATAATCACCTATAAAGCACAAGATGGAAGGAAACTTATAAAATTCACACAAAAAGCTATTAAAAACAATAAAAAAGTATAAAAACTAACATAAAATCCTAAGCTAAGAGCGACATAAATGTCGCTCATCAGAAAATCAATCGTGATTTTCCCCTGTACACCACTTTCTCTCTCTTCTTTTTTTTTAAAAAAATTATTATTATTATTGTTATTTTAACTGGAACTTTTAGACTTCAATGTCAATTAAATATAAGCTATGATATACACATTTTCTACTCGAAGCATTAAAAAAAATGGAATTATAAAATTGAAATATCAAAAATCAAACTCTATGGTGAAGTTGAAATTATGAAATTGAAATTATTGGTGTTTGCCAAACACTTGATTTGGAATTCAAATGTAGCATTTCAAATTCCACATTTGAATTCAATTATTTCAAATGAAATCTAAGTTACCAAACACTACCTTAAGGACTTTGGCTAATGTGAGAACTTTGTTGTTTTTCTGTTACCTATGTGCATTATCATTAATGGCGTCCTATATTTAAGTTAGGTATTTAATTTTCTACAAATATTATTAAGGTGTGGAATTACATTATTCGATTACAAATTGTAGCTAGTTTTAGTGAAAGGTTTTGGTATGGAATCTTTTGTTTTGTATTAAGACATAAAATTTTAAAAGTATTGTTGTTTCTTCACCATTAAGGTGGCTATAATGAGTTGTGCCAACTCTTTTATCAACGGTGAATATTGTTGTTAAGGCCATTAGACTGAAACAAATAATTTCTTTCATGGTTTGATAATATTTGTTAGGTTTCAGTTGAATTATCATCTTTTGGTGGGAACTATAAACACTATTTAATTACCATCTTTTGGTGGGCGAAATATACCTATGTAGATTAAAATTAGGCTAAATAAACATATAACTAATCATATGAATCATGAAAAAAGTTTAGAATGTGAAAATAGGTTCGTTTGTTGATAGTTGGGATCGAAATGCCATTTTTGGCCATAAATGACCTATATCGACCCAAATGACCCATAAGCGTGCATAACGAACTTGAAATGAGTTTCATAAAAATATAACTAATCATATGAATCATGAAAAACGTTTAGAATGTGGAAATAAGTTCGTTTGTTGGTAGTTGGGATCGAAAATGCCATTTTTGGCCATAAATGACCTATATCGACCCAAATGAACTATAGGCGTGCATTACGAACTTGAAATGAGTCTTATAACATATAACTAATCATATGAATCATGAAAAAGGTTTAGAATTTGAATATAAGTTTGTTTGTTGGTAGTTGAGATCGAAAATGCCATTTTTGGCCATAAATGACCTATATCGACCCAAATGACCCTTAGGCGTGCATAACGAACTTGAAATGAGTTTCATAAACATATAACTAATCATATGAATCATTAAAAGGGTTTATAATTTGAATATAAGTTCGTTTGTTGATAGTGGGGGTCGAAAATGCCATTTTTGGCCATAAATGATCTATATCGACCCAAATGACCCATAGACGTGCATAACGAACTTGGAATGAGTCTTATAATCATATAACTAATAATATGAATCATGAAAAAGGGTTAGAATGTGGAAATAGGTTCGTTTATTGGTAGTTGGGATCGAAAATGCCATTTTTGGCCATAAATGACCTATATCTGCCCAAATGACCCATAGGTGTGCATAACGAACTTGAAATAAGTCTTATAATCATATAACTAATCATATGAATCATGAAAAATGTTTAGAATATGAAAATAGGTTCGTTTGTTGGTAGTTGAGATCGAAAATGCCATTTTTGGCCATAAATAACCTATATCGACCCAAATGAACCATAGGCGTGCATAACGAACTTGAAATGAGTCTTATAAACATATAACTAATCATATGAATCATGAAAAAGGTTTAGAATTTGAATATAAGTTCGTTTGTGTTGTGATATAGAAAGAAAGAGAGGAGAAATTGGGAGAGAACAATGGTATGTTTTATTCCATGAACAATAGGGTATATATACATACAATATAATAGGGTATGCTTGGAGAACAATAAACCCTAGATCTGGAATATTCCAGAAAGATACTAGGGGTACAATGGGCATCCACATAATATTTCATAATACTTCCCCTTGGATGTCCATTATTGAATATTATGCCTCGTTAAAACCTTACTAGGAAAACCACGTGGGATAAAAACCGAGTGAAGGAAAAAGAGTACATCGCTCTTTATAATACGCTTGAAATGTTGCCTCATTAAAAACCTTACCAGGAAAACCCAGTGGGACAAAACCTTGGTTAAGGGAAAAAGAGCGCAACGCGTATTTCTCCCCCTGATGAATACATCATTTGAAATCTTCTGGTGCAATCGATCCAACATTGTTGAATAGCTTCTTAAATGTAGCAGTATTGAGTTCCTTGAAAATCGATTCTCCAAACCTTAAGTTGAATCTTCAATTCTCCACTTGAACAGATGAGGTGAAATTCTTTGAAAATAATGCTTGTAAGATCATTTGCTTTTCTCTATCTCATTCGATACGTTTGTTTCCGAGTTTCTCGATGCATAATACTTTAGCTTCACCTTAGATAGATACATTTTCTTGTATGAAACTTATCCATACATATTGGACATATATACCTTCTTCTGGAGGTCATAAATTGTAGTTTTTGATCAATATTGATCAAACCTTTTTGGTCATACTTTCATGGAAATACATGATAAATAACAATATCATCGTCCAACTTGGAGGTATAATATAGCTAATAATGTTATTTATGGTTCTTCTGGACCATGACATAATATCCATTGGAAGGACATTACATACCTTTATCTTATATTTTAAGATGATTC
Source organism: Spinacia oleracea (assembly GCF_020520425.1). Taxonomy (NCBI): domain Eukaryota; kingdom Viridiplantae; phylum Streptophyta; class Magnoliopsida; order Caryophyllales; family Amaranthaceae; genus Spinacia; species Spinacia oleracea. The sequence goes on from NC_079488.1 coordinate 20,048,393, forward strand.
ATATTTGTAAAAGAATTCTTTCATGAATAAATTAATATGTATATTTCAAAACTCTCAAGTACTCAAACTACTGGTTGAGACGACATTCCAAAACACTCTTTTAGAGTTTTGATAATATCTCATCAATGTTGGGATGTTTGTATGCAAAACTCAAAAGGCTAGATGTTTAAGAACATCATGAATAAGTTCTTCAGGAACTTTTCTTATTTGCATGATTCATAACATACTATTAAATCAATATTATATTTCTTTTGCAACTACTAGCCCAATGAAGCAGGAATCTCATCTTGTAAATTTCCATAAAGTTGCAAATCCGTCTTACCATTATTTGGATTCATATTTCATATACGACATCATAATAGTTTTGAAACATGTTATATGAAATTATAACTAGATAATTCTACAACATACCACGATAAAACATAAAACAAACTACATGTATGATGAATGATGCATTTACCTATTAACTACACATGTATATGAATGTAAGACTCAAATGCAAAACACTGTACAGTGTGGATATTTCAAATCCATAATTTGTTGAACTTCAGGTCCATGAGCTCATTTGATCATTATAGTTATGTCTACATCGAAACAGACATAGATTTACGATCCCCTATTCAAAATCCATTATTTCTCACATATGCATTATATTTCGGTTCCATCATCTACCGGTATCATTAAAGTTGTTCAACATATACTTTGCATGCTATTCAGCAATGATATCTGAATACTTATTCGATAGGTACCATTCATTTTTCTCACGGGCCATCTATTATTGTTCAGATATCTATACCACTTCAAGGGTATTTCATACACTATATAATTAATAGTGTTTTCTTTATTTTCAAAAATATCATCAACTGCATTATCTTGCCATCCTTTTCATATAATCACTATGTTGGAACCGTATATATAATCTACACTTCAGGTGTAGAGATTTAAATAAATATTGGCAAGAGATATATTTCTCAACACTTACTATATGTAACATCGAGCACAATGACTATTATACACCTTTATGCCTTTGAACATGTAACAATTTAACACAATCAAGTCATAGATATTTATGTTCAAACATACTTCGAGGACATAAAGTTGGCATGTACACTTACTCATATGGGGATCAATTTATTATCTTTCAATTTGGCCAACTTATTCTTGCTCGTCTCCCCCTAAGTTGGAAAATATTTTCAATATGTTATGGGGCATAAAAAAACTTCACCAACTAAATAATACACTTTTCAACCTGTATTGTGATAAATATTACATACTTTTATTCTCTTCTGGAGATCAACATTGTTTATGGGGAGTAGATATAATATGCAGTTATTTTCTTCATATTTTCTCTTTTCGTGCTGACGTATGATTGCCCCAATCAAGAGATTTAAGATGCTTATTTATGATACTTAAATCAATCACAAAACACTTGTAAACTTATTGGTGATCTTCAAGTCACCTACTACCATTCTGGTGAACTTCGGGTCACTTATTATCATGGTGAACTTTAAATCACCTATCATTATACAATTTTTCAATATCATTAATATCTCTTGTATTTATTTTCTCAATCGATCCATTATAACTATTCGATTGAAATACAACTCAACCTCATCATTTTTGTCTTGCCTTTGAATATATACAACATATGAGGGAGTGTCAGCACATAAAATTTTCAAATTCTCATAACGGGTGTTCTTAAACCCGGATGGCCTGGATTATCACATCATGCGTATATAATATTGATGTGGCAAAAAATAATTGGACATCGTGTCCCAATGATAGCTTGACACATGTCCTCCATAAATGGCACGAAGGCCCAACTCGTTTGACATGCCCAATCCTAAAAAGGCACCTTAAAGCCCTTTATTTCAAAACGCACCAGATAAGGACACATGTCTTCATCTCTAAAGATCAGCCAGTCATATAACTAAGGTTTTTGGACACTTCCCAAAAACCCTATGTTAGGTTATGATACATATGACACTTACATAAATCATGCGGAAACAACCATTAACCCAGAAAACATATTATTTACACATAATCATTTAGCATAGTTTAGATGCATACTCTTTGTTGCGTGCCTTCCCTAGCTGCGCCCGAACCGAACAAGAACAAGTCTTTTAGGACTCCAAGTGTCGTCCCTCCGTAGAAAGTCCACAGCACGTCCGGATCCGCCTTAAGATTGACCAACTAGAATCGCCCTTAAGGTACTCAGAAAATTCGGCACTTTTGGGGCAAGATGGGTTTTAATTTTCTCTCAAAAACTCACTTTTGAATACTTTGAAACTTGTATATAAATTATGACCCCTAGGCCTTTATTTATAGAGTTATGGAAAAGGAATCGTAATCCTAGTAGGATGCGAATTAATTGGAATTAGAATTCTACATGAATTCTACTTAATCAATTTATCCAATAGGAATAGACATTTAATCATACACTGACTCTTGCAGATTCAGGAATCTCGCATGAGCTCAAACTCACACACACACGGCAGCCACAAGGGCTGCCCACGCATGCGAGCAGCAGCCCACGCAGCGCGGCCCACGCATGCGCGGCCTTGTGCGCGCTGGGCTGTGGCGTGCGTGCTTGCTGGGCGATGGCCTGGCTTCGTGCTGGGCCTTCGTCCGGCAGGCCTCGTCCGATGCTAATTCGTACGATACGCTTCCGATTAAATTTCCATTTCCGGAATCTATTTCCGATACGAACAATATTTAATATTTCCGATTCCGGAATTAATTTCCGTTTCGAACAAATATTTAATATTTCCGTTTCCGGAATTATTTTCCGATTCCGGTAATATTTCCGATTCTGACAATATTTCCGTTTCCGGCAATATTTCCGATTCTGGTAATATTTCCATTTCCAACAATATTTTCCGATACGTACCATGTTTCCGTTTCCGGTAACATCTACGACTTGGATAATATTCATATTTCTTGCCTGTGACGATCTTAGCTCCCACTGAAACCAAGATCCGTCGGTTCCGAATATTCATAGATGGAGTATTTAATGCCATTAAATACTTGATCCGTTTACGTACTATTTGTGTGACCCTACGGGTTCAGTCAAGAGTAAGCTGTGGATTAATATCATTAATTCCACTTGAACTGAAGCGGCCTCTAGCTAGGCATTCAGCTCACTTGATCTCACTGAATTATTAACTTGTTAATTAATACTGAACCGCATTTATTAGACTTAACATAGAATGCATACTTGGACCAAGGGCATTATTTCCTTCAGTCTCCCACTTGTCCTTAGGGACAAGTGTGCATTTCCTAATTCCTTTGTCGCTCGATGCTTGCTCTTGAACATAAGGTAAGAGTTGTCATCCTTATTATGTCCAGAGGTGTTCCTCGGTTTCAGAGTTCAACTGATCAAATAAACAGATAATCATAGCCTATGATTCATCCGAGCACGGCCATGCATTTCACAGTTTCTAGCTCTCCGAGTGGCCTTGTACAACTTTTAAGCACCTCTTCCCGATTTATGGGAGGACAATCCCAATCTTGCGATCTTGAGATTAGACTTCGTTTGATAGGTGATTACCTGAGCGTTGCCTTTATAGCCTCCTTTTACGGTGCGACGGTTGGTCAACGTCAAAGCAACCAGTTCTCAAACAAGTAATCTCAAATCACTCAGGTATTGAGGATTTAGTGTCTAATAATTTAATGAAATTTACTTATGACAGACTTTCATCTCTTACAGTAAAGTTTCATAGGTCTTGTCCGATACTAGTCTTCCCAAAGTAAGTATCTATGCAAATGATTATGACATTGCCATGTCCACATAGTTCAAGAAACAGAACTACTAGTCATCTTGCATTCTAATCGTCTAACGTTTTCTATGCGTCCAATTTTATAGAAAACTCCGACTAGGGACCATTTTCAACCTTTGACATTCAAGTTCACTTGATAGACATTTCTTAGTCACAGGACTGGTCCTGACAGTCTATCTTGAATATATCGTCAAGTTGAAGGGACTCATCATTTAATAAACCACAAATTAAATGGAAAAATGAATTCCTTTCATTTATTGTGAATGATTAACCAATAATGTTTTACAAAGATTTAAACTCTAAAACATTTATTGATAGACATTTCTTTTCTTTCAACGAACTCTCGTAGAAGGTGAAATCTACGAAGTACATGCTTGACTCTCTGGTGGTGTCTAGGCTCTTTTGCCTGTGCAATAGCTCCGTTATTATCACAATACAGGGCTATTGGTCCTTTAATGGAGGGGACTACACCAAGTTCTCCTATGAACTTCCTTAGCCATATAGCTTCCTTTGCTGCTTCATGTGCAGCAATGTACTCCGCTTCAGTTGTAGAATCCGCAATGGTGCTTTGCTTAGCACTTTTCCAGCTTACTGCTCCTCCGTTGAGGCAGAAGACAAACCCAGACTGTGATCTGAAATCATCTTTGTCGGTTTGGAAACTTGCGTCCGTATAGCCTTTAACAATTAATTCATCATCTCCACCATAGACCAGGAAGTCATCTTTGTGCCTTTTCAGGTACTTCAGAATGTTCTTGGCAGCAGTCCAATGCGCCTCTCCTGGGTCTGACTGGTATCTGCTCGTAGCACTGAGTGCGTACGCAACATCCGGGCGTGTACATATCATAGCATACATTATTGAACCAATCAATGATGCATATGGAATCCCATTCATTCGTCTACGCTCATCAAGTGTTTTTGGGCACTGAGTCTTGCTTAGAGTCATTCCATGAGACATGGGTAGGTAGCCTCGCTTGGAGTCCGCCATCTTGAACCTATCAAGCACCTTATTGATATAAGTGCTTTGACTAAGTCCAATCATCTTTTTAGATCTATCTCTGTAAATCTTGATGCCCAATATGTACTGTGCTTCTCCTAGATCCTTCATCGAAAAACATTTCCCAAGCCAAATCTTGACAGAGTTCAACATAGGAATGTCATTTCCGATAAGCAATATGTCGTCGACATATAATACTAGGAAAGCAATTTTGCTCCCACTGACCTTCTTGTATACACAAGATTCGTCCGCGTTCTTGATGAAACCAAAGTCACTGACTGCTTCATCAAAACGTATATTCCAGCTCCTGGATGCCTGCTTCAATCCGTAGATTGACTTCTTTAGCTTGCATACCTTTTTAGCATTCTTTGGATCCTCAAAACCTTCAGGCTGTGTCATAAACACAGTTTCTGTTAAAACGCCGTTTAAGAAAGCAGTTTTGACATCCATCTGCCATATTTCGTAATCGTAATATGCAGCGATTGCTAATATTATTCGAATAGACTTTAGCATTGCAACTGGTGAAAAGGTTTCATCGTAATCCACACCGTGGACTTGCCTGTAACCTTTCGCAACCAATCTAGCTTTGAAAACTTCAAGTTTCCCATCCTTGTCCTTTTTCAGTTTGAAAACCCATTTGCTTCCAATGGCTTGGTAGCCATCTGGCAAATCGACCAAATCCCATACTTGGTTTTCAGACATGGAGTCTAATTCAGATTGCATGGCTTCTTGCCACTGCTTGGAGCTAGGGCTCGTCATAGCTTGCTTGTAAGTCGCAGGTTCATCACTTTCAAGTAATAGAACGTCATAGCTCTCGTTCGTCAAAATACCTAAGTACCTTTCCGGTTGAGATCTATATCTTTGCGATCTACGCGGGGTAACATTTCTAGATTGACCATGATTCTCACCAGATTCTTCTAAAGATCTCTGAGTTTCATCCTGAATGTCATCTTGAGCATTCTCTAGAGTTTGTTGTTCGACTCGAATTTCTTCGAGGTCTACTTTTCTCCCACTTGTCATTTTGGAAATGTGATCTTTCTCCAAAAAGACACCATCTCGAGCAACAAACACTTTGTTCTCAGATGTATTGTAGAAGTAATACCCCTTTGTTTCCTTTGGATAGCCCACAAGGATACATTTGTCAGATTTTGGATGAAGTTTGTCTGAAATTAATCGTTTGACGTATACTTCACATCCCCAAATCTTAAGAAAAGACACATTTGGAGGCTTTCCAAACCATAATTCGTATGGAGTCTTTTCGACAGCTTTAGACGGAGCTCTATTTATAGTGAGTGCAGCTGTATTTAGTGCATGTCCCCAAAATTCTAATGGAAGTTCGGCCTGACCCATCATTGACCTGACCATGTCTAGCAAGGTTCTGTTCCTCCGTTCTGACACACCGTTCCATTGTGGTGTTCCAGGAGGAGTCAATTCTGATAGAATTCCACATTCTTTCAGATGGTCATCAAATTCATAGCTCAGATATTCACCGCCTCTATCAGACCGCAGTGCCTTGATCTTCTTGCCTAATTGATTCTCTACTTCACTCTGAAATTCCTTGAATTTGTCAAAGGATTCAGACTTATGCTTCATTAGGTAGACATAACCATACCTACTGAAGTCATCAGTGAAAGTGATAAAGTAGCTGAAACCACCTCTAGCATTTGTACTCATTGGTCCACATACATCTGTATGGATTAAACCCAATAGTTCATTTGCTCTTTCTCCAACTTTAGAGAAAGGTTGCTTTGTCATTTTGCCAAGTAAACATGATTCGCATTTACCATAATCCTCTAAGTCAAATGGTTCTAGAATTCCTTCCCTTTGAAGTCTTTCTAAGCGTTTCAAGTTTATATGGCCTAATCGACAATGCCACAGATAGGTGAGATCTGAATCATCCTTTTTGGCCTTTTTGGTATTTATGTTATATACTTGTTTGTCGTGATCTAATAAATAAAGTCCATTGACTAATCTAGCAGATCCATAAAACATCTCTTTAAAATAAAACGAACAACTATTGTCTTTTATTATAAAGGAAAATCCCTTAGCATCTAAGCAAGAAACTGAAATGATGTTTTTAGTAAGACTTGGAACATGGAAACATTCTTCCAGTTCCAAAACTAGCCCGGAGGGCAACGACAAATAGTAAGTTCCTACGGCTAATGCAGCAATCCGTGCTCCATTTCCCACTCGTAGGTCGACTTCTCCCTTGCTTAACTTTCTACTTCTTCTTAGTCCCTGTGGATTGGAACATAAGTGTGAGCCACAACCTGTATCTAATACCCAAGAAGTTGAATTAGCAAGTATACAGTCTATAACGAAAATACCTGAAGATGGAACGACTGTTCCGTTCTTCTGATCTTCCTTTAGCTTCAAGCAATCTCTCTTCCAATGCCCCTTCTTCTTGCAGTAGAAGCATTTGGATTCAGAAGTGGGTTGACTGACCTTCCTCTTTGCAGATTTGGCGCCAGTATGCTTAGTTGGGCTGGCCTTGTTGCCACCTTTCTTAGCATTCCTCTTCTTTCCAGATTTCTTGAACTTGCCCCCACGCACCATAAGCACATCCTGCTTATCACTTTTGAGCGTCTTTTCAGCGGTCTTCAGCATACCGTGAAGCTCAGTGAGCGTTTTGTCCAGACTATTCATACTGTAGTTCAGTTTGAACTGATCATACCCGCTATGAAGAGAATGGAGGATGGTGTCTATAGCCATTTCCTGAGAAAATTGCTGATCCAGCCGACTCATATTCTCAATGAGTCCAATCATTTTGAGAACATGTGGACTTACGGGCTCGCCTCTCTTTAAGCTTGGTCTCAAGAATTTGCCTATGAGTCTCGAATCTTTCGACTCGAGCCAGATCTTGGAACATGTTCTTCAACTCACTGATGATTGTGAAAGCATCTGAGTTGATGAACGTTTTCTGCAGATCCGCACTCATGGTGGCGAGCATTAGACATTTCACATCCTTGTTGGCATCAATCCAACGATTGAGGGCTGCCTGAGTGATCCCGTCGCCTGGAGCTTCGGGCATCGCCTCATCTAGGACATACTCCTTTTCTTCCTGCATAAGAACTATTTGCAAGTTCCTTTGCCAGTCAAGGAAGTTTTTCCCGTTCAACTTCTCCTTTTCGAGAATTGATCGAATGTTGAATGAATTGTTGTTTGCCATATTAAAAACTACAATTGAAAAGAATAAACAAATAAATAACCATTCACAGTTTCTCTTAATAAACTTAAATTCTAGCATACATGCATAATTCAATGTTTATTAAGCATTTTATTCAAGTTATGTGTTCCGGCAGGTGTGAATAAAATGATTCCAAGATCCTAAAATCATTGAAGAACTAAGCACAGTTTGTCGACTTAATCCTAGAACATCTTAGGTAAGCAAAAGCCTTTTGCTAATAGTCTAGAAACTATTCTTGGTTGATAGGTACGTCTAAGAACTTATTAGGTAAACCTATCGAATTTGCCACGACATAAAAGGACTCCTTACTTATATCGTTGAGTTTCACCAAAACTAACATGTACTCACAATTATTTGTGTACCTTGCCCCTTTAGGACCAATAAGTAACACCTCGCTGAGCGAAAACTATTACTAGATTGATGTAAAGGATATCCAAGCAAGTGTATATTTTGGCATGGCACCTTTTAACTCAATTTTTAAGTTTGGAACTTAAGGCTCTTACTATGTTGGTTAGATTTTAAGTGAACTAAAATCCTTAATCATGCAACATAATCAAGCTTTTGATCTCATGCATTTTAAGACATATTTAAAGCAATAAATAACTTAAAACATGCATAAGATATTTGTGATCTAGTATGGCCCGACTTCATCTTGAAGCTTTGACTTCAAAGTCCGTCTTGAAAATCTCCGTGGGAGGCACCATTTTCTTCAAATAGGATAAGTTATAACTAATTACAACTATTTGATGGTACGCAGACCATATTTGAATTGAAAAATAACTTTGGTGCTTTAGACCAATTACATTCAAATTAATGGTACGCAGACCATATTTTCTATCCTATTTGGGCCATACTAGTCACTTCATAACCTGCAAAACAGTACATATACAATATATACCATTCACCCATTCATTATCATGAATGGCCCACATAGCTGGTTAGTTAAAACACATTATGCATCACGTAAACATTTGCAGCAATTAATCAAGGTCACCAATAATCTACCAATTATTCAGTCCTTATTAATTCTAATCGAGTTGTTTTAACCTTAAGGATTTGTAGACCTAATCAAGAGTTTATGACTAAAAGCACTCCCACTCAAACCAATAAATTCATATGCTTTACTAATTTTAAACATAAAATTGTATTTCTAGTCTAACCGGAAACATACAAATTTAATTAAAATTTAAAGCTCATATAAATTTATAATTGAATCCAAAAATTTAATTTTAATTTCAGTCACATTTAAATTAATTTATGATTTTAATTTTAGTAAAATAATTAGAATAAATGCCATTTATTATAATTATAATATTCAAAATTAAAATCCAAGAAATTAATTCAAATTATTAATTTTAAAATCAATTAATATTATCCAAGTCGTAGATGTTGCCGGAAACGGAAACATGGTACGTATCGGAAAATATTGTTGGAAATGGAAATATTACCAGAATCGGAAATATTGCCGGAAACGGAAATATTGTCAGAATCGGAAATATTACCGGAATCGGAAAATAATTCCGGAAACGGAAATATTAAATATTTGTTCGAAACGGAAATTAATTCCGGAATCGGAAATATTAAATATTGTTCGTATCGGAAATAGATTCCGGAAATGGAAATTTAATCGGAAGCGTATCGTACGAATTAGCATCGGACGAGGCCTGCCGGACAAAGGCCCAGCACGAAGCCAGGCCATCGCCCAGCAAGCACGCACGCCACAGCCCAGCGCGCACAAGGCCGCGCATGCGTGGGCCGCGCTGCGTGGGCTGCTGCTCGCATGCGTGGGCAGCCCTTGTGGCTGCCGTGTGTGTGTGAGTTTGAGCTCATGCGAGATTCCTGAATCTGCAAGAGTCAGTGTATGATTAAATGTCTATTCCTATTGGATAAATTGATTAAGTAGAATTCATGTAGAATTCTAATTCCAATTAATTCGCATCCTACTAGGATTACGATTCCTTTTCCATAACTCTATAAATAAAGGCCTAGGGGTCATAATTTATATACAAGTTTCAAAGTATTCAAAAGTGAGTTTTTGAGAGAAAATTCAAACACCTATCTTGCCCCAAAAGTGCCGAATTTTCTGAGTACCTTAAGGGCGATTCTAGTTGGTCAATCTTAAGGCGGATCCGGACGTGCTGTGGACTTTCTACGGAGGGACGACACTTGGAGTCCTAAAAGACTTGTTCTTGTTCGGTTCGGGCGCAGCTAGGGAAGGCACGCAACAAAGAGTATGCATCTAAACTATGCTAAATGATTATGTGTAAATAATATGTTTCCTGGGTTAATGGTTGTTTCCGCATGATTTATGTAAATGTCATATGTATCATAACCTAACACATACTTGATACCTCCGAGGAACGCGTGCCACGTCAGCACCGTAAAAGATCCCACAACATTTGGCGCCGTCTGTGGGGAGGTACAGTAACATGGCCGATCAACAACCTGACGTTGAAGCCGAACAATAAATTGGCTCAAGTGATCGACCTCCTCGAGGGAGGGGTCCATCGGGACTTGCTCGTCACCAAGGAGCCTCATCAAGCTGCCATCGGGACTTGCTCGTCACCAAGGCGCCTCATCAAGCCGCCATCGGGACTTGCTCGTCACCAAGGCGCCTCATCAAGCCGCCTTGTCTAAACTCCTTGTCAGGACTTGCAAGCTCCCGTCAAGACTTGCAAGCTCCCTATCGGGACTTGCTCCCTATCGGGACTTACTCCCTCATGGACTTGCTCCCCATCGGGACTTGCTCGTCACCAAGGCGCCTCATCAAGCCGCCATCGGGACTTGCTCGTCACCAAGGCGCCTCATCAAGCCGCCTTGTCCAAACTCCTTGTCAGGACTTGCAAGCTCCCGTCAAGACTTGCAAGCTCCCCAACGGGACTTACTCCCTCATGGACTTAATCCCCATCAAAGACCAAGCAAATATGGAGCTCGTCCACCATGAAATAGCAGCGTCCATGGTATAAATCACCGCCTAGGTTGTAACCTTTTTATGGGCTTCATCAAATACAACAAGCTACCTTGTAATGATCAAAAAGTGAAAAGCCGAACAAGTGGTATAATTTGTAAATCACACCGCAAGCAAGCATGTCACTGCTTCGATCTCGACTCGTCAAAAATCAACGGAAAACAATTAAGCTATAAGTATGGACATCTAGGAGTAAATAAGGACGAAGCTCTTGTGCTGACACTCCGCTACAAGAAACTAGCAAGGTTTTTTGTTCTATAACACCTGCGACATTGCCGGCGTCTCTCTATTATTACTCTCAAGCATGTCGTTCCTCTTATCTTTACTTACGGCGGAAGACGCGATGATGGCTGTGGTGGTGGTCAAGGCCGTGGAGGTTCACAGCCACCAAGCATCAGGTTTTTAACGAAGGCAAGTTAGAATGCGACTGCCGATGTCAGCTTAATCTCCAAAATGAATTCAGTTGACGGCTTCATCATCAACGACCAAGGCTCAACCGCTACGGAGTCACAAGCTATTGGTGTTACCAAAACGGTTGGGCTTGGTACTTCTGAGATGAGGTACATGTGTTGTGAGAGCTAATCACTTCCTCGTCCAACTTTATAACAAAGACTTTCATCACTAAGATTCTCAAGCATGAGACACGGCATATATCATGTCGCTCAATCATGGAGAGTTCATTTGACGGGCCTTAGACCATGAGAGAGTCCATCACCACTTCTTATTACGACACACATTAGTTGACGGGTCGTTTTCAGACTCAGTTACCAAGGCGCCAACACATGCTCGTCACCAAGGCGCCTCATCAAGCCGCCATCGGGACTTGCTCGTCACCAAGGCGCCTCATCAAGCCGCCTTGTCCAAACTCCTTGTCAGGACTTGCAAGCTCCCGTCAAGACTTGCAAGCTCCCCATCGGGACTTACTCCCTCATGGACTTGCTCCCCATCGGGACTTGCTCGTCACCAAGGCGCCTCATCAAGCCGCCTTGTCCAAACTCCTTGTCAGGACTTGCAAGCTCCCGTCAAGACTTGCAAGCTCCCTATCGGGACTTACTCCCTCATGGACTAGCTCGTCACCAAGGCGCCTCATCAAGCCGCCATCCGGACTTGCTCGTCACCAAGGCGCCTCATCAAGCCGCCATCGGGACTTGCTCGTCACCAAGGCGCCTCATCAAGCCGCCATCAGGACAAAATTGAGTCATGACGGGTCGTTTAAGTTGTTCATTTTGGGGTATACTAGGCTGCAAGCTAAAAATTATTTGCCATGGAAAAATGAACAACTATGAAATAAAGAAGCAAACATGTGGGTTACGTTTAAATGACGACCGTCATTTAAATTTATCCAATCGTCATTACCTTGATGATACCTGCAATGAAGAAATCAAATCATGGTGCGAGGCCGCCTTACCAGTACCTCAAAATTGCAAAGTAAAACAAGAATTTTCTAGGCTAAATTACCAAGTAGTTCATACTTTGTGGAATATACATTACTTAGCTCCCAGTCAGGAAGCCTAACTCCTTGTCAGGACTTGCAAGCTCCCCTCAAGACTTGCAAGCTCCCCATCGGGACGGACTCCCTCATGGACTTGCTCCCAATAGGGACTTGCTCCTCATCAAGGCCTCTCATCAAGGCGCCTCATCAAGGCGCCTCATCAAGGCCTCTCATCAAGGCCTCTCATCAAGACTCCTCGTCAAGGCGCCTCACTAAGACCTCTCATAAGGACTCGCAAGCTCCCCATTAGGACTTGCAAGCTCCCCATCAAGACTCCTCGACGGGACTCCTCGTCAGGACCCCTTGTCAGAACCTATAAAACCGAACGGCTTACTAAACGCCTACAAATATAGGGGCAAACCCTCCAAAAAGAACCATCAGGACTAGCTCCTCACCAAGGCGCCTCATCAAGCCGCCATCGGGACTTGCTCGTCAGGACTTGCAAGCTCCCGTCAAGACTTGCAAGCTCCCCATTGGGACTTACTCCCTCATGGACTTGCTCCCCATCGGGACTTGCTCGTCACCAAGGCGCCTCATCAAGCCGCCATCGGGACTTGCTCGTCACCAAGGCGCCTCATCAAGCCGCCTTGTCCAAACTCCTTGTCAGAACTTGCAAGCTCCCGTCAAGACTTGCAAGCTCCCCATCGAGATTTACTACCTCATGGACTTGCTCCCCATCGGGACTTGCTCGTCACCAAGGCGCCTCATCAAGCCGCCATCGGGACTTGCTCGTCACCAAGGCGCCTCATCAAGCCGCCATCGGGACTTGCTCGTCACCAAGGCGCCTCATCAAGCCTCCTTGTCCAAACTCCTTGTCAGGACTTGCAAGCTCCCGTCAAGACTTGCAAGCTCCCTATCGGGACTTACTCCCTCATGGACTTGCTCCCCATCGGGACTTGCTCGTCACCAAGGCGCCTCATCAAGCCGCCATCGGGACTTGCTCGTCACCAAGGCGCCTCATCAAGCCGCCTTGTCCAAACTCCTTGTCAGGACTTGCAAGCTCCCGTCAAGACTTGCAAGCTCCCCATCGGGACTTACTCCCTCATGGACTTGCTCCCCATCGGGACTTGCTCGTCACCAAGGCGCCTCATCAAGCCGCCATCGGGACTTGCTCGTCACCAAGGCGCCTCATCAAGCCGCCATCGGGACTTGCTCGTCACCAAGGCGCCTCATCAAGCCGCCTTGTCCAAACTCCTTGTCAGGACTTGCAAGCTCCCGTCAAGACTTGCAAGCTCCCTATCGGGACTAACTCCCTCATGGACCTTGCTCCCCATCGGGACTTGCTCGTCACCAAGGCGCCTCATCAAGCCAACTCGTCCAAACTCCTTGTCAGGACTTGCAAGCTCCCCTCAAGACTTGCAAGCTCCCCATCGGGACTTACTCCCTCATGGACTAGCTCCCCAACGGTACTTACTCCCTCATGGACTTGCTCCCCATCGGGACTTGCTTGTCACCAAGGCGCCTCATCAAGCCGCCTTGTCAAAACTCCTTGTCAGGACTTGCAAGCTCCCGTCAAGACTTGCAAGCTCCCTATCGGGAGTTACTCCCTCATGGACTTGCTCCCCATCGGGATTTGCTCGTCACCAAGGCGCCTCATCAAGCCGCCATCCGGACTTGCTCGTCACCAAGGCGCCTCATCAAGTCGCCATCGGGACTTGCTCGTCACCAAGACGCCTCATCAAGCCGCCTTGTCCAAACTCCTTGTCAGGACTTGCAAGCTCCCGTCAAGACTTCCAAGCTTCCCATCAGGACTTACTCCCTCATGCACTTGCTCCCCATCGGGACTTGCTCGTCACCAAGGCGCCTCATCAAGCCGCCATCGGGACTTGCTCGTCACCAAGGCACCTCATCAAGCCGCCATCGGGACTTGCTCGTCACCAAGGCGCCTCATCAAGCCGCCTTGTCCAAACTCCTTGTCAGGACTTACAAGCTCCCGTCAAGACTTGCAAGCTCCCCATCGGGACTTACTCCCTCATGGACTTGCTCCCCATCGGAACTTGCTCGTCACCAAGGCGCCTCATCAAGCCGCCATCGGGACTTTCTCGTCACCAAGGCGCCTCATCAAGCCGCCATCGGGACTTGCTCGTCACCAAGGCGCCTCATCAAGCCGCCTTGTCCAAACTCCTATTCAGAACTTGCAAGCTCCCGTCAAGACTTGCAAGCTCCCTATCGTGACACACTCCCTAATGGACTTGCTCCCCATCGGGACTTGCTCGTCACCAAGGCGCCTCATCAAGCCGCCATCCGGACTTGCTCGTCACCAAGGCGCCTCATCAAGCCGCCATCGGGACTTGCTCGTCACCAAGGCGCCTCATCAAGCCGCCTTGTCCAAACTCCTTGTCAGGACTTGCAAGCTCCCGTCAAGACTTGCAAGCTCCCTATCGAGACTTACTCCCTCATGGACTTGCTCCCCATCGGGACTTGCTCGTCACCAAGGCGCCTCATCAAGCCGCCATCGGGACTTGCTCGTCACCAAGGCGCCTCATCAAGCCGCCTTGTCCAAACTCCTTGTCAGGACTTGCAAGCACCCGTTAAGACTTGCAAGCTCCCCAACGGGACTTACTCCCTCATGGACTTGCTCCCCATCGGGACTTGCTCGTCACCAAGGCGCCTCATCAAGCCGCCATCGGGACTTGTTCGTCACCAAGGCGCCTCATCAAGCCGCCTTGTCCAAACTCCTTGTTAGGACTTGCAAGCTCCCGTCAAGACTTGCAAGCTCCCTATCGGGACTTACTCCCTCATGGACCTTGCTCCCCATCGGGACTTGCTCGTCACCAAGGCGCCTCATCAAGCCGCCTCGTCCAAACTCCTTGTCAGGACTTGCAAGCTCCCCTCAAGACTTGCAAGCTCCCCATCGGGACTTACTCCCTCATGGACTTGCTCCCCATCGGGACTTGCTCCCATCATAACTCAATAAAGATAGTCAATCAATATCGACGCCTTCTCATAGATGGCGTCAGAAAAGACTAATCGGTTGACGACCTAAGGAGTGGCCTAGATTAGCGCCCCAAATTAAATTGATCACCTAAAACACTGGGGTTACCGTCCATATATGGGCAACAAAATTCATTTCCAAAAAACCAGCATATGACTGAAAATGGATGAATACATAAAAAGTGCACAGAAGGCACAATAAAAAGTGCACAGAAGGCACAGAATTTCCTACATGCGCACACAGCTCGAAAACCAAAATAAAGAGTGCCAAAAAGCACCAATGTTAATACAAAGCGTTGGCACCGCGAAAACCAACAGTCAAAGAAAAGGTTAAGGACCAGGAGCGGTCAAACTACCATCCTGGACGCCCAGCTCGACGGAGGAATTCACTTCTTCTTCCTCCACGTCTTCCTCCTCCCAATCAGGACTTGCAAGCTCCTATCATGACTTGTAAACTCCCATCATGACTTATGACTAGCCACATGTTAGATCCCAAGTTTCTCTCTAAATATGCCCAAGTTGAGTCGCTCATTAAATTTTCAAAGGCGACTTACCTTGTAAAAAAGATAAGACCCCTTTGAGGGGCAAATGATGTGGCAAAAAATAATTGGACATCGTGTCCCAATGATAGCTTGACACATGTCCTCCATAAATGGCACGAAGGCCCAACTCGTTTGACAGGCCCAATCCTAAAAAGGCACCTTAAAGCCCTTTATTTCAAAACGCACTAGATAAGGACACATGTCTTCATCTCTAAAGATCAGCCAGTCATATAACTAGGATTTTTGGACACTTCCCAAAAACCCTAGCCCTATATATAGTCCATTTCCCAAGGTAAAAGGGGCATTCAATTCTTGCCCACCAACAAAAACCTATCTTTTCTCTGCCTTCTCTCTACAAACTACTTATCTCTCTAGCTTATACTTACTTAAGCATCGGAGGGAATATTCCTACGGGAATATTCTTGTTTTGCAGGTTGCCAGAAGTTCGTGGCAGGTCATACTTGATACCTCCGAGGAACGCGTGCCACGTCAGCACCGTAAAAGATCCCACAACAAATATCATATACAATATTTCATTCGATAACTGTTGGTTATTTTCTCAAAGTGATCACTGTAATTATAGAATACTATAATTTGAACGTATTGTGATGTGATATAACGACACAAACTGGTGTTTCAATTATAACGGCAAGACAATCTAAATAAAACTTATGGAAGATAGCTTGTACTCTTCAAGAGTATCTATTACAACTTTGGTACATATCACAAAAGTATACATCTTCAGAATGTAGTATATTACTCATGCTCATAGAGCGAGTCAATAAGACATGATCAAATATTTGTACCAAGTTTAACATATTGTATTATAATACTGATCATATACTACTTTTTTTATTATGTTGAGAGCTATTTCCCAATAATCCTTGCATGTATTCATGTATAAATTTGGTTTGGAGAGCGCTACAATGTTTACTAGACATATATTTTCATACACCATGTTTATCTACAATTTATTCCCTTTTGATAGGTGCTAATAAAGCTCCACAAGATGCTTTGGTGTAATGGGCCAAACATTTGTTCATTTTTCCTTTGCAACCAACCAAAAATAAAAAATTTGTATTTTCTCATCATTAACTTTCACATGCTTTTCATCATTTACAATCTCACTTCTGGTGTGTATATGTGTATTTTGAAATTACATTTGTACTCATTTATTCACCCATGATTATACTATATTTTACTTTCACATCCTCGATCATGACTATTGATATTATCTTCACTATCTTTAGTCATACAATTTCTCATTCACTTCTGGGAATGGTTTACCTAACTGAATGTGATTATAATACTTTTCTTCAGGATTTCGTTATTTGTCTCATCAACCAAAAAGACAATATATAACTATTTAAAAACACTCTTAAATCTCTCTCAAAAATATCGTGTCTGCAGGACCACACTAGTTTCACAAAAGAAATGTAGGGTATCTTGACAACAAGATTTAAAAACTATTATAGTTTTCCAGACCATATTTTCTTGTACTTCTGCAAAAGGTATGCGGGTCTATTTTCACTTTCGTATTAACTCCATGGTATGATTTTCTCAATCACCTCACAATACAATACACTTGTACAATATAACATTTAAATAAGATGCAATGTTGATTGTTTCTAATAGGGATGATGAAGGGAAAAAAATGGATATTAATTCACGCAATAATGTATAAATCTTTTACTAAAATAATTAGGAGTAATGTGATTAATCGAGTGTCCCAAAAACCAATTTGGCAACTTATTTCATATTCAGATTATCTTTTATATAAGTAATAGACTAATAGTATTGCGAATTAGGACTTAATTAGACATAGAACATGTTCTTATCAAAGTTGTAATGCAATAGTAGAGTTCAAAGAATTATACATATTACACAACAATTATTAATATAGTATCTAACCAGTTAAGAAACATGCCTCATGTATTCGATCTCTTACAATAAGAAAAATATATCTAGTGCCAAGAAAACATATTGTTGTTCCTAGGTTTTGGTTGATGACACACATATTGCAAGCTTCCTGATTGTGGTTGCTAATGACTTTAGACAGGTAAGTGCCTAAGTTCCTATCTGGATAGGAACTTGAATCAGATGTTGAAGTTCCTGATTTACACTTGGAACAGCCACTGGAGTTCCTGAGCTGGAAGCGGTATCTGTTCTAGTTTTGAAGTCAAAAGAGGAGCAACACATTTTACATATCAAGAGTTCTTCATGCCCACAAGAACAATTGCAGACTCATAGCAACGAGTTCCTCTGTTGTCATAGGAGGAACTCATCAATGTTCCAGAGAAGGAACAAGTTCCAGAGCAGGAACAAGTGAAGCTTCAGAGCTGAATGCCTCACTAAAGGAAGATGTAAAAGTCTAGGTAGCTTACTATACTTAGAATTTTATGTAAAATATTAATTATGCTTATGCTATATAAGGAACTCAAAGAACGTAGGAGTGTTTAAGTGTATTTATCAAATATCTGGTTACTAAGTTTTAAAGGAAATTATTTACTTAAATAAATGATTCTTTTCTTTTGATAAAAATCAGATTTTCCTTAAAACTCTGTTTTCTAAATAAAAACAGTTTTGATATCCCTAAAATCTCTCATATTTTGTAAAAGCTCGAACTGATTTTTGGTAAAAAACTAAGTAGTTGATTTGGTCCAAACCACGTTCATTGAGTGAGGATGTTGAGGGAGAAGTGGTCTTCCCTTGATCCTCAAGTTAAGGAACGTGGAAACCTAAGTCACTGTTAGTTGGCAGTTACGTTTTTGAAGGGAACTAACCCTAGGGATAAAACTCTATAAAAGGCCAGAAATCCTATTGGAAAATTTACACAAACATTCTAAAAGTCTTACATTCCTTAAGCGTTTTGTTAAAACCTTTTCCAAAACAGTTTGTGTCCTAGCAATATCTAAGTTCCTACGTTCCATATATATTCTAAAGCTTTATTAATATTAAGAGTTCTCAAAAACATAAATTGTAATTCTGTATTAGAGAGGGTAGAGTTATCCTACAAGGACTTAGTGATTAAGTCTGAGAGAAACAGAGGAAAGTGAGTAGTGATCTGAGTAGGTCATTGTGAGGAACTTGAGTTTGAGTGAAACTCGAGTTGGAGAGTTATTGTAATCGAGGTATTACCATAATATAAAGGAATTCTCTTCTTGATTAGTGTCAAGAAGTTTTCTAAATTATTGCTCTTTGCTTTTCTAATTCTCAGTTCCTATATTATTTCCAAGTTCCGCAAGAAATTCTATTAAAGTTCGAATTACATTTAACCCCCCCCCCCCTCTTGTGCTAGTTCCTACTGGAATATCAATTGGTATCAGAGCCAGTACTCACTAAAAACACAGGAAACCCTGTTTGAGTCAAGTTCCTGATAGTATGAACTCACAAGAGAAACTGGAAGAAGGCTACTCCACGCAAAGGCCACCTATGTTCAATGGTAAGTTCTACTCATACTGGAAGAACATAATGGAGATATTCATCAAAGCTGAAAATTACCAAGTTTGGCGTGTAATTGAAGTTGGAGACTTCGAGGTAACAAAGACCAATGCTGAAAACGAGGTAGTTCCTAAACCAATGTCTGAATTCTCTAAAGAAGACTTTGATAAATATGAGATGAATGCTATGGCTGTTAAAATCTTGCATCGTGGACTTGGACCTCATGAACACAATAGGGTCATGGGGTGCAAGAACGCAAAACAGATTTGGGAATTACTACAAGTAACCCACGAAGGAACTAATGAAGTTAAGCGTTCCAAAATTGACCTTTTAATGTCTAAATATGAAAGATTTGAAATGCTTCCAAAAGAAACTATTCAAGAAATGTTCACTAGATTTACTAACATAACCAATGAATTAGTTTCTCTTGGTAGAATCATTCCCACAGATGAACAGGTAAGAAAAATACTAAGGAGCATGCCACAAGATGATCGTTGGAGAACCAAGGTCATTGCACTGTTTGAGACCAAGGACTTTACCAAGTTCAACATTGAACAACTTGCTGGTTCCTTGATGACACATGAATTGCATCTTGGAGCTGCTGTTCCTGAGAGCTCCAGAAATCGAGGACTTGCTCTAAAAGCTGTGGAACTCGACGAATCTGAGCCGAAATGAAGAAGAGGTTGCCATGCTGGTTAGAAAAATGAGAAAGCTCTACAGAAACTTCAAACCTGGAAACCAGAAAGGAAGGAACTTTGCTAAGAAAACCACTAGTTCCAAAACTGAGCAAGGTTGCTTCAAATGCGGAGAAACTGATCATCAAATTCGTGAATGCCCTCTGTGGGAGAACGACAAAGCCAAAGGAAAAGGAAAGGAACAGGTCAAGGAACGTTATAACAAGTCTACCTTCAACAGGCCAAACTTCAAGAAGGCCATGATAGCTGCATGGGGCGAAGCAACAGACTCAGAAGACGATGAGGAACAACCAAATGAAGAAACTGCAAATCTCTGCCTTATGGCAAGAATAGAAGGAACTGAACAAGTTCCATCAGAAGAAGTAAGTTCCTCCACTCTTCAGTGTCTTTCAAAGTCAAAACTAATTGAACTGTTGCTAGAAACTCTAGATGATTACAAAAAGCTAAGTATGTTAAAAGCACAAAGTGATAAAGCCTTGGAACTCAGTAAAGACCACATAAATTATCTGAACAATATTAGATCTGATGTTCAAGGCAGGTTCTTTGAATTGCTAGATAGAAATACCACCATTAATGAGTCATTCGAGAAAATTAGAAATGAAAACATCCTTCTACAAGTGCAACTCAGTCAATATAAGATGTTTAATCTAAGTTTAGACCCTACAAAATCCTTGGAGATTAACATGGGAGTTTTTAACATCGACTTAGAAAGACTAAACAAAGATCTGATCACCACAAAGGAACAGAAAGAGAAACTAGAGAGGGAACTAGCCATGGCCAGGGCACAGAGACAACCACCTAAAGTTCCTCCCAAATGGATTGAGAATGCTCAATCTAAGAGAACAGAAGGATTAGGTTTTAATCATAAAACTAGTCATAAGAAAAAGTATGTGGATCCTTCCTAGTGTGAAAGTCTGTTTCTCATGTGGAAGTGGAAGTCATGTAAGTACTGAGTGTTCCAAGATGAAGGAACAGGATCAAAGAAACATAAATTATGTAAAGCAAAAATGGGTTAAGAAGTCAGATGTTGTAGTTGAAAAGGAACTCGAGGAAACCGGAGTTCCTGTAACTAACCTTTGATCTCTTTACAGGTTCTAGTGAAGGGGAACATCTCGTGGTATCTCGAGAGCGGGTGTTCCAAACACATGATAGGAGAAAAATATAAATTCCTCTCACTAGAAGCCTACAACGGAGGAACTGTGACCTTTGGAGACAACATGAAAGGAGAAATTGTTGGAATTGGAAAGGTTGGAAGGTCAAGTTCCTATGCCATTGAAAATGTATTTTTAGTCGAGGGTTTAATGCACAGTCTACTAAGCATTTCTCAATTTTGTGGCAAAGGAAACTCTGTAAGTTATACTTCTGAAAATTGTCAAATCATTAATAATAACACTGGGAAGGTTATTTTGGAAGGAACTCGTAAAGGGAACACATATTCTGTGGATCTCAATACAGTTCCCAGGAACAATTTAACCTACCTCAGTGCCATTGAAGAAGATCCCCTACTATGGCACAAGAGGTTTGGACATGCTAGTTTCTCACTGCTTGACAAACTAAGATCAAAGGAACTGGTTCGAGGACTCCCCTCAATCAAGTTCCTAAATGATAAAGTCTGTGATGCATGTGCAAAAGGCAAGCATGTCCGAAGTTCCTTTAAGCCTAAAAAATTGGTAAGCACAATTAAACCATTGGAACTCATCCATATGGACTTGTGTGCTCCAATGAGAATTCAAAGCAGAAGCGGGAAAAAAATTGTTTTAGTTATTGTTGATGATTACTCTCGCTTTACTTGGGTCATATTTATAACAAGCAAAGATGAAACGTTTGATGAGTTTGTTGCATTTTCAAAGAAAATCCAGAAAACTACAAGTCATCAACTGATCCATATAAGATCTGGTCATGGAACAGAATTTGAAAATTACAAATTCGATGAATACTGCAAGGAACAAGGTATGGACCACAATTTCTCAGCTCCTAGAACTCCACAACAAAATGGAGTTGTTGAGATGAAAAATAGAACCTTAGAGGACATGGCAAGAACCATGTTAATAGCCATTTCCTTACCTAGGAACTTCTGGGCTGAAGCAGTCAATACAGCTTGTTATATTGTAAATAGAGTTATGATTCGAGCAATCCTAAACAAAACCCCCTATGAGCTACTAAAAGGTATAAAACCCAACATCTCTTACTTTAGAGCCTTTGGTAGTAAATGTTTTGTCCACAACAATGGCAAAAGAAACTTGAGGAAGTTTGATGAAAAAAGCGATGAGGCAGTGTTCCTAGGATATGCTCTAAATAGCAAAGCTTACAGAGTCTATAAGAAAAGGTCTATGTGCGTTGAGGAAAGTGTACATATAATATTTGATGAATCTAACAAATCTGATATAGTACAGGAACAAGAACATTTCGAGATTGGTTTATCTCGTGCTGCAGAAAATGATGAGGAGTTCCAACCAAGCAAACACACAGCCAGAGGAACTGCTCAACAAAATCAAGAAGTTCCCGTACAAGAGGAACACGAAGAAAGCCAAGAAGATACAGAAACAACACCAGAACCTGAGGGACCCCACAATGACCAACAAGGAACTCAGGTCACAGAAGGAACTGACGAAAATGCCACAACACCAGTAGCTCAGTTTCAACCTAGACCTTGGAAGCATCAAAAGTCTCATCCAATGGAACTCATTATGAGTGACATCAGAAAAGGAACTCAGACAAGGTCACAGCTAAGGAACTTCTGTGCATTCCACACGTTCCTCTCCATATTTGAGCCAAGAAACCACATTGAGGCTCTGGAGGATGCTGACTGGATCATAGCCATGCAAGAAGAATTAAATGAATTCAAAAGAAACAAAGTGTGGCACTTGGAACCCAAACCAAAGCACCAGAAGGTGATAGGGCTGAAATGGGTGTTCCGGAACAAGAAATATGAACATGCAACAATCTTAAGGAACAAGGCAAGGTTAGTGGTCAAAGGTTATAACCAACAGGAAGGTATTGACTTTGAAGAAACATTTGCACCTGTTGCTAGATTAGAAGCCATTAGAATCTTAATTGATTTTGCTGCCTTTATGGGTTTTAAACTTTATCAAATGGATGTTAAATGTACTTTCTTAAATGGTTTCTTAGAGGAAGATGTTTATGTGGAACAACCCCCTGGATTTGAAAATCCCGAATTTCCAAATCACATTTACAAACTAGATAAGGCTCTCTATGGATTAAAACAAGCCCCTAGATCTTGGTACGAGAGACTATCAAAGTACCTCCTTCAAAATGATTTTAAAAGAGGTAGAATAGACAAAACTTTATTTTTAAAATCTAGAGGAACTGATTTGTTAGTAGTTCAAATTTATGTTGATGATATATTATTTGGAGCAACTAATGAGAACTTGTGCAAGGATTTTGCAAACTTGATGTGCAGTGAATTTGAAATGAGCATGATGGGGGAACTCAACTTCTTTCTTGGTTTACAAATCAAGAAAACTGAGGGGGGAATCATGATACACCAACAAAAGTATGTGAAGGAACTCCTAAAGAAATATGAGCTAGAATCAGCCAAAGTAAATCACACTCCCATGGGAACAACTACCAGATTAGACACTGATCCAAATGGGAAAAGTGTGAATCAAACAAAATACAGAGGTATGATTGGATCATTATTATATTTAACAGCCAGTAGACCTGACATTTCTTTTAGTGTAGGACTATGTGCAAGATTTCAATCCAATCCAAAGGAGTCGCACTTAACTGCTGTGAAAAGAATATTAAGATATCTCAAAGGAACTGATGACCTATGCCTATACTATCCAAGAAGTGGATCATTCGAGCTAAAAGGATATGCTGATGCTGATTATGCAGGTGACTTAGTGAATAGAAAAATCACATCAGGTATGGTACAGTTCCTAGGTCCATGCATGGTTTCTTGGGGTTCCAAGAAACAAAACACTGTTGCTCTATCCACAGCTGAAGCTGAGTATGTAGCTGCTGCAGCTTGTTGCTCACAAATTCTATGGATAAAACAACAGTTAAGAGATTTTGGTATTATCTATGATTGTGTTCCTATCTATTGTGATAACACTAGTGCTATTTGTATTTCAAAAGATCCGGTTCATCATTCCCGGGTCAAACACATCCACATTAGACACCATTTCCTTAAAGATAATGTTGAGAAAGGTTTGATTAAATTAGATTTTTGCCAACCTGATCACCAAATTGCTGACATTTTAACTAAGCCTTTGAACAGGGAGAAACATGAGAAAATGAGAAAGGAACTCGGAATGATCAAGCTAAGGTAATTGCTAAATTGAAGTTCCTCTAAGGTAAAGGCAAAAACCATAGTACATATAGACTATTACAAACACAAAATCTTGTGTGCAAACATATTTGAAGCTTACCATCGTGGCAAACAAACTCACACTCCAAATGTGCAAGGTAAGCAGTTCCTTTCAAACTAGTTAATTCAGAGATATAAAATTAAGCAAGTCAATACCAAGGCAAACACAGTTTTATTTTGATTTATTTCTATACTTTTCTTTTAAATCTTTTTTAACAAATTTTTAAAATTCAAAAACGAATACCCATATTCAAAGAATGTTTGGAACGGTTCCATTGGCAATAAATAGGAGAAACTCTTCACTTTCCACATTCAATCCATGCAACCCCCTTTCTCTCTCTCTCACACGCCTTCTCCACTGACACCACCTCTCCTTCCACCTATAAAAACCCTTCACCATGGTTCTCACAAGCAACAACACTGATCTCACTTCCCTCAAACGAAAAAGAAATCCATCCTCTCCAGTTCCCATGGATACCTCACCCATACAATCACCAATTCCCCTTCGATCTCACAATCCAATACTCGCAATTACTCAGGGGGAACCAATCGACACTGACATCGAAATGAAATCCCCAATTTCAAACCCTAGATCCTCCACAAGAAAATCCAAAAAACGTCGAGTGGAAACTTCTGGGGAACAAATTGAGGAAACAGAGGAGAATGCTCAAACTCAGGGGGAAGAAAAAGGGTCCAAGAAACTCACTGCAAAGGAGAACAATCTGGTCGAGAGGTTTGCAATCAACTCAACATGGTGTGAAGCCACGAAGTTCAATGAGTTGATGGAAATCCTTGAACAACAAAAATGGGTAAGTCTGTTGAGTACCTATGCCAAATCACCTTTAATTCCTGAAGCTATGAAAGAATTTTGCAAAAACTTTGCTTGTGTTGATAATGTATGTTCAAGCAAAGTGAATGGAACTCGCATTGAATTTGATGCTTCTTATCTGGAACAGCTGTTTGGTACACCCAATAGGGGTTTTGTTATGTGGTTAAAAGGTCAAATCACAGTGACCATTGATAATGTAGATGAGAAAGACATAGTTGGTTCCATTGGAGGAGATTCCAAAGTTTCCACCTCCTCCACACACAACTGCTTTTCACCCCTTCAAAAATTACTGTTTAATATTGTGTGGAGAGGTGTAGTTCCTCGAACCCAGAAAAGAAACATAGCCAGTCTGTTTGATGCATGTCTCATGTATTGCCTTAAAAGGAAAATTCCCATAAACTTTCCAGCAATCATGATCAAACACCTATCCACCTATATCTCCAAATTCAAAATTCCATACTCCTCCCTTCTCACAGAAATCTTCAAAAGCTTCTCAGTTGACCTTAGCCCATACTATGTCATTCCCTTAAAATCAACCCAAATCCTTCAACTTGAAATGCTCAATCTGTTAAATCTTAAGGTGGTTCAGGGCAAAGTCATTAGGGCTGGAAAGGAAGAGAAACAAGATGAGGAAGATCAAGAGGGAACTGTAGTTAAAGAAGAAGAGGAGGAGGAACTCGAGCACTTGGAGGTAACTTTGTCTCGAGTTCCAAAAGGGAAAAGGAAGAGTTTAGGATCCCAAGGGAAGAGAAAGAGCATGAGGGTGGCTATGCAAGAAAATAAGAATAGGGGTCCAGTGTTTATGGAAATAAATGAAGAAGGGGAGGTCAAGGAGATGCCCATAGAGGAGGATGTTGTTCCAATCAAACAAGAGGAACTGCCTGAAGCTGCTGTGCCAAGGACCAGGACACCAAGATCCTCCAAGAAATCCAAAGCTCGTCGTGTTCCATCTGCATAGGAACATGTTCAAGAACATGGGGGTGCCTGGAACGCAAAAGATGATAAGATATTGGAGCTCAAAGCAACAGTTAATCATCTGGTGGAACTACATGAAGGAACAGACCACAGGATCAGTACAATGCAAGCTCACATTGTTGCCTTGGTTAACAGTGTCAAGACCCTTCAAGCCAATCTACAACACTACTCAGATCAAGCCAATGCCACTCGTGCCACCATTCTCACCAAGATCAATAATCTGGAAACCTTTGAGGAGACAGTAATCGAAGAAACTGCTGGTTCTGGTTCCCCATCCCAAACTTAATCACCCTATCCTATGTTTCAATTAACTTTTGCCATGGAACAAGTTTTTTTCTTTTGGTCTGTATAATTTTCAAACTTGGGTATTTGTTCCATCTTATCTTGACTTGCTTGGTTAATCTTTGTGTTTTCTGGTTTTGATCATTCATGCTTGCTTTCTAAATTAGTGTGTGAGTTGGTTTAATACTTTGAGGCTAGCTTAACTTGCCAAACGTTGATCGTGGGGCACTGTGTTTGGAATGGTTATATTTCGTGCTATGCTTTTTGTTGATGTCAACAGGGGAAAGTCAAGGAGCAAACTTCCAAGGTAAAATCAATCCAGTTCCTGAATCAACTTCTTGTGTACTCTCTCTGTAAGTTTTTTTTTGCTTTTCTTCTCTATTTTTTTTTTTTTTGTTCTACTGTAGTCTGCATCAGTTCCTGTTTGTGTTTACTCTCCTTTGTAAAAAGTTTGCAAGTGTTGTCATCACCAAAAAGGGGGAATATTATTGTTCCTAGGTTTTGGTTGATGACACACATATTGCAAACTTCCTGATTGTGGTTGCTAATGACTTTAGACAGGTAAGTGCCTAAGTTCCTATCTGGATAGGAACTTGAATCAGATGTTGAAGTTCCTGATTTACACTTGGAACAGCCACTGGAGTTCCTGAGCTGGAAACAGTATATGTTCTAGTATTGAAGTCAAAAGAGGGGCAACACATTTTACATATCAAGAGTTCTTCATGCTGATCAAGGTGGAAACTAGGTCGTTTACTAGTCTCTCCTAATCAAACAAATTACCTAAACTAACCACTAAACACAAGTAAAGCGGTAAGCAAGGGTCGGAATTCACAAGGACTAAGGTGCGCTAATTTATGCTAATCGAACAACAAGCTAGGTGGAAACTAAAGGAAATAATGCCCTTGGTCCAAGTATGCATTCTATGTTAAGTCTAATAAGTGCGGTTCAGTATTAATTAACAAGTTAATAAATCAGTGAGATCAAGTGAGCTGAATGCCTAGCTAGAGGCCGCTTCAGTTCAAGTGGAATTAATGATATTAATCCACAACTTACTCTTGACTGAACCCGTAGGGTCACACAAATAGTACGTAAACGGATCAAGTATTTAATGGCATTAAATACTCCATCTATGGATATTCGGAATCGACGGATCTTGGTTTCAGTGGGAGCTGAGATCGTCACAGGCAAGAAATGAATACTCCGAAAACGATGATATTGCCGGAAACGGAAATATGGATCGTATCGGAAATATAAATATTATCCAAGTCGTAGATGTTGCCGGAAACGGAAACATGGTACGTATCGGAAAATATTATCGGAAATGGAAATATTGCCGGAATCGGAAATATTGCCGGAAACGGAAATATTGTCAGAATCGGAAATATTATCGGAATCGGAAAATAATTCCGGAAACGGAAATATTAAATATTTGTTCGAAACGGAAATTGATTCCGGAATCGAAAATATTAAATATTGTTCGTATCGGAAATGAATTCCGGAACCGGGAATTTAATCGGAAGCGTATCGTACGAATAAGCATCGGACGAGGCCTGCCGGACGAGGGCCCAGCACGAAGCCAGGCCATCGCCCAGCAAGCCACACGCATCCAACAACACGCCAATGCCTCGACCAGGCCCAGCGCAAGGCCAGTCCCAGCCAAGGCTGGCGCGCGCGCACAAATGGGCTGCGGGCAGTGGGCCTGTGCGCCGTGCGCACAGCGTGGGCCGCAAGGCTTGCGCATGGGCGTGCGATGCTCGTGCGGTGCGTGTGTACGTGCTATACGAATCCTAAAGCTATCGGAATTCGTGCATAGATTAAATCCTAATCCTAAAAGATTAAATTAATTATTTAGAGTTCTAATAGGATTCTAATTAATTAATTAGTATTCTAACAGGAATCGAAATCCTTTCCAAGGTTCTATAAATATATGCCTAGGGTCATAAATTTATACACGAGTTTTTCATCGAGTATTCAAGTATTCAAAGTGATTTTTGAGAGCAAAAATTCAGTCATACAATTGCCTAATAAGTGCCGAAAATTCTAAGTACCTTAAGTGCGATCCTAGTTGGTCAAGCTTAAGGCGGATCCGGACGTGCTGTGGACTATCTACGGAGGGACGACACTTGGAGTCCTAAAGACTTGTTCTTGTTCGGTTCGGGCGCAGCTAGGGAAGGCACGCAACAAAGAGTATGCATCTAAACTATGCTAAATGATTATGTGTAAATAATATGCTTTCCTGGCTTTATGGTTTTTCCGCATGATTTATGAATTGTCATATGTATCATAACCTAACAGTGGTATCACGAGCCTCTTATTATTTTCATAATCTAAATTGCATGAACATGGTTAAATATTACAAATTTGCAAGAATTAAAAGGGGTGATTAATTTTCGTAATTGTTAATTAATTGCAAATTGCGTTTATTTAATTATACGTACGCAGTTTTTCGGCAGTTTCTTCGTTACTCATCCAAATCGAGTGATTTTTGTGTCAATTCCGCATGTAAAAGGCATTCTAAAATTTTGACAAAAACAATATTTTTCGGCCGAACCCAGAATTCTCAAATTCGAAGCCTAACTATGACTTTCGGAGGTTTTAGTTTTTCGAATGCAAAATTTCGTAAATTTAAGATGTTAAATTAAATATTTGCGATTCTTGTTGATAAATCTTGAATTTTTGATTGACCTACTGTATATGTTTAACAAGTTTGAATGCCTAGCCTTGTTAATTATGCAATCTAATTTGTAATTATGATTAATTTGTTGAAAATTGGAATAATTTAGAATTAATTTGATTTTCATAATTAGTTATAATTTAATTAGATACCTATGATTAAAAACCACCATAAAAATTGTAAATTTATATTTAAAATTTTTATGACCTAGACTTGAATCCATGTTAATCGGAAATCAATTGAATAATAAATTTTCGATTTTTCGCCCTAAAATTATGAAATTAATATTATTTATTAATTTGTCATAAATTTTGAATATAAATTTTAAATCGGATTTTTCATGAAATGCCCCTGAGGTTTGACTTAATGCACCAAATACCCCTAAACTTTTCAGAATGCACCAAATACCTCCGAGGTTTAAAATAATAACACAAAATGCCCTTAATGAGCATTTTCCGTCCATTCCGTTAAATCTCCGTTAGCGTGAATTTACTTTTTTGTCCTTACTCAACCATTTTCTCTACTAATCCTAATATTAACCCTTAATTATATTAATTAAACCAAAAAAATTAATTAACTATTATTATTAAAAAAATCCAAAACTTTTGTTGGCTTTTCTTCTTCCCTTCACGCCATTAATCGTCATCATCTCCTTCTTTTTGTTCTTCTTCCACCATCATCATCCCCAATTAAAACCTATCATTTTGCCCTTGGTCGGTCCTTTCTCTCCCTCACCGTCACTTTCCTTCAATTCCTTCATCCCACCCGAATTAAAACCCACAATTTTCTCTCTCCTCAAGGTGCAACAATGGTGGATTTACAACCCATTACAATTATGGCTGGTAGTTGATCAGAAGGTAGACATTGAAGACGAAGACTAACACCGTTAAGATTATTGCGACGAGCAGCAATGCTAGATTGAAATCCCCTAATTAATTTTGTAATTTTTTTTTTTTTAAAAAAAGAAAACTCTTTCTTTTCCTTTTCTTTTCTACCTCTTCTTTACTTCCCCGCAGGAACCCACTAGCCCCATTAAACTCTCCTACCCAAATCTAGAAACAAGAACTTTAGAGAAGAAAGTGCAAAGGTATTGAAGATTTGAAGGCTCCATCGCATCCATGAACGATGTATCACTCTCAATTCTTGATTTTCTCTTTCTCTCTCATCTCATTCTGTTTTCTCTCCCCTCAATCTCCACTTTCTCTCCCTAAAGTCGGGGAAATAGAAGAAATTGAAGTAATTGGTGACAAAGTGAGATTTTGGGTTACATTGTGAATTGATTTTCTGGTTAAATTCTGATTTATATTTTGAAGAAATTGGGGATTGAAGATTTTTGGTAAATTACTTTGCCCCAGTGGTTTGTGTTGGGTGGTGATTGAAGAGGTGGTGTTCAGCTGGGAGATTAAAATGGTTGAACCCCGGAGATTGACTGAGAAGAATTAGAAAGGGTTTGAGGAGTTGGAGAAAGAAACTGACATCAGGGATTCAATAATTCAAGGCAGTAGATGTAGTTTGATCGGGAGAGGCATTGGGGGTGGGGATTTTAAAAAAAGCTCAAGGATTATGAAGGTGAAATAATGGGGTTAACAATGAAGATTGAAAAAGGAAAGAGAAAGAGAAAGAGAAAGAGACTGAGAAAGATAAAGGGAAAAAAGGGGGAATAAAAAAAATGTTAACAGAAAAGTTAACAGAATGGACGGAAAATGCTCATCAAGGGCATTTTGTGTTATTGTTTTAAACCTCGGGGGTATTTGGTGCATTCTGGAAAGTTTAGGGGTATTTGGTACATTAAGGCAAACCTCGGGGGCATTTCATGAAAAATCCCATTTTAAATTTTATGCGATTCGCTCATATAACTTGCACGCACAAAGCAATGGACGCTACGTGTTACCCTTAAGGGGTGTTGTATAGTGCGGGCATGTGACGACGAGCAAGGGAGCTATTAGCCGTACCTATCAACCAAGAGTAGTTTCTAGACTATTAGCAAAAGGCTTTTGCTTACCTAAAATGTTTTAGAATTGAGTCGACAAACTGTGCTTGATTCTTCAATGGTTTTAGGGTCTTGGAATCATTTTATTCACACCTGCCGGAACACATAATTCGAATAAAATGCTAATGACTTGTTTAAATTGCATGATTGCTTTCATTTTCAAGTTATTATTCTTGATAAATGTTTAGACTTTGCATGCTTCAATGTATGTTTCAATTATTGTTTATAATTAAATATCTTGCACTGCAATAAATCCTTTTAGAAAGGTAACAGTAAATTTCCTCGATTGGTAGTGAATTCAAGAACGATTCACGGAAATGAGAGAAAATGAGCGATTTAAAATGTACGTTTCTTTTAGCACTTTTATGGTTGTTTTCGAGTATCAAAGTCGAATGGCAAACCGATTGGTACTTGTGAATTCAAAATACAATGTAGTTTCGAGATCATAAAGCATTGAGTTTAAAACACTCAGCTTTACCAATGGTTAACAACCTAATATCTTTGTCCATTTAATTCTCGAATGAGTCTAGTCCCTAGACATTCGAATAGATTGATGCTTAGAGAACTTTAGAAGCTTCTGGTAAGATCATCTAGTTGAAACAGAATATTCAATAAAATGGTAAGAACTCTGTTGGAATGACATCGGACATGTCTAACAAAGTATAAAAGTCAACACTATAGAATTCAATTCTTAAGACTATAAGAAAGGGTACAAGAAATAGGAAAACAAGGAACAAATCAAAGGAATTTACGATTCCGTTTCTACCTATAAGTTTATGTTTAAAGAGAAGTGACCTAGCAATCAAACTTCCTTGGTATCATATACCGCTTGAGGTTCTTACTTCGGTAATAACTCAAACAATGGAAGCTAGGCTACACTAATGACCTACAAGTGGGAAATGAAGCATAGCAATGCTACATTAGTTGTAGGGTCATCTAGTTTGTTTTAAGTCCTTTCAAGGCTGGAACTTAATGGCTATTTTGTTCCATAATCAGCATACCTAAATTTCTGCTTCAAACACAGAAAGACTCACATTCAGAAGAACAAAAACAATGCTTGTTTGTTTGTTTATTTGAATAAAATGGTCATTTACGGGTTGAGTCAATATGCTTGATTAAAACAAACAACTCTTTAAAGAACTTTACTAGGTTCAAATCAACCCCTTGATTTGAGTTCCACTAATCTTTGGCATTGTTGCTTAGACCATATCAACAAGTTAACATTCAAAAGCTCTATTTTGATGGACTTTTGAAAGTTGATTGATTTCTAGATCAATTTAAGACAAGCTAGTCTTACTTGTTGAAAGTAACAAAGAATATGAACTATTGTTAGAACGCCTAGACGATAGAGTTCAAAGCTAAAGAAAGGTTTTATGACTTTATTATTTCACATGGATTTGAGTGAATATAGGTTTATTTACTCAAATGTGATATAAGTTGAATCTGTTTGGCTAGTTCAAAGATTCAGAAGTATAAAATCCACTTGGCAAGGAATCATAAAAGATCTAGGTTAGATCACGTTGATGATTACTTAAGACCAAATATGATCATCAATGATTGTGTGTTGTAATTTCACAATCTAGCTCCATAAGATATGGCATATCTACGTTGGAATGATCGAAGTCAATTAGTACTTGATTCGATCAATGATGAATCATAAAGACTTTTCCTATAATTTCTAAAACAAAATGCTCAACTACCACCAAACTAAACCAAATTCGTCAAAGCTATTGAAAAGTAATTTCAGAATAACTTTTCATAAAATATATCTAGAGAGTTGCAAAACTCGGTGGGAGCTTAGTGTTTGTCATTCGACAAACTAAGGCCCAAGTATAGATATATGTTTCATTGTGATTTATTCAAATGAGACACAAGGGTATTGTTTCTACCACGAATTTTTGAGAACATAATGTTTGTTTGCTCGAAATGATGTCCTTTTGGAGATTCGTTTCCAAAATGACAAGTGGGAGAAAATAGACCTCGAAAGTCGTCGAGGCGAACAACAAACATAAACGGACATTCCGGAGGCTTTTCGAAGTTCTTTAGAAAATCCGAACACGTATTCTTTAAGGACTTTAGAAGTGGCTTTAAAGAATAGACATCTCTTAGAAGACTTTACAAGTGCTTCAAGGAGAACAGAATATTCAAAGGACTTTCAAGTGGCTATTGATATTCTATTGTTTGATGTTCCATACCCAAGTAGGCATAGAGTTCAAGTCACGGAAACTATGCAATTCTTCTATTAGATAGTGAAGAAACCTACAACTTACAGTCAAACTATTATCATGAAGATTAATGAGTTTGTGACCTGTAAGAAAGCTATGACGAAACCCAGATTCCCTAAAATGTTTAGAGGCCATATATAGACTCAAATGTTTTAGATGGTTAGAGGCCATAAAACATACTCAATGTTTTGATGACAAAATTGAAATTTTGTTGATTTGCAAGAATAGTTTCACACCTATTGGTTGCAAGTTTGTTTTAAGGATAAAAACCATCAAACATGGAATTGTGTTCACACACAAAGCCAGATTAGTTGCTAAAGGTTACAAGCAAATTCATGGCATGGATTGTGTTGAAACCTCATGCATAATCGTAATGCTCAAGTCTATAATTCAAGCAATGATTGCATATTGGTACATATGACAATTGGATGACAAAACGTTTTCCTCAATCAAATGTTGGAATAAACTATGTACATGGCATGTCATAGGATTTGTGGATCCAAATAATGCTTGAAAAGGAAAGCTAGCTTATGAAATCTAAGTCCAGATTTAAGCAAGCAATTGGGAATTAGAACTGTATTTTAGTGAAGCTAATAAGTACTTTAGTTTCATAAAATGTACATGATTCTTATAGATATATAAGAAGTTTAGTGGGAGTACATAAAAACTTAATTGGTCCTATGTGTATCACACACATATCTCTCTATTGTGAAATAACATTCAAATACTAATGACTTAGATTTGAGATTATTCATCAATGATGGACCAAGGCGAAACTTAGTACATACTGGGTATTAAGATCTATTTACAAAGATCTTACATTAATATTTTGGATTAAGTAATGGCATTTACTAAATCAAACACGAAAGACTCCATTGGAGATATTCGACCCATGTGAATAAATCTAAGTAAAAGATGTTTGAACTATGTATAAGCATTTACTAAGTTAAACATCAAAGGATCTAAGTAAGATTCTTAACCTATATTATATGTCAAAGAATTTAGCTGGATTTAGTATCTACTGAGACTAGATGAGCTAAACTTACATGAATAGAATTCAATTGGGAATTATTCTGCAAAAGAATTTATCATGTATGATATAATATGAGGATCGCCAAAAACGTATCGTATGACTTTAGGCATGACGAACATATACCAATCTCTATTGATCTAAGTGAAGACCAACTAGATTGAGATCAAGAACACTTATGGTACTTGAAAAGGTACATAGGAATAGTTCTTGATTCAAGAAAATAAAGATATGCTAAATATTGATGCTACACGCATAAACACTGGCAAAGGATCAAGCAAGACCCTTTGGAGTTAACCATTGATAAGGACAAGCTATAGAGCATCGTGTTTTGAAATGGAAACATGGATTGGATACCATGAGTTGTTGCGTGGGAAATTAAATTTCTAAGTTCTAAGATATAGTTGGAAAGTCTTCCGCATATCTATGAACTGCTTGGATAGGTAAATCCAAACAAAGCATCACTAGCAACCTATACAGTTGAAGTAAAAGTAC
Source organism: Spinacia oleracea (assembly GCF_020520425.1). NCBI lineage: Eukaryota > Viridiplantae > Streptophyta > Magnoliopsida > Caryophyllales > Amaranthaceae > Spinacia > Spinacia oleracea. The sequence continues at coordinate 20,083,258 of NC_079488.1, forward strand.
TTATTGCCTAAGAAGCAATAAAATAGAGTTGTTTATATTAAAGAGTCCTTCATTGAACTTGGGAAGATCACATGTTTGTTGACTTAATGGTTCTTCATTGCAAAATGCGTAGAACCACTATTGTAGCAAGAAAGACTAGATCACAAAACAAACATACTCAAAAGATCTTATCATCTATCTCGAAGAACATTCGATGAAAAGGATATTAAGATTGGCAAAGCATGATAACTAAACCTATGCAACAAGTGAGAAGCAACACTCACATTGTAGCACTGGAAATCAAGCATAGCTTTGAATTCCATGAACTGTTTTAAAGATGGGTTTTGAGGCCCATGGTTCTTAAACAATGGGGTTGAAAATTTATCATATATGAAATGTATTTTTCATATTCCATTTAATCTTGGTTTAGTATTAAATGATAAGTCCCTTCAATTTGACGATATATTCAAGATAGACTGTCAGGACCAGTCCTGTGACTAAGAAATGTCTATCAAGTGAACTTGAATGTCAAAAGGTTGAAAATAGTCCCTGGTTGGAGTTTTCTATAAAATTGGACGCATAGAAAACATTAGACGACTAGAATGCAAGATGACTAGTAATTCTGTTTCTTGAACTATGTGGACATGGCAATGTCATAATCATTTGCATAGATACTTACTTTGGGAAGACTAGTATCGGACAAGACCAATGAAACTTTACTGTAAGAGATGAAAATCTGTCATAAATAAATTTCATTAAAATTATTAGACACTAAATCCTCAATACCTGAGTGATTTGAGATTACTTGTTTGAGAACTGGTTACTTTGACGTTGACCAACCGTCGCACCGTAAAAGGAGGCTATAAAGGCAACGCTCAGGTAATCACCTATCAAACGAAGTCTAATCTCAAGATCGCAAGATTGGGATTGTCCTCCCATAAATCGGGATGAGATGCTTAAAAGTTATACAAGGCCACTCGGAGAGCTAGAAACTGTGAAATGCATGGCCGTGCTCGGATGAATCATAGGCTATGATTATCTATTTATTTGATCAGTTGAACTCTGAAACCGAGGAACACCTCTGGACATAATAAGGATGACAACTCTTACCTTATGTTCAAGAGCAAGCATCGAGCGACAAAGGAATTAGGAAATGCACACTTGTCCCTAAGGACAAGTGGGAGACTGAAGGAAATAATGCCCTTGGTCCAAGTATGCATTCTATGTTAAGTCTAATAAGTGCGGTTCAGTATTAATTAACAAGTTAATAAATCAGTGAGATCAAGTGAGCTGAATGCCTAGCTAGAGGCCGCTTCAATTCAAGTGGAATTAATGATATTAATCCACAGCATACTCTTGACTGAACCCGTAGGGTCACACAAATAGTACGTAAACAGATCAAGTATTTAATGGCATTAAATACTCCATCTATGGATATTCGGAATCGACGGATCTTGGTTTCAGTGGGAGCTGAGATCGTCACAGGCAAGAAATGAATACTCCGGAAACGATGATATTGCCGGAAACGGAAATATGGATCGTATCGGAAATATAAATATTATCCAAGTCGTAGATGTTGCCGGAAACGGAAACATGGTACGTATCGGAAAATATTATCGGAAATGGAAATATTGCCGGAATCGGAAATATTGCCGGAAACGGAAATATTGTCAGAATCGGAAATATTATCGGAATCGGAAAATAATTCCGAAAACGGAAATATTAAATATTTGTTCGAAACGGAAATTGATTCCGGAATCGAAAATATTAAATATTGTTCGTATCGGAAATGAATTCCGGAACCGGGAATTTAATCGGAAGCGTATCGTACGAATAAGCATCGGACGAGGCCTGCCGGACGAGGGCCCAGCACGAAGCCAGGCCATCGCCCAGCAAGCCACACGCATCCAACAACACGCCAATGCCTCGACCAGGCCCAGCGCAAGGCCAGTCCCAGCCAAGGCTGGCGCGCGCGCACAAATGGGCTGCGGGCAGTGGGCCTGTGTGCCGTGTGCACAGCGTGGGCCGCAAGGCTTGCGCATGGGCGTGCGATGCTCGTGCGGTGCGTGTGTACGTGCTATACGAATCCTAAAGCTATCGGAATTCGTGCATAGATTAAATCCTAATCCTAAAAGATTAAATTAATTATTTAGAGTTCTAATAGGATTCTAATTAATTAATTAGTATTCTAACAGGATTCGAAATCCTTTCCAAGGTTCTATAAATATATGCCTAGGGTCATAAATTTATACACGAGTTTTTCATCGAGTATTCAAGTATTCAAAGTGATTTTTGAGAGCAAAAATTCAGTCATACAATTGCCTAATAAGTGCCGAAAATTCTAAGTACCTTAAGTGCGATCCTAGTTGGTCAAGCTTAAGGCGGATCCGGACGTGCTGTGGACTATCTACGGAGGGACGACACTTGGAGTCCTAAAGACTTGTTCTTGTTCGGTTCGGGCGCAGCTAGGGAAGGCACGCAACAAAGAGTATGCATCTAAACTATGCTAAATGATTATGTGTAAATAATATGCTTTCCTGGCTTTATGGTTTTTCCGCATGATTTATGAATTGTCATATGTATCATAACCTAACAGAAACGAGTTGGAAAGTCAACTAACCAACTAAAACTAAATGAACTAAACTAAGAAATTAAAAGTAAATGAGATTAGGGAATGGGTCAAACAACAACAAATCATGGAATTGACATAAAAGAATTGAAAACGGGGAAGATTCACAAGCACTACATGATAAGCGTTGAATTCACAATTAGTTCCAACCACCTCCCGGTGCGCGAACAATTTCCCTAAGCATCAAGGATGAACTCCCGTTCTACCCTATCACACCCGGGGTACATCAAAGTCCTAATTCAACCAAATAGCCAAGCTTAGGTCTTTAATCCCTTTCCAACCCAACTAGACTACTCCAATCAATCATGGAACACTTAATTGATCAAGTTAAATGCAACATGTATCGAAAATGCTTAAACATGTAATAATTTAATCATGAAAATCCCTAATTTCTAATCACAAACACCCAAACCAATCAATGTTGAGTTTTCACCAAACCCTAATCAATAAACTACTCCATAATCCTAAAAATATGAAATTTAACGAAATTAACATCTAAAACCATGATTCTAAACATTAATAACAACTAATCCAAGCATGAATCATTAAGCTAAACCAAAAAAATTAAACTAATTAAAACAATAAATAAATAAAGCAATAAATGGAGAAATAAATAAAGAGAGAGATAAAAGTGCTCATTGATTGATTGTTGGTTGCTCAATATAAATTGTCACACTTGCATATCAAAACCCCCAATTTTTCATTGATTTTCCTCACTTTATCTCTCTAAAAAAAAAACTAACCTTAAACCCTAAACCCTAAGAGAAAGAAGAACTAAAGCTAATTATTTACATAGTTATGAAGTTGGTTCCCAATTTGCTATTTATACTAGGTAAATAAAAGAAAAGAATAAGTAAAGGAAAATAAAAACAAGTAAAAAGGAAAAAAAGAAAAAAAGAAAAAAAGAAAAGAAAGAAAAAGAAAAGAAAAAAAAAAGAAAAAAAAGAAAAGAAAAGAAAACCTCCTAAAAACTAATCAGCCCCAAATACCCAAAAGATCAGACTCTTCACTCTCTTTCGTCTTTTCTTTTTCGCAGCTTCCCAATTAATGGGGTTTTGATCCCCTTTCTTCAATTCGTCTTGTTCCAGTGCAGTCCTCCTTCCCTGTTTCGTCTTTTTCTTCTCTAAATTCACTGCTACTCCAATTCGATCAACATCCACCATCATCATCAACGATCAACGGTCAATTATCTATCATCATCACCGTCCTCTTTGATCTTCATCTCCATCGTCGGATCGCACGGTTTAAAAAACGGGGCTTCTCTTCAATCAAATCACAACCGCCCAACTTCATTAATTCCGTACACAAATCAAGCGCAAAACAGGTTCGGTCGAACCATTGTGAGGTTTGGGCGAACTTTTGTCGGTTTGGGCGAACTCCATTGAGGTTCGACCGAACCTCATACAATCAGTAAGTCAGTAACTCTAAATTTTGGGTTCGGTCGAACATAAATACGGGTTCGGACGAACCCAATTCCTCTGTTTTTGCTCTGTATTTTACTATGTTTTGGGATACGATTTCTGGTCTTGTTTTGGTGTTGTTGACTTGCAGCGTGGATTGGAGTAGACGATTGTTGATGCAGTAGTGTTGAGATGGGCGTGGCTGGTGGTTGACGGTGGTTGAAGGCGGGGGAAGGCAAGTTGGTGGTGGCTGTGAGGGAGGTGGTGCGTTGATGTAGGGGAATTAGGGGGTGCAGATGGTGGTGTTGGTTAGTACGGTGTGGAGGAGATCAGGAGATGAGATGAGGAGGGAGTGTTGCGAGTGGTATACAGTGAGGGAGATGGTAGGGATGTTTAGCGGTGTGGTGGAGGATAAGGAATGAATGTGGTGTAGGATAATAAAGGGATGCAGGCTGATTGTTGAGGAGGTGGGATTCGAATCCCCTTGGTCACAAATATGAATTGCTCATTGACTTTCTATAATGGCACACTTGAATTAGCGTTAGACTCGTGTCTTGAACAATCACCTACACAAAACAAAAGAAACTAAAGAATAAACGGGACATAAAATAATAATAATAATAATAATAATAATAAATAAATAAATAAAAAAAAGTAGAAAATTAATAACGAAAACCAAAATAACTAAACTATAAAATTATAAAACAAATAAAATAAATAAATTACGGAATTAAGACCTAAAAACTAATAAAAATAGCTAAAAATTCTGAACTAGGCTATAAATAATCAAAATAATAAATTAAGGAAAATAAAGATAAAAAAACTAAAAATAGAATAAAACTACTCAAATAATTGCCTAATCACTACCCTGTGAGCGACATAAATGTCACTCATCAAATGCCCCCAAACTTGAGCTTTTGCTCGTCCACGAGCAAAACAATAAAACACAAAGGGAAATAGGATAGAAAATTTGAGCAAAACGAGTTATTAAGAAGCTAATCAACATAGAAAATAGAAATTGAGATAGAATATACACTAACTCACTGTCGTAGGAATCACGATTGCATTTAAGCACATGCAATAAGCTCTTTAAACCCCTAAATCGCTCTAGAGGGCGAGTGAGATCTCGCAAGGGTTTCCCACAAGATTAACCCATAACTCTTATTAAGCACAATCAAGACATTTCACCTAAAGTCATCTCATCAAGCATGGTTCGCCAAACAAGGTCGATTCAAACAAACTTTCAAAGCATAACCATCATCAAAATGCATCCATGAATTAGGAATATAAGGGATAGACTAATCTAAGGTGCAAGAGAATCACAATCAAGGCATCGAATCATCAATTAGGTTCACCAAGGCATCGAAAAGTCAAAATTTGTTCTCAAATGGATAAATACGATCACGACCACCTAAAATGCACATTGACTCCCCCAAACTTGACTTTTGCTAAGAACCTTGGATTGTAAGATTAAGAAATTTGAGGAATGCGTCTAGAGTCTCGATTCTTGAGCCGCAATGACATTCATCATCACTAGGGATAACTTTACTTAATAAATCTTCAAGCTCCCACTCAATCATCTAAACTAACCCACTTTCTCAAGAACTTGTGGTATTTACCATTTATTGACTCTTTTTTTTTCTTTTTGCGAACTTTAATAGGCTTATTATGCCTTGTGGGCTCATTGGCGCCACTTATTGACTCGAACTTGACACTTTGGCTTTCGCCTTGTGGGCTCATTGGCTCCACTTATTGGACTCGAAACATTAATCACAATCTTTTTTATTTTACCATCCAATCAACTCTTAGCATTGGTCTTACCTAAGGAAATGAAGTGTGCATAAAAGGAAATTAAGGTAGCAAAGAACATCCAAAAGAGAACAAAATTAACTCTTTTCAAACCAAAGCTTATCATTTAGAATCATCAAAAACTTTTTCAAGTTGAGACTCAAGCAACAAAGCTTAAGCTATACCTAATCGCCCTAACTCACACATGCAAATATCCAACGGAAATACATCTACTCAATTATCCAAATGACAAGCAAGGGAATCCACATTAAAAATCATCGAGATTCTTTCCTTGGACAAGCAAATCATTTTTAGGTGCTTTTATTCAATAACTTGAGACTTATTTTTGGATTTTCTAAACTTTTTTAGATTTTTTTTTATGATTATTTAACAAAAATTTGAAAGAAAAGATAAATAAAAGAAATAAATAAAGAAAATATTTTTGGATTTTGAATTTTATAAAGATAAAGAAAATAAAGAAATGAAAAGAATGAATCCTCCCCCCAAGCTAGCGAAAAGCTATCCCCCCAAGCTAGAATCAAGCATTGTCCTCAATGCTTGAAACGAACAAACACTCAAGGGAAGGGAGGGGGGGAAAGAAAACACGCATTCAACCAATATACATAGTTCCGCAAATCACAACACATTAGAGAAAGAGAAATGGAGGCAACCAAATCAACATTTTCAACCATCCAACCTCATGCCTCATCAATTCATATGCCCAATCAACCTATGGAGTAATAAAAAACGGAAATATTAAATATTTGTTCTGTTAGGTTATGATACATATGACATTACATAGATCATGCGGAAACAACCATTAACCCAGGACAACATATTATTTACACATAATCATATAGCATAATTTAGATGCATACTCTTTGTTGCGTGCCCTCCCTAGCTGCGCCCGAACCGAACAAGAACAAGTCTTTTAGGACTCCAAGTGTCGTCCCTCCGTAGATAGTCCACAGCACGTCCGGATCCGCCTTAAGATTGACCAACTAGAATCGCCCTTAAGGTACTAGAAAATTTCGGCACTTTTGAGCAAGATGTGTGTTTGATTTTCTCTCAAAAAACTCACTTTTGAATACTTTGAAACTTGTGTATAAATTATGACCCCTAGGCCTTTATTTATAGAGTTATGGAAAAGGAATCGTAATCCTAGTAGGATGCGAATTAATTGGAATTAGAATCCTACATGAATTCTATTTAATTAATTTATCCAATTAGGAATAGAAATTTAATCATACACTGACTCTTGTAGATTCAGGAATCACGCATGAGCACAAACTCACACACACACGGCAGCCACAAGGGCTGCCCATGCGCGTGCGAGCAGCAGCCCGCGCAGCACGGCCCACGCAGCCGTGGCCCTTGGCGCGCGCTGGGCCTGCCTTGCGGTAGGCCTGGCCGCTGCCTTGGCTGGGCTTGTGGCGCGCATGCATGCTGGGCGATGGCCCCGGCTTCGTGCTGGGCCTTCGTCCGGCAAGCCTCGTCCTATGCTAATTCGTACGATACGCTTCCGATTAAATTTCCATTTCCGGAATCTATTTCCGATACGAACAATATTTAATATTTCCGATTCCGGAATTAATTTCCGTTTCGAACAAATATTTAATATTTCCGTTTCCGGAATTATTTTCCGATTCCGGCAATATTTCCGATTCTGACAATATTTCCGTTTCCGGTAATATTTCCGATTCTGGTAATATTTCCATTTCCAATAATATTTTCCGATACGTACCATGTTTCCGTTTCCGGCAACATCTACGACTTGGATAATATTCATATTTCCGATACGATCCATATTTCCGTTTCCGGCAATATCATCGTTTCCAGAGTATTCATTTCTTGCCTGTGACGATCTTAGCTCCCACTGAAACCAAGATCCGTCGGTTCCGAATATTCATAGATGGAGTATTTAATGCCATTAAATACTTGATCCGTTTACGTACTATTTGTGTGACCCTACGGGTTCAGTCAAGAGTAAGTTGTGGATTAATATCATTAATTCCACTTGAACTGAAGCGGCCTCTAGCTAGGCATTCAGCTCACTTGATCTCACTGAATTATTAACTTGTTAATTAATACTGAACCGCATTTATTAGACTTAACATAGAATGCATACTTGGACCAAGGGCATTATTTCCTTCAGTCTCCCACTTGTCCTTAGGGACAAGTGTGCATTTCCTAATTCCTTTGTCGCTCGATGCTTGCTCTTGAACATAAGGTAAGAGTTGTCATCCTTATTATGTCCAGAGGTGTTCCTCGGTTTCAGAGTTCAACTGATCAAATAAACAGATAATCATAGCCTATGATTCATCCGAGCACGGCCATGCATTTCACAGTTTCTAGCTCTCCGAGTGGCCTTGTACAACTTTTAAGCATCTCATCCCGATTTATGGGAGGACAATCCCAATCTTGCGATCTTGAGATTAGACTTCGTTTGATAGGTGATTACCTGAGCGTTGCCTTTATAGCCTCCTTTTACGGTGCGACGGTTGGTCAACGTCAAAGCAACCAGTTCTCAAACAAGTAATCTCAAATCACTCAGGTATTGAGGATTTAGTGTCTAATAATTTAATGAAATTTACTTATGACAGACTTTCATCTCTTACAGTAAAGTTTCATAGGTCTTGTCCGATACTAGTCTTCCCAAAGTAAGTATCTATGCAAATGATTATGACATTGCCATGTCCACATAGTTCAAGAAACAGAACTACTAGTCATCTTGCATTCTAATCGTCTAACGTTTTCTATGCGTCCAATTTTATAGAAAACTCCGATTAGGGACCATTTTCAACCTTTGACATTCAAGTTCACTTGATAGACATTTCTTAGTCACAGGACTGGTCCTGACAGTCTATCTTGAATATATCGTCAAGTTGAAGGGACTCATCATTTAATAAACCACAAATTAAATGGAAAAATGAATTTCTTTCATTTATTGTGAATGATTAACCAATAATGTTTTACAAAGATTTAAACTCTAAAACTTTAAAACATTAAACAGAGACATCAAAGCCATTCTCCAATATGCTTGATTCCCATAGCTGCAGTGTGCGAGTTGTGCTTCGCTTGCGGCAGAGGTTTAGTTAATGGATCTGATATGTTGTCATCAGTTCCAATTTTGCTTATCTCGACTTCTTTTCTTTCAACGAACTCTCGTAGAAGGTGAAATCTACGAAGTACATGCTTGACTCTCTGGTGGTGTCTAGGCTCTTTTGCCTGTGCAATAGCTCCGTTATTATCACAATACAGGGCTATTGGTCCTTTAATGGAGGGGACTACACCAAGTTCTCCTATGAACTTCCTTAGCCATATAGCTTCCTTTGCTGCTTCATGTGCAGCAATGTACTCCGCTTCAGTTGTAGAATCCGCAATGGTGCTTTGCTTAGCACTTTTCCAGCTTACTGCTCCTCCGTTGAGGCAGAAGACAAACCCAGACTGTGATCTGAAATCATCTTTGTCGGTTTGGAAACTTGCGTCCGTATAGCCTTTAACAATTAATTCATCATCTCCACCATAGACCAGGAAGTCATCTTTGTGCCTTTTCAGGTACTTCAGAATGTTCTTGGCAGCAGTCCAATGCGCCTCTCCTGGGTCTGACTGGTATCTGCTCGTAGCACTGAGTGCGTACGCAACATCCGGGCGTGTACATATCATAGCATACATTATTGAACCAATCAATGATGCATATGGAATCCCACTCATTCGTCTACGCTCATCAAGTGTTTTTTGGGCACTGAGTCTTGCTTAGAGTCATTCCATGAGACATGGGTAGGTAGCCTCGCTTGGAGTCCGCCATCTTGAACCTATCAAGCACCTTATTGATATAAGTGCTTTGACTAAGTCCAATCATCTTTTTAGATCTATCTCTGTAAATCTTGATGCCCAATATGTACTGTGCTTCTCCTAGATCCTTCATCGAAAAACATTTCCCAAGCCAAATCTTGACAGAGTTCAACATAGGAATGTCATTTCCGATAAGCAATATGTCGTCGACATATAATACTAGGAAAGCAATTTTGCTCCCACTGACCTTCTTGTATACACAAGATTCGTCTGCGTTCTTGATGAAACCAAAGTCACTGACTGCTTCATCAAAACGTATATTCCAGCTCCTGGATGCCTGCTTCAATCCGTAGATTGACTTCTTTAGCTTGCATACCTTTTTAGCATTCTTTGGATCCTCAAAACCTTCAGGCTGTGTCATAAACACAGTTTCTGTTAAAACGCCGTTTAAGAAAGCAGTTTTGACATCCATCTGCCATATTTCGTAATCGTAATATGCAGCGATTGCTAACATTATTCGAATAGACTTTAGCATTGCAACTGGTGAAAAGGTTTCATCGTAATCCACACCGTGGACTTGCCTGTAACCTTTTGCAACCAATCTAGCTTTGAAAACTTCAAGTTTCCCATCTTTGTCCTTTTTCAGTTTGAAAACCCATTTGCTTCCAATGGCTTGGTAGCCATCTGGCAAATCGACCAAATCCCATACTTGGTTTTCAGACATGGAGTCTAATTCAGATTGCATGGCTTCTTGCCACTGCTTGGAGCTAGGGCTCGTCATAGCTTGCTTGTAAGTCGCAGGTTCATCACTTTCAAGTAATAGAACGTCATAGCTCTCGTTCGTCAAAATACCTAAGTACCTTTCCGGTTGAGATCTATATCTTTGCGATCTACGCGGGGTAACATTTCTAGATTGACCATGATTCTCACCAGATTCTTCTAAAGATCTCTGAGTTTCATCCTGAATGTCATCTTGAGCATTCTCTAGAGTTTGTTGTTCGACTCGAATTTCTTCGAGGTCTACTTTTCTCCCACTTGTCATTTTGGAAATGTGATCCTTCTCCAAAAAGACACCATCTCGAGCAACAAACACTTTGTTCTCAGATGTATTGTAGAAGTAATACCCCTTTGTTTCCTTTGGATAGCCCACAAGGATACATTTGTCAGATTTTGGATGAAGTTTGTCTGAAATTAATCGTTTGACGTATACTTCACATCCCCAAATCTTAAGAAAAGACACATTTGGAGGTTTTCCAAACCATAATTCGTATGGAGTCTTTTCGACAGCTTTAGACGGAGCTCTATTTATAGTGAGTGCAGCTGTATTTAGTGCATGTCCCCAAAATTCTAATGGAAGTTCGGCCTGACCCATCATTGACCTGACCATGTCTAGCAAGGTTCTGTTCCTCCGTTCTGACACACCGTTCCATTGTGGTGTTCCAGGAGGAGTCAATTCTGATAGAATTCCACATTCTTTCAGATGGTCATCAAATTCATAGCTCAGATATTCACCGCCTCTATCAGACCGCAGTGCCTTAATCTTCTTGCCTAATTGATTCTCTACTTCACTCTGAAATTCCTTGAATTTGTCAAAGGATTCAGACTTATGCTTCATTAGGTAGACATAACCATACCTACTGAAGTCATCAGTGAAAGTGATAAAGTAGCTGAAACCACCTCTAGCATTTGTACTCATTGGTCCACATACATCTGTATGGATTAAACCCAATAGTTCATTTGCTCTTTCTCCGACTTTAGAGAAAGGTTGCTTTGTCATTTTGCCAAGTAAACATGATTCGCATTTACCATAATCCTCTAAGTCAAATAGTTCTAGAATTCCTTCCCTTTGAAGTCTTTCTAAGCGTTTCAAGTTTATATGGCCTAATCGACAATGCCACAGATAGGTGAGATCTGAATCATCCTTTTTGGCCTTTTTGGTATTTATGTTATATACTTGTTTGTCCTGATCTAATAAATAAAGTCCATTGACTAATCTAGCAGATCCATAAAACATCTCTTTAAAAATAAAACGAACAACTATTGTCTTTTATTATAAAGGAAAATCCCTTAGCATCTAAGCAAGAAACTGAAATGATGTTTTTAGTAAGACTTGGAACATGGAAACATTCTTCCAGTTCCAAAACTAGCCCGGAGGGCAACGACAAATAGTAAGTTCCTACAGCTAATGCAGCAATCCGTGCTCCATTTCCCACTCGTAGGTCGACTTCACCCTTGCTTAACTTTCTACTTCTTCTTAGTCCCTGTGGATTGGAACATAAGTGTGAGCCACAACCTGTATCTAATACCCAAGAAGTTGAATTAGCAAGTATACAGTCTATAACGAAAATACCTGAAGATGGAACGACTGTTCCGTTCTTCTGATCTTCCTTTAGCTTTGGACATTCTCTTTTGTAATGGCCTATTCCATCACAATAAAGACAGCTTGATGTGGACTTGTCCTGCTTTGATTTAGCATTGCCCTTGGACTTTCCACCTTTCTTGAATGGTCTCTTTCTAGCCTTGAGTAAATCTTTGGCTTCACAGTCCAGTACTATTTCAGCCTTTCTGACAAGGTGAATAAATTCTGCAACTGTTTCTTCTCTTGGTTCACTTAGGTATTGTTGCTTGAAGCGACCAAACCCACTGTGTAGTGAATTGAGCAAGACAGAGACTGCCATCCTTTCGCATATTGGTGTTCCTAGTAGACTTAGGCGATCAAAATATGAACACATAAGATCCACATGGAACCTCAGTGGGACGCCTACCCTCTGTTTAGTGCGAAGGAGCTGAACATGTGTTTCTTGGACCTCCATCCTATAACACCTGTTGGGAGAACTAACCTTTAGCCCAGACATTGATTCAATCAACTCATGGACGTTCAGGTCCCTGTCCTCCGTACTTCCACGACAGATATCCCTCAGATTCTTGATGAGCGTAAAAGGTTCATAAGCTACAAACCTTCTAGCCCAATCATCAGGGATATTGTTCAGCATGAGACTCATAACCTTTTTGAGATCCGCATCCCAGGCGTAAAATCTCTCAGGGGTCATGTCTCTGGCATAGTAGCTTGGCATGGGATGTGATAGTACATACTCAAGTCCATTGAGTTTGACTATTTCAACTAGCTTAGCTTCCCATTCAAGAAAATTTGTCAGGTTCAGCTTGACCATAAGCTCAGAACCCATGATGATGTTTTGATTGTTGTTTGCCATATTAAAAACTACAATTGAAAAGAATAAACAAATAAATAACCATTCACAGTTTCTCTTAATAAACTTAAATTCTAGCATACATGCATAATTCAATGTTTATTAAGCATTTTATTCAAGTTATGTGTTCCGGCAGGTGTGAATAAAATGATTCCAAGATCCTAAAATCATTGAAGAACTAAGCACAGTTTGTCGACTTAATCCTAGAACATCTTAGGTAAGCAAAAGCCTTTTGCTAATAGTCTAGAAACTATTCTTGGTTGATAGGTACGTCTAAGAACTTATTAGGTAAACCTATCGAATTTGCCACGACATAAAAGGACTCCTTACTTATATCGTTGAGTTTCACCAAAACTAACATGTACTCACAATTATTTGTGTACCTTGCCCCTTTAGGACCAATAAGTAACACCTCGCTGAGCGAAAACTATTACTAGATTGATGTAAAGGATATCCAAGCAAGTGTATATTTTGGCATGGCACCTTTTAACTCAATTTTTAGGTTTGGAACTTAAGGCTCTTACTATGTTGGTTAGATTTTAAGTGAACTAAAATCCTTAATCATGCAACATAATTAAGCTTTTGATCTCATGCATTTTAAGACATATTTAAAACAATAAATAACTTAAAAACATGCATAAGATATTTGTGATCTAGTATGGCCCGACTTCATCTTGAAGCTTTGACTTCAAAGTCCGTCTTGAAAATCTCCGTGGGAGGCACCATTTTCTTCAAATAGGATAAGCTATAACTAATTACAACTATTTGATGGTTCGCAGACCATATTTGAATTGAAAAATAACTTTGGTGCTTTAGACCAATTACATTCAAATTAATGGTACGCAGACCATATTTTCTATCCTATTTGGGCCATACTAGTCACTTCATAACCTGCAAAACAGTACATATACAATATATACCATTCACCCATTCATTATCATGAATGGCCCACATAGCTGGTTAGTAAAACACATTATGCATCACGTAAACATTTGCAGCAATTAATCAAGGGCACCAATAATCTACCAATTATTCAGTCCTTATTAATTCTAATCGAGTTGTTTTAACCTTAAGGATTTGTAGACCTAATCAAGAGTTTATGACTAAAAAGCGCTCCCACTCAAACCAATAAATTCATATGCTTTACTAATTTTAAACATAAAATTGTATTTCTAGTCTAACCGGAAACATACAAATTTAATTAAAATTTAAAGCTCATATAAATTTATAATTGAATCCAAAAATTTAATTTAATTTCAGTCGCATTTAAATTAATTCATGATTTTAATTTTAGTAAAATAATTAGAATAAATTCCATTTATTATAATTATAATATTCAAAATTAAAATCCAAGAAATTAATTCAAATTATTAATTTTAAAATTAATTAAAATTACGTGAACTGAAATTTTCAAATTAAACATTCAAAACGATCTAATCGTAACGCAAACACCCTACGCGTTGCACGCCCATGGGCCGTACGCACACAGCCATTGCTGGCCATGTGCGCGCAGCCCATGCGCTCGTCGCATAGCTGCTGCTGTCCTATCGCAAGCCTCCGCACAGCGCCCCATCGCACGCGAGCTATCGCTCGCAGTGCGCGCGCGCGAGATCGCTCGCTGGGCGCGCTGGCTCGCTCGCTGTGCGCACGAGCCATCGCTCGCTGGGGCGCGACATCGCTCGCTGGGCGAGCGACATCGCGCGCTGCGCGCGCGAGCCATCGCTCGCTGGGGCGCGACATCGCTCGCTGGGCGAGCGACATCGCGCGCTGCGCGCGCGAGCAGTGCTGGGCGCAGCGCTCGTGGCACGCGAGCTTGCGCTCGCTGCGCGCGAGGCTGCGCGCACTTGTGCGAGGCAGCGCGCGTTGTGGCGCAGCTCGCTTGCTGCCCACACGCGACTGCCTTGGCTCGCCCTTCGCCCATGCCCATTCGTTCATTGCTCGTGGCACACGACACAAGGCAGGGCTGCTGCCTTGTGCTCGTGCACTACGCCCTTGCTCATTGCATTCGTGCCGCACGGGCGACGAGCTCCCTTGCTCGTCGTCGCATGCCCGCATTATACAACACCCCTTAAGGGTAACACGAAGCGTCCATTGCTTCGTGCGTGCAAGTTATTTGAACGAATCGCATAAAATTTTAAAATTTATATTTAAAATTAATGACAAATTAATAAATTTTATTAATTTCATAATTTTAGGGCGAAAAATCGAAAATTTATTATCCAATTGATTTCCGATTGATATGGATTCAAGTCTAGGTCATAAAAATTTAAAATTTATCGTAAATTTACAATTTTTATGGTGGTTTTTAATCATAGGTTTCTAATTAAATTACAATTAATTATGAAAATCAAATTAATTCTAAATTATTCTAATTTTCAACAAATTAATCATAATTACAAATTAGATTGCATAATTAACAAGACTAGGCATTCAAACTTGTTAAACATATGCAGTAGGTCAATCAAAAATTCAAGATTTATCAACAAGAATCGCAAATATTTAATTTAACATCTTAAATTTACGAAATTTTGCATTCGAAAAACTAAAACCTTCGAAAAGTCATAGTTAGGCTTCGAATTTGAGAATTCTGGGTTCGGCAGAAAAATACTTTTTTTGTCAAAATTTTAGAATGCCTTTTACATGCGGAATTGACACAAAAATCACTCAATTCGGATGAGTAACGAAGAAACTGCCGAAAAACTGCGTACATATAATTAAATAAACGCAATTTGCAATTAATTAACAATTACGAAAATTAATCACCCCTTTTAATTCTTGCAAATTTGTAATATTTAACCATGTTCATGCAATTTAGATTATGAAAATAATAAGGGGCTCGTGATACCACTGTTAGGTTATGATACATATGACATTACATAGATCATGCGGAAACAACCATTAACCCAGGACAACATATTATTTACACATAATCATATAGCATAATTTAGATGCATACTCTTTGTTGCGTGCCCTCCCTAGCTGCGCCCGAACCGAACAAGAACAAGTCTTTTAGGACTCCAAGTGTCGTCCCTCCGTAGATAGTCCACAGCACGTCCGGATCCGCCTTAAGATTGACCAACTAGAATCGCCCTTAAGGTACTAGAAAATTTCGGCACTTTTGAGCAAGATGTGTGTTTGATTTTCTCTCAAAAAACTCACTTTTGAATACTTTGAAACTTGTGTATAAATTATGACCCCTAGGCCTTTATTTATAGAGTTATGGAAAAGGAATCGTAATCCTAGTAGGATGCGAATTAATTGGAATTAGAATCCTACATGAATTCTATTTAATTAATTTATCCAATTAGGAATAGAAATTTAATCATACACTGACTCTTGTAGATTCAGGAATCACGCATGAGCACAAACTCACACACACACGGCAGCCACAAGGGCTGCCCATGCGCGTGCGAGCAGCAGCCCGCGCAGCACGGCCCACGCAGCCGTGGCCCTTGGCGCGCGCTGGGCCTGCCTTGCGGTAGGCCTGGCCGCTGCCTTGGCTGGGCTTGTGGCGCGCATGCTTGCTGGGCGATGGCCCCGGCTTCGTGCTGGGCCTTCGTCCGGCAAGCCTCGTCCGATGCTAATTCGTACGATACGCTTCCGATTAAATTTCCATTTCCGGAATCTATTTCCGATACGAACAATATTTAATATTTCCGATTCCGGAATTAATTTCCGTTTCGAACAAATATTTAATATTTCCGTTTCCGGAATTATTTTCCGATTCCGGCAATATTTCCGATTCTGACAATATTTCCGTTTCCGGTAATATTTCCGATTCTGGTAATATTTCCATTTCCAATAATATTTTCCGATACGTACCATGTTTCCGTTTCCGGCAACATCTACGACTTGGATAATATTCATATTTCCGATACGATCCATATTTCCGTTTCCGGCAATATCATCGTTTCCGGAGTATTCATTTCTTGCCTGTGACGATCTTAGCTCCCACTGAAACCAAGATCCGTCGGTTCCGAATATTCATAGATGGAGTATTTAATGCCATTAAATACTTGATCCGTTTACGTACTATTTGTGTGACCCTACGGGTTCAGTCAAGAGTAAGCTGTGGATTAATATCATTAATTCCACTTGAACTGAAGCGGCCTCTAGCTAGGCATTCAGCTCACTTGATCTCACTGAATTATTAACTTGTTAATTAATACTGAACCGCATTTATTAGACTTAACATAGAATGCATACTTGGACCAAGGGCATTATTTCCTTCATGTTCGAAACGGAAATTAATTCCGGAATCGAAAATTTTAAATATTGTTCGTGTCGAAATAAATTCCGGAATCGGGAATTTAATCGGAAGCGTATCGTACGAATAAACATCGGACGAGACGTGCCGGACGAGGGCCCAGCACGAAGCCAGGCCATCGCCCAGCAAGCCAAGCGCGCCACACGAACAGCCAAGGCCACGCCAGGCCCAGCGCAAGGCCAAGCCCAGCTGGCCATGGCAGCGCGCGCAACTGCGAGCAATGGGCTGCGAGCATTGCTGCAGCTCGCGTGGGCTTGTAGCTCGCGTGGGCTTGTAGCTCGCGTGGGCCGAGCGGCCGTGTGGGCTGTGCACGGGCATGGCCTGCACGCTTGCGGGTCATGCTCGTGTAGAGTTTGTGTTCACATACGAAACCTAAAGAGTATAGGATTTGTTTAATGATTAAAATTCCTAATCCTAAAAGATAAATTAATTAAATAAGAATTTTACTAGGATTCTAATTTAATTAATTCGTATCCTAGTAGGATTCGATTACTTATTCCATGGTCTATAAATATGAGTTAAGGGCTCATAATTTATATCGAGTATTCAAGTATTCAAAGTGATTTTTGAGAGCAAAAATTCAGTCATATAATTGCCTACAATAGCCGAAAATTCTAAGTACCTTAAGGGCGATTCTAGTTGGTCAAGCTTAAGGCGGATCCGGACGTGCTGTGGACTATCTACGGAGGGACGACACTTGGAGTCCTAAAGACTTGTTCTTGTTCGGTTCGGGCGCAGCTAGGGAGGGCACGCAACAAAGTGTATGCATCAATACTATGCTAAATGATTATGTGAATATAATATGCTTTCCTGGCTTTATGGTTTTTCCGCATGATTTATGAATTGTCATATGTATCATAACCGAACAGTGGTATCACGAGCCTCTTATTATTTTCATAATCTAAATTGCATAAACATGGTTAAATATTACAAATTTGCAAGAATTAAAAAGGGGTGATTAATTTTCGTAATTGTTAATTAATTGTAAATTGCGTTTATTTAATTATACGTACGCAGTTTTTCAGCAGTTTCTTCGTTACTCATCCAAATCGAGTGATTTTTGTGTCAATTCCGCATGTAAAAGGCATTCTAAAATTTTGACAAAATTAGTATTTTTCGGCCGAACCCAGAATTCTCTAATTCGAAGCCTAACTATGACTTTTCGGAGGTTTTAGTTTTTCGAATGCAAAATTTCGTAAATTTAAGATGTTAAATTAAATATTTGCGATTCTTGTTGATAAATCTTGAATTTTTGATTGACCTACTTTATATGTTTAACAAGTTTGAATGCCTAGCCTTGTTAATTATGCAATCTAATTTGTAATTATGATTAATTTGTTGAAAATTGAAATAATTTAGAATTAATTTGATTTTCATAATTAGTTATAATTTAATTAGAAACCTATGATTAAAAACCTCCATAAAAATTGTAAATTTATGTTAAATTTTAAATTTTTTATGACCTAGATTTGAATCCATGTTAATCGGAAATCAATTAAATAATAAATTTTCGATTTTTCGCCCTAAAATTATGAAATTAATATTATTTATTAATTTGTCATTAATTTTGAATATAAATTTTTAATTTTTATGCAACTCGCTCATATAACTTGCACGCACAAAGCAATGGACGCTACGTGTTATCCTTAAGGGGTGTTGTATAGTGCGGGCATGCGACGACGAGCAAGGGAGCTCGTCGCCCATGCGGTACGAATGCAGCGAGCAAAGGCATGGTGCACGAGCACAAGGCAGCAGCCCTGCCTTGTGTCGTGGGCTGTGAGCAATTGGCGTGTGGGCAGGGGCGAGAGCAAGGCACGAGCAGTCGCGTGTGGGCAGCAAGCGTGCTGCGCCACAGCGTGCACTGCCTCGCGCAAGCATGCGGAGCCTCGCGCGCAGCGAGCGCAAGCTCGCGTGCCACGAGCGCTACGCACAGCGTCGATGGCTCGCGCGCAGCGAGCGCCAGCTCGCATACTTCTGCCTCGTGCGATGAGCGCAAGCTCGCGTGCGGGAAAGGCAGGCGCGCAGCGAGCGATGGCTCACATGGATCGAGCGCTGGCAAGCGACCGCAGCGAGCGATGGCTCGCGTGCATCGAGCGCTGGCGCGCGCAGCGAGCACCAGCTCGCGTGTTCGATTGATGCCTTGCGATGGTGAGCAGCAGCGATGCGACGCAGCGCATGGGCTGCGCGCACATGGCCAACGATGGCTGTGTGCGTGTGGCCCATGGGCGTGCGTTGCGTGGGGTTGTTGCGTTGCGATTAGATCGTTTTG
Source organism: Spinacia oleracea (assembly GCF_020520425.1). Classification (NCBI taxonomy): domain Eukaryota; kingdom Viridiplantae; phylum Streptophyta; class Magnoliopsida; order Caryophyllales; family Amaranthaceae; genus Spinacia; species Spinacia oleracea. The sequence goes on from NC_079488.1 coordinate 20,102,594, forward strand.
AAATTTTAATTTGAGATTTTCAGTTTACGTAATTTTAATTAATTTTAAAATTAATAATTTAAATTATTTTCTTGGATTTTAATTTTGAATATTGTAATTATAATAAATTTTATTTATTCTAATTATTTTACTAAAATTAAAATCATGAATTAATTTAAATACGACTGAAATTAAATTAAATTTATGGATTCAATTATAAATTTATATGAGCTTTAAATTTTGATTAAATTTGTATGTTTCCGGTTAGACTAGAAATACATTTTTATGTTTAAAATTAGTAAAGCATATAAATTTATTGGTTTAAGTGGGAGCCCTTTTTAGTCATAAACTCTTGATTAGGTCTACAAATCCTTAAGGTTAAAACAACTTGATTAGAATTAATAAGGACTGTAATTTGTAACTTATTGGTGCCCTTGATTAATTGCTGCAAATGTTTATGTGATGCATAATGTGTTTTACTAACCAGCTATGTGGGCCATTCATGATAATGAATGGGTGAATGATATATATTGTATATGTACTGTTTTGCAGGTTATGAAGTGACTAGTATGGCCCAAATAGGATAGAAAATATGGTCTGCGTACCATTAATTTGAATGTAATTGGTCTAAAGTACCAAAGTTGTTTTTCAATTCAAATATGGTCTGCGTACCATCAAATAGTTGTAATTAGTTTTAATTATAGCTTATCCTATTTGAAGAAAATGGTGCCTCCCACGGAGATTTTCAAGACGGACTTTGAAGTTAAAACTTCAAGATGAAGTCGGGCCATACTAGATCACATTTATCTTATGCATGCTTTAAGTTATTTATTGCTTTAAATATGTCTTAAGTATGCATGAGATCAAAGCTTGATTATGTTGCATGATTAAGGATTTTAGTTCACTTAAAATCTAACCAACATAGTAAGAGCCTTAAGTTCCAAACTTAAAAATTGAGTTAAAAGGTGCCATGCCAAAATATACACTTGCTTGGATATCCTTTACATCAATCTAGTAATAGTTTTCGCTCAGCGAGGTGTTACTTATTGGTCCTAAAGGGGCAAGGTACACAAATAATTGTGAGTACATGTTAGTTTTGGTGAAACTCAACGATATAAGTAAGGAGTCCTTTTATGTCGTGGCAAAATCGATAGGTTTACCTAATAAGTTCTTAGACGTACCTATCAACCAAGAGTAGTTTCTAGACTATTAACAAAAGGCTTTTGCTTACCTAAAATGTTTTAGAATTAAGTCGACAAACTGTGCTTAATTCTTCAATGATTTTAGGATCTTGGAATCATTTTATTCACACCTGCCGGAACAATAAATTCGAATAAAATGCTAATAACTTGTTGAAATTGCATGATTGCTTTAATTTTCAAGTTATTACACATGATAAATGTTTAGACTTTGCATGCTTCAATGTATGTTTTAATTATTGTTTATAATTAAATATCTTGCACTGCAGTAAATCCTTTTAGAAAGGTAACAGTAAATTTCCTCGATTGGTAGTGAATCCAAGAACGATTCACGGAAATGAGAGAAAATGAGCAATTTAAAATGTACGTTTCTTTTCGCGACTTTTATGGTTGTTTTCGAATATCAAAATCAAATGGCAAACCAATTGGTGCTTGTGAATTCAAAATACAATGTAGTTTTGAGATCATAAAGCATTGAGGTTAAACGCTCAGCTTTAACAATGGTTAACAACCTAAAATCTTTTTTCCATTTAATTCTCGAATGAGTCTAAGACATTCGAATAGATCGATGCTTAGAGAACTTTAGAAGCTTCTGGTAAGATCATCTAGTTGAAACAAAATATTCAACATAAATTAAAATGGTAAAGAACCTTGTTGGTGACATTGGATATGTCTAACAAAGTATAAAAGTCAACACTAAAGAATTCAATTCTTAAGACTATAAGAAAGGGTACAAGAAATAGGAAAACAAAGGAACAGATGACAGGAATTTACAATTCCGTTTCTACCTATAAGTTTATGTTTAAAGAGAAGTGATCTAGGAATCAAACTTCCTTGGTATCATATACCGCTTGAGGTTCTTACTTCGGTAATAACTCAAATAATGGAAGCTAGGCTACACTAATGGCCTACAAGTGGGAAATGAAGCATGGCAATGCTACATTAGCTGTAGGGTCATCTAGGTTGTTTTAAGTCCTTTCAAGGCTGGAACTAAATGGCTATTTTGTTCCATAATCAACATACCTAAATTTCTGCTTCAAACACAGAAAGACTCACATTCAGAAGAACAAAAACAATTCTTGTTTGTTTGTTTATTTGAATGAAATGGTCAATTACGTGTTGAATCAATATGCTTGATTAAAACAAACAACTCATTAACAATAAAACTTTACTAGGTTCAAATCAACCCCTTGATTTGAGTTCCACTAATCTTTGGCATTGTTGCTTAGACCATATCAACAAGTTAACATTCAAAAGCTCTATTTTGATGGACTTTTGAAAGTTGATTGATTTCTAGATAAATTTAAGACAACTAGTCTTACTTGTTGAAAGTAACAAAAGATATGAACTATTGTTAGAACGCCTAGACGATAGAGTTCAAAGCTAAAGAAAGATTTTATGACTTTATTATTTCACATGGATTTGAGTGAATATAGGTTTATTTACTCAAATGTGATATAAGTTGAATCTGTTTGGCTAGTTCAAAGATTCAGAAGTATAAAATCCACTTGGCAAGGAATCATAAAGATCTAGGTTAGATCATGTTGATGAATACTTGAGAACAAATATGATCATCAATGATTGTGTGTTGTAATTTCACAATCAAGCTCCATAAGATATAGCATACCTACGTTGGAATGATCGAAGTCAATTAGTACTTGATTCGATCAATGATGAATCATAAAGACTTTTCCTATAATTTCTAAAACAAAATGCTCAACTACCACCAAAATAAACCAAATTCGTCAAAGCTATTGAAAAGTAATTTCAGAATAACTTTTCATAAAATATCTAGAGAGTCGTCGAGGCGAACAACAAACATAAACGGACATTCCGGAGGCTTTTCGAAGTTCTTTAGAAAATCCGAACACGTATTCTTTAAGGACTTTAGAAGTGGCTTTAAAGAATAGACATCTCTTAGAAGACTTTACAAGTGCTTCAAGGAGAACAGAATATTCAAAAGACTTTCAAGTGGCTATTGATATTCTATTGTTTGATGTTCTATACCCAAGTAGGCATAGAGTTCAGGTCACTGAAACTATGCAATTTTTCTATTAGATAGTGAAGAAACCTACAACTTGCAGTCAAACTATTATCATGTAGATTAATGAGTTTGTGACCTGTAAGAAAGCTATGACGAAACCCAGATTCCCTATAATGGTTAGAGGCCATATATAGACTCAAATGTTTTAAATGGTTAGAGGCCATAAAACATACTCAATGTTTTGATGACAAAATTGAAATTTAGTTGATTTGCAAAATAGTTTCACACCTATTGGTTGCAAGTTTGTTTTAAGGATAAAAGCCATCAAACATGAAATTATGTTCACACACAAAGCTAGATTAGTTGCTAAAGGTTACAAGCAAATTCACAGCGTGGATTGTGTTGAAACCTCATGCATAATCGTAATGCTCAAGTCTATAAATCAAGCAATGATTGCATATTGGTACATATGGCAATTGGATGACAAAACAATTCCTCAATAAAATGTTGGAATAAACTATGTACATGGTATGTCATAGGATTTGTGGATCCAAATAAATGCTTGAAAAGGAAAGCTAGCTTATGAAATCTAAGTACAGATTTAAGCAAGCAATTGGGAATTAGAAATGTATTTTAGTGAAACTAATAAGTATTTTAGTTTCATAAAATGTACAGGATTCTTATAGACATATAAGAAGTTTAGTGGGAGTACGTAAAACTTAATTGGTCCTATGTGTATTATACACATATCTCTCTATTGAGAAATAACATTCAAATGCTAATGACTTAGATTTGAGATTATTCATCAATGATGGACCATGGCGGAACTTAGTACATACTCGGTATTAAGATCTATTTATAAAGATCTTATAATATTGTTTTAGATTAAGTAATGGCATTTATTAAATCAAACACGAAATACTCCATTAGAGACATTCGACCCATATGAATAAATCTAAATAAAGAATGTTTGAACTATGTATAAGCATTTACTAAGTTAAACATCAAAGGATCTAAGTAAGATTCTTAAACTATATTATATGTCAAAGAATTTAGCTGGATTTAGTATCTACTGAAACTAGATGAGCTAAAGTTACATGAATAGAATTCAATTGGGAATTATTCTGCAAAAGAATTTATCATGTATGATATAATCTGAGGATCGCCAAAACGTATCGTATGGCTTTAGGCATGACGAACATATACCAATCTCTATTGATCTAAGTGAAGATCAACTAGATTGAGATCAAGAATACTTATGGTACTTGAAAAGGTACATAGGAATAGTTCTTGATTCAAGGAAATAAAGATATGCTAAATATTGATGCTACACGCATAAACACTGGCACAGGATCAAGAAAGACCCTTTGGAGTTAACCATTGGCATGGACGAGCTATAGAGCATCGTGTTTTGAAATGGCAACATGGATTGGAGACCATGAGTTGTTGCGTGGGAAATTAAATATTAATTTCTATGTTCTAAGATACAGCTGGAAAGTCTTCCACATATCTGTGAACTGCTTGGATAAGCAAATCCAAACCAAAGCATTACTAGCAACCTATACAGTTGAAGTAGAAGTACTTATTGTCTAAGAAGCAATAAAACTGAGTTGTTTATATTAATGAGTTCTTCATTGAACTTGGGTGGATCACATGTCTGCTAACTTGATGGTTCTTCATTGCAAAATGCGTAGAACCACTATCGAAGTAAGAAAGACTAGATCACATAATAAACAAACTCAAAAGATCTTATCATCATATCTCGAAAAACATTCGATGAAAAGGATATTAAGATTAGCAAAGCATGATAACTAAACCTATGCAACAAGTGAGAAGCAACACTCACATTGTAGCACTGGAAATCAAGCATAGCTTTGAATTCCATGAAATGTTTTAAAAATGGGTTAGAGGCCCATGGTTGTAAAACATTGGGGTTGAACATTTATCATATATGAAATGTATTTTCATATTCCATTTAATCTTGGTTTAGTATTAAATGATGAGTCCCTTCAATTTGACGATATATTCAAGATAGACTGTCAGGACCAGTCCTGTGACTAAGAAATGTCTATCAAGTGAACTTGAATGTCAAAGGTTGAAAATGGTCCCTAGTCGGAGTTTTCTATCAAATTGGACGCATAGAAAACGTTAGACGATTAGAATGCAAGATGACTAGTAGTTCTGTTTCTTGAACTATGTGGACATGGCAATGTCATAATCATTTGCGTAGATACTTACTTTGGGAAGACTAGTATCGTACAAAACCTATGAAACTTTACTGTAAGAGATGAAAATCTGTCATAAGTAAATTTCATTAAAATTATTAGACACTAAATCCTCAATACCTGAGTGATTTGAGATTACTTGTTTGAGAACTGGTTACTTTGACGTTGACCAACTGTCGCACCGTAAAAGGAGGATACAAAGGCAACGCTCAGGTAATCACCTATCAAACGAAGTCTAATCTCAAGATCGCAAGATTGGGATTGTCCTCCCATAAATCGGGATGAGATGCTTAAAAGTTGTACAAGGCCACTCGGAGAGCTAGAAACTGTGAAATGCATGGCCGTGCTCGGATGAATCATAGGCTATGATTATCTGTTTATTTGATCAGTTGAACTCTGAAACCGAGGAACACCTCTGGACATAATAAGGATGACAACTCTTACCTTATGTTCAAAAGCAAGCATCGAGCGACAAAGGAATTAGGAAATGCACACTTGTCCCTAAGGACAAGTGGGAGACTGAAGGAAATAATGCCCTTGGTCCAAGTATGCATTCTATGTTAAGTCTAATAAGTGCGGTTCAGTATTAATTAACAAGTTAATAATTCAGTGAGATCAAGTGAGCTGAATGCCTAGCTAGAGGCCGCTTCAGTTCAAGTGGAATTAATTATATTAATCCACAGCTTACTCTTGACTGAACCCGTAGTGTCACACAAATAGTACGTAAACGGATCAAGTATTTAATGGCATTAAATACTCCCTCTATGGATATTCGGAATCGACGAATCTTGGTTTCAGTGGGAGCTGAGATCGTCACAGGCAAGAAATGAATACTCCGGAAACGATGATATTGCCGGAAACGGAAATATGGATCGTATCGGAAATATAAATATTATCCAAGTCGTAGATGTTGCCGGAAACGAAAACATGGTACGTATCGGAAAATATTATCGGAAATGGAAATATTGCCGGAATCGGAAATATTGCCGGAAACGGAAATATTGTCAGAATCGGAAATATTATCGGAATCGGAAAATAATTCCGGAAACGGAAATATTAAATATTTGTTTGAAACGGAAATTAATTCCGGAATCGAAAATTTTAAATATTGTTCGTATCGGAAATAAATTCCGGAATCGGGAATTTAATCGGAAGCGTATCGTACGAATAAGCATCGGACGAGGCCTGCCGGACGAGGGCCCAGCACGAAGCCAGGCCATCGCCCAGCAAGCCAAGCGCGCCACACGAACAGCCAAGGCTACGCCAGGCCCAGCTGGCCGTGGCAGCGCGCGCAGCTGCGAGCAGTGGGCTGCGAGCATTGCTGCAGCTCGCGTGGGCTTGTAGCTCGCGTGGGCCGAGCGGCCGTGTGGGCTGTGCGCGGGCATGGCCTGCACGCTTGCGGGTCATGCTCGTGTAGAGTTTGTGTTCACATACGAAACCTAAAGAGTATAGGATTTGTTTAATGATTAAAATTCCTAATCCTAAAAGATAAATTAATTAAATAAGAATTCTACTAGGATTCTAATTTAATTAATTCGTATCCTAGTAGGATTCGATTACTTATTCCATGGTCTATAAATATGAGTTAAGGGCTCATAATTTATATCGAGTATTCAAGTATTCAAAGTGATTTTTGAGAGCAAAAATTCAGTCATATAATTGCCTACAATAGCCGAAAATTCTAAGTACCTTAAGGGCGATTCTAGTTGGTCAAGCTTAAGGCGGATCCGGACGTGCTGTGGACTATCTACGGAGGGACGACACTTGGAGTCCTAAAGACTTGTTCTTGTTCGGTTCGGGCGCAGCTAGGGAGGGCACGCAACAAAGTGTATGCATCAATACTATGCTAAATGATTATGTGAATATAATATGCTTTCCTGGCTTTATGGTTTTTCCGCATGATTTATGAATTGTCATATGTATCATAACCGAACACCCGTTTCTAGTTTGGGCGAACTCAAGGATTGTTCGGCCGGACCCGACCTTGTCAGGAACTCAAAAATTTGGATTCGGTCGAACACAATTACGGGTTCGACCAAACTAATTTCTCTGTTTTTCCTCTGTTTCTGAGATGTTATTGTTGCTGCTTTGTGTTCCATTGACGAGGGAGATGAGGTAGGAGATGCAGCATTTGTTGGTTGATGTTGCGTGGAGGTCGAGCAGGTGGCGCTGGTGGTTGGTGGTTGTTGTGGTGGAGGAGTGAAATTGATGGTGCGTGGGTGGCTGGTTAGTTGAGGTGGTGTAGGATAAGATGATGTGGTGTAGG